>NC_057836.1:20000000-24800000 GCF_910594005.1 Cervus elaphus
TTAGAAAAAGACCACATAAATACTAAGCCAAGCATGAATTAAACCAGCAAATCTCCATGGGTCAGAAGTTAAGATGGACATCAAAGTCAGAGAAGTAAGTGCACAGACCAAGGGTGAGATGGACTGAGTCGGTAGTGACTATAAATGCAAGAACTAGGCTCTCAGAGCCATGGTCTAACACCTATGTGGGCACATGGCCCTAGGCCTTTAAGAGTTGGGTATCTGAAACCAAGTCCCTTGTGGGTATGCAGTGAGATGAAAATCCCACCATTCCACAAAAATATCTTTACTTTAAAAGCAATCCAGTGTCAAAATGTTGACATCTTAAAATCTAAGGTCAACACGCAAATGGTTATTATATTCTTGTTTGTATTTTTCTATTTGAAATATTTCATAAGGTAACCCTGTATTTCATTTACTTGTAGTGTTATTTTGGTTATTCAAAGTTAACTGTACTTATTATTTAAAAATGTCTGAACTTGATGAATCCCATCCTGTACTGTAACACAGACACAGTTGAATTACATGATCTTGATAACTAGGGATGACCTGGCTGTTCAAATCCTTTATTAAGTTTGTCAGATGACTTGCTGAATAATACATGCTTCCCAGGTACCCTGATGGGAGAATCAGCTCTGTATGGATAGATGTGCTGAGATCAGAGAGCAGCTCAGTGATCAGGACTCACCTCCAGTTTTGTTATAGAGCTCACGACAGAGTTTCTCAGCCACGTGATGCAGAGTTTCTGCAAGTTTCCTGTTTTGGGTTCGAAGAGATTGCAGCTGTCGGGAGAGATTCCCCAATCTTTCCTCCTTTTGCAAAATGCTGTCTTGCTGAGTATTGGAGAGCTGGTATAACTGAAAAACTAAACCAAATTACCAAGTGAGGCTGGACAGCTTATTTCTTCACTTTTATTTCTATTGTCTACACCTGGGGAAAACAAAACAGTACGTTGTTTGAGATCCCAGGCTCTGAGATCTCATATTGCCTACATTCAGGTTTGGACTCTATAATAAATTGCATTGCCCTGGGCAAATGAATTTCTCTATTTCCTTATCTGAAAATGTAGAGTTATAATAACTGTTCCCAGCTTCAGGGATAAATTCCTTAAACATATTTACTGTTCAATAAATCTTTCTGTGTATACTGTCAAGCCATTACTCAACCTAAAAGTATAAATAATTTATCTATTAATCATTATATCGAGCATTGACAATGTACCACATGTTTTTATCACATTCATAGTAATATTATCATTTTTATATTTTATAACTTTGTAAACTGGGCTCAGTGGGAACAAGTAATTTTCTCAATATGACTAGGCTAGAAAATTTCAACTTAGCTTTAAATTCCAAGTTTCTAAATCTAAGTAGAAACATCCTTCATGAATCATGAGAGTTGCTTTATATCACTGAAAAGAATATTGTTTGCAAAACAACAGTTATATCAAAATTGGGGAGCCAGGGTAGAAACATTAAAATTAACATTAAATTTAAAATTAACATAAAATTGACATTAAAATGTGCTTTTATTGTTGACCACTTTCTTCAACTGTTCAGGACATATTGTTGTAGGGTCCCATCTGTTGAAATAAATTTATCCCCTTTCTTTGTTGAGTTTTAAACTTTATTCTTACTAGTTTGAAAATTAAAGACTTTTATACATAAATTCTTCTTTATTTGATTTCCACAAGTCTCTGCAAAATGATTCTATAACTTCTTGGGCTTCTTCATTACAATAGTGTGTGTGTGTGTTAGTCGTGTCTGACTCTTTGCAACTCCATGGACTGTAGCCCACCAGGCTCCTCTGTTCATGGAATTTTCCAGGAAAGAATACTGAAGTATTCTAGGAGATAGGTTGCCATTCCCTTCTCCAGAGGATCTTCCCGACCCAGGGATCAAACCCAGGTCTCTGGCATTGCAGGCAGATTTTTTACCATCTGAGCCACCAGGGAAGTCCCCCCTTTTTAAAATAATATTTAATATTAAATATTATAGTGATTAAAGACTTGGTCTATTCTCTGTACCTTGAGGAGGTTGGATATAAATTAAATCTTTCCCTCTGCATGGCCCACCGAGCCATAAATGCCAGAAACAAAAATCACTGCGGCTGTGTAGTCTTTTGTGGAATGGAAAAGGGCTGATGTGTACATCCATTAAAAATTGCTGATGTTAAATATCGATAAATAAACAGACAAAAACCTTATCGCACACAGAATGTAAACGTTTAGCTGGAAAGTGATTGTGCATTTTAATGCTTCTTCCACTAGACTCATCATTTATAGGGTTTCATCCGAATAAGGACTTACTCACAGGCTCCAGAATCAAAGTTAAAAAAATTAGTAAGTATTTCTCATCCTAGACAAACCTTGAAACCAGGATCCTCCCCCAAGTCAGAGTGCGGACTTACACACAAGCCCCAGCGCGGCCAGGCCAATCAGCAGCCCCAAAGAGAGAGTCAGCAGGATCAGGGCCACTGGGCGCCAAGCCGAAGAGGGACGCCGGCGCTCTGCAGGGAACGGAAGCAAAGACAGGGTTTCACTTTTTCTTCCTTTTGGATCTACATCAGTAGCAAGGGAGTAAGAGGACTTGGTTCTGACAGGTTTCAAGGTCTAGATACCATTTCCTAGGTCCTGGGAAATAGTAACAAGGCTCCAGGCCAGGCCTGACAATCTCTGCTAGATTCTTTCACAAGCCCCGCCCACTTCTACCTTCCTCCTCCACTCAGTCCTACTTTGCATTGAGTCAATCTATGCATTACTGTTAACCTTCTTTTTGTCAGAATTAAAGTCGCAAGAGACAATCACGAAAATGCCTTAACAAAGAACAATGTTTCACATCATCAGAGAAGAAGTATTGTGTTGTTACTTTTTGCAAAACACTCCCTTTCCCAGTTCGAATTATTCCCAGTTCGAATAAGCAAATTACGTATCAGTAATGAGGCACTATTGGTAAAGAATCCTCCTGCCAACGCAAGAAAAGCGAGTCTGATCGCTGGGTCAGGAAGATTCCCTGGAGGAGGAAATGGCACCCTACTCCAGTCTTCTTGCTTGGAAAATGCCATGGGCTGAGAAGCCTGACGAGCTACAGTCTTTGGGGCAGCAAAGAGTCAGACACAACTGAGCTACCCACGATGAGAAGTTATTGTTTTACTGTTTCTTTTTGGAATTTCTTTGTTGAAAGTCCTTCTTATTTTGCTTGTTCATTCATTTGATTTTATAGCTCCAAAAATAGATGATAAATGCAACATGATCATCAGTTTTTGAATGATGGATTTAAGTAATCTCCACCTTGTACCCATTAAGGAATGGGGGGGCGGGGGGGCTCTAGCCAGCATCTTTCCCTTGCCCACATCCCACAAGCTTGCCTTCTGGTGATTGCATAGGTTCTGCTGAGTCAGGGATAAGCGCATAACCTTGTGAGGTCAGCTGTCAGTCTGAATAACTAGCAATATCTGACTAGGAAGACCCACAGTCAGATGCAAAAATCCTCTGGCATTGTGATAAAAATTAAAGGGCAAACTCTCAAACCCTGGTCTCTTTTGTGACCTGTGAGTTTCACTTCATTGGGAATTCAAATTAGGTTCAAAGCAGAAAGATTAAAGACATATAAATTCATTTCCTCTTTAGCAAAGTCCTCTGCATGATAACCTTCAGAAACAGAGATTTGTACTATGCATTATTTCCAAGTGGGTAATGACAATTATTAATAGTAAAGATAGTATAGAAGTAGAAAATATGATCAATATCCTCTGAGACTTATCACCAAACAGGGAAAATAAAAATCAGGATCCAGACACTGATATATTTTAAAATGTGAATCCTATTTTAATTTTATAATCATATCTTTTCACAAAAACTTTCAATGGTGTGCATTATTTTTAGGATAAAATCCATTATCACTTTTCCTAAAGATAGATGGCTCTTTTTAAAAAGTGGGCATTTTATTATTGTACTTCTCAACTTAAAAACTTGGGAAGACCCAGAAGAATTGGGTGGAGAGGGAGGTGGGAGGGGGGATCGGGATGGGGAATACATGTAATTCCATGGCTGATTCATGTCAGTGTATGACAAAACCCACTACAATATTGTAAAGTAATTAGCCTCCAACTAATAAAAATAAATGAAAAAAAAAAAAAAAAAACTGCCAGTAGGGGGAATTCCCTGGTGGTCCAGTGGTTAAGAATCTGTCTGCCAATGCAAAGGACACGGGTTTGATCCCTGGTCCAGGAAGAGCCCACGTAAGTGGGGCAACTAAGCCTGAGAGTGTGGCAACTACTGAAGCCTGGCATGCCCTAGAGAGCCTGTGCTCTGCAACAAGAGAGGCCACCACAGTGAAAAGCCCAGGCACCACAAGTAAAGAGTAGCTCCTGTTCAGTTCAATCAGAGAAAGCCAACACCCACCCAGCAATGAAGACCCAGCACCAGCCAAAATAAATAAAAATTTAAAAAAAAACACATCTGTCAATAGCTTTATTGCACTTATAATAAAATTCACAAGCATATTTTTCATCTGGAGCCTGTCTAGGTCTCTCATCCATTTCTGAACTATCCTCCTCTCACTCAGTCTAGTCACAGTGACCTTCTGTTTATCCTTGATCCAAACCACTGTGTCCTTGTCTTAGTACCTTTTTATTAGCTCTGTTTATACTCCTGCATTAGTCAATCCTCAGGTGGGTTACTGGTAGCCTACTTGCAATGCAGCTTCCCATTTAAATGGTGCATCCTTGTAAGATGTCATTGGGAGTTCACCTCTAGCATATCATCACATTATGTATGTATGTCAAAAAAAAAAAAAAAAAAAGATTACTAAGTGCTATTCCATGGCCTTTCTTTTCTTTTGTCTATTTCCTCTGCTTGAATGTCCATTGCATTAAAACAGTGTTCTTGTCGGGACTTCCCTGGTGGTCCAATGGTTAAGAATCCATCTTGCAGTACGGGGCACACAGGTTTGATCCCTGGTCAGGGAACTAGGATCCCACACACTGCAGAGCAACTAAGCCTGGGGGCTGCAACTCCTGAGTCTGTGTGCCACAACCAGAGGGGCCGTGCCTGCAGTGTAAGATCCTACGTGATGCCTGGGTGCCACAACTAATACTTGAAGCATCCAAATAAATAAGATAATACAAATAATAAAAACAATGATCTTGTCTATCTTGTTCACCAATGTATTTCCAGCACTGAAAATAGTGCCTGGCCACATAAGGGCTGAATACATATTTGAGGGTTTCCCTCACAGCTCAGTCTATAAAGAATCTGCCTACAATGCAGGAGACCCAGGTTCGATCCCTCAGTCAGGAAGATCCCCTGGAGAAGGGAATGGCAACCCACTCCAGTATTCTTTCCTGGAGAATCCCATAGACAGAGGAGCCTGGCGGGCTGCAATCTACGGGGTTGTAAGAGTCAGACACAACTTAGCGACAAAACCACCACCACCACATGTTTGAAGGAGCAAATGCATGAAGGGTGAAATTATGAAAAACTAATATTACCTAAACTATGCAATTTTTACAGAGGCACAGAGCATTGTCTATCATTAAGCTTTACAGGTTGATATTTTATTTTTTTAATCTATTGACTTTTCAGCAATATTTCTGTCAGCAGAGGGCAGACTCAGCTAAATTCATCTCCTGGCCAGACTGGTTTCTAGACACTGACTTAAGTGACATTCTGAAGCATAAGCAGATATAGCAGAGATTTGCTTTCTCCTCTGTTTCCTTCAAGCGGCTGGTCTATCTGGTTTGGTCTAAACTTTTCTGGAAATTGCTAGCTACTCATGACAGCATCCTTAAGGATACATCAAATCAGCAGAACATGAAAGAGTAAGATCAGAGACTGAATACAGCTTGAGCTAAACATTCTCCCGCAAACCCTATGTCTCTTTAAAGTTCTATATAGCCTATATAGCTCAAGAAAATTAACCAGATGGATGTTTCTAGATTCCAGAGGCAAGTATATATGTAGACCCACCACCATGGTAGCTTTATTTTTCTCTCTTATCTATTCAGTTTAGTCATGTCCGACTCTTTATGACCCCATGGACTGCAGCACGCCAGGCTTTCCTACCATCAAATATACTATATATCCTATTTACTTGGGGTAGCGAGGAGGAACTGTGGGAGAAGAACTGACCCAGCACTAGGAAACCAGGCTTCCATGATGGAGAGACTACAGTATTGAAAGTTTTACTTATTTCTTTTCTTTGAAGTTATTTTTCCCTCTAGGTACTTTTCTTTTCTAACTGAATTTAATTTTCCCGAGTTTTGTTCCAAGCGCCCTGATCATAATGAAGTCTCTCTCTCTGGGGACCACTCCCACCCTAAAATAAGAAAAATAAGCTGCCTGGAGGTGCTTCAGTTTGGCTTGGCTTTATTATGGCTTTATTTCTTGGAAGACAACTCCGATGCTGTCTCCTGAGGCATGTTTAGAAAAAGGTGTGGTCAGGCCAAGGAATGATACCAAACATCCCTAGGAATAATAAGATATATATAGAAAAAAAACACCTCTTTCCTGTAACCTCTTACTATAATATGCTATAAAAAGCTGTAGTGCTAAGGTCAAGTTTTGAATAAAAATCCCTTTGTAGTTACAAGAAATTTTATGGATGAAAGCAGTTGCCTTACTTGAACAACTGCCCTTCATTAGCCATCAAGGAAGAGTTTGTACACCTCCTCTCCCAGGGCCTCCAAGAAATAAAACAACACTGCTGAACGTAGACTTTTTAAATGCTTCTGAAATAAGAAGGGTCCTAAAAGCTTGAAAAGACACAAATAATTGAAATAATTTGCATAAAGTCACATTGCAAACTGGGCTTCCCAGGTGGCTCAGTGGTAAAGAACCCGCCTGACAATGCACGAGATGCCCGTTCGATCCCTGGGTTGGGAAGATCCCCTGGAGAAGGAAATGTCAACCCACTCCAGTATTCTTGCCTGGGAAATGCCATGGACAGAGGAGCTTGATGGGCTACAGTCCATGGGGTCACAAAAGTCAGACATGACTTAAACATTAAACAACAATTTATATGTCCAATCGAGTTTCGTTTCTGAAATATATTTCAAAGATAATATTACTATTAATGATAATTGCTAACATTTTTTGAGTTACTGAGATAAATACTGTATAGGAATTAATATCATCCATCCTTACAACTATGTTATGAGGTAGATACTATTGTCATCTCAGTGTTACAGATAGGCAGCTGAGTCCTAGAGAAGTTAGTAAGGCAATTAATTAATTAGAGGCTAGTAAGGCAAGGGGCTTCCCTGGTGGCTGAGAGGTTATTAAAGTGTCTGCCTGCAATGTGGGAGACCTGGGTTCGATCCCTGGGTCAGGAAGATCCCCTGGAGAAGGAACTGGCAACCCACTTCAGTATTCTTGCCTGGAGAATCCCATGGAGGGAGAAGCCTGGTGGGCTACAGTCCATGGGGTCGCAAAAAGTCGGACACGACTGAGCGACTTCACTTTCTTTCACTTTCAAGGCAAGGATACATAGCTACTGATGATAGTACTTATTGAGTGTGTTATATATATTTTAGTGTTTCATTTGAATCTCCCAATAATTATTCAAGAGGGCACTACTTTAAACTTTTATTTGGATAAGAAAATTGCAGTGCCCAAGAGCTGCTTAATTTTCTTACGGTTGCACAGCTAGTAAATGATGGAGCCAGATATGCTATCCAAGCATTCATTCTAGAGCTGAATGTTTTTTAAAGGTGATTTTATTTTGTTATTTATTTATTGGCCAAGCAGCATGTGAGATCCTAGTTCCCTGACCAGGGGTTGAACCGGTGTCCCCTAGAACTGGAAGCACAGAGTCCTAACCACTGGATCACCAGGGAAGTCCCAGAGCTGAATATTTTAAATCATTTCCCAATCCTCCCAACAAATCCCACATTAATATTTGCCTTTATAAGGGAGCTCCATATGGAATTACAGAAACCCTAGCATTTCCCCACTTGCAACTTTTCACGTCTGTGTTGTGAATAACTTAATAAGAGTCACCTTAAATTCATATATTTTCTACTCTACCACCAAGGTGAGCTTACTAAATTTAAGTCTCCCTCAAGGTTAAAATGTTCCTCGGCTATAAAAGGTCCTCCATAGAAGAACACCCCCCCTCCCCATTACTCCCTCCCTTTGAGGACCACACATTCTTCAGACCAACAGTCTACCTTGCCATCCTGTTTGACTCTGCTGATGATTCCCAAAATTGTCTGGATCTAAATTCCAATCTGACAGCTACGCCTGATCTCTTCCCTCTGTAGTTTTGTCTTCCTTCTTTTTCCCATGAATATCCTGTACCGAGCTAGCTCTTATCTCTGTGCTTGTCCTTCCACATGTGGTCATCACTCTGGAAAGGCCACCCAGGGCCAGAGTTGCTCTTCCTGGAAAACCTGAACTTAGACTTACAGACTAGATCAAATGTCACCTCATTCAAAGATACCCACATGTGTAAACACTGTCAGTAACTTATTCATTGCTCTTTGCTTCCGTGACTTCCTACATATGTTCAATAGCAGTACATGACATGCTCTTCTAATCAGCAATTCAGATCATTCCTTCCACTTCTCCAAGCACCTAAAAATAGAGTCTCCCCAGTGCCTACCGTAATGTTTGACTTTTAGTAGGCATTAATTAAAGATGTGTTGAAACAGTTAGAAGTGGTTTATGCCATGACTCTTTTTCTATACAGTTTTTTCTTTTATTTATGTTATCATGGAGCTCTTTGTTTTTTGGGGGGGAGGGAGGCTGCAGAGCATATGGGATCTTAGTTCCCCAACCAGGCATGGAACCCTGCATTGGAAGAGCAGAGTCTTAACCACTGGACTGCCAGAGAGGTTCCTATGCCATGTCTCTTGAATGAAGGGTTTGTGCTGTGGTTGAGGAAATGAAGCTAAAAATCTTGGAAAAATTTAAAAAGACATTATAATTAATATGAGTAAGGGAAAAATGGAACTTGAATTTAATAAAGGTTCTCTTCTTACTATTATTTTCCCCTTAAACACAAATACGTTTTCACATTTTTTGATAGGGTTATATTTAGGCAGGAAATCTGACCCATAGTTATTTAATTCTCTCTTTCTGGTATATTGTTACTGGGAAGTGCTGTAATTGCACCTCTTTCCAATCTGCAATTGAGTTAGAATCTCCTACACTGTAAAAAATAATTTTAGAAAGCACTCATACAATCCCACAAGACATTAGCTCTAACATTTTACCTTTTCTCTTTATAGCCAGGCTCCTCAAAAAAGAAGACAGAAAGGGGGAAAAAAGGAGTGAAGAGAAAATTACTTAAATTATGTATTTTCTTTCTTAACTAGTAGTTCCTTTCAAACCCCTGCTATGAAAAATGACCAATAATCCCTTTTGCTTCCTATTTCTAATAAATTTGTTTTTAACCTTCCTCTTGCTTGAACTCTCTGCTGTATTGCTTATTATTTTTAAAATTTGCTATTTATTACCATTGGCATGTCCATTTCTCTCACAGTTAGTGTCTCTTGGCATCCTAGAAGCCTCTCTCTCCTGCTCCACATCCATTACTGTCTGTCACTCATTGTTAGTGGGTCCTACTGGGTCTCTTTCTCAGCCTGCCCTTCAACTATATTTCCCAAGATTCTCTCCTTGGCACTCTTCTTCTGTATTTTGTCTTACTTTGTTATCATTTTACATTCCTCATTGATCTCACTCAGAAAGTTTAATCCCTGCCTAAAAGCCATCAATTCTCACGTGTGTTGGGTTGGCCAAAATGTTGGAGTTCTTCTGTAACATCTTATGGAAGAACTCAAATGAACTTTTTGGTCAAGCCTACGGGCTTCCTTTGTGGCTCAGTTGGGAAAGAATCCAACAGCCCCTGGAGAAGGGAAAGGCTACCCACTCCAGTGTTCTGGCCTGGAGAATTCCATGGACTGTATAGTCCATGGGGTCACAAAGAGTCAGATACCACTGAGCGACTTTCACTTCACTTCATACATGTAGCTCAGAATCCTTACCTCAGACCCACATGCAATACATACAAGTGCCGTTAGGCAACTCCAACTGCTTGTGCCTTCTCTTACAAGCATGTCATACTCACACTGAATCCATCATCTTTCCTAGTCCTTGTAGCTTTCTTAGTTAATGGGAGCACCATCTACATAATGTCAGATGGAACCCATTCAGCCCATGTTCTCCTCTTCCTTGACATCCCCCTTTGTAACTGGTCACCAATACTTTAAACACTCACTTCTCAATATCTTTCATATCTAATTCCTCCTCCTCATTCCCACACTACTTTAGCTCAGGTTCTTCTCACCTCACCTTACTTTAGACTAAAGTAAAAGCTGGATATTAGCTCATCCAGCTTCATATTCCTTCAAAACATCCCCCTCCAACTCTACCCCTTAACCATAATATATTTTATTCTCTGTAATACACAGTTTCGTAAGACTGCCATGGCTTTCCTCTTATGTGTCTGGCTGCCTGTAGTAACCCCTGCCCCTGCCCCTTAAACCCTCCCATTTCTGTTCCCATATCACGAGAAACTTCTTAAAGTCCACTCAATGGTCACTCCCTCTTTCAAATCTTTCCTGATCTCCACCCTTACCAGACAGAAATGACCAATTCCGCTAGGAGAGCATGCCCCATCACAGCACTGCATCACACTTGCTGTTCACTTCACAACTTTCTTATTCTTTAAATTTCCTCATAAGCAGGGATCATATCATATTTGAAATTATATCCTCAGTACTTTGCAACATGCTTGGCTTGACACGGACCTCAAGCATAAGTTTAGGGAAAGGAGGTCTGAGAGTGTCTTTCACTTTTATTTTGTATCCTTTGAATTATTTGGCATGTTTTAAACACAAATGTAAATTTTATATCAAAAACTGAAAACTAGAAAATAAGTTAATATGTATAATTAATTTTATTCATTTTAAAGAAAATATTAAATTTTCCCAGGCATAATTGTGTCACAATCTTAAATTGAATCTGAATCTTCTGCATTTATGAAAAACTCCCAGAGTAGTTGTTACTGTTATTTTTAACAGCAAAATGATATCAGATCTGTTTTTCTAGTAAATAATGAGGCTTCTATTGTGACATTCCTCTAAATACTTGCATTATCATGAGATGGAAACAAAATATCAGACATGTAGGGTAAGACAACTATTATCAGATGTTTGCCTGCAAGACACTTTGACCTCCACTCCTCCTGCTTCGATTGCCATTCTTACAAAAAGGCTGCCAGATGTTTCAGCTGGTGTTTTATCCTGCTCCACCCCTCTCTCCACCCTCTAACCTCAGCAGAACTTACTGGTACACCCTGTCCTGATTATGCTGATCACTAAGCCTTGTGTGAGTTCCCAGCTCTAGTCAAAGGTGAAAATGAAGCTATATACAAGCGACTTGAAACCACAGTCCTGAGAGCTGACTCTTCACGGGATTTGTTGGAGGAACATACCATATCCTATTACACATATCTGGTGGCTACAGAAACTGACATCCCAAAGTTATCAGTTTGTTTCATATCAAGGAGGCTGGAAATTTCCAGGATCTAGTACCAGAAACTAGATACTTTAGTATAAATAAATCAATGAATAAAATCTAAAAAGCTACCACAAGAATCCCAGGTGGCACAGTGGTAAAGAATCCACCTACCAAGGCAGGAGACATGGGTTCAAACCCTGGGTCAGGAAGATGACCTGGAGAAGGAAATGGCAAACCACTCCAGTATTCTTGCCTGGAAAATCCCATGGACAGAGGAGCCTGGCAGGCTAGAGTCCAAGGGGTTGCAAAGGAGTCAGATACGACTGAGCGGCTAAATAACACCTTGTAGTATTAGAACCTAATCCCGTCTCTACTACAGTTTGAGATCTTTTTACCAGGACTCAGGTCACATTTCTGCCTTGGATTATCTGAGTTTTCTAGGAAATAGAATCCTTCTTCTCCAGACTGAGAAAAATATATATGTATAAATGTGTGCGTGCTAAGCCGCTTCAGTTGTGTCTGACTTTGGGTGACTGCATGGGCTGTAGCCTGCCAGGCTCCTCTGTCCATGGGCATCTCCAGGCAAGAATACTGGAGTGGATTGCCATTTCCTTCTCCAAGTGATCTTCCTGACCCAGGGGATCGAACCCACATCTTATGTCCTGCATTGGTAGGCAGGTTTTTTACCACTAGCGCCACTTGGGAAGCCCGTATGTATGTATAGTTACATATAAATGCAAATATAAATATAAATATATATATACATTACGTGAAAAAGTGAATTATCAGAAATCGCCTAAGATATAACTAAAATTACTTTCACAATTTAATCCAATCATTTCAATAATATTCTAGGAGTCAAGAGAACAAAAGGGGATGAGATGGGATATAATTACAACTTCGGTCATTATTTATATCACCAAATCATGGAATTTCAGAGGTGAGGGGATATTAGAAAGCATTTGTTTTGATCCCCTCTCATTTCACAGATAATAAAACCAAACCCCTGATGTTGGCGTGACTCTCTCTGTGCCTCACAACTTCAAGAAGCAGAGTTATTACAACAAATTATCAGGGTTAGCGTATCTGCTTGGAAACGCCTCTCTAAAGCCGTGAGTTCAAAACTAGCAGAAAGGTAGCCTTTATCAATCTAAATTTCCAGATCAGATCACAGATGGTAACTAAAACAGCATCGGATCTGACCTTCACTGGGAACACAGGAAGGAGGAAAGACATTGCTCTAACTGTCCATTCAATCTCACGTTTGCCTGTGTGCTACACAAAATGGTAAAAGCAACACCCTCAAGTGCAAACCACTCTGCCAGAGACAGACTCTTAGAAAAACCTCCGTGCATATACTGAGTTTAATTTTTTCACGTGTTCATATATGTGGCATACAAGTTGTAGTTAAGTGCACAGATATGCACCACTGTAAATCACAGAAACATTTTCTCTTTTTCCTCCACTTCGTACCCTCCTAGGCTAGGAAGCTGGTACCCTGGCTCATCTCATGCATTTCTCAAGGGTCTGACCAACTTGGACGACGGGTACCTGTATGGCCACGTTCTGGCCGCTGGGATGTAGCGGAGGCTTGAGAACGCAGGCTCATCGTGGTGTCTCCATCAGCGTCCAGCATGTCCCGCGTGCTGCTGTATTTGGCCAGCATCTGGATTCCTGCACCGGTGACCGTGGGCTGCGGCTGGATTTCCCCAAGTGAGACGGTTCAGAGGCCGAGGCACTGAAAGGCATGCCTGGGGTTCTCCTCCGGGAGCGAGAAGTAGGGAAGCCTCCGACTCCAGTTCCTGCCGCCAGAGGCCCGGCCCCTGTCCTGTGAACTTGAACTCTGATTGCCAAATCCGTCAGGCCAGGGGAAACAGCGTGTGTTTTCTATTTGGGCGGTCTCCGTCTGAACAATCATCCGAGGGGGTGCCCTTCTCGGCTCTCTTTTGTTTATTTGTTAGTACTTCCTGTGTAACTACAACCTAAAAAAGCGGGCAAGAATTTACAATCGCCAGCAGGAAGGTTCCCAGCAATAATCCCAGAGGGACCTCACAGGGCTCTTATTATCCATCACACACTCCCTGAGTTACTCAGATCTAGTTGAGTCTGCCTGTGCCTTTGTGAAAAGAAATGATCGGACTGGCCTCTTCCTTTCTCCGAGGGCATAAGGTAAAACAGGGTCCCCAGCCTGTGGGCATGGACTGGTACCTGCTGTCAGATCAGCCTTGGCATTAGGTTAGAAGTAAAGTACACACGTGGTCTTCCATCCCTGGATATGTTCCAGTATCTCCCAGTTTATTGTCTATGGGAACTTGAATGGAATTTGTATCCTACCGTTGTGTGAAAATTATATAAATCTTAATTATGCCGAATTGGTTCATAGTGTTTTTCAGGCTTACTATATCCTTCTACTTCTCTGTATATTCATGCTATTAATTTTTGAGAGTTTGATATTGAAACTCCAACTAAAAATCTTAATTTATCTACTTAAAAATAACTGCAATATATGACCTTCTTTTATATTTTCCAAGTCTCCTGTAAATGTGTTATCATATTTTCATAATTTAAAAAAGAAAAAAGAAAGAAAATAGTAAAATGATTCTAAAAAAATAAAGTGCACAATAAAAGTAATGCACTTGAATCATCCTGAAACTACCCCCCGCACCCCTGGTTCATGGAAAAATTATCTTCCACAAAATTGGTCTCTGGTACCAAAAAGGTTAGTGTGGGAATCAGTGTGTACATGGAAAATGAGGAGACTTCACCCTTAGGCTTTATATGGTAAAGCATCAAATACAGGGAATGTCAGTCTAAGAGAGTCCTTTCGTTGTTGCTGTTTTAGTCACTGTTGCAACCCCATGGACTGTAGCCCGCCAGGCTCCTCGGTCCATGGGATTTCCCAGGGAAGAGTACTGGAGTAGGTTGCCATTTCCTTCTCCACAGGATCTTCTTGACCCAGATATCAAATGCGTGTCTTCTGCATTGGCAGGCAGATTCAAGGAGATCTTTAATAATTTTTACCAAAGAACCTACATTACATTTTTACTACTTGTCCTTAAATACTTATTTTTTTTTCAACCATGACAAAGATTCTTACTTCATTGTAGGTTCTACTCTCAGATTCTGAGGCACATCAGTGGAAAACAAAACTCTCTCTACTTTTAGAGCCTTCATTATATGGAGGAAGTCAGATGCTATACGAGAAAGATAGTAAGTTAACTGTTGAATATATTACACTATGATTAGAGTTATGGAAAAATACAGAAAGTGAGGAAGATTAAGAACATACAAGGAAATAGCCAGGACATGGAAGCAACCTAGATGCCCAACAGCAAATGAATGGATAAAGAAGCTGTGGTACATATACACCATGGAATATTACTCAGCCATTAAAAAGAATTCATTTGAACCAGTTCTAATGAGATGGATGAAACTGGAGCCCATTATACAGAGTGAAGTAAGCCAGAAAGATAAAGAACATTACAGCATACTAACACATATATATGGAATTTAGAAAGATGGTAACGACAACCCTATATGCAAAACAGAAAAAGAGACACAGAAGTACAGAACAGACTTTTGAACTCTGTGGGAGAAGGTGAGGGTGGGATGTTGTGAAAGAACAGCATGTATATTATCTATGGTGAAACAGGCCGCCAGCCCAGGTGGGATGCATGAGACAAGTGCTCGAACCTGGTGCACTGGGAAGACCCAGAGGAATCGGGTGGAGAGGGAGGGGGGAGGGGGGATCGGGATGGGGAATACGTGTAACTCTATGGCTGATTCATATCAATGTATGACAAAACCCACTGAAAAAAATAAGTAAATAAATTAAAAAAAATATGTACATTCATATTGGTTATTACATCTAAGTGATATAAAGTAGCCACAAACACTGAATTGGAGGCTCTAACACTGAACGGGTGGATCAACCACTACTTCTAGTGGTACTATAGAATATATCGCCTGGGCTCCACTAATAAAATATTTTATTCAACTAGGAAAAAAAAAAAAAAAAGAACATACAAGGACTTCCCTGGCGTTCCAGTGGCTGAAACTCTGTGCTCCCAATGCAGGGAATCTGGGTCCTATTCCTGGTCAGTTTCCCACATGCCTCAGTGAAGACCTGAGAGCCACAACTAAGACCCAGCATAGCCAAAATAGATAAGTGTTAAAAAGAAAATAGAACGTACAGGAAAGGAGTTGGAAATTTTCAATAAGGTAGTCAGAGTCAGACTCATTAAGGTATGCTACTTGCACACAGACTCGAAAGAGTCTGCAGAAATCTAGGGTAAGAATAGTTCAGGTAAAGGGACCAGGAGTCTCAAAGGCCCTGATAGGCGAGCATGCTGGCTGTGACTGAGAAACTGTAAGGAAACCATTGTCGTAAATCGAATAAGTGATGAGAAGAGACCCTCAGCTTGAAGGAGTACATTTCTTTTAGAGTAGTACTCAGTTATTTTTATTTAAGATTTTTGATGCATTAAATATTCAGTCTCTTGGGTAAAAATAAAATCTATATATAAGACAAAAGACACAAGAAGACATGGCCACCTAAGCTCAATAAAGATTTAATAGCAAAGAACATCAGATTATTCTTGCCTGGCGAATTCCATGGACCAAGGAGTCTGGCAGACTACAGTCCATGGGGTTGCAAAAAGTCAGATATGACTTGGAGACTAACACTCTCCTTTCAGTCAAAATTATGGCATGCTATACTGGCCAGCAATTGTCTTGGTCAATATACAATTGTAAAGGTCTTTAGTTTTTTGGTTAGTTTTATTCATTTATTTATTTTTAGATATGTGGGAAGTGAAGGAGAGTTTTAGTAGAGGGCTGGCCTGACTTGTTTAAACTGAAACTCCAATACTTTGGCCACCTGATATGATGAGCCCACTCATTAGGAAACATCCTGATGCTGGGAAAGATTGAAGACAGGAGAGGATGATTAGATGGTATCACTGACTCAATGGACTTGAGTTTGAGCAAACTCCAGGAGACGGTGAAGGACAGGGAGGCCAGGCGTGCTGCAGTCCATGGGGTCGCAATGAGTCAGACACGACTTAGTGACTACAACTGCTATGTAGGTGCTAGAAGACTACTTTGAAAATTATTGCAATAACTCAGGCAAGAGGTGATCCTTGAAGAGGTAAGTGTTTTCTGTAGCATAATCATTCCTCATCTTGAATTATCCTTTAGACATAAGGCCTACTAGCGGCTGTTTTCACTTTTCTGTCACTTGGAAAAGCGTGGATGTTTTCTGTTCATTCTCATGCATGATTCCACATTGGCTATAGTATTAACAAGGGATGTATGATAAATTTTGGACAGCCTAGAGCACTCTGACTTTACATCATCATTTCATGTTAAAATCATGCTTTTAGTTCTCACTTATAGGTTATTGTTGCCTAGCCCGTCTGTTCTAGATAAGTACAGCTGGACATTCAACATACAGACCTATTTTCTTGGATTATCATGATTTCTTCAACTCACGCACTCCATTTTAAGGTTGGAGGAGAAGAAAATTAAACCAAAAACAAAGTTAAAATACATGGTATCTTTTCAAAATCCCACTTTATGCCTTAATTTAACTCAGCTTTAATAACCTTTTCATTTCCACATTTCTTTCCAGATAGTGACAACCCAAGTTAGTGTATTAGAAAAGTAATAGTCACTTCACCAAAATTTATTCTCTGTCTCTTAGACTTTTAAATATTTAAGATCTAAAATTTATTCTTCAACACAAAACTACCTACTATACTACTTCCTCCCCAGGGCCAAGTTCATCGTCATTTTGGGGGAGAGGGCAAACAATAATAGTGCTAATTATACATGGCACATAATTTAAATGCCAAAGATTCTTTAATTAACATTTTTTATAAAAGTGAAATCGTATAACAGTAACTATTTTAAAGTGAAAAATTCAGTGAGCTTGACACAATTTCTGTTCACATATTAATAAACACTAGAAGGCTGAGAATATCCCTCCAGTAATTATGGAAATCCCCACTGGGAATATAAATAACATCAATGGGAAAGTTTAAAAGAAAAAAAGAGACAAATCATCACATAAGGAAACTTATTTAGGTTCCAATAATACCTTTTACAGTAATTTCTGAGGAATTGCTGAAAACTGCCAAACAGTCATCATAGAAATAATAAAACATGTTTTGCATTACAAAATGTTAATACCTTAGCCAATAGGACAGGTTACGTTTTTATATTTATTAATCAGATCTTTTTTTGATTGATAGTATTTAAAAAGAGAAATGTTTCTTACCAAAGTAGATTCCCTATAATTTCACGTTATACAAGATTCTCTTAGCGATATGGCAGACATGTTCTCTTGGTTATTTAATTAAAGGAAAAAAAGATGCAATTGGTGGTTTTTAAGATGCTTTTGATCATAATCATGACCATATTGATGAATAAAATGACAAAAAGGTTCTGATTTTAGTAAAGCATTTTTTTTCCTCTTTTTCACTTAGCTATTCAAAATATATTGCTATCTGTGTCTGATACACTGCTAAAAGTGGAAGAATAAGTAGTGAAACACACCATATGAACTCCAGTGGCAGTTTTTAGAACAAAATACAACTCTGGTATAGTCAGAAATTAAGATGTCCTGAAACACCAAGAATTCACAGCTAATCCCAGATAAATAGAATGGCAGAATGAAAATTACTATTGATAGAATGAAAATTCAAGGTCAGGTGTTCTGACTCTATTTCTAGGACTTTAATAATTAGAACACAATACTGATTACCCAATAGACTTGGGGAGTATGGAAATCACAGCCTTCCATCCTGTTTCTCAGCTAAGATTAAAGTTGGCTGAGCTCTCTTGATATTTTTTTCAGCAATTATTTTGACCTCAAATATATCTCTTTTCTCTTTGGATTTATACCCTCCTTAATATCTTACATACTTCTCTCTGATCCTCTACCATTATACTGACAACTTCTTCTCACAAATACTGTATGAATGCACACTACAGAGCTGGTCGTAAATGTCTGACACATGGATCCATACACAGTTGTGAGATGAGTCTTTTTCGGTAACTGTGCTTCTGATTTGAAACCTGTTAAAATAAAACACAGTATAATAATTAGAACAAACATAGGGAATACTATTAATATCTATTGTCTCCACAATACTGGCATAGTTGGTAAAGATACTGGTGAAAACAGTTTCCAAAGTGTATATTATTGAAAAAGAAAACGTGAATTTAAATTCATTTTTTTCCAAATGGTAGCAAAACCAACCTTCACTATTAAGGCATAAAAAGGACTCAAAAACTTTCTAAGAAATACTACTAGTTGAAAATAAAAAAGAAAAACCATTTAACACTTTATAATATTAAATTATAATACATAATAATTCTTTACTTATCTTTCAACCTTTTACCTAGAGGTATACTTATTAAATAAAGTAGCAGTTTAGTAAAATTATTATTGGGTACATTTAGTGAGTAGACAAAGTAGAAGAGTTCTTGCTGACGGTGACTGAGAACTAAGTGAAGAATCACAGATATCAAGGCCATTGAAAAGCAATTCAAACCACTCTCTATATTTAAAAAAATGTTTAATATTTTATTTATTTGGCTGCTCCAAGTCTTAGCTGTGGCATATAGTCTCTTTGCTTGCAACACGTGAAGTCTTAGTTGCGACATATCTAGTTCTCTGACCAGGGATTGAATCTGGGGCCCCTGCACTGGGAATGTAGAGTCTTAGCCACTGGACCACCAGGGAAGACCCTGTATTTTTTAATGAACCCTGAAGGTTGTATTGTGTTGCAACATAATAATAGACAATTATGAGAATTACCATGAATAAATAGAAGCATGGCTCTGTTCTATTTGTCCTTAGTTTCCTAAAGGAGGAGTGTCAGTTAATTAGTCAAGCTCAAAGGGCATCCCTGAGCCTCAGTGTAAAAGCTGAGGTCTGGTACTCTTCAACCTGCACATCTATCTCTTCTTGGTCCTGAGGATGGAGGAATGAGAGAATTCTTCTGTTGAAATAATTAAGCCAAGGTCATGAAACAACTTTGATCCAGTCTCAGGGAAAATTCTGGCCAGTGTTCTTCTCCAAAATATCTTTTTGATATCTAAGAGATTTTGGAGAATGTACAGAGCCAGATTAAAATGACTGTCACTGATGAGTAGTTACATATCAAAATGTTAATTTGGACCTATTCTTATGACTTTCAGGAGTCCACTAGTCAGTTTTTAAAATAGCAAATGAAAACTCAACACAAACAAGTGCTATAGAGAAGTAAGATATATATTTTGTCAAGATCGTTGATTAATAAATTCAATGTGCTTGGCCAAAGTGAGATAGTTGAGTGGTATAAAATCAAAGTGTGATCATACTTAGCAGTTTGTACTATTCACACCCAATAGTGCTTGCCAGAAGCAAATGAAAAGCCACTCTGCAAAATTCAAATTAATTCTACAAAAGTTTAAGATATGTTAAATGCATTAACACCAACAACAAAAACCTCAGGCATCGACGAAAACAAATAAATAAATGAATAAAAATTAGAAGAAAAATACAACTTTCCCAGTGGTCCACTGGTTAAGCCTCCATGTTCTCAATACAAGGACCCCAGATTCGATTCCTGTTTGAGAAACTAGACCCAACATGCCACAACTAAGTGTTCGCATGCATACTGTAACTAAAAAGAACCCTCATGTCACAATGAAGACCCCACCCAATCAAATAAATAAATGTTTTTAATTAGAAGAAAAAGATAAGAGAAACAGATACACATGAATGTAAAACACTAGGTTATCAAACATAAATATTAAAGCAACTATACAGTGTATTCTGGGAGTTAAAAGACAATATTGAGAATGTTTTGGAAAAGCTAAGAATTATAAATTGCAACTGGATAGATTTGAGAAATTATAAAACTGAAAAATTCATTAAACAAAGTTAAAAGCAATTAAGAGGCTTTTAACAGCAGTTTAACTGAAGAAGAGGAAAAGCAATGAAACTGAAAGATGTATGAGAGGTAAATAGGTTAAAGAAAAAAGACAAAACTATAGGAAAAAAGTAAATGAGACATATAGGATATTGTGAATGGGTCTATAATACATTTAATTGGAATTCTAGAAGAAGGGTAGAAAGTCAGGAAAGAGCAACATTTGAAGTAAGTATGGCTGAAAACTTCAAAGCTGAAAAAAGACTTGAAATTTAAAACTTATATTGCTTTCAAATAATTGACATTTCAAAAACAACAATAAAAATAGAATACATTATAATAATATCTTTGAATGCCTAAGAGAAAAAAGCTACAGATGTCTAATTTTATACACAAAATATTTTTTAGAAAAGTTGAAATAAAGAGTTTTAGACAAGCACAGAGAATTCAACTGTAAAATTTCAGCTCTAAAGGAAATACTCAAATGTATTCTTCAGATTTAAGAAAATGATTCAAAATGGAAAGTAGGAGAGGCAGAGAGGAATAAGAAGCAATGAAAACCATGAATCTGTGGGAAAAATCTAATAAACTGCCTAAATCTCTATTGTTTTCTAGGGCTATATTTTTATTGACTCCAAGATGCCATCAATTGTTGGTTGCCATTTATTTAATTTAATACTGTGAAATAAATGCATCTGAAATGAGAATTTAGCAGAAAACCCTGCAGAAGCTGGAAAACAAAGGACTATTTTGGTGCAGGAGTAAATGAAAAAAAAACTGCAAAACAGAAAAGAGTAACAAATGAAATGTGCATTTCTCAATCTTGCCACTAGGAGGAGTGTTGTTGCCAGTGTTAGTTACTCAGTCGTGTCTGACTACCACACCACAGCCTGTAGCCCACCAGGATCCTCTGTCCATGGAATTTCCCAAGCAAGAAATACTGGAGTGGGTTGCCATTTCCTTCTACAGGGGAGCTTCCCCACCCAGGGATCGAAGCCAGTCTCCTGCACTGCAGGTAGATTCTTTACCATCTGAGCCACCAGGGAAGGTGGAAGGCGGGAGGAAAAAATTATATCCCCAGGATGTTGAACCACAAGCTGCTACTTATAACAGTTTCTCTATCTGAACCCTTGATAAAAGCTTGTGCCAGACACTGTGCCTAGTGATTTTACTTTCATCTCAAAATCTTTAGAGGTAGGAATTATTTTTATTCTCCTTTACAGATTTGGAAAGATTAAGCAATTTATCCAGTTCCACACAGTGAGTGGACCAGACTTAAGCTGAAAACTGACTTCAACGCCCTGCTCTTAACCACAGTTTTACACTGAGCTCCTTCCTGGGAAGCTTCAAACACATGCCTTACTGGTAAGAAAGCTGAGGGACCACTTGTGTTGATATCTTGAAGTGACCACTCAGCACTTTTTGACCTGTGAGTCCTTCTCTATCCTCTTGTTTTGCTTTTTTTTTTTTCCTGGCTCGGTGTCTCTTCCCATCACTATGTTTCTTTTTCTCTCTCTTCCTTACTACGGCCAACAGATTGGATCCTTAACTGTGTGACATGCTCTTACCCCCCTGAGAGAAGGTATGACGCTTTGTCTCTCTGGATACTTACAGGTTAGACAACAAGGTGGAGCCATCCTCCCAGAGCCACGGTTCTTCTGTCCAACGGCGAGAAAGCCCTATCCAGAATGAATGATCAGGTTGGGAAGACACTTGCCTTGATATAAATTCCTGTAAGGAAACATAAATACAAGTCAAGGAGAGAGAGAGAGAGACAGTGAAGGACAGAGATGACAGAGACAGAGAAGATACAGAGAAAGACTGTTAGGAGATTTTGAGAGACAGAGATTGAATCACCTTGATGGAGGATGCATGCATATACTGGCATCAACCTAGATAGACGTGCCAGTTCTTGAATGCCACTCACTGTCTCAAAATGCATATCTCATTTTTTCAGAGTCGTTATCATTTAATTTTCCAACAAAGAATAGATCCTTCTTTTATGTATAGCTGTCCAGCTTTCCCAGAACGACTTATTGAAAAGATTGTCTTCTCTGCATTGTATATTCCTGGCTCTTTTGTCATAGATTAGGTGACCATAGGTGCATGGGTTTACTTCTGGGCTTTTCATCCTATTCCATTGATCTACATTTCTGCTTTGGTGCCAGCACCATACTATCTTGATGACTGTATAGTCTGAAGTCAGGGAGCCTGATTCCTCCTGCTGTTTTTTCTTCTCAAGATTGCTTTGGCTCTTTGGGGTCTTTTGTGTTTCCATACAAATTGCAAAAATCTTCTACTTTTGTGAAAAGTGCTATTTGTAATTTAATAGGAAAATTTCATTGAATCTGTAGATTGTTTTGGGTAGTATAGTTATGTTCACAGTACTAGTCTTCCAATTCAAGAACATGGTGTGTCTTTCCATCTGTTTGTATCATCTTTGATTTCTTTCACCAGTGTCTTATAGTTTGCTGAGTACAGGTTTTTTGCCTCCATAGGTAGGTTTATTCTGAGGTATTATCCTTTCTGTTGCAATGGTAAATGAAATTAGAACACTCCCTAACTCTATACATAAAAATAAACTCAAAATGGATTAAAAACCTGAATGTAAGGCAGAACACTGTAAAAGTTTTAAGAGAAAAGCGTAGGCAGAACACTCTTTGACATAAATAGCAGCAAGATCTTTTTTAACCCACCTTCTAGAGTAATGAAAATAAAAGCATATGAAAATAGATAATAAATGAGACCTAATTAAACTTAAAGCTTTTGCACCACAGAGGGAGCCATAAGCAAGACAAAAAGACAGTCCTTTGAGTGGTAAAAAATATTTCCATACAAAACAACTGACAAGGGATTGATCTCCAAAATATACAAACAGCTCGTGCAACCCAATATCAAAACAACAGACAACAAAATAAAATGGGCATAAAACCTAGAGAGACATTTCTCCAAAGAAGACATACAAATGGCCAACAAATCCATGTAAAGATGTTTAACATCACTATTAGAGAAATGCAATTCAAAACTACAATGAGGTGTCAGAGGTGACACCAGTCAGAAGGGCCATCATCAAAAAACTACAAACAATAAATTCTAGAGAGGTTGTGGAGAGAATGGAACCCTCCTACACTGTTGGTAGGAATGTAAATTGGTACAGCCACTGTGGAGAACAGTATGGAAGTTTCTCAAAAAACTTGAAGTAGAACTACCATATAACCCAGCAATACCAATGCTGGACATATACCCAGAAAAAACTGTAATTCGAAATGACACATGCACCTCAATGTTCGTTGCAGCACTATTTGGAATAGCCAGGACATAATGGCAACCTAAGTTTCCATCAACAGAGAAATGGATAAAGAAGATGTGGCACATTAAAACAATGGCATATCACTCAGCTATAAAGATGAATGAAATAGTGCCACTGGCAGAGACATGGATGGACTTAGAGACTGTCATAGACAGTGAAGTAAGTCAGAAAGAGAAAAATAAGTATCATATAATGTTGTTTACATGGGGAATCTGGACAAGGTGATACAGATAAACATATGTGCAAAGAAGAAGTAGAGACACAGACATAGAGAACAAATTTAAGAATACCAAGGGGGAAAGGAGAGTGGGATGAACTGGGAGATTGGGATATATATATATATATATATTTATATATATAAAAGTAAGTAAGTGTTAGTCACTCAGTCGTGCCTGGCTCTTTGTGACCCCATGGACTGCAGCCCATCAGGCTCCTCTGTCCATGAGATTTTCCAGGTAAGGATACTGGAGTGGGTAGCCATTTCCTTCTCCAGGGGATCTTCCCAACCCAGGGATCGAACCCGGGTCTCCTGCAGTGCAGGCGGATTCTTTACCGACTGAGCTACAAGGGAAGCCCTATATATAAATATATGCACACACTCGTGCTCAGTGCTTGTGTTCACTCAGTCGTGTCCGTCTCTTTGCGACCCCATGGACTGTAGCTTGCTGAGCTCCTCTGCCCATGGGAGTCTCCAGGCAAGAATACTGGAGTGGGTGGCCATACCCTTCTCCAGAGGATCTTCCCAACCCAGGGAACCCGGGTCTCCTGCATCTTCAGCGTCCCAGGCAGATTCTTTAGCACTGAACCGCCAGGGGAGTCCCATACATACACTCCTATGTATAAAACAGATGACTAATGAGAACCTACTGTGTAGCACAGGGAGCTCTACTCAGTGCTCTGTGGTGACCTAAATGGGGAGGAAATCTCAAAAAAGCAGACTCTGTTTGTTTCATAGCAGAAACTAACACAGCATCCTAAAGCAGCTATACTCCAATAAAATTTAATATAAATAAATAAATAAATCCTTGATGTCAAAATTGTGTTGCCTGCATTCAATCTACCAGAATAAATCCAAGAACGACAGAGTCTGTAGACCATGTTCATGGATGACGGGCTACTATCATCTCCACAATTTTAATTGAAAGTGTAAGTTTACATAACCTTTGTCAAGGAATGCTTCTCAGAGTTAGATGACTATCAAACAGTCTAGTTCTACCTCATGGCTTATGAATAAGTAACCTAGTGGTTAATGATCATATTTGAATTGTTGACAAATGTAACTCAACAAAGTGGCAATTACAGGAAGGTGTAAAAGCCAGACAGACTTCCAGTGCCATCCCCCCCCCCTTTTTTTTTTTTTTGCCATACATCTATTTCCATTAACTTTTATGTCAACTACAACTGTGGGGAAAACAAAACAGAAAAACAAAAAATGAGAGTAGTAAAAGTAAGTATAAAAGATGTAGGTTGTTTAGATTTGTATTGTAGAATATTTCCTGACTATTAACTCCTCCTCATAGCTCATCTTAGTTCTATCCTTCATGCAAGATGTGTTGTAAGTTGCTCTTTTTCTGTGCAACTTTTATGTCTACAGGAATTTCTCTCTCTGAATTTCTATGGCATTTGGTGCCAATATGAGATATTTAACTTTTAACAGCTGTTGAATTGTTTCTATTTTCTTAAAAATTATTTTAGCATTGCTAAAAGTTTACTTTTAAACCTCTTTGCCTTTCCTAGTATCTTGAAAGGAATAAATTATTTATAAATGCATGTTATCATAGCTTGATAATTATGGTGATAAGGGGAAGAACCTTCTTTTTCACTGTACCACATTTAAAACCTAAAATCCAAACCCACAAAAATGAGTGTGGCTTGATTATTAGAGTCAACTTGGAGTTGTGTTTAAAGGATTTATTTTAAAGTGAAATGTACTGGAGTGGGTTGTCATTTCCTTCCCAATCCAGGGATCAAACCTGGGTCTCCTGCATTACAGGTGAATTCTTTGCCAATTGAGCTAGCAGGGAAACCCAAAATGTGTTCATATTTTAATTAATCAAAAAGAAAACATGTATTATATACTTTACTCAACATATGCTATTATTATAATTATGGAGAAGATGTAAAATTACTTTCTTTTAGGGAAAATAGTTATCTGGAACCTACCTCTACTTTTCTGCTCAGTATAGACCACAGATATTACAACCACAATCTACACTTACCAACTCTTTTGAGCTGTCTATCTTCAGGAGATTAGAGCCCAGTTGAAAGCATCGTCTTTTACTTCCATCCCAGGAATCTAATGGTGTGCTAAATAGATAACAGCTGTCCTCATGTGTGATCCAGTTAGGGGGACAAGAGCTAGAGAAAACTCCTGGAAATAAAAGACAAATACAATGAGGTTCATACTATGAATGGTACTTCAGTACAGGTACCATTCTTCCTAAGGACATAGTAATCAATGAATTGCCATGAATATATTTCATTTTCAATTCGAACTATACAGATATGACCTTACAGAAGGGATCATATTAAAACCCCTTATTCACTTACAGCTAAAAAATAACTGAGTGACTATAATGTTTTAGACTATCAACTCTCCTTTCTTTCTTGTCTTGTCTTCCATGCCTTCACAGTCAGCTCAAAACTCCTTTTCTCCATGATAACTCTCAAAACAAATCAATGCAATATCAGTCATTGAGATATACAGTATTTTCATGTTGACTTATTTTACAGGTGTGACATCTATTTCAGAATGCAATTCGCCAAATAAGAAAAGTGTAAGAGCACGCATTCACATTACAGAGTAATGTGATAAAGACAGTGAAGAGGTATGTGTCCAGAGATGGAAAATTGAAATTCAAATATTGTCATACTCAATAATGGTGCAATTAGGAATTAAAGTCTAGTGTATACAAAATTGTAATCAAATCAATTAATTTGTATGATTAAAGAAAAATTTAACTGGTTTTCAGAAACATATTTATTAGGTTTATAGATATTAAACATATCTATGAACCTTTAAATTCTTAGCAACACTTTCCCTTCTTTCCTTTTTCTATTCCTTTTTTTTTTTTTCACCTTTTCTGGTGTCCTATTCCCTATATTAACTATACCACTTTAAAATGTCTATTCCCTATGGTGTGAGAACACATTATGTTCCTTCAAATCAAATTACACAAACCTTTAAAAGCTTAAGTATGTGAAAAATTAGTGATTTTAGAAAAATCCAACTAAGTTGGAGAGTCAACTAAGTTCATAAGGTATTTATGCTATCACTTTGTAATCTGGATCTCCTGCATTGCAGGCAGATACTTTACTATCTGAGTCCCTAGGGAAGCCCTTGTATATTACAGAGGACTTATTTTACTGAGGTAATATTGCTATGGGCTTTATTTGAATGCAGAATCACCACATGTAAAAGTACTTTCTTCATTCCCTGCTCCAAGCCTTAGTACCAAAAATTAACCCTTCTGAATCAAGGACCTTATTAATCCTTATTCTTCCCTTGCCTGTGGTCCTGAGAGCCTTGGTAGGTATCACACTGTCTTCTAAAGATGATTGTGTGGGTTGACTCTGGTTGTCTTTATTTCTTGATGGAATGCTGTCACTCTTCAACAGGTTGTTCCCTGAACTGGATCTCCAAATACCTTCATATACCAACAACAATAGTAATGACAGAAAAAAAAAGTCATTTTTACTATGTTTGAGAATTAAAATCCAAAAACCTACATTTTTGTTGGAATATAAAGGGATGCATTCTTGATTAGTGATAAATAGATAATACATTGCTGATGGAGAGGTGGAGATAGATGGGAGATAGATAGGTGATAGCTGTCTATCTTGAATAGATGGAAAAAAGAAATAACTTCCATGAAGAAGATTTAATGCAAAAGAGATAAATGAAGTAGATAGAAGGATGGGGGGAAAGTAAGAGGCAAATGGAATATAGTCCTTTGGTACCATGATAGATTTGAAATAGTAATAAATCATCTTTATTATATTATTTTAAAAATGAAAGTTCCTTGAGAATCTGCCAGGTGCCTGTAACATAGAATGTATTCAATAAACACATGACTAGTTAAGAAATCTTTCATACTTTCATATACCCTCTTCAAAGGCACAATAATACTTTATCCAAAATGGAATGCATGAATGATAAAATCTAAGGAAATGTATTCATCCGTTATAAAATACCTACTTAGAATTTCATAAGTGCTTTGAGTATTTCCTGATATTATCCAAAGGAGTTTAAAGATCAGGTGTAAAACAATTTCCTTAAATCATGAGATGTAAAAAAATAGCTTAAATTCTTTAGGGAATTTATCTCTTAGGAAGATAAGCACCAATTGCGCTTCCTTCACCTCCACTGGTTTCCTTCCATTAATTTATCCTAGGAATTCCGCAGCTTTGAAACCAGCTATTCAAGGAGATCTTGCACATAGGAGTATGAGTTATCAAGACAGATTGCCTGCATTTCTAATCACGGTCCTAATGTTAACTAGTTTATGACCCTAGAAATAAAGTTAGAACTAATAGCATCAATTCAAAGGGTCTGTATTCAGATCCGGTTAGATTATATTATGCTCTTAAAAGAGTGTCTGGGGGAATTCCCTGGTAGTCCAGAGGTTAAGACTTCACTTTACAGTGTAGGGGGTATGAGTTCTATCCCTGGTCTGGGAACTAAGATCCCACATGCCTTAGGGCCAAAAAACCAAAACATAAAACAGAAGCAACATTGTAACAAATTGAATAAAGACTTTAAAAATGGTCCACATTTAAAAAAAAAATATTTCCTTAAAAGTGTGTCTGAAACATCATAAATGCTTGTTAAATGTCTGTTGCTGTTCATCTTCCCCACCACTACTTACCTGAGGTACTCAGGACCACAATTATCACCAGCATCACTGAGCATAAAATGCCCAGAGTCACAGCAATCAGATGGCAATGAGAGGATACAGCACAAAGTCCTACAAAGTCAAAGGGAGCAGAAACTGAACCAAGAAACAGGATGATAAATCACTGAGCACTTCAGTTCTACAGTTCATCAAAATCTGATACCCAGATAACCTACTCATCTAGGGTTAGTCTGAATTTTTCTCCCTCTTTAGTGTACCTCTTCAGGGTCAGCAACTGTAATTTGAGCCCAGTGCCTTGAGAGCTATGCACTCCTAATTTCAGCTCCACATTGATATCTATAGGTCTTGACACTACCAGGATTCCCATCCATTCTTAGAAGAGACAGCTGAATGTAGCAGAAATAACACTGGTTAGGAAGGGTAATCTTCCTCTTTCACTTATTTCTTGCCTGTCGTTTGGCAAATTACTTCCTCCATTTTTCCATTTCTCTTTGTGAAAAATTAGGGTAATGGTACATCAAAGAATGACTGTGGGATTTAACACAAGTAAAAGCATCTAGTTTAGAGACTAGCACCGTATAGGCAACTCACAGTTTGTCCACACACACCTATAATCACACACATGCCTTCCTATCTCTTGCTTCACCATGTTTTTCCAGAATTCCCCGATAGGTTGCCCAAGAAAACAAAACAGTGTGACAAGAGGAAAATAATTGTGCAATGGGAATGACCAGAAAGCAGAAGAGAGCAAACGCTGATGTCAAAACCTGTGAATAATCTCTTTCTTGATAACAGGAAACTCACTTTATATTAATATCACCACATCAAGACTGAGAATAAGCAATAAGAGCATTTCAGGGAACTGTCAAATGGAAGAATCATAGAGGAGATTAAATTGCTCACTCAGTGAAGAGAGAAATCTTTTAATGCCCTTCTCCAGATTTCACTTTTTTTACATAATGTCTAAGATTCATGTCCCCATAATGGAGTCTTTTATCTAACTCATATATATATGAGTTATACACTGTATAACAGTTCACTGTTATACAAAGAACATTTTTAGTTTAAAATTTTTTTTCCAAATCAATCTTATGATACACATAAAAAAATCAGATTTGGGATTCTAAACCATATGACTTATTTTATTTTTAATTAAACTTTTTATTTTGTATTGGAATATGGCTTCCCTGGTGGCTCAGTGGTAAAGAATCTGCCTGCAATGCAGTAGCCATGGGAGACATGGGTTCGATCTCTGAGTGGGGAGTATTCTTGTCTGGGAAATCCCATGGACATAGGAGCTTGGTGGGCTACAGTCCATGGAGTTGCAAAGAATTGGATACCATTGAGCGACTAAGCACAAAAAAATGAAGTATACTGAAGTATAGTCAGTTAACAATGTTGTGATATTTCAGGTGGACAGCAAAGAGACTAAGCAATACTTACACATGTATCCATTCTCCCCTGAGCTCCCTCCAGTTCAGGCTTCCACATAACATTGAACAGAGTTCCCTGTGCCATATCGTAGGTTCTTATTATCTAAACCCTGGCTTCTGACTTCCCTTTGGCCTTTTTCAAAAATTCTGAGTTGTTTTTCCTGTCTTCTTTCTTTTCTTTTCTGACTCCAATATCCTGATGTTGTTCATATGCACTTCTTTAAATTTCCTTAACCTTCGTTCTACAGTTTACTTTTTTCTATCAAACAAGTCACTCCTATTGAAATTTCTTCATCTTTGCATTTCATCACATTTATCACCAACTCCTTACTTTTGAAGCGTCTGTCTCTATAGAACAGAGAAAGTGTGGGTATTTTCTATCATCATTATAATTAGCTTCAATGCAGTTGATCTCCACTCCAGTACTCTTGCCTGGAAAATCCCATGGATGGAGAAGCATGGTAGGCTACAAGTCCATGGGGTTGCAAAGAGTCTGACACGACTGAGCCACTTCAGGGGCACTGACCCTCCCCACAGTCAAAAATCCCCCTATACATTATAGCTGGTCCTCTATATTTGCAGTTTCTCCATATCCACAGTTTGACATCCATGGATTCAACCAACTACAGATCGTCTAGTAGTGTGCTATTTACTTTTTAAAAACATTCATGTATAAGCAAATCTGTGTGGTTCAAACCCATGTTATCCAAGGATCAACTACGCTAGTAATTAGCCATTGAATGGTTTCCCAGAGAACAGTCTTAGTGCCCATTCAAATTATCTTCAGTGACTTCTGAAAACCTTTTAAAGTAAAAGCCTGGAAAACCAGAAGTCTGTCCAACTTTTTCCACTTCCAGTTTTAGTTATAAGAGTGTGAATGTTGAAGTCAGAAACAAAAAGATATACCTTTCTCTGAGACTACAGATCTCCTGGTGATGTTGCGAGAGCTGAAGTCTAATTGAGTATATCCATCTTCATCCAAATTTTCTACCGAAGATTGGTATTCCATTGTTCTACTGAGTTCCTGAATTGACACAGCATCTGAAAGCTTTCTTCTCTCTCCTAAGACAACTGCCTGTGGACAAAAGAGGATCTGTGAGTCAAGTCATGTGGGAGACGCATTTACTAGGCTTAAACAAGTTGAGCTAAAGTAGTCCAACCAGATACCCAGAAGCAGGAAATGAAAAACTATACTGTGGTAATTTCCCATTGGTACCTTTAGATCCTGTTTCAGAGACTGATGACTCTTCAGAAGATTTATAAGGTAGGACTTCCCTAGTGGCTCAGTGGTAAAGAATCCACCTGCCAATGCAGGAGACATGGGTTCAGTCCCTGATCCAGGAAGATTCCACATGCTAAGGAGCAACTAAGCCCCCCTATCATAACTGATGAGCCTGTGCTCTAGAGCCCATGCTCTGCAACAAGAGAAGCCACTGCAATGAGAAGCCCGCACACAGCAGCTAGAGAGTAGTCTCTGCTCTCTGCAACTAGAGAAAAGCCTGTGCAGCCATGAAGACCCAGTGTAGCTAGAAATAAATAAAGTAAAATAAAATTTTAATTATTTAAAAAATCATAAGGTAGCACAATAGATAGATCTTTGTTTCAGACCAATAAAAAAATAAAACCAATTAATGTTTTATGCTGCTTTCATTATTCTCACATCTGAATTGGACATCATTAAAGGATTTGGCCTGTGTAAACCTAAAACAATTTTAGTTCCTTGAGTGCACCAATACTGTATTATAACCATTCATTCATTCATGTACTGGCTCTATCAGTAAACATTTATCAAATGCCCATATTTTAAATTGACAGTAGCTGGGGATAAAAGGATCAATGACACCTGTGAAGAAGTTCCCTGAGTAATAGAGCAAACCCACAAATGGGTGTACGGAGGATACCATAGATGGGTATATGGAGGATGCCATAAGGAGGTACATTGTTGTAACAACAGAGAGAAGAAGCAAATCTCTTCAGCGCTTGTCAGAGGTTAAAGATACAAAGTAGAAAATTACTTATTCAATAAGGAGCTTAATACTATCCATTGCACATGTGTTCTTATACAATCTCAGTTTTCCAATAAGTCTAGGAGGTAGGCACCTATAAACTAGTCCTATTTTTTTTTAAAGCATAGTTGATTTACAATGTTGTGTTAGTTTATCATTTACAACAATGTGACTCAGCTTTATATATATATATATATAAGATATGCATATAATATGTTATTTTTCATAATATTTTCCATTACGGTTTATTACAAGATATTGAATATACTTCCCTGAGCTATACAGTAAGACCTTGTTGTTTAGTCTTCTTTTCAAAACTGAGACATAGAAATTTTAGTCCCTTGTTTAGTTTTAAGAAGCTAATACAAATATCGATGCAAGGAATCAAACCAAACTTTACTCTTCCTGCAAAACTCATGATCTTTCCTGTTATGCTACACTGCCTCCTTCACCATTCTGTACACTTGTATTGCAAGTAACAGCTTATGGAGAATTCAGGAAATGAAATATTGTGTTACATGCTTAATGTTTCCTCTTTTCCAATTTCCACAGAAATGCCCAAGTTAATGAGATATGGAAAACACTTGTCATTGCTAGAAACTAGAGAGAGGTACCATCTGTTCACAAGAGTTGGAGGCAGGCAGAAAGAAGGAGACATCTGGTTGTTATCAAAGATAAAGCCAGACTTCATTAAAGCAGTTAGGACAGTAATTATTTCAATAGTACAGTTACAACAGAGAAGAGGGCCCAGAATAAACTGAACTCAACTTCCCCAAAACAGAAGACAAGAGACTTTTTAAAGGCTGGAGTGTGCTAAGGAAAAGGCTCTCAGGGTTAATCCATGTGACTAGACCATTCAGATTTGTTAATTGCTGCTTCTTCAGAAGAGAAACAAACTTCCCTTTCTGACAGGAAACAGTGGTTGGTGTTGAAGCAAGGTTGTGCCCCTACCCAAGTTAGACACTTTCCTCCCTCCCATGGGAACTGGGCATGTTATCTTCCTAACTCACTGGACGTTTGCTTTCAGAGATGGCTGTCAGGAACCTGAAGAACGTTTTAGGTGGTAGATTTACATCTCAAAGGGCAGATAGAGGACTTTAATTGCAGGATTTCTGAAGTAACTGCTCTACGAGGGGTTTCAGGGGTCTCTCTGTTTATCACCAAGTTTTAACTGGAACAAGCAGTAAATTCTCCTGGAAACATTGAGTTTTCTCAAGCAGGCATTTAAAAGGGACCTGGGATCATTCCAGGACACAGCCTTAAACTGCTGGAAGCCGTTAGAGTCTGTCAAATCCCTTAGTGCAGAGGTTTGGATAGAATTGTTCTATTCTAAGAGTTCTACAGTTCTCATCAATACATAGCAAAATGGAAGAGAGGTCAATGGAAAAAGAAAAAAGAGAGAGACATTTCTCCCTTGTACCTACCTGCCATAAAAGTTTTACTAACTTTTCAGACACATTGCAAAGTAGTGGGATGGAGCTAATCTCAACCTCCATCAGATGTCCAGCTCCATGATGCAGCCCTTGAGAAAACAGAGGAGAGCTGGAGAACAGAGGATTTTTCTGAATGAATAAATTGGTTCAAGGAAGAAAGTTCAGTTAACTAAGTAGAACTAGAAGATAGAAATGAGGAGAGAATTTTCTAGACAGTAACAAAAAGATTTTATTATTGATTCCGACACCCACCCCCCATGCCACACAGACACTCAATGGGAGAATCTTTACAGATAAGCTTTTAGATTCTATGACTGCTACCCTCTATTCAATCACAATCCTACAAAAACAATTGACTTTCTAAGTTGTCAAAGAAAATTTTCCATAAATGTAAATATTAGCCTTTTTATTTGTCTGGGACTGAAACAATTAAACAGTGAATACACAAATCATTGACAAATTGGGAAAAAATAATCCCTCAGCATTTTAAAAGGCAGAAGGGGGAATTCCCTGGCAGTTCAGTGGTTAGTATTCAGAGCTTTCACTGCCATGGCCCAGGTTCAGTCCCTGATAGGTTAGCTAAGATCCTGCAAGTTGCAAGTCATGGCCAAATTAAAAAAAAAGATAAAAAGAGCAGGAGAGAGTAAGAGAGTCAGTTGGCATGTGTTGTGTTTTAGTGGCTCAGTCGAGTCCAACTCTCAGCCATGCAGTCCTCCGGGGATCTTCCCAAGTGAGGGCTCAAACACAGGTCTCACACATTGCAGGCGGATTCATCACTGAGTCACAGAGAAGCCCGAGAATTTGCATGTTCAGAGAAAAATGCCCCTGGTTCCCTGGTTAAACTTTAATGTAAGAAACAGGTTAAACATTAATGTAACAAAGCACCATACCAATAAACAAACAAAACCCAGCAAATAACAACGATCTTAGTGAGAGTTAATGAAAAACTGTATTTATACAGCAAGTTTTTTCTTCGAAGAAAAGTGAAAAATCTGAGAAAAGTTCTTAGAAGTGAAAATATATTTTATAAACTAAAAATACATTTATTTGAATCAAGTCAAATTGACTACTGCACCAAGAAAACAACATAAAGAACTACATTCAGTACAGTTGAGTTAGCCTGGGAATGGCAACCCACTCCAGTATTCTTGCCTGGAGAAGCCCATGGACAGAGGAGCCTAGCCGACTACAGTCTATGGAGTCACACAGAGTTGGACACAACTGAATTGACTTAGCATGCATGAGAAGTTCTCTCATTTCTACATATGTTAAACTGTTGATAACCCTAGTGTTTGCTCTCAGAAATAAATCTCGAAAATAATAACCTTCCTAAAGTAGTACCTATTTTGATAGGTTTACCAGAATGAGTGTTACATCAGGAAAAGGAAACATAGGAGATCCTGAGGCATAAGTCCAAAGTTATTTTTTAGAAATTTATATAAATAAATGAGTAAAGAGAAATAAATATATATAAATAAATAAGTTATATAGAAAACAAGATTATTCAAAATAAACTAGGCATTCACTTAAGAACCATTGTAGAAGAAGAAAATGTCTTTAGGACACATTTCAAATAACTTACCTATCACAAATTAAAAAAAAAAATTCTCAAATTTCACCTCTAGTTTGAATGCTAACTTGGGTCTCCTTCTTCCCTTCCTTTCTCCATTCATCCACTAGCAATTAAACATGAACTGAGCATTTACCATATTCTCAGTAGCCAGGATACAAAGAAGCATAAGCCCCAATCTCCATCCTAACTGGTTTTAGATTATATCTGGAGGGTGAAGACCTAAAAAGAAGGTACTTAAATTAGTTAAGAATGCCCTGGTTTGGGCAGACCACAAAAATCACTTAACTTTATTCACAATACTCTTTCCAGTGTTAAATTTATGCTTACTTCAGAATAACAGAGAATGCTTTCTAGATTCCTTAAATGTTTTCATTGGGGCAAAACTCTGTCTTTTTTTTAATTGGTATATAATCTCTTTACAATGCTGTGTTAGTTTCTGCTGCACAACAAAGGGGATCTGCCACATGTATACGTATATCCCTCCCTGAAACAGAACGAGACCCTGTGGTCCTTGTTTTGCATGTCTTCAGCCTGCCTTTTGTCTGTGGAAAAACTTTAGCCATAGAATAAGTTTAATCAGAAAAGTGGAAACACGCAGAAACAAAGGAAAACAATCAAAGAGACCAAACAATAATAGTTCAGTCTGTGAGCAAAGTCAAGGACTTTCAGTTCCTTTTCAAGGACTATAGATAATATTCTGAGCCATATCCCATGAGCTGTCTTATGTAATAAATCCTGAAACTCCCACCACGTGAAGAAGTTAACTACATAATGATCAGACTGTAACCACGACACAATCTTCCACAATTCCTAGAACTGGCCTCAAGGAAATGCGAACAAACCTAAAACAACCAAGATGATGCTGGTCAGAATACCAATTACCAGTTTCAAGATTGGTCTGTCTGAGCTGACTGTGCCGTTTCTGCATGTAGCCCCCTCCCTCAGCCTATAAAAGCTCATGCCCGCTGGTTGTGGGTGGGCGGAAGACTTTTGGACAGACGTCTGTCTCACCCCACCCCCCCAACTCCCCAACCCACAATTGCTGGCATCCAAAATAAAGCAAACTTTCCTTTCCCCCAAACTGACCTCTTTATTAGCTTTTGGCCAGCAAGCAACCAGACTCTACTTTCGGTTACAAATTTGTTGATTAAAATGTTGTGTCTAGACACTCAGAGGAAACTAATCTTGTGTTTCCCCTGGAAACAATGGTTGTTCAGTACTCTCTGTGGCTCTATACAACATAACAACCATGAATAATAAGAACTGTGTAGATAAATAGATAAACGGAAAGCTAAAATTTACCTGTTATCACCATAATTGTTTAAAACTTTGGGCAACCAAAGACATTTTCAGGCAATATTTTATCACTGATGTTGTTTAGTATTGCTGACACATGATAATTATAAAAAGCAATGTGACTTCTAGAAAATGCTATTATTTTAATTCTCCTCAGACAATTGACCACCTCCTTATTGCCTGCTGAACACTCATTGGCTTTATCTTCTCTATTCTATAAGGGTCTAAATAATCTGATGTCTGACTAGCTTTTTAACTTCATGTCCTCATTAACCATGGTCTTGAAATACTGGCTTTAAAAAAAAATAAGTATAGTTGATTTACAATGCTGTGTTAATTTCAGGTGTATAGCAAAATGATTCAGATATATATATATATATATATATATATATATATATATATGTATTTGTATATATATATATTTATTTGGTTTTTTATTCTTTTCCATTACAGATTATTACAATATATTGAATATAGTTCCCTGTGCTTTACAGTAAGTCCTTGTTGTTTATCTATTTTATATATGATAGTATGGATCTTTTAATCGCATATTCCCAATTTGTCCTTCCCAGATCCTTTCCCTTTTGGAAACCATAAGTTTTTTTTTCTATGTCCATGAGTCTGTTTCTGTTTTGTAAATGAATTTATTTGTGGTATTTTTTAGGTTCCACATGCTAGTGATCACACAAACACATCAAGGTCAGGGACTTTGCACATTACTGTTGGCTGATATGTTTTGCCTTGAGTACATTGCATGGTGAGGTTTTTCTTGATAATGAAGCAGAAAACAGTCAGAGCACCTTTTTTTCACTCTTAAACACAACATATAGCTTTTCTTTTTCTCTTCAAAGTACTTACCAATGTTTGAATATATCTCAAATGTTTATACTTAGACTCTCCATGTCCACATGTTTGTAAGCCCCATGACTTAGGATTTTGTTTGTTTTGTTTTGGCCACACCACACAGCATGTGATCTTAGCTCCCTGACCAGGGATTGAAACCTCATCCCCTGCATTGGAAGGCAGTCTTAAGCACCACACCACTGGAGAAGTCCCCATGAATTAGAAATCTGCTTGTCTCATTCATGCATATATTCCAAGCAACTAGACTCCTTTCTGATTCACTGTAAGTTATCAATAAATATATGTATAAAAGATTACAAAGGGGAGGGTGGGACGAATTGGAAACATAGCACTCACACACACACACACACACACACACACACATGTCTCACCACTTGTAAAATAGATAGCTAATGGGAGCCTGATGTGTAGCACAGGGAGCTCAGCTCAGTGCTCTGTGATGACCTTAAAGGGTGTGTGTGTCGGGGGAGGGGGGTCCAAGAGGGAGGGGATATATGCATACATATAGCTGATTCACTTCATTGTACAGCAGAAGATAACACAACATTGTAAAGCAATTATACTCCAATAAAAAAGATTATAAGTAAACAAAAATACTTTAAAAATAATAAAACATGTACAAACATATATAAGTGCCTTCATATACTCTAGTCTAAAGTTACCTATATAAACCCCAAAAAGATAAGCATTCTGTCTCCATCTGTGTTCTGTGTCCATTTTCTAAGCCAGTGTCGTAATGGTCCTGTCTATTGGGGGAAATAGATAAGAAAGCTAGCAAATTATGCTTCTTATGAACTAAGAGCTAAGCTATTGATGATTCCAGTTTCAAACCCCAAATCACAATCAAGTTGTCTTTAAATTTCCTTTGGAGAGCAAGGAAAAACAAAGTATGAAGGGTATTATTTTCAAATGGGAGGTTTTTCTTGTATATATGTTTGCTTGTGTGTTTTAGGTTACATGTGACATTGTCTCTTTTTTCTACCCACTGTGGCTCTTATTTCTCCATTCTATTTGCTTTTGTTGCTGTACGGACCGTTAATGCTTTGGTTAACTGTGTTTACTATATTTTCTTTTTTTTTCTATACCTTTAAACTCAGTATCGTCTTTAAAAAGAAGAGAAATATAGCAAAATGTGATGTAGTACAAGTCAAATAGGAAAGTGTCTAGACTGCCCCAGTACCGCTACAAACAGAGCATCTCTGATTTTATTGATTTATATTTGGAAAGTTAATATATAATTTTATCTAGTAAAAAAAAGCAATTGAACCCATCAAATATTTGGAAGTTCTTCATCCGTTATATGGGCTTTCCAGGTGGCTCAGTGGTAAAGAATGCAGAGGGTACAGGAGATGCAGGTTCAATCCCTGGGTTGGGAATTTCCCCTGGAAGAGAAAATGGCAATCCACGCCAGTATTCTTGCCTGGGAAGCCCCCATGGACAAAGGACAAACTGTGGCAGGCTATAGTACACAAGAGTTAGACAGGATTGAGTGACTGAGCACACACACCCCCGGTGTATTCCACTCATTTTTTTTTTTTTTTTTAAGAGGGGAAGCCACCTGAGATAGGGCAACTGAAATTCAGAGAGGGGAAAATAATCTCCAAGTTTTGGCAGAACTACCAGATTCAAAGTCTGCATTCCATCTAACGAATCAATCATCTTACCTTGTTGCTTTTTAGGTACCCTTAGTTACAGGGTAACCTAAAAAGTGAAAATAGATCCCATGTGGTGTGTGATCTGAACTGAGTCAATATGAATCCATCAAAAAAACTTAGCAAAATCAGGCAGGGCGCATGAGGTGATGGTGCCCTCTGCTGCTTTGTATTATGAATTTCAAGGCAAGTTAGAAGAAGTTAACGTTTTACTCATTTGTGAGTGAAATTGAATTTTGGACTCCTAATAAAAATGTAACTTTTCAAAAAAAAAATGGCTTTCAGTCTGCTTAATGTCACCTATATTTCTTTATTCCTAAGAAATTATGGCTTTGGGAGTTATTCTATTGTGAGCAGTCACCCCATGGACTATAGAGTCCATGGAATTCTCCAGTCCTGAATACTGGAGTGGGTAACCTTTCCTTTCTTCAGGGGATCTTCTCAATCCAGGGATCGAACTCAAGGTCTTCCTCATTGCAGGCGGATTCTATACCAGCTGAGCCACAAGGGAAACCCCAGTAATGACCAGATTTGTTTATGGTACATTTAATTTTCAGTGCCTGACAATGTGTCAGTTCCTGGAGGGCAGGAAGCTTGTCTTGTTCACTACAAATTCCCAGCATGTAAAGTAGTGCTTTGTATATTAAGAGAATAAAACTATATATATGTAGCTATTTTTATTTTCTTCCTACACACTAGATTATAAGCACCCTGAGAATAAGCACTCTCTATATTAATTACTACCTACTCTGTTATCACTAGAGAAAGAAGACATATGAATGAGACTTGTTAAATGAATAAATTCTCACCCAAAACTGAGAATAATTTCTAATCCACATCTCTTTGTCACAGAAAATTAGAATAACTCAGGGAAAGCAAAACAGCCTGAAACTATTATTCTGATGGTTAGGTCACTGAGTTATATAAGCAGGTATTTTAAAATTATATCTTAAGTATCCTACTTCATTTCCAATATATAACCCACGTGCTTAATAAGATAGGCATAATATTAAAGCTGTTTACTTAATTTTTTTAATGTTTGGGGTTTGTTATAAATAAATAAAAGACAGTGCTGTAGAAGAGTATCCCAGAAAAGAGTTTAATAAACACAAACAGTTTGATGTTTATGAACATATTCAGGTAGATTCTTGCTGTCAGGAATGCTTTATAGGATGCCTTAGTAAACTTAAATTATTTATGTTCTCTAAAAGGAAAATTATAAATTATCTATCAGTTGTGCTCTTTCTTAATGGAGTAAAAAAACTAGGGAAGAGCTGAATTATGTTCACTGGAGTATAATTTGGACCATTAAATTTATTTTATTTTATTTTTAACTTGGACCATTAAATTTAAATGGGTTCTACAAATGGCCAGTTTAATAATTGTCAAAATCCCTGAGATTTTCTTATGGTCCATGTAAGTCAAATGCCTAATACTCTTACTTAAAATTCTGAGTTTTCCCAACTGTGCATATGCTTAAGACCATGTACTTCTGTCTCATTTTTAAAATTTGCTTCCAGGAAATGAGTGGTTCCTTAATTTTCTGGTTTATGACATCCTTCACAGATTAATACCTTGCACATCACTGGAATGAGTCTGGCTGATCATGGGGGCCGAAGCTGAGGGAATTTTGGAAGTAAATAGAGGTGCAAAGAAGGTGCATTTGGAGACATAAGGTATAAAGATTAGATGTTTTATTTTAATAATTTATTTAAAAATATTTGTTTATTTATTTGGCTCTGCCCTGGTCTTAATTATAGCATGTGGGATCTAGTTCCCCGATTAGGGATCAAACCTGAGCCCCCTGCATTGAAGTCTTAGCCACACCAGGGAAGTCCCAGGATTAGATACTCATTAGACAGCTCGTTTTACTTGTTAAAATTTAAAAACTTGAACAACAGGGTCAGGAAAGCATATATATTCTGCTCACCTCTCCAAACCAGAACAGTCTAACTCTGTGAAATACTCTAAGGTAATCTATATTTGAAATAATATTCATTTATATGCCATCTATTCCCATTGACCCAAATGCCCTGCAAGCCCTAATAACTCAGAAAATCTCTACAAATAAGAAACTGAAGAACTGTTGAACAATACTCCTTATGGTTCAGGAAACAAATGCAAGTCAAGAGAAGATCCACAGGACACTATTTCAACAACAACAACAAACAATTCTAAGCAATGTTTATGAACACAGTTAAACCTAAGTTAAGAAGTTATTTGGTCAATTTATTGTATGAGATTAAGAACCTCTACCAAAAACAGAACACGTGTAGGAGCCTATTAAAAACAAAACAACAACAACAACTAATAGTATAAATAGTTAACATTTCTTGAACTCTAACCAAATCCTAGGCGCTGTGTGAGCTATTATATAAACACTATTTCATTCAGTTCAGTTCAGTTCAGTCGCTCAGTTGTGTCCGACTCTTTGCGACCCCATGAATCGCAGCACGCCAGGCCTCCCTGTCCATCACTAACTCCCGGAGTTCACTCATACTCATGCCCATCGAGTCGGTGATGCCATCCAGCCATCTCATCCTCTGTCATCCCCTTCTCCTCCTGCCCCCAATCCCTCCCAGCATCAGGGTCTTTTCCAATGAGTCAACTCTTCGTATGAGGTGGCCAAAGTACTGGAGTTTCAGCTTCAGCATCAGTCCTTCCAATGAACACCCAGGACTGATCTCCTTTAGGATGGACTGGTTGGCTCTCCTTGCAGTCCAAGGGACTCTCAAGAGTCTTCTCCAACAACACAGTTCAAAAGCATCAATTCTTTGGCACTCAGCTTTCTTCATAGTCCAACTCTCACATCCATACATGACTACTGGAATTAAATTCTCACATATCTATGAACTACTAGATATAACAGGAGAATTTATGAGCTATTGGAGTTATTCGTATTTTTCAGTTAAGGAACTCAAGCTAATAAATATGCTAAGTAACTTTCCTTAAATAGCAAAGATGTATTAAAAAAAAGGGATTTGAAATCACGTAGTCCAAATTTAGAGTGCATTCCTTTAATGACAAGTAAACATGGCATAAACATGAAGTTATTTACATCAGGAATCAGCAAGCTTTTTCAACAAAGGATGAGAGAATAAATATTTCAGACTCTGTGGATCACTTACAGTCTACAGCATATTTATTTTTTATGTTTTTTTAAAAACTTTTTATTTTGTACTAGGGTATAACTGATTAACAAACAATGATGTGATAATCTTAGCTGAACAGTGAATAGACTCAGCCATATATATACATGTATCCATTTTCTGCCAAATGCCCTTCCCATCCAGGCTGCCACAAAACACATTTGTTTTAATAGCACTTTAAAATGTGACTTCCCTGGTGGCTCAGATGGTAAAAGCATCTGTCTACAATGCAGGAGACCTGGGTTCGAACCCTGGGTCGGGAAGATTCCCTGGAGAAGGAAATGGCAACCCACTCCAGTACTGTTGCCTAGAAAATCCCATGGATGGAGGAGCTTGGTGTCCATGGGGTCGCAAAGAGTCGGACACGACTGAGTGACTTCACTTAAAAATGTAAAAACCAGTCTTAACCCTCAGGGCATACCTAAATAAGCTACAGGCCAAGGCTGTGTAGCCCTAATTTAAAGAATAACAAAGATAGGAAAAAGTATATGTTTGGGATTAAGAAGCAGTACATAAACTGAGAGACGTATCCCCAAGACAGATCAGATTAGGGCAATGTCCTCCAAATCTAAAGTTTAGGAAGACAAGTTGCCAACGTCTGGAAGAATTGGAGACAGAAATAGTAGAAGTGACTGAACAATGACTCATAGGCCCTGTCAGCTTGGCTAAAGAAGATAGCTCTGTCATCAACTTTGAAATCTCTATACTAGACACAGAGGCAAGAAATTTACCTTCCAGTCTTGACCAGATTTTTTTTCCCCCCCAAAGATCCTTTCAGCTCAACATGTTTTTGTTCAGAGATACCAGTAGTTCCAACAGAAAGAGAAACTAAAATTCCTACTTAGAAAATCCTTCTCTTGGACATTTGCCTAAAGTCAAATGGAATAACAAATACTGTGCCAACTATAAATTGGCACTTGCCATCTACCCCAACAAGGTTTAAATCATGAGCCACTGCAGCTGCTGACCTTCAATACCCCCTGAAAGGAATTCAGGGTGGAGATCCAGAATAAGGCACTCTGTGTTCTGGATGAAACTGGCAGAACAGGTCAGGAGAATATTTTTATGACCCCAATTCTTGCATCTCCTTGTATTTAGAAATACACTAAAATCATTAATGGTGACACCTGTTCTTCGTGACTAGCAGCAAGCATCTGCCATAATGTGTGCTTGACTGCACGCACTCCTTTTCTCTAAAATCATACATATCACTGATCTTCACCCCCTACCTCTTTGGAGCAGTTTCTCAGAGCTACCTGAACTGCTGCCTCCTGGGCTATAGTCCTCATTTTTCCCTAAATAGAACTTAAGTGACAATTCTCACTTTGTGCATTTTTTTTCAGTTGACAACAGGATTTACCTTCCAACCTGATAGATACAAACAAAACACAAAATGCATGAATCAGCAGTTTTTAAAACATTGGATATCAAATGACAAAGAAGGACAGTGATCCATGAGAGATGGAAACTAACAAGGTGAGTACCAGGACTGCCCCAGTGTATTATGTTTATAGAGTTTGCAGGCCACACACAAGGGAAAGGGGAACTGAGGCATTTGCTGGAAAACCCCTAAATTGTGAAAGACTAAAAGGCAGCAAGAGTTCAAAGGAAAGTACAAGAGAAAGGAGGGCTACACAGATAGAACCCCAGAGACTGGCAGAGAAATCTCCTACACATCAGAGCATAATGTGAGAGAATTACCAGAGGGATTGGAAAAGTGAAGTGAAAGTTGCTCAGTCATGGCTGACTATTTGCGACCCCATGGACAATACAGTCCATGGAATTCTCCAGGCCAGAATACTGGAGATTAGCCTTTCCCTTCTCCAGGGGATCTTCCCAACCCAGGGATCAAACCCAGGTCTCCCATATTGCAGGTGGATTCTTTACCAGCTGAGCCACAAAAAAGAACCATCAAAAATAAACAAAAGAGGACTTCCCTGGTGGTATAGTAGATTGGAATTCCCCTGCCAATGCAGGGGACACAGGTTTGATCCCTAGTCTTGGAAGATCCCACATGCCGAGGAGAAGCTGGACCACAACTGCTGAAACCCTGGTGCCTTGAGTCTATGCTCTGTAACAAGAGAAACCACCGCAATGAGAAGCCCATGCATTGCAAGGAAGAGTAGCCCCTGCTCACTACTAGAGAGAGAGCCCAGGAGCATCAGTGAAGACCTCGTGAAACCAAAAATAAATGAATCATTAAAAAAATAAATAAATAAACAAAGGAAATAATGCCTAAGTTCACGTGGGGCAGGAAACCCTGCCCTTTCCCAACAACAAGACTAGACAGGATCACAGCTCACGGATTGTTGGGTAGGATACTCAGAAAAGTCTTCCTTCACAATGGAGAATAATTACCCCAGGCTGAGAACTTGGCTTTGGTACTGCCTGATAATCATAAAAGCAATATCCAGAAGCATCTCACTGTTTCTATGTAACTTAAATTGTTCCACAATAAAACTCAGGAAGATTTATAAGAACAAAAAAATATCTAGCTTTGACCTAATATAACATCATAAGTCAATTATGCAGTAGACCCTTAAATGACACAGATTTGAAATGCACAAATCCACAAATACATGCTTTTTTTTTTTCTCACTAAATCCATACTACCATACTACTCAATCTGCATTTGGAATGGAGGATGCAGAAGGCTGACTATAAAGTTATACAAGGATACAGGGAACCCAAAACCAGTGCTCTGTGACAACGTAGAGGGGCAGGATGGGGAGGGAGATGGGGGGGAGGTTTAAGAAGGAAGGGACGTGTGTATACCTATGGCTGATTCATGTTGATGTATAGCAGAAATCAGCACAATATTGTAGAGTAACTATCCTCCAATTAAAAATAAAATAAAGATAAAGTTATGTGAGGATTTTCCACCACATGAAGGGCTGGTACCTCTAGTCCCCCCCATCATTTAAGGGTCAACTGTACTCCAATAAAAAATAAAATTACAAAAAAAAAAAAACCTCCTAAGAGTCTAGAATTAAAAGGCACAGACATTAAAATAGTTAATATGTTCTTCATATGTTCATAGATTTAAAGTGCCCCATGGAGACATGGAAGATTCTTTTTTTTTTTTTTGCTTTGTAAATGCAGGGTTTTGAAATTTACTTTTTATCGGAATATAGTCACTATACAATGTTTTGCCAGTTTCTGCTGTGCAGCAAAGTGAATCAACTATATGTTTACATATATTCCTTCTTTTTGGGATTTCCTTACCATTTAGGTCACTACAGAGTGTTGAGTAGATTTGTCTGTGCTATATAGTATGTTCTCATTAGTTACCTATTTTACGCATAATATCAGCAGTGTATATATGTCAATCCCATCTCCCAGCTCCTCTGTTTCCCTCTTCCCCTTGATATCCCTATATTTATTCTCTACATTGGTGGACAAGGAAGATTTTTTTAAACCATACTTCTAGAGATGAGAACTACAAAGTGTGAGATGGAAAATAGGTGTATATTAATGATAGACACTCAGTACAAGAGATTCATGGACCTGATGATATAGCAATAGAAACTATCAAAACTGAAACATTGAGAGAAAATAATTTTTAAAAGGAAAGGAAGGTTAGAGGACAGGGAGGGAGGGAAGAAAGCAAGCAAGCAAGAAAGAAGAATTAGTACACTGTTGTTGTTGTCAATCTCTTTGCCACCCTGTGAACTGCAGTAAGACAGGCTTCCCTGTCTTTCACTATCTCCCAGAGTTTGCCCAAACTCATGCCCATTGAGTTGATGATGCCATCCTACCATCTCTTTCTCTGTTGCCCCCTTCTCCTCCTACCCTGTCTTTCCAGGCATCAGGGTCTTTTCCAATGAGTTGGCTCTTTGCATCAGATGGTACCCTGGCAGCCAAATATTCATATATTTGGAGTCCCTGAACAGTGTGTGTGCATAGAGGCAGGGAGAGGGGAAGAGAGAGAGAGAGGTGGAGTGGAGGCGGGAGTGTTTGGGGAGGCAGGGCAGAAAAAATATTTGAAGAGGTAATGCCAAGCAACTTAAAAATTTTCAAATTGATGGAAAAGAATAAAGATTTCCTCATAAGCAGAACTTCATTATAGGAAATGATAAAAACTCTTTAAGAAAAATAAAAATATTACATGATGTAATATGGATCTAAAGAAAAAAAGGATGAAGAGCACCCAAAATATTTACTCCAAGGGTAAACATTTAAGATTTTTTTGCTTATTGTGTAGATGCCATTAAAAGATGATTTACTATTTAAGCAAAAATGATAACAGATACAAAATAAAATGTTGGCAATGTTAATGTGAAGGCTGGGAGAAAAGACATGGAAGAATACTATTTTAAGGTTCCATTCCTAGATGATTTCTATATATGAAGATGAATAATATCTCTTCCAGTGCTTGCATGTATGCTGAATTGCTTGTCTTGTCTGATTCCTTGAGACCTGTAGCTGGCGAGGCTCCTCTGTCCATGGGATTTGCCAGGCAAGATTACTGGAGTGGGTTGCCATTTCCTCCTCCTGGGGATCTTCCTAATCCAGGGATCCAACTCACTATCTCCTGCATTTCCTGGCATTGGCAGGGGGATTCTTTTACCACTGAGCAACCTGGGAAGCCCCATCACTTTAAGGTAGATTGCAGTAAGTCACAATCTGTATATAAATCCTGAAACAACTACTAAAATAACAACAACAAAAAGAGTAATGTTAATAAGCCACCAGGAAGATAAAACAGGATAGTAAGCAATATTTCAGTCCACCCCAGTTCAGTCGCTCGGTCATGTCTGACTCTTGGCGACCCCACGGACTGCAGCACACCAGGCCTCCCTGTCCATCACCAACTCCCGGAGTTTACTAAAACTCATGTCCATTGAGTCGGTTATGCCATCCAACCAGCTCATCCTCTGTCCTCCCCTTCTCCTCCAGCCTTCAGTCTTTCCCAGCATCAGGGTCTTTTCAAATGAGTCAGCTCTTTGCATCAGGAGGCCAAGGTATTGGAGTTTCAGCTTCAACATCAGTCTTTCCAATGAACACCCAGGACTAATCTCCTTTAGGATGGACAGTTTGGATCTCCTTGCAGTCCAAGGGACTCTCAAGAGTCTTCTCCAACACCACAGTTCAAAAGCAACAATTCTTTGGTGCTCAGCTTTCTTTATAGTCCACCTCTCACATCCACACATGACTACTGGAAAAACCATAACCTTGAGTAGATGGACTTTGGTTGGCAAAGTAATATCTCTGCTTTTTAATATGCTGTCTAGGTTGGTCATAACTTTTCTCCAAGGAAGAAAAGTGTCTTTTAATTTCATGGCTGCAATCACCATCTGCAGTCATTTTGGAGCCCAGAAAAATGAAGTCAGCCACTCTTTCTACTGTTTCCCCATCTATTTGCCATGAAGTGATGGGACCAGATGCCATATTAGTTTTCTGAATGTTGACCTTTAAGCCAACTTTTTCACTCTCCTCTTTCACTTTCATTAAGAAACTTTTTAGTTCTTTTTCACTTTCTGCCATAAGAGTGGTATCACCTGCATATCTGAGGTTATTGATATTTCTCCCGGCAATCTTGATTCCAGCTTGTGCTTCCTCCAGCCCAGGGTTTCTCATGATGTACTCTGCATGTAAGTTAATAAGCAGGGCGACAATATACAGCCTTGACATACTCCTTTTCCTATTTGGAACCAGTCTGTTGTTCCACATCCAGTTCTAACTGTTGCTTCCTGACCTGCATATAGATTTCTCAAGAGGCAGGTCAGGTGGTCTGGTATTCCCATCTTTTTGGAATTTTCCAGTTTATTGTGATCCACATAGTCAAAGGCTTTGGCATAGATAATAAAGCAGAAATAGATGTTTTTCTGGAACTCTCTTGCTTTTTTGATGATCCAGTAGATGTTGGTAATTTGATCTCTGGTTCCTCTACCTTTTCTAAAACCAGCTTGAACATTTAGAAAGTTCACGTTTCACATATTGCTGAAACATGGCTTGGAAAATTTTGAGCATTACTTTGCTAGCATGTGAGATGAGTGCAATTGTGCGGTAGTATGACCATTCTTTGGCATTGCCTTTCTTAGGGATTGGAATGAAAACTGACTTTTTCCAGTCCTGTGGCCACTGCGGAGTTTTCCAAATTTGCTAACATAAGTAGTGCAGCACTTTCACAACATAATCTTTTAGGATTTGAAATAGCTCAACTGGAATTCCATCATCTCCAGTAACTTTGTTCTTAGTGATGCTTCCTAAGGCCCACTTGACTTCACATTCCAGGGTGTCTGGCTCTAGGTGAGTGATCACACCATCGTGATTATCTGGTTAGAGATATTTTTTGTACAGTTCTTCTGTGTATTCTTGCCACCTCTTCTTAATATCTTCTGCTTTTGTTAGGTCTATACCATTTCTGTGCTTTAGTGAGCTCATCTTTGCATGAAATGTTCCCTTGGTATCTCTAATTTTCTTGAAGAGATCTCTAGTCTTTCCCATTCTGTTATTTTCCTCTATTTCTTTGCACTGATCACTGAAGAAGGCTTTCTGATCTCTCCTTGCTATTCTTTGGAACTCTGCATTCAGATGCCTATATCTTTCCTTTTCTCCCTTGCTTTTGGCTTCTCTTCTTTTCACAGCTATTTGTAAGGCCTCTTCAGACAGCCATTTTGCTGTTTTGCATTTCTTTTTCTTGGGGATGGTCTTGATCCCTGTCTCCTGTACAATGTCATGAACCTCGATCCATAATTCATCAGGCACTTTGTCTATCAGATCTAGTCCCTTAAATCTATTTCTCACTTCCACTGTATAGTCATAAGGGATTTGATTTAGATCATACCTGAATGGTCTAGTGGTTTTCCCTACTTTCTTCAATTTCAGTCTGAATTTGGCAATAAAGAGTTCATGATCCGAGTCACAGTAAGCTCCTGGTCTTGTTTTTGCTGACTGTATAGAGCTTCTCCATCTTTGGCTGCAAAGAATATAATCCGTCTGATTCCGGAGTTGACCATCTGATGATGTCCATGTGTAGAGTCTTCTCTTGTGTTGTTGGAAGAGGGTGTTTGCTATGACCTGTGCGTTCTCTTGGCAGAACTCTATTAGCCTTTGCCCTGCTTCATTCTGTACTCCAAGACCAAATTTGCCTGTTACTCCAGGTGTTTCTTGACTTCCTACTTTTGCATTCCAGTCCCCTATAATGAAAAGGACATCTTTTTTGGGTGTTAGTTTTAAAACGTCTTGTAGGTCTTGATAGAACTGTTCAATTTCAGCTTCTTCAGCGTTACAGGTCAGGGCATAGACTTGGATTACCGTGATATTGAATGGTTTGCCTTGGAAATGAACAGAGATCATTCTGTTGTTTTTGAGATTGCATCCAAGTACTGCATTTCGACCCTTTTGTTGACTATGATGGATACTTAATTTCTTCTAAGGGATTCCTGCCCACAGTAGTAGATATAATGGTCATCTGAGTCAAATTCACCCATTCCACTCCATTTTAGTTCACTGATTCCTAGAATGTCGACGTTCACTCTTGCCATCTCCTGTTTTATCACTTCCAATTTGCTTTGATTCTTGGACCTAACATTCCAGGTTGCTATGCAATATTGCTCTTTATAGCATCAGACCTTGCTTCTATCACCAGTCACATCCACAACTAGGTGTTGTTTTTGCTTTGGCTCCATCCCTTCATTATTTCTGGAGCAATATTTAATTAACACCAAAGTAGACAAGAAAAGTGTGAAAGGCAGCAAAGGTGAGTTGGAAAAGTGAAGATGATGTTAAGATGATAGACTTAAATCTAATTGCATCAGTGTCACAATAAATGTAATCATTTAAACACATAAACACAGGCAGAAATTGTCAAAGTATATGAAATAGCAAGACTCAACTATCTGTCACCTGAAAGAAGCAGACTCTAAGTACAAAGACAAAATCTGATTAAAAGTAAAAGAATAGAGACTTTGCTGGTAGTAGAGTGGATCAGAATCCGCCTGCCAATGCAGGGGACACAGGCTGGATCCCTGGTCCAGGAAGATCCCATGTGCTGTGGAGCAACTAAGCCCGTGTGCCACAACTACTGAGCCCATACGCTGCAACTACTAAAGCTTATGTTTTGCAATAAGAGAAGTCACTGCAATGAGAAGCCCAGGCACCACAAAGAAGAGAAGCCTCTGCTTGCTGCAATGAGTGAAATTCCACATAGAGCAATGAAAATCAAGTGCAACCAAAAATAAATTAAAAAGCAAAAGAATGGAAAAAGATACACAAGGTTTACATTAATCACAGAAAAACAGAACTGCCTGTATTAACTTAATTCAAATAGATTTCAAAGCAAACATTATAGAGCCAAACTGATTTTTTTTTTTTAATGTGGGGGGAGGGGGAGGCACAAGTAAACAATGTCAGGAATGAGAGAGGTGGCATCACTACAGACTTTAGAAATATTAAAATAATAAGAAAGTATAAAGAAAAATGTGAGGCCAGAAAAAGAAAAAAAAATAGAAACTTAGATGAAATGGACAAATTCCTCAAAAGACAGAGCCACCAAAGCTCATTCAAGAATAAATCACTTGAATAGCACTGCATCTATTAAAGAAATGGACTGTTTAACTGTAAATAGTTAAAAATCTTATAAAACAAAGAAAAATTTTTGCCCAGATGACTTCAATGGCAAATTGCTTCAAACACTAAATAAACAAATAGTACCAATTTTACACAAAATCTTTCCAAAAATTGACATAAAGGAGTACTTCTCTGAAACCTAAACCTGACAAAGCCATTACATGAAAAAAAATTACATATCAATATCCTTCATAAACATAGTTGCAAAAATCCTAAGCCAAACTTTCTCATACTGTTCACTGGAAGGACTGATACTGAAGCTGAAACCCCAATACTTTGGCCACCTCATGTGAAGAGTTGACTCATTGTAAAAGACCCTGATGCTGGGGGGGGATTGGGGCAGGAGGAGAAGGGAATGACAGAGGATGAGATGGCTGGATGGCATCACCAGCTCGATGGGCATGGGTTTGGGTAAACTCCAGGAGTTGGTGATGGACAGGGAGGCCTGGCGTGCTGTGATTCATGGGGTCGCAAAGAGTTGGACACGACTGAGCGACTGAACTGAATTGAAGCCAAACTTTAGTGGATCTAAAATTTGGTGATATATTGAAGTGATAATTTTAACCCCAAGGATAATTTTAATCCCAAGAATCCAAAGATGGCTTAGCCTTCTATAATTATACAGTGTAGTTTACCTTGTTAGAAAGAAAAGAAAACTATATAATCGTATCAATAGATGTAGGAAAAATATCAGACAAATCAATGTGTTAGTCTCTTAGTCATGTCCAGCTCTTTGTGATTCCTTGGACTGTAGCCCACTAGGCTTCTCTGTCCATGGACCTCTCCAGGCAAGATTCTAGAGTAGGTTGCCATTTTCTTCTCAAGACAAATCAATACCCATTCCTAATAAAACTTCTCAGTATTGTAGGAATAAAAGGAAAATTCCTCAAACTGGGTTAATTTCATTTGTGAAAAAAACAGAGTACCATATTTATTAGTATAACATTGAATGACTTATTCCCAAAATCAAGAACAAAATAAAGATATGTACTCTCACCATTCTTATTCAATATTTTACTAGAGATTCTAGTCCATGAAATAAGGCAAGGAAAAGAAAAAGAAATCATCCAGAAAGGAAAAAAATAAAAGTATTTTTCTCAAATAGCATGATTATATATCTAGAAAATCCAATGAAATACACACACAAAATACTTACTAGAAGAAATAAGGGAGTTTATCAAGGTTTCAGGATATAATATTAATACAAAACTTTATTATAATTCTACGTACTAGCAGAAGACTTTGAAAATAAGAACTATAAATGATAACAATACCATCTATAGTAGCATAAAAAATTTGAAATACATGATGATAATCTAACAACATCTACACAAAGAATATTACAAAGCATTGCTTAGAAAATAAGGAATACCTAAATAGAGCAATACACCTTTTTCATGAGTTGAACAAATCAATATTTTTAAGAATCCAATTTTTCCCAAATTTATGTATGGATTCAGTGCAATTCAAAATTTCAAGTTTTTTTTTAGAAATTGACAAGCCAATTTAAGACAGAAATAGAAAAACATAGAAACATAGAGTAACCAAACAACTCTAAAAAAGAACAACAATGAATAACTACCACCATGTGATTTCAAGATATATTAAAGAACCATAGAATTCAAAATATCATGCTGGTGTTGTAAGTCAAGAATAATAAATAAATCAATGGAAAGAAATAGAAAGTCCAGAAATAGACCCAGGCATGTATGGATAATTGTTGACAAAAGTGCAAAGGCAATGTAGTGAAGGAAGAATAGTCTTTTCAGCAAATGTTGCAAAAACACTTGAATACCCACAAGCAAAAAAAAAAAAAAACTTCCATACATTCATATGTCACTTAAAAATTAACCTAAAATAAGTTCTAGATTTCCATGTAAAATCTGAAACTCTACAATGTCTAGAAGAAAGCATAGGACCAAAATGAGAAAAATGCTGTGACCTTGAGTTAGACAACAAGTTCTTAGAAACAGTGGAAACAGGAAAACTGACTTCTCTGAAGTCTGGCAGGGGAGGACTTGGAACAAGTTAAGTGAAAAATATACAGAGGGAATGAAAACTTTTGCTATCAAGGTGTCAGGCAACTGGGCCCAGTCTCTGCTAAGGGGTTTTGCACTCAACTAGTAGAAGGCAGTTCCTGGGGCTCTTATGGTTTACACCTAAGTGACGAAGTATAGCTTAAATTCCAGAAGAGAATTCAAAGGTCTTCTCCTCCTTTTCCTCCAGATCCTTCAAATTCACTGTGCTCTCAATAGATTCGCCTTCTTTTGACATATACTGAATGCAGTTAAAATGCAGTTTTCAGCAAAAACAGTTCCTCTTTGAATATATGCACAGGTACCTGAAGGATACATATGGGAAACAGCTCCCTGAATTCTAAACCTGCAGGCAGGGAGAAAAAAAAAAAAAAAGAAAAATTAGATTTACTGCCACCTTGTCTTAAAGCTTCAAGTCAGTAATAAATGTGAGCAGGAAAAGGTAAGAGAAGATCCGAATGGGTAAATGGGCAAGACCCTATGTAAGAAAGTTGGAGAGAGATTCAGAAATTCCCCAAGCTTCTTTCCAGCAAGAAGAGGACACTGCATGGAATGCAGCAGTAACTTCAATAGTAGGTTCAATGAAGAATAAGAAACTTACGGACTTCCCTGGTTGTTCAGTGGATAAGAATCTGCCTGCCAATGCAGGGGACAAGGGTTGGATCCCTGGTCTGGAAAGATCCCATATGCCTTGGATCAACTAAGCCCATGTGCCACAATTACTGAAGCCCATCCCCCTAGAACCCATGTCTGGCAACAAGAGAAGCCACTGCAATGAGAAGCCCACACATCACACGGGGGAGCAGCCCATGCTCGCTGCTATTAGGAAAAGCCTACACAAAGCAGCAAAGACCCAGTGCAGTCAAAAATAAAAATAAATAAATAAACAAAACTTAAAAAGAACAACAAACTTACAAGTGGGGTCTCAAAGGAGTACCATCTTCCCAAAGCCACGAGTAGTTGGGTTTCCTCATTGACAGCCCCATCCAGAAGGGGAAACTGGAATGGGCCATCACTTGCTGGATGAATTCCTGTGGGGAGTAACAATTCTGGGTTGATGAATGGGTGGATGTGGACTTTTTAGATTAGATTCACAAAACAAAAGAACCGGAAGAGAACTTTGACATCCTCTCCATGTCTTTACAGCGATGTCTAGTGGAGCCTAGAAATACTTAGTAACCTGTCCATCCAAGGTCACGCACACATCCAGTGGCCACACAAGGCTAGAAATCAGGTACGTATTCTGATTCTTAAGCAAGCGTTCCTCTACTGAGGGTCCAAACCAGATCTACTTACCTGTGACCCAATATTCCAGCCTGACAGACATCCCACACATCCATTAAACACTCACCAGTTCATCTGTGCTATTAATCTTCAGCAAGTGGGCATCCAAAGACAAGCAGTTCTCCTGGCTTTTCTCCCAATTAAAAGGGCCAGAGGAAAATTGGTAACAGTTTTCTTCATGCCAGAGCCAGTCTTGGGGACAAGGACCTAGGAAATATAGTATATCTAATCAGTGAGTTATGCCTGAGAAAAAATATTAATATTTCTATAATTCTTAACTCAGTTCACCTCTCATGACTCCCACATGCATACCATCTCTTCTTAATCAGAATTATACCCAGACTCTGCACATCCCTAAATAGCCTAGAGTCTTTATTTCTCCTTTTTTTTTTTTTTCTTGGAGAAAAAGAAATGCATTCTGATTTTAAAAAACTAAATTAAAAAGCGAGGCTATTAAAAAGCAAGGCTTCAGCTGGGATGTAATATTAGAAACTGATCTACTTTTTAAAAATTATGTTTGGAACTATGGAAATGAGTTAGGGGATGAGTATTTAATAGCTATTCTGTTACTAAAAGATGTGCTTATATATTTTAAAGCTTCAGCTCTTTGAATAACAAATTTAGGCTTAGATCCTATAACTCTTACTTCTGGATAGGTAGCCCTATGCGGCTTTTGAGTACTTGAGTAGTGGCTCATCTGCATTGAGATTTGAAGTATGTATAAAATACACCTAATTTTGAAAACTTAGTATGAAAAAAGAATGTAAAATATCACATAAATAATATTTATACTGATTAGTGTTGCAATAACATTTCAAGTGTATTGGATGAAATAAAATACGTCACTAAAATTAATTTCATCTCTTTCTTTTTCATTTTTCATGTGGCTTCTATTGGGGTAGCCAAAAAGTTTGTTCAAGTTTTTTCTGTAATATTTTATAGAATAATAGAAGCTTTAATGTCGCATGTGTGGTGTACCCTGTATTTTCTTTTGGACAGAGCTGCTTTAGGGAGAATAGTATATGGAAGCAAAGTGGGCATCTCCATTTCAAAAAGATTTCAGTAGGTAGAGAGTTTTCAGCAGCAAAATTCCCAGGAAGTCCAAAAACCTCAGGGCTTAGGAGACAGGCAGAAACATGACAGGGTCTGTGTGTCTGTGTGTATTAGTCACTCAGCCATGTCTGACTGTTTGTGACCCCATGGGCTGTAGTTTGCCAGGCTCCTCTGTCCATCAGATTTCCTAAGCAAGAATACTGGAGTGGGCTGCCATTTCCTTCTCCAGGGAAACTTCCCAACCCAGGGATCGAACCCAGGTCTCCTGCATTGCAAGCAGGCTCTTTACTCTCTGAGCCACCAGGGAAACCTGTCTATGTGTTTACAGATAATTTAAACACTCCCCGATTCCTTCTCCTCCTTTCCCTCTGCCTCTCAGTTCCCCTCACCCTTTCTCCCTCTCACCCTTCCCCTTTCTTCCTTTCCTCATTACCATCATCACCATCTCTTCTGTGTGTTACTAAAACTTGGAACCTCTCTACTAGGGAACAAAGCCCTTTGTTCTACGCTGTAACCAAAAATATAAAACTCAAATCCTTGAGAAAGGCAACATTTCAATTTCACTTTGTGGCATAAAATCATCAGATAATTTTGTAAGAACAGGTTTTATCAGAGAGGACAAAATAGAAGGGCACTGAACTATGAAAGGAGAAAGTGAAGGAAAGAGGACGTACATAACACCAGGCTGAAAGCCAAGAATGTAAGATTCTTCCCAATTTGCATAGTCCTGTATAACTATGCTGAAGGAAAGAGTATATTGGTTTTCTTGAACTAAAAGAAAAGTCTATGTAGGTTTTCCAAGTCATAAAAAAGTGGAAAAGATGAATCTCATAGTGTATTCAAACCACCTGTATTTCTTTAATTATTTTTTATTTAACAAACACAAAAAAACTGCTAGGTGCCAGAAATGGTTGGCAGTAATTTTTATGTATTGGCTCATTTAATCCTCATAACAACAGTATGTATAAGTTCATTCATTTTCTTCGTTTGAAAAACAGAGAAAATGAGAATTTGGACTTAGGCAGTCTAAATCCAGCATCTGTGTGTTTAATCAGTATATCCCACACGTGTGTGCTCAGTCACTTCAGTAGTGTCTGACGCTTTGCGACCCACCAGGTTCCTCTGTCCATGGGATTCTCCAGGCAAGAGTACTGGAGTGGGTTGCCATGCCCTCCTCCAGGGGATCTTCCCAACCCAGGGATCTTCCCAACCCAGGGATCGAGGGCTTCCCTGGTGGCTCAGAGGTTAAAGCGTCTGCCTGCAATGCGGGAGACCCGAGTTTGATCCCGGGGTTGGGAAGATCCCCTGGAGAAGGAAATGGCAACCCACTCCAGTATTCTTGCCTGGAGAATCCCATGGACGGAGGAGCCTGGTGGGCTACAGTCCATGGGGTCACAAAGAGTCGGACACGACTGAGCGACTTCACTATCACTTATCACTACCAACCCAGGGATCAAACTGCGGCTCCAGCTACTCCTGCATTGCAGGTGGATTATTTACACAGTGAACCACCTGGGAAGCCCCCATTATATCACATTACTTCTCAAGCTCCTGAGTTTGAATATATTGAGGAAATACTTCTTGGTGCCCATCAAGACATGTTGATACAGTGTTTCTAGGTAAATCTGGAACTTGCCACTTTTAACAAGCTACGTGGGTAACAATTATGTACACTAAAGGCTGAGAACCACCACTAATTCCAGTGCTAAAATATCTGTTACTTAGAAGGCACTGCGTCTTTCTAGCTGGCTGACCTCAAGCAAACTACATATGAGAATTTCTCAGCATCTCGCCTTCTTCATACTTTTATGGAGAATCACAGACTTGTCAGTAAGAAAGATAAAACTTATCTCAAACTTGAGAAAACTGGCATATTTTTCTGCATAGTATTTTACTGTTGCTTTTGAGAATCTTCTCAACGCTGCTGGATGAAAGGCATGTCTGCCAGCAGAAGACATATCATCTAGTATTTTTGATTAGTTGTCTAAACTTGGCACCTCTGGAAGATGATTCTGAACAGCCCTGACATAGTTTTAATCCCATACAACTGATAAAAACAAGACTAGTTTATGGCCCCACCTGTGGAATAAACCGTTTTTGGTATGTAGCTATGTCTGCTTATATAAACATCCCTGTCCTTGATATATTAGGTTCCTTCCTTTAAGCCTTGAGATGGTTTTATTTCCTCAGCTGTTCTTTCCTTAAAGAGATTCAATATACAATTGACACTTGCTTAAAAAAATCAGCTTGTCTAAAAATTTCTGCTTATTTTGGAAATTTAAATAACCCTGTACATACTGAGGGCCTCCCAGGTAGCACAGTGGTAAAGAATCCGCCTGCAAATGTGGGTTTAATTCCTGGGTTGGGAAGATCTCCTGGAGTAGGAAATGACTACCCACTCCAGTGTTCTTGCCTGGAGAAATCCATGGACAGAGGACCCGGGTGGGTTACAGCCTATGGGGGGTTGCAAAGAGTCAGGCATGACTGAGCACATACATACTGAAGATATTTGTAAACTGCAAAAGTTTATATGAACCTACTTATCATTAAACTTACCTGGCTTTCAACTTTTTGATCTAGAAAATAAATGCATGGGTATCTGTAAACTGTTACTATGTAACCTTTAGTCAACAAAATTACATGGTTGAGACCATGAGCTATACAAGCAAGAAGCTGTTTATTAGTGGCAGTTAGGTGCTAATGTCAAGAATAAGATTCTCAGGCACCCCACCAAGAAAGCAAGGTACTACTGAAAGTGACTCCATTTCGCACTTTCTAATGCTCCCCATGACTAAAAGCACATGACTAAAAGCACATGATTTAATTACACATTGTTGAAAAACTAAATAATACGTACAGATCACTTCTGTAATATTATCAGAGTTCACTTTATCCTCTGCTTATTACAGATGCTGCTATTTCTACCTGCCTCCTTGATTCTGAGTTCACTTCATTGACTGAGATCAACTCAGTTCTTCTCATATGCACTGACTTCCTGGGTCCCTCACATTTTTGTCTGATTTGAAGTATCTACTTAACACTTTCAAGCCAGCTCACCTCTATTGATTCAACTTATGTTGATGTAGTTGTATACTTTAAGAAACAGTCCCGTAGAATAAAGCTAATGAAGAGGTGGGAGTTCCCAGGCCAAAGGAGACCACTTGGGAAAAGAAATCAGTGATTACGATACATTGGAATGGAAAGAGATGAGAATCTGTACCAAGAAGTGGGAGGATCCTGCCAGAAAATCTCAAAACTAAAATCTTAAAAAGAAAGAGAAGGCTCTTGTGAGGAAGGAAAGCTTAAATCCACCAGAAAATGTGGTTGACTGAATCAGATAATCTCAAGAATTTGACATGTGATAGAGTGAGGATGACATCGGATAGGGGCTTCCCTGGTGGCTCAGAGGGTAAAGCGTCTGCTTGCAATGCAGGAGGCCTGAGTTTGATTCCTGGGTCTGGAAGACCCCCTGGAGAAGGAAATGGCAACCCACTCCAGTTCTCTTGCCTGGAAAATTCCATGGACGGAGGAGCCTAGTGGGCTACAGTCCATGAGATCACAAAAAGTCGGACACGACTGAGCAACTTCACTTTCCAGAGCAAGGATGACAAAAATAGAGGACCTATAATGTAGAACCTGATGAATGAAAAATGATACATACATCCATACACCAATATTGTCTTTGGGACATTGCAAAAGAAAGGTTAAGATTCACAGATAAGCTTTTATTGTTTCTCTTGATCCCCTCTCTCCTTCATACCTGAATAGTTTGCTGCTTCTTTCAGAACTTCTTGAAGATTCAGATTCTGGCGATGAAGTTCCATTAGTTTCTTGGATTTCTCATCCAGCTTGTGGGCAAGGGTTTCTATCATTTCTTTGAGTTCCTTCTGTGACTCCTGGGAAGATTTTTCTGACTGGCGCTGGGCTAAAATCTGTCCCTCCAGGATATCTTCCTGGTGAGTAAGGTTTGCTTGCTGTTGCTTTAGGAGCTCAGACACCTGGGATACTAAATTAGAACTAAATTGAGATTCCAATTCCAATTCCCAATAAAAAAAATTCCTCCACTGGATTTTGAGGAAATCAAAGAACAGAATCAAACCATCTGTTTTGACAACAAAGCCACCCAACTTTACTCAGATTATGGATTTGGAAGTTATTTGATATTTCTGAGATATATATATAATGTTGGAAACTGTCTCAGATACTTATGATTAAAAAACAAACAAACAGGATTTTACTTGTTACTGAGAGTTACACACAAGTTAAAAGAAATCACAGGTTAAATCATTTATCAATGGCATAAGTAAAATGTAGGTAATCTAAAATAGGCAGACACAAATCATACTCAGTGATTATTAGTAGGACTTGTCATTAATGATTTACTCTACTGTGTCTTAATTCTGTGTCTTAATTGCCCTTTCTCCACCCGTCCACACTTCCTGATTTTACATAAAAACTGTGACATTCACCCTGTTTTTGAGAAACTCTCCCATGGGATTATTTTAAGCTGCTTTCGCAAGAATATGAAAACAATTTTTCAATTTTAGCCTGTTTTTTTTTTTTTTTTTTTTTTAGGAAGGGTGGAGATGAAAGGAAGGTTGTGAAATCAAGCAGGCTACAAATGTTAAGGGTCCAATGTCTCAGTTCTATAAGTTTGATGGTTCAGTACAAAGTAGACCCTTTGGCTTGAAAACCATACTTGACCCTGTTAAAAAGTGGTCAGAATCTCAGAGGAAGACTCTTCCAATGACCACCACTGAGTCAAGGGCTCTTCTCCCACATCGTTAGGAAAGGATTTACAGGTTCAAACTGTTCATAGATTGAAAAAATAAGTGGTTTGTGACCTTAAACACCAATTGAGGAACAAATTAGCACTTCAAAGGCCTTCGTAACTTAGATTCTAGAGAGCCAAAATAGCTCAAAACTATAACCTAAATACATAGATGGGTTAGATGTATGATCATCACCGTTTTTTCCCCTTCTTGGTCACTTTCACCCCTTCATTTCTTTTCCTTTTGACATCCCCTCTTTCCTAAATGGCCATATTGTAAATCCGAAGACTGTCCTATTTTAAATATTCTATTTATGAAGACTGTGTTTCTGAGTTAACTTAAAACTGGTATTTAATCATTTGTATTAAAACTCAGTGTGAACTAAATGAAGTGTCTTTTTATGGGTCCCTTTGGTGATCTTATGGGTTAGTAACTTCAAATTATTTCCTTCCTCATTATTCTGGGGTTTAAATGGACTCTAATTATGAAGTTCTGGAAACAAAATCAAACAAAAACCTAATATCTGTAATCTTCATCCCACGCCTCAATCTATTTGAGGAAAGAAGACAACGAACTCATTCATCTTCCCATTCACTCCTAAAAATGGTCTGCCTTAAATGTATCTAAATCAAGGCGGTTTATAGTTACTATGAAACCAACTAATAAACGGTGTTTAAAAGCCCTCATTTTTTTTTTTTTTTTTTGGTCCCTTCTTTCCCTGCTTCAGCACTTACGTTGCTGTATCAACAATATCACGGTCACCAGTAGTCCCAGACAAAGGACCCCTAGAGTCACAACAGCGGGGTACCACTTCCAAGAGGAAGCAAAACGAAGACCTAGAGTGACAAAGGAGAGATTCACAAAGACAAAAATGATGGAGGTAAGTGGTCAAACAATTCTTTGGATCCAGCCTGTACCTGGCACTTCGCACTACTTACTTCTAGTCTTTCCAATGACTGCAAATAATTCACTATCCACATTTACAGGCAAAAAATATGGGCAATTAAAAACTTTAAGTAATTTACCCATGGTCACACAACTGATGAAATTTAGGAGCTGGGATTCTATCAGATATTTGACTCCAAGAATCTGATTCTAGTTAAGTTCAATTTTCTTTTTCTTTTTTCTTTTTGGCCTTGCCACTCTAAATTTCCCTGCCCAGGGACCAAAGTCATGCCCATGATATTGGAAGCATGGAATCCTAACCACTGGATCACCTGGGAATTCTCCAAGTATCTGATTCTAAAGCATATACTTTGTCTAGTCTCTCCACAATACCTTAAGAAACTCTCAGTCCAGCTTGGTTGGATTTACTTCCTCCACAAGGCAGAGAGCCTGATGTTTTCAGTATAGACCATGTGTATGCGTGCATATGTGTGCACACACACCCACACCCCACACACACATACACACAGATATAAGTAACATATAACAAATGAATATTAGACATCAAGCAAGTAAAGTCTTTAGTCAGCTAACCAACTGAAAAAGTCTCAAAAAACTAACATATAATTTTATGCTATTTAGTTTTTATTTCATTAAAAATAAATACATCTTGGACCTGGGGTTATTGACTAAAGAAAAAATATAAACTAAATCTCTATATTCATTCGATTCATATTACTATCACGTCCTACACTCACACCAGCTATACCACTCTTGTTATGAGAAAAAAATTCCCCATTATTATAAAAGCAAACCATGTAGCTCACAAGTGTATGAATATCTTATTATGAAGTCTATCACCAAAAAAGCACAGATACTACCGTTCAGAAGGAAAACATTTCAAATAAAGGATTTAGATTCCTCACCTTGTAAGATAAACAAATAAAGGACTGAAAACGTTAACCCTCTATATGCAAATAAGGAAACTGACAACTCAGTGAGTTGCCTAAGATCACACAGATGTTAAGATCCAAACAGAGATCCTTAATCCAATTTCGAGTAGCTACATGGCTTGGACCATCACATCACAAAAGCTCCAGTGTGAATGTATAATGATTCAAATCAATCAATGATCAAATATTACTACTTTCACTGAGTTCTCAAGTGTCAAAAGCACTCTACAGATGAGCCAAACAAAATAGAAGTTTTGACAGGAAGGAATATGGTTCATTCACTGATTCAAGAGTGATTAAGCTCCTAGAATATGTCTGGCAAGTTGGCAGAAAGGAAGTTGAAGATAATTATGTGTCTTGCAAGTAATTGCCCAATCCTAGCATTAGGAGAAAATATCTGGGTAAATCTTTCAATCGACATTTCCCTCTGGTCAATATTCCTCCCATATTATAGCTCAGTCTTAACTCTACCACTTAATAGCCACATAAAACTGGGTAATTTAGTTAATCCTCCTGATTACTAGTTAGTCCTCTGTAAAAGGGAGATGATAGTAGTCCCAACCTCAAGGTGTAAAGCTTTAATGCATATAAAGTGAATATCATAGAAACTAGCCTATAGCAAATGATCAATAAGAGTTGGTTATCATCACCTTCTACTACATCATCATTCATACAAAGTTAGCTTATCATCATCTTCTTTAATCATCATATCTGACTCGTTTTCCTTTTAAGTAAATGTTATTAACTCTAATATATTTCCACACTCAGGCATTGTAGTTTTCTACTCCTATATTCAGTTAGTTTACATGTCTAAATTAACTCTGTCCTTGTCTTCATTTACCCAGCCCTAGTACCTTTTGCTGTCTCACCATTTGGCTTCTGATCAAGTTGATCTTTCATGCTGTTGTGGTCATCAACAGTCATTTTCAAATGTATTCCAAGAATGAGAGAGTGAAGCTGTTGAGGACTTCTATGAAGTGAAAGTTTGTGAGTTCCTGCTGGAGTGTTTAAATAGCTACTGATATCTGGTGGAATGACTCAATCATTGGTAGGAGGAAGGAGAGGCTTTGCTTCATATTGGGAAGTTGGCTGACGCAAATTCTTGAGATATGTCTATTGCAGGAGGGGAAAGTGGTGAATCTGATAGTGTTTCAGGATATTTCACCAAGTAATTTATGAAAGGGAAAATTATATTTTCCATGAGCATTAGAGGAGTAGATTTTTACCCATGCTTCAGATAAGAAAACTGAAATTTAAAAGGGTAAGTCCCAAAAAATTTGTGGAAGAGTGTGCATTTATACAAGATTTTTATTCCAATATCCATGAATGTTTATTTCACTATACCAGACTATCTCTACACTAGGGTCTTTCATAAGTCTCACATTTTCCTTTTTAATTTTGATAATTTTTTTTGTCAGCAATAGGCTTAGGAATTTGGCAGTTAATCACATATGACTCATCTCTCTAGCCATGACAACCTTGGTAATTTTAGAACTTAGTTAGGAATACTATTTCATACAGTGGCAGTATAGAGAAATATGCAGCAGATGGAGCTAGTTTGTGTTTTTTTTCCTTTACTATTACCTTGGTCTATAACCTAGGGGAATGTCTTTAACTATAAATTGGGACACTACAATGTCTACTTGATAATGTAGATAAAGTTGCTGTAGGGATCCAAATTAGATACTGAGTGAAAGTGCTTTGTACTTCAAACACAGTAAAAACTCAATAAATGATAGTTATTATTATTAGCAATAGTAACACTCAGTTCAGTTCAGTTGCTCAGTCATGTCTGACTCTTTGCGACCCCATGAACCGCAGCACACCAGACCTCCCTGTCCATCACTAAGTCCTGGAGTCCACCCAAACCCATGTCTATTGAGTCAGTGATGCCATCCAACTATCTCATCCTCTATTGTCCCCTTCTCCTGCCTTCAATCTTTCCCAGCATCAGGGTCTTTTCAAATAAGCCAGCTCTTCGCATCAGGTAGCCAAAGTATTGGAGTTTCAGCTTCAACATCAGTTCTTCCAATGAACACTTAGGACTGATCTCCTTTAAGATGGACTGGTTGGACCTCCTTGCAGTCCAAGGGACTCTCAAGAGTCTTCTCCAACACTTTTGATGATGTTCAAAAGCATCAATTCTTCGGCACTCAGCTTTCCTTATAGTCCAACTCTCACATTCATGCATGACCACTGGAAAAACCATAGCCTTGACTAGACGGACCTTTTGTTGACAAAGTAATGTCTCTGCTTTTTAATATGCTAAGTTGGTCATAGCCTTCCTTCCAAGGAGTAAGCGTCTTTCAAGTTCATGGCTGCAGTCACCATCTGCAGTGATTTGGGAGTAAAAAAAAAATAAAGTCAGCCACTGTTTCCACTGTTTCCCCATCTATTTGCCTTGAAGTGATGGGACCAGATGCCATGATCTTAGTTTTCTGAATGTTGAGCTTTAAGCCAACTTTTTCACTCTCTGCTTTCACTTTCATCAAGAGGCTCTTTAGTTCTTCTTCACTTTCTGCCATAAGGGTGGTGTCATCTGCACATCTGAGGTTATTGATATTTCTCCAGGCAATCTGGATTCCAGCTTGTGCTTCCTCCAGCCCAGCGTTTCTCATGATGTGCTCTGCATATAAGTTAAATAAGCAGGGTGACAATATACAGCCTTGATGTACTCCTTTACCTATTTGGAACCAGTCTGTTGTTCCATGTCCAGTTCTAACTGTTGCTTTCTGACCTGTGTGCAGGTTTACACTCAACACAGTTGAATTTTTCATCAAAGAATACATTTTATATGTGTTTGCCTTAAGTCGCAATGATTTCTATGGGATCTCAACAAAGATACTATATGTGCTACTGCTGCTGCTAAGTCACTTCAGTCGTGTCCAACCCTGTGCGACCCCATAGACAGCAGCGCACAAGACTCCTCTGTCCCTGGGATTCTCCAGGAACGAATGCATTCTCCAGTGCATGAGAGTGAAAAGTGAAAGTGAAGTTGCTCAGTTGTGCGCAACTCTTCGCGACCCCATGGACTGTAGCCTACCAGGCTCCTCTGTCCATGGGATTTTCCAGGCAAGAGTACTAGAGTGGGTTGCCATTTATTCAGGTGATAAAATTCTCACCTATCCCCCCTCCACCCCTGAAAACTTCCTAACCAGAAATGTCTCCTTGCAGCTATCCATGCTTTAAAAAAAAAAAAAAAAAAAAAAAAAAAAACCTTATCTATGAGAAATATTTCTTTAATTATTTATGGGCAAAAGTGGTGGGATAGCTGATATATGCTTTAAATGACACCAGAAAAAAAAATATATAAATAAAGAAGGGACTAAATAGCAGGGCTTCCCTGGTGGTCCAGTGGCTAAGACTCCATGCTCCTAAGGCAGGGGCCCTGGGTTCAATCCCTGGTCAGGGAACTAGATCCCACATGCTGCAACTAAGAGTTCTCATGCTGCAACTAAGACTTGGTGTAGCCAAATAAACAAATATTTTTTTAAAAAGAAGGGACTACATAAAAGAAGATTGGAGAAAAGTAAAAAAGTAAACAAAATATCTAGGAAACCATTAGGAAAACTCACCAATATGATAGTTTAATTAGGATTTCATTTCTGTCCCTAAATTTCTTGCCCTCCCTTTTTCTGTACAGGGTACCTGAGACCAAATTGAAAATAGTTTGTCTACCACTTAAAGCACTACTCTGTGAGACAGTTCACAAAGGAACCCTCAGCATGTAACCAATTTGTCCTCCTCCAATCAGCTTGTAACAAATCAGTGTTACTTTCCTTTTAACTAAAGACCCATTTCACCTCCTTTGACTGTGAATGCCCGGGAAGCAAGATTAAATACATTACTGCATTTGCCCCAGTGATTGTTCACATAAATAGAATCTCAGAAAATTATTTTAATGATGATTAATAAATACTGAAATGACACCACAATGAAGTGGAAACCTTTTCACTTCTCACAGTGACAGCTATTTTGGAGGCCATCAATATTCTAGTGGATTAAAATGAGCCATTATGGGCTTCCCCCATGGTTCAGCAGTAAAGAATCTGCCTGTAATGCAGGAGACAAAGGAGATATGGGTTCGATCCCTGGGCTGGGAAGATCCCCTGGAGGAGGAAATGGCAACCCACTCCAGTATTCTTGCTGGGAATATCCCATGGACAGAGGAACCCAGCAAGCTACCATCCATAGGGTCCCTAAGAGTCAGACACGACTGAGCACACATACAGTAGAAGATGAGACATATAGGTAACTTTGTTGAGGAAAGGGACATGGCACATGTTTCTTATGAGCATATCACATCCCCCTAGCCTTTACAGGTTGTGCTGGGAAGAAGTGTATCAGAAGGATGCATGTGAGTACATAGTTAAAATACCCAAAGATACACACACGACCAGAAAGAACTACAGAAGACCTAAGATTGAGTTAGATCTCTCACAGTTCTCAAAGTCACCTCCACACTTCACTTATGAGACCCAGAAAAGCATAATCATCCATTGTCCTTTGGGTCAACACTCACAGAAATCTCCCTAAGCAGTCTGGGACTTGGTGCCGAGCTCTACACATTCTGTACTTACTTCAAAAACAATTCCTTTTTCCTTTTAATAAATCCTCTCAACTTAACATTTAGAGGTTGGATTGTCATCATCAATTTCTTTTTCCACCTTCATTTTATATACTCTAACATGCACTGTCAGTTCAGTTCAGTTCAGTTGCTCAGTCATGTCCGACTCTTTGTGATCCCATGAACTGCAGCATGCCGGGCCTTCCTGTCCATCGCCAACTCCTGGAGTTTACTCAAACTCATGTCCACTGAGTCGGTGACGCCATCCAACCATCTCATCCTCTGTCATCCCCTTCTCCTCCTGCCTTCAGTCTTTCCCAGCATCAGGGTCTTCTCCAGTGAGTCAGTTCTTCACATCAGGTGGCCAAAGTATTGGAGTTTCAACTTCAACATCCATCCTTCCAATGAATATTCAGGACTGATCTCCTTCAGGATGGACTGGTTGGATCTCCTTGCAGTCCAAGGGACTCTCAAGAGTCTTCTCCAACACCGAAGTTAAGAAGCATCAATTCTTCGGCACTCAGCTTTCTTTATAGGCCAACTCTGACATCCATACATGACTACTGGAAAAACCATAGCTTTGACTACATGGACTTTTGTTGGCAAAGTAATGTCTCTGCTTTCAATATGCTGTCTAGGTTAGTCTTAACTTTTCTTCCAAGGAGCAAGCATCTTTTAGTTTCATGGCTGCACTCACCATCTGCAATGATTTTGGAGCCCCCCAAAATATAGTGTCAGTGTTTCCCCATCTATTTGCCATGAAGTGATGGGACCAGATGCCATGATCTTAGTTTTCTAAATGCTAAAGTTTTAAGCCAACTTTTGACTCTCCTCTTTCACTTTCATCAAGAGACTCTTTAGTTCTTCTTCACTTTCTGCCATAAAGGTGGTGTCATCTGCCTATCTGAGGTTATTGATATTTCTCCTGGCAATCTTGATTCCAGATTGTGCTTCATCTAGTCCAGCGTGTCTCATGATGTACTCTGCATATAAGTTAAAATAAGCAGGATGACGTACACCCTTCCCAATTTGGAACCAGTCTGTTGTTCCATGTCCAGTTCTAACATGCACTGTGTTGATTTTCAATCCCATTACTGTTATTCCAACTCTCCACTTAAACTATAAACTCTTGAAAAGTAAGGATTGATTGCCTTCTGTTAAGGAAACCTCATTCTTTTCTACACCAGGCATACCATGTAAATTGTGTTATATTCTACAAACAGTTAACAGTTAGCACATGAGGTTCTTAACTATGAAGACATCACCAGCATGAACTAGATTTTTAAACTACAAAGACATTTATGGAATATCTATCTCAATTCTATTATTTTGATAAAGTAGAACTAAAGCTGTCCCCCCACCCTGCAACCTTATTAAGTGGTTTACTGACTATCTCTTTTCTGTCTGATGCTACACAAAAATTCAGTTCACTGTTCTTCCATTTGTATCAAATCATAAAAGACATAGGTGGTTTCTTCTGAGTGGTATTATACATGCAGTATGCTGCTGCTGCTAAGTCGCTTCAGTCGTGTCTGACTCTGTGCGACCCCAGAGATGGCAGCCCACCAGGCTCCTCCATCCCTGCAATTCTCCAGGCAAGAACACTGGCATGGGTCTCCATTTCCTTCTCCAATGCATGAAAGTGAAAAGTGAAAGTGAAGTCGTTCAGTCACGTCCGACTCTTAGCGACCCCATGGACTGCAGCCTACCAGGCCCCTGTCCATGTGATTTTTCCAGGCAAGAGTACTGGAGTGGGGTGCCATCGCCTTCTCTTAATGCAGTATGAAAGTCTCTCAAAGGATTCAGTGAGAGAGTTTTCAGATCACCAAGACAGAGAATATCAATTTCACAGAAGACTTTAAACATGTTGTGTGGTAGAGGATACCTGCATTCACTCTCAAACCTTTTCTTTTCATTTGCTTTTATTTTTGGTCACATTCTACCCCTTGCAGGATCTCAGTGTCCCCAAACAGGTGCCTAGAGTCTTAACCACAGGACTGCCAAAGAAGTCCTTCAAAGTTTTTCTTGATGTCTGTTGAAGAAAGGACACAGAGCTCACATGGAGATGCCATCATGTGGACAGTGTGAGAAACTAGATCAGTCACCGTCTTCCGCGTGATCTAGTTCCTCAACACGGCCATGTTGAGGGCCATGTTTTGCCTTCTCCTATTCAAGCCCATTAGAAATAAGTGGGTTCTTCTTTTTTTCTTTATTGTGATAAATGTTATGTAATATAACATTTTTACCATTTTAACCATTTTTAGGTGTACAGTTTCATGGCATTAAACACATTCACATTGCTGCTTAACCTTCCACACTATCCATCTCTAGAACATTCTCATCTTCTCTAACTAAAACTGTATCCTTTAAACAATAACTCCTGTGATGGTTGGTTTTATGCGTGAACATGAGTGGGTCACAGTGGATGGCATCACCGACTTGATGGGCATGAGTTTGAGTAAACTACGGGAGTTTGTGATGGACAGGGAGGCCTGGAGTGCTGTGATTCATGGGGTCGCAAAGAGTCAGACACGACTGAGCCACTGAACTGAACTGAACTGAACCATTTCAATTACCATTTCAATATGGGCTTCCCTGGTGGCTCAGATGTTAAAAAATCTGCCTGCCATGCAGGAAACCCTGGTTTGATCCCTGGGTTGGGAAGATCTCCTGGAGAAGGGCGCGCAACCCACACCAATATTCTTGCCTGGAAAATCCCATGGACAGAGAAGTCTGCTGGGGTAGCAACAAGTCAGACACGACTAAGCAGCTAACACTTACTACTTACCATTTCAGTCAGTAGAGTAAAGCAGATTTCTCTCCATGTGAGTGGGTTTCATCCAATCAATTGAAAGCTTTAATAGAACAAAGGACTAGCCTTTCTCCAAAAAAGGAAAAAAAAAAAATTCTCCAAGAGATATTCTTTGGACTTGGACAGGAACTGCATCACTGACTATCCTAGGTCTGGACCCTGCCAGCTCACACTACAGATATAGACTTGTCAGCCTCTATAATTGAATGAGTCAATTTCTTATAATAAATCTCTTTAGGTATATATAGAAATTCTATTGGTTTCATTTCCCTGGGGAACTCTGACTCATACAACACCCCATTTCTTCTTCCTCCCAGTTCCTGAAACCACCATCCTATTTTTTGCCTTTATGAATCTGACTACTCTAGGAACCTCATACAAGTAGAAGTTTATATTTGTCCTTTTATATCTGTCTTATTTCACTTAGCATAATGTCTTTAAGATCCATCCAATGTTTTAGTATATGGGCTTTTCAAGTGACTTAGTGGTAAAGAACTCGCCTGCAGTGCAAAAGATGTGGGTTCAATCCCTGAGTCAGGAAGATCTCCTGGAGAAGGAAATGGCAACCCACTCCAATATTCTTGCCTGGAGGATCCCATGGTCAGAGGAACCTGGCAAGTTACAGTCCATGCAGTTAGAGTCAGACATGACTAGAGCATGGACACAGCACCAGTAACATTGCAGCAACTGTCAGAATTTCCTTCCTTTTTAAGGCTGAATAATATTCCACTGCATAAGTATGTCACATCTGTTTATCCATTGACTCACTGAGGAGTTTTTGTCTTTTTCTGTTTTGGAAAGATCCTTGGGGATAATTTCTACAATCTTTATGTGGCAGATAGCTGGACAGACTTGATAGACTGTAAGTGGTTCTCACTATTCCTGTGCAATCTCTTCCTCTTAAATGTGGGTGGAATTTATGGTTTGGGATGAAGTAAAAGTGATGTAATGTATGTGATCATGTATATGCAGTTACATAAGGTACTATGCCTATCTCAAGAAACAAATGTGCATGAATTCTGCCTAGGGGAGCTTAGAAATGAATCCTTTCCCGGTTAAGCCTTTCAGTGAGAATGCACGCCAGCCCAGCACCTTGAGCACAGCCTCATGAAACCCTAAGGAGAGGTTCTAACTAAACTGTGCCCATATTTCTGAGCCACAGATCTTGTGAGATAATAAATGTATATCATTTTACATTGCTGCTTACATAATTTGTAGTAATGTGTTACATGGCATATAAAACCAGTAATTCTATGATAATCTTAATCCTCCTATTTTGTTAAACTTCTTTGAGTCTAGTCCTATCACTGACTTTCAGTGCCTCTAAAGTTGCCACTCAATACTTAAACTGCAATATTGGTTTGTAAAATAGACACGCTATATTTTGTCTTCCTGGTGGAGCTTCCAGTAGTTGTAAGATAGAACTGGTTTCTCCTGTTATAGTATCTATTTTTGAAGATCCACTGTTCAACTCTTTATAGGTCACCCTAGATGCCTCAGAGCAGTAAAAGTCCTAGCTTCTGTTTCGCTGAATGCTCAGCAGTAAAGAATCCGCCTGCCAATGCAGGAGATGAGGGTTCAGTCGCTGTGTGGGAAAGATCCCCTGCAGGAGGAAATGGCAACCCGATCAAGTATTCTTGCCTGGGAAATCACATGGACAGAAGAACCTGGCGGGCTACATGCAGTCCATGGGTTTGCAACTTAGTGACTAGACAACAGCAACAACACTGACCTGACCTAGGCAAGCTCCAAAGGAGAATAATCAAGGAAGCAGACATAAGAAATTCCTTAGCCCCACTTATTACAGGTATTGTATAACAATTCCCTGAAGCCTAGGTGAAAAGACCTGTGCACAGTCCCCTCCATTGGTTCCACATCACGTCCTTAACAACCTGGGTACAAGCTAATGATTCACGAGCATAATGGAACCTCAGAATTGTGTAGGGTTGTAATGAGATCATTCCCTTCTGGCTCAGCCACCTGCCCTTCCAATGCAGGCTGTCTTCAATCTTCTCACTTGCATTCTCTCTCCTCTCTCATCAGTCCCTACATGGATGCTTTGATAGAGACTGAACTCAGAGTTAAAACTGCCACAAGGCATAATCACTTCCATTTGAATAAACAAGGAGTTCTAACCCAGTGGTGGGAGGGGTGGGGGAGGGGAAGTGGCAGCAGTAATTCTAAGAAAAATAACTAGAAGGTCATTAACAGAATTCCATTTGTTCTAACTTGTTAGGAAGCTGGAGGGCAAAGAGATGATGGCAATCACAAGGCAGGAAAGTGCAATGGGGGTGAAAAATGTCATGTTAATAGGAAAACCTGTTCACGCAGGTGACGGCTGGCATGATTGGGAGAGAAGAGGGCCAGGGTAGCAAGGGGAAATATTCAAGAACAGGAATCCTAGGAAAGCTAAAACAAGGTCATGGTGACAATACATGAAGCAGGAGGACATGTTATCCAGTCTATTGAGGGTAAAAGTCACTGTTAAAACTGAGTGAAAATCAAAATAATCTTGGTTAACACTCACAAAATATTTTTTTCATATCGGGGTTAGTATATGTAGCCTGGCGGATAGGGTCCATGGGGTCGCAAAGAGTCAGACATGACTGAGCGATTTTCACTACATTCATGGTATATGCATTTCATACACATTAACATATTTAATCTCTCTAAGTGTATAAAAGTTAGTGTTAGTCGCTCAGTCATGTCCAACTCTTTGCAAACCCATGGACTGTAGCCCACCAGGCTCCTCTGTCCATGGGATTCCTCATGCAAGAATACTAGAGTGGGTAGCCATTCCCTTCTCCAGGAGATCTTCCCAATCCAGAGATTGATTCCATGTCTCCTGCATTGCAGGCAGATTCTTTACCATCTGAGCCACCGTAAGTGCCTCAAGTAAACTGATGCTTTCGAATTTTGGTCCTGGAAAAGAATCTTGAGAGTCCCTTGGACTTCAAGGAGATCAAACCAGTCAATACAAAAGGAAATCAACCCTGCATATTCACTAGAAGGACTGATGCTGGAGCTGAAGCTCCAATACTTTGGCCACCTGATGCAAAGAGCTGACTCATTGGCAAAGATCCTGATGCTGGGAAAAACTGAGGGCAGGAGGAGAAGAGGGCAGCAGAGGCAGAGGATGAGATGGTTGGATGGCATCACCAACTCAATGGACATGAGTTTGAGCAAACTCCAAGAGACAGTGAAGGGTAGGGAAGCCAAGTGTGCTGCAGTTCATGGGGTCACAAAGAGTTAGACATGACTTAGTGACTGAACAATGAACAACAACAACAACAACAATTATTATTATTATTAGTATTATCCATTTTATATAGGATGCAACTGAGCCAACAGAGAGATGTAATATCTTGCTCAAGATCCCACAGCTAATAACTGACCAAGTAAGTATTTCACCCCACAGACAATGTAGCTGGAGTCTTAGCCATGATGCCCCACTGTCTCTTTGACAAGAGAAAGAGAAGAGCAAGCTAAATGATGCTACATCACACTCTGAATAGAAATACTCTAATCAAAATGCCTTCATGTCTCTGATTGTATTTTCTCTATGAAACAACATCTAGGGCAGGACTCATGGGCATTCCATTCCTAGTTTATGAATCGGAAAATTGAAGACTGAGAAACTATATGACAATTTAGTGAAGGGCCGAGATTCTGCCACCTTTATCTTGTAAAACGCCTCCTACCTGGCCCCTCTTCTGCTGAAATTTGGAACATACTGTTATGTTTTTTAAAAATGACATAGTGTTCATTTATTTCTGAAAATGAATGATTTTGGATCATCAGTATTGTACCAACTTTTTCTCTCACTATTTGAATTCCTTGGCTAAGAAAAAAAATTGAGTTTATATTCTCCATTCTCATATCACACAGTTATGCTGCGTGAGGGCTTTTAGAACCAACTGCCCCCAGTGGTCTTCTCTCAATAACTCAGTAAAATCAGATTTTCAGAGTTAGAAAGGATATGAAAGTTGCTTTTTTTTTCCCACAATTTTTATGAGATAGATCCCTGTAAACAAATGTACAATTTTCCTATGAAATAATTTATTTTTAAAAAACATTCTTAATATTTTGTATTAAAATATTACTGGTTTAAGCACACATCATTTATAAAACATTCATTTGTCCCTAGAGAGGTGAATCTCTATAAATATTCTATGTCCTTTCCATGGGTACTTATTTTGGCTCTGACTTTAGGTTATATGAGAGAGAGAGAGAGAGAGAGACATATAGATCTTGAGTCTTGTTTTAGAAATGTCTGTTTGATTTTTCACTATTTCAATGAGAATTGAGGTCAGTGTGGAGGGCAACTTCAAGGACAGCATCCAGAAATTCTAATTTCCAAACTTGCTTTTCCAAAGATGCTATAGCTTTCCAGTTCATTTGGCAACCTCTCAGCCCCACTTCAGTGTCTAGGAATAAATGACCCAGAACCAGAAGAGTTGATTATCAGCATAGTGAAGGGGGGTGGTTTCCAAGAGCAAGAGAGGAGGGCTAATCACATGGAGAGCCGGTGTGAATGGAGGTTGGCAGGGTGACTTTCAACCAGCAACAGTCATCCTGGAGTGCTTGGGTGAAGGGCCAAGAATATTACTCCTTTTCTGATGGAAAAGAGACTTTATTTGGTCTCCCTTTGATCCTTCTTCAAGTCCAGTTTCTCACCACTGCCTAGAAAAATACCTAATTCACAGGACTTACATGTCCTTCCTGCGAGGCATCCTTTTGGAGGCAGTGTGGAAAAAGTTCAAGGCATCTAGAAAGGACTAAAAGTAGAATGGAAGAAAAGGAGGGGCAGGGAAGCAAATGTAGAGACCTTAAACCCAGGGGCAGAAGTAGAGAAAGAAGCTAGGATGAAAGGGGAGAGAAAAATTACAGGAAATAACAACTACAGAGAGTGAGAGGAGAGAAAGAGACAGAGGAGGAAAAACCAACTTATTGCTGAGAGAAGTTTCTCTCCTTAAGTCCTCTAGGTCAAGAAATCAGACATGGCCTGGACCACAGAAAGGAGACAACGGATGCCCAGTGCTTGATCTGGAGAAGTAAGAGTCCAGCCAGATGGGACTGCAGTCACCAGCCCTGATGGCCTCTGCCCTGGTGTATTTCATCCAGGTGAGTCATGAAAATGCAGGAATGAGACTTTTGTTTGTTTCTCAGATAACTTTCAGAACCTGGTGGAAAAATGAATGAGGGGGAAAGACATATACTTTTGAACCAAAGGGGTTGTAGGGAAAAAGAATTAACTAGAACGTTCCCTTAGTATTATAGGGTTACATAGTGACCTGTGACTAATGACATCAATGAAAAGAAGGACATATATACAAGTAGGATAACGAAGGCAATTTAGAAGTGTCTGTTATGTATATTTCTCTCTTTTAGCATCTTATCACCTAGCCCTCAAAATCTCAAGTAAATTATTAAGATTTCCCTGATGGCCCAGTGGTTAGGACACCATGCTTCCACTGCAGGGGGCACAGGTTCAATCCCTGGTGGGGGAATTAAGGTCCAACAAGTAAGCCACTCATGTGGTCAAAAAAAAGAAAAAAGGTTCTCAAGTAAATTATTAAAACTAAGGACATAATTCTCCTAAATGGTATGTCCCACATCAGCCTTAATACCACTCTAGCAGTTTAGGTGCCTCCTGGTCAGAGATAAGAGAGAGAAAACTCTTTAAAAGTAATTTGGACCTTTTATTTCTCTCCATTGAGAAACAGAAGATTCTAAGTAACTCAATTGAGAAAGGGTCATTGGACTGAGGGATTCCAGACCATTGTCAGAGAGAAGTTTATTCAGTTATGAAATCTACTAAGAAGAAAAGCAAATGATGAAATGGGTTGGTTTCCAATTTCTGTACAGCTCCTAACAGGAAGGGTGCTGTCTATTTGCTTCCTATATACCAGTTAATTGAGTGCCTGAAACCATATCTTTTTCTTGTATTTTCTTTTTGCTTCCTCTTCTCTTCCTATCCTTCCCTTCCAAATTTCTTTTCTCATTTCTTCTCTTTTTGCAACAGGCTTGAAAAGGGATGTTTTATCTACTAACCACTTTAGGCTTTTTTATTTTTATTTTCCTTTAGTAAAGAAAGCAAAACGAGGTCCCGTGGATGGGTGGAGGAAACCCATACTTTGTCCCTTAGTGAAACCAGGAGTTTCTCAAGTGATTTTTGCAGAAGTCAGCTGTTAGTCCTTTTACAAGTCCTTTTCACCCGATGTCATGAGTCTGCATGTCCCCTGCTCCCAAGTCTCAAGAAATACAAATTTCCATCTCTTTTTAGAGAAATTTTGTGGCATTTACTGTTGATTTCCTGTAAGATCAAATCATCCAAGTTACTGGAAGAGTGAAACAGTTTTTAGAACAAAAATTTACCTAGAGAGGCTTGGAAGGAGAAAGTCAACTGAAAAATACCTAGAAGAGGGGGTGGAAGATTTCTTTCCTTGGAGTAGAGGGACCTGACAGCAATGTCAAGGAGTTAGAGCAGATTTGTCTCTGGTTCTAGTAGTTCATTCAACATGAACATATGATAGAATTTGATTTGGAATTCTGGCCAAATCTATAGGTATGTGCAGTTAGTCATGTTACTTAAATTTCTATGCCTTAGACCCTTAACATTTCAAAGTAAAGTACTTACTGGCATGGTTATTGTGCCAAAATGTTATGAAATCTTAAAAATTCTTAGCAATCTGGCTGGCAGAGAGTAGCTATTCAATAAATAGTTCTTTCACTCCCTTCTCCCCTTCTTCTCCTATATAGTGAGTTTTTGTTTTTGTTTTAATATTTGCCCTCTGAACAAGCTGAATGACACATCCAGCTTAATCTTAAGTCATATTTTCAAAATGTTTTACGTGGATTGTAAATAGTACTACACAGAATTAAATACAGAATCACCACCACGAAGGCACTGAGCTGCTTTTTTTTTAACTTTTAATTTTAGATTGAAGTATTGCCAGTGAGTTATTGATGTACAGAGGAAATAAAAAAGAGCACTGGGGTTGAATTCAGCTTGTAACTGAGAGAGAATTTGAAGGATCTATCTGGGGGACAGATGAGAAAGTTTCTAAGACGAACAAATTGGTATAAATACTGCATCTCATTCACAAAGTCAGGGATGCTCCCTCTCCACCACCAAAAAAAAGAGAACCAAATCAGAGTAGACATTTGCTGTTACAGGTTTTCCCACTTTGAATTTAATAAAGATCAGGCATAGGAGAGATGAAAACAGTCCTAACCATGATTGACCCTATGACCTCATCCTTGTATTTGCTTCACCCTCACCGGCTAACCTCAGTCATGAGGGTGCCACATAGGCTGCTGAGCAGAGCAAATGAGACCATTTCCCTGTCTGAGATTATTTCCCTTCCTACAGCTTCCTCGGGCAAGATGTGAGGAGAACTGTGTCAGTCCTCAACAGTAAGTATCTGAGAGTGCTCAGCGGAAGGAAGGCTAGACAGACAGAAACATCAACACCCCAAACAGGGTCAAAATGTCATTAGATAGCTGTGATTTCCCTATTTCCACTTAAATGGGCCTCCACCCACTAATCTCACAGACGCGGTTCTCCAAAAACAAACAAGCATTCCTGTCATCCTAAACACTCAAAGTAATACTGCTGACAGCATTTTTTTTCCAAAGCCAATCTTCCTATCAAAACTGCACACGTAATCTCAGTTTATACAGTCATGGAGATTTGCGAAAGATTTTCTTTCCCATGCTTCTCAGTGACTCACTGGGACAGACAGAATTCACTAGACTCAGACAGATAAACTTGGGTAATTGCCAGAGTTAGAACCACCATTTCAGATCTACAGAGCATTGCCTATTTTTTAGGGCATGTTAATATTTATCGGGCTTTCCTGGTGGCTCAGTGGTAAAGAATCCGCCTGCCAACACAGAAGATGCAAGAGACATGCAAGTTCGATCCCTGAGCCAGGAAAATCCCCTGGAGAAAGAAATGGCAACCACTTCAGTAGTCTTGTCTGGGAAATCCCATGGACAGAGGAGCCTGGTGGGCTACAGTCCATGAGGTGTCAACAGAGTCAGACAAAGCTTAGAGACTAAACAATAACCACAGTAACTACAATATTTATTGCAGGTGTCATTTAGCTCTCACTTGAGGTGATTATCCTTCCATCTAAATCTGTCACAGTTAGGACTCTTGTGGACACAGGACACCAAGATAAAAAAGGGAAGAGATTCATTCCTCTTGGAGTAAATGGTTTAAAGGAAGCAGGCGCAGTTTGAATAAAAGACTTGCTTAGGCTGAAGAAAAATACATATTTAGCCACGGAAAGAGTTTCCCAACAGCCAAGTCTGTTAAACCCAGGGGGAATGGAAATGGCCTTCATTACTTGTCTCATGCTCTTTGAGGTTTCACACACCTACCACATAAAAGGGTTACTTTTAACAGAATCAGAATCATAACACTGTCGAACTGTAAGGGGCTTTGAATGAATGAGAAATGTGAGGACACTTAGAGACACTGTTCATTGATGAAACAAACTGTATGGTCTACAACTGTGCAGAGAGGATAGAGAAGTAGATTTCAATAGATTTCAACAGATCACTATATCAGAAAGGATTATTAAATACATTAACAATTATCTTTAGTAACAAACAAATGTTTTCCTTCCCCTCCTCTTCCCACTTGTAAACTTATCCCACTTCTTGTCCTATGTAATCCATATTTTCTTCATCCTGTAGAGAAAATTGATAATTGCCCTAGTTCATTCAGAGTACTTAATTAACTTTCATCATGATGGAGTTGGTTTTTACATTCCCCTCCCACCCCTTCTTGTTTGGCCTCAGTGGATATGCTTACCAGTTTTGATCCTGGATGTGAAAATTTAAAGCCCTTTTTATAGTGGGAGTTTTTATGGTTTTATTGTGACCCCCTTCTTTTTCTTTTTCCCCCCTTTGTTTCTGCTTTTTATTTTTTATCAAAATATAGCTGATTTATAATATTGTGTTAGTTTCTAGGGTACAACAAAAAGATTAAGTTATATATATATATATTTTTCATATTCTTTTCCATTATAAATTATTACAGGTCATTGATATAGTTCCCTGTGCTATATAGTAGGACTCTGTTGTTTATATGTTCGCCCTTTTTGCAACAGCTTGTAAAACAAATTATAAATGTTCATGCTTATAATTGAAATATTCTTTATGTTTAAACTATTGACTTCAAATATATACAAACGTTAACTGTCACATTCATTTTCGCTCTTCGTAAGCTTACTCTGCAAGTTCTTTCTTGATAATCGTCATCAAAACTGTTTACAAAGATTGTGGTTACATGTTGTATTAACATTACTTTCATGAGAACTAGTTTAGTCTGTCTTATAGTGATTTACATGATGGTATAAACCACTTCTGGGCTTCCCAGGTGGCACTAGTGGTAAAGAACCTGCCTGCCAATGCAAGAAAGGTAAGAGACTCAGGTTCGATCCTTGGGTCGGGAAGATCCCCTGGAGGAGGGCATGGCAACCCACTTCAGTGTTCTTGCCTGGAGAATCCCATGGACAGCGGAGCCTGGCAGGCTACAGTCCATAGGGTTGCAAAAAAGTCAGATACAACTGAAGCAACAGCATGCACAAATGCATAAACCACTACTAAAGGCATCCCACTTCATGATAGATTTAGCTGGTTACACTGAAGTTAACATAATCTGTAATCCTTTTATTATAAAGGTATACCATTTTGTAACTCATAGTTCTGATTCTGAAAGTATAACCGGCATTGATTATATTTTTATTGCAAAATAAAATCTTTATTCTTTCTCCATAGCTGCCTGACCACAGATTGGGTACATCTCTGGTATATATGGTAAGTTTCAGCTATGCTATCCAAAAAGACATTTAAAAGGAAGCTTTTCTCAGGGGTTTTATTTTTTAAGTTTTGTTTTTTTTTTTTTTTCATTTTTAAATATATTGACAACAGGGGGAAAAATCTGAGATATTGAGCCTACTTACCTAACATCTCACAGAGTAAAACCTCTTTTCCTCATCACTAACCTATGTGACAATATGGCAGGATTTCCTATTTCAATACCATCTCCTGGGCCAACATCAACAGATTGTTGTGTACTTTCGCAGGGTCAACTCTAGAAATAGCCACAGAGAGGAGATTACTTCAGTAAAAATCTGCCCTTCCAAATCGCATTTAAATCTCTCATGAATTGTTCAAGTGAACTGACTTAGTTTTGCTGACAAAATAAGGAAGTGTATATATATATATACACACACACACACACATATATATATATATGACAGGAAAGCCTGGGAGCTGAAATCTTAAAGCATTCTAAACAATATTCAAGCAAGAATTAAAATGTAGACATTGAAGACTGATTATGCAAATTGGTTTAAAAAACAAAGCAAAACGAGGAGCACAGAGCCCTCACTACTCCGCGGGGTCCTTGCAGGTTGCTGGTGGTCATCGGGGCACTGCTTCTCCTGTGTGGTCTGATTTCTGTGTGCTTCCGCTGCTGTCTGGGTCGCCAGCAAAATGGGGAAGAGGAGGGCCGGGCACCCTATGAAGTGACGGTCATCGCTTTTGACCATGACAGCACTCTCCAGAGCACCGTCACTTGTGAGTACCCGGACGCGTACCACGGCAAGTGAAGCCAGGTTTAAAAGAACATCTAGTGCGAAGGTGTAAAAACATTGATCGAACAGTATTAGACTTATTTATTTATTCACGTATTATTTTAGCTTGCACTGGGTCTTCGTTGCTGCATCTGAGCTATCTCTAGTTGCCCCGGGCAGGGGCTACTCTCCGGCTTCGGTGGGAGGGCTTCGCATTGCGAGGGCTCCTCTGGTTGGGGGGCACGGGCTGTAGAGCAAGCAGAGTTCAGCAGATACAGGGGTTGAGTTGGTCCGTGACATGTGACCGGGAATGGAACCCTTGTCCCCTGCGTTGTCCGGTCGATTTTCTTATCCACTGTACCAAAAAAGAAAAAGAAAAAGTCACTCGGTTGTATCTGACTCTTTGTGATTCCATGTCCGTGGAATCCTCCAGGCAAGAATACTGGAGTGGGTAGCCTTTCCCTTCTCCAGGGAAGATCTTCCCAACCCAGGGATCAAACCCAGGTCTCCCGCATTGCACGTGGATTCTTTACCAGCTGAGCCACCAGGAAAGCCCGCTGTACCAAGAGGGAAGAGTATTAAAGATTCTAAATCTTGGGGCAGCTTTAATTTCCAGACACCTGATGGTGTGGTGACCTTGTCTCTCACGGATGCTGTACCTTTGGTCTGATGATGGAATGAAGGAAGAAGTGAAATGTCAGAGATGATATTGGAAATGTCTTATAGGAAACATTTCCAAGTTTATAAACAATTACTTTGATAAAACTATGTTAAGCACTGCACATATCCCTTTTTTGAAAACATCTTAGATTTTGTGAAAACCAAACTTATATTTTCTCTTAACTATACTATATTTTTTATCTTTAGAAAAATTAGTCATGGCATACTTTCAGTTCTTTATTCACCAGGTCTTACTCTGTTAAATATTAGGCCCAACACTCAATAGTTATAAGACACTTTCCTTTATTTCCCTCTGTTCTCTTCTTTGGATTATATTCTTTCCCTCAAATTGGAGAGTGACCTATTGGGCAGAACAGCAGGTGGCAATATCCTGTGATATTTATTTTGAAAAGAGAGAGCGCTATAGCATATTGTTCACCTTTTCCTGTTTCTTTTCTTACTGTCAGTCCACAGGGAAAGATAAATAGGCAGAAACAATTACTTTGAAGGGATCTGCAACTTCAGTGGGTTGGCATAAAGGGTTCTAAATTGGTAAAGGGGAAAGAAAGGGGTTATGAGATGTGGGGACACATTTTAGATTATTTGAGAAAGCAAAGAGGGAAGTTGGTTTCTACGCAAGCTTCACATGACTTTTATAACATCTGTTGCCAAGAGTGACAATGAGTTTTGACACTTGTCTAAAATGAAGGGTGATCGGGCTTCCCTGGGGACTCAGTGGTAAAGAATCTGTCTGCCAATGCAGGAGGCACGGGTTCAGTTCCTGGTCCAGGAGGATCCTACAGGTTGTGGGACAACTAATCCTGTCCTCCTCAACTACTGAGCCTGTGTTCTGAAATAAGAGAATCCACCGCGATGAGAAACCCACGTCCAACTAGAGAGTAGCCCCTCTTCACCACAACTGGAGAAAACCTGTGAGCAACAACGAAGATCCAGGGCAGCCAATGAGTAAATAAATAAGAGGGACAGAAGCTAGACACCCTTTAAATAAAATAATATAAATAAAGGGGAACTGCATGTGCTGTAAGTCTCTGGTTTCTGAAGATGCCACATGTACTTGAACTCTGGTCCTTCTTTCCTGCCCAGCCCTGCAATCAGTGTTCGGCCCTGCGGCTCGAAGGATCCTGGCTGTGGCCCACTCCCCCAGCTCCCTGGGCCAGCTGCCCTCCTCTCTGGACACCCTCCCAGGGTATGAGGAAGCACTTCGCATGACTCGATTCACTGTTTCAAGATGCGGACAGAAAGCACCTGATCTACCATCAGTGCCAGAAGAAAAGCAACTGCCCCCGATGGATAAAGAGTCTCCCGGAGTACAACACTCTTCTAATTGAAGGGGACCTTTTTTTTTTTTTACCATTGTATTTTATTTAGCTGTAACAAATCAAATTACTAAAACTTTAGTTTATGTTAAATTTGAGATAAGCCTGTAGACCCAGCCAGAGAAATGCAATTATAAACAGACATGGCCACCAGTTGCTAGTAGTAACAGTTACTATATTACACATATTTTCACTTGTAATATGTTAAACATTCCTTCTTTGGTTCCTGCTTGCAACACAATTTAAAATTAGCACACCAAAATAATTTGCATTTATAAGCGATTTATAGGGAAAACATTGCATTTATAAGTGATTCAAATTCTCTGTAATTTAATGTCTCATCTGCTGAAGTATAGTAGTCATAGTACCTTAGAAGTTCCTTTTTAATTTATTTTTAATTGGAGGATAATTGCTTTATAATATTATATTGGTTTTCTGCTGCACAACTACATGAATCAGCCGTATATAATATATGTGTATATATATATCCCCTCCCTCTTGAACATCCCTCCCACCCCCTGAAATCTGGCTTTATTAATGGACTGGAGGTGTCCTCAGGGTTGGTAGATATTCACAGACAAATGGAAAATTTTTTTACTAACTTTCAGAAGGGTTAGGATGGCATCTAAACATCATTCTGTGGGAAAGATAGATTCTAGCTCTTCATTTCCAGATGCACCTATTTTCTGCTATGGGATGCTCTTGTTGAAAATTCTTCTTTATCCAGGGGTAAAAAAGTTGCAATTAACCTGTAGCGATGCTGATTACCGCTGAACTGGAAAGCACCAGAGGCACCTTGGATTCCTTCATCTATCGAGTTCCTTTCCCCAGAAGACTCTGCAAGTTGCTGGTTTCCTTAGCAGCAAACAGGTGGTGGACACTTGTGGAGAAAGACTCTCGTATAGGTACAGCCGGAGCTGTTAATGCACTGAATTCACATACCCTTCCTCTCGTGAGAACATTCACTTTTATGCTAAATGACAGTGATAATTTGGGACATCATGTAATACCTCACTGGACATCCAAAATCCAGGGGTGGGATTGCAGACATGGGCTAAGAGGGCACAGTAAAGTACTGAAATGCAAATATCAAGGTCTTTCTTTCATTCTTCTACCCACTAACAGTAGGGGAAACTGAATAGAATGCAGTAACAGTTCCATTCATGTTTTAGTTCCTCTGCCCTACACACACATGCACGCACATGCAGGCATGCACACATATGCACACGCATGCTTTTGTAACTCTAAAAGAATAGCATTGTTTTGCCTCTTTCCTTGTTTCTGCTTTGACTGCTTGCAAGCCCTGTCTATAGTGACAACACTTGCTTCTAGTGGTGACCTTCACTGCCACCTGGTGGAGCCTTGGTAGAAGTGCATTCTCCTGTTGGCACCTAAAGCTTCCCTGGTGGCTCAGTGGTAAAATATCCGCCTGCCGATGCAAGAGACGTAGGTTCGATCCCTAGATCAGGAAGATCGCCTTGGAGGAGGAAATGGTAACCCACTCCAGTGTTCTAGCCTAGCAAATGCGTACCTCTCCGATCTTTGGAGCACTAACTGTTTGCAGTCCTTCCCAGGGCACCGTCCTGCTCTTGCATTGCTAACGTGTCCACATAACACGCTACCTCCAAAATGTCCTGTTACTGGAAAATTTAGGAAATGAAGTACATTTGGGGAAAAACTACTTTCCAGTTACCTTAGGAAAGTCACCAAACTCTTTCAAGCACAGTTTCTTATTTGTAAAATAAGGGATAATAACAGCACTGATGATAGTTGTGAAAATCAAATAAGCTGTCTAGAAATGACAAGATTTGTAAATTATTATACACATGCATTTGTTACTCTTACTTTTGACAATTTATTTTCACTTGCCTCCTAAGATGCTGCTGAGAATTATATTCTGATTTGTCCTTTTGCCAGTCACCCTGCTGTGTTATTGCTAAGTCACCCCTCATGTAGCTTTATTTCATCAATAAATATTTGTTGTTGAGGTAAATAGCTGGAGACATGTGATCCGTCTTGATATATCCTGTGTAGAGGTAAGGAATATTTTAGAAAATTTGTTTATTAGTCAATTAGCTCCATTTCAGGGAGCAATACAGACCCAGGGGTGGCTGATTAATGCACCACTTCATTAAACCCTTTCTTGGAACACTCAATGAGCCAGGATGGAAAATGTTCTAAGTGAGTATAATCTGCTGGTGATCTACTTTATTCTGAGTCATTTAAGACACTGCCTTTGGAAACTGTTAAATGCATGAATTGTTAATAACACCCAAGAGGGCCTTGTTTTGCACTGCCAAATGAACCTCTTCAGTGTCACATATTCCATAAAGTACTCTAGATCCTTTCAACCTTCAGGATGCTACAGTCTTACAGAAGTTAAAATGTCCTCAGGTACGAGGAGATCTTGAAAGAAACCCTGCCTGTAAAGATCCTGTTCTAAAGAGATCTCTCTGCCTCACTTTCCCTTCCCCCTTGCCCTGTCCTCAGCCACACAGAGTCTCCCACCTCTGTCCCCCTCCCATTTTGTCACAAGCCATTAGCAGCTATTTGGCTTCACTTCTTTACTCAGTCTAAGACATCTGCTCATCAGCTCAATCACTTTCACCACTGGTCTCAATTTTGTTTCACCCCTCTTAACTATCCTCATGGGTTTCCCTGCTGGCTCAGATGGTAAAGAATCTGCCTGCAGGGCAGGAGACCCTGGTTCAATCCGTGGGTCAGGAAGATCCCCTGGAGAAAGAAATGGCAACCCACTCCAGAATTCTTGCCTTTCAAACTTCAATATCCATCTTTCAAACTTTAAATGTGGGTTCAATGAAGCTAACTGATCTCTTCCCAATGTCTACATCCCTGAGCAGTGCTGCAGTCAAAAAGATATTCTGGGGACAGGACTTGCTGACGGATTGGGTAGGGAAACTTTGTAAGGGAAAATTAAATTCTGAATCAGTGACCTGATCCAATGTGTGGAAGGTATACCTGTCTTTGAGGATGCGGAAGACTAGTGGAGACCTCATTTAGAGGGGAATTAAATTCAGGGATTTCTAAGATGGGGGAAAGGCAGCTGGTGGTAAATATAAACCAAGTTATTCTGAGATAAGGTCTAATACAATAAAGCAACAAGGAAGATTCAGATGTGCCAATGAGAAAAATCATTTTCCTCATGAGTGAGGGAATCCTCAATTTGTAAAAAAAAAAAGAAAAAAAAAATTCCACATTGGACCTTTACACTTTGCGTTTATAAAATAAGCCACTGGAAGTGGCCCAGAGATTGTTGAATTTGCTGCTCTGGGTATTCAGGGTCTGGGCAGGAGGATGTAAGTCTGGAAGCTCTTGAGTTAAAATGATTATTTACATATATATATATGGATGTAAGTAAGTTAACCAGTTCTCTGTTCACCTTGTTCCTCTTGCTTATTTTTCAATTGTTCACTTTCTATTCATTTCTTCCCTTTATTGCACATTAGTTTAGTATGAATTATATATTCTAAAAAGAAGGGTGAGCATAAGCTGAAGAAGAAAAACATTACATTGCTAAGCCTGGTACTCAGTAAGTCCTACACTGAACTTGAAGACAGTCATGAAAGTCTTTTAGGAGGAGAATTCCACATGCTCAATGTTTTAGAAAGACACTGATAGAAGTCTAAGGTCTTAGCTGAAGTGCGAAAAAGCAGGTCTTCAATCCAGACAGGAGCATACATTGTAAAAATCCTAGTTAAAAGTGATGAAAGCCTGAAAAGGGATGCGGGACTGGATGTGGAATGGCGGTGATGAAATGAATGATAATCACTTCTTCTCTTCAGGGGAACTCTAAGGTGTATGTAGACTGACAACAATGAATAATAAAGTAGTTAGGAAATACGACTTCTACATTACTGTTCTGTCACTTTAAGCAGTGAAGAATCTCTGCCACCCCTTTCTTAGTTCAAATGGTGTAAATATGTGTAACATCCTGCAGCCTGCCTATGAAGCTTCATTATTCAAACTCTATAGCTTAATCTATATATTTAGCTTAATTTTGGTTTTCTAGGGTGATTACCAGTCAATCTATTTGGCTTTCATCATTGTTAACTAGGATTTTTACAATATATGCTCTTGTCTGGATTTGGATTTTCTAAGGTGTTTAGCAGTCAAACCAGTCGATCCTAAAGGAAATCAGTCTTGAATATTCATTGGAAGGACTGATGCTGAAGCTGAAACTCCAATACTGTGGCCACCTGATTTGAAGAACTGACTCATTGGAAAAGACCCTGATGCTGGGAAAGACTGAAGGCAGGAGGAGAAGGGGATGACAGAGGATGAGACGGTTGGATGGCATCACTGACTCGACGGACATGAGTTTGAGCAAGCTCTGGGAGTTGGTGATGGACAGGGAAGCCTGGAGTGCTGCAGTCCATGGGGTTGCAAAGATTCAGACACGACTGAGTGACTGAACTGAACTGAACTGAACTGAGGGTGATTACACTAAGTGGGAAAAAAAAAAAACCCACACTTTAAAAAATAATTTTTTATTTGCCAAAATCAAAACTCATAATCAGGGCCATGTCCAGTGGGACATGGATATCTGAAAAGAGTGTCAGTATCTATATGAATGGACAGAGTAGCATGGAAGCATATAGACTACCATATGTAAAATAGATAGCCCATGGAAATTTGCTGTATGCCTCAGGAAACCCAAACTGGGGTTCTGTCACAACCTAGAGGGGTAGGAAGAGGTGGGAGGTGGGCATAAGATTCAAGAGAGGGGAGACATGTGTATACCCATGGCTAATTCATGTTGATGTATGGCGGAAACCAATGCAGTAAAGCAGTTAAAAATAAGTAAATTGAAAAACCAAATAGTCAATGATTAAAAAACAAGATTCATTATAAAAAAATATCTACATAGCAGGAGGAGAAGACTCTGAGAGCATGAAGCTCCCAGTCTGAGAGAGATGGACCAGATGTGGACTAATTTACACAGGATAATGCAGGAGCTCCTTTCTGTGGGAAGATGAGTCTGAGAGAAGAGTGACTGGGTTGTGATGACTGGTTTTGTCTGTGGTTTAGAGGCAAATAGAACAGCACAAGAAACCTTGTTGTGGCTTATTTCTGGTGCAAGTATAGGTCGGGATTTATAGTGTCAAATCTTGACACTGGCCTTATAGGTCTGGCTGAGAAGACTATAAGAGGGTCTGATTAGTTAACACATTAGGAGTTTACATGTATATGAGAGAATGGAACTAAAGCAAAAATGAAATTTATGTAACAAATTTAAGAAACGGGAGAAAAATGGCAAAGTCTGGGAACAGCCAAGTTTTGTTTTCTTTTCATCAGCTGAACATATTGGCTGGAAGGTAATAAAGAAGCCAGGATGGGAAGTCCGCCCTTGAACAGGCTGACAGGGAAAACAATTTCAGTGATTTATGGATTGTCCAAGATGCATTTGTGGAAGATAATTTACAAGTTGTGTCTGAATAACGTTGGCCAGTACCCATCTGTTGGCACCTCCACCTCTGTTAAGCCAGAATTGCACTATTTCCCACCTCAGAATTGCTCAGAACTTTAGAGCTTGGAAAGGGTGTCATGAAGCAGTCATGTTTGAGTGGGAACCTGAAAGATTATAGAATGTAAACATCAAATTTGCATAATAATTCCATTTTCTGTCTATGAGCAGAGATGGGAAAGATGAGACTGCGAATCATGGAGAGTGTTAAAAATCCCAAGAGTAACAGAAAAAGAATGATTCTGAAAAGATAGGCTGGCATCTTTTGATGGCAAGCGTTACATATTATGAGGCTTCCCCAGTGATTCAGTCGGTAAAGAATCTGCCTGCAATGCAGGAGATGCAAGTTCAATCCCTGGGTTGAGAAGATCCCCTAGAGGAAGAAATGGCAACCCACTCCAGTATTCTTGCCTGGGAAACCTCACGAACAGAGGAACCTAGTGGGCTATAGTCCAGGGGGTCGCAGAAAGTCAGACACAACTGAACAACTAAACAAACAAACAAATTACATATTATAACTGTGTGCAGGCTTGGCTGCTTGCTGCTGAACAGGCAATAAATTGAGGGGCAAGCTTTGATAAAGAAGAAAAGTCAGCAGTCCGAGGAGATGGTGGACTTCTGTTCAGAGACCAACTCTGATGATCCTGCTCAGTCATGACAATTTTTAAATGGAACAAGGACAAACAATCTTAGTTGATCATTAAAGCAGGAGGTCAGATTCTTCATCATCTTTCCCTTGCATGCAGACCTGCTGACGTCTCTTCCTCGGGACACTGTCTTGCTCCCGTGGTCCACCTGTGGTTGGATGTTCTCTTGCCTGTGTGATCCACTTGAAAGATCGACCTGCAAATTTACGAGAGAGGAAGCTAGGGAGAGAGGGTCAGTCATTTGTTAACAACTTAATTCTTCGTTCTTACTCCTAATCCAAGAAAGTAATCAATAGATTCAGTAAGGTGTTACACGTATTTAGTAAAGCAGAAATCAGGAGCTAAGTTATTAATGAATGTTGTCTAATGGTCTCATCTTTATGATCAGGGTCTAAAGGAAACAGGGATGGACAAACAGAAAGGAGAGGCAAAGGAGATACTTAACCATATGAGTTTAAGCAGTTTGGTCTTTATCCTGCATTGTATGAAAAGCTATTGAAAGTTTTTGAAGAGGGGAAAAAAGATTATGTAACTTGTAAGATGCTTTGGCTGTCACTAGAGGATGAATGGGAGAAGTGAGATGTAGAATACAGGCAGACCACTATGGCTATTCAGCTACCCCAAAGACAACACTCCAATATCTTTCATAAGAGCTTGGTTATAGGCAAAGTTATGAAAGAAGGCAGACTAAATTTAATGCCTCTTCATTGTGTTTCAGTTTCTAGGTAGAACACAGACTAAGTGTTTATGCTACCCTTCGGGTCTTACTGTGCTGTTCCACAAATGATATCAGTGTTCTGAGTGCCTGGACCTTTCTTGGTCCCAGTTTGTATATCAAACTTGCCTATACAGGATTTGTGTGGTACACCCCTCCTGCACTAGACTTAGGACTTGCTTTTCCTTCCAATGTTAACTCTGATTACCATGGCGGGTAAAGTTAGGTCCTCTCTTCTCTCTCTCCCCAGAAGGGATGTAAATTCAAATTCAGTGAACACCAAAGTAGACAAATGCAAATCCAATTCAAAGTGGACAAAAGTTCATGAGGGGGTCAAACAATTAGTAAGTAACCATAACTTTCTGAATGCCTACAGGACCCTTTTAATTTTCTAAACAACGTGCTCCCTTTGGTCAGCTTTTGAGGCTAAGTTACAGAGAAGTGATATGACTGGCAGAAAACTGAGTGCCTGAGCTGGCTTTGCACTCAATTTCTTCAGACTTTAAACACCAAACCGAAAAACCTTTTGCTGTTAGTTCTCTAGTTTAATTTTTATTCCTTTTACTCAAATGTATACCTTCAGACAAGATTGCAAAGTCAAATAGCTCTACAAGGCTTGTGAAGAGAAGCACCTTCCCACCACACACATGTAAAATCCTTACATTTTAGCTGACTTTTAAAATCTACTTTACTTCAAATACCATGCATAAGTTTCTATTCCTTTTTTTTTTTTTTTTGAAGTATAGTTGATATACAATGTTGTGTTAGTTTCATGTATACAGCCAAGGTCCGTGTAGTCAAAGCAATGGTCTTTCCAGTGGTCATGTATAGACTGGGGAGTTGGACCATAAAAAATGGCTGAGGGCTGAAGAATTAATGCTTTCGAACTATGGTATTGGAGAAGACTCTTGAGAGTCCCTTGGACAGCAAGGAGATCAAACCAGTCAATCCTAAAGGAAATCAATTCTGAATACTCATTGGTAAGACTGATGCTTAAGCTCAAGCTCCAGTACTTTGGCCACCTGATGTGAAGAGTCGACTCAATGGAAAAGACCCTGATTCTGGGAAAGATTGAGGGCAGGAGGAGAAGGGGACGACAGAGGATGAAATGGTTGGATGGCATCATCGACTCAGTGGACATGAGTTTGAGCAAACACTGCAAGATACTGAACAGGGAAGCCTGGGGTGAACAACAAAAATGAAGTATGAAGTTAGTTAATCGCTCAGTCGTGTCCAACTGTTTGAGACCCCATGAACTGTAGCCTACCAGGCTCCTCTGTCCATGGAATTCTCCAGGCAAGAGTACCGGAATGGGTAGTTGTCTAGGTTTGTCATAGCTTTTCTTCCAAGGAGGAAATGTCTTTTAATTTCGTGACTGCAGTCACTGTCTGCAGTGATTTTGGAGACCAAGAAAATAAAACCTGTCACGGTTTCTACTTTTCCCCCTTCTATTTGCCATGAAGTGATGGGACCAGATGCCATGATCTTTGTTTTTTGAATGTTGAGCTTTAAGCTAGCTTTTCCACTCTCCTCTTTCACCCTCATCAAGAGGCTCCTTGAGGCTCCCTCTTTGCTTTTGGCCCTGTCAAGTAGGGGTCTGTGATAAGAATCAATGCAAGTAAGTCTTGCATTCTTCTTTCTTCTGCAAAGTGTCAAAAAGATGGGTTTGGCTGACAAGATTAGGGTGTGTGCAGGGTTTTACTAGTCCAGTCTCTTAATGAGTCTCTCTGGTCCCTTTAATCTTGTCTCAGGTGGTTTTGTGACTGCTCCTCATTTGATTAACAGATGTTCTGCTCTCTGGGCTGCCCTGATGACTCAAACTGTAAAGAATCTGCCTGCAATGCAGGAGATCTGGGTTTGATCCCTGGGTGGGGAAGATACCCTGGAGAAAGGAAGATACCCTGGAGAAGGGAATGGCTACCCACTTCAGGGTTCTTGCCTGGAGAATTCCTTGGACAGAGGAGCTTGGCAGTTTACTGTCCAAAGCATTATGAAAGAGTCTGACCTGACAGAGACTCAATAACAACAATAGAGGAACTAAGAAGTAATATATTGGAATAAATAGAAAAAGATTACTTGTCATGACATGTGCGTGCACGCATGCAAAGTTGCTTTAGTCGTGTCTAACTCCTTGCGACCCCATGGACTATAACCCGCCAGGTCTTCTGTCCATGGGATTCTCCAAGCAAGAATACTGAAGTGGGTTGCCATGCTCTCCTCCAGGGGATCTTCCCAACCCAGGGGTTGAACCCATGTCACTTACATCTTCTGCATTGGCAGGTGGGTTCTTTACCTCTAGAGCCATCTGGGAAGCCCTGTCACCACACATGTGAATTAAATTTTGCTGTATTGTATTGTTAGAGTATGTCTAGTTTTCCACAAAACCACCAACTGACTTTGAAAGTTGTTGTTGTTTAGTTGCTTGGTCATGTCTGACTCTTTGTGACCTCATAGACTGCAGCCTGCAAGATTCCTTGGCATTTTTCAGGCAAGAATTCTGGAGTGGGTTGCCATTTTCTCTCCAGGAGATCTTCCCAACCCAGGGATTGAACCCAGGTCTCCTGCATTGCAGGCAGATTGTTTACTGTTGAGTTACCAGGGAAGCCCTTACAAAATTACCTTCTGTATAATATTTTAAGGGTTCTGCTACAAGTATATGTAGCACGCTGTAGAGGGTTGACAGAGTGGCTAGTCTGTGAAAAAGTATATGCATTTAGAAAGGCCTTAAGGCATAAAGGTTAATGAAATCTCATCTCCTGAGTATCTTTTCTATGTAATTTGCTACTGTGATTAGGTATTTTTAAAATAAAAGTTAAAACATTTTTAAACTAGCTCTGATTGTTTCCAGTAGATTTGATGGGAAAACAACACTCTTCTCCATTGAATTTAAAGTATTCCTTTGAGAGATTTAGCTATATTTGGGTCAAAGCTCAAATCAGCTAAAATAATCAATTTGAGAATAAGGACTAAACATTACAAAAATATAATGTGATACAAGAATTTCTGGACTTTCATACATAATAAGGATTGAAAAATGCCATGGAGAAAAATGATTTGAAGAAGGAATTCATAGGGCCTGGACTCCATCTCAGGCCTGTCCGTGCTGATCGTGCTTGGCCGCCTCTCCAGTGGACTCTGAACTCTCTGCTTAGTGCCTGTGGGAACCATAATGGAAGGATAAGACCCCCTCTGGGCAGGGGAATATTGAAGATCACATCCAGGTTACTCATTGCCTAAGAGAAAACAGACACTAATCACCCCTGCCTCCGGACAGTATCTATCGGAATGTAACCACAGGCTTATTGATTATTAACTGTTGAATGATGGGGTTATTGTGATTGTATTTACCCTTCCTTTGTAAGCCTCAAGGAATTTGGGGTGGTGGGTTTGGACACGTACACATGGGGTATAAAAGATTTTCACAGATGCTGGTCAGGGCCCTTGGCTAAGAGGAGACTCTGCCTTGGGCCCGCCAGTGTAATAAACTGCACTCCACTATCTGCATTGTCCTTCTGAGTGAGTTTGTTTCCCAAAATGCATGGCTATAACAGATTAACATTAAAACAAAGGCTAGGGACTTCCCTGGCGGTCCAGTGCTGAAGACTTCACCTTGCAATACCGGGGGTGCAAGTTCAATCCCTGGTTGGGGAGCTTAGATTCCCACATGCCTTGTGAACAAAAAACGAAAACATAAAAAAGAGGCAATGTTGTAACAAATATAATGAAGACTTTTAAAATGGCCCACATTTAAAAAAATCCTAAAAATGAAAAAAAATGTAGGGCTATCTAATTCATTTTCCTTATTTCTTTTCATTTGTGAGTTTTTTTTTAAATCAGAGATCCTGAGATCTTGATGAAAGATGACAAGTGACCCAGGCCACTGTTGTCATTTTTCAGAACTTCCTGGACTTCTTCAGGGCCCAGCAGTCCCTCATTCTGTATCTTCACTTTTTTTAATATTACTGTTTCTGCTGCTCTTCCTTTACAGGTCCCTACAATCACTTGTTAGTAGTGGTTGAAAAGGCCTTATTCCTCTGTCTTAGCAGGGACAGTGGAGGGCCAGAGGGAGGCGACAGTTACCTCCAGTCTTCCATCAGCCCTTCAGGTGGCACTTTGTATTCATCTCTGGAAAGGAGTACCCTCCTCCCGTGAATTGTGAATTTTTGCATCAGGGAAAAAATTGAGGACTACCGAGTTAATCGCCTGAATCGCCTTATATTTTATTTTCCGAAGACAGACCCAACTTCTGAGATCTGTCATTCATTTCCATCTATGCAAAGTCCTTAGTAGTAACGACTGACGTCACTTCCCTGGACCTTGATCACACTTCATGCCTTTCACCTGCTACATCTCTTCAGTTCCCTGAGTCATGCTCTGTTTATGTTGCTGCTCTAGGAGCAGATTTGCTGCAAAATCCCAAACATGACGCCAACGTGGTGAACGAGGGGTCACGGGGCGGAGGCAGCCAGCCCAGCATCCGAGGCAGCGGTGTAATCTGTGAACGAGCAAAGGGCGAAATACAAGCCCGGGGCACCTCTGAATGGGCCAAAGGAGTTCCAGGACCCCCATCCCACCTCTTCCCAGACTCCAGATCCCAACAGGCTGAAAAAAATGTGGATTTTTACCATCCTGTATTTGTTTTGGGGCCCTACCAAGAAATGGCGGAGAGGGTAAAAGGCATCTTTAGAACATTATTTTTTTTTTGTTTTAAAAACATCTCTAATGTCACTGTCACAATAAAATAAGATGTGAAAATTTCTCGTGTTCTAAATGGACTGTATTCGGGGAAACTGTTACTAGAATGAGAAAACGCTGAAATGGACGGCGCCGGCCCACCCCCGGCCGGCGGTCCGAGGTTCGCGGGGGCGGGGCGGAGGGCGGGGCTTCATGACGTCACAGGCTCAGCGGGCCGTCGTGTTGTTTTTGTGCTCGCAGCTCTGGGGAAAAGCCTCCGGGAATTCTTTACCTGGCCCTACCCTGTCTTGGAACCCAGGCCCCGAGACCCCCCTTTCTGAGAGCTCTGCCGAGCGGCGCTGCGACGTGGGCTGGCCTCTCGGAAGCGAATCTGAGACTCATTGCGAAGTGCCCAAAGGGGTCATCAAGAGACGGGAGAGACGCCTTCGTCCGCGAGAGAGGCAGGCCCCGTCCGGGGATTTTAGAAACCCTGCGGTTCATCATGAAGTTCCAGTATAAGGAGGACCATCCCTTTGAATATCGGAAAAAGGAAGGAGAAAAGATCCGGAAGAAATATCCGGACCGGGTCCCTGTGAGTGACCTAGGGGGGAGAGGGGGGGATGGGGTGGGGGCGGGGGAGTCGTGATGGCTGCCCAAAGGCACGGAAGGGTGGCCCCTAAAATTACTCAACCTGCACGCCCTTCTTCGCGGGGAGAGCCAGTGGGATATGGACGTTCGGACTGCGAACCGTTTAAAACTCGTATCCCTAGAGCCGGTCCCCATCTTTTAGAGCTGACTGCAGTTTTAGAGCGGATCCTAGGATTGAGTGACTCAGCAGTGTTCAGCGGATGTGTTGGCTGGGATGTACTCAAAATGTAGCTCTTTTGGGCGAGAATGATGAGGTCGGGACCACCCATATGCTGCCTTAAGAGAGCATGGAACTGTTCAGGGATAACAGACCCAGGGAATTTGCTCCCATCAATTTCCGCCCTTAGGTGGTTCTCCGTTAATGGGGAGGACTTTGGCCCTTTGTAGCCCTGGGTTTGGGAGGGAAATGTTCCGAAGCCAGTGGATCTTTTATTTTATCCTGTGAGGATTAGGAAAGGAAGGGGACGCCACAAGAGAGGCCTGGCCCAGAAAAGAAGGTCACGTTCTCTGCGCAGTAACCCGGTTGCCTCATCATTCTTGGCTCCAGGGTGTGTGGGCCGGTGTTTATTCTGAACACATTGTACCTGAACACAATCAGCAAAGACTGAGACCTTCTTCTCGGGTGTTTGGACTCAGGTTTATGTTCTTATACCTAGTGCAGGCGGAGAGAAGGAACAGGGAAGAAATACCAAGGTGTCTTTCTGCATCCGGGCGTTTTTCCTGTCACCCTTCCCCCAGCCTTTTGCCTGGTTTTCGCTAATGTGGGCTGCGTAGCTGGATTTGAGGGCAGAAGGCTTTTAAGGTGGATAGAGGGAACAGCAATCCTTGAGTTTTGGAGATGGGAGGATTAGAGACCCTAAGACTGTGCTGTTTATCTTAGAGCAGGGACTTTAGGATATTACAGGTACTTTATGTGTAAAGGAACTGCAGTTATCAGATAGTGAATTCCTTTCAAGTCTTCATCTAACTTTTCATGTTCTTACAGCTTCCGGAAGCGACCTGGGCCGTGTAAACCTCTTGCAGTACTTTTCCTATAAACCAAGGGAGACATGAGGGCTGTTGCATTAAGGAATTACGTACAAAGGTGTTTTCACCTAAAAAGGAGAACTAGCCCTATGACCCACTAAAGGATGCTTCGCAGATTTCTTTCCTGGTCTCTCGACCTTGGATGACTGCTTTAAAAGTTACCCACCGTGTCTTGGTGACACCTATCCTACCCTCTTACAATATTTTCAAGGGACAACTAACTTTGATTGATAGCTTACCACGTCCCTGGGAATATCTTCAGTGCCCTGTCTGTAGTCATTCACTTAGTCCTCACACCATTATAATCCCTTTCTACAGATGAAGGATCTGAAGAAATGGAGTAGCTTCCTGAAAGTGGCTGATGTGTGCCTGAGCTGGGATCCTGATCCTGGCTGTTGGATCCTCCAGGCCATAGTGTTTCTCAAGGTCCAAGGCAGTTCATGATTTAAGAGTGATTTATGCCTTGCACTATCAGGTATTGGAAATAGAGAAGTCAGCTGTTGCTGCCCTCAACAGTTAAGATGGCAGTGTGATGCCAGAAGAACAATCCAGTGAGCAAAATGATGACCGTTTTTTTCAGAACTCCAAGATTAAAACTCTGTTCCAATAGTTCTGTATAAGCTACAAGCTCAGAATTGTACCTGTTCCGAAATCTAGTTAAAATTCTCCTATATTTCCTCAAAACAGTCCTTCCCATTTCAGTTGTTTCCATGCATTCACCCAGAATTCCAGCTAATCCATTTTTTTATTATCATTGTTTGCTGTTAAATATTTTACTTATTTGATAATTTGTAAGCTCTTATGACTCACTCAGATCTCATGATTTCTCCGGTTGGATTTTAACCAGTGGCCAGACTCCTTCCAGCTGTTTAGTGTATGGCTTTCTTTCTGATGACTAATAATAATAATAATAATAATAATAATAATAATAAAAGGAGCTTTGCCCTCTGAATCCTGAGATTTGGTGTTCTGGGCAGAACTCTGCATCTCGCTGTGCTGAAGTGTCGTGTTGACGGAAAAGAGGGTTAAATGATTTCCAAAGCCCTTTCTCGCTGGACTGTTTTGTTATTAAAGCAGTCATGTACCCTGATTAAATGCCCTTGTCTTCGTTGCTCTTTTCCTGCTTCTTTCTTCTGGTTTCCATCTCTTATTAATGGGGGCTGGATCTGCCAGGTCTGAGTTCCTGCGTGGCACAATGCTATGCTCCCTCCTTCCCGTTTAATTTTATTTACCTGCTGCCTCATTGTTGGGTCTTCACTGGTCTAGTCCTATGCTCTTCTGACTTTCTTTTCATTTCTGATTTATCAGTACTCCAGGTTTAATTTTTATTTTATTTTTTAAAATTTTTTTCTTCTGGTTTTATAGAAATATAATTGACATATGGCACTGTATACCTGTAAAGTATACAGCATCATGATTTGACTTACATACCTTATGGAATGATGGTCACAATAAATTTAGTGAATATCTGTTGTCTCATACAGATACAAAGTTAAAGAAATAGAAAAAAAAAATGTGTGTGATAAGAACTCTTAGGATTTACTCTCAAAGTATAATTGACCTACAACACTGTTAATTCCTGTTACACAACGTAGTGTTTTTTTATGTACATTTCAAGACACCATGATAAGTCTAGTTATGATAACATCACTGTGTTAGTTACTACTCTATTCCTCACACTTTACATTTTGTGCCTGTGACTTATTTAAGTGTGATCATGTCCTTCTGGTCTTCCTGGTGCAGGATTCTTTTTCTCTGCAAAAATAAGTAGGTTTTTCACTATGTTAACCTATCCCCTTAAATTTAAAAGCTTCAGATTTCTCCATATCTTTATGTTTAGATCTTTACAGTTTACAAAGCCTTTTCACATAAAAGTTCTATGGATTTATGATTTGAGTTTGTTGTATCCGTTCCATGTGTCTGTAAAAGACGTGTTTGACGGTTACCGTGTTCCTTTTTATTGGGCTTCCCTGGTGGCTCAGATCTGCTTGAAATGTGGGAGACCCAGGTTTGATCCCTGGGTTGGGAAGATCCCCTGGAGGAGGGCATGGCAACCCACTCCAGTATTCTTGCCTGGAGAATCCCATGGACAGAGGAGCCTGGTGGTCTGCAGTCCATGGGGTCACAAAGACTCGGACACAACTGACTAAACATACATACATATTGTACTCCTTGGAACGCTGAAGTTCAGAGAATTTATGTGACCTGTGCCCAGTGTTTCTTTATGCTTTAACTTTTCTGTACTTCCCTTATCTTCTACCGAAAATGATTATATTTTCTAGACTAAAAATCTAAAACTGATGGTTTTATAGTCAATTCAAAGTATTTATAATTTAAATCAAATTACATATTACATCACTTATATAATATATAAATACTGAATGTGTTTTTGTAATATTTAAATTTAAGTACATTATTTAAATTATTGCTTGAAATTTTATTTATAAAATAGTTCCTGTTTTATACATCTACATGTATAACTTTTATGTATCTTTTTTCCTTTTTTTTAAATTATTTTTTTATTGAAGGATAATTGCTTTACAGAATTTTGTTTTCTGTCAGACCTAAACATAGGTATACATATATCTTCTCCCTTTTGATCTTTTTTTCCTTTTCATTACAGAATTAAATGACCCTTCTAAACTTGGAAGTATTGTAAAAATATTTAATATAGACACTGAAAATCTCTTAAAATCCTAACAGATAGTCAATATGGGTTATTATGGGTCATTGTACTGACATTCTTTTAATATAAGCACTACTTTTAACACTTTTTTCACTTAATGGTGCCTTGAATGCATTTTTTTTTGCAGTCATTCTCAAAAATTTTGATGAAGTACAAAATTTAAACCACATTATCTGTATCTTTACAGATAAATATCATTTATGAGAAAGAATAAGCCTCGTAGGTACTCAGGACCACTTGAGAAAATCCAGACAATTTTCTTGGTGCTTCAACTAAATGCCAGAAAGTATATATCCTATAATAAAGAAGCTGCCTACCAATGCAGGAACCATAAGAGACTAGTTTCATCCCTGGGTCAGGAAGATCCCCTGGAGGAGGGCATGACAACCCACTCCAGCATTCTTACTGGAGACCTAAGGAGAGAGGAGCCTGGTGGGCTACAGTCCATAGGGTTGCAAAGAGTTAGAAATGACTGAAACGACTTAGCATGCACGCACGCACATCTTACAGGTAACTTGTAATTAAAATCAAGGTCCTCTACTTTTCATAATATCCCTTCCCTATCCTCTTGTTGTTTCAGTAATAAAATTATAACCTTATTAAGAAAGTTTGTTTCCCTGTACATTTTGTAAAGGGTAAGAGAGAATAAGAGATGGAAAAGTTATATGGCGCCTAGAGAAACTCACTTCAGATAAGGGCAACTGTAGGGTGTAGAAGGAAACATACGAGGTTGGATTCTGCGGTTTTCATTCCCACCCTTTGTCTCTCCTCCCAGGTGATCGTGGAGAAGGCTCCCAAGGCCAGGGTGCCTGACCTGGACAAGAGGAAGTACCTTGTGCCCTCTGACCTCACTGGTAATGCTCTGTCCCTCCCCTGACCCTTCCTCCCACAGCAGAGCCTTCCCAGTCCTTCCTGTGTGCATGCGATCGTGGGCTTGAGAAAAGGTAGAACTGAGGAAAGTGAGTGGGATGCCCCAGGGAGTTGGGTGATTCGGCGATGGTGATGTAATTGTTCTTTCCCATCACCGATTTCTTTAAGCTTTCCCCATTGTTGTAGGACCTTGTTTGATTTAGAGGCAGCAGAGTGTGAGAGCTTGAAAGAAAAGACCAGATGTGTATTATATAAGCCGCTTAAAATTCAGGTTTGTTATTGTGATACCAGTTTACACCATAAGGAAAACCAGACTAATTTGTTGGGAAGATCGCATTATAGAGATTCTCAGCTGAGTACCTTGACTTCTTCAAGTTATGTTTTTTTTAATACATCTTGTAGGTACTGTTTGGGTTTGCAAAAGATATGTTAATTCTTCATGTTGATTTTTAATGGAATAACTACTTCATCCAGGAGACACTTGGAAAGATATTGGTAGATGTGTTTGTACCAGAGTTGTTAGCTTTGAAAATCAGCCTTCTAGAAACCTTGCAGTGTGCTCAGTGAAAAATAAAGCCTGGACCTCACTCATCGCCCCGACACTGGGATGAGTGATTGTACTAAGATTACGGGAGTCCAGTAGATCTCTCCATCACAAGTTAGGTGGAAATGGACATGAAAGTGTCTGTGTGTGTGCTTTTTTTTTTTTCCCCCCACATTATGTGGCTTTGGGATCTTAGTTCCCCTTACCAGGGATAGAACCTGGGCCCTGGCATTGAAAGCATCAGAGTCCTAACCACTGGACCCCAAAGAATTCAGAAAAGTGTGTTTCAAATCAGATTCTGAAATTGAGTAAAGCAGAGACAGATTGAGGAATTAAACTCCATGGCACGTCAAGGAACACACAGGCTTCTTGCCATATCATTTATTGTTTCTGAAGCTGCAGGACAGTGTTTGGCTCTGCAGATGATAATGCCAGTCTGGTGCTTTGAGAAACAGGTGCAGTAGAATTGTCTTCTGGATCTTAACTACCCTCCTGCTAACCCACATCTTCTTCTGCCTCGTCTTCGTTTTCTAACCCCACCCCCACCTTCATCCAGTTGGCCAGTTCTACTTCTTAATCCGGAAGAGAATCCACCTGAGACCTGAGGACGCCTTATTCTTCTTTGTCAACAACACCATACCTCCCACTAGCGCGACCATGGGCCAGCTGTATGAGGTAATGGTCCTGGCGACTGCTGTCCCGCCTGGCCTTCTCTAGCCTGGGTCCCAGGTGTTATCATCCACACACCCGGGAAGTGGGGCAGGCAGTAGAGGTGTCATTTATCAGGATGCTCTCACATAGCCGTGTCGGGCTCTGGGAGATCAGGTGTCTCTTGTCCCTCGGCAATTGAGCGGCCCACTGGATTCAGTCCCTTTGAATTCTTTTCTCAGTCTTGCCCTGCCGTAGTGTTTTAACATTGGAGTGTCCTTACTGAAACAGCAGGAGGTGCTTTCTGACCACAAATATACCAAATCAAATGACATTTAAACACCAGGCAGTCTTTCAGTGGATTCATTTATCTTCACAAATCAACTCAGTTGGAGGGAGTAACTTGAATGATTTTACTTGGTTTAATTTTTGATAAACTGTAAAAATGTGATGATAAACTATAGTAAAGGACTTGATCATGATTTATCACCTTAGATTGTAACTGCAGTCCTCAAAGGGTTTCACATTATTCCTCAAAGGGTTTCACACAATACTGCCTTATAATTGTATCCTATTAGTGAACTTTTCTAATAATTTCTAGTTTTTATTCCATAGCGTACATTCCCTGGTAGTTTATATCCCAATATATATAATTATCCCTTTGATTCCCGGGTTGGAAAGATCCGATGGAGAGGGGATAGGCTACCCACTCCATTATTCTTGGGCTTCACTGGTGACTCAGCTGGAAAAGAACTGTGGGAGACCTGGGTTCGATCCCTGGGTTGGGAAGAACCCCTGGAGAAGGGAAAGGCTATCCACTCCAGTATTCTGGCCTGGAGAATTCCACGGACTGTATAGTCCATGGGGTCATAAAGAGTCTGACATGACTGAGCAACTTTCACTTTCAAATATATATAGTTAATGGGTTCCCCTGGTGGCTCAGCGTTAAAGAACCCACCTGCCAATGCAGGAGACACGTGTTCAGTCCTTGGGTCAGGAAGATCTCCTGGAGGAAGGAATGGCAACCCACTCCAATATTCCTGTTGGGAAATCCCATGGACAAGGGAGCCTAGTGGGCTACAGTCCATGGGGTCACAGAAGAGTTGGACATGACCCTGTGACTGAACAGCAGTCAACAACAATATATAGTCATGTTGTGTCTTTGTTCTTGCCAGAATGAGCTTCATATCTCTGATGTGCATGATGTTCTCCATAAAGGTTTTTGTGAACTTAGAGTTCAAAGTTGAATCCCAGCCACTTCTGCTGCTGCTTTGATCCCTTTTTTTTTTTTTGGCCCTGCCCGGTGGCATGCAGGATCCAAGTTCCCTGACCAGGGATCAAACCGGTGCCCCCTGCGTTGAAAGCTCAGAGTCTTAAGCAGTGGACCACCAGGGGAGTCAGACGATCCTCTTGTGAATGGGGATGAAGGGTACCTCCTATGCCTACCCTACGAGGTTGTGTGAGGCTCCAGATCCTAGGGATGACGAACATGATTATGTTTCTAAACCATTTTCTCCCATCTTTGCCTAGGACAACCATGAGGAAGACTACTTTCTGTATGTGGCCTACAGTGACGAGAGTGTCTACGGGAAGTGAGTGGCGGAAACCGGCCGATGGGAGCGACCGGACTCGGGGCAGGGGGAGGGGCAGGTGTGGGGCTTGGGGAGAGAGAGACAGAGGGAGGGCTCCCCCCGTGAAGGAGACAGAGGTGGAACACCTGGACACACGACACCACACACACCATCACCATATTTTCACACGCTCGATTGACATTTTTTGCTGCTTTCTCGGCCCTGGGAGAAAGCACGTCAGGACAGAGCTGTTGGGTTGGCTTTGATAGAAAAAACAAAAACACAAAAACGGGGATACTCTAGTCTCACCACAAACACTGCTGCGAAATCTGATTTCCATGGAAGAATCGGGGTGGGCAAGTTGGGGCCAGAGACCATGGACCGACAGTAACTTGCTGCTCTCCTTTGCTTTGGGCAGAGATTCTGCTTTTGACATTTGCACAAGACAGGTTGGGGAAGGGGTTGAGAATGTTGCAGGACTACCGGCTGGTAGCGGACCATTCCTGGGGACCAAAAGAGACCCACTGTAATTGAAGTATTGTGACCCCTGACCTCTCCTGTCTCCCACATCCCAGTGGTTATCTCATAAGCATCACAGTACCCAGCCCACCACCCCTGTGGTGGCAGTAGACCTCAGACCCAGACACTTAGATGGAGCTCCCCTTCTGCTGGAGAGTAGAGGCCAGGAGAGTGAGGGATGTCAGGATTGCAAAGACAGTTTCCAAAGCATAGAACTGGAACTGAATGAGTACTGAGCATCTCTGTCTAACCTGCTTTGCTCTTTGGTGCCCGTTTTCCCCACACCTACCTTGGACTTGAATGAGCCTCACCCATTTCAGTGATAGGCTAAAACCACTCATCTTGACATTTCTCAGACTTCATGAGTTAACGGAGTTACGTACAGAAGGGGCAGGCATGGGGTAAGATGGCTTGTCTGCACCTCCCGCTTATCCAGAACTCTTGCTCTGGGGCCGCTGTCCTCCACTCTCACAATGCACAGAGATACATGGTGCGGGCCAGCGGCCCCCCCTCCTTGGGTCTTAATTTCCCGCAGCTGCTAGTTAGAAAAATTTGAGAAGGGTGACTTTTCGTAGTTCTTAGGGATTCCATTTGACTCTGATTATTTCCATGTTAGGGTTATGATCTGGGTGGGAAGCAGGAATTTGCACCCAGATGGGACATTTCAATTCATCTCAGACACTTCAGTTCATCTCCTCGAATGAAAAGGGTCCTTCCCGTGGGGGAAGTCCGAGGGTCAGCTCTGTCAAGCTGCAGGCTCTTGTATAATGAAGTTTCTGCTGTCAGGCCAAGGAAATAAAAGAATTGCATACCTTAAAATGAGTTAGAAATGTTGCCTTTATTTAGTAGATATTAGAGTAGACGGCGTGTGGACTCCGAGTGGGAAACTTTGGGAGGGGGTGGCTTTTTGAGGGGTCACCCAGATGTGGTCAGACGTGTGCTCCGCCCCTCACCACCCAGGAGTCACCGTCCAAAGGCCAAAGATGAAGGGAGCTGGGGGCGGGATGCCCAGGGTGTCTGTTGGCGGAATGTGCGTGGTTTTTTCCTCCACAGATAAATGCTTTATCACTGCTTTACGTGCTCCTCAGAGCTGAAGGTGGAAGACTGCCTACATCAGAAGATAGCTGAGTGGAGGTTGGGGGGTGCTTGTTAAAATGCAGATGTCTAGGCCTTGTTCCGGGTTTAACTGACTCAGAATGTCAGCGTAGGCAGCTGTATTTTTAAGTGGCTCCTTGTGACTCTGCTGCACACCGAAGCTGCAGAGGCACTGCATTGTTAACCTGGCTTCCCTGTAAGTCCCGAACCAGCCTGTTCTTTCTATCACATCCTGGTCTGTAAGAGGCCACCATCTCCCAGGGCAGCGTTGTGGAACCTCGATGGCTTTTTGGGCTTGGCAGAAGCTTGGTGACCCTTCCAACCTTAGGTTAGAACCTTCAGTCAGGAACCCATATGTAGGTGGGGTACAAGTTAAGAGACAGCAAAGAACAGATGAGTAGAAATTCCTTTCTGAAAGAAATCAGGTGATTCTGCTTTATTCCACTTTTTTCCCAACGCAAAATAATTTTTTTCCCTTAGAAAACCTGGTGCGCTTAAGAAAGTTCATAGGACTATATTGTGAAATCAGGTTAAAAGTGCAAAAGAACAACCAATGGTTAAAATGTGAATAGTGGTGATGAGGCAGACAAGTGCACCACCATGCTAAAACTCCAGGGGGCGCTCTGCCCTGGTGGTATGTACGACATTCTCCAGAACTGGGTAGGGTCTCTGCCTTGTTGCATTCACCCTTTGGGCATAATATTGTCAGTTATTGCAAGTTGCTGTGAAAATATTCCACATATTAACCACATAATTCTTTGTGGTGTTTGTGTTGGTAACCACCCAATATAATAGGCATGGTGTGATTTGAGGTCTTGTGTGTGAGTTGGGGGTGCTCTTGTCCGTGAATACAGCCCCAAGTCAGCTGTAATAACATACCAGTCATTTCCAGAAAAATAAACTAGTTGATAAACTGTTTCTGTCCAGTTTTTTACTCAGTACAAAACTTGTATTCAACTATTTCTAGCTGTGTTTACTTTTGGGTATATGTTTACTCTTATTTGAATAAGCTCCAAGCATTCATCCTCATTTTGTTTTTACTGCATGAAACCACCAATTATTTTGAGAAACTTGTCCTTGAGTGGCTGAGTCCAGCTGGTCACTCTACTGCAGCTCCAAGTAACTGTTTCCTTCCTGGCCCTGCCTCCTGTCCAGGGGTGAGGACTCACCCCTTTGTTTACCTGGATATTACAGAGCTAGGCCTGCAAACTGGTCAGCTCCAGTCTGTGGCATGCTCCCCCATGGGTAATCAGGGCGCCAGAGCTTGTTTGTCTTGGGTTTTAACCTTCCCCATCTCCCAAACAAAAAACAGTCCTTGTTCCCAAAGCTGTATGATGTTCTCAGCCTGTGATCTTAGTCTATTTACCATATTTTTTCTTTTTACTTTTATTCTTGCAGTTAAGGACACTTTAATAGTTTGTAAATACAGGCAAACAGATTATTTTCATTTTGAAGTAACAGGAAGTGATCACTCCAGAAGGAGTCAAATGACATTTCCACGTGCCACTGTGCAGGCCTGCGCATATTTCAACAGTGACTAAGACACAACCCTGGTCACTCTTTGCGTATATTTTGCAGTGTTGACCATCAGTTTTGACAGTTCTGTTTTCAACACAGCAGTGTATTTAAGATCCTCAAGACTTCTATTTAGATGTGTTTAGCACCTGAAACTTGCAAAAAATCCTGAGCTCTTGGATTGGAGGTATGAAACGCAACTGTTTGTACTCATCTCTTGGGGCCTATGTTGCCTTCCATCACTCAATCAAAGCTTTTTTTTTTTGCATTGCTTGCCTTTCAAAGAAAAACAAAAACTTGTGTTTTAGGTGCTCTGACTCCCTACCTCCTTCAAGTCTTGGCTTAGCTATCACTTCAGGCTACCCAGAGCACCTTTTAAAATATTTCAGCAACCTTCACCCACTTGCAGCTCTCACTAATTCCCACCTTGATCTACTTTTGTTCTGTTTGCTGAACACAGATCCTGACATTTTCTCAAGTTCATGGTCCACTCTTACTAGATTGTAAGCTCCACAAAGGCAGATGTTTTATTTTGTTAAATGGTTCATACAAGCTGGTCAGAACAGTGCCTGGCCTAGAGCTGATGCTCTAGTGAGCATCACCAAAAAATAGTGAAAGAATGGTAGGCTTGAAGGTTTCAGTTCAGGGATTAGGTCATGAAGAACAAAATTATCCATAAAAGCACAAGTTTCAAATGGGCCATTCAAGGATCGTAGGGAACACCTTGAGCTTACTAGAAAGATTTGGAGGCTGGGCATAGGGCTCGAATCCCAGGTCTGCCACTAAACTAGCTCTGTGACATGGGTGGGCCAATTTATTTTTTGTATAAAGGAAGTGGTGAATTTCCTTCCTGTTAGATGTAATTACATCAGAGGTTGTGACTATGAAATCCTTTGCAAATTAAATGACATTGTTGCATATTAGGAGTAAGTTTTATTGAAGACTAAAATGACAGTGACTTAGGCTAACTAGCCAGAATAATCTAGGTTTTTATTTTTTTATTCACTGGTGCTATTCATTGGAAGGACTGATGCAAAAGCTGAAACTCCAATACTTTGGCTACCTAATGCGAAGAACCGACTCATTGGAAAAGACCCTGATGCTGGGAAAGATTGAAGGCAAGAGGAGAAGGGGACAACAGAGGATGAGATGGCTGGATGGCATCACTGACTCGATGGACATGAGTTTGAGAAAGCTCTGGGAGTTGGTGATGGACATGGAAGCCTGGAGTGCTGTAGTCCATGGGGTCACAAAGAGTCAGACATGACTGAGTAACTGAACTGACTGAATATTGCAGGACATTTATTGGAAAATGCAGGATATGGCATGAGTCAGGGAAAGTAGCATATGTTGAGCCGGGTGTCTCTAAAAACAGTTTTCAGGCTTGATGGGAAATACAGCTGAGAAGGCTCTCCTCTTGATTAGTAAACTCTCCTTGAGGATTGATTTTCTTGATGGAAGTAGCTGATCATCATCTTGAAGATGATCTTGCCCAGTCTCCTTTTCCTCAGGTGCAAGTAAAACCTAGATGTGGGACAGAGTAGCTAGAACATTTCAGAGCCTTATCAGGCTAGAACCAACATGCATATGTGAAGATATTTGAAATATATAAGTATTTTAAAAATATTTAAAACATATTTAGCATATTTGTATATTAAAATATATGCACAAGACATGGACTGCATTCTCGTGTAAAAATTTCCAGGTTTGGCATAATGCTTCTGCCTCCTGTCGCTCAGTCACCAAGTTGTATTCGACACTTTGTGACCCCATGGACTGCAGCATGCCAGGCTTTCCTGGCTCTCACTATCTCCTGGAGTTTGCTCAGACTGATGTCCATTGAGTCCGTGGTGCGCTCCAACCATCTCATCCTCCGTTGCCCCCTTCTCTTGCTCTCAAGCTTTCCCCACATCAGGGTCTTTTGCCAGTGAGTTGGCTCTTTGCATCACAAAAGGATACACGGAATGTACACAGAAGAACTACACAAAAAAGGTCTTAATGAGAAGGATAACCACGATGGTGTGGTCACTCACCTTGAGCCAGACATCCTGAATTGTGAAATCAAGTGGGCCTTAGAAGCATTACTTCTAACAAAGCTAGTGGGAGTGATGGAATTCTGGCTAAGCTGTTTAAATCCTAAAAGATGATGCTTTTAAAGTGCTGCATTCAATATGACAGCAAATTTAGAAAACTCAGCAGTGGCCACAGGACTGGAAAAGGTCAGTTTTCATTCCCATCCCAAAGAAAGGCAATGCCAAAGAATGTTCAGACTACCGCACAATTGGGCTCATTTCACATGCTGGCAAGGTAATGCTCAAAATCCTTCAAGCTAGGTTTCAACAGTATGTGAACTGAAAACTTTCAGATGTTAAAGCTGAATTTAGAAAAGGCAGAGGAACCAGAAATCAAATTGTCAATGGCCGTTGGATCTAGAAAAAGCAAGAGAATTCCAAAAAATCATTGACTTCTGTTTCATTGACTATGCTAAAGCCTTTGACTGTGTGGATCACAACAAACTGCCTCTTGAGGCTCAGGCTACTTATGCCCTCTGTTCCACGTCAGTTGGGTGTAATCCTCATCCTGAAAGTCAGACGCAAGTTATATTCCTTCTAATCAGATGGAGGAAGAGACCCAGAAGACAGCACACTGGCCAGCTCTCTGAAGGAAGCTCCCTGAGGGTACTAAAGACAGCACCACTGACCTCTGCTGGCTAGAACTGAGTAACACAGCCACTCCTACTTGCAAATGGAATTGGGAAAATTTAGTCTATCCTAGGTGGCCATTATCCTGGTTCAAAACTTTATCACTGATAAGAAGATATAGTACAATTGATCATATACACTACCATGTGTAAAATAGATAGCTAGTGGGAAGTTGCTGTGTAGCATAGGAAGCTCAGTCTGGGGGGTGGGATGGAAGTGGGGTGGGATGGAAGTGGGGTGGGGAGAGAGAGGCTCAAGAGTGAGTGGATGAATGTATACTTATGTTTGATTCATGTACTACAGAAACACAACATTGTAAAGCAGTTACCTGATTGCTTTACAATGATTTAAAAAAAATTAAAATTGGATTTAAATGTATTGCTATGGAAAAAGAACATAAAGGACATCACTAGCATCTGACTTGCCTGGATCAGTGGCTAAATGTAGGAGATTTCTACTCACCCCTTCAAAGTTAGTCATGTGAACTTCTGAGGGGTAAATAAAAGAAACTGAATTTTAAGCAAGGCTTTACTTAAACAGACGGAATCTTGAGACTTACTAGGTAGAGTGTTAACACTTGCCAAACAATGACAGAAACTCACAACATAGGAATGGCCACACTAAAATACATCTAGACTTAAAAAAGAATGAAAACCAGACTACCAATTGGGATATATGAACTTTATCAGGCCCATTCTAGAAAGATTTGGGGTTTCTTTTCATATAATCATTCTAAAGATTTGGATAATATTGCTGTGTTACTATCTGCATGTGACTTGCTATAATGTAGGGAGTTTTCTTTGTTCTTGAACAGAATAACCTGGGTTGTTTTTTTTGTTTGTTTGTTTGTTTTTATTTTTTTATTTTTTTAACCTGGGTTTTATAACCACATTCAATTCAAATTTCCAACCATCTGAGACTTCCCTGGTGGTCTAGTGGTTAAGAGTCCGCTTGCCAATGCAGGGGTCATGGGTTTGATCCCTGGTCCAGGAAGGTTTCACATGCCTCAGAGCAACTAAGCCCTTGCACCCCAACTACTGAGCCTGTGCTCTAGAGCCCAGGAGCCTCAGCTACTGAAGCCTTCATGCCCCAGAGCCTGTGCTTCACAACAAGAGAAGCCAGCACAGTGAGAAGCCAGTGCACCACAACTAGAGAAAGCCCAGGGACAGCAATGAGGACCTGGTGCAGCCAAAAATAGATATAAATAAAATGAAAAAAAAAAAAAACCAAAAAACTACCAACTGATTGGGTTCAAGTATGTGGTATTTCCAGGTCCAGCTGTGTGGCATCAGTGGTACATTTTTAAAAACCACTGATACCAACCAGGACCCCACTTTAGCATAAGGACATAGAGGGATCCTGGAACCTTTACGTTTTTACAAACCGCTCAAGAAATCTCAGCAGCCAGGGTTCTGAACAACTCAACTGGATGCTTTTTGTCTAACAAACTCATTGGTACCAGTTCTGAAAATGGCTTTTCTTCTGAATTTACTTCATTTTCCTTCAGTTCAGTTTAGCTGCTCAGTTGTGTCCGACTCTTTACAACCCCATGGACTGCAGCATGCCAGGCCTCCCTGTCCATCACCAACTCCCACAGGTTGCTCAAACTCGTATCCACTGAGTCAGTGATGCCATCCAACCATCTCATTCTCTCTCATCCCCTTCTCCTCCTGCCCTCAATCTTTCCTAGCATCAGGGTCTTTTCCAATGAGTCAGTTCTTTTCATCAGGTGGTCAAAGTATTGGAGCTTCAGCTTCAGCATCAGTCCTTCCGATGAATATTTAAGACTGATTTCCTTTAAGAATGACTGGTTTGATCTCCTTGCAGTCCAAGTGACTCTCAAGAGTCTTCTCCAACACCACAGTTCAAGCATCATTTTCCTAGTCCTAGAATAATTCTTTCCAGATCTGTATTTCCTTTTCCATTAATCCTTGCAGAGCTGCAGAATCTAAGACAATACCGTGAACTAGATTTCTGCTACATATGAGTAGGTGTTACAAGCCTTCTCGAACATCTTTAAGAAAACAAGCCACCTGTCTTTCTGCAGTGACCCTGTTGCTGTTTTGATCTGATTGAAAGACTTTGATGAGCAAGACACCCACCAAGCCCTGACTCTTTCCTACTCAGTCACTAGGTTTTGGGGGGAAAAAAAAATTGTTATTTCACTTAATGGCCACAAGGTGGCGGGCCAGACAATTTCATTAGCTTCAGTTGCCATCGGCAGCAATGATCTTTTTCCCATTTGTTATTATAAGAACCCTTCTACAAAGGAAGAGTACAGAATCTTAGGACTAGACAGAAATATGAAATGATCCTGATCATTGATTGTCTTTTAATATCTTCCAAAGTAGGGAGGTTTCTTACACATTTTAAATTGTTATTCTGACCTTCTAGTGTCCCTTCTAGAATCTAAGAAAAACACTAACACTCTTATTTCAGATACATGGAAATGGCTCTGTTCAAAGAGTTAACAGTGATGGAAATCTAGGAATGCAATTACAGGCATACCTGTAATTTTATTGTGGCATATTGTGGGTTTGGTTCTAGAAGATAGCAATAAAGTGAATATTGCAATAAAGTGAGTCACAGGTTTTTTTTGGTTTCTGAGGGCATATAAGAGCTCTGTTTGTATTATACTGTAGCCTATTGAGTAGAATGACATTTTGTCTAAATGTGTATACTTTAATTCAAAATATTATATTAGTAAAAAATGCTAACCATCACCCGAGCCTTCAGTGAGCTGTAATCTTTGCAATAGTGGCATCAAAGATCACTAATCAGAGGTCACTATGATAAACAGAATAATAATGAACAAGTTTGAATACTGTGAGAATTACCACATGTGACACAGATATGAGGTGAGCAGATGATCTTGGAAAAAGTGGTGCCAATAGATTTGGTGAAGGTTGGCCACAGAGATCTGATCCCCCATTTGTTTTGTCTGAGTTACCTAAAAAGTTGAAAAAAAGAGCGAAGTCTAAGTAAAGATTTAAGGGGGCGCGGGGAGGGGGTGGGGAAGCAAAATGCTGTATGGTTTGTCTCTGTTTTTCCACCTCTGAGAGTATTTGCCTCTGTAAAAGGTGAAGTTTTGTTAACAGACCATCATTACAATCCAAAAAGTAGGTATCAATGATAAATTCCTTTAAATGTCTCTCAAAACTGACTTTGGTCTCATTGCCTTAGTGTTACCAATTAATGAAGAACTTCCTCCTGTGGTAGGTGATAGAGGAAGATGAGGCAGGAAATGAACACTTTCGAGCATCTTTTTCCAAATGTGCTCTACTCCTAATGTTTAGGAGACCAACCTTTCACTGGGGGCTTGCCAGGTGTAGTGGTAAAGAACCCTCCTGCCAATGCTGGACGCATAAGAGACTCGGGTTTAATATCTGGGTCAGTAAGCTCCCCTGGAGGAGGGCAGGGCAACCCACTCCAGTATTCTTGCCTGGAGAATCACATGGACAGAGGAGCCTGGTGGGCTACAGTCCATGGGGTCGCAAAGACTTGGACACGACTGAGGTGACTTAGCATGCATGCATGCAAGCTTTCAAGAATAAAAGACTAGAACTACATTTTGGTACTTCCTTAAAATAGAGAAAAGGCAAACAGCAAAAAAGAACTTCTGAAGCTAGGAAAATACACTCGAGTTTGTTTATAATGTTCAGATCTAAAGAGATTTTATACACACACACACACACACACGCACACACACACACACACATACAGTAGTTCTCAGTTTATCTCTGCAGGCTCAACCACTGCTTGTCAACTGCCCTCTCACTAATTAATCTTGAACCGCACGGGTCCTTTATCTCTTTTGGGAACTACACTAAGCAGTTTCCTCTTTGAGGGCTGTGTGCATGCTCGCATGTTCTGTTGAATTGCTCCTTCACTCTGTATGTCCAGCTCATTCTTATACTTTGTTTTCACTTAAGTTTTATAATCTCTGATCACCACGTTAGAGATTATAGGCCCCCTTCACTATTGCTCTGAATCTCAAACCCTTTTTTGTTTCATTTGTAACACGAATTGAAACTTGCATTTTTAATTTTATTTTTGGCTTCATAGCTTTGCGTGGGCTTCCCCTAATTGCAGTGATCCACGCCTACTCTTTGTTGTGGTTCTTGGGCTTCTCTTGTTGCAGAGTGCAGACTCTAGGAGCCTGGGCTGAGTAGTTGTGATGCACCAGTTTGGTTATGCAGTGGCGTGTGGGATCTTCCTGGACCAGGGATTGAACCCATGTCCCCTGCATTGGCAAGCAGATTTTTATCTGCTGCACCACCAGGGAAGTCTGGAACTTGCATTTTTTATTTGCCTTTTTACTTAGATTTTAACATCTCTCTTATTAGGAAGAGTATAATCTCCATGAGTCCAGGGACCATGGAGATCATGAGACCAACAGAGACCATGTCTGTTTTTTAATTATTCCATAATTTTGTCACTTAAATATTTAATGTGTGTACGTGTGTATGTGTAAGTCTCTCAGTCATGTCTGACTCTTGGTGATCCCATGGACTGTAACCTGCCAGGCTCCCCTGTCCATAGAATTATCCAGGCAAGACTACTGGAGTGGGTTGCCATGCCCTCCTCCAGGGGATCTTCCTAACCCAGGGATGGAACCTAGGTCTCCCGCATTGCAGGCAGATTGAACCACTAGGGAAACCCACTGTGTGTCTACTCTTTATCAGGTAGTATACCATTAGGCACTCAATAACTATTAAATGAATAACAGTATCGCTTTAGAGGGAACCCTCTCTCCTTTAAATTTTCTATATATAAATAAGGAGAAGCAAGTAGTAAAAGTTCAAACTCTTGAACTTTTCAGAAGTTCAGAACTTGAACTTGAAATAAGCACATGATCTTATTTCAAGGATGTATATTGTCACCCTGCTTATTTAAATTCTATGCAGAGTACATCATGAGAAACGCTGGGCTAGAAGAAGCACAAGCTGGAATCAAGATTGCTGAGCGAAATATCAATAACCTCAGATATGCAGATGATACCACCCGTATGGCGGAAAGTGAAGAGGAACTAAAAAGCCTCCTGATGAAAGTGAAAGAGTAGAGTGAAAAAGTTGACTTAAAGCTCAACATTCAGAAAACTAAGATCATGGCATCTGGTCCCATCACCTCATGGGAAATAGATGGGGAGACAGTGGAAACAGTGTCAGACTTTATTTTTTTGGGCTCCAAAATCACTGCAGATAGTGACTGCAGCCGTGAAATTAAAAGACGCTTGTTCCTTGGAAGGAAAGTTACGACCAACCTAGATAGTATATTAAAAAGCAGAGACATTACTTTGCCAACAAAGGTCTGTCTGGTCAAGGCTATGGTTTTTCCAGTGGTCATGTATGGATGTGAGAGTTGGAATGTGAAGAAAGCTGAGCGCCGAAGAATTGATGCTTTTAAACTGTGGTGTTGGAGAAGACTCTTGAGAGTCCCTTGGACTGCAAGGAGAGCCAACCAATCCATCCTGAAGGAGATCAGTCCTGGGTGTTCATTGGAAGGACTGATGCTGAAGCTGAAACTCCAGTACTTTGACCACCTGATGCAAAGAGTTGACTCATTGGAAAAGACCCTGATGCTGGGAGGGACTGAGGGCAGGAGGAGAAGGGGACGACAGAAGATGAGATGGTTAGATGGCATCACCCACTTGATGGGCATGAGTTTGAGTAAGCTCCGGGAGTTGGTGATGGACAGGGAGGCCTGGCGTGCTGCAATTCATGGGGTCACAAAGAGTCGGACATGACTGAGCGACTGAACTGAACTGAACTGAAGAGAGTAATGTGATAGATACACCTATTAAGATATATAAGAAAAAAAGTTCATCACTAACCTAAAAATTTATATATGTGGAACACATATCACAGGACCTGAACCATGTAGCCTAAATAATTGAACATATAACATTAATTTAACAAAGTGATGAATTGAAATTTGGGGAAATGAGACAAAGCCAGCCCATTTAGGGTCTAAATTAGCATGATGTTTCAACCTTAACCTATGGTTACTGTGACCTTCCTTTCATTAGGATTGTGTGACTCTAAAAAAAAAAAAAAAAAAAAAAAAAAAAGGCTTGTGTGACTCTGATCTGAAGAAGGATAACAACCTAAGTTGAAGATGGTGTTTGCCGTCTCTGATTTTTCCAGCTCATCCATCTACTCAGTCAGACTTTCAAAGCTTTTTTAAAAAATTACAATTATTTTAATTTTTTTGTTAGAGGATAATTGCTTCACAATGTTATGTTAGTTCTGCTGTACCATAAAATGAATCAGCTATCAGTTCATTTCAGTTCAGTTGCTCAGTCGTGTCTGACTCTTTGCAACCCCATGGACTGCAGCTTCCCTGTCCATCACCAACTCCCAGAGCTTTCTCAAACTCATGTCCATTGAGTCAGTGATGCCATCCAACCATCTCATCCTCTGTCATCCCCTTCTCCTCCTGCCTTCAATCTTTCCCAGCATCACGGTCTTTTCCAATGAGTCAGTTCTTCTCATCAGGTGGCCAAAGTATTGGAGTTTCATCTTCAGCATCCAGTCCTTCCAATGAATATTCAAGACTGATTTCCTTTAGAATTGACTGGTTGGCTCTCCTTGTAGTCCAAAGGACTCTCAAGAGTCTTCTCCAACACCACAGTTCAAGAGGATCAATTCTTTGGCTATATGCACACACATATACCCTCCCTCTTGGATTTCCCTCCCATTGCACCCCCACCCTCCACTTTTCTTGGACAGTCACTTAATTATTACTAAATTGTTCTAGAAGCTCAGGAATTCTGCAAGTCTTGACTGGGAAGCCTGATGTTCACCAAAGTTTTTCCTGCTACCTTATGCTGGTTTTTGTTGTGGCTAGGTACTCAACTGATTTATTAATAGTTTAATAAGAAAGACCCCAAAGACCTAAAGATATTTCTTTAGTATCGGGAGATTAGATACTGAATCCTGGGCCAATGGCCGAGCATGGGGAAAAGACTGGTAACAGGGCTTCCCTGTTGGTCCATTGGTTAAGAATCCATCTGCCAATTCAGGGGACATGGGTTCGATCCCTCGTCTGGGATGATCCCACATACATGGGAGCAACTAAGCCCATGGGCCACAACTACTGAGCCTGCGCTCTAGAGCCCACGAGCCACAGCTAGTAAAGCCTGGTTAACCCTAGAGCCTGTGCTCAGCAACAAGAAGCCACTGCAATAAGACGACTGGGCACCACAAGCAACAGTAGCTAGCCCCCACTCACCACAACTAGAGAGAGCCCGTGTGCAGAAACAAAGATCCACTGCAGCCAAAAATAAATAAGTAAATAAAATTTAAAAAAAAGAACTAATAGCTTAAAAAAGGCTTGTCTCACTTCAGAGAGATAAGCATACAGAAAGTATTTTTTTGTGTAGTTTACCCTAGTCATTTTGTAGCTCTCTGGTTAAATTTAGCTTTGTAAACAGGCATGCACATATTGCATGTGTGTTGATTATTTAATCATTAATTGCTATATATGGCACTTGACTGCATACTATCTACCCATCTTCATTGAGTCAAAACATAAATTTTGGGGTATGTTGTTAATTTTGTCATAAGCAGAGGAGTTTGAGGAATTTTGGCATGCTGCCATGATGTGCCTTATTTCCTAGTGTTTTTCTTTCCCCGTGTTCTGTCCATTAAGGAGCACGGTGGTGGTGGTGGTATAGTCCCTAGATTGTGTCCAACTCTATGTGAGCCCGTGGGCTATAGCCTGCCAGGCTCCTCTGTCCATGGGATTCTTCAGGCAAGAATCCTAGAGCATATATTGACTTAAAAAGTAACTCACTCTCCCTTTGTTTAGTTTAGGATTTTGTGACACTTTTTGATATAATAAACTTCATTTTATTATCATAGTGTCATTGAGAGAGCCAATATTGTGATTACCTTGAGTTTTATTTAAAGGTAATTTTCTCCCCTAACTTGCACATTGTACCTACCTTTTTAAATTTCTGTGTGTGTGTGAATGTGCGAAGAGAAATCTCTGATAGGAAAGATGTCAGTACAAAGTCGTCTATGTAGCCTGAATGAAGAAATTGCAAGGAATTTCTTTATCCACTATAGATGAATTTTACGTCTCCTATGGTCTCATAAACATAAAATTACCTAGAGGTAAAATTATCAAAATATATGGTATCTCTCAGGACTTCAGTCCAGTGGAATGACTGATACACAAACATCAATTATAATGAGGTGTAGTAAATAATATAGAGGAGCGATGTTTTCTTTTCAGTTCACAAAAATTATTATTTAGTATGGCTGAGAGTAAAATGCATGTAATATTTTCTTGTAACTTTGGCTTAAGTTACAAGAAATAAGATTGTATCACCCATATTGTGGGTGCCAAGGACAAATGCAGAAAAAAAAAAGAATAAAGCTTCCTGTTGGTTAATTATGAAACCTTGCACAACAAGTAGTTTTTCTACCGAGGCACAGGTTCTGATTCTGTTCCAACTTACCAGGTCCTGCTTTCTCAGACTTACACAAACTAACTCATAGCACAAGGAATTCCCTCCTCATTTCAGGTATGTTTTACTGTTTCTGGCTCTTTTGTAATCCTTCCTCCTCTAATTCCTGAAAGATGTCACCACTAGACAGTTCTTCTTTGTGCAGTTTCTAGTTGTAAACATTTAAAATAAATTTAAACTAAGTATAATATTTTTTCTGCTTCAACATATTGCATTTTGCTTTATTTGACTATGTTTTTTTCAAGTCTCTGATGTATGTCCAGTAATCTTTTTTAAATAAAGTTTCTCTGAGAAGTTTAAACCGAAGGTATTTAGAATCCTGACAAATAAGGGACTTCATCCCGTTTAGTGTTTGGCCCGCACTGAATCTGATAGCCCATGTTTACAACAAAATTCTTCACACTTTTGAAGTTTAGCTATTTGGATACTTAACCTATTTTGTTTATTTTTTAACAATAAAGATAATTTATATAAAACATAGAAACAAGCTATTAAGTCCACTTATGGGGTGTCTTATTTCAGTTACAAAATAATACAAAAGATATTGTTCATAAGTTGTGTTGTTAATCATAGAGTCACTTAGGAAAAGTGAAATGGTTAAGTTTGTGCTTTAATTGTAAATTGTGCACTGCCTCCGAGAATCACAGATAATAAACATATTTCAATTTCTAATAATAGCAGAACACCCACTCTGTCTTTTACTATTCAGTTTCATGAGGCAAACTGCAACTATGTTAGAAATAGGCTTGGAATTTTTGGGTGACTTCATTTCAGACCTAGAATTTTTAAATTCTGTACTAAAAGCAATGATTACTTTCTATATAAGAATTGGTTAAAGAGAGTTTAACTTTTGTAGGGTTCTATTTCCTTTACTTTTATGTTCTTAGTGACATTTTTTTTCCTGTACTCAAGGCTTCAAACCATTAAGAAAATGCTTCCGGAAAGTGTAATAGATGTATCTATTTATCAACTCACATTTTATTTCATTTTATTTTATTTTGGCCATGTCATGTGGCTTGCAGGATCTTAGTTCCCTGACCAGGGATTGAACCTGTGACCTCAGCAGTGCAAGTAACTAGTCCTAACCACTGGACTGTTGGGGAATTCCCCACAACTCAGATTTTATATTATTGTTTCATTTTTCTATATTATAATATGCCTTCCCAAATTATAGATGGATATACTGATATTTGAGCACTTTATCCCTTACAGTTTTTTTCTACATAAAGATGGATGAAGAACCCATAATTTATAGTATTACTACTCTAAACCAGGATTTTCAGCAGAGGCATACACCAAAAAATATTAAGCATAAATTGAATCCAAATGAATTGCCATTAACCAAGAAGAAGCTGAAACACCAGAAACCTTGTAAAAGACAGCACAAAAATATAGCAGAAGATGTCAATGATGAAGGTAAGCTACATTAAAATAGTATTCATAAACATGTAGAGAATGCCTAAAATTATATACTGACATGCTATGCACTAGGGGGATTCAAAAATACAATAGTTTCTATAGCTAAAAAATGAAAATGTACAAGCAAAAATGTAAATGTTAATTTAGTGCAAATAACGCTAAAGGCCAAATGTTAAATACTGTAAATAATTTAAAACATACCTTGGATAGTTTAGAAATCTCACTGCTAAAGTGGGAGTTTATTTAGACTTTAGAGGAAGAATGTGATTTGAATAGAAAAGCATTGGAAAGTAATTCCCTTGAGACAACAATGGTAAACGAAGGACAATGACTAGCTGTGGGTGTTTGAGAGGATTGAGTTAGATACCTTGATTGGAAGCCAGAAGTTGTATAGTGTGAGAAATAAATATCTTTGACATTGATTTCTGGACTAGAGTGTGGTATACTTTGTGCCATAATCTTTATGTAACTATTTACATAAGCCGAACATAAATGTTATTTCTTTTAAATTTGGAGCACAAAATAGATGGGGTAAATCATCGTCAAGTGTCACTGAGAATCCAGGTGAAGTTTGGGATCCTGATGTGAATTAGTAGCAAGCTGTTTGACTTCCTCCATCAGATATCTGTAACAGTACGCAAGGTGTATAAAATGGGAAATGAGCACTTGGCATCAGTGCAATCACTCAGGTGACCGATCACTAGGCCTAAGTTGGGTGATTAAGGCATGGTGGTGATAACGAATGAAGAGACTGTAAGAGATGTGTGACAATAATATTGGGGAAGAAATTCAGTGGGGGGAAAGAAGTTAATATGAAAGATAAAGGTGATACTCAAAAATTATTTTCTTTTTTTTTTTTTTTATTTTCTTGCTTATTAAATGTCCCCAAGTTGAATGACAAAAATAAGTCTGCATTTTATTGCTTCTGATCTTCCAACTGGTGAAGTATAGGTCTGTTGAGGATGCTGGCAGCTTTTTATTTTTCTTAAAGATTTTTTTTTTCTGATGTTGACCATTTTTAAAGTCTTTATTGAATTTGTTACAATATTATTTCTGTTTCATGTTTTGGCTTTTTGGACCTGAGGTATGTGGGATCTTAACTCCCCAACCAGGGCTCAAACCCACAACCCCTGTATTAGGAGGCAAAGTCTTAACTACTGGGACATCAGAGAAGTCCCTAGCTTCTTATTCTTTCCATAACACCATCACTGGTTCTATACTTGCATGAAACACTACGAAACTTAATATGTGAGAGAAGAATAAACAAATGGTATCTGTGGACTTCCTACTCTAAATAGTAGCCTCTTTTAACTTTTCATGTTGGAAAACTGCTCAGTGCCTAAATGAATCAATTGGCATTCTGCAGTTTTCTTGCTCAACTTATCTTTCTTTTCTTTTTGCGGGGGTGGGGGAAGAAGAATGGTGGTAAGCTTTGGAGGCAGCATTAGTGAATTAGGGGCTCTGTTTTGCTGTGAATTGATTGTGTTATCTTAGACAAAAAGCCTATGTAAAAAATGAGATTTTTTTCAAGCTTCTATTTCAGTATTATCTAAAATCGTTTGAAAATATTTTGCAGGCCTATTGTGAGAATCAAGAATTGACATGTATTTGATGTGTTCTTAACTGTAAACTACTCCTTAAACATTGTGTTTATTTGTCCAGTCATCTTGCTTCATCTAATTTTGATTCTGCTTGTGTTTTCAATCCTCTCAGGAGATGTCTTGCCTCTTCCATGGAGACTCATTTCTAGCATGCTGGGTGTCTTGTGCCTTCTCCTAATGGCCACAGCCATTGTCGTAGCTGTTGTTACTGCAAACTGTAAGTAAATACAGAAACTTCCAAGTTGTCTTCCCCTCAGGAACGCTGTTTAATTTCATAGAATATGGTAAGCCAAAACAGGCTGAGAATAATTTTAGCTTACCAAAATTCTTCCTTTTTTATTTTCTTGAAAATTGCTGATTTATTTTTCTGAAATATAGTCTTTGAGTATCTCATTTTTGATGTTTCAATTTAAAATAAGACCTACTCATGATATTTGACTGTTTTTGCAGTGTCTTCCAAAAAACCACCTCTCAAAATCCAGCAGAAAGGTAGGTTTTACAGACTGATTTCTTAAACTGATTTAAAAGTATTATTGTGCTGGTCAGAGACCCAGGTTCTATCCCTGGGTAGGGAAGATCCCCTGGAGAAGTGAATGGCTACCCACTCCAGTATTCTTGCCTTGAAGAATTCCATGGACAAAGGAGTCTGGCGGGCTACAGTTCATGGGGTCGCAAAGAGTCGGACATGATTAAGTAACTAACATTATCATTATCTATCCACACACACGGAGATTTCTCTGGGCAAGTTACTCTAGTGTGTATAACAGAAAATATAAGACATAATTCCAGCCATCAAATAACTTACAGTCTTGTGAAACTGAGATTTGTGTATAATTAACTGAAATATAGGAAGACAGTGGTAAAGTTTTCAGGGAGTTTCCTGGGGTGTTTTAAGAAATTATTATAAAACTTCATATGTTTGTAGGGGAATAGAAATACCTGTAATGAGAACAAATTTTGGAGAAGTAGAGTTTATATTATAGGGGCAAAATATTAACAAATATTAATCTAATGGAGATGTAATGTGAAGACATTCTAGCCCTGAAATGCTGTAATATCAAAGTATGGCGATAAGAACATGAATAGACTGTAGGTCACCAGTGTCATATGATATATGAAGGGTCCAACATGTCTCAGAAGTGAGAGAAAAAGAAAATTTTTCATTCTAATTCATAATTTTATTATGAGTAATTTTTGTGTTTATGAAATGTTACTCTGATGACAAAAGTGTACTTCTGTTTACAAAGTATATTTAAGAAATAATAAAGTCAGGCTTTGTGATTATTTTTTCCCAATTCAATCATAGAGAACCTGTGTCTTGGACCTCAGTGTCATTCTTGTCCAGAGAATTGGATTTGGTTCAGATGCAGCTGTTACTACTTTTCCAAGGAAGAGTTAACTTGGAGAGAGAGTCAAAGTGCCTGTTCATCTCTAAATTCCAGTCTCATCAAGATAAACAAGGAGGAGATGGTGAGTTGTGAAACAGAGCATCATAATGGTATGCGAAATCTGTGAAGTCGATTGAGTGGATTAAGCTGAGAGTCATTGCATTTACCTGACCTCAGCACTAGACAAATGGCTTCAGCCATTTCAGACATACTCTTCAGGGTATGACTAGTTTATCTTTTGTTTACATTTTCATATGCAAAATGTGCCACTGAATCTAGCTTTTATGTAAAGGGGAGAGATGTTTTGAAATAATAGGTATAAAGACCTTCGTGTACAGACAGGTATTGTTAGATTCCCCTTATACAAGGTACCTAGAACAGTCAAACTCACAGTCAGAAAGTACACTGGTAAATGCTAGGGGCAGGGGGGTGCATTACTGGGGAGGGGCGATGGGGAGTTAGTGTGTAGTGGGGACAGAGTTTTGGTTTAGGAAGGTGAAAAAGTCTGGAGACAGGTGATGGTTGAGATTTTCATATCAATGTGAATGTACTTACTGCCATCATGAACTGTACAGTTAAATATAGTTCAAATAGTATATTTTATAGATGTACAGAACAGAATTTTGGACTCTGTGGGAGAAGGCGAGGGTGGGATGTTTCGAGAGAACAGCATCGAAACATGTATATTATCTAGGGTGAGACAGATCACCAGCCCAGGCTGGATGCATGAGACAAGTGCTCAGGCCTGGTGCACTGGGAAGACCCAGAGGAATCGGGTAGAGAGGGAGGTGGGAGGGGGGATCGGGATGGGGTATACTTGTAAGTCCATGGCTGATTCATGTCAATGTATGACAAAAACCACTACAATATTGTAAAGTAATTAGCCTCCAACTAATAAAAATAAATGAAAAAAATAAAAAGAAGTATATTTTATATTATGTGAACATGGTAGTTGCTCAGTCATGTCCGACTCTTTGTGACTCCATGGACTGTAACCCACCAGGCTTCTCTGTCCATGGGATTCTCCAGGCAAGAATATTGGAGTGAGTTGCCATGCCCTTCTCCAGGGGAGCTTCCTAGCCCAGGTGAATTCTGCTGCTGCTGCTGCTAAGTCACTTCATTTGTGCCTGACTCTGTGCGACCCCATAGAAGGCAGCCCACCAGGCTCCCCCATCCCTGGGATTCTCCAGGCAGGAACACTGGAGCGGGTTGCCATTTCCTTCTCCAGTGCATGAAAGTGAAAAGTGAAAGTGAAGTCGCTCAGTCGTGTCCGACTCTTAGCAACCCCATGGACTGCAGCCTACCAGGCTCCTCCGTCCATGGGATTTTCCAGGCAAGAGTACTGGAGTGGGGTGCCATTGCCTTCTCCGCAGGTGAATTCTACCCCCCTCAAAGAAAGACATTTAGAAAATATGCATATTGAATGAATTTTGAAGGAGACAGTTATTACAAGAACTATCCCAATCAGAGAAAAGAGAACCTGGTATATAGCCCAACAACCAGAAAGTATAGCCTTTGTGGCCCAAAAGTTAATGGCATTGTGTGAGCAGTGCTTCACAATCTAGAACAGGATGTGAGGAGACGGAAGAGCTTTCCCTCACTCTGCCAATGGGCATCAGCAGCGAGTTAAAGCATCCACTGTAAGAATTCTTCTGATATGGAGAAAGAAATGGCAACCCACTCCAGTATTCTTGCCTGGGAAATCCCATGGACAGGTGGACAGAGGAGTTTGACAGAGACTAGCGAGCTATGGTCTATGGGGTCACAAAAGAGTCAGACATGACTCAGCAACTAAACAACAACAGTGGAGGTAGGAGTGAGCATTCTCTCTTACCTGAGGTTGGGCTGGTCTGGGATGGGGTGCCAACTGCGGCTGCTGTCCCGGTAGGAGGCTGGGAAAGGCTCCTTGTGTTCATAGTCTCCTCGGCCTTAGGAGATGTAGGCAAGGAGGGAGGGGTCTCCCAGGGAGGCCCTCCAGAAGTTTTCTCACTGGTGACCTGAGCCCAGGGCGTGGGTAGAGTGGAAGCCTGTGCCTGTCTGTGGGCCATCACCCATGGAGTTCTGGCCACCTTCCTAGTAGCTGCACAATAATAGGGCATGTACATGCTTGATTGCCTTGATTCAGATGTAAAATTGACAAGACACTGACATATAATCAAAGGGTACATACAATGTGCACACATAATATAGATAATCCAGGGATTTCAGCTCTATCCTGAACTGGAATAAGGGGACCAAACTAAACGTAGTTTTCCTAACTACCAATTAAGAAAAAAATTCTCCAGATTCCTAGGCCACTAAACAGTCAGCTAGAGTGTGTGTTTGGGGGATGATGGACCCTGTGAAATTTAAGAAATACATTTCTAATTATGTGGCATAGTGGAACGGTTACAAGATTTAAGGTGAGGAGACCTGGAGATGTAAATTCTGCCCACAACTCCTCTGTGCTGTGAACTTTGGGGCAAGTCACCAAACTCTTTTTAGCTTTACCATTAAAATGGAGGTGATGGTGATGATGACACCAGCCTGACAATATCACAGAAGAGTCATTAAGAGAAGTCTTTTCTTGCTGATCTTTTAAACAAAAATCGTCAGATGGTTTTCACTTGCTCATTCCCATGGTAGGAATAAAAAAAAATTTTTTTTCAAGTTTTTACAAAACTAAACTCTTGGGAGGATTTTAACACTATAAGTTAAGTTGGGAACAGTTGCCATTTTAAAAATGTTCAGATTTCTCACCCAGAACATGATATATCACTTTATTTAAACATGCTTTTATTACTCTTGTTAAAGTTTTAGGTAGTTTTTCTTACATAAGACTAAGCACTTTCCCTGTTAGGGTGATAGCTAGGTATTTTATGATTTCCCTTGCCACCTGCAATCACATCTTTTTTCATGTTATACCAGAAAGTTTTCTTCTTTTGTATAACTGTCTAGGTGCAGATATATTACTACAAACTTTTCTAGTTGGTGAAGCTGATTCCTTTTCCTCATTTTTGTTTCCCTGCCTGCCTGACTTTTATCAATTCTCATCCTTCTCAGGGGAGCCTCTCTCTGGGTTCTCTAGAATAATAGCCCTTTGTAAGCTGAATAACAACTAATCAGTTTGCTTGCCTATGCCTCTCTCCCAGGTCTGAGAGCTCAGGAAGGAAAGAGAACATTGACAGAGCTGTGGGGTTTTTTTTAACAGCTAGCCTGGGGTCTGATATTAAATACATGCATTGACAAGTAAATGAATGAATGAATTCTGGTGACTCTGGTCCATTGTTGGAGCTCATTGAGACATAACTGTCTTTTAACGAAAGAGTTATTTCAGTTGTATCTTATTCCAAATAAGATTAGCATGCCTTTTACATTTTTAGTGGTAATACCATTGATCAGTGTCCACAAACATGATAGGAAAGGAAGAAACTTCTCAGCAGGTCATTGGCAGCAGCTTTTTACACTGACATCAAGTCATTAACATATTCTTGGCATCATTATCCAGCCAGCTACACATTAACCTAACCCTGCCTGCCATAAAATATTGAGTTCATTTCATTTCATTTCATTAGTGTGTGAATTTCAGGAGAGATATTCCCAACTGCTTTGCTGAAATAAAAATACCTGATGTTACAATATAATACAATTATGTAAGATATTATTATTGGGGGATGCTTGCATGAAGTGCACCAGGAAACTTCTGTACTATTTTTGCAACTGTGAATGTTGAACTATTTCAAAATAAAAATGTTATAAAAATAAACATTAAAAAAAAAAAAAAAAGAATTCTTCTGATAGAGGATGTTCTCTCCATTCTTCCCCTGAAGAGACAGGAATTAGACATTGGGGGTAAAATTAATCTTCAAGACATCTATAAAGGTCTTGCTTATAGACCTTGCTGCCATTTTTTTTTCTAAATCTTACTCCCTTATTCACTAAACCCACACTATATTTTTACTCATATTTATTTATTTTCCGTGTCTCCATGAGAACTGGGAATTTGTGTTGTTTCTTGCTGTATCATTAGCCAAATCTCAAACTAGTCTTGGAATATAGCATATAATAATGAGTTTGTGGACGGGATGAATTGAATAAAGATAAACACGGTGTTGAATTTTTTTTGAGGACTCTCATGCAGTTGATGAAAAGATAATAATGAGAACTTTGTATTTGCATGTATTTGTTTATCACTAGCATTTCTTCTCCTTAAAAACTTTCTTTTGGATTGGAGTCTACTATAATGAAACTGGCAGGCACTGGCTGTGGGAAAATGATTCACTTCTGCCTTCTGATATGTAAGTATCTGTCTGACAATAGTGCAGCCTTCTTTGCCCTTGGTTTAATTGCTGCATTTGCTCAAAATAATAGAAATAAAGGGTGCCCGAGACACAATTTCAAGGACATTTAGGGAATTGGGAAAAGAGACAGTAACTTAAATCTAATCCCATGTCCAGAATTAAAGCCTCCAGAAGCAGATAACATAGCTCAGTTCCTTAATAAGTTCTCTCCTGAGAATTTTTCTTACACATCATCTCAGTTTGCTAGGGCTCTCATAACAAAGCACTGCAGATGGAGTAGCTTAAATAGCAGAAATTTATTTTCTTGACTGCAGAGGATAGAAGTCCCAGGCCAAGGTGCTGGCACTTTGGTTTCTTCTGAGGCCTCTCTCCTTGACTGTCGACTCTTTGGGTCTATAGGTGGTTTATGCCTGTTTATGTGCAAATTTCCTCTTGTAAGGACAGCAGCAATATTGGGTTAGGGCCCACCCTAATGACCTCTTTTAACTGAATTGATTCTTGAAAGACCTTAACTACACTCATATTCTAGGGTAACGGAAGGTAGGATCCCAATGTATGCATTTTAATGGGACACAATTCAGCTCATAACACAAACCATGGATTAAAATCTTCTTACTTCCTCACTAACCACAGTGCTCTATAAGACCCAACTTCCAGGTCATTAATATATCTTTAAAATCTCCCTGGATTTTTACATTCTACCCACCATCTGCCTAAACACTATGGACACTAAAAATATTTATTGTCCTCACCAGAAAAATGTGATGATACCTGTTATTCATAGGCTTTTCACTCTTTTGTTTTTAAGTTGTCTGTCTACTTCTATAAGCAATGATAGTCAGCCTGCTCTCCATCCTCTCAGACGCTTACCTCCTTACTTGAGTTTTTATGAAATATTTAAAGTTCTGTAATCTATCAATAACTTTTTAATTTGTAAAAATCTTAGTTATCTGTGCTACTGATAGAAATTCAATTTGATTCAATTATATGTACGTTGTATTTTAAATATTTATATATAAAATGAAAGTTTTATATTTCTTCTCTCTGGTATTTACTTGTTATAGAATTTCACGAAGACTATGCCATTTCTTCTGTTTCAGGTTTTCTCTTTCTACACCTACATTAAGACAAAACTGCCTATCTTACAAATCAAGAGAAGTTTATTTAAGTGAAAGCTGTGGAATTAAACAGACTTACATTTGTAAGAATCACATTATTTTTTGATACATATATGTGGAATCTAGAAAAATGGTCCAGATGAACCTACTTGCAAAACCTATTATCAAACCTAGAGACACAGATGTAGAGAACAAATCTGTGGACCCCAAGATGGGTGGAATGGGGGAATGGGATGGATTGGGAGATTGGGATTGACCTATATACACTACCATGTATAATATAGATAACCAATGAGAACCTACTATTTAGCACAGGGAACTCTATTCAATGCTCTGTGGTGACCTATAGTTGTAAAGCAATTATACTCCAATAAGAATTAAAAAATAGAATCACCTTATTTATTCTGTAAATTCACAGAAAAGATGAGCATTACTCTTATCTAATTCTACACCTTGATAGAATCGCCAATGGTCACTTTCTTGGTCTATAGAGAAAATACGTAAATAAACACCTCTAGTAAAAATGGGATGTTCTCAAAATATACTGCAATGCTGTTTTATAAATGTACTATAATTTTGTTGAGTGGGTATACTTTGATTTAGATGACTTTTCATGAAATAACACTGTGATGATACTTAGAATATATATGCCAATGCACTTTAGGAGACATTGCCGTAAATATTTTCTGAATTACACCATGAGATAAGTTAATGAGACAAGGTTAGACTGTGTTGGACATTAAACAGTTGTCTTATGTAAACTTACACTATTGACACTGATATATGTATTACTTTTTTTGTCTATAAAATTGTCAAAGTATATTGTTAAGTGATAGAACACAGAACCAGATGTAGAGATTAGTATAACTGCACAAGAAATAGAATTGTTCCATAATTTTTTTCAAAATTAGTTTTCAGCTTGATTACTACCCAAAAGTCCAATTTATTTTGTAACATGGTGACTCTGAGACAGCTAATTAGACCCATAGGTGACAATGTGGTTTAAAAGGATTTTGCTTTAAAGTCTCAATTGTGAAATGTTCATTCCTTTAAGTTGTTCTGTTGCATAGTATTTTTAAAAAATCAAAAAGAAACAATTAGTATTTATTTCCTTTTAATTGTATCAAAGCCTTTAGAATTATTAAAATAATAGTGATGACAAGCTGTGGTTCATCTTCTCTTAGTCTTAAAACCTTCTATACCTTTTACACATACAGATACAATAAGCTCCCTTTTATGTTTGTTTAATAAGATTTGGTCTTTTGCAAAGAGCAAAAGTTATGCTTTACCAAAGTTCTTATTTCACTAGAGAAGAAGCTACATGATAATGACAGAAGAATTAGATATAATTGTCCCTTGATATTTACAGGAGATTACTTCCAGGATCCTTGGTGGGTGCCAAACTGTATAGATGTGTCAAAGTCCTTATATAAAATATTTGCATATATTTTACAGTATTTGTATAAATGTATGGCTTATGTACAAAAAATAACCTTGGTGTATTATTTATATATAATAGATGTGCATATAAGTCATCTCTAGGTTATTTATACCAAATACAATGTAAATACTATGTAAGTTGTTGTCAGAACAAGGTAAGTGCTATGTAGATAGTCGCCTGGGTGTGGCAAACTCAAGATTTGCTTTTCAGAAATTTCTAGATTTTTAATAATATTTTCAATTCATGATTAGTTGAATTGGAAGATGCAAAACCCATGGGTGCAGAGGTCCAACTGTGCTATATTTGTTCTTAGTCCAAGCATTTCCATTGATGAAAATAATCAATAAACAGTTTCTAATAGGAGCAGAAAAAAGCTTTATTTGAGGCAAATTGAGGACTATAATCTGGAAGACGGACTCTCCAATAACTTCTCTGGAGAAGCAGAATTTTCAGCATCATTTCATATCTTGTTAGAACAAAGAACAACAAGCAAGTCAGGGATACATTCCTTCAAAGTGAAAGTGAAGTCGCTTAGTCGTGTCCGACTCTTTGAGACCCCATGGACTGTAGCCTACCAGGCTTTTCTGTCCATGGGATTTTCCAGGCAAGAGTACCAGAGTGGGTTGCCATTTCCTTCTCCAGGAGATCTTCCCAACCCAAGGATCAAACCCAGGTCTCCCGCATTGCAGGCAGATGCTTTACCCTCTGAGCCACCAGGGAAGTCCAACATTCTTTCAAGGATTCACACACACACAAAAAAGATCAGCATGTATGCAGAGGGTCAGCGTGGCTGTGGCAACTAGGAAGAGAGTCTTATCATCAGAGGATCAGTATTGGCATCCCCAAAAGGGAGCATTTAATCTTTATTTTTAACATGGACATTCTTCAGTTCTGATCAATGTGTCCTTTTCTTTAATAATTAAAGCAGATGTACAGTGTATGTCTGATAGGCCACAAATAAGGTGTTAGTTTCCCTGATGGCTCAGATGGCAAAGAATCTGCCTGCAATGTGGGAGACTTGGGTTCGATCCCTGGGTCTGGAAGATCTCCTGGACGAGGGAATGGCAACCTATTTCAGTATTCATGCTTGGATAATTCCATGGACAGAGGAGCCTGGAAGGCTGCAGTTCATGGGGTCACAAAGAGTCAGACATGTCTGAACAACTAACACTTTCACTTTAGTATAAAATTCAAGTTAACTTATGCATAAGCCACAGTGACTTCCGCATACCTCAGTAAGTCAAAACTCCTTTTGTCGGTTTCTTCCACTCCTCCATAGTTACTTTACTATGCTTTTATTCTTTAAATATTTCCCTTCCTAGATGGTCATTCTAAGCAAAAAAGCAGATCAGAGCAACTTTTCACAGTTTAGTTTCTTACTCTGGTATGTAGTTTCATGAAGATTTTTTTAAAAAAGTTTCCTTTTTGAATTGTGGTTTTCTCTGATACATGGCAAGGAGTGAGATTGTAGGAGCAGAAGGTAGTTCTATATTTAGTTTTTAAAGGAACCTCCAGAGTATTCTCTGTAGTGCCTGTACCAATTTACCTTCCCACCAACAGTATAGGAGGGTTCCCTTTTCTCCACACCCTCTCCAGGATTTATTGTTTGTAAAATTTTTAGTGATGGTTATTCTGATTGGTGTGAAGTAATGTCTCATTGGTGTTTGATTTGCATTTCTCTAATAATTAGTGCTGGGAAAGATTGAGGGCAGGAGTAGGGGCTACATAGGATAGATGGTTGGATGGCATCGTCCACTCAATGGACAAAAGTTTGAGCAAACTCCAGGAGATAGTGAAGGACAGAGAAGCCTGACGCACTACAGTCCATGGATTTGAAAAGAGTTGGACACAATTGAATGGCTGAATAACAGTGATAATTAATCATGCTGAGCATCTTTTCATGTGTTTTTGGCTATTTGGAAGTCTTCTTTGGAGAAAGATCTGTTTAAATCTTCCACCGATTTTTTTGATTGGGTTGTTTGTTCTTTTGATATTGAGCTGCATGAGTTGTTTGTATATTTTGGAGACAAATCCCTTGTGGGTCACTTCATTGCAAATATTTTCACCCATTCCGTGGATTGTCTTTCATCTTCTTTATGGCTTCCTTTGCTTTGTAAAAGCTTTTAAGCTTAATTAGGTCCCATTTGTTTATTTTTGCTTTTATTTTTATTATTCTAGGAGGTGGATCAAAAATATCTTGCTGTGATTTATGTCAGAGAGTGTTCTGCCTATGTTTTCAATTTGATTCCCTTAAAGTTATATAATTGCTTACAACAACACAGCCCATGTGCTACAATACATGGTTTTATTACCTATTGTTGAAGGGCAATATCTGAAGCATTGACATGCCATGTTACAATTCACCTTGTTTAGAAGACAGTGAATAATATAACTGAATTATTAGTATAAACAGGCAAATATCATACATAACTTATAGACATTTCCCCCAAATATCCCTGAAGTATATATCAGCATTATCCTTTGAAGAAGAACCTGAAAAGCTGTTGAACCACAGAATAAAGTTAAGCACTGCCATTCATATCATTGTTATAATGTGAAAACTTAAAAACAGAACTGGTGATAGAATTTTATAGCAAGCATAGGTATGTTTGTCACCCAGATTGTACCATTAACATTTGAGTATATTTTCTCCATTACATATCTGTCTCTTATGCTTTTATCCACCCTTGATACACCTTATTTTTTATGCATTTCAAAATAATTTCCAGATATCAGTACACTTCCCTTCTGAGTACTATAGCATGTATGTCACTAACTAGAGTTCAATATTTGTTTACAATTCTCTTGTTCTTTTGAAGTACAGCTTGCATACAATAAATACACAGATTTTAGTATTACTATTCAGTGAGTTTATCATACAGTCTGCTGCAAACTGTGATCAAGATGAAGAGTATTGGTCTTCACTGGTGGTCCAGGGGTTAAGAATCCTACCAATGTAAGTGACACAGGTTCGATCGCTGGTTGGGGAAGATTCCGCATGCCATAGAGCAACTAAGCTCATGTACCACAACTACTGAGCCTGCTTGCCCTAGAGCCTGTGCTCCACAAGAGAAGCCACTGCAATGAGAAGCCTTGCACCGCAACTAGAAAGTAGCCCCCGCTCGCTGCAACTAGAGAAAGTCTGCTCATAGCAACAAAGACTCAGAGTAGCCAAAAATAAACAAATAAATAGATACAATTATTTTCTAAAAAGATAAAAAATATGACTCTTTCCCAGAAGATTCCCTCAAGTTCATTCCAATAGATCCCTACCCACTCTTTAAAGTCAACCACTATTCTGATATTTCTCTAGTATATTTTGTATATTCTTTTTCAAGAATTATTTCAAATTCTGTTTTGTTATGTTTTGTATAAAGCAGTTTTTCTTCCAGTGTAGTTTGTGTGATTCATATATGTTATTATATGTGATGTTCAGATTTTACACAAAAATTGATATTAATTTCCACTGATTTTTTTTTTCCTAAGGTGGGCAAGGTTTTATATTTGACATCTGAGAGTTCCTTTGGCAGCCTTACTTTGACAGTCATATTTCCAGAAATGATGACTTCATTTTCACCATCTTCATGGATTTATTTCAGTTGGGTTTTGGTGCAGTGTTATCACAGATTAGCACAAAGCATAGGCCTCTGCATCTGATCTCATAGGCTTCTACTACACACCAGACTTTTGATTCTTAAAGTTGACCCCATTGTTTCCTATTGGAGGAGACCACAGAACACTGGGCATTTCTCTCTATCTACTCCTGGTAGATTAATTACATCAGGTGTTTGACCCCTTCTTCGAGTTACCTGTGATGCATCACCGCTCTCAGCACTTTTCCAAACAATAGTGTTACTATTTCACTTTGCTCAACCAATTCCAGCAACACGACTTTAATCTGTACCAGGCCCTCAGTTTTTGAGATTATTTATAGCCTGACAGTTGTGTTTGTTTTCGTATGAAGCCACTCAAAATGGCTAATATTTAAGGTGTTTAATGGAGCGCCATGACCCATATCATTCTTGGGCATCTAGTTGTTTTTGAATTTTAGTATGGCTTCCTCAAAAATTTATGAAAGAAACGAAAGAAAGACTCTACTTTCCTTTTTCTTAGTAAGTCAGTTTGATCACTGAATGAGGCTGTCCCCAGAAAGATGCATGCATGTGGGTGTGTGTGTGTGTATTTTCAACCAAAAATAAAACATATATATAGTAGGGATTTGGCATCTATATATAGTTCTATTACTGGAAAAAAAAATGTAGTTAGAACCAACTAGGTCCAAGATAGTGGAAGATTTAACTTTCAGTAGACCTTGAGCCTCTTTATATGCTCATTATAATTCGTTAGCATAAGCTAAAGGGCATACCTACAGCCACCATGACAGTTCTGAAGCTAACCATAAAAGGGAACAAAGTGGGCACTGGACCAGTTCCTGGAAATCCCTGCCCCTTCCCCAAAATGTTGGAAAAATTCCCCTATTCATTGTGTGTGATTGGTCATTCAGTTGTGTCTGACTCTTTATGACCATTTGGACTGTAGCCCACCAGGCTCCCCTGTCCATGGGATTTTTGAGGCAAGAAAACTGGAAAGGGTTGCTATTTCCTCCTCCAGGGGGTCTTCCTGACATAGGATCAAACCCAGGTCTCTTGCTTTGCAGGCATATTCTTTATCTGCTGAGCCATCAGGGAAGCCCCGAAATTACCCAGTCCATAAAAATGAATCACCCCATATTTTGGGGCCTCTTGCCTTCTGAGATGGCTGCACTCTGTCTGTGGAATGCGTTTCTCTCTAAATAAATCTACTTCTTACCTTAAAAAAGAGAGAGAGAGAGAAAACAAGTAGTGTGACTGTATCTTGTACTTACAATCCCTGAACTGGTGCCATCTTTAACCCTTTTTATTATCTGTTGGTTTTCTTATTCATCTCTTAAGGCTTTGTCTCGTGACAAACATGGATTTTAAAATCTTAGTGCTTTAAATTCTTAGCTTTCTATAATCTTCCTAAAACTTTCATTTAAATACAGAGGTTTTATAGCTAGTTGCTAGGAATGGATTGCTTCCTTCCACATGTTCTGTAAATCATGCCTGTCTCATTCACTTATTATTTTAGGAATTATTTGTATCATGTTGGCATAATCTAGTTTTTTGTTTTGTTTAGCATGAATATCTATATGTGTGTTCTTATAACTTTCTTGTCCAGTTGCAATTTAGTTCCCTAAGGGGGAATAATTCAATTTTCAAAAAATTTTATTTTATTTTTTATAGAAGTGGAAAGTATGCCAGGTATTTGAGAGCTTTTCCTGATAATGCATTTTCTTTCCCATTATTTTCTCCTAAAAAATATGCTACCCAATGCACTCACTTGAAAATAAATCTCTGGGGAATAAATATATCATTTAGAATATGATTGTAACATTTGCATCATCACATATATGACTTGCATTAATGATTTCTCCATCCTCATGTAATTCTAACTTTCATTAAAGACTTTTCCAGCCTCATATTATTTCACATTTTTTTCTGTCTCTTCTTCCTCCTTCCTTCCTCTTCCAAATAAAAGAGCAATCATGATTTTGAAGCTAATTCTGTTACTTATGATAATGTATGCACAACTGATAACACTAATATCCATGTTCCCACATGTCTAAGCTTGCAAATTAAGAATCCTGAGATAGGAGGATTATTCTCGATTATCCAGGTGTGTCCTAAATGTAATCCCAAGTGTCCTTTCAGCATGGAAGTAGAGTGTGCCTTGACAGGCGATCAATGAGAGGGGGTAAAGTGATGTGGCTGCAGAAACAGAGACTAGAGTGATGTGGCCACAGTTCAAGAAATGCTGGCAGCCACAAAAGCTGGGTGAGACAAGGATGAGACTTGAAGCTTGCAGATGAAACCAGTCCTGATGAAATCTTAACATTGACCCTCATTTAGATTTCTAGCCTCCAAAACTATAGGAGAATAAATTTCTGTTGTTTTCATTTACTTACTAAGATTGTAGTGATTCATTGCTGTAGCAATAGCAAACAAATATAGATACTATATAAGAATGTGCTCAGTTGCTCAGCTGTGTCGGACTCTTCGTTATCCCATGGACTGTAGCCTGTCAGGCTCCTCTGTCCATGGGATTTTCCAGGCAAGAATACTGGAGTGGGTTGCCATTCCCTTCTCCAACTATATGAGGATATTGTCTCGTCAAATATAGAGCTCAACCAGACTTCCCTGAGGGTCTTGCAATGCAGGGGGCTGGGTTCAGTCTCTGGTCAGGGAGCAAAGGTCCTACATACCATGGCGTTCCTGAGTCTGCACACTCTGGAGTGTGTGTGTCACAGTTAGAGAGCTGGTGCACCATGATCAGAGACCCTGCATGATACAACAAAGATGACTTGTGCTGCAAATAAGACCTGATACAGCCAAAGAAATACATAAATATATATTTTTTAAAATATAGAGCTCAAACAGAAAGTGTGGGACACAGGATGTCTGATTTGAAGGGATGATCATGATTGGAAAATAAATCAGTGCAAGTTCATTGCCCAAGTGAGGACAACTATAGGTACAGGGCTCCGTGAGGATTTTCCAGGAATAAAACCTGCACAAAATATAAATGAAATGAAGGAGCAAGCCTCCAAAACATTTTGGGGAGGAGCCGCACAAACAGTGCAAAGGCTTTCAGATACAAGATGGCATGGTTTGTTTGAGGAACAGCAAGAAGGCGTTGTGACCAGAGCTGAGTGAATGAAGAGAAGAGGGATAGGAAATGAGACTGGAGGACTAGTCAGGCAAGCAAGAATGTGTCAATTAGTTTGGATCTTATTTGAAGAAGGGAGCAGCACTAGGGAGGGTCCAGTCAGGTACACTAAGCCCAGGTCAGATCATTAAATGGAGGGAATTTAATACAGGAAAATATTTCCAAAGCAGTTGTAGATCTGAAAAGACAAACAGGGAGAAAGAAGACAGCCCAGAGATGAGCAAAATAGAAAGTGGGGACCATTCCCAGGGCTGGAGGAGATGAGGGAGCAGGTGGGTCTCCAAAGCCACTTAGTGGGAACCGGGACCACAGTTCCAGTTGGTGGGATGGTGTCTGGTGGAGGCTGGGAAGCGGAGGCAGTTGCTGTATGGTAGGAATTAAATCCATTTGGTGTAACCACCATGGTGGAAGATGTAGCCATGGTGGGAGATGTAGCCTGGAGCAGAGACAGAGGTGCAAGAAGACCAGGCTTCTCCCCACTTCCTGCCTTTCAAATGTCAAGCCAGTTGCTCCCATTGACTGAATCGGACTGGAAGCTGATTGGCATGAAAACTGTGACATATATTTTGTGGGAACCAGCACCTGAATTAGGAGCAGAGCAGGGGAAAGTGGAGGGGGACAAAAAGGGTAGTGACTGACACAGGGTGGAAGAAAGCAGGTCTCCCAAGGACAAAGGACCACAGTGTTTTGGGGGAGATATTTCTTGTACCAAATCAGAAGTATGACTTGTTAACACAGTTATTTTGTGGAGATTCATTGAACCTATCTTGTCTAATCTGTATGTCAGCTTCTTTATTGTGACACATGGGTAAGATCACTAAGATAAATTATCAATATGGAACAATGTGTAGAAGGGTTCAGGAATGGTGGGGTGGGGGTGGTGGTATTGGAAACATGTTTTGCAAAGAAAGAATTGAGAATACTTTATTTGATATACTGACACGAGAGATACAAATGTCTTATCCCTTATCCACAATACCAAAATCCATATCTCTGAAAAGTAAAACATTTTCACCTGTTTGGCTCTAGGACCTGAACTATGCTAATTATAGATTTCCCATTTTACATTTTGCTGAACAAATATTATTATGCTTGATTTTCAAATGACCTCACTGGGAACTAATTCATATATATATATATTCATATATAATGCTTATTAATAAAAAGTTTTAATCTTAAAATTCCTTTCTCTTCACAGCCTTTACATATGATATCATGGACTTTACACATTATACTTTCTTTAGAGAAATGATGAGAAAGCACTGTCTATAAAAGAACAATCACTATTTGTCATTTGATTTGTCTTTATTTTCTGACTCTGTTGGATGTTATGTGTGGTTCATGTTGGCTATGTTTCATGTCACTCTGGATTAAAATAACATATTTTTAATTTAGAAATTTGACTCTATTTGTAAAATAAGCTTTAAATTTTAGATTGTATTCTTGCTAAAATTGACATTTAACTACACAGTCTTGCAACTGATTTCTAAGAATAGGTTGATTCTTTTAATATATTCTGTAAAACCATGGTTGTGTGATTCACCTTTTTTCTCAGGAATAATTTTTGTCATATGATAGCTTTCTTTTCTCCCCGTGTGAGTTGCCTGTTCTGAAAACTTTCCATTGAGTTCAATCACTTTTCAGTGGTGCTGAGGAAATTGAGACAGACAATAAAGTTTTTCACTAAGGTAAATATTTATAAAAATCTTATTTAATAGCAACCAGAATAACTTTTGTTTGGTATTATTGAGACCCTTCCCCATGGCAATTTAGGTGTTCCTGATGTGTCTTTATTTTCCAGTATTTCCATCTACAGAATATGCTACCTCTATGCATTCTATTATATTAAAATGAATTTTCAGGTTAAAATAGATCTCATGTCAAATGTGGCTAGAGTATCCACAGGCCAGCCAATGCTTTATGATCATAATCTTTACTTATTTATTTTTTTCCTTTGTTTGGGTATTTATTCTTCCATCCTCCTCTTTTAGTGGGTAAAGGCTGTCATGATTCTGAATCTAGTGTGATTTCCTGTGATCACACTTGCCTGACTAACAACACAAACAATAATATTAAAGTGACAGTGATCACGCACATCCAGGGTTGTACACCTCACTTTTGGTCTCTTTCTCTCTTTAAACTTCATCTTCTATTCCTTGGCCAGGTACATTGCTTTGACTCTTAATATATTTTGCAGCAGCTGCTTGTTCTTTTAATCAACCATGCTGTTTTCATGTTTTCCACGCCCTTCCAACTCTTCCCCAGAGCTGCATGGTCACATCAAGACTAGTGTAAGTGTTAACTGTTGTTTCAAGCAGCAACAAGTCTGTGGTTGGAAATATTCTGTACTGTACAGTGTGATGTTTCAGCCACACACGTATAAACTATTGAACTGATAGAGCATGTTCAACTGATGCATAAAGGTATGAACAAAGAAGACAGGTTGATTGATACGTGATGACCATGTTTGTAGCATTTATGAAAATTTCGGCACTGTGCCATATCAGGGTTCAGATTCTTTAGTTAAAATTTAATTTCCAAACTTATTCTAAATATCACCCTCTGTCCTGTGAGCCCCAACATACATGTTTTTTCTAATTATTATTATTATTATTAGTTGCTAGGTATATGTTAATACTTTTATATGTTTATACATTGAACTGTTCTCAGGACATATTTCTATTCAGTTTAGTTTTGCATTTTTTCAGATGATGAGAATGAATCTTTTAGGGATTGTGAATCTTATTCAAGTTTATAGATCTAACACTTAACAGAATCAGGTACTCGAAACAACTGACGTTTGACATCTCTTGTTCAGCAGGTTGAAGAAGGAAAGGAAGAGAATGTCCACCCAATTTGGATCAATTAAAATTAGATTTGTCCATCTCAAACTCCAGCGGATAACCAACAGGGACCTACTGTATAGCACAGGGAATTCTGCTCAATGTTTTGAGGCAGGCTGGATGGGAGGGAATTTGGGGGAGAATGGATATGTGTATGTGTATGACTGAGTCCCTTGGTTGTTTACCTGAAACTATCACAACATTGTTAATTGGTTATACTCAAATACAAAATAAAAAGTTAAAAAAATTAGATTTGAACACTAAATAGCTTGCCATTCTGTTGTCATATCATTTAGCTTTGTGCTGCTACTTTTCTAGATACTCTGTACTTTTTCTCATTAGATTACCCCACTCAGTGGATAAGTTGGAAAGGTGATAATCATCTTTAAATAAATCTATTCAACTCAGTTTTCCTTCCCTACATAGTAGTCAATCCTATGAGAAATCAATCCTGACTATTCATTGGAAGGGCTGATGCTGAAGCCGAAGCTCCAACACTTTGGCCACCTGATGAGAAGAGCCAACTCATTGGAAAAGATACTGGGAAAGATTGAAGGCAAGAGGAGAACAGGGAGACAGAGGATGAAATGATTAGATGGCATCACCAACTCAACGGACGTGAGTGTGAGCAAATTCTGGGAGATGGTGAAGGACAGAGAAGCCTGGCATGCTGCATTTCACGAGTTTGTAAAGAGTTGGACATGACAGCACTTTAACAGTAACAATAACTCTCATATTGGTGTTGAACCTGTTCATAGTTGATTCTTTTCTCCCTCTTTTATAAAAATACATTTTATGCATTTATTTTTTCATTGAGGTATAGTTGATTTACAATGTTATATAGGTTTCAGGTCTATAGCATAGTGATTCGCAATTTTTAAAGGTTATATTTCATTTATAGTTATTATAAAATATCAGCTATACTCCCTGTGCAGTACTATATATCCTTGTAGTCTATTTATTTTATATATAGTAATTTGTATCACTTAATCCCCTCTCCCTATCTTACCCCTCTCTTCTTCCCACTCCCCAAGATCTTAGTTGGTTCTTAAAAGTTATTCAGTTTTAGAGTGCTATTCCTCTTCAGGTTCCATTTGTACATTCATGCATGCATTCATTCATTGAAGAGATAATACCAAAAAAAAAATCTGCAATGGTTTAGACATGGTTATGGGAGTGTCACTTAACAGAAGTAAAAAGAACTGATAAAATCTGTTTTCTGAAGTCACTTTTTCTGAAAGGGTGACAGAAATAGTGACAAAGTGGACACTATTTTGGAGTCAGAATTTCGGTAGAATGCATGTGATTTTTCCTCTCTTCTCCATCCATTCTAAGCATACAGAACTATAGTAATAGAAATTCAGTTCATCACAATATAGGGTGTAGTAACTTTTTTTTAAACCACTCTGAACATTTTTATTTTATTTATTTTTACTGTGATAAGAACACGACATGATATCTACCCTCTTGAAAAATTTTAAAGTATAGTGACAATGATCTACAATAGATTTCTAGAACTTATTTGTATCACAAAACTAAAATTTTATACTGATTGAGCAGCAGCTCCCCATTTCCTCCACTCTCAGTCCCTGGCAACCACTATTCTGTTCTCTGTTTCTATGAATCGACTCTTTTCATTACCTCATATAAGTGGAATCATGTGTATTTGTTCTTCTGTCTGGCTTCTTTCTCTTATCATGTCTTCCAGGCTTATCTGCGTTGTTACATATGCCAGTATCATATTATTTTGACTACTATAGCCTTGTAATATGTTTTGAAATCAAAGTGTGATACCCTCAGCTTGGTTTGCTCAAAATTGCTTAGATTATTCAGGATCTCTTGCAGTTCTATGCATATTTTAGTATTGGTTTTATTTATTTTTTTGTTAAGAAGAAAGGCCATTTGGGTTTTGATAGAAATTGCATTGTATCTGCAGATCACTTTGGATAATATGAACATCTGTGTGTGCATGCTAAGTTGCTTCAGTAGTGTCCGACTCTTTGTGACCCTATATGGCCTAAAGCCCACCAGGCTCCTCTGTCCATGTAGATTCTTCAGGTAAGAATTCCGGAGTGGGTTGCCATTCCCTTCTCTCCAGGGCATCTTCCCGACCCAGACATTGAACCCATTCAATGGGTTCAATTGTCTACATTGACAGGTGGGTTCTTTACCATTAGTGCCACCTGGAAAGCCCAATATTTGGACATTTCCATAATATTAAATCTTCCAATCCATAAACATAGATTTTCTTTTCATTCATTTGTGTCTTCTTTAATTTCTTCCATTAATGATTTGTTGTCAGTGTACAAGTTTTTCACCTCCTTGGTTAAATTTATCACTAAGTGTTTTATTATTTTTTGATGCTGTTATAAACGGGATTGTTTAATTTTTTCATAATTCACTAGCTCATTTTTAGTGTATAGAAATGCAGTTGATTTTTGGGTGTTGATTTGTATCCTATAACTTTGCTGATTTAGTTTATTAGTTTCAGCAGGGCTTGTTTGCACTGAGATATAATTGGCATATGATATATTAGTTTTAAGTGTATAACACAAAGATTTGACAAACAGTCCATGCTGAGTGAGCGTGAATGCTGGGCCTGCCTTGGTTTAATATAGAGGAAGGAATTCAATGACTTAAGGGGATAAGAACATTAAATTGAATTTGTCATTCAAGACCCTCTCACCCACAAACGGGAAGTGATCTAGAAGACATACCTTTCACCAATGCTGTGAAAAATAAATTTCTAAGGCGATGCCAGATATCTTTAAAGAGCTGTATGTTTCAGTTTAAGTCCAGGATCTGTAGACGAGAGCAGCCGTCTTTTAAAGATCACTGGTTTCTGAACAAGTTCCTAACGTGCTTTTCTCAAACAGGGTTCTCAGGCCTTTTTGAACTTGCATCTTGTCTGAGTCTCTGTGCAGATTTTTATTCCCTCTTATATATGGCTGCTTTGAAATGTCCTAACTTCCCGGCTTGTCCTCAGAGCCTTTAGATGATCTGTTGTACGTCTCTCCCTCTAACCTCTTGCTCCAGGTGTGTATAGGTCTGTAGAGTCCCGCAGCTTTTACCTGCAGTGTCTGCCATGTTTATTACTATTATCAACATGCAACGTAAACTACTGTTTCCCATGACAATGGCCTTTTGGAAGTGAAGCATACTCTTTTCAACAAACAGGGTGAGATACACACATTTTCTCTTGAGAGAACAATGATGAGGCATTCTATCTAGAGTAGTCAGTAATAAGACAATCATGGGGATTATATCTGGGGACTGTAAAATCCTAGTGAAGAAAACTCACTGAAAGTAGAAATTAAGATAATAAGTATATTTGGAGCCTCAGCTATTAAAATGATTTGAAGAATCAGTTACCATCACTTCCTCATGAAGATAATAAACTAGTTCTTACAGAAACACACGTTAAGGGGGAGAAATAGAGCAAAAGGACTTTGAAAATTTATTTTAGGCCATTACTTGAAACTGAAATAAATGGGGAGTTAGAGTACACAAAGATGAAGTTCCTTAGTGTGGCTTCCTCACACAAAACCACATGGTTCTTTTTCTAGAAAAAGAGGCTGAGAAAATTACATTATGGGCTACTAAACTATATATATTCATCTGAGACAAATGAATCTGTTAAGAACTGTGAAGAAGCCAAAGGAAGCTGAAGTAGTTTTTAAATAAAGGAACAATTGACAGAAGTAAATAAAATTAGTCTGCAAGTGAAAGTAGTTGATAGGAAAAGGAGAATATAAGAAAACTCTGACTTGGAGGCATTTGAGCTTTCTTCCATTTTTGAGATTAGAATTATTCATTCTCATACTCCAATATCCACCCTGAATACTTTATGGGCCCCTGGATACCCAGAAAGGATAAGGCTGAAATGCTTGCCTTAACTCCTGCAACCCTCAGATTGATTGTCTTTGTCTAAGAATGATTCTGATATGAAATCTTCTACTTCATTGATTTCGTGGAGTATTATCTGTTAATTAAGAATTAGCTGTTTGGACTTCCTTGGCAGTCCAGTGGTTAAGAATCTGCCTGCCCATGTGGGGGACGCTGGTTTAGTCACTGGCCTGGGAAGATTCCCATGCAGGACAACTCGGCCTGTGTGCCGTAACTAATGAGCCTCAGCTTCAGAGCCTGCACTCAGCAAGGAAGACCTAGCACAGCCAAACATGAAAAAACAAATGAATAAATTAAGGAAAAAGAATTATCCACTAAACTATTATCATTCCACTAATTAATTCCTTCATTAGCTTCATAACTGCATAATATTTTATTATTTTAGCAGTTATTCTAAGTAACTAAAAATTTCAACATGCATTCTTGACCTAGTAATGCCCAAGATAAATACTCCCTTTACTCCTTCTTAGACATTTTAATAACTTTGTTGTTGTTTTTGCTAAGTCACATCCAGCTCTTTTGTGATCATGTGGACTGTAGTTCCCCAGTCTCCTCTGTCCATAGGATTACCTGAGCAATATTTCCAGGGGATCTTCCCGACCTAGAGATTTAACCTGCATGTCCTACATCGCAGGCAGATTCTCTACTCTCTGGGCCATAGCCTTAGGTCCTTTTAACTCCATATCCTCCTTTTAATTTAAATGCAACATTTACAGTGTAGTTCAAGCTTATGCAATTTTAAACTATAGACACTAATATTATGGCTTTGTATAATCACTATTCACTTAGATTTACACCTGCATTTACCTATTTCATTGCCCTTTATCCTGAATCTTAGAGGTTCCATTGGGATTATTTTCTAACATCTAAAGGACATTATAGTATATCCTTAGCAAAGACCTAAGGTAATGACAATTTTTCTCTACCTATCTTAAATTATCTTTATTTCACCTATGGAATATAAGTATATCTTCATATGATTCTCATATAATTATCTTTTCTCTGGGGATAGAGTTTTGTATAACAATTGTCTTTCAATACTTCCATGCTTTCTTTTTCCTTTTTATAGATTAGCTACTAATTACTTCTTTAAAAGTAAATTCTGGACTTTCCTGGTTGTCCTGTGGTTAAGACTTGACTTTACAATGCAGAGGATGTGGGTTTAATCCCTGGTCAGGAGCTAAGATCTTGTGTGCCTCGTGGGCAATAAAACCAAAACAGAAAACAGAAGCAATGTTGTGACAAACTCAATAAAGACAAAAAAAAAGCATTAACAAATAAATATACAAATATATAAATTCTGTATTTACTACCTGCCTTTCAGCTTCCATTTATCCTTGGTTTTCAGCAATTAAACATGATATACATAACATTGTTTTTATTTTGTTCACCCGATAGGAATTCAGAATGCTTTGGCATTATGTGGTTTGATGTCTTCTATCAGTTTTGGAATATTCACAGACATTAGCTATTCCACTGTAAGTTATGGGTAACCTGTATTTACAAAATCACATTTTGAGGTAAGAGATCATTAGGAGACACTGCCTTAACAAATGTGTTACTTTGTATATACAGTTTAAAAAATTGTTTTTCCTGAAAGAAGAACGAGTTCACTATTGATATGTATGCATGTTCAGTCACTCAGTGGTGTCTGACTCTTTGCAACTCTTTAGACTGTAGCCCATCAGACTCTGTCCATAGAATTTTTCAGGCAAGCGTACTGGAATGGGTTGTCTTTTCTTCTGCAGGGCATCTTCCCAACCCAGGGATCAAACTTAGGTCTCCTGCGTCTCCTACATTGGCAGGTAGATTCTTTATCATTGAGCCCCGGGAAGCCCAATGATCTGTATATACAAGTTTAATTTAGACCATTTTATGTGATTGAGATGGGAGCAATGCAACTGGGAAAGATTGTCAGGAACTATTTAGAGCAGAGGCCAGCCTTGGCAGGGAGGAATGCTGAAATTATGAGGTGTGTCTCCCAAGGGCATCATATGGAAATTGTCAGTATATATGCCATCAACTTATCATCATGCTATAGACTGAAGTCTTTATTAAAGGCAATAACAGAACTTGAATGCAGTAAAAAAAGAAATAATATACAGTCACATAGTAGATGAGAACTAAAATTAAAGGAGACCTATATTCTTTAAGCTTGCTGGAGTCTACTAAGTTGAAAAATATCACTTCTATTTGTCTCTTTTTTCCATATTCCAGAGAATGATTAGTATAAAATATTCATAAAATACTCTTTATAAAGAGCCAGTATAATATTTCATTCTTGAAAGTTATTTTTCTCATTTGTTCCTCTCTGAAAGATACAGCTGGGTGGGGAAAATGTAAATCTGCAGCCCTCACTATTTCTGAAGAAGCAATATTTTTACAACTTGATCTGACATGACTTCTTGTTCTGAGGTCAGCATAGCATAATGGTTCCATGTGTAATCTCTAGAGTAAACCTATTTTGGCTTAAATTATGTTTCTATTTTTTACTAGCTATACAACTTTGGAAAATTCCTCATTCTTTCTGGGTCTCTGTTTCTTTGTTAATATGACAGCCATAAAAATAGTACAGTTTTGTAGGAATTATTGGGGCAGTACATGATCTAATATGTGATACACTGAAGTAGTATTGGGAACATTAGAAGTAATCAATAAATACTAGGTATTTTTTAAGTGCTCATTGTGACTAAATGCTCTTTAGTGTATATGTGCTATGTGGCTTCCTCTCATTTATTTAGCAGGGTCTGAAATTTTAGTATATTAGCATTTTCTTCTATGTACAAATATATTTAAAATTTAAAAGTCACATAACCATTTAAGCCCATATTTTGATATTTGGGTTTGATTAAGAGATCTCCAATTATTACAATATGCTGAGTTGAGCATACTTGAAAGAACACAAAATGTTAAAATGTCTCTATAATTACCTTCTGTATAAGAAAATGTAAAAAAAAAAAAAAGAAAAGAAAATGTAAGAAGGATTATTGTGCCATACATTTCCAATTCTTCTTTGTTATATGTCTTGAGAAGACTGGAGCTCATTGCTTCAGGACAATTTCCTTGCTGCCAAGATCTTATTTTCAGCAGAAATAAGATATCAGTTTTCTTCAGAGAAGAACCAGTTACCTTGACAACAAAAAATGCATCCATGAGGATAACTTTGTCACCCATACTAACTCTGTGTATCATAATTTTTGTATTATTGTTTTTAATTATCCTCCCTAACTTCAAGAGAAGCCCATGATACTTAAGAATTTTTCTGAAAAGTGAGCCATAGTTACTAACTTTGATTTTGTATTTATTAATTGCATATATGCATCTAAATTTAAGCAATCTACATTGATAACAAGATTCTCATTGCAATTCAATACTTACCTCTGTTTTGCTATATTGTGTTGCAATATCCAGCCACAACAGTATTGTTTTCCTGTGTATTCAGAATGTCTTCTAGGCATTTAACTGGAATTTGTAAAATTTACAAATGAAAATACATTTTAAGATTTATCACTTTTAAACCTTTGAGAATGCAAATAAAATAGAAATTCAGAGAAGTTTGAATACAATTTATTCTTTTATTTTTTTAATGATTAGCTACAGAATAAATTAGAATTATCACTTGCAAATAATTGACATTAAATATAAAACATTTTTCTTATGACAGACATTTATGAGGTAGTGACTGATGCTTTAATAATTGCAGATTTCCACATCTTATTATTGCTATTCTAAGCAGTTAGTAAACCCAATTATGACTTAATGACCAAAGTTGCCTCTGAAGCAAATGCCTTTGACATAGCACACAAGTCAGTCACAAAGTACTGTTTATTCTATTACTATAGTGCTTCACATATCTATTTACTTTTTCACAGCACCATAACCTTTTCCCCATTCAAATTTTCATTATTTTTATGTGGAACTTTTATAATATTCTACAAACTCTCTATCACTATCCACTATTTTTCTCAAGATGCCTCTAGAATTAACACCCCCATTACACAGCTTTACTAATGTTACCCTTTCAAAGATCTTCAAGCTATCAATTATTTATATTTTAAATTTCAAGCTCATTAAACAATTTCTAATTGTGCTATTTTTCTTAACATCTATATTTCTATTTTCAAATATGAAACCTTTAACCCACATCATTTCACATGATGTGTTTTGTTTTGTTTTGGAGAATCTGTCCCTCTCATTGGCTAAACTTGAGTTGAAAAAAATAGAGTGACTGGAACGCTCCTATCTTGAATTTATTTTATTTAGTCTGAATGGCTTATGGTTGCTTCTAAGATATTTTGGAAACTTCACACTAATTGTAAAGAAAATCTTTCTGCTTGACTACATTTTAAAGATCTGATCCTAGTCCAACTACAAGATCATGTAACTTGTTGGGCAAAAAGTTTCAATCAGCCAAGTTCAGGCTCATATGAGGAAGACTTTGAATTCTCTTGACCATATTACTGCAGCTTAAATCTCAAATGCATTGCTGGACTCATAACAATAAATGTACTAGAAGAGGATCAAAAGGGCAGAGTAAGAAGACATGGAATTCACCACCCCCTACACACACACCAAAAATGCAACTACCTGTGGAATAATTGTCATAGAAAATGAACTGGAAACTGGCAGAAGTACTCCTCTACAACCAAGATTGTAAGAATGACACCCATGTAATTGGGTAAGACTGGAAAAAAAGCAGAACCTGTATCCTTGGGAGGAGACTAAGAGCAAATGGGAGGTTGTGTAGGTGAACAGTCGCCCTGGGACGTCAGAGGGTTGTGCCACAGTCCAGCGTCCCAATCCAGGGGTCCTACATGGAGGATGTAAGCCCCTACGCTTGTTGGAGAAGATTTGGAATGGAGAGAGGGGCTGAAGAAGCTTAAACTCCACTCATAAGGCAGATGCTGGCTTGCCTGCCAAGTGCCTTCAAACAAAGCAGAAAGAGGTCTCATGTAGCAGCTGCTGCCTCACTGTACTCCTAGATTCCTCACTCACTGCACTCCTAGATTCCTCACTCACTGCATGCTACAGCTTGACGCTAGATCTAGGGTAGCCAGGACCTAGGAAAAGGCTTGATCTAAGGACACAGAGGCAACACAGGGTCCAGGGTGTGGTCCAAGTGGGCAGTGGTGGTCACTGTTGGTGACTCAAACAGCACCCCTAAAGCAGCCCAGACTTCTGATAGCAACACAACTGCTTGATTTCCCACAACCACCACACCACACTCCACAGTGCCAGTCAAGCAAACACTCCAACCCCTGCTATTCCATGCCATAAACTAGCACTAGATCTGGGATGACCACGGCAAGGGAAAAGGTATGACCTTAGACTGTGTCTGAGTGAAGCCATAGATGCCTACACAGTCAGCACATCAGACATTTATAAGTACACCAGCCTCATCTACTTCAATACTCCCTGCCTTTGGGGCAAAGTCCCCAGTGTGGGGAAAAGGAAAAACACCCAAAGGAAACAGAACCAGCTGGAGCTCGACCCTCAAGACTTGCTCTAGCAACTTGGAAGCAAACTCTGCTCCAACATGGCAACTACGGTCACTGAGCAGAGAGGAAGTCCCATCTCTCACCCTAATCAGCCTCTAGCTACTCCATCACCACCACACCTCCGACCAAGGTGATGGCGGCCAGCACACCTTGAGGAAAGATGTGACTGGCATTCACATCAAATCCACTTCTCCCACCAAATGGGAGGGCACTCGGTCCACATGAGGATGCTCCCACACAACTCACTGCCTCAAGAACACAATAGGTAACAGTTTTGCCTAAACTCGTAGAGACAGAGAAAGTTAAGTAAAATGAAAAGGCAAAGGAACTACTGTCAATTGAAAGGGCAAGAGAAAATCCCTGAAAATTGAATAATGAAACAGAAGTAATCAGCCTACCAGATAATGAATTTAAAACATTACTAATAAAAACTCTAACTGAATTAGGGGAGAGAATTGATCATATGTCGTTTTAACAAGAAACTAGAAAGTATAAAGAAGACTCAATCAAAGATAGATAATTTAATTTCTGAGATTAAAAAGCACTCTAGAAGCAATGAATAGCAGACTAAATGACTCAGAAAAATGCCTAAGTGATCTGAAATTTAAAATTCCAATCAGAATAGCAGACAGAAAGACAAACAAACAATAAATAAAAACAACATGCAAGATCTATGGGATAATATAAAGCATGCCAACTATACATAATAGAGGTTCCAGAAGGAGAAGAGAGAGAAGGAGATCAAAAATGTATTTAAGGAGAAGGGAACCCTCCTCAACTGTTGGTAGGAATGTACATTGGTATTGCCGCTATGGAGAACAGTATGGAGTTTCCTTAAAAATCTAAGAATACAGCTTCCATATGACCCCTCAATCCCACTCTTGGGCATATATCTGGAGAGAACCATAATTTGAAAGGATGTATGCACCCCTATGGGGCTTCCCTGGTGGCTCAGTTGGTAAAGAATCTGCCTGCAATGCCAGAGACCTGGATTCAATTCCTGGGTCAGGAAGATCCCCTAGAGGAGGGAATGGCTACTCGCTCCAGTATTATTGCCTGGAAAATTCCATGGGCAGAGGACACTGGTGGGCTACAACCCATGGTGTGGCAAAGAGTTGGACACAACTAAGCAACATTCACTCATGCACCCCTATGTTCATTGAGGCACTATTTCAATAAGCAAGACATAGAAGCAACATAAATGTCCATCTGCAGAGGAATGAATGAAGAAGATGTCACACATATATGCGGTGGAATAATACTCTGCCATAAAAAGGCACAAAATAGTTCCATTTGCAGAAATGTGGATGGACTATCATACAGAGTGAAATCAGTTGGAAAGAGAAAAACAAATACTGTAAATTAATGCATATGTGTGATATATAGAAAAATGGTACAGATGAACTTATTGGCAAAACAGAAACAAAGTCACAGACTCAGACACTAAACTTATGGTTACCCAGGGGGAAAGGGGTGGAGGAGTAGAATGAAGGTGGGAGTTAGGATTGACGTATATACACTACTATGTATAAAATAGATAACAAATGGGAACCTACTGTTTAGCACAATGTTCTGTGGTGACCTAAATGGGAAGGAAATCTAAAAATGAGTGGATATATGTGTACATGTAACCAATTTACTTTACTGTAGAACAGAAACTGACATCACAATGTAAAGCAACTATGCTCCAATAAAAAAAAAATTTTTTTAATGTATTTGGAGAAAATATGGCTGAACATTTCCTGAACTTGAAGGAAACAGATATCCAGGTACACAAAGCACAGAGGGTCTCAAATAAGATGAAACCAAACAGACCTATACTAAGACATGTCACAATTAAAATGGTGAAATTTAAAGATAGAGGAGTCTAAAGGCAGGAAAAAACAAAGAGTCACTCACAAGGGGACACCCATGAGGCTATGAGCTAATTTCTTTGCATAATTATCCAGAAGGGAATGGGGTGATATAGTCAAAGTTCTGAATGGGAAAACCCTGCAACTTAGGATACCATATTCAGCAAGATTATCATTGAGTGAAGCAGGAGAGATAAAGACGTTTTAGACAAACAAAAACTAAAAGAATTCAGCAGCACTAAACTTACCCTAAAAGAATGTTAAAGGGTTTTCTGTAAATGGAAAAAAAAGCGTCTACAGAGAAGAGAAAATTGCAACAGAAAAGGCAAACGTATAGTAAGGATTGAATATCACTTAAGCCAGGATGTAGATTAAAAAACAAGCAACTAAAATGCTAAATATATCTATACCATAGGTACACATATTCATACAATTTTATGATTAGGCTGTTTCTTTTTTCTTATTTTGAATATATTTATTTTATACCAATACTATAATGTTAAATTATCTTTAGCTTTATAGACTGTTTGGTACTTGGAAAGACTAGATTGCTATTGTTCTTGTTAATATATTTCAATATGTATTTTGCTAATCATTTTTTTACTTCTTTGGGACTTAAACCAGCCAATCCTAAAGGAAATCAACCTTGAATATTCATTGGAAGGACTGTATGCTAAAGCTGAAGCTCCAATACTTGGCCATCTGATGTGAAGAGCTGACTCATTGGAAACTACCTTGACTCTGGGAAAGATTGAAGGCAAAAGGAGAAGAGGGCTGCAGAAGATGAGATGGTTAGACAGCATCACCAACTCAATGGACATGCTGCTGCTGCTAAGTCGCTTCAGTTGTGTCCGACTCTGTGCAACCCCATAGATGGCAGCTCACCAGTCTCCCCCGTCCCTGGGATTCTCCATGCAAGAATACTGGAGTGGGTTGCCATTTCCTTCTCCAATGCATGAAAGTGAAAAGTGAAAGTGAAGTCGCTCAGTCGTGTCTGACTCTTAGCGACCACATAGACCGCAGCCTACCAGGCTCCTCCGGCCTTGGGATTTTCCAGGCAAGAGTACTGGAGTGGGGAAGTGGACATGAATTTGAGCAAATTCCGGGAGACAGTGAAAGACAGGGAAGCCTAGTGTGCTGCAGGTCACAAAGAGTTGGACACGACTTAGTGACTGAACAACAACAACATAATTTATAATTAACATACTTGTCATGAAGATACAAGTATATTGGGATCACATAAGTCTTAAATAAATCTAGATTGTATCATTATCTACACAATATTAGTCTTCCCACCAAGGTACACTTAATATATACTGAGCTCGTTAGATGTCTTTCTGTCTTTTAATATTAATATTAAAAGTATTACAATCTCTTTCACATAAGCCATATGCATTATTAGGTATATTAATTTATTTAATAAAAAATTCACCAAGTACCTCTAATGTGACAACATAGTTTTCAAAAGCAAAGGTTAAAATGTAGAGCAAATATATATGTGGGTTCTTTGTAAAGAAGCAAACAAGCTAGTGGGAGAAAGAGATCTTAAGGAAATAATCACACAGATAATTACACAGGTGAGGCTGTGAAAGGTGCAACAAATGAATCACTATTAAGATATTGTAACAGAGAAATCTGGCTTATTTATAAGTGGATAGTGTTAATTGATTACTAAAGGATTAGCTACTTAGAAGAAAAGTAGAAGAAAGGCTGTTTTAGCTAATAAGCAAAACAGTCTATTCATACCCTTTGTAGCAAGAAGGACTACAGATAAAGTTATAGTTAATATCAGTCTACCCAGAGAAGTCTTGATTTATGCTTGTTGTCCCAGAGTAATTATTAGCATCACCTACTTTCATTATTAAAATGATCCTTGTTTTTATAATGCTACATGGTAATACTAACTATGAGTCATTTAGGGAACTAAAAGATACCTGTGACTGGAACCCATAGAGTGAGAAAGTATGTGATACTAGCTGGGATAGAAACCATGGACCAAGTAAGGAAGACCCTTATACACCATGTTAAAGATTTTAAAATTTATATTGAATTTAGAGTATTAATAGGCTAAGCCTCGTGAGTTTATAAAATTTATATTTTGAAGAGGTTACTTTGGAAATTTAATGGAGGAGGTCAAGGGTGAATTATAGTTAGACCTTTAGGAGGTTTATAGCCTAGACTAAAGGAGACAGAGAAAGACAAAGAATTGCTTAGATTAGATGGGTAATAATGCAACTGTAGAGAAGAATTGCTTAGATTAGATGGGTAATAATGCAACTGTAGAGAAGTGTACTTATTCACTAAATTGGAATAATCAGTGGCAGTTAAACAGTACAGATGATTCTTAGGCTTGTCTCACTAGATAAGTGCCAAGAGAGACAACAGTATTAGAGTATTTGATTCTTTCTCCATGATGCCAGTAAGGATAATGGCTGGGAAGAAAGTCTATTTAAAAATATTGTAGGCTAATTGTTTTTCAAGATATCAAAGAAGAAATGTCAAGTGAGAGGCTTAATATGTGGACCTGAATTTTGGATGTTAGCTCTATATGGTATATAACGAAATTCTGTTAACTTTGTTTCAAGCCTTGTTATTGAAGTGTCTTTATTATGAATTTTTTTTTCAGTAGGTTTTCTTGGTATATCTAGGTAAGAAAGCACATCATCTACATATACTTTCAGTGTGTATGTTTGTATCTGTTCAGATGTGTCCAACTCCAACCCCTTGGACTGTAGCCCACCAGTCTCCTCTGTCCATGGAATTTTCCAGGCAAGTATATTGGAGTGGGTTGCCATTTCCTTCTCCGATAGTCTCAGTATTTAATTTCAAATATTTGTATCTAAAAAGGTTTTCCCACATCACTGATTTCTTTGCCCATCACATCCAAAAGAATAATAGCAATTATAAACCTGCATGCATGTCAAGAAACAACAGTTAGAACTGAACATGGAACAATAGACTGGTTCAAAATTAGGAAAGGAGTATGTCAAGGTTGTATATTGTCATCCTGCTTATTTAACTCCTATGCAGAGTACATCTTGTGAAATGCAGGGCTGGATGAATTGCAAGCTGGAATCAAGATTGCTGAGAGAAATATCAGCAACCTCAGATATGCAGATAACACCATCCTTATGGCAGAAAGTGAAGAGAAACTTGAACGTGAAAGAGGAAAGTGAAAAATCTGGCTTAAAACAACATTAAAAAAACTAAGATCATGGCATCTGGTCTCATCACTTCATGGCATATAGACGGGGAAACAATGGAAACAGTCATAGACTTTACTTGCTTGGGCTCCAAGATCACTGTGGAAGATGACTACAGCCATAAAATTAAAAGACGCTTGCTCCTTGGAAGCATATTAAAAAGCAGAGGCATTGCTTTGCCTACAAAGGTCTGTCTAGTCAAAGCTATGGTTTTTCCAATAGTGATGTATGGATGTGAGAGTGGGGCCATAAAGAAAGCTAAGCACCAAAGAATTGATGCTTTCAAACTGTGGTGCTGGAGAAGACTCTTGAGAGTCCCTTGGACTGCAAGGAGATCCAACCAGTCCATCCTAAAGGAAATCATTGAATATTCAATGCAAGGACAGGTGCTGAAGCTGAAACTCCAATACTTTGGCTGCCTGATGTGAAGAGCTGACTCACTGGAAAAGACACTGATGCTGGGAAAGACCGAAGGCAGGAGGAGAAGGGGACGACAGAGGACAAGATGGTTGGATGGCATCACTGACCAATGGATATGAATTTGAGCAGACCCTGCAAGACAGTGAAGGACAGGGAAGCCTGGTGTGCTTGTAGTCCATGGGGTTGCAAACAGTCGGACATGACTGGGCGACTAAGCATAGCACAGCATGTGCTTGCCTTATGAATTTGAATGGGACTCTTTGATCTTTTGCTAGCTACTAAACAGTTTGTCTAGGAGTCATGTTTTGTTATTAAAATCTTTTCAAGTTCATTCTTAAAAATTACCATCTTTGTGCATCCAAATAGATATTTATTTATCTATAGAATATAGCTATATTTATTCAATTTCTCTACATTGTTATTTATTATCATACGTGTCTTTGTTAGAAATTGTACACAAAATTTTTATGTTTATTTCTGAAAATTATATATTATACTATATTCTACTGATTTAGATCTACTTATAACTTTTGAATAAATTTATCCTTCACATGTTTTATGCTGTTGTTTTCTCTGATTTATAAGCATAAATTACCTTACTTTCTATATTTGAAGGAATTTTCATATTTCTGGTTTGCAGATACTACCATATATGAATCTATTTTTTTAAAAGCTAATATATTTTCTAATATTAAGACACTGAGTTCAAGCCATATATAGACTTGGTCCAATATCCTGATAAGATTTTTTTTTTCATTTTTTGATGAATCTCTTCCCATTATCATTTTATTTCTTCTATTAGATTCTTTCTTTCAAATTCCTGACTTGATGTCTTTACAGTTACTTTTTAACTGCCCAAATAATAAATTCTATAAATATCTCCAAGTTTTCTTACATTTCACAGTTGCTAAGTTTAATGTCAGTAAAAATACAATAACGTAAAGAACACTGCTATTATTTTTCATTTTTTTCAAAATACACAGCTATCCACTAACATCTTTGATAAGCTCACCTGGGACAAAGCTATTGTTGATAATTCAAAAACTGAATTGGTAAATACTTTTATGTAACTAAAATAACAAATGAGAAAAATAACTTTAGGAAATCCTTAGAATTGATTTCAAATGCTTCAAAATTCTATTCTAGTAACTTTTAACAAGTTAATGAAAAACTGAAAAATACTTACCCTTAGCTATCATAAATGCAGCTAGCGCAAGAGCAATTAAATAGAGCAGGGCAAATGTCACTGTAGCAATGCACCATGGAGACTCTGCCCAAAGAGAAAAAAGTAGTTCACCATGATGATCAATGGAATCAGGATTGAGGAGTTGGGATTAGAAAGAATTTTGGCTAGGAATGTTCATCCTATTAGAATTTGAATGAACTCTAAGTCCAGGGGAGTGCTGCATCATTGGTATTCCCACTCTGCGAGGAAAACTTTAAAAATTATTTTGAATATTTGGATATAGCCAGGGAAATATGAATATTTTTACGTAGGAATGTTGAACTAACAAGTTGCTCTGCTAAGGACATTTTACGATCAAAAAGAGAACTTCAGAAATCCTACAAGGGATTTAGTTCATCACCTTCCTTTAATTAAACAATTTTTTCCCCATCTTTGTAGCAGAACTAAGAATAAAACTTCTGCATTAGCTGTTGACCTTGACAGATACTCTGTGATAGTTTTGATAAAATCTAGTTACTGGGATATACCTCCCACACCCCATTTCGTTTTTAGAAATATTGTAGCATAAAAGGAGCATTTACATTTTGCAAAGCTAAGATATCAACCCACAAAATATCTAGAAGCATTCTTTATTCTATGGCTTTGGTACATCATTTTAAGCCATGGTTGATTATTTAGAGAAAAATGATCAGTAGTTCATTGCTCATTTCCATTTGCTCTTAACACTAGACTTTGGGTCCTTATGACCAGCTTAAAAGTGTATGAGGGGTGATTTCCATTTGAAAGATTAGTCAGTATTTATTCTCATGACTTCTCATTAAAATATGAAGGCAAAAAAAAGTCTAGAGTTTTACATTTTTTACCTTTTGTTTTCCAAATCCTAGTTAGTTTTCTCTTCTGAATATTTGAAGAATCACGAAATTTGACTTCTGTGTATGTTACACTTTCATCACAAAACTCTAGAAAGTATGTTAGAAAAATGCATGCAATAAATAATTATAATTTTATATATACACATATGTATATATACATATATTTATAATGACATAGAATTAAAAACATGTTAGAAACATAAATTGTCCCTATGTTAGACTTATAACAAAGTTTTAAAAATTGTCTCAGGCAATTGCTTTGTGAATTGTGGCAAGCTTTTTTTATCCTTAGTTTCTTATATAAAATAAGAATAACAGTAATATTTTTCCATATATATATTGTGGAGATTAAGCTAATGTATATAAAGTCAACAGCATGGTGCTTGAAGTAATAAACATGCAATAAGTTTTATTATTATAAAAATAGTCATAGTAGTAGTTAGAATAGTAATTATAAGAATATAATGGACAATAGCATCTGAAGTAATACCAGTTGCAGAAAGAATAGAAATTTAAGAGTTAGTTTAACTATCTATAATTTAAATGTCTACAAATGCTCCTTCTTACAGTTGAATTTAATGTTAATGAAAGGAGCGTGAGAAACAAAATCATCTAATTCTTGCTAGATAAATAAATTTTCTTAGCAGTACTCTTTCAGTGCAAGCAAAGCAGAGAATTCACAGCCACCAAGTCAATAACACTTTTCCAAATAATATTTAACCTAACCCCATTGTAAATATTTACTTACCAAAGAGTGATTGTATTTTAAATTCCCTTCCATTGGAAAATCTAAAATTCATTCACAAGGACGAACGGTTTTTAACTCTTCTTCTAGAAGTAGCTAGCTATGGACTTAGTTATTTATAATATTATTTTCTCAGTAAATAAAGGGATTACTTAGCAATAGCAGCATTACCTGTATTTAGTTCATGCAATTCCTCTGGCAAATGTTGATGACCAGGACCAGGGCTGGACAGTGCTGGTGTCTTGGGTTCCATAGTTGAATTCAGATTGCTTGGATCAGATGATTAGCAGGTGGTCAGAATGAAACAGGATCAAGGAAACAGAACTCTTCATATGCAATATCAGACAGGATGTTTACTCTAAATTTAATATGTAAAGTACTTTTTACACTCAAGAAAATAAAAGGCAATGTAATTCAGACCCAATATTAACTTTGTTATTCTTCCATGTATAATGAAGCTCTTCTCTATTTCCAAAGATAAACTTTAAAATTATATTAACCATAATGATCTTTTCTCTGCCTTATTTCTCAAAAATAATAAATGAACAATGAATATGAAAACATTGTTATGTAAACAAGTGATATACTGTGTTTAAATCAAATGTAACAAATATTCATTTTTAAAAATATCTTTTTTGTGATTATAAATATTCATAATCATTGTTAAACGGTACCTTAGAGGAAATGAAAATGACACAACAACTCTGTTCCCGAAACACAACTTATTTCAACTTTTGTTGAAATAATTATTCATAACTTTTCTTAGTTATTCAAGTGACCAATAGATGTTTTGTTTAAAGAAGTAAAAGGAACAATGTAACTATCAATAAATTAAATAATGAGATAAATTATAATGTATTCCTACAATAAAACTTTCACAGTCATTAAGTATAAATGAGACAGTTCTACAAACATTGATATGAATGTTCTGTGATATATTAAGTGGAAAAAAGGTTCAAATTATTGCAAACTATATTATATTTGGTAGAAAAAATATCTGTTGTTATCCATGTGCTCACAGTTTAATAATATGTGTCTAACCTAGTAATTTAAAATTGTAATATAATAATATTTAAGCGACTAACTTGGTAAGTCTTTATGTATTTTTCCATATGTAGTTTTCCATTTTTGTGTTGCTATTTTTAATGAACATATTTTTTATCATTGAAAAGATTAAAGTATGTACATGTGAAATTTCATTCTCAGCCCAGTGTGTGTTTTGAGATATACACACCACAGTGACCACAGAGGCCCCTGTCCTTGCCTTTGATCAATAGAAATGAACTTCATAGCACAATTTGACAGGGAGACTATGAATGTTCTTGGGTCTTGCATTGTTTTGGAAGTGAGTAAAGATAATGATCCTCTATAGACATTAATGATTCAAGTACACATACTTTAAATTTGAGTAAAGACTAAAAAGAAGAAAAGAAACAATAATTTAAAAAATTATAGAAGGAAACACAAATTAAGAAAAATAAGTCCAAAAGAAAGGAGAGGGGGAAAATAAAACAAGAAAAGACAGGACAAAGAGAAAGCATAAAATTATGATATTGATTAAAAAGATAAAATGAATGAAAAGTAAAAGTGGATGCTCTAAATGTCCTGATTAAAAAGTAAAATCTATTGTGTAAATTAAAAAAAAATTAAGTGTTATGTGTTATTAGTAGATAAGGATGCAAGATGGTTGAAAATAAAGATAAATAATGCAAACACCAATCAAATTAAAGCTCTTGATACTTGACAAAATACACTTTAATGCAAAATATAGTATTTGAGGTGGGTTTTTATTATTAAACAATTCAAATTTTCAATTCAACAGTAATCATAATTTTAATATAATTTTTTTTTGTTTTTTTTTCATTTATTTTTATTAGTTGGAGGCTAATTACTTTACAATATTGTAGTGGTTTTTGTCATACATTGACATGAATCAGCCACGGAGTTACATGTATTCCCCATCCCGATCCCCCCTCCCACCTCCCTCTCCACCCGATTCCTCTGGGTCTTCCCAGTGCTCCAGGCCCGAGCACTTGTCTCATGCATTCAACCTGGGCTGGTGATCTGTTTCACCCTAGATAATACACATGTTTTGATGCTGTTCTCTCAAAACATCCCACCCTCGCCTTCTCCCACAGAGTCCAAAATTCTGTTCTGTACATCTGTGTCTCTTTTTCTGTTTTGCATACAGGGTTATCATTATCATTTTCTAAATTCCATATATATGCATTAGTATACTGTATTGGTCTTTATCTTTCTGGCTTACTTCCCTCTGTATAATGGGCTCCAGATTCATCTATCTCATTAGAACTGATTCAAATGAATTCTTTTTAATGGCTGAGTAATATTCCATGGTGTATATGTACCACTGTTTCCTTATCCATTCGTCTGCTGATGGGCATCTAGGTTGCTTCCATGTCCTGGCTATTATAAACAGTGCTGCGATGAACACTGGGGTGCACGTGTCTCTTTCAGATCTGGTTTCCTCGGTGTGTATGCCCAGCAGCGGGATTGCTGGGTCATATGGCAGTTCTATTTCCAGTTTTTTAAGAAATCTCCACACTGTTCTCCATAGCGGCTGTACTAGTTTGCATTCCCACCAACAGTGTAAGAGGGTTCCCTTTTCTCCACACCCTCTCCAGCATTTATTGCTTGTAGACTTTTGGATAGCAGCCATCCTGACTGGCGTATAAATCACAGCAGGATCCTCTATGACCCACCTCCCAGAATATTGGAAATAAAAGCAAAAATAAGCAAATGGGACCTAATGAAACTTAAAAGCTTTTGCACAACAAAGGAAACTATAAGTAAGGTGAAAAGACAGCCCTCAGATTGGGAGAAAATAATAGCAAATGAAGAAACAGACAAAGGATTAATCTCAAAAATATACAAGCAACTCCTGCAGCTCAATTCCAGAAAAATAAATGAGCCAATCAAAATATGGGCCAAAGAACTAAACAGACATTTCTCCAAAGAAGACATACAGATGGCTAACAAACACATGAAAAGATGCTCAACATCATTCATTAGCAGAGAAATGCAAAGCAAAAGCACAATGAGGTACCATGATATAATTTTTAATGTAGCTTCAAAATGTAGCCAGGATAAATGACAGACATATTCAGAAGGGGCCATAAACAACACTTTCAAAGACTTTTTCCTAGTGCTGCTTTTGGAAATGTGTCATTGTTCTTAATTCTCTTCAATTTTTATTATAATGTGATTTTTGTGAACTATTTTTCTCTCTTTTGTTTGATTAAAGTTAATTAGACTTCATAAATTTGTGGGTTGGTCTCTCACTATTACTGTGTTGAAAAAGTCTTTGTTATTAATTTTACAGAAGGCACACCTGCCTCTTTCTTCACTCTAAAATGTTGTTTTCTAAATATAATTAAGTTGCTACATGTTTAATTTATTTTTCATAATTTCTATCTTTTTGTTTTATGTGCTGTATTTTAAACAGTGGCTTCAGACACATTTTCCAGTTCATTAATTTCCCCCTCATCTGTGTCAAATTAGAGGTAAATTTATCCAGTATTCTATTTTACTAGTAATTCTATTTAGTGTTTTTTCAAATCTACTTGATCATTTTAAAAGTTTCTTGTTTTCTAAACATATTTCCTAATTTGTCTTATGTTCCTTTGAACACACTAAATACAATTAATTTACATGTCCCTGATTATTACAGTATTAATTCTGCAAATATTTTCTGCTGTTATTTTTATTTCTGCTGCTTCCTTCTAAGGTCTCTTGCTTACTTGTGTGCATAGTTTTTAGTTTATTTGCTTTTGACTCTGAGATTTTCATCTTTTTCACAAATTTATTTATGAGAGATTATTAAACCTGATATGAAAGAGTTGTGCTAGAGAATCTTTGAATTTTCTTTTGCTAGGTGATATATTAATAGAAACATCATTAATTTTGAACACCTTTAAAAGAAAAATCTTGGAGGAGTGATACCACCCAAATGGAAACATAGATCTTTTCTGCTTCCAGTCACCCTCAAAGAAGACAACTAGCAACTATCCATAGATAAGACACGTTGTGAAAATCCTAGAATATACAGGTGAGGGTGAAATTCTCCCTTGGACTACAGAGACCAAGAAGGACTACATTTTTGAAGGGTAAAAGGAATGGCTACATTCTGACCACAGTAGACATGATAAACCCCATTAATACAATGAAAAAAAATTACGATAACCGCAAAAAACACAAGAAAAGATTTGACAAAATTCATTATTAATTTATGATAAAACTCTAAACAATTTATATATAGAAAGAACATGTGTATGTGTTCTTAGTCACTCAGTCGTGTCCAACTTTTTGGGACCCCATGGGCTGTAGCCCATCAGGCTCCTCTGTTCATGGGATTTTCCAGGCTAGAATACTGGAGGAGGTAGCCATTCCCTTCTGCAGGGTATTTTCCAGACCCAGGGATCAAGCATGGGTCTCCTGCGTTGCAGGTAAATTCTTTACCATCTGAGCCACCAGGGAAGCCCTACCTCAGTATAATAAAAGCTTTATATGACAAGCTCACATCATACTCAATGGTGAAAGGCTGAAAATTTTTCTTCTAACATGAGTAACAAAACGACGATACTCATTACTTCTTTCAACATAGTACTGAAAGCCCTAGTTAGGGTGATAAGGCCAGAAAAGGATATAAAAGGCATTGAACAGCTCAAGAAGCTCAATACTAGAAAAATAAACGACAATAAAAAAAATGGGCCAAAGAACTAAACAGACATTTCTCCAGAGAAGACATACTGATGGCTAACAAACACATGACAAAATGCTCAACATCTCTCATTATCAGAGAAATGCAAATCAAAACCACAATGAAGTACCATCTAGCGCCAGTCAGAATGGCTGCCATCAAAAAGTCTACAAACAATAAGTGTTGGAAAGGGTGTGGAGAAAAGGGAACCCTCTTACACTGTTGGTGGGAATGCAAACTAGTATAGCCACTGTGGAGAATAGTGTGGAGATTCCTTAAAAAACTGGAAATAAAACTGCCACATGACCCAGCAATCCCACTTCTGGGCATACACAGTGAGGAAACCAGAAGTGAAAGAGACACGTGTACCCCAATCTTAATTGCAGCACTATTTACAACAGCCAGGACATGGAAGCAAACAAGATGTCCATCGGCAGATGAATGGATAAGGAAACAGTGGTACATATACACAATGGAATGGTACATATACACTCAGCTATAAAACAGAACATATTTGAGTCAGTTCTAGTGAGGTGGATGAAACTGGAGCCTATTATACAGAGTGAAGTAAGCCAGAAAGAGAAACACCGATACAGCATATGAATGCATATATATGGAATTTAGAAAGATGGTAACGATGACCCTATATGCAAGACAGCAAAAGAGACACAGATTTAAAGAACAGACTTTTGGACTATGGGGGAGAAGGCGAGGGTGGGATGATATGAGAGAATAGCACTGAAACATGTATATTAATATGCAAAATAGATGACCAGTGCAAATTCAATGCATAAAGCAGGGCACTCAAAGCTGGTGCTCTGGGACAACCCAGAGGGATGGGGTGGGGTGGGAGGTGGGAGGGGGATTCAGGAGGGTGGGACACATGTACATCCATGGCTGCTTCATGTTGATGTATGGCAAAACCCACCACACTATTGTAAAGTAATTAGCCTCCAATTAAAATAAATAAGTAAAATTTTAAAAAGATGTCAGAATTGGAAAGCAGAAGTAAAATGACATAATTTTACAAAAAGAAAATTCTTAAGACTTATCAGGGAATGTTTGACGGGAGGATTCCTACGTGCTGTCTCTCATGAGTCCTTTGTCCCTCTTCAAGTGGAACAGCACGCTGCTCCCAGGGACTGAGGTCATTATGTGAGGCAAGCATGAGTCTCCTTTAGTAAACATTCTCCTTAGGACAAAACAGCTTAATCTCCTTCCCCTTACTTGAGATATGGATGTGTCCTGACCTTGTGACTAACGTTACCCCTTGGTCCCTTGGTAACGGTTGCTGTACGTTTGGTTTTCTGATCTCTATCATTCCCGAAAGAAGTTTCTTGTACTGCAGCCTATATATACTCATAGAAAAATCATTAAAGCACCTTTGCTCCATCAGAGCTTAGGTCCCCGGGTCTTTTTTGTCTCTCTCTCTCTCTGTTTCTCTCTCTCTCTTTCTCTCTTTCATTTTCTTATCGTCGACTCCGCACCACAAGGTTCCGGTCCATTAAAGGACCCCAACAAATGGCGCCCGAACAGGGACACTGGTACACGTGGCATATCGGGCGGAATGACTCAGGGACCTATTGAGGTCGGTAAGTACTAAGGCATGGGTTAAACGGCTGGCCAGCCCCATTATTTTTCTACTTTACTTCACCATTTGTTTAAATTTCAGGGACTTCTGGCTTCACGGCAATGAATAGAGGCTTGCCTTCAAACAGTAGTTGAACATAATCCTTAGTTTCCTGATAAATGCAGTTTTGATATAGAAATTTGGCTCCAGGTCAAAGAAAATGTTAAATGAGCAGCCAAACAAGGAAAAAATATTCCAATTGATCTCTAGCCCCTATGGGCTCTTATTAAAGCTATAATTTTGCCATTTCAAGGTACATTCTAGCCCTTCCAATATTTAGCAACAGACAGAACACTTATTACATAAATATAAATTAAATGATTAAACTTTACAAAAGGCCCAATTAAAACAATACAAAATATCTCAAAATTTTCTTACTAGCCCTGCCCCGGCTGCTCCAAATGCTTCTCCTCTGCCAACAGTCACAACTCCAAAAGTCTCTCCTTTGTTGGAACCTAATGAAAAGTTATGCTAATTTTTAAACTAGATTAGAAGCTGCTATTTCCCATACTGTAATCAGAGAAGAAACCAAAAAACAGCTAGAGAAATTACTTGCTTATGAGAATGCAAATCAAAAATGTCAAAGAGCTATAGCTGCAATTTGTGAGACTAAGATTATTATTGATTATTTGAAAGCTTATTGCAATCTAGGATCAGAAACTCAAAAGATACAAATGCTGATTGAGGCAATGGCTACTACCTTTAGAAAGGAAAATGAAAGATGCTTTAACTGTGGAGATAAAAATCATTTAAAAAGGGGCAAGTTCTATCTTTTCCCTCAAACCCTCAACATCCAGCAGTGCTGCCGTCGATATACCAGCGCTAAATGATTTTTTCCTTACCCTCAAGCAGTTGCTACTAGAGTGCCTACCAGACTTTTTGGACCCCTGCCCCCACAAACTTTTGGTCTTTTGCTTGGCCAATCTAGTCTGACTTCTAAAGGAATTACTGTTCACCCTGAAATAATTGATTCAGATTATAAAGGAGAGATTCAAATTCTGATGTCATCTCAGATTCTATGGCAATTCAAAAAGGGGGACAAAATTGTTCAATTACTTCTTTTACCTTACATTTCTATTAATTCCTCTAATAATGTATGGACAGATGGGTTTGAAAGTACAGATCAAAAACAATCTTTATGGACATCATTAGTATCTGAGTATGCCCGACCAAATATAAATATCAAAATTAATGGTAAAAGATTTTCTGGTCTCCTCGACACTGGATCTGATATTACTATTATTTCCAAACATTTATGGCCCAAATCCTGGCCTGTACAAAAGGTCTCTCGCCAAATTGCAAGAATTTCTCAAGCTAAAGTACAAGAAGTTTATCAAATTGTTCAAATATACTCATGTGAGGGACCCGAAGGCCAACCTGCAACATTAAAACCTTATGTGATAAATGTACCCTTTAATCTAATAGGAAGGGACTTACTTAAACAATGGCAAACTCAGATATGCATTCCACATTTTTCCTAGGGGCCACTGCTCATTTAACAAACAAAACAATTATTAATATAACTAAGAAAAATTATGAGCCTATTTGGACAAAGCAATGGCCCCTTATGAAAGAAAAATTACAAGCTACTAAAGAACTTATAAACACACAATTAAAATTGAAACATATTGAAGAATCTTGCTCTTTTTTGCAACCAGAGATCCCATCACCTATTACTGTTCCTCAAAATTGGCACATTATTATTACTGATTCACAAGATTGCTTTTTAAATATACCTTTACACCCTTTAGACCGGCAGAGATTCACTTTCTCTCTTCCTTATCCTAATCATATCGGGCCTCATAAAAGATTTCAATAGACTATGTTACCTCAAGGTATGCTTAAAAGTCCTGCTACTGCTGCTGCTAAGTCACTTCGGTCGTATCCTACTCCATGCGACCCCACGGATGTCAGCCCGCCAGGCTCCCCCGTCCCTAGGATTCTCCAGACAAGAGTACTGAAATAGGATGCCATCGCTGTCTCCATAACAGTCCTAGTGTTTGTCAGAATTTTGTAGCCAAGGCTTTACTTCCTATGCGACAACAATTCCCTCATGCATATATCATTAATAATATACTATAGCTACAAAAAAGAAAAATGATATTTTTGACACTGAATGGCTATGATATTCTTTAGACTCCGGAGGAAACTGATGAAAATAAAATATTTTTTGAAATTGCAAAACCGATTCTTCTTGCACGTGCAGTTAGGAAAAGGTTAACTTGTTAAATTTTTTTGGAGCTCCAGTTCTGCCTGGGAAACAAAAATAGGCCTAAGAAGAAACCTTAAGTTGACTCTTATCATGTCCTTGGGATACACAGCCCACTCTATCTAGGACTCCAGCCATTAACAAATTGGTGGAGCTAAAAATAAATAAATAAAACAAAAGGATATTTTAAATTTCAAATGGAGAACTATGCCTATGTATCTAAAATTATCTATGTCTCAATGTATGTCTTTGTTTTTAGATAGTGTGGAATTAATGAGCTCTATTTAGATTCAGCTTTACATGAACTGAAGGGTATTCAATGTTGGGTATAATGTTTATTTAAATGTGAATGTGATTTAAATATAATTATTTGTTAATCTAGTTGGGACATGTCTTGAGTCATTAACATTATATAATACTTTTATTATGCCTTGGTTTAAGGTAAACTAAGTTTGTCAACAAAAGGGTAACTCTTTATATATATATACACAAATATATAGATGAGATAAAAACTTTTAGATAAGCTCTATTAGAAATAATTGTATTTTTGATAGAATGATCTATTATCTATAATCTGGAGCCATCTCTTGGGATTGGAGTGACTTAGGTTTCTAGAGTTGTGCTGAACTAAGTAGTAGAAGTTTGTGAATGGCTGGGTCATGTCCAAATGAAGTAAGATTTTGAAACGTTAATTGCTGAACATTGGCTTACTCTTAAAAGGGGTTTTTCTTGCAGAAGAGCTGAAGAGATTTTGAGCTGTTAATGAATATAAATATATATTTATATATGAATGGATATATATATAATATAATATGATTTGAGAAATATGTTCAACGGTCTATAAAATGCTAACATACAAGACATTTCATGGTTGCTATAGAAAAGTAAAATATATGCTTTTAATAGAAAGATATAAGAAATGGCAAATAAAATGATGAATACAAAAATATTTTTTTTAATTGTTGAAACATTTATTATAGAATAAAGTGGTATTTACATGAACTTTACTAGACTAGTTTTTCATTGTCGTTCTAGCTACAGCAAATGTTCTTTCTCCAAATTAAACCAAATTGGAAACGAGAAAAATTCTAGGAAAACAATATTTAATAGAATTAACTTTGGTCAGCAGATACATTCAGGCTGCAAATATATTAGAAAATGCAGTTGAAATGCTTGGGTGGATCACAATGAAAACCACAAAGTATAGTATGTTTATTTAAAATAAACATTGGATTTGTTTATTATGCTATCATACTTTGTTTTGGCCTTTTAACTTTTAAAGATATTTAGTGCTAGAATTTTAAAAAGGCTTATGACAAATGAAAGAAAATTTTATGGCAAATTGATGTAACTCATTGTCCTGAACTTTCTTCCTCTTCCTTGTTACATGTCTCGATCAATACAAATTCTTCTTTTCTAGGGGCAACACCTCTCTAAGGTAAGACTACACAACATGTTATAACTCACCTATCAACTTACTTCACAATAATGAGAACACCTAATTCTATAAAAACAGACAATGACTCTGCCTATATTTCTAAGCAGTTCAAACAATTTTTACATTCATTCTCTATTAAACAGATTGCAGACATTCCTTATAGTCCACAAAGACATGATTGGACAAACACATTACACACTGTAGCTGCAAATAAAAAATTAAATAAGAGAAAATACACAGGAACACTTTTGTCTTCCTTGTCCAGAGCAAACTTTACTAGATTCTGATGTAGTGTAGTCTTTAAGCCTATAACTATTGTTGGTGTGACTTTATTTCTGTTCCCAATCTGTAAGATTCTTAAAACAGGGCAAAAACGGCAAAAAAAAAAAAAAAAAAAAAAAAAGACACCATTTCCCGAATGGATTATTTGTTCCTAAGAATATCAGAAATGTGGAATGTTTGCCTTCTTTTCAGGTCTGTCTTGGAAGTGTAATCATCCTCTTTAACACACTGAACAGTGAGATTCAACAGTTGCTAAGCTGCATTTCTTTTTCAAGGACAAGGTCAAATATATTTGGATGTGAGCAACATTTCATTTGTCAAGTTGTTCTGCATCACGTTTTCAATAATTTCACTTAGGAAAAAATATTTGAATGGTTACTCCTAATCCTTTGCCCCAAATAACACAAACCACAGCCAAATACTAGTCCCAAACAGATTTCTGAATGATTTTTTTTCTTTTAGACTGAAATATTTCCTAAGAATGTTTTCATCGTTATTGCTTTCCTCTCTTTTTATAACTGTTGTTAATATAGCCTTATTTGTTTTATAGTTTTTAAACTTACCACAAAGAGATGTTTTGACAAAAGCAAAAAACAAACAAACAAAAAAAGAAGTTTTAAAACATTATAGGACACTTCCTTTCCTTTGCCCATTTGATATCAAGAGGGGTTAACTAATCAATAGAAATCTAAGAAACTAATCTTACAGGAAAAGGATATGCTTCTATTTCTCCAGATGGATCCAACGAGCTCACATGACTTCCTCTTCAGAAGATTCAACCTAAGGGGGCCCCCAGCATTCAGACTAGAGATGAAACAGCAAAAAACCCAGGAAGAAAGAATTCCAATATAAGCCATGGCGACATTAAAAATTTCCAAAAAACGCCGCACTCAACGTCATCAACCTTATGATCTCCCTATTTGGGGACAGATAAAAACCCTTGCTAACTAAACTGAAAACCTGATTTCTCAACAGGGAATGCCTCGGAATCCTAAAAATATTTTTCTTCGCTATGCTTGCTTTGCTTGCTTTTGCTTCCCCCGCTCAGGCTGACCTATTGATCACACTTACTGGGCTTATATACCTAACCCCCCTTTTTTATTGTAGGTTGTAAAATGGACAGATATAAGACCAACCATATCCACTAATGAGTCAACACATATGCCTCCTCCTTAGAACTTGGAGGGGCCCTCTCATCCTGAAGAAAAAGAAAAACTAATTAATATCGTTCTAGGTTATGAAGTCCTTCCTTTATGTATGGGCCCCAGGATTATGTATAAACGTTAGTCGACAAACTTGGGCTTTCGTCCTGCCTCCAGAAAAGGATTTTCGGACACTACTTGGATTATTTACTGCCCTTTCTTTGTCAGTAAACCATGTTTATACTACTGAAACTTTAGGGAAAGAATTAGGGAAAGAACAAAGAACAGCATGCCAAGGGTTTACTAATAAGAACTTTAAATATATTCCTGATCATTGGGACATATGTCAGGCCAAACCAGGAAAATTAATGTTTATAGCTAATCATACAATTGTCAATTGGGGAACCCATAGTATGTGGTTATTGAACTGCTCAGATGATATTAACAATACTATGTATGATTATATTACTCAAGTAACATGGAAGGTTACTAATACTACAATGGAACATTACCATGACAGAGGACTTCTTGGCTAGCTTGATGATGGAATAGGCCCCCACCTCGTCCTCGAATCATCATTGATAAACAGATTGGGCCTAAACAATGGGACATCTGGAAATTTGCTGCAAACACCGAAGAACTTAGGAGTTGGACCAGACATTCCACAGGGACCAATCATAGCTATAACAATTATTTCTTTCGCTATAATCAATCATATTTTATACAAGCCTGTGTTCCATTTCCTTTTGTTACAGCTATAGGAAACTTACAATTCAATAAGACTATACGTTCTGTAACTTGCATAAATTGCAGATTATGTACTTGTCTTAACTCCTCTATTTCCTTAAGATATGATTCTCTTTTAATTCTTCGATCTCGACGTAGTCTATGGTTACCAATAAATCTCCAACGGCCCTGGGAAGAAGGTCCCATGGCTGGACTTGCTTCCTGGTTGCTTACTAAATTGCTCTAGCGATGTAAATGATTCATTGGATGGCTGATTTTTGGCATTATAAGATTAATAACTATTTGCACCATTGCTGTCATCACTAGCGTTACTTTACCAGCCTCAATTCAAACACATAATTTTATCCAAAATTGGACTAAAGATGCCCATACTATATGGCCCACTCAGACTCAGATAGATGAGGAAATTCAAGAAGAAATACAGGAACTGAAAACAGCCATCGAATGGGTTGGAGATCAATTAACAGATGTACAAAAACAGGTGATGCTAAAATGTGACTGGAATTCTACTCAATTTTGTGTTACTCCTGTTCATTTTAACAATAGTGCCTACAACTGGGAACAAATCAAGTTTCATTTACAAAACATATGTGATAATACCTCTCTGAATGTACAATTATTACAAAAAGAAATATGTAAAACTTTTTCTAATAATCTGCCCTCTTCCACTAGTATGGGAACTTTAGCTATACAATTGGCTAATCAATTATCTGGGCTAGACCCACATAGATGGTTTCAAAGCCTTACTCATAGCATTGGGTCTAGAACTATAGTTTTGGTGATTGTCTTAACAATTATATTTGTTGTCTACTGTTGCCTTCATGCAAAGACTGTCAAAACTAAACAAACCCTGATGGTCAGAACTCTTCTTACAAATATTATAAATAAATAAGGGGGAATTATCAGGGAATGTTTGACGGGAGGATTCCTACGTGCTGTCTCTCATGAGTCCTTTGTCCCTCTTCAAGTGGAACAGCACGCTGCTCCCAGGGACTGAGGTCATTATGTGAGGCAAGCATGAGTCTCCTTTAGTAAACATTCTCCTTAGGACAAAACAGCTTAATCTCCTTCCCCTTACTTGAGATATGGATGTGTCCTGACCTTGTGACTAACGTTACCCCTTGGTCCCTTGGTAACGGTTGCTGTACGTTTGGTTTTCTGATCTCTATCATTCCCGAAAGAAGTTTCTTGTACTGCAGCCTATATATACTCATAGAAAAATCATTAAAGCACCTTTGCTCCATCAGAGCTTAGGTCCCCGGGTCTTTTTTGTCTCTCTCTCTCTTTCTCTCTCTCTCTTTCTCTCTTTCATTTTCTTATCGTCGACTCCGCACCACAAGGTTCCGGTCCATTAAAGGACCCCAACAAAGACTCAACCAAAAACCTATTAGGCCTAATTAATGAATTTAGTAAAGCTGCAGTATACAAAATTAGTATATAAAAATCGGTAGCATATAATAGTCCTATTTTTATTTTGAGGAATCTCCATACTGTTTTCCACAGTGATTGCATCAATTTATTTTCCCAGCACCAAGGTACAAGTGTTCCCTTTTCTCCACATCCTCTCCAACATTTGTTACCCGCAGACTTGCTTTTGATGGCCATTCTGACAGATGTGAGGTGATATCGTCATTGTTTTAATTTGCATTTCTCTAATAATTAGTGATATTGAGCATCTTTTCATGTACCTGTTAGACATCTGTATGTCTTCTTTGGGAAAAGTGTCCATTTAGGTGTTCTGCTTATTTATTGATGGATTTTTGAGGATATTGAGTTGTATAAAATAATGAAATTCTGCCATTTGCAGCAACATGGATGGATGTAGAGAATATTATGTTTACTAAAGTAAGTCAGAGCACTATACCGTATTATATTAATTATATGTAGAATATAAAAAATAATACAACTGGAAGTATATGCAATATAGAAACACTCACAGATATAAAATACAAACTGTGGTTACCAAAGGGGAGAGGGAAGGGGGAGGCTCAAATTCAGTGTATGGGATTTAGAGATACAAGCTACACTGTATAAAATAGATAAGCAGTAAGGATATAGTGTATAAAATAGTGAATTGTAGCCATTATCTTGTAATAACTTTCAATGGAATATAATCTGCAAAAATACTGAGTCACTGTATTGTACACCTGAAACTAATACTACATTGTAAATCAAGTATAATTTAAAAATACAAAGAATAAGTAATATAAATTTATTAAAGGCCACTAAGAATTGAAGTGAGATTAGAGATGCTGATGCAAATTAGCACCAGATAGTTTGACTCCCTACATGAGATATATGCAACTCAATGCAGAAAGGAAGAAGATGAAATTTAATCAGTTGAATGGAAGTTAATTAGGTATATGCTCTGGAAAAATAAGCAGTTAGTGGCAATGAAGTCATTCACCATAAGGTGTGATTAAGTCATGGCAGAAGTGATGACTAAGGAAAAAATAAAAGTCCAGAGATAAGTGCCTTAATGATATTCAAGAAGAAACTCAGTGGGATGAATAAAGTTAATAGAACAGATAATGTTATCCTCATAGTTTTTTTTTTTGGATATTTAATGTTCCAAAAATGGAGTTGCTTCTAATTTTCTGCCTCAAATTTGTAGACTCCTTGAGATTGAGATCATGAAAATTCTGGACTGGATGAAGCACAAGCTGGAACCAAGATTGCTGGGAGAAATGTCAATAACCTCAGATATGCAGATGACACCCCCTTTATGGCAGAAAGTGAAGAAGAACTAAAGAGCCTCTTGATGAAAGTGAAAGAGGAGAGTGAAAAGGTTGGCTTAAAGCTCAACATGCAGAAAACTAAGATCATGGCATCTGGTCCCATCAATTCATGGCAAATAGATGGGGAAACAATGGAAACAGCAGCAGACTTTATTTTCTTGGGCTCCAAAATCACTGCAGATGGTGACTGCAGCCATGAAATTAAAAGATGCTTGCTCCTTGGAAAAAAAGTTATGACCAACCTAGATAGCATGTTAAAAAGCAGAAACATTACTTTGCCAAAAAGACGTCTGTCTAGTCAAAGCTATGGCTTTTCCAGTAGTCATGTATGGATGTGAAAGTTGGACTATAAAGAAAGCTGAGCGCCAAAGAGTTGATGCTTTTGAACTGTGGTGTTGGAGAAGGCTCTTGAGAGTCCCTTGGACTGTAAGGAGATCCAACCAGTCCATCCTAAAGGAAATCAGTCCTGAATATTCATTGGAAGGACTGATGCTGAAGCTGAAACTCCAATACTTTGGCCACCTGATGCGAGAACTGACTCATTGGAAAAGACCCTGACGTTGGGAAAGATTGAAGGTGGAAGGAGAAGGGGATGACAGAGGATGAGATGGTTGGATGGTATCACCGACTCAATGGACATGAGTTTGAGTAAGCTCCAGGAGTTGGTGAGGGACAGGGAGGCTTGGTGTGCTGCAGTCCATGGGGATGCAAAGAGTCAGGCACGACTGAGTAACTGAACTGAACTGAACTGAGACTGAGATACATTTTTCTGTATTTTCACTATTGATTCCCAACTTTGTATAGCACATTGAGAACTCTAAAATATGTTAATTGAGTTAGGTTAGGGAAGGGAAGGAAGAAGGAAAGAAAAATAAGCAGAAGTCATTATATATCCTAATTAATATAGTCACTTTTATTTTTATTGCAGGGAAAAGTTCAGTGCCCAAATTAATCAATTGCTACTTTGACTTAGTGCAGCTTAAAAATTAATTTTTAACTCATCTCATTATTATCTTTCAACTTTATGAAATGAAAAGACAGTAAGAAAAGACTGAAAGACAGGAAGATTCAGAAGATGAATTTTAATTTCTAAATTATGAATGCACTTATGCCATTAATTTATAATGTTGATATTTACCAACAATCTATATAGAAGTAATATTTTCTTCACATTTAATTATTGCCTAAAATTAGATTAAAATATTTTGTGGGCTGACTGTGAGAATTGGAAAGGATTTGAGGGACTTCCCTGGTAGTACAGTGATTAAGAATCCACTTTGCAGTGCAGGGGACGTGGGTTCGATCCCTGGTCAGGGAACTAAGATCCCACATGCCACAGAGCAACTAAGCCCCTGTGCCACAAGTACTGAGCCTGTGGGCTGCAGCGGAAGATCTCTCGTGCCAAAACTGAGACCCAACACAGTCAAATAAATATTTTAAAATTATTTGAATATAACTTAACTGTAGAAAGTTCTATAAATATTGTATTAACTACGTGTCCTATCATCTTGCTGTATTTCTTCTGCTTTTTTTAAAAAAAATTTATATACTTTATTTTTTTTAGAGTAGCTTTAAGTGATAGAAAAATTGAACAGAAAGTGAAGACAGTGCTCATATATCTCATCTAGACTTCTGAGTTTCAGAAATTATGAATAAAGCTGCTATAAGTGTTTGTGAGTGGGTTTTATGTGAACATAAGTTATCAAGTCACTTAGATGAGTGAATCAAGGGGTATGATCATTGTATTATATGCTAAGAGGTTGCTTAAATTTTAAAAAGCTGTTTATCTGTCTTCTAAAGTACCTTTTTGCATTCCTACCATCTATGAACGAGAGTGCTTGTATTTCCACACCCTCATCAGCACCGGATGCTGTCAGTAATTTGGGTTTTAGTCATTCTAATAAGCATGTAATGGTTGCTCATTGTTGCTGTCATTTGGAATTTCCAACCCTGAATATTCGTTGGAAGGACTGAGGCTAAGGCTGAATCTGCAGTACTTTGGCCACCTGATGTGAAGAGCTGACCCATTGGAAAAGATCCTGATGCTGGAAAAGATTGAGGGCAGGAGGAGAAGGGGACGACAGAGGATGAGAGGGTTGGATGGTATCACCGACACAATGGATATGAATTTGAGCAAGCTCCAGGAGATAGTGAAGGACAAGGAGGTCTGGTGTGCTGTAGTCCATGGAATCAAAAGAGTTGGACACGACTGAGGGGCTAAACAACAACAAAGACATCTGACGTTGAACACTTTTTATATGCATATTTGCCATCTGTATATCTTTACTCAAGAGTCAGTTCAGATACTTTGCTCATTTTAAAATTGGATTATGTATTTTCTTATCTTGGGTTTTAAGAGTTCTTTGTATATTTTGAACACAGCTCCTTTACTAAATATGTGCTTTGAAAAATTTTTCTTTCAGTCTGTACTTTATCTTTTAATTCTCTTACCTGTCTTTCACAGACTAGTTTTTAATAAAGTCCAGTTTATTGATTATTATTATTATTATTATTTGTGTGGATTGTGCTTTTGGTGTTGTACCTAAAAATTATTGCCAAATCTGTTATACATTTAGGTCTAGGATTCATTTTGAGGCAATTTTTTGGAAAGGCTTAATGTCTGTGTTTAGATTTATGTTTTTTTCATTTGGATGTCCAGTTGTTTCAGCTCCATTTGTTGAAAAGCCTCTTTTCCCTTTGAATGGCCTTTGTTGTTTGGTCAAAGGACAGCTGTCTCCGTTTGTAGGGGTGCCTCTCTTATGATTTTACCTGTGCTTTTAGTTCCCTCTCAGGAGAGTTCTCACCTCTTCTGTGGAGGCTTATTTCTGGGGTACTGAGCATCCTCTGCCTTTTCCTGGTGTCCATAGCCATTTGGAGTGACACAAATTGTCCTCCCCTTCAGACCATTATTTAATTCACAGAATGTGGTAACTAGATACCTTATCAAAAATGTTGTCTTCTGGATAAAGAAGATGTAGTACATATATACATTGGAATATTATTCAGCCAAAAAAGGAAAGAAATTGGGTAATTTATAGTGATGTAGATGAACCTAGAGTCTGTCATACAGAGTGAAGTAAGTTAAAAAGAGAAAAGCAAACATTGTATTTTAATGCCCGTATATGGAAAGAATTTGTCTGCAATGCAGGAGACACAGTCAATGCAAGATCGATCCCTGGGTGGGGAAGATGCCTTGGAAAAGGAAATGGCAACCCTCTCCAGTGATCTTGCCTGAGAAACTCATGGACAGAGGAGTCTAGTGGGCTAAAGTCCATGGGGTCTCAAAGAGTTGGACAGGAGTGACTGACTAAGTGTGCGTGCATGGAATCTAGAAAAATGGTGCTGATGAACCTATTGACAGGGCAGAAATAGAGGCAAAGAAGTAGAGAATAAGCTTGTGGACTTGGGGGTGAGGGAAGGAGAGAGCTCTATGTCAGTGCTCTGTGATGACCAAGAGGAGTGATGTGCGGAGGGGTGGGGACAGGGGCTCAAGAGGGAGGGGCTGTACTTATACATATAGCTGATTCATGTTGCTGTACAGCAGAAACTAACAACATTATAAAGAAATTATACTCCAATTAAAAAATTTTTTTTAAATATCCCCTCTTTACTTTTTTTGCTATTTACTCCCATACAACATAGTATTTTATTTTGGCTTAAAATACCCTGAGTTAGGGCTTCCCAGGTGACACTAGTGGTAAAGAACCCACCTGCCAATGCAGGAGACATAACAGACATGGGCTTGATCCATGGGTCAGGAAGATCCCCTGGAGGAGAGCATGGGAACCCACTCCAGTATTCTTGCCTGGAGAATCCCATGGACAGAGAAGCCTGGGGAGCTACAGTCCATAGGGTCACACAGAGTTGGATGAGACTGAAGTGACTTGGCAGGCAAGCATGCACCCTGGTCAGGAAGATCCCCTGGAGAAGGGAATGGCAAGCCACTCCAGAGTTCTTGCCTGGAGAATCCCATAGACAAAGGAGCCTGGTGGGTCCATGGGGTCACAAAGAGTAAGACACGATTGAGCGACTAACGCTTTCACACTTTCACATGATCTAATGATGATATCTATTTTTGGAGCATAGTCTAAATAAACTTCTCTCACAATTCTGCAAAAAGCAAGTAATGGTTTTACATCCTGATACCTAAAATACAAAGACCTTCATTATTTATATCAGCTCTACTAATATAAAGTCTTCCATGGGAAAGGTACTCTAGCATATGCTGTTGTTTAGTCGCTAAGTTGTGTCCAGCTCTGTGACTCTATGGGCTGTAGATATCAGGCTTCTCTGTCTTCCACTATCTTCTGAGTTTGCTCAAATTCACGTCCATTGAATCAGTGATGCCATTCAACCATCTCATCCTCTGTTGTCCCCTTCTCTTCCTGCCTTCAATCTTTCCCAGCATCATGGTTTTTCTTAAGGAGTCAGTTCTTTGCATCAGGTGGCTAAAGTATTGGAGCTTCAGCTTCTTCAATAGAGCTTCCAATGAATATTAAGGATTGACTTCCTTTAGGATCGATTGGTTTGATCTCCATGCAGTCCAAGGAACTCTCAGGAGTCTTCTCCAAGCACCACAATTCAAAAGCATCTATTCTTCAGCAGTTGGCCTTATTTGTTGTCCAACTCTCACATCTGTACATGATTACTAGAAAAGCCATAGCTTTGACTATATAGACCTTTGTCAGCAAAGTGATGTCTCTGCTTTTTAATATACTGTCTAGGTTTGTCATAGCTTTCCTTCTGAGGAGCAAGTTTGGAGCCCAAGAAAATAAAATCTTTATTGCTTTCACTTTTTGTCCTCTATTTGCCATGAAATGATGGGACTGGATTCCATGATCTTAGTTTTTTGAGTGTTGAGTTTTAAGCTAGCTTTTACAGTCTCATAAAGTGGCTCGTTAGGTCCTCTTTACTTTCTGCCATTAGGTTGCTCAGTGGTAAAGAATCTGCCTGCCAGTGCAGGAGATGCAGGAGACATGGGTTTGATCCCTGGGTCAGGAAGATCCCCTGGAGAAGGAAATGGCAACCTATTTCAGTATTCTTGCCTAGGAAATTATATGGACAGAGGAGCCGGAGGGCTACACTCTACAGGGTCGCAAAAGAGGCAGACATGACTTCATGACTAAACAACAACAAAAACAGAAACTACCCTATAAAATCTTCATTTCTCCTTCTGGATCATAGACTTATTGTGGTGAAGGGGCTTGCATCACTCAATGAAGCTCTGATCCATTCCATTCAGGGCTATCCAAGATGGACGGGTTATAGTGAAGAGTTTTGACAAAATGTGGTCCATGGGAGAAGTAAATGGCCACCCATGGGGAGAGCCCCATGGACAGTATGAAAAGGCAAAAAATTTATGTTATTGAAGATATAAACATGAATAAGATATGGTCCTTTCATGAAGTATCTTATGTTCTAATTTAATAGACGTTTTAGTATAACTAACCTAACTACAAATTAACAACATAGAAGTAGATTCTTATTAAAGATGCATGTATAATTCCAAAATTTTTAAGAGACTATAATAAATTATCCTTGCAGAAATTCGTGATTTAAAAGGAAAATACAAAGAAATATTTTAATTTCTAATTCATAATGTAATCATAACTTGCTTTTTAAATGTAGTGTTACTAAAATGATTTTTAAAATGTATTTCTGTTTCCAGAATTGGGCTTCCCTGCTGGCTCAGTTGCTTGGGAATCTATTTAAGGCAGTGACGGAAAATTTTGTCCAGAACCTCACTGTCATTCTTGTAAAAGGTATTGATTTTGGTCAGTGTTTTGTCTCTGGTTACTTAGGACTTCCTCTGGCAGCTCTGTCTCCAGGGCCATATTTCTACCTGTGATGACTTCATCTCTGCCATTTTTATGGATTTCAATTGATTTTTTTTTTCACTGCAGTGGCATTTTCCCTGGTTTGGTACAGGATGAAATCTTAACATTCTGGATATCTTTACAATTTAAACATTCATAGAAAGCCAGATCTTATGAGCAGAATTTAACAGTGAAACTCTGGAGATACAGCAGAAAGGTGGAGGAAGGTAAGAGAATTAAACCAATAAACTGAATATAGGACTATTTGAATGGTCTTCAGTCAATAAGGGAGTCCACAGAAAGAGAACTAGAGAATAAAAACATAGTGGCAAAGGCAAGATGTTGACATAGCTATTTTGTTGATTCTTTTGCAACTGACTTTGTACTTCTCTGGTAAACCTGAATGGGCTTATGTTAGAAAATTTAAATTTAAATTAAAGGAGCTCAGGTAGAAGTTTATGGAGGCAGAGAATGCTTTTCAGTCTTAATCATTCTTAAGAATTTCCAAAATTCAGATTCCCATGTTCTACTAGAGAAACTGTTGATCAATGTCTGGGATAAAACTGAAGAATCTAGAGTAGAAGCAAGTATAGTAGGTGATATTGAGGTGGATGTTTTACTGATTACTCTTTAAGAAAGACTGGAATGAAGATAAAGTGGTCATCCAAAGTTTAATATAGAATTGTTAACTTGCTCTGTTGGTGACTCTGTGATACACAGGTCTTTGGTTTACATATATTGAGAAAATGTTGTATAATTTTAGTCTAATTACATAGTTCACACTAATTGAGATATTTTTGTTCTCAAGACCATATTTCTCTAACCACCTCCTTTGCTCTGTCAATGGTAATTTGAATCCAGATCACAAGAAACCTTGCCAAGCACTTCGTAGCTACCACACAGGTCTTTTAGCTTTAATAGAAATGTAATTCGACTATCAAAATATACTTTACAAAACTATTTAATTCTATGCCTTTAGGCTCCCATTTCTATGCCTGTTGTTGTTTAGTCTCTAAGTTGTGCCTGCTCTTTTGCAACACCATGTACCATAGCCTGCCAGGCTCCTCTGTCTCTGGGATTCTCTAAGCAAGCATAGTGGAGTGGGTTGCCATACTTTTTCAGGAGATCTTCCTGACCCAGGGATCAAACTGGCATCTCCTGCATTGGCAGGCAGATTCTTTATTACTGAGTCACCTGGGAAGGCCAGGCCTATGCTTACATGACTTCTTTTTTTACATAATTAATGCAAACCTAAACATTTTCTGCCCAATTTATAATACTAACTAAGTAATTTGTATTCATGCTAAAACCAAAATCAAATAAAAATAAAAATCGAAAAAAAATAAGTAAATGAAATATTACAAAACTCACATGTCTATGTATAGCAAATGCCGTAGGAAATACCTACTCACTGTGGATTCCTGCATGTATTAAAAGTCTTAACATTCAAATATTTGTAGTCCCTTTAAAAATCATTGGCTTTAGTTTGGTAGATACAATAGCAAGTATCTCTAAGTATACCAATTTGTTCCCACAAGAGTAACCTGTCAAATTTTCAGCTTTCCAGACCATTTGCACTCTGATGCTGGTGCACATTATATTGAATGAAAAACCATTCAAAATGGATAATATTTAAAGTATATGACGGATCTCCACATGTCCAACCACACAGAGGTGTCTGGTCTTGTTGGGCTTTGGTATGATCGCCTCAAAAATACACAAAAGAAATGTTGACCCTACCTTTCTCACTTCCTCTTGCTCCATTCAGCATGTATTTAAGAATAATTCCTGAACTGGGGCTGTCTTGATTCCTTTTTATTTTCTTGTAGTTACTCTCTTGTGTATCCCATATTGGCTATTCCATGAATTTAAACCCCACCTAGTAATATTTGCAAAATAATTCCTTAGCTTTACACTATATTCTTCCTGAAACTGCCACTTAAGTATAGAGTTTCTGCCACTGATGGCCAAAAGTAAATTGCTTTTCTCAATATGTTCTGCAAATCACGGCTGTTTAATTTACTTATAATTTCAGGAATTATTTTATCATGGTTTAGCTTTCTGTTTCTATAATATGAATGCCTGAATATGTTTTCTTAAAATGTTCTTTCACCTCATCCCATTTTATTTTTTTCGGAAGTTCAAGATTGTAAAATATTTTGTTTTGCATAAACAGTATGACAGGTTTTTATATATGCATTTAGTTGCCCCTTATTTCTCTTTACAAAATATGTTACCTTAATATACTCAGTTGAGAAGAAATCTCCAAGAAGTACACATTTAGAACATGACTAACATTTACATAGTCATATTCGTGTTACTTGCATTTGTGTTACTTCATTTCTCCCTGCTTCCTCTTCCAAAAGAAAATTTAGTCTTAATTCTAAAGCTAATGTTGCTAACTGTGATGATGCTTGTCCAATGAATAACAGTACTAATGTGACAGCTAAAGTGACAGTTATCCCCATGTCCAAGTTTGTAAATCTCCATTCTGATTTGCTTCTTTACCTTTAAGCTAAATCCACTGCTTCTTGGCCAATTTCATAGGTCCTTACAGCTTTTCCTTTCAATATCTTCTGCAGTAGAATCTTACTTTTTCCCAGAAATTTCATTCTCCTTTCCCTAATGCCCTTTTGGACTCCCCAAGAACCAGTACAATAACATCAAGAGTGGTCTAGGTGCTAAATGCCCTGGCAAGTGCTGATCATGCTGTGGTTGGAAAATTCTGTTCAGAGGAGTGTACAGTGAGTGAATATGTTAGCAACACCTTTATGTATTTAGAGTGTGTTGACCAGATGTATGACACTTAAACTAAAAATAACCACAGAAGAAAATCCAGTGAAAAAAAAAACCAGAAAAAACAAAACAAAACAAAAAGAACATGTGTCATATCAGAATGCAGATGGTTTATTTATTTAATAATTACATAGCAATTTTTTTAGCAGTCAATACAAAAAAAGAATGCCAGAGAGCACTTTATCAGAACTCAGTTTTTATGTCTTAAAATATATTTTTAAAAGTTTTATTGATTTATTTTTGGGTGCTGGGTGTCTGTTTCTGGGCGGGCTTTTCTCTAATGGCGGCGAGCAGGGACTACTCTTTGTTGCAGTGTGCAGGCTTCTCATTGCAGTGGCTTCTCTTGTTGAGGAGCACAGGCTCTAGGGCACGCGGGCTTCAGAAGTTGTGGCTTGGGATCTAGAGCGCGGGCTCAGCCTCTGTGGCCCATGGGCTTTGCTCTTTCTAGGCATGTAGGATCTTCCTGGATTGGGATCAAACCTGTGTCTCCTGCAGTGGCTGGCAGATTCTTTCCCAATGAGCCACCAGGGCAGTCCCTTTATGTCTTAATGAATAAAGAAAATAAATTTTTTAAGCTATGTATATCCTAGGTAACACTGTGTAGGGCAGCAAGATACGATCACATTGTGTTCCCCTGTTGACGGTCAGAAAATAACAAGCGTTTACAGGGACAGCTTCTAGGCACTGCTGGGACTTGATCCATCAAGAAGGAAACCAGAGTATTAAATAATTTGTATTTAATAATTTCATAATTAATATTTAATTAATACTTAATAATTTCCCCTCTCACCTTCTGAGCTCCTGGCAATATCTTCCAAGGGCTTAAACCAGCCAGAAACCAGAAGGCAAGAAAGCCTGAATGATGTAATTTTTAGACTTTAGCTTCCAGGGGCACAGAGAACAGCAAAGATGCTTGGAAATGGATGTGGAAGGGGTGTTATGAAAAAAGATGTTAGAACCATAGCTTCTGGTGGCAGAGTACTAGAAGTTTCATGGGGAAGACTTTGTGTGCCTTGCAATACTGGTGAAGGTCTAGGCAGGTAAACAAAGCCCAGGCCAGATCATTCAATAGAGTGAACTTAATGGAGAGAATGCATTAACCTTAATGCAGGGTTGAAAGACAAACAGGAGAAAGACAGTCCAGAGATGAGTAAAACAGAAAGATGGGACCGTTCCCAGGTCCAAAGGAGCCAAGGGAGCAGGTGGGCCCTCAGAGCTACCTGATGAGACCTGGTACCAGAGTGGACACTATCTGGTGGGAAGCTGTTGCTGTTTGCAGGAGTTAAAGCCACATGAAAGTTGTAGCCACTGCAGGAGATGTAGCCTGAAGCAAAGAGAGAAAAGCAAAAACACCAGGCTTCTCACCTTCCAAATATCAAACCAATTCCTCCCACTGACTGAACTGGAAACTGGTTCACATGGAAACTGAAATGTATGTTGCAAGAATTGGCACCTGAGTTAGGAGCAGAGCAGGAGAAGGCTAAGGAGGATGAAAGGGACAGTGACTGACGCAGGATAAAAGAAACCAGGTCTCTCAAGGACGTAGGACCAGAGTGTTTTGCAAGAGTTGCTTCTCATACCCAAATGAAAGTATGACTTAACACAGAAATTCATTGAACCTGTCTTGTCTAATCTATATGTCAACTTCTTTACTGTAAATATGGGTAAGATCACTCAGATAAATTAACAATACGGAACCACGTGTAGAAGGATTCAGTAATTGGGAGGTGGGTTTGCAAACATGTTTTGTAAAGAAAGAATTGGGAATAATTTATTCAGTATACTGACAGGAGAGATAGAAGTCTCTAATCACTTATCTACAATGTGTGCATGTTAAGTCTCTCAGTCATGTCTGACTCTGTGTGACGCTATGGACTCCAGGCTCCTCTGTCCATGGGATCTCCAGGCAAGAATACTGGAGTGGGCTGACATGCCCTCCTCCAGGGGATCTTCCTGATCCAGGGATAAAACCTGCGTCTCCTGCTTTGCAGGCAGATTCTTTACCACTGAGACACCAGGGAAGCCCTCTGCAATGCTGAAAACCAAAATATTTATAAAGCAAAATATTTTTATGTTTGGTGCCAAAACATGAACTAAGTATGTTTTTTGTTTGATGCATTTTTCTGGGGAAATATTGACATGCTTGGTTATAAGGTGAACCGCCAAATTCCATTGGCACTGTTTATTTATTTATGTATATGTATGTACTATATTTTAAAGTGCAAAACTGTGAATATTAAATTACACTTCTCTCCAAGGATTTTGGATACAAAATTAGGGACTATATTTATGTCTTAAACAGCATTTAAATTTCCATTCTAGCTCTTTAAAGAAATTGCAAGAAAACATCATATAAAAGAACAATCTCTTATGTATTCTGTTTGATTTCCCTGTCTCTGTCTCTTTCTCTCTTTGGTTTCTATTGGTATCACCTACTTAACCATACTGGTGATATTTAATGCTAACCTGGATTAGAATAACACTTCTAATTTTTAAAAGCACCTTACTATTATTTAAAATAAGTTTTCACTTCAGATTATGTTCCTGCTAAAACTGACATTTAAGTACAGTATAGTCTTGCTAAGAATAGGTGGCTTTTAAATCATGACTGTTTGATTCACATTTTCTTCTGGAATTATTTTTGCCACACTCCTGCTTTCTTTTCCTTTCATGTGAATTGGCTGTCTTGAAGACTTTCTGTTCTTCTCACTGTTCTGTCATGATACTAGTTCAGGAGGAAATTCAGTTCAGTTCAGTTACTTAGTCGTATCTGACACTTTGCGACCCCATGGACTGCAACATGCCAGGCCTCCTTGTCCATCACCAACTCCTGGAGTTTACTCAAACTCATGACCATCGAGTCAGTGATGTTATCCAACCATCTCATCCTCTGTTACCCCTTCTCCTCCTGCCTTCAATCTTTCCCAGAATCAAGGTCTTTTCCATTGAGTTAGTTCTTCACATCAGGTGGCCAAAGTATTGGAGTTTCAGCTTCAACATCCAGTCCTTCCAATGAATATTCAGGACTGATTTCCTTTAGGATGGACTGTTTGGATCTCCTTGCAGTCCAAGGGACTCTCAAGAGTCTTCTCCAACAACATATTTCAAAAGCATCAACTCTTCGGTGCTCAGCTTTCTTTATAGTCCAACTCTCACATCCATACATGACTACTGGAAAAACTATAGCCTTGACTAGATGGACTTTTGTTGACAAAGTAATGTCTCTGCTTTTTAATATGCTGTCTAGTTTGATCATAACTTTCCTTCCAAGGAGCAAGTGTCTTTTAATTTCATGGCTGTAATCACCATCTGCAGTGATTTTGGAGCCCCCCAAAATAAAGTCAGCCACTGTTTCCACATCTATTTGCCATGAAGTGATGGGACTGGATGCTGTGATCTTAGTTTTACGAATGTTTAGCTTTAAGCCAACTTTTTCCCTCTCCTCTTTCACTTTCATCTGGAAGCTCTTTAGTTCTTCTTCACTTGGAGGAAGTTAGGGAGAAAGAATTCCTTTTACAAAGTTGTTTACAAAGTTTACAAACAGGACCCCCAATTATGTCTGTATGGTATTAACACCTTTGCCCGTAAGCAGCTTCAGAGTTATTCTTTTGTGTCCTCACTTGTTCATTATTTCCATCTACAAAATACTTACTTCTATACACTCTATCAGAAGAAAATTCAGGTTAAAAAATTTTACGTAAAATACAAGTCTAGTATTTACACTCTAATCAACTGATGCTTTATGACCCTCGTGTTTGTGTGTGTTTGTGATTGGCTCTCACCTCCTCCTCTCTTGGTGGGTAAGTGCCGTTATGACTCTGAATTCAGTGTTATTTCCTGTGGTCATGTTTGTCCGAATGACAGTGACGCAGTTCAAGTGATAACGATCACCACATCCAGGCTCCTAAACCTCACTTTTGTTCTCTTCTCCTTATGCTTTATAGTCTGTTCCTTGACCAGATGAACTGCTTCAATTCCCACTGTTTTTTATAGTAGCTTCTTATTTTTTTCTTAACAGACAAGCTCCACATCCACTCATCTCATCCCCAGGACTGAGTGATCATATCGTGCCTACTGTGGGTGTTAAGGGTCATGTCGAGCATCAGCAAGTCTGAGCTTGGAAATATTCTGTACGGTAACAGGACACCTCTATACACAGGGAGCACATGGAGCTGATGACTGAGGTCTGACCAAGAGGGCAGGGTCACGTCAGAATCCAGACAGCATTTCTACAAAACTACTTATAATTATGTTTCACCTTTCCAGATGATGGAAATGAATATTCAAGTTTTGTAACCTACTTAAGTTTACAAATCTAACAAGAAACAGAATCAGACACTTGAGGCTACTGACTTTAATAAAAACACTTCAATTCTTCTAAAAAAAATTACATTTTAATGAGATTACTTTGATTCATTGGTTTATTTATGGCTGTCCTGGGCTTTCATTGCTGTGTGCAGGCTTTCTCTAGTTGCAGCAAGTGGGGGCTTCTCTCCAACTGCAGTGCAGACTTCTCATTGGTGGCTTCTGTTGTTGCAGGGTATGGGCTCTGGGATGGGCAGGCTTAGTAGTTGTGGCTCACAGGCTTAGATGTCCTGAGGTATGTGAAATCTTCCCGACCCAAGGATCAAACCCTTGTCCCTTGCATTGGCAGGTGGAATCTTCACCACTGGACCACCAGAGAAGTCCAAAGCTACTGACTTTTGACACCTCATATTTAGCACGTTGAAGAAGGGCAGAGAAGAATCATCTGATGAGTATCAGTTAGAAATTAGTTTTGAAGGCAAAACAGTCTACATTTGTATTATCCTCTAATTTAGCTCTGTGCTGCTATTTTTCAATATTCTTTGTGTATCTTGTGCTCATTAGATATTCTCACTGATCCAGTTTCCATGCTACTAAGACAGGTGTGTCAATTCTGACCTCAGTTAGTTAAGAGGCATTCAATTTTTTATAAATCTAATGATTGCCTGATTCTATGTATATATTCAGACAACATATAAATGTAAAAACTGAAGATGAACATCTGCTGTTGCTCTTCAATGAGGGAGGTGCAGAGCTAATAAAACATAGCCCAATCCTGATGTCCATAATGTTATGAATTCTGATTCTCTGTAAAATTAAATCAACTGAAAATGATTTTTTTTTCACTAGATTGGTTTGATTCAGGAAAAAAAGCAAAATCTTGGAGTGAGAAGATAGTTCAAATATATCTACTAAATTGTAAATATTGAAAGTCATAGATTTTGAGTGTTAGAACAGTCTTGGTTGCTGAAGGTTGGAGTGACTGTGGCTATTCCTTAAAATAAGACAGCGGTGAAATTTGCCACATCAGTTGACTCTTCCTTTCACAAACAATTTCTCTGTAGCACACAATGCTATTTGATAGCATCTTACCCATAGTGGAACTTCTTTCAAAATTGGAGTCAATCTCCCCTAAACCTTCAGCTACTTTATAAACCAAGCTTATATAGCGTTCTAAATCCTTTTTTGTCATCTCAACACTCTTCACTGCACCTTCACCAGGAGTAGCTATCATCTCAAGAAAACACTTTCTTTGCTCATCCATAAGGAGCAACTCATCATCCACTCAAGTTTTATTCTGCAATTGCAGCCGTTCAGTTACATCCCCAGGTTCTATTTCTAATTCTAGGTCTCTTGATATTTTCACCACATCTGCCAGTACACCCTCTCCTGAAGTCTTGAACCAAAGTCATCCATGAATATTGGAACCAGTTTCTTTTAAGTTCCTATTAATGTTGATATTTTTATCTCTTTTGGCTAATCATGAATGTCCTTAATGGCATCTAAAATAGTGAATCCTTTCCAGAAGTTTTTTAATTTATCTTGCTCAGCTGTATCAAGAGGAGTCACTATTTATGGCAGCCATAGCCTCATGAAATATATTTCTCAAATACTGACTTGAAAGTCAAAATTATTTCTTGAACTCTGGGCTGCAGAATGGATGTTGTGTATGTTTTCAGGCATGAAAACAACATTAATCTCATTGTACATCTTCATCAGACTCTTTCATGACTCAGGTGACTTGACAATGAGCAGTAATATTTTGAAAGGATTCTTGTTTTTTGAGCAGTAGTCTCAAAAGTGGGCTTAAAATAAACCATGTTGTAAACAGATATGCTGTCATCCAGGCTTTGTTGCCCCACTTATAGAGCACAGGCAGAGTAGAATCAGCATAATTCTAAAGGGCCCTAGAATTTTCAGAATGATAGATTAGCACTGGCTTTAACTTCAAGTCATTAACTGCATTAGCCCCTAACAAGAGAGTTAGCCTATCCTTTGAAACTTTGAAGCCAGGCATTGACTTCTCTCTAGCTATAAATGGCACCTTTTCCAATATAAGGTTGCTTCATCTACTTTGAAAATCTGTTGTTTAGTGTAGTCAACTTATTAATCATCTTTGCTAGATCTTCTGGAAAACTTGCCTCAGCTTCTACGTCAGCGCTTGCTGCTTCAACTGGCTGTGAAGAAAGGGAAAGTTAAAGTTGCTCAGTCAGTGTCCGATTCTTTGCAACCCCATGGACTGTAGCCTACCGGTCTCGGTCTCTTCTGTCCATGGAAATCTCCAGGCAAGAATACTGGAGTGGGTTGCCATTCTCTTCTCCAGGGGATCTTCCCAACCTAGGGGCTGAACCAGGTCTCCCTCATTGCAGATGGATTCTTTACTGTCTCAGCCACTAGGGAAGCCCTGCTTCACTTGGCACTCATGTGTTATAGAGAGAGCTTCTTTCCTTAAACCTCATAAATTAATCTCTACTAGTTTAAAATTTTTTTCTGCAACTTCCTCATCCCTCTCAGCATTCTTGGAATTGAAGAGATTTAAAGCCTTGCTCTGGACTAGGCTTTGACCTAAGGGAATATTGTGGTTGGTTAAAAACCTTCAATCCGTAACAAAACAAAACAAAGCAAAACACCAAAAATCCCACAATATCTGTGAAGTGCAGTGAAGCAAAATGAAACTATAGGAGGTATACGTGTAAATAGAACATAGGACATTTCTGTTCCTTTTTGTTTGTTTGTTTTCAACTCTCTGAAGGAGTCTATAACTAAGAAAAAATCATATTAAATAAGTACATTATAGAACCTTATATATTTGATATAAATTTTTGACTATCCTAAGGGAACAGGATACAAATTCCTTAATATAACAAAGTTTTTCTCAATGAAGTCGTAAGTCATATTTTCTACTTTATGTCATGAAGCAGACTTATAGCACCTAATTCTTATATTTACCTCTCTGATGTTGTTGATAAAATGTGCTATAAATCTCTAACCTTTCTAGTAAATAAAGATCTTAAAATATATATTCACATCATTCTACCCCTAGTGCCTGTTGAAATGCTCTAAACATGACATACACATGTGGTGAACAGGAAATATTCTGTAACTGCTACAGTCAAATTATAAAGCTTACTTCTATCTTTGCATTTACACCATTTTGGTCAAAGGTTTTTCACCTCTCTTACCACATAAACACCCACACCCATGCTTACATATAAACGCACATACACACCAATAGTAGAAGGAGGGAACAAAGTAAAATCTCTCTTCCCCCCATGAAATCTAACTTCAAAGAGATACAAATAGATTCTAAAAAGGACCATCCATCTTGGTGCCAATATCCTCTTCAGGTGAATTTATTTTATGTATGCAATTATCATGAAATTCACACATATAGACAGATATTTCTAAAAATTGAATTATACTTCTTAGAAGGCAGAAGGCATGAAAATAGAGAAACCAGGAGACAAAGCATATAACTAAAAGCTTCCTGAGACTTTAAAAACTACTCTTAGGTTGTACAAAAATTATGGTAATAGCCTGGTTTAATTATTTGTCCAAATCTGGGTTTTACCTCCATAAGAAAAATCAGATATTTCATAGTCAAGGATGCATGTAGTGTGTATACTGTATAAGTATGCAAATATAGAATTACAATGTAATTACTATGTAATATTAATTACTATGTAAATATTTACATACTTGCCTATGTAGTAATATTCAAAACATCTGTGGTTATTTATGTATCTAAAATCAAATAAAGACTCAAAATTACCAGGGTAACTGAAGCAAAATAGCATATATTCTCCTACCAGTATGCAAAGTGACTCTCCACGTTTTTATCTATTACAGATTGACAGAACTTAAGGAGACTCAACTCAGCCATTGCTAGTTAGTTGACTTGGAGCTTATTTCTTTGATAATACTGTGTCTTCAGCTATGAAATTTAAGAAATAATGTTAATAATAACAGGGTAAATGAAGATTATAAAGGTAAATTATGCAAAATATCTCACATGAAGCTCGCATAAACACCAAAATAGCTTACTATTTTACAGATAATTATTAACTATGTTAACTATAATAAATTATAGACCACCTGCCAACTAAAGAATTAAAGAATAAATTATAAAATTTTAACAATAATCCTTTATGTGAGTCCTTTTTTTCCCAAGATTCATTTCAGGCTAGTGGAGCTTGGTAATGTGTAAATTGACACTCACTGCTGGTTGAGTGCTTTGCATAAAAGTTAAAATTTGAGTTCTTGAAACTGACCTATTTTTATTGATGAATCATCTCCTGTTTGGGTACTGATACATCTTATCATTCTTAAAGAATCCTTTTATTTCCCCTTTCTTTTTCTTTATGCCCATTTCATCAACAGATTCTGACTGTAGAGCTTTTCAGTGTAGAAAAGCTTGGCCTAAAGGCCAAGAAAGAGGCTCAGTGACATTTTAATGATACTTAGTAAAAAATACTTGAGCTTTCAATCTCAAAAGTGACCAGTTTGTTTAGTGAGAACCCAAAGGCTTTCCAACAGCTCACTGCAGAGACACTTTTTCCAGCTGTGTGGGGACAACAAGCTACATCTGCAGCCAAAAAGCAAGCTCTCTGCAGCTCTTTTGTGAAGCGTTCACACTTTGCTTAAGTCTCAGGTGATGGAACTTACCAGTTAGAAGAAATGAACATCAAGACAGAGGTCCCCAATATTTTTGGTACCAGTTACTGGTTTCATGGAACACAATTTTTCCATGGACTGAGTTGGGGGAGATGGTTTGAGGATAATTCAAGCGCATTACATTTATTGTGCACTTTATCTCAGTTCAGTTCAGTTCAGTTCAGTTGCTCAGTCGTGTCCGACTCTTTGCAACCCCATGAATCGCAGCATGCCAGGCCTCCCTGTCCATCACCAACTCCCGGAGTTTACTCAAACTCATGCCCATTGAGTCGGTGATGCCATTCAGTCATCTCATCCTCTGTCGTCCCCTTCTCCTCCTGCCCCCAATCCCTCCCAGCATCAGGGTCTTTTCCAATGAGTCAACTCTTCACATGAGGTGGCCAAAGATTATTAAATCAGCTCCACCAGCCATTAGATCCCAGAAGCTGGGGATTCCTGCTTTAAGGGCCGATGTTAAGAAATTTTGAAACAAATTGTGTGTTCTCATCACTCTGGTTTTATAAGCCTCTCCTAACTCCACACAATCAGAGAGTGCCAATGTTTTACCCAAAATATACGTTAGCTGTTAGATCATTATTATTTGAATGCTTCTTTTTTTCTCTGTTGACATCTCACTTTATAAAATAGCTATCAGGCACAGTCAAGTGCTGAGAAAGATCTAGATATGTCCAAAACTTTCACATTGTTTTATTTCTTTTTTTGAGTCTAAGTTATATCTGAACCAGATGCAGAATTGGTTACTGCTGTGGTTTTCTTGCTCATTTCCCTTTTGATGGGAAGCAGTACTCTTGATTGGAGAAGGCAATGGCACCCCACTCCAGTACTCTTGCCTCGAAAATCCCATGGATGGAGGAGCCTGGTGGGCTGCAGTCCATGGGGTCGCTAAGAGAGGACACGACTGAGCGACTTCACTTTCAGTTTTCACTTTCATGTAATGGAGAAGGAAATGGGAACCCACTCCAGTGTTCTTGCCTGGAGAATCCCAGGGACAGTGGAGCCTGTTGGGTCGCTGTCTATGGGGTCGCACAGAGTCGGACATGACTGAAGCGACTTAGCAGCAGCAGCAGCGGCAGTACTCTTGGTAGGGCTTCCCTGGTGGTGCAGTGGTAAAGAAGTCACCTGTCAATGCAGAAGATGCAAGAGACATGAGTTCAACCCCTGGGTTGAAAAGATCACCTGGAGGAGGAAATGGCAACTCACTCCAGTATTCTTCCTGGAAAATTCCATGGACAGAGGACTGTGGTGGGATACAGTCTATGAAGTCTCAAAGAACTGAACATAATTGAGTACCACCAGTACCCCTGGTACTTTTACCTTCATGCAAAAAGGGACATTTGCTTTTGTAATGTGTCTGGTTAATGTCAATGACTGTATTTGTAACTGTCAGGTAAAATTGCAAATGTAAAATGATACCATACTTGTAAAAACAACTATTCAGTATCCAAAACCAATAATATAAAGATAGTGGTTAATGTGTCAGAGGTCACATTAAAATAATATATTGAATAAAATCTGAAAATCATGTTCTCACCAATAGCAAATATTTCTCACTTGATTGAAGCCCCGAGATGATCATCTTTACTTCTTAGAGAAAGCCAGAGTAAGACCTGTTAAAGAACAACCCCAATTAATTCTTAGAAAACTTTCTTAAGTGGAACTGAATGACCAATAAGAGGCCAGCTACTCAACTTTAAATGATGTCAGCATCTTTAACTGTAAGACAAGATTATTCAGAGGTGGGAGAAGTTTAAATGATTTCCCATTGCTAGGTATACTTGTGTGATCTTCACCTTAAAGAAGGTATTGCATAGAGAATTTCTAGTGTATTAATACATTTTTGCATCAGTAAACTTGTGAAATACCAAAATACTTCCCTAGGATTAAATATATTCATCTATTTAAGGTATATAAAACATACATACTCAACACTACAGTAAGTATGTTATGTGTGCTCAGGAAATGTTAGCAGTCTCCCCAACTAAACCAGTTCATTAAAATGAAAACTGATAAACAAGGTTTCAGTTATTTATCTTGCTTTTAATAATATCACTTCAGAGTAATAAAATAATTGGTGATAACTATTTTACAGAATATGAAAACAGATTATGTGATGGTGCTTACATGAATTTACATATGTGATAAAATCATATAAAACTATATACACATATGGGGCTTTGCAGGTGGCTCAGTGGTAAAGAATCTGCTTACTAGAGATGCAGGAGATGTGTGTTTGATTCCTGGTTGGGAAAATCCCCTGGAGAAGGAAATGGTAACCCACTCCAGTATTCTTGCCAGAAAAATCCTGTGGACAGAGGAGCCTGGTGGGCTGCAATCGATAGGGTTACAGAGTTGGACATGACTTAGTGACTGAGCACACACATACATTTATATATATATGGATATATATATATACACACACACACATGTATGCATGTGAAATCTGAATAAGAGCTATCGATTCAACTAATGTTAGTATCCTGGTTTTGATGTTGTGCTCTAGTTATGTAAGTTATTACAAGGGAGATCCCGGTACTGTGTATTTTTCCTGTCAATTTATGTTAATTTCAAAATAAAAAGTGGAAAAAAAAAAGAGAGTTAACAGAAGTCAGTATGCTTATTCCCTCGGTGTTAACACTAACTATCCTCACTTTCCTGTCCTCCTTATATCTCAGCTGCACTACTATTAATAACTCTTTCACTAAAGCAAAGTCTGCTATATTCTTAACAAGAGGTTCCTTCCACATCAGAAGCAGTAAATTCAGAGATAGTGGATGTGCTCAATGATTACAGATCAAAGCTCAGGGAACTCATTATGCCTCTATTATAGACATTCTTTCTTGCTGAATTTAGACTTGAAGATTTCTAACAGAGCCCCCCTAAATATTTACTTTAGTTGATTACAATAGGTACACAATAGGTACACAAAAAGATCATTCTCATCTTTTCACTGTGCTTCAAAATAAACTTGTACATCTAGATCAGTGGAAGATTCATTCAGAAAGAGTAAACTTGAGAAAATAGCAAAACAAAGCAAAGACAAACATGAAACATTATTGATAGGCATCACTACTTTCCTAAAGTTCATTCTAGAAGTTCAGCACTTTAAAGTTTCCTATAGATCATCATTGCTAGCCATCTTGTATTGGGTAGAGTTGACTCCACCTCAGTATCCAAGTGGATACTGTATCACAACTGGGCCTCCATGGATTTCAGTCAATCCATACGTCTTATCTGTGGGCCGCAGTAGTAATGTGCATCTAACTTGCGAGCATGAATGCTTAGTAACTTCAGCTGTGTCTGACTCTTTGCAACCCTATGGACTGTAGCTGGTCAGCCTCCTCTGTCCATGGGATTCTCCAGGCAAGAATACTGGAGTGGGTTGCCATGCCCTCCTCCAGGGGATCTTCCCAACCCAGGAATCAAAACCAGGTCTCCCGCACGCAAGCAGGTTCTTTACCGTCTGAGCCACCAGGGAAGTCCGAGAATACTTGAGTGGGTAGCTTATCCCTTCTACAGAGAATCTTCCCAACCCAGAAATCAAACTGGGGTCTCCTGCATTGCAGGCAGATTCTTTACCAGCATAGCTACCGGAGAAGCCCAAGCGTCTAGTTTAGTTTGTGTCAATACGATGGAGAGGAATTCTTGGCTCACTCTCACAAGGACATGACCAAAATAAACTAGACACCAAAAATTTTATATTATTCTGGTTATACACATTTTAAAAACAAGAAAAACTAAACTACAGTGTTAGAGGTCAAGGTGGTGGAGATATTTGGAAGGAGAAAGGGGGTAGGAATTAGAAAGCTAAATGAGCAAAAACCTTGAACATCCTGGAAATGTTCTATTTCTTGACTGATGTGGTAGTTACAAGGGTGTTACCTCTAATAAGTAATACATTTTATGATTTTATTACTTTTCAGTATGAATATCATGTTTTATTTAAAAAAGATAAGAAGGGAAAATATGTTGAAATCTTTTCTGTCTTATTTAAGTTTTGATATGAGGCAGCTCTATTAACTATTTCTCACTTTATAGTAACCACACTTCCACATTTCCAAGTCTATTTATCCTACAAGACTATACTCAAATTTTAATCTTATTATGATTTCTTTCTTCATTTCCTTCTGACATGTCAATTCCTCCTCTGTGAAATATTTGTGTTCCAGAGTGGATTGGGAAGATTCAGGTGTTATCTCATCTGCAGATTGTCAGAATTCCCATGTATTTCAGTTAGAAAGTAGATATGAATCAATATTTTCTCAAGGCAGTTATTGCATCACTTTATTTGATAGACATTGAGATATTCTACACAATTAAGTTGAACACTTAATCTGATTGTTAGACATTGAATGGAATTTTAAGTAAATTATCTGGTTATTGCTTATACTGTAAAATACTCATTATAGGGACTACCCTGGCGGTCAAGTGAGTAAGACTCCAAGTTCCAATTCAGGGTGCCTGGGTTTGATACTTGATCAGGGAATTAGATCACATATGCATCAATGAAGATGGAAGACCCTACATACTATAATCCCACAAACTACAACTAAGATCAGTTGCAGCCAAATTAATAGATAAATATTTAAATAAATAAAATGCTCATCATAAAACTGAAATAAGGTGACTTAAAAAACTATACAAATAACATAAAAGCTAAGTTTTCTGAAAAAGTGTATAAAACTCTTAGGACAACATTGTAAAGCAATTATCCTGCAAATAAAAACTAAAGAAAAAAGCTCTTAGGAAAATTTACAGTGAACAAAACTAGATCACTATGAAACATTAAAATAAAGACACCCATATATCTGTGAAAATGAAATGATCATAATCATGACTAAAATGTATGTATTTAATATTTTTACCTGGTGATATGTCAAAAACAGATTGGGTTCATGTTTTGCACTTTAGGTGATTAAAGATAAAAGAAGCAATCATGCAGATAAAAAAAGCAATCATAACTCTAATGTCTATACAGTTCATGGAATTCTCTAGGTCAGAATACTGGAGTGGGTAGCCTTTCTCTTCTCCAGGGGATCTTCCCAACCCAGGGATCAAACCCAGGTCTCCCACATGGCAGGCACATTCTTTACCAGTAGAGCCACAAGGGAAGCCCATATTTAGCTTTAATATAGGATAAAATTTCAATCTTGTCCATTGCTGATTCAACAACTTAAGCTGAATTGTAACAATTTTACCTCTTTTCTATTGTCCATTTTAAAATGATATAGTTATTTTCCCATCTCTGAAATAACATATAGAATTATCTTAGAGTCAATAATTTTAAGAGAAAAGATATTTCTATGGGTACATTCAAAACCTGTACTGACTCTACACTGTTGGACTTTGTGCTTTATCCACAAAGTTTCATTGAATTCAGACATCTTGAGATGAAACTGCTAGTAATTTGAGAAGGAAGTGTTGCCTTAAGCATTTATGTTCTGACAGCTCCTATGATGAATGCAGTTTGATGGTAATTCATACTCTATAAATGAATAGGCAAAAAAACCCAAAAAACAGAAAGAGGAGTCATCTGATTATTCTCTTACCGTAAAAGAAAATTGTTTTGGAGCATGAGGTTGAATGCTGACTCTGATATCATGTGTTCAAAATGCAAGGTGCCCAAAGTTGCATTAACAAAAGTAAATATATGAATTTTGTGTCATGGGGCTGCAGGGACCGGGATTCATTTTATGTAATATAGTAATATTATAATGCTTAAAAATAAACAACATAAATAACAAAAAAACTTGAGAATTTATTTTGTATTTGGATGAATGGTCGATTATATTTCCGGACACTTAACCGTAGATCAAGGTCTCTGTTATTGGTTCTTAATCTGCCTATCTGCCCCCATCTGAAATTCCTACTATTAAGGTTATGCTTCTGAGGACAAAAATATGTGATTTGAATTATCAGTCTCTTATCTGAATTAATATCTGAATTAAATACACAATAAATGATTATAATAATTAATATATTAGTAAAAATAAAGAGTCCAGTATTAAAAGAAATTTTCAATGCTAGTATCAATGAAGCACTAAGTGTGAAGGCTTAGACCAGCTGAAGCAGTTGTAGGGTATAGATGTGTGTGTGTGTGTGTTTTAGGACAATCATGGGAAGTCTTCTGATTCTACCTTTTATATCTTTGCCCTCCATACCTGGGTTAAAGTGGCAGAGATCAGAAGCACAGAATGAGAGGTGAAAAGTTCCAACCACTCTGTACTAAAAATAATAAATGAAAATCAACACAACTTATAGACTCAGAGAGATAGGCTTGATTTGAAATACAGGTTATGCGTGCTCTAGAGAAAGACTACCAGGGTTTCAAACGTAAGTAAACTTGGTTTAGTACTTTAGCTTTATTGTACCTTACTTTTCTCATTGGTAAAACAAGCATATTTATTTATCTTTATTATTGAGTCATATCCAGGGATAAAAATAAGCTAATATATTCCTCGTGACTTAATCTATATTTGACACAAAGAAAATAATAAATATTTCTCCTTATTAAAAAAGGAAAATTCAGTGTCAATTTTTTTACACGAAGTAAATTTACCTTTGGTTTGCCCATATATTCCATTTTCCAAGTAATTTTTTTAGGTGACTTTGATGTTCAAACATTAGAAAAATTTTTTTCCTCTCACTGTATTTTGTGATAGTCAAAGGGTCTGCATTATGCAAGTGCAGTGAGAATTTCCTGTATTGTGGTTCCTGAAGCATTTTAGAAGACAATGATTTTACTGTCTCTTCATACTACACATCCATGTCTCATCGGCAGAAGAACTGAACACACTTTGATACACAGTTTTTCTTATTTTAAAGGATTTCTTCACAACTTTCCGGTTCCTTAGCCTCCAGCTTAGCTTCTAGATCTAATCTCATTTCTTTGAACCAGCATCCATCGTGTCTTACCTTCACTGACATTGGACGACATCTCACATGGCAGGTATGTGCATCCCAAGTCATAATATGAAAAAAATGAAAATAGCCGGGAAAGATATCTCATGAGCATGGCTGATTTCAGGGAATGCTTTAATTTAATAAGAAGGATGCAGTTTTAGGCTTCCCATGTTTCAGCACTTTTTACTTCAATTTCACTTTTCTGATTCTTCATTCTGTAACTTAGCAATAACTTTGTGAATCTTCGTCAACAGATTTAAAGAGTCGATTCTGACAAGGATAGCTCTAAATTCTGATTGGGATCTGAATTTATGAGGAAAAAATGCAAACAATATAATTCTAGCTTGGACATAAATAGAAAATGTTAAATGTTAACGACTCAATGCTTGAAAGTGCTTTTTTACATTCACCATTTGTGTTATGACACCCCCGAATCATCCAGATTAACATTTTGACATATTGCATTGTTATTCATGACACCACACTTTGGGGTGCATTCATGTTAATGCAGAATCTCCTGATGCTAGATTATTCTAGGGAAAAGGTCTGTAAGCAAGGAATTTTTGGCATGAGAAAATGTAGTATATGTGAAAAATGGTTCCCGTAAAAATGAATGTTTATGTCATAAGTTAATGTACTGTGGAAATAAAGCCAAGCGCTCAAGGTATTATCTGTAGGTTGATCGTGGAGCCTCTCACCACACCAGGTCCAGAGTACTCACATGTCTTCTCTTTCTGGTACAGCCTTTATAAAGCCATCAGCAGCTTGACAGTTGAGATTAGCAGAAGGGCATGCTCCCAAAGGATGCCTGGCATGCTGCAATCCATGGGGTCTCAAAGAGTCAGACACAACCTAGACTGAACTGAACTGAACACACCCAAGTATTGAAACAGTTTCGTGATAATGATAGAATATGTTAAATGAAAGGCTCTGGGTCTAGAAAAGCTTTCATTCAAATTCTGACTTGGATACTTAATAGCTTTGAACGTTGAGAAAAACAGCCTTGTTAATGGACAGTAAGTTTTCTGATCTACCTAATGGGAGTCATACATTCTGTCTTATGATTTTGTTGCTGTTGTTTTTGTGAAAATAAATTCGTTATATCAGCCCATTAAACAGAACTTGGGGCCTGTTGATCTCTTTTTACTACAGATCTCTAAGCTTCTTTGCCAAATTAAAAAATTAAAGGTAATACTGAGATAGAGAGGATGAAGAGGAAAATGTATGGATAATCTCACTGAAGAATAAAGTACATTATATAAAAATGTTGGTAACAAGTGGAGTTCTGAATGGGATATCTTCATTTTCCAGCATTTTTCTGGCAAAATGATTGGCTTATCAAGCCAAAGAACTTTTTGGATCCTTTCACTGGTTTCTGCTTTTAAGAATTCCCATTTTTTTTTCTTTAAATCATTACCTTATCTTTCTTTCTTTACAGGTTTTCAGACCACTCCCTGGAGGTTGATTTCTGGAGTTTTAGGAGTAATATGCCTTTTGTTGATGGCAGCTTTGGGAGTTTTGTTGAAAAATTGTAAGTTTTTATAGTCAAGGCTTTATAAAAAAAATCAAAATTGTGATGAAGCTATCTTACAAGAAAAGTTTCATTTTGCTAACATGTAAAAGATCCTGATGCTGGAAAAGATTGAAGGCAAAAGGAGAAGGGGTGGCAGAGGATGAGATGGTTAGATAGCATCACTGACTCAATGGGCATGAATTTGAGCAAACTCCCAGAGAGAGTGGAGGACAGAGGAGCCTGGTGTGCTGTAGTCCATGGGGTCGCAAAGAGTCAGACTTGGACTTAGTGACTGAACAGCAACAATATTTTGTTATTTCGTAAATGTTTAGCTGACAAAGTAAATTTCTTATCTTTTCTTACAGCACTTACTAAACAAAGTGTTCAGCTTGGACCCTCCACAGAACTCAGTGAAGGTTGGTTTCACACTTTGGAAAATTTTTGTGTTGGTAGAGAAGGAAATAAACAGTTTCTTGGTTTTCTTACACAGAAGTTTGATGGAATATTACAGTCATACCAACTGATGTGGCAATTGTAGGATAGTCCATTTCATTGTTCATTTAAGAATTATTAAACACATGTATTAAATGTATTAATAAGAAATGTATACTATTTATATATTTATATAATTAATATATACTATTTATATAATTAAATAATAAGAAAATTATTATATTGAAATGATATATTTTCCAATGTGGTGATCATGTAAAAATAAACACAAAAATTACAGCAAATATTATAATTAGCAAAAATAAATTGCAAAGAAAAAATGGCAAAAAATAAGTTGCAGTAAATAGTCTAGCTAATTCTAATTACCTGCTTGTGTTTGTTGATAACCTTTACTTTTATATCTTTACCTTTACCTCTGCTTCTTCCATAATTTAAAAAGTAATATGGAGATTAATGCAATTCTAAACTTTACTTAACCAGTGAAAGTCAGCTCAAAGTCCTAGTTTTTTTTTTTTAAATAGAAGATCTTTTATTTGCTCTTCAACCCACTGTACTCTGGTTTCTGACCCTATCACCCAACAAAAGTCCAAGTTTTCAAATGTATTTTTGTACTCAGATGCTCTCCAAGCTGTCTTCTGTGTTCATATATCTCTTCACTTGTATCATTTTCTCCCCTGAGCAGTTTTCCAACTTTATTGAGATGCAATTGATAAAAGACATTGCATAAATTTAATGTGTGCGGCTTCCACGATGGCTCAGCGGTAAAGAATCCCCCCTACAACACTGGAGACGTGGGTTCGATCCCTGGGTGGGGAAGATGTCCTGGAGAAGGAAATGGCAACCCATTCCAGTATTCTTGCCTGGGAAATCCAGTGGTCAGAGGAACCTGGTGGGCTACAGTCCATGAGGTCGCAAAACAGTCAGACACAACTTAGTAACAAGTTTTGTGTACAATGTGCTGATTTGGTACACTTATTATTATTATCCCAAAGCACTCACTAACATCACCATTATGTCACACAACTATCATTCTATTCATGGTGAGAACATTCAAGAACTACTCCTGTGGCAACTCACAAGTAAGTAATACGGTATTGTTAACCTTAGTTACAATGGTGCACAGTAGATTCCCAGAACTCATTCATTTTCTAACTGGAGAAGTGTATACCAATTTTTTTTTTTGGTATTGACCACAAAATGTGGCTTGTGGGATCACAGTTTCTTGACCAAGGATTGAACCAGAGTCCGGGCAGTGAAAGTTTGGAATCTTAACCACTGGATTACCAAGGAATTCCCATGAACCTTTCAACAGACCCATTTACCCCACATCCCATCCCCTGGTAATCACCGTTCTATTCTAAAATTTCAGCACCATTCATTTGACAAAGATTTGACTGTTGCTGAGGACTTTATCACTAGTAAACTGAATGGTCCAATTTCAAGCTAATTATTCTTTTATTTTCATTTTGAAAATAAAGTATCGAGAATTCTTTTTTTTTTTTTTTGATCTTCTGACTGCACCACGTGGCATATGGCATCATAGTTTCCCAACCAGCGATGAGAAACTTTGCACTGAAAGCCCAAAGTCTTAAAGACTATTCCACCAGGGAAGTCTTCAGAATTCTTTTGTGACTCAGGAAATGTGCTAAAATGATTTCCTTCTTTACATATCTCTTTCATCTAATTTAATTTTTCTTTCTTTCTTTTTTTTTTTTTAATCAAAAATTTGCTTTCATTTTGCTGTGATTTATGTAAATGTTGTCTTTGATCAAAAGCAATACTCACCCCGAGGCATAAGAGCAGTCACAACTTTAGCATAGATGTAAAAGACAAATGGACAAAGAAAAGGACAAAACAGAATGCCAGCATAGTCTACTTTTAACTACACAGCAGAGATCAACTTTGGGTAGCTTTCTCAAAAAGGTTCTTACCACTGTCCCCCATCCTACCATCTGCTACACTGTATCTGAAGATACTTAATTTCTTTGTATACTTACCCAAATTATCACTAAATATAGTTCATAAATGATTGAAATTTATATAATTCTACCCCTATCTCTAGAATATAATCTCCATGAGGAAAAAGGGTCATGGCTGAGTTGTTTAAATTAATATTCCCTGAACTGTGGTGGATGCAGTAAATTCTCAAAGGATATTTGTAGAAAAGATTCATAAATAACAAATGATTTTTTTTGGTTGCTGATTTATTTATTTTTAAATTTTTATTTATTTATATTTTTTGGCTACATCATGAGTGGCATGTGGGAACCTTCTTTTTTTTAAAAATTTATTTATTTATTTTAATTTGAGGCTAATTACAATATTGTAGTGTTTTTCTGCCATACATTTGCATGAATCAGTCATAGGTGTACATGTGTCCCCCATCCTGAAAACCCCTCCCACCTCCCTCCCCATCCCATCCCTCAGGGTCGTCCCAGCGCACCAGTCCTGAGGGCCCTTTCTCATGCATCGAACCTGGACTGGCGATCGATTTCACATATGGTAATGTACATGAATGACAAATGATTTTTGAAAAATAAATAGCACTGAACAAAAAATTGAACCTCCAACGTCATCTAGTCGTGTTTTATTTTTTCTCTTAGAATCTGGCTGCTATTCTTGCCAAGAAAAGTGGATTGGCTACCAAAGCAACTGTTATTTCATTTCTAATGAATTAAAAACATGGAAAGACAGTAGGGATTTTTGTGTTTCTCATAATTCCAGTCTACTTCAGATACAAACCAGAAATGAACTGGCAAGTATTTAATTCCGATTTTCTACATTTTCTTTGCCTTAAGAAAATATATTATCTATGTAAGCTGAATACTTTGATTCGTCTTTAATCAGATAACAAGTGGATGATTATATTTGAACTAATATCCTATACTTTGAAACCGTCACAAAATCAACCCAAAATTTCTCAAAGATTTACATTATAGGAGTGTTGACAGATAAAATACAGATAAAGTTTTAGAAAGAATTCAAAGTAGAAATAAAAATAACCTATTTTAGCTAAAAATAACTTATTTTTAGCTCTTTAATTGAATTTCTAATTTATTTTGTAATTATATGGCTTTTGTTATCACTCTTGGGTGTAATGTGAAATGTATATGTAGAATATTATAAAACAATTAGCTCTTTGGTAAAGGTTCTCTAGCTCCCTGTAGAACCTGTGCTAAGACTTATCCCTCAATATGCTGTTGATTTGGGATCAGACTCGACTGATGGTCCCCTATGAAGGAAGTGCTCCATGAAAACTCTAACACCCATTATGACATTTTTCATTCCTTCAAGAAGTGGTATTCCTTCAAGAGACTTTGTGGTATTTTTTCCACAGAAATGGATTTGATGAATGAGAAACAGGAAGAAAGTGACTGACTACACCTCCTAAATTAGAAGTTAAAATTGATTTTAGTTTGTATTAGTTTGGTGCAAAAGTAATTGTGGTTTTGCCTTGTTGAAAATTGCTGTTGGATATTGGAAAACATTCTTAAATAAATGTGATTATGTTATATACCATTTAACATGCATTTCTCACTTTATTTATTTATTTATTTTTGCTAGTGACATCACTTGCTGTTTATTTTATATTTATTTTAGGCTATAGAAACTGTTAGACAAAGAGCAAATTTAAGCAATTTTTAAATTCAAGTTCAAAATGGGTTATAAAGCAGTGGAGACAACTTGCAACATCAACAATGCATTTGGCCCAGGAACTGCTAACAAAAGTACAGTGTGGCAGTGGTTCAAGAAGTTTTGCAAAGGAGACAAGCGCCTTGAAGATGAGGAGTGTAGTGGCCGACCATCGGAAGTTGACAACGACCAATTGAGAGGATCATCAAAGCTGATCCTCTTACAACTACACAAGAAGTTGCCCAAGAACTCAGCATTAACCATTCTGTGATTATTTGGCATTTGAAGCAAATTAGAAATGTGTAAAAGCTCTAAAAGTGGGTGCCTCATGAACTGATAGCAAATAAACAAATCATTATTTTGAAGTGAAGTGCCGTCTTCTCTTATTCTATTCAACAGCAAACCATTTCTCAAGTGGATTGTGATATGTGATGAAAAGTGGATTTTATACAACTGGCATTGGCCAGCTCAGTGGTTGGACCAAGAAGAAGCTCCAAAGCATTTCTCAAAGCCAAATTTGGACCAAAAAAAGGTCATGGTCACTGTTTGGTGGTTTGCTGCCCGTCTGTTCCACTATAGCTTTCCAAATCCATTACATCTTAGTGAAACCATTACATCTGAGAAGTCTGCTCAGCAAATCGATAAGATGCACCAAAAACTGCAATGCCTGCAACTGGCATAGGCCAACAGATAGGACCCAATTCTTCTCCATGAAAATGCCTGACTGCAGGTTGAAAAACAAACACTTCAAAAGTTGAACAAATTGGGCTACAAAGTTTTACCTCATCTGCCATAGTCACCTGATTTCTTGCCAATTGACTACCACTTCTTCAAGCATCTCCATGAGTTTTGCAGGGAAAATGCTTCCACAACCAACAGGAGGCAGAAAGTGCTTTCCAAGAGTTCGTCAAATCCCAAAGTATGGATTTTTATGCTACAGGAATAAACAAACATATTTATCGATGGCAAAAATGTGTTGATTGTCATGGTTCCTATTTTGATTAACAAAGATGTGTTTGAGCTTAGTTATAATGATTTAACATTTATGGTCTGAAAGCACAATTACTTTTTTGTACCAACCTAATAGAATTGAAAAACTGAATCTGATACTGGACACTGACTTTTTTAAAAGTACATGTTTCCTAGAGCAGGTTTGAAATAGGTTAATGTGTTGGTCTCTCTTTCCAAGCAGGATTTTATGAAGTTCAGTACCAGTTATTACTGGATTGGACTTTCTTACAGTGAAGAACATCATGCCTGGTTGTGGGAGGACAATTCTACTCTCTCCCAAGATCTGTAAGTTTCTGGCATCAAAACTTTTTCTGTTCTTTTTGAGTTTATACTTGGATTTGATCATTCCTTTTCCCATATACTAATAATTTCTTCTTCATTACAGAGTTCATTTATTTCACACTGTAAATCCAAAGAACTGCATAATATATAGCCCAAGCGGAAGTGCTCTGGATGAAGACTGTGAACGTACATATAGTTACATCTGTAAGCAACAGTTTATTTAGGTGTTTCTTGGGGCAGAAGTATTATGCAATGAAGATTTACTTAGAATGGCAGCATATTATTGCTATCTATTTCTGGGATCTGTAAAGTGTTTCAAATTGTGTCTTATCAGTCAAATAATTTTCATATATTTGAAAACATAGGCTTAAACTTTTTTTATCAATACATGATTGATATATAAATTATATTGGTTTTAGGTATACAACATAGCAATAACTAGACAATAAGTCTAATTAACATTTATCATTGTTATAATTACAATTTTTTTTAGTTACAATTTTTAAATTTTGCAATGTGTTTTAAAATTGATGAAACTTGTGTACCTACACTGAAATTATAGAGTCAAGATAAATAATTTCATGAATATTTAATGTATATGGTCAACTGTGAATTTCATAACTTATACATCTATTCTTAGAAATTCTCTCTGCTGAAATTTAAATAAAACCTAATTTCTACCAAATAATATATATCAAAATCATATCAATCTTTTGTACGGCCTACTAGGTTGAAAATTCCCATCCTGATCTCTTTTTTCTGGAAGCAAAAATAGCTTTAATGCTCTTTTTAAATTCTTCCTGGATATCCATGCATTTATATCTTCTAATTTAAATCTGCAGTTGCATTATAATAGTTTCTTCCTGTGCATCCCAGGGTTCAGAGGGTTTCACATTTGTGTGTCTTCTCTTGATGTTACAAAGTTCCGCATAAGACTTGGAAGTCTCTGCCCAAGTATGTAGTCTCACAGATGACTTTCATATTTTGGTAAAGGAAAGGTAATCTAAGCCCTGATCACATAAATATAGAGTCTCGTTTTGCTCCATAGATCTTTCTTGCCTTATGCTTATCTATCTTTAAAAAAAAAAAAAAAATCATCCTTACATGTGCTTTGAAGATTTTAATCTCTCATCAATCCCAAAAATCTTTTCCTAAAAGTTATGTAATAAATACTGAACAATTACACTTTTGAGGGGTACAGGGAGCAGTTCATTTTATTGAGGGGTTTTCGAGTAGGTCAAAGAAGGATTGAGAACATAGTGAGTTCTGATGCCTAGGACCTGAATGGGATTTTCCTAACCTCAGAGATATCAAAACCCAAGTCTCCCCCTTTTTACAACTGCTGCATATAACTAACCCAGTTTCAAACCCTGGGTTGGGAAGATCCCTTGGAAAAGGGAATGGTTACACGCTCTAGTACTCTTGCCTGGAGAATTCCATGGACAGAGGAGCCTGACGGACTACAGCCATGGGGGGGTCACAAAGAGTCAGACAGGACTGAACAACTAACACTTTCACTTTTATACATCTTAAGAAATTTGTTTTGACATCTCTATTTGCTTTGTGATTTTATACATTAATTAAATGGTAATAATTAAGAACCTAAAGTTGATTTTAAAAATACTGAGTCAAGATGAGGAAGGAACCTCTTATGTTTTATTTCTCAAAATATAATAGTACTACAAGTTGAACTCTTCACATTTTCATATGAAGGTTGACTTAGGAAAAATGCACTTGTTATATTATGAAAATTACAAGATAGACTAAAGCATCTTTCAAATGCTTAACATGGACTAAGCAAACATGCATTGCACTTTATATATACTTGAAATGTTTTGCCTTTGCTGCTTATGTGATTTTCATAATAATAACATAGTTTTAATTGAATATAAAATGAACATTATAAACAAAGTTACACCGACACACACCATCTTTTTTATCACTTCCAGAATGTAGGGAAAAGGAAATTTAAAAAAATCAAAACTATTGTATTTGTAACAAACATCTTATTTAACTGCTTTCTTAGAAAAAATTCAAATCTCATCTGACTAAATATGGAGCCTCTTTTATTTTAATAAATCTTGCTCATTTCTCTATCTCTAGAAGACTAAATGTATCCATGTTTATTTTATATCTTTAATAAATATTCATTCAATTGTGTCAAGCTCTTTGTGACCCCACGACTGTAGCCCCCCAACCAGGCTGCTCTCTGTCCATGGGGTTTCCTAGGCAAGAATACTGGGGTGGTAGCCATTTCTTTCTCAGGGGATCTTCCTGACCCAGGGATCAAACCTGGGTCACTTGCATTGCAGGCAGATTCTTTACCCTCTGAGCCACCAGGGAAGCTTCAATAAATACTACACAAAAACATTTGAAACCACTTACATTGTTGTTGTTAAAATGTATGTGTTTCTACTCAAAATATAAAGACTAAGAAAATTATTTTGAAATTTCTTAATTTTATTGGGTTTTGTTAAACTTAATTTGAGTCTCCTGCTTTGAAGCCTTGGTTCATGTAATTGCCTCCCAATTTTTCTCGAAATAAAAATAATTTATGTTCTGGTCTCTTAAAATCCAGCACTTTTTGTTTTTCTTGGGTGTTTTGTTCATCCTTCTCAATAAAGGAGTCATTCACATCTCTTTTTTTCCCTGATCATTCCATAAACTCTTTCCCTAAGCATCAAATATCATATACTGTAAAACTCACTTTTATGATGTTACACATATATCTTTGGAAACCTGCATTGATATTCTTCAGTTCAGTTTAGTTCAGTCAGTGTCTGACTCCTTGCAACCTCATGAACTGCAGCAAACCAGGCCTCCCTGTCCATCATCAACTCCCAGAGTCCACCCAAACTCATGTCCATTGAGTCGGTGATGGCTTCCAACCATCTCATCCTCTGTCATCTCCTTCTCCTCCTGCCCTCAATCTTTCCCAGCATCAGGGTCTTTTCAAATGAGTCAGTTCTTCACATTAGGTGGCCAAACTATTGGAGATTCAGCTTCAAAATCAGTCCTTCCAATGAACACCCAGGACTGATCTCCTTTAGGATGGACTGGTTGGATCTCCTTGCAGTCCAAGGGACTCTCAAGAGTCTTCTCCAACACCACAGTTCAAAAGCATCGATTCTTCGGCACTCAGCTTTCTTTATAGTCCACCTCTCACATCCATAAATGACTACTGGAAAAACCATAGCTTTGACTAGAAGGACCTTTGTTGATAAAGTAATGTCTCTGCTTTTGAATATGCTGTCTAGGTTGGTCATAACTTTCATTCCAAGGAGTAAGCATCCTTTACTTTCATGGTTGCAGTCACCATCTGCAGTGATTTTGGAGCCCCCAAAAATAAAGTCAGCCACTGTTTCCATTGTTTGCCCATCTGTTTGCCATTAAGTGATGGGGCCAGATGCCATGATCTTAGTTTTCTAAATGTTGAGCTTTAAGCCAACTTTTTCACTCTCTTTCACTTTCATCAAGAGGCTCTTTAGTTCTTCTTCACGTTCTGCCATAAGGGTGGTGTCATCTGCATATCTGAGGTTATTGATATTTCTCCCAGCAATCTTGATTCCAGCTTGTGCTTCCTCCAGCCCAGCATTTCTCATGATATACTCTGCATATAAGTTAAATAAGTAGGGTGACAATATACAACCTTGATGTACTCCTTTCCCTATTTGGAACCAGTCTGTTGTTCCATGTCCAGTTCTAACTGTTGCTTCCTGACCTGCATACAGGTTTCTCAAGAGGCAAGTCAGGTGGTCTGGTATTGCCATCTCTTTCAGAATTTTCCACAGTTTATTGTGATCCACATGGTCAAAGGCTTTGGCATAGTCAATAAAGCAGAAATAGATGTTTTTCTGGAACTCTCTTGCTTTTTTGATGATCCAATGGATGTTAGCAATTTGATCTCTAGCTCCTCTGCCTTTTCTAAAACCAGCTTGAACATCTGGAAGTTCACAGTTCATGTATTGCTGAAGCCTGTCTTAGAGAACTTTGGGCATTACTTTACTAGTGTGTGAGATGAGTGCAATTGTGTGGTAGATTGAGCATTCTTTGGCATTGCCTTTCTTTGGGATTGGAATGAAAACTGACCTTTTCCAGTCCTGTGGCCACTGCTGAGTTTCTCAAATTTGCTGACATATTGGGTGCAGAACATTCACAGCATCATCTTTTAGGATTTGAAATAGCTCAACTGGAATTCCATCACCTCCACTAGCTTTGTTTGTAATGATGCTTCCCAAGGCCCACTTGACTTCACATTCCAGGATGTCTGGCTCTAGGTGAGTGATCACACCACCCTGATTATCCGGGTCATGAAGATCTTTTTTGTACAGTTCTTCTGTGTATTCTTGCCACCTCTTCTTAATATCTTCTGCTTCTGTTAGGTCCATACCATTTCTGTCCTTTATTAAGCCCATCTTTTTTTTTTTTTTTCATTTATTAGTTGGAGGGTAATTACTTTACAATATTGTAGTGGTTTTTGCCATACATTGATATGAATCAGCCATGGATTTACATGTGTTCCCCATCCTGACCCCACCTCCCACCTCCCTCCCCATCCCATCCCTCTGGGTCATCCCAGTGCACCAGCCCCGAGCACTTGTCTCATGCATCCAACCTGGACTGGCGATCTGTTTCACACTTGATAATATACATGTTTCGATGCTGTTCTCTCAGATCATCCCACACTCACCTTCTCCCATAGAGTCCAAAAGTCTGTTCTATACATCTATGTCTCTTTTTCTGTCTTGCATATGGCCCATCTTCGCATGAAATATTCCCTTGGTATCTCTCATTTTCTTGAAGAAATCTCTAGTTTTCCCCATTCTATTGATATTCTTAGGTTGTATCTAATTGTATATTTCAAGCATTAATAATACAATTGAGAGTATATGATTTAATTTTACCATTTCACCACACAGAATGCCAATGTAAAGAAACCTTTCCATTTATTTCTTGTTAGACAATGTGACTATCACACCACAGCCAGTTTTACTCTTGAATAAAGTGAGAATTAGAAGAAATAAACTTGTCATACTATGATAGATGCAGGCTTCCCAGGTGGCTCATACGGTAAAGATTCTGCCTGCAATGAAGGAGACCTTGGTTCAATCCCCAGGTTGGGAAGATCCCCTGGAGGAGGGCATGACAACACACTCCAGTAAGCTTGCCTGGAGAATCCCCATGGAAGGAGGAGCCTGGCTGGCTATAGTCCATGGGGGTCATAAAGAGTCAGACATGACTGAGCAGCTAAGCACCCATGTAGATATATATTAAGTGCCATCTTTCAAAACATTTGAAACCTAAAGTTATGAATCATTTCTTGGAGACTTAAATCTTTTGTTTTTGTGTATTATTTTGCAGAAGCAAAGCATGGACATGTTTTAAATTCCATAGTCCAGAAGATCTTATTAGGAAAGTCAGTAATTCTTCTCCCTATTTGTCATTACTCTGGTCCTGCCCCAAGGGCAAACTAATTATTATTCTGTTTTTTCTACTTTTATTAGCTTTCTGCGTAAAAGTTGGGAGAAGTATTTTTTACATTTCTAGCCCAGGATGAATCTTGAAATCTAGCAAAATCAAGGTTTGAAATATTTTTCTAATTGACCATTAGGAGAGTTCCATTCTGTTTTATTATTGTTGTTTTTGTTGAGGGCTTATGAGGCTTATTGGATGTTACAAGAAATAAGGGTGTAAAATAGGATGGATCCTATCTCTTTCAAAGGCAAATTATCTCCAGATAATAATAATATGAATAGTTAGAATATGGCTTGGGGGGGGAAATGCACAATACCCTCCCATACAGAGAATGTGTCATCTTCAGGAGTTTCCCAATTTTCAATAAGGATTCAAGAAATTGATGAAAAGTGCTGACTCAAGTGGCAAATGAGTATCACGACCATTGCATCCTCTCTACTCACAGCACACTCTTTCCCACAAGTTGTACTCAGTCTTGCCCCTCCGACCTCTTTTTATCTTCCTCCAATCCCCACTGCATCATTACCTTATTCTCCTATTCCTCTGGTCAGGAGAGAGTGGAGTCATGGGATTATTCTCTTATTATAAGAAAAAGTAACTTTAGACCATGAGGTTGAATGACCGATTGTGACATCACTTTATTAAAATGCTAGGCACCAAGAATTGCAAAAGTAAATATACAATTTTTTTTTGGTCACTGGAGGCACAGGGGCTGGGAGCCATATTATGTGTTTGACTGTTTCCAACTGCAGCTTTTCTGAACTCCATACCACCTTTTTCCTGGCTCAGAGGCTCAACTAACACCTGCTTGTGGGAAGGTGGCTCTTCTCTTTCCTACGGTTTGTTAAGTGTCTGGTAGTTCTGGTGCTATTCTGCTTCTGTTGTTAAGTCTGCCTTAAGATCTGACCAAGATAATTCATATTTCATAGAACTGCACTGAAGGCAACGTCTCAAGGTGTGAAATTTGAGACAAGAAAAGAAGAAAAGCTGGATAGTAATCCACTCTACCTAGTTTACCCAGAAAGCTCAAAGAATGTTGCTGTGCCCATACATATTTTAGATTCATATCCATTGTTTATATGCTAGTATGTGCATACATACAAACACACACATACCATCTCTTTTTAATCATCCTCTAGAGTGTAGGGAAAAGGAAATTTTTTAAAAATGAAACTATTGTATTTGTAAGAAACAGCTTATTTAACTGTTTTCATAGCAAGAATTCAAATCTCATCTGATTAAAAATGGAACCTCTTATATTGTAATAAATCATGGACATTTCTCTGCCTCAAGAAGAGAGTGAAATGTATTCATCTCTATTTTATCTTCTTGTAATAAGGATTATAGAAATACATTTGAAACCACTTATACTGTTGTTGATAAAAATTTGTGTCTCTACTTAATAAAGGTTAAGAAAAATTATTTTTTAAATGTCCCAATCCTATTGCATTTTGTTAATCTTAATTTGAGCCTCCTGTTTTGAAGACACGGTTCACACAATGATTGCTTCTCAATTTTTCTCAAAATAAAATTAATTTATCTTCTGGTCACTTTAATTCAGCACTTTTCCCATTTCTTTGGTGTTTTTATGTTTATCCTTCTTCAGTAAAGGAGTCCTTCACTTCTCCTTTTCTTCCCTGATCAATCCAGTAAAAACTTTCCCAAAGTATCATGTCATACACTGTAAAACTCACTTTTATAATATTGTTACATATGTATCTTTAGAAACCTGGATCACTATTCTTTTAGTGTATATTTCAAGCACTGATAACACAGTTGGTGAGTATGTGATTTGACTTCACCATTTCACCATACAATGTGCCAGTGAAAAGATTTTATTAGTTCAGAATCCTTCTTTTCTTTTCCCAGGGAATTCTTCCTCTGCCTTAAAAAGAAAATAATTTGCAACTTGATGCTAGCAATTTTCTTTCCACTCAGAGAATGCACCCATTTTCCAAGTGGTGAGATCAAAACAAATTTCTTATTTGGGACCCTTGAAGTATATACCATTACTATATTCTGGAAGATTGATAGGCAAGGAAAAGACTTCATAATTAAGTGGACATTCATTAATTTTCTCCAACTCTCGGTTCAGGTTTGAATGGTCTTTTAGTTACTGGAGTCAACATGGGCATTGGTCAAGGGCATGAGTAAACTACAGAGGAGAAAAGTCGTTCCTACGGTGAATACTTGGGGAGAGGAGATTCTGCTGAGAGCCCTGCATTTTCTGGAAGGAGAAACAAACACGTAAGTGAAGCTGACATCTCAGTGGAGCTTCAGTCTGGGTTCTCTCTGCATCAGACCCCTCCTGATAAAGTTTGAGTGAAAAGCATATTTGGAATGTGTGTGGATAAAGGAGGGAGTGTTAATACAGGAAAGAGAATGTAGAACACAATAAAAGTCATTCTCTTAATCCAGATACTAAAGGAGGAGACTGGAGGCTAACGCTATTGAGTGAACCTGGTGAAAGGGGAAAAAGATAATGCTCAAAACTGCCTCATATTCAGGTCATGGTTGCTGGATTAGAGCAAATACTGAGTGAGACTCGTTGGTTAGGGCCATCCCTGTGAGAATTCCTCAGCACTTCTGGACTGTCAGGTGAGAGCAGCAGAACTTTCAGCAGTTCTAGGAGGGAAAATTTGCACTTGCTGATTTGCCGTAGTTTACAAATATTCCGAGGGATGTGGGAGGGGAGAAGTGACGACATTTGCTTCAAGTGGAGATGTACGGTAGGGAAACTGGTACAAAAACAGTTCAACTGCCCTTGTGCAAAAGGGGATCAATCAACCAGTGCTGACAGCACAGAGAGAATTAGAGGATTTTATATGTATATAAAATCTACACATATATGCATATACAGTCCTCTTTAATCACCTGACTTCTCTGGTGGCTCAGCAGTAAAGAATCCTTCTACAGTGTAGCAGATGCTGGAGACATGAGTTCAGTCCCTGGGTCAGGAAGATCCCCTGGAGGAGGAAGTGGCAACCCACTCCAGGATTCTTGCCTAGAGAATTTCAGGGCAGAGGAGTCTGGCGAGTTACAGTCCATGGAATCGCAAAGGGTTAGATACGAATGAGCAACTGAGCCCACATACGTATGTAAAACATACACATACATGTATACACATGTACATATGTCTACCTATCGGTACCTACCTTCTACTCTATCCACCTATCTGTCTATCTATCTATATCTTTTGTGTGTATATTCATGAGTACATTCAGATATCTTATTTGTGACTTGACATTTACATTGTTACAATCCAATCTTTGATGTATTTTTATCACCGAGTTAGAGAACTAAATGAGGGAGAGAGAAAGAGCAAGGGAAGAAGAAGGAGAAGAAGGGAGAAGTCCCTCTGATTCTACTACTTTTATTTTGCCTTCCGTACTTGGGTTAATAAGGCAAGAACGAGAAGCACCGCATGAAAGCTGGAAAGTTCCAACCACTCTGTACTAAAGAAAATAAATGAAAATTAACAAAACATATAGACACAGAGAGAGAGGCTTAATTTGAAATGTATCTCATGTGTGCTCTAGAGATAGACTACCAGGGTTTCAAACATGTGACCTAGCTTTACTATACCTTACTTTTCTCATTGGTAAAATAAGCATATTTATTTATATTTATTGTGAAGCCACATTCAGGGAAAAGTAAGCTAATATATGCTATGTGCTTCATGTTCGACATGAGGTAAATAATAAACATTTTTCACTATTAAAAACGGAAACTTCTGTGCAAAATATTTTTTGTACTAAGTACATTTTCCTTTGGTTTGCCCATATATTCCATTTTCCAAGTAACTTTTTAGATGACTTTGATGTTTGAACATTAAAAAAAAAAAAAACTTTCCTCTCACCTTATTTTGTAATAGTCAAATGGTCTGCATTATGAGGTTCAGTGAGAATTTCCTGTATTGCGGTTCCAGAAGCATTTTAGAAGATAGTGATTTTACTGTTTCTTGTTCATACTGCACATCCTTGTCTCATCAGCAGAAGATACAAGCACATTTTGATTCACAGTTTTCCTTTTTTAAAATTTCTTCACAACTTTTGGGTTTTTGGTAGCCTTCAGCTTAGCTCCATGGACTAACCTCGCTATCCTTGAACAAGCATCCACAGTGCCTTATCTACGTCGACATTAGACAACATCTCACATGGCAGGTATGTGCAGCCCAAGTTATAAAGTGAAAAAATAAAAATAACCAAAAACATATCTCCTGGGTATGGCTAATTTTGGGCAATATGTTAAGAAAAAATATATACAGTTTTAGGTTTCTCATATATCAGCACTTTTTAATTTCATTTTTCTGATTCTTCATTCTGTCACTTAGAGATGATTTTGTGAAGTTTTCTCAACAGATTTAAAGAGTGGATTTTGGCCAGGATAGCTCTAAATTCTGATTGAGATATAAATTTACCAGGAAAATTATCCTAGGTTTTCTAACCTACCTAATGGGAGTCATGTGCTCCACCTTGGGATGCTTATGTTGTTGTTACCAAAATAAGTTTGTTATCAATATATCAGGGTTTTCCTGTGGCTCAGACAGTAAAGAGTCTGCCTACAATGAAGGAGACCCATGTTCAGTCCCTGGGTTGGGAAGATCCCCTGGAGAAGGGAATGGCACCCCCTCCAGTATTCTTCCCTGGGTAATTCCATGGACTGAGGAAACTAGTGAGGCACAGTCCATGGGGTCACAAAGAGTTGAGTCCATAAAATGGAACTTACTGCTTGTTTATCTCTTTTTACTACAGATCTTTCAGCTTCTTTTCAAATTAAAAAATAATGGTAAATACATTGTACTGAGACAGAACTGATAAAGAAGAGAAGGTACTGATAATCTCAATGAAGAACAAAGTACATCATGTTGAAATGTTGGTATTGGGTAGAGTTCTCAATGCACTGTCTTCATTTTCAAACATTTTACTGGCAAAATGATTGGGTTATCAAACCAAAGAACTTTTTGGATTCTCTCACTGGTTTCTGCCTTTAAGAACTCCTGTATTTGATCTTTAAATCATTATCCTATCTTTCTTTATAGTTTTTCAGACCACTGCATGGAGGTTGATCTCTGGGGTCTTAGGAGTAATATGCCTTTTGTTGATGGCTGCTTTGGGAGTTCTGTTAAACAATTGTAAGTTTTTCTAGTCAAGTCTATATAAAAAGATTAAGATTGTGATGAAACTATCTTATGATAAAATTTTGATTTTTCTAATATGGAGTATTTTGTTATTTCATAAAACAGTGTCTGATAAAGTAAATTTCTAATCATTTCTTACAGCACTTACTAAACAAAGTGTTCAGCCTGGACCCTCCACAGATCTTCAGGAAGGTAGGGTTCCTACTTTGGAAATCTTTCTTGTTGATAAAGAATAAAATAAGCAGTTTCATGTTTTTCTCACACAGAAGCTTGATGGAATATTATAATCATAAAAACTTTCCTGCTAGTTGTAGGATAGTCTTCTTTCATTGTTCACGTAAGAATTGATTAGATTTTGTCAAATACATATTATTTATATATTTAAATGATAAGGAAAATATTACCCTGAAAAAAAATTTTCCAATGTAAGTGTTCATGTTTAAGTAGCAAATAAAAAATACATTATATTTTTATATTTATATTATATATATATACATTATATTTACATTAAAGTAAATATTATAGCCAATCCTAATTACCTGATTGTGTTTGTTTATAACCCATACATTTATATCTTTTTACATTTACCTCTGCTTCTTCTATAACTCAGAAAGCAGCATGGAGATTTTTGCAGTTCTAAACCCTACTTAACACTTAACCTGTGAAAATCAGCTCAAACATCTAGCTGTTGTTTTTTTTTTTTTTCCTCGAACACTCTCCAAGTTGTTTTACTATCTTCTTTGTTCATATAGCGCTTCATTCATATCTTTTTTTTTTCCTGAGCATTTTCCCGGCTTTATTAAGATACAATTGACAAATTATATTGTGTAAGTTTAATGTTTGCAGTGTGTTGATTTGATATACTTATTATTATAATATTATTACCACTGTAGCACTAACTAATACCTCCATCATTTTGTTTCTGTTTGTGGTAAAGACAAACAGTAGTTTAAGAACTACTCCTATAGCAACTCACAAGTATTTATACTACAATACTGTTAGCTCTAGTTATAATGGTGCACAGTAGATTCCCAGAATGAATTCATCTTCTAACTGAAAGCTTATATTTAAAAAAAAAGAAAATTGTTTTGGCCTTGTCTCACAGCTTTTTGGATTTTCGTTACTCTAACACAAATTGGACCCAGGTACTCAGCAGTGAGGGCATTGAGTTTTAACCACTGGACCACCAGGAAATTCCCATGTACCTTTTGACCAACATCTCCCTACTTTCCCCACATCTCAGCCCTTGTTAACCACCATTCTACTCTACACCCTCAAAATTATTTATTTGACAAAGATCTGAATGCCTGCCATGTCATAGAACTTTTATCACTGAGGCTGGTTAATACTGAAGACATGATCACTAATATATTGGGTGGTCAGACTTCTAGCTAATCATTTTATTTATCATCATTTTGAAAATAAAATATGCCGAATTTTTCTCTCAGAAAATACGCTATAATTCATTCTTCCTTTTAATACTTCTTTCATCTAGTTAACTTTTAATTACATAGAAGAAATCAGCTTTGGACTACTGCCTTAAAAAGGGTTCTTCTAATCACCTCACATCCTACAATCTGCTATACTGTATTTGAACACAGTGAATTTCTTGTGTATACTTACCCAGATTAGCATTAAAAATAGTTCATAAAAAAAATAAAAATAGTTCATAAAGACTAAAACGCATGCCATTCTCTATCTCTAGAATATAATCTCCATGAAGAAAAAGAGTCAGGTCTGGGTTGTTCAGATAAATATCTGCTGATGTGTAGTGTATGCAGTAAATTCTCAAAGAAGATTTGTAGACACAGTTAATAAATAACAAGTACTTTTTGAATGAGAAAGTAGCACTGAAAAGAAACTGGATCTCCAATGTCATCAAGTCATGTTTTATTTTTTCTCTTAGGATCTGGCTGCTATTCTTGCCAAGAAAAGTGGATTGGCTACCAATGCAACTGTTATTTCGTTTCTAATGAATTAAAAACATGGAAAGACAGTAGGGATTTTTGTGTTTCTCATAATTCCAGTCTACTTCAGATACAAACCAGAAATGAACTGGTAAGTATTTAATTCTTATTTTCTACATTTTATTTGACCCAGAAAAATATATTATCTATACTTTGATTCAAGTCTTTAATCAGATAGCATATGGATGATTATATTTGAACTAATTTCCTATACTTTGAAACCATCATAAAATCGAGCTAAACTTTCTCTCAGGTTTACATTATAGGAGTGCTGACAGATAAAGTATAAGAAACTGTTTAGAGAGTATTCAAAGAAGAAATAATAGGTCATTATTTTTATTCCAACAACTTTTAACTTTTAGTTCTTTAAGTGAATTTATAACTGATTTTGTAATTATACAACATTTGCTATCATTTGGGTATAATGTGAAATGAATAGGTAAAATATTATAAAATAATAACCCAACTCTTAATAAAAAGTTCTTAGCTTCCTGGAGAAACTGCGGTAAAGATTTATCCCTCCAGATGCAGTCGATTTGGGATCAGATTTGGTTATTGATCCCATTTGAAGGAAGTGTTCCATGAAAACTCTCACACCCTTTATGACATCTTTCATTCCTTCAAGAAGTGAGATTTTTGTGGGTTTTTTTTTTTTTTTTTTTTTTGCCTCCATAAATGAATGGGTTTGGTGAATGAGAAATAGTAGGCATGTGACTGACTCTTTTTCCCAAATTAGAAGTTAAAAATGATTTTAGTGTGTATAGTTGAAAAACTGATGCTGGACACTGGCCCCTTTAAATGTACTTGATTCCTAGAGTAGATTATAAATAGATTAATATGTTGTCTCTGTTTCCATGCAGGATTTCATGAAGTTCAGTACCAGTTTTTACTGGATTGGGCTTTCTTCCGGTGAAGAACATGATGCCTGGTTGTGGGAGAACAAATCTACTCTCTCCCAAGATCTGTAAGTTTGTGGTACCAAAACCCTTTTTTCTGTTCTTTTTGAGTTTATCCTTGGATCTGATCAGAGAATTTAATATCCAGGACCATTATAACTAAGATATCCTATTTTGGGCATGAAACTATAAAAAAGAGAATAGATACAACATAATAAAATTTTTAACCACATGCACAACATCCAAGTGTTTGCTCAAGAGCTTTCGACATATGATTTTGTTTCCTGCCTTGGTACAAGCGCTTGGATATGTATGCATATGTACAGATTCTCACATGTATGAAAGCAGTCCAGAGAAAACAGTATGTCCATTATTTTTCTTATTCTGGTGGAGACCGATATTCTCAGCATTGGCCGATGTTTCAAATATTCTGGGTTTATTTCCAGTATATTTGTAAGCTTCAAATCTCATTTTCATTCTTAAATATGAGATTTAACAGCATCATACATTGAGAAATTTTATAATCTGATTTCTTCCTGGACTAGACTTAGTTAATACATTTTTAAACAACATAGAAGCAAAGAATTTTAAACAACATAACACATATCAAAATCATTAAAAACAACAACAAAACCAAAAAATCTCCAACCTCAATGCTATTGATTATTGAGCATACTGTGTTTTGGTAACATTGTACTCTGAAATTGTGAAAAATGACTTGAATGAAGAAGATAATGACTCAAGATGTAATATCTCATTCAAATGCTTCTAAATGTTCCCTAATTCTATCATTTAGTAAGAACCACATCTTTGAATGTTTTCATTTCTTGTTCTTGTATATTAAAATTTTCTTCTTCATTGCAGACTTCCTTTCCCTAAATATGTAAATCCAAAGAACTGCATGACGTATAGGCCAGGAGGAATGATTTTGGATGGACACTGTGGAAAGAAGTTTCGTTATATCTGTAAACAACAGCTTATTTAGATGTTTCTTGGGGCAGAAGTGTTGTGCAATGGAGATTCAGTATTACTTAGAATGGTTACAGATTGTATTACTTACCTCTGGGATCTTTAAAATGTTCCAAATTGTGTTTTATCAATCATATAATTTTCATGTATTTGAAAATATATATTTAAATTTTTTATCTCTATGCAATTGGTATATAACATTATGTTAGTTTTAGGTATACAACATAACAATAACTAAGATAGTATGCCTAATTCATCAACATATATAGTTACAATTTTAAAATTTTGCTATGTGTTTTAAAATTGATGAAACTTGTGTACCTACACCTGAAATTATAGAGTCAAGATAAATAATTTAATGAATGTTCAATGTATATGGTATGGATTCAACAATTTATGCATCTATTTTTGGAACTTCTCTCTGCTGAAATTGAAATAAAACTTAATTCAGGCCAAACAATATATATTAACATCATATTAGTTCTTTGTATGGTGTGCTAAATTGAAAAGTCCCATCCTCATATTTTTTCCTCTGAAAGTAAAAATAATTTTAGTGTTGGTTTTAAGTTTTTGGTGGATATCTATTCATCTATACGTTCTTATTTAGACCTGAAAGTGGCATATAATAATTTCTTCATATGTGTCATAAGGGTTAAGTAACACATTTGTGTGTCTTCTCCTGATGTTACCAAGTACTGCAGAGCAATTGGAAAGTTATACCCAAGTATGTGATCTTACAAGATTGCCTTCACATTTTCCCAGGGGGAGGGGAACCTGAGCTCTGATCACATGAATATACAGTCTTTTTTTTGTTGTTGTTTTTTCAAGTATCTTTCTTGCCTTATGCTTATCTGACAGTAAAAAAAGCCACTCTTACATGTGCATTTAAGATTTCAATTTCTAATCAGTCCCCCAAATCTTTTCCTAAATGGCATGTGATAAAATATTGGACATTTAGTATTTAGGAGGACAGGGAGCAGGCTTTTTTAATGAGGGGTTTCTGAGTGGGTCAGTGAAGGGAAGGGCACACAATGAGTTGTGATGTTTGTGACCTGAATAGATTTTTTCCGACTCAGAAATATCAAAACCCAATTCCCTCTTTTAGAAAATAACTGTTGAACATATATCTAAAGAAATTTTTACTGACATCTCTATTTGTTCTCTTCTTTTGTATTTCAATTAAATGATTATAATTAAGAGCTCAAGGATGATTTTCAAAATACAAAGAGTCAGGAAGAGATAAGAACCTCTCATGTTTTACTTCTCAAAATTCAAATATAATAGTAATACAACTTGAACTCTTCATTCTTATATGAAGATTGACTTAGGAAAAATGCACTTATATTATTCTATGAAAAACACAGGATGGCTGTAACATCTTTCACATATTTAACTTGGACATGCATTGCACTTTCTACATATTTAAAATGTTTTGCCTTTGCTGTCTGTATCATTTTTGTAACACTATAGTTTTAAAATTGCATTTATAAAGAGCAGTATAGACAAGCTTATTAAGAAAACAGTTTTCTGTTCCAATTGTCCAATCAATCTGTCCTCTTCCCACACAAAAAAATTTCCTCTGAGTATTTTGCTTGTTTGTTTTTTCTACAGAGAAAAAATGTAGGAAATATATTTCTACATAGGATATGTATAGATGTATGTTTATTTTTTATGCAGGAAATAAGTGAAATTATGAAAATTCTATTTTCATAATTTTTGTCAAGGATGAATATCAACTGTGTTCTTGTAGCCACATTCAAGCATGGGTTGAAATTGCTATTCTAACATCATCACTCTATGAATTTTACACAGTTTAATCTTTTTTTTTTTTTACTGAGAATTCATGAATATTTATTACAATATCACAAGAGCAATGAGGAAACAGAAGGTGTTAAATGTTACAGATTATATCTAATTTCAGAGAATAATCTATTTGAAATTTGTCTTCACTGAGGAAGGAAAATTCCTGTTGCCTTCTAAAGACAGCTCAGAGGTTTTCTTCAGCTCCCATATCATACCCATATCATTAGCTCATATATCCCATATCATTTCAGGTCCCATATCATTTCAGGTCCCATATCATTTCAGGCTGGGAGCTGACTGAGGTTCAGATAATGAACTCCTTATTGCAAAATTCAGACTTAAATTGAAAAAAAGTAGGGAAAACCACTAGGCCATTCAGGCATGACCTAAATCAAATCCCTTACGATTATACAGTGGAAGCAGGAAATAGATTCAAGGAATTAGATCTGATAGACAGAATGCCTGAAGACCTATGGACAGAGGTTTATGATATTGTACAGGAAGCAGTGATCAAGACCATCCCCAAGAAAAATAAATGCAAAAAAGCAAAATGGCTGTCTGAGAAGGCCTTACAAAGAGCTGTGGAAAGAAGAAAAGCTAAAGGCAAAGGAGAAAAGCAAAGAAATACCCATTTGAATGCAGAGTTTCAAAGAATAGCAAGGAGAGATAAGAAAACCTTCTTCAGTGATCAGTGCAAAGAAATAGAGCAAAACAATAGAATTGGGAAAGATTAGAGATCACTTCAAGAAAATTAGAGATACTAAGGGAACATTTTGTGCAAAGATGAACTCAATAAAGGACAGAAATGGTATGAACCTAACAGAAGTAGAAGATATTAAGAAGAGGTGTCAAGAATACACAGAAGAACAACACAAAAAAGATCTTCATGACCCAGATAATAAGGATGGTGTGATCACTCACCTAGAGCCAGACATCCTGGAATGCAAAGTCAAGTGGGTCTTAGGAAGCATCACTACTAACAATGCTAGTGGAGGTGATAGAATTCCAGTTGAGCTATTTCAAATCCTAAAAGATGATGCTGTGAAAGTGCTGCACTCAAAATGCCAGCAAATTTGAAAACTCAGCAGTGGCCACAGAGCTGAAAAATGTCAGTTTTCATTCCAATCCCAAAGAAAGGCAATGCCAAAGAATGTTCAAACTACCACACAATTGCACTCATTTCACATGCGAGCAAAGTAATACTCAAAATGCTCCAAGCCAAACTTCAACAGTACATGAACCATGAACTTCCAGATGTTCAAACTGGATTTAGAAAGGCAGAGGAACCAGAGATCAAATTGCCAACATCCGTTGGACCATCGAAAAAGCACAAGAGTTTCAGAAAAACATCTACTTCTGCTTTATTGACTATGCCAAAGCCTTTGACTGTGTGGATCACAACAAACTATGGAAAATTCTTAAAGAGATGGGAATACCTGATCACCTGACCTGCCTCCTGAGTAATCTGTATGCAGGTCAAGAAGCAACAGTTAGAACCAGACGTGGAACAACAGACTGGTTCCAAATCGGGAAAGGAGTATGTCAGGCTGTATATTGTCACCCTACTTATTTAACTTATATGCAGAGTACATTATAAGAAATGCTGGACTGGATGAAGCACAAGCTGGAAACAAAATTTCTGGGAGAAATATCAATAACCTTAGATATGCAGAAGACACCACACTTATGGCAGAAAGTGAAGAGCTAAAGAGCTGCTTGATGAAAGTGAAAAAGGAGAGTGAAAAAGCTGACTTAAAACTCAGCATTCAGAAAACTAAGATCATGGCATCCGGTCCCATTATTTCATGGCAAATAGATATGGAAACAATGGAAACAGTGCCAGACTTTATTTTTTGGGGCTCCAAAATCACTGCAGATGGTGACTGCAGCCATAAATTAAAAGTTGCTTGCTCCTTGAAAGAAAAGCTATGACCAGCCTAGACAGCATATTAAAAAGCAGAGACATTGCTTTGCCAGAAAATGTCCATCTAGCCAAAGCTATGGTTTTTCCAGTAGTCATGTATGGATGTGAGAGGTGGAGTATAAAGAAAGCTGAGGGCCAAAGAATTGATGCTTTTGAACTGTGGTGTTGGAGAAGACTCTTGAGAGTCCCTTGGACTGCAAGGAGATCCAACCAGTCCATCCTAAAGGAGATCAGTCCTGGGTGTTCATTGGAAGGACTGATGCTGAAACTGAAACTCCAATACTTTGGCCACCTGATATGAAGAGCTGACTCATTGGAAAAGACCCTGATGCTGGGAAAGATTGAAGGTGGGAGAAGAAGGGGACAACAGAGGATGAGATGGTTGGATGGCACCACTGACTTGATGGACATGAGTTTGAGCAAACTCCAGGAGTTGGTGATGGAAGGGAGGCCTGGCTGCAGCAACCCATGGGGTCGCAAAGAGTCAGACATGACCAAGCAACTGAACTGAACTGAACTGATAATTTCAGGGCATTATCATGTAAAGTGCTGGCTTACAGGAAGGTTACTAGTTACCCATGGTAAAGTGTCCTTCTTACTATTGGCCTCATCATATTAATTACATTCAATTCAGGACCATCTGACTCATTTCATTTTTATTATTATTTTTTTCTCCCACTCTTACCTGCATTATGCTTCCTTCATCCTGAAAATCTCTTTGTACTCCTTGGGATGGGAACAATTCCTTTTATAGAAAGGTTTTGCACAAAAATTTTGTTTCTTTCTGATATGATGTTTCCGATATATTCTCTGGAAGAGTCACTTACTTTTATTTTGCTTTCTGCTTTTTGCTCTGAAGTAGGCTGATTTACATGGAAGGATCTAGGTGAATGACTATCTCAGTGTTGGATATCAAGCAAAGGTAAGAGTGTAAGGAAATGTGTAAAAAACACACACTATAACAAAACTGTATTTCCATAAGTCAGTTCAGTCTTTCTTCATTTCATCGCGTTACTCTGAATGTGTTACTCATTACCCTGAATGCATGTAATACGGGTTATGTATTGGTGGCTAAGAAGTTATGTTATATTTAGAAACCTAAAACCACACATATTTATTATCTCTCACTATCTTTGGATCTGGAACTGGACACAGCTTAACTATAGTCTTTGTTCAGGCCCTCACTAGATTGAAACCAAGGTCTTGACCAGGTGGTATTCTCACCTAAAACTCAGAGTCCTCTTCCAAGCTCAAAGAAGCTTTTGAAAAAATTTTGTTCTTCATGTTTGTAAGGCTAATACCCATAGGTTACAGAGGGCTCCTCTCTGCATAGATAGTCACACCAGGGTTGCTTTCTTCTTCAGGACAAGGAATAGCACCCCTGATTCCTCTCTTTATTATGTCTATGTCTCTTTTGGGCTTCCCTGGAGGCTCAGATGGTAAAGAATCAGCCTGCAATGTGGGAGACCTGGGTCGGATCCCTGGGTTGGGAAGATCCCCTGTAGGAGGGCATGGCAACCCACTCCAGTATTCTTGCCTGGGGAATCCCCACAGACAGAGAAGCCTGGTGGGCTACAGCCCATGGGGTCGCAAAGAGTTGAACACGACTGAGTGACTAAGCACAGCACTCTTTTAATTGTTTCCCCGATGAGGTCAGGTCTCCCCATAATAATCTCTCTTTTGGTTACCTGAGAGTTGACTAATTTGGAACTATAATTCATCTGAAAAACAGCTTTACTTTTCTATTTAATGGAATCTAATTACAGCAGCATTCCATCATATTCACAAATCCCCCATGTAATTTAGTTGGAAGGGATTATATAGGTGCCCACCAGAGAGTGAATACTCTGAGGGTCATTTTAGAGCTCTGCTACCACAACAATTTATCCCCCAAAACTACGCTGTAACTGCTACTCCATAGTTTACTGAATTTATATACTGCCCTTTGATTCCTTATAACTAAGAATTTAGTTCACATGTGTCATGATAAGTAATCTTTTTAATTGCAATATATTATCTCTAAGTTCCTCTATTGTTGTTGTTGTTGAGTCGCTAAATCATGTCTGACTCTTTTTTGACCCCATAGACTGTAGCCAGTCAGGCTCCTCTGTTCATGGGGTTTCCCAAGTAAGAATACTGGAGTGGGTTGCCATTTCCTTCTCCAGGGGATCTTCCCAATGTAGGGATTGAACCCACATCTCTTACATTGGCAGATCAATTCTTTACCACTGAGCTGCCATGGAAGTGACATCTAAATCTGCTTAATGAAAATAGAGTTATTTTACAGCTGGACTCTTTGCTTACCTCCAGAGAGACTTGAGAATCTTTTTTTGGCTGTTGGCCATGGTAAGGGCAATTAGTTAACCAACCAAATAACTAATTAACTCATGACTAATGATGAATTTTTTTAAAACTCAGAATTCCTGAGTGGAATGTATGACCAATTTGTTTATTGATAACTTAAGCTTCAAGTAATGAGTTAGATATTTAATCTTCACCATGTGAACAGTCTCAGCAGAAAACTTCTGCCTGAGCTGCCCTATAACCAAGTTTCCACACACATCCATCGGCACAAATACTAGCCGTTTCATCCAGAGAGATGATGAATCATATCTTCAGACAAGAACACTGGGGAGCTTGTTTCTGGATGTTTCTTTGAATTATCTTTCTCCTGTTGTCTTATATTAACTGCCTTTATTAAAAGCTTTACATCAGTATTCTCATTGGAGCCTTAAATTTCTTTCAATTATCTAAACCTGGAAATCTTTGGAATATTTAAACCAACTTTTTCATTTCCATAATTTTAGAACTTTTGAAACATCTTTTATCCTAGTGTAGAGGTTGGAAAACTTTCCCTAAAGAACTGGATAGTAAATATTTTCAACATTGTAAGTCAGTCTCTGTTGAAACTTCTCAACTCTGTGATTTGTAGTGCAAAAGAAGACATTTATAATACATAAATTAATAGTCTGACTGCATTACAAAAGCACTTTATTTTCAAAGACAAATGGTGGGACAAATGTTCACCAACCTCTGTCAAAATGTGTAAAAGGAAAATATATGGACATCTGTGCTACTCTGCACTTCACTTTATCCTTTTCCTGGTTGCATCTTACCAGTTGTAAATGTACTTACAAATTTTGCTGTATAAAATCAGTTGTATCTTATTAATATCAGTTTGTACTCCCTATTATAAAACCTGCATTGTAAAATCCAATGTGACAATCTTCCTCTGTATGTTTTTACTTTATTGAGCACAATAAAATGGTTAGACTTGCATTTTCCCCAGCCATTATGTTCCTTCTGTTTGTTAAAACACTAAAAAATAACACAGTGAGGCTATAAGAAAGCAAATGCATACATGGAGAACATAGCCACCTCAGGTTATCATGTTAGAATGCTCATTCACTGAGAACTTATGAATCTTCCATACAAGCTTTTAGAGGTTAAGAGTGTGGAATAGATTTTAAGTAAAGATCTGAAAGAAAGGGTGCTTTAATAAATACTACCAAATCCTCAGTTTTATATAGCAAAGATGGTTGCTTAACTCCAAATATCCCTCAAACTTCCCCCTAATTTGTAAAAGCAATAAAGGAAACAAAACCATAAAAGATCCATGTTCTTTCATCATCTTCAGAGACAGAGCACCACAACCAACAAATTATCTGTAAGTAGAAATACAAAAATATTGACTGAGTTCTTGCTCCAGTGTACCACTGAATGCTTATGGGTGCTGGTTAGGGAAATTAGTCCTTAAAATTGTCTATGAAAAAGTGAAGATAGAGAATATAGCTGAAGTATAGACACAATGAACCTATAAAGATAAATCTGCAACAATAAGTTCCAAAATGCTTAAGAAAGGTTGAGACTCGGTAGTTTATAAAACTGGAAAAGGGTTTGAAATGGAAGACAAGAAGTGAGAAGTTTGGGAAAGCATTTTTTTTCCTTATTATTTTTTTTCCTATTATCTGAGAAGCAGGTAATGCACATAGGGTGATATCTCTTAGAGCTGTGAGTATGAAAGCAAAGACTTAATTTGGAGGATTTATGAATACTGAGGAAATGAAAGACAAAAAAGACATCCCTTTGCCCTCCCTATTTCTATTGCAATATACCATCCAAGAAGGAAACTGGGGAAGAAATAGAAGGAATAGGGCAGAACTGACAGAAGAGGGAGCTCTCTAACCAGGAACTTTAACCATTAAATAAATGCACTTCTGCTCAGCCTCTCAGCATTGCCCTACTCTTTGCAAGCCTATGAACAGTAGCCTGCCAGACTCCTCAGTCCATGAAATTTTCCAGGCAAGAATACTGAGGCGGGTAGCCATTCCCTATTCCAGGGCATCTTCCCAATTCAGGGATCCAGCCCGCATCTCTGGAGTCTCCTGCATTGGCAGGCAAATTCTTTACCACTGTTTCCACTTGGGAAGTTCTATTAAATAAACAGGAGTAGAAAAAACAGATTTCATCTATATAAACCACTTTAAAAATTCAAGAATGTGCAATATAATATTTTTACCTGCAAAAAGTCATCCACCTTAAAAAGGAAACAACCTAAGGCTAAAGAAGACTATATATATATATATACCGTGAATTAAATTAAATATTTTCATACAGTCATGAAAAGAAATGCACACAAAAAAAGATTGAAATAAAGCAGAAGTTAATGATACTCAGGAAAGCAACAGAAAGCTAAAAGCAAAGAGAGAAATTAAGATTTATAAGGTAAAAAGAAGCAAAAAGAAAGCAATGGTTGAAATGCTGATACTATGTACCTATGAGAATTAAATGACAAAGAAATACATTTTATAATGATAAAAGCCAAATGCTACCATGAAGATTAAATAATTCTGAATTCATCTAGGAAATAACAATGACTATATAATATAAAAATTCTAGGAAATGAAAGAAGAAATACATAGTAACATGTTCACAAAAAGTGACTTTACAGATCATTCTCAATATAAAACAGAAAGTTTGGACAAAAAATAAGCTATATTACAGATGATCTAAATGATATAGTCAATGTGGTAGATATTCTGGACACAAATTGACCACTATACACTGATAATATAAAATATACCTTCCTTCCAAATGTACCTGAAACATCTGCAAAAATTGAATATATAGAACTCTTGAAAAAAGTAAAAAAGTATAGATACTTCCTTAACTCAATAAAGTACATATACACGCTTATGTGTGTGTAGGTAAATGTGTGTATGTGTGTCTGTGTATTCTAAAGTTAGAATTTTACTTGTAGGAATCTAATGAAAAAAGTGTAAAAAACTCCTGAAACACAAAAAAATAGGCTTCAAAAATATAAAGCTATCTTCTGGTTTAGGTTCAGTTCAGTTCAGTTCAGTTCAGTCACTCAGTCGTGTCCGACTCTTTGCAACCCCATGAATCGCAGCACGCCAGGCCTCCCTGTCCATCACCAACTCCCAGAGTTTACTCAAATTCATACCCATCGAGTCGGTGATGCCATCCAGCCATCTCATCCTCTGTCGTCCCCTTCTCCTCCTGCCCCCAATCCCTCTTTTCCAATGAGTCAACTCTTCTCATGAGGTGGCCAAAGTACTAGAGTTTCAGCTTCAGCATCAGTCCTCCCAATGAACACCCAGGACTGATCTCCTTTAGGATGGACTGATTGGATCTCCTTGCAGTCCAAGGGACTCTCAACAGTCTTCTCCAACATCACAGTTCAAAAGCATCATTTTTGGCGCTCAGCTTTCTTTATAGCCCTACTCTCATATCCATACATGACTACTGGAAAAACCATAGCCTTGACTAGATGGACCTTTGTTGGCAAAGTAATGTCTCTGCTTTTTAATATGCTATCTAAGTTGGTCATAACTTTCCTTCCAAGGAGTAAGCGTCTTTTAATTTCCTGGCTGCAGCCACCATTTGCAGTGATTTTAGAGCCCCCAAAATAAAGTCTGACACTGCTTCCACTGTTTCCCCATCTATTTCCCATGAGGTGATGGGACCAGATGCCATGATCTTAGTTTTCTGAATGTTGAGCTTTAAGCCAACTTTTTGACTCTCCTCTTTCACTTTCATCAAGAGTTTTTTTTTTTATTAAGTTAGTCTATAAATTTGAAGTGATACCAACAAAAATCCAATGATAGATGGATCAAGATAAGTTGATACTGAAGTTCATATGGGAAACTTAGCACATAAAATGCATATACAGTCAATATGACGGTAAAAGTATAGTTATGAGGAAGCACTAAACCTACTAATTATGAAAACATACCTCAAAAGCTGCCAGGTAAAGCAGTGTACTTGGTAATGACACACAAACAGACAGACCAAAGGAATAGAACAGAAAGGCCAGAAATAGTCTCAATTTATCAACACATACAGAAATTTAGATTACAATAAAGGTGGTATCCTCAAATCATAGACTTTTAAATAGATACTATTGTTTGGAAAACTAGATAGGTATTTGTAAAAGGTTAAAATTATATATATGTGCAGCTAGAAATTACTCAGAGTACAACCTTCAATTACATTAAGAGAAAGATAACTTTCCAAACAGGATTTTATTAGTGACAGCGATAAAGTAATGGAGATTTAAGCCTCTAGAGAGAGGAATGGAGATTTAAGCCTCTAGAGAGAGGCTTAGACAAAGTTCAATCTGAATTCTTAGTTAAATTCTGACTATATTTGAAATTTCAAGCAAATAATTTTTTTTATCAGAGCCTCAATTTTTAATGTACACAGTGGGACTATCTACCTGTGAATTTGCTGAGAAATAAAAAGAAATATGAAAAGTAAGCATACAAAACAGAAGTGAGGACATAGTTGATGTTCAGTTAAGATCCTCTGGAGGAGGAAATGGCAACCCCCTCCAGTATTCTTGCCTGAAAAATTCCATGGACAGAGGAGCCTGGTGGGCTACAGTCCATGGGGTAGCAAACAGTTGAACACAACTGAGCAATGAGCAACTAAGCCCACAGCTGTTTTCTTACTCTAGATTTTCTAGGCTCCTTTGCCAGTTATTACTGTCTTCCAGAAGTGGAAGAGAGGTGCTAACAGAGATAGAGAAGAAAATGTAAGAATAATCTCACTGAAGAATAAAGTACTCCACTTAAAAATCATGGAGTTAAGGGCTTGTAAAGAACATCTTCCTTTTCCAATGTTTTGTTGCACAAATAACTATATATCAAATAAATGACCTAAAGGCTAAGAAATACACTCAAATATTTACTACAAGGATCCCTGAGCCTTTTGAATCCTCCCTCGCTAGTTCCCACTTTTCAGATCTCCCTCCCTTGACACTGTGGATCACAACAAACAATGGAAAATTGTTAAAGAGATGGGAATACCAGACCACTGACTTGCCTCCTGAGAAATCTGTATGCAGGTCAAGAATCAATAATTAGAACCAGACATGGAACAACAGACTGGTTCCAAATTGGGAAAGGAGTATGTCAAGGCTGTATATTGTCACCCTACTTATTTAACTTATATGCAGAATACATCATGAGAAATGCTGGAATGGATGAAGCGCAAGCCGGAATCAAGATTGCTAGGAGAAACATCAATAACCTCAGATATGCAGAAGAAACCACACTTATGGTAGAAAGTGAAGAAGAGCTAAAGAGCCTCTTGATGAAAGTGAAAGAGGAGAGTGAAAAAGTGGGCTTAAAACTCAACATTCAGAAAACTAAGATGATGGCATCCTGTCCCATCACTTCATGGCGGATAGATGGGGAAACAATGCAAACAGTGGGAGACTTTATTTTTTTGGGCTCCAAAATCACTGCAGATGGTGACTGCAGCCATGAAATTAAAAGATGCTTGTTCCTTGGAGGAAAAGCTATGACCAACCTAGACAGCATGTTAAAAAACAGAGACATTACTTTGCCAAAGGAGGTCTGTCTAGTCAAGGCTATAGTTTTTCCAGTAGTCATGTGTGGATGTGAGTTGGACTATAAAGAAAGCTGAGGGCCAAAGAATTCATGCTTTTGAACTGTGGTGTTGGAGAAGACCCTTGAGAGCCCCTTGGATTGTAAGGAGAGCCAACCAGTCAATTCTAAAGGAAACCAGTCCTGAATATTCATTGGAAGGACTGATGCTGAAGCTGAAACTCCAATACTGTGGCTACCTGATGCAAAGAACTGACTCATTGGAAAAGACCCTGATGCTGGGAAAGATTGAAAGCAGGAGAGGAAGGAAACAACAGAGGATGAGATGGTTGGATGGCATCACTGACTCGATGGACATGAGCTTGAGTAAACTCCAGCAGTTGGTGATGGACATTGAAGCCTGGTGTGCTGCAGTTTATGGGGTTGAAGAGTTGGACATGACTTAGCTACCTAACAACAACAACGTACAAGCTCAGGTTGTTTCTCCAGGTTAAGATGAGCTGACAGATTCCTAAGCCATGGACCACCTGGCCGAGAATTATAAACCAGAGATATCCTGAATGCCAAAACAATGATTAAAAAAATGTCACAGAAATGTTGGAAGATGATGATTAATTCCAGCTACTTTGTTCTTCCCCTTTAAAACACACCTCAGACTCAACTCAATGACAACATTGGTGTGGATCTCAGATTTTTCTCTCACACCTTTTCTTGAAATTGAAAGTGTTATTCTCTCAGTCATGTCCAACTCTTTGCAACCCTATGTACCATAGCCTGCCAAGGTTTCTATGTCCGTGGAATTCTCCAGGCAAGGATACTAGAGTGGGTAGCCATTCCCTTCTCCAGTGGGTCTTCCTGACCCAGGATTTGAACCCAGGTCTCTTGCATTGCAGGCAGATTCTATACTGTCTGAGCCACCAGGGAAGCACCTTCGCTTGGTGCCCTGCAATAAATCCTTCGTTTGCTGCAAACTCCTTCTTCAGAATCTGGCTTTCTCTGTTGTGGGCATCAGTATAGTAGCCTCCCCTTATTCACACGGGAAATGTTCCAAGGCCTTCAGTGGATGCTTGAAACAGAAGATAGTATCAAGTTTTATATAAACTATTTTCCCCTATACTAAAAAAAAAAAAAAAAAACCAGGTAGTATATACAGCCTGAATACTGTATATATTGGACAAATGAATGATCACATCAGAGTGGCCAACATTGTCATCAACAAAAAGTCTACAAATAATAAATGATGGTGTGGAGAAAAGGGAACTCTCTGACGCTGTTAGTGAAAATGTAAATTGGTGCAGCCACTATAGAAAGCAGTTGGGGGTTTCTTAAAAACCTAAAGATAGAGCTACTATATAATCTAGTAAATCCACTACTGGGTATGTATATTTGGAAAAAATGAAAAGTATAACTTAAAATACATAAATCCCAATGTTCATGGCACCATTATTTATTGTAGCCAAGACATAGAACTGACCTGAGTGTCCATCAATAGACAACTGGATCAGGAAGATGTGGCATATATATGAATATTAGTCAGCCATGAAAAGAATGAAATAATGTCATTTGTTTCAGTGTGGATGGACTTGGAGAATATTATGTTTAGTGAAATAAGTTAGACAGAGAAAGACAAATGTTGTATGATATTACTTATACGTGGATTCTTAAAAAATAATACAAATGAATCTATATACAAAACAGAAACAGATTCATAGACAAAGAAAACAAACTTTGGTTACCAAAGGGGAAAGGGAGGTGAGGAAGGACAATTTAGGAGTATGGAGTTAACAGATGCAAACTATATAAAATAGGTAAACAACAAGAATTCACTGTATAACATAGGGAATTATACCCAATATCTTGTAATAACCTATAATGGAATAGAAGCTGCAAAAAAATTCCCCAAAACAACTCACTATGCTGTATGCCTGAAACTAACAAATTGTAAATCAACTATACTTCAATTAAAAAAAATTAGCATCCTGTTTCTATTCACTTTGAATGAAACAAATGTTTCTTACCAAAATTATTTCTTCATGAAATGGTTCCCTACTTCTTGTATTTTATTAGATTCCTGAGTTCTGAAAGAAATTGTTGAAAATTTTTGCCAGCTTTGTCATTGATTTAGTGACATGTCAGTGTTTTGAAGTTTCTCATCCTGCCATTTTCTTCCCTTAGCACATGGATGGAAAAAATATTATTTATTGCCTACATACTAATAAATATGCCACAGAAATATGTTTTATGTTCTTAATAAATGCATAACTTTCTTATAATATAATTTCTCCCTTTGTACTATGTGAAGACATTTAAAATTTCCCCTTTGAATTATAAATTCCCATTCCCTGAGCAATTTTGAATAGAAAATATTTCCCTTTTTTGGATTATTTTCATTGAATTCATTTCCAGTAGTGGAATATTGATTAAAAGAGACTAAATTTTAAATACAATTTTCAAATATTGGTCTGATAGCATTTAAAACCTGAATAGCAAAAGTTATTTCTATTTAAACCATATTGCAAGGTTGATTAACTGAAGGTTTGTATCTTATTATAGTAGAGTTTTTCTTCTTTCTTTTATTTTAATTGATTAGTAATTTTGATTAACACTAGAAGTCTGTGAATGTTCTATGTTCTCTGTCTTCTCATATATTACAGAATTAGATTCTCAAGACATAACTATTTATGTTTATTATTTGTAGGTTTTAATATGTGTATATATTTCACTACCTGTTCATCTTCAATAATAAATTTAAAAATTAAATAAAAATTTGAATGGTTGAGGGGGGTCAAATACTCTTTTTCCTTTGAAATTTACTTTATCATTTTTTAGTTATAAAGTTCTTCTCCTTTCTTGGATTTATTTGATACTTTATTACACTTTCTTTTTTTTTCTATATTAATTATCCAGTTATAAAGGGGTTATTGCCCCTGTTTCCACATAATATTTATTTATCCGAATATGTATATATATTTTCTTTTTACTTAGTATCTTGAAATATGTTCATTTTTCTGAGGGTGATGAAGAATGACCCAAGATTAACTAAATAAAAATCTTTGAAAATGTTAACATTGCAAAATGAGTATAAAATTTAGACTAACCTAAGCTAAAATAATGCTAGAATTGTCAAAATGTCTTGTGTTTTCTATTCCACAAAGAGTAAAATTATTTTGAGAAAATGAATTTTATATAAATGTGAATAATTCATTGATTAGTATTCATAGTTTTTTTAGTGACTATAGCTGATTAAAATTATTTGGGAATTAATAGCCCACTGAGAACTGAAAATTGTGCATGCACTATCTAGTGATGAAAAATAGTACTTACCCTAGAACTGAAAGAGTTCATAAAGAGACATCACAAGTGTCTATAAATAATAGCTTCAAAATAGCATGTAAAATGTAAATATAAAATGAATGTAATATGTAATCAGGTCCACTGGAAATAATTAAAAGCACTTGAAGCTACTTTTTTAAAAAACAATAAATGATGTATTCAAGTACGTCTGTGACAAAGCAAGGGTTGAGTAAAACTGGTCTCTAGTGAGAATATGTTAGGTATCTTGTGTAATTCAAGGTAAGATTGATGACATGCCTAATCTAGAGATGATGCAGAGCTAAAGTGAGCAGCAGTAAAACAGTTTCCTGTGTGGCTATCCAGAGCACTCTTTCTCTTGAATTCTGCTCTCCCCTGTCAGAGTCTCTCATACAACAGGCAAAGGCATTATTAGCCTGTGTATTTCTTTTCTTGGCTTATTTTCTGGGCTCTTGATGATCAAAATTCTTAAGTTCAAACTGCTGTGATAAAAGATAAGATTGCTTCTTCCGAGGATATATACACATACTCTGCAAAAGTTCAGACGCTGGCTTCTAAAAATCAGGTATTTGTTAATTTCGCAGATTTCTATTGTTTCTCAACATGTGTTTTTGGAATTTTGAGGGAATTTGGATCAAAGAAACTGAAGTTATAGATGCAAAGACAAACTTGTATATCAATATGCAGATATGTTTTAAAAATAATAATATAATTTTATATAATTATATATAATTTTCAATCATATATATCTATACATTTATATATCTCTATAAATATCATTTGGGAGGAAAGGAAATAAAAGTATGAGTGACAGAGTGGGGAATGAGAGCAGAGAAGAAAGGAAGAGAGAAAGAATTGAAGAAAAGAGTGATGCTAGAAGAGAACTCAGATGAGTTGGAATCAAGAAGTGATTCTAATTATTATCTATTTTTAGTAATTTCACTGATACTATTTGATATGACATTATTATCACTGATACTATTTGATATGACATTTTATGATACCTTGATATTATTAACTGGTATAAATTGGAGGTTCAAAGAAAATAAACAAGGAAACATAAGATTTCACCAGGGTAAAACATAATTAGATATAATTAAACCATGTATAACTTGGATATATTATCCTTTAGTAAGGGCATAAAAAATTTTCACACAGATTCCTATCAAATTTTATAAAATGTTTAATCAGGAAAAACATTTTTCAAATTTTCTCAAGTTAAAGTAACACAAAACGTTACTTTTTATACTTCATATAGAAATCTAATAAACAATTACATTTTATTAACAAAGGTTAATAAGATATTTCAAGAAATTCACAATACATTGGGGAGACATTAATGAAAGATAAGGTAAAAGGAGATACCTAACTGAATGATGACAAACGAAAAATAATGAGAAAAATTGGAAAAAGAGATGAATTGTTATTGAAGGATCTGGAAATTTTATTAAAGGTGGTAGAACTTGATTTACAGATTTATTATGAGCAAATAGAGGAGGAAAGTGTACTTGAGAAGGAAGAATTTGAGCAAAACATTGAAATTGGAGAAGTGCTTGTCATATGTTGAGAAAGAACAAATGTGTCGGTAGAATTATGGGGGAAATGAAAATAGATTGAGTTGAAAGATGATACTAGAAATAAAGCAGGAACAGGTGAATTGTGAAAGATGGAAGTGCCAAGCTATAAGGATAAATTTCAGTCGAAAGAATTCAGTAAAGCCATCAGATCATCTTTTGCATTTTTACGTATAAATAAATGATATTAACAGATTTGCAATTGTGAATAGACAATATTTAAAAGGCCAAAAGTAATATACCATAGCAACTACTTTGTATGTGTGCTCAGTCGCTCAGCTGTGTCTGACTCTTTGTGACCCTGTGAACTACAGCCCCCCAGGATCCTCTGTCCAAGGGATTTCCCAGCAAGAATACTGTAATGGGTTGCCATTTCGTCCTCCAAAGGATCTTCCTGACCCAGGGACTGGACCTGCTTCTCCTGCATCTCCTGCATTGGCAGGTGGATTCTTTACCACTGAGCCACTTGAGAAGTCCTACCAACTCATTAAGTAACATTTAAAAATTAGTATTTCTTCATTCTTAAAATATTTTCATATTTGTAATTGTATTCTAATCAATCACTAATTATTCAAGTTCATTTCCAATACCATTTCATTCAATACCAATTTTACTTATGGATTTCACAATTTACATGAATTTAAAACATATTTTTTAAATTTTCTTGTATCTCTGCCTTTCAGTAATGAGTGAAGAAGTTGTAACTTACACCAATTGGCCATTTCAACCATCATCTCAGCCACAGAGAAGCCAAAGACTTGAAACTACCAAGAGAAAAGGTCTTTCATGTTTTCTACTTAAAAAATATACAGAATCATTCATTATCAGGCTCATATGCACACACACATGATCTAAATTTTTTTTCTCTTACTGAACAAGGAAAATAATTGCTTTTGAGGGAAGATTATCTTTTTCTCCATGAGAGTCATCACTTTAGCTATGTTGTAAACTTTATATCAGCATTTTTAGAATGAGTGAAATGTTTGGTGATCGGGATATGTTGTTTATCATTTTCTATCATTTAAGATATCAACACTATATAGTAGGATATTTGGAAAACAGAGAAGTGAGAAAATATAGAGATAATTTCATTATTCTAACACAGTTGCTGTGACTTAGGGACTATTTTTCTTGTTTTCCTGGTTTGTGTATTTGCTGGCATAGTGTGTTCAAAGTGTACTTTTTCAAGTGCCATGCTTCTTGATACACAAATGCCAGTGTTATTACTTTACTGGTGCATATGATTATATGGAATTCAATGATATATCTTCCTATCATTTAAAATTTGCTTTCATTTGTATTTTTTCCTGTTTCTTATTTGCAGTCCTCATATGTTTTAAATCAATATGTGGAATGATTAGAAGTGAACTGTGTATCACTGTGCTAGTTCTATTTTGTATTACATCAAATGGATATTCAATACTTCGGCTAAGATGTATTATTTTAATGAGGACCTCAATTGATTACTTTCCAATTTTTTAGATTGTTAATTATTACAATATGATTTATGGTGTACAGATTCACCATGAGGTTAACGAAAAAGTATTTTTAAATTTTGCTTAATATATTGTTAACAAATTTTGAAAGGCCCCTTAATACCTATACACTCTGCTTGTTATAGATTCAGAAATTGTTTTCTTTTTGAAATTCTGATGAACAATTCATCTTACCAGTGTCTGCACTTCTTACCAATGCAGTTAGCAGTCAATTTGTATGGGAAAATCTACTGGTTTGGGAAAACTTCATTAATGATATTATTAATTGTATGTATGTGCGTAAATATGTATAAAATGACATACTTCACCACAGTTCATATTTTACCATGAATCAAACAGAATGACTTAGAGTCATTATCCTGTCTTTTAAGTTTATTTTTACCTAACAAAGCTTCTTAGTTTTTTACTGTCTATAAAGTTCTTTCACAGATGGAAATCAATTACAAAAAAATTCCACAAGGTAAGTTTCATGCTTATACCCAATATAAAAATATAAACAGAGACATGATGGTTAAATGTTCTAGAGATTAGAGTGCGTAATTGATGGAAATCCGTTTTTAGCTGAAAAGACCAAAACCTTTCCTTCTTCTGATGACAACACGTAGATTTTCTGTCCCTTCCTCTGTGGCATGTATGCTGTATTGGTGGATTTTGTGTGTGAAGAACTTTCTTCTCTCCGCCCCAGCTAAGGTCCTCTGCTTTGTACCACTTCAGGATATTGGGAAGAAGCTTGTTTTCTGTCTCTTCTCTAGAAGCAGATGGCTTTTGCCCACTGTCAATGCAGGGTACAGGGTGGGCTTGTTGTTTTTTAGTAGCTAAGTTGTGTCTGATTCTTTGCCACCCCATGGGTGCAGCTCGCGAGGTTTCCCTGTCCTTCACTACCTTCTGGAGCATGCTCAAACTCATGTGTATTGAGTTGGTGATGCCATCCAACCATCTCATCCTCTGTCATCCCCTTCTCCTCCTGCCTTCAGTCTTTCCCAGCATCAGGGTCTTTTCCAATGTGTCTGCTCTTTGCATCAGGTGGCCAAACTTCAGCTTCATCATCAGTCCTTCCAATGAATATTCAGTGTTGATTTCCTTTAGAATTGATTGGTTTGATTGCCTTGCTGTCCAAGGGACTCTCAAAAGTCTTATCCAGCACCACAATTTGAAAGCATCGATTCTTTGTCCTTCAGCCTTCTTTGTGGTCCAACTGTCACATCCATACATGACTACTGGAAAAACCATAGTTTTGACTAGAAGGACCTTTGTCGGCAAAGTAATGCCTCTGCTTTTTAATACACTGTCTAGGTTTGTCATAGCTTTACAGGTTTCTCAGGGGGTTAGATAAGGTGGTCAGGTATTCCTATCTCTAAGAATTTTCTACAGTTTGTTGTGATTCAAACAGTCAAAGCTTTATTGTAGTCAATGAAGCAGAAGTAGATGTTTTTCTGGAACACCTTTGCTTTTTCTATGATAAAACAGATATTGGCAGTTTGATCCCTGATTCCTCTGCTTTGAAGTCTGCTTTTAGCCTTGAAGATTTGTTGAAATACTTCACTATCATATGGCTGGCACTTTTCCTCCTATGCTTTGCCAAAGGTGAAGTAGAGTTTGCGTGCTGTCTTTCCATAGAGTCGGGGCTTTATCTCTTTAGAATTCAGACCACCTGATCACTTTATCAATTCAGCTGCCTCATTCCCTCAATATGAGTTATGATTTTGTAGATTACCTTCCTTTTCTCTATTTTTAGGATGTGAGCTACCTTGCTGTAGAGTTTACTGCACCTAGAACAGAAGCAGAACTCTGAATAAACATTTAGAGTTGATGTTACAAGATGTATTCATCTCTCTACATATAGATCACCCTACTCCACTTTCTTCATGGAAATATGTTGCTGTGTTTCTGTGCATCATTTGCCTGGGGCTTCTTCTGTCTGTTGGATACTTGGTCACTGAGTGTAAGTCAAAATATGAAATAGAAGTTTACTTCTCCATTATTCACATAGTGAAATATGTTGAATACCTCATTTTGATCAGTTCAATTTCTTAACAAAGTAAATATTCTCTGCACAGAACTTGAGTTAATTTCCTAGAGACATATAAAAATGTTGTCCATTTTTAAGCATATCAAGAACATTACATACTGCCTATTTGTTCTTATGTTTACTTTACCAGAAATAACTTTAAATTTTTTTCTCTGTGAAAAAGCTTTCTTACACTGTTATCTTGGCTATGTGAACTTGTTGTATATGTACTAAAATTTGATTTTTATGATTATGACTTTATTACATTTAAGTTCTTTGAAGTAAATGATGTTCCATTCATCATTTTTGTAGCTCTGAATTCAGTATAATGTTTTACCTATAGGAATGTGTCAAATTTTTCTTTTTGAGTTTAAAACTGACCTTTCTGAATTCTCTTCAGTGAATAAGAAGCCATTTCAACCAGAAGGATGTCCAGGAAATAGCTCCTCCAACAAGGAAGCAAATAAAATAGGTACTTTTGGATGAGTCCCTGAGTCATAATTTTATTTGCAGGAGATAGGAGACAACTAACTATTTTGTTTAATGCATGTTACTGGATACGTGTAAATACATATATGTCAAATCTATTAAGACTCAAATGATGATGGCACTGTTAAATTACAACCTGAAGTTAAATAAAATATTTCCACAAGGCACCATCATTTTGGGGCGTATCTATATGATTTCATTTATGTATTTCTTATTGGCTTATTTTTGAAACTTACAGTTTTTTAAAGATAATTATATACATATTTTATTTTCATGTGAAAACAAAGAAAGAACATTATGTTGATAATTTTAACAGTTATATACATTGGCTAGGTTTCTTGACACATTTCTAACTTTGTCATTAAAAATTATTTCCTAATATATAGCTTATGAATCTTAAAGACCAAAATGTTTTCAATGAACTGAGTTATTAACTTAAGATAAATTTAACACTAAATTTAAGTGCACACAGCCTATAATGTAAAAATCAAAAAGTGTTTTTTTTGTAGACGGTAGATTTGCTATGTCAACTTACAGATGTTATCTGCACTGATGGAAATCATTGAGTTACATTTTAAATTTTTAGTAGTTTGGAAATACCCTACTTGTTCAAACAACTGGCATCAGTATGGAGAAAACTGCTACTATTTTTCAAGAAACAGTATTCCTTGGAAGGAATGTCACCATTTTTGCACTGATTTACATTCTGGATTTCTTAAGTTGAATACTGAAGAAGAGATGGTAAGGACAAGATTTTGCTTTATAAATTTTGGCATCAGAAAAATTATGGATGACAGCAATCGCTCAAGTTTTATATTCTTCTGAATTACTTTCCATGGTGTAGTCACCAAAATCTCTGCAATTTGTAATTTTGAATGTGTACTTCAATAAAACCTGAGTGGTTTTCCTCTAGCACTTGGAGTAAAGTCTAAGTAAAATGTAGATAAGATCACTTGTCTGATTTCTGCTGATTTCTCTATCTTCTTCTGTTGTTAGAGACTCTCTATCACACTGTTCTAAGGAAAGTGTACCATGGTCTCCAACTGTATTGAGGTTATTTAAATAGATCATGGTCCCCTTATGCTCTTTTATGTCCTTGTTCTGTTTACCTGTGACAAATTGTATTTCTTCTACCTTCTATCCCAAACTATCATCTCTCCGTTAATACATCTTGTTTTAAGATTTTAGCTTACTAGATGATCCACTTGGAAAACATCCTTAGTTCACTAAAATCTGTTAAAATTCCCTGTTAATTTCTCTCCTTCAATCCTGTATTTCTGATCTTGTACCATGTGTCACTACTATTTATTACATAAGTCAATGAACACTATTCATTTTTTCAGTGCCTAATTTGAGCAACTGCAGTTTTAAGATTTTATGCTTACTTTTACAACCCATAGCTTAAGAAAATGACTAGAATAAAACGTGTCCTGAAAAAATTACTCAGTGAATACATGAGTTATTAGCTCTAAGCATCCAGCCTATGGCTGAAGAATTTAGGGTTAATCTCTCCAGATTCTTTCAATATCAAGAACAGAGAATCCAAAGAGAAGTAAAATGTACATATTTAAACTATTATATTCCTCTTTTGCAAGAAAAGTTCCACTTTTTGATTCACTTTCCTCTTCCTCTCTGCAGAATTTTATAACAAAATTGTCAAAAATGCAATGCGGTTTGCAAAAAGAAAAGTTTCCAATTAGCTTACACTACAGCACTAAGCAACTGAACTGGGTTTGGCTAGATGATACAAAACTTACCCTGGACAAGTAAGTCTCTTGCTGTTTTAAAATTTCAGTACAGAACAATATTTTCTTCCAAATAGAAATATTTAATGTGGATGTGGGTAACATTTATAATAGGTGCACCTGTAAGAAATCAATAAGTAAAAGACAGGAAAGATGGAAAGCAAGGAGTAAAATACTTAGTAAAATACTAAATACTATACTAAGTTAAATATGTCCCTTTCAAAGCTCATTGAAATTGCTTATTGAAGTATAGCTATTTTGCCTTTTAATAAAAGGTAATTGAATAAATAAACTTGCATGAGGTTACAAAGTAAGTATATTTCAGATTTGTCATTTTAATTTCAATGTATTTTGTCTGACTGCAATACATGTGCATGTATTGAAATTTTCTTAAAATGTGCCTTCCAATTCTCTAGGACTCACCTAGCATACTTTGTCTAGTTTGCTGTCATAAAAAAATCACTACAAACTGGGTGGCTTAATGCACAGAAATTTATTCTCTCGAGCAGAGGGAACAGAGGTTTGAAATCAAGATCTTGGTAGAGTTGATTCCTTTCTGGACAGATCCTTTGTCTGAAGGAGCTTGCTAAACTTTTCCAGAGAGAAAGCTAACTGTTGTTGATAATTAAAAACAATTTTTTTTTCTTTATACACTGTGGAACTTGTTTATAAAAATGTTATTGTATAAAGGAAATACAGTAAACTTCCATGAAAATATAAGATATTCTGCCAATCCTTGGCATCATTTAAAGACAAGCCAGCCCTCTGTATCTGCGGGTTCTGAATTTTCAAGTTCAAGCAACCATGTAGACACAGAGGACTGACTGGGATTTGAGTATCTGTAGACTAGGATATCTTGGGGATCCTCGTAGAATCTCCCCACCCCCACATCCTGGATACAAAGAGACAACTGTCTATACCCCCAACTTCCTTTGCTCCTTCTCTGCATCTCTCTGTGTTTGTTGCTCTCCCATAAGGATAATCTTATTAGATTTAGGTAAAATGTAATATGGATTCATCATGACACTAGTCTTCTTTGTTTTCAATTTTCAACTTATTTATTTAAAAAAATTTTTAAATTTATTTATTTTTAATTGAAGGATAACTGCTTTACAGAATTTTGTTGTTTTCTGTCAAACATCAACATGAATCAGTCATAGGTACATATGTCCCCTCCCTCTTAAACCTCCTTCCCATCTCCCTCCCCACCCCACCCCTCTAGGTTGATACAGAGACCCTGTTTGAGTTCCTTGAGACATACAGCAAATTCCCTTGGGCTATCTATTTTACATTGGTAATGTAAGTTTCCATGGTACTCTTTCCATACATCTCACCCTCTCCTCCCCTTTCCCCATGTCCATAAGTCTGTTCTTTATGTCTGACCTGCAAATAAATTCTTCAGTACCATCTTTCTAGATTCTGTATAATTGTGTTACTATACAATATTTATCTTTCTCTTTCTGACTTACTACACTCTGTATAAAAGCCTCTAGGTTCATCCACCTCATTAGAATGGACTCAAATGCATTTGTTTTTATGGCAGAGTAATATACCATTGTGTATATGTACCACAACTTCTTTATCCATTCATCTGTTGATGGACATCTAGGTTGCTTTCATGTTCTAGCTATTTGTAAATAGTCCTGCGGTGGACATTGGGGTACATGTGTCTTTTTCAATTTTGCTTTCCTCAGGGTATTTGCCTAGGAGTGGGAAAGCAGGGTCATGTGGTGGTTTTTTTTATATCTAGTTTTTTAAGGAATCTCCACACCACCTTCCATAGTGGCTGTATCAACTTCCATTCCCACCAACAGGGCAAGAGCATTCCCTTTTCTTCACACCCTCTCCAGCATTTATTGTTTGTAGACTTTTTGATGATGGCCATTCTGAACAGTGTAAGGTGAGAACTCATTGTGGTTTTGATATGAATTTTTTTAAGAGTAAGAGATGTTTAGCATCTTTTCACGTGTTTGTTACCCATCTGTATGTTCTTTGGAAAAATGTCTGTTTAGGTCTTTTCCCCACTTTTTAATTGGGTTGTTTTCTATCTGGTATTGAGTTGTATGAGTTGCTTGTATACTTTGGAAATTAATCATTTGTCAGTTGTTCCATTTGCTATTATTTTCTCCCATTTTGAGGGTTGTCTTTTCACCTTGTTTATAATTTCTTTTTGCTGTGCCAAAGCTTTTAAGTTTAATCAGGTTCCACTTGTTTACTTTTGTTTTTGTTTCCATTATTCTAGAAGGTGGGTGGGTCATAGAGGATTTTGCTTTGATTTATGTCATCGAGTGTTCTGTCTATGTTTTCCTCTAACAGTTTTATAGTTTCTGGTCTTACATTTAGGCCTTTAATCCATTTTGAAGATGCAAAAATCCTCAACAAAATTCTAGTACACAGAATCCAACAACACATTAAAAAGATCATACACCATAAGCAAGTTGGGTTTATCCCAGGGATGCAAGGATTCTTCAATATACATAAATCAGTCAATGTGATACACCATATTAACAAATTAAAAGATAAAAACCAAATGATAATCTCAATAGATGCAGAAAAAGTTTTTGACAAAATTCAACACCCATTTATGATTAAAACTCTTCAGAAAATTGGCATAGAAGGAAGCTACCTCAACAAAGTAAAGACCATATATGATAATCTCACAGGAAACATTACACTCAATGGTGAAAAACTGTAAGCATTCCCCCTAAGATCAGGAATAAGACAAGGGTGTCCACTCTCACTGCTATTATTCAACTTAGTTTTGGAAGTCCTAGCTATAGCAATCAGAGAAGAAAAAAAAATAAAAGGAATCCACATCAGAAAAGAAGAAGCAAAACTTTCACTGTTTGCAGGTGACATGATACCATACATAGGAAGCCCTAAAGATACTATCAGAAAATTATTAGAGCTAATCAGTGAATTTAGAAAAGTCACAGGATACAAACTCAATACACAGAAATCACTTGCAATACTATATACTAACAATAAAAGTCAGAAAAAGAAATTAAGGAATCAATCCCATTCACCATTGCAGCAAAAAGAATTAAATATCTTGGAATAAACCTACCTAAGTATGACAGGGAGACCTGGTGTGCTGTAATTCATGAGGTCACAAAGAGTTGGACATGACTGAGTGACTGAACTGAACTGAACTGAAGGAGACAAAAGAACTGTATACAGAAAATTATAAGACACTGATGATATAAATCAAAATGACATAAATAGATGGAGAGATATTCCATGTTCCTGGGTAGGAAGAATAAATATTGTGAAAATGACTATACTGACAAATGCAATATACAGATTCGGTGTGATCCCTATCAACTTACCAATGGTATCTTTCACAGAACTAGAACAAAAAATTTCTCAATTCATACAGAAACATGAAAGACCCCAAATAACCAAAGCAGTCTTGAGAAAGAAGAATGAAGCTGGAGAAAGCAACCTTCCTGACTTCAGATTATACTACAAAGCTACAGTCATCATCAAGACAGTATAATACTGGCACAAAAACAGAAATATAGACCAATGGAACAAGATAGAAAGCCCAGAAATATATCCATGCACCTATGGGTACCTTATTTTTGACAAAGGAGGCAAGAATATACAATGGGGCAAAGATGGCCTTTTCAATAAGTGGTGCTGGGAAAACTGGATAGCTACATGCAAAAGAATGAAATTAAAACACTTCCTAATACCATACACAGAGATAAACTCAAAATGGATTAAAGACCTAAATGTAAATGCATTTATTTTTTAATTGAAGGGAATTTGCTTTACATAATTGTGTTGGTTTCTGCCAAATATCAACATGAATCAATCATAGGCATACAAATGTCCCCTCCCTCTTGAACCTCCCTCCCATCTCCCTCCCCATCCCACACCTCTATATATTTAAAGAACCCCAGTTTGAGTTCCCTGAGTCATACAACAAATTCCCATTCGCTATCTATTCTACATATGGTAGTGTCAGTTTCCATGGTACTCTCTCCATACATCCTACTCTTTCCTTTCTCTCTGCCTCCCTATGCCCATAGGTCTGTTCTCTATGTCTGTGACCTCATGTCACTAATCTTAATTGCATCTACAAAGAAGTTATTCCCAATTAAGGACACATTTTGAAGTTCTGGGTGGGCTTGAATTTTATTCGTGAGTTCTACGCAACCTTTGACTAGGCTGGTGGCTGAGATGGTAAAGAATCTTCCTGCAATGCAGGAGATCTGGATTCAATTCCTGGGTCTGGAAGATCCCCTGGAGAAGGAAATGGCAAATCACTCCAGTATTCTTGCCTGGAGAATCCCATGGACCGAGTAGCCTGGAAGGCTACAGTGCATGGGTTCACAAAGAGTCATACATGATTAAGTGACTAATACTTGTTCAACGTACTACGTACATTCAAAAAAGGATTTATAGGCCTCAATTCCCATGATTTTATTAAGGTATCTGGAAGTGGAGGTATAAAATGTATCCTAGTGCACATACACAATGTGTGTAAAAACCAGTTTAGCAAGACCATGGGAAATACTGAACTGCCAGTACTCTTGTTCCCCAGTTTTAAGCTCCACGGTTTAAAATATAGTGAGTAATTGATAGTGCAGGTTCATAAGTGTCTTGGGTTTATGTTTTGGCTCTCCACTACCATCATAGTCTTTTATCCAAACATTCTGTTTGGTTTCTATTCCATTTTCTATAAGATGTGATGAATAATAGAACCCACTTCATAGAGTAGTTGTGAAAATACAGTAATTGATACATTTAAGCATGTGAGAAGTATATGGTTCATTAAGAAAATAAAGTTCTCTCTCCTTCCTCCTCCTCTTTCCTCTCCTACCCCAAATCTTAACAGTAAATTAATGTCAAATAAAATTTTAAATAGATGAATCTAATTTAAAAATGTGATTTCAGGATGTCTGTGGTGGTCCAGTGGTTAAGACCCTGTGCTTCCACTGCAGGGCATATGGGTTTGATCCCTGGTTGGGGAACTAAGCTGTGTGCTATGTAGCATGCCTAAAATTAAAAAAAGTAACAATTAAAAATAAATAAAATAAAATCTAAATTAAAATATGATTTCTACCTTAAAATATTATGACTAAAATATGCAAGATGTTTTCCAGTATATCCACTCTTAGCAGACATGATTTTCTAACTTAATTTGTGTTAAATTAAGATTTTGGATTTACTTAAAATTCTGAGTGATTACGTACTCATTTCTAATTGCTGCACTTGTAGTAAATGCATGCCCCCTTTCAGGAATTATATGATATATTTCTTTAAATGTTTATAAATTGCTCTGATTCTCATTGACATATCTAAATATTTAATCTTTTAAAACTATTTTCTGGACTTATTAGTAAAGAAGATCTGATCTTTACTCTGGGGTAAATTTTCCCAGGAGAGAATGAATTGACATTAATGATTCATGACAATTTTTTTTTACTGTATATATAATAAAATGTTCATAAAAACACTAATGTATAAACAAAATATAGTAGACCCCTGTGAAGATGGAAGATACTTTGAAATTGTCTGAGGTCACAGAGACAAAAGCCAGAATTGAAGGCATTGTTAACATCCCAATTATAGATTTAATATGAAATTTCAGATGACAAAAATTCATTATTTTATTATTAGAGAACTGGGAAAATGATGTTTCTACTTTTTTATAAATATGTCAAAATATTTTGAATTTTAAAAGTACAATTGACACATAAAATAATTTCAGAACTTAACGGAAAGTATTTTTTTTTTCTAGGCTTCAACTTCCAGGACATGAGAATGCTAATAATAAATGTGCACACATAAAATACGGCCAGATAATTGCTGAAGATTGCCATAGTAGTGGTTATTGTATCTGTAAGAAGACAATATATTCAGATTAGATAAAGTGCCTGAGATTTTCCAGTGAGATGACTTCAACTATGTAAAAATGTGTTTAGCTAAAAATAGATGTTATTAAACATTGAAGTCTATATGTTATTCTTTAACTTTAATCCATGATTTGTTACAGGATTAATACAATAAACAGTATTTTAGTAACACTGGATAATTGTTGTTTAATTGTTAAGTTGTGTTTGACTCTTTTGTGACCCCATGGACTGTAGCCTGCCAGGCTCCTCTGTCCATGGAAATTCCCAGGCAAGAATACTGGAGTGGGCTGCCATGTCCTTCTCCAGGGATCTTCCTGACCCACAAGTCAGACTCATGTCTCCTGCATTCCAAGCAGATTCTTTACCACTGAACCACAGGGAAAGCTCAACATTGGATCGTGTAGAGAAAATAAAGAATATGAGGGAACATTATGGAGATAGAAGTATGAAGGAAATTCCTCTATTACTGGGACAGAGGTACTAAATAAATCAAGCTTTATTCAGGTTTATTCAGGTCTTCCAGTACTTTCAAAATAAATTTTATCACTTTAGTCTCATGCTTTTAATTTTTTATAAAACACAATTTTTTCTTTGCCTTATTATGGTCATCTATCAGAGAAATAAATAGTTAAGTAAGAAGACCTTGATGCTGGGAAAGATTGAGGGTAGGAGGAGAAGGGGAAGACAGAGGATGAGATGGTTGGATGGCATCACCGACTTAACGGACATGGGTTTGTGTGAACTCTGGGAGTCGATAATGGACAGGGAAGTCTGGCATGCTGTGGTTCATTGCGTCACAAATAGTTGCACACTGAACTGAAGAAGATAAAATTGTCTCATAAAATGAATCTCAAAGAAAAATTGCATTTTTGATAAGCTAGAAAATAATGACTTAAAAGTGGTTATAGAGAGCCAGGAGATGTTAAAACATTGTTAGCCACAAAAATTATCAGTACAATGAATGAAAACGGATAGTCTCAGCTGGATGGAATAAATAGTATTTATTTCATTCATAAACAAGAATTTTTTTCCTGTCACTAGTCAGGCACTGAGTTTTTTTTTTTAATTTATTTTTATTTTTTTTTATTTTTATTTATTTATTTTTAAAAAATTTTTTTTTTTTTATATTAGTTGAAGGCTAATTACTTCACAACATTTCAGTGGGTTTTGTCATACATTGATATGAATCAGCCATAGATTTACACGTATTCCCCATCCCGATCCCCCCTCCCACCTCCCTCTCCACCCGATTCCTCTGGGTCTTCCCAGTGCACCAGGCCGGAGCACTTGTCTCATGCATCCCACCTGGGCTGGTGATCTGTTTCACCATAGATAGTATACATGCTGTTCTTTTGAAATATCCCACCCTCACATTCTCCCACAGAGTTCAAAAGTCTATTCTGTATTTCTGTGTCTCTTTTTCTGTTTTGCATATAGGGTTATCGTTACCATCTTTCTAAATTCCATATATATGTGTTAGTATGCTGTAATGTTCTTTATCTTTCTGGCTTACTTCACTCTGTATAAGGGGCTCCAGTTTCATCCATCTTAATAGGACTGGTTCAAATGAATTCTTTTTAATGGCTGAGTAATATTCCATGGTGTATATGTACCACAGCTTCCTTATCCATTCATCTGCTGATGGGCATCTAGGTTGCTTCCATGTCCTGGCTATTATAAACAGAGGCACCGAGTTTAAAGACTGGAGATCCACGTTTGTACAAATCAAAGAACTATGTCTACTTTCATAGAGCTTTCAAACTAAATGAAAGGACATACATTAGTAAAGTTATCACATTGGTAGATGCATAATATAAATAAAATAAGTTCTTAGAAAGGGGGAAAAGATAGTGAAAAAGGGAAAAAGTAGTTATCAGATTATAACAAAGAATTTGATCTAGACTGAGAATTTAGTGAAGAACTTCCTGATATGGAGAGCTGAGAAATTAGTAATTTTATTAAAAGAAAAGAGAAAGGATTCGGGAGTTAAGAGTATTTCAGAGACAAAAGGAGAAGGCAACAGCACCCCACACCAGTACTCTTGCCTGGAAAATCCCATGGACGGAGGAGCCTGGTAGGCTGCAATCCATGGGGTCGCAAAGAGTCGGACACGACTGAGCGACTTCACTTTAACTTTTACTTTCATGCATTAGAGAAGGCAATGGCAACCCACTCCAGTGTTCTTGCCTGGAGAAACCCAGGGACGGGGGAGCCTGGTGGGCTGCTGTCTATGGGGTCGCACAGAGTCGGACGCTACTGAAGCGACTTGGTAGCAGCAGCAGCAGAGACAAAAAAGAAACAACCAAACAGCAGGTGGAATGATCAGGGTGACTGAATCCCAGAAATGGAAGGGGAAAACAGTTTGATGTAATCCTAGAGGAGGGAAAAAAACCAGAAAACACAAATCTTTGAAAACTGTGAGCAATTCTTGACTTCGTTAGGGTATTTTCAATCTTTAAACTCACACAAGATTTGAGAGCCTACTGTATAGCTCAAGGAACTCGGGTAACCTAAATGGGAAGGAAGTCCAAAAAAGAGGGGATATAAATGTATGTTTAGCTGAATCAATTTTTTGTACAGAGGAAACCAACACAACATTGTAAAGCAACTATACTCCAACAAAAATTGATTTTTTAAAAAAGATAGAACAGAGAATCCAAATCCATACACAACCACAAACAAGGTTGCTACAACCACCAGATGACATAGGGCCACAGACAAAAATTATTAGATACCTAAAGAGCACAGCTCCTCTAAAAATATAGCAAAATAAAATTTCTAGTTCAAACAAATATAGTAGTACAAATTTAATAATAATTTTAAAATGGTTATTCTAGGAAAGCCTCAGTGAAATGAAGGAGGATATGGTAATATAAAACAGAGACTCAAAATGCACATTTCTGCTTCCAGATATAATGTAGATAAAAGAAGTCAAAACAGGGAAGGAAAGACTCTAAAATTTTTTTTAAATACATTTTTAGGGTTTTAAAGGTCTACAGAAGGATTACTGTGCTCAGTCGCTCAGTTGTGTCTGACACTTTGCAACCCCATGGACTGTAGCCCACCAGGTTCTTCTGTCCATGGGGATTCTCCAGGCAAGAATACTAGAGTGGGTTGCCATGCCCTCCTCCAGGGGATCTTCCCAACCCAGGGATAGAACCCAGGTCTCCCACATTAAATTAGTTTAAATTCCAGAAGAGGGAGCATTAGTTATCAATCTGCCATTGTTGCTTCTGTTTGTGTGTGTGTGTGTGTGTGTGTGTGAATCAGATCTTGGCCAAAGCAGACAGCCTATGACCGAAGAAAGAGAAACTGACAAGCTTTCAATGGTTACATAGACTAGAATAACAATATTAGAGATTTGAAGGTCCTCAAATTGTCACCTTTCCCACAAGCCATTTGTTCAAGTCTAAGATAAAACTGAGAGAAGACTTTGAAACAAAGTCAAAAGCTTCTGAGGGGAAAAAAAAGAGAAACCTCCCAAAGTTTTCCTCTTGTTGAGGAAGCAAAGACTAACCAGAAGAAAGAGTTATAAAGAAACAAAAAACAGTATATAGAAGCCATGGATGGAGTAGTGCACCAAGATTGGAGACCTGCACCAAGGTCACACCTGTGACAATGAGTCTGGGAATAGCTAAAAAGCCAGTTAAAAAGCACAAGTTTGTCCTTTAGTAGAAGGAAGGCATGGCTTCAGGACAAAAAAAGAAAAAAAAAAAATGAAGTGGAGATTTTACTGTTTAAAAGTGGGGAGGAGATGACGAAGCTGAAGAATAGTAGACTCTTAAACATTTATTTTATGTATTTATTTATTTTTGGTTGTACTGAGTCTTCACTGATGCACACAGGCTTTTTCTAGTTGCAGAGAGTGGGGGCTGTTGTCTAGTTGCAGTGCACTGACTTCTCAGTGTGGGAGCTTCTCTTGTGTTGGAGCAGACTTTAGGCACACAAGCTTCAGTGGTTGTGGCTTGCAGGCTCTAGAGCCTGGGCTCAATAGCTGTGGTCCACAGGCTCAGCTGCTCCATGGCATGTGGAATCTTCCTGGACCAGGGATCAAACCCATGTCCCCTGCATTGGCAGGGGGATTCCTATCCACTGCACCACCAGGGAAGTCCAAGAATAGTAGGATCTTACATACATGACTGGTAAGACCCTCAAGACATCTGCCAAACTTTGATGCTGTGTGTAGTAAGATGGGAAGTAATTAAAGTGAAAATAAGTCAAGAGAAGAACTGACTTTCTCATAGATCACAGAGATAAAATAACTGTGAAAATGAAAGCATTAATCACTTAGTCGTGCCTGACTCTTTGGGACCCCATGGACTGTAGCTCACCAGGTTCCTCTGTCCATGGGATTCTCCAGGAAAGAATACTGGAGTGGGTTGCCATTCCCATCTTTCGGGCATCTTCCCAACGCAGGGATTGAACCAGGTTTTACAGGCTGATTCTTTACCACCTGAGCCACCAGGGAAGCCCACAACTATAGTATTACTCAAACTTAATCCCTCTAATTCCCTAATTAAAGTGACACATTCCCACCCTATCCATTTTAAAGAAAATTAAAAGATGAGTCACTTTATGGTGAAAGATAACTTCATCTGGACCAGTGTGATTCTTTTATACATGGTATTTGACATACAATCAAAAAATCATAAGACTTCCAAAAAGGTAGGAAAATATTATCAATAATCAAGAACAATCTACACACACACACACACACACACACACACACACACACACACATGTAAATACACAAACAGTTCATAAGTGGTGTTACCAGTCTAGAACTTTAAATAATTCTATAGTGTGATAGTAGCCAGTAGCCAAGTCACTCAGTCATGTACAGTCCATGGAATTCTTCAGGCCAGAATACTGGAGTGGGTAGCCATTCCCTTCTCCAGGGGATCTTCCCAATCCAGGGATCAAACTCAGGTCCCCGCATTGCAAGTGGATTATTTACCAGCTGAGCCACAAGGGAAGCCCATATTATGAAAAATGTGTTAAAAAATTATGAAAAAAACATAGACAAGAACAGATGTAATTAAGATGTGTTAAGAACATCACCAGAAAATTTTTTGTCTCCAAAAACAACCTAATGGACATTTGAAAGCTGTAATATCTGAAAGTAAAAACTAGGGGATAAATTAAAGATCAGATTGAAATGGAAAATACAGTATTGGTGAACTCAAAGACTGGTCAATATAAAAATACACAAACTCAAGCATAGAGACAAAATGAAGTAGAAAAAGAAAAACAGGTCGATAGAAGAACAAAACATGTCAGATACTCAACAAGACAAATTTATATAGAACCAGAGTCATGAGGCAAGAGGAGAAAAAGAACCAGTAACACCCCCCTCGCCCCCCAGCGTCCCAGCAAAACAAAACGTAGCCCACTCAGGTCAGTATAAACAAAAGCAAAACCATACCAAGGCACATGTGCTAAGTTCTTCAGCCATGTCTGACTCTTTCTGATCATGGACTGCTGCCCACCAACCTGTCCATGGGATTCTCCAGGCAAGAATACCAGAGTGGTTGCAATGCCCTCCTCCAGGGGATTTTCGGGCCCCGGGGGTGGAACCTGTATTTCTTGCGACTCCTGCATTGCAGGCTGATTGTTGACCCCTGAGCCTCCAGGGAAGCCCACCACAAGGCATGTTGTGGTCAAAATGCTGACAACAAAGATGGAGAGAAAAATACCGATAATAACCAGAGAAAGAGAACATCAGTAATCCAAGTAGTTAACAGAAATAATGGAAGGAAGAATTTAATGCTATTTCACTTTGAAAATGACAAAAAAAAAAGAAACCTACCAAAATAATATTCCATATCCAGTAAAAGTATCTTTCAAAGATTAAGGTAAAATAAAAATATTTAAGGAAAATCAATTTTTGGCAATTCATCAATAGCAGCAGGTCTGATAGTAATGGAGGTGATAAGAAATGAAGGCTGATTCATATATGTGCAGTGTTCAGATTTACTAATATATTAGATGTGGTGTGAAAGGGAAAGAGGGACTTCAAGGATGATTGCAGGGGTGTTTGTTTCCTTTAGCTAGGCATTTTGACACACAAAAAACCCCTGAAAAAGTATATGCACACACTTACATATATATCCTTTATCCAGACTACTTCTATGTTAAAATATTATCATATTTGTTCTCTCTCTTCCTCTCTTAGATCATTCCCCACTCCCCCTCCTCAATATTTGCCTTTGTCCAAGAAATCTGGAAGATTATTTTTCAAAATTTTTTGATAAGTTGATTGAAGCTGCTTTCTTTAGGAAGATATTAGTGTTGTTAGTAGGCAGACCATTATTCACCTTGAGCACTTTAAATACATTTTTGAATACAATACTCTTGGGCTTCGCTGTCAGGCAGACTTTGAGCTATAAACTAAAAAAGAGGGCTGATTTGTGATTACAAATGCTCAATGGAGACTTTTGCTTTCTCTTTTCATCAGAGGTCAAAACTAGTACAGGGAAGACAAAACTTGGCCTCTATCTATCCTTTGTTTTCACGTGGGTCTCTTGAATCAAGCACTGGCTAACAAGAGAAAAAGTTTACTAACACACGCAGTGCACATCACTTGGGGGAAACCTAAATGGAAGAGTAGTGAGGACTTAGAAGCGCAGGTTATGTAGCATCACAAAGGACAAGAAATTTGTAGAGAGATATTAGAACAAAAATAAACAATTTTAAGCTCCCCAGGGCAGCAAACTGTGGGAAGGTAAATATCTGGGAAGAAAGAAAAGAAGTAAGATTTAATACTTGTCTTGTGCTGTCAGTGGGTGAAAGGGTCTGTTTCCAGTCAAATGAGAGTTTATAGCCTGACTTTACATGGAAAAAAAGAAGGGTAGAGAGACCTTGTTTTCTGTATTAGCTGTTTCTCTTTGTTTTTTGTTTTGTTTAGGTGATAAAAGGAAACCACCAACAGTTTTTTTTTTTTTTTCTCTCACAGGTTTTATTGAGATATAATTGATATATAATGTTCTATACATTTAAGGTATACAATATGATGCTTTACACACATATGTTATGAAATGAGTACTACAATAAGCTTCGGAAACACATGTATCACTCCATAAAATCACCAAATATTTTTTTGTTGTTGTTATGGTGTGAAAATATTTCAGATTTACTCTCTTAGCAACCAACTTGTATAGCAAATCCCCAGAACTTATTCATCTTATATACTTGTTATTTTACTTTTTAAAAATTAATTTTATTAGAGTATGGTTACTTTACAATGTGGTGTTAGTTCCTACTGGACAGCAAAATGAATCAGCCACACATGTACCTAAATCCGCTTCCTTTTAGACTTCCTTCCCATCAGGTCACCAGAGTGTACTAAGTTCCCTGTGCTATACAGCATGTTCTCATTAGTTACCTGTTTTATACAAATTCATCTTATAATTGGAAATTTGTACATGTGACCAACATCTTCCCATTTTCCCTCCCCCTAGGCCTTGGCAACCATGATTCAATAATAGCAACCATGATTGCTAAAAAAATTAGTCAATATACAAGGTTCTTTCCTGGCCCAGTAAATGTGAAAATGCTATTAATAAGTTATTGGTAATATTAATTATAATATTATAATTAATAAGAATAACTTATTGTTCAACTTATTGAACAACTTTTAAATAATTGGTAATTAATTATAATTAATAAATTACCCTTTATAATATGGTGTAAAGGATTATTTCTGAGTTATTTAGTCATATCCCTGAGCACTTCACACTTCAGTGAATATAGTAGTTTCTTAATTAATTTTGCTCATCAGTGCAGTTCAGTTCAGTCGCTCAGTCTTGTTCGACTCTTTGCAAGCCCGTGAATCGCAGCACTCCAGGCCAACCCTGTCCAGCTCCAACTCCCAGAGTCCACCCAAACTCATGTCCATAGAGTCGGTGAAGCCATCCAACCATCTCATCCTCTGTCATCCCCTTCTCCTCCTGCCCCCAATCCTTCCCAGCATCAGGGTCTTTTCCAGTGAGTCAACACTTCACATGAGGTGGCCAAAGTATTGGAGTTTCAGCTTCAATATCAGTCCCTTCAATGAACACCCAGGACTGATCTCCTTTAGGATGGACTGGTTGGATCTTCTTGTAGTCCTAGGGACTCTCAAGAGTCTCCAACACCACAGTTCAAAAGCATCAATTCTTCGGCGCTCAGCTTTCTTCACCGTCCAACTCTCACATCCATACATGACTACTGGAAAACCATAGCCTTGACTAGACAGATCTTTGTTGGCAAAGTGATGTCTCTGCTGTTAAATATGCTATCCAGGTTGGTCATAACTTTCCTTCCAAGGAGTGAGTTCATGTAAGTAATTTCATGGCTGCAGTCATCATCTGCAGTGATTTTGGAGCCCCCCAAAATAAAGTCTGATACTGTTTCCACTGTTTCCCCATCTATTTGCCATAAAATTATGGGACCAGATGCCATGATCTTAGTTTTCTGAATGTTGAGCTTTAAGCCAACTTTTTCACTCTCCTCTTTCACTTTCATCAAGAGGCTCTTTAGTTCACCTTCACTTTCTGCCATAAGGGTGGTGTCATCTGCATATCAGAGGTTATTGATATTTCTCTTGGCAATCTTGAGTCCAGCTTGTTTGCTCACAGAAACGAACAAATAACAGATGCTTTTTGATTGAATAAATACCAGTAAAATGTGTTGGAAATTCCAACATTAATTGTGTTTTATATTCCAACCTTAGACTCTGGCTTCAGTGCTTGTAGAAAATAGATTGAATACAGATGTAACTGTTAGTTCTTTACTAATGAAGAATAAAGTTTAACAGAAAGCTGGGTTCTCTGTGCTACTCAGAATTTCATTAGACTTAAACTGGAAAGCAAAGATGAGTTAGGTGTACTTAATTCTGATTTTATACATTTTCTTTTGGCAGGTTTATCTAGGGAAGGAAACTAACCAAGTAAGTTGAATGCTTTGACATGGCTTCCCATTCAAATACTAAATGAATAGTTCTTTAGAAAAGAATTGTTGGTTAATTCCCTGTACCTTGAAATACTCATTACAAAATTGGTACAAAGCACCTCAAAGATTTATAGAATAAGGATAAAATCAAAGATATCATATAGAGTGTATATAGCATTTTGGGAACAATTTATTAAGGGATGATAAATCAATACTTGTATATGTGTCTAAAAATATAGAATACTATGATGCTATGAAAGTAAAATAATCTTAGTGTCATTAAAACTTAAGTATTTTATATCTAAAGGATTTCATAATGTACATATCAAACACTATTTTTTCAGATAAAAATATGAAAACATGGGATCTTAGTTCCCTGACTGGTTTGATCAAAATCCCATGTGTCAAGTGTCATGGACAAAAAACATCAAAAAACAAAAAAAACTGGCACTAAATTACACACGTTGACTTTTTTTCAGTGCTCCATGGGGCTTCTCAGGAGGCTCAGTGGGTAAGGAATTTGCCTGCTATGCAGGAGACTCAGGAGATGGGTTCAGTTCCTGGGTGGGGAAGATTCCCCTGAAGAAGGGAATGGCTACCCACTCCAGTATTCTTGCCTGGAGAATTCCATGGATGGAGGAGACTGGGGGCAGTAGTCCACAGGGTCACAAAGAGTGGGATACAATTGAAGAGACTGAGCATGCCCAGGCAAGAGTTAGAACTCACAGGTTCTGTTCAGTTCCAGCAGTTATGAGCTTCCCTAGTGACTCAGATGGTAAAGAATCCGCCTGCAATGCAGGAGACCTGGGTTCAGTCCCTGGGTTGGGAAGATCCCCTGGAGTAGGGCATGGCAATTCACTCCAGTGTTCTTGCCTGGAGAATCCCATGGACAGAGGAGCCAGGTGGGTTACAGTCCATGGGGTCACAAAGAGTCAGACACGACTGAGCGACTAAGCACAGCACAGCATGTGGTCTACTAACTTGGGAAGTTCCATCCTCATTTTTCTGAAAAGAATAATTTCAATGATTTTTTTGTCTCACTCTTTTGGAATGAAGATAAGGACTTTTTAAAAAGTGTAGAGCTGAAAAAACATACAACAATTTGCTCATATATATTATCTGTAATACTGTGACATTATAGGAAATGCATGTTTGGTCTCACTCCCTGGTACCTGAGACTTTCTAAAACTCTCATAATTTCCTGTGTGAAGAGTGAAAGGAGCATCTTTTGTGGTTTATAATAAGCCCCTTGCAACCATTTTTAAGTTTATACCCATGAGGTAACTCTTAAAGAACCAGGATTGGTTGCCCAAGGAGCCAACCATAGGATTAGAAAGTTGGAAATTTCAGTCCCAACTCAGAAGGACAGGGAGGGGAGAAGGGCTGATGATGAACTGAGTTGCCAATAGCAAATGATTTAATCAACCATGTATACATGATGATGCCTCCACAAAAAACCCTAAGCAAAAGGATTTAGAGAAGTTCTGGATTGGTAAACACATCCATATGCTGGGAAGGTGGTGCACCTGCCCAGAGAGGGCGTAGAAAGTCTCTGGTCTTTACACATACCCTGTATTGTACATTTCCTCCACTTGGCTATTACTGAGTGAAGCTGAGTCTCCTTAAAACCAACTTCCCTTACTGAATTAATGATTAATCTTTCTGTCCAAAATTTTCTTCTCTTTCTTGTCTTCCCTGACCTCAATTCTATGCTGCTGCTGATGCTGCTAAGTCGCTTCAGGAGTGTCCGACTCTGTGCGACCCCATGGACTGCAGCCTACCAGACTCCCCCGCCCCTGAGATTCTCCAGGCAAGAACAATGGAGTGGGTCAATTCTATGTTAACTGAATGCTAATCAACCAAAGTCAGGTGATTAAAATTGCTGTTGTTGATAATATCATTCCTGTACTATAGTTGCTTCTTTTAAAATATTTATTTCTTCATTTTTGTCTGCACTGGATCTTTGCTGCTTTGCGTGGGCTTTCTCTAGTTGCTGCAAGCAGGGGCTACTGTTTGTTGCAATACATGGGCTTCTCATTGCATTAGCTTTCTTGTTGCAGAGCACAGGTTCTGGGGCACGCAGGCTTCAGTAGCTGCATCGTGTGGGCTCAGAAATTGCAGCTTGCTGGCTCTAGCACATAGGCTCTGTAGTTGTGTTTCATGAGCTTAGTAACTCTGCAGCATGTGGAAGCTTCCTGGACCAGGGATTGAACATGTGTCCCCTATATTGACAGGTAGACTCTTATTATCAACATACGAACTTCTCCATCAGTTTGTGTCCTCTTTGATTTCTTTCATCAGTGTTTTATAGTTTTCTATGTATAGGTCTTTTGTTTCTTTAGGTAGATATACTCCTTAAGTATTTTATTCTTTTTGTTGCAATGGTGAATGGTATTGTTTCCTTAATTTCTCTTTCTGTTTTTTCATTGTTAGTATATAGGAATGCAAGGGATTTCTGTGTGTTAATTTTATATCCTGCAACTTTACTATATTCACTGATTAGCTCTAGTAATTTTCTGGTAGAGTCTTTAGGGTTTTCTATGTAGAGGATCATGTCATCTGCAAACAGTGAGAGTTTCACTTCTTCTTTTCCTATCTGGATTCCTTTTACTTCTTTTTCTGCTCTGATTGCTGTGGCCAAAACTTCCAACACTATGTTGAATAGTAGTGGTGAGAGTGGGCACCCTTGTCTTGTTCCTGATTTCAGGGGAAATGCTTTCAATTTTTCACCATTGAGGGTGATGCTTGCTGTGGGTTTGTCATATATAGCTTTTATTATGTTGAGGTATGTTCCTTCTATTCCTGCTTTTTGGAGAGTTTTAATCATAAATGAGTGTTGAATTTTGTCAAAGGCTTTCTCTGCATCTATTGAGATAATCATATGATTTTTATCTTTCAATTTGTTAATGTGGTGTATTACATTGATTGATTTGCAGATATTAAAGAATCCTTGCATTCCTGGGATAAAGCCCACTTGGTCATGGTGTATGATTTTTTTAATATGTTGTTGGATTCTGTTTGCTAGAATTTTGTTAAGGATTTTTGCATCTATGTTCATCAGTGATATTGGCCTGTAGTTTTCTTTTTTTGTGGCATCTTTGTCTGGTTTTGGAATTAGGGTGATGGTGGCCTCATAGAATGAGTTTGGAAGCTTACCTTCCTCTGCAATTTTCTGGAAGAGTTTGAGTAAGATAGGTGTTAGCTCTTCTCTAAATTTTTGGTAGAATTCAGCTGTGAAGCCATCTGGTCCTGGGCTTTTGTTTGCTGGAAGATTTTTGATTACAGTTTCGATTTCCTTGCCTGTGATGGGTCTGTTAAGATCTTCTATTTCTTCCTGGTTCAGTTTTGGCGTGTTCATGGATTGGAAGAATCAATATTGTCAAAATGGCTATTCTACCTAAAGCAATCTATAGATTCAATGCAATCCCTATCAAGTTACCAACGGTATATTTCACAGAACTAGACCAAAGAATTTCACAATTTGTATGGAAATACAAAAAACCTCGAATAGCCAAAGTAATCTTGAGAAAGAAGAATGGAACTGGAGGAATCAACCTGCCTGACTTCAGACTCTACTACAAAGCCACAGTCATCAAGACAGTATGGTACTGGCACAAAGACAGAAATATAGATCAATGGAACAGAATAGAAAGCCCAGAGATAAATCCACGAACCTATGGACACCTTATCTTTGACAAAGGAGGCAAGCATATACAATGGAAAAAAGACAACCTCTTTAACAAGTGGTGCTGGGATAACTGGTCAACCACTTGTAAAAGAATGAAACTAGAACACTTTCTAACACCATACACAAAAATAAACTCAAAATGGATTAAAGATCTAAATGTAAGACCAGAAACTATAAAACCCCTAGAGGAGAACATAGGCAAAACACTCTCCGACATAAATCACAGCAAGATCCTCTATGACCCACCTCCCAGAATATTGGAAATAAAAGCAAAACTAAACAAATGGGACCTAATGAAACTTAAAAGCTTTTGCACTACAAAGGAAACTATAAGTAAGGTCAAAAGACAGCCCTCAGATTGGGAGAAAATAATAGCAAATGAAGAAACAGACAAAGGATTAATCTCAAAAATATATAAGCAACTCCTGAAGCTCAATTCCAGAAAAATAAATGACCCAATCAAAACATGGGCCAAAGAACTAAACAGACATTTCTCCAAAGAAGACATACAGATGGCTAACAAACACATGATAAGATGCTCAACATCACTCATTATTAGAGAAATGCAAATCAAAACCACAATGAGGTACCATTACTCGCCAGTCAGGATGGCTGCTGTCCAAAAGTCTACAAGCAATAAATGCTGGAGAGGGTGTGGAGAAAAGGGAACCCTCTTATACTGTTGGTGGGAATGCAAACTAGTACAGCCACTATGGAAAACAGTGTGGAGATTCCTTAAAAAACTGGAAATAGAACTGCCATATGACCCAGCAATCCCACTTCTGGGCATACACACTGAGGAAACCAGATCTGAAAGAGACATGTGCACCCCAATGTTCATCTCAGCACTGTTTATAATAGCCAGGACATGGAAGCAACCTAGATGCCCATCAGCAGATGAATGGATAAGGAAGCTGTGGTACATATACACCATGGAATATTACTCAGCCATTAAAAAGAATTCATTTGAATCAGTCCTAATGAGATGGATGAAACTGGAGCCCATTATACAGAGTGAAGTAAGCCAGAAAGATAAAGAACATTACAGCATACTAACACATATATATGGAATTTAGAAAGATGGTAACGATAACCCTATATGCAAAATGGAAAAAGAGACACAGAAATACAGAATAGACTTTTGAACTCTGTGGGAGAATGTGAGGGTGGGATATTTCAAAAGAACAGCATGTATACTATTTATGGTGAAACAGATCACCAGCCCAGGTGGGATGCATGAGACAAGTGCTCGGGCCTGGTGCACTGGGAAAACCCAGAGGAATCGGGTGGAGAGGGAGGTGGGAGGGGGGATCAGGATGGGGAATACGTGTAAATCTATGGCTGATTCATATCAATGTATGACCAAAAAAAATAAATTAAAAAAAAAAAAAACAACATACGAACTTGATGCTTTCTAACTGTGGTGCTGGAGAAGACTCTTGAGAGAGTCCTTTGGACAGCAAGGAGATAAAAAGTCAATCCTAATAGAAATCAACCCTGAATATTCATTGGAAGGACTGATGCTCAAGCTGAAGCTCCAATACTTTAGCCACCTGATGCGAACACCTGACTCACTGGAAAACACCCTGATGCTGGGAAAGATTTAGGCCAAGAGGAGAAGGGGACAATAGAGGATGAATTGGTTGGATGGCATCATCAACTCAATCAACATGAGTCTGAGCAAACTCAGGGAGATAGTGAAGGACAGGGAAGCCTGATGTGCTGCAGTTGATGGGGTCACAGAGTTGGACATGACTTAGCTACCTAACAACAACAATGTACAAGCTCTGGTTGTTTCTCCAGGTTAAGATGAGCTGACAGATTCCTAAGCCATGGACCACCTGGCCAGAGAATTATAAACCGGAGATATCCTGAATGCTGAAACTATGATTAAAAAAATGTCACAGAAATGTTGGAAGATGATGATTAATTCCAGCTACTTTGTTCTTCCCCTTTAAAACACACCTCAGACTCAACTCAAAGACCACATTGGTGTGGATCTCAGATTTTTCTTTCATACTTTTCCTTGAAATTGAAAATGTTATTCTCTCAGTCACGTCCAACTCTTTGCAACCCCATGTACTATATGGCCCTCCAGGCTTCTCTGTTCATGGAATTCTCCAGGCAAGGATACTGGAGTGGGTAGCCATTCCCTTCTCCAGGGGATCTTCCTGATCCAGGGATTGATCCTAGGTCTCTCACACTGGAAGCAGATTCTTTACTGTCTGAGTCACTAGGGAAGCACCTTTGCTTCATTTGCTGCAAACTTCTTCAGAATCTGGCTTTCTCTGTTGAAGGCATCAGTATAGTAGTCTCCCCTTATTCACAGGGGAAATGTTCTAAGACCCTCAGTGGATGCTTGAAATAGAAGATAGTATCACGTTTTATATAAACTACTTTCCTCTATACTAAAACAAAACAAAACAAAAACAATAGGTAGTATATATAGCATGGATAGTGTAAATGTTGGACAAATGAATGATCACATCAGAATGGCCAACATCGTCATCATCAAAAAGTCTACAAATAATAAGTGCCGGTGTGGAAAAAAGGGAACCCTCTGGCACTGTTAATGAGAATGTAAATTGGTGCAGCTACTATAGAAAGCAGTTTGGAGGTTTCTTAAAAACCTAAAGATAGAGCTACCATATAATCTAGTAAATCCACTACTGGGTATATATATGAAAAAAATGAAAAGTGTAACTTAAAATAATACATGCATCCCAATGTTCATAGCACCATTATTTATAGTCGCCAAGACAGAACCAACCTGAGTGTCTGTCAATAGACAACTGGATTAGGAAGATGTGGCAATATATGAATATACTCAGCCATTAAAAGAATAAATAATGCCATTTGTTTCAATGTGGATGGACCTAGAGAATAGTATGTTTAGTGAAATAAGTTAGACAGAGAAAGACAAATGCTGTATGATATACTTATATGTGTATTATAAAAAATAATACAAATGAATCTATATACAAAACAGAAACAGATTTATAGATGTAGAAAACAAATTTTGGTTACCAAAGGGGAAAGGGAGGTGAGGAAGGACAATTTAGGAGTATGGAGTTAACAGATGCAAACTATATAAAATAGGTAAACAACAAGAATTCACTGTATATCATAGGGAATTATATCCACTATCTTGTAATAACCTATACTGGAATAAACACTGCAAAAAAAAATCCCCCAAACAAATCACTATGCTGTATGCCTGAAACTAACAAATTGTAAATCAACTATACTTCAATTAAAAAATAAATTAGCATCCTGTTTCTATTCACTTTGAATGAAACAAATGCTTCTTACCAAATTTAGCAACTTATTTCTTCATGAAATGGTTCCCTACTTCTTGTATTTTATTAGATTCCAGAGTTCTGAAAGAAATTGAGTTGGAAGAATTTTGCCAGTCTTGTCATTGATTTAGTGAAATGTCAATGTTTTGAAGTTTCTCATCCTGCCATTTTCCTCTCTAAACACATCAATGGAACAAATATTATTTATTACCTATATACTAATAAATATGCCACAGAAATATGTTTTTGTACTCTTAAGAAATGCACGGTAACTTTCTTATAATATATCTTATCCCATTATACTATGTGTAGACATTTTAAATTTCCCCTTTGAATTATAAATTCCCATTCTCTGAGCGATAGAAAATGTTTCCCTTTTTTGGCTTATTTTCATTGAATTAATTTCCAATGGAGGAATTTCTGACTAAGAGAGAGTAAATTTTAAATACAATTTTCAAATATTGGTCTGCTAGCATTTAATACCTGAATAGCAGAAGTTATTTCTATTTAAACCATGTTTGCAAGTAAGATTAATTGAAGATTATTATATCTTATTATAGTAGAGTTTTAGAGAGTATAGTATAGTATCTTATTATAGTAGAGTTTTCCTTCTTCCTTTTATCTTAATTGATTAGTAATTTTGATTAACACTAAAAGTCTGTGAATGTTCTATGTTCTCTGTCTTCCCATATATTACAGAATTGGATTCTCAAGACATGATTACTTATAGTTATTATTTGTAGGTTTTAGTATATGTATATATTTCACTCCCTGTTTACCTTCAATAATAAATTTAAAATTAAATAAAGATTTAAATAGTTGAGGGGGTCAAATACGCTTTTTCCTTTGAAATTTATTTTATCATTTTTTAGTGATAAAGTTGTCCTGTGTTCTTGGATTTATTTGATACTTTATTGTATTTTCCTTTTTTTCTATATTATATCCAGTTATAAAGGGGTTATTACCCCTATTTCCACATATTATTTATTTATCCAAATATATGTATATATATATGTGTATATATATATATATATATATCTTTTCTTTTTACTTAGTGTCTTGAACTATGTTCATTTTTCTGAGGGTGATGAAGAATGACCCAAGATTAACTAAATAAAAATCTTTGAAAATGTTAACATTGCAAAATGAATATAAAATTTAAACTAACCTAAGCTAAAATAATGCTAGAATTGTCCAAATGTCTTAAGTGTTTTCTATTCCACAAAGAGTAAAATTATTTTGAGAAAATGAATTTTATATAAATGTGAATAATTCATTGATTAGTATTTGTAGTTTTGTTTTTTAGAGACTATAGCTGATTAAAATTATTTGGTAATTAATAACCCACTGATAATAAATGCTGAGAACTGTGAAAATTGTGCATGCACCATCTAGTGATGAAAAATAGTACTTACCCTACAATGGAAAGAGTTCACAAAGAGACATCACAAGTGTCTATAAATAATAGTTCCAAAATAGCATGTAAAATGTAAATATAAAATGAATGTAAAATGTAAGCAAGTCCACTGGAAACAATTAAAAGCACTTGAAGCTACTTTAAAAAAAAAAACAATAAATGATGTATTCAAGTATGTCTGTGACAAAGCAAGGGTTGAGTAAAACTGGTCTTTAGTGAAAATATGTTAGGTATCTTGTGTAATTCAAGGTAAGATTGATGACATGCCCAATCTAGAGATGATGCAGAGCTAAAGTGAGCAGCAGTAAAACAGTTTCCTGTGTGGCTACATCCAGAGCACTCTTACTCTTGAATTCTGCTCTCACCTGACAGAGTGTCTCATACAACAGGCAAAGGCATTATTATCCTGTGTATTTCTTTTCTTGGCTTATTTTCTGGGCTCTTGATGATCAAAATTCTTAAGTTCAAACTGCTGTGATAAAAGATAAGATTGCTTCTTCCGAGGATATATACACATACTCTGCAAAAGTTCAGACGCTGTCTTCTAAAAATCAGGTATTTGCTAATTTCGCAGATTTCTATTGTTTCTCATGTATTTTTGGAATTTTGAGGGAATTTGGATCAAAGAAACTGAAGTTATAGATGCAAAGACAAACTTGTATATCAATATGCAGATATGTTTTAAAAATAATAATATAATTTTATATGATTATATATAATTTTCAATCATATATATACATTTATATATCTCTATAAATATCATTTGGGAGGAGAGGAAATAAAAGTATGAGTGACAGAGTGGGAAAAAAGAACAGAGAAGAAAGGAAGGGAGAAAGAATTGAAGAAAAGAGTGATGCTAGAAGAGAACTCAGATGAGTTGGAATAAAGTGATTCTAATAATTATCTATTTTTAGTAATTTCACTGATACTATTTGATATGGCATTATTATTATCACTGATACTATTTATTTAATTTGACATTTTATGATACCTTGACATTATTAACTGGTATAAATTTGAGGTTTAAAGAAAATAAATGAAGAAATATAAAATTCCACCAGGGTAAAGCATAATTAGACATAATTAAGCTATGCATAAATTGGATATATTATCCTTTAGTAAGGGCATAAAAAAGTTTCACACAGATTCCTATCAAATTTTATAAAATGTTTAATCATGAAAAATATTTTTCAAATTTTCTCAAATTAAAGTTTAATATACAAACCGTTACTTTTTATACTTCATATAGAAATCTAATAAACAATTACAGCAGTAACAAGGTTAATAAGATGTATCAAGGAATTCATCATACATTGTGGAGACGTTAATGAAAGATAAGATAAGGTAAAAGGAGATAACTAATTGGATGGTGACAAACAAAAAGTAATGAGAAAAATTGGAAAAAGAGATGAATTGTTATTGGAGGATCTGGAAATTTTATTAAAGGTGGTAGAATTTGATCTACAGATTCATTATGAGCAAATAGAGGAGGAAAATGTACTTGAGAAGGAAGAATTTGAGCAAAACATTTAAAATTGGAGAAGTGCTTGTCATATGTTGAGAAAGAACAGATATGTCAGTGGAATTATGGGGAAAATGAAAATAGATTGAGTTGAAAGATGAGACTAGAAAGAAAGCAGGAACAGGTGAAATTGTGAAAGAATGGAAGTGCCAAGCTATAAGGATAAATTTCAGTCGAAAGAATTCAGTAAAGCCATCAGATCATCTTTTGCATTTTCACTTATAAATAAATGATATTAACAGATTTGCAATTGTGAATAGACAATATTTAAAAGGCCAAAAGTAATATACCATAGCAACTGCTTTGCATGTGTGCTCAGTCGCTCAGCTGTGTCCAACTCTTTGTGACCCTATGGACTACAACCCCCCAGGATCCTCTGTCCAGGGGATTGTCCCAGCAAGAAGACTGTAGTGGGTTGCCATTTCATCCTCCAAAGACTCTTCCTGACCCAGGGATTGGACCTGCTTCTCCTGCATTGGCAGGTGGATTCTTTAGCACGGAGCCACTTGAGAAGTCCTACCAACTCATTAAGTAACAGTTAAAAATTAAAATTTCTTCATTCTTAAAATATTTTAATATTTGTAATTGTATTCTAATCAATCACTGGTTATTCAAATTCATTCCCAATATCATTTTATTCAATACCAATTTTACTTATGGATTTCACAATTTACATGAATTTAAAATGTATTTTTTTTCATTTCTTGTATCTCTACCTTTCAGTAATGAGTGAAGAATTTGTAACTTACTCCGATTTGCTATTTCAACCATCATCTCAGCCACAGAGGAGCCAAAGACTTGAAACTACCAAGAAAAAAGGTCTTTCATGTTTTCTACTTAAAAAATATACAGAATTATTCATTATCAGGCTCATATGCACATACACATGATCTAAACTTTTTTTCTCTTACTAAACAAGGAAAATAAGTGCTTTTGAGGGAAGATTATATTTTGCTCATGAGAGTCATAACTGTAACTATGTTGTAAACATTATATCAGCATTTTTAGAATGAGTGAAATGTTTGAGGATCGAGATACGTTGTTTATAATTTTCTGTCATTTAAGATATCAACACTATCTAGTAGGATATTTGGAAAATAGAGAAGTGAGAAAATGAAGAGATAATTTCATTATTCTAACACAGTTGCTGTGAATTAGGGACTATTTTTCCTGCTTTCCTGGTTTGTATATTTGCTGGCCTAGTGTGTTCAAAGTATACTTTTTCCAAGTACCATGCATGCTTCTTGATACAAAAACACCGATGTTATTAATTTACTAGTGTATATGATTATATGGAGTTCACTGATATATCTTCCTATCATTTAAAATTTTCTTTCATTTGTACTTTTCCTGTTGCTAATTTGCAGTCCGCATATGTTTTAAATCAATATGTGGAATGATTAGAAGTGAGCTGTATATCAGTGTGCTAATTCTATTTTGTCTTACATCAAATGGATATTCAGTACTTTGGCTAAGATGTATTATTTTAACGAGGACCTCAATTGATTACTTTCCAGTTTTTTAGATTGCTAATTATTACAATTAGCAATATTGTAATATATGATATACAGATTCACCATGCAGTTAATGAAGAAGTATTTTTAAACTTTGCTTAATATATTGTTAATGAATTTTTAAAGACCCCTTAATACCTAATACACTCTGCTTGTTATAGATTCAGAAGTTATTTTCTTTTTAAAATTCTGATGAACAATTCATTGTACCAGTGGCTGTACTTCTTAGATTTGTATGGGAAAATCTACTGGTTTGGGAAAACTTTATTAATGATGTTGTTAATTGTTATGTATGTGCATAAATATGTATGAAATGACATACTTCACCACAGTTCATATTTTACCATGGATCAACCAGAATGACTTAGAGCCATTATCTTGTCTTGTAAGTTTATTTTTACCTAACAAAGCTTCTTAGATTTTCACTGTCTATAAAATTCTTTCACAGATAGAAATCAATTACCAAAAACTCCATAAGGTATGTTTCATGCTTACCCAATATAAAAATATAAACAGAGACATGATGGTTAAATGTCCTAGAGATTAGAGTGCATAATTGATGGAAATCCACTTTTAGCTGAAAAGACCAAAACCTTTCCTTCTCCTGATGACAACAGGTGGATTTTCTGTCCTTCCTCTGTGGCATGTATGCTGTATTGGTGGATTTTGTGTGTGAGGAAGTTTCTTCTCTCTGCCGCAGCTAAGGTCCTCTGCTTTGTACCACTTCAGGATATTGGGAAGAAGCTTGTTTTCTGTCTCTTCTCTAGAAGCAGATGGCTTTTGCCCACTGTCAATGCAGGGTACAGGGTGGGCTTGTTGTTTTTTAGTAGCTAAGTTGTGTCTGATTCTTTGCCACCCCATGGGTGCAGCTCGCGAGGTTTCCCTGTCCTTCACTACCTTCTGGAGCATGCTCAAACTCATGTGTATTGAGTTGGTGATGCCATCCAACCATCTCATCCTCTGTCATCCCCTTCTCCTCCTGCCTTCAGTCTTTCCCAGCATCAGGGTCTTTTCCAATGTGTCTGCTCTTTGCATCAGGTGGCCAAACTTCAGCTTCATCATCAGTCCTTCCAATGAATATTCAGTGTTGATTTCCTTTAGAATTGATTGGTTTGATTGCCTTGCTGTCCAAGGGACTCTCAAAAGTCTTATCCAGCACCACAATTTGAAAGCATCGATTCTTTGTCCTTCAGCCTTCTTTGTGGTCCAACTGTCACATCCATACATGACTACTGGAAAAACCATAGCTTTGACTAGATGGACCTTTGTCGGCAAAGTAATGCCTCTGCTTTTTAATACACTGTCTAGGTTTGTCATAGCTTTACAGCTTTCTCAGGAGTTTGGTAAGGTGATCTGCTATTCCTATCTCTTTAAGAATTTTCTACAGTTGTGATTCATACAGTTAAAGGCTTCAGTGTAGTCAGTGAAGCAGTAGATGTTTTTCTGGAACACCTTTGCTTTTTCTATGATACAACAGATATTGGCAGTTCGATCTCTGATTCCTCTGCCTTGAAGTCTGCTTTTAGCCTTGGAGATTTGTTGGAATACTTTGCTCTCATATGGCTGGCACTTTTCCTCCTATGCTTTGCCAAAGGTGAAGTAGAGTTTGCGTGCTGTCTTTCCATAGAGTCGGGGCTTTATCTCTTTAGAATTCAGACCACCTGATCACTTTATCAATTCAGCTGCCTCATTCCCTCAATATCAGTTATGATTTTGTAGATTACCTTCCTTTTCTCTATTTTTAGGATGCGAGCTAACTTGCTGTAGAGTTTACTGCACCTAAAACAGAAACAGAACTCTGAATAAACATTTAGAGTTGATGTTACAAGATGTATTCATCTCTCTCTTTATAGATCACCCTACTCCACTTTCTTCATGGAAATATGTTGCTATGTTTCTGTGCATCATTTGCCTGGGGCTTCTTCTGTCTGTTGGATACTTGGTCATTGAGTGTAAGTCAAAATATGAAATAGAAGTTTACTTTTCCATTATTCACATAGTGAAATATGTTGAAGATAATACATTATTTTGATCAGTTCTACTTCTTAACAAAGTAAATATTCTCTGCACAGAACTTAAGTTAATTTCTTAGAGACATATAAAAATGTTGTCCATTTTTAAGCATATCAAGAACATTACATACTGCCTTGCTATTTGTTCTCATGTATCCTTTACCAGAAATACCTTTAAAAATTTCTTCTCTGTGAAAAAGCTTTCTTACACTGTTATCAGAACAATATTTCTTTCTTCTTTGATTTATGGCTGTGTGAACTTGCTGTATATGTACTATAATTTGATTTTTTATGATTATGACTTTATTACATTTAAGTTCTTTGAAGTAGATGATGCTTCACTCATCATTTTTGTAGCTCTGAATTCAGCACAATGTTTTACCTATAGGAATGTGTCAAATTTTTCTTTTTGAGTTTAAAACTGACCTTTCTGAGTTCTCTTCAGTGAATAAGAAGTCATTTCAACCAGAAGGATGTCCAGGAAATAGCTCCTCCAACAAGGAAACAAATAAAACAGGTACTTTTGGATGAGTCCCTGAGTCATAATTTTATTTGCAGGAGACAAGAGACAATTAACTATTTTGTTTAATGCATGTAACTGGATACGTGTAAATATATATATGTCAAATCTATTAAGACTCAAATGATGATGGCACTGTTAAATTACAACCTGAAGTTAAATAAAATATTTCCACAAGGCATCATCATTTTGGGGCATATCTATATGATTTCATATATGTATTTCTTATTGTCTTATTTTTGAAACTTACAGCTTTTTAAAGATAATTGTATGCATATTTTATTCTCATGTGAAAGCAAAGAAAGAGTATTATGTTGATAATTTTTACAGTCATATACACTGGATAGGTTTCCTGACACATTTCTAATTTTGTCATTAAAAATTATTTCCTAATACACAGCTGATGAATCTTAAAGACCAAAATGTTTTCAATGAAGTGAGTTATTAATGTAAGATAAATTTAACACTAAATTTAAGTGCACACAGCCTATAATGTAAACATCAAAAAGTGTTTTTGTTTATAGATGGTAGATTTGCTATGTCAACTTACAGATGTGATCTGCACTGATGGAAATCATCCAGTTATATTTTAAATTTTTAGTAGATTGGAAATACCCTACTCGTTCAAACAACTGGCATCAGTATGGAGAAAACTGCTACTATTTTTCAAGAAACAGTATTCCTTGGAAGGAATGTCGCCGTTTTTGCACTGATTTACATTCTGGATTTCTTAAGTTGAATACTGAAGAAGAGATGGTAAGGACAAGATTTTGTTTTATAAATTTTGGTATCAGAAAAATTTAGGATGACAGCAATCGCTCCAGTTTTATATTCTTCTGAATTACTTTCCATAGTGTAGTTACCAAAATCTCTGCAATTTGTAATTTTGAATGTGTACTTCAATAAAACCTGAGTGGTTTTCCCCTAGCACTTGGAGTAAAGTCTAAGTAAAATGTAAATAAGATCACTTGTAGTCTGATTTTGGCTGATTTCTCTATCTTCTTCTGGTGTTCTAAGGAAAGTGTGCCATGGTCTCCAACTATATTGACGTTATTTAAATAGATCATGGTCCCCTTATGCTCTTTTATGTCCTTGTTCTGTTTACCTGTGACAAATTGTATTTCTTCTACCTCCTATCCCAAACTATCATCTTTCAGTTAATACATCTTGTGTTAAGATTTTAGCTTACTAGACGATCCACTTGGAAAACATCCTTAGTTCACTAAAATCTGTTAAAATTCCCTGTTAATTTCTCTCCTTCAATCCTGTATTTCTGATCTTGTACCATGTGTCACTACTATTTATTACATAAGTCAATGAACACTATTCAGTTTTTCAGTGCCTAATTTGAGCAACTACAGTTTCAAGATTTTATGCTTACTTTTACAACCCATAACTTAAGAAAATGACTAGAATAAAACGTGTCCCGAAAAAATTACTCAGTGAATACATGAGTTATTAGCTCTAAGCATCCAGCCTATGGCTGAAGAATTTAGGGTTAATCTCTCCAGATTCTTTCAATATCAAGAACAGAGAATCCAAAGAGAAGTAAAATGTACATATTTAAACTAATATATTCCTCTTTTGCAAGAAAAGTTCCACTTTTTGATTCACTTTCCTTTTCCTGTCTGCAGAATTTTATAATAAAATTGTCAAAAATGCAATGCGGTTTGCAAAAAGAAAAGTTTCCAATTAGCTTACACTACAGCACTAAGCAACTGAACTGGGTTTGGCTAGATGATACAAAACTTACCCTGGACAAGTAAGTCTCTTGCTGTTTTAAAATTTCAGTACAGAACAATATTTTCTTCCAAATAGAAATATTTAATGTGGATGTGGGTAACATTTATAACAGATGCACCTGTAAGAAATCAATACGTAAAAGACAGGAAAGATGGAAAGCAAGGAGTAAAATACTTAGTAAAATACTAAATACTATACTAAGTTAAATATGTTCCTTTCAAAGCTCATTGAAATTGCTTATTGAAGTATAACTATTTTGCATTTTAATAAAAGGTAATTGAATAAATAAACTTGCATAAGGTTACAAAGTAAGTATATTTCAGATTTGTCATTTTAATTTCAGTGTAGTTTGTCTGACTGCAATACATGTGCATGTATTGAAATTTTCTTAAAATGTGCTCTCCAATTCTCTAGGACTCACCTAGCATACTTTGTCTAGTTTGCTGTCATAAAAAAGTCACTACAAACTGGGTGGCTTAACGCACAGAGATTTATTCTCTCAAGCAGAGGGAACAGAGGTTTGAAATCAAGATCTTGGTAGGGTTGATTCCTTTCTGGAAAGATCCTTTGTCTAAAGGAACTTGCTAAACTTTTCTAGAGAGAAAGCTAACTGTTGTTGATGATTAAAACAATTTTTTGTTCTGCATACACTGTGGAACTTGTTTATAAAAATCTTAATAAAGGAAATACAGTAAACTTCCATGAAAATATAAGATATTCTGCCAATCCTTGGCATCATTTAAAGACAAGCCAGCCCTCTGTATCTGCGGGTTCTGAATTCTCAAGTTCAAGCAACCATGTAGACACAGAGGACTGACTGGGATTTGAGTATCTGTAGACTAGGATATCTTGGGGATGCTCGTAGAATCTCCCCACCCCCACATCCTGGATACAAAGAGACAACTGTCTATACCCCCAACTTCCTTTGCTCCTTCTCTGCATCTCTCTGTGTTGGTTGCTCTCCTATAAGGATATTCTTATTGGATTTAGGGTACAATCCAATATGGTTTCATCATGACACTAGTCTTCTTTGTTTTCAATTTTCAACTTATTTATTAAAAAAAAAATTTAAATTTATTTATTTTTAATTGAAGGATAACTGCTTTACAGAATTTTGTTGTTTTCTGTCAAACATCAACATGAATCAGTCATAGGTACATATGTCCCCTCCCTCTTAAACCTCCTTCCCATCTCCCTCCCCACCCCACCCTCTAGGTTGATACAGAGACCCTGTTTGAGAACCTTGAGACATACAGCAAAATCCCTTGGGCTATCTATTTTACATAATATAAAGTAAGTTTCCATGGTACTCTTTCCATACATCTCACCCTCTCCTCCCCTTTCCCCATGTCCATAAGTCTGTTCTTTATGTCTGACCTGCAAATAAATTCTTCAGTACCATCTTTCTAGATTCTGTATAATTGTGTTACTATACAATATTTATCTTTCTCTTTCTGACTTACTACACTCTGTATAAAAGCCTCTAGGTTCATCCACCTCATTAGAATGGACTCAAATGCATTTGTTTTTATGGCAGAGTAATATACCATTGTGTATATGTACCACAACTTCTTTATCCATTCATCTGTTGATGGACATCTAGGTTGCTTCCATGTTCTAGCTATTTGTAAATAGTCCTGCGGTGGACATTGGGGTACATGTGTCTTTCTCAATTTTGCTTTCCTCAGGGTATATGCCTAGGAGTGGGAAAGCAGGGTCATGTGGTGGTTTTTTTTATATCTAGTTTTTTAAGGAATCTCCACACCACCTTCCATAGTGGCTGTATCAACTTCCATTCCCACCAACAGGGCAAGAGCATTCCCTTTTCTTCACACCCTCTCCAGCATTTATTGTTTGTAGACTTTTTGATGATGGCCATTCTGAACAGTGTAAGGTGATATCTCATTGTGGTTTTGATATGCATTTCTCTAAGTATAAGAGATGTTTAGCATCTTTTCACGTGTTTGTTAGCCATCTATATGTTTTCTTTGGAGAAATGTCTGTTTAGGTCTTTTCCCCACTTTTTAATTGGGTTGTTTTCTATCTGGTATTGAGTTGTATGAGTTGCTTGTATCCTTTGGAAATTAATCATTTGTCAGTTGTTCCATTTGCTATTATTTTCTCCCATTTTGAGGGTTGTCTTTTCACCTTGTTTATAATTTCTTTTTACTGTGCCAAAGCTTTTAAGTTTAATCAGGTTCCACCTGTTTACTTTTGTTTTTGTTTCCATTATTCTAGACAGTAGGTGGGTCATAGAGGATTTTGCTTTGATTTATGTCATCAAGTGTTCTGTCTATGTTTTCCTCTAACAGTTTTATAGTTTCTGGTCTTACATTTAGGCCTTTAATCCATTTTGAAGATGCAAAAATCCTCAACAAAATTCTAGTACACAGAATCCAACAACACATTAAAAAGATCATACACCAATAAGCAAGTTGAATTTATTCCAGGGATGCAAGGATTCTTCAATATACATAAATCAGTCAATGTGATACACCATATTAACAAATTAAAAGATAAAAACCAAATGATAATCTCAATAGATGCAGAAAAAGCCTTTGACAAAATTCAACACCCATTTATGATTAAAACTCTTCAAAAAATGGGCACAGAAGGAACCTACCTCAACATAGTAAAGACCATATATGATAATCTCACAGGAAACATTACACTCAATGGTGAAAAAACTGTAAGCATTCCCCCTAAGATCAGGAATAAGACAAGGGTGTCCACTCTCACCGCTATAATTCAACTTAGTTTTGGAAGTCCTAGCTATAGCAATCAGAGAAGAAAAAGAAATAAAAGGAATCCACATCAGAAAAGAAGAAGCAAAGCTTTCACTGTTTGCAAGTGACATGATACCATACATAGAAAGCCCTAAAGATACTATCAGAAAATTATTAGAGGTAATCAGTGAATTTAGAAAAGATGCAAGATACAAACTCAATACACAGAAATCACTTGCAATACTATATACTAACAATAAAACTCACAAAAAGAAATGAAGGAATCAATCCCATTCACCACTGCAGCGAAAAGAATTAATTATCTAGGAATAAACCTACCTAAGGATAGACAGGAGGCCTGGTGTGCTGTAGTTCATGGGGTCACAAAGAATTGGACATGACTGAGCGACTGAACTGAACTGAACTGAAGGAGACAGAAGAACTGTATACAGAAAATTATAAGACACTGATGAAATAAATCAAAGATGACATAAATAGATGGAGAGATATTCCATGTTCCTGGGTAGGAAGAATAAATATTGTGAAAATGACTATACTGACAAATGCAATATACAGATTTGGTGTGATCCCTATCAACTTACCAATGGTATCTTTCACAGAACTAGAACAAAAAATTTCTCAATTCATACAGAAACATGAAAGACTCCGAATAACCAAAGCAGTCTTGAGAAAGAAGAATGAAGCTGGAGGAAGCAACCTTCCTGACCTCAGATTATACTACACAGCTACAGTCCTCAAGACAGTATAATACTGGCACAAAAACAGAAATATAGACCAATGGAACAAGATAGAAAGCCCAGAAATATATCCATGCACCTATGGGTACCTTATTTTTGACAAAGGAGGCAAGAATATACAATGGGGCAAAGATGGCCTTTTCAATAAGTGGTGTTGAGAAAACTGGATAGCTACATGAAAAAGAATGAAATTAAAACACTTCCTAACACCACACACAGAGATAAACTCAAAAAGGATTAAAGACCTAAATGTAAATGTATTTATTTTTTAATTGAAGGGAATTTGCTTTACATAATTGTGTTGGTTTCTGCCAAGCATCAACATGAATCAATCATAGGCATACAAATGTCCCCTCCCTCTTGAACCTCCCTCCCATCTCCCTCCCTATCCCACACCTCTATATATTTAAAGAACCCCAGTTTGAGTTCCCTGAGTCATACAACAAATTCCCATTCGCTATCTATTTTACATATGGTAGTGTCAGTTTCCATGGTACTCTCTCCATACATCCTACTCTCTCCTTTCTCCCTGCCTCCCCGTGTCCATAAGTCTGTTCTCTATGTCTGTGACCTCATGTCACTAATCTTAATTGCATCTACAAAGAAGTTATTCCCAATTAAGGACACATTTTGAAGTTCTGGGTGGGCTTGAATTTTATTCGTGAGTTCTATGCAACCTTTGACTAGGCTGGTGGCTGAGATGGTAAAGAATTTTCCTGCAATGCAGGAGATCTGGATTCAATTCCTGGGTCTGGAAGATCCCCTGGAGAAGGAAATGGCAAATCACTCCAGTATTCTTGCCTGGAAAATCCCATGGACCGAGTAGCCTGGAAGGCTACAGTGCATGGGTTCACAAAGAGTCATACATGATTGAGTGACTAATACTTGTTCAACCTACTACCTACATTCAAAAAAGGATTTATAGGCCTCAATTCCCATGATTTTATTAGGGTGTCTGAAGTGGAGGTATAAAACATATCCTAGTGCACATACACAATGTGTGTAAAAACCAGTTTAGCAAGACCATGGGAAATACTGAACTGCCAGTACTCTTGTTCCCCAGTTTTAAGCTCCATGGTTTAAAATATAGTGAGTAATTGATAGTGCAGGCTCTTAAGTGTCTTGGGTTTATGTTTTGGCTCTCCACTACCATCATAGTCTTTTATCCAAACATTCTGTTTGGTTTCTATTCCATTTTATATAAGATGTGATGAATAATAGAACCCACTTCATAGAGTAGTTGATAAATTTAAGCATGTGAGAAGTATATTGTTCTTCAAGAAAATAAAGTTCTCTCTCCTTCCTCCTTCTCTTTCTTCTCCTACCCCAGATCTTAACAGTAAATTAATGTCAAATAAAATTTTAAATAGATGAATCTAATTTAAAAATGTGATTTCAGGACGTCCGTGGTGGTCCAGTGGTTAAGACTCTGTGCTTCCACTGCAGGGCATATGGGTTTGATCCCTGGTTGGGGAACTAAGCTGTGTGCTATGTAGCATGCCTAAAATTTAAAAAAAAGTAATAATTAAAAGTAAATAAAATAAAATCTAAATTAAAATATGATTTCTACCTTAAAATATTATGACTAAAATATGCAAGATTCCTTCCAGTATATCTACTCTTAGCAGACATGATTTTCTAACATAATTTGTGTTAAATTAAGATTTTGGATTTACTTAAAATTCTGAGTGATTACATATTCATTTTTAATTGCTGTACTTGTAGTAAATGCATGCCCCTTTTCAGGAATTATATGATATATTTCTTTAAATGTTTATAAATTGCTCTGATTCTCATTGACATATCTAAATATTTAATCTTTTAAAACTATTTCCTGGATTTATTAGTAAAGAGGATCTGATCTTTACTCTGGGGTAAATTTTCCCAGGAGAGAATGAATTGACATTAATGATTGATGGCAATTTTTTTTTACTGTATATATAATAAAATGTTCATAAAAACACTAATGTATAAACAAAATATAGTAGACCCCTGTGAGAATGGAAGATACTTTGAAATTGTCTGAGGTCATAGAGACCAAAGCCAGAATTGAAGGCATTGTTAACATCCCAATTCTAGATTTAATATGAAATTTCAGATGACAAAATATTCATTATTTTATTATTAGAGAACTGGGAAAATGATGTTTCTACTTTTTTTTTTATAAATATGTCAAAATACGAATTTAAAAAGTACAACTGATACATGAAATAATTTCAGAACTTAACGGAAAGTATTTTTTTTCTAGGCTTCAACTTCCAGGACATGAGAATGCTAATAATAAATGTGCACACATAAAATACGGCCAGATAATTGCTGAAGATTGCCATAGTAGTGGTTATTGTATCTGTAAGAAGACAATATATTCAGATTAGATAAAGAGTCTGAGATTTTCCAGTGAGATGACTTCAACTATGTAAAAATGTGTTTAGCTAAAAATAGATGTCTTAATCATTGAAGTCTATACGTTATTCTTTAACTTTAATCCATAATTTGTAACAGGATTAATACAATAAACAGTATTTTAGTAACACTGGATAATTGTTGTTTAATTGTTAAGTTGTGTTTGACTCTTTTGTGACCCCATGGACTGTAGCCTGCCAGGCTCCTCTGTCCATGGAAATTCCCAGGCAAGAATACTGGAGTGGGCTGCCATTTCCTTCTCCAGGGATCTTCCTGACCCACAAGTCAGACTCATGTCTCCTGCATTCCAAGCAGATTCTTTACCACTGAGCCACAGGGAAAGCTCAACATTGGATTGTGTAGAGAAAATAAAGAATATGAGGGAACCTTATTGAGATAGAAGTATGAAGGAAATTCCTCTATTACTGGGACAGTGGTACTAAATCAAGCTTTATTCAGGTTTACACAGGTCTTCCAGTACTTTCAAAATAAATTTTATCACTTTAGCCTCATGGTTTTAATTAAAAAAAATTTTTTTTATGCTTTTTATTTTTTATAAAACACAATTTTTTCTTTGCCTTATTATGGCCATCTATCAGAGAAATAAATAGTTAAGTAAGAAGACCTTGATGCTGGGAAAGATTGAGGGTAAGAGGAGAAAGGGAAGACAGAGGATGAGATGGTTGGATGGCATCACCGACTTAATGGACATGGGTTTGGGTGAACACTGGGAGTTGATGATGGACAGGGAGGCCTGGCATGCTGTGGTTCATTGGGTCACAAATAGCTGGACACTGAACTGAAGAAGATAAAATTGTCTCATAAAATGAATCTCAAAGAAAAATGCATTTTTGATAATCTAGAAAATAGAGTTAAAAGTGGTTATAGAGAGCCAGGAGATGTTAAAACTTTGTTAGCCACAAAAATTATCAATACAATGAATGAAACTGGATAGTCTCAGCTGGAGTAGAATAAATAGTACTTATTTCATTCATAAACAAGAATTTTTTTCCTGTCACTGGTCAGGCACTGAGTTTTAAAGACTGGAGATCCACATTTGTACAAATCAAAGAACTATGTCTACTTTCATAGAGCTTTCAAACTAAATGAAAGGACATACCTTAGTAAAGTTATCATATTGATAGATGCATAATATAAATAAAATAAGTTCTTAGAATGGGGGAAAAGATAGTGAAAAAGGGAAAAAGTAGTTGTCAGATTATAACAAAGAATTTGATCTAGACTGAGAATTTAGTGAAGAACTTCCTGATATGGAGAGCTGAGAAATTAATAATTTTATTAAAAGAAAAGAGAAAGGATCCGGCAGTTAAGAGTATTTCAGAGGCAAAAGGAGAAGGCAACGGCACCCCACTCCAGTGTTCTTGCCTGGAAAATTCCATGGACGGAGGAGCCTGGTAGGCTGCAATCTGTGGGGTCGCAGAGTCGGACAAGACTGAGTGACTTCACTTTCACTTTTACTTTCATGCATTGGAGAAGGCAGCAGCAACCCACTCCAGTGTCCTTGCCTGGAGAATCCCAGGGACGGGGGAGCCTGGTGGGCTGCCATCTATGGGGTCGCACAGAGTCGGACACGACTGAAGTGACTTGGTAGCAGCAGCAGCAGCAGCAGCAGAGACAAAAAAGAAACAAACAGCAGGTGGAATGAAGATCAGGGTGACTGAATCCCAGAGATGGAAGGGGAAAGCTGTTTGATATAATCCTAGAGGAGGGAAAAAAACCAGAAAACACAAATCTTTGAAAACTGCGAGCAATTCTTGACTTCTTCAGGGTATTTTCAATCTTTAAACTCACCCAAGATTTGAGAGCCTACTGTATAGCACAAGGAACTCTATTCAATGCTCTGTGGTAACCTAAATGGGAAGGAAGTCCAAAAAAGAGGGGATATATATTTATGTTTAGCTGAATCAATTTTTTTGTACAGAAGAAACCAACACAACATTGTAAAGCAACTCTACTCCAATAAAAATTGATATTTTAAAAAAGATAGAACAGAGAATCTAAATCCATACACAACCACGAACAAGGTTGCTACAACCACCAGATGACATAGGGCCACAGACAAAAATTATTAGATACCTAAGGAGCACAGTTCCTCTAAAAATATAGCAAAATAAAATTTCTAGTTCAAACAAATATAGTAGTACAAATTTAATAATAATTTTAAAATGGTTATTCTAGGAAAGACTCAATGAAATGAAGGAGGATATGGTAATATAAAACTCAAAATGCACATTTCTGCTTCCAGATATAATGTAGATAAAAGAAGTCAAAACAGGGAAGGAAAGACTCTAAAATTTTTTTTAAATACATTTTTAGGGTTTTAAAGGTCTACAGAAGGATTACTGTGCTTAATAGCTCAGTTGTGTCCGACACTTTGCAATCCCATGGGGATTCTAGGCAAGAATACTAGAGTGGGTTGCTATGCCCTCCTCCAGGGGATCTTCCCAACCCAGGGATGGAACCCAGGTCTCCCATATTAAATTAGTTTAAATTCCAGAATAGGGAGCATTAGTTATCAATCTGCCATTGTTGCTTCTGTGTGTGTGTGTGTCAGTGTGTGTGTGTGTGTGAATCAGATCTTAGCCAAAGCAGACAGCCTATGACCGAAGAAAGAGAAACTGACAAGCTTTCAGTGGTTACATAGACTAGAATAACAATATTAGAGATTTGAAGGTCCTCAAATTGTCACCTTTCCCACAAGCCGTTTGTTCAAGTCTGAGATAAAACTGAGAGAAGACTTTGAAACAAAGTCAAAAGATTCTGAGGGGAAAAAAAAGAGAAACCTCCCAAAGTTTCCCTGCTGTTGAGGAAGCAAAGACTAACCAGAAGAAAGAGTTACAAACAAACAAAATACAGTATATAGAAGCCATGGATGAAATAGTGCACCAAGATTGGAGACCTGCACCAAGGTCACACCTGTGACAATGAGTCTGGGAATAGCTAAAAAGCCAGTTAAAAAGCACGAGTGTGTCCTTTAGTAGAAGGAAGGCATGGCTTCAGGACAAAAAAAGAAAAAAAAAAAATGAAGTGGAGATTTTACTGTTTAAAAGTGGGGAGGAGATGACGAAGCTGAAGAATAGTAGACTCTTAAACATTTATTTTATGTATTTATTTATTTTTGGTTGTACTGAGTCTTCACTGATGCACACAGCCTTTCTCTAGTTGCAGAGAGTGGGGGCTGTTGTCTAGTTGCAGTGCACTGACTTCTCAGTGTGGGAGCTTCTCTTGTGTTGGAGCAGACTTTAGGCACACAAGCTTCAGTGGTTGTGGCTTGCAGGCTCTAGAGCCTGGGCTCAATAGCTGTGGTCCACAGGCTCAGCTGCTCCATGGCATGTGGAATCTTCCTGGACCAGGGATCAAACCCATGTTCCCTGCATTGGCAGGGGGATTCCTATCCACTGCACCACCAGGGAAGTCCAAGAATAGTAGGATCTTACATACCTGACTGGTAAGACCCTCAAGATATCAGCCAAACTTTGATGCTGTGTGTAGTAAGATGGGAAGTAATTAAAATGAAAATAAGTCGAGAAGAACTGACTTTCTCATAGATCACAGAGATAAAATAACTGTGAAAATGAAAGCTTTAGTGACTTAGTCGTGCCTGACTCTTTGGGACCCCATGGACTGTAGCTCACCAGGTTCCTCTGTCCATGGGATTCTCCAGGAAAGAATACTGGAGTGGGTTGCCATTCCCATCTTTCGGGCATCTTCCCAACACAGGGATTGAACTAGGTTTTACAGGCAGATTCTTTACCACCTGAGCCACCAGGGAAGCCCACAACTATAGTATTACTCAAACTTAATCCCTCTAATTCCCTAATTAAAGTGACACATTCTCACCCTATCCACTTTAGAGAAAATTAAAAGATGAGTCACTTTATGGTGAAAGATAACTTCATCTGGACCAGTGTGATTCTTTTATACATGGTATTTGACATACAATCAAAAAATCATAAGACTTCCAAAAAGGTAGGAAAATATTATCAATAATCAAGAACAATCTATACACATACATTCATACACACACACACACAAACACACACACACACAGAGGTCAAATACACAAACAGTTCATAAGTGGTGTTACCAGTCTAGAACTTTAAATAATTCTATAGTGTGATAGTAGCCAGTAGCCAAGTCACTCAGTCATGTACAGTCCATGGAATTCTCCAGGCCAGAATACTGGAGTGGGTAGCCATTCCCTTCTCCAGGGGATCTTCCCAATCCAGGGATCAAACTCGGGTCCCTACATGCAAGTGGATTATTTACCATCTGAGCCAGAAGGGAAACCCATACTATGAAAAATGTGTTAAAAAATTATGAAAAAAACATAGACAAGAATAGATGTAATTAAGATGTGTTAAGAACATCACCAGAAAAAATTTTTGTCTCCAAAAACAACCTAATGGACATTTGAAAGCTATTATATCTGAAAGTAAAAATTCAGGGGATAAATTAAAGATCAGATTGAAATGGAAAATACAGTATTGGTGAACTCAAAGACTGGTCCATATAAAAATACACAAACTCAAGCATAGAGACAAAATGAAGTAGAAAAAGAAAAACAGGTCGATAGAAGAACAGAACATGTCAGATACTCAACAAGACAAATTTATATAGAACCAGTCATGAGGCAAGAGTAGAAAAAGAATGGAACCAGTAACACCCTCCTCGCCCCGCATCGTCCCAGCAAAACAAAATGTAGCCCACTCAGGTCAGTATAAACAAAAGCAAAACCATACCAAGGCACATGTGCTGAGTTCTTCAGCCATGTCTGACTCTTTGTGACCACGGACTGCTGCCCACCAACCTGTCCATGGGATTCTCCAGGCAAGAATACCAGAGTGGTTGCAATGCCCTCCTCCAGGGGATTTTCGGGCCCCGGGGATGGAACCTGTATTTCTTGCGACTCCTGCATTGCAGACTGGTTGTTTACCCCTGAGCCTCCAGGGAAGCCCACCACAAGGCATGTTGTGGTCAAAATGCTGACAACAAAGATGGAGAGAAAAATACCAATAATAACCAGAGAAAGAGAACATCAGTAATCCAAGTAGTTAACAGAAATAATGGAAGGCAGAATTTAATGCTATTTCACTTTGAAAATGACAAAAAAAAAAGAAACCTACCAAAATAATATTCCATATCCAGTAAAAATATCTTTCAAAGATTAAGGTAAAATAAAAATATTTAAGGAAAATCAATTTTTGGCAATTCATCAATAGCAGCAGGTCTGATAGTAATGGAGGTGATAAGAAATGAAGGCTGATGCATATATGTGCAGTGTTCAGATTTACTGATATATTAGATGTGGTGTGAAAGGGAAAGAGGGACTTCAAGGATGATTGCAGGGGTGTTTGTTTCCTTTAGCTTGGCATTTTGACACACAAAAAACCCCTGAAAAAGTATATGCACACACTTACATATATATCCTTTATCCAGACTACTTCTATGTTAAAATATTATCATATTTGTTCTCTCTCTTCCTCTCTTAGATCATTCCCCACTCCCCCTCCTCAATATTTGCCTTTGTCCAAGAAATCTGGAAGATTATTTTTCAAAATTTTTTGATAAGTGGATTGAAGCTGCTTTCTTTTGGAAGGTATTAGTGTTGTTAGTAGGCAGACCATTATTCACCTTGAACACTTTAAATACATTTTTGAATACAATACTCTTGGGCTTCGCTGTCAGGTGGACTTTGAGCTATAAACTAAAAAAGAGGGCTGATTTGTGATTACAAATGCTCAATGGAGACTTTTGCTTTCTCTTTTCATCAGAGGTCAAAACTAGTGCAGGGAAGACAAAACTTGGCCTCTATCTATCCTTGGTTTTCACGTGGGTCTCTTGAATCAAGCACTGGCTAACAAGAGAAGAAGTTTACTAACACACGCAGTGCACATCACTTGGGGGAAACCTAAATGGAAGAGTAGTGAGGACTTAGAAGCGCAGGTTATGTAGCATCACAAAGGACAAGAAATTTGTAGAGAGATATTAGAACAAAAATAAACAATTTTAAGCTCCCCAGGGCAGCAAACTGTGGGAAGGTAAATATCTGGGAAGAAAGTAAAGAAATAAGATTTAATATTTGTCTTGTTCTGTCAGTGGGCGAAAGGGTCTGTTTCCAGTCAAATGAGAGTTTATAGCCTGACTTTACATGGAAAAAAAGAAGGGTAGAGAGACCTTGTTTTCTGTATTAGCTGTTTCTCTTTGTTTTTTGTTTTGTTTAGGTGATAAAAGGAAACCACCAACAGTTATTTTTTTTTCCTCTCACAGGTTTTATTGAGATATAATTGATATATAATGTTCTATACATTTAAGGTGTACAATATGATGCTTTACACACATATGTTATGAAATGAGTACTACAATAAGCTTCGGAAACACATGTATCACTCCATAGAATCACCAAATTTGTTGTTGTTGTTGTTATGGTGGGAAAATATTTCAGATTTAGTCTCTTAGCAACCAACTTGTATAGCAAATCCCCAGAATCTATTCATCTTATATATTTGTTATTTTACTTTTTTAAAATTAATTTTATTAGAGTATGGTTACTTTACAATGTGGTGTTAGTTCCTACTGGGCAGCAAAATGAATCAGCCACACATGTACCTAAATCCGCTTCCTTTTAGACTTCCTTCCCATCAGGTCACCTCAGTGTACTAAGTTCCCTGTGCTACACAGTATGTTCTCATTAGTTACCCGTTTATACATATTCATCTTATAATTGGAAATTTGTACATGTGACCAACATCTTCCCATTTTCCATCCCCCTAGGCCTTGGCAACCATGATTCAATAATAGCAACCATGATTGCTAAAAAACTTAGTCAATATACAAGGTTCTTTCCTGGCCCAGTGAATGTGAAAATGCTATTAATAAGTTATTGGTAATATTAATTATAATATTATAATTAATAAGAATAACTTATTGAGCAACTTTTAATTAATACTTGGTAATTAATTGTAATTAATAAATTACCCTTTATAATATGGTGTAAAGGATTATTTCTGAGTTATTTAATCATATCCCTGAGCACTTCACACTTCAGTGAATATAGTAGTTTCTTAATTAATTTTGCTCATCAGTGCAGTTCAGTTCAGTCACTCAGTCATGTCCGACTCTTTGCAAGCCCGTGAATCGCAGCACTCCAGGCCTCCCTGTCCAGCTCCAACTCCCAGAGTCCACCCAAACTCATGTCCATAGAGTCGGTGATGCCATCCAACCATCTCATCCTCTGTCGTCCCCTTTATCTCCTGCCCCCAATCCTTCCCAGCATCAGGGTCTTTTCCAATGAGTCAACTCTTTGCATGAGGTGGCCAAAGTATTGGAGTTTCAGCTTCAACATCAGTCCCTCCAATGAACACCTAAAGGACTGATCTCCTTTGGGATGGACTGGTTGGATCTTCTTGTAGTCCTAGGGACTCTCAAGAGTCTCCAACACCACAGTTCAAAAGCATCAATTCTTCGGCGTTCAGCTTTCTTCACCGTCCAACTCTCACATCCATACGTGACTACTGGAAAACCATATCCTTGACTAGACGGATCTTTGTTGGCAAAGTAATGCCTCTGCTTTTAAATATGCTATCCAGGTTGGTCATAACTTTCCTTCCAAGGAGTAAGTTCATGTAAGTAATTTCATGGCTGCAGTCACCATCTGACGTGATTTTGGAGCCCCCCAAAATGAAGTCTGATACTGTTTCCACTGTTTCCCCATCTATTTGCCAAAAAATTATGGACCAGATGCCATGATCTTAGTTTTCTGAATGTTGAGCTTTAAGCCAACTTTTTCACTCTCCTCTTTCACTTTCTTCAAGAGGCTCTTTAGTTCACCTTCACTTTCTGCCATAAGGGTGGTGTCATCTGCATATCAGAGGTTATTGATATTTCTCTTGGCAATCTTGAGTCCAGCTTGTTTGCTCACAGAAATGAACAAATAATAGATGCTTTTTGATTGAATAAATACCAGTAAAAAATGTTGGAAATTCCAACCTTAGACTCTGGCTTCAGTGCTTGTAGAAAATAGATTGAATACAGATGTAACTGTTAGTTCTTTACTAATGAAGAATAAAGTTTAACAGAAAGCTGCATTCTCTGTGCTACTCAGAATTTCATTAGACTTAAACTGGAAAGCAAAGATGATTTAGGTGTACTTAATTCTGATTTTACACATTTTCTTTTGGCAGGTTTATCTAGGGAAGGAAACTAACCAAGTAAGTTGAATGCTTTGACATGGCTTCCCATTCAAATACTAAATGAACAATTCTTTAGAAAAGAATTGTTGGTTAACTCCCTGTACCTTGAAATACTCATTATAAAATTGGTACAAAGCACCTCAAAGATTTATATAATAAGGATAAAATCAAAGATATCATATAGAGTGTATATAGCATTTTGGGAACAATTTATTAAGGGATGATAAATCAATACTTGTATATGTGTCTAAAAATATAGAATACTATGATGCTATGAAAGTAAAATAATCTTAGTGTCACTAACACATAAGTATTTTATATCTAAAGCATTTCATAATGTACATATCAAACACTATTTTTTCAGATAAAAATATGAAAACATGGGATCTTAGTTCCCTGACTGGTTTGATCAAAATCCCATGTGTCAAGTGTCATGGACAAAAAACATCAAAAAACAAAAAAAAAAACTGGCACTAAATTACACACATTGACTTTATTTCAGTGCTCCATGGGGCTTCTCAGGAGGCTCAGTGGGTAAGGAATTTGCCTGCCATGCAGGAGACTCAGGAGATGGGTTCAGTTCCTGGGTGGGGAAGATTCCCCTGAAGAAGGGAATGGCTACCCACTCCAGTATTCTTGCCTGGAGAATTCCATGGATGGAGGAGCCTGGGGGCAGTAGTCCATAGGGTCACAAAGAGTGGGATTCAATTGAAGAGACTGAGCATGCCCAGGCAAGAGTTAGAACTCACAGGTTCTGTTCAGTTCTAGCAGTTATGGGCTTCCCTAGTGACTCAGATGGTAAAGAATCCGCCTGCAATGCAGGAGACCTGGGTTCAGTCCCTGGGTTGGGAAGATCCCCTGGAGTAGGGCATGGCAATTCACTCCAGTGTTCTTGCCTGGAGAATCCCATGGACAGAGGAGCCAGGCGGGTTACAGTCCGTGGGGTTGCAAAGAGTCAGACACGACTGATCGACTAAGCACAGCACAACATGTGGTCTACTAACTTGGGAAGTTCCATCCTCATTTTTCTGAAAAGAATAATTTCATTGATTTTTTTGTATTACTCTTTTGGAATGAAGATAAGGACTTTTTAAGAAGTGTAGAGCTGAAAAATCATACAACAATTTGCTCATATATATTATTTGTAATATTGTGACATTATAGGAAATGCATGTTTGGTCTCACTCCCTGGTACCTGAGACTTTCTAAAACTCTCATAATTTCCTGTGTGAAGAGTGAAAGGAGCATCTTTTGTGCTTTGTAATAAGCCCCTTAGAACCATTTTTAAGTTTATACCCATGAGGTAACTCTTAAAGAACCAGGATTGGTTGCCCAAGGAGCCAACCATCGGATTAGAATGTTGGAAATTTCAATCCCAACTCAGAAGGACAGGGAGGGGAGAAGGGCTGATGATGAACTGAGTTGCCAATAGCCAATGATTTAATTAACCATGTATACATGATGATGCCTCCACAAAAAACCCTAAGCAAAAGGATTTAGAGAAGTTCTGGATTGGTAAACACATCCATGTGCTGGGAAGGTGGTGCACCTGCCCAGAGAGGGCGTAGAAAGTCTCTGGTCTTTACACATACCGTGTATTGTACATTTCCTCCACTTGGCTGTTACTGAGTGAAGCTGAGTCTGCTTAAAACCAACTTCCCTTACTGAATTAATGATTAATCTTTCTGTCCAAAATTTTCTTCTCTTTCTTGTCTTCCCTGACCTCAATTCTATGCTGCTGCTGATGCTGCTAAGTCGCTTCAGGAGTGTCCAACTCTGTGCGACCCCATGGACTGCAGCCTACCAGACTCCCCCGCCCCTGAGATTCTCCAGGCAAGAGCAATGGAGTGGGTCAATTCTATGTTAACTGAATGCTAATCAACCAAAGTCAGGTGATTAAAATTGCTGTTGTTGATAATATCATTCCTGTATTATAGTTGCTTCTTTTAAAATATTTATTTCTTCATTTTTGTCTGCACTGGATCTTTGCTGCTTTGCGTGGGCTTTCTCTAGTTGCTGCAAGCAGGGGCTACTGTTTGTTGCAATACATGGGCTTCTCATTGCATTGGCTTTCTTGTTGCAGAGCACAGGTTCTGGGGCACGCAGGCTTCAGTAGCTGCATCATGTGGGCTCAGAAATTGCAGCTTGCTGGCTCTAGCACATAGGCTCTGTAGTTGTGTTTCATGAGCTTAGTAACTCTGCAGCATGTGGAAGCTTCCTGGACCAGGGATTGAACATGTGTCCCCTATATTGACAGGTAGACTCTTATTATCAACATACGAACTTGATGCTTTCTAACTGTGGTGCTGGAGAAGACTCTTGAGAGAGTCCTTTGGACAGCAAGGAGATAAAAACAGTCAATCCTAATAGAAATCAACCCTGAATATTCATTGGAAGGACTGATGCTCAAGCTGAAGCTCCAATACTTTAGCCACCTGATGCGAACACCTGACTCACTGGAAAACACCCTGATGCTGGGAAAGATTTAGGCCAAGAGGAGAAGGGGACAATAGAGGATGAATTGGTTGGATGGCATCATCAACTCAATCAACATGCGTCTGAGCAAACTCAGGGAGATAGTGAAGGACAGGGAAGCCTGATGTGCTGCAGTTGATGGGGTCACAGAGTTGGACATGACTTAGCTACCTAACAACAACAATGTACAAGCTCTGGTTGTTTCTCCAGGTTAAGATGAGCTGACAGATTCCTAAGCCATGGACCACCTGGCCAGAGAATTATAAACCGGAGATATCCTGAATGCTGAAACTATGATTAAAAAATGTCACAGAAATGTTGGAAGATGATGATTAATTCCAGCTACTTTGTTCTTCCCCTTTAAAACACACCTCAGACTCAACTCAAAGACCACATTGGTGTGGATCTCAGATTTTTCTTTCATACTTTTCCTTGAAATTGAAAATGTTATTCTCTCAATCACGTCCAACTCTTTGCAACCTCATGTACTATATAGCCCTCCAGGCTTGTCTGTTCATGGAATTCTCCAGGCAAGGATACTGGAGTGGGTAGCCATTCCCTTCTCCAGGGGATCTTCCTGATCCAGGGATTGATCCTAGGTCTCTCACACTGGAAGCAGATTCTTTACTGTCTGAGTCACTAGGGAAGCACCTTTGCTTCATTTGCTGCAAACTTCTTCAGAATCTGGCTTTCTCTGTTGAAGGCATCAGTATAGTAGTCTCCCCTTATTCACAGGGGAAATGTTCTAAGACCCTCAGTGGATGCTTGAAATAGAAGATAATATCAAGTTTTATATAAACTACTTTCCTCTATACTAAAACAAAACAAAACAAAACAAAACAAAAACAATAGGTAGTATATATAGCATGGATAGTGTAAATGTTGGACAAATGAATGATCACATCAGAATGGCCAACATCGTCATCATCAAAAAGTCTACAAATAATAAGTGCTGGTGTGGAGCAAAGGGAACCCTCTGGCACTGTTAATGAGAATGTAAATTGGTCCAGCTACTATAGAAAGCAGTTTGGAGGTTTCTTAAAAACCTAAAGATAGAGCTACCATATAATCTAGTAAATCCACTACTGGGTATATATATGAGAAAAATGAAAAGTGTAACTTAAAATAATACATGCATCCCAATGTTCATAGCACCATTATTTATAGTCGCCAAGACAGAACCAACCTGAGTGTCTGTCAATAGACAACTGGATTAGGAAGATGTGGCAATATATGAATATACTCAGCCATTAAAAGAATAAATAATGCCATTTGTTTCAATGTGGATGGACCTAGAGAATAGTATGTTTAGTGAAATAAGTTAGACAGAGAAAGACAAATGCTGTATGATATCACTTATATGTGTATTATAAAAAATAATACAAATGAATCTATATACAAAACAGAAACAGATTTATAGATGTAGAAAACAAATTTTGGTTACCAAAGGGGAAAGGGAGGTGAGGAAGGACAATTTAGGAGTATGGAGTTAACAGATGCAAACTATATAAAATAGGTAAACAACAAGAATTCACTGTATAGCATAGGGAATTATATCCACTATCTTGTAATAACCTATACTGGAATAAACACTGCAAAAAAAATCCCCCAAACAAATCACTATGCTGTATGCCTGAAACTAACAAATTGTAAATCAACTATACTTCAATTAAAAAAAAATAGCATCCTGTTTCTATTCACTTTGAATGAAACAAATGCTTCTTACCAAATTTAGCAACTTATTTCTTCATGAAATGGTTCCCTACTTCTTGTATTTTATTAGATTCCAGAGTTCTGAAAGAAATTGAGTTGGAAGAATTTTGCCAGTCTTGTCATTGATTTAGTGAAACGTCAATGTTTTGAAGTTTCTCATCCTGCCATTTTCCTCTCTAAACACATGAATGGAACAAATATTATTTATTACCTATATACTAATAAATATGCCACAGAAATATGTTTTTGTACTCTTAATAAATGCACGGTAACTTTCTTATATTTTATCCCATTATACTATGTGTAGATATTTCAAATTTCCCCTTTGAATTATAAATTCCCATTCTCTGAGCGATAGAAAATGTTTCCCTTTTTTGGCTTATTTGCATTGAATTAATTTCCAATGGAGGAATTCTGACTAAGAGAGAGTAAATTTTAAATACAATTTTCAAATATTGGTCTGATAGCATTTAATACCTGAATAGCAGAAGTTATTTCTATTTAAACCATGTTTGCAAGTGAGATTAATTGAAGATTATTATTATATCTTATTATATTAGAGTTTTAGAGAGTATAGTATAGTATCTTATTATAGTAGAGTTTTCCTTCTTCCTTTTATCTTAATTGATTAGTAATTTTGATTAACACTAAAAGTCTGTGAATGTTCTATGTTCTCTGTCTTCCCATATATTACAGAATTGGATTCTCAAGACATGATTACTTATAGTTATTATTTGTAGGTTTTAGTATATGTATATATTTCACTCCCTGTTTACCTTCAACAATAAATTTAAAATTAAATAAAGATTTAAATAGTTGAGGGGGTCAAATACGCTTTTTCCTTTGAAATTTATTTTATCATTTTTTAGTGATAAAGTTGTCTTGCTTTCTTGGATTTATTTGATACTTTATTATATTTTCCTTTTTTTCTATATTATATCCAGTTATAAAGGGGTTATTACCCCTATTTCCACATATTATTTATTTATCCAAATATATGTATATATATATATATCTTTTCTTTTTACTTAGTGTCTTGAACTATGTTCATTTTTCTGAGGGTGATGAAGAATGACCCAAGATTAACTAAATAAAAATCTTTGAAAATGTTAACATTGCAAAATGAATATAAAATTTAAACTAACCTAAGCTAAAATAATGCTAGAATTGTCCAAATGTCTTAAGTGTTTTCTATCCCACAAAGAGTAAAATTATTTTGAGAAAATGAATTTTATATAAATGTGAATAATTCATTGATTAGTATTTGTAGTTTTGTTTTTTAGAGACTATAGCTGATTAAAATTATTTGGTAATTAATAACCCACTGATAATAAATGCTGAGAACTGTGAAAATTGTGCATGCACCATCTAGTGATGAAAAATAGTACTTACCCTACAATGGAAAGAGTTCACAAAGAGACATCACAAGTGTCTATAAATAATAGTTCCAAAATAGCATGTAAAATGTAAATATAAAATGAATGTGAAATGTAATCAAGTCCACTGGAAACAATTAAAAGCACTTGAAGCTACTTTTTAAAAAAAAACAATAAATGATGTATTCAAGTATGTCTGTGACAAAGCAAGGGTTGAGTAAAACTGGTCTTTAGTGAAAATATGTTAGGTATCTTGTGTAATTCAAGGTAAGATTGATGACATGCCCAATCTAGAGATGATACAGAGCTAAAGTGAGCAGCAGTAAAACAGTTTCCTGTGTGGCTACATCCAGAGCACTCTTACTCTTGAATTCTGCTCTCCCCTGACTCTGACAGAGTCTCTCATACAACAGGCAAAGGCATTATTAGCCTGTGTATTTCTTTTCTTGGCTTATTTTCTGGGCTCTTGATGATCAAAATTCTTAAGTTCAAACTGCTGTGATAAAAGATAAGATTGCTTCTTCCGAGGATATATACACATACTCTGCAAAAGTTCAGACGCTGTCTTCTAAAAATCAGGTATTTGCTAATTTCGCAGATTTCTATTGTTTCTCATGTATTTTTGGAATTTTGAGGGAATTTGGATCAAAGAAACTGAAGTTACAGATGCAAAGAAAACTTGTATATCAATATGCAGATATGTTTTAAAAATAATAATATAATTTTATATGATTATATATAATTTTCAATCATATCTATACATTTATATATCTCTATAAATATCATTTGGGAGGAGAGGAAATAAAAGTATGAGTGACAGAGTGGGAAAAGAGAACAGAGAAGAAAGGAAGAGAGAAAGAATTGAAGAAAAGAGTGATGCTAGAAGAGAGCTCAGATGAGTTGGAATAAAGAAGTGATTCTAATTATTATCTATTTTTAGTAATTTCACTGATACTATTTGATAGACATTATTATTATCACTGATACTATTTATTTAATTTGACATTTTATGATACCTTGACATTATTAACTGGTATAAATTTGAGGTTTAAAGAAAATAAATGAAGAAATATAAAATTCCACCAGGGTAAAGCATAATTAGACATAATTAAGCTATGCATAAATTGGATATATTATCCTTTAGTAAGGGCATAAAAAATTTTCACACAGATTCCTATCAAATTTTATAAAATGTTTAATCATGAAAAATATTTTTCAAATTTTCTCAAATTAAAGTTTAATACACAAACCGTTACTTTTTATACTTCGTATAGAAATCTAAAAAACAATTACAGCAGTAACAAGGTTAATAAGATGTATCAAGAAATTCATCATACATTGTGGAGACATTAATGAAAGATAAGATAAGGTAAAAGGAGATAACTAATTGGATGGTGACAAATGAAAAGTAATGAGAAAAATTGGAAAAGGAGATGAATTGTTATTGGAGGATCTGGAAATTTTATTAAAGGTGGTAGAATTTGATCTACAGATTCATTATGAGCAAATAGAGGAGGAAAATGTACTTGAGAAGGAAGAATTTGAGCAAAACATTGAAATTGGAGAAGTGCTTGTCATATGTTGAGAAAGAACAGACATGTCAGTGGAATTATGGGGAAAATGAAAATAGATTGATTTGAAAAAGATGAGACTAGAAAGAAAGCAGGAACAGGTGAAATTGTGAAAGAATGGAAGTGCCAAGCTATAAGGATAAATTTCAGTCGAAAGAATTCAGTAAAGCCATTAGATCATCTTTTGCATTTTCACTTATAAATAAATGATATTAACAGATTTGCAATTGTGAATAGACAATATTTAAAAGGCCAAAAGTAATATACCATAGCAACTGCTTTGCATGTGTGCTCAGTCGCTCAGCTGTGTCCAACTCTTTGTGACCCTATGAACTACAGCCCCCCAGGATCCTCTGTCCAGGGGATTGTCCCAGCAAGAAGACTGTAGTGGGTTGCCATTTCATCCTCCAAAGGCTCTTCCTGACCCAGGGATTGGACCTGCTTCTCCTGCATTGGCAGGTGGATTCTTTACCACTGAGCCACTTGAGAAGTCCTACCAACTCATTAAGTAACATTTAAAAATTAGTATTTCTTCATTCTTAAAATATTTTCATATTTGTAATTGTATTCTAATCAATCACTGGTTATTCAAATTCATTCCCAATATCATTTTATTCAATACCAATTTTACTTATGGATTTCACAATTTACATGAATTTAAAATGTATTTTTTTTCATTTCTTGTATCTCTACCTTTCAGTAATGAGTGAAGAAGTTGTAACTTATTCCGATTTGCTATTTCAACCATCATCTCAGCCACAGAGGAGCCAAAGACTTGAAACTACCAAGAAAAAAGGTCTTTCGTGTTTTCTACTTAAAAAATATACAGAATTATTCATTATCAGGCTCATATGCACATACACATGATCTAAACTTTTTTTCTCTTACTAAACAAGGAAAATAAGTGCTTTTGAGGGAAGATTATATTTTGCCCATGAGAGTCATAACTGTAACTATGTTGTAAACATTATATCAGCATTTTTAGAATGAGTGAAATGTTTGAGGATCGAGACACGTTGTTTATAATTTTCTGTCATTTAAGATATCAACACTATCTAGTAGGATATTTGGAAAATAGAGAAGTGAGAAAATGAAGAGATAATTTCATTATTCTAACACAGTTGCTGTGAATTAGGGACTATTTTTCTTGTTTTCCTGGTTTGTGTATTTGCTGGCCTTGTGAGTTCAGTGTATACTTTTGCCAAGTAACATGCTTCTTGATACACAAACACCGATGTTATTAATTTACTAGTGTATGTGATTATATGGTGTTCACTGATATATCTTCCTATCATTTAAAATTTTCTTTCATTTGTACTTTTCCTGTTGCTAATTTGCAGTCCTCATATGTTTTAAATCAATATGTGGAATGATTAGAAGTGAGCTGTATATCAGTGTGCTAATTCTATTTTGTCTTACATCAAATGGATATTCAGTACTTTGGCTAAGATGTATTATTTTAACGAGGACCTCAATTGATTACTTTCCAGTTTTTTAGATTGCTAATTATTACAATACGGTTTATGATATACAGATTCACCATGCAGTTAATGAAGAAGTATTTTTAAACTTTGCTTAATATATTGTTAATGAATTTTTAAAGACCCCTTAATACCTAATACACTCTGCTTGTTATAGATTCAGAAGTTATTTTCTTTTTAAAATTCTGATGAACAATTCATTGTACCAGTGGCTGTACTTCTTAGATTTGTATGGGAAAATCTACTGGTTTGGGAAAACTTTATTAATGATATTGTTAATTGTTATGTATGTGCATAAGTATGTATGAAATGACATACTTCACCACAGTTCATATTTTACCATGGATCAACCAGAATGACTTAGAGCCATTATCTTGTCTTGTAAGTTTATTTTTACCTAACAAAGCTTCTTAGATTTTCACTGTCTATAAAATTCTTTCACAGATGCAAATCAATTACCAAAAACTCCACAAGGTATGTTTCATGCTTATACCCAATATAAAAATATAAAGAGAGACATGATGGTTAAATGTTCCAGAGATTAGAGTATGTAATTGATGGAAATCCACTTTTAGCTGAAAAGACCAAAACCTTTCCTTCTCCTGATGACAACAGGTGGATTTTCTGTCCTTCCTCTGTGGCATGTATCGTGTATTGGTGGATTTTATGTGTGAGGAAGTTTCTTCTCTCTGCCGCAGCTAAGGTCCTCTGCTTTGTACAACTTCAGGATATTGGGAAGAAGCTGGTTTTCTGTCTCTTCTCTAGAAGCAGATGGCTTTTGCCTACTGTCAATGCAGGGTACATGGTACAGGCTTGTTGTTGAGTTTCAGTCGGTAAATTGTGTCTGATTCTTTGCCACCCCATGGGCTGCAGCTCGCGAGGTTTCCCTGTCCTTCACTACCTTCTGGAGCATGCTCAAACTCATGTGTATTGAGTTGGTGATGCCATCCAACCATCTCATCCTCTGTTGTACGCTTCTCCTCCTGCCTTTAGCCTTTCTGAGCATCAGGGTCTTTTCCAATGTGTCTGCTCTTTGCATCAGGTGGCAAAAATATTGAAACTTCAGCTTCATCATCAGTCCTTCCAATGAATATTCAGTGTTGATTTCCTTTAGAATTGATTGGTTTGATCGCCTTGCTGTTCAAGGGACTCTCAAAAGTCTTCTCTGATATCACGATTTGAAACCATCAATTCTTTGTCCTTCAGCCTTCTTTGTGGTCCAACTCTCATATCCACACATGACTACTGGAAAAACCATAGCTTTGACTAGAAGGACCTTTGTTGGCAAAGTAATGCCTCTGCTTTTTAATACACTGTCTAGGTTTGTCATAGCTTTACAGGTTTCTCAGGGGGTTAGATAAGGTGGTCAGGTATTCCTATCTCTAAGAATTTTCTACAGTTTGTTGTGATTCAAACAGTCAAAGCTTTATTGTAGTCAATGAAGCAGAGTAGATGTTTTTCTGGAACTCCTTTGCTTTTTCTATGATAAAACAGACATTGGCAGTTTGATCCCTGATTCCTCTGCTTTGAAGTCTGCTTTTAGCCTTGAAGATTTGTTGAAATACTTCACTCTCATGTGGCTGGCACTTTTCCTCCTATGCTTTGCCAAAGGTGAAGTAGAGTTTGCGTGCTGTCTTCCCATAGAGTCGGGGCTTTATCTCTTTAGAATTCAGACCACCTGATCACTTTATCAATTCAGCTGCCTCATTCCCTCAATATGAGTTATGATTTTGTAGATTACCTTCCTTTTCTCTATTTTTAGGATGTGAGCTACCTTGCTGTAGAGTTTACTGCACCTAGAACAGAAGCAGAACTCTGAATAAACATTTAGAGTTGATGTTACAAGATGTATTCATCTCTCTCTTTATAGATCACCCTACTCCACTTTCTTCATGGAAATATGTTGCTGTGTTTCTGTGGATCATTTGCATGGGGCTTCTTCTGTCTGTTGGATACTTGGTCATTGAGTGTAAGTCAAAATATGAAATACAAGTTTACTTTTCCATTATTCACATAGTGAAATATGTTGAAGATAATACATTATTTTGATCAGTTCTATTTCTTAAAGTAAATATTCTCTGCACAGAACTTAAATTAATTTCCTAGAGACATATAAAAATGTTGTCCATTTTTAAGCATATCAAGAACATTACATACTGCCTTACTATTTGTTCTCATGTTTCCTTTACCAGAAATACCTTTAAAAATTTCTTCTCTGTGAAAAAGCTTTCTTAACACTGTTATCAGAACAATATTTCTTTCTTCTTTGAATTATGGCTGTGTGAACTTGTATATGTACTATAATTTGATTTTTTATGATTATGACTTTATTACATTTAAGTTCTTTGAAGTAGATGATGCTTCATTCATCATTTTTGTAGCTCTGAATTCAGCACAATGTTTTACCTATAGGAATGTGTCAAATTTTTCTTTTTGAGTTTAAAACTGACCTTTCTGAGTTCTCTTCAGTGAATAAGAAGCCATTTCAACCAGAAGGATGTCCAGGAAATAATTCCTCCAACAAGGAAGCAAATAAAACAGGTAATTTTGGATGAGTTCCTGAGTCATAATTTTATTTGCAGGAGATAAGAGACAATTAACTATTTTGTTTAATGCATGTAACTGGATACATGAAAATATATATGTCAAATCTATTAAGACTCAAATGATGATGGCACTATTAAGTGACAACTTGAAGTTAAATAAAATATTTCCACAAGGCATCATCATTTTGGGGCATATCTATATGATTTCATATATGTATTTCTTATTGTCTTATTTTTGAAACTTACAGTTTTTAAAGATAATTATATGCATATTTTATTCTCATGTGAAAATAAAGAAAGAATATTATGTTGATAATTTTTACAGTCATATACACTGGATAGGTTTCCTGACACATTTCTAATTTTGTCATTAAAAATTATTTCCTAATATACAGCTTATGACTCTTAAAGACCAAAATGTTTTCAATGAAGTGAGTTATTAACTTAAGATAAATTTAACACTAAATTTAAGTGCACACAGCCTATAATGTAAACATCAAAAAGGGTTTTTGTTTGTAGATTGTAGATTTGCTATGTCAACTTACAGATGTGATCTGCACTGATGGAAATCATTCAGTTATATTTTAAATTTTTAGTAGATTGGAAATACCCTACTTGTTCAAACAACTGGCATCAGTATGGAGAAAACTGCTACTATTTTTCAAGAGACATTATTCCTTGGAAGGAATGTCGCCGTTTTTGCACTGATTTACATTCTGGATTTCTTAAGTTGAATACTGAAGAAGAGATGGTAAGGACAAGATTTTGTTTTATAAATTTTGGCATCAGAAAAATTATGGATGACAGCAATCGCTCAAGTTTTATTTTCTTCTGAATTACTTTCCATAGTGTAGTCACCAAAATCTCTGCAATTTGTAATTTTGAATGTGTACTTCAATAAAACCTGAGTGGTTTTCCCCTAGCACTTGGAGAAAAGTCTAAGTAGAATGTAAATAAGATCACTTGTAGTCTGATTTCTGCTGATTTCTCTATCTCTTCTGTTGTTAGGGACTCTCTATCTCACTGTTCTAAGGAAAGTGTGCCATGGTCTCCAACTGTATTGACGTTATTTAAATAGATCATGGTCCCCTTATGCTCTTTTATGTCCTTGTTCTGTTTACCTGTGACAAATTGTATTTCTTCTACCTCCTATCCCAAACTATCATCTCTCAGTTAATACATCTTGTTTTAAGATTTTAGCTTACTAGACGATCCAGTTGGAAAATATCCTTAGTTCACTAAAATCTGTTAAAATTCCCTGTTAATTTTTCTCCTTCAATCCTGTATTTCTGATCTTGTACCATGTGTCACTACTATTTATTACATAAGTCAATGAATACTATTCATTTTTTCAGTGCCTAATTTGAGCAACTACAGTTTTAAGATTTTATGCTTACTTTTACAACCCATAACTTAAGAAAATGACTAGAATAAAATGTGTCCCGAAAAAATTACTCAGTGAATACACGAGTTATTAGCTCTAAGCATCCAGCCTATGGCTGAAGAATTTAGGGTTAATCTCTCCAGATTCTTTCAATATCAAGAACAGAGAATCCAAAGAGAAGTAAAATGTACATATTTAAACTATTATATTCCTCTTTTGCAAGAAAAGTTCCACTTTTTGATTCACTTTCCTCTTCCTCTCTGCAGAATTTTATAACAAAATTGTCAAAAATGCAATGCGGTTTGCAAGAAGAAAAGTTTCCAATTAGCTTACACTACAGCAACAAACAACTGAACTGGGTTTGGCTAGATGATACAAAACTTACCCTGGACAAGTAAGTCTCTTGCTGTTTTAAAATTTCAGTACAGAACAATATTATTTCCTTCCAAATAGAAATATTTAATGTGGATGTGGGTAACATTTATAACAGATGCACCTGTAAGAAATCAATACGTAAAAGACAGGAAAGATGGAAAGCAAGGAGTAAAATACTTAGTAAAATACTAAATACTATACTAAGTTAAATATGTCCCTTTCAAAGCTCATTGAAATTGCTTATTGAAGTATAACTATTTTGCCTTTTAATAAAAGGTAATTGAATAAATAAACTTGCATAAGGTTACAAAGTAAGTATATTTCAGATTTGTCATTTTAATTTCAGTGTAGTTTGTCTGACTGCAATACATGTGCATGTATTGAAATTTTCTTAAAATGTGCTCTCCAATTCTCTAGGACTCACCTAGCATACTTTGTCTAGTTTGCTGTCATAAAAAAATCACTACAAACTTGGTGGCTTAATGCACAGAAATTTATTCTCTCAAGCAGAGGGAACAGAGGTTTGAAATCAAGCTCTTGGTAGGGTTGATTCCTTTCTGGAAAGATCCTTTGTTTGAAGGAGCTTGCTAAACTTTTCCAGAGAGAAATCTAACTGTTGTTGATGATTAAAAACAATTTTTTGTTCTTTATACACTGTGGAACTTGTTTATAAAAATGTTATTGTATAAAGGAAATACAGTAAACTTCCATGAAAATATAAGATATTCTGCCAATCCTTGGCATCATTTAAAGACAAGCCAGCCCTCTGTATCTGCGGGTTCTGAATTCTCAAGTTCAAGCAACCATGTAGACACAGAGGACTGACTGGGATTTGAGTATCTGTAGACTATGGTATCTTGGGGATCCTCGTAGAATCTCCCCACCCCCACATCCTGGATACAAAGAGACAACTGTCTATACCCCCAACTTCCTTTGCTCCTTCTCTGCATCTCTCTGTGTATGTTGCTCTCACATAAGGATATTCTTATTGGATTTAGGGTACAATCCAATATGGTTTCATCATGACACTAGTCTTCTTTGTTTTCAATTTTCAACTTATTTATTTTAAAAAAAATTTAAATTTATTTATTTTTAATTGAAGGATAACTGCTGTACAGAATTTTGTTGTTTTCTGTCAAACATCAACATGAATCAGTCATAGGTACATATGTCCCCTCCCTCTTAAACCTCCTTCCCATCTCCCTCCCCACCCCTCCCCTCTAGGTTGATACAGAGACCCTGTTTGAGTTCCTTGAGACATACAGCAAATTCCCTTGGGCTATCTATTTTACATAATGTAAAGTAAGTTTCCATGGTACTCTTTCCATACATCTCACCCTCTCCTCCCCTTTCCCCATGTCCATGTCTCTTCTTTATGTCTGACCTGCAAATAGATTCTTCAGTACCATCTTTCTAGATTCTGTATAATTGTGTTACTATACAATATTTATCTTTCTCTTTCTGACTTACTACACTCTGTATAAAAGGCTCTAGGTTCATCCACCTCATTAGAATGGACTCAAATGCATTTGTTTTTATGGCAGAGTAATATACCATTGTGTATATGTACCACAACTTCTTTATCCATTCATCTGTTGATGGACATCTAGGTTGCTTCCATGTTCTAGCTATTGTAAATAGTCCTGCGGTGGACATTGGGGTACATGTATCTTTCTCAATTTTGCTTTCCTCAGGGAATATGCCTAGGAGTGGGAAGGCAGGGTCATATGTTGGTTTTATATCTAGTTTTATAAGGAATCGCCATACCGCCTTCCATAGTGGCTGTATCAATTTACATTCCCACCAACAGGGCAAGAGCATTCCCTTTTCTTCACACCCTCTCCAGGATTTATTGTTTGTAGACTTTTTGATGATGGCCATTCTGAACAGTGTAAGGTGATATCTCATTGTGGTTTTGATCTGCATTTCTATAATAAGCGATGTTTAGCATCTTTTCATGTGTTTGTTAGCCATTTATATGTTTTCTTTGGAGAAATGTCTGTTTAGGTCTTTTCCCCACTTTTTGATTGGGTTGTTTTCTATCTGGTATTGAGTTGTATAAGTTGCTTGTATACTTTGAAAATTAATCATTTGTCAGTTGTTCCATTTGCTATTATTTTCTCCCATTTTGAGGGTTGTCTTTTCACTTTGTTTATAATTTCTTTTTGTGTGCCAAAGCTTTTAAGTTTAATCAGGTTCCACTTGTTTACTTCTGTTTTTGTTTCCATTGTTCTAGAAGGTGGGTGGGTCATAGAGGATTTTTCTTTAATTTATGTCATCGAGTGTTCTGCCTATGTTTTCCTCTAACAATTTTATAGTTTCTGGTCTTACATTTAGGCCTTTAATCCATTTTGAATATGCAAAAATCCCCAACAAATTCTAGTACCAGATCCAACAACACATTAAAAAGATCATACACCATAAGCAAGTTGGGTTTATCCCAGGGATGCAAGGATTCTTCAATATACATAAATCAGTCAATGTGATATACCATATTAACAAATTAAAAGATAAAAACCAAATGATAATCTCAATAGATGCAGAAAAAGCCTTTGACAAAATTCAACACCCATTTATGATTAAAACTCTTCAAAAAATGGGCACAGAAGGAACCTACCTCAATGTAGTAAAGACCATATATGATAAGCTCACAGAAAACATTACACTCAATGGTGAAAAACTGTAAGCATTCTCCCTAAGATCAGGCCTAAGACAAGGGTGTCCACTCTCACCGCTATTATTCAACTTAGTTTTGGAAGTCCTAGCTATAGCAATCAGAGAAGAAAAAGAAATAAAAGGAATCCACATCAGAAAAGAAGAAGCAAAGCTTTCACTGTTTGCAGGTGACGTGATACCATACATAGGAAGCCCTAAAGATACTATCAGAAAATTATTAGAGCTAATCAGTGAATTTAGAAAAGTCACAGGATACAAACTCAATACACAGAAATCACTTGCAATACTATATACTAACAATAAAAGTCAGAAAAAGAAATGAAGGAATCAATCCCATTCACCATTGCAGCAAAAAGAATTAAATATCTTGTAATAAACCTACCTAAGGATAGACAGGGAGGCCTGGTATGCTGTAATTCATGAGGTCACAAAGAGTTGGACATGATTGAGTGACTGAACTGAACTGAACTGAAGGAGACAAAAGAACTGTATACAGAAAATTATAAGACACTGATGATATAAATCAAAGATGACATAAATAGATGGAGAGATATTCCATGTTCCTGGGTAGGAAGAATAAATATTGTGAAAATGACTATACTGCCAAATGCAATATACAGATTTGGTGTGATCCCTATCAAATTGCCCAATGGTATCTTTCACAGAACTAGAACAAAAAATTTCTCAATTCATATAGAAACATGAAAGACCCCGAATAAGCAAAGCAGTCTTGAGAAAGAAGAATGAAGCTGGAGGAAGCAACCTTCCTGACTTCAGATTACACTACAAAGCTACAGTCCTCAAGACAGTATAATACTGGCACAAAAACAGAAATATAGACCAATAGAACAAGATAGAAAGCCCAGAAATATATCCATGCACCTATGGGTACCTTATTTTTGACAAAGGAGGCAAGAATATACAATGGGGCAAAGATGGCCTTTTCAATAAGTGGTGCTGGGAAAACTGGATAGCTACATGCAAAAGAATGAAATTAAAACACTTCCTAATACCATACACAGAGATAAACTCAAAATGGATTAAAGACCTAGATGTAAATGTGTTTATTTTATTTTATTTTATTTTATTTTTTGTGTTTATTTTTTAATTGAAGGGAATTTGCTTTAGAGAATTGTGTTGGTTTCTGCCAAATATCAACATGAATCAATCATAGGTATACAAATGTCCCCTCCCTCTTGAACCTCCCCTCCCATCTCTCTCCCCTACCCACACCTGTATATATTTAAAGAACCCCAGTTTGAGTTCCCTGAGTCATACAACAAATTCCCATTCGCTATCTATTTTACATATGGTAGTGTCAGTTTCCATGGTACTCTCTCCATACATTCTACTCTCTCCTTTCTCCCTGCCTCCCCGTGCCCATAAGTCTGTTCTCTATGTCTGTGACCTCATGTCACTAATCTTAATTGCATCTACAAAGAAGTTATTCCCAATTAAGGACACATTTTGAAGTTCTGGGTGGGCTTGAATTTTATTCGTGAGTTCTACGCAAACTTTGACTAGGCTGGTGGCTGAGATGGTAAAGAATCTTCCTGCAAGGCAGGAGATCTGGATTCAATTCCTGGGTCTGGAAGATCCCCTGGAGAAGGAAATGGCAAACCACTCCAGTATTCTTGCCTGAAGAATCCCATGGACAGAGTAGCCTTGAAGGCTACAGTGCATGGGTTCACAAAGAGTCATACATGATTGAGTGACTAATACTTGTTCAACCTACTACCTACATTCAAAAAAGGATTTATAGACCTCAATTCCCATGATTTTATTAGGGTATCTGGAAGTGGAGGTATAAAATGTATCCTAGTGCACATACACAATGTGTGTAAAAACCAGTTTAGCAAGACCATGGGAAATACTGAACTGCCAGTACTCTTGTTCCCCAGTTTTAAGCTCCATGGTTTAAAATATAGTGAGTAATTGATAGTGCAGACTCTTAAGTGTCTTGGGTTTATGTTTTGATCTCCACTACCATCATAGTCTTTTATCCAAACATTCTGTTTGGTTTCTATTCCATTTTCTATAAGATGTGATGAAAAATAGAACCCACTTCATAGAGTATTGTGAAAATACAGTAATTGATACATTTAAGCATGTGAGAAGTATATGGTTCATTAAGAAAATAAAGTTCTCTCTCCTTCCTCCTCCTCCTTACTCTCCTACCCCAAATCTTAACAGTAAATTAATGTCAAATAAAATTTTAAATAGATGAATCTAATTTAAAAATGTGATTTCAGGACGTCTGTGGTGGTCCAGTAGTTAAGACTCTGTGCTTACACTGCAGGGCATATGGGTTTGATCCCTGGTTGGGGAACTAAGCTGTGTGCTATGTAGCATGCCTAAAATTAAAAAAAGTAACAATTAAAAGTAAATAAAATAAAATCTAAATTAAAATATGATTTCTATCTTAAAATATTATGACTAAAATATGCAAGATGTTTTCCAGTATATCCACTCTTAGCAGACATGATTTTCTAACATAATTTGTGTTAAATTAAGATTTTGGATTTACTTAAAATTCTGAGTGATTACGTACTCATTTCTAATTGCTGCACTTGTAGGAAATGCATGCCCCCTTTTCTGGAATTATATGATATATTTCTTTAAATGTTTATAAATTGCTCTGATTCTCATTGACATATCTAAATATTTAATCTTTTAAAACTATTTTCTGGACTTATTAGTAAACAGGAACTTTATCTTTACTCTGGGGTAAATTTTCCCAGGAGAGAATGAATTGATATTAATGATTCATGACAATTATATATATATATATTATATATATATATTATATTATTGTATATATAATAAAATGTTTATAAAAACACTAATGTATAAACAAAATATAGTAGACCCCTGTGAGAATGGAAGATACTTTGAAATTGTTTGAGGTCATAGAGACGAAAGCCAGAATTGAAGGCATTGTTAACATCCCAATTCTAGATTTAATATGAAATTTCAGATGACAAAAGATTCATTATTTTATTATTAGAGAACTGGGAAAATGATGTTTCTACTTCTTTTTTATAAATATGTCAAAATACGAATTTAAAAAGTACAACTGATACATGAAATAATTTCAGAACTTAATGGAAAGTATTTTTTTTCTAGGCTTCAACTTCCAGGACATGAGAATGCTAATAATAAATGTGCACACATAAAATACGGCCAGATAATTGCTGAAGATTGCCATAGTAGTGGTTATTGTATCTGTAAGAAGACAATATATTCAGATTAGATAAAGTGCCTGAGATTTTCCAGTGAGATGACTTCAACTATGTAAAAATGTGTTTAGCTAAAAATAGATGTCTTAATCATTGAAGTCTATATCTTATTCTTTAACTTTAATCCATAATTTGTAACAGGATTAATACAATAAACAGTATTTTAGTAACACTGGACAATTGTTGTTTAATTGTTAAGTTGTGTTTGACTCTTTTGTGACCCCATGGACTGTAGCCTGCCAGGCTCCTCTGTCCATGGAAATTCCCAGGCAAGAATACTGGAGTGGGCTGCCATTTCCTTCTCCAGGGATCTTCCTGACCCACAAGTCAGACTCATGTCTCCTGCATTCCAAGCAGATTCTTTACCACTGAGCCACAGGGAAAGCTCAACATTGGATAGTGTAGAGAAAATAAAGAACATGAGGGAACATTATTGAGATAGAAGTATGAAGGAAATTCCTCTATTACTGGGACAGTGGTACTAAATCAAGTTTTATTCAGGTTTACACAGGTCTTCCAGTACTTTCAAAATAAATTTTATCACTTTAGCCTCATGCTTTTAATTTTTAAAAAATTTTTTTATGCTTTTTATTTTTTACAAAACACAATTTTTTCTTTGCCTTATTATGGTCATCTATCAGAGAAATAAATAGTTAAGTAAGAAGACCTTGATGCTGGGAAAGATTGAGGGTAAGAGGAGAAAGGGAAGACAGAGGTTGAGATGGTTGGATGGCATCACCGACTTAATGGACATGGGTTTGGGTGACTCTGGGAGTTAATGATGGACAGGGAGGCCTGACATGCTGTCATTCATTGGGTCACAAATAGCTGGACACTGAACTGAAGAAGATAAAATTGTCTCATAAAATGAGTCTCAAAGAAAAATTGCATTTTTGATAAGCTAGAAAATAATGATTTAAAAGTGGTCATAGAGAGCCAGGAGATGTTAAAACTTTGTTAGCCACAAAAATTATCAATACAATGAATGAAAATGGATAGTCTCAGCTGGAGTAGAATAAATAGTACTTATTTCATTCATAAACAAGAATTTTTTTCCTGTCACTGGTCAGGCACTGAGTTTTAAAGACTGGAGATCCACATTTGTACAAATCAAAGAACTATGTCTACTTTCACAGAGCTTTCAAAATAAAAGAAAGGACAGACATTAGTAAAATTATCACATTGGTAGATGCATAATATAAAATAAGTGCTTAGAATGGGGGAAAAGATAGTGAAAAAGGGAAAAAGTAGTTGTCAGATTATAACAAAGAATTTGATCTAGACTGAGAATTTAGTGAAGAACTTCCTGATATGGAGAGCTGAGAAATTAATAATTTTATTAAAAGAAAAGAGAAAGGATCCGGCAGTTAAGAGTATTTCAGAGACAAAAGGAGAAGGCAACGGCACCCCACTCCAGTGTTCTTGCCTGGAAAATTCCATGGACGGAGGAGCCTGGTAGGCTGCAATCCATGGGGTCGCAAAGAGTCAGACACGACTGAGCGACTCCACTTTCACTTTCACTTTCATGCATTGGAGAAGGCAGTGGCAACCCACTCCAGTGTCCTTGCCTGGAGAATCCCAGGGACGGGGGAGCCTGGTGGGCTGCCATCTATGGGGTCGCACACAGTCGGACACGACTGAAGCGACTTAGCAGCAGCAGCAGAGACAAAAAAGAAACAACCAAACAGCAGGTGGAATGAAGATCAGGGTGACTGAATCCCAGAGATGGAAGGGGAAAACAGTTTGATATAATCCTAGAGGAGGGAAAAAAAACAGAAAACACAAATCTTTGAAAACTGTGAGAAATTCTTGACTTCGTTAGGGTAATTTCAATCTTTAAACTCACCCAAGATTTGAGAGCCTACTGTATAGCACAAGGAACTCTATTCAATGCTCTGTGGTAACCTAAATGGGAAGGAAGTCCAAAAAAGAGGGGATATATATTTATGTTTAGCTGAATCAATTTTTTTTGTACAGAAGAAACCAACACAACATTGTAAAGCAACTCTACTCCAATAAAAATTGATTTTTTAAAAAAGATAGAACAGAGAATCTAAAACCATACACAACCACGAACAAGGTTGCTAAAACCGCCAGATGACATAGGGCCACAGACAAAAAATATTAGATACCTAAGGAGCACAGTTCCTCAAAAAATATAGCAAAATAAAATTTCTAGTTCAAAGAAGTATAGCAGCACAAATTTAATAATTATTTTAAAATGGTTATTTTAGGAAAGCCTCAGTGAAATGAAGGAGGATATGGTAATATAAAACAGAGACTCAAAATGCACATTTCTGCTTCCAATATAATGTAGATTAAAAAAGTCAAAACAGGGAAGGAAAGACTCTAAAATTTTTTTAAAATACATTTTTAGGGTTTTAAAGGTCTATAGAAGAATTGCTGTGCTTAGTCGCTCAGTTGTGTCTGACACTTTGCAACCCCATGGACTGTAGCCCACCAGGTTCTTCTGTCCATGGGGATTCTCCAGGCAAGAATACTAGAGTGGGTTGCCATGCCCTCCTCCAGGGGATCTTCCCAACCCAGGGATAGAACCCAGGTCTCCCACATTAAATTAATTTAAATTCCAGAATAGGGAGCATTAGTTATCAATCTGCCATTGTTGCTTCTGTTTGTGTGTGTGTGTGTGTGTGTGTGAATCAGATCTTGGCCAAAGCAGACAGCCTATGACCGAAGAAAGAGAAACTGACAAGCTTTCAGTGGTTACATAGACTAGAATAACAATAGTAGAGATTTGAAGGTCCTCAAATTGTCACCTTTCCCACAAGCCGTTTGTTCAAGACTGAGATAAAACTGAGAGAAGACTTTGAAACAAAGTCAAAAGCTTCTGAGGGGAAAAAAAAGAGAAACCTCCCAAAGTTTTCCTGCTGTTGAGGAAGCAAAGACTAACCAGAAGAAAGAGTTATCAACAAACAAAAAACAGTATATAGAAGCCATGGATGAAATAGTGCACCAAGATTGGAGACCTGCACCAAGGTCACACCTGTGACAATGAGTCTGGGAATAGCTAAAAAGCCAGTTAAAAAGCACGAGTGTGTCCTTTAGTAGAAGGAAGGCATGGCTTCAGGACAAAAAAAAAAAAATGAAGTGGAGATTTTACTGTTTAAAAGTGGGGAGGAGATGACGAAGCTGAAGAATAGTAGACTCTTAAACATTTATTTTATGTATTTATTTATTTTTGGTCGTACTGAGTCTTCACTGATGCACACAGGCTTTCTCTAGTTGCAGAGAGTGGGGGCTGTTGTCTAGTTGCAGCGCACTGACTTCTCAGTGTGGGAGCTTCTCTTGTGGTGGAGCAGACTTTAGGCACACAAGCTTCAGTGGTTGTAGCTTGCAGGCTCTAGAGCCTGGGCTCAATAGCTGTGGTGCACAGGCTCAGCTGCTCCATGGCATGTGGAATCTTCCTGAACCAGGGATCAAACCCATGTCCCCTGCATTGGCAGGGGGATTCCTATCCACTGCACCACCAGGGAAGTCCAAGAATAGTAGGATCTTACATACCTGACTGGTAAGACCCTCAAGATATCTGCCAAACTTTGATGCTGTGTGTAGTAAGATGGGAAGTAATTAAAATGAAAATAAGTCAAGAGAAGAACTGACTTTCTCATAGATCACAGAGATAAAATAACTGTGAAAATGAAAGCTTTAGTCACTTAGTCGTGCCTGACTCTCTGGGACCCCATGGACTGTATCTCACCAGGTTCCTCTGTCCATGGGATTCTCCAGGAAGGAATACTGGAGTGGGTTGCCATTCCCATCTTTAGGGCATCTTCCCAACACAGGGATTGAACCAGGTTTTACAGGCAGATTCTTTACCACCTGAGCCACCAGGGAAGCCCACAACTATAGTGGTACTCAAACTTAATCCCTCTAATTGCCTAATTAAAGTGACACATTCCCACCCTATCCACTTTAAAGAAAATTAAAAGATGAGTCACTTTATGGTGAAAGATAACTTCATCTGGACCAGTATGATTCTTTTATACATGGTATTTGACATACAATCAAAAAATCATAAGACTTCCAAAAAGGTAGGAAAATAGTATCAATAATCAAGAACAATCTATACACACACAGACACACACACACACAAGTCATATACATAAACAGTTCATAAGTGGTGTTACAAGACTAGAAATTTAAATAATTTTATACTGGATAGGAGCCAGTAGCCAAGTCACTCAGTCATGTACAGTCCATAGAATTCTCTAGTCTTCTCCAAGGGATCGTCCCAATCCAGTGATCAAACCCAGGTCCCCACATTGCAAGTGGATTATTTACCAGCTGAGCCACAAGGCAAGCCCTTACTATGATAAATGTGTTAAAAAATTATGAAAAAAATAGACAAGAATAGATGTAATTAAGATGTGTTAAGAACATCACCAGAAAAAATTTTTGTTTCCAAAAACAACCTAATGGACTTTTGAAAGCTATTATATCTGAAAGTAAAAACTCAGGGGATAAATTAAAGATCAGATTGAAATGGAAAGTACAGTATTGGTGAACTCAAAGACTGGTCAATATAAAAACACACAAACTCAAGCATAGAGACAAAATGAAGTAGAAAAAGAAAAACAGGTCGATAGAAGAATAAAACATGTCAGATACTCAACAAGACAAATTTATATAGAACCAGAGTCATGAGGCAAGAGTAGAAAAAGAATGGAACCAGTAACACCCTCCTCGCCCCGCATCGTCCCAGCAAAACAAAACGTAGCCCACTCAGGTCAGTATAAACAAAAGCAAAACCATACCAAGGCACAAGTGCTAAGTTCTTCAGCCATGTCTGACTCTTTGTGAACATGGACTGCTGCCCACCAACCTGTCCATGGGATTCTCCAGGCAAGAATACTGGAGTGGTTGCAATGCCCTCCTCCAGGGGATTTTCGGGCCCCGGGGATGGAACCTGTATTTCTTGCGACTCCTGCATTGCAGGCTGGTTGTTTACCCCTGAGCCTCCAGGGAAGCCCACCACAAGGCATGCTGTGGTCAAAATGCTGACAACAAAGATGGAGAGAAAAATACCGATAATAACCGGAGAAAGAGAACATCAGTAATCCAAGTAGTTGACAGAAATAATGGAAGGCAGAATTTAATGCTATTTCACTTTGAAAATGACAAAAAAAATAGAAACCTACCAAAATAATATTCCATATCCAGTAAAAATATCTTTCAAAGATTAAGGTAAAATAAAAATATTTAAGGAAAATCAATTTTTGGCAATTCATCAATAGCAGCAGGTCTGATAGTAATGGAGGTGATAAGAAATGAAGGCTGATGCATATATGTGCAGTGTTCAGATTTACTGATATATTAGATGTGGTGTGAAAGGGAAAGAGGGACTTCACGGATGATTGCAGGAGTGTTTTGTTTGTTTCCTTTAGCTTTGCATTTTGACACAAAAAAACCTGAAAAAGTATATGCACACACTTACATATATATCCTTTATCCAGACTACTTCTATGTTAAAATATTATCATATTTGTTCTCTCTCTTCCCCTCTTAGATCATTCCCCAGTCCCCCTCCTCAATATTTGCCTTTGTCCAAGAAATCTGGAAGATTATTTTTCAAAATTTTTTGATAAGTGGATTGAAGCTGCTTTCTTTTGGAAGGTATTAGTATTGTTAGTAGGCAGACCATTATTCACCTTGAACACTTTAAATACATTTTTGAATACAATACTCTTGGGCTTCGCTGTCAGGCAGACTTTGAGCTATAAACTAAAAAAGAGGGCTGATTTGTGATTACAAATGCTCAATGGAGACTTTTGCTTTCTCTTTTCATCAGAGGTCAAAACTAGTGCAGGGAAGACAAAACTTGGCCTCTATCTATCCTTGGTTTTCACGTGGGTCTCTTGAATCAAACACTGGCTAACAAGAGAAAAAGTTTACTAACACACGCAGTGCACATCACTTGGGGGAAACCTAAATGGAAGAGTAGTGAGGACTTAGAAGCGCAGGTTATGTAGCATCACAAAGGACAAGAAATTTGTAGAGCGATATTAGAACAAAAATAAGCAATTTTAAGCTCCCCAGGGCAGCAAACTGTGGGAAGGTAAATATCTGGGAAGAAAGTAAAGAAATAAGATTTAATATTTGTCTTGTGCTGTCAGTGGGCGAAAGGGTCCATTTGCAGTCAAATGAGAGTTTATAGCCTGACTTTACATGGAAAAAAAGAAGGGTAGAGAGACCTTGTTTTCTGTATTAGCTGTTTCTCTTTGTTTTTTGTTTTGTTTAGGTGATAAAAGGAAACCACCAACAGTTTTTTTTTTTTGTCTCACAGGTTTTATTGAGATATACTTGATACATAATGTTCTATACATTTAAGGTGTACAATATGATGCTTTACACACATATGTTATGAAATGAGTACTACAATAAGCTTCGGAAACACATGTATCACTCCATAGAATCACCAAATTTGTTGTTGTTGTTGTTATGGTGTGAAAATATTTCAGATTTACTCTCTTAGCAACCAACTTGTATAGCAAATCCCCAGAACTTATTCATCTTATATACTTGTTATTTTACTTTTTAAAAATTAATTTTATTAGAGTATGGTTACTTTACAATGTGGTGTTAGTTCCTACTGGACAGCAAAATGAATCAGCCACACATGTACCTAAATCCGCTTCCTTTTAGACTTCCTTCCCATCAGGTCACCACAGTGTACTAAGTTCCCTGTGCTATACAGCATGGTCTCATTAGTTACCTGTTTTATACAAATTCATCTTATAATTGGAAATTTGTACATGTGACCAACATCTTCCCATTTTCCCTCCCCCTAGGCCTTGGCAACCATGATTCAACTCTTCGCTTCTATGAATTTGGCTTTTTTAGATTCCACATAGAACTGAGATCATACAGTGTTTGCCTTTGTCTGGTTTATGCCAGGTTCACTGATGTTGTTGCAGATGACAAGGTTTCCTTCCTCTTTATACCTGAAAAGTGTTCCCTTGTTTATGTATCACACTTTTTTTTATGCACTCATTTGTTTGATGGTTGACAGACACTTGGGTTGTGTCCATGTCTTGGTGTTTTGAATAACCATGCTATGAAAATAGGGTGCAGATATATTTGAGGTAGTGATTTCAAGTTACTTCTTAATTATTTTTAGCTCAAAATGCTTTTCATCTCAAAGAGGTATATTTTGGGGTGACATATTCTGATTTGCTTCACTAGCAATGATCCTTGTTACTATTTCCTGAAGTACAACTTTTATTTTTTATTCAGTATATGAAATTGGGCTTCTCTGGCGGCTCGTGGTAAAGAAGTTGCCTGCCAATGCAGGAGATGTAAGAAACGCGGGTTTGATCCCTGGGTCAGAAAGATCCCCTGAAAAGAAAATGGCAACCCATTCCAGTATTCTTGCTTGGGAAATCCCATGGACAGAGGAGCATGGCAGGCTACAGTCCATGGGGTTGCAAAAGAGTTGGAAATTATTTATTGACTAAACAACAACAACAATATGAGATTGTAGCCTTTGAAGGTCCCAGGTTTAGAAAGAAAACTTGTATTTAATCCTTTAATTAGGTGGCCCCTGAACTTTATTGCTTGTTTCCAGTGCTTCATCACAACCATCAAAACAGAAAGTAAGGTTCCCCAAGATTATTAAAAACCCTCAGAATGAAAGTAAGTTTCTGTAGTTGATTTGCTCTCAGGGTTTTCATTTTCACTAAATTCTGAGTTTCCACAGTGTTTTTACCATTGTTTGTTTAGCAGTGCTTTCTCTAAACTGTATACACTATATCATAAAACTTCTTTGTTGTTAGTTTCAGTGAAACTTAATAATTTCCCCTCCTTAGTTCCAGAAACAGAAGCCAAGCCCAATTTAAGTTTCTTAATTTCTCCAAAGCAAACATATGTGCTTTTTTGCATGCTTTTTATGACTTAAAAATTTAATAATAAAATCTTAAGGCAAACATGACTGAATGTTGGTGGTGGTTTAGTCACTAAGTCTTGTCGTACTCTTGTGACCCCATGGACTGTAGCTAGCCAGGATCCTTTGCCCACGAGATTCTCCAGGTAAGAATACTGGAGTGGGTTGCCATTTCCTTAATTCTGGGTGGTGCCTATTATACAAATTCAGGCAATAATTTAAAAACTTAAGTTGAACTAAGACATTCCTCAGCCCTTGATTGGCTGGGTAGAAAATAGTTTTCTTCATGGTATTTTATACTAATTTCCACCTAAATATGCTGTTCAACCCACTTCTTAATGCCCTTCATAAAACACACAAAGAATAAATGCCCTGAGAATAGAGAATAAAATGCAAAGTTATTACTAGTTGTTACTCTGCTTCTCTCTCCACCACATCTTATGTTCCTCGTCTTCTCTATCATTCTATTTCCACCAAACCGGCTTTCCCTAGTCACAGACTCTTCTAACATCTGCATGTTTGCATGTAGCATTTCATTTGCCAAGAATTCTGGTACCCTAAATGATTTGCCCAGACAACGTCTAGTCATTCTACAGGTTTCAACTCAGGCATAGAGTTCTTTTTCCCTAGAAGCCTTGTAAATCTTCTTCAAATTCAACTATTTGTTTTCTAAGTTTTGTGGCAATTAATGCCATATTCTTATTGCAAGGAATAATTCAACTTTTGCCAAACATTTCGTATGCTTTATTAAATTTGTAGAGGAATTTTGAAGATTTGAGGGTGTATTTATTGATTTTTCAACTTTCACTTTGAAAATTTCAAGTATAGAATATTAAATGAAATCTCATATAATCTCCACCAAGCTTTAATTTTTTGAAACAAAATTTAAAAAGCTTTTTATTATGGAAAATTTCAAACATACACAAAACTGGAAGAAATAGTGTAGTAAATCCCCATGGAGTCACCAATTAGCTTGAAAAATTATCAACACATGGCCAGTCACATCTCATCTATATCATTCTCTTGTTCCCTTTCCATTTTTTTTAACCAGTAGATTCTTGTTGATTATTTATTTTAAATGTAGCAGTGTGTACATGTTAATCCTAAGCTCTCTAAGTATCCTTCCACTCCCAGGTAACCATAAATTCATTTTCTAGGTCTGTAATTCTGTTTCTAGTTTGTAGATAAGTTCATTTATATCATTTATTTTTTAGAGTCCAAAAATAATCTATTTCATACAATAATTTTCTTTCTCTGTCTTCATTCAGTATGACAATCTCTAAGCCCATCTATGTTGCCACAAATGGTATTATTTTGTTCTTTTTTTATGGCTACTACTCCATTGTTTATGTGTACGATTTTGTCTTTATCTATTAGTTTTTATTCCCTGCAAAAAAATTTTTATATGCTATACATGGAAAAATTCAGTAACTATGTAGAATTTTCTTCTTTTCTTCAAGAAATGTATGTGTTGAACACATTCTTGAACACAAGAAGAACTGTTCCTGTTGTGAGCTTTCTTTGAGTACACTCAGAGAATGGCTTTTGAATCTTTGAATACTTCATATTTTATTAACTATAAGATTTTACACAATTCTCTGCATACAGATGTATGTGTTTGGAGTTAAGCAATTTTCTGTATAAGCTTTAAAACTTGAGCCATAGACTGCACAGGTTCCATTCTGCATTTCAACCATTGTTAGTCTAGATTAGAGAGAAGGGCAGATTATATTCACAGCTTTATTAATGTAGAAATACAAACATGAAATAATATTTAAATATAGACACTGAAATAATATCATTCAGGAGATTTTAGGACCACGTGTGTTCTTTCTTAATTCATAGATATGCAAAATACAGCCAACTAAGATAATAACCATAAAAATTGCATTCTATTAAAAACTTATGTCACTATTTTTTGTACATTAGAAATTAGTCACTTTGAAAAGTCTGAAATCTTTTCATCTATGTATGTAAGTCAAAATGAAAGCAAAAAAACCCAAATACTTAGAAATGAATTCAGAATTCAATTTAGAAGTTGGCAGATGTCTTGGTTTGTGCAAAAATAAACAATCTTCTTCAGATATATGCAATTTTACTTGGTAAAAAATATAAAAATAAACTGTGAAATCCTCTAATACACATATACAAGTGTGTGTGCATATGTGTGTTTAGCTATTCCATGTGCTTGCATGCTAAGTCATATCAGTCCTGTCTGACTCTTTACAAACCCATGAACTATAGCCTGCCAGGCTCCTCTGTCTGTGAGATTCTCTAAGCAAGAATACTGGAGTGGGTTGCTGTGCTTTCCTCCTGGGGAGCTTCCCATCTCAGGGACTGAACCCGAGTCTCTTAAGTCTCCTGCATTGGCAGGCAGGTTTTTTTACTAGTAACACTACCTGGGAAGGCTGGTAGTCCATGTAGAGATTGCTATATCTGTATATCTATTTTGTCCCAGGATCTTGAATATTTTATAGTTATATAATTAATGTAATAAATGGTGGTTTGTTTTCTACTAGGAACCAGTAGGAAATTGAAACTTGAAGAAAGAGTAATGATGCTACATCAGTGTGAAATTGAGAAAATGAAAAGTACAAGGTTTGATAGTATATGTATTTAAAAAAAATGAAAGAACAAACTTTGTTAATGTAGGAAAAACTAGCCATTCTAGGGAAAAAAATTAAGAATTTTTTTTAGTAACTGCTCTTAGTTGGTCTCAATCTATGTACATTAAAGCCACAATTTTTCTCACATTTTTTCATATGCTTCTTCAATTTCTGTGTTTGTTTCCCCAACTCACTCTCATCACATTTCATGAGGGTACTGATTACACTGGATTATACATTATTTATTTATAACTATATCTCTGAAGTGTGAAGTTTTTGAAGACTCTAAGCCCTATTCATCTCTGTAGTTATTTCTGTGTGGTTCCTTGGGAACCAAGTCACACTCAACAAATATTAATAATATGCAGAAACAGAACTTGGGTATGCTAGTTGTTTTGCTTTTAGCAAAAATGAAATTTTGTACTTGCAGCATGAAAAATATTGAAATGACATGATACAAGATCTTAGTATTTCCAGAGAGTAAAATCTTTTTTGTTAAAAGTAAAACCTTGGGTAACACAGAAATGAGGCCATCCCAGATCAATTCTAAGATGTATAAGGGGTTTCAAATTCCAAGTATATAACAAAGTTAGAAGATAGATAGTCCTTTTTGCAATATTACATGAAATACAATATTACATTTCCTTCCAATTGTTAAGGAAACTTACAGGTTGGGCGAGAGAATGGAGCCATCTTCCCACTGCCAGGAACCATTTGTGGAAACTTGTACTAGTCCCATCCAATGATATGACTTCACCAATCTAAAGAAATCCTGTTTGAAATCGCAAATAAAATCAGAATTCAGAATTTCATAAATGCAAGGCCATAGTCATTTAACCATTTCCCCCCACACTTGGGGGAATGCATTCTCTCCACTAGCATAATTCTGACTTAAACACCGCATACAAAATACCTGGAATTTCTGTGCTTTCTTATTTCTAACGCAGAAAGATTTGCGTTTGTTATGTGTGAGTCTTAGTGCCTCTCTTGTGTTTCAGGTTCACATTCCAGTGAGTCAGTTCATATCTTAAGACTAAATATACAAAGGGGAATTAAAACAAATACTCAACCTGGTCATCTTTGCTGTATATCTTCAGGAGACTGGAATTTTGAGACATACAAGAAGCTTGGCTCTGGTACCAGCTTTTGCTCTCATTAAAAAATTGGTAGCAGTTATTTCTATAACATATCCAGTTTTTAGGACATGGACCACAGTAATTTTCTAGAAAGGTAGAGTACATTGTTAATTCTGCATGTCTGGACATTATGTGTGTGTGCATGCTGTTTCTTCAGTCATGTCTGACTCTTTGTGACTCCATGGACTGTAGCCTGCCAGGCTCCTCTTTCCATGGGATTCTCTAGGCAAGAATACTAGAGTGAGTTGCCATGCCCTCCTCCAGGGATCTTCCTACCCCAGGGATCTAACCTGCTCTCTCTTATGTCTCCTGCATTGTCAGGTGGGTTCTTTACCCCTAGCACCACCTGGTCTGAACATAAGAGCAGATTTTACCTGGACAGGTTAAATACCTTTTTTATTTTGACTCTAAAATTCAATATAATTAACTCATTATGATCCTGCCCAAGGACATATCTCTACAGATTTATACAGGGAGGGATGCCAAAATGATGTCCTTTACTTTTTACAAGTACCTCCTCATTATAAGTAAATACATCTACAGTGAATTGTGGACAAGAATTCATCATTTTCATATTCACTTTCTTGTTCATGCCATCAGATATGTGCCTATACCCATGTATAGATGCATGCAGTTTGTGCATCAAAATATCAGAAAATTTTCACTTACCTTTCAAAGAAATTGGAGCTTCTTGGTTGAATAATGCTATTAAAATAATAGTTATTGAAAGAATTTATATTGTTAGTAACTGATAGTTTAAGCAAAAATATAAGCTCAATAAAAAATATACTCAATATTACTAGTTTATATTTCTGTGCCTCTGAATACTAGTCAAAGTAATGCATTACAATGGTTAGATCAATATTGCTGCTAATTACTTTCTCTATTATCACTTACGAGTTATGATCATGGCACTGCATATGATTGCCATTCCAATGAAACGAATCCCCATAGCTATAGCAACGGATCTGGCAAGGACAAATGGAGATGCTGTCAAAGACAAAAAAAAAAAAAGTGAGAAAGATGAGAAAAGGTTCTGTTATCTTTCTGTTTAACTTAAATATTAGAAGTGTTTTTAATTGAGGGGTGAGGCTTGATATCAGTTCTTCTCTGTGATTATTTTTCTCAGGAAAGGTAAAACAAGTATTTTGTAAATTATTTAAAAATAAGGGTATAAAAATGTAATATCCATTCTTACTCCTTTCTTCAAGTTCCCTAGTCCTACTCCTCCATTAGAATAAATTTCAGTTATCATTTTAAAAATTTAAAAATTTTCACACTGATACAATAAGAAATGCAGACAGTTTCCTTCAACTCTCTTTTAAAAACACATGCTTAAGGAAGTACACAAAATATTCTGGAAACATTAAGAAAATATCCTGGTGATTATTCCATATTATGTCTTACAAAGTTGTCAATTTTTTTTTGATTAGCGTCTTGCATTGTGTTTCATCAGTATATGAGCAAAATCTAATTATTGGCAGATGTTTATTTTTTCCCAGTACATACTTAAATGATTTCTTAGTTTTTGCTTTTAGATATGATGATATGAGTAATATTCACATATATCTGTGCATGTTTTTTGAGTACCTCCCTAGGAGAAATTAATTAAAGGGCACAGGCTTTTCCAATTTTCATAATGATTGAACGTTTCAGGCAAAAGAAGCCATACCAATTTATGTAGCACCAAAAATAAATTCAAAAGCCTGTTTCTTCACACTTTCCTTCACACCATATATTTCTATTTCTTTATATTTTAAGCATATATATATATATATATATATCTGATACACAGTATTATTTTTAAAATCTAACTTTGTTTTTCCTGTTATGAATGAGATTAAACATTTATCCATGAGGTTAAACAATGCTTTTTTAAAAAAGTTTCTCTGGGACGTCTATGTCTGGTCTGTTTCTTCTCAGGTTAAAATTATTAGTTCACTTCATGTCAATGTTTTGCAAATACATGTCCCAGATACCATTTTGTTTTAACTTTACATATGATACTTTTGAGATGTCAGAATGGGTAATGGCTGACTTAATCAAACATTTCTTTATGGCTTATGCTTTTTCTGATATGAATAAAAGTGTCTTAATTATTTTGAGTTTATAAAATATGTTATGCCCATGTTCCTTTGTGATATTTTGTGGTTTCCTTTTGTATTTGGTTTATTTGGTAGGGGTGTGTGTGTGTGTGTCTGTTTACTATTATGTGGGAGCTAAACTTATAAAAAATTTATTTTCCAAGTGGACACTGACTTTTTGTAACATATTTGCTCAATAAATCAGTGTGTTCTCATTGATAGGAAACATACCTTTAGCATATAATATATTCCAATGTGTACCTGCATTTATTCCTATACTTTTTAGTCTATGTTTCCATTTAAACAATATGTAAAATTTTCTAATATGTAAAATACTTGAGTATTTGTTAGTGCACACAATATAATATTATATTTCATTTTTCGGATGATCTTCCCTATCATTACATTTCATATGTGCCTGTGCTTAGTCGCTCAGTCGTGTCAGACTCTGCGACGCCATGGACTGTAGCCTATCAGACTCCTCTGTCCATGGGGATTCTCCAGGCAAGAATACTAGAGTGAGTTGACATGCCCTCCTCCAGGAAATCTTCCCAACCCAGGGACTTAACCCAGGTCTTCCTCATTAGCAGGCTGATTCTTTACTGTCTGAGCCAATAGGGAAGCCCCATATATACCTTAAGAATTTTAATATCAGCTTTCCAAGAACCTGTCAGTTTAAAAATATGATACAATGGTTTTTCCATAGAATTACACTAAATGTATAAATTCAGTTCAGTTCATTCACTCAGTCGTGTCTGACTCTTTGTGATCCCATGAACTACATGCAGCATGCCAGGCTTCCCTGTCCATCACCAACACCAGGAGCTTGCTCAAAACTCAAGTCCATCCAGTTGGTGATGTCATCCAACCATCTAATCCTCTGTCATCCCCTTCTCCTTTAATACAGAGATAATTTACATTTTGAAAATGCCTTTTATCCTTGAACAGTTTTTATTTCTATAACACATGTCTTATTTTATGTTCACCAGTACAATTTTAAATGAGTAAGTTTATTTCTAGGGTTTTCAATTTAAAAGTGTGCTGCTATTCTTTTCTGATATTTTGTTTTATGCATATGGCATTTGTTTTTCATCACATTTTCCTTGTTTTGTAGTTAGTAAGGTATTAATTTTGTCTTATTTTCAATCAAGTTCACTTACTAGATATCCTTACTGTTTGTAATATTTTAGGTGAAGGCTTAAAAAATATTTTTTTCAAATAATATTAATTTTGCCTTTTAACTCCAATTTTATATCATTTACCTCTTTCTTTTCTTGTTAATTCTGCTAACACCAGCAAAACAATCAATATTATTCAACAGTAATAATAATGAAAATTCTTCTCTTTTTCTAACTACAGTGAAAATGTTGCTGCCGTTTAGCAATAAGCATAATGTAGCTTCAGAAAAAAAAATACATCAAAGGCAGTACTTATATCTTAGAGGTTTCTAAAATTAAGTTCTTTTTAATTAAAATTCATATCAATTTTTATCTGAAACCTTTTTAGCATTATGTATACATTCATACAATCTTTCCACTTTGATTATTACATAGTGCACAGTTTCATTCCTATAATTAATCATCGTAAAATGATGTTATTTGATAATATACTTTGAACATTTAATCAAAATTTATAAGTGAGAGTAACCTGTTGTTTTTCCTTTTGTGTAAGCTATCTCAGGCTTTATTTTTCACCATATTCCAGATTGGTTAAGAGAGCATACCTTCTTCACCACCCAGAAACATTTCTGTGAATAGCGGTCAAGTCATCTCCTCCATAATGTTTAAGGACATAACTGAACTGAAGGAAATTTGATATTTCCTTTCTGTTTTCCATTTCTATTTACTTCTCCTTAAGGCTAGGTTTTCATGGCTTCCCAGGTGGCTCAGTGATAAAGAATCTGTTTGCCAATGCAGGAGACTCAGGTTTGATCCCTGGCTTAGGAAGATCCCCTGGACCCCTGGAGCAACCCACTCCAGTATTCTTCCCCAGAAAATTCCATGGACAGAAGTACCTGGCAGGCTACAGTCCATGGAGTTGCAAAGAGTAACTGAACACACACACAAGTCTAGTTGTTCAGCAATCCCTTAGAAATTACTGTCTTCATTATTATGATGATTTCTTCATTTTTAGGGCATGAAAAGATTCTAAACACAACAGCTTCTGCTAAATTTTATTATATATTCCAATAGCACATAAGCTACCAGAAAAGACCATATAGCATATGAGAGAGAATCTCATATCTGCTTTCTTCATGAAGGTAAAATAAACTGAATGCTTATCATCAATTTAGTCACAGTTTCTAAGATTCACCTCAGGACACTGAGAGAGACAAATGAAACATAAGACTTACGGTTTTGTCCACGTTGACTTGTGGTTAATATACATGTTCTCTTTTGGCTTTGTCTAGAAGCACCAGACTTTACTCGTTCACTGGCATAAGTATGAGATTCACTCATCTCTGGAGAAAAACAGTTCAAGCCACTATGTCATGGTCTTTCTGCCACTCAGCTCATAAATGTTAAAATTTAAGTTGGCATTCCCATCCATATCCTTTTTAAAGCATAACATCAAATTACTTTTATTTTGTATTACCTTATGATTTTTATGCTTTGTGATGTAAACAAATGCTGGGCTGAATGAAGCCCAAGCTGGAATCAAGATTGCCAGGAGAAATATCAATAACCTCAGATAGGCAGATGACACCACCCTTATGGCAGAAAGTGAAGAAGAACTAAAGAGCCTCTTGATGAAACTGAAAGAGGAGAGTGAAAAAGTTGGCTTAATGCTCAACATTCAGAAAACAAAGAACATGGCATCTGGTCCCATCACTTCATGGGAAATAGATGGAAAAGCAGTGGCAATAGTGGCAGACTTTAATTTTGGGGGCTCCAAAATCAGTGCAGATGTTGACTGCAGCCATGAAATTAAAAGAAGTTTACTCCTTGGGAGAAAAGTTATGACCAACCTAGACAGCATATTAAAAAGCAGAGACATTACTTTGCCAACAAAGGTCTGTCTAGTCAAGGCTATGGTTTTTCCCAGTGGTCATGTATAGATGTGAGAGTTGGACTATAAAGAAAGCTGAGCACTGAAGAATTGATGCTTTTGAACTGTGGTGTTGGAGAAGACTCTTGAGAGTCCCTTGGACTGCAAGGAGATCCAACCAGTCCATCCTAAAGGAAATCAGTCCTGGATATTCACTGGAAGGACTGATGCTGAAACTGAAACTCCAATACTTTGGCCACCTGATGCGAATAGCTGACTCATTTGAAAAGACTGCTGCTGGGAAAGATTGAAGTCGGGAAGAGAAGACAGAGGATGAGATGGTTGGATGGCATCACTGAATCAATGGGCATGAGTTTGAGTAAACTCGGGGAGTTGGTGATGGACAGGGAGGCCTGGCATCCTGCAGTCCATGGGGTCGCAAAGAGTCGGACACAACTGAGCAGCTGAACTGAACTGAACTGATATAAACAAAAGTACATTTATGCTATGGCAAAATATCTCTAGCAAGATCTTATGTACTATTAAAGTGCTAATGTGTTGTAATGAAATATAACATCAAAATAAAACAGTGCATCATGAAAAAGACTGGTTTCTAAGGAGTTACACACTTGTTTGATTCACAGTGCCATTTACTAAGTTAATAACTTCACAGATTGCAAGAAGAAAGAAAGAGAAAGAAAAAGGGAGGGGTTTGGATGAAGGAAGACAAAGAATATTAACACAGTCTGGCGTGGATCTTTTAAAAAGTTAAAGTAAATAATATACATCTAGTGTCAATAATGTAAATTTGGTAGTAAAGAGTATATAGTAGTGTATCTAATGTTCTTCATAGTGAAGAACTTGCAAAGAATAAAATAGGGTCTATAATTTTAGGATAAAGATAAGCAAAGACTCTTCCCTCTGAACAAAGCAAGTGAAAACTCATTTTTTCTTTCTTTTTGAACAGTAATCATTACTGAATATGTAAAAGCCTCTTTATAAATGAAATGCTAATACAAATTACCTTTTACACCTAAAATTAAACTAAAACATTATTTTCTCAGATGGCAAAGAATCTGCCTGCAATGAGAGAGACCTGGGTTTGATCTCTGGGTCAGGAAGATCTCCTGGAGAAGAAAATGGCAACCTGCTTCAGTATTCGTGCCTGGAGAATTTCAAGGAGAGAGGATTCTGGTGGGCTACAGTCCACAGGGTCACAAAGAGTCAGACACGAATGAACGACAAAGACTTTCACATAATATGTAATGTAGCAAACTTTATTATTAAATGTGTGAATAAGGTAAGAATATTTTATGGTTGAAGAAATTAAATTTTAGAGGTGGCCAAATTCATACTGCTTACTTAATATAGTGCTACCACTTATAAGTAATTTATAATACTTTAGTTTAAGAAGCATTTTCAAATTTATGTCACTTGAGTTGAATATCACAGAGATCCACTAAGGTAAATATGAAATGTTTTTTATCTCTATTTACTAGAAAAGGAAACTTAAGTCCATAGAGGTTGTGGAGTGTCCCAGATCTCAAAGCTAGAGACTGGTAAAAGCTTGATTAAAATTCAATTCTAACTCCAAATCCTAAAGCTGTTATTATTTTAGTCTGCCTCAAATTGTGAGATACATTACTTTGTTAGTTAATGAAGGGGAGAAAAAGCTTTCAAGTTTTTGAAGCCTTGATTTAAAATATAATATGAACATAAGTGATTCAAAGTAAATTGCTTTTCTGTGACTTATATGTTTGATTAAATTCTGGGTATTTTAAAATTATACAGAAAGAGTAAACTCCATTTATACAGAAAGTATGTACCTTTGCCATGATGAACCCACCTATCTCAGACCAATCCCACTGTATAATTATGACTGCTTATCTATATCAAAGATGAATTCAGAGTTTTCATTTTTTAGAAAGGGTTCCTGAATAAAATAAAAATGGGATTTTTTTTTCTAGTTTTGTCTCCTTGTGGTAAGTTGATATGTTTACATTAGAAAAGTGAGAATACAGAAAAGGTTCATGCATGCAGATATTAAAAAAAGGAAAGAATGGAAATGAGAATTCATATAAAACCAAGTAGCATTAACCTTTAAATTTTCCCTTACTAGAAAATAAAAAAATAATCATTTCAAACTGTTAGAAAATGTAATAGTTGCTTTTAATTCACAGGATATAGCGGTAACTGCTTTCTTTGCAAGGTAAATCTGGGTAGGATATATAAACTTTTACTGAATGATTTTTCCTAGTATGCTTTTTTTGAGCTTCTGTCCATATCATTGCCATCATTTACAAGTTATCACCATCATCATCACTAACAAAACTAATCTCACATTTGTTTATATATTAATATCTTAACATTGTCTAGCGTAGCTCTCAGACAAAATGTGTTGAATAAGTATGCATAATGCTTAGAATTTTTAAAAATGTTGTTTTATATTTGACTATGATTGTTGGGAACAATGAAAATAATTTGTTTCCTTTTAGCAAGTAATATTGTATGTCACAGAGGGTAAGTGACTTGCACAAGAGTAGAAAACTCGTGTGTGAAATTTTAAATTGAAATTCAGTTCTCTAGTCCCAAAAGTAAAGATTTATTCTTTTAGCTTTATTTGAAGACTTCATCTTATAGCATCATCATAACTTCTGATTCTTCAATAAGTATATCCTACTTATCCATCATTAAATAAAGTGAAAAATAATATACCCCTGAAGTAATAAGTATTCCTTGCCTTCAGTAAGTCAGTTCAAACACTTAAGAAACAACTAGAATTACCTTACAGCATAAATATTTTTAGAAACTTTCTTGAGGTTAAAACCTCAAGAGTTCTTATTTCTTGAACAACAGCTGTTAGAAACACACAGAGCGACGCACACAGACACACACCTGATCAGAGAAAGAAGATCCTGATTCTTGTGGATAAGAGCCTCCTGAAAAAAAAGACATGTCCCGAGTTCCCCATTTAAAAATGACACTAGTGATTTCCAGTCAATTTTGATCCCTGAAGAAAGATATGGTAGGTGTTTTTCTCATCTCATCTTTCTGTTGAAAAAGCACCACACAAACCACAGTACTTCCGCCTCTCATTGCACAGAATGTCACCCTTTTGATGGAATAAATGTTAGGTTCTAACATCATTTTATGACTTAAAAATGGTAAATTAAGTGATAACAAATAGCCAGAGTTTTAAGAAACAAATGATGGGATAACAGAATCACTTTCTGAATTTTTTCCAAAAGTGAATACTTTATTATAAAACATGGCTGTAAGTAGTGGGTGGAAGAAAAAAGGAGAAAAAATTAAACTTCTTAATCACTTTGTGAAAAATTAAACTTCTTAATCATTTCATTTGAGTGGACTTAACTGTGCTGTATCATATAAACTGAAACCACAGAAAGATAGCTTTCATATATATACTATTAATACGTACATACGTATATAAGTATATATACCTAAACATGTATGTGTATATATACATATGTGTGTACATGTTGTTAGTGGTGTTCAGTCCCTAAGTTGTGTCTGACTCTTTGCAACCCCATGAACTGAAGCACACTACTCTCTTCTGTCCTCCACTATCCCCCAAGTTTGCTTAAATTCATGCCAATTGAGTCGATGATGCTATCTAACCATCTCATTGTCTGCCACCCAATTCTTTTGCCTTCCATCTTTCCCAGCATCAGATTCTTTTCCAATGAGTCAGTTCTTCACATCAGGTGGCCAAAGTATTGGAGCTTCAACTTCAGCAACAGCCTTCCAATGAATACTCAGGGTTGGTTTGATCTCCTTGCAGACCAAAAGACTTGTAAGGGTCTTCTCCAGCATCACAGTTTGAAAGCATCAATTCTTCAGTGCTCAGCCTTCTTTATGGTCCAACTCTCACATCTGTACATGACTACTGGAGAAACCATAGCTTTGATTATACGGACATTTGTATATATGCATACCCACGACTTTTTAATAATGAAAATAGTAAGTGTTTACAAAATAAAAATTCTAGGATGAATCATCATATGCCTAGTGTAAATAATTATCAACTTACATCCCAAATTTCATTTTCTATGTATATGAGTGACTCAGGTCTATCTCTGCTCATAAGTAGGGCTCTTTTCTCTTTTTTCCTTCTGAACACCACTCATTGTATAACTGCTCCTCTGTTGCTCAGAACAATAGCAACAAATCTCTTGGCAGAGTAGCAACAAAAATCAACTAATGCCTTAATGCTCTGGTTTTTAGCTATTTATAACTTCTGTTATAAATTATAAATTTATAATTTATATTTAAGAAATGATGGCATTTCATTTCATTAACAAATAATGACAATCAAACTGTGACATTCAAAAGTTTAAAGAGATTGAATGACTAAGTGTAATAAACATTAGATCGTGTCCTGGATGGAATAATGAAACAGAAAATAGACATTAAGTAAAAACTAAAGAAATATGAATAAAGTAGTTTCTTTAATATCAGCATCAGTTCATTTGTTGTGAAAAAAGCACCATTCTAATATATGCTGCCAATAATAACAGAAACTGGACACTGGGTTATGGGAACTCTTTGTATTATTTTTTGTACTTTTTATATTAAAGACTATTCTAAGATAAAAATTTATTTAGAGTAAGTTTTAGTGAAAGTTGGACTCTTTGTACTTCTTTATAATATTATATTCTATAGAATAGCAGCTATCATTATCTTTATTTTTATTATAAATTAGAGGGGGCAATTTGAAGAAGAAAACAAAAATATGTACTCTAAAGGAAAATAACTTTAAAAAAGAGTCATTTTTATGAACTCTCACTGAACATTTCAGTTCAGTTCAGTCACTCAGTTGTGTCCAACTCTTTGCAACCCCATGGACTGCAGTATGCCAGGCCTCCCTGTCCATCACCAACTCCTGGAGCTTGCTCAAACTCAAGACCATAGAGTCAGTGATGCCATCTAACCATCTCATTCTCTATTGTCCCCTTCTCCTGCCTTCAATCTTTCCCAGCATCAGGGTCTTTTCCAATGAGTCAGTTCTTCACATCAGGTGGCCAAAGTTTTGGAGTTTCAGCTTCAGCATCAGTCCTTCCAATGGATATTCAGGACTGATTTCCTTTTGGATGGACTGGTTAGATCTCGTTGCTGTCCAAGGGACTCTCAAGAGTCTTCTCCAACACCACAATTCAAAAGCATCAATTCTTCAGTGCTCAGCTTTCTTCATAGCCCAACTCTCACATCCATACATGACTACTGGAAAAACTATAGCCTTGACTACATGGACCTTTGTTGGCAAAGTAACGTCAATGCTTTTTAATATGCTGTCTAGCTTGGTCATAGCTTTTCTTCTGGAGCAAGCATCTTTTAATTTCATGGCTGCAGTCATCATCTGCAGTGATTTTGGAGCCCAAAAATGTGAAGTCTGTCACTGTTTTCATTGTTTCCCCATCTATCTGCTATGAAGTGATGGGACTGGATGCCATGATCTTACTTTTCTGAATGTTAACTTTTAAGCCAACTTTTTTTACTCTCCTCTTTCACTTTCATCCAGAGGCTCTTTTGTTCTTCTTTGTTTTCTGCCATAAGGGTGGTGTCATCTGCATATCTGAAGTTATTGGTATTTCTCCTGGCAATCTTGATTCCAGCTCGTGCTTCATCCAGTCTAGCATTTCTCATGATGTACTCTGCATATAAATTAAATAAGCAGGGTGACAATGTACCGCCTTGACGTACTCCTTTCCCAATTTGGAACCAGTCTGTTGTCTCACTGAACATGTGCTTGTAAAAACAGAACTTCAACCAGTAAATTCATGGCCTATTCAATGAATAGGAGATAATTATCAGGAAATAATTTTTAGTTAATAGAGCAATTACATAGACACTGTAACTATTTGCTATGTACCAAATGTGTAAGATAAAATTAACATAGGTAAAAGTAAGCTCTGCAATATTTGGTAAAGCTATAGCTATTTTTCTGGAATCAATATATCATTTTAAAAATTTCTGTATGGATAGCACAGACGTCAAATAGTTTTATAGGAGAGAGAAATTAACTTTCAAGGACTTTCATTATAAATTATACAAAGTTTTCTAAACTATAGGGGGAAAAGGAGTTGTTGCTATTTTTTTCACTACAACTAGAGTTACCTTGATTTCCAAATTAGATGAAAATGTGTTAGAAAAAGGAAAAGTTAACCTTATTTATGAACATTGTTACAAGATTGTAAACAGTCCCAAGTCATATCAAACACTGTATAAACCTGCTTAGCATATAGATGACCAAATTCAGTTTATTTCAGGATTGTAATAATTATCTTTCAGAAGAATGTTAAATAAAATGCTACAAACAATAGATTTAAGAAATAAAAGAACATGATTGCATCAAGATGGAGTACATGCTTCTTACAATTCAACAACTTTTCATGATAAACAATCTTAGTATATATACCAGAATCTATATAAACATTCTTTTTTTTTTCAAAGTTTAAACTTTTATTTTGTATTGGACCATGGCCAATTAACAATGGTGTGGTAGTTTCAAGTAAACAGCAAAGAGACTCAATCATACATTTACATGCATCCATTTTCTCCCACACCACCCCTCCTATCCAGGCTGGCACAAAACATCGAGTAGAGTTTCATGTAATATACAATAGGTCATTGTTGGTTATCCATTTTGAATATAGTAGTGTGTATAATGATCTCCCCAAACTCCCTAACTATCCCTTCCCCCTGACAGACCTGAATTTGATAAACATCATTCTTAACCTCAAGGTATTAGTAGCTTTTTAGAAAATCATTACGACAAAATGATGATAATACCACTTTGTTTCAAAATCATTGAGGAGATTCTCCAGCACCCTTAAGACCACCACAAAAAATTTAAAAGATAAGGACTTAAAAAAGTTTTTGCTGATGATATAATTATCAACATAGAATATAAAAATAATTTAATGACTAGTTAATAGAAATAATATTAGTATAACTGAATGTAACATTAATTTGTAAATTCTCTCATACTAGGGGTCAATAATAAACAGAAACAATTAATTAACAGCCACAGTAGAAACATTGTTAGATACTTATGAGCAAATCTAACAGAAATAGATAAGATCTACATGGAACTTATTCTATAATATTATATAAGTATTGTTAAACACAGCTAAGTTTTAATAGGACCACTGGATCTAATAAATATGCCAATTAATCCTAAAATAGTTCAGGGGTTAAATTCACTTCCAATTAACATCCCCTGTTATGCTATGTTCCTTAAAGAAAAATCCAAGAGTAGACCTGTCACTGTTGAAGAAGAAAAAACAATAGTGACCTTTTTCTTCTAGATATCAAGACTTTTGCTAAAGCTACGTTCAACAAAGTTTTGTTACAACAAAATGATATGAGAACATAAACAAATCAGGCAAACTGAAATAGAAAAGATACCAACAAAAAGTCATGTTTATCAATGAAAAAATAGATTAGGTATCATTGTAGATAGAGTAGAAAATGAGGTACTATTAAATAATTACTGCTGTGAATTTTTAAACCATTATAAAAACCCAAATGTGAATATATACATTGTGCCATATATACATCATATGCAGAATTAGGAAATTAAATCATAACCTGGTGTGCATAAAAATAAGTAAATCCATGAAAATTGATATCAATTCATAAGATTGATTCAGTATACCTTTTATTTATTTTCATTTCATTTATTACATTTATTTGAAACACAGATAAAATATAAGATAACAAAACACTAAAATTATAAGGAAATGCAAGGTTATCAAACTCAAAAATTTTAACAATATACTGGGAAAAGAAGGAAAGCAAATTTGGTAGTATGTTTCAACTTGAACAATAAACAATTGTATTTAATATATATATATATACATATATCTCTCTATATATATGCTTTAGTGACAACTATTTGCTAGACGCTTTTCTAAACCTTGAGAATGTTAAATAATCTAGGCAAACTTTCTTGCCTTGTAATGGAGATTACATTTTAGTGTAGGTGATAGAAAAATGGAAAAGAGAGTGTAAAATAATTTCAAGAATAAACAAAACAAGTGACTGTAAAACACATTGAGGGGAAAAAATAGTTATCTTCTGACAGTGTTTGACCAATATTCTTTTCAGCTAATCCACATTTTCCATTGCCAATGCTACAGAATAAAGCAAGACCTTGACATAAGAAATACAGGCAGACATTTTCTTAAAACCACATTTTTAAAAAAAATTTGATCTATAAAAGGAAATGAATGTGGGTTTTTTTATGGGGAAATCTAAATCACACTTACTTGAAGGGTTATTTTTTATGTTAGCAGCTTTAGGTTTAACCAATGTGTCTTTTAAATAAAAGACCAAGAAAAAAAAGTAAAAATAAAGTAGAAACAGAACATCTGAATAGTCTACTCATTTCGTTTATTTCAAATAAGAACTTAGAGTCCCGTGGAAAACTCACAAAAATATACTTAGAAGAAGAGTTTCTGGAAAGAGACAACGTAAGCATGAGGAGTGTCGTGTCATAGGTAAATCTCCCTCTGTAAAGTGAGAGTGAGAAAAGGAATTTTTTTTTTTTAAGATAGAGGGCAAATAATTTTTCATTAATTTATTAATTAAGGTATGATTAGCATATAACATTATATTAGTTTCAAATGTATAACAATGATTCAATATTCACATATATTGCAAAATGATCACCACAAAAGTCCAGTCAACATCTGTCTTTAAGGATTCTTAAAGAGATATGTTCTGAGTCAGGAATGTGAGCTAAAAAAATGAAAAGGCAGGGGAGACATTTAAAACTTACTAGTGTAAGGAGAAAGTATGTATAATGAAATTCCAACATCTTTCTCAATGCTCAGCACACATTCACCCTGCCCCAGTCATCGTGGATCATCTACTGAGGATGTGCTCAACAGTAGAGATATTTCAGTGACATATGAAATTGCAGAAGTATATGACATTGCTTTCAGAAGACATACTTTCTAATAAATGGTGTTTTATTGGACCAACAAAATGAATTTATGCAGATGGAGTAGTTTGACTACAAAAATACATGTATAGGTTTCATAGGGACATATCTATATGACATTTTAAAACTACTGGAGATAGACATTTACAATGCTTTGCAAATAGCCTGGGTTCAAGTTGTCTGAGAATAACCACTGCCACCTCAACAAGCTCTTCAAAATTAAATTTGTTAAGTGAGAATAACCACTACGGTTAATCAACAGGCCTTCTTGGCCGGTAAGGTACAGTCTGGCTTACATGACTGAGCCTGTGTTAAGCTCTTCCTGTGTACAATAAGGGGCAGAGGTGGTGAGGCCACAGTGCAACTTTGTGGTGGGGAGCTGTCCTCGGGGCCGGATACTCATCTCAAGCTGTGATACTAAAACTGGATGTGGTCAGGGTGTTTGCTGGACAGTTGCCTGGAAATGCAAGCATAAGCTGTATGACCATGACCAACAGAAACTTTTATAGTATTTATTTTTTCATAAATGTGTTTGAATCGATGAGACAGGACAAGAAGATTCTAAAATTCATAACAAGAGCAATGAAGTAAATAAACCTGACTGGAAGAAACAGAGTTGAGTCTGGATACTCACGGGCATGTTGAAAAAGAATGAAATGCCCAGTGACAAAGTGAAAGATCAGCAAACACACTTGAATAAATAATTACTCAGAACTTAATATAAATTCAGAACACAGCTAGGTGTTACATACTTGGCAAGGCACATGTAAAGTCAACTAGTACATTGTAGTAGAATGAACATAAGGCAGGGATTTCATAAATCTTGAATGTATACTTCAGCAGGAAGAGGAAGAGACTAAATCACCATCTTGACAACTAATATTGATTGGCATGGTTTCTTGAGTTACTAATGGATAAATAATTACTTAGCCCCATCTTAGTTGAAGCCTTCTGTGATTTAAAAAATAAACCATTCTACTGAGGGGTCATTTCTTCAACAAAGAAATGTTTTCATTACATTAACTTAGCCCATGCTAGAAGACTTCATATTTGTTTTGTTTTGTTTAATATCAATCTATTTGATATAGGAAAACATAAGAGCATTTCCCTGCTGTGGTATTAACTTATAATTTGTGAATAAATGGCCATGTAAATAGTAACTCTTTTCAAAATCACTCTCAAGTGAAAAATAGGCATGACTTACAAGTTAGATGTCTTCAAATTACTATTAGCATTCTAGTTATTTTCCTTGTTTGATTGCTTGTTTGTTTGGCATTTAATCTTAAGTTTTCTACCACAATGGTAATCTCCACAGTCACGCAAAAAAGGAAATATGCCATTTACAACTTCTGCGTCTTGAATCCAAACTCACTTTCAATATCAAAGAATACTAGGATTTTTTCAATATCATGAAATGTGGATATTACTTACCCCAGGTACGCAAAGAAATAGATCTAGGAATAAGGCAGCACTTTTTCCAAGGAAAATGGGTCATTAGTTGCAAATGTAGGTAAAATCAGTCTCTCAAATCACTTTTTAAATGCACCTAATAGCAGTTGGTTAAATTCTAATTTATTTATTGCCTCTTCATTTATTGTTAGCAGATTCATTTACATACACAGGAATAAAAATGCATTGTTTAAACTCTACAGTTCTTACATTATCCTCTTGGAGGGTTTGAAAATATCTACTGAAACCTTGCAGTTTTCCTTCTATGGTAGTAGCCAACCTCCTGGAGCCTCTTTATACTGGCTTATTTTTTCTCCATTATTATATACAGAATTAACATCAAAGCCCAATAGAATATATATATGTACACACACAAATAGGAAACTACTTGTACTTTCATGAAGACTCTATCCTATTTCTTGTTTGAGTTAGTCTTTGTTAAGAATTTCTGTGTGTCAAGTATATTGTTTGGCAACAGATATATATATATATATATATATATATACAGTTTAAAAAAATAAAAAGCACAGTCCCTATTATCTAATTGTTCACAGTCTGTTTATAGACATAAGCATATGGTTTTAAATGAACATGTAATTTGCAATGGTAAACACAGTTGCTAGGTATTATAGAAGAGAGAATTATATCTGACAATTTCATAATGGATTACCAATATCAACTGTGAGGAAATGGTGTTAGGGAGATGTCCTGGATTAGGTGATTTAGAAGGAGTTTATTTAAAAACAATATGTCTCATATCGAACTTCCCTTGTGGCTGAGCTGGTAAAGAATCCGCCTGCAATGCAGGAGACCTGGGTTCAATCCCTGGGTTGGGAAGATGCCCTGGAGAAGGGAAAGGCTACCCACTCTAGGATTCTGGTCTGGAGAATTCCATGAACTACATAGTCCATGGGGTCACAGAGAGTCAGACATGACTGAGCAACTCTCATACATACATGTTAGATAGAAAGTTGAATGGGGCTAAGATATACCAAGAATTGATTATAGAAAGGATAAAGGTTTCCTTAAGGATTGACAGGTTTGATTTCCTTGCTGTCCAAGGGACTCTCAAGACTTTTCTCCAGCTGTACAACTCAAAAGCATCAATTCTTCAGGGCTCAGCCTTCTTTATGGTCCAGCTCTCACATCCGTACATGACTATTGGAAAAACCATAGTTTGACTTACGGATCTTTGTTGACAAAGTGATGTGATGTCTTTGCTTTTTAATATGCTATCTAGGTTCATCATAGCTTTGCTTCCAAGGAGCAAGAGTCTTAATTTCAGGGCTGCAGTCACCATCGCAGTGATTTTGGAGCCCAAGAAAATAAAGTCTGTCACTGGTTCCATTTTTTCCCATTTATTTGCCATGAATTGATAAAAGTGTATGCCATGATCTTAGTTTTTTGACTCTTGAATTTTAATCCAACTTTTTCACTCTCCCCTTTCACTTTCATCAAGAAGCTCTTTAGTTCCTCTTCACTTTCTGCCATAAGGGTGGTATATCTTCATATCTCAAGTTACTGAAATTTCTCCCAGCAGTATTGATTCCAGCTTGAGCTTCATCCAGCCTGGCATTTCACATGATGTAATCTGCACACAAGTTAAATAAGCAGGGTGACAATATACAGCCTTGACATACTCCTTTCCCAATTTGGAACCAGTTTGTTGTTCCATGTCTGGTTTTAATTGTTGCTTCTTGACCTGCATACAGGTTTCTCAGGAGGGAGGACAGTTGCTCTGGTATTTCCATCTCTTGAAGAATTTTCTACAGTTTGTTGTGATCAACACAGTCAAATGTTTTAGTGTAGTCAATGAAGCAGACGTAGATTTTTTTTGGAATTCCCTTGCTTTTTCTATGACTCATCTGACTCTGGCAATTTGTTCTTTGGTTCCTCTGCCTTTTCTAAATCCAGCTTGAACATCTGGAAGTTTTTGGTTCACATACTGTTGAAGTCTAGCTTGAAGGATTTTAAGCATTACCTTGCTAGCATGTGAAATGAGTGCAATTGTGTGGTAGTTTGAACATTTTTTGGTATTGCTCTTTTTTGAGAATGGAATGAAAACTGACCTTTTCCAGTTCTGTTGGCCACTGCTGAGTTTTCCAAATTTGCTGGCATATTGAGTGCAGCTCTTTCACAGCATCATCTTTCAGGATTTGAAATAGTTCAACTAGAATTTCATCACCTCCACTAGCTTTGTTTGTAGTGATGCTTCCTAAGGCCCACTTGACTTCACATTCCAGGATGTCTGGCTCTAGGTGAGTGATCACATCATTGTGATTATCTGGGTCATGAAGGTCTTTTTTTTACAGCTCTTCTGTGTATTCTTACCACCTCTTCTTAATATATTCTCTTTCTGTTAAGTTCATACCATTTCTGTCCTTTATTGTGCCTATCTTTGCATGAAGTATTTCCTTGGTATCTCTAGTTTTTTTTTAAAGAAATCTCTAGTGTTTCCCATTCTATTGTTCCTCTATTTCTTTGCACTGATCACTTAAAAGGCTTTCTTATCTCTCCTTGCTATTCTTTGGGACTCTGCATTCAGATGGGTATATATTTCTTTGTCTCCTTTGCCTTTCTCTTCTCTTCCTTTCTCAGCTATTTGTAAGGCCTCCTCAGATAATCATTTTGCATTTCTTTTTCTTGGGTTTGATTTTGATCACTACCTCCTGTACAATGTTTTGAACCTCCATCCATAGTTCTTCAGGCACTCTGTCTATCAGATCTAGTCCCTTGAATCTATTTGTCACTTCCACTGTATAATCACAAGGGATTTGATTTAGTTCATACCTGAATGACCTAATGGTTTTCCCTACTTTCTTTAAGTCTGAATTTTGCAATAAGGAGTTCATGATTTGATGAGTGTGAAGTGAGAATTGACAAAGTCAGATTTTCACTCTGTAGCTAAACAATATGACCTGTCCAGAAGATGGGAGATTTGTTATAAATGCAGGTATGATGAAAAAATCTTAAAACAAACCTAACACTTGAAGATGAAATATTGAAATGTTGTCCCACTAATATAGGAAGGACACATATAGGATCTTTACTGTAACTTCTATTCAATATTGGAGATAAAGCCCTTTCCTGTAAAAATAAGTCAAAAACAAACAAACAAACAATTGCACAGGAGGGAAGAAATGAAGTGCAATTGTTTATAGATGAAATAACTTTTTATATAAGAAATCCAGAGGAATATATATTCAAAATGACAGAATTAATATATAAAATCAGAGAAGTCATTGGAGTTAAGGTCAAACTGTAAATCTCATTGTATTTCTGTTTGCAACAGCAAAATTACTAAAAATTTAAAAAATAAAGATGACATTTACAAAAACATGACTAGGAAATACCTATATTTCTGTAAGATTTCAATATATAAAAATATAAAATACAAGGGAGAAATGAATGAAAACCTAATTCATGAAAGGATAAAGCATGATATTGACTAGAAGAGTAAATACTGTAACTATGAATCTCTTTACAAAATATTTTAACGATTAAATGAAGTCCCAAGCATAATTTCAGTTTTTAAAATGGCTTTATTGTGGTATAATTTACACAGCAAAAAATTCATCCAGTTAAAGTATATAAAATAGCTATTTTAAATATATTTACAATTTACAACCATCACCATTATAAAAATCTAGGAAGTATTCATCATTGATCAGTTATCAGTCATTTCCTATTCCCATCTCCAACACAGCTCTAGGTAATCACTAATCTGCTTTTGGTGTCTGTTCTATTTTTGATATTTCATGTAAATGGACTCATACACCATGTGATCGTTTAGAAAGTTTGATTGTCATAAACATGTTGAGCAAAAAAAGTCAGACACCAAAGGAATGATATCTGTACTTTTTGGTATGTATATTATATTTCAACTGTTTTTGAAAAAAACTTTTATTATTAGAAAAAAGAATGTAATTCATTTTAAACTTTATGCAGTCATAATATTATTTCTAGCATATTAAAAAGCAGAGACATTACTTTGCCAACAAAGGTCCGTCTGGTCAAAGCATTGGTTTTTCCACTAGTCATATATGGATGTAAGAGTTGGACTATAAAGAAAGCTGAGCGCTGAAGAATTGATACTTTTAAACTGTGGTGTTGGAGAAGACTCTTGAGAGTCCCTTGGACTGCAAGGAGATCCAACCAGTCCATCTTAAAGGAAGTCAGTTCTGGATATTCATTGAAAGGACTGATGCTGAAGCTGAAACTCCAATACTTTGGCTACCTGATGCGAAGAGCTGACTCATTTGAAAAGACCCTGATGCTGGGAAAGACTGAAGGCGAGAGGAGAAGGGAATGACAGAGGATGAGGTGGTTAGATGGCATCACCAACTCAATGGACATGAGTTTGAGTAAACTCTGGGAGCTGGGGATGGACGGGGAAGCCTGGCGTGTTGTAGTCCATGGGGTTTCAAAGAGTTGGGCATGGCTGAGCGACTGAACTGAACTGAATATTATTTCCATTTCACAAGAGCTAAAGTTACCCAATAGCATCCAAACTCACCTTTTAAGTCTCAAGTTTGTTCTTGCAAGTATACTTATTTGGGAATTTATAATCATCTGATTTTAAGCCCCCCTGAGGTTAGCATTGCACAATTTTTTTTTTCATGTGATAAATCTGTTGTCTTATAATGGAAAAAAATGCATAATTTTGTCATATCACTTAAGAACAACTCATGAAACAATAGCATATTTCATGTAACTGTCATAAAAGATTTTTGAAAACAGGTCATGATTTTAATATAATTTAAGCAAGAATTTGTTGTTTGGAAAATTCTTTAATATTTAAATCATTTCTTTAACATTCAACATCTTCCTTCAGCTTTCTATAATTCAATTTAAACAAATCTTTGATATTATTCTTAAAATTTTTAGTTTTCATATTTTCTTCCTCTATATAGTATTATTTTAAAAGAACTTACTGTACTTTGCAAGTTGAGCCATTTTGCCACACCCATGGAAGATCACTGCCTTCTTGAAAGACTGGAATCCATGACATAATTGAGAGGGACTTCAGGTATTTCTACACAAAAGTAAAGCATTTTCACTTAATGACTATGAAAAATTTTATTATTTCTTAAAATGCAGGTAGTGTGTTCTTTCAGAGGATCCTTAGTTTCCTGAACAAAATGAGAGTATTAGATCCCTAATCTAATACTGAAGACATAAAGTTGAAAGTTTTAATATATCCAAGACATTAACTAATATCTGTACTTCTGATTTAAAATTAGCTCAGTTATGCTTAGAATTTTCATTGTTTTTTATGTAAATAAGGAAAATCTGCTTTACATATTTTGTTACTCATGTTGTAAAAACTCTCATAGCAAGATTTCAAATAAGTTTTTAGATTCTGTGTTTTTTATTTCTCTAGATACTGTCACTCTATCCATTAATTTCTCTACTATATTTTTCAGAGTTTAAGTTTTAGAAGGAAATTAAGGGGTTGAAATTGAGAAAATAAGTGACATGAAAGCCAAATTTTTGGTTGCTGGACTTCACACCATTTGTTAACTAAATAAACCCTGAATCAACCTGTTTCTGTATTGGTGGATTCTAGTGAACCAGACAAGGGGTCAGAGACTCATTTCTCTCGGCTACTCCCTACTAAGTACAACTATAAACACTGTTTCTGTATTGGTGGATTCCAGTGAACCAGATAAGGGGTCAGAGACTCATTTATCTCTGCTACTCCCTACTAAGTACAACTATAAACACTGTTTCTGTATTGGTGGATTCCAGTGAACCAGATAAGGTGTCAGAGACTCATTTCTCTCTGCTAATCCCTACTAAGTACAACTATAAACACTGGAATTAAGGATAGGCACAAGAGTGGAGAATTCTGAAAGAGAAAGGTGAAATGGTTGGAGACCCTGTATTAGGGAACAACAATTAGAAGCATTTTGTGTCTTCCTCCCAAAGAAGAATATGACCTAGGCCTGCTGCTTTCCAACACCCAACACCCAGCTTTTCTGTAGAAGGTGGCCCAGGTAAGCCACTCCTCTGCTGTGTGAATCCTGTAGGCAATACCAGATGAGCCTTAAAGGGGATCCATCAGGACACCTGCTCACACGGAGCAGTCAGAGGAAGTTCTTCTCCTTCCTCCACTGAGAGACACTAGGATTGGGCGGTAGGGGTGGAAATGGGACCAGCAAAGGGAATCCCATGCCTAAATGTACTGAACCCAGAAAACCTCTTTATCCCTGAGGACATAAGACTCCACTTTTACCCAGAGACATTGCATAGAATTGATCTTAAATGTTACATTTACTTTATGAGCAGTGGAAAATAACAAATTATGCAAAAATTCAGTAGTATAGATGAACTGCAAAAACATCATATGGGAGTGAGCAGAGACAGAAAGAAAACTGCATGATATATGATTCCGTGTATGTATCCATGCGTGCTTAGTTGCTTCAGTCATGACTGACTCTTTGTGACCCCAAGGACCGTAACCTACCAGGCTCCTCAGTCCATGGGATTCTCCAGGCAAGAATACTGGAGTGGGTTACCATGTCCTCCTCCAGGGCATCTTCCTCACCCAGGGACAGAACCTCCACTCCTGCATCACAGATGGATTCTTTACTGCTGAGCCACTGGGGAAGCCCATGATTCCATGTATATGAAATTCAAAAACAAGCAGAGATTCTGTAGTATTAAGTCAGGACAGCAATTAGATAAGGAGGGAGGAGATGTGATGGGAAAATACACAGAATCGGGTACTGGGGCCAGGAAACTTCAATTTGATGCGCTGTTATGTAATCACATGATTCTATACACTTTGTGATCAATATGCTCACCCATATATTTAGTTTCCTTAATGTATGAGAAAATGAAATAACAAAGTTTATTTTAGGAAGAAAATCATTTATTAGGGCTAGATTCCCATGAAAAGCAAGAAATGGAAATTATCAAATGTGCATTAAAGTTGTAAACACAGAAATAAAACATAAAGTCACAGAGTGGAGTATTAACAGACTAAAAACTACAACTATGTACAGAACATGAATGAATCCCACAAAAATAACATTGGCTGATTCAAGACTTTAGCAAAGTGTTAGATACCTTTAATGTCTTACCATTTCTTCTTCATTATCTATATAAAGCAGAGTAAAATTCTTAGAAGCGCAGGCCGTCAAACTCTCATTCCATTTTTTTCCCCCCAAAACTAGTGTAATAGCAATTGTTGGACTATGTAAACCAGCTGAGCCACAAGGGAAGCCCATAGAGGAGCTTGGTGGGCTACAGTTGGTGGGGTCGCAAGGAGTCAGACATGCCTGAGTGACTACACAATGGAGGGAAATTACCAACTGACTCTAAGTAAAGGAAATATTTAGCATCTTCTAAAGAAGAAATTTAATTTAGGTTAAATTTTGTAAGAAAAGGAGATTTGAAGAAAGGAAATTATGTGACTATATCCAAATAAATATTGAGAGGTAAAATATTAATGATAAAATTTCAAATTGTAAATATACATTTGTATTCAAATCCAAGAGAACAAATATGGCATGAACAGTGAATAAAAGTAGAGAATAAATGTTTTTTCATTGTTTGAGAAGTAGGTGAAAGCAACTTGTTTTTTACTGAGTAGAGGATACAAACTGTAAAATGTAGGGCACTAATAAAACTAAGGCATATTAAATGAATAAGTTCCAGTAGAGGAAAGTAAAAAAATATCTATTGTGAAAGATAAGAAAAAGATAAAGCAGAATGCAAAGAAACAATACACTATACTTAAAAATTAATTATATATGCTTATATAAAAATAATATATATAAAATTTACAGTGATTTTGAAATTAAGTTAAATACATACGGAATAGCTTTCCATTTAAATTTTAAGAATGTTTTAATTTAAAATATTGTACTTAATACAGCTATTATTGTGAAATATAAGAAAAAGATAAAGGACAATGCAAAGAAACAATATATTATATTTAAAAATTAATTATATACACTTACACACAAATAAGTATATAAAGAATACAATAATTTTAAAATTAGGTTAAATATATATGGAATAGCTTTCCACTTAAATTCTAAGAATGCTTGTAATGTAAAACATTTTATTAAATATAGCTATATATATGTAAGAATTATTTTAATAACTGCTATCTTAATGACACTTTTTAAAATGAAACATAAAGAGGAAATTTAAGAAGATGAAAAATGATATCATGCAGCCCAAGCTGATAGAACTGCTAAAGTTACCTGTCAGTACATTAACTGTACGGTCAGTACTGTCTGTACATTAACTGTCACAATATAAGGCAAGAACCATGTTAGAAAAGATGAAGCATGTTTCATAACAGTGTATTGAGGATCATACCATTAACAATTAAAAAAAATCTGCATGTCCTTAATAATACAACTTCAAGAAAGATTTGAGAAAGCTATGTAGGTTAAACTCAAACCAGGGCTCTGTAACAACCAGCAGGGTGGGAAAGGCAGGGAGGTGGGAGGGAGGTCCAAGAGGGAGGGAACACATGTATAGGTATGGCTAATTCATGCTCATACATGGCAGAAATCAAACCAATATTGTAAAACAATCATCAATCAATTAAAAATAAATAAATATAATTTCAGAAATTTTAAAAAAGCAATCATAAATGGAGATTTAAACAATTCCCAGTCACTGCTTATCCGGCAAACAGATATACCAGTAAGACTATAGACAGATCTAAACTAGAAAATTAACCAACACATATGTGCATGCACACATTTATATACTCATATGGAATACTCACATTTTTAATTATACTTAAATTTTCCAAAAATTCACTATATATTAATATGAACTATATAGAACTGTAGTGTCATTATAATAGCCTTCAGTCAAATTTGGCAGAGGGACACTTGAAGTGTGAGTATTCAAATTTAGTTTTTAATTAATTATAAAGAAATAAAATGTAATAATTCCTCCTCATTCACACCAGCCACATATAATAGAGATATAGATTGTTTCCAGATTCATAGAAATATTCTACAATTTAAACTAGAAGCAAGACTGAGTGGGTAGAGAGGGAGGTGGGAGCGGGGATCGGGATGGGGAATACATGTAAAACCATGGTTGATTCATGTCAATGTATGACAAAACCCGCTACAATATTGTAAAGTAATTAGCCTCCAACTAATAAAAATAAATGAAAAAAAAAAAAATAAAAAAATAAACTAGAAGCAATAACCAAAAATGTGAAACCTTTATCTGGTTTTAAGTTCAGTTAAACATTCCTAAATAACATATGAACCCAAGAAAAATCCAAAGTGAATGTTCTCAATTTTTATATGATTTAAAAGGAAAATATAATAGCAAAAGGCTGTCTTGTGAAATATTGATTGCCTTAAATGTATACACCACAAACAAAAAATAAGAAATAATAAATTTAGTGAGGTTCCCCAAGAAACCAAAAATTAAAAAGTGATTAGGTAAAATTAAATTAAAGTAGTCCAGATAAAGAAATTAAAGGAAAATAAATGATACAAAATCATGACAAAGAAAGAAACTACATTAGAAAGGAGTAAAATAGCCAAAGTTATTTTCACTTCAAAAGCAATTGATAAAAGATATTTTAAGAAAAAATGAGAAGACATAAATCTTTTACATCTATACTAAATATGACAATACCATTATGGCTTTTACAGATGTTAAATAGATAATAAGGCCATAGTATGAATTTGTTTGAATATCTGTATTAAATAGAAAATGCATAAAAAATAAAATTACCAAATGTAGTACAACTAGAACTCCAGTTGAGCTATTTCAATCCTAAAAGATGATGCTGTGAAAATGCTCCACTCAATATGCCAGCAAATTTGGAAAACTCAGCAGTAGCCACAGGAATGGAAAAGGAGAGTTTTCATTCCAATCCCAAAGAAAGGCAATGCTAAGGAATGCTCAAACTTCTGCACAATTGCACTCATCTCACATGCTAATAAAGTAATGCTCAAAATTCTCCAAGCTAGGCTTCAGAAACACATGAACCATGAACTTCCAGATGTTCAAGCTGGTTTCAGAAATGGCAGAGGAACCAGAGATCAAATTGCCAACATTCACTGGATCATCAAAAAAGCAAGAGAGTTCTAGAAAAAAACATCTATTTCTGCTTTATTGAATATGACAATGACTGTGTGGATCACAACAAACTGTGGAAAATTCTCAAAGAGATGTGAATAACAGACCACCTGACCTGCCTCTTGAGAAACCTGTATGCAAGTCAGGAAGCAAGAGTTAGAACTGGACATGGAGAAATGTCTGTTTAGTTCTTTGGCCCATTTTTTGATTGGGTCATTTATTTTTCTGGAATTGAGCTGCAGGAGTTGCTTGTATAGTTTTGAGATTAATCCTTTGTCTGTTGCTTCGTTCGCTATTATTTTCTCCCAATCTGAGGGCTGTCTTTTCACCTTGCTTATAGTTTCCTTTGTTGTGCAAAAGCTTTTCAGTTTCATTGGGTCCCATTTGTTTATTTTTGCTTTTATTTCCAATATTCTGGGAGGTGGGTCATAGAGGATCCTGCTCTGATTTATGTCGGAGAGTGTTTTGCCTATGTTCTCCTCTAGGAGTTTTATAGTTTCTTTTCTTACATTTAGATCTTTAATCCATTTTGAGAAGACATACAGATGGCTAACAAACACATGAAAAGATGCTCAACATCACTCATTATCAGAGAAATGCAAATCAAAACCACAATGAGGTACCATTACATGCCAGTCAGGATGACTGCTATCCAAAAGTCTACAAGCAATAAATGCTGGAGAGGGTGTGGAGAAAAGGGAACCCTCCTACACTGTTGGTGGGAATGCAAACTAGTACAGCCACTATGGAGAACAGTGTGGAGATTTTTTAAAAAACTGGAAATAGAACTGCCATATGACCCAGCAATCCCACTTCTGGGCATACACACCGAGGAAACCAGATCTGAAAGAGACACATGCACCCCAATGTTCATCGCAGCACTGTTTATAATAGCCAGGACATGGAAGCAACCTAGATGCCCATCAGCAGACGAATGGATAAGGAAGCTGTGGTAAATATACATCATGGAATATTACTCAGCCATTAAAAAGAATTCATTTGAATCAGTTCTAATGAGATGGATGAAACTGGAGCCTATTATACAGAGTGAAGTAAGCCAGAAAGATAAAGAACATTACAGCATACTAACACATATATATGGGATTTAGAAAGATGGTAATGATAACCCTATATGCAAAATAGAAAAAGAGACACAGATGTACAGAACAGACTTTTGAACTCTGTGGGAGAAGGCGAGGGTGGGATGTTTCGAGAGAACAGCATCTAAACATGTATTTTATCTATAGAGAAACAGATCGCCAGCCCAGGTTGGATGCATGAGACAAGTGCTCAGGCCTGGTGCACTGGGAAGACCCAGAGGAATTGGGTGGAGAGGGAGGTGGAAGGGGGGATCGGGATGGTGAATACATGTAAATCCATGGCTGATTCATATCAATGTATGACAAAACCCACTTCAATATTGTAAAGTAATTAGCCTCCAACTAATAAAATAAATGGAAAAAAAAAAAAAAAAAAAGAACTGGACATGGAACAACAGACTGGTTCCAAATAGGAAAAGGAGTATGTCAAGGCTGTATATTGTCACCGTGCTTATTTAACTTATATGCAGAGTACATCATGAGAAATGCTGGATAGGTGAAGCCAAAGCTGGAATCAAGATTGCCAGGAAAAATATAAATCACCTCAGATATGCAGATGACACCACCCTGATGGCAGAAAGTGAAGAAGAACTAAAGAGTCTCCTGGTGAAAGAGAAAGAGGAGAGTGAAAAAGTTGGCTTAAAGCTCAACATTCAGAAAACTAAGATGATGGCATCCAGTCCCATCACTTCATGGCAAATAGATGGGAAAACAGTGTAAAGAGTGTCAGACTTTATTTTTGGGGGCTCCAAAATCACTGCAGATGATGATTGCAGCCATGAAATTAAAAGACACTTACTCCTTAGGAGGAAAGTTATGACCAACCTAGACAGCATATTAAAAAGCAGAGACATTACTTTGTCAACAAAGGTCCATCTAGTCAAGGCTAAGGTTTTTCCAGTAGTCATGTATGGATGTGAGAGTTGGACTGTAAAGAAAGCTGAGCCCTGAAGAATTCATGCTTTTGAACTGTGGTGTTGGAGAAGACTCTTGAGACTCCCTTGGACTGCAAGGTGATCCAACCAGTCCATCCTAAAGGAAATCAGTCCTGGCGTTCATTGGAAGGAAGGACTGATGTTGAAGCTGAAACGCCAATACTTTGGCCACCTGATGCTAAGAGCTGACTCATTTGAAAATAACCTGATGCTGGGAAAGATTGAGGGCAGGAGGAGAAGGGGATGATAGAAGATGAGATGGTTGAATGGCATCATTGATTCAATGGACATGGGTTTGGGTAGACTCCAGGAGTTGGTGATGGACAGGGAAGCCTGGCGTGCTGCAGTTCATGGGGCTGCAAAGAATCAGACACGACTGAGTGACTTAACTGTACTGAATTACTTTACAATATTGTAGGGGTTTCGGCCATACATTGACATGAATCAGCTGTGGGTGTACATGTGTCCCCCATCCTGATCCCTCCTCCCACCTCCCTCCCCATTCCATCCCTCCGGGTTGTCCTAGTGCACTGGCTTTGTGTGCCCTGTTTCATGTATTGAACTTGGACTGGTGATGCATTTCACATGTGGTAATATACATGTTTCAATGCTATTCTCTCAAATCATCCCACCCTCACCCTATCCTACAGAGTCCAAAAATCTGTTCTTTATATCTGTCTCTTCTGCCGTCTCGCATATAGTGTCATCGTTACCATCTTTCTAAATTCCATATGTATGCCTTAATATACTGCATTGGTGTTTTCCTTTCTGACTTACTTCACTCTTTATGATAGGCACCAGTTTCATCCACCTCATTAGAACTGATTCAAATGCATTCTTTCTAATAGCTGAGTAGTAGTCCATTGTGGATATGTACCACAGCTTTTTTATCCGTTTGTCTGGCGATGGATATCTAGGTTGCTTCCATGTCCTAGCTATTGTAAACAGTGCTGCAATGAACATTGGGGTGCACGTGTCTCTTTCAATTCTGCTTTTCTGAGTGTGTATACTCAGCAGTGGGATTGCTGGGTCATATGGCAGTTCTATCCCCCCCCTTCCCCCTTTTTAAGAGGAGGTAGAAGATGTATATCTTTTTCTTAAAATTAATTTATTGAATTTAATTGGAGGCTAATTACTTTACAATATTGTAGTGGTGCCAAACATCGACATGAATCAGCTGTGGGTGCACATGTGTTACCCATCCAGCACCCCTCTCTCACCTCCCTCCCCATCCCATCCCCCAGGGTCATCCCAGTGCACCACCTGTGAGCACCCTGTCTCATGCATTGAACCTGGACCGGTGATCCACTTCACATATGATAATATACAGGTTTCAACGCTACTCTCTCAAACCATCCCACCCTCGCTTTGTTCCACAGAGTCCAAAATTCCCCACAGACCCACAGGTGAGAGGTTTTCCTGTTGTTTGGAAACTTCTCCTCTTTCACGACTCCCTCCCCGGGACAGGGATCCATCCCTAAGTCTTTTGTCTCTCTTTTTATCTTTTATATTTTGTTCTACCTACTTTCGAAGACGATGGGCTGCCTTTCTTGGTGCCTGGTGTCCTCTGCCAACTTCCAGAAGTTGTTTTGTAGAATTTGCTCAGCGTTCAAATGATCTTTCAATGAATTTGTGGGGGAGAAAGTGGTCTCCCCATCCTAGTCCTCTGCCATCTTAGGACTGCCCCTTATTTCCATTTTTAAAGGAATCTCCACACTCTTCTCCACAGTAGCTGTACTAGTTTGCATTCCCACCAACAGTGTAAGAGGGTTCCTTTTTCTCTGCACCCTCTCCAGCATTTATTGTTTGAGGACTTTTTGATAGCAGCCACTCTGACCAGTGTGAGACGGTGCCTCATTGTGGTTTTGCTTTGCATTTCTCTGCTAATGAGTGATGTTGAGCATCTATTCATGTGTTTGTTAGCCATCTATATGTCTTCTTTGGAGAAATGTCTGTTTAGTTCTTTGGCCCATTTTTGGTTTGGGTCATTTATTTTTGTGGTATTGAGCTGCAGGAGCTGTTTGTATATTTTTGAGATTAATTCTTTGTCAGTTGCTTCATTTGCTATTATTTTCTCCCATTCTGAAGGTTTCCTTTTCACCTTACTTGTAGTTTCTTTCATTGTGCAAAAACTTTTAAATTTAATTAGGTCCCATTTGTTTATTTTTGCTTTTATTTGCATTACTCTGAAAGGTGGGTCATAGAGAATCCTGCTATGATTTATGTCAGAGAGTGTTTTGCCTATGTTCTCCTCTAGGAGTTTTATAGCTTCTGGCTTTACATTTAGATCTTTAATTCCATTTTGAGTTTATTTTTGTTTATGGTGTTAGAAAGTGTTCTAGTTTCATTCTTTTACAGGTGGTTGACCAGTTTTCCCAGCACCACTTGTTAAAGGGATTGTCTTCTCTCCATTGTATATTCTTGGCTCTTTTGTCAAAGACAAGTTGTCCATAGATGTGTATATTTATCCCTGGGCTTTCTATTTTGCTCCATTGACCTATATTTCTGTCTTTATGCCAGTACCATACTGTCTTGATGACTGTAGCTTTGTAGTATAGTCTGAAGTCAGGCTGGTTGATTCCTCCAGTTCCAATCTTCTTTCTCAAAATTGCTTTGGCTATTTAAGATTTTTTTTTTGTATTTCTATACATATTGTAAAATTATTTGTTTTAGTTCTGTGAAAAATACTGTTAGTAGCTTGATAGGGATTGCATTGAATCTATAGATTGCTTTCAGTAGTATACTCATTTTTACTATATTGATTCTTCCAATCCATGAATTTAGTATATTTTTCCATCTATTTGTGTCATATTTGATTTATTTAACATAAAATAGACAACTTGGAAGAAATGGATGAATTCTTAGAAAAATATAACCTTCCAAAACTGAACCAGGAACAAATAGAAAATCTTAACAGACCTATCACAAATATGGAAATCAAAACTGTAATTAGAAATCTTCCAACAAACAAAAGCCCAGGACCTGATGGCTTCATAGGTGAATTCTACCAAAAATTTAGAGAAGAGCTAACACCTATCCTGCTCAAACTCTTCCAGAAAATTGCAGCAGAAAGTAAACTTCCAAACTCATTCTATGTGGCCACCATCACCCTAATACCAAAACCAGACAAAGATACCACAAAAAGAGAAAGATACAGGCCAATATCACTGATGAACATAGATGCAAAGATCCTCAACAAAATTCTAACAAACAAAATTCACAATATATTAAAAATATCATGCATCATGACCAAGTGGGCTTTATCCCAGGGATACAAGGATTCTCAATACTCACAATTCAGTCAATGTGATACACCACATTAACAAATTGAAAGATAAAAAGCATATGAAGATGTCAATAGATGCAGAGAAAGCTTCTGACAAAATTCAACATCAATTTATGATAAAAACCCTCCAGAAAGCAGGCATAGAAGGAACATACCTCAACGTAATAAAAGCTATATATGATAAACCCACAGCAAACATTATCCTCACTGGTGAAAAATTGAAAGCATTTCATCTAGAGTCAGGAACCCACTCTCAGCACTACTATTCAACATAGTTTTGAAAGTTTTAGCCACAGCAATCAGAGAAGAAAAAGAAATAAAAGGAATCCAGATTGGAAAAGAAGCAAAACTCTCACTGTTTGCAGATGACATGATCCTCTATATAGGGAGCTGTAAAGACAGTGTAAAGACACCACCAGAAAATTACTAGAGCTAATCAATGAATACAGTAAAGTTGCAGGATATGAAACTAATAATTCATAGAAACCCCTTGCATTCCTATACACTAACAATGAGAAAACAGAAAGAGAAATTAATGAAACAATTTCATTCACCATTGTGATGAAAAATAAAATACTTAGATTAAACCTAAAGAAACAAAAGACTCATATATAGAAAACTATAAAACACTGATGAAAGAAATCAAGGATCCTTAGTTTTCTGAACAAGATTAGAGTCAGTCTAATCTCACACTAAAAGTACAAAATTGAAAGTTAATATTTGTCAAAGCATTAACCAATGTCCGTACTTTGGGTTTAAAATAAACTCAAATATTTATGTTTAGCAGTTTCATTGCTTTTCTTATGTTAATAAGGAAAAGTCTGATTCATGTATTTTAATTGTTACCCATGTTGTCAAATTGAATATAGCAAGGTTTTAAATGTTTTCAGATTCTGCAACATTCGTTTTTCCAAATACTGTGATTATATCACTGGATTTCGCTAATACGTTTCTCAGAGTTTCAGTTTTAGAAGGAAATTAAGCAAATGAAATTGAGAAAATAAATGACATGAAAGACAAAGATTTGTTTTCCGGGTCCCGCACCATTCTTTGACTAGGTAAACCTCAAAACAATCTGTTTCTGTATTGGTGAAATCCAGTGGACCAGACAAGGGATCAGAGACTCATTTCTCTCTGCTCCTCTCTGCTAAGTTCAACTGTAAACACAGGAACTAATGAAAGACACAAGAAAGAAAGAAGGGTAGGAAGAGAAAAGTGAAATGGTTTGAGACCCTGAGGTGACGGAAAAATTAGGGGCATTTTATATCCCCTCCCCAACAGAAGAAAGTGATAGAGGCCTGCTGCTTCCCAATACCCAACACCCAGCCTAGCTCTAGGAGGTGGCACAGATAAGCCATTCCTCCTGTGTGAAGGGAATCCTGTGAGCAGCACCCGGTGAGCCTTAGAAGGTGATTGGTCAGCACACCTGCTAACAAGGAGCAGTCAGAGGAAGTGCTTGTCCTTTCTCCGCCAAGAGGCACTAGAAGCAGGTCATAGGGGGAAGGATGGGGTCAGCAAAGGTGATTCCATGACTTAAAGTACTGAACCCAGGAAGCCTCTTTATCTCTGAAGGCATAAGACTCCATCTCCAGTCAGAGACATTGGATGGAATGGATTTTACATAATGAGCAGTAGAAAAGAACAAACTCCAGGTAAATGCAAGAATAGGGATGATTTTAAAAGTAGCATATGGCAGTGAGTGGAGACAGAAAGAAAAATGCATACTGTATGATCCCACGTTTATGAAGTGCAAAAACATGAAAAAAAGATACTGTAATATCAAAAGTCATGACAGTGGATAAATAAGGAGGACATAGACGTGATGAGAAATCATAGAGGATGGGGCTGCTGGGCTTCTCTTCTGACTCAGCTGGTAAAGAATCTGCCTACAGTACAGGCAATCGGATTCTATCCTGGGTCAGGAAGAACCCTGGAGAAGGGAATGGCTACTCATTCCAGTATCCTTGCCTGGGAAATTCCATTGACAGAGGAGCCTGGTGGTCTGCGGTCCACTGGATCGCAAAGAGTCCCACACGACTGACCGACTAGCACTTTCACTTTTCAGGGCAGCTGGGTGTTGAAAATTTGTAGTCTATGGTCTGATGTGCAATTACATGGTTCTATTTTTTATCAATATGCAAAATTATGACATGTATACTTTCCTTCATATTTGGGAAAATTAAATAGTACAGTTTATTTTAGAATTTAATAGCATTTGTAGAGGCATGGTTTTCAAAAAAAGCAGGAACTGGAAATTATAAAGCATGCATTAATAAGAAAAATATAAATAAAATATCATTAAGTTGTATTCTATTGTTTAATGAAATAAAAAGCCTTAAACATACTACAAATATGTACAAAAACACAAATGAATTCTAACAAATATAATATTGACTGAATCAAGCCTTTAGCAAAGTGTTGGAAACATTTAATATCTTACCATTTCCTCTTCATTATCTATATAAAGCAGAGTAGAGTTCCTAGAAGTACAGGCTATCAAACTCCTATTCCATGTTTTTGCAAAAGTAATATAACAGCAGTTGTTGGAATATGTAACCAGCCTTTTGGACAATGACCAGAATGACATTCTGAAGAAAGATCATGAATTATTATCCAAAAAAATTAATCTTAAAGAAATTAAAATTCACTTACATATTTGCTAAATATAAAATATATGTATGTAACATAGTTATGCATTCTCACAGGCTGGTACATACTCACATACACACTCACAGAGAAAGGTCAACCTCTTAATCCCCAGTGTCCCCATAGGAAGCAAACAGACAAAATATGTACTCTCTACATAACCTGATAATCAATGACACTCCTTTTGTAGAATGCAAAATTATTTATATTGTGGAACTTTAAGCCAATTGGCAGCAGTAGGCATGGTGACTGCAACTGAATATTTCTATGTATTGTTGTCTAAGAAGGAACACTCTTCTATGATCATTTATGAATGTTCATCATTTGATTTTATAATTTATGCTTTCCTGTCAAAGACTATTATTATCTTTGTCTAACCTAAGACAGAGACAAAACTAACTGTATTTAATATCAGAACTTTGAAAATCATTATGTAACTTTTCAGAGCTTTGTTATCATACAGGAATTGTTCTGCTCTGGTATTTTAGTACCTAGAAAACATTGAAATGATCTTTTTAAAAATTAACACTGATCTAAATAAATCATAATAACTTTAGTTTCTTGGTTTAAATGTGGTGTTTTTTAGAATTAGAATTATCTGGAATAAAATTGCTTTTACCAATAAAAATTAATAAAGTAATGAAAATTGGGGGGGTATATTAACAAAAGCCTGAAGGAATAGACTTCACCACCTCTTACAGTATTTGGTTTAACCAATCTCAAGAATTAACTTGTATTTATCAATAAGGTCTTTCAACTTCCTAAAGCCTGTGTTTGAGTTATGAAATCAGAAAAAGATATATATATATACATGCACACATATATACATACATATATACATATACATACATACATATATATATATATATATATATATATATATATATATATATATATATATATATATAATGTTCCCTAGAATCATTCTCTTATTTATACTTTGGACAGTCTGAGAATAACTATTCCACATTTAGGCTGAATGCACATATTAAAATAAGAGTTTTATTTCATCATATGATTTTTGAGAGGCACTGATGATCATTAAAGTGAAAAGTTCAATCACAATTTCAAAAATTGACTTATGTGGAATAAGTTATCACTCTCACTAGAGTATACATCAAGACAAAACAGACGATTCCCAGGATAACGGCAACAACTTCTCTCAAGGTGATGGTAAATCTGCAGGGAGAGAAAAGGAAACACTGAGAAAGGAGCAATGGAGACAATTGTTTTAGAAGAACAAAAGATCCCACATCCATGAGAATTCATAGACATCAACTTGGACCCTGAATCCATATGAAACATTGTAATCTTCCTCTCAGAATATATACATTTTCAGCAAAGATAACACTTCACAAGTTGTAGATCAAAGACTACAAATTACAACAATGCTGGAATAGATAGGCTCTCTGTCCACAGGACTTGCCAGGGATCCAGCCCACATCTCCTGCATTGGCAGGTGGATTCTTTATCACGAAGCCACCAGGAAGCTCATATTAGAGTACTGTATTTCAAACTCAAACTCTGATCCTCATAAACAAAAAGTGTGTGAGCTATGAAATTCTCACACTTGCACTGGTAGCTCCTGTCATTCCATTGAGGATAGTGAGAAGCATTTTGAAATTTTAATTCCATGTAGGTTTTCTCCTGTTCGGTGACTAAAATGGAACTTTATCTGCTCTGACCTCTCATTTGCTGTTTCCTGGCGTCCTTAGCCAGATTGGGTTCTGGGTAGTTTTTCGTTTGATTGTTCATCTCCACAGCTGTGCAATGCCAAGGATGGCGCTCTATGAACACTGTACCTATGTAGTTAATAAATGGTGTATAAAATCACAAGAAGCCTGGAGTGGATGGTGTGCGAAATTAGTGACAGCATTCATTTTACAGTTAAGCAAGGTACATGTTTGGTTCTCATTTCCACAGAGTGTTCGTAAGTGTTTCATTATAGACTAAGTTTTAAAAATAATATTCTATGTTTGAAATAATGCTATTCATCATTGGAACAATGAAATTAATAAACTGGTGAAAAATAAAGATCATAAAGAATAATATCCTTATCAATTTGCTGTCTATTTGCATAGAAACATTTTAAAACTGTTACAGAAACTATGTTGAAATTAAAATGCCATACTGGAAAAAACAAATGCACCAATATAACAATTTTTATTATAATTTTAAAGCCCATTAATATTTAAGGATTGAGTCTTCTAAAGAAGAGAGAATAATACTATTGTCATATGTAATATTTCCTGCACTAAACTACTATAATTAGTGATATCATCTATTAAAAGAAAATGAAGTGCTATCAAATAATTTTTTAATTTTATTTTGACTTGCAAGTTCTTCAAAATCATTAGAAATTTAGAGAAATATTTTGCATGTTAAAATGTTACATGACATATTAAACTATCCAAAACTTGACAAACAATAAAAGAAAACAATATTAAAAAGATTTTAAAATAAATACTTTTTTACAAAAGTAGTAACTGATAATGGATGAGATATGAAATCATAAAATGACAAATAAAAGTGTCAATCATTTATGGAAGAGCAATTCTGATACAAACTTCCAGAAAGATCATATAGGTTTCAAATCAATAAGAGTAGCTTTATTTGTATCAACAGTTAAATGTCAGATAATGCACATTAATAATTCTGTCTCTGGAGACTGTAGTTAATGAGATCTAGAAATAATTCTGGCTTTGAAGTTTACAATGTGTGACCTTTAAAAATTATTTAGTATCTAACAAACTAGCTTACTAATCTAAAATGAGATTAAAATATGCTTTATATAAATCATATAAAACACTTGACATCAAATTTTGTATTTTTAAAATTATTTTAATATAATAGCCATAATGACATTCATATCAGTTAAAAAATGTAACAATTTATTAGACAGGATCTCTGTATCTGTGTCATTTATCTTTTTTATTCAATGCTTTATTCACATTTTTGAAAGCATATGATTGTTTATAATTACATCTAAATTAGCATTTTACTGAACTACATCAGTCTTATTTTTATTAAAACTAAACTGCTTTTATTGTATCTAAATCTATGAAAAATTACATTGGCCCTTTACAGTTCCATGAATCCCCTTTGAGAATCTATTTTTAAAAGCTGAGTGAAATGTTTAATGACATATATAAATATATCTCTATTGACAAAATATAGTAGTAATTGTTCCTTGTCATGATGTTTATGAGATTTCACTTAAAATCGCATTGATTTACAAGCTCATTTACAAATGTGTATATGAACTTGAATAACAGGCAAGAATTTGAATATCTTAGAAATCCTCCATAATATTTCATATCTTATGCTTACATAATTCTCAGAATTAGTCAAATAAAGCTACCAATATATCCTTAATTTGGCTATATAGCAATTGTCCATAAACTGAATCACATCTAGGCGTGTATAATCTCCTACCAAATGAGATAAGGAATTAGGAAGGAGAGGGAGACACATACCTTCCTCAGGCAAGAGTCCTGCCTCCTCTTGTGGGTGACCAAGTTACTGTAATAAACAGTATCTGTGGTTTTCACAGACTATCCTGTGAAAGCCCATCGTGAAGCAATAGTAGAAAAGACAGATTTCTCATCAAAATGTCACAAAGTTTAAACAGGAAATACTTACACTTGAGTATTTTGAAGACGGTTTATCTCATGACAACTCCAGAATGATAGGAGACTTTGGGTATGTAATGTGCCACTTAGTTTGTCCTTTGGTAAGTGCCCCTGAGAAGTTTTTTTTTACCTTCTAAAAGATATTGGGGAAAAAAGATGACAACAATACTGTTAACTTGTTTTTATCTCAATCACACATACTACAAACTAAGGCCTTGTTAAGCGTACCTTCAATGTTTAAGTTTTACTTCTACATAAAGTTGCTAAATCTTGGCATTACATTTTTCATTTCCTTATACTCATGATTTCATTTCTGTTGTGGAAAAAGTCATAATTCTATTAGCAATATTTGTCACTAGGTCTTCCCAGGTGAACCTAGTGGTAAAGAAACCTCCTGCCAAGGCAGGAGGCAGGAGATGCGGGTTCAATCCCTGGGTCAAGAAGATCCCCTGGAGGAGAGCATGGCAATTCACTCCACTAGAATCCCTATGGAGAGAGGAACCCGGTGGGCTACAGTCCATAGTGTTGCAAAGAGCCAGACATGACTGAAGTGACATAGTATATACAAGTCACTAATTCAGAAGATTTACTACTTGGCATTACATATTTCTTTTCCTTATATTATTATAATGTCTTTTCTGCTATAATGAAAAAAAAACATAATCCATTAACAATAATTATTTAAGGATTGTAGTTTTTCAGTTGCTAAGTCATGTTCAATAATTCAACACTCTAAGAACTGTAACATTCCAGGCTTCACTGTCCTTCACTATCAACCTTTGCTCATACTCATGCCCATTGAATCAGTGATGCCATCCAACCATCTCATGCTCTGTTTGTTTCCACAGGTTGTTGTGATACACACAGTCAAAGGCTTTGGCATAGTCAATAAGGCAGAAGTAGATGTTTTTATGGAACTCTCTTGTTTTTTGATGATCCAGCGGATGTTGAGCCTTGGTTTCTCTGCCTTTTCTAAATCCAGCTTGAACATCTTGAAGTTCACGGTTCACGTACTGTTGAAGCATTGCTTGGAGAATTTTGAGCATTACTTTACTAGCATGTGAGATGAGTGCAATTGTGCAGTAGCTTGAAAACTCTTTGGCATGCCTTTATTTGAGATTGGAATGAAAACTGACCTTTCTCAGTCCTGTGGCCACTGCTGAATTTTCCATTTTGCTGGCATATTGAGTGCTGTAATTTCACACCATCATCTTTTAGGATCTGAAATAGCTCAACTGGAGTCCCACCACCTCCACTAGCTTTGTTCATAGTGATGCTTCCTAAGGTCCACTAGACTTCACACTCCAGGGTGTCTGGATTTTGCTGAGTGACCATACCAGTTCAGTTCAGTTCAGTCCCTCAGTCATGTCCACTCTTTGTGACCCCATGGACTGCAGCACACCAGGCTTCCCTGTCCATCACCAACTTCTGGAGCTTACTCAAACTCATGTCCATCCAACCATCTCATCCTTTGTCATCTCCTTCTCCTTCTGACTTCAATCTTTCCCAGCATTAGGGTCTTTTACAGAGTCAGTTCTCATCAGGTGGCCAAAGTATAGGAGTTTCAGGTTCAGCATTAGTCCTTCCAATGCATATTCAGGACTGATTTCCTTTAGGATGGACTGATTTGATTTTCTTGCAGTCCAAGGACTCTCAAGAGTCTTCTCCAGCACCTCAGTTCAAATGCATCAATTCTGTGGTGCTCAGCTTTCCTTATAGTCCAACTCTCACATCCATACATAACTACTGGAAAAACCATAGCTTTGACTAGACAGACCTTTGTTGGTAATGTCTCTGCTTTTTAATATGCTGTCTAGGTTGGTCATAACTTTTCTTCCAAGGAGCAAGCATCTTTTAATTTCATGGCTGCAGTCACCATCTGCAGTGATTTTGGAGCTCCCCAAAATAGTCTTTCACTGTTTTCATTGTTTCCTCATCTGTTTGTTATGAAGTGGTGGGACTAGCTGCCATGATCTTAGTTTTCTGAATATAGAGTTTTTAGCCAACATTTTCACTCTCCTCTTTCACTTTCATTGTGAGGATTTTTAGTTATTCTTTGCTTTCTGCCAAAGGGTGTTGTCATCTGCATATCTGAGGTTATTGATACTTCTCCCAGCAATCTTGACTTCAGATTGTGTTTCATCCAGCCCAGCATTTCACATGAGGTAATCTGCACACAAGTTAAATAAGCAGGGTGACAATATACAGCCTTGACATACTCCTTTCCTGATTTGGAAGCAGTCTCTTGTTCCATGTCTGGTTCTAACTGTTGCTTCTTGACCTGCATACAGATTACTCAGGAGGCAGGTAAGGTGGTCTAGTATTCCAATCAGTTGAAGAATTTTCCACAGTTTGTTGTGATCCACATAGTCAAAGGTTTTGGCATAGTCAATGGAGCAGAAATAGATGTTTATCTGGAACTCTTGCTTTTTCAATGATCCAGTGGATTTCGGCAATTTTATCTCAGGTTCCTCTGCCTGTTCTAAATCTATCTTGAACATCTGGAAGTTCACAGTTTATGTACTGTTGAAGCCTGACTTGGAGAACTTTGAGCATTACTTTGCTAGCATATGAGATGAGTAGAATTGTGCAGTAGTTTGAACTTTCTTTGGCATTACCTCTCTTTGGGATTGGAATGAAAACTGACCTTTTCCAATCCTGTGACTACTGCTGAGTTTCCAAATTTGCTGGAATTTTGAGTGCAGCATTTTCACAGCATCATCTTTTAGGATTTGAAAGAGCTCAACTGGAATTCCATCACCTCCACTAGTTTTGTTCATAGTGATGCTTCCTAAAGCCTCATCCTGACTTCACATTCCAAGATACGTGAGTGATCAACCAGCATGGCTATCTGGGACTTGAAGATCTGTTTTGTATAGTTCTTTTGTTTATTCTTGCCACCTCTTCTTAATATCTTCTGCTTCTGTTAGATCCATACCATTTCTGTCCTTTATTGTGCCCATCTTTGCATGAAATGTTCCCTTGGTATCTCTAGTTTTCTTGAAGAGATCTCTAGTCTTTCCCATTGCTTTCCTCTATTTCTTTTCATGGATCACTAAGGAAGGCTTTCTTATCTCTCCTTGATATTCTTTGGAACTCTGATTTCAAATGGGTATATCTTTCTATTTCTCCTTTGCCTTTTCTTCTCTACTTTCCTAAGGCCTCTTCAGAGAACCGTGTTGCCTTTTTGTATTTCTTTTTCTTGGAGATGGTAATGATCACTGCCTCTTGTACAGTGTCATGAACCTCCACCCATAGTTCTTCAAGCACTCAGTCTATCAGGCTAATCTCTTGAATCTATTTGTTACTTCCACTGTATAGTTCTAGGGGATTTGATTTAGGTCTTACCGAAATGGTCTAGTGGTTTTCCCTACTTTCTTCAATTTAAGTCTGAATCTTGCAATAAGGAGCTCATGATCTGAGCCACATCCAGCTTCCCATCTTGTTCTGATGACTGTATAGAGCTTCTCCATCTTTGGCTACAAAGAATGTAATCATTCTGATTTTGGTATTGACCATCTGATGATGTCCATGTTTAGACTCATCTCTTGTGCTGTTGGAAGAAAGTACTTGTTATGACCAAAGTGTTCTCTTGGCAGAACTCTGTGAACCTTTATCCTGCTTCATTTTGTACTCTAATGTCAAATTTGTCCGTTACTCCAGGTATTTCTTGACTTCCTACTTTGGCCTCCAGTTCCCTATAATGAAAAGGGCATCATTTTGGGGGGTTAGTTCTAGAAGGTCTTCATAGAACCATTCAACTTCAGCTTCTTCAACATTACTGGTTGGGATATAGACTTGAATTACTGTGATATTGAATGGTTTGCTTTGGAAACGAACAGAGATCATTCTGTCATTTTTGAGATTGCACCTTAGTACTGCATTTTGGACTCTTTTGTTGACTATGAGGGCTACTCCATACCATTTGTCACTAATTCAGAAGACTTACTACCTTGTCTACATTAAAATAACTGTTACAAAGAGATGAATGCCTAAATTTACTTTTCAACTTTTCACCCCCGTTCTTAAAGAGCTACACATAATTTTATTATTCTTAAATAAGTTATTCAGGTTTCCTCTGATAAAATAAATGTCTTTGGGAAGGGTAAAACATCAAACAATATCAAGCTGTATCACCACGGCAGAGATTGAAATACTGAATACTTGCTATATCATTCATTGATGATCCTTAAATCATAGCTTATTATTTGTATTTTTAACAGGAATATTTGTTGTAAATAACAAAAGCCCAAGTTTCTGTCAGGAGGATGATAAGCATTTAAATTTTCACTTCACAAGAAAATAGGGAAAGCAGAAAAAGTTGACCTTTTAGCAAAACACACATGAACATCCAAAAATGTAAAACATTAAATAAACTATCAAATTTGCCTCAAATGCATTTTTTCATCAATTGTCACTTATATCAAGAAAAGGATAAATGTTTATCTGCCATTCCTAAGGATATTCACTTTCAGCATAACTTCTAGACCATTGAATTCAAACAAGCACTATTTTTTAGCTTTCTAAAATCTAGAAAGATGGAATGTAAACTCAGTTATGTCTTTGTAATGAAGATTAATATTTGAGTCTTCTAAAACAATGACTAATGGCTACCTATATGGTTGCATCTATCAATTATATTTTATTTTCATAAATTAAATTGATAATTTTCTGTTACTCACATCCTAGAATTATAGCAATTGAAACATTCATTAGAGATCAATGTAAAATGCACTAATGTTGGCTTTTAAAATTTGAAGTACTTATGTCTACTACTGTCGTACACTTTGCTGTTTTCAATTAAATAATGTTATACATATCAGGTTCTTTTTTATATGTCAAAATATGGGTTTACTCTGAAGAATCTGCCTGAAATACCAGAGACCCGGGTTTGATCTTTGGGTTGGGAAGATCCCCTAGAGAAGGGAATGACTACCCACTCCAGTAATATTGCCTGGAGAATTCCATGGACAGAGGAGCTTGGCAGGCTACAATTGATGGGGTTGCAAAGAGTCAGGTAAGACTGCGTGACTACACTTTCATTTTCACTTTCTCTGGCATTTAACTTTAATAAAATCTATGTTCAGACAACATACAGCAAAGATAAAATTATGCAAAATACGATTAGTAGTTTTACTAATAGCAATTTATGTTTTATGATGTGAATTTACTTTTTATGATATGAACATATCTATTTGTGACAATGTCTATTAATGGCCATACCTAGTGAGACAGATAAATTGAAAGTCAATAACAAGTGAAAATGTCCTTTTAACATAATGATAAGATCAATTCATTTTTAAGGCAGTTTTTAAATGGAGGGAAATTACCAACTGACTTTAAGTAAAGGATATATTTATGTTCTTCTGAAGAAGAAACTCTTAATCTAGGTAAAATTTTATAAGAAAAAATTTGAAAAAAAGAACCTGTGTGACTGTATTCAAATAGATATTGAGAGGTAAAATATTAATGATAAATAAATAAAAGTAGAGAATAAATATGTCTTTTCATTGTTTGAGAATGGGTGAAAGTACTAACTTGCACTTTATTGAGTAGAGAATACAAGCTGTAAAATGTAGGGCACTAATAAAACTAAGGCATATTAAATAAATAAGTTCTTCTAGAGGAAAGTAAAATATATTTATTGTGAAAGATAAGAAAAAGATAATGTAGAATGCAAAGAAGCAACATATTATACTTAAAATTGATTATATAGGATTACATACAAATAATACATATGAGTTTACAATAATTTTAAAATTAGGTTAAATATATATGGAATAGCTTGCCAGCTATTTTAAGAATGTTTTAATTTAAAATCTTTTATTTAATGCAGCTATTATTGTGAAAGATAAGAGAAAGATAAAGTAGAATGCAATGAAACAATATACTATACTTAAAATTAATTATATATACTTACATACAAATATAAAGAGCAACATTGCATAGGAACCTGGATAGTTAGGTCCATTGAATCAAGGCAAATTGGAAATGGCCAAACAGGTGATGGCAAGAGTGAGCATCAACATTTTAGGAATCAATGAACTAATGGACTGGAATGGGTGAATTTAACTCAGATAATCATTATATCTACTACTGTGGGCAAGACTCCCTTAGAAGAAATGGAGTAACCATAATAGTCAACAAAAGAGTCTGAAATGCAGTACTTGGATGCAATCTCAAAAATGACAGAATTATATCTGTTCGTTTCCAAGGCAAACCATTCAATATCATGGCAATCCAAGTCTATGCCCTGACCAGTAATGGTGAAGAAGATGAAGCTGAACAGTTCTGTGAAGACCTACAAGACCTTTTATAACTAATATACCCAAAAGATGTCCTTTTCATTATAGGGGACTGGAATGCAAAAGTAGGAAGTCAAAACACCTGCAATAACACACAAATTTAGCCTTGGAGTACAGAATGAAACAGGGCAAAGGCTAATAGAGTTTTGCCAAGAGAATGCACTGGTCATAGCAAACAGTCTTCCAACAACATAAGAGAAGACTCTACACATGAACAACACTAGGTGGCCAACACTGAAATCAGATTGATTATACTCTTTGCAGCCAAAGATGGAGAAGCTCTATACATTCAGCAAAAACAAGACCAGGAGTTGACTGTGGCTCAGATCATGAACTCCTTACTGCAAAAATTCAGACTTAAATTGAAGAAAGCACATAAAACCACTAGACCATTCAGGTAAGACCTAAATCAAATCCCTTATGATTATACAGTGGGAGTGATGAATAAATTTAAGGGACTAGATCTGATAGACAGAGTGCCTGATTAAGTATGGACAGAGATTCATGACATTGTACAGAGGACAGGGGTCAAGATCATCCCCAAGAGAAAGAAATGCAGAAGAGCAAAATGACTGTCTGAGGAGGCATTACAAATAGCTATGAAAAGAAGAGAAGTGAAAAGCAAAGGAGAAATGGAAAGATACACTCATTTGAATGCAGAGTTCCAAAGAATAGCAAGGAGATATAAGAAAGCCCTCCTCAGAGATCAGTGCAAAAATAGAGGAAAACAACAAAATAGGAAACACTAGAGATCTCTTCAAGAAAATTAGAAATACTAAGGGAACATTTCATGCAAAGAAGGACTTAAAAAAGGAAAGAAACGATATGGACCTAACAGAAGCAGAAAATATTAAGAAGAGGTGGCAAGAATACACAGAAGAACTGTACAAAAAAGATCTTCATGACCCAGATAATCACGATGGTGTGATCACTCACCTAGAGCCAGACATCTTGGAATGTGAAGTCAAATGGACCTTCAGTTCAGTTCAGTTCAGTTCATTTCAGTTGTCACTCAGTCATGTCCGACTCTTTGTGACCCCATGAATCGCAGCATGCCAGGCCTCCCTGTCCATCACCAACTCTTGAAGTCTACTCAATCCCATGTCCATCGAGTCGGTGATGCCATCCAACCATCTCATCCTCTGTCGTCCCCTTCTCCTCCTGCCCCCAATCCCTCTTGGCATCAGGGTCTTTTCCAAAATGAGTCAGTTCTTCATATGAGGTGGCCAAAGTATTGGAGTTTCAGCTTCAGCATCAGTCCTTCCAATGAACACCCAGGACTGATCTCCTTTAGGATGGACTGGTTGGATCTCCTTGTAGTCCAGGGGACTCTCAGGAAGCATCATTAAGAACAAAGCTAGTGGAGGTGATGGAATTCCAGTTGAGCTCTTTCAAATCCTAAAAGATGATGTTGTGAAAGTGCTGCACTCAATATGCCAGCAAATTTGGAAAACTCAGCAGTGGCCACAGGACTGGAAAAGGTCAATTTTCATTCCAATCCCAAAGAAAGGCAATGTTAAGGAATGCTCAAACTCCTGCACAATTGCACTCACCTCACATGCTAGTAAAACCCACTCCAGTGTTCTTGCTTGGAGAATCCCAGGGACAGGGGAGCCTTGGTGGGCTGCTGTCTATGGGGTCACACAGAGTCGGACATGACTGAGGCGACTTAGCAGCAGCAGCAGCAGCAGCACATGCTAGTAAAGTGATGCTTAAAATTCTCCAAGCCAGGCTTCAGCAATATGTGAACCGTGAACTTCCAGATGATGTTCAAGCTAGTTTTAGAAAAGGCAGAGGAGCTAGAGATCAAATTGCCAACATCCACTGGATCATCAAAAAAGCAAGAGAATTCCAGAAAAACATCTATTTCTGCTTTATTGACTATGCCAAAGCCTTTGACTGTGTGGATCACAATAAACTGGAAAATTCTTAAAGAGATGGGAATACCACACCACCTGACCTGCCTCTTGAGAAATCTGTATGCAGGTCAGGAAGCAACAGTTAGAACTGGACATGGAACAACAGATTGGTTCCAAATAGGAAAAGGAATGTGTCAAGGCTGTATATTGTCACCCTCCTTATTTAACTTATATGCAGAGTACATTATGAGAAATGCTGGGCTGGAGGAAGCACAAGCTGGAATCAAGATTGCCGGGACAAATATCAATAACCTCAGATATGCAGATGACACCACATGTATGGCAGAAAGTGAAGAAGAACTAAAGCGCCTCTTGATGAAAGTGAAAGAAGAGAGTGGAAAAGTTGGCTTAAAGTTCAACATTCAGAAAACTAAGATCATGGCATCTGGTCCCATCACTTCATGGCAAATAGATGGAGAAACTGTGGAAACAGTGGCTGACTTTATTTTTCTGGGCTCCAAAATCACTGCAGATGGTGACTACAGCCATGAAATTAAAAGATGCTTACTCCTTGGAAGGAAAGTTATGACCAAGCTAGACAGCATATTAAAAAGCAGAGACATTACTTTGCCAACAAAGGTCCATCTAGTCAAGGTTATGGTTTTTTCCAGTGGTCATGTATGGATGTGAGAGTTGGACTATAAAGAAAGTTGAGTGCCAAATAATTGATGCTTTTGAACTGTGGTGTTGAAGAAGACTCTTGAGAATCCCTTGAACTGCAAGGAGATCCAACCAGTCAGTCCAGTCTAAAGTAGATCAATCCTGGGCGTTCTTTGGAAGGACTGATGTTGAAGCCGAAACTCCAATATTTTGGCCACATGATGTGAAGAACTGACTCATTTGAAAAGACACTGATTCTGGGAAAGATTGAGGGCGGTAGAAGAAGGGGACGACAGAGGATGAGATGGTTGGATGGCATCACCAACTCAATCGACATGGGTTTGGGTGGACTCCGGGAGTTAATGATGAACAGCGAGGCCTGGCGTGCTGCAGTTCATTGGATCACAGAGTCAGACACGACTGAGTGACTGAACTGAACTAAATTCTAAAAACATGTATAATTTAAAACATGTTGTTTAATGCAGCCATATATATAGAAAAGTTACTTTAATAACTGCTGTCTTGGTGAGACTTTTTTAAATGAACAAATAAAGAGGAAATTTAAAAAGATGAAAAATGGTATCATGCAACACAAGATGATAAAACTGAGAAAGTTAATACAAGGCAAGGCAAGAACTATAATACAAGGCAAGAACTATGTTAGAAAAGATGAAGCATGTTTCATAACTAAATACTGAGCATCCAAACCATTAGCAATTACAAAAAACCCTGCATGTACTTAATACTAAAAGTTCAACAAAGATTTGAGAAAAGTATGTAGGTTAAACAATCATAATTGGAGATTTAAACAATTATCTCTCATTGCTTATCTGGCAAGCAGATATACCAGTAAGGCTATAAACATTTTTAAACTAGACAATTAACCAACACACAGATGAACACACACACTTATATACTCATATAGAAATACTCATATTTTTAATTACACTTAAATTTTCCAAAAATTCACTATACTTTCATAATCCTGATTATATTAATATGAGATATATAGAACTGTAGTGTTACTATAATAGCCTTCAGTCAAGTTTGGCAAATGGACACTTGAAATGTAAGCATTAAAATTTAATTTTTATTAGTTATAAAGAAATAAAAATTTAAGATATCTTCCTCATTCACATCAGATATAATCTATATAGTATATCACATATAGTAGAGATATAAATTGCTTTCATATTCATAGAAATTCTCTACAATTTAAGCTAGAAGGCAATAAGCAAAAATGTGAAAACTTTTATCTGGTTTTAAGTTAAGTTACACATTTCTAAATAACATACAAACCCAAGAAAAATCCACAGTGAAAGTTCTGTTTTTATATGATTTAAAAGGAAAATGCAATAGCAAAATCTGTCTTGTGAAATATTGATTGCCCTAAATGCATACATCACAAACAAAAAATAAGAAAGAATAGATTTGAGGAGGTGCCACAAGAAACTAAAAATTAAAAAGTGGTTTCAGTTCAGTTCAGTCACTCAGTCGTGTCCGACTCTTTGCTACCCCATAAATCGCAGCACACCATGCCTCCCTGTCCATCACAAACTCCCAGAGTCTACTCAAACTCATGTCCATCGAGTCGGTGATGCCATCCAGTCATCTCATCCTCTGTCGTCCCCTTCTCCTCCTGCCCCCAGCCCCTCCCAGCATCAGGGTCTTTTCCAATGAGTCAGCTCTTCGCATGAGGTGGCCAAAGTATTGGAGTTTCAGCTTCAGCATCAGTCCTTCCAATGAACACCCAGGACTGATCTCCTCTAGGATGAACCAGCTGGATCTCCCTGCAGTCCAAGGGATTCTCAAGAGTCTTCTCCAACACCACAGTTGAAAAGTATCAATTTTTCAGCGCTCAGCTTTCTACTAAATATGACAACAACATTATGGTTTTTACAGATGTTAAATAGATAATAAAGCCATACTATGAATATATATTTTACTATCTATAGGAAATAGAGAATGCCTAAAAAATGCAAATCTCCAAATGCAGTATAACTAGGAACCTGAATAAACTTAACATGTGTTAAAGATATGGAGTTCATTGTATAAACTTCCTACAGAAAGAGTTCTAGAAGCTATAATGGAAACAATAGTGAATCAATTCAGTTCAGCTCAGTCGCTCAGTCATGTACGACTCCTTGTGACTCCATGGAATGTAGCCCGCCAGGCCTCCCTGTCCATCACCACCTCCTAGTGTTTACTCAAACTCATGTCTTTTGAGTCAGTGATGACATTCAACCATCTCATCCTCTGTTGGCCCCTTTTTCTCCCACCTTCAATCTTTCCAGCATCAGGGTCTTTTCATAAGTGTCAGTTCTTCGCATCAGGTGTCCAAAGTATTGTTGTTTCAGCTTCAACATCTGTCTTTCCAATGAATATTCAGTACTGATCTCCTTTAGGATGGACTGGTTGAATCTCCTTGCTGTCCAAGGGACTCTCAAGAGTCTTCTCCAACACCACAGTTCAAAAGCATCAGTTCTTTGGCACTCAGCTTTCTTTATAGTCCAACTCTCACATCCATACATGACTACTGGAAAACCCATAGCTTTGACTAGGGAGACCTTCACTGGCAAAGTAATTTTTCTGCTTTTTAATGTGCTATTTGGTTGGTCATAACGTTTCTTCCAAGGAGCAATTGTCTTTTAATTGCATGGCCACAGTCACCATCTGCAGTGATTTTGGAGCCCCGAAAAAATGACATTTGTCACTGTTTCCACTGTTTCCCATCTATTTGCCATGAAGCGATGGGACCAGATGCCATGATCTTAGTTTTCTGAATGTTGAGTTTTAAGCCAACTTGTTCACTCTTCTCTTTCACTTTTGTCAAGAGGCTCCTTAGTGAATAATAACATTTAAAAATTTACCAGGTCTTTCACAAAGTCTCCAGGTAAGATGAAAAAAGGAATGCTTCCCAATAGAGCCTTGATAACAAAACTTGTTAGCTGACATAATGTTAAGGAACTCTGTCCTGTCTCTTTGTGAAAATGAAGAAAATATTTTAATCTAAATATGATACGTGCAGTGATTTTTAAGAGAAGGAAATACAGAACGATCACTGTGGTTTCATTTCAGGAATTCTTGACTGGTTAATATTTGAAGGAAACAGGAATATTTGAAAGAAAACTTCATAAACATTATTTTTAATTAATTTGTTTATTTTAATTGAAGGTTAATTACTTTGCAATATTGTGGTAGTTTTTGCCATACAGAAACATTATTTTTAAAAATATTTCTCATTCTATGGAAGAAAAAATAAAAATGTAACACTACTGAGTGTTTACAAACTCTATGAGAAAAATATGAATAATGTGGAAGTGCTTTCATAGAAAAAAGTGTGATAAAAAAATCCTTAAACCTCATACTTGAAGATAAAGTATTCAAATATATTCCCATAATATGGGAATGATTCATATAGGACCTTTACTGTAAATTCTATTCAACATTGAAAGTAAAAGCCTGCCATGTAAAAATAAGTCATAAAAAAACCAACAACAACAACACGCCATTGCACCTGGATAGAAGAAATAAAATGTGACTATTTATAGTTGCAATAGGTCTTTTTATTTTAAAAATCTAGAGGAATATATGTTTGAAACAATAGAATTAATATATAATATCAGGGAAGTCATTGAACATAAGATACACCTGTAAACCTCTGAGTTTTATTTTGTTTATTTCTGCTTCAGAGCAAAAATTATTAAAAATTTAAAAAACAAAGATGACATTTACAAAAGCATGGCTATGAAATACCCATATTTCTCTAAGATTTCAATATTGAAAAATGTAAAACATGATAAGTGGATTTCCTTGGCAGTTCAATGGTTGGGACTGTGCTTCCCAGTGTGGGGGGTGCAGGTTGGATTCTTGGTTGGGAAACTAAGATTCCACCCACATGTAACCTGGCATGGCCAAAAATAAATAAATTTTAAAAAATAGAAAGAAAGAGAAAACCTAAATTATTGGAAAGATAAAGCATAGTACTGATTGGAAGAGTCAATATTGCAAAGATGACTCTCTATGCAATTTATTTTAAAGATTAAATGCAGTTCCAAGCAGTTTTTTAAAACAGCTTTATTGAGGTGTAACTTACACAGCCTAAAATCCATCCATTTAAAGTGTATAAACAGTTATTTTAGATACATTTTTAATTTGCAATGATCACCACTATCAAAATCTAGAAAGTATTCATTACTGTTCTGTTAGCAATAATTTCCTATCCCCACCTCCCCACTACTCTTGGTCATCACTAATCTGCTTCTGGTCTCTCTTTTCTTATTTTTCTTATTTTTGATATTTCATGTAAATGATGTACCATGCGATCCTTTAGAAAGTTTGATTGCTGTAAATATATAGTTGAGCAAAAAAAGCCAGACACCAAAGGAATGATATCTGTACTTTCTGGTGTGCATATTAAATTTCAATAATTTTTGAAAAAACTCCCACTTTTAGAAAAAAGAATACAATGCATTTTGAAGTTTATACAATCATACTATTATTTCCATTTCATAGAGATGAAGCTATCCAACAGCAGCCAAACTTACTTTTTAATTCTCAAGCTTGTGCTTGCAAGTATACATATTTGGGAATTCACAGTCATCTGATATTATCATCCCCGAAGATAGCACTGCACAGTTTCTTTTCTCAGGTGATACGTCTGATATCCTGTAATGGAAAGTATTGCATAATTCTGTTATGACATACAAGGACAGCTCATGAAGTTATAGCATTTCTGTATAACTGTAATAGAAAGATATTTTGAAAGTAGGTAATGGTGTTTTAATATAATTGAAATAAGAGTTTGTTATTAGCAAAATGGGCTACTGAGTAGCCCATTTTTTTATATTTCTATCAACATTTTATTAACCTTCAACATCTTCCTTCATCATTGTGTAATTCAACCAAATGTTTTAATAATATTCTTAAAATATTTATTTTTAATATTGTCCTCTGGCTCAGATGGTAAAGTGTCTGCCTGCAATGCGGGAGACAAGGGTTCGATCCCTGGATTGGGAAGAGCTCCTGGAGAAGGAAATGGCAACCCACTCCAGAATTCTTGCCTAGAGAATCCCACAGATGGAGGAGCCTGGTAGGCTACAGTCCATGGGGTTGCAAAGAGTCGAACACGCCTGAGCGACTTCACTTCCTCTATATAGTATTGTTTTTAAAAACTTACTGTAGTTTGCAAGTTGAGCCATTTTGCCACATCCACGGATGACCATGGCCTTCACGAAAGACTGCAATCCATGACATAACTGATAGGGACTTCAGAAATTTCTACACAAAAGTATTTTCATTTAATCATTATGAAAGTATTTATTAATTCTTAAAATGCAAACAGTGTGCTCTTTCATAGGATCCTGAGTTTTCTGCACAAGATGAGTGTTAGAATCTAATCTAACTCTAAAAATACAAAGGTGAAAGTTTTAATATTTGTCAAACATTAACCAATGTCTGTACTTTTGATTAAAAATAAACTCAAACATTTATGTTTATCAGTTTCATTGCTTTTCTTATGTTAATAAGGAAAAGTCTGATTCATGCAGTTTAGTTGCTACCCATGTTGTCAAGTTGAACATAGCAAGGTTTTAAATGTTTTCAGATTCTGTGACACTTGTTTTTCCAGATACTGTGATTATACCACTGGATTTTGCTACTATGTTTCTCAGAGTTTCAGTTTTAGAAGGAAATTAAGGGATTGAAATTGAGAAAATAAATGAAAGACAAAGATTGATTTTCTGGGACCCACACCTTTCCTTGCCTAGATAAACCCCAAATCAATCTTCTTCTGTATTGCTAGAATCCAGCAGATAAGATAGAGTGTCAGAGACTCATTTCTCTCTGCTCCTCCCTGCTAAGTACAACTGTAAACACAGGAACTAATGAAAGACACAAGAACGGAGAACTCTGAAAGGTGGAAAGAGAAGGGTGATGTGGTTGGAGACTTAACAGCAGCTTGACTTCTGTAATCTCTCATCACTTCTCCAGGGTGGGAGAACAAGGTGAGGTTAGGGAACAACAATTAGGGGCATCTTATATCTTCCCCAAAAGAAGAAAATGACCTAGACCTTCTAAATGACTTACCCAGCCAAGCTGTAGGAGGGGGCACAGATAAGGCATTCCATTCTTCCTGTGTGTTGAGGGGAATCCTGTCGACAATACCATGCGAGCCTTACAAAGTGTCCATCAGGACACCTGCTAAGGAGGAGAAGTTAGAGGAGGTTCTTCTGCCTCCACAAAGAGAACTAGAGTAGGGAGGCCAAGATGGAGGTGGGGCCAGCAGAGAGGATCCCATGTCTAAAAGTGCTGAACCCAGGAAGCCTCTTTTCCTTGAGGGCATAAGACTCCATCTCCACTCAGAGACATTGGATAGAGTGGACTTTAAATGTTTTATTTACATAATGAGCAATGGAAATTAACAAATTCCACATAAATGCAAGAATATGGATGAATTGCAAAACTAGTATATGGAGGGTGCAGAGACTGAATAAGAATGCATATAGTTTGAGTCTATGTACATGAAAAGCAAACATACAAAGAGATTCTATAACATCAAAAGTCATGACAGTGGGTAAATAAGGAGGACACAGGATGATGAGAAATTACAGAGAATAGGCTGCTGGAAAGTGAAAGCTTCTAATCCATGATCTGATGCGTAATTACACGGTTCTACTTATTTTGTGATCGATACGAAAATTTGTGATATGTATACTTTCCTTGATATATGGTAAAATTAAATAGCACAGTTTAACTTAGAATATAATAGCACTTGGAGAAGCATGGTTTTCAGTGAAAAGCAAGTGGAAATAATTAAGTGTGCATTAGTAGGATAAAAATATAAATAAAATATCACAAATTTGTATTTGTGAAATTGTATTGTATTGTATTATAAATTGTAAATTGTATTGTATTATAAAATATCAAATTTGTATTCCATTGTTTATGAAATAATAGGCCTTAAACAAACTGCAAATACAAACAAAAACACAAGTGAATTCTAACAAATATAATATTGACTGAATCAAGCCTTTAGCAAAGTGTTGGAAACATTTGATATCTTACCAGTTCCTCTTCATTATCTAAATAAAGCAGAGTAGAGTTCCTAGAAGCACAGGCTGTCAAACTCTTATTCCATGTTTTTTCTTCAAAAGTAATATGATAGCAGTTGTTGGAATATGTAAACCAGTCTTTTGGACAATGACCACAATGGCATTCTGAAGAAAGATTGTGAATTACTAGCCAAAAAATATTGAATTTTATACAATAAAAGAAACTATATATATGCATAGATATAAACATATCTATGTATATACATGTTTATACAACATATCTATGCACCTTCAAGGCTGGTACATATTAAACAAACCAACACATACATTCACAGAAAGGGTCAGTCTCTCATAGCCAGTTTATGTCTCCATATAAAGCAAACACACACAGAAATACCCGCTCTTTACACGTCCTGAGGACCAAGAAATGAAACCTCTGTTTTAGAATACCAAATTTATTTGTTTTTTATCATATTATAGCAGAAGAAAATTAGAACCGATTTTCAACCATGCATATGGTGATCATATTGTGGCACAGACAGAAGCATTCTCCTATAATCATTATTTATAAATATATGTTGCTCCATTTTACAATTTATGTTTTATCTTATAATCTATTCTTATTTTCATTAGCCTAAGATAGAGACAAAATACCAACTGTATATATGCCAGAGCTTTAAAATCATTATGTACCTTTCTGGAGCCTTGTTATCCGAGAGGAGTTATTCTGTTCCTGTATTAGAATAGCTACAAAAGTAATTATTATAAAAGTTAGTATTGCTCTAAATAAATCATAATGATTTTAGTTTCTGAGTCTAAAATTTGCTTAATTGTTTAAGATTAAAATAATCTAAACTAAAACTGACTTTACCAAGAAAAATCAATTAAGCAATGAAGATTTGATGGGAAAAAAAAATTCAAAAACCAAAAGGAACAAATGCCACCACCTCTTACAGTATTTGGTTTAGCCAATCTCAAGAATTAATTTGTGTTTGTCAATAAGGTCTTTCAGCTTCCTAAAGCCTGTGTTTGTGTTATGAAATCAGAAAAGCATATATATACATGTAAACCTATATATATATATATATATATATATATATAGTATTCTCTAAAATCATTGTGTTATTTATACTCTGGACAACCTGAGAACAGCTATTCCACATTTAGGCTGAATGCACATATTAAAATAAGAGTTTTATTTCATCATATAATTTTTGAGAGGCACTGATGATCATTAAAGTGAAAAGTTCAATCACAATTTCAAAAATACACTTACGTGGAATAAAAGTTATCACTCTCACTAGAGTATACACCAAGACAAAACAGATGATTCCCAGGATCACAGCAACAAACTTCTCTCTAGGTGATGGTAAATCTGCAGGGAGAGAAAAGGAAACACTGAGAAAGGAGCGATAGATAAAATTATTTTAGAAGAACAAAAGATCCCACATCCATGAGAATTCATAAACATCAACTTGGACCCTGAATCCATATGAAACATTGTAATCCTCCTCTCAGAATATATACATTTTCAGCAAAGATAACACTTCACAAGTTGTAGATCAAAGACTACAAATTACAACAATGCTGGAATAGATAGGCTCTCTGTCCATGGGATTTTCCAGGGATCCAACCTGCGTCTCCTGCATTGGCAGGTGGATTCCTTATCAGGAAGCCACCAATATTAGAGTACTGTATTTCAAACTCAAACTCTGATCCTTATAAGTAAAAAGTGTGTGAGCTCTGAAATTCTCACACTTGCACTGGCAGCTCCTGTCATTCCACTGAGGATAGTGAGAAGCATTTTGAAATTTTATTTCCATGTAGGTTTTCTCCTGTTCAGTGACTAAAATGGAACTTTGTCTGTTCTTACCTCTCATTTGCTGTTTCCTGGCTTCCTTAGCCAGATTTGGTTCAGGGTAGGTTTTCATTGGAGAAGGCAACGGCACCCCACTCCAGTGTTCTTGCCTGGAGAATCCCAGGGACGGGGGCCTGGTGGGCTGCCGTCTATGGGGTCGCACAGAGTCGGACACGGACTGAAGTGACTTAGCAGCAGCAGCAGCAGTTTTTCGTTTGATTGTTCATCTCTGCAGCTGTGTAATGTCAAGGATGGTGCTCTACGAAAACTACCTAGGTAGTTAATAAATGGTGTATAAAATCACAAGAAGCCTGGAGGGGGTGGTGTGTGAGATGAGTGATAGCACTCATTTTGCAGTTAAGCAAGGTACATGTTTGGTTCTCATTTTCACAGAGTGCTAGTAAGTGTTTCAAGATAGACTAAGTTTTAAAAATAATATTCTAAGTTTGAAATAATGCTATTCATCATTGGAACAATGAAATTAATAAATTGGTGAAAAACAAAGCTCATAAAGAAAAATATCCTTATCAATTTACAGTTAATTTGCAAAGAAACATTTTAAAACTGTTACAGTAACTGTGCTTAAATTAAAATGCCATTCTGGAAAAAACAGATGCACCAATATATCAGATTTTATTGTAACTTTAAAACCTATTAACGGTTAAGATTGAGCCTTCTAAAGAAGAAAGAATAATAGTATTGGTATATGAAATATTTCCTGCACTAAACTACTTTAATTAGTGGTATCATTTATTAAAAGAAAATGAAGTGCTATCTTTTTCATTTTTTTGATTGACTGCAAGTTTGAAATCATTAGAAATTTAGAGAAATATTTTGCATGTTAAAAATGTTACATGACATATTAAACTATCCAAAGCTTAGTAAACAATAAAAAGAAAATTATATTAAAAAGATTTTACAATAAATACTTACTTTACAAAAGCAATTAGCAATTGATAGTGACTGAGATATGAAATCATAAAATGATAAATAAAAGTGTCGATCATTTATGGAGGAGCAATATTGACACAAACTTCCAGAAAAATCCTATAGGTGTCAAATCAATGAGGGAGCTTTAGTTGTATCAGCAATTAAATGTCAGATAATGCACATTAATAATTCTGTCACTGGAGTCAGTAGTTAGTGAGAGCTAGAATTATTTCTGGCTTTGAAAAGTACAATGTGTGACCCTTAAAAAATATTTAGTATATAAAAACTAGTTTGCAAATCCAAAATTTTAATAAAATATGTATTATATAGATCATATAAAAGTCATATTAAATTTTGCATTTTATTATTTTAATATAATTGCCATAATGCCATTCATATCAGTCAGAAAAATGTAACATAATTTCTTAGAATCTCTGTATCTGTGTCATTTATCTTTTTTAGTCAATGTTTTGCTCAAGGTTTTAAAAAGCATTTGGTTGTTTATAATTGGATTTAAATTAGCATTTTACTGAAGCTGCATCAGTCTTATTTTTATTAAAACTCAACTGCTTTTATTCTATCTAGATCTATGAAGAATTACACTGGCCCTTCACAATTTCATGAATCCCCTTTAAGAATCTATTCTTCCAGTTTTTTAAGAAATCTCCACACTGTTTTCCATAGCGGCTGTACTAGTTTGCATTCCCACCAACAGTGTAAGAGGGTTCCCTTTTCTCCACACCCTCTCCAGCATTTATTGCTTGTAGACTTTTGGATAGCAGCCATCCTGACTGGCGTGTAATGGTACCTCATTGTGGTTTTGATTTGCATTTCTCTAATAATGAGTGATGTTGAGCATCTTTTCATGTGTTTGTTAGCCATCTGTATGTCTTCTTTGGAGAAATGTCTGTTTAGTTCTTTGGCCCATTTTTTGATTGGGTCATTTATTTTTCTGGAATTGAGCTGCAGGAGTTGCTACGATAACCCTATATGCAAAACAGAAAAAGAGACACAGAAATACAGAACAGACTTTTGAACTTTGTGGGAGAATGTGAGGGTGGGATATTTCAAAAGAACAGCATGTATACTATCTATGGTGAAACAGATCACCAGCCCAGGTGGGATGCATGAGACAAGTGCTCGGGCCTGGTGCACTGGGAAGACCCAGAGGAATCGGGTGGAGAGGGAGGTGGGAGGGGGGATCGGGATTGGGAATACATGTAAATCCATGGCTGATTCATATCAATGTATGACAAAACCCACTGGAAAAAAAAAATAATAATAAGAATCTATTCTTAAAAGCTGAGTGAAATGCTTAATGATATATAAATATATCTCTATTGATGACAAAATACAGTAGTAACTGTTCCTTGTCATGGTGCTTATGAGATTTCACTTTAAATTGCATTTATTTAGAAACTCATTTACACATGTGTATATGCACTTGAATAATAAACAGGCAAGAATTTGAATATTTTATAAAATCCTCCATAATATTTCATATTTATGCTTACATAATTCTCAGAATTATTCAAATAAAGCTACCAATATATCCTTGATTTGGCTACATATCAATTGTCCCTAAATTGAACCATATCTAGGCATGGGTAATCTCCTACCAAATGAGATGAGGAATTAGGAGGGAGAGAGACACATACCTTCTGTAGGCCAGAGTCCTGCCTCCTCTTGTGGGTGACCAAGTTACTGTAGTAAACAGTATTTGTGGTCTTCACAGACTGCTCTGTGAAAGCCCACAGTGAAGCAATAGTGGAAGAGCTAGATTTCTCATCAACATGTCACAAAGTTTAAACAGGAAATTCTTACACTTGAGTATTTTGAAGACAGTTTATCTCATGACACAACTCCAGAATATAGGGGACTTTGGATATGTAGTGTGTCTCATAGTTAGTCCTTTGGCAAGTGTCTCTGAGAATTTTTTTATTTTCTAAAAGATATGGGGGAGAGGATGACTGCAATACTATTAAATTGTTTTTATCTCAATCACACATACTACAAACTTAGATTTTGCTAAGAGTGCCTTCAATGTTTTAAGTTCTACTTTTATATAAAGTTGCTAAATCTTGGCATTACATTTTTTCATTTCCTTATAGTCTCATGTTTTCATTCAGTTGTGGAATAAGTCATAATTCTATTAACAGTATTTGTCACTAGGGCTTCCCAGTTATAGCTAATGGTAAAGAACCCTCCTGCCAATACAGGAGACAAAAGAGGTGTGGTTTCAATCCCTGGGAAGATCCCCTGGAGCAGGTCATGGCAATCCACTTCACTATTCTTGCCTGAGAACCCCTATGGAGACAGGAACCTGGTGGCTACAGTCCATAGTGTCGCAAAGAGTCAGACATGACTAAACCGACTTAGCACATACAGTTCAGTTCAGTCGCTCAGTCATGTCCGACTCTTTGCGACCCCATGAATCGAAGCACGCCAGGCCTCCCTGTTCGTTACAAACCCCCGGGGTTTACTCAAACACATGTCCATCGAGTCGGTGATGCCATCCAGCCATCTTATCCTCTGTCGTCCCCTTCTCCTCCTGCCCCCAGCCCTCCCAGCATCAGGGTCTTTTCCATTGAGTCAACTCTTCGCATCAGGTGGCCAAAGTACTGGAGTTTCAGCTTCAGCATCAGTCCTTCCAATGAACACCCAGGCCTGATCTTTAGGATGGACTGGTTGGATCTCCTTGCAGTCCAAGGGATTCTCAAGAGTATTCTCCAGCACATATGACATATAACTAATTCAGAAGATTTACTACATGGCATTAAATACTTCTTTTCCTCATATTAGCATTATGTCTTTTTGGTTATAATGAAAACAATCATAATCCATTAACAGTAGCTATTTAAGGATTGTTGTTTTTCAGTCGCTAAGTTTGATAATTCACTGCCCCCCACCCCCACCATGAACTGTAACATTCCAGGCTTCCCTGTTCTTCACTATCAACCTTTGCTCAAACTCAGGCCCATTGAGTCAATGATGCCATCCAACCATCTCTTGCTCTGTTTGTTTCCACAGTTTGTTGTGATCCACACAGTCAAAGGCTTTGGCATAGTCAATAAAGCAGAAGTAGGCGGTTTTATAGAACTCTCTTGCTTTTTGATGATCCAGCAGATATTGGCAATTTGGTCTCTGGTTCCTCTGCCTTTTCTAAATCCAGCTTGAACATCTGGAATTTCATGGTTCACGTACTGTTGAAGCCTGGCTTGGAGAATTTTGATGATTACTTTGCTAGCATGTGAGATGAGTGCAACTATGCAGTTTTTTGTACAGTCTTTGGCATTGCCTTTCTTTGGAATTAGAATGAAACCTGACCTTGTCCAGTCCTGTGGCCACTGCTGAGTTTTCTAAATTTGTTGGCATTTTGAGTGCAGCACTTTCACAGAATCATCTTTTAGGATTTGAAAGAGCTCAACTGGAATTCCATCACCTCCACTAACTTTGTTCATAATAATGCTTTCTAAGGCCCACTTGACTTGACATTCCAGGATGTCTGGCTCTAGGTGAGTGATCAACCATCATGGTTATCTGGGTCACGAAGATCTTTTTTGTATAGTTGTTTTGTGTATTCTGCCACCTCTTCTTAATATTTTCTGCTTCTGTTAAGTCCATACCATTTCTGTCATTTATTGTGCCCATCTTTGCATGAAATGTTCCTTGGTATCTCTAATTTTCTTGAAGAGATCTCTAGTCTTTCCCATTCTGTTGTTTTCCTCTATTTCTTTGCATTGATTGCTGAGAAAGGCTTTCTTATCTCTCCCTGCTATTCTTTGAAACTCTGTTTTCAAATGGGTAAATCTTTTTCTCTTTTGTCTTTAGCTTCTCTTCTTTTCTCAGGTATTTGTAAAGCCTCCTCAGACAACCATTTTGCATTTTTTTCTTGGGGATGTTCTTCATCACTGCTGCTGTACCATGTCATGAACCTCTGTCCATAGTTCTTCAAGCACTGTGGCTATCAGATTTAATGTCTTCGATCTATTTGCCACTTCCTCTGTATGATGGTTTTTGCTGACTGTATAGAGCATCTCCATCTTTGACTGCAAAGATTATAATCAATCTGAGTTCGGTGTTGAGCACTGGAGATGTCCCTGTGTAGAGTCTTCTCCTGTGTTGTTGGAAGAGGGTGTTTGCTATGACCAGTGAGTTCTCTTGACAAAACTGTTAGCTTTTGCCATGCTTCATTTTGTACTCCAAGGCCAAACTTGCCTGTTCATCCAGGTATCTCTTGACTTTCTCCTTTTGAATTCGAGTTCCCTATAATGAAAAGGACATCTTTTTTTGAGTGTTAGTTCTAGAAAGTCTTGTAGGTCTTCATAGAACCATTTAACTTCAGCTTCTTCAGCATTACTGGTTGGGATATAGACTTGGATTACTGTGATATTGAATGGTTTGCCTTGGAAATGAACAGAGATCATTCTGTTGTTTTTGAGATTGCACCCTAGCACTGCATTTTGGACTCTTGTTGACCATGAAGGCTACTCCATACCATTTGTCACTAATTCAGAAGAATTACTACCTTGTCTACATTAAAATAACTGTTACAAAGAGATGAATGCCTAAAGTTACTTTTTAATTTTTCTGCCTTAGTACTTAAAATAGCTGCATCTAATTATATTATTCCTAAATAAGGTATTTAGGTTTCCTCTGATAAAATAAATGTCTTTGGGAAGGGGAAAACATCAAACAATATCAAACTGTATCACCATGGCAGATATTGAAATATTGAATACTCACTATATCATTCATTGATGATCCTCAAATCATAATTTATCTATATTTTTAATAAGAATATTTGCTGTAAATAACAAAAGCCCAAATTTCCATAGGGGGAAAAATAAGCTTTTAAATTTTCACTTCACAAGAAAATGGGGAAGACAGAAAATGTTGACCTTTTAGCAAAACACACATGAATATCCAAAAACATAAGACATTATATAAACTATCAAATTTGCCTCAAATGCATTTTTTCATCAATTGTCACTTGTATCAAGAAAAGGATAAATGTTTATCTACCATTCCTAAGGATATTCACTTTCAGCATCACTTCTAGAACATTGAATTCAGGGAAACACTATTTTTAGCTTTCTGAAATCTAGAAAAATGTAATGCAAACTCAGTTATGTACTTGTAATGAAGACTAATACTTAAGTCTTATAAAACAGTGACTAATGGCTACCTATATGGTTGTATCTATCCATTATATTTTATTCTCATAAACTGATAACTTTCTCTATCACTCACATCCTAGAATTATAACAATTGAAACATTCATTAGAGATGTCACACAATGTAAAATATGCTAATGTTTACTTTTAAAATTTGAAGTAGTTGTACCTACTGCTGTCATACACTTTGCTGTTTTCAATTAAATAATGCTATACTTGTCAGGTTCTTTGTTATATGTAAAAATATGAGTTTAATTTGAAGAAACTGCCCTCCATGCAGGAGACATGGGCTCGATCCTTGGGTTGGGAAGATCCCCTAGAGAAGGGAATGACTACCCACTCCAGTAATCTTGCCCCGAGAATTCTGTGGACAGAGGAGTTTGACAGGCTACAGTTAATGGGGTTGCAAAGAGTCGGATACAACTGAGTGAGTACATTTTCATTTTCACTTTCTCTGGCATTTAACTTTAATAAAATCTATGTTCAGACAACACACAGCAAAGATAAATTTACTCAAAACACTGTAAGTAGTTTGAATTTGCTTTTTATGATATGAATATATCAATTTGTAACTATGTCTATTAATGGCCATACTTAGTGACCTAAAAGAGAGATAAATTGGAAGTCAATAACAAGTGAAAATGTCCTTTGAACATAATGACAAGATCAATTCATTATCAAGGAAGTTTTTTTTTTTTTTTTTTTTTTTTTTTTTTTTATTTATTTTTTTTTCCAGTGGGTTTTGTCATACATTGATATGAATCAGCCATAGATTTACACTTATTCCCCATCCCGATCCCCCCTCCCATCTCCCTCTCCACCCGATTCCTCTGGGTCTTCCCAGTGCACCAGGCCGGAGCACTTGTCTCATGCATCCAACCTGGGCTGGTGATCTGTTTCACCATAGATAATATACATGCTGTTCTTTTGAAACATCCCACCCTCACCTTCTCCCACAGAGTTCAAAAGTCTGCTCTGTATTTCTGTGTCTCTTTTTCTGTTTTGCATATAGGGCTATCGTTACCATCTTTCTAAATTCCATATATATGTGTTAGTATGCTGTAATGTTCTTTATCTTTCTGGCTTACTTCACTCTGTATAAGGGGCTCCAGTTTCATCCATCTCATTAGGACTGGTTCAAATGAATTCTTTTTGACGGCTGAGTAAAATTCCATGGTGTATATGTACCACAGCTTCCTTATCCATTCATCTGCTGATGGGCATCTAGGTTGCTTCCATGTCCTGGCTATTATAAACAGTGCTGCGATGAACATTGGGGTGCATGTGTCTCTTTCAGATCTGGTTTCCTCAGTGTGTATGCCCAGAAGTGGTATTGCTGGGTCATATGGCAGTTCTATTTCCAGTTTTTTAAGGAATCTCCACACTGTTTTCCATAGTGGCTGTACTAGTTTGCATTCCCACCAACAGTGTAAGAGGGTTCCCTTTTCTCCACAGCCTCTCCAGCATTTATTGCTTGTAGACTTTTGGATAGCAGCCATCCTGACTGGTGTGTAATGGTACCTCATTGTGGTTTTGATTTGCATTTCTCTAATAATGAGTGATGTTGAGCATCTTTTCATGTGTTTGTTAGCCATCTGTATGTCTTCTTTGGAGAAATGTCTGTTTAGTTCTCTGGCCCATTTTTTGATTGGGTCATTTATTTTTCTGGAATTGAGCTGCAGGAGTTGCTTGTATATTTTTGAGATTAATCCTTTGTCTGTTTCTTCATTTGCTATTATTTTCTCCCAATCTGACGGCTGTCTTTTCACCTTACTTATAGTTTCCTTTGTAGTGCAAAAGCTTTTAAGTTTCATTAGATCCCATTTGTTTAGTTTTGCTTTTATTTCCAATATTCTGGGAGGTGGGTCATAGAGGATCTTGCTGTGATTTATGTCGGAGAGTGTTTTGCCTATGTTCTCCTCTAGGAGTTTTATAGTTTCTGGTCTTACATTTAGATCTTTAATCCATTTTGAGTTTATTTTTGTGTATGGTGTTAGAAAGTGTTCTAGTTTCATTCTTTTGCAAGTGGTTGACCAGTTTTCCCAGCACCACTTGTTAACACTCATTTATGATTAAAACTCTCCAAAAAGCAGGAATAGAAGGAACATACCTCAACATAATAAAAGCTATATATGACAAACCCACAGCAAGCATCACCCTCAATGGTGAAAAATTGAAAGCATTTCCCCTGAAATCAGGAACAAGACAAGGGTGCCCACTCTCACCACTACTGTTCAACATAGTGTTGGAAGTTTTGGCCACAGCAATCAGAGCAGAAAAAGAAGTAAAAGGAATCCAGATAGGAAAAGAAGAAGTGAAACTCTCACTGTTTGCAGATGACATGATCCTCTATATAGAAAACCCTAAAGACTCTACCAGAAAATTACTAGAGCTAATCAATGAATATAGTAAAGTTGCAGGATATAAAATTAACACACAGAAATCCCTTGCATTCCTATATACTAACAATGAAAAAACAGAAAGAGAAATTAAGGAAACAATACCATTCACCATTGCAACAAAAAGAATAAAATACTTAGGAGTATATCTACCTAAAGAAACAAAAGACCTATACATAGAAAACTATAAAACACTGATGAAAGAAATCAAAGAGGACACAAACAGATGGAGAAACATACCGTGCTCATGGATTGGAAGAATCAACATTGTCAAAATGGCTATTCTACCCAAAGCAATCTATAGATTCAATGCAATCCCTATCAAGCTACCAACGGTATTTTTCACAGAACTAGACCAAAGAATTTCACAATTTGTATGGAAATACAAAAAACCTCGAATAGCCAAAGTAATCTTGAAAAAGAAGAATGGAACTGGAGGAATCAACCTGCCTGACTTCAGACTCTACTACAAAGCCACAGTCATCAAGACAGTGTGGTACTGGCACAAAGACAGAAATATAGACCAATGGAACAGAATAGAAAGCCCAGAGATAAATCCACGAACCTATGGACACCTTATCTTTGACAAAGGAGGCAAGGATATACAATGGAAAAAAGGAAGTTTTTTAAATGGAGGGAAATTACCAACTGACTCTAAATAAAGGAAATATTGAGGGTCTTCTAAAGAAGAAACTCTTAATTTAGGTAAAATTTTATAAGAAAAGGTTTGAAGAAAAGAACTTGTGTGACTATAACCAAATAGATATTGAGAAGTAAAGTATTAATGATAAAATGTCAAATCGTAAATATACATTTGTATTAGAATTCAAGGGAGCCAATACAGCATGAGCAGTAAATAAAAGTAGAGAATAAATACATCCTTTCATTGTTTGAGAAGTGGGTAAAAGTGCTAACGTGGACTTTATTGAGAAAAGAATGCAAGCTGCAAAATGTAGGGCACTAATTAAACTAAGGCATATTAAATGAATAAATTCTTATAGATGAGTGTAAAGAATATTTATTTTGAAAAATAAGATAAAAATAAAGTAGAATTCAAAGAAACAATATATTATACTTAAAATTAATTATATATACTTACATACAAATAAAACATATAAAGTTACAATAATTTTAAAATTAGGTTAAATATATATGAAATAGCCTTCCTCTTCTAAGAATGTTCATAATTTAAAACATTTTGTTTAATACAGCTATATATATAGAAGAGATATTTTAATAACTGTTATCTTAGTTAGAAGTTTTTAATGAAAAAATAAAGAGGAATTTTAAAAAGATGAAAAATGATTTGATGCAGCACCAGATGATGAAACTAATAAAGTTAATGAACTGTCACAATACAAGGGAAGAGCCTTGTCAGAAAAGATGAAGCATGTTTCATTTCAATATACTGAGGATCCAAACCTTTAGCAATTACAAAAAAAAAAAAAACACATGTACTTAATAGTACAAGTTCAACAAGGATTTGAGAAAAGTATGTAGGTTAAATAATCATAAATAGAGATTTAAACAATTACCTCTCACTGCTCATCTGGCAAGCAGATATACCAGTCAGGCTACAGACAGATCTAAACTAGGCAATTAACCAACACATTTGTGCACAAATACACTTATATAGTCATATAGAATACTCACATTTTTAATTACACTAAAATTTTCCAAAAATTCACTATATATTCATAATCCTGATTACATTGATATGAAATATATAGAACTGTAATGTCATGATAATAGCCTTAAGTCAAGTTTGGCAGATGGACACTTGAAATGTGAGTATTCAAATTTAATTTTTAATTAATTATAAAAAAATAAAAATTTAAGATTTCCTCCTCATTCACACCAGGCACATATAATAAAGATATAGATTGCTTCCAGATTCATAGAAATTCTTTACAACTTAAGCTAGAAGGTAATAACCAAAAATGTGAAAACCTTTATCTAGTTTTAAGTTCAGTTACACATTTATAAATAACATATGAACCAAAGAAAAATCCACAAAATTCTCAATTTTATATGATTTAAAAGGAAAATACAATAGTAAAATCTGCCTTGTGAAATATTGATTGCCTTAAATGCACACATCACAAACAAAAAAGTAAGAAAGAATAAATTTGAGGAGGTGCCACTAGAAACTAAAAGTTAAAAAGCAATCTGGGTGAAATTAAATTCAAGTATAGTCCAAATAAAGAAATAAAAGGAAAATAAATGATGCAAAATCATGACAAAGAAAGCAAGTACATTAGAAAGGAATAAAATGGTCAATGTCATTTTCACTTGAAAGGCAGTATAATTGATAAAAGACATTTAAAGAAAAAATGAGAAGACATAACTCTTTTACATCTATAATAAATATGACAACACCATTGTTTTTACAGATGTTAAATAGGATAAGAAAACCATACTATGAATATATTCTACGATCTATATGATATAGAGAATGCCTAAAAAATGCAATTTACCAAGTGTAGTACAACTCGGATCCTGAATAAACTTAACATGTGTTAAAGATATGGCGTTCATTATATAAACTTCCTACAAAAAATGTTCTAGAAACTCTAATGGTAACAGTAGTGAATAATAACACTTAAAATTATACCAGGTCTTTCACAAAGTCTCCAGCTGAGATAAAAAAAAAGGAATGTTTCCCAAAAGAGCCTTGAGAACAAAACTTGCCATCTTACATAATATTAAGGAACTCAGTCCCGTCTCTTTGTGAAAATAGATGAAGAAAATATTTTAATCTAAGTATGATATACGTACTGATTTTAAGAGAAAGAAAATACAGAATGATCATTGTAGTTTCACTTCAGGAATGCTTGGCTGTTTAATATTTGAAGTAAATAGGAATATTTGGAGGAAAAAACTTTATAAACTTTATTTTTTAAATTAATTAATTTATTTTAATTGGAGGCTAATTAAAATATTGTGGTAGTTTTTGCCATACATAAGCATTATTTAAAAAAACATTTCTCATTCTATTGAAGAAAAAAGAAAAATGAAGCACTACTGATTGGTTACAAAATTTATAAGAAAAAATTAAATAATATGGAATTGCTTTCATAGTAAAAAAAGTATGATAAAAAAATCCTTAAACCTCATACTTGAAGATAAAGTATTGGAATATATTCCCATAATATAAGAATGATACATATAGGATCTTTACCTTCTATTCGACATTGAAGATAAAAGCCTGCAGCGTAAAAATAAGTCAAGAAAAAAACAAAGCAATTGCACCCGGAGAGAAGAAATAAAATGTGATTATTTATAGTTGCAATATCTGTTTTTATTTTAAAAATCCAGAGGAATATAAATTTGAAACCATAGAATTAATACATAAAATCAGAGAGGTCATTGGACATAAGATCAGCCTGTAAACCTCTTTTTTTTGTTCGTTTATTTCTGCTGCAGCAGCAGAAATTACTAAAAATTTAAAAAGCAAAGATGACGTTTACAAAAGCATGGTTACGAAATACCCATATTTCTCTAAGATTTCAATATTGAAAAATTTAAAACATGCAAGGTGAATTTCCTTGACAGTTCAGTGGATGGGGCTCTGCGCTCCCCAGTGTGGGGGGTGCAGGTCGGATTCCTGGCTGGGAAACCAAGATCCCACATGCCACCTGGAGTAGCCAAAAATAATTAAATAAATAAAATACAAAGAAATTAAGAAAAAACCTAAATTATTGGAAGGATAAAACATGGTACTGATTGGAAGAGTCAACATTGCAAAGATGACTCTCTTTACAATTTACTTTAAAGATTAAATGCAGTCCCAAGCAGTTTTTTAAAACAGCTTTATTGAGGTGTGATTTACATAGCATAAAATTCATCCATTTAAAGTGTATAAGCAGTTATTTTATATACATTTGCAATTTTCAACTATCACCACTATCAAAATCTAGAAAGTATTCATCACAGTTCAGTTAGCAGTCATTTTCTATCCCCACCTCCCCACAGCTCTTGGTCATCACTAATCTGCTTCTGGTCTCTCTTTTCTTATTTTTGATATTTCATGTAAACAGTCCTATACACCATGCAATCCTTTAGAAAGTTTGATTGCCGTAAATATATTATTGAGCAAAAAAAGTCAGACACCAATGGAATGATATCTGTACTTTCTGCTGTGCATATTAAATTTCAACAGTTTTTTTAAAAAAACTGCCATTATTAGAAAAAAGAATATAATGCATTTTGAAGTTTATGCAATCATACAATTATTTCCATTTCATAAGAGATGGCGTTACCCAACAGCAGTCAAACTTACTTTTTAATTCTCAAGCTTGTGCTTGCAAGTATACATATTTGGGATTTCACAATCATCTGAGTTTATGCTCCCTGAGGATAGCACTGCACAGTTTCTTTTCTCAGGTGATATGTCTGATATCCTGTAATAAAGTATTGCATAATTCTGTTATGATATATGAAGACAGCTCACGAAGCTATAACATTTCTGTATAACAGTAATAAAAAGATATTTTGAAAGTGGATAATGGTGTTTTTAACATAACTTCAGGAAGAGTTTGTTATTAGGAAAATGGAATACTGATTTTTTAATATTTCTATCAACATTTTATTAACTTTCAACAGCATCCTTCATCATTGTGTAATTCAACCAAATGTTTTAATAATATTCTTAAAATATATTTTTAATATGTTCCTTCTCTATATAGTATTGTTTTTAAAAACTTACTGTAGTTTGCAAGTTGAGCCATTTTGCCACATCCACGGATGACCATGGCCTTCACGAAAGACTGCAATCCATGACATAACTGATAGGGACTTCAGAAATTTCTACACAAAAGTATTTTCATTTAATCATTATGAAATAATTTATTAATTCTTAAAATGCAAACAGCGTGCTCTTTCATAGGATCCTGAGTTTTCTGAACAAGATGAGAGTGTTAGAATCTAATCTAACTCTAAAAATACAAAGGTGAAAGTTTTAATATTTGTCAAACATTAACCAATGTCTGTACTTCTGATTGAAAATAAACTCAAACATTTATGTTTATCAGTTTCATTGCTTTTCTTATGTTAATAAGGAGAAGTCTAATTCATGCAGTTTAATTGCTACCCATGTTGTCAAATTGAACATAGCAAGGTTTTAAATGTTTTCAGATTCTGTGACGTTTGTTTTTCCAGATACTGTGATTATATCACTGAATTTCGCTACTGTGTTTCACAGAGTTTCAGCTTTAGAAGGAAATTAAGGGATTGATATTGAGAAAATAAATGACACAAAAGACAAAGATTGATTTTCTGGGACCCACACCATTCTTTGCCTAGATAAACCCCAAATCAATCTTCTTCTGTATTGCTAGAATCCAGCAGATAAGATAGAGTGTCAGAGACTCATTTCTCTCTGCTCCTCCCTGCTAAGTACAACTGTAAACACAGGAACTAATGAAAGACACAAGAACGGAGAACTCTGAAAGGTGGAAAGGGAAGGGTGATGTGGTTGGAGACTTAACAGCAGCTTGACTTCTGTAATCTCTCATCACTTCTCCAGGGTGGGAGAACAAGGTGAGGTTAGGGAACAACAATTAGGGGCATCTTATATCTTCCCCAAAAGAAGAAAATGACCTAGACCTTCTAAATGACTTACCCAGCCAAGCTGTAGGAGGGGGCACAGATAAGGCATTCCATTCTTCCTGTGTGTTGAGGGGAATCCTGTCGACAATACCATGCGAGCCTTACAAAGTGTCCATCAGGACACCTGCTAACAAGGAGCAGTTAGAGGAGGTTCTTCTGCCTCCACAAAGAGAACTAGAGTTGGGAGGCAGGGATGGAGGTGGGGCCAGCAAAGAGGATCCCATGACTAAAAGTTCTGAACCTAGGAAGCCTCTTTTCCCTGAAGTTATTGCATAAGACTCCATCTCCACTCAAAGACGTTGGACAGAATGGATTTTAAATGCTATATCAACATAATGAGCAATAGTCAATAACAAACACCATGTAAATGCAAGAATATGGATGAATTGCAAAACTAGTACACGGGAGTGTGTGGAGAATTAAAGAAGAATGCATACTGTTTAATTCTATGGACGTGAAGAGCACAGACATGCAAAGAGATTCTATGACATCAAACGCCACGCAAGTGGGTAAATAAGGAGGACACACAGGTGATGAGAAGTTACAGACGATGGGGTGCTGCAAAGTTGAAACTTCTAATCCACAATCTGATGTGTAATTACATGGTTCTATTTATTTTGTGATCTATATGAAAATGTATGATATGTATACTTTCCTTGATATATATTAAAATCAAATAACACAGTTTATCTTAGAATATAATAGCAATTGGAGAAGTGTGATTTTCAGTGAAAAGCAAGAATGGAAATAATCAAGCATGCATTCATAGGGTAAAATACTAATAAAATATCATTAAGTTGTACTCCACTATTTAATAAAATAACAGACCTTAAACAAACTACAAATACATACAAAAACACAAGTGAATTCTAACAAATATAATATTGACTGAATCAAGCCTTTAGCAAAGTGTTGGAAACATTTGATATCTTACCATTTCCTCTTCATTATCTATATAAAGTAGAGTAGAGTTCCTAGAAGCACAGGCTGTCAAACTCCCACTCCATGTTTTTTCTTCAAAAGTAATATAATAGCAGTTGTTGGAATATGTAAACCAGTCTTTTGGACAACGACCACAATGGCATTCTGAAGAAAGATTGTGAATTACTAGCCAAAAAATATTGAATTTTAGAAAATAAAAGTCAATTTACATATATGCATGCTGCTGCTGCTGCTAAGTCTCTTCAGTCATGTCCGACTCTGTGCGACCCCATAGATGGCAGCCCACCAGTCTCCCCTGGCCCTGGGATTCTCCAGGCAAGAATACTGGAGTGGGTTGCCATCTCCTTCTCCAATGCATGAAAGTGAAAAGTGAAAGTGAAGTCGCTCAGTCATGTCTGACTCCTAGTGACCCCATGGACTGCAGCCTACCAAGCTCCTCCATCCATGGGATTTTCTAGGCAAGAGTACTGGAGTGGGTTGCCATTGCCTTCTCTGACATATATATGTAGATATAGACATATATATGTATATACATGTTTATACAAAGTATCTATGCATCCTCAAGGCTGGTACATATTAAACCAACACATACATTCACAGAAAGGGTTAGTCTCTCATAACCCAATTTATGTCTCCATATAAAGCAAACACACAGAAATACCCACTCTTTACACATCCTGATAATCAAGAAATGAAACCTCTGTTTTAGAATAATAAACTTATTTGTCTCATCATATTATAACAGAAGGAAATTAGAACCAATTTTCAACAATTGTTGTATTGTTCATATTGATCATATTGTTGTATAGGCAGAAGCATTCTCCTATAATCATTGCTTATAAATATTTGTTGCTCTATTTTATAATTTATGTTCTACCCCATAATCTATTCTTATTTTCATTAGCCTAAGATACAGACAAAATACCAACTGTATATATGCCAGAGCTTTAAAATCATTATGTACCTTTCTGAAGCCTTGTTATCCGAGAGGAGTTATTCTGTTCCTGTATTAGAGTAGCTACAAAAGTAATTATTATAAAAGTTAATATTGCTCTAAATAAATCATAATGATTTTAGTTTCTGAGTTTAAAATTTGGTTTATTGTTTAGGATTAGAGTAATTTAAAATAAAACTGATTTTACCAAGAAAAATTAATTAAGCAATAAAGAGTTGGTGGAAAAACATATTTCAAAAACCAAAAGGAACAGATGCTACCACCTCTTACAGTATTTATTTTAACTAATTTTAACAATTAATTTGTGTTTATCAGTAAGTTCTTTCAATCTACTAATAAATGTTTTTGAGTTATGAAATCAGAATATACAAATATGTACCCTCTATATTCTGTGTTGTATATTTTTGACAGATTCAGAATTACCATTCCACATTTAGTCTAAATGCATATATTTTAATGATAGGCACATTCTATAATATTATGAAATGTTTAGAGGACTGACCATCATTAAAGTGAAAAGTTGCCTTACAGTTTTTAAAAAATGTACTTACAGGAAGGAACAACAATCATTGTTACCACAGTGGACATCAGGACTAGGCAGACGATTCCTAGGATCCCAGCAATGAGCTTCTCTGGAGGTGATGGTGAACCTGCAGGGAGGGAAATGGAACTACTGAGAAGGGAGTGATGGGGGCAATTGTTTAGAGAGTAGACACACACTAGAACCCAAGTAAACAGAGAGTTATGTACATCAACTTGGACCCCAAACAATTTCTACCACTCTAGTCTTTCTCTAAGAATATACCATTTCATTTTCAGCAAATATAATGCTGCATTAGTTGTTGATTAAAGACTACAAATTTCAGCAATGCCAGAATGAAAGTAGTTCTCTGATTTCACATTAGATACCATACCCAATTTTAAGCTCTCTTCCTCAAATGAAAAATATGTGAGCTTATCCCCTACTCTTTCTCCACATCTTTGCACCCCAACCTCATATCCTAGAACAGTTTCACCTAGTGACTGGTAATGTTTTACCTTTGGAGTGGTAGTTCTCCTCATTCCCTTGAAGATTCTGAGAAGCATTTTGAAGATTTAATTCTGCATATGTTAATTCCTGCTGAGCTATTGAAATGAGATCTTTAGAGCCCTTAGGTTTTATTCGCTGTCTCTCTGAGTTCTTGACTCCTTTCAGTTCTGCATAGATTACTCCTTGGTTATTCATCTCTGAAGCTGAGTGATGTCAAAGACTGTGTTCTAAGTGAACTGAGGAATGAGTGGTGTATATGAGACAAGAATCCTACTGCAATAACACGGGCGGGGCAAAGAGCTTAGTGTTCACTTTGCAGCTGAACAAACTTAAAGCCTGGTTCTAAATTCCTTGGAACTTCAAACAAGGATTTCATGATAGAACACATTTTTTTTAAAAAAAAGGTATTTTATATTTGACAATATATTATTGTTTAAACAATGAAAAGCAATAAATCAGGGAATAATGAAGTTCATGACTGATAATAGCCTCATGAAGTTAAGTCAGATTCCACAGAAATATTTTAACAGCATTACAGTGCTTGTATTAAAATGAAAATATTGTGTATTGCAACAGAAAGATTCAGCTATAATTTTGATTATTTTGAAATCCGACACTGGTTATAGACTAAGTACTTTAAAGATGAGGATAAAGTTAGTATTTCCTGCACTAAATTACAGTATATGGTGACTTACATTTATTTATTAAAAAGGGTACAAATGCTCATTATTTTGAATGGTTGAGGAATTCTGAGAAAACTTTAAAATTTGAGGTACTATTTCATATATTGAAAAATATTATGTGACAAAATAAACATAACCTAAACAATATTAAAAAAAGCAATAGAAAAAGACTAAAAAATATTTATTTTACAAACGTAATTGATAATTTAGTGGCTAAGGTCTGAATCCACAAAATGATTAACAAATATAGGTCATTCATGGAAGAACACTGTTGGTTCAAACTTCCACAAAGATCTGATAGATGTCAAAGTTAGTAATGGTCATTTTATTTGTATGTGATGATAATTGCTTATAAAATGCAGAAAACATAGCTTAATAATTCAGTCAAAGGATGCATTAGTCAGAAAGATCTAGAAATTAATTATGGATTTGAAACTTAAAGAAGCGTATTCTTTGAAAGTTATTTAGTGCCTAGTAGCCTATATTATTAATCTAAAATGGAAATAATATGTAATATATAATGCATGTTACACTGAGCACTCAATCTGGTACCTATATGTTCTATAAATATTAGTTTTTAACTACTGTTTAAGTTACAATTTCTGTGTTACTATTTCTGATTTATCAGTTAGAGCCTGGCAAGTAATTTATTAAACGAGAGTGTCTTTAATTAGTATAGTACATCTTTTTTGAAATGTTTGTTCAATATTTTTAAAAATCCTTTCATTACTTACAGTTAAGTTTATATTAGCATTTAGGAAGCTACTTCATCTTGATTTTTATTAAAAATAAAACTGATTTTATTCAATCTAAGTGCATATACAAAGATTTATGTTTGGCCTTTTTATGCAATGAATTCTTTCCCAAGAATCTATTTATAGAAGTTGAAAAAAATATATATTAACAAATTATTTTACAAGAAACCTACCTTCTACTGATTATAAAATCCCAAACTAGTTGTTCTCTGTCAAGATGCCTGCAGATTTCACTGAAGATTATATACAAATCCAAATATGCACTTGACTAGCATTCTACAGACACTAATTTGAATACTTGGAGAAATCTTCCATCATATTTGATATTTTATGGTTGTTTTTTACCCTGAGTTATTTTTTTAGAAAAACTAATATACTTTGATTTTGTTGTATATTAACTATACCTCAGTTGTTTCACATCTAACATTTGCTAGTTCCCACTAAGTGAGATGGTCTAGCAGAGAGACAGGCGAGAAGGGACACATACCTTCTGTTGGCCAGAAAGTCGTGCATCCTTTAGTGGGGAGGTCAGATTACTCTCACAAAAGAGGCCTGCTATAGCTGGGTAATAAAAGGAGAAATTTAAAAACATAAATCCAAGACAAGCATTAACAATGTCTGTGACCTTTACATACTACCCTGTGAAGGCTCAGAGTGAAGTGAGAGTGGAAAAAGTTGATTTCTCATCAATGTGTCACTTCAGGTTTGGACAGGAAATTCTCACATTTGGGCTATTCTCACATTTAGGTCACCACACACCTCCAGAAAATAGGAAAGTTTGGACTCCAGTTGAAAGGACAGATGGACCTCTAAGTGTGTTATTTATATTTTCAATTTTCAAATGCCTCTGAGAAATTATTTCCATATTCTGTAAGATCTGAGGAGACTGAGGTTTAACCACCCATGCAATTATCTTGCTTCCATCTCAATCAAATATAGTGCAAACTTAGAATACTTCAAGTTTTCCTTTTAAAACTAGATTGCTAAATCTTGGCAGTACATATGCCTTTTCCTCACATCCATAATTACTTCATTTCCATTGTCATTAAAGAAGTTCTATGAATCATAATCCCATTTTCAATAAATATTTAAAGATAATTGTCCCAATTATTCTGAGAAATTACTGCTTTGCCAACCATAGCGTACCTGGCACAGAGTCCATTACTTTCAAAATACCATCTCTCTTTCTCTGCCTTAGTTCTTACATTCAGCTTTAATCTTATTAAATAAATGTTTTAATGTATAAATTTCCTCTGATAAAAATAAATTCCCCTTGAAAGGATAAATGTAAACAATACTAAATGCATCATCATGACATAGGTTGAGATATTCAATAACTACTCATCATATCAGATAACTCATCACTTCCCAGCTACTCACCTTCAAACTTTATATTCTCATCTTCCCTTCTCTTTTTGTTATAATGAAAGAAGTATTAGTACCTTTACTTTCTATCCACCCATTCCTACCTTTAGAGACTAAATGAGTCACCACAGGCATGTCTACTGTTGATCACCATCAGTTTGTTTTACTTTCCTAGTTTCTTCCCACTTCTGTTTTCTCCATATAATTCACTTTGTTAGTCCTTTACAACATGAAAAGTGTCAGTTCTTACCCCCAAACTGAACCATCTTCAAACTACTTGCAATCCAGCATTTTCCTGAGTGCTCAAACCAGAAACCTAGGATGAAATTGAGGCTGGGTCATAGAGGTTTGTGATGTGACTAAGATTGGAAGAAAACTATTGGCAATGTCAAGAGATGTCCAATATGCTGTCAGAGTAGGAAATGGAAACTCACTCCAGTATTCTTGCCTGGAGAATTCCATGGACAAAGGAGCCTGGTGGGCTACAGTCCACAGGGTCACAAAGAGTCAGACACAACTGAGCGACTAACACACACATCAAATCAGTTGTGAATTCATCCTCCAATCCTCAATCATGCCTAGTTGTATATATTTTACTAGGAATATTTATATCATAATATAAACCCAAGTCAAACTTTAAAGCTCAAGAAAAGGTAATTTTTAAACATATCTAACAAAACAGTGGGAAGGGGAGGAAAAGAAGACATAAGCCACAAGATGAATGGCACATGCAAATGAAAATGAGAGGAAAGCAGGTATAACAGTACTCAGATCAGATAAAATAGTCTTTAAAGCAAATTTCATAATGAAAGACAAAGGACACTATGGGATGATAAAGAGATCAATATAAGAAAATGATATTATACTTGTTAGCATATATCCACCCAATATATTTAGGAGGACCTAAATACATAAAACAAACACTAAAGACATAAAAATAATAATTGAAGGGAATACAATAATAGTAGGAGTTTTAAACACTGCACTGACATCACTGGACAGATCTTCTGGACATAAAATCAGTAAGGCAGCAGAGAATCTAAGTGACACAATAGAATTGATGGACTTAATTGATATCTACAGGACATTACATACAAAAAAACCCAGACTATCCTTTTAAGTGCACATGGAACATTTTCAAGGATAGACCACATACTAGGACATAAAATATGCCTTAAGAAATGTAAGGGGTAGAAATTATTTCACACATCTTTTCTGACCACAACTCTATGCAAATAGTAATAAAATGAGAAATAAAATAAAATGAAAAAAGAATGATTACATGGAAGCTAAAAACACAATACTAAAACCCAATGGGTCAGCAATGAAATGAAAGAAGAAAATCAGAAAATACCTAGAGACAAATGATGATGAAAAGACAACCTTATAAAACCTATGGAATTGAGCAAAAGCAATTCTAAAATGGAAGGTCATAGGGATACAGGACTTTCTCAAAGAAGAAAATCTCAAATATACAACCTAACCTACTACTTAAAAAAATTATAAAAAGAGTAACAAACAGACCCAAAAGTCATCAGAAGGAAGGAAATAACAAGGATCAGAGAGGAAATAAATAAGAGATTAAAAACAATAGAGGAAATAAAAGAAAGATAAAATTTTTTTTTGAGAATGTAAAGAAAATCAAGCCAAGTTCACCAAGAAGAAAAGAGAGCTCGAATTTTTTAAAAAAGTTAAAAAATAAAAATGAAAAATAACAACCAATACCAGAGAAATTTTTGAAAAATAAGAAAATACTATGAATCCTTATGTCAACAAACTGGACAACCTAGAAGAAATGAACAAGTTTCTAGAAATGTACAACCTTCCAAAGTGAGTCAAGAAAAAAAGATAATTTGAACAGAATGATCACTGGAAGTGAAATAGAATCTGTCATCTTAGAAAACTCCCTATGAGCAAAAGTTCAGGTCTGGATGGCTTCACGGGGAAATTTTACCAAATATACAAAGAAAAAAAATTTATATTAGTTCTTCTTGCACTATTCTCAAAGACTGAAAAGAAAGGAACACTCCTAAAGACATTCTAAGAAGCTACCAGCATCCTGATATCAAATCAGGCAAAGATACTACAAAAAAAAAAAAAAAAAGAAAGAAAAGAAAGAGAAAATTATTAAAGATCAGTATCCCTGATTAATGTAAATGGAAAATTCCTCACAAAATATTAGAAAAAAGAATGCAGCAGTAAGTAAAGAGATCATATTCTATGATCAAATTAAATTCATTCCAGGGTCCCAAGAATGGTTCATCATATACAAATCAATTAACATGATACACCACAATAAAAAAAGACAACAAACACTAATCATCTCAATAGATGAAGAAAAAGTCTTTGATAAAATTCAGCATCCATTCATGATAAAAACTTTCACCAAAGTGGCAAAGGGGGAACATGTCTCAGCATAAACTTTTTATGTCAAATCCACAGTCAGTATAATGCTCAACAGTGAAAAGCTGAAAACCATTCAGTTAAAATCTAGGACAAGGGTGCCCATTCTCACCAATTCTATTCAATATAGTATTCAAAGTACTGCCGATAGCAGTCAGACAGGAAGAGAAAATAAATGGTATCTAAATTGGGAGCTTAGCAGGTGGTGCACAAGACATAAGTGAAGCAATTTTGCTTCTTGGGTTGGGAAGATCCCCTGGAAACAGCATGGCAAGTCATTTCCTAGGCAGGTTGATAAGAAGTCTAGGGCTCCCCAAGGAGAGAGGGGTCTGGAATTCTCAAAGAGGAAGAAAGGGCAAACTTTATTCCCCTCTACATTCCTTCAGTTCAGTTCAGTCACTCAGTCATGTCCGACTCTTTGCGACCCCATGAATCGCAGCACGCCAGGCCTCCCTGTCCATCACCAACTCCCAGAGTCTACTCAAACTCATGCCCATCGAGTCGGTGATGCCATCCAGCCATCTCATCCTCTGTCGTCCCCTTCTCCTCCTGCCTCCAATGCCTCCCAGCATCAGGGTCTTTTCCAATGAGTCAACTCTTCAGATGAGGTGGCCAAAGTACTGGAGTTTCAGCTTCAGCATCAGTCCTTCCAATGAACACCCTGGACTGATCTCCTTTAGGGTGGACTGGTTGGATCTCCTTGCAGTCCAAGGGACTCTCAAGAGTCTTCTCCAACACCACAGTTCAAAAGCATCAATTTTTTGGCGCTCAGATTTCTCCACAGTCCAACTCTCACATCCATACATGACCGCAGGAAAAACCACAGCCTTAATGAGACAGACCGTTGTTGGCAAAGTGATGTCTCTGCTTTTTAATATGCTATCTAGGTTGGTCATAACTTTCTTCCCAAGGAGTAAGCGTCTTTTAATTTCATGGCTACAGTCATCATCTGCAGTGATTTTGGAGCACCCAAAAATAAAGTCTGACACTGTTTCCCCATCTATTTCCCGTGAGGTGGTGGGACCAGATGCCATGATCTTAGTTTTCTGAATGTTAAGCTTTAAGCCAACTTTTTCACTCTCCTCTTTCACTTTCATCAAGAGGCTCTTTAGTTCCTCTTCACTTTCTGCCATAAGGGTGGTGTCATCTGCATATCTGAGGTTATTGATATTTTTCTCAGCAATCTTAATTCCGGATTGTGCTTCATCCAGCCCAGCAATTCTCATGATGTGCTCTGCATATAAGTTAAATGAGCAGGGTGACGATATACAGCCTTGACGTACTCTTTTTCCTATTTGGAACTAGTCTGTTTTTCCATGTCCAGTTCTAACTGTTGCTTCCTGACCTGCATACAGGTTTATCAAGAGGCAGGTCAGGTGGTCTGGTATTCTCATCTCTTTCAGAATTTTCCACAGTTTATTGTGATCCACACAGTCGAAGGATTTGGTGTAGTCAATAAAGCAGAAATAGATGTTTTTCTGGAACTCTTGCTTTTTTGATGATCCAGCGGATATTGGCAATTTGATCTCTGGTTCTTCTGCCTTTTCTAAAACCAGCTTGAACATCTGGAAGTTCACAGTTCATGTATTGCTGAAGCCTGGCTTGGAGAATTTTGAGCATTACTTTGCTAATGTGTGAGATGAGTGCAACTGTGCAGTAGTTTGAGCATTCTTTAGGATTGCCTTTCTTAGGGATTGGAATGAAAGCTGACCTTTTCCAGTCCTGTGGCCACTGCTGAGTTTCCCAAATTTGCCGGCATATTGAGTGCAGAACCTTCACAGCATCATCTTTCAGGATTTGAAATAACTCAACTGGAATTCCATCACATCCACTAGCTTTGTTGGTAGTGATGCTTTCTAAGGCCTACTTGACTTCACATTCCAGGATGTCTGGCTCTAGGTGAGTGATCACACCATTGTGATTATCTGGGTCATGAAGAATTTTTTGGACAGTTCTTCTGTGTATTCTTGCCACCTCTTCTTAATATCTTCTGCTTCTGTTAGATCCATACAATTTCTGTCCTTTACCGAAGTCGTCTTTGCCTGAAATGTTCCCTTGGTATCTCTAATTTTCTTGAAGAGATCTCTAGTCTTTCCCATTCTGTTGTTTTCCTCTATTTCTTTGCATTGGTCGCTGAGGAAGGCTTTCTTATCTCTTCTGGCTATTGTTTGGAACCCTGTATTCAAATAGGAATATCTTTCCTTTTCTCCTTTGCTTTTCGCTTCTCTTCTTTTCACAGCTATTTGTAAGGCCTCCTCAGACAACCATTTTGCCTTTTTGCATTTCTTTTCCATGGGAATGCTCTTGATCCCTGTCTCCTGTACAATGTCATGAACCTCCGTCCATAGTTCATCAGGCTCTCTGTCTATCAGATCCAGTTCCTTAAATCTATTTCTTACTTCCACTGTATAGTCATAAGGGATTTGATTTAGGTCATACGTGAATAGTCTAGTGGTTTTCCCTACTTCAGTTTAAGTCTGAATTTGGCAATAAGGAGTTCATGATCTGAGCCACAATCAACTCCTGGTCTGTTTTTGCTGACTGTATAGAGCTTCTCTGTCTTTGGCTGCAAAGAATATAATCAATATGATTTTGGTGTTGACCATCTGGTGATGTCCACGTATAGAGTCTTCTCTTGTGTTGTTGGAAGAGGGTGTTTTCTATGACCAATGCGTTCTCTTGGGAAAATTCTATTAGACTTTACCCTGCTTCATTCCATACTCCAAGGCCAAATTTGCCTGTTACTCCAGGAGTTTCTTGACTTCCTACTTTTGCATTCTAGTCCCCTATAATGAAAAGGACATCATTTTTGGGTGTTAGTTCTAAAAGGTCTTGTAGGTCTTCATAGAACCGTTCAACTTCAGCTTCTTCAGCATTACTGGTTGGGGCATAGGCTTGGATTACCATGATATTGAATGATTTGCCTTGGAAACGAACAGAGATCATTCTGTCATTTTTGAGATTGTATCCAAGTACTGCATTTCGGACTCTTCTGTTGACCATGATGAGTACTCCATTTCTTCTAAGGGATTCCTGCCCACAGTAGTAGATATAATGGTCATCTGAGTTAAATTCACCCATTCCAGTCCATTTTAGTTCACTGATTCCTAGCATGTCGACATTCACTCTTGCCATCTCCTGTTTGACCACGTCCAATTTGTCTTGATTCATGGACCTAACATTCCAGGTTCCTATGCAATATTGCTCTTAACAATAATGTATCCTGCCTGAAGACAGTCTCTGGATTAAACCTTCTGGCTAGTCCTGTTATCTTAAAATGTAAATTATGGCAGTAGGTCTGGTGAGGCCTTTACAACCTCCAGACATTCTTTGGATTCATTGAAGAGTATGTAACTCCATTGCTAACACTAGCAAGGGGGTACTCTTTCTATCCCCTTCTGATGTCTATGTCAGAAGCTTTCTCTATCTCCTTTATACTTTAATAAAACTTTATTACATGAAAGCTCTGAGTGATCAAGCCTCATCTCTGGCCCCAGATTGAATTCTTCTCCAGAGGCCAAGAATCCTGGCGTCTTTTTGAGGTTCAGCAACAACCTTTCATCTTGGAGGCTCATTTGGGATTCTTCAGTACAAGGTAAGGATGCTTGGAGCTCTAGTGCTTTGTTCTCCTAGCAAACACATTTTCTGCTGTACATTACTAACTCTATGGTGTGCTTGCGTGAATGAATGAAATGCCCTGCAGGAAGCAAGTGAGGAGCCTTGCTCTGCGATTCCGCAGTGACCTCATACGGCTTATGGCAGAAACCTGTTGGGGGTGTATACCGACCTGCCAATGCCAAGAGGCACCCAATGGCTCCTTTGGGGACCGACCAGAAATGGGCAAAGTGTGTGGACCAAACTCTCCTTTCTCGGTCATACTTTTTGGTCTCTTTGACCATTTCATAACTACTTGTAAATTAGAAGTACTAACCTGATCTGTTGGATCATAGCCTTTCAAGGGACTTGTGATCTATGCTGTTACTGTGTACTATGACTTAGATCCCAAATTTGGATTGGTAGTCAGGAAGCACCTAGCCTCACTAGGAATTGAAAGTTCAGAAGTTAGATGGAACTTTAGCTCCAAGAGCATCTCTGAGGTTAAAAGTTACTCAGATTGGAACTACAGTGTTTTATTTTTATTTTATTTTTTTTCCCCCTTTGGTAATACTGGCTCTTAGTGGACGAGAGGAGACTCTTATACTGGTGTGGTGATGCTTGGAAGGAACATCTTAGTTTTATGTTAGTATCGGTCTTACTGTGCTCAGGAGTATACTCAGGGTTGTGCACAAGCACTCAGGTGACAAATGTTTCCCCCAGCAGTCTTAGCCTGGGTGGCATTCCAGAAGGTTACTCTGATCACACCCTGGGTGGCATCAAAGGCAAGTAAGGTTTTAATGGTGAGGAGCTGGACGTCAGTCAGGGATGCCATCAGGTCTACCCCTGGCGCATCTCCACCCCGTCTCAGTGGTAGAACCAGGAGAGATGTGCCAGTAAGGGACAAAGTCCGACCAGGAAAGAAAAGCTTTGGTGTAATGTCTGTCTACACCCCCATCTAGAGCAGGGAGGGATGCCTCCGGTAGAAAGAGGGCGCTGGTTGCTTTTTTTCTCTCTTACAGATGGGAGCTAACAATTCCAGCCTCAGTCCTTTGAACTGTATCCTGAAAAACTGGGATAGATTTGATCACCAGGGCTTAAAGAAGACACACCTGGTCTTCCTATATGATACTGCATGGCCACGGTATCCATTGGAGGATGGCAAATTGTGGCTGGTTGGAGGGTCTCTTAAGTATAATACTGTTTTTCAATTAGACCGGTTCTGTAGAAAACAAGGGAAATGGGTAGAAGTAGCATATGTGTTGCCTTTTTTCTCTCTGCAAAATATGCCAGACTTGCGTCCTAAGGGTATAGATTTGGGTGTGACTCCTTCAGCTCCCTCCTGTCCTCCTACTTTGCTAAATGAGATGGAGGACAGGAGACAAAGAGATAAAGAAAAGCAGGTTTCTCCAATCTATCCTGGGGATCATATGTGCAGAGCAGCCAGAGAGACTAAGGAACATCCACACAAGCTGTTGCCTCTTCATGAAGCACCCATCGGGAGAAAGTCTATGAGAGTTAATAAACTTTTTTCTTATCATGAAATACAAAGAATCAAGGAAGATCTGGGAGACTATTTAGAGGACCCAGAAAAATGTATTAGTGCTTTTAAAGGTGTTACTCTGCTTTATGACCTTACTTGGAAGGATGTGATGTATATCTTGGGACAAACACTGACTCCTGACTCAAAAACTCCGAGTTTTGGGGAAAGTGTTGCTTATGGAGATGAATGGCTTGGTAGGAAAGAGGTGGGACAAGATAACCACCCTCCCCACTGGGAATCAGGTGGTCACAATTACAGAACCAGATTGGGACTACAAACAACACAGCTAAAGGAAGATGGGATCAGAGTCATTTTGTCAGATATATTCTTGAAAGACTCAGGCAGGCACATGCTAAGCCTCTAAACTATGGCAAATGGGCAACATAGAACAGGAGGAGAAGGAAGCTCCTGGTAAATTCCTAGATAGACTGAGAGAAGCCCTTCGCAGATTCACTGAGATTGATCCCGAAAGTGAAGAGGGAAAAGTGATCTTAAAGGATAGATTTCCCACTCAGTCGGCTCCAGATACCCGCTGTAAAAGGGTGTATGGATCAAATCAGTCTTTAGATAATCCGTTACCACTGTCTCAGACAGTCTATTATGGTAAGGAATATGAGGAAAAGAAAGAAAGGCAGAAAAGGACAAAGGAACAGGCGAAAGCTCTCTCAATGGCTATGAAAACCATTCTTAAACAGCCTGAGAAAAATGCCCAGAGGGACCCAGGTGAAAAGAGATGGGTTTGCTATTACTGTGGAAACCTCAAGCAGGATTGCCCTCAGGCATCTAAGCCGCCCCCGGCTCCATGTCTGATCTGCAAAGGACCATACTGGAAGAGAGACTGCCCCTAGAGGTGTAGGTTTCAGGGGTCGGACTCTCAAGACAATCAGGACTGAAGGTGCCCAGGGGTCCCCACACAAGCTCCTGTCCTAATTACACCTGAGGAACCCCGGGTATTAATAACTGTGGGGGGGCCTATCCATCAATTTCCTTTTAGATACTGGGGCAACTTACTCTGTGCTTACTGAAGCCCCTGGCTCACTTTCTTCCTGATTCGCTTCCGTAATGGGACTGTCTGGCTGAGCCAAAAGGTATTACTTCAGTTCTTCTGTAAGCTGTGATTTCTTCTGTGCTATTTTCACACGAGTTTCTGATTGTGCCAGAGTCTCCCTCATCCCTTTTGGGGAGGGATATACTGAGCAAGGTCCATGCCTCTGTTTTCATGAATATAGAGCCTTCCTTTTCTCTCCCTTTTATTGAACAAAATGTAAATCCTAGAGTACGGTCTGATGGAAAATCTGTGAGTCAAGCACAAAATGATATTTCTATAGTTGTCAAGCTCAAAGACCCATACTTATTTCCACATAAGAAGCAGAATCCACTGAAACCTGAGGTTAAGGAAGGGTTAAAACCCATTATTGAAAATTTAAAGTAGCAGGGACTGTTAATTCCCTGTAACACTCCTATTTTGGGTATAAAGAAATCAAATGGCAAATGGAGACTAGTTCAAGATTTACAAATAATAAATAAGGTTGTAGTTCCTTTACACCCCGTAGTGCCTAATCCTTACCCTCTACTGTCTGAAATTCCTGAACGAGCCAAATATTTCTCAGTAATTGATTTGAAAGATGCCTTCTATTCAGTGCCTTTGGCGGAGGGAAGTCAGTTTCTATTTGCCTCTGAGGACCCTATGCAGCCAGCTTCTCAGTTAACCTGGACAGTTTTGTGCCAGAAATTTTGTGACAGTCCTCACTAATTTGGACAAAGTTTGTCACGGAATCTACAAAACTTTTATAGCTCCGAAGCGGTGGTGTTACAATATGCAGATGATATTTTGCTCTGTGCTGAGACAGAGGAAGCTTGTTCACGAGCCTCAGAAGATTTCTTAAACTTTCTGGCAGGCTTCGGCTACAGGGCATCAAGAGAAAAGGCTCAGCTTTGTCAACAATCTGTTAGATATCTGGGCCTAATTATATCGGAAGGGACTGGGGCCATAGGCCCCGAGAGAATCAAACCTATACTAAATCAGCAACCCATTCCAGTATTTTTACCTGGAGAACCCCATGGAAAAAGGAGCCTGGCAGGCTACAGCTCATAGGATTGCAAAGTCGGACACAACTGAAGCAACTGGGCGCACATATATTCAAACTGGAAAGGAAGAGGAAAACTGTCATTATATGCAGATGACATGACACTATATATAGAAAACCCTAATGACTGCACACAAAACCCACTAGAACTAATAAATTCAGCAAAGTAGGAGGATGAAAAATTAACATAGAAATCTGTTGCATTTCTTTACACTAACAATGAACTATCAGAAAGGGAAAGTAAAAATGATTCTGCTTTAAATGCATCAAAAAATACCAAAGAATAAATATAACCATGGATGTGAAAGATCTAAAGGCTGAGAACTGTAAAATATTGATAAAAGAAACATGATTTATAGAAGTGGAAAGGTGTTCTTGTATTGGAAGAATTAATACTGTTAAAACGGCCATACTACCCCAAAGCAATCTACAGATTTAATGCAATTCCTGTCAAATTACCCATGACATTTTTCACAAAATTATAGCAAATAATTCTAAAATTTGTATGGAACCAGGAAAGATCCAGTAATCCAGAGGAAAAAGAACAAATCTAGAGATAGATCCTTCTCAGGACTCAAACAATACTACAAAGCTACAGTAATTAGTGTGATACTGGCACAAAAGAAGATATATGGATGAATGGAGATATATATGAAGGAGAGAACATGGAAACAAACCCTCAAACCTACAGTTAATTAATCTTTCACAAAGGGGGCAAGAGTAAACAACAGAGAAAAAGTCTCTTCAGCAAGTGGCATTGGGAATCCGGACTTCTGAACGTAAATCAATGAAGTTAAAAAACACTCCCCTTGAACCATTTGTTGTGTTGTTCAGTCATTCAGTCGTATTCAACTCTTTCCAACCCCATGTACTGCAGCATGCCAGACTTTCCTGTCCTTCAGCATCCCTTTGAGCTTTCCCAAATTCATGTTCATTGAGCCAGTGATGCCATCCAACCATCTCATCCTCTGTCGTCCCCTTTTCCTCCTGCCTTCAATCTTTCCCAGCATCAGGGTCTTTTCATATGAGTCAGTTCTTTGCATTAGGCAGCCAAAGTATCGGAGCTTCAGTTTCAGCATCAGTCCTTCCAATGAATATTCATGATTGATTTACTTTAGGATTGACTGACTTGCTCTCCTCGCAGTCCAAGGGACTCTCAAGAGTCTTATCCAACACCACAGTTAAAAAACATCAATTCTTCAGTGCTCAACTTTCTTTATAGTCCAACTCTCACATCCGTATGTGACTACTGGAAAAACCATAGCTTTGACCAGACACACCTTTGTTGGTAAAGTAATGTCTCTGCTTTTTAATATGCTGTCTAGGTTGGTCATAAGATAAGAAAGCCTTCCTTAATGAACAGTGCAAAGAAATAGAAGAAAATAATAGATCTCTTTCTTGAGATCTCTTCAAGAAAATTAGAGATACCAAAGGAACATTTCATGCAAAGATGGGCACAATAAAGGACAGAAATGGTGTGGACCTAACAGAAGCAGGAAATATTAAGAGGTGGCAATCCCAAAGAAAGGCAATGCCAAAGAATGCTCAAACTACTGCACAATTGCACTCATCTCACACGCTAGTAAAGTAATGCTCAAAATTCTCCAAGCCAGGTTTCAACAGTATGTGAACTGTGAATTTCCAGATGTTCAGCTGGATTTAGAAACAGCAGAGGAACCAGAGATCAAATTGCCAACATCTGCTGGATCATCAAAAAAGCAAGAGAGTTCCAGAAAAACATCTATTTCTGCTTTATTGGCTATGCCAAACTTTTGACTGTGTGGATCACCATAAACTGTGGAGAATTCTGAAAGAGATGGGAATATCAGACCACCTGACCTGCTTCTTGAGAAACCTGTATGCAGGTCAGGAAGCAACAGTTAGAACTGGACATGGAACAACAGACTGGTTCCAAATAGAAAAGGAGTACATCAAGATTGTATATTGTCACCCTACTTATTTAACTTATATGCAGAGTACATCATGATAAATGCTGGGCTGGATGAAGCACAAGCTGGAATCAAGATTGCCGGGAGAAATATCAATAACCTCAAAACCACCATATGACACCACCCTTGTGGCAGAAAGTGAAGAAGATTTAAAGAGCCTATTGAAGAAAGTTAAAGAGGAGAGTGAAAAAGTTGGCTTAAAACTCAAAAATCAGAAAACTAAGATCATGGCACCTGGTCCCATCACTTCATGACAGACAGATGGGGAAACAGTGACAGACTTTATTTTTTGGGGCCCAAAATCAGTGCAGATGGTGACTGCAGCCATGAACTTTTAATTTCATGTGTCCTTTAAGACACTTACTCCTTGAAAGAAAAGTTATGACCAACCTAGACAGCATATTAAAAGGCAGAGACATTACTTTGCCAACAAAGGTCCGTCTAGTCAAAGCTATGGTTTTTTAAGTAATCTTGTATGGATGTGAGAGCTGGACTATAAGGAAAGGTGAATGTTGATGAATTGATGCTTATGAACTGTGGTGTTGAAGAAGACTCTTGAGAGTCCCTTGGATTGCAAGGAGATTGAACCAGTCCATCCTAAAGGAAATCAATCCTGAATATTCATTGGAAGGACTGACGCTGAAGCTGAAACTCCAACACTTTGGCTGCCCGTTGAGGAGAACTGACTCATTTGAAAAGACCCTGATGCTGTGAATGATTGAAGGTGGGAGAAGGACACAACAGAGGATGAGATGGTTGGGTGGCATCACGGACTCAATGGACATGAGTTTGAGTAAGCTCTGGGAGTTGGTGATGGACAGAGAGGCCTGGTGTGCTCGTTCCATGGAGTCGCAAAGAGTCAGACACGACTGAGTGAATGAACTGAGGTTGATCATAGTTTTTCTTCCAAGGAGCAAGTATCTTTTAATTTCATGGCTACAGTTCACCATCTGCAGTGATTTTTGAGCCCAAGAAAAAAAACTGTCACTATTCCCATTGTTTCCTCATCTATTTGCCATGAAGTGATGGGACTGGATGCCATGATCTTAATTTTTTGAATGTTGAGTTTTAAGCCACCTGTTTTACTCTCCTCTTTCACTTTCATCAAGAGGCACTTTAGTTCCTCTTCACCTTCTTCCATAAAGGTAGTGTCATCCACGTATCTGTGGTTATTGATATTTCTCCTAGCAATCTTGATTCCAGCTTATGCTTCCTCCAATCTGACATCTCACATGATGTACTCTGCATATAAGTTAAATAAGCAGGGTGACAGTAAAAAGCCTTGATGTACTCCTTTCCCTATCTGGAACCTGTCTGTTGTTCCATGTCCAGTTCTAACCATTTCTTCCCAACCTACATACAGATTTTTCAGGAGACAGGCCAGGTGGTCTGGTATTCCCATCTCTTGAAGAATTTTCCACAGTTTATTGTGATCCACAGTCAAAGGCTTTGGCATAGTCTATAAAGCAGAAATAAATATTTTCCTGGAACTCTCTTGCTTTTTCAATGATCCAATGGATGTTGGTAATTTGATCTCTGGTACCTCTGCCTTTTCTAAATCCTGCTTGAATATCTGGAAGTTTATGGTTCACGTACTGTTGAAGCCTGGCTTGGAGAATTTTGAACATTACTTTCCTAGTGTGCAATTGTGTGGTAGTTTGAACATTTTTGGCATTGCCTTTCTTTGGGATTGAAATGAAAACTGACCTTTTCCAGCCCTGTGGTCACTGCTGAATTTTCCAAATTTGCTGGCATATTGAGTTGAGCACTTTCACAGCACCATCTTTTAGGATTTGAAATAGCTCAACTAGAATTCCATCAGCTCCATTAGCTTTGTTTGTAGTGATGCTTCCTAAGGTCCACTTGACTTTGCCTTCCAGGCTGTCTGGGGTATGTTTAGGGGTATAGGGAGTATGAATTGGGACATGAAGTATCTAGTACAGTCATCTAGGTGAGAGATGATAGTGGCTTGATGAGCAATGATGAACATTAAGGAGAAGGGGATGACAGAGGATGAGATAGTTGGATGGACATGAGTTAGCGTAAACTTCAAGAGTTGGCGATGGACAGGGAGGCCTGGTGTGCTGCAGTCCATGGGGTTGCAAGAGTCAGACACAGCTGAGCAACTGAACTGAACTGAACTGATGAACATTGGTTGAGTTGGTCTGCTGACAGATTCCAAACGTATTTAAAGATGTTTGAGTCAGAGATGTCAGGAATGCTTCCAAGGTTTTTGGTCAGTAATTGTAAGAATATTTGCCATTGACTCTGATGGGGCATATTTGGAATTTGGTTTTATATATGTTAGATAAACATATTAAACATTTAGCTATCCACAAGATATCACATGATGGTTTTTGTACATGGTTATGAAGTTCAAATGAGGGGTCTGTGCCGGGGATGCAAGTGTAGCATGAATCATTGCAGAGACATTGTCAATACTATGAAGCTGCGAGTGACCTTCAGGAAATCTAAACCTGAACTTTTTCAAAATGTTTAAGATAATGGGGAGAAGAGGATGATGAGGAGAAACTACTAGGAAGAGTGGTGAAAGAGACATAAGGAAAACAGTGAGGCAGGTAGGATCATGGGATACCTTTAATAGAAGTGCTACTGAGATCATTAGCAGAATTTGAAAGTTTGGTGACTTCACACAGATAATCTTGTTATTTAAAAGTATTGCTCACTATTGGTTAGATTCAGGAACATTTAGAGAAAGTTAAAATTAAGCAACATTTTCTCCTACATATTGCAGCCTCCTCCCCCTAAAATGTAAAATCTATGTTCCCTAATCTCATTGCTCAATTTCACAGAATTTTAATACATTATTTGGTATGAAAATCTTTAAAAAAGTGTTAGTTGCTCAGTCATGTCTGACAGTTTGTGACCCCATGGACTGTAGCCCACCAGGCTCCCCTGTCCTTGGGATTCTCCAAGCAAGAATACTGAAGGAGGTAGCCATTCCCTTCTCCAGGGGATCTTCTTGACCCAGGGATGGAACTCAAGTCTTCTGCATTGCAGGCAGATTCTTTACCAGGGAAAGAATCTCAGCTACTAGGGAAGCCTAAAAGTCCTTAAGGTCAGTAGGAAAAAGTTTTACTCTCATTTTAGTTATTTATGTAAAATTTTATTGAAGTATAGTTGACATACAGTAAGTTTCAGGTGTACAACATAGTGACTATGTCTATTTGTCTCCTTGTTGTGCTTAAATTAACTCTCTGTGCTTGTGATAAGTCACTCAGTCATATCCAACTCTTTGCAACCCCCTGGACTGTAGTCTGCCAGATTTCTCTGTCAAGGCACTCTCCAGGCAAGAATATTGGAGCCAGTAGCCATTTCTCACTCCAGGGAATCTTCCCAACTCAGATATTAAACTCATGTCTCTTGCTTCTCCTACTTAGCAGGCAGATTCTTTATCACTGAACCACCTGGGAAAGAGCAACAGGAATGGTGCCAACGAGTGCTGGGTTAGTTAGGTGGATGAAGAGTTAAGAAAAAAAAAAAAAAGTATCACCCACCAGTGTTTCCATCCCCATGGAAAGTTCTACCAAATCTCTGCCCCTTTAGCACCGGCCCTAAAATTACTCAATTAATTTTTTTCTTGTATGACTCTGGTACTTTTCAAGCTTCTGCTGCTGTTCTGGAATCAGAGCAAGTTAGTTTGTGTGTGAGTCCTTCAAAACTAGAGTCTCAGTCTCATACTGAACTCTGGCTCCCTGGGATGTAAAAACCCCACTAGTTTTCAAAGCCAGACATTATGGGGCCTCATCTTCCTAGCGCAGGTCCCCTGGTCTGGGGACCCCAGCGAAGGGCCAGAACCCTTGCTTTTCAGGGCTGAATTCTGCAGTTGTGCTCACAGCTCATGGCACTGGGAATGCAGGTTCTGAATCACTATATATCTATGCATTGCCTGTTTTAAATTTTAATTTATTTTTGGCTGTGCTGGGTCTTCATTGCTGCATGAGGATTTTCTCTAGTTGTGGCGAGTGGGGGCTACCCTCTAGTTGTGATGCACAGGCTTCTCATTGCAGTGGCTTCTCTTGTTGCAAAGTATGGGCTCTGGAGCACAGGCTCAACAGTTGTGGTACATACGCTTAGTTACTCCATGGCATGTGTGATCTTCCTGTATGAGAGATCGAACCCATGTCTCCTGGATTTGCAGGCAGATTCATTACCAATGAGCCACCAGGGAAGCCCCTATGCAGAGTCTTTATATCCTTAGTTATGGAAAATCTGCTCTATTGGTCTTTAACTCACTCTCAGAGATCGTTGTTCTACATACGGTTGTAGTTTTAGTTTGTCTGTGGAAGGAAATGAGCTCAGGATCTCCAACTCAGCTATCTTGCTTTCGAAACATATACTCTTGGGACTTCCCTGGCAGTCCAGGTTGAAACTTTGCCTTCCAGTTCAATTCCTGGTTGAGGAACTAAGATCCCACAGGCCTCATGGCCAAAAAACCAAAACATTAAATAAAAAAAAAAAAAAAAGAAACAATATTGTAACAAATCCAATATAAACTTTAAAAATGACCAAACTAAAAAAAAATTAAAAATATACATTCATTTTTAATGCATATAAGCACTTTCTGCACTCAAAGTGAGGCTAGTGTAGTAGAAAATTGCTCTCAGCACATATTCTGAATAATAGGAAACTGGAAATATTTTTATATCTAGTTACAATTGGCAATATTTATTTTAGTTTTATATATAAAGTTACACTTTACAATTTTATTGTTACATGTCTGTCACAAGATTTGCATCTGAACATTGAAATAATTACACACATATGTTTTAAATTTGTGATAATCAAATTTTTCCTAAAGAATGACTATCTAAAATATATTTTCTGTTGTAGGAATTTCCAACAGAATTCATCTGATGGAAAATGTGGATACCTCAAGTCAGTGAGTATTATTTCTGATGTTTGTATTAGACAGCTTCATTACATTTGTGAAAAAAGCTTATTTGCTCTGATAACTAAAAGAATTATTGTGTTCAAAGTCAATATTTTAATTCTTAAATAGATATTATGGAAAAAACTTAGGATGTTCATTCAAATTACTCAACTACACATGATTTATGAAGGATTATGATCTCTCAAACATTCTTGAAGGATAAAACAATAAGTTTTATATGTAATGAAATCAAAAGTCAAAAAAATAAATTTAGTTTTTAAAAATTTCAAGAACCAGTAAATAAGAAAACATCAAACAAATTCATTTAATGGAGTAGATATTTTAAAGTTATCTATGTAAGTCATTTTAAATGTATTTGAGAAGGTTTGAAATTGATACTTTCATAATGTTCAAAATATGAGAGGTGTGAAATAATGAACAGTCTTTTATTTTTCCTAATTTCTTTCTCAGAACAAATATTATATTTGTCTAGATGTTATTCCAGAGATATTGTAGGAACATAAAATTATATACATGCTATATGCTAAATCAAATGTTATATAATCATGGAAGAACAGACTGGTTTCAAATAGGAAAAAGAGTACATCAAGGCTGTATATTGTCACCCTGCTTATTTAACTTATATGCAGAGCACATCATGAAAAATGCTGAGCTGGAAGAAACACAAGCTGGAATCAAGACTGCTGGGAGAAATATCAATAACCTCAGATATGCAGATGATATCACCCTTATGGCAGAAAGTGAAGAAGAACTAAAGAGCCTCTTGATGAAAGTGAAAGATGAGAGTGAAAAAGTTGACTTAAAGCTTAACATTCAGAAAACTAAGATCATGGCATCTGGTCCCATCACTTCATGGCAAATAGATGGGGAAACAGTGGAAACAGTGGCTGACTTTATTTTTCTGGGCTCCAAAATCACTGTGGATGGTGATTGCAACCGTGAAATTAAAAGACATTTACTCTTTCAAAGGAAAGTTATGACAAACCTAGACAGCATATTGAAAAACAGAGACATTACTTTGTCAACAAACATCCATCCAGTCAAGGCCATGGTTTTTCCAGTGGTCATGTATGGATGTGAGAGCTGGACTATAAAGAAAGCTGAGCATAGAAGAATTGATGCTTTTGAACTGTGATGTTGGAGAAGGCTCTTGAGAGTCCCTTGGACTGCAAGGAGATCCAACCAGTCCATCCTAAAGGAGATCAGTCCTGGGTGTTCATTGGAAGGACTGATGTGGAAGCTGAAACTCCAGTACTTTGGCCGCCTGATGTGAAGAGCTGACTCATTGGAAAAGACCCTGATGCTGGGAAAGGTTGAGGGCAGGAGGAAAGGAGACGATGGAGGATGAGATGGTTGGATGGCATCACCGACTCAATGGACATAGATTTGGGTGGACTCCAGGAGTTGGTGATGGACAGGGAGGCCTGGCGTGCTGTGGTTCATGGGGTCACAAAGAGTCGGACACGACTGAGCGACTGAACTGAACTGAATTATAAACAATAGTCCTGCTTCTTTATTTTTTTATTTAAGTAACTTTCTTGCAAATTGTTCCATGTCAACATATAAAGAGCTATCTCATTTTTTCTAAACAATTGCAAGTATTATGATAAAATGTAACTGCTTACTTGATAAAATATTCTCAGAGAAATGTTAACTTGTCCTATTGTGATTATATATTTTTTCTTTTCCCTTTTAGTACTTCTGATGTTTGCTTTATATATCTTTGTTTCTTTGCTGTTAAGGTAGCTAATAGTTTATGATCTATTTTCTTTGTGAATTGTACCTTTTATCATTAAAAATATTTATCTTTGTTTCATTTAAAATAAATTACTTCTAAAAAATTTAACTGCTTATTTCAATGAATATTTAGTTTCATCCCAGAATTTGGTAATTATAGAAAAATTCTCCACTATAGCATGACATACCGTATTATTTGCCATAGAGCATATCCATAATATAAATCTCCTGCAGTGCAATTTCTGTATCCAAAAAATATGTAAATTAAGCTTTGATAGATGTTTAATGTTTAATAGAGCTTGTGCACTTACTATCCCCAAATAGCATCATTCAAAAGTGTCTGATTCCCTACATCTTTACCAACAAAGTGTGTTACGAATCTGTTTGATTTTGACAATAAAGCCTTTACCAATGGAAACAGTTGTCTTGAGTCATTTAAATTTAAAATTTCCTATTGTTTGTGACACCAAGCATCTCTTTTTGGTATTCCTTTTATTTAAACTATCTGTTCATGTCATTGTGGATTAATAACACGAACACAATGTTGAGCAAAAAATAAGACACAAAATAGTTTTTTCTATAAAATTCCATTTATTTATACATAACTCTAATCTCTGCTGTTATAAATTAGGACAGAATTTATTTTAGAGGGGATTTATTTCTAGAAGGTATAATAATGGAAATGAATAATAGTTACCATGGTTAGAAGTCATTCCTAGAGACAAAGTCCAAGAGGCATTTCTCAAGTGCTTGTGATATTGTTTAACACAATTGACCAGGGGATGTTTGCAGACACTAACACCTGTGGTTGGTGATTTGTTACATAAGTGAACACTGAAACATGTTCAGTCACTAAAGTTTCAGTAACAAAAGATATATCAATATGTTTCTGGTCAAAACCTTGTTAATTATCTGGTGCTGATTACTTGGATGTTGTATTTGTTTCCTAGAGCTTCTATAACAAAGTAGCACAACTTGAGGGTCTTAAAAGAACAGAATTTTTTTTTTTTCACAGCTCTGGAAGATAGAAGTTCAAAATAAAGTGGTCAGCAGGTCCTACATATGAGCATATTTGATTAGGCTTCTCTCTAAAGACAGAACTAACTTTAACTTGATCATATCCACCAAGACCTATTTCAAATAAGTCCATATTCTCAAGTACTGGGGTATTAGGACCTTGACATATATTTTGGGTTAGGACCTTAACATATATTTATATGTTAAGATCTCAACATTTAAATATACAAGTATATTTATTTTGTGAAAATTAAACAAGCTCTACATTAGTAGTCTGTGCAGTTTTCTGTGTGTTTTATTTACACTATGAATTTGTTTAATAGAATAGATGATTTCATTTACATTAGGAAAAAAATTAAATACCTAGAAGTATCTGGAGTAAATATCAGAAGATATTCATTATTTCTATGTAGAAAATTATGAAGTTTACTGAAAATTATTAAAGAAGATGTAAATTACTAGTGATATCTCTTGCTAATTCATTGAAATATTTACTTACATTATAAATATGCAAACTCTACCCAAAGTAATCTAAACACTTAGTGTAACTAAAACAAACACCCTATCATTGTTTATTCTAATCAATTATTTCTAAACTTAATCAATTATTTCTAAAAATATATAGTAGGGCAAAGAGCCTAGAATAGATATTTTATTTCTAAAACTGAAGAATGGTAAGAGAGAATTTGGCATGGTAAATACAAAACTACATATTATAAAGCAACCTTAATTTAGATTCTTGATAATGAAATAAGTCAGACAGAAACAAATAAATATTACATGATATCACATACATATTGAATCTGAAAAAGCCAAATTCAGATAACAGAGAAAGAAGTGATTGTCACCAGGAACTGTGAGTGGACTGTGGAAATATTAATCAAAGGATATAAATTTCCAGTTATAAGATTAACAAGTTATAGGGATCTAATGTACAGTATGATGAATAAGGTAATAATATTGTAGTATATACTTGGAAGTTGCTAATAAACTAGATCTTCAAAGTTTTCATCACAAAAAAGAAATATATGTCTGTGATAAGAGAGATGTGCTAGTTAATGCAACGATGATAGTCATTTTGCAATACAAATGTATCAAATCAACATGCTTGACTTACACAATGTTGGATATTGATTATATCTCAGTAAAACTTTGGAATAAAGTCTTTGGGTCTATCAAAAAGATACTACTTAAAAAGTAGAAAAAAAAAAAGTGACAACATGGAAAAATGTTTGCTGCAAATGTAACCAACAATATGGGGACAGCCCCACCTATTAGTGTCCCCATAGTAGTCATCCTATGCTGTCCAGAGTCACCCCTAGAACATACGGCTCTGGTGACCAGAAGAGTCTGCTGCTGGCCCCATAGGACATCTCCTACGTAAGACCACTTCTCCAAGAACAAGAAACAAGACCAAACTACCTAATACAGAGACATAAACACAGAGATTTAGAGGAAATGATAGCGACAAAATATTCTAAATGAAAGAGCAAGGTAAAATCACAGAAAAAGAAGTAAAATGGATATAATCAATCTACCTGACAGAGTTCAAGGAAATGATCATAGAGATACTCAATGAACTCAGGAGAAGAAAGGATAAGCACAGTATTTTTAACAAAGAGTTAGAAAATAACAGAAGAAACACACAGAGCTGAAGAATTCAATAACTAAAATTTTAAAATGAAGGAATCAACAACAGGTTAGATGACACAGATGAACAGTTCAGTAGTCTGGAAGAGAGAGTAGAGAAAACCACTTAAGTTGAAGATGAAAAAGAAAAAAAGAGAAAGGACTTTCAAAAATCGAGGACAGTTTAAGACACACACTATCCAGTATCAAGTGCACAAACAACTGTATCATACAGATCCCCAGTAAGAGATGGATCAGAAAACTCATATGAAGAAATAGGAGCAGAAAAGTTCCCTAACCCGAAAAACAAATATCCCTGTCTGGGAGGACAGATGGTGCAAAAACATATGAACCCAAAGTGGTCCACAAAGAAACACATTATAAAGATAGTGGCAAAAATTACAAATAAAAAGAATATTATTAATAAAATCATCAAGGGAAAAGCAACTGGTAATGTACAAGGGAGAGGCTTCCCTGGTAGTTCAGCTGGTAAGGAATCTGCCCGCAAGGCGGGAGACCTGGGTTCAGTCCCTGGGTTAGGAATTTCCCCTGGAGAAGGGAAAGGCTACCCACTCCAGTATTCTGGCCTAGAGAATCCCCATGGACAGAGGAGCCTGGCAGGCTACAGTTCATGGGATCGCAAAGAGTCAGACAAGACTGAGTGACTAAGCACAGCACAGCAAAGTACAATGGACAAGGGAACTCCCACAAGACTATCATTTGGCTTTTCAGCAGAAACTTTGCAGATCAAAAGACAGGGATGCTATATGCAAATTGACTAAAGGAAGTTCAGATCAATATGATGGAGTAAAAGGACATAAAGCTCACCTACTCCTTCACAACATGTCAAAAATATATCCACATGTGGTACAATTCTCACTGAAACCTAACTGCTGCTGCTGCTAAGTCGCTTCAGTCGTGTCCAACTCTGTGCGACCCCATAGACGGCAGCCCACCAGGCTCCACCATCCCTGGGATTCTCCAGGCAAGAACACTGGAGTGGGTTGCCATTTCCTTCTTCTAACTGGAAACTGGCAAAAGGACTCCTGTTTAACCAAGACTGTAAGAAAGATACACAAATAATCAGGTAGGAAGGAAAGAGAAGTGATTGGGTCAGGACTGGTGCATCTTGGAATGGACTCAGAGGAAAAGGGAGATTATACTGTTGGAGACCCACTCTTGGGATTGAGTGGGTCAAGCCATGAATGGGGTGTCACAGTCTGGAGTCCTATGTGGGGGGGACAAATACCTGTGACTGATTGTAAGACTGCTGAAACAGATGGAAGGGCTGTGGGAAGCCTGGACTTTGTTCTTAAGGAGTGTGCATGAACATGAGCACACTGGTTTGCCTCCAAGACTGGACAGACAAAGGTTTATAAATCTTGCTATTTCCTGTTTTTCCATTAAACCTCACCCATGTGGTTTACCACTGCAAACCTCCCGAACAATCTTAAATGTCTGTTTCATGCCAGAACCCTAACTGATATAGGTAGAAGCCCTTTTTATTTTTATATCCCTAATTTTTACAAATTTTTTAGTTCATAAAGGATGTTTGCTAACTTTATTAAATAAATAATTACTAATATGAGCTCTCATAAGGAGACTACTCACTCCCAAGGAATTTATGGGCAGTAAATTTTCCTCACTTTGAGTACATTTAAAATTTGGAAATGTAACTGAAGTATTCTGCATGCAGTAAAAAAAAGTTTAAGTCATAACTAATAAAATTTTCTAAAAGCATCACATATTTTATTCTCTTTAATTAAGATTCACTAACAACTTGTACTGGCAAAATTGAGCTACTATACAGTAAACTCACACACGTAACTTTTTCCAGATGAACAGTTAGCAGCATAAACATACTTTCCTTCAATATATGCACAAGCATCTTTCTCCATTTTCAGGAATTCAAATCTGTAAAAAAAAAATTAAAGCAATAAAATCTTCAAATGCCAATTTAATCTCAAGCTTAAAATTAACAAAACAAACAAAATGAGAAAGAATAAAAGAACAAACTAAACAAATAAAATAAGAACAAAACCCTGAAGATTGACAGTCTTTAAGCCAAGTTTAGCAGATAATACTAAACAGTATCTAATTCTGTTTGTTTAAATAGAATTATAAGCCAAATGACAGCTTATAAACCAAAGGAAATCAATCCTGAATATTCTTTGGAAGAAGCTGAAGCTCCAATAATCTGGCCACCTGATGTGAAGAGCTGACTCATTGGAAAAGACCCTGATGTAGGGAGAGATTAAGGGCAAGAGGAGAAGAGGGTAACAGAGGATGAGATGTTTGGATGGCATCCCTGACCCAATGGACATGACTTTGAGCAAACCCAGGGAGTTAGTGAAGGACAGGGAAGACAGTCCATTGGGTCACAGAATTGGAAATGACTTAGTGACTGGACAACAACAAAAGCAAATCACAAATGATAAAACTATGATAGAAACATATAGATTTACAAACTTGGCTAAAACTATGCCCAAATTTCTTCTAAGAGTCCAGTAATGTTAACAATGTAAAGGTTCTAAAGCTGAGATTATTTAGAAAGAACTGACACTTCTTCCCCAATTAAATCACATAGACTGATCCTCAAAACACATAATGATTTCCTTTATCTTGGTTGCTCTTTCTGTTCCCTACACACATAACACACACACACACACACAACCACATATAATCTAGAAAAGTTCAGTTATCAAAACACCATACTTACAGGTTTTCAATTACTGTGGTGCCGTCTTCCCATAACCAGGATTCACTGGTTTCATTGATTTTGAGACCTATCCATCCTTTTACTTCAAGCATTGATAAAAGTTCCTATTTGGAAACAGTCATAAACCATAAATGTGAACATATTATAATTCACTCCTTTCTGATTCAAAGATTATTGGTTAAATTTCTCCCAAGGGCTTGCACACATCTACTTAGTATTAATAAGATTTTTTCTAAAGATATCTCATTTATTAATGTGTTTTTTTTCCTAGCATTAAATGTTCAAAAAGTGGAGTTTCTCTAACTTCTCCCTAATAAAAGTGAGTCAAAGAAAGAAAATATCATAGACTTTTGAGAACTTCAGTTTTCCCAAATTATAGCATCAATCACTAATGTTTTCAAACCAAATACAGTTACAGTATAACAACAACAACAACAACAAAAACAAACAAATAAACAAAAGCAGAAGTGTCTCCCCTACCAGCTCTGCCTTGATATCGATCTTTAGAAGGTGAGTGTTAAGCTCTTCACAGGCAGCATGGCTCTCCACCCAGGTTTTGGCTTTACAGGAAAGATAATAAGAACTACTTCCAAATCCAATCCAGTGAGTTGAACAACGGTCACAGGAACATTCTAGAAAGTAAAAATATATTTAATGTGTACTCTGTACAATGAGTCACTACTACTAACACAATTCCCATATCTTCCTGTTTGTTATACAGATGGATATTAGGTAGAAAGCAAAACAAGCATTTTTTGGTAACATTTCTGGGCAAGTTTTAAACAAAACCATAGCTAACAATAATTAAGATTTAGCTCATGTTTTTAATTTTTTACTTAAAATCTGTTATAAAATTTTATCTATAGGGAAAACACATTTCAAATATAAGGTTTTTGATGTGATCAAAACTATACATGCATGTTTAAAAGGCTAGGGTCTCCCCTCATACTCCGGTGACTAAGACTCCAAGCCCCCATGCAGGAGGCCCAGGCTTGATCCCTGGTCAGGGAACTGGATCTTACATGTTGCAACTAAGAGTTTGCATGTGGCAACTAGAACTATCCCACATACCACAAAGAAGATGGACAATCCCATGTGCTGCAACTAAGACTCAGCACAGTCAAATAAATAAGTGAATAAATAAATGTCATAAATATAAAGCTAATCAATATATAATCATATGGACACAAAAAGCAACTAATGAGCTATTTCACTTTTGTCAAAATTTTTGCTATTAATTTAAATATTCCTTGCCATTTCCTTCTCCAGGAGATCTACCCTACCAAGGGATTGAACCTGTCCCTGGCATTGCAGACAGTTTCTTTACCAACTTAGCCACCAGGGAAGCGATTTAAATACACAGAATAAAATTCAGTAAGTAATTTTTAAAAACTTATACTTTAACAATTTAATAATCATGTAATTTGTGTATTTTAATAATTTTTTATAATCATAAAAAATGTAGACTTAGGGAGGGGAAACAAGATGGTGGAGTAGGAGGACAAGGAACTCATCTTCCTACAGGCACATCAAAAAAACATCTAGATGTGTAACAATGCTCATGAAAAACTAACTGGAAGCTGGCAGGACTGCTATAAAACCAAACAGCAGGAAACGTGTAACCCAGTCGGATGGGGACAAAAGGCATCGTTTCAGGTCCTGCACCCCTGGGAGGGGTCTAATACGAGGAGAAGGACCTTCACCCTAAAGAGCGAGCAGGGTGAGCCACAATCTGGGCATTCCGGTCCTGAGTCCTGTGCTCCGGAGACAAACCCCCTCGTCTGCTGAGACAACTGCTGGGAAGATAGAAGTGCTGGAGAAGCCTATATAATAGACTCTACTTATGAGGGGTGTGCCTGGGCTGGTTTGCCAACAATCCAGGTGGAGAGAGCCTTGGGCTTGTGGCTACTGCATCAACACACTTTTTAATCCAAAAGGGTGATCACCCCACCCCTGCTCACTCCTCGTCACAACCTGGTGTGATATCTGGGACAACCAGACCCTGGGAAAAGACTGTCTAGCTACACACAGAGAGACTGGGAGGCCTGGGGAGTGATGGGGCGAAGAGAGGGGGTAGTGATCCCTGTCAGCGTACACACAAGGTGACAGATGGGGCAGCTATGAATATAGCTGCTACAGGGGTAGCACCCCAGGAGTCTCATGGCCTAATGCTGAGTCTCAGGCAGACAGGTGTTGGGAGAGGACTTGATGCAGCAACGCAGAGACTGCCTGGAGGGCTGAGCTGTGTTTTGGGTGGGGCAGCAGCAGCCATTCTCAGCACCCACAGGAGTACCTAGTGTTTCCTCTCCCAGGGAGAGCATCCCAGCTCCACCCACTCTGCACCACATCTTAGAGGTCCATCTGGGACAGACTGGTCTCGGGGGGAGAATGCCGCAGAGACTGTCCACATCTCTGTCAGCTGCACTTCCTGCGGCCAGGATGCCCTGACCCTCAAACCCAGCCTTCTGCACTACAGCCTTGCACTAGATCAGGGATGAACACAACAGAGGAAGGGATGCAAGCACAGGTTGCCTCTGAGCCTGGGAAATCCCATGGACAGAGGAACCTGGCAGGCTACAGTCCACAGAGTTATCATTTACACATAATAAAAGACAGTTTTGAAATACAAAATTTGATAAGTTTTGATAACAAATATACCTCTGTAACTTCGCCTGCAATTAAACTTTAGAATATTTCCATCAACACAGAAGTTAATTTATGTTACTTCCCAACTAATGTTCCACACCCCTACTTCACTCGAACAATCATGGATCTGATTTATATCACTGCAAATTATTTTTTTACCTTTTTAAGAAGCTCGTATAAACATAATCCCTCAAGATCAATTCTTTTGCATCTTTTCCCACTCAGTATGTTTTTGAATCTTATCTATTGTGTGTATAGAGATTTCATTCCTTTTCATTATTGAGTAGTCTGTTATTTACTAACCCACAATTTGTAATCCATTCATCTGGAGGTTTATATTTGGATTGCTTATAATTTTTAGTTATTACATATAAAGTGTCTCTACTAGATATTTTTGTACATGTCTTATGTGGACATATGCCTTCATGTCTCTTTTTTAAATGTCTAAGAGTAGGCTTATTAAGGGCTTGTGTCAGTACAGTTAACGCCACATCCTTACTAAAGCTTGTTACTGTCAGTCTTTCAAATTCTAACCATATTGGTGGTTGTGTAATGCTAACTCATTGGGGTTATAATTTTCATTTCCTTAATTTCCTGTTTGATTGCTTTTTATTTTCAAATTAGGTGAATGAAAGGAAAACAAAAACACAAGCAATGTGAATGGCTAATATTTGACATTGATTTTTTTTTTTTCTGAGAGACAACAAGCAGTTTCTCAAGTCAATCACTAATTTAAACAAAAAATTAACAACTGATGTGTCTAGTCTCTGTTTATTGCATCTGTTGAGATTTTCTCTTTTTAACTCAAAGAATTTATTTTTAATTAGACTTGAAATTAGTTCTTTCCATCTTTTTTAATCTTTACTTAGACTTCCTCTTTCATAAATGTTTGGTCCTTTTTAATTTCTTAAGGAGTGTTAAACCAAACTATTTTTATGTTATGCAAAAACTACTGCATTATTTTTATTATTTTCCTTTTTTTCTTTCTTTATCCCCCCTGCTTATAGGAAATGTTCATCAGGAATACTCATGAGGAATGTCTTTGGCCTCAGTGACAAAGGCACCCTACCCTTTTGGTTTTAGTGTATGGAAAAAGAGATACCTTTCTTGGCAAATGCATCTGTGCTGAGAATCTAACACTGTTCTTGAAAAAGGAAAGATTTCCATGAAAAAAATCAGAGGGGAACCATCCCAACTTCCTGAAAAAAGAGACAGAAACATTCTCTCCCTTTCTCTCACAGTCTTTCTCTTTCCTTTAAGTGCTGAATTTACTGCTAGGAATTTGAGTAAACTTGCAATAAGTGAAAAAAAAAGAAAAAGAATTCAAAACAATAACAGCTTTCTATATCATAGCCATTGTATCAATGTATAAATAAAATTAATGTATTTTAATAAAATCAAAATGCTTCTAACTTCATAAATGCTAGAGAAATCATCTCCATGAGGGAAAGCTAGAAACAAAACTCCTTTACTTTTCATTTGTTTTCCTTTCCTCTTTGCCCTCTTCACCCATTTCTCTTGCTCCCACCTTAATATAATTTATACTCCATTTTCTCCTAAAAATAATCAAATCACAAACAATACTTATCTATTATACATAATACTTTGGGTCTTCTTGCATTCTTCTATGTCATCTTTCTCATCTTGCCCAATATTAATAGTTCTGTGATAAAAGATTGAGCATGCCATAAAAGAGGATTTTTCTGATTCACTGAAGTTTTCTGAATGTTAGGAAAACAAACCTTTTAACCCTAATAATCAATATTGCTACTGCTACTGCTGCTAAGTCGCTTCAGTCATGTCTGACTCTGTGCGATCCCATAGATGGCAGCCCATCAGAATCACCCATCCCTGGGATTCTCCAGGCAAGAACACTGGAGTGGATTGCCATTTCCTTCTCCAAATAATCAGTATTAGAAGTAGATAAAACAGAGAGAGTACTCACCATCATTTTTAGAAGATGGAGTGGGAACAGGTGATATTTTTTGGTTTGGGTCTTTGTTGGAAAATACTATGGCAAAAATCATGGTAATAATTAGTTTTGTTTAGGATAAAATAATGAGGACAATAAAAATTCAGTCTTGATTACAAATCATTGAAACATATTATGTTGTTGATATATTGACTGTACCAAGGACAGATTATTTTCTTAATTACTTACAGTTTGCAAGCAAGACACACACTGTTATCAATAAGACCACACACAGGGTCCCCAGACTCCCAGTTATCACTTGCCAGGCTGTAGATCGGTGGTTTAACACTAAAGGAAATAGAAACAATGATGGTTTCATCATTTCCCACAAACCATCAAATATGAAATTTAAATCCATTATGTTTCACTCTCAGAGGGCAGTCATTCATTTCCCAATCCTTGTATGAATTCTTTGATACTCAGATTGCCTCCTTTTTAGCTTTTTCTTGACCTCAATTCTTTCTGATCCTGTTTAAGGCCCCAGAAATGTCATCTGACTCACCAGCATCTTTGAGTATCCCTCGCCTAGTCATCTATAAATTATTAACTCTGAGCAATTTGAAAATATACTCTCAGCTAGGAGACTTAAAAATGAAATACACCTAGAGAAAACAATGCTGTCATGTAAAAAAAATTATTTTCACAATTCTATGTGAATATTAATATTCACTCATTAGCCAACCAATCAGTCAAGGGGGAAATAGCAAAATACATTTTCGCTCTTTGTTGAGATAAGAAATAATTATCATAAATTTCGCAAAGACATACAAGTATGTTCACCAAGTTTTAACCTGGACACATGAGAACAGGAAATACATTTATCAAAAAAACAGACATTTCACTGAAAGCTGGTGGAAAGTAAGAGCTAATTATTTCTTGAAGTACGAAAGACATGGAGGAGGTCTTCCACTTGGGGTTGTTGTTTAGGCTCTAAGTCCTGTCTGACTCTTCTGTGACCCTGTGGACTGTAATCCACCGGGCTCCTTGGTCCATGGGATTCCCTAAGAAACAACACTGCAGTGGGTTGCCATTTCCTGCTCCAGAGGATCTTCCTGGCCCAGGGATCAAACTCGAGGAGAGTCATCAATAAATGGTTTTAGATGACAGGAAGTTTGATGTATTCATGGAACTGAAATTATAGTCTGACTGGAATTCAGGGAGCAAAGGGGGAATGGAAGTGGAGAGATAACCTGTAAGACTATAGGATTATTATTGTTTCTAACTTTAAGAACAGAGAAGGCAATGGCACCCCACTCCAGTACTCTTGCCTGGAAAATCCCATGGACGGAGGAGCCTGGTAGGCTACAGCCCATGGGGTCGAGAAGAGTCAGACACGACTGAGTGACTTCACTTTCACTTTTCACTTTCATGCACTGGAGAAGGAAAGGCAGCCCACTCCAGTGTTCTTGCCTGGAGAATCCCAGGGCCGGGGGAGCCTGGCGGGCTGCCGTCTATGGGGTCGCACAGTGTTGGACATGACTGATGTGACTTAGCAGCAGCAGCAGCAGCAACTTTAAGAACAGTATGAAATCTTTGCAGACACTGATTTTAAAAAGATATGACCATTTTTCTTGAAACATAAGAAAGGATTGAAAAATGTGTAGAGTGGAAGATGAGAAACTTTTAGAGAGTCTGTGTCAGTAATCTTCATGAAAGCAGGTAGACATCAATCCAAGAGAGAAGCAGATTATTTGAACACGTGTTCCTTTTCAAGATTGCTTGAATGTGTCATAGATGAAAGAGTGTAAGGAGTCAAATTTCCAAGTTTAGAAATTAAACAGTGTGGTGGATAAATATTAGCATGTCTAATCTTAGTTTTGGTCAACTTCTTCCCAAAGTCCGCTTTGACTACAAAAAAAAAAAAAAAAAATTATCAAGCCTCAGTAAGACTCTAACTCAAGCACCAGGAAATTTATTATTTTACAAGGAAGTTGAAACCATGAATTTCCTTATCTTGACCACCTTCCTGAATGTATGAATATTCATATATTCTACCTTACTATATGGATATTCGTATATTCAACCTTATTATCTTCTTTTCAATTCAGAGGAAAAGCAATTTCTTTATGGCCCAAGTTAAAACCTCCTGTATGCCCTAATTACTCCATGCCACCCAGTCTCCTTTAGAACATTTATTTTCTAAGAGAAAGTTTCTCTTTTTTGCCAGCTTCTTCATCATCTCTTTCTATAAATTTTGTCACATCTGTCCACGTATGGGCTCAGACCTCTCAAAATCTAATGTAATTCCTTGTTATTCGTACAGGTCTTTCATTTATTATCATCATTTCTCTTATATTGTTTTTTTCTCAGTGAAAATTGTAAAAATGTTTTCTGGATTAATTTTATTCCCATAATAAATTTCTTTCAACCTCTTAACCCTTAGTTGTGGCTTATATGCTTTTCTTGGCACTCAAAGAGAAATCCCAATTTTTTGGACTTTGCCAAACCCCAAATTTTTGGACTTTTCTAAGTCCAAAGAAATAACTTTCCACTTGTCATTTATTAGACATAGTTTATTTTCTCCTTCTCTCTGGACATGCATTTCGTATCCTTCTTGAATCTTCCTCTGCTTAAGTCATAAATGTTCTTTTTCTCTGTGATAGACTTTTCATCCATATTGCCTCTGTTTGCAATCTTACCTACTAACATAAGTCTTTCCTACCCTTTTCCATCCTCTTCTGGGACATCTAGCCTTTAAAATCCAATTTCTTTATGGACATTTTCCTCTGAACTGATCAAGAGACAATTCAAATTTCATATATGATCTGCCTTTACTAGATTAAACATATTTTTCTTAAGATGATTAACTACTCAGTCACTTAGGTTAGGAACATTGTTATCGTATTCTACTCATTTTTCAGCTTTAACTCCAATATCCAATTAATCATTATTATATTTTTCTGTAATCTATCTTTCCTCTAACAAATTCTGTTAGTTTTTTTGAAGCTAAGTGGTTATTGCAGCTTCATCTTTATAGGTATCATAGGTTTGGATCAGGGTCACAGCAAAAATTAAAAAACAGTTGTGGGAGTGAGTTACATTGAACTGAATTGAAGACTAATAACAAGAATTATTTTTAAAATTATTTTAAAAACAAGCAGTAGAATTTACACAATAATTCTCACAAGTAATACAATTCTGTAGAAATATTTTAGAGAAAATGAACATAGTGAAAGATTATTTAAGAGGCAAAAAATTTCATGGTAATATCTAAAATAACTAAGGAGAGTGCTGAACATAGGTAATCAGTGTAATGAGGTAAATTTATTATACAAAGGTGTTGAAAGAAGTAATTTTCTAAACCCAAGAATCAAGATCTAGCAAATAGCAAAATATAATACATGTAAAAATGTACCTTTTCCAAAAAAAAAAAAATGTACCTTTTCCTTTTTTCTGTTTTCTGTGCTGAAGATGAGAAGATCTGGGAAATTTCAGTTCCATGTAGTCTACTTGCTGTTCTCTTGACTGGACATTACTCTGATTTGTCTCGGATGTTTTTTGCTGTTGAGACTTCGAAAATTTTGGTTCTGTGTAGATTAGCTCTTGCTTGTTTACAATATCTTTGTTTTGCTTACTCTTAAGCATTTTTTCTTTTTTTAAACTTAGACTGCTTCAGCTCAATCTGGGTATCTTTCTGTGTCTCTCTTTAATATCTGTGCAGTAGAGAAAAGTGAGGGAAAAGGTTAAGTGGTGATTATATCAAATCAGACAGTGAAAAATGCATTCATTCTGAAGTACAAGTAAGCTTTTAGGTATAACATTAAAAGGATAAAAAAGGGAGGAAATGAGAGATTAAACTTCCCTCTCACTTTGCAGTCCTTATTCAGAAAAATAGTTTATTCTCCTTTAATAAGATTAATAAGATACATTTCATTTCCTTTCTGAATCAGGGTTTCAAAGGAGTAGGTTTAAAATAGATGTGTTTTCCCTAATCAACATTTTCGATATAATGAATAGTGTCAACAATGTGTGAACTATGGTTAAAACACAGCTATATTAACAAAGGTTTAATTATTTAAATTTAATATTAAAATTTTTATTTCAAATCACTTTGACATAAAGTTTACTGTATCACTGAAATAATTCATTAGGCAGTAGATTCTTGACTAATAGAGGGAGAAAAACCTGTCTTTCATGAACTAGGTAAATTCTACATTTGCCTAACAACCATGTATCTCTCAATCTGCCAGCCTAACATCATTTTTCTACTTAACTAGATCATATTTATTTGCAAGCACACACACACACATACAGAGGCAAACAAACAAGCCATCTAAAATTAAGCAACAATACCAATGAATTGCCAAAATGGGACAAAAGAAATTAAAAGGTCATGCATAAAATTTTTAAAATTTATTGGCTCATTAATAAAGAAAGAAATGAAAATGAAAATAATAGAGCACATTTCACCTGTGATAACACTAAATAATTAATATTTTGTTGAATTGGCACATGATTGTGAGTACAAAATTATCAATATTTATGAAAGCATAAAGTAAGTAGAATTTTAACCAGCAATTCTATCTTAAGCAATTTATCTTACAAAATATTATTTAAATATTCAAAGTTATGCAGAACCTATCTTTTGTTTTTATTTACTAAGAGCTAAATTGGAAAAACAAAGAGCAAAATGTTATCAACAGAATTCACTATTAAGGAAAGTGTTAAAGCTATGGTACATTTATACCACAGTATACTATTGTTTAATGTAACAGACATTATTTTTATATATTATTATATTGTATAATGGAATTTATATTTTTAAAGCAAAATAATATATTTCTCAACAGGCTGTATTTTCAGTGGTTACTTGTAGGTAGAGTTTTGGCATACATTGCTCTCTATTTTATTGAAAATCAAAGAATGCATGATACAAGCTATTTATTTTTTTGTTATTTATTTATTTATTTTACACTTTTTTTAAAATTTTGAATATTTAGAAGTATTGAATAACAAACAATTTTATTCATAAAGCCTTTTCCATATCCTATATTTATCCTTCTATAAATTTACTAGGAGTAAATTTTGAAAAAACTGGGATAAACTTATTTTCAAATTAAGAATTTTTCTCACCTCCTCAAATTGTTTTCTGAAAGTTTTGACCAATTCATTTAGCACCAGCAAAAACTTGATATTTAAGAGTATACTGACATTGTAAGAATGTTGCTGTTTAAATGTTTAGCACAATTAAACTGCCTTTTTCTTTGTACCAAAAAAGAGAGAAAAATGAGTATTGTTTTTGAGAGTTGATAATTAAATAAGCATGATCTAGGAAATGCTAAAAGTGATAGAATCAGATGGAATATTAGTTCAAATTGAAGCAATACATAGACTTAGATTGCAAATTTCACAACATATACTTGAACAAATTTCAGATAAATCAAAATGTTAAATGCAAACCATGAGATGATAAAATTAATAAAACATTCAAAGAAAGTATAAGTAAATTGTTGTAAGTTTCTAATCACACATAGACAAGAAAGTTAGGTTGAATTATAAAAAATCATTTTATTGCTAATGTAAAGACTTTTTTGTCAATAATAACCACATGAAAGACTTTTTCTTCATCACTTAACAAAGAAATACAGACTAACATATTAATGATATAGATGTTAACCTACAGAATCAGTAAATCAAATTCAACCACACAGAGTTGGACAATGTGCAGGAAAACAGACATTCATTTACACAGACCTTTGATTAATTTAAATCTTTCCCTTCTGGAAAATAATTAGCCAGTATGTATGGAAACCCAATAATGAAAACATCAACTGATCCAACATTTTAAAATAATGAGAAAAATATGGGTTATTTAATAAAAGAGGCTAAACAGTTGGAGAAAAAAACAACAGGAAAATTCCAAGGCAAAGAATCAAAAAATACAAAAGATAGCTGCATTCATACTCCACACCATTGTTTACAAAATGAGAGTGTAACATAATTTTACAGAAATGATTTTCTTCCTAAACTGCAGTACATTATGAGTTGACTGTTGATATAACTGTCAAAAATTATATACAATTTTAACTTATTGAGAGAAGGAAATAAACAGAAACAATCATACTCACCAACTTGAAGAATAAATTTAAAAATAAACTTTGTAGGAAAATCAAAGATACTAAACAATACAAAGATACTAAACAATATAAAATTGCTATATGCTGAAAATAAAGTTATACAGTAGATAATCTGGTGTAAGAACCTTCAGGGAAGATTCTTGGTTGAAAAATAATCTAATAATGACTTATAATCACTTGCTATTCAAAGCATGTGTGAAAAACTACAAAGGAAGTTTTCATGAAACTACTCATTTGTAGTTTACCTCCCCCACAAAAGACGAATCAGAAAATAAAAAATACCTTTGGTATTTCAAAAAGGATTTCATAAATTACAAATTTTCAACTTAAAATGTATAAGAAAAATATTACTTTTAATGACTGCTTAATAAAAGTATTTTAATATCAAGCCTGAGGCCTTAAAGGAAAAGAAAAATGGACCAATTACATATTGTATTAGAGATTACACAAAATAAGAGTACCATGGGATACATGGGAAAGTATGTAGTTGTGACAATAAAAATTATGTTTTAGGCTTTCCTGGTTAAATTATAATAGATAATTCTTAATTCTTGGTTACTACTTAGTGACAGTTGATATCACCACCCAGAAAATGAAGTTTATTTTTACGTTGTGTTTATTATAGCATACAATATAGTTTGTCAGCTTAATATCAGCTTCCCTGATGGCTGAGTTGGTAAAGAATCAGCCTTCAATGCAGGAGACCCCAGTTGGATTCCTGAGTGGGGAAGATCCGCTGCAGAAGGGATAGGCTACCCACTCCAGCGTTCTTGGGCTTCCCTTGTGGTTCAGCTGGTAAAGAATCCACCTGCAATGCGGGAGACCTGGATTCAATCCCTGGGTTAGGAAGATACCCTAGAGAAGGGCATGGCAACCCACTCCAGTATTCTGACCTGGAGAATTCCATGGACTATAGAGTCCATGGAGTCCTAAAGAGTTGGGCATGACTGAGTGTCTTTCACTTTCACTTTCATAATATAGTTTAATATAGTCATATAAAGGTCCATCTAGTCAAGGCTATGGTTTTTCCAGTGGTCATGTATGGATGTGAGAGTTGGACAGTGAAGAAAGTTGAGCCCTGAAAAATTGATGGTGTTGAACTGTGGTGTTGGAGAAGACTCTTGAGAATCCCTTGGACTGCAAGGAGATCCAACCAGTCCATCCTAAAGGAAATCAGTTCTGGGTGTTCATTGGAAGGACTGATGCTGAAGCTGAAACTCCAATACTTTGGCCGCCTGATGCGAAGAGTTGACTCATTGGACAAGACCCTGATGCTGGGAGGGATTGGGGGCAGGAGAAGGGGGATAACAGAGGATGAGATGGCTGGATGGCATCACCAACTCGATGGACATGAGTCTGAGTAAACTCCGGGAATTTGTGATGGACAGGGAGGCCTGGCGTGCTGTGATTCATGGGGCCACAAAGAATCGGACACGACTGAGCGACTGAACTGAACTGAACTGAACTCTGTGTGTGTGTGTGTGTGTGTGTTTGTGTGTGTTAGTTGCTCAGTCATGTCTGACTCTTTGTGACCCCATGGATTGTAGCCTGTCAGACTCCTCTGTCCATGGGATTATCCAGGCAAGAATACTGGAATGGTTAGCCATTCCCTTTTACAGGAGACCTTCTAAACCCAGGAATCAAACCTGGGTCTCCCAGGCAGGCAGATTCTTTAATGTCTGAGCCACTTGGGAAGACTGGTGTGTTATAATAAATAACTATACATATAATTTGAAAGACTTCCATGATCAGCAGCTTATGGGTAAAAAAGAAAACATTTTAATATAAATTTCCAAATGTGTCTCAGTTAGTACCTGATGACTGAGAAACACAGTACAGACAAATCTTTTTCAAGTCTCTTCCACTTATTTATGACTCTAACATTCATTTTCCCTCCTCTCATCATGGCTTATGTGCTCCCAGGCATCCTCATTATTGACCAGGCTGATGAATCACAGTATTCTGATCCATCAGTGTCCATATGAACCATCCTCTTATATCCCGATTACACAATTTCTATGTCTCCTCATCTACAGTAACTTCCTCATTCTGCCACAGTCAAGTCCTCCTATGGGAACACATTGGTCTTTGAATATCTTTAAGTATTTCATCTCAAAAAAAGTCTTACATAAACTTAGCACCCTCCACAAACACTCTTACCTTTCAAGATTGCTCATTTATCTCTCTCCAAAATGAAAATGCTCTGATCTCATTGATGTCTGCAGCCCATTTGACCTCATTCCACTCTATCAGTATACTTCTTTCTTCACCTTCTTTCAGGTCAACCTTGATTCTCTTCTGCCAATCACTAACTTCCTTGAACATTTTCTGGTCCCACTTGTTCAGTAAAATCACCCTATGTATGAGATAAATTATCTGTTCCTCTCCATCAACACCTGAGAAGCCAAGTGCTTTTTAGAAAAGATCAGATTTACTGCAATATAAATTCACAGTCACCAACATGAAATTGCTTTAATGCTGCTGGGAGTCCTGTTGCTTTCTTCAGGTCATCATTCTTTCACATTCTCTGAAACTAATTTTATCACACATTCTCCATTGTTAACAAATGTCTCCTCCACACCCTCTCTTTGTTCTCAGAAGATGACCTATATCACAGTAAAAGAAAAAGTACCAGATTACCTCATCTTTCTCCACGTATATGCACGCATCTTATTTTCTCTCCTGTTCAACAGAGGTGATTTCCTTCATCTTCAATAAAGCCAATTTCAACTATATTTGAATCTGTCCACTCCACTGCCCGAGAATCACACACTATTTATCACTCTGCTTTTTTTTTTGAATATTCAATATCTTCTTAGTACTATCCTTCACATCAGTTTAAAATTAAACACAATTTTCACCATCATTAGACCTCAATCCCAATAAAAAATACTATCTTTGCTCTCTAACACACTTAGAAAAATTCTTAAAGTGCCATTGAATTTCATCACCATTTATTATATTTTATTCTCACTACTCAAGCCATTGCATTCTAACTCCTACCTAATGACTCCTCGGCATCAGCACACCGTTAGATCATAAGTGATCTCTGCTTCACTAAATGGATCCTTTATTTCTCTTTTAGTTGAACTTTTAATAGAATTCATTACCATTCACCACTTCTTTCTTCTTAACCATTTCTTCTTTATATTTTCTTGGTCTCTTCATCCACCGTCCTTGTCTCAATTACTACTTATCACATGTTTACACATGTGCACATGCTGAGATTTCTTCTTTAGGTTTCAGCTCACTTATTCTTTGTCAGTTAGCATCTCCTCAAATGTCCAAAATATTAACAACTGAAACTGCACACCTCAAAAATGAAACAAAGTAAACAATATCATCATCCCGCATATGTTCTTATTTTAGTGAAGGTCACCGTTTTTCAACTTGTTGAAAGAGCAAGGAATCTGGAATTCCCCCAATTTATTGTTTGTATATCTATGTCAATTACAAGATTTGACCTATTTTAAATAAGAAATTATTCTCAAATTGCCTGCCTCTGCTCTGGCCTTGTCTTTGAAAGCGTTATACACTTTCTTCTATCTTTTTGCTCTTGCCGCATCATTCCTCTTTAATTAAATGAACTATTTTTCCTAACATCACTGGGTCTTCACACACCCTAATATTCTTGCCTAAATTGTTCTTTGTCCTTTTCTTTACCTAACTAACTGAAATAATTCAGTTTGTAAAATATCTGTACCAATCTATACTCCCTTAGAATTCTTCAGGGAACTCCGACACTAGGTTAGTTACCTGTATATTATTTCTCATAGTATCAGGTTGATAATTTACCTTTTTTGAGGCAATAATCAATACTGAAAGCTAAAAATAATTTCTGTAGTTATTTGACTGATATATATTTTCTCCAACAATTCTAATTTCCATAAGAATATATCCATTACTATTTATCATTTTAGGTCCTGACATAGTAGACAACAAGACATGTTACTTAAATGGGTGAATCAGAAAATAAATAATAGAACACTCTATAAGTTGTGCTTAAACAGCTAGATATACATATGTATATACATAATGTATATACATATACATTAAACTTAGCTCCCTATATCAGGCAAATGAAATGCTAAACATAAGTATATGTGTAAGGCAATAAACGGCTTCCCAGGTTACACTAGGAGTAAAGAACCTGCCTGCCTAGGCCGGAGACCTAAGAGATGAAGGTTTGATCCCTGGGTCAGGCAGATCCCCTGGAGGAGGGAATGGCAACCCACTTCAGTATTATTGCCTGGAAAATCCCATGGATTTTTCTACAGTCCATAGGGTCTCAAAGAGTTGGACACAACTGAAGTGACTTAGCATGTACACATATAAGGGAATAAAACATAGAAAATGTATTTTTAATCTTTGAGAAAGGTAAAAAAAATAAAATGAAGACAAATTTTTTTAAATGACATGCTTGTCCAGAAAAAAGGGAAAAACAAAATATTTTACTTTATATACAACTCTTTATTAAATATGAAAAATATATAACCTATATATATTACATAATATTGTTGTTGTGTTACTAAGTCATGTCTGACCCTTTTGCCATCCCATGAACTGTAGCCTAACAGGCTCCTCTGTCCATGGGGTTTCCCAGGGAAGCATTCTAGAGTGGGCTGCCATTTCCTTCCACATGGGATTTTCCCAACTCAGGGGTCAAACTCATGTTTCCTGCATTGCAGGCTGATTTTTTACATCTGAGCTACCTGGGAAATCCATATTATATAACATTTATATATTTATATATATCTAAATATAACATGATGAAGTCTGATAAAAATACAATATCTTCTTAAAATGACTAATCAGAAGTTTCTCCTACCACGGACAATACCACAGACAATATCAATTCAGTTTTGAAACAATGTTTGCTATTTTCTGACAAAAGCTTTGATTTAGTTCTTATGCATGCATGCCTGCTCAGTTGCTTTAGTCATGTCCGACTCTGTGAGACCCCATGGACTACTGTAGCCTGCCAGGCTCTATCCATGGGATTTTCCAGGCAAGAATACTGGAGTGGGTTGCTGTGCCCTCCTCCAGGGGCTCTTCCCAACCTAGGGACAACCTTCAGATAAAGATGTGAAAATCTTTTTGACTGCGGCCTAGCGTCTTTTCTGTTCAGAAGATCTGCTTTTAAGTATAAAAGATACACCTGTGTTTCTTATTTCCTATGTCTACCTCAAAACAGGGAATAAGTTAGAATCTTGTGAAATACATCAATATAAACCAAATTAATTAAATAGATCAATTTTCACATTCTTTTCATATATAAGTGGCCCTCTGTATCTATGAGTTCCACATCCATAAATTCAACCAACCACTGATGGAAAATATTTGAAAAATAAAATTTCAGAAAGTTCCAAAAAAGCAAAACTTGAATGTACAGCAAACTGGCAACTATTTACAAAGTGCGTACATTCTACTTGGACTTCCCTTGTGGCTCAGATGGTAAAGAATCTGCCTTCAATGTGAGAGACCCAGGTTCAATCCCTGGGTTGGGAAGATTCCCTGGAGAAGGTAATAGCTACCCACTCTGGTATTCTTGCCTGGAGAATTCCATGGACAGAGAAGCCTGGTAAGCTACAGTCCATGGAGTCACAAAGAGTGGGACATGACTGAGTGACTAACACTTTCACTTTCCACATTGTACTTAAACTATTTATACAGCATGTGCATCAGGTATCATAAGTAATATAGAAATGATTTAAAGTATATGTAGGATGTGCTGAGATTATATGCAAATGCTACACAATTTTATATAAAGGGCTTGAGCATCTGCAGAATTTGGTATCCATGGGGTTCCTGGAACCTATCCCCCAGGGATGCTGAGGGACAACTGTATGCCCCAATTTAAACCTGTTAAAATCCTTGAACTATTTCTTGAGGAAAAGTAGCAAACAGAAAATTCCTAACAAAAGCTACTCGCAGTCTGAGCATTTAGATTAATATAATATTTATTTTTAATGGGCTTCACTAGTCACTCAGTGGTAAATAATCTTCCCGCCAATGTAGGAGTCTAGGGTTCCATCCCTGGGTTGGGAATATTCTCTGGAAAAGGAAATGGCAACCCACTCCAGTATTCTTTTCTGGAGAATCTCATGGATAGAGGAGCCTGACAGGCTACAGTCCACAAAAAACAGTCAGACATATCTTAGTGACTAAACAACACCACAATATTTATTTTCAGGTCTAAAAATTCTTAGCCCTGTAACAAAATGTATTTTAATAATGAATATTTTCTTTTTCAATAAGCATCTCTAAGTAAATAAATTTCCAGTCATAAGATTCTCTCCAACTGATAAATCAATACAGCTGATTTTCATCCATTAAATCTCCAATTTTACTGGGTTCTAACATAGTAATTAAAAGGCATGCAAAAATTTGCTCTACATTTATGAGAGAATAGAACATTTTGCAATTTTATTCTGAACTTATACTGACATATATTATTCTTTTACATTTTTGAACTTTAGTATTAATCTTTGAAAACTCTAAACTTTTCCCAACTTCCCAAGTTCACACACTCCTACAAACTGAAATGCCAGTGTCTACAATAGTGGATCAGAGGTTTTTTCTAGAGTTTAACTAGATTTTAAACCACATATTTTTAAAACTTTGCTAGCCCAAACTTTCAGGAATGTAGTCTTGTATTTTCTATTTCTTTCTCAGTGAATCTGTAGTTGATTTTGTGCTTCAAACACCTTCACTTACCTAAGGCTACAGGAATTTTGGCAAATCTGTTTTCAAAAAATTGGAATCAAAACAAAGATCTAAACATTAAACACAGAATTAAATACAAATATTCAGTAAAGTAAGTAGCTTTTTATATACTAATATTCCATAAATTTTATCCTTGTGTGTAAATTCCAAGTTTATAAAATATAATTCTTTGGTCTATAATTGAAATGCTGGTTAAAAACACAAATACTTTTAAAATACATCACTTTCAACCAGAAAAAAAGGGGGGAGGTAATCCACTCTGTATGGACTAACAGACCTCAGTATACACACACTGTTTACAATGTTTGGTAAAATAATTACAGTTTTGAAGAAGTCATTCCTTGGTGGAATAAGATTTTCAATATTTGCAAGATTCTTAAAGTCACTTTTAGTCATTAACTTGCAATTAGGTTCAAAATTCTTACTGGCATATCTATTTTGTAATACCAAATTTTACATTTGGTAACTCATAATACCAAATTTTACATTTGTGCATGTGAATGTAATCCATTAATTCAGGGGTACTAATATTATTTCTAGTATTAATAAAAAAGCAACTGAATTTTGATACAATCAATATTAATATAATTCCTATGCTTTAAATTTGCCTTCACATGTGTATGAATGGACAGGTTTTGTATGCTTTTAAGTATTAAAGTGTAGTCTTTCTCTTTTCTAGAATATCTGTGAATATCTTAAGATCAGTCTCACTTTCTCTACTAATGTCTTCTTCACTTTATTTACCTGAAAACCACCTCATTTCACCCACTTTGTAGTATTTCCTTTGTTAAGAGATGTTAATATGTTTACAGGGAAAAGGCCATTGTTTCAGCTGCATAGCAAACAGCACCTCCACCCATGTTGACCTCACAGGCTGAGTGCCATCTCCCCTGGAAGCCACAGTGTCCACCACAGCCTCGGCGAGCTAGAGCTTCCTGCGTGTGAGCAGAGTCAACTGCTACACACTTCACCCACTCACACGCAGTCATCTTTCTGTGTTCTGTTACTAGTTTCTTTGTGCATTTAATTCTATCGGTCATATTTCACTTGTACGGTGCTTCCTGAGTGTAGGAGTTACACCACCTCTCATTTCCATTTTTCATAGCATCTAAGAGCCAACCGATATTATTTTTGGTGTGGTGTTACTTGATAGAGCTTATGGAAAACATTAACAGAAAATAAGTAAGTTCAGTAAGTGAAGTCACCCAATCGTGTCCAACTCTTTGCGACTCCATGGACTGTAGCCCACCAGGATCCTCAGTCCATGGGATTTTCCAGGCAAGAATACTGGAGTGGGTTGTCATTTGCTTCTCCAGGGAATCTTCCTGACCCAGGGTTCGAACCGGGTCTCCCGCATTGTAGGCAGGCACTTTACCGAAGTACATGCATGGGATCTTTTGAGGGAGGTCACCATTATCTTCATTACCTCCACCATAGTTTGAAAGCGAAAGTGAAAGTGAAGTTGCTCAGTCGTGTCTGACTCTTTGCGACCCAGTGGACTGTAGCCCACCAGGCTCCTCCGTCCATGGGATTCTCCAGGCAAGAATACTGGAGTAGGTTGCCATTTCCTTCTCCAGGGGATCTTCCCAACCCAGGGGTCGAACCTAGGTCTCCCGCATTGCAGGCAGACGCCTTAAGCTCTGAGCCACCAACAGAAAATAGTGTATCTTTAAACTTGTCCTGTCTTATCAGAAATATACTTAATCTTCTTTCATTTGTTTAACCTTAAGTATTACACACACACACACACACACACACACACATTTCCACACATACTACATTTTTGTCAGGGCTATTTTATATACTCTTAATGAACCCCAGGTTCCCCTTACCCTTCTTTCTACCCTGCATTGTAATGTTTGTTTGTTTCTGTCCCTTGATAGCATCAGTAAGCTATCAAGCTTTTTTAATACAGAAATTACAGTCCTGTCAATCTATTATGCATTTGATTGATAAAGAGTAATTATACTGTGGAAAAGGCATTTTATAATAGTAAGGATGGAGAAACACCTTCAACCAAGAGAATGAGAACAGTTAGATCATTAAGTTGATTCTCAAAGCAAAACTACAATGATATCAGGATGAGCCAAGGCCTTTCATGATTTCTTTATTTAAATATCCAATTCTTTGACACTGCATAATAGCCTTCACTGCTTTATTTTGCTTATTAGCATCATGATCACTTATTATATGTAATTTACTTCTTCACTGTCTTTGTCATTTTTCCACTTTAATGTCAGTCCGTGTGGAGAGTGACTTTTCTTTGTTTTGTCCATTTATGCAGCCTCAGACCCTTGAAGAGTGACAGACATAAAGGAGAGGCTCAAGAAATATTTGTTGCTATGCTGTGCCAAGTTGCTTCTGTCATGTCCGACTCTTTGCAACCCTCCAGACTGTAGTAAATCAATGAATAAAAACTATAATCTTCCTTAAATTTGGTGAAGATTGGAAGAAAGAGTATAGTTGGTCCCATCTGTTTGGACATTTGCTCCAGTACAGCTCCTATGAATACTTCATTAAAATGACTGTAGAGAAATTAGGGAAATGCAGAGAAGTAATTCCTAGTACAAGGCTTCCCTGGTGGTTCAGTGGTAAAGAATCCACTTGACAATGCAGGAGATGTGGGTTTGATTCTTAGGTTGGGAAGATCCCCTGGAAAAGGAAATGGCGATCCACTCCTGTGGTCTTGCCTGGAAAATCCCATGGATAGAGGAGCCTGGCAGGCTACAGTCTATGGGGCCATAGAGAGTTGGACGTGACTTAGCAACTAAACAACAGTTACTAATACAAGCAGCCAATGCTGTCTTCTTCCATCTGGGTTTCCCTGATAGCTGAGTTGGTTAAAAAAAAAAAAAAAGAATCTGCCTGCAAATGCAGGAGACCCCAGTTCGATTCCTGGGTTGGGAAGATCCCCTGGAGAAGGGGCAGGCTACCCACCCCAATATTCTGACCTAAGAATTCAATGAACTGTATAGTTCATGGGGTTGCAAACAGTCAGACACAACTGAGCGACTTAAACTTTTATTTCGATCTGCCAAACACTCAGCTCCTAGAGCGAGATGGTCACATAAGAGGAACATGTCATGCATTCACTCCCAGCATCAGAGCTATGCTCAGAGAATTTGCCCAGGGAGAGAAACAGGCCATAATGTAGAATTCTAAATTCCTCCTCCAAGGAATGGAGGACTGTGGGAGACAGTGTATAAAGGGCCCTCAAAGACATTCACATCCTCATCCCTGAACCTGTGAATATGTTACCTTGTATGTCATGTCCCTGGTGACTCAGTTGGTAAAGAATCTGCAGTGGGGAGACCTAGGTTTGATTCCTGGGTCAGGAAGATATTCTGAAGAAGGGAATGGCTATCTATTCCAGTATTCTTGCTGGGAAAATCTTATGAACAGAGGAGTCTGGCGGGCTACAGTCCATGATGTCACAAGATTCAGACATGACTGAGTGACTAACTCATGTCATATTCCAAGTGAGATATTTAATTATTTAAAAGTATTTCATGTGCCAGGATTCAGAGAATCTCCACCCATTTTTATCTTCCTTGTGGTGGTGGTTCGGGGCTTCTTGGGTGGCTCAAATGGTAAAGAATCTTACTGCAGTATAGGAGACCAGGATTCAATCCCTGGGTCAGGAAAATGCCCTGGAGAAGGAAATGGCAACCCACTCCAGTATTTGTGCCTGGCCATGGACAGGGGAATAATTAGAATCAATCAGTGTATTGCATTCCCTGGTCTCCATTACTGTTTTGGTGCCTGCCTCTCAATCTGGCTAAGCTAGGGTCTTTACAGGAACTATTATTATTTTTATTGGCACTAAAACTATGAGAATACAATATTCATGCCATCCATAGCCATCTTGTGATCTCAACCAGGCAATCTATCAAAAAATGAAGTCCATCAATACTGTAGAGTAAATTTTAAACTATATTTAAATTTGGGGAAATTTTTTCATGACAAGCTGAACTTTCAGAGCATCTCTAGTGGTGAAGATTATTTTTTAAAAAAACATAGATTCTTTTAAAAACCTTAGATTATATCTCAATACCGATTTCTTATCCACTTTTAAGTCCTCTGGATCTATTTTTTTTTTTTAATTTAGTGTGTGCTAGTGAATAAGAAGGGCTTCCCTAGGGGCTCACTTGGAATGTGACCCTTCCCTCATCTTTACTGTTGCCCTATGAATGCTTCTTGAATATAACCACTCAACTGATATGCATAAAATTACTAGTTTCATTGTAGCAGATTTCTCCTTTGCAAATAAAGCATCAGATTAAGCTTAATTTCAAAAGGTATATGCAACTTGAATTTTCTCAAAACTTTGCCACTACAGCAGAATGAAATAAATCTTACCTCTCTCATATCTTTACAAATTACTTGCTATTCCTTTTGAAAACAATATCTGTTTGGCACTCAAACAAATTTGAAGAAATGAAAACTAGGGTAAGAACTACAACCTAGCTATTTATTTTTAACAAAAGGCCAAGATAATAGTTCATCATCTTAGTTTAAGGATGTAAGAGATACCTTACCAATAAAGCCTTCACCAATAGAAAGGATTATCTTGAATTATTTAAATTTACATTTTCCTATTCTTTCTGAGGCTGAATATCTCTCTATGGTATCTCTTTTATTTAAACTGTTCATGTCATTTTGGATTAATATCACAAACAATTTTGAGGGAAAAAAATGACACAAAATAGTTTATTCTATAAGATTCCATTTATTCATACAGTCTAAAACCAGGTAAATCTAATCTCTGCTAGTATAAATTAGGACAAAATTTACTGTAGTGGGGATTTATTCCCAAAAGGAATAATGATGTGGAATGGATAGCTGTTAATGAAGATGAGGAGTTATTCCTGGAGACAATATCCAAGAGGCATTTCTCAGGTGCTTGGAATATTATTCAATTATCTGGGTGCTGGTTACATCAATGTAGTATTTGTTTCCTAGGGCTTCTGTAACAAAGTAGCACAATTTGAATACCTTGAAAAAACAAATTTTGTTTTTCACAGTTCTGGAAGGTAGAAGTTCAAAATAAGGTTGTGAGCAGGGCTGACACCTGAGCACAATTTTCTAGGCTTATCTCTAAAAAAAGAACTAGCTTTAACTAGATCATATACCAAGATATATTTCCAAATGAGGTCACGTTTGGAAATATGGAGTTAACACTTCAAATTATATTCTGGGGGCAACACAATGTATCCCACAACAGGTATATTTATTTTGTGAAAATTAGACATTATACATTAATTGTCTGTTCAATTTTCTTTATGAGTGTTGCACTTCAGTATAAATTTAACAAATGATGTGATTTACATTAATGAAAAAATTAAATACCTAGGATAAATCTAGCAAAAGACAAACACAATTACTATGTAAAGAATTATGAAGTTTTATTGAAAATTACTGAAGAAGACCTAAATTAATGGTGAAATATCTTAGCAATTCACTGAAATATTTACTTACATTACAAATAAGCAAACTCTGCCCAAAGTGTTATAAACATTTAGTATAACTAAAATAACATCTTATTATTAATTTTTTTCAAAAACCAAACCATATATTTCTAAAAATTGTATAGTAGGGCAAAGAGACAAGAATGGGCATTTTACTTCTACAGCTGAAGAATGGTAAGAGAGAATTTGGCATGGTAAACACAAAACTGCATATTCTGAAAGCAACACTAGACGGTTTGATATTGAAATTAGTCAGAAAGACATAGACAAATATTACATGATATCAAATATGTGCGGAATCTGGAGAGGTCAAATTCTGAGAAACAGAGAGAGAAGTGATAGTTACCAGTGACTTGGAGTGAGGTAGGGAGATATTAGTCAAAGGTAATGAAATGCTGGGCTGGATGAAGCACAGCTGGAATCAAGATTGCTGGGAGAAATATCAATAACCTCTGATACACAGATGATCTGCGTCTTGAGAAATCTGTATGCAGGTCAGGAAGCAATAGTTAGAACTGGACATGGAACAACAGACTGGTTTCAAATAGGAAAAGGAATATGTCAAGGCTGTATATTGTCACCCTGCTTATTTAACTTATATGCAGAGTACATCTTAAGGAATGCTGAGCTGGAGGAAGCACAAACTGGAATCAAGATTGCCAGAAGAAATATCAATAACCTCAGATATGCAGATGACACCACCCTTATGGCAGAAAGTGAAGAACTAAAGAGCCTCTTGATGAAAATGAAAGAGGAGAGTGAAAAAGTTGGCTTAAAGCTCAACATTCAGAAAACTAAAATGATGGCATCCAGTCCCATCACTTCATGGCAAATAGATGGGGAAACAGTGGAAACAGTGGCTGACTTTATTTTTCTGGGCTTCAAAATCACTGTGGATGGTGACTGCAGCCGTGAAATTAAAAGACACTTACTCCTTGGAAGGGAAGTTATGACCAACCTAGATAGCATATTAAAAAGCAGAGACATTACTTTATCAAAAAGGTCCATCTAGTCAAGGCTATGGTTTTTCCAGTAGTCATGTATGGATGTGAGAGTTGGACTATAAAGAAAACTGAGTGCAGAAGAATTGATGCTTTTGAACTATGGTGTTGGAGAAGACTCTTGAGAGTCCCTTGGACGGCAAGGAGATCCAACCAGTCCATCCTGAAGGAGATCAGTCCTGGGTGTTCATTGGAAGGACTGATGTTGAAGCTGAAACTCCAGTACTTTGACCACCTGATGCAGAGAGCTGACTCATTTGAAAACACCCTGATGCTGGGGAAAATTGAGGGCAGGAGGAGAAGGGGTCAACAGAGGATGAGATGGTTCGATGGCATCACTGACACAATGGACGTGGGTTTGGGTGGACCCTGGGAGTTGGTGATGGACAGGGAGGCCTGGTGTGCATGGTTCATTGGGTCACAAAGAGTCAGACACATTTAAGCGACTGAATTGACTGGCTGGCTGACACAGATGACAGCACCCTTATGGCAGGAAGTGAAGAACTAAAGAGCCTCTTGAAAGTGAAAGAGGAGAGTGAAAAAATTGGCTTAAAACTCAACATTTAGAAAACTAAAATCATGGCATTCAGTCCCATCACTTCATGGCAAATAGATAAGGAAACAGTGGAAACAGTGACAGACTTTATTTTCTTGTGCTCCAAAAGCACTGCAGATGGTGACTGCAGTCATGAAATTAAAAGATGCTTACCCCTTGGAAGAAAAGCTATGACAAACCTAGACAGCGTATTAAAAAGCAGAGACATTACTTTGCCAACAAAGGTCTGTCTAGTCAAAGCTATGGTTTTTCCAGTAGTCTTGAGTGGATGTGAAAGTTGGACTATAAGAAAGCTGAAGGCTGAGGAATTAATGCTTTTGAACTGTGGTGTTGGAGAAGACTCTTGAGAGTCCTTTGGACTGCAAGGAGATCCAACCAGTCCATTCTAAAGAAAATCAGCCCTGAATATTCATTGGAAAGACTGATGCTGAAGCTGAAACTCCAATATTTTGGCCACCTGATGTGAAGAACTGACTCTTTTGAAAAGACCCTGATGCTGGGAAAGATTGAAGGCAGGAAGAGAAGGGAATAACAGAGGATGAGGTGGTTGGATGGCATCACTGATTCAATGGACATGAGTTTGAGCAGGCTCCAAGAGCTGGCGATGGACAGGGAAGACTGGTGTGCTGCAGTCCATGGGGTCCAAAGAGTTGGACATTACCAAGTGACTGAACTGAACTGAATGAACTTTCAGTGGTAAGATTAACAAATTCTAGAGATCTAATGTACAGCATGATGAATAAAGTAATAATATTGTAGTATATTCCTGGAAGTTGCTAACAAAATAGATCTTGAAAATTTTTATCATGAAAAAGAAAGGTACCTCTGTGATAGGACAGAGGTACTAGTCAATGCAATTATGGCAGTCATTCTGCAGTATATAAATCTATCAAATCAAAATGTTTGACTTAACATTATATTTTTATTATATCTCAATAAATCTGGGGAATAAAGTCTTTGTGTCTTCAAAAAGATACTATTGAAAAAGTGAAAAAAAATATGACAACATGAAAAATGTTTTCTGCCAACATAACCAACAAGACAGGGACTAACCACATCTCCCAGTGTCCCCATAGTAGTTAGTTGACCTATGCATCCCACACAGAGTCACCCCTAGAGCATATGGCTCTGTAACCAGAGAAGTCTACTGTTGGGTCCCATAAGACATCTCCTACGTAAGACCACTTCTCCAAGAACCAGAAACATGACCAAACTACCTAACACTGAGAAACAAATATAGAGAATCAGAGAGAATGATGGAGACAGGATGTTTCAAATGAAAGAACAAGGTAAAATCACAGAAAAAGAAGAAACAAAGTGAAGGTCTATCTGACAGAATTCAAGGAAATGATCATGGAGAGGCTCAGTGAACTTGGGAGAAGAGTGGGTGAGCACAGATCTTAGCAAAGAGTTAGAAAATATCAGAAGAAACACAGAGCTGGAGATTTCAATAATTAAAATTTTAAAATGTGCGTGGGGGAATCAGCAATGGATTAGATGACCCCAATGAACAGATGAGCAAACTGGCAGAGAATGGTGGAAATCGCTTGACTTGAACAGAATAAAGAAAAAAGAATTTAAAAATTGAGGACAGTTTAAGACATGTATAGGACAATATCAAATACACAAACAATTGCATCATAGAGACCCAGAAGGAAATGGGAGATAGAAAGGGGCAGAGAACTCATTTGAAGAAATAAGAGCATAAAACTTCCCTAACCTGGAAAAGGGAGCAAATATCCCTGTCCAGGAGCACAGAAGGTTCAAGACAATAGGAACTCAAAGGGGTTCACAAAAAACACATCATGATAGTGGCAAAAATTAAAAGTAAAGAGAGAATACTAAATGCAGCAAGAGAAAAGCAAGTGGTTATATACAAGAGAACTCTTATAACATTATCATTTATCTTTTCAGCAGAAATTTTATAGTTCAAAAGGGAGGCATGCTATATTCCAAGTAAATAAAGGAGGTTCAGATCAAGACCTGGAGAAGGGAATGGCAACCCACTCCAGTATTCTTGCCTGGAGAATCCCATGGACAGAAGAGCCTGGTGGACTAGAGTCCATGGGGTTGCAAAGAGTTGGACACAACTGAGTGACTAACACTTTTCAGATTAAGATGGAGGAGTAAGAGGCCATAAAGTTCATCTGCCCCCTCATGAATGTGTCAAAAATACATCCACATGTGGAAAAATTCTCACTGAAACCTAACTGGAAACTGCAAAAGGACTCCTGTATAACCAAACTGTAGGAAAGAAACAAGTAATCAAGTAGGAAGGGAAGAGAAGTGATTGGGTCAGGACTGGTGCCCCTTGGAGGGAACTCAGAGGAAAAGGGAGATTATACTGACAGAGACCCACTCTTAGGATTGAATGGGTCAGGCCACAGATTGGGTGTGACAGTCTTGGAGTCTTTTGTGGGGGAAACAAGTCCCTGTGGCTAATGGTAGAACTACTGGGACAGATGGAAGGGCTGTGGGAAGCCTGGGACTCTGCTCTTCAGGAGTGTGCTTGAACACAAGCACGTTGGCTTGCCCCCAAGACTTGCCCCCAAGGAGAGGTCTATAGATCTTGCTATTTCTTGTTTTTCCATTAAACCTCACCAATATGGTGAGTGTCCTTATCACTATAAACCTCTTGAACAATCTTAAATGATGTCTATTTCATGCCAGAACCCTAACTGATATAGAAGCCCTTTTTATTTTTGTATCCTTAATTTTTACAATTTTCTTTAGTTCATAAAAGGTGCTTGCTAATTTTTTAAACAAAAAGATATTAATATGAGTTCTCATAGGGAAAATACTCACTTCAAGGAATTTGGGTGATAAATTGTCTTCACTTCAAATACATTTATTTTATTATTATTTTTTTTTAATTTACTCAATTTTTATTTTTATTTTTTTTAAATTTATTTATTTATTTATTTTTGTCATACATTGATATGAATCAGCCATAGATTTACACGTATTCCCCATCCCGATCCCCCCTCCAACCTCCCTCTCCACCCGATTCCTTTGGGTCTCGAATACATTTAAATTCAAAAATTTAGCTAAAGTATTCTGTGTGCAGTACAAAAAAAAAAAAAAGCTTTAGTAATTATTTATAACATTTTATAAAAGCAACAACATATTTTGTACTTTTTAATTAATTAAAATTCACTAAAAATATGTATTAGCAAAATTCAGCTGCTATATGGTAAGCTCACAGATGTAAGCTTTTCCAGATGAACAGTTAGCAACATAAGCATAATTTCCTTCAATATATGCACAACCATCATGATCCATTTTCAGCAATTTTAATCTGCAAAAAAAAAATTGTAAAGCAAGGTGTGACATCTACAAATGCCAACTTGCAAGCTTAAAATCAGCAAAAACAAAATGAGAAACAGTAAAAGAACAAACTAAACATATCAAAACAAGAACAAAACTCTTAAGATTAATAGTCTTTAATTACAAAATATTAAAACTTAACCAAAAATATTAGACAATATCTAATCCTATCCTGTTTAAGTAGAATTATAAGCCAAATGACAAATAATGAAAATATGACAGAAGTCTATAGATTTATAAGCTTGCCTAAAACTATGCACAAATTTCTCCTGAGTCCAGTAAAGTTAAAAATGTAAAGTCCCTAAAGGTGAGATTTTTTTAGAAAGAACTGGCAATTTTCCCCCAAGTAAATCTCACAGGATGATTTTCAAAAAACATAATAACTTCATTTTCTTGGCTGATCTTTCTGTGCCCTACACACATAACATGCAAACATCCTTATATACACAAAAAAGTTCAGTTATCAAACTACTGTACTTACAGGCTTTCATTTACTGTGGTGCCATCTTCCCATAACCAGGATTCACTGCTATCATTGATCTGAAGACCTATCCATCCTTTTGCTTCTAGCAGTGATAAAATTTCCTATTAGGAAAAAAGTCATAAACCAGAAAAATACACATATTATAAGGTTATTGGTTAAAGTTCTCCCAAGGGGTGGCATACATTTACTTAGTTTTAAAAAGATTTTTTTTCTCTCAAGATATTTCATTTATTAATGTGATTTTCTTCTAGCATTAAATATTCAAAAAGTAGAGTTTCTCTAATCTCTCCCTAAGAAAATTGAGTCAAAGAAAGAAAATATCATATACTTTTGAGAATCTCCAGTTTTCCCAAATTATGGTGTCAATCACTAATGCTTTCAAACCAAATATGGTTACAGTATAACACCAACAACAACAAAAACAAAGACAGAAGTGTCTATCCTACCAGCTCTTCCTTATTATCAGTCTTTAGAAGGTGGGAATTCAGCTCTGCACAGGCAGCATGGCTTTCCACCCAGGTTCTGGCTTTACTGGAAAGATGGTAAAAACTATTTCCAAATCCAATCCAGTGAGAGGAACAAAGGTCACAGGAACATTCTAGAAAATATAAACACATTTAATGTGTACTCTGTACTATGAATCACTACTACTAACACAATTCCTATACCTTTGTGTTTGTTATACAGATGAATATTAGGTAGAAAGCAAAACAAGCATTTTTTGTAACATTCCTGGGCAAATTTTATACAAACCGTAGCTAACAACAATATTTAGCTCACGTATTGAATTTTTACTTAAAATTTGCTATCAAATTTTACCTATAAGGAAAATGCATTCCAAATAATATTACAAGATTGTTTGATGTGATTAAAGTTATACATGCATATTTAAAAGACCAGGGACTTCTTTGGTCGTCCAATGGCTAATACTCCTTGCTCCCCATGCAAGGGGCCTGGGTTTCATCCGACTCACTGCAACTAAAACCTGATGCAACCAAATAAATAAATATTAAAAATAAAATAAGAGGTTAAACAACATATAAAGATACAAATACAGAAAGTAACTGATGAGTTACTCCACTTTTGTCAAAAATGGTTATTATTAATGATTTTAAATATACAGAATAAAATTCAGCAAGTAATTTTTAAAAACATATTTCAACTATTTAATAAACATATAATTTGCATTTTTAATAATCTCTTTAAAATCATCAAAAACATATACTTGAGGGAGGATAAGATGATAGAGGAGCAGGACATGAAATTCATCTACCCACACAAACACTTCAAAAACACACCTACATATGGAGCAATTTTCATGAAAAACTAAATGGAAACTGGCAGAAGAACTCCCATAAAACCAAAATGGCAAGAAAACTGTAACCTGGTAGGATGGGGAATAAGAGGGGCATCAGTTCAGGACCTTGCACCCCTGGGAGGGATCTGAAAGGGAAGAGAAGAACCCTCAGCCTGTGGAATAAGCAGGATAAGCCATAGTCTGGGCATCCCAGTCCTGGATCCTGTGTGGAGGAGACAAGCCCTATTGCCTGATGGGAAAACTCCTGGGACAGACAGAGGGCTCTAAAAGCCTAGACTCTACTTATGAGGACAGTGTCTGTGCTGGTTGGCTAACAGTCAGGGTGGGGAGAGTCTTGCATTGGTGACTGCTGCATCGCCACACATTTCAATACAAAGTAGTAATCACCCCAGTCCTGCTCACTCCACACCATAGTTTGGTGTGGTATCCAGCCAAGCAGGCCCTGGGAAAAGACTCTGTCTAGCTCTGCAGGGACAGACTGGGAGGCCTAGAGAGTGATCTGGGTGGGGCGATGCTAGCCACTGTCAGCAAACCTGCAGGGCAGTACTGCAGGAGTGTTCAGTGGCTTCACACTGAGTCTCCGTAGACAGGTAGTGACAGAGGATTGATAACTACACAGAGGCAATCTGGATGGGCCTAAGGTGTATTTCAGGTGGGCGCAGTGACAGCCATTCTCAGCACCCACAGGAGCACTCAGCGGTTCCTCTCCCAGCTGAGAGCACCCCAGCTCCACCCACTTCATACCTCAGTTCAGAGCTGGATCTGTGGCAGACAGGGCCTGGAAGAAGAATGCCACAGAGACAGCCCAGATCTAGCAGCACAGCCAACTCACTTCCTGCAGCCACAGTGCCCTGACCCCTAGCCTCAGCATGCTCCACACTATAGCCTTGCACTAGATCTGAGATGAACACAACAGGGGAAGGAATGCAAGCCCAGGCTGCTTCTGAGTGGAGCCATGGACACCTCCATAGGTCGTGCATAGGTCTTCTGTAAGTACATGGGTCACACTTGCTTCAGCAAGCACCCCGCTTTGTGTCAGGGCATGCACTCAAGGGCGATGGAAGCTGATTGAGCCTGTCCCTCAGGGTTTTTACTCTAGGAACTGGGAGCAGATCCAGCACCCGACAGATAGCAACAGCCACTGAGTAGAGAGGAAGTCCCGCCTCACACCACTAATGTCACTCACATACCCTAGCAAAGTGATAGTGGCCAGTATACCCTGAGGATAGAAGTAGCTGGCTTCCATATCAAAATCAGCCCTCACACCAAAGACACTGGACAAAGACAGTCTTTACAGGATTGCTCTCATATGAAAACCAACCTTCAAGACCACAATACACAACTGTTTCTCCTAAATTCAATACAGTCAGAGAAATTTCAATAAAAAGAAATGACAAAGAAACTACTCTCAATTAAAAGAACAAGAGAAATCCACTGAAAGAACAAATAGTAAAACAGAACTCACCAGACCCTGAGTTCCAGAAGGTGATAGTAAAAATACTAACTGAATTAAGAAAGGTTATCAACAGAAATGTAGATTATTATAAAAAGGAACTAGAAACTATAAAGAAGAACCAATCAAAAGTAGATAACTCAATTACTGAGCTAAAAAGCAATCTAGAAGCAACGGATAACTAACTAAATGACACAAAGAATGAATAAATGACCCAGAACATAGAAAAAATGGAAATAACTCAATCAGAACAGCAGATATAAGGACAAATAAAGCAAAACAAAAGCAACATATGAGATCTATAGGATAATATAAGGCATGCCAACCCACACAGAAAAGGGCTTCCAGAAGGAGAAGAGAGAGAGAAGGGGATCAAAAATGTTTTGAAGAAGTTATAGCTGAAAACTTTCCAAATCTAAAAAAAGAAAGAGGAAGCACAGAGGGTCCCAAACACGATCAAACCAAACACATCATCAAGAAATACCAAATTAAAATGCAAAAGTTAAAAGAAAGGATTCTAAAGGCAGAAGGAAAAATACAAAGAGGTAGTTACAAGGGGCCTCCCATGAGGCTGTCAGCTGCTTTCTCTGCAGTAATTTATCAACAGTAGATGAGAGGGAAGTGGCAAGATATATTCAAAGTCCAGAAAGGGAAAAAAACTTGAAACCCAATATACTCTATTCAGCAAAATGATCGTTTAGAACAGAAGGAAAGATAATGAATTTCTCCAACAAGCAAAGACCAAAAGAATCAGTGATACTAAACCTATACAAAAAAAAATATTGAAGGGCAGTCTCTAAATAGAAAAGAAACAAAAACCTATAGGAAAAGGAAAATCACAGTAGGAAAAGCAAATATATAAAAGAATCTAAGATCACTTAAGTCAGATTGTAGATTAAAAAAGAATCAAAAAAATGCAAAAGTGCTTGCAACTACCGGAAACAGTGAAAGGATAATCATGAAGCTATAAAATAGGACATCAAAATGTGGGAGAGGTAAATATAAAAATGTATACCTTTTATAATGTGTTTGAACTTGAATACCTATCCTTTTAAAGCAAGTAGATATAGCTGTGAGTTAACAGACTTGAACTCCATGGTAACCACAGATCCAAAATATACAACAGATTCACAAAAACTAAAAAGAAGATAAATCAGGTATACTAAAAAAGAAAATCAGCAAACCACAAAAGGAGAAACAAAAGAAGAAATGAACATAAAATAACTACAACCACCAGAAAACAAAGATGTAAATGGTTATTAGTACATATCTATCAACATGCTTAGTCATTCAGTCATGTCTGACTCTTTGTGAGACCATGGACTATATAGCCTTCCAGGGTCCTCTGTCCATGGAGATTCTCCAAGCAAGAAAACTGAAGGGGGTTGCCACTTTCTCCTCCAGGGAATCTTCTCAACCCAGGGATCAAACCCAGGTCTCGTATTGCAGGCTGATTCTTTACCATTTGAGCTACCTGGGTGATTATTACTTACATGTCAATGAACTAAATGCTCTGATCAAAAGTAAGCATATTGGATAAAAAAAAAAAATAACTGTGATATGCTACCTACAAGAGATTCATTTCAGGGTGAAAGATACACAAACTGAAAGTGAGGGGATGGAAAAAGATATTTCCAAAAATACAAATATAAACAATAAGAATATGGGGAAAGCAATACTTCTATCAGACAAAATGGACTTTAAGGCAAAATTATGATGATAAAGAAAGGCATTGTGCCTGCATGTTTGGTCGTATCCCACTTGCCAGGCTCCTCTGTCCATGAGATTTCCCAGGCAAGAATACTAGAGTGGGTTGCCACTTCTTCCTGCAGGGATTTTCCCAACCTAGGGATCGAAACTGCATTTCCTGGGAAGCCCTAAAGAAAGGCATTATGTAATACCAAAGGAACCACTAGGACTTCCCGGGATGGTTACCCTAATAATAATAAAAATAATAATCTACCTGCAGTGCCTGATCCCTGGGTCCCATCCCTGGGTTGGGAAAATACCCTAGAGAAGGGCACAGTAACCCACTGGAGTTTTCTTGCCTGCAGAATCCCATGGACAGAGGAGCCTGGTGGGCTAAGTCCATAGTGTCACAAATAGTCGGACATGACTGAAGCAATTTAGTACACAGGCATGTGCTATTTTTAAGTCAACCTGAGTTGTAATTGACACACAATAAAATAAACTGTTTTGAAGTCTACAATTTGATTAGATTTGAAAAATGAATATACTTCTGTAACTTTCTCCCCAATTAAAATTTAGAATATTTCCATCACATCAAAAGCTAACTCTTGTCACTTTTCAACTAATGCCCCTCACGGTTACTTCACCCAAGCAACCTGGGATCTGATATGCTGCTGCTGCTGCTGCTGCTAAGTCACTTCAGTCGTGTCTGACTCTGTGTGACCCCATAGACGGCAGCCCATCAGGCTCCCCCGTCCCTGGGATCCTCCAGGCAAGAATACTGGAGTGGGTTGCTATTTCCTCCTCCAATGCATGAAAGTGAAAAGTGAAAGTGAAGTCGCTCAGTCGTGTCCAACTCCTAGCAACTCCATGGACTGCAGCCCACCAGGCTCCTCCGTCCATGGGATTTCCCAGGCAAGAGTACTGGAGTGGGTTGCCACTGCCTTCTCTGGAATCTGATATACATAACTGTAAATTATTTTTTACAAACTACCTTTTTAGCAATTCATATAAGCAGAATCATTCGGTATCAATTCTTTCTTACCTTACTCAGCACAGTGTTTCTGAGTTTTACTCAGGTGGTGAGTATAGAGATTTTATTCCTTTTCATTACTGAATAGTCCATTCTATGACTAACCTACAATTTGGCAGTTCATTCATCTGGTGATTTACATTTGGATTGCTTTTAACTTTCAGTTATAAGAAAAGTGTCTACAAATATTTTTTCACATGTCTTATGTGGACATGTCTTCATTTCTCTTTTCTAAATGTCTAAGAGTAGACTTACTGGGGATTTGTGCCTGTACAGTTAACTCCACATCCTTTCTAAAGCTTGTTACTCTCAGTCTTTTCAAATTCGATCCATTTCGGTGGTTGTGTAATGGTAACCCATCAGGGTCATAATTTGCATTTCCTTAATTATTTTTATTTGATTGCTTTTAATTTTCAAACTCTGCATTCAAATGGGTATACCTTTCCTTTTCTCCTTTGCTTTTTGCTTCTCTTCTTTTCACAGCTATTTGTAAGGCCTCCTCAGACAAGCTTTTTGCATTTCTTTTTCTTGGGAATGTCACAAACTTCCAACCATAGGTCTTCAGGCACTCTGTCTATCAGATCTAATCCCCTGAATCTATTTTTCAGATCTAATCCCCTGAATCATTTCTCTTATAAAATGTCACAAACTTCCAACCATAGGTCTTCAGGCAATCTGTCTATCAGATCTAATCCCCTGAATCTATTTCTCAATTCCACTGTATAATGATAAGGGATTTGATTTAGGTCATACCTGAATGGTCTAGTGGCTTTCCCTACTTTTGTCAATTTAAGTCTGAATTTGGCAATAAGGAGATCATGATCTGAGCCACAGTCAGCTCACGGTCTTGTTTTTGCTGACTGTATAGAACTTCTCCAACTTTGGTTGCAAAGAATATAATCATTCTGATTTCAGTATTGACCATCTGGTGATGTCTATGTGTAGAGTCATTTCTTGTGTTGTTGGAAGAGGGTATTTGCGATGAACAGTGGGTTCTCTTGGCAAAACTATATTAGCCTTTGCCCTGTTTCACTCTGTACTCCAAGAACAAATTTGCCTGCTACTCCAGGTATTTCTTGACTTCCTACTTTTTCATTCCAGTCCCCTATAATAAAAAGGACATCTTTTTTGGATATTAGTTCTAGAAGGTCTTGTAGGTCTTCATAGAGCTGTTTAGATTCAGCTTCTTCAGCATTACTGGTCAGGGCATAGACTTAGATTACTGTGATATTGAATGGTTTGCCTTGGAAATGAACAGAGATCATTCTGTCATTTTCGGGAAAATGAAGAGAAAAGGAGAAAAGGAAAGATACACCCATTTGAATGCAGAGTTCCAAAGAATAGCAAGGAGAGATAAGAAAGCTTTCCTCAGTGATCAATGCAAAGAAATAGAGGAAAACAATAAAATGAGAAAGACTAGAAATCTCTTCAAGAAAATTAGAGATACCAAGGGAACATTTCATGCAAAGATGGGCACAATAAAGCACAGAAATGGTATGGACCTAACAGAAGCAGAAGCTACTAAGAAGAGGTGGCAAGAATACACAGAAGAACTATACAAAAAAGATCTTCATGACCCAGATAACCACGATGGTGTGATCAATCACCTAGAGCCAGACATTCTAGAATGTGAAGTCAAATGGGCCTTAGGAAGCATCACTACAAACAAAGTTTGTGGAGGTGATGGAATTCCAGCAGAGCTCTTTCAAATCCTAAAAGATGATGCTGTGAAAGTGCTGTACTCAATATGTCAGCAAATTTGGAAAACTCAGCAGTGGCCACAGGACTGAAAAAGGTCAGTTTTCATTCCAATCCCAAAGAAAGGAAATGCCAAATGCTCAAACTACTGCACAATTGCACTCATCTCACACCCTAGCAAAGTAATGCTCAAAATTCTCCAAGCCAGGCTTCAACAGTACATGAACTGTGAAACTTCCAGATGTTCAAGCAGGATTTAGAAAAGGCAGAGGAACCAGAGATCAAATTGCCAATATCTGTTGGATCATCAAAAATGCAAGACAGTTCCAGAAAAATATCTACTTCTACTTTATTGACTATGCCAAAGCCTTTGACTGTGTGGATCACAACAAACTGTGAAAAATTCTGAAAGAGATAGGCTTACCAGACTACCTGACCTGCCTCTTGAGAAATCTGTATGCAGGTCAGGAAGCAACAGTTAGAACTGGACATGGAACAACAGACTGGTTCCAAATAGGAAAAGGAGAATGTCAGGGCTGTATATTGTCACCCTGCTTATTTAACTTATATGCAGAGTACATCATGAGAAATGCTGGGCTGGATGAAGCACAAGCTGGAATCAAGATCACTCTGAGAATTATCAGTAACCTCAGATATGCATATGACACCACACTTATGGCAGAATGTGAAGAACTAAAGAGCCTGTTGATGAATGTGAAAGAGGAGCATGAAAAAGTTGGCTTAAAACTCAACATGCATAAAACTAAAATCATGGCATCTGGTCCCATCACTTGATGACAAATAGATGGGGAAACAGTGAAAACAGTGAGAGACTTTATCTTTTGGGGCTCCAAAATCACTCCAGATGGTGATTGCAGCCATGAAATTAGAAGATGCTTGCTCCTTGAAAGAAAAGTTGTGACCAACCTAGACAGCATATTAAAAAGCAGAGACATTACTTTGCTGACAAAGGTCTGCCTAGTCAAAGCTATGGTTTTTCCAGTAGTCTCGTATGGATGTGGGAGTTGGACTATAAAGAAAGCTGAGGGCTGAAGAATTGATGCTTTTGAACTGTGCTGTTGGAGAAGGCTCTTGAGAGTCCCTTGGACTTCAAGGAGATCCAACCAGTCCATCCTAAGGGAAATCAGTCCTGAATATTCACTGGAAGGACTGATACTGAAGCTGAAGCTCCAATACTTTGGCCACCTGATGCGAAGAACTGACTAATTTGCAAAGACCCTAATGCTGGGAAAGACTGAAGGCAGGAGGAGACGGGGACAACAGAGGATGAGATGGTTGGATGGCATTACTGACTCAATGGACATGAGTTTGAGTAAACTCCGGGAATTGGTGATGGACAGGAAAGACTGGCATCCTGCTGTCCGTGGGGTTGCAAAGAATCGGACACGACTGAGCCACTGAACTGAACTGAATTTTCAAATTAGGTAAATGAAAGGAAAACAAAAACACAAGCTGTATGAATGGCTAATATTTGGCATTTACAGATTTTATTTTTTCTAAATGCCATGAAGCAGGTTCTAAAACAATAATTAACTTTAATAAAAACTAGCAGCTGTGTTGTTTAGTCTCCTGTTTATTGAATCTATTGGGATGTTCCCTTTTTATTCAGACAATTTATTTTTAATAAAACTTGAAATTTGTTCTTTCTTCCATCTTTTTCATACTTAAACTTTCTCCTTTCATAAATGTTTGTCTTTAATTTCTTGGAGAATGCTAAGCCACATTATTTTCATGTAATGCATAAATTACTCCATTATTGTCATAATTTTTCTTTTCTTTTTAACTGCTTTGAAGGAATGTTCATGGATAATACTCATGGGGAATGCTTTTGGTTGATATAGGAGCCCTATCCTTCTGTTTTTGTGTGTGTGTGGAAAGATACTTTGTTTCTTGGCAAATACATCGTTCCTGAAAATCCAACTCTGTTTATTAAAATGCAATGATTTCCCCAAAAGGATAACAGAGGGGAAAAATCCCAACTTCCTGGAAAGATGGGCTCAATTAGGAATAGATATATCTTTTTCTTTATGAGTGCTGAATTTACTGATAAGGATTGGAGTAAACTTGCAACATGTGAAAAAGAGAGAAAACTAAAAACAACTTTCTATATCATGGCCACTGAATCTTGATGTACAATAAATATTAATGTAAAATATATATGCTTGTAATTTCAAAAATGCTAAATCATCTCCATCAGAGAAAGCGAGAAAGAAAAATTGCTAAAGAGACACAACTCCCTGGCTTTTCCCTTGTTTTCTTTCTACATTTTAGACATCCTTCACCCATTTCTCACACCCTCACCTCAATATAATTTAAATCCCTTTTTCCTCTAATAAGAACCAAATCACAAACAATACTTACACACATAATACTTGAGTATTTCCACATTTTCCTTTATCATCTTTCTTTTTTTGCCCAATGTTAATTTTTCCTTAATGAAAAACTGAACATTCTATAACATGATATTTTTCTATCAGATTGATTAAAGTTTTGTGGATGTCAGGAAAATAAACTCTTTAGCCCCAGTAATCAGTATTAGAATTAGACTGAACAGAGAGAATACTCACCACCATTTTTAGAAGATAGAGTGGGAATAGTTGATATTTTTTGGTTCTGGTCGTCTCTGCCAGAAAATACTATGGCAAAAATCATGATAGTAATTAGTTCTCTTTAGGATAAAATGTTAAGACAATGTAAAAATTCAGTCCTGATTTCAAATCATTGAAACATGTTGCTGATATACTGATTGTAATAAGAACAGATATTTTCTCAATTACTTACAGTTTGCAAGTAAGACACGCAGTGTTATTATCAGGACCACACACAAGATCCCTAGACTCCAAGCTATTACTTGCCACTTTGTAGATCGGTGGTGTGAAACTAAAGGAAACAAACAATGATGAAGCTTCATCATTTCCCAGAAAACATCAAATATAAAACTGAACACCAGTATGTTTCACTCTCAGAGGGAATTATCCATTTTTAAAATTCTTGAATGTGTTCATGCTGAATAAAACCATTTCTTAGCACATGGGGGACTCTAATTTCTCCATACTCATATTTCCTCCCTAATAGCTTCTTCTTGATCTCACTTCTTATCCTGTTTGAGGCTCCAGGCATGTCACCTGAACTACCTCCACCATCATCTTTGAGCCTCCTTTGCCTATGATTTTATAAATTATTAACTCTGAGCACTTCACAAATATACTTTCTTCTAGTAAACTCAGAAATGAAATACATCTAGATAGAGAAAATAATGTCCTGTGCTTAGTTGTGTCCAACTCTTTGGGACCCCAGGGACTGTAGCCTGCCAGGCTCCTCTGTCCATGGGAATTCTCCAGGCAAGAATATTGGAGTGGGTTACCATTCCCTTCTCCAAGGGGTCTTCCAGGGATCAAACCCAGGTCTCCTGCATTGCAGGCAGATTCTTTACCGTCTGAGGCACCAGGGAAGCCCAAGAATACTGAAGTGGGTAGACTATCCCTTCTCCAGGAGAACTTGCAGCCAGAAATTGAACCAGGGTATCCTGCATTGCAGGTGGATTCTCTACCAGCTGAGTTACCAAGGAGCATATTGTCATGCAAATAAAAATATTAATTATAAATCCAATTGAGCATTAACATTCTTTTATTAGCCAATCAATCATTCAGTGTATCAGTCAAAGGGGAAATAACAAAATACAATATTATTTTTTGTCAAGAAAGAAACAGCTGTCGTTAATTTTACAAAGATATATGAGCATGTTCACCAAGATCTGGCTTCCCTTGTGGCTCAGACAGTAAAGAATCCCCCTATAATGTATGAGACCTGGGTTTGATTCCCTGGTTGGGAAGATCCCCTGGAGGAGGGCATGGCAACCCAGTCCATGGCAATACTTGCTTGGAGAATCCCCATGGACAGAGGAGCCTGGCGGGCTGCAGTCCGTGGGTTAGCAAAAAGTCGGACTCAACTGAGCAACTAGGCACGCACCAAGTTTCAGCATAATGATAGAAAATGTTTCTGTCAAAAAATGGCATCGTACTTAAAATTGGAGGAAAATAAAAATTCATTATTCCTTAAAGTAGGAGAAGCATGGGGGATGGTAAGAGGGTGTCTTCAACTTGGAGAGGCAATCTCTGTAAATACTTTTAAATGACAGGAAGCTTGGAACTGAAATACAATCTAGTGGAGCTCAGTAAAGGAGGGAATGGAGATGGAGAGATAGTCTGTAGAACTATAGGATTATTATTATTTTTTAACTTTAAGAACAATAGAAAATTTTGTAGGAACTTTGTTTAAAAAGTCATGATCATTTTGCTTGAAATATAAGGAAAGGATTGAAAAGTGGAAGATGTGTGACTTTTAATCTCTATGAAAACATATGAATCTCAATCCAAGAGAAGCAGGTTCAGCTTGAACACACTACTTGAGTGTAGGGGTCAAACTTAAACTTTCAGGTTTTGAGATTAAGCAATGAGGGAGCTAAATACTAAATTCAATCCTCTTAGTTTTGGTCAACTTCTGCCCAAAGTCCTCCAGATAGCTAAAAAAAAAAAAAAAAAAATCAAGTCTCGGGGAAGCTCTATCCAAACACCAAAATATTTCTCTCATTTTACCAAAATAGTTGAGGCTATGAATTTCTTTAACTTGCCCACTCCTATATCTGTATGTACATATGCGTGTGTGTATATATTCATATATTCATACCCTGTTGTCATTGTCTTTTTTTTATTTCAGAAGATAAGCAATTTCTCTATGATTCAAGTTAAAACCTTTTACATATCTTATTTATTCCATGCCACCCAGTCTCCCTTAGAGCATTTATTATCTAAGAGAAAATTATCTTTTTGTGCCCCTTCTTCATCATCTCTTTTTTATAAACTTTGTCTGCTTAGTCTATACATGGGCTCAAATTTCTCAAAATCTAATATTTTGAGACAAGGGATTCTTTGCCTTGGCTCAGGTCTTCCACTTTTCATTGTCATTTCTCTTATGTTGTTATTATCAGTGAAAATTGTAAAAATGCTTTCTGGACTCTTTTTATTCCTATACTAAACTTCTTTCGATCCCTTAACTTTCAGTTGTAGCTTGTAAGCTTTTCTCCATAATCAAACAAAAACCCCAACTGCAAAATCCAAGGAAATAATTTTCCACTTACACTTTATTAAACATAGTTTATTTTCTCCTCTCTGGACATGCATTTCATAAGTACCTTTCTTGAGTCTTCCTCTCCTTAATTCTTACATGTTGCCTTTTTGTATGGTAGACTTTTCATTCACATCATCTCTATTTGCAGTCCTATCTACTCACATAAGTCTTTCCTGCCCATTTCCATCTTCTTTCTAGAGATTTACCCTTTCAAATCCCATTTCATTATGGATATTGTCCTCTGAACTGATTAAGAAATGATTCAAATGCCATACATGATCTGACTTTTACTGAATTAAATATTTTTCTTAATGGAGGTTAGGATGATTAACTACTCAGTCACTTAAATTAGGAACCTTGCTATCTTATTCTACTAATTTCTCACTTTTACCTCCACTATCCAAATGATTGTAGAGTCTTAAAAAATTTAACCTCTAAAACATTCTTTTTCTTTCTGTAGTCTGTCTCTCTGCTAACAGACTCTTGTTATTTTTTTGAAATTAAGTGATTACTGCTTCCTAACCTTTATAGGAACCATTTTGTCCAGAGCAGGCCCACAGTACAAATTCAAAAAAATAATTGTGAAACTGTTATACTGAACTAAATTGAAGACTGGCATCAAGAATTATTTTTAAAATAACACATGAAAGAAGCAATAGAATTCATATAATAGTTCTTACAAGTAATGCAATTGTGTTGGAATTTGGATCAGTACTATTTTAGAGGAAATGAACATAGTGAAGGACTATTCAAGAGACAAACAATTCCACAGTAATCTCCTAAAATAATCAAGGACAGTCCTTAAGATAAATAAATAGTGTAATGTGGCAATTTAATAAAGATTTTGAGAAAAGTAATCTAAATGCAAGAACTGAGATCTAGTGAATAACAAAATGTAATATTATACCTTTTCTTTTTTCCCTAAACAACCATTTTCTATACTGAAAGAGAGAAAATCTGGGTGATTTCAGTTCCATGTGTCTTGCTTGCTGCTCATTTGATACAACATTTCTCTCATTTGTTTTGGGTCTTTTTTGCTTCTGTTGAGACCTGGGAAATTTCAGTTCTGTGTGGGTTACCTCTTGCTTGTTTACAATAACTTTGTTTTGCATATTCTTAAGCTTTTTTTTTTCCCTGAAAAGACTTGGATTCCTTTAGCTCAATCTTGATATCTTTCTCTTTAGTATCTATGCAATAGACAAATGTGAGGAAAAGAGTTAAGTGGTCATTGTTATCAGATCAAACAGTGAAAAAGTTATTTTATTCTGAAGTATAAGTAAACATTTAGGGTAAGAAACATTAAAAGGGTAAGAAAGGGACCAAATGAGAGACTAAATCTTTTTCCCAATGTTGCAATCCTTATTTAGAAGAATGATTCCATTTTCCTTCAATATGATTATACATTTCATTTCCTCTTTTAATCATTTTTGAAATGAGTAAAGTATATATATATTTGCTTCTCAATAATTTTTATGTAATGAATAATGTTAATCATGTATAGACTATGATTAAAACACAAGGACATTAACAAAGAACTTATTGTTTAAATTTAATATTAAAGCTTTTTAATCTAAAATCAAGTTGACATAAAGATTGTTGTATCGCCAAAATAATCCATTATTCAGAAGATTCTTAATATAGGAAAAACTCTCTCAGGAACTGGGTAAATCTTACATTTGTAAAATAGCAATGAATCTCTCAATCTGCCTGCCTACCATCTTTTTCCTACTTAACCAGGTCGTATTTACCTATCCACTTATACACACAAGCAGAAGCAAGCACATGGACCATCTAAATTAATGAGACAATGCCAATGAACCACCAAAAATGAACAAAAGAAATAAAAAGGTAAAATATAAAATTAAAAAAAATAGTCTTCAAATTCATTAATAAATAAAAAATGCTAATTGAAAGAATAAAATAACTTTTACCTGTGAAAACACTAGATAACTTAACAGATGTTTTTTATTAGCAAATGATTGTGAGTACAAAATTATTTATCAATATTTACAAAACATAAAGTATGCAAGCTTTGAAACAATTCTACTTTTAGCAATTTATCTTACAATTTTTTAAACATCCAAAGTTATACAGCACAGATTTTTTTTCCCGTATACTCTACTAAGAGTTAAGCTGGAAAACAGAAAACAAAAAAACAGTTATTAGCAGACGTGCTTGTAATAAAGTGAGTTGTGAGATAAGTTAATATTTCACATTAATATATTGATACTCTAGTACACCTTTAACTATTTAATGTAACAAATATTGATACCTAAAGCAAAGTAATAGATTTGCAGTGATTACTTTTAGGTACAGTTTTGGCAGGTTTGCATTGTTTTCATTTTACTGAAAATTAAAGAACATGTGATAAAAGCAACTTAAAGGTGGAATTTTGAGAATTTAAAAATGTTGAAAAACAAATAACTTTATACATAGGATATTTTCTACATCCATGGCTATTTTAAGAGTAAATTTCAGAAAAAAAAATGGGGTACAATTTTTTAGTTAAAAATTTTTATACTTCCTTAAATTGTTTCCTGAAAGCTTTGCTCAATGATAGCAAAAATGATATTTAATTGAAGAATATATTGGTGTTGTAAGAATGTAGCTGTTTAAATATTTGGTGCAATTAAACTACATTTTTGTACCATAGGAGGAAGAAAAATGACTATTGTTATTAAGAAAAAGTAATTAAATAAGCACGGTCTAAGAAAAGTTTAAAAGTGGTATAATCACTGGAAGGATGGACTATTGGTTAACACTGAAGCGTTACATAGACTTAGATCACTAATTTCACTACAATACTGAAACAAATTTCAGATAAATCAAAATGTTAAATTAAGACATGAGACAATAAAGCTAATAATAAAAGAAAGTATAAGTAAATAGTTACAACTTTCTAATCTCACACAGACTAGGAAAATAATTAAGTTGAATTATAGAAATGCCATTTTTGTTACTAAAGTTTTTTGTCACCAATAATCACACTAAAAGATTTTTATTTCACCACTAACCAAAGAAATATGAACAAACATACTAATGATACGCATTTTTACCAATAAAATCACTAAATTTAAGTCAAATGCAGTCACATAGAGTTGCACAATGTGCAAGAAAACAGACATTTACACGGACTTGAGGTTAATCTAAATCTTACCCTTTGGAAATTAATTTGTTGTTATGTACCAAACCAAATAATGAAAACATCTACTGATCCAATAATTCAAAATAATGAGAAAATTATAGCTTTTTTAATAAATTTACTGGAGAAAAGAGCTTAGGTAGTTGAAAAAATGAAAAAACAGGAAAATTTCAAGACACAGAAACAAAAAATAAATAAAAGAGCTGGAATCATACTCCATGCCATTGTTTATGAAATAAGCATGCAACATAATTTTACAAAAGTTATTTTTTCCTAAACTATCATTTAATACATTCTTAGTTACTAGTTCAAATTAATGCTAATCATTACATACATTTTTAACTTCTTGAGAGAAGGAAATAAATGGAAACAATCATACTCACTGACTTGAAGATAAATTTGTAAGAAAATCAGAGACTTAAAATAATGTAAAATTGTTGTAGGTTGGAATTAGTTATGTAGTAGATAATCTGGTATAAGAACATCTAGAGAAGACTCTAGGTTAAAAACCACTCTAATACTGACATAAATTTTTGATGTTCAAAACATATGTGAAAAACTACACAGGAAGTTTTCATGTAACTGCCAGTTTGTAGTTTTAACTCTCCCACAAAACACTGACCAAGAAGTGAAAATGTTGCTTCAATACATCATGACTTTTGGTACTCTGAGAACTGTATCATGAATTACAGACTTTTTAGTTTAAAAGGTCTGAAAAAATATTAATTTAATGGCTGCTTAATAAGAATATCCCTTCATCAAAGCTGAAGCTTAACGGAAAAGAAAAATGAGCCAAATTACATATTTTATTAGATGTTACGTGGAACAAAAGTACCATGGGATATACAGAAAAGTATGCAGATATGTCAGAATAGAAAGTACATTTTAGGCTTTACTGGCTAAATTAAAATAGATAATTCTTAGTAACTACTTAGTGGTAGTTGCTATTACCACCCAGAACACGAAGTTTATGTTATGTTTATTATATCATGTAATATAGTGTAGTAGAGTTTGGCATGTTATAATTAATAACTGTAATTTGAAAGACTTCCATAGTCACCAACTTGTGGGTTAAAAAGACAGCATATTATGATAAATTTCCAAACGTGTCTCTGTTGTTAGGTTGTACCAGATGACCGAGAATCACAGTACTGATACCATCTTCCTTAAGTCACTCCCACTTACTTACGACTCTAATATTCATTTTCCCTCCTCTCATCATGGTTTATGTGCTCCCAGGCGTTCTCGACATTGACTCGTGATAATGGATCACAGTCTTCTGATTCATCAATGTCCATGTGAACCATCCACTTACACCCTGGCCACTCAGTTTTTCTTTCTCCCCATCCTCAAGTGACTACACTTTGCTGCAGCCAAGCCCTCCCATCGGAACATCTTGGTCCTTGCCATACCTTTAAGTGTTTCATATCCAAAAATGCCTTATTAAAACTCCCCACCCTCTACAAACACTCTTACCTTTCAAGATTGCTTATTTATCTTTCTCCAACATGAAAATGCTCTGATCTCATTGACATCTCCAGCCCTGTCTCCAACTTGACCTCATTCCACTCCATCAGTATATTTCTTTCTTCACCTTCTTTCAGGTCAACCTTGATTCTCTTCTGCCAATCACTAACTTTCTTGAACATATTTTGGTCCCACTTGCTCAATAAAATCATTATCCTATGTTTGAGATAAATTATCTGTTTCTGTCTGTCAACACCTGAGAAGCCAAGTGCTTTTAGAAGAGGTCAGGTTTACTGCAATATAAATTCATTGTCACCAGCACCAAATTGCTTTAAGGCTGCTAGGTGTCCTATTGCTTTCTTCAGGTCATCATTCTTTCACATTCACTGCAACTGATTTTATCACACATTCTCCATTGTTAACAAATCTCTCTTCCACATCCTCTCTTTGTTCTCAGAAGATGACCTATATCACAGAAAAAGAAAAACTAACAGATTACCTCATCTTTCTCCCTAAATATGCATGCATCTTATCTTCTCTCCTGTTCAACAGAGGTGTTTTCCGTCCTCTTTAATAAAGCCAATTTTAACTATATTTGAATTTATCCACTCTGCCACCCGAAAATCACACAGTTTATTACACCACTTTATATTTTCTTAATATTATCCTTCACATCAGTTTAAAATTACATGCAATTTTTAATATCATTAGACCTCTAGCTCAATAAAAATACTATTTTTGCTCTCTATCTCTCTTAGAAAAAGTCTCAAAGTGCCATTGTGTTTCATTACTATTTATTATATTTTATTCTCACTACTCAAGCCATTGCATTCTGACTCCTTACTAATGACTGCTTGGCATCAGCACACCTTTAGATCATAAGTGATCTCTGCTTCACTAAGTGGATCCTTTATTTCTCTTTTAGTTGAACTTTTAATAGAATTCAACGCCATTCACCGTTCCTTTCTTCGTAACCATTTCTTCTTTAGCCTATATTCTCTTGGTCTCTTCACCCACCGTCATTGTCTCAGTTACTACTTATCAAGTGTTTACACAAGTGCACATGCTGAGATTTCTTCTTTAGGTTTCAGCTCACTTATTCCCTTGCCAATTGGCATTTCCCCAAGTGCCCCTAATATTAAACTCTAGAACTCCACACCTCAAAAATGAAAACAAAGTAAACATATCATCACCCCACAGATGTTCCTACGTTAGTAAAAGTCACCATTTTTCAACTTGTTGAAAGAGTAAGGAGTCTGGAGTGCCCCTACTTATTCTCTGTATATCTATGTCAATTACAAGATTTGACCTTTTTAAATAAGAAATTATTCTCAAATTGTCTGCCTCTGCTATGGCCTTGTCTTTGAAAGCTTCATACACTTCTATCTTTTTGCTCTTGTTACATCATTCCACTTTAATTAAATGAACCAATTAATGTGAGGAAATTTCCTCACATCACTGGGTCTTCACACATCCTAATATTCTTGCCTAAATTGTTCTTTGTCCTTTTCTTTACCTAACTAACTGAAATAATTCAGTTTGTAAAATACCTGTTTCAATCTATACTCCCTTAGAGCTCTTCGGGGAACTCTAGCACTAAGTCAGTTACCTCGATAATATTTCTCATAGCTTGATAATTTGCATTTTTAAGGCAATAATCAACACTGAAGCTTATAATAATTTCTATACTTATTTGACTGATATATATTTTCTCCAACAATTCTAATTTCCACAGGGATATGTCCATTATTGTTTATCATTTTAGTCCTTGACGTATGGTAGACACCCAGACATGTCACTTAAATGGGTGAATCAGAAAATAAATTATAGAATATTCAACAAATTGTTCTTGAAGAACTAGATATACTTTTGGTAAAATTAAACTTAGCTCCCAAATGAAGTGCTAAACATAGGTAATATGTATAAGGGAATAAAGGGCTTCCCAGGTGTCACTAATGGTAAAGAACCTGCCAGTCAATGCAGAAGACCTAAGAGATGTGGGTTTGATCCCTGGGTCTGGAAAATCCCCTGGAGGAGGAAATAGCAACCCACTCCAGTATTCTTGTCTAGAAAATCTCATGGACAGAAGAGCTTGGCAGCTATAGTCCACAGGGTCTCAAAGAGTCAGACATGACTGAAGCAATTTAGCATGCCCACACAAAGGGAATAAAACACATAAAATGCATTTTTAATCTTTGAGAAAGGTCAAGAAAAAATAAAATGAAGACAAGTTTTTTAGATAATGTATTTGTCCAGAAAAAAAGGAAAAACAAAATATTTTAAATATATAACACTTTATTAAAATATGAAAAATATATAACCTATGTATATGATATTGTTATTGTTATTGTATTGCTAAGTGATGTCTGACTCTTTTTGCAACCCCATCGACTTTAGCTCACCAAGTTCCGCTATCCATAGGATTTTTAGGCAAGGATACTGCAAGAGGGTTGCCATTTCCTCCCATAGGGGATCTTCCCAACCCAGGGATCAAGCCCATGTTTCCTGCATTGCAGGCTAATTCTTTACCTCTCAGTCACCTGGGAAATCCATATTATATAACACATGTATATTTAAATATAACACATGGTGAAGTCTGATAAAAATATAATCAGTTTCTTCATAAAATGGTTAATCAAAAGTTTCTCCCACCATAGACAAAATGAGTTCAGTTTTTAAACTATAAATTTCCAATTATGGGGGGGAGGGTGGGGCTTCCCCAGTGAGGCAGTGGTAAAGAATCTCCCTGCAAATGCAAGAGATAAAGAGATCCCTGAGTCGGGAAGATCCCCTGGAAAAGGAAATGGCTACCAGCTCCAGTATTCTCGCCTGGAAAATTCCATGAACAGAGGAGCCTGGAGGGCTGCAGTCCATGGGGTGGCAAAGAGCTGGACACAGCTAAGCACACAAAACATACACTTGCTATTTTTTAATTTCCAGTTTTCTCAGAAATAGAGCCCCAAAGATATGAAATAGCAATCTAAAATGATGAGCCCTAGCCATGAGGAAAGAAAGCAAGAATTGGGACTGGGGTGGGGTGAGAAGGGAGAAAGTAGGGTAAGGGGACAAGGGTGGTAGCAGAAGGAGGGGGAGACCATAGGAGCCCGAGCCTAGGACTAGGAGCTTGATGGCACATTTTATCCTGTAACAGAAGCTACACTTCCCTCCTCCACTTTTCTTCCTCAGTGGATCAATGGGGTTTGAGTCAGGTAGATGTCAGTGGCCAGAGATCTTAAGAGAAAACCCAAAAGGGAAAGGCATCAGTAAAATTTAAATAAGAAGGGGAGTTGAGTCAATGCAAACATTTTAAGTAGATAATAAATATTGATATTTAGTTTAGGTTCAGAAAGCAGAAGAGTTTGCAGACCTTTAAAAGCAAGTTTATTTGAATGTCAAAAAAGATAATTTGTAAGTCTTCACCTTCCACTGCTTCCCTGGTGGATCAGTCGGTAAAGAATCTGCCTACAGTGCAGGAGACCCAGGTTTGATCCCTGGGTTGGGAAGATCCCCTCGAGGAGGGCATGGCAACCCACTCTAGTATTCTTGCCTGGAGAAATCCATGAACAGAGGAGGCTGGTGGGCTACAGTTGATGGGATCGCAAAGAGTCGGAAATGACTGAGTGACTTTCACACACACATACACACACACACACACACCTTCCACTGAGGGGGTGCAGGTTTGATCTCTGGTCAGCGAGCTAAGATCCCACATACTTTGCTTTGCAGCCAAAAAAACGAAATCATAAAACAGGAGTAATATTGTAACCAATTCAATAAAGACTTTTAAAAAGGTCGCATCAGGAAATAGAACTGCCATATGACCCAGCAATCCCACTTCTGGGCATACACACTGAGGAAACCAGATCTGAAAGAGACACGTGCACCCCAATGTTCATCGCAGCACTGTTTATAATAGCCAGGACATGGAAGCAACCTAGATGCCCATCAGCAGATGAATGGATAAGGAAGCTGTGGTACATATACACCATGGAATATTACTCAGCCATTAAAAAGAATTCATTTGAATCAGTTCTAATGAGATGGATGAAACTGGAGCCCATTATACAGAGTGAAGTAAGCCAGAAAGATAAAGACCAATACAGCATACTAACACATATATGGAATTTAGAAAGATGGTAACGATAACCTATATGCAAAACAGAAAAAGAGACACAGATGTACAGAACAGACTTTTGGACTCTGTGGGAGAAGGCGAGGGTGGGATGTTTCGAGAGAACAGCATCGAAACATGTATATTATCTAGGGTGAAACAGATCACCAGCCCAGGCGGGATGCATGAGACAAGTGCTCGGGCCTGGTGCACTGGGAAGACCCAGAGGAATCGGGTGGAGAGGGAGGTGGGAGGGGGGATTAGGATGGGTAATACATGTAAATCCATGGCTGATTCATGTCAACGTATGGCAAAAACCACTACAATATTGTAAAGTAATTAGCCTCCAACTAATAAAAATAAATGAAAAAAATTTTTTAAAAAAAGGCCTCATCAAAACAAATCTAAGAAAAACAAAAAAAGAGACTTTAAATTGGAGCACTAAATTGGAGAAGAGAAGGCAGAGCACGGACCAGTTGCTGATTTAGTTTCAATACAATCAGGAGACTTTTCTGATAAATTTTTTTCAATTTTTCTCTTCTCCATCCTCATATTATTTTCTTACCTGAGATATAATTTCCTGGGTCTTCCCATCTCTTTTACTTCAGTTGTTGGATTGATGCCATAAGTACAAATTCAATCATGCTGCTTTATAAATTATTCAATCAATGAAGTGAATCCTTTTTGAAGCATGTGCATAAAATCAGATGGGTAATAAATCCTTGATCCTAAATTAGGACTTGAAAATTTGAGAAGGTGGCTTTGTGATGTACACTTTGAATATGTCTCAGAAACCACCTTTGTTTAAATTTCCATCCTACCCTAATTTGTTTGAGATTCAATAGCAACATTTATCTCTCCTTTTATTCAAGTTTTGACAGTGAATCTTTAATGGTGCCCATGGCTTGTGATACATATGGTAAACATTTTATTTTATGTGTATTATGTATTAATGCACATATTATCATTTATACCAAATTTTTCTTCCTGACTTACAGACAGTCTATCCTGACATTTTCAGGCTGTTTTGTACAAGAAGTAAAAATACTCAAACTTAAATGAATATATATTGTTTATTGCTGTTCAGTCATTCAGTTGTGTCTGACCCTTTGTGACCCCTGGACTGTAGCATACCAGGTTCCCTGTTCTCCATCTCCCAGAGCTTTCTCAAACTCATGTGCGTTGAGTTGGTGATGCCATTCAACCTTCCTCTGTATGTTGCTTGATCCCCACTAATTTCATTCATTAAACTAATAATTATTGAGTGTATAATGTAACTAGGTCTCTGCTACACACTGAAGATGGACAGTTACTGAGGCCCAGGTGTTTAGTCTATTTGAGAAAATTATAGAAATGATTATAAGTAATTGCATAGGGGGCAGTGATATGAGTGTGCAGCTTGAAAAGAAAAACACAAAATCAAATCCTGGTACAGGTTGAAGTAGGGTGGATGGGAAAAACAGATTTTTAGAGGTAGTAATTGATTGGAGTCCTAAAGAATTACGAAGAAGGTAACAAAGTTATGGACAGAACATGCAGTCCTTGTGGCAACAGAAAGCATTGCATTAGGAGGGCAGTGAGAGGAAATGAAACTGAAAATGTGGCAGGAGTGAGGAGGAGTTTTGTGTCTCTGTAAGTACACTGATTGGCCCTTCATAGACAACAGAAGCTTATTGGGTTATATAAGAATATGAGATTGACTGATTTCCGTTTTAAATATATAACTGACAGTTGTGCAGAAATGGAATTGGCTTTTCACTTCAGTTCAATCGCTCAGTCGTGTCCAACTCTTTGTGACCCACTGAGCTGCAGCACGCCAGGCCTCCCTGTCCATCACCAACTCCTGGAGTCCACCCAAACTCATGTCCACTGAGTCGGTGATGCCATCCAACCATCTCATCCTCTGTCCTCCCCTTCTTCTCCTGCCCTCAAACTTTCCCAGCATCAGGGTCTTTTCAAATGAGTCAGGTTTCTGCATCAGGTGGCCAAAGTATTGGAGTTTCAGCTTCAGCATCAGTCCCTCCAATGAACACCCAGGACTAATCTCCTTTAGGATGGACTGGTTGGATCTCCTTGCAGTCCAAGGGACTCTCAAGAGTCTTCTCCAACACCACAGTTCAAAAGCATCAATCCTTCAGTGCTCAGCTTTTTTTTATAGTCCAACTCTCACATCCATACATGACTACTGGAAACACCATATCCTTGACTAGATGGAACTTTGTTGGCAAAGTAATATCTCTGCTTTTTAATATGCTATCTAGGTTGGTCATAACTTTCCTTCCAAAGAGTAAGCGTCTTTTAATTTCATGGCTGCAATCATCATCTGCAGTGATTTTGGAGCCCAAAAAAATAAAGTCTCTCACTGTTTCCACTGTTTCCCCATCTATTTGCCATGAAGTGATGGGACCGGATGCCATCTTAGTTTTCTGAATGTTAAGCTTTAAGCCAACTTTTCCACTCTCTTCTTTCACTTTCACCAAGAGGCTCTTTAGTTCTTCTTCACTTTCTACTATAAGGGTGGTGTCATCTGCATATCTGAGGTTATTGATATTTCTCTCGGCAATCTTGATTCCAGCCTGTGCTTCTTTCAGCCCAGCGTTTCTCATGATGTACTCTGCATATAAGTTAAATAAGCAGGGTGACAACATACAGCCTTGATGTACTCCTTTTCCTATTTGGAACCAGTCTGCTGTTCCATGTCCAGTTCCAACTGTTGCTTCCTGACCTGCACACAGGTTTCTCAAGAGGCAGGTCAGGTGGTCTGGTATTCCCATCTCTTTCAGAATTCTCCACAGTTTATTGTGATCCACACAGTCAAAGGCTTTGGCATAGCCAATAAAGCACAAATAGATGTTTGTCTGGAACTCTCTTGCTTTTTCGATGATCCAGCAGATATTGGCAATTTGATCTCTGGTTCCTCTGCCTTTTCTAAATCCAGCTTGAACACCTGGAAGTTCACGGTTCACGTATTGATGAAGCCTGGCTTGGAGAATTTTGAGCATTACTTTACTAGGGTGTGAGATGAGTGCAATTGTGCCGCAGTTTGAGCATTTTTTGGCATTTCCTTTCTTTGGGATTGGAATGAAAACTGACCTTTTCCAGTCCCGTGGCCACTGCTGAGTTTCCCAAATTTGCTGGCATATTGAGTGCAGCACTTTCACAGCATCTTTTCTCTTCTAAAACTCTGCTTTTAAATATAAAAGACAAACCTCTGTTTTTTCTTGTTACCCATGTCTACCTCAGAACAGAAACGTAGGTTGTAATTTAGAATCATTGCTAAATACATCAGTATAAATTAAAGTGACTATATAGATCAATGTTCACAGTAATTTCATATTCAAGTGGCTCTCTGCATCCATGAGTTCCACATCCATAAATTCAACCAACCACTGGTAGAAAGTATTGAAAAACAAAATTTCAGGAAGTTCCAAAAAGCAAACCTTGAATGTGCTGCACACTGGCAACAATTTACGTAGTTTTTATATTGTACTTAAACTATTTGTACAACATTAGCTTTGAATCAGGTATCATAAGTAATGTAGAAATGATTTAAAGTATATGGAGGATGTGCTGAGATTACATGCAAATTCTAAAGATTTTGGTATCCATGGGGCATCCTGAAACCAATTTACCTGGGATGCTGAAGGACAAATGTATACCAGCAACTTTAACCTTGCTAAAATCCTTGGAATATTTCTTGAGGGAAAATAGCAAAAAGAAAATTCCAACAAAAACTATGTGCAATCTGAGTATTTAGATTAATATAATATTTATAATATTTATTTATCAGTCCTGTAACAAAATATATTTTAGCAATGAATATTTTGTTTTTCAGTAAGAATCATTAAGTAATAAATTTTCCAGTAATAAGACTATCTTCAATTGAACTAACAATATAGCTCTAATGAACATATTTCATTAATTAAATCTTCCACTTTACTCAGTTCTAAGAGACTAATTCCAAGATATGCAAAAGTTTAGTCTTCATTTATGAGAGAAAGGACATTTTCCAATTTTATTCCGAACTTAAAATGGCATATATCCATTCTTTTATATTTTTTACTGTATTATTTATTAACCCTTTTAAAATTCTAAACTTTTCCCAGACTTTCTAATTTCACACACTCCCAAGACTAAAATGCCAATCTCCACAACCTTAGATCAGGGGATCTTTCTAGAATTTAGCTAGAATTTAAATATGTATTTCTATAAATTTTTCCAGCCAGAATATTTAGGAATATAATCTTGTATATCCTCTTTCTTTCTCAGTGAAGCTGTAGTTGATTTTGTACCTCAAAGACCTTCACTTACCTAAGGATACAGACATTTTTACAAATCTATTTTCTAAAAATAGGAATCAAAACAAAGAGTTTAACATTTAAACAGAATTAAATACAAATATTCAAAATATTTGTAGAGCGAGTAGCTTTTTTATACATGAATCTCCCATAAATTTTACCTTTGTGTGCAAATTTCAAGTTTGTAAAATATAATTCTTTGGTTCTATAATTGAAATGTTAATCAAGAAGACAAATTGCTTTTACTTTTTATGTTTTTATTTTTTATTGGAGTATAATTGCTTTAGAATGTTGTGTTAGTTTCTCTTATACAGTGAAGTGAATCAGCTATATGTGTACATATATTCTCACCCTCTTAAGACTCCCTTGTACCCAACCCCATTCCACCCCTTTAGTCATCACAGAGCACCAAGCTGAGCTCCCTGAGCTATATAGCAACTTCCCACTAACTAACTATTTTATACTTGGTAGTGTATATGTCAATGCTACTCTCTCAGTTTGACAAATTATTTTTAAAAAACAGCACTTTCAACCAGAAAAAAACAGGAAATGGGGGTGGGTGAGTGAAATCCATAAAGTGTGTACAAATAGACCTTATTTTTTTGTTGTTGTTGTTTTTCTCAGAAGCTTTTTTTTTTTCATTTATTTTTATTCGTTGGAGGCTAATTACTTTACAATATACTATCAAGGGTGAAACAGACCACCAGCCCAGGTTGGATGCATGAAACAAGTGCTCAGGGCTGGTGCACTGGGAAGACCTAGAGGGATGGGATGGGGAGGGAGACAGGAAGGGGGATTGGGATGGGGAACACATGTAAATCCATGGCAGATTTATGTATGACAAATAGACCTTATTATACACACATTATTTTGTGTTTATGTTCAGTTACTCAGTCCTGTTTGACTCTTTGCAAGCCCATAGACTGCAGCACACCAGGAGGCTGTTCTTCCTTGTCCTTCACAATCTCCCAGTTTTTGTTCAAACTCATGTCCATTGAGTTGATGATGCCATCCAGCCATTTCATTCTCTGTCACCCCATTCACCTCCTGTTCTCAATCTTTCCCAGTATCAGGGTCTTTTCCAAAGAGTTGTCTCTTCCCATTAGGAAGCCAAAGTATTGGAACTGCAGCAACAGTCCTTCCAATGAATATTCATGGTTGACTTCCTTTAGGATTGCCTGGTTTGATCTCTTTGAAGTCCAAGGGACTCTCAAGAGTCTTCTCCCGACCAGAGTTGGAAAGCATAAATTCTTCAGCACTCAGCCTTCTTTACGGTCCAACTCTCACATCCATACATGACTACTGGAAAAACCATAGCTTTGACTATAGGGACCTTTGTAGGCAAAGTGATGTCTCTGCTTTCTAGTATGCTGTCTAGGTTTGTCATAGCTTTTTTTTCCAAGGAGCAACCATCTTTTAATTTCATGGCTGTAGTCACCATCTGCAGTGATTTTGGAGCCCCCAAAAATAAACTCTTTCAGTGTTTCCATTGTTTCCCCATCTACTTGCTATGAAGTGATGGGACTGGAAGGCAACATCTTCATTTTTTGAATGTTGAGTTTTAAACCAGCTTTTTCTCTCTCCTCTTTCACCTTCATCAACAGGCTCTTTGGTTTCTTTTCACTTTCTGCCATAAGGGTGGTATCATCTGCATATCTGAGGTTATTTATATTTCTCCCAGCAGTTTTGATTCCAACTTGAATTTCCTCCATTCTGGCATTTCGCATGATGTATTCTGCATATAAGTGAAATAAGTAGGGTGACAACATACAGCCTTGACATACTGTTTTCCCAATTTGGAACCAGTCCATTGTTCCATGTCTGGTTCTAACTGTTGCTTCTTCATCTGCATATAAGTTTCTCAGAAGGCAGATAAGGTTGTCTGATATTCCCATCTCATTAAGAATTTTCCACAGTTTGTTGCAATCCACACAGTCAAAGGCTTTAGCATAGTCAGTGAAGCAGAAGTAGATATTTTTCTGGAATTCTCTTGCTTTTTCCATGATCCAGCAGAAGTTGGCAATTTGATCCCTGATTCCTCTGCCTTTTCTAAATCCAGCTTGTACATATGGAAATTCTTGGTTCACATATTGCTGAAGCTTAGCTTCAAGGATTTTGAGTATTACCTTGTCAGCATGTGCAATGAGTGAATGGTGAGGTAGTTTAAACAGTATTTGGCATTGCCCTTCTTTGGGAGTGGAATGAAAATTGACCTTTTCCAGTCCTGTTGCCACTGTTGAGTTTTCCAAATTTGCTGGCATATTCAATACAGCACTTTCACAGAATTATCTTTTAGGATTTAAAATAGCTCAGCTGGAATTTGATCACCCCCACTAGCTGTTTAATTAAATAATTAAATGGCTTTAAAGAACCATTCCTGAGTGGATTAAGGTATTCAAAACTTTTTTTGTAAAGTCCCTTTACAAAAGGTACATTTACATTGTAAAGTTCCTTTTAGTCATTAACTTGCAATAATAGATTCAAAATTCTTATTTTTATTTCCATTTCATAACACCAAGTTTTATATTTGTATTACTGTGCTAGTAAATGTAATCCATTAATTCATGGGTATTAATATTACTTCTAATAAGAAGGTATCTGAATTTTAATACAAACCATATCAACATAATCCCTGTGTTTAAATTTGCCTTCACATGTGTATCAGTGGACAGGTTTTGTATGCTCTTCTGTATGAGAGCATAGTCTTCCTCTTTTCCAGTGTGTCTGTGAATATCTTGAGACCAGTCTCACTTTCTCTGCTAGTGTCTTCTTCACTTTATTCCCTGAAAATGTCCTCATTTCGCCCACTTAATACTATTTCTGTTGTCAAGAAATGTTAACATGTTTGCAGGGAAAAGGTCATTGTTTCAGCCACATTGTTTCAGCATCTCCACTCATGTTGTGGAGTCGCCACAGGCTTAGTAACATCTCCCCTGGAAGCCACAGTGTCCACCACAGCCTCGGCCGAGCTAGGGCTTCCTGCGCAGCTACAGATGTGAGCAGAGTTGCCTGGTGCACACTTCACCCACTCACACGCAGTCATCCTCCTGTGTTCTGTTATCAGTTTTTATGTGCATTTAATTCTATTGGTCATATTTCACTTGTACGTGCTTCCTGAGTGTAGGAGTTACACCACCTCTCATTTCAGTTCCTTATAGCCCCTAAGTTCAGTTCAATTCAACCATCTCATCCTCCATCGTCCCCTTCTCCTCTTATAATTTCACGACTGCAGTCACCATCTGCAGTGATTTTAGCTAACTGATATGAGGAGCCGACTCATATGACATTGGGAAAGATTGAAAGCAAAAGGAGAAAGCGACGATAAAGGTGGATATGGTTAGATAGCATCACCAACTCAGTGGACATGAATCTTAGCAAACTCTGGGAGATAGCGGAGGACAGCGGAGCCTGGTTTACTAAAGTCCATCAGGTTACAAAGAGTTGGACATGACTTAGCAACTGAACAACAAGTGAATGAGAAACTTGAAATGTGGCCCTTCCCTCATCTTTACTGTTGCCCTATGGATGCTTCTTGAATATTACCTCTCAAAACTAATATGAATAAAATTACTAATTTCCCTGTAGAGGATTTCTCCTCTGCAAATTGAAACAATAACAGATTAAAGTCATTTTCAGAGCATATAGAGCTTGAAATCTTTCAAGACATTGCCACTACAACAGTATGATATAAATCTTACTTCTCTCACAAATTCTTTAAAATTACTTGCCATTCTTTCTCTAAAACAAATACTGTTCAGCCTGCAAACAAAATTTAAACTAATAAAGTGAAGATAAGAACCACAACCTAGGTATTTATTCTGAATAAAAATCAAGATAATAGTGATTCGTCTTCTCAGTTAAGGACGTAAGAAAAATCTGTAGTGCAAAATTCTTAACTGTGTGGTTTGGTTTGTGTCTTTCTAGAAATATAACAGCAGGCTTTTTATCTAATATTTATTTTCCTGTAAATGGATTGTAAAATTCCATTTAAAAATATTTATCTGCAGTCAATAAAAAAAAAAAGCTTTTATCATGTTCTAGGGATAAGTAATCAAAGTTCTCATCAGTCCTGTAGCATTTTGATAATACATTTATGGATACTATCACCAACCTAAAGGAACACTAATTCCCACATGTACTGTTGCAAATATATAACAATTAAGAGAATAAATTTGGATAATCAATTTTTTTCTGTGAATGGATGACAAATTAACACTTTTGTGCTCTTTAAAGTTATGAATCAACAGATCCCTCAAACTTAGGATTTATGTACAAAATGTTTTGTGTTCAGTGGGTACATCAATTCTTAGAAAAGTTATTAAAAATAAAAGTCACATGAGAATGGTCAAGTAAAGTGTGAACTTCTTTAAAATATCTAATACTTAAGTAAGCTAATATTATATAGTACTTATCCTCCTTCTCACTACTTTCTACTTTTTTCTACAAATAAATATACTTATTAAGTATTTGTTACAAGTAAAGAATGTTCTGAACTTTATTGGTATACAGCACCCATTCTAGAATATAAAGCAGCAGGCCCCAACCTTCTTGGCACCAGAGACGAGTTTTGTGGAAGACAATTTTTCACTACTCTTTTCCTTGAGTGTTGGGGAACAGATAACTTGCTTTTAATATACAGATCACTGGACTGAAAAGGCCTGCCTGTGAATCTGATCCCAGTGAACATAACTTAATGATCCTTATTCACAACTTGACTTTATTGAAATGGTGAGATCTTAGACTTCAAGATGAGCACATTTTGAATGTGGGAAAGATATGAGTTGTGTTACATCTTTCCCACATTGTGTTTCCAAAGTTAGCCTCAAAAATCTCTCCTTTTCTCATATGTTCTTTGCTATGTATCTATGCTTTACCTTCATCAAAGCATGTAGTTTATTTCCCTTCTGCTTGAACTGGCCTTATGGTTTGTGTTAACCGATAACCAAACCTTAAAACTATTTAAATCTTGAGCTATATACACCATAGAAAAATAAAGACACTTCTGTGACCATATTGGTTTAGAAGTCTACTGACTAAAAGGGATGTTGGGTAAGCAACAAATTAACCCTTCCTGGACAGGATGGCCTGGTGTGCCGTAGTCCACGGGGTCACAAAGAGTTGGACACGACTGAGCGACCGAACTGAACTGAACTGAATCCCATCTCAGTTGTAGGTTTATCACAGCTCATTCTGTTCAATATTATTTTCTTTCTCTTCCACTAAGAGCCCCTTTGACACAATAATCTCTGTCTCACATACAATTTCCTTGGAAGCCTGACATAACATATTAAAAAAAATGAGATTTGGGGGATATAGCGACATATTTTTCTAGATATAAAATCCACTAGGATTCCGCTTCTGATTTATTCTTAAATTTGAGTGGCACCCCTTACGTGTGCTCCCCAGAGAACTTGTTCTTATTCTAACACTGCTATGCTACTGCAAAACTGCAAAAGCCATATAGTCTTCTGAGTTCCCCACTGTTTTTATTGAACAGAGAATCATTATTCAGGATTTTCTAAAGTTACCAGCATAATGTCACCTGCCCTTAATCAATATATTATGCTTCTGCCAATGCTTCTTTGAGTAGGTATATGAGAAGAACATATATAGCTATGTGTTTCAGGGCATGAGTTGTGGCATTAAGATGTGTGCATTTGGGAGCTCAGCTCGGTGCTCTGTGGTGACCTAGAGAGGTGGGATTAGGGGCAAAAAGAAGGCTCAAAAGGGAGGGTGTATATGTATCAGTTTAGTCATTCAGTCGTGTCTGACTCTTTGCGACCCCATGGACTGCAGCATGCCAGAATGCCAGACCTGCCTGTCCATCACCAACTCCCAGAGCTTACTCAAACTCATGTCCATCTAGTCAGTGACGCCATCCAACTATCTCATCCTCTGTCATCCCCTTCTCCTCCTGCCTTCAATCTTCAATGTGTATATATGTATACCTATAGCTGATTCACTTTCCTGTATAGCAGAAATACAACACCATAAAGCAATTATACTCCAGTAATAAAATAAAAAAAAATTTAGAAAAAATCATATCTGCATTCAAATTCTAGGTCTGTTACTAACTTGTTCTACAACCTTGGAAAGTTAACCATTTCTCTTTTCTATAAAATATTGCAATCTACTTCATAGGGTTATCTTGAGAATAAAATTGACTAATGCATGTAAATACTTAGCACTAGTAAATTTTAAATATATGCTCAGCCTTATTACTTTATCTTAAAATCTCTAGACTATCAAGGAATGTATTTAACTTGGGGTAATTTTTGTTTGTACAGGAAAAATTAGTGCATAATTACAGGAGTTTCTTGCAATTATCAGCCAGCATACACTTCTTCTCCTGAGAACCTACCACCCTCCAATACATAGAGCTATGGCCAAGGTGATGTGTTTTTTGGGCTTAGCTTTTCCTTAATGTGACATTATTTACTATTTTTTTTTCTGTTGAAAATAAATGAGAAGACGCTCTCTCATAATACTCATAATAGAAGCTATAAAATAGGGGGCCTGAAAATAGATATTGTCCATCTTTTCTATTATATGGAAGACATCTATATTCATGAAAACAATTTTTTAAAAACCCACCCCGAGACAGGCAGAGAAAAGCCATGGATCACGCTGGTAGAGTTCAAGTTCCAGCTCCCGTTTCCTCTGTGGCTAAGCTATTCCCATCTCCTTGCTTATGGTTTGTTTATTCAAACTTTCCTTCAATGATATGGGCTAAGCAAGTATATTTCGAAAAATTCTCCCTTTTTGCCCACACCAGGTTAAATTCTGTTTCTGTCACTTGTAATTAATGAACTCTACCTGAAATATAACAAGTAAAAGGAAAGGAAGACAGTAAACAAAGAAAAGAGTGTAGGTAATTGAATGAAAAAATAAGGGGAGAGGAAGGAGTTCAAGATGTAAAAAAGGGGAGGTAGATTTAAAAAGGTTAAAAAGTTTATGTGAAGTGTATGAAGAGTGTGCATTCAACCACCATAATTTCTACATTTGCCATCATTATTTATAACAAAAATACCTTTAAATCTTACAATGTTTCACAGTTTATAAGAAACTTCAAATTTTCCTTCTCATCTGAAATAGTAGCTAACATCTACTGGACACACTCTTGTCATTCTTCTAAATGTCTCAAACAGATGATCCTGTCTAATCCTCAAACAACTATGAGCTTCAGCTATGATCCCCATCTTGCAAATTAGGAAACTGAGACTTGTAGAATAACTGGCAGAATCTTAGGTATACTGATAGTGCAGTAGAAATATTTGAGTCCAGGTAGCTCAGATGGTAAAGCGTCTGCCTGCAATGTGGGAGACCTGGGTTCAATCCCTGGGTTGGGAAGATTCCCCTGGAGAAGGCAATGGCAACCCACTCCAGTACCCTTGCCTGGAAAATTCCATGGATGGAGGAGCTAGTAGGCTACAGTCCATGGGGTCGCAAAGAGTCAGACACAACTGAGTGACTTCACTTTCTTTTCTGGTTTTTTACCTCTTAGAACAAAAGTCTCTCTACTGTACCTGTGACAATAAACCATATGTTATCCTAAATGAAATGAATATTCCTTTATATAAACTTCAAGCGTCAACATTAGGAAGCAAATGAAAAATCCATAAAGAAGACTAAGTGCACGGGATCAGAGTAGTAAGAAGAAAACTAAGAAAGAACAAAAGCTGTTAAAAGTAAAATAATATTGTGTCCAAAGATAACAATGCTGCTGCTGCTGATAAAGTGTTAAGAAGAATGAAATCAGTACCCAGTAAAATTCTATTGATAGATCAAATAGCATGAGATAAAATATTTTATCTCAGAAATAACATTTTGAAATAAATTGAATTTATGAGTTAAACTTACTGCCTAAAAGAGACACATGAAAAGATTCAAAGTGGGTGAATGAGTGAATAACAGTGTCAAACAAAAGAAGTACCAATAAAGAGCAGAAAAGAGAAGATGAATAATGACATTCTAAGATGATTGAGAAGTGAGAAAGTACATAATCAGTGTAGAAGTTTTGCTCAAGTACAGTTACTGTGAAAAGAAACCTACAGAAGGAGTGATTAGAAGACATAAATATAACAAATAGAGAAGTATGGGTATATTTACGGGTTGAAAGTAATGCTCTTCAAGTGGAAGTGGTTGCATGTAGGCAATGGAGGAATTAATGACATAACAACTTGAAACTGTGGGGTTTAGAGAACTGACCCAGGTTCTATTCAAAAATAGCCTTTGGCAGAAAGTTTAACTTTTCCACTAAGATGAGAAGCAAGAAATTAAAGATGCTAAATGAAACTGATATATTGAAAATCTGCTAGGAAGACTATTGTAAGCAGTTTTGAGAAACATAACTTTAGCAATTTGTTTTAATTTTTTAAATTTTTCTGTCTTTTATTATTATTATTCATATTTCTTTGTATTTTTTACATTTTTGTATGCTATGTTGTAAACCTTTTATCACTTATATCACCCACTATATTTGTTTTACAGACTTATTTCCATAGGTCACAATTGAAAATAAATAAGTAGATTTTTAAATATAAAAAGACTCCAAAGACCAAGTATTTATGACAAATATGTTTATTAATTCATTTGTATAATTCTCAAAAAATCAAAAGGTTCTGAGTGTCTATGCTTTCTGTGCCACTCTGATATTTTTGCTTTAACTCTAGACTAGATTCTTCTTTCATGAAGTCATTTTTCAGTTTCTGCCAAAAAAAAAAAGAGTTATGAATAACATAAAGTGACAGTAGAATAGACAGGCAGATTGTGAATCTGGAATGTTACTGAGATGTGCAAACCTCATCAGTTTTCTTTTAACCTCCTTCTTCTGAGTTTTAAGCACAGATAGGCTTCTCACACAGGCATGAGGAAGACACGGTGCAGTTATCTATTCCGACAGTGTGCACGCCTGCATACACACATTTTCCCTGGAAATCCATACTTGGCTTTGGTAGACGCCACTCACTGTGTTAAAATAAAGTAACATTACTTTAGAACATGAGGTGTGAAATTTATTATACCTGGCTCTGTAGGGAACTCAGGGGAGTAGAGGCACTTACTCTCCCTCTTTTCAAAGAACTCATATGTTGGTATATACAAAAAGAGATAGGCATATGATAAGTAAGTCTCACAAAATGTGGTAATTATTTGTAAGTGTTGGCTTCCCTGATAGCTTAGATGGTAAAGAATCTGCCTGCAATGCAGGAGACCCGGGTTCCATTCCTGGGTCAGGAAGATCCCCTGCAGAAGGGATAGGCTACCCACTCCAGTGTTCTTGGGCTTCCCTTGTGGCTCAGCTGGTAAAAAATCCACCTGCAATGCAGGAGACCTGGGTTCAATCCCTGGGTTGGGAAGATCCCCTGAAGAATGGCATGGCAACCCACTCCAATATTGTGGCCTGGAGAATTCTGTGGACAATCCATGGGGTCGCAAAGAGTCGGACAGGACTGAGTGACTTTCACTTTTACTTTATTATCCAAAATGTTTGTTCTTTTTTTTCTCTAACAGTTTATGGAAAAATCCAAGCAAACTATTGGCCAACCCAATATTTTATATGTGGGAAAAGGTACAATACACCTGTATAAAGAAGAAGAGACTGGTCCAGTTGGGAAAATTATGGCAATAGCAGGAAAGACAGGACATATGATCTGGGATACAGAATTAAGTTTAAGTATAGATCAGCACAACTACAATATTGTAAAGTAATTAGCCTCCAATTAATTAATTAATTAGAAAAGAAGAAAACACATGCATGTACAGTTGCAGCTGGAATGGGAATATTTTACTTGTAAATATGTTAAATATAAAAGCTAGCCAGAATTACTAACAAAATTCAGTATATATATATATATATACATACATATATATACACTATGCATGCGTGCATGCTAAGTCGCTTCAGTCACGTCCGATTCTGTGTGACCCCGTAGGTGGTAGCCCACTAGGCTCCTCTGTCCACGGGATTCTCTAGGCAAGAATACTGGAGTGGATTTTCATTTCCTTCTCATATATATATATATATATATATGTGTGTGTGTGTGTGTATTTGTGTGTGAGAGAGAGCATGTGCATGTATGCATCTATGGATCCTTGAACAACGTGGATTTCAACTACTCTGTTCTACCATATGAAGATTTTGTTCAATAGCAAATACTACAGTATTGCAGGATCCATGGCTAGTTTAACATGTAGTTTTCAAGGGCCAATTAAAACTTCTAAGCAGATTTTCTTCTACATGGAGGAGTTGGTGCCCCTAACCCCCACCCCTGCTCTATATTGTTCAAGGATCAGCTGTGTATGTACTATGCTGGGACAGTTGCCTCTGCTCTGATACGTTCATCTTACTTCAATTTATAAAATCATGACTGGTAGAAATGCTAGTGGGAAGATGCTACCAAACATTCTGGTTGAATTTAATCCTTTACTAAAGATCTAGATTATAAAGAATATTTTACTCAATGTCAATAAAATGACTTTTCATCCACTCTAGAGCAAAACTGTTTGTTTAGTACTATCTGAAAAAAAAGGCAAAGCTTATTTACTGAATTGCTAAAGGCATAGTACATTTCTTTTAAAAATACCAAAGGAACTAGAAAGAAATTCTGAACTGTGTTGGGAAAATTAAATTGCCAAAATAGTTCATACATTATTTCATTTATTAATTCAACATATCTATTGAATGTTCTATGTTCCAAACACTGTACAAGGTTTGAAGTAGAGGTAACCTTTCAACTCACAAAATTCCAATAATTAAAATGATCAACCATAAAAGTTAAAATAGATTAAAAATTTGATTAATTAGTATAGCAATTTCAGGAAAATATTCACATATGTTTACACACAAAATATTCATAAAAACTGTGAAATATTTAAGGGGCATATATGATGACTAAAATTATTTGAATATTAAATTTTAGTGTATGATGAATGTTATTAAAACCAGTGATAAAAAAATGAATAATTTAAGCAGCACTCTAACAATTGATTGCCTAATTGAAATACACATAGAGAGACAGATATAATTATATCTACATTTGAACACACATGTACCTGCCTCAGCTTTCTCCTTCATGCCTTTATGTGTTAAGAAAAATTTCAAATTAATAAAAAATCTCATTTTATTTAAATATTAACCATCTGTTCATATGATAAAAGCAAATAAAGAACAAATTATTAAAGGAAAAAACTGGAACGCTGTGCCTGCAAGAGAAGTTACAAACAATATACAAGAAATCTTAAAAGAAATAAACAGATAAATAGGATAAAACTGTCAAAAGTATTGATATTATAAGTTAGAAGAAAAAAAGCCTTACTAAACATCAGAATAATATAACCTAATGGAACAAAGTAAAAATAATTGGCTATCAAGATTATCAATCTTATTCTCTAAGATTGGCACATGGTGATGAAAGAGCTTGAAATATTTTTTCCTGACATAGTTGTCTAATGCAGTGTTTCTGAATAACAACTGAAAAATATGTCTTTAAAACCAAAAATAGGCCCAAGTTATTTGGATGAGAAATGACAATTCTATACTTGTTCCCAATAAAAATACCAGAGAGGTACTCAGATTCATACTTATGATGTTCTTTCCCATAATTATATTTCTTATCTTAAATTGTAATCATTCAGGTCATCTAATAATAAGGATATGCTTACACTAATTATAAAATATCTAAATGACTTAATGATTTACAAAATTGCTGATAATATAATAGGAAATAACAAAAGCGAGAAGTAAAGAGGACTAAATTTGGTCCCTGATAATCTCTATTTCCTCAAAACTCTTTGGGCCAGACATTGGAAAAGGAGTAAGGCATTGGATTATGTAGCACAAACTTACAGGCCAGAAGAAGGAAGAGAACCATCCTCCCACTTCCATTTATTGTCCTCTTCCTTATAAGACAGGCCAAGCCAAGTGTGGTTTACTGCAAGTAACTTCAGAATACACTGCATGGAAACAGAATGCACAAAGCTATTAACACTAAAAGTCCATTAGACACAAAAATACAGAACTTGTGTCTCAGTTCAGTTCAGTTCAGTCACTCAGTTGTGTCTGACTCTTTGCGACCCCATGGACTGCAGCATGCCAGGCTTCCCTGTCCTCTGTCTAAAGAATCATAAAAAAAGAATCTACTTGTGTTTAAAGAATCATAAAAAAAATGCAGTACATATATGCCCACTGATAAATGAAACATTGAAAAAATATTTGAGTTCTTCAGTGTCTGTGCATTTTCTCAAGCCAGGAATTAAACACAAAGAAGAAAAAAAAAAAGAAAGCTAATCATCTTTTTTGTGTGTTTTTTTAGCTTAGTCCCAGTAATGAAAAGGGTTTTTATTTCCCCAGTGTATTTTAGAAATATTTAAGTTGTAAAAAGAAAGGGCACCGTGTTAGCTGTATTTTAATTCATCTACTTTTTTAAACTTACACACATTTTCTAAAATTTATTGCACAAATACATGCACTTGGTTTTAGAAATCAAGTGATGCGAAATATATATCTTTATATATATATGTAGTCATTCCTCCTTCACTAAATGCCTTTCTCCAGACAAGCAACTGCTCTTATTTGTCCTATGACTTCCTATTTTTTGGAGCCAGAATTTTTAGTCTCATGCTCTATTTTCTTACCTCCTTCTCCTTTTGATATAGTTACTTCACAATTTTTGGCTTATGTTTTAATACTTTTACCAGGTTAATATTATTTTTTTCTGAGCCAAATAGTAAGTGATGATGTAACAGAAAAATTTCTATTGAAGAGGACACCACACCAATATATGAATCACTTTATTATTTGACCATTTATTCAACTCTGTGCTTGTTCTTAGAGCTTGAGATATATCACTGAACAAAAATGAGAAAAATCCCTGCTTTGGGGGGCTGTAGGCCATATAGAAGTTAACAACATACCTATAAATGATATGATATATAAGAAGGTGACAAGTGCTATAATAATGAAAACAGGGTAAGAATGCCTACAAGCAAAGTGGAGAGGTCGAGGGGTGGGGTGGGCACTGATACACAGACTGCAATTTTAAGTAGCGGTGTCAGGGCAGGTCTCATGAAGAAGGTGACAAGTGTATTAACAGTTGAAAGAGATGAAGCAGTTCACCATGGTTGTATCAGAGAGAAGAATATTACATGCAGTGAAGTGAAAGTGTTAGTTGCTCAGTCTTGTCGGACTCTTTGAGACCCCAAGGACCGTAACCTACCAGGTTCCTCTGTCCATGGAATTCTCCAGACAAGAATACTGGAGTGGGTTGCCATTCCCTTCTCCACGGGATCTTCCCGACCCAGGGATAGAACCTCGGTCTCTTGCGCTGCAGGCAGATTCTTTACCCTCTGAGCCAATAGGGAAGAGGGAACAGCAAGTGCAATGTTTCCGCCATGAATGTGTGCGTGTATGTTAGGAAAGAAAGGTGGAGCGCTCAAGAGAAGATGAGTGGAAGTGCAGGAGAGCACCCTTTACCCTGATTGCAGAGCTGCCTGTGAGCCCTTCCTTCCCCTGGTGGCTACTACACATTTATATACCAGAAGTAAAGAACGAAATATAATCTCACCATCAATCTACTCCTTTCTGTCTTTAAAAATGTAGCATTCAAAGAGACACAAAGATCAGAACAATTCCACCAAGAAACTGTCTCCACGGTCTGGTGGTAGCAATGGTCTCTGTGCTGTACCCAGTGACTCAGAGGAGATCCACACCCTTCTCCTAGGAAAGAAAATATAACTCAGAGCCCACAGAACCCCCCAAAGACATGTATTCACACTTCCCTGCTTAAAAGACCAAAGACATGTATTCACACTTCCCTGCTTAAAAGAATGAGGTCGTTATTAAAAATTATTGTCAACTCAGAATTGTTTCACTTCCAAATTACCTCCTTTTGCATTTAGTTCTTCATTCTGGTCTTGGAGCCTCTCAAGGATTTCTATATAAGACAATGAGACTTGATATTAGAGAAGACCACACATTTCATCTGATTTTGTACTGTTTCAAGAGTAATAATAATAACAATGGTCAAGTAGCACAGTGTACAAATAATTTTAGTCCAGTTCCCTTCCCTATTTAATTAGCTTCATCTCTGCCTGAAGTAATCAGGTGAATAGAAATCAGCCTTTTAAAACACACAATGTAGTGATTATAGTCAGCAGTACAGTATTTTAAGCTCAAAGTTGCTTAATGAATAGGTATCAATTATTGTCAACACAAAAAATGAAATGATAACTATGTGTCATAATAAAGGCATAAGCTAATGCTTTTATAGTAACCATATTGTGATATACAAATATTTCAAAACCACAGGTTGTACAGCTCAAAATTATACAAAGTCATGTGTTAATCACATTTCAATAAAAAAAAGAAACCAGGCTTTTAAAAAACATGATGAATCATTAATGGACTCTCAGATTGTTCATTTAATTATTCAATATAGGTTCAATATCTCAAAGGAAAAAGCTAAGATTTTAATGCAAGGCCTTTGTAAAATACTTATTTAGACTATTTTTCTATTATAATTTAATAGTATAAATAAATGGTAAATAAATAGCATAAAAGAAGCCTTATGATTATGATTATAAACACCCCCTTCTTAGGAAGCATTTAGAAACTATGAAAATGTCATTGATTTACAGATATTTGCATTCTTCCATTTTCATGCTCCCTGAACATCTTGCACATACCTCTGCTGCACACTTTGAAACTTTTGCTTATGTTTGATTTATATGTTTTCTCTAAGCTTCCCAAGGGCAGGATTCATATTGTATTTATCATTGATCACCAGCCAAGTGGCTGGCACCTGGTGTGCATTGAATAAATGTGAATGCTTAGCTGAGTGAACAAGTTAACTAATACAAGAAGATATATTTGGTAAATGTGAGATTCCTGCAGTTTCAGAAGATCAATGAAGAATTAAAAAACAAACAAACAAGAAGCCATCAAAACTACCATGCTGCTGTATAAACTCTTTTTGTATCATGCAACCAACCATTTTATGCCTGCAACAAGAAAAACAATCTAGCATTCTGTAAAGATAATTTGTTCTAGCTCTAAAATTACCTTTATTTTGGTCAACAACGTTTTTAACATGAAGAAATATTTTTTCTTTGTTTTGGAAAGACTCAATCCGTTGGTTAAGGCTCTTCATCTTGCTCTCTGATTCCTGAACACTTTGAAAGTCTAGAACAAGAATTCCAGATGAGTATAAAAGATATGCTCAGTTGTGAAATGATAGAGTATTAGACTGTAAAGCTTAATTTTTATAGTATATCCTTAATAAAGTTCCCAATAAATGTTTTAACAAATATAATAAGATATTTAGCTAAATATGTTTTCATTTATCCACTGTTATCTTTGAAGTGTATACCTAAATCTAAAATATCATCCAAATTCCTTGTAAGATTGAATGTATGCTTATAGTAACAGAACAATGCTTCAGCTGAATTAAAACAGATGACAATGACAAAAGTCAAGTCTCAAATAAATCTTTTGGCATCATGACTTGATGTAATGTGTAGAATTTCACTTACTAATCAAATTTTACTCTGAATTTCAAACTAATGTTATCAATGTGAAATCACTATACTTAACTAGTTGTGAACAATTTTAACACTAATTAAAATATTCTGTTGATCTAATTTAGGATGCTAGAGAAATGGGAAGTATGAAGAAATTGCAAAATAAGTTACTTTTTATTTTCAGAGTAAAGACAATTATAATTTCATTGAGCTTGATAGTAGGTTGCAGTTTTCATAATAAGACAGAATCAATCACTACTATGAATACCTTTTGCAGTAATTTCAATAATATAATCTTCTTGGAAAAATGTGATTATTGAGAGCTCACAAGGTTAAATTCATTCATAAAGTAAAAAGTTGTAATAGTTTTATGTCATTTTTTTTCCTTTTCTCCATTCAGTATGGCAATAAAACATTTACCAAAAACTGTTATCTGGAAATGATTAAAAGAAACATGACACTCTGACAACCAATCTATTATTTCTTTTTCCCCAATTAATTGGACTTACACTGGTAACCAAAGAATCCACACAACATCAAAAGCAGCAGGCTGAAGATCCCCAGGATCACAGTAATTATTCCATAGAGAGAGGAGGGAAAACGAGAAGCTAAGAAACAGAGTAAGTGAAAAATCAGAGATAAGTAAGCTCCTGTTACTTGAAAGATTAATATCATTATTTTAATGGTATTGTTTAAGTGCTGTATATTTTATGAAAAATAATACCCAATGTGTGAATTACTATAAACTATTAGGCTGAATAAGAGGGAAAAAAGTATTTTAGAGGATGTACAGAAAAGAATTAATGTAGCAGACCTGATTTCTATCCTCAAAGGCCCGCTTATAAGGTTGGCCATGGCTGGTGTCTGGACTAGATTTCAGTAGTTTCCACAACCACTAATTGACAGGAATGGCTCACCTTGTCTTCTCTGCTTGTACAAACAATATCGCTTTTACTTCCTTCAAGAAGTCTAGAATTTTGTTACATGCCAGCCAGATGCTACCTATGGGATTAACCCCCTAAAAAACTCTGAACATTGATTCTCTAATGAGTTTCCCTGGTTGTCAACATTTGACACATTGTCACGAATTATGGCTGGGGAAATTCCTGTGACCAGTGTGACTCTACTGGGAGAGGACTCTAGGAAGGTTGAGCCTGGTCTTCCCCACACTTCACTTCATGCACCTTTTCCCTTTGCTGATTATGTTTGTTATCCTTCCATTGTCATAAATCTCAGCTACAAGTACAACTCTATAGGGTCCTGTGAGTTCTCCTAGTGAATCATGAAACCTGAGCATGTCTTTGGGGACTTACAGTGCAGGTAAAAAATTTACATGTAAGTATTATTAAAATTATCCTTAAATACTAGGCACAAACTTTCAGTTCAGACTACATTACCCTCATTAATACAATCAGATAGAGAAATGCTTATCAATATTAAATCCGTGCTATTATTAAGATAGAACTCTTTTTTAAAAACTTGATGACTTGTAGTATATTCCCTTGATGTGTGCATGCTAAGTCACTTTAGTTGTGTTGGACTTCTTGTGACTCTATGGACTGTAGCCCATCAGGCTCCTCTGTCCATGACCTTCTGCAGGGAAGAATACTGGAGTGGGTTGTCATCCCTCCTCCAGGGAATCTTCCTGACCCAGGGATCGAACCTGAATCTCTTATGTTTCCTGCATTGGCAAGCAGTTTCTTTACCACTAGCACCCCCTGGGAAGCCCCATTCCTAAAGAATTACTATAAATCTTAGTGAATGTTTTAAATGGACAATATTTGGTTTTAGATGAAACAATATCTATAATTTATTCAATTTCACAAAAATATATGCTTCATCCCCACATTCTAGAAATTAAACTTTCAGAGATCATTGTTAGTAGTCTTTTGTTGGTAAGTTTATTTCCCTCCAAAACAAATGTATAAATTCTAGTGTAAAAAAAGGTATTTCTTTTTTTGTGTGTGTGTGCTTCTGAAACAAAATGAAAAGCTGCCATCAAAAGGAATAGCTATTTTCATAACTAATATCCAAATCATTTATTCAACTTTCTGTATAATATAACCTGGGCTTCCCTGGTAGTTCAGATGGTAAAGCATCTGCCTACAATGAGGGAGATCTGGGTTCGATCCCTGGATTGGAAAGATCCCCTGGAAAAGGAAATGGCAACCCACTCCAGTATTCATGCCTGGAAAATCCCATGGACCGAGGAGCCTGGTGGGCTACAGTCTATGGGGTCGCAAAGAGTTAGACATAATTGAGCGACTTTACTTCCTGGTGTGATTATCAACCAGAAGAAAGTTTGACTCCCAGGGGACAATATTAAATGTCTGGAGACATTCTAGATGTGATAACTGAGGGTCAGGTAGGACTGATATCTAGTGCATAGGTGTCAAAAAAGATGCTAAACACCTTGTAGTCACTAACCAATGCCCCACAACCAAGAGTTATTTAACCCAAAATGTCCTTAGAGCTGAGGTTGAGAAACTCTCTTCTGTTAAATGATGTTGGTTAATTATGGTCAAAAAGAGGCATCATGTAATAGGGTTTTACCTTTCTTTGTCTTTTTTACAAATTTTCTGAGTTTTAAAACTTGATCAAGTTCTCTGTTTCATGTAAGAAAACAATTCTAAATTTGGACCATGACTTCTTCCATCTTTAAGTATGCTCCTTCATATATGAAAACTTCAAATCTCTCTGTCAGAAAATATACTTTTGTTTTATTCCTATATATGTTCTAAACATTTTCATCTCTATATTTTTTCTAAATTTTAAAATGTCCAAATAGTAACAATTAGCGAAACATGAAATGGAAGGTGTACCTAAAGATAACAAAGAGAGACCATAAATGAGTAAACTCTCTAGTATATCTACTTTACCGTTCACATTGGTGTGCTCAGGAATTGGACGCCATTCATCCTCAGGAGGAGGAGGAGGAGGAAGGGCAAGAGGCGGTTCCACGTCCACAATAGGGATGGCCTCTGTCTGCTCTGTATTTTCTTATAGCACAGAAAATATATAATAGCTTTATAACTTTGTAAAACAAATGAGATTAGAATTTAAGACCCATTACTATTTCCAAAGATCCCTAGAAATACAGATATTGTAGAAATAAAATCAAAGATACTCAAATCACATTTCCACTCAACAGCCCATCCAGCTTTCCTAAAAGTATTTAAGCTGGCTGATTAGACTTTGGATAGAGTCAAGAAATAAGATAATTATTTTGTAAATATATTTAAAAGCACTCTTTCAGGTAATCTGGGAATATTAAAACTATAATGCTCCTAGAATAATCATAAGCAGCACTTATAACAAATAAAAACAACCAAAATTGTATTTTCACTAAAATGGCATAGGTCATTTAGATTTTAAAAGAAAAGATACCTGGATGTTGTTCATAGTCTGAAGCATCCGACATTCTAGAGCCTTTTGGATTATTTATTTATCCCAAGTGTGAAGAAGAGCTTACAAAGATGTTGGCAGGTGAATGAAGAGTTATCTCGTCCACTTTCTTCCTAGAGTTGATGAGAAGACCAGACATAGCCTCAAGCCGCTACTTACAGTTGTATGAAACTAACTAAATTTGGCAAAAAAACCACAGAGGAAATGTGAATCTATAACTGGATATTTTCTAATAGGTATACAGAAATAAAGTCACCCCTACTTAACTAAACTATATACAACCAGCCTTTAAGTATCATCTGGCTTGTTCAGGTAATAGTCCATTGCTCCAGAAATTAATTAGGAAAAGCCATTATCATAAATAATATAACTGAGTATTCTAGAGTGAAATGTTTCATGAAACTTGAGTATGAAGTAAGGGAAGATACAAATATAAGGAAACTAATTAGAAAAAGGAATAACATTGGAAATAACATCCGTTCATCAAAGGCACTTGAAGATGGAAATCACATAGTAAAATTTATATGTCCAAATAGTGACAAATTGGCTTAGAGTTTTTGATACTACCCCCACCCAACTTTGTTTCAAAGGAAAAGCAAATTCTATTCACATAAATATGGTTGGGTTAGCCACCGAAATAGACCTTTTACTTTTCACTGCTCAACTGAAAAAAAGTTCAATATTTGCATTGGGAATAAATAGATATTGTACACAAACAAAAATAGACATAAGATTTTTCTCATTGGGTTTATAACCTCATAGAAACTAAAGTATGTTTAAGTCTGGTTGAAACCACACAAGATACCTCAGATACAGGCAGTGGTAATGTTTCCCATCCTCCTATGTCCAGTTCAGATCAAATGGCTTTACAAGTAATCCTAAAAATAGATCATATTTTATCTTTTAAAGTATGAAATGCAAGATTGGTTGACTAAAAAGAATATTATAACCTTACTCTTCAAAGATCTCAGTAAAGCCAGGGATGGAGAAACCAGAGACTTCATAAAAAATATTCTACACTGACTTTCTGCCTATATTGTAATTCAATTTTATTTTGTTTACTTTCTAACTCTAAATTTAAAAATCTGATTGTGTTGCTTTGGGTCAGGATTAAGACAAGTAGGAAAAAAGAAAAAGTATTAATCATTAATGTGTGAATATCACTTATAAGCAAATGTGAAAATATTATATAGACATACACAGTATCCTATTCTTGGGTAGTTCTATTATATTAGCATGAAATAAATTTTATTGTACTATAGCCCTGTGATATGATTAACCACATCTCCACTTGGGTGGTTATGTGTCCATGTGTTTCAAAGAGAAATAGTTAGAAGGAAGGTTCTAATAAGTTTTGTTTTGTTTAGGAGCAAAAACCAAGTAGCAAAGTAGTGGGCACTTATAATAGCATATAAAAAAGGGAAAAAGAAAGGAAAATGAGAGGGAACAATATAAAAAGAATAAAAAACAAGAAGAAACAATATATGTAATTATGTTTAATTCATATGAATATAAAAAATTAGTGACATTGGTGATCACAAGCAAATGGACTGTAGGTAAGAGAAAAAGATAGTTCACATTTATTTATTAGGCCTCATACTATATTGCATATTTATTTATCATGTTTTAAAAGAAATTCTAATAGATATAGGGAAATAAAAGCAAAGAGTGATTTAGGATTAAAAAATTTATGTTGTGAACAAATTTTCTTAAAGAACACTCATGACAGTACTATATTTGAGAACCAGAAATATTAAAAAATATATGTCTATAAACTAGGGATTGGTTAATTCCCTATTAATGTAATGAAATACTATATACCCAGTATAATCATCTTATTGAAATCTTCTTTATGACATAGGCATATGTTAATGTAGGGAAATTTACTGAATTAAAAAGGCTACATCTAACTAAAATGTTTCTGCATATCAGGGCAAATGACCAACAACATGAAAAGAGAACCTCAAAAGAGTAGAAAACGCTTGCAAATCATATATCTGATAAAAGTTAATATCCAAAATAGGTTTCCCAGGTGGTGCAGTGGTAAAGAATCTGCCTGCCGACACAGGAGACCCAAGACACTTCGGTTTGATCCTTGGGTCAGGAAGAATCCCCTGGATTAGGAAATGGCAACCCACTCCAGTATTCTTGTCTGGAAAATCCCATGGACAGAGAAACCTGGTGGGCTACAATCCATGGAGTCACAGAGAGTCAGATACACCTGAGTGACTGAACAAACACATACACAATATCCAAAATACATAAGGAACTCACACAACTCAATACCAAAAAGAAAATCCGATTTTTTAAAATGGTCAGAAAAAATAAACAGACATTTTTCCAAAGACACGCAGTTGACCAACATGGAAAGGTACTGAATATCACTAATAATCAGGGAAATTTAAATCAAAACCACAATAAGATAACATCTCACCACTGTTGGAATGGCTAACAGTGGAATGGCTAGAAAGACAAGAGAGAAGAGGTATTAGTGAAGAAAGGAGAAAAGGAAAAGCTTTCGCACTGTAGGTGGGAATAAAAATGTATGTGGCACTATGGAAAACAGTATGCAGATTTCTCAAAATATTAAAAATAGAACTGCTATATGATCCAGAAATTTCCCTTTCAGGTTTATAACCAAAGGAAGTGAAAACAGGAATATGAACAGATATCTTTACTATTGTGTTCATTGTAGCATTGTTTATTAACATTAATGGCCAAAATATGGAGAACAGTACAAGTGATATATACTATATATATATAATGAAATATTGTATAACAAATATTTATAAAGGTATAAGATCCCCTGGAGAAGAAATAGGCTACACACTTCAGTAATCTTCGGCTCCCCTGGTGGCTGAGAAGAATCTGCCTGTGAAATTGAACTGGGGGCTAATTCCTAAAGAGAAAAGTTGCTTTCAAGAAAAAAGGCATATGGGAAAGAAGAAAAAGCAAATTCATATATTTCACAACACATATTATTAGAAGTACTTTACATATTGATTGCAGCCAAAGGACAGTTGTTTTTTAGGTTTGATTTAATGCCATTTTTAAGAAAAAATGAGGTATAATTTTCCGTTGTTAGTCCAGGAAGTAACCTAGAAAACAGTGAAATTCTCCTATATATACACATAGTGTTTTGTTTCAAAGGCTTCCATATCTGAGGATAGTTTATCTGAAATTATGTAAAGGATTACCGATAAATATCTATCAGAGTAATGGTACTTTTCCTCCTGAATATACAGAACAATGGAGAAGGGAATGACAACCTACTCCAATATTCTTGCCTGGAGAATCCCATGGACAGAGGAGCCTAGTGGACTATAGTCCAAGGGGTCACAAGAGTCGGACGTGACTGAGTGACTAACACACACACACACACACACATACAATACAATTTTTTATTTTATAATTTTTTATTGCTACTATTATTCTAGCTTTTTAAAGAAATTACTGAGGAAGTTTTAGAGTTTATTTGAAAACTAGTACCACACAATCCTACAATTTTCACCACTTTGCAAAAAAAAAACAATGGGGAAATAGCTTCAAAATTGCTCTCTTAGATATTCATATAGTTAAGATGGTTATCTATTAACACCCTCTGATGATCAACTAGCGTGTCTTAAATTGTCACCTACCACTTGATTGTGCCATGAAAAATGGATTCTGCTCTATAATCAATTGTCATGCAGATATTGGCAGAGGCCCATAAGATAAAGAACAAAAATGGGTCAGATTATAGGTCAATTAATAAAAAACATACCCTTGGAGAAGGAATGCAAAATTTTATAGTGGTGGTTAAGAAGAAAAAAAGATATCACAATTTCCAGACTCTCAACCCTGTTGATAAGAAGATAATTTAACTGCAATTGAATGGTTACTAGAGCCCATGCAGGGCAATTTTCAAAGTGGGGAAGTAGTTATTGAAAAGAATGATTCAGGTATAGATGACCTTATTTGCAAAGCAAAAGTAGAGAGACAGATGTAGAGAATAAGTGTATAATTATCAAGGAGGGAAGGGTAGTGGGAGGAATTGGGAGACTGGGATTGACATATTTAAACTACTGATACTATGTATAAAATAGATAACTAATGAAAACCAACTGCATAGCACAGAGAGCTCTGCTCAGTGCTCTGTGGTGACTGAGTGGGAAAGAAATCCAAACAAGGGGGATTTCTGTATAAATATAGCTGATTCATTTTGCTGTGTAGTAGAAATTAACACAACATTGTAAAGCAACCGCTTCCTGTGGAAGCAGATACATGACTCTATGCATTTGTCAAAGTCCATAAAACTGTGTATCACAAAGAGTGAATTTTGATGCAGACTAAAATAAACAAAAATCCATCAATCAAGATATCAAGGGATCCCAGAATGAGATGCAGCTGCTGCTGCTGCTGCTAAGTCACATCAGTTGTGTCCGACTCTGTGTGACCCCATAGATGGCAGCCCACCAGGCTCTGCCGTCCCTGGGATTCTCCAGGCAAAAACTTTGCAGTGGGTTGCGGTTTCCTTCTCTAATTCATGAAAGTGAAAAGTGAAAGTGAAGTCGCTCAGTCGTGTCCGACTCTTAGTGACCCCATGGACTGCAGCCTACCAGGCTCCTCCGTCCATGGGATTTTCCAGGCAAGAGTACTGGAGTGGGTTGCCATTGCCTTCTCCTAGAATGAGATGCAAATCATGACAAATGAATCTAACTATAATACAAATATACAAAACAACCTCACCGAAAGTGATGGGAAAAATAGGAGCTGATTTAAGTGGCTTTGGAAAATGGCATTTTGGTCAGAAATGATAAGGTTAGAAGCAAAAGGCACGTACATAGTGATCTAGTTGGTCAATTTGTTTCTCATGGTAGATGGGTTAACACTTCTGAACCTGATTTATGTGTACAGATGGAAGTTGGTAGGAGACAGATTTCACACTTTCTGAAAAGCAAATTACAGACCAAGCAGAAAAGGAAGGTTAGACTAAATATTTTGCCATTAGATTAGAGTCAGAAACATCTGTTTGAACTTTTGTTTCACCCAATGTATACAAAGATGATGAAATACACAAACAAATACACATATGTGTGTATACATGAGTTAATACAATGCCTTGCTCTGTCCACTTAAAAAGTCTAGAAGCAGTGAAACCCCAAAAGCAGCAAACATACCCAGTACCCAGATATTGGTTTTTAAATGTTATTCATCAGTAAAAGGAACTAGAGCTCTTTGGAGAAATGACTGATTCTAAAGTTGGCACAGAGAAAATGTATAATAAGCTGAGAGTATCTTACAAGGACAGAAAGTAGAAAGTGCTCAAAAATAAAAAGATTAGGGCAGATCAAATGCACAGAGGTGCTACCTAAAAGATCTCCCAATAGTCAAAAGTGGAACAATTTCTGCAACAAAATTAATAAAGTAGTATTGCATTATAACCCAAGAATAAAATTAATGTCAGTGAGCTCATGCTATTAAAAATAAGTGAATGAATAAGTAAATAAATGGGAGAGAAAAGACAAATCTTTACAGAAAAATTTCTGACATTCTCCTGCCAAAGAGGTGTAGTTTAACTCCACTGAGGGTGGACTGGCTTTGGTGACTTGCTTTCTTCCATAGAACAGAGCTTGGAAAGAAGAAAATGACAACTTCACAGTGGGAAAACCTGACAAACACAAATTAACCAAGTGATAGGTTAAGATTGGAGCAGGAGATGGCAACCCACTCCAGTGTTCTTGCCTGGAGAATCCTATGGACAGAGGAGCCTGGTGGGCTGCCGTCTATGGGGTCTCACAGAGTCGGACACCATTGAAGCGACTTACCAGCAGCAGCAAGGTTAAGATCACCATTGATACCTTGTGGATAAATGTATCCCTGATAAGATCTGATGATTAGGTTAGTTCACCTTTGTAGTAATTTTTCTGAAAATCCCATCTCTCTAGTCTAAACAAGAGAAAAACATCAGAAAAACAAGCTTAAGGGGCATTTGACATGAAACGTGACCGCAAGAAAAGTCTGGAAGTGTTATAGAACAAAGAAAACATTATGACTGAATGTCGGGTTATATCCTAAATTGAAACAACGCCATTTGCAGCAACATGGTGCTGTTCTATCAGTCCATCGTGTCTGACTCCTTACGACATGATGGACTGCAGCACGTCGGGCCTTCTTATCCTTGCAGCAACATGGATGAACTTAAAGATCAGTCGTTATACTGAGTAAAGTAAGTCAGACAGAGAAAGAGAAATATCATGACACTCCTTATATGCCGGAGCTAAAAAGAAATGATTTTTATGAACTGATTTACAAAGCAGAAACAGATTCTCAGACTTAGAGAACTATGTTTTCGGGAGCGGGAGGAAGGATGTGGGGAAAGAATAGCTAGGGAGTTTCAGATGGACATGTACACACTGCTCTATTTAAAGTGGATAACTAACAAGGATCTACTATATAGCACAGGGAACTCATGTGGCAGCCTGGATGGGAGAGGAGTTTGGGGAGAATGGATACATGTATGTTTATGGCTGAGTCCCTTTGCCGTCACCTGAAACTATCACAATACTGTTAGCTTACTCTAATACAGAGTAAAATTTTTTGAGAAAAATGAAAAATCAAAAGAAAAAAATTGAAAAGCACATTAATGGAAGAAGTGATGAAATCCCAAAAATGTTTCTCTTTGACTAATATTTAAATATATTTTTTAGCTTTTTAATTTCTTTACTTATTTTTTTATTGAAGGATAATTGCTTTACAGAATTTTGCTGTTTTGTTTCAAACCTCAACATGAATCAGACATAGGTTTACATATATCCCCTCCCTTTTGAACTTCCCTCCCATTTCCCTGAAGAATTTATTTATAGGGCAGCAATGGAGAAACAGATGTAAATAATAGACTTATGGACATGGGGAGAGGTGAGGAGAGGGTGAGGTATATGGAAAGAGTAACATGGAAACTTACATTACCACATGTAAAATAGATAGCCAACAGAAATTTGCTGTATGGCTCAGGAAACTCAAACAGGGGCTCTGACTAATATTTAAATATTTTTGAGCAATTATTGTCTTGTTAAAGTTTTGCTTGAACCCTGCTTACATGGTAAAAATATTTCTGAATACTAATAATTGTTACCTGTTAGCTCATATTATTCAAATACCAGGACAGAAAGCAAAATAAACTTCCAATGTGCTCTGTGTATAAAGAAAGTCAGAAAATACATATCGATTTTTAATTTCTATAATAGGAGAAATAGAGAATACATAATATTTTGAAAAATGTGATATCACCAAGATTATTTTCAAGAAGTATACTTCGCAGATGGCAAATACTAGTTTTCCAATGCTAACATTTTTTTAACATCATCCTCTTTTCTGTATTTTGAAATTTTGAGTTCTTTGAGCTTGTTTTTTTTGGTGCTAACTAAAAACTGAGGCTTATATGAAATAACAGGCTGTTCAATATTCCATCAGTTGTGAATGTGTTTGTGTTTTTCTACATGAGTGTGTTCTTGAAATTAAGACAAAAGAAAAGCCAACAAAAAGTTAACAATAGCTGTTAGGTTGTATTATCACCTCGTAAAAAAAAACTTGATATTTATTTTTCATAAACTTCAAATCCTTTCAGGACTAAATGAAGTAATATCTGCAAAGTGCTTAGCACAGTGCAGTAAAATATTCAGTAATCTAAGTAAATTAATTTTTAAATTTGGAGAAATCAATTTGTACGGTGAAGCGTAATCATAGTAAAGACCAAGAGAACTATGTTAAATATGAAAGATTAAAGAATTAGTGACATTTAGAAATAATGGGCACATTATATTGTTCGTTAAAAAAGAAATTTCTGTAGAGAGGTATAATATTATAAAGAAAAATGATCAAGAAGTGGGTGAGAGACTTGATTTTTTTGTTAAGTGGAGAAACTAGTGATCAGGAAGAAATGGAAATATTTGATGGACTTGCAAATGTGAGAAGCTAAGGCCTCCACAAATGTTTTCAGGTTCTAGTATTACAATTACATGGTGTTGAGTGTTGAGCTTACCAGATGGTTGTTTTAGATGAAGTCTATTGCAGTGGAGTAGGAAATGGCAACCCACTCCAATATTCTTGCCTGGGAAACCCCATTGACAGAGGAGCCTGGCTAGGTACAGTTCATTGGGTTGCAGAGTCAGACAGGACTGAGCAACTAACACACACACACACATAGCAATTGAAGAGAACAAGACAAAACTAAGAAGGGACTATTACAAAACCCCAAAGAACATATAACCAGAACATAAATAACATTCCTCTTTTACAGCCTACATAGAGTTACTTTTTAATTACACTCATTCTGTTTGAAAATTTTGTAACAAATTGTTTTTATATCAAAATAGTTTTCCTTTTATCATCATTTCTCCATACTGGAACTTAATGGAAAACTCTTACAAATGCACCACTCTCAAACATTTATATATATATATATATATATATGAATGAAATCCACAATTGAAATACATTTCTTATTGTGCTTTTCATTATTATTGAATGGTGACAACAGATAAAACTGTCTTTTTCTATCGAGTTAAAACTCATGTTCTTAAACTGCATTACCATCGTTATTCATTACACTATTGGAACTGCTACTTTATACTACTAAGAGGGTATGTGTGTGTGTGCGTGTGTGTGTGTGTGTGTGCTCAGTCGCATCCAACTCACTGTAACCTCATAGACTGTAGCCCGCCAGGCTCCTCTGTCCATGGAATGTTCCAGGCAACAATACTGAAGTGGTTGACATTTCCTTCTCCAGGGGATCTTCTCGATTCAGGGAAGATCAAACCCACATCTCTTGTGTCTCCTTTATTCTCAAGTTGATTCTTTACCACTAAGAGGGTAAGGTTTATCAGACGGTAAAGAATCTGCCTGCAATGCAGGAGACCAGGGATTGATCTCTGGGTTGGGAAGATCCCCTGGAGAAGGGAATAGCAACCCAATCTGGTATTCTTGCCTGGAGAATTCCATGGACAGAGGAGCCTGGCAGGCTGCAGTCCATGGACTTGCAAAGAGTTGGACACAACTGAACGAATAACACCCTTACTTAAGAGGGTAAGTCAATATAGTTCTACTCTTTATAATTAGAGTACAGACTGAAGGGGAATGAAATAAAAAAATCTCAAAACCTGAAGCTTGTATGTAGAGAATATATTTAGAGATTATAGTGTATACTTGTATTGGAATAAACTGAAAAGCAAACTATAAAAAAATTAATGTGCTGGAAAAAATGTTTAAAAAAATAAAGCAGTTGAATTTAGGTATATTTTAAGAGAATCAGGGGTTGACTGGCTCTCCGGCTAATAAATCTTAACATCTTAAAATGTATTATTTAAAATCCCCTTCAGAACAATGTGAAGAGAGATGGACTATTAGCATTCATATATTTTCACTGAGTTAACACTAGTGTAGTTTAGAAGATGAATTTAAATATATCATTATGTACAGTTGCTATTTAAAGCCCAAACTAGTGTCTGAAGCCTAAACTAGCATTTGATATAGGGATTATATTTAGAATCCTAGCATTTGGTGGTGGTCATAGTGGTGTTGATGACCCCCCCCCCCACTTTTTTTTAAACACGCAGTGTTTGCATTCTGTGCAAAATGGGTATGGCCCTTTAAATTATTTTTCTCAGTCATCTGCCCTGTTAAAATACCACCTTTCTCTATTTAAAAAAATGCAAATGGTAAAGCCTTAAGTTCAAATAGGAGCTGCTTTCTCACATCTTCACAAGGAGCTGGTAAATACTGAAGCTCCTTTGGAGCAAGAACCAGTCATATTTAGATCCCAGAAGAACTATCTTTTTTTTTTAACCTTTTTATTTTGTATTGGAGTACAGCTGATTGGACTTAGAAACTCATACTGAGTGAAGTAAGTCAGACAGAAGAGCCATCCTGAGTCCAGCTCACACATCTGTACCATTCGCCCACTGGGGTTTGCCTTTTCTCTTTGGACCAGACTTCAGCAGAAATCACCGAACTAACACAGGTATCACCAACTATACCTTTAGCTGTTGCTCTCAGTATATGTCATTATAGCCAGTGCTACTTGATTGCATATATGGAGCACAAAGAATAGAGATTTTAAAAAGTAATTCAGTAAATTTAACCTTGTAGGAAGAAGAGCTAAATCATTCACATTTAAAAATTACTTTACAAGGTAAATTACCTTATATTTTTCATGGTTTAGCATTGAATACAACCAATAGTGTTGTTAGCCAATATTTCAATATATCTCTTGGATTAACTGAGTGGATAGACCAAATGATCACATCAATGAAGGCAGGATATGAGTAATAAAATAATTATTTAATCAGTGATCAATTATTCTTGTCTGTATAACAGTGTGTATCTCTATTTCACACCTACATCCAGAATTTTCTTATATATGTGATGTTGCTTCCATATTCCTCATATATTCCAAATCTGGTAAAGAATTTTTAAAAGCATTATAAATCTATTTCTGTGCAATTGTGTTGTCTTATGAGAAATTAACTTTAGGAAATTTTAAATGCTATAAGTGAATATTATGAACACAGAGGCCTATATATTTTAATCATTTTGTAAAAGATAACAATGGAGCATAATTCTCTGAGGAAATTAAAATATATAAAAAGTATTTTATTTGATGATACATTGGCAAACTAGTGAACATAAGAATTTTTAATTTGCTTGTTATCAGAATTCTATTATATAGAACATTGTTGTTATCAAAATTATATTTAAACTATTTGAAGTAAATTAATTTTTCAAAAATTGCAAATAGTAATATTAATTTCATATAAATATATTAATATAAGTACTTATGTATAAATATTAATTTATTTCAAGGAAAATTAGTTGCTTTTAACCTATATTTTCAAATATTATGGACATAATGCCACACATCCTACAGGATTACTTGATTACAAATAAACCAATTCGAATCACAATTGTAGAACTTTCATTTTTAACAACTTGTTGGAAGAGGTTCTTTCAGAGATAATGGGAAGTGAACTACCTTTAATCATGAAAAAAGAATGAAGATAAAAAGATAGAAAAATATCAGGAGAACTGTGGAAAGAAATTTTAGAATATATTATGTTACACTATCTTTACAATGCAAAATGACTCATAAAAATTCTATTGGCATTTTTCTGGATAGAGAGAGTTTTTAAGTGTAATATGAATATTTCATGTATCATAGCACTGTTACCCTTTTAAAGTTGAAGTATATACAACATTTAGAGAACTCCAGGTAATAGGTGAAATGATATCTAAAGAGATGTTAACTGATAATTTTAAGAATGGGAAAGAAAATAATCTGAGATAAAAATCTTTCTTAAAAGAAAATTGCAAAATAAAATCATGCATCAGTAATTAAATAGCATGAAATCATGATGTCAGTAATACACAAAGAACCCAGAAAGATAGAACCTGAAAACTTAGTTTTAAAAAAAAAATGCAGATTTATGTGTCTTAGAATTGTTATTAAAATTTTTTAGAGATGAGTGGAAAAAATGCAACATATGCAACGGTGAAACACACTCCTTCCAAAAAGCCGACACGAAAAGAAAGTGAGTGTTTTTTTCTCCCAGTCCCTACTGAATTATGATATTATTCTTTCCCTTGGTAAATAATTTTTAGAATTTCATTTTAATTTAGCATATGACACCTTATGTCTAACTCATTCTCAAGATTTTGTCATTTAAAAGATTTACCTAGTGGACTTTACATAGTAAGAAAAAAAAAATTACATAAATCTCCTTTATTTGGAAAAAAACTTTGTCAACTCTATTCAAACATATTTATAACCTACTTGCTTTCTGAGAAATAGTGTGAGTATTAAAAGATTTCTCTTTTAATCTCCAGAGACAAAAGAGCAGCTAATTTACACAGAAGTGAAAACAGTCACTCCACAGTCCAACCAGACAAAGATAACAAGAACTGAATTACATAAAGAAAAAGGTAAAGTTTATGTAGAGGCCTAGATTGTTGTTGTTTAGTCACTAAGTCATGTAAGACTCTTTTGCGACCCCATGGACTGTAGCCCGCCAAGTTCCTCTGTCCATGGGATTTCCCAGGCAAGAGTACTGGAGTGGGCTGCCATTTCCTTCTCAAACCAGGAATCAAACCTGCGTCTCCTGCTTGGCAGGTGGATTCTTTACCACTGACCACGAGGGAAGCTAGCTTACATGTCCCCCAATTGCTCAGTTTATCATGGTACCAAATTATTAAGCCTGCCCAGTTTCATGAGGCTGCCTAAACTATATCCTATAACCTAAACAAAAAAAGTAGTATTGAAAATGAAATGTCCATATTTAGTATATTGCAGATAATTAATGTAGTTTGGGTGCTATATACATAAATTTGTAACTGAGCAATCAATAGGGAAAATTCATTCTTTTCAATTTGTTTGGAAACAATTGTGACTCTCCTGATGTCATTATCCACTTGTTCTATGAAGTTTCAAGAAACAATGCATGATTAACATTATCTGATACATGTCTGGAGTTATAATTTCTTCTACTGCTGAAACTATAGCAAAGTTCCAATGAGAAAATGATGGGTATTTATATATATATATACTTTGTATGCATGGAAGCACACACTATTTACAGAATTATAAATATACTCTGATCATGGGTCAATAAAATTGACTTATACAGATATGTTTTAGAAGTATGTTTGCATTTCAAAAACCAAATATCCATTTTTAATATTTACTTTGTATTCATAAATCATAGAGATGAATCACAGGATTATTTTGATAAAGTTAGAATAAGTGACTTTCCTAAGAGATACATGTTAACAGAACAGAATAACTCTCAGTTCACTGATGTTTCAAATTGCTCATTCTCCCTTTCAATTTATAATTTCAAGTTTGAAGACATTCAAGAGTTAGGGTCTTGAATTTATGGAACATGTCCCTCTAAGCCCTGCTCAGTAACTTAATCTTTCCTCTGCTGATCTCCTCAGCCTCTTTTTTTTTCCCCTCTGGACAGGGTCTTCAGTTCCATTTCCTTGGCTTTTCACGGTAGTGATTCTCGGAATCTTCTGTTTCCTTCTCCTTTTAACCACAGGAATCTTAGGATTTATGGGTAAGTTAAACAAGCCCTGTGCCCTGAACCAAATGTCTCCTCCCTTGGGAATTACTATTTTTACCAGTCTTCTTTTCCTAGTAGTTCCAAAGCTATGATCTCCAGTGTTACCCAAGAAACCTTTCCACCATTACCATTAATATAATCACATGGACAATTACCAAGTTCCTCAAAAGTTTCTAATGTCTTCTTTACTGACACAGTCTGGATCATATTCAGGACACTTCCAGGAAAGACTATATTTCAGATTTTATTGATAACTGATCATACTTTGTGAACATTAATTTCTCTGTACTCTCTGACCTTTCATAAATGGTCCAATCCTCCTGCAATCTCCATTCTGCAGTTCAAATTTACTTTTTTAAATTGTTTATTCTCACAAACACCTAATACAACCCAACAATGCTTTTTCTCCTATACTATTACAGTCACCTCCTAGAGTCAACAGACTTTCAAAACCCTATTGCAATTGCCAGATAAACTTCTCCAAGTATATCTATGATCATGTCACCAAAATGCCAAGAAACTGTCTCATCCTGTACTGAGTTATGTTAAAATCCCCCTACTTCTATTTGCTTTTGTGAATCACAGTTTTATTTCAACCAAATGATTTTGAGCTTTCCTCCCTATGTCCAAATTGGCTTCAGATAACTTTAGATCATTTGCTGGTCCCTACAGGTTCTCTAAGTCTCTCTGTCACAGCACGTTTGTTTATGCTCTTCTCTTCATCTGGACAGCCTTCCTCGTGTAGCCTGCCTCTGCCTATGGACATTTTAGACATCTCTCAAGGCCCATCCCATAGGACATGGATGACTTCTAAATCATCCATGATGTATTTTCTAATTCCCTAACTTGACATCAGTTCTCTGTCTAAAACTCATTTTGTGACTTTTATTATTATTTTCTATTGGAGTATAAATTGCTTTACAAAGTTGTTTTATGTTCTGCTATACAATGAAGTGAATCAGCTATATGTATAGATACATCCCCTCCCTCTTGGACCTCCATCCCACCCATCTGGGTCATCACAGAGCACCAGGCTTAGCTTGCTATGCTCTACGGCATGTTCTCACAGGCTATTTTATACATGGTAGTATATATTCTTCAGTCCTAATCTCCCAATTAGTCCAACTCCTCCCTTCTCCTCCATGTCCACACGTCCGTTCTCTACCTCTGCATCTCTATTCCTGCCCAGCAAATAAGTTTATCAGTACCATTTTTTTAAGATTCCATATATATGCATTAATATGCGATATTTGCTTTTCTCTTTCTGACTTACTTCACTCTGCATAACAGGCTCTACATTTGTCCACCTCAGTTTAACTGACTCAAATTCATTCCTTTTTATGGCTAAGTAATATTCTATGTTTATATGTACCACAACTTCTTTATCCACTCATCTGTCAATGGACACCTACATTGCTTGCATGTCCTGAATATTACAAATAATGCTGCAATGAACATTGGGGTACATGTGTCTTTTTGAATTATGGTTTTCTCAGGGTATATGCCCAGTAGTGGGATTGCTGTTTCATATGATAGTTTTATTCCTAGTTTTTTTAAGGACTTTCCATACTGTTCTCCATAGAGACTGTATCAATCTACATTCCTGCCAATAGTGCAAGAGGGTTCCCTTTTCTCCACATCCTCTGCAGCATTTATTGATAAACCAAACTCTTTGAATTGTATGCCTGTGTGTATACATATAATCATGTATATAACAGATATATATTACTTTTATTAACATACAATTCTCCGACCATATATTCCCACTTTTACTGAGTAAAATTCAGTGACTTCAAGCATATTCAGAGGTGTACAACCATGAAACAGACTGTTCATCATTCAGTTTTGTCTAATGCTTTTTGACCCCCATGAGCTGTGGGCAACCAGGGTCTTCTGTCCATGGGATTTCCCAGACAAGAATAATGGAGAGGGTTGCCGTTTCCTTCTCCAGGGGATCTTCCAGACCCAGGGATCAAACCCAGGTCTCCTGCATTGCAGGCAAATTCTTTACCATCTGAGCCACCAGGGAAGCCTAACTTTTGTCAACATTAGAGCACACTCATTAGCTATTGCTTCCCATTTCTCTCCAAATTTGCTAGCCTAAAGCAACCAATAACCTATTTTATGTCTCTCCAGATTTTCCTATTCTGGATATTTCTTAAACATGGAATCTATAATACATGGTCTTCTGTGACTGGCTTCTTTCACTTAATATGATGCTTCCAAGTGTCATTCGTGATAGGATATATCAACATAGCATTCCCTCTAATTGCCAAAAAATAATCCACTGTATGGATATAATTAATCTATATATTAATCTTTTATCAGATATATAATTTGTAAATATTTTTCCCATTATTTGTATTACTTTTCACTCTCATAGTAACTTTTCATGTGTAAAAGTTTTAATTTTGATGAAGCCCAGTATACTCTTACTTTGATGACTTGTGTTTTTGATATCATGTTCAAGAAACCATTGCCTAACCCAGGGTCACAACTTTCACCTATGTTATCTAATGTCATAGTTTTAACTTCTTCATGTGTGTGTTTGATCCATTTTGAGTTAATTTTCATATGTGATGTAAGGTGAATATGAGGTATCTTTCCATTTATTTAGGTCTTTAATTTTTAATGATTTTCTTTTTAAAGTACATGTTTTACACATGTTTGTTAAATGTATTCCTGAATATTTTACTATTTTTGATGCTACTATAAATGGAACATTTTTCTTAATGTTATTTTCAGATTAGCCATTGCTAGTGTTGAGATCACAAGCTTTACCTTAAAAATCCAAATATCTTAGCATTCCCAAAGGTTTTTCATGATGTAATTTTTTGTCTTCCTATATGGTGTTATCTCTCTAAAAAGCACAGGAATAAAACTCCTGAACATTAACTGACATATTAAAATTTGAATTATGCCTATTAGTCTGCCCCATGTTATGCTTTCCTAGAGCTAATGATGTATAGTAAAGTTTTCCAGGGTCGATTACCAGAGCCTCCACTGGTCAATGGAACACAAGAAAATTCCACATCTAAAACCATGACTCTCAAAGAGAAACCACTTAACACAGGTATGTAGACATAAAGACTGAAACAGACAAGTTTCTTCTCTGCCTCTCTCAATCACGTGATAACCTGCTCAAATTGGATTTTATTTTAGAATCAGTCAATTGTGGAGTCCAACTTTCATTTCACTTAATTGGGGGAAAAAAAAACTCAATCTTTCCCAGTAGTCAGATTCATCTGTATACATGATACATTCTTTTAAATCACTGTTTCACAAAATAATACTTTTTCTACCAAAAAGTTCTACCAAAAATTTATTCAGCACATTCTCTAATCATTATTATATGATCTCTGTGGATATGTAGATCAGATACTAGGTTTATGTACCTGATGTACATAAACAGTTACAATGTATCAATGCTAAGTTAAGATCAGCTCTGTACCTATAGAATTTACTTAGTCTAGAGAATGCTTCCCTTGTGGCTCAGCTGGTAAAGAATCCGACTGCAATATGGGAGACCTGGGTTCTATCCCTGGGTTGAGGAGATGGCCTGGAGAAGGGAAAGGCTATCCACTCCAGTATTCTGGCCTGGAGAATTCCACGGACTGTATAGTTCACAGGGTCGCAAAGAGTCAGACATGACTGAGCGACTTTCACTTTCTTTCTTTCAGAGAATACAAAGAAGTTTTTTTTTCCCCTGTGAACTTCTATCTGTAGAGATTGTGAGAAAAAACATCAATTTTCTAAGATATATTTCCTAGAGAATTTTAATAGTATTATGCATAGATTTGAAGGGATGTAAGTCATCTCCCTAAGGCCAGGAACTTAGAAATGAAGTCCATCCATCTCATGAAACCAGTGGTTTTACAAGGACTAGAAAGGATTCCTCAGTAGCTAAGTTCCAGAGCATTCCTTTCAAGATACACACTGAATGGTCGGACACAAAACACTCTTTTGTTTTCAAGGAAAGAAATGTAAAAGTAAATGGTCGTGTTGTGGACAGAAATGTTACTATTTTTCGGATGAATTGACGAGCTTTGAAGAAAGTAAAAAAATCTGCAAGGAAATGGGCTCCACACTTCTTAAGATAGAAGATGAGGAAGAACTGGTGATGTATTTCTGTTTTCCATATCACCCTGTATTCATCTGGCCATCTAGCCATTAGTTGTTGCCTAAATCTATTTTTTTTTTAAGCTGTGCTGGGTCTTCCTTGCTACCCTTGGGCTTTCTCTAGCTATGGTGACAGGGCTTCTTATTGAGGTGATTTCCCTTGTTGGGAATATGGGCTCTAAAGCTTGGGCTCAGCAGTTATAGTGCATAGGTTTAGTTATCTGTTGCATGTGGAATCTTCCTGGACTGGGGATCCAAGCTGTGTCCCCTGCAGTAGCAGACAGATTCTTAACAACTTGATCACCGGGGAAGTCCTGTTGGCTAAATCTTAATGCTTGGTAATATTTGAGTGTCCATAGTTTACAGTTGTAAGTTGATTCAGATCTAGACAGTTCTCATCTTAAGGTCAGAAATATAAGTAGAAATGAAATTAAAATTTCATTTAATTCATCCAATACATCCACAGTTAGAACTTTTCCAGTAGAGCAAATGTAAAGGGGAACATGAAACAATTTGGAAAAAAATTATACTTAAAATATATCATTTTATCCAAGATAATTGTATTTTCATACTGATAATTTCATGGAAATGTAGCTTCTCTCTGAAAAAAATGTCATTTTACCTTCAACAAAATCAAGAAATACGACAATACCACTGAGTTTAGGGTAAAAGGAAGAACTCAGTATGAATTTTAAATTGAAGATCAATTAATTCCAACTCATATTAAATTTTGACTCATACTAAGGCTGTGGTTTTTCCAGTGGTCATGTATGGATGTGACAGTTGGACTGTGAAGAAGGCTAAGCGCTGAAAAACTGATGCTTTTGAACTGTGATGTTGGAGAAGATTCTTGAGAGTCCCTTGGACTGTAAGGAGATCCAACCAGTCCATCCTAAAGGAGATCAGTCCTGGGTGTTCATTAGAAGGGCTGGTGCTGAAGCTGAAACTCCAGTACTTTGGCCACCTCATGCGAAGCGTTGACTCACTGGAAAAGACCCTGATGCTGGGAGGGATTGGGGGCAGGAGAAGAAGGGGACAACAGAGGATGAGATGGCTGGATGGCATCACCGACTTGATGGACATGGGTTTGAGTAAACTCCGGGGGTTTTGTGATGGACAGGGAGGCCTGGCGTGCTGTGATTCATGGGGTCGCAAAGAGTTGGACATGACTGAGCAACTGAACTGAACTGAACTGAACTTCGAAGAAAATTGAACTAAATATTTCATAATCTGTATCAATATCCTTGATTTGAATAGAGAAATAATTCACTATTATTCTTTCAAGAAATATGTATACTTACATTCAAAGTTAAGGAGTCTTTTAATATTCTCTCACAGATAAATAGACACTAAGACTCACTCAATTATTTGTAATAGTACAGTTACCCATATCCTTGGCTTTTAACAACTCATACATAACTATAAAAATATGAACTTGAAAACCATCAAGAAAATAAAGCAAATCTAAACCCATAAAGAAGACATTTGCAGATCCGAAGTAATCTCCTTTTTATTCCAAGGGGCTTCCCTGGTGACTCAGACAATAAATAGTATGCCTGCAATGCAGAAGATATGGGTTCGATCCCTGGGTCGACAAGATCCCCGGAGAAGGGAATGGCAACCCACTCCAGTATTCTTTTTTTTTTTCCTCTCCAGTATTCTTGCCTGGAGGATTCCATGGACAGAGGAGCCTGGTGGGCTCAGAAATTAGCATTAGAGTCTAGAAGCCCTAATCTTTCATGTAGGATATCTTCATCAAGAAATAACAGCATCTATGGAAACCATGAAACTGAATGTCAAATCTTATAAATAGATGATATATATGTAATTTTTTTCTGGGTAGAGAGACTAAGTTTTTGCCATATTCTCTATGGTAAAAGAAACAAAGGAAATTAAAAACAAACTAAGGGTAAAAATTAAAGCAGAATAGGGAAATACGAAATTTATAGTCATAAACTCTCTTTAGTTCCCTTTCACACATTACTTTGCTTGTAATAAAACTGGTTATATTTTCTTTCTAACATATTTTAGGAAGATCACATGAGGTAATATATGTGCATTGTTGTTGTTTAGTTGGTAGTTGTTTAGTTGCTAAGTCATGTTGACTGCTTTGTGAACCCTGCCAGTCTCCTCTATCCTTGGGATTTCCCAGGCAAGAGTACTTGGGTGGGTGGCCATTTCCTTCTCCAAGGAATCTTCCAGAACCAGGGATCAAACCCCCATCTCCTTCATTAGCAAGCAGGTTCTTTATCCCTGAGCCACCAAGGAAGCCCCAATATATGTGCATACATGTAAAAATTAAGTTACAAGATGAACTTCAGTTACATTTGTACTTACAACTAATTTTAAGATACCTGTGTAAACATCTCATCTGGTAGAAAAAGGACCACTTCTTCAAGATGCTTACTTCAAAAAAATAAGCACAGTAATTGTGAAACAAAAATTTAAGTGACATTGGTAAAAACCTCACATCCATCACACCTGGACCTCAAAATACAAACCAGTTTTGTTCTTGAGCTACAAGTGTCAGCTTTAAAAGTAAATTAAGATATTTTAGTCTGAGGATTAAATAAGATAGGTACAGGACTTCCCTAGTGGCCCAATGGTTAAGACTTTGCCTTCCAACACACGAGGTATGGATATGATCCCTGGTCAGGGAGCTTAGAGCCCACATGCCTCTTGGCTAAAAATCCAAAGCACAAGACAGAAGCAATTTTGCAACACATTCAAAAAGAGCTTTAAAAAAATGACCCACATCCAAAAAATCTAAAAAAAAAAACAGATAGGTAAGCTAAGAGAGTGTTACTTTTTGTCTCATTTATGCCACTATATTTAACAAATATAACTAAGATTCAATTATTTTATCATTTGAACAGAATCAGGATGAAGCTGATCTTTATACTTTTTGTTACTCAAAATAATAAAAATATTAAAAAGATTATTATTTCATTACAGAATTATGAAACTACTTTTTTCCTAATAGAATATATTTCTTTTTATTGCAGAATTTCATTCAGAGCCAACTATCCTATTTCTACTGGATTGGATTATCTCGTAAAGGAACCGGAAATCAATGGACATGGGAAGATAAGTCAAGGCCTTTTCTCAAATTGTAAGTCTCTAGAATAGATAGTAAATAATAAGTTCCATATTCTAGTTTACATTTCGAAAAGTATTTAGGGAAATGCACACTTTCAATATAGAGACAAATATGCATATATATATGGGCGTATACAGGTGGCTCAGTGGTAAAGAATCCATTGGTAATGCAGGAGACACAGGTTTGTTCCCTGGATCAGGAAGATCCCCTGGAGAATGGCAACCCACTGCAATATTCTTGCCTGGGAAATCCCATGAACAGAGGAGGCTGGCAGGATACTGTCCATGGGGTTGTAAACAATCGGACATGACTTACGACTGAGCACACACATTAGCATTGCATGTACATAGACACACACATACAAAGAATTTAAGTTCAGAAAATGAGTATATATAGAGACGGAGGCTTTTCAGCTTGACTGCTATAATCCTCAAAAGTATGCCTTAGGAAAGGTTTGTAGCTCAGTTGGTAAAGAATCTGCCTGCAGTGTAGGAAACCCAGGTTTGATCCCTGGATTGGGAAGATCCTCTGGAGAAGGAAATGGCAACACACTCCAGTATCCTTGCCTGGAAAATCTCATGGACAGAGGAGCCTGGCGGGCTGCAGTCCATGGGGTTGCAAAGAGTTGGGCATGACAGTGACTAACACTTAGGGCACCAAGGGATAGTTTCTTGTAAGGAAAGAAAAAAATATATATGCCTTAAATTTGAACCAATATTTCTTATGTTTGCATTAGTGAATGTCTATTTTACATTATTTATATGCTTTTATTTTATGTTAAGTGATTGGAAAGAGTCAGACAAAGGACACTGTGCAAGTATTAAAGCAACGAAGATATCTGCTTCCAACTGTTCCAGACTCATGCACTTCATTTGTGAGAAGTGGATAGCTTGTCTTGCTACCTAATGAAACAACAACCAAAGACACATACAACAACTTTTCCTTACAAAAACTCAGACCCTTGGAAGTCCAGTCTGTATATATCTCATTTCAGAATGCTTTGTTATGGGCTGCACCTGTATTCTAGCTTGATAGAGATACATTGTGGACCCTCCACTTCTGCCTCTTTCAAATGTAGATCTCAGATCACACTGGTTATGAGCACAGGTTGGCACAGTGAGACAGTAGCAGTGCTTCTCATGAACCTTAGGACTGTGTAGTCAATTTCTGCAACTCACACAGATTTAGTAAGTAATCTTGCAAACTGTTGTCACTGTCATGTTCATTTTACCTGGGATTTAATGCCAAGAATAAGTGAAGTCATTATATTGTATCAATTGTATATGCATTTGTTTGATTCCTTACTTTTTAGCAGAAAGACAGCATAGTAACAGAAAGAAAATAAATAGATCTGTGTTTGTGACCTATACCACAACTAATAGCTTGAATGCCCTGGCAAGTCCAGACTTCTGGGTATAATTCCATATTGCAAAGTGGCTGTACCATTGTGCATTCTATTAGCAGTGTATGAAAATTCCATTTGCTAGTGTCCTACTAACTTTAATATTGAAAACATTTTAATCCATTTTTAATAAAGGTGTGGTATAATAAAGGTATATTTGTATATCTCTAATGAATAAATGATGTGCACCATCCTTTCATATGATCTCCTATGGTAAAGATTGATTAAATATTTTGCCTATTTTTAATTGGTTGTTCATTTTCTTATTATTGAGCTCTGAGAGTTCTCTCTTTATATATTTTGGATGTTAATATTTTTACAAACATATGTTTTATAAATACTGACTTCCAGTATACCTTGTATTCTCTTAACATTCTTTTTAGAAGTTTAGATGAGCAGAGTTTAACTTGAAGAAATGCAGTAAATAATTTTTAAACATATGTTTTTATATTTAAGAAGTTTTTAATTAAGAAATCTTAATTAACCTGAACTTGAAAAAATTTCTCCTATGCCTTCTACTAGAAGCTCTAAGTTTACATTGAATTCTATATTTCATTGCATTAATTTTTGCATATAGTGCAAAGTATGGATTGAATTCTTTTTAAAAATGTTTTGCAAAAAGATGTCTAGTTATTTCAGCCCATTTTTTGAAAATTGTTCTCTTCTGTTGAATTATCATGGCACTTTTGTCAAAAATCAATTTGCCACTTATACTTGTATCTATTTCTAAACTCTCTATCTTATTTCATTGATCTGAATATCTGCCATCTTTCACCAATAACTTGATTATTGTGAATTTATAAGAAGTTGTGAAGTGATGTGAGTTCTCCTGCACTGTCTTTTTCAAAATTGTTTTAACTTATTTTTTGCAAAGAAGAAAAAAACTACTTAGTGGCCATTTTTTTATTATAATTCCATTACTTAGTAAATAAAATCTTAGCTACTTGAAAGAAATGGCTGATTCTAAAATAGGGTAGAAAATACATAAGAAATACATAAGGGGTAGGAAATACATAAGTAGAGCCTGGAGATTTTTTGTAGTTCTAGAAAATGGAGAAGTGCTTAAAACTGTAGGGGTATGTCAACTAGGTAAAGGAATTACCAATGGCCAAAGATGGAACAATTTAAGCAGCAAAAATCACAAAAAAGAAATAGTATTAATTATAACCCCAATATAAAATATCCATGAGTCCACAGTAGTATAATATGATTGAATACTTAAGCAAATGAGGGAGATGAAACAATCTCCTGTGCAGAAAAATTCTAAATAAATAATGTAGATGCTCTTGCCTAAAAGTGATGGACTCCTTACTCCTTAAGTACTTACTGCACATAATGATTTCCTTCCAAAGAAATTATTACAGAGATATATGGAAGAGGGAAAATAAGAGTAACCTTAGAGTGGAAAACCTGACAAACACCACCTCAGTGAGCAAAGGTAACATCGACAGTGAGGTCATGCTCGCAGTTTGTTCTCTTGATGTGATGTGATAAAATTTGCACTCTGTCATCCTCCCCAAATTTACAACTCCAATCTCCTCATGAGAAAAATGTCAGACATATCTCAATGAAGGCTATTCTAAAATATACCTACCTAGTACTTTTCAAAACTATCAAGATCATCAAACACAAGGAAAGTCTGTAATAGCCAGGGGAAGCCTAAAGAGACATGACATCTAAATGTCATGTGGTAACCTGGATGGGATCCTGGAATAGAGAAAGGATATAGGTAAAAACAATTATGAAGCATGAATAAACTATGGATTTTAGTTACTAAAAATACATTGATGTTGGTTTATTAATTACAACAAAAGCGCAATACCAATATAAAATGAATTAAAGAGGAACTGATTTCAAAATATATGGAATTCTATACTATCTTCAAACTTTTTCTGTAAATGTCTATTGTTCTAAAAAATAAAATTCATTAAAAAATTAAAATTAATATGCAACTTTCTACAAAATAAAAGCTTAATATGTTTCTTATTTTTTAACTTTTTTTTTAATTGGAAGAAAATTGCTTTACAATGTTGTGCTGGATTCTATTATACAACAAGGTGAGTCAGCCATAAGTATACATATGTCCCCTTCCACATGAAGCTTCCTCCCACTCCATCCAGCCCCTCTCGGTTGTCACAGAGAAGCAGGATGTGTGTTTCTGATTTTGACTGACTTAAATTTATAGAGCAATTAAGGCAGAAAAGGAATCATCATAATGTTTAGACTTCCAGTTTAGGACTATAGTTTATTTATCAATTTGTCTTTTTCAACCACTTCTCACTAGTATTTTATAATTTTCAGCATACAAATGGTGCAAATATTTGGTATATTTATACTATCAACTTAAAGTTTTTGACCCCATGGATTGTAGACTACCAGGTTCCTCCATCCATGAGATTTTCCAGGCAAGAATACTGGAATGGGTTGCCATTTCCTACTCCAGGAGATCTTCCCAACCCAGGGATTGAACCCGGGTCTCTTGCATTGTAGGCAGACTCTTTATCGTCTGAGCCACCAAGGAAGTCCATTATAAATGACACTTTTTGTTTTTCTCAATTTCTAATAATTTATATAGAAATATAACTGATTTTAATATTCTGTTCTATCTGAAACCATGTTTCAGTTCAATTCAGTTCAGTCACTCAGTTGTGTCCGACTCTTTGCGACCCCATGGACTGCAGCACGCCAGGCTTCCCTGTCCATCACCAACTCACAAAACTTGCTCAAACTCAAGTCCATCAAGTCAGTGATGCTATCCAACCATCTCATCTTCTGTCGTCCCCTTCTCCACCTTCCTTCAATCTTTCCCAGCATCAGGGTCTTTTCCAATGAGTCAGTTCTTCGCATCAAGTGGCCAAAGTATTGGACTTTCAGCCTCAGCCTCAGTCCTTCCAATGAATATTCAGGATTGATTTCCTTTAGGATTGACTGGTTGAATATCCTTGCAGTCCAGGGACTCCACTTACTGATTAGTTTTAGGAGGATTTTGGAGATACTTCGGAATTTTCTGTGCAGACAATTATGTCATTTCACAAATAAACAGTTTTGTTTCTCTTTCCAATCTATATGACATTTTATGATAGAGAAGTAGAGTCAACAGATGTAGTAAATAAATTTATGGTTACCACCTAGACAGCAAATTAAAAAGCAGAGACATTACATTGCCAACAAAGATCCCTATAGTTAAAGCTATGACTTTTCCAGTAGTCATGTATACTATGAGAGTTGGACTATAAAGAAGGCTGAGCATCGAAGAATTGATGCTTTTGAATAGTGGTGCTGGGGAAGACTCCTGAGATTCCCTTGGACTACAAGGAGATCAAACAAGTCTGTCCTAAAGAAAATCAAGTCTTAATATTCATTGGAAGGACTGATGCTGAAGCTGAAGCTCCAATATTTTGGCCAACTGATGCAAAGAACTGACTCATTTGAAAAGACCCTGATATATATATATACATACATATATATATATATTCACATATATATTCATTTATTTATATTAGTTGGAGGCTAATTACTTTACAATATTATAGTAGACCCTGATGCTGGGAAAGATTGACAGCAGGAGGAGAAGGGGATGACAGAGGATGAGATGGTTGGACAGCATCACCAACTCAGTGGACATGAGTTTGAGCAAGCTCTGGGAGATGGTGATGGACAGGGAAACCTGGTGTGCTGCAGTCCATGGAGTTGCAAAGAGTCGGACATGACTGAGCAACTGAAAACCAACAGGTGATGGGGAGGGCAGGGACACACTGGGAGATTAGCACTGACATATACATATTACTGTATATAAAACAGATAACTAATAAGAACGTGCTGTGTAGCACAGGGAACTCTACTTAATATTCTGTAATGGCCCATATGGGAAAAGAGTCTAAAAACAGAGTAGATACAGGCATGTGTATAACAGAATTGCTCTGCCGTACACCTGAAACTATCACACACTGTAAATCAGCTAGAATCCAATAAAAAAAGTTTAAAGAAAAAACTATGTGTGTCTTCCTTATTCATTTGTGTGTTTCTTAAATATTTGCTTTTGCACTAAAACAAAACATAACAAACCATGTCCTCCCACATATATGTTCATGAAGTAAGGGCCTGTTTGCCTTGCAATGCCTTTTCATCACATAGTAGACTTCAAAGTGCACGTCAATATTCAGTGAAGACTGTGGAGTCAGTGATACTCCTCTATTTTTCACATGTTATACTATGAATGTATATTAATTGCTGACCTATGAAAATATTTTAAATAAATGAATACAGAATTGATGTCAGTGAATCTCATAGTCTCAACACAGAAATATTTTATAAATTTTAAATGAGTTTATAGATGATTAATGCAAAATAAATTACTGAGAAAATTTGAAGTACTAGTAAATAAAGAAATAAAAACCCATATATTTCCTGAAAAATATTTTTATGACTTGTAAAAATTGCCAGAACTTTGTTTCTTATAGGTTAGGATTGTTTCTTGGGTTTTTAAAATGTCTTAATATTTCGCCATTTAGTTACTTTGTAATTTGAGAAATCTGGATTTGAACAATCAGTAAATAATGATAAAATAGATATACTACCATTTAATTTTCAACAAATATTCTCCCTCATACAATGCCAAATTATAGAGTAAATCTTATAATAGGCAAAATAACATCCAGACAAACTATTTTTCATTTAGCTTTATTCACCATTAAATACTTGTACTATATACACTAAAAAGCAAATTTATAAATACAAAAATGGATTTCTTTTTATAGAAAAAGAATCATAATACCAAGCCTTTTAAACTTTCAGATTGCATTGAATTTGAAGATGAGGGAATTTGAACATTGGAAAATTTATTGCTAATGAGGCAGGTTAACACCAACAGCTGTGGAGAAATCCCCCACAAAATTTAACATCAAAAACTGAATTAAATATTTCCCCAAACTGGAGACAAAAAGATTATATTCTGCATAATAAATATTTTTGACCCACTTTCATTTTGATTCATTCTTGCCTTCACCTGTAGAATAACATGAACATTGCTGCTGCTGCTGCTGCTAAGTTGCTTCAGTCATGTCGGACTCTGTGCGACCCCATAGATGGCAGCCCACCAGGCTTCCCCATCCCTGGGAGTCTCCAGGCAAGAACACTGGAGTGGGTAACGTGAATATTAGATATTAATGTACCCCAAAGTAAATTATTTCCTGAAACAATCCAGAACCTCCCAAATTCTACATAGCTCACCCATACCAAGTTCCCCTGTATCCCTCTTTGTTCAACATCGTGACAGCAGAAGCATGGATTACATGCCCACACTGCCTGATAACACCTGGGTCTGCACCTTGAGATTTCACCAATTGGAGGACAAGCTTGGTCAGAAACACAGCTAGGATGAGCTCTCTCAGCTGGCCTTTCACCTCTGCTTTTAGAGTAGGAGGTCCATGTTGATATGTATGACTGGTTTCAGAAACATAATATCAGAAAAAGATAGCCAATGATCAAATAGCATTCAATATTCCCACACAGAATGTTTCCACTGGTTTCAGTATTTCATTTACTTCACACCCTTCAGACAAGAATCATAGATAACTAAAATGCCAAATTTTATGAAGATTTCATAGATCAAACAATTTGTGAACTTTAGCAGCCAACATAAACTTGAAAAATAAAGGCCATCTTTCAGACTCTCATGCGGGTGGGAAATAGCTAAATTCAAAAACCCTAAAAATAAATTACCTGAAATGATTTCTAGATAAAAATTAAAAATATAAAACTGTGAGTAAATATCAGCCTATGTTTTTAAGAAGCATCCTAAGGATATCCAACCTGATTGATACAGTACAGTAAATATATCCAATATTGGGTTGACTGATTTTAATAATGGCATATTTCCATTTCTTTCTTGTGTTCTCTTTAAATTATCTGAAGAAACAGATATTGGCATTCAATAAAATATGACATCTGTAATTGAAAATCTTAAAATGTTGAATGGTTTGAAAGCTTCTCTTTAAATGCATCAAAATCAAAATGATCTATTCTGTTAGCCATAGCAACAATTATAAAAGCATTGTTTAAAAATCATTACATGTTTAAATATAATGAGAATGTCTGAGCCCTATTTTACCCCAGAAATAAGTGCTAGTTAGGCAGAAACAACAACAACAACAAAGGATTGCATTTTGGCTCTTGTTTTGTTTTTGTTTTTTTTTTTCCTCTTATGAACTACATAGATCTGTGCACCTAAAGGGCCACCAGTGCTCCAGTGTTTAATAATTTTTCTTCAAAATGCATAGCAATAACAATTGAAATTACTTCTATGTCAGCTACACAATTTGTAGTCTTTTCAAAAGCACTTTTCCATGGCTTGGGATTCCTTCTTCTATGAATCTCTATGCAAAACTGTTTTCCTCCTTTTAAATAAAGGTAGCACATTTTTGGGGGCTTCCCTGATAGCTCAGCTGGTAAGCAGCTAAAGAATCCACCAGCAGTGCAGAAGATCCTGGTTGGGTTCCTGGGTCAGGAAGATGATGTGAAGAAGGGATAGGCTACCCACTGCAGTATTCTTAGGCTGGTGGTTCAGATGGTAAAGAATCGGCCTGCAGTGCGGGAGACCTGGGTTTGATAGCTGTGTTGGGAAGATCCCTTAGAGGAGGGCATGGCAACCTACTCCAGTATTCTTGCATGGAGAATCCTCATGGACAGAGGAGCCTGGCAGGCTACAGTCTTTACGCTTTAACCTCTGAGCCACAGGGAAGCCTTGGGGTTGCAAAGAGTTGGACACAATTGAGTAACTAAGCACAGTTTTTAGATCTTCTAGTGTGTCAGATCAGGTCAGTTCAGTTCCGTTGCTCACTCACGTCTGACTCTTCGTGATCTCATGGACTGCAGCACGCCAGGCCTCCCTGTCCATCACCAATTCCCAGAGTTTACTCAAACTCATGTCCATTGAGTCAGTGATGCCATCCAACCATCTCACCCTCTCTTGCCCCCTTCTCCTCCCACCTTCAATCTTTCCCAGCATCGGGGTCTTTTCAAATGAGTCTGTTCTTCACATCAGGTGGCCAAAGTATTGGAGTTTCAGCTTCAGCATCAGTCCTTCCAATGAATATTCATGACTGGTTTCCTTTAGGATGGACTGATTGGATCTCCTTGCTATCCAAAGGACTCTCAAGAGTCTTCTCCAACAGCACAGTTCAAAAGCATCAATTCTTTGGCTCTCAGCTTTCTTTATAGTCCAAATCTCACATCCATACAGGACTCTTAGAAAAACCATACCTTTGACTAGATGGACCTTTGTTAGCAAAGTAATGCCTCTGCTCTTTAATATGCTGTCTAGGTTGGTCATAACTTTTCTTCCAAGGAGCAAGCAACTTTTAATTTCATGGCTGCAGTCACCATCTGCAGTGATTTTGGAGCCCCCCCCAAAAAAAGTCTGTCACTGTTTCCATTGTTTCCCCATCTGTTTGCCATGACACGATGGGACCAGATGCCATGGTCTTAGTTTTCTGAATGTTGAGTTTTAAGCCAACATTTTCATGCTCCTCTTTCACTTTCATCAAGAGACTCTTTAGTTCTTCAATTTATGCCATAAGTGTGGTGCCATCTGCATATCTGAGGTTATTGATATTTCTCCTGGCAATCTTGATTCCACCTTGTGCTTCATTCAGCCCAGCGTTTCTCATGATGTACTCTGCATATAAGCTCAATAAGTAGGGTGACAATATACAGCCTGACATGCTCCTTTCCTGATTTGGAACCAGTCTGTTTTTCCATGTCCAGTTCTAAATGCTGCTTCTTGACCTGCATACAGATTTCTCAGGAGGCAGGTTGCATGGTCTGGTGTTCCCATCTCTTTCTGAATTTTCCACAGTTTATTGTGATCCACACAGTCAAAGGCTTTGGCATAGTCAATAAAGCAGAAGTAGATGCTTTTCTGGAAGTCTCCTGTTTTTTTGATGATCCAATGGATGTTGGAAACTTGATCTCTGTTTCCTCTGCCTTTCCTAAATCCAGCTTGGACATCTGGAAGTTCTCAGTTCACATACTGTTGAAGCCTCACTTGGAGAATTTTGAGCATTACTTTGCTAGCAAGTGAAATGAGTGCAATTGTGCGGTAGTTTGAACAGTCCTTGGCATTGCCTTTCTTTGGGATTGAAATGAAAACTGATCTTTTCTAGTCCTGTGGCCACTGCTGAGCTTTCCAAATTTGCTGGCATATTGAGTGCAGCACTTGCACAGCATCATCTCTTAGGATTTGAAATAGCTCAACCAGAATTTCATCACCTCCATTATCTATGTTCATAGTGATGCTTCCTAAGGCCCACTTGACTTCCCATTCCAGGATATCTGGCTCTAGGCAAGTGATCTTGGTGCTTATCTGGGTCATGAAGATCTTTTTTGTATAGTTCTTCTATGTATTCTTGCCACCTCTTCTTAATATCTTCTGCTTCTGTTAGGCCCATACCATTTCTGTCCTTTATTGTGCCTGTCTTTGCATGAAATGTTCCCTTGGTATCTCTGATCTTCTTGAAGAGTTTCCCATTCTATTGTTCACCTCTATTTCTTTGCACTGGTCACCGAGGAAGGCTTTCTTATCTCTCTTTGCTATTCTTTGGAACTCTGCATTTAGATGAATATATCTTTCCTTTTCTCCTTTGCCTTTAGCTTCTCGTCTTTTCTCAGCTATTTGTAAGGCCTCCTCAGACAACCATCTTGCCTTTTTGCATTTCTTTTTCTTGAGTATGATCTTGATCACTGCCTCCTATACAGTGTCACAAACCTCCATCCATAGTTCTTCAAACACTCTTTTTATCAGATCTAATGGATCTTATAGTATATGGAGAAGGCAATGGCAACTCACTCCAGTACTCTTGCCTGGAAAATCCCATGGATGGAGGAGCCTGGTAGGCTGCAGTCCATTGGGTTGTGAAGAGTCAGACACGACTGAGTGACTTTACCTTCACTTTTCACTTTCATGCATTGGAAAAGGAAATGGCAACCCACTCTAGTGTTCTTGCCTGCAGAATCCCAGGGACAGGGGAGCCTGGTGGGCTGCTGTCTATGGGGTCGCACAGGGTTGGACACGACTGAAGTGACTTAGCAGCAGCAGCAGCAGCAACAATTTCTCAGAGGCATTTAAAAATGGAAAATTTAAATAACACTCTTAGAGGTCCATTTGTCCTTTTAATTAGAGTCTAAAGTCTCCTATTTTTTGAAGATGTGTGATAAGCTAAACTCTCTTCAACTAGCGTAAGTGTGAGGATTTCCTGTTCAAACCTAAAGTGACACATTGATGAAAATCAATATTTTCCATTCTTGCTTCACTCTGAGCCTTCACAGAGCAGTGTGTGAAGGTCACAGACATTGCTTATTCTTGTCTGGTTTTAAGTTTTTAAATTTTTCCTTTTGTTACCAGCTATAGCAGGTCTCTTTTAAGAGACAACCTGATCTGCACACTAAAGGATGCACAACTTCCTGGCCAACAGAAGGTATGTGTCCCTCCTCTCCTGTCTCTCTACTAGACCATCTCACTTAGTGGGAACTAACAAATGTTAGAGGTGATGCAACTGAGGTATAGTAAATATACAACAAAATCAAAGTAGAATATTGTTGTTGTTATTTTTAATAATTTGGTATAAAAAGCAACCATAAAATACCAAATATTGAATGATTTCTCCAAGTATTCAAATTATTGTCTGTAGAATGCTAGTCAAGTGAATACACACATGCCTATTTGGGTGTGTATATAATATTAAATGAAACTTATTGACCTCATGATAGGGAACAATTAGTTTTGGATTTTATAATCAGTACACGGTAAGTTTTTTTGTATAATAATGTGTTTATACATATTTTGCTCAACATCTACAAGTAGATTCTTGGAAAGGAATTCATTATATAGCAAAAGCCAAACATAATTCCTCCTATATGTATTAGATTGAGCAAAAGAACCCTAATTTTTTAATAAAATTAAAGATGAAGTAACTTCCTAAAGGCTAATTTAAACTTAGTTGTCATAATTAAAGTATTTTTTAAAAAATCAAACATTGCATTAATGATATGTTATACTAATTAAAGGTACTTACTGATATAAATCAGAAATAGTACCATAGAAATGATGACTAAAATAATAATTAAAACTGATAATTACTGAGAACTTGTAAGTTCCAGGTTGAATGCTCAGTGTTACATACATTATATTTTGCATAAACTTATTTCCATTTTATGTTAACAGTATAGGTTACCAGATATTAAATAACTTTTTGAAGGTCACATTTTATAAATTTCAGTCATAAATTAATTTTCAGATATTTCTGACTACCACAGCAATTGTCTGAATTATTAAGTTATGTTATCTGGATTTTTTATAAGTAATTACCATCACTTATACAGCTAAGATGACCTTTACTAACTTTGACATCTATCAGATCTTTCTGGAAGTTTGAACCAACAGTATTCTTCCATAAATGACCTACACTTGTTTATCATTTTGTGGGTTCAGATATTAGCCTTTAAATCAATTATCAAATACTTTTGTAAAATAAGTATTTTTTTTGTCTTTTCCAATTGTTTTATTTTTCATACTACTTTGTTATATATGTTTAATGTGTCATGTAACATTTTCCATTTTGCGTGTAACATGGAAACATATATTACATGTAATATATGAAGCATTTCCTCAGTTTTTAATGCTTTCTCAGAACTCCTCAACCATTTGAAATAAAGACCATTTGGTATCCCTTTTCATCAATAAACGTAAGTCACCAAATAATGTAATTTAGTGTAGGAAATTATTGTATATGCCAACATTACTCTCTCCTCATCTTTAAAGAACTGTTTTTAACCATTATTAAATTTCAAAATTATCATAAATATGGGTGAATCTCTCTTGTTAACAGAACATTTTAATTTTAATAAAAGCACTATGATGGTTTTAAAATATTTCCGTGGAATCTGACTTAATAAGGATATTATTGTTCATGAGCTTCTTATTCTTCCCTAATTTATTGCTTTTCATTGTTTCAATCAATAATATATGTGTCAAATATAGAATATCTTTTTCAAAAAATCATTCTATCGTGAAAAACTTGTTTAAAGTTCTAAGGAATTTAGAACCAGGCTTTAAGTTTGTTCAGCTGCAAAGTGAGCACTAAGCTCTTTGCCCCGCCCATGTCATTGTACCAGGGTTCTTATCTCAGAAACACCACTCAACCTCTGTTCACTTAAAGCACAGTCCTTGATCTCACTCAGCTGAAGAGATGAATAACCAAGGAGCAATCTATGCAGAATTGAAGGGAGTCAAGAACTCAACGAGGCAGGAAATAAAACCTAAGGTTTCTAAAAGTTCCATTTCAATGACTGAGCAGGAATTAACATATATAGAATTAAATCTTCAAAATTCTTCTCAGAATCTTCATGGGAATGACAAGAATTACCACTCCAAAGGTAAACACTTACTAGATACACAATGGAACTGTTCTAGGATGTGCAGTTGGGGTGCAGAGGTGTGGAGAAAGAGTAGGGGATAAGCTCACATATTTTTCACTTTGAGGAACAGAACTAAAGCTGGGTATGGGATTCTGATGTGAAATCAGAGGACTACTTTTATTCTGCCATTACTATAATTTGAAGTCTTTGATCAACGACTCATGTAGTCTTATATTTGCTGAAAATGCAATGGTATATTCTGAGAGAAAGACTACAGTGGTCAAAATGGGTTGGGGTCCAAGTTTATATCCATTACTCTGTGTTCGTGTGGGTTCTCGTGTATGTAAACTCTAAGCAACTGTACCCATCACTCCTTTCTCAGTTTCCTTTTCTCTCCCTGCAGGTTCACCATCACCTCCAGAGAAGTTCATTGTTGGGATCCTGGGACTCATCTGCCTTGTCTTGGCGTCCATTCTGTTGACAGTGATCATTGTTACTCCCTGTAAGTACATTTTTGAAAAAATCTAAGGGAACTTATCACTTTACTGATGGTCAGTGCCGCTAAACATTTCATAATATTATAGAATGTGCCTGTCATTAAACTACATGCATTTAGAATAAATACAGTATGTTATTCTGAATTTGTGAGAAATATACAACACAGGATAATTACAGAGAGCATGTATATGTATATTCTGATTTCATAACTCAAAAGCATGCTTTAGGAGATTTAAAGATCTTATTGAGAAATACAAATTAATTCTTGAGATTGGTTAAAGCAAATACTGTAAGATGTGGTAAAGTTTGTTCCGTTAGGTTTTTGAAATATTTTTTCCATCAAGTCTTCATTACCTAATTAATTTTTCTTGGTAAATCAGTTTTATTTCAGATTACTCTAATTCTAAACAATAAACTGAATTTCAAGCTCATAAACTAAAATCATTATGATTTTTTAAAGCAATATTAACTTTTTAATGATTAATTTTGTAGCTACTCTAATACAGGAACAGAATTACTAATGTCTCATAACGAGGCTCCAGAAAGGTACATAATGATTTTCAAAGTTCTGATATGAATACAATTCATTTTTGTCTCTATCTTAGGCTAGTGAAAATAAGAATAGATTTGGGGATAGAACATAATTTATAAAATCAGGCAATAAACATTCATAAATAAATGATTACAGGAGAGTTCTTTTCCCTATGCAATAATATGATCACCATATCCATTTTTGGCAATTGGCTATAATTTCCTCCTGCTATAATATGACAGGAGGACTGTCATATTATATATATGTGTATATATATATATATATACACAAATATATATATATTTGTCTGTCAAATAACAGACAAATAATTTTGCTATTCTAAAATAGAAGTTTCATTTCTTGATTTTCAGGACATGTAAAGAGAAGATATTTCTATGTGTTTGCTTTATATGGGGACATATATTAGAGACAGACCCTCTCCATGAATATATGAATGAGATTTGTTTTATATGTACTAGCCTTGAGGATGCATAGATACATTATTTTATTTATATATGTATATACATACATATGTTTATATCTATGCATATATGTAAGTTAATTTTTTATTTTTCAAATTCAAATTGTTTTTTAATAGTAATCCATAATCGTTCTTCAGAATGTCATTGTGGTCATTGTCCAAGAGACTGGCTTACATATTCCAACAACTGCTATTATACTAGTTTGGAAAAAAAATCATGGAATGAGAGTGTGAGATCCTGTGCTACTAAGAATTCTACTCTGCTTTATATAGATAATGAAGAGGAAACGGTAAGATATCAAATGTTTCCAACATTTAGCTAAAGGCTTGATTCAGTGAACATTACATTTGTTAGGATTCACTTCTGCTTTCGTATATATTTGTAGCTTGTTTATTTTAAGGTCTCCTAGTATTCCATTAAACAATGGAATATAACTTTATGATACTTTCTTTACGTTTTTATACCATTAATCCATGTGTGGTAATTTCTGGTTCTTGCTTTTCATAGAAAACAATGTTTCTACAAATGCTATTAAATTCTAAAATACAGGTGTGCTATCTAATTTTACCATACATCAAGGAAAATAAACATATGATTTTGCCTATCAGTTCAGTTCAGTTCAGTCACTCAGTCATGCCCTACTCTCTGCGACCCCATGAATCACAGCACGCCAGGCCTCCCTGTCCATCACCAACTCCCGGAGTTTACTCAGCTCATGTCCATAGAGGCGGTGATGCCAACCAGCCATCTCATCCTCTGTCCTCCACTTCTCCTCCTGCCCCCAATCCCTCTCAGCATCAGGGTCTTTTCCAATGAGTCAACTCTTCGCATGAGGTGGCCAAAGTATTGGAGTTTCAGCTTCAACATCAGCCCTTCAAATGAACACTCAGGACTGATCTCCTTTAGGATGGACTGGTTGGATCTCTTTGCAGTCCAAGGGACTCTCAAGAGTCTTTTCCAACACCACAGTTCAAAAGCAGCAATTTTTCGGTGCTCAACTTTCTTCATAGTCCAACTCTTACATCCACACATGACCACTGGAACAACCATAGCCTTGACTAGACTCACCTTTGTTGGCAAAGTAATGTGTCTGCTTTTTAATATGCTATCTAGGTTGGTCATAACTTTCCTTCCAAGGAGTAAGCATCTTTTAATTTCATGGCTACAATCGCCATGTAATTGCACATCAGATCATGGAATAGAAGTTTCAGCTTCCCATTAGGCCCACCCCTCTGTAATATCTTATCACTTCTCCATCACCTTATTTACTCACTGTCCTGACTTTTGATACTATAGAATCTCTTTGATTGCTTTTGAATCATATACATGGAATCACGTGTTTGTGCTTCATCGTTCAATCATGTCTGACTCTTTGCAACCTCATTAACTTCAGCCTGTCAGGCTCCTGTGTCCTCGGAATTTTCCAGCCAAGAATACTGAAGTGTCTTGCCATTTCCTACTCCAGGACATGGAATCAGACAGGTTGTCCCTGTCTCATCACTGCCATATGATACTTTGCAGTTCCTCCAAATTTTTGCATTTATGTGAAGTTTGTAAATTTCCACAGCTCATTGTGTGAATTCAACATTTAAGATCCATTCTTTCAATGCCTCTGTGTGGAGATGGAGTCTTACACCCTCAGGGATAAAGAGGCTTCCTAGCTTCAGTAGCTTTAGTCAAGACATCCCCTTTGCTGGTCCCACGCCCACCCCTATCCCCCAGCCCTAGTGTCTCTCAGTGGAGGAAACAGAGGCGATTTCTCTGCCTGCTCCTTGTTCATAAGTGTCCTGATGGACCACCTTGTAAGGCTCACCTGGTGTTGCCCACACGATTCCCTCAACACACAGGAGGAAAGGCTAACCTGTGCCACCCCCAACAGCCAGGTTAGGCATTGGGTGTTTGGGAAGTAAGAGGCCCAGGTCACTTTCACCTGGTTGGTGGGGAGATATAAGATGCCCCTAATAATCATTCCCTCACCTCCCACCTTGTTCTCTCATCACGGAGAAGTGATTAGAGATTACAGAGGAGTGGGGCTGCTGGGAAGTCTCAAGCCACATCACCCTTCTCTTTCCACCTTTCAGAGTTCTCCGTTCGTGTGTCTTTCATTAGTTCCCATGTTTACAGTTGAACTTAGCAGGGAGGAGCAAAGAGAAATGAGTCTCTGACCCCTGTCTGGTCCACTGGATTCCACCAATACCGAAACAGATGGCTTTGGGGTTTATCTAGTCAAAGAATGGTGTCAGGCTCAGATAACCAAATCTTCGGCTCTCATGTCACTTATTTTCTCAATTTCATTTCCTTAATTTCCCTCTAAAACTGAAATTCTAAGACACATATAATAGTAGAGAAATCCATTGATACTGTCACAATACCCAGAAAAATGAGTGTCATGGAATCTAAAAACTTATTTAAGCATTGCTATGTGAGTTTTGACATGAGGAAAAATAAAATTATATGAATCAGAATTTTCCTCATTGCACATATTCAATTTCTCCACTTTCTTTTCCCTTACGCTTAATGTTAGATGTAGTTCACAGCTGTATCCCCAAGTTGTTATGCAAGCTGTATTCTTTTGTGGGATCTCTATAACTAATTCATGTCTTTGTAAATATTCCCTTTATTAAATGGCTGTCGGAAAAATAAGGAATTTTCCTCATTAACATTAGAACATAGTGAAACTGATAAGTATAAATGTTGAGTTAATTTTGAATCAAAAGTACAGAAATTGGTTAATATTTATGGCACTATTACAACTTCGAACTTTCAACTCTTATGTTTTTTAGCGTTAGATTAGAATCTAACATGCTCAATTTGTTCAAAGAATGAAAGATCCTATGAAAGAGCACATCCTTTGAATTGCATTTTTAAAATTAACAAAAACATTTCATAATGACTATTTAAGTGAAAATTCTTTATTTTGGGCTAGAAATTTCTGATGTCCCTATCAATTACATCATGGATTCCAGTCTCTCGTGAAGGCCGCGGTCATTCGTGGATGTGGCTCAATGGTTCAACTTGCAAACTACAGTAAGTTTGTAAACAGAATGCTATCTAGAGGAGGAAAAATACAAAAGAGTAATATTTTAAAAATAATATAAATATGTTTGTTTTAGTCGAATTATAGAAACCTGAAGGAAGATATCGAAAGTTAATAGAATGTTGATACCAATGTTGAAAAATAGGCTACTCTGTAGCCCAATTTCCTAGTAACAAGCTCTTACTGAAATTTTATTAAAGACTTCATTATCTATTTTCAAACTATCTTCTATTACAGTTACATGGAAAATGCTATTGTTTCATGAGTCGTCTTCATAGACTATAACAGAATTATGCATTTTCCCATAACAGGATAAGAGACTATTTACCTGGTGAACGTAACTGTGCTGTACAAGATTTATGGAACATAAGATCAGAAGACTGTCAGGCTCCAAATGCATATAATTGTAAGCCTAAGCTTGAGAATTAAAATACAAGTATGGATGCTTTTTGATAACTTGATCTTTTATAAAATGGATATAATATTCTGATTGCATAAATTTTAAAATGAATTATTTTATTTTTTCTGATAATGAATGTTTTTCAAAAACAGTTGAAATATAATAGTGTGTGCTCATTCGTTCAGTTGTGTCTGACTCTTTGAGACCCATGAACTATAGGCTGTCAGGCTTCTCTGTCCAAGGAATTCTCAAGTCAAAATAATAGAGTGGTTCTAATCCCAGATTTTTAGGGAATTTCCACACTGTTCTCCATAGTGGCTGTACCAGTTTGCATTCCCACCAATAGTGAAAGAGGGTTTCCTTTTCTCCACATCCTCTCCAGCTATTGTTGTTTGTCGACCTTTTTATGGTGGCCATTCTGACCGGCAGAGACGATACCTCATTGTATTTTTAATTTGCCTTTCTCTAATAATGAGTGATGCTGTGATATGAGAAAACTACATATGTTTTCATGTATTTTATTAGCCCTCTGTATACCTTCTTTGGAGAAATGTCTGTTTAGTTCTTTGACCCACTTTTTGGGTTGTTCATTTTTTTGGTATTGAGCTGCATGAACTGCTTGTATATTTTGGAGCTGAATTCTTTGTCAGTCGTTTCATTTGCTGTTACTGTCTTCCATTCTGAAGGCTGCCTTTCCACTTCACTTATAGTTTCCTTCCTTGTGCAAAAGCTTTTAAGTTTCACTAGGTCCCATTTGTATTTTTGTTTTTATTTCCATTCCTCTGCAAGGTGGGTCTTGCTGTGATTTATGTCAGAGGGTGTTATGCCTCTGTTTTCCTCTAAGAGTTTTAATAGTTTCTGGTGTTAAATTTAGAACTTAAATCCATTTTGAGTTTATCTTTGTTTATCGTGTTAGAAAGTGTTCTAGTTTCATTCTTTAACATATGGTTGACCGGTTTTCCCAGCATTTGAATCAGTTCTAATGAGGTGGATGAAACTGCAGCCTATTATACAGAGGAAACTAAATCAGAAAGAGAACCATCAATACACTATGTTTACAAAGATGGTAACAACAATCCTATATGCAAGGCAACAAAAGAGACACAGATATAAAGAACAGATTTTTGGAGTATGTGGGAGAAGGCGAGGGTGGGATGATTTGAGAGAATAGCATTGAAACATGTATATTACCATATATAAAATAGATGACCAGTGCAAGATGGATACATGAAGCAGGACACTCAGAGCTGGTGCTCTGGGACAACGCAGAGGGATGGGGCAGGAAGGAAGGTGGGAGGGGTGGTTCTTGGATGGGGTAACACATGTGCACCCATGGCTGATTCATGTTGATATATGAGAAAAATACCACAATATTTTAAAGTAATTATCCTCCAATTAAAATTAATTAATTGATTTTTAAGAAAGACTACTGGAGAGGGCTAGTATTTCATATTCCCTGGAGGATCTTCCTGACCCAGGGATCAAACCCTCATCTCCTGCATTGGCAGGCAGTTTCTTTACCACGAGGGCCACCTGGGAAACCCCATTGAAATATCATACACACATTTAAAGATATAGGTATCATTTCTTTTGTGTCTCACTTTTTTTGCTCAAGAGTATGTTTATGGCATTCAAACTTCTAAAAGATTGCATATTGTTGAGCCCATTTCCATGTAATATCAAAAACAGGAGTAGAGGGACCAAAAGTAGATTAGTGATTACTAAGGGTTGTGAAGAGATGGGAATAGGAAAAGACTGCAAACTGATTAGTGATGAATGCTTTCTAGATTTTTGATAGTAGTGATGGCTGTAAACTGTGAATAAATTTACAATCATGGATTTATATATTTTAAATGGATAAATTTTATGCTCTGTAAATTACACCTCAATAAAGTTTTTAAAAACTAACTGCTTTGGGACTGCATTTAAACTTTAAAATAATTTCTGAAATAATCGTCTTTCAATATTGACTCTTCCAGTCAATATCATGCTTTATCCTTCCAACCAATTAGGTTTTCTTTAAATTCTCCCTATTTTATTGATCAATTTTTATTATTTGTTTATTTGTGTGACCCTGTTCACATTGTGGTATCTTGGTTCAGTGACCAGGGATCGAATGCCCAATCCCCGCACTGGGAAGCAGGTAATCCGAACCACTGGACCACCAGCGAAATCCCCCTATAATATTTTATAGTTTCCAATATTGAAATTTCACACAAATATGGACACTTCATAGCCATGCTTTTCTAAATAGCAATTTCGTTTTTAAATTTGTAGCAGTTGTTGCTGCTGCAAATACAGTTGTGCCCAATGACTTCTCTGATTGTATGTATTAATTTTATCATTTCAAATATATATTCCTCTGGATTTTTATATGAATAGATAGTGCCTCTCTGAATAATCACGTTTTATTTCTTCCCTCCAGGTGCAATAACTTTTTCTTGTTATTCTTTTCTTTTTTCCTGTTTTTCTTGATTTTGACTTATTTTTACCCAATTGGCTTTTATTTCCAATGTTGAACAGATGGTGCAGTAAAGGTCTTATAAGTATCCTTCCTATACTGGGGGAAAATATTTCAATATTTCATGCTCAAATAGGAGGTGTTTTTTGGGGTTTTTTCATATACCTTTCTAACATGAAAGCAATTCCATATTATTCATAATTTTCCTGTAAGTTTTATATGCAATCAGTCATGTTACCATTTTACTATTTTCCTTTCAATAGAATGAGAAAATTTTTAAATGTTTTTGAAATATCTCTTTCCTTCATTGTTGACCAATTGTACATTCCTGAAATAAAACAACAAAAATCATTCTGTATTTTCCTCCTTTGAAAAATCACTGCAAATATCATATTTAGACTAGGATAGTTTTCTTCATCCATTATCACAAAGAGTTTGGACTGAATCCATTAATATTGTATAACTTGACATGTTTTGTTATCAAGGCTCTATGGAAGTCTCTGTTTTATGGTGGAAGACCTGGCATAGTTTAAGTGTTATTATTCACTACTGTTACCATTAGAGCTCCTAGAATTTTTTGCAGGAAGGTTTACACAGTGAACTTAATATATTTAACACATGTTAAGGTTATACAGGTTTATAGTTGTTGTACTACATTTGGTAATTTGCATTTTCTAGACATTCTATTTCATATAGATAGTAAAATGGCTTCGTAATACAGCTTTACTGTCTGTTTAACATCCGTAAAAACCATGATGGTTTTGTCACGTTTCAGTTCAGTTCAGTCACTCAGTCATGTCCAACTCTTTGCAACCCCATGGACCACAGCATGCCAGGCTTCCCTGTCCATCACCAACTCCCAGAGCTTGGTCAAACTCGTGTCCATCGACTCGGTGACACTATCCAACCATCTCATCCTCTGTTGTCCCCTTCTCCTGCCTTCAATCTTTCCCAGCATCACTGTCTTTTCCAATGAGTCAGTTCCTCCCATCAGGTGGCCAAAGTATTGGAGTTTCAGCTGCAGGATCAGTCCTTCCAGTGAATATTCAGGACTGATTTTCCCCAGGATGGACTGGTTTGATCTCCTCCAGTCCAAGGGACTCTCAAGAATTTTCTCCAACACCACGGTTCAAAAGCATCAATTCTTCAGTGCTCAGCTCTCTATATGGTCCAACTCTCACATCCATACATGACTAGTGAAAAACCAAGCTTTGACTAGACAGATCCTTGTCAGCAAAGTAATGTCTCTGATTTTAGTATGCCGTCTAGGTTGGTCATAGCTTTCCTTCCAAGGAGTAAGCGTCTTTCAATTTCATGGCTGCAGTCAAATCTGCAATGATTTTGGAGTCCAAAAAAATAAAGTCTCTCTCTGTTTCCATTGTTTCCCCATCTTTTTGCCGTGAAGTGATGGGACTGGATGCCATGATCTTCACTTTTTGAATGTTAGGTTTTAAGCTAGTGTTTTCATTCTCCTATTTCATTTTCATCAAGAGGCTGTTTAGTTCTTCGCTTTCTGCCATACAGGTGGTATCATCTGCGTATCTGAGGTTATTGATATTTCTCCCAGCAATTGTGATTCCAGCTTGTGCTTCATCTAGCCCAGTATTTCTCATGATGTACTCTGCGTATAAGTAAAATAAGCAGGGTGACTATATACAGCCTTGATGTACTCCTTTCCCAATTAGGAACTAGTCTGTTGTTCCTTGTTGTTCCTTCAGTTCTAACTGTTGCTTCTTGACCTGCATACAGATTTCTCAGGAGGCAGGCCAGGTGGTCTGGAAGTCCTGTCTCTTGAAGAATTTTCCACAGTTTGTTGTGATCTACACAGTCTAAGGCTTTGGTGTAGTCAAGAGAGCAGAAGAAGATGTTTTTCTGGAAGTCTCTTGCTCTTCTGATGTTCCAATAGATGTTGGCAATTTTATCAAGAACAAAGAATCAAATTGCTAACATCTATTGGATTGTCATGTTTATATAGATATAAAAGATTCATGTTTTCTCTATTCTCCAAGTGTCATTTATTGATTTTATTGTCTTTCAAACAAAAATAACTTTGACCCTTTTTTTCTCCTCTACTGTAATTTTTTTCTTTGCCATGATATTTCATATTTGCTATTTTCTTCCTTTGTCTTTATGTCAATTACCTTAATTTCACCAAAATTGCTTTTTCATGTCAACTTTCTTGTCAAGCGTGCTCAAATTTCTTCTTTCTTTAATTTTGTTTTTAATGTATGCATTTAAGGCAATTAATATGTTCCAAGACAGAATCTTGCTGTTACATTTTCCTTTGAATTCACATAAAATTATGAAATTTGACTTTGGATTTTTCCTTGGTTCATATGTTATTTAGAAATAGATTACTGAATATAAAACCCAATAAAGATTTTCATAATTTTGGTTATTGACTTTTATTTTAGGCAAACTAGTTGGAGAATTTTCATGAGAGTGATAATACTCTGCATGTCTATTACATATGGCTGATGTAACTATGAATTCAATCTGAAATGTTTATTTCTTCTAATTAATTAAAAATTAAATTGGAATATTCACCTTTCAAGCGCCCACTTGCCAAACTTGGCTGGGGGCTAGTGCAGTGACACCATAGTTCTGTAGCTTTTTTAGTAATGTAACTGGACTTAGGAGTATATAGAAAATTTTTGGAAAATGTTCATTTTTGGAAAATGAACTTAAAAGATAAGAATATTCTATGTTAGTGTATGTGTATGTGTTCATATATGTACTGGTTAATTGTCTAGTTTATATGTACTGCTTAATTGTCTAGTTTAGATATTTCTATTGTCTACTACTATATCTGCTTGCTTGATAAGCAGTGGTGATAAATTGTTTAAATCTCCATTATGATTGTTTACTTATGCATGATTTTCAAACGATGTTGAACTTGTACTATTCAGTATGTACATTTTTTAAGTGATAATAGCTTAGATACTCAATGTATAATTATTAAACAGGCTCCATCTTTTGTAACGTGGTTCTTGGTTTATACTATGAGAGTACATTAACCAGAGCAGTTTATGTTCTTTTTCTGTACTTTCCTGTTCATGGCTTTTAATAAAATAACATGGCTCACTAAGCTAACAGTTATTAAAATAAGTGTTTTACATATATAACTGTGTTAAACAAAATATTTTAAAATATAAACATCCTTAGAATTTAAATGGAAAGCTATTCCATATATATTTAATATAAATTAAGATTATCACATGTTCTATTTACACATATTATTTATATATAAGTACATATAGTTAATACTTAAGTATAATATATTGTTACTTTGAATTCTACATTATCTTGCTTTCTTATCTTTCACAATAAATATTTTGAACTTTCCTTTATAAGAATTTATAAATTTAATATGTCTTAGTTCTATAAGTGCCCTACATTTTACAGCATGCATTCTTTACTTAATAGTCTAGTAAGTTCATATTTTTTTACTTTTTACAAACAATGAAAAGATACAATTTCTCTCTACTGTTTTCACTGCTCACGCCATTTTTGCTCCCTTGAATTCTAACACAAACATATATTCACATTTTGATACTTTACCATTACTATTTTACCTGTCAATATCTATTTGGATATACCACATAAGTTATTTTCTTCAGTTTGTCTTTCCTTTCTGCATATCCAAATTTTCAACTAGAATAAGAGTTTCTTCCTTATAAGACCTTAAAATGCTTCCCTTACATAAAGTCATTTGGTGGTTTTGGCAATCTCCCTCCATTTGAAAAACGTCCTTGAAAACGAATCCATCTAGCCATCATGTTAAAAGGATATTTTCACTTAGTATGGACATCCAATTTATCTATCTCTGTTAGGTCACTAGGTACTGCCATTTTAGATATAGTCACAAACACGTATTTATGCAAGAAAGAGTAAATTCAAAATACTCTTAGTATTTTGAGTATTTATCTTGGCTCTGTGTGGATTAACCATAGATTTTATTACAGTTAAACACCAGAAGAGTCAACATATTTGGGCAGGTAACCAAGGACATGATGTGTACAAAATTATTTAATTGAAACCAGCAAAGAGTATGATAACATGATATTAAAGCTTCTTTCGTAGTTCAGCTGGTAAAGAATCTGCCTGCATTACAAGAGACTTTGGTTCGATCTCTGGGTTGGGCAGACCACCTGAAGAAGGGAATGGCTACCCACTCCAGAATTCTTGCCTGGAGAATTCCATGGACAGAGGAGCCTGGAGTGCTACATACAGTTCATGGATTCGCAAAGAGTTGGACACAACTGAGTGACTTTCATTTTTCCCTTCAAATTTTAAAAGTGAATATTACTGAATTTTATGTTATTTGGCATCACTAAGGAATGCTTCACTTGTGATAATTCAATGAAGTGGGTAATAGAATATTGTTTATTTAGTTGATTAATATAAAATATAATAAAGATCATCACCATACAGGTAGCCATTAGCAATTGTGATAAAAATTTAAAATATTAGTATATATTATTAGGACATAATATAGCTTGAAAATAGCTTACAAACAGCTTACAAACACCTTGAAAAGAAGAGAAGTTAAAGACAGAGGAGCAAGAAAAGATATACCCTACTGAATGCAGAGTTCCAGAGATTAGCAAGGAGAGATAAAGTCTTCTTAAGTGAACAATACAATGAAATCGAGGAAAACAATAGAATAGGAAAGACTAGAGATCTCTTCAAGAAAATTGGAGACACCAAGGGAATATTTCATGCAAAGATAGGCACAAGGGAGGACAAAAATGGCAAGGACCTAACAGAAGCAGAAGAGATTAAGGAAAGGTGGCAAGAATACCCAAAATACCTGTAGAGAAAAGCTCTTAATGACCCAGATAACCACAATGGTGTGGTCACTCACCTAGCGCCAGACATCCTGAAGTGTGAAATCAAATGGGACTTAGGAAGCCTTACTAAAAACAAAGCTAGTGGATGTGGTGTAATTCCAGCTGCAGTATTTCAAATCCCAAAGGATGATGCTGTTGGCAATCAAATTGCCAACATCCATTGGATCATAAAGAAAACAAAGGAATTCCAGAAAAACATCTACTTCTGCCTCATTGACTACGCTAGAGCCTTTGATTGTGTGGATCACAACCACTATGGAATATTCTTAAAGACATGGAAATACCAAACCACCTTACCTGCCTCCTGAGAAACCTATATACAGGTCAAGAAGCAACAGTTAGAACCGGACTTGAAATATCGGACTGGTTCCAAATTGGGAAAGGAGTACATCAAAGATGTATATTGTCACCCTGTTTATTTAACTATTATGCAAAGTACATCATATGAAATGCTGGGCTGGATGACTCACAAGCTGGAATTAAGATTGCAGGGAGAGTTGTCAACAATCTCAGATAGCAGGTGATACCACTTTAATGGCAGAAAGTGAAGAGGAACTAAAGAGCCTCTTGATGCAGGTGAAACAGGAGAATGAAAAAGATGGCTTGAAATTCAACAAGCAGAAAACAGAGATCATGGCATCCAGTCCCATCACTTCATGGCAAATAGCTGCAGAAAAAGTGGAAACAGTGTCAAACTTCATTTTCTTGGACTCCAAAATCACTGTGGACAATGACTGCAGCCATGAAATTAAAAAGCCCTTGTTCTTGGAAGTAAAGCTATGACAAAATTAGATAGCATGTTAAAAAGCAGAGACATCACTTTACCGACAAAGGTCCATGTAATCAAAGCTATGGTTTTTCCAGTAGTCATGTATAGATGTGAGAGATGGACCATAAAGGCTGAGAGCCAAAGACTTGATATTTTCCAGCTATGGTGCTGGAGAGAGTCTCTTGGACAGCTAGGAGATCAAGCCAGTCAATCCTAAAAGAAATAAACCCTGAGTATTCATGTGAAGGACTGAGGCTGAAACCAAAGCTCCAATACTTTGGCTGCCTGATGCAAAGTGCTGACTCACTGGAAAAGACCCTGATGCTGGAAAAGATTCCATGCAAAAGGAGAATAGACCCACAGAGGAGTAGAAGGCTGGATGACATCACTGACTCAATGGACATGTAGTCATGTGTGTGCTCAGTCTCTTTAGTCATTTCTGACTCTGTGACCCCATGGATGGTAGCCTGCTAGGCTCCTCTCTCCATGGAATTTTCCAGGCAAGAATACTGGAGGAGGTTGCCATTTCTTTCTCCAGGGGATCTTCCTTAGCCAGGGATTGAACCCGGGTCTGTTGCATCACAGGCAGATTCTTTACCGTCTGAGCCAGGGAAGCCCCTCAATGGACATGAAATTGAGCAAACTCAGGGCGATAGTGAAGGACAGGGCAGCTTTGCCTGCTGCAGTCCACAGGGTCACAAAGAGTCAGACACGGCTTCATGACTGAACAACAACAATAAACTGGTATATAACTACAGATTTACATTCCACTTTTCTAGATTTTAGAAAGCTAAAAATTAGATGACAGTTAAAATAAAGTTTAAAATGTAGTAACTCAGACAGGAGCTAAGATGGCGGAGGAATAGGATGGGGAGACCACTTTCTCCCCCACAAATTCATCGAAAGATCATTTGAACGCTGAGAAAACTCCACAAAACAACTTCTGATCACTAGCAGAGAATATCAGGCACCCAGAAAAGCAGCCCATTGTCTTCGAAAGGAGGTAGGACAAAATATAAAAGATAAAAAGAGAGACAATAGAGTTAGGGAAGGAGATCCATCCCAGGAAGGGAGTCTTAATAGAGGAAGTTTCCACACACCAGGAAACCCTCTCACTGGTGGGTCTGGGGGAAGTTTTTGAATCTCGGAGGGAACCTAACTGGGAGGAAAAATAAATAAAACCCACAGATTACATGCCTAAAAACAACTCCCAGAGAAAGGTACCCCAGATGCTCGCATCTGCCACCAGCAAGTGGGGGCTGAACGGAAGGAGCGGGCAGCATTGCTTAGGGTAAGGACTGGGCCTGAGTGCCCTGAGGGCAATTGGAGGGAGATAACAAGAGATAGCAACTCAAACTGTGGGATAGCAAGAGAGAGAGAGAGAAAATTAACCGGCGAAAAACACACTAACCGAACACACTGCAGAACAAATGAAGGACTGAGCAATTCCAGAGAAGAGCTAGCTGGCTGTGGACCGGCCCATCATCCCCCGCCAGAGGCAGGAGACAGGGGGGAGGGGAAAGGGGCAAACTCGGCCCCAGAGACAGCATCCCCAACCAAACTGCAAACAGGCTTCCAGTCTCTAACCAAAGACTTCTGGAGATTCTGGATGGTTGACATCTGCCGGGAGGGTCACAGCCAGAAATCAGCTCCCCAGAAGAGACACAAGGCGCACCCGACCAGCGTGTCTGGAAACTGAGGCCAAGACCGCGGAGCGGAGAAGGCTCACCACACCTGGGGAGAGTGCGCTCGTCAAGCTCCTGGTTGCCTGAGTTGCTCGATGGGGAAGGCGCAAAACGCAGGCCCAACTGAGTCTGCGCCTTTGTGGAGTACCCGAAAACTGGAACCTGAGCGGCTTAGGCCTGGGAAGTGCATGTAACTCAAGGCCCGCCACTCCCTGTAGAGCAACCTGGAGCCTGAGCAGTGTAGACGGGGAAAGCACACACGCCCTGAGCGGGGCAAACCCAGTGTGGCCGGAACACTGCGAGTGCTCCCCACACAGGCCAGTGACATTTGTCTGCAGCTCCCCTCCCTCCCTGCAGCACGACTGAAAAAGCGAACCTAAACAAGGGACCACCTCCACCTACTTGTGTCAGGGCGGAAATTAGACACTGAAGAGACCTGCAAACAGAAGCCAAATAAACAAAGGGAACCGCTTTAGAAGTGACAGGTGCAACAGAATAAAATCTCTGTAGTTAACACCAACTACACTGGAAGGGGCCTATAGATATTGAGATGTGTCAGCTGGAACAAGGAGCTATCTGAAACTAAACTGAACCCACACTGCCCGCAACAGCTCCAGAAAATTCCTAGATATATTTTTACTATTATTATTATGTTTTTAATTAAAATTTTTTTCTTTCTTTTTTTTTTTAAAGTCCCCTATTCCTCCATAATTTTAATTTTTATAACCCACTATAACCTGGCCAAAAAAGAAAAAAAGACCCTATTTTTAAGGCAAACTTCATATATATTTCTTAAATTTTTTGTGTTTTTGTTTTTTTTAATAATATTGTATTTTTAAGAGTCTAACCTCTACTCTAGATTTTTAATCTTTGTTTTTCAGTATTTGATAATGATTTTGGACATTTAAGAATCCAAGCTTCAGTACCCATTTTTATTCAGGAGTGTGATTACTGGGTTGCTCACTCTCTCCCCCTTTTGACTCTCCTTCTTCTCCCCCAGATCACCTCTATTTCCTCCCTTCCCCTTTTCAATCCAATTCTGTGAATCTCTGTGGGTGTTCTGGGCTCTGGAGAACACTTAGTGGACAGAGTACTGCCTAGATCTGTCTCTCCTCTCTTGAATTCCCCCTTTTCTCCTCCTGCTCACCTCTATCTCCTTCCTCCCTCTCCTCTTCTTCATGTAACTCTGTGAACCTCTCTGGGTGTCCCTCACTGTGGAGAATACTTTCACCATTAACCTAGAAGTTTTATTATCAGTGCTGTATGGATGGAGAAGTCTTGAGGCTACTGGAAGAATAATACTGAAATCCAGAGGCAAGAGGCTTAAGCCCAAAACCTAGAACACCAGAGAACTCCTGACTATAGGGAACATTAATTAATAAGAGACCATCCAAAAGCCTCCATACCTACACAGAAACCAACCACCACCCAAGAGCCAATAAGTTCCAGAGCAAGACATACCATGCAAATTCTCTAGCAATGCAGGAACATAGCCCTGAGCGTCAATATACAGGCTGCCCAGAGTCACACTAAACCCAGAGACCCATCTCAAAACTCACTACTGGACACTCCATTGCACTCCAGAGAGAAGAAATCCAGCTCCACCCACCAGAACACCAACGCAAGCTTCCCTAACCAGCAAACCTTGACAAGCCAAACGTCCAGCCCCACCCACTGAGAGAAACCTCCACAATAAAAAGGAACCTCAGACTACCAGAATACAGAAAGGCCACCCCAAACACAACAATCTAAATTAGATGAAAAGGCAGAGAAATACCCAGCAGGTAAAGGAACATGAAAATGCCCACCAAGCCAAACAAAAGAGGAGGAGACAGGGAATCTACCAGAAAAAGAATATAGAATAATGTTAACAAAAATGATCCAAAATCTTGAAAAAAAAATAGAGTTACAGATAAATAACCTGGAGACAAGGATTGAGAAGATGCAAGAAATGTTTAACAAGGACCTAGAAGAAATTAAAAAGTGTCAGGTAAAAGTGAATAATGCAATAAATCAGATAAAAAACACTCTGGAGGGAACCAACAGTAGATAATGGAGGCTGAAGATGGGTTAAGTAAAGTAGACGATAAAATGTTGGAAATAAATGAGCAGAGAGGAAAAAGAAAAAAAGAATAAAAGAAATGAAGACAACCTCAGGAACCTCTGGGACAATGTGAAACGCCCCAACATTCGAATCATAGGAGTCCCAGAAGAAGAAGACAAAAAGAAAGGCCATGAGAAAATACTCGAGGAGATGATAGCTGAAAACTTCCCCCAAATGGGGAAGGAAATAGTGACACAATTCCAAGAAACCCAGAGAGTCCCAAACAGGATAAACCCAAGGTGAAACACCCCAAGACACATATTACCAAATTAACAAAGATCAAACACAAAGAACAAATATTAAAAGCAGCAAGGGAGAAACAACAAATAACACACAAGGGGATTCCCATAAGGATAACAGCTGATCTTTCAATAAAAACTCTTCAGGCCAGAAGGGAATGGCAGGACATACTTAAAGCAATGAAAGAGAATAACTTACAACCCAGATTACTGTACCCAGCAAGGATCTCATTCAGATATAAAGGAGAATTCAAAAGCTTTACAGACAAGCAAAGCTGAGAGAATTCAGCACCACCAAACCAGCTCTTCAACAAATGCTAAAGGATCTTTTCTAAACAGGAAACACAGAAAGGTTGTATGAACACGAACCCAAAACAACAAAACAAATGGCAATGGGACCATTCTTATCAATAATTACCTTAAATGTAAATGGGTTGAATGCCCAACCAAAAGACAAAGACTGGCTGAATGGATACAAAAGCAAGAGCCCTATATAGGCTGTCTACAAGAGACCCACCTCAAAACAAGGGACACATACAGACTGAAAGTGAAGGGCTGGAAAAAATATTTCACACAAACGGAGACCAAAAGAAAGCAGGAGTCTCAATACTCATATCAGACAAAATAGACTTTAAAATAAAGGCTGTGAAAAGAGACAAAGAAGGACACTACAGAATGATCAAAGGATCAATCCAAGAAGAAGATATAACAATTATAAATATATATGCACCTAACATAGAAGCACCACAATATGGAAGGCAAATGCTAACAAGAGTGAAAGGGGAAATTAACAGTAATACAATAATAGTGGGAGACATTTTTAATACCCCACTCACACCTATGGATAGATCAACTAAACAGAAAATTAACAAGGAAGCACAAACTTTACATGACACAATTGTCCAGCTAGACCTAACTGATATCTATAGGACGTTTCACCCCAAAATAATCAATTTCACATTTTTCTCAAGTGCACATGGAACCTTCTCCAGGATAGATCACAACCTGGGTCATAAATTTAGCCTTGGTAAATAAAAAAAAAAAAAAATTGAAATCATTCCAGTCACCTTTTCTGACCACAATGCAGTAAGATTAGATCTCAATTACAGGAAAAAAAAAAAAAAAAAAACTATTAAAAATTCCAACATATGGAGGCTAAGTAACACGCTTCTGAATAATCAACAAATCATAGAAGAAATCAAAAAAGAAATAAAAATATGCATAGAAATGAATGAAAATGAAAACACAACAACCCAAAACCTATGGGACACTGTAAAAGCAGTGCTACGGGGAAGGTTCATAGCATTACAGGCTTACCTCAAGAAACAAGAAAAAAGTCTAATAAATAACCTAACTCTACACCTAAAGCAACTAGAGAAGGAAGAAGTGAAGATTCCCAGGGTTAGTAGACGGAAAGAAATCTTAAAAATTAGGGCAGAAATAAATGCAAAAAATGAGACCATAGCAAAAATCAACAAAGCTAAAAGCTGGTTTTTTGAAAAGGTAAATAAAATTGACAAACCATTAGCCAGACTCATCAAGAAACCAAGGGAGAAGAACCAAATCAACAAAATTAGAAATGAAAATGGAGAGATCACAACAGACAACTCTGAAATACAAAGGATCATAAGAGACTACTACCGGCAGTTATCTGCCAATAAAAGGAACAACTTGGAAGAAACGGACAAATTCTTAGAAAAGTATAACTTTCCAAAACTGAACCAGGAAGAAATAGAAGATCTTAACAGACCCATCACAAGCACAGAAATCAAAACTGTAATCAGAAATCTTCCAGCAAACAAAAGCCCAGGACCAGATGGCTTCACAGCTGAATTCTACCAAAAATTTAGAGAAGAGCTAACACCTATCTTATTCAAACTCTTCCAGAAAATTGCAGAAGAAGACAAACTTCCTAACTCATTCTATGAAGCCACCAACACCCTAATTTTAAAACCAGACAAAGATGCCACAAAAAAGAAAACTACAGGCCAATATCACTGATGAACATAGATGCAAAAATTCTTAACAAATTTCTAGCAAGCAGAATCCAACAACATATAAAAAAGATCATATATTATGACCAAGTGGGCTTTACCCCAAGAATGCAAGGATTCTTTAATATCCACAAATCAATCAATGTAATACAGCACATTAACAAATTGAAAGATAAAAACGATATGATTATCTCAATAGATGCAGAAAAAGCCTTTGACAAAATTCACACCCATTTATGATAAAAACTCTCCAGAAAGCAGGCATAGAAGGAACATACCTCAACATAATAAAAGCTATATATGACAAACCCACAGCAAACATTATCCTCAATGTGAAAAATTTAAAGCATTTCCCTTAAAGTCAGGAACAAGCCAAGAGTGCCCACTCTCACCACTACTATTGAACATAGTTTTGGAAGTGTTGGCCACAGCATCAGAGCAGCAAAAGAAATAAAAGCAATCCAGATAGGAAAAGAATAAGTAAAACTCTAACTGCTTGCAGACGACATGACGCTCTACATAGAAAACCCTAAAGACTCTACCAGAAAATTACTAGGGCCAATCAATGAATACAGTAATGTTGCAGGATATAAAATTAACACAAAGAAATCCCTTGCATTCCTATACACTAACAATAAGAAAACAGAAAGAGAAATTAAGGAAACAATACCATTCACCATTGCAACAAAAAGAATAAAATACTTAGGAGTATATCTACATAAAGAAATGAAAGACCTATATAGAGAAAACTATAAAACACTGATGAAAGAAATCAAAGAGGACACAAATAGGTGAAGAAATATACCGTGTTCATGGATTGGAAGAATCAATATTGTGAAAATGACTATACTACCCAAAGCAATCTATAGATCCAATGCAATCCTTATCAAGCTACCAACGGTATTTTTCACAGAACAAATAATTTCACAATTTGTATGGAAATACAAAAACCTTGAATAGCCAAAGCAATCTTGAGAAAGAAGAATGGAACTGTAGGAATCAACCTGCCTGACTTCAGACTCTACTACAAAGCCACAATTATCAAGACAGTATGCTACTGGCACAAAGACAGAAATATAGATCAATGGAACAAAATAGAAAGCCCAGAGACAAATCCGCGTATCTATGGACACCTTATATTCGACAAAGGGGGCAAGGATATACAATGGAAAAAAGACAACCTCTTTAACAAGTGGTGCTGGGAAAACTGGTCAACCACTTGTAAAACTAGAACACTTTCTAACACCATACACAAAAATAAACTCAAAATGGATTAAAGATCTAAATGTAAGACCAGAAGCTATAAAATTCCTGAGGAGAACATAGGCAAAACACTATCCGTCATAAATCACAGCAGGATCCTCTATGATACACTTCCCAAAATGTTGGAAATAAAAGCAAAACTAAACAAATGGGACCTAATGAAACTTAAAAGCTTTTGCACAACAAAGGAAACTATAGGCAAGGTGAAAAGACAGCCTTCAGAATGGAGGAAAATAATAGCAAACGAAGCAACAGACAAAGGATTAATCTCAAAAATATACAAGCAACTCCTGCAGCTCAATTCCAGAAAAATAAATGACCCAATCAAAAAATGGGCCAAAGAACTAAACAGACATTTCTCTGAAGAAGACATACAGATGGCTAACAAACACATGAAAAGATGCTAAACATCACTCATTATCAGAGAAATGCAAACCAAAACCACAACGAGGTACCATTACACACCAGTCAGGATGGCTGCTATCCAAAAGTCTACAAGCAATAAATGCTGGAGAGGGTGTGGAGAAAAGGGAACCCTCTTACACTGCTGGTGGGAATGCAAACTAGGGCAGCCACTATGGAGAACAGTGTGGAGATTCCTTAAAAAACTGGAAATAGAACTGCCACATGACCCAGCAATCCCACTCCTGGGCATACACACCAAGGAAACCAGATCTGAAAGAGACACGTGCACCCCAATGTTCATCGCAGCATTGTTTATAATAGCCAGGACATGGAAGCAACCTAGATGCCCATCAGCAGACAAATGGATAAGAAAGCTGTGGTACATATACACAATGGAATATTACTCAGCCGTTAAAAAGAATTCATTTGAACCAGTCCTAATGAGATGGATGAAACTGGAGCCCATCATACAGAGTGAAGTAAGCCAGAAAGATAAACACCAATACAGTATACTATTGCATATATATGGATTTTAAAAAGATGGTAATGATAACCCTATATGCAAAACAGAAAAAGAAACACAGATGTACACAACAGACTTTTGGACTCTGTGGGAGAAGGCGAAAGTGGGATGTTCTGAGAGAATAGCACTGAAACAAGTATACTATCAAGGGTGAAACAGATCACCAGGCCAGGTTGGATGCATGGAACAAGTGCTCAGGGCTGGTGCACTGGGAAGACCCAGAGGGATGGGATGGAGAGGGAGGCAGGAGGGGAGATCAGGATGGGGAACACATGTAAATCCATGGCTGATTCATGTCAATGTATGGCAAAAACCACTACTATATTATAAAGTAATTAGCCTCCAACTAATAAAAATAAATGAAAAAAAAAAAAAAGAAAGAAAAATAAATAAATAAAATATAGTAACTCTTCTGAATTAGGGACAAGTATCCTTAAATTGGAGAAGGCAATGGCAACCCACTCCAGTACTCTTGCCTGGAAAATCCCATGGACGGAGGAGCCTGGTAGGCTGCAGTCCATGGGGTCACTAAGAGTCGGACAGGACTGAGCGACTTCACTTTCACTTTTCACTTTCATGAACTGGAGAAGGAAATGGCAACCCACTCCAGTGTTCTTGCCTGGAGAATCCCAGGGACGGCAGAACCTGGTGGGCTGCCGTCTATGGGGTCGCACAGAGTCAGACACAACTCAATCGACTTAGCAGCAGCAGTAGCAGCAGCCTTAAATATGAAATTAATGGAATTATGATTTTCTCCATTGTAATAGAAAAGACACAGTGAGAGTATAAGGAAAACAAATAAATAATGCCTAGATTTAGCAAACTTACCTAAAAGTAAAACTTAAACATTGAAGTTACTCTTGACAAGGCGTAAATGTTCAGCATTGTTGAATGAAATGAAAGCTAGTTAACAGCATGGTGGTCATGTCCTTTGCCCCCACCCCCCCCCGATATCTTTTAAAAAGTGAAATTAATTCTCAGAGGTACTTGCTAAAGGACAGACTAACTGATACACTACATATCCAAAGGCTCCTATATTCTGGAGATGTGTGATGAAATAAACTCTCTTCAAAATACCCAAGTTTAGAATTTCCTGTTTCAGTGACATGGTGATGAGAAATGTACTTTTGCCACTATTGCTTCACTCTGGGCCTTCACAGGGCAGTCTGTGAAGACCACAGACATTGTTTGATTATCACAGTAACGGGCCACTCTCGAGAAGAGGCAGGACTCTGGCATGTAGAAGGTATGTGTTTCCTTCTCCTTCCTAATTCCTCGTCTCATTTATCAGGAGATTACAAATGCTAATGTGGTTCAACTTAGGGACAATTGCTAAGCAAACAAATTAAAAAGATATTGGTATCTGTATTTGATATTTTGGCATTTTAATTTTGGGGAAAAGTAAGAATAAAATATGAAGTATTTGGAAGATTTCTTAAAATGTTCAAATTCTTGCCTGCAGACATTATTCAGGGGAATACATACATGTATAACTGCGTTTGTTAATCAATGCAATTTAAAGTGAAGTATCATGAGCATCAGCACAAGGAACAGTTCACATGGTATTTTGTCATCAATAGACATATAATTAGATATATTATTAAATATTTAACTCAGCCCTTAAAAATAGATTCTTAAAATGGATTCATAGAACTGTTAATGGCTAATAGAATTCTTCACAGATCTAGTTAAAAAAAAATCAGAATATGGTACCTACAGTAAAATGCTGGATTAATTCAATTATATACACTCAAATGCTTTATAAAACCTCGATCATAATATTGAAAAAAGATAAATCACACTCACAGAGATTTCTGTCTTATAAATTATATTGCCTGATATGAATAATACCATGGCAATTTCATTAAAATAAGAAATAAAATAAAAGTCAAATTTAATATTAGGTGTTTTACATGCTTTATATCATACACATTTATATTCTCATTTTAGATTAGTAAACTCATTTGCTAAATGCTAAACAATTTCTGAAGGTCATACATTGTAAATTTCAAAGCCAGAATTAATTGTAGATTGCACTGACTACAGAATCCATTGACTGAATTATTAAGGCACATTATTGACATATTATAATTGCTGACACAACTAAAGTTACCCTCATTGACTTAACAGCCTCAGGATCTTCCTGGAAGATTGTACCAACATTGTTCTTCCATAAATGATGTATGCCTTTTCTTATCATTTTATGATTTCATATCTTAGCCATTGTCAATTGTCAATTACTCATGCAAAATAAGTGTTTATTTAATGACATTTAAACATTGTTTTGTCTTTATATGATACAAAGTTTTGGAGAATTTAATATGTCATGTACCATTTTTACATGTAAAATATGTATTTGATTTTTTAATGATTTCTTAGAGCTCCACAATCACTCAAAATAGAAGAATTATTTGATAGCATATCATTCCCTTTTCATAAATGAATGTCCCAATTAACATAATTTAGTGGAGTGTACGATATATGCCAATACTATTATTCCCTCATCTGTAGAAAGCTGTCTTTAACTTTTAATGAATTTTAAACTTACCAATATAATTGGTGCATTTTTTCACAATATGGACGTTTAATTTGAACAAAGTTATTATAACAGTTTTAAAGTGTTTCTGTGAAATTTGACTTTCAATTGATCAGGATATGACTATTCATGAACTTTTTCAGTAATCTACTAATTTTCATTGTTCAAATAAAGAAGTAACATTATGTCAAACAGAGAATATTCTTTTAAATATTTATTTGTTTTTAACTGATTGATGATTGGTTTACAATATTGGTTTTATTTCTGTCATACATCAGCATAAATTAACCATAGGTGTACATATGTCCCCTCCTTCTTGAATCTCCTTCTCACCTCCTGCCCTTTACCACCACTCTTGGTTATTAAACACCAAATACTAATTTTAAAACTACTTACTCTATCCTGAAACAGTTGTCTAATGGTCTACTGAAATGAGAACCAAACTTGGATTTGCTCAGCTGCTAAATGAGTGCTCTTAACTGATCTCACACATCACCCAGTTTAACCCTTCAAGGCTTCTTGTGATTTTATACCCCATTTATTAACTACTTATGTAAAGTTTCCATAGAGCACCATCCTTGACATTAAACAGCCACAGAGATGAAGAACCAAAAGGAAAACTACTCAGAACCGAGTCTGGTTAAGGACAGCAGGAGACAGCAAATGAGAGGTAAGATGGTGAAAAGATCAATTTTAGCAGCTGGGCAGGAGAAAACCTATGTGGAATTAAACTTTCAAAATGCCTTTCATTATGTCAATGGAATGACAGGAACTACTACTGCAAGTAGTAGTTTTACCCGCTTACATGATTTTATTAGTTAGGCTTACAGCTGGAGTTTGAAATACAGTATTCTAAAATGACATATGTGCTGTGCTGTGCTTAGTCGCTCAGTTGTGTCCGACTCTGCAACCCGGTGGACTGTAGCCCGCGGGGCTCCTCTGTCTGTGGGGATTCTCTAGGCATGGATACTGGAGAAGGTTGCCATGCCCTCCTCCAGGACTACCTACCCAGACATTGCTGTAATTTGGAGTCTTTGATCCAGAAATTGTGAAGCCTTATATTCACTGCAAAGGAATGGTATATTCTGAGAGGAGGATTGCAGTGGTAGATATTGTTTTGGGGTCCAAGTTGATGTCTTTGAATTCTCATGGATGTGGGGTCTTTTGTTGTTCTAAAATAACTGTTGCCATCACTCCTCTCTCAGTGTTTCCTTTTCTCTCCCTGTAGATTCACCATCAGCTCGAGAGAAGTTCATTGCTGTGATCCTGGGAATCATCTGTTTTGTCTTGATGTATACTATAGTGAGAGTGACAACTTTTATACCATGTAAGTCAAGTTTTGAAAGATTATGATTGAACCTTTCATTTTAATGATTGTCAGTGCCTCTCAAATTTCATATTGTTATGGAATAGAACTCTTAATGTGTGCATTTAGCCTAAGTATTGAATGGTCATTCTGAGATTGTGCAAAGTATAAATTACAGAATGATTGTAGGGAAAATTAAATATATACATAGATATTTTCTGATTTCATATCTCAAAGATATACTTCAGGAAACTGAAGCACCTTATTGAGAAAAACAAATTAATTCTTGAGATTTCTTAAACCAAGTATTGTAAGAGGTGGTGGAGTCTCTTCTCTAGGGTTTTTGAAATATACACCAGTCTTCAGTACCTCATTAGTTATTCTTAAAGCACTTTTTTCCAGATCATCCTAAATCCTAAAAACACCATGTTTAAACTAAAAACTAAAATTATTATGATTTATTTAGATCAATGTTAACATTTTAAAAGATTACTTCCATTTTTTTCTAGGTACCCAAATATCAGAACAGAGTAAGTCCTCTCCGGTAACAAAGCTCCAGAAAGGTACATAAAGATTTCAAACTTCTATTATAAAAATAGTTTGCATTTTGTCTCTCTCTTTGGCTAGTGAAGATAGAAACAGATTTGGGGGTAGAACATAAATGATAAAATCAGGCAACAATATTCCTAAATAATGATTATAGGAGAGTCTTTCTCCGTATGCAACAATATGATCACCATATCCATTGTTGGCAATTGGCTATAATTTCCTCCTGCTATAATATGATAACAGACAAATAATTTTGCTATACTAAAATAGAAGTTTCATTTCTTGATTTCCAGGACATGTAAAGAGTAGATATTTCTATGTGTTTGTTTATATGGGGACATATATTAGAGACAGACCCTCTCCATGAATATATGAATGAGATTTGTTTTATATGTACTAGCCTTGAGGATGCATAGATATGTTATTTTATTTATATATGTATATACATACATATGTTTATATCTATGCATATATGTAAGTTAATTTTTTATTTTTCAAATTAAAATTGTTTTTTAATAGTAATCCATAATCTTTCTTCAGAATGTCATTGTGGTCATTGTCCAAGAGACTGGCTTACATATTCCAACAACTGCTATTATACTAGTTTGGAAAAAAAATCATGGAATGAGAGTGTGAGATCCTGTGCTACTAAGAATTCTACTCTGCTTTATATAGATAATGAAGAGGAAACGGTAAGATATCAAATGTTTCCAACCTTTAGCTAAAGGCTTGATTCAGTCAACATTACATTTGTTAGGATTCACTTGTGCTTTCGTACATATTTGTAGCTTGTTTATTTTAAGGTCTGCTAGTATTCTATTAAACAATGGAATAGAACTTTATGATACTTTCTTTATGTTTTTATACCATTAATCCATGTGTGGTAATTTCTGGTTCTTGCTTTTCATAGAAAACCATGCTTCTACAAATGCTATTAAATTCTAAAATACAGGTGTACTATCTAATTTTACCATACATCAAGGAAAATAAACATATGATTTTGCCTATCAGTTCAGTTCAGTTCAGTCACTCAGTCATGCCCTACTCTCTGCGACCCCATGAATCACAGCACGCCAGGCCTCCCTGTCCATCACCAACTCCCGGAGTTTACTCAGCTCATGTCCATAGAGGCGGTGATGCCAACCAGCCATCTCATCCTCTGTCCTCCACTTCTCCTCCTGCCCCCAATCCCTCTCAGCATCAGGGTCTTTTCCAATGAGTCAACTCTTTGCATGAGGTGGCCAAAGTATTGGAGTTTCAGCTTCAACATCAGCCCTTCAAATGAACATGGACTGGTTGGATTTCCTTGCAGTCCAAGGGACTCTCAAGAGTCTTTTCCAACACCACAGTTCAAAAGCATCAATTTTTCGGTGCTCAACTTTCTTCATAGTCTAACTCTCACATCCATACATGACCACTGGAACAACCATAGCCTTGACTAGACTCACCTTTGTTGGCAAAGTAATGTGTCTGCTTTTGAATATGCTATCTAGGTTGGTCATCACTTTCCTTCCAAGGAGTAAGCATCTTTTAATTTCATGGCTGCAATCACCATGTAATTGCACATCAGATCATGGAATAGAAGTTTCAGCTTCCCATCAGACCCACCCCTCTGTAATATCTTATCACTTCTCCATCGCCTTATTTACTCACTGTCCTGACTTTTGATACTATAGAATCTCTTTGATTGCTTTTGAATCATATACATGGAATCACGTGTTTGTGCTTCGCCGTTCAATCATGTCTGACTCTTTGCAACCTCATTAACTTCAGCCTGTCAGGCTCCTGTGTCCTCGGAATTTTCCAGCCAAAAATACTGAAGTGTCTTGCCATTTCCTACTCCAGGACATGGAATCAGACAGGTTGTCCCTGTCTCATCACTGCCATATGATATTTTGCAGTTCCTCCAAATTTTTGCATTTATGTGAAGTTTGTAAATTTCCACAGCTCATTGTGTGAATTCAACATTTAAGATCCATTCTTTCAATGCCTCTGTGTGGAGATGGAGTCTTACACCCTCAGGGATAAAGAGGCTTCCTAGCTTCAGTAGCTTTAGTCAAGACATCCCCTTTGCTGGTCCCACGCCCACCCCTATCCCCCAGCCCTAGTGTCTCTCAGTGGAGGAAACAGAGGCGATTTCTCTGCCTGCTCCTTGTTCATAAGTGTCCTGATGGACCACCTTGTAAGGCTCACCTGGTGTTGCCCACACGATTCCCTCAACACACAGGAGGAAAGGCTAACCTGTGCCACCCCCAACAGCCAGGTTAGGCATTGGGTGTTTGGGAAGTAAGAGGCCCAGGTCACTTTCACCTGGTTGGTGGGGAGATATAAGATGCCCCTAATAATCATTCCCTCACCTCCCACCTTGTTCTCTCATCACGGAGAAGTGATTAGAGATTACAGAGGAGTGGGGCTGCTGGGAAGTCTCAAGCCACATCACCCTTCTCTTTCCACCTTTCAGAGTTCTCCGTTCGTGTGTCTTTCATTAGTTCCCATGTTTACAGTTGAACTTAGCAGGGAGGAGCAAAGAGAAATGAGTCTCTGACCCCTGTCTGGTCCACTGGATTCCACCAATACCGAAACAGATGGCTTTGGGGTTTATCTAGTCAAAGAATGGTGTCAGGCTCAGATAACCAAATCTTCGGCTCTCATGTCACTTATTTTCTCAATTTCATTTCCTTAATTTCCCTCTAAAACTGAAATTCTAAGACACATATAATAGTAGAGAAATCCACTGATACTGTCACAATATCCAGAAAAATGAGGGTCATGGAATCTAAAAACTTATTTAAGCATTGCTATGTGAGTTTTGACATGAGGAAAAATAAAATTATATGAATCAGAATTTTCCTCATTGCACATATTCAATTTCTCCACTTTCTTATCCCTTACGCTTAATGTTAGATGTAGTTCACAGCTGTATCCCCAAGTTGTTATGCAAGCTGTATTCTTTTGTGGGATCTCTATAACTAATTCATGTCTTTGTAAATATTCCCTTTATTTAGTGGCTGTCAGAAAAATAAGGAATTTTCCTCATTAACATTAGAACACAGAGAAACTGATAAGTATAAATGTTGAGTTAATTTTGAATCAAAAGTACAGAAATTGGTTAATATTTATGGCACTATTACAACTTCGAACTTTCAACTCTTATGTTTTTTAGCGTTAGATTAGAATCTAACATGCTCAATTTGTTCAAAGAATGAAAGATCCTATGAAAGAGCACATCCTTTGAATTGCATTTTTAAAATTAACAAAAACATTTCATAATGACTATTTAAGTGAAAATTCTTTATTTTGGGCTAGAAATTTCTGATGTCCCTATCAATTACATCATGGATTCCAGTCTCTCGTGAAGGCCGCGGTCATTCGTGGATGTGGCTCAATGGTTCAACTTGCAAACTACAGTAAGTTTGTAAACAGAATGCTATCTAGAGGAGGAAAAATACAAAAGAGTAATATTTTAAAAATAATATAAATATGTTTGTTTTAGTCGAATTATAAAAACCTGAAGGAAGATATCGAAAGTTAATAGAATGTTGATACCAATGTTGAAAAATAGGCTACTCTATAGCCCAATTTCCTAGTAACAAGCTCTTACTGAAATTTTATTAAAGACTTCATTATCCATTTTCAAACTATCTTCTATTATAGTTACATGGAAAATGCTATTGTTTCATGAGTCGTCTTCATAGACTATAACAGAATTATGCATTTTTCCATAACAGGATAAGAGACTATTTACCTGGTGAACGTAACTGTGCTGTACAAGATTTATGGAACATAAGATCAGAAGACTGTCAGGCTCCAAATGCATATAATTGTAAGCTTAAGCTTTAGAATTAAAATACAAGTATGGATGCTGTTTGATAACTTGATCTTTTATAAAGTGGAAATAATATTCTGATTGCATAAATTTTAAAATGAATTATTTTATTTTTTCTGATAATGAATGTTTTTCAAAAACAGTTGAAATATAATAGTGTGTGCTCATTCGTTCAGTTGTGTCTGACTCTTTGAGACCCATGAACTATAGGCTGTCAGGCTTCTCTGTCCAAGGAATTCTCAAGTCAAGAATGATGGAGTGGTTCTAATCCCAGATTTTTAAGGAATTTCCACACTGTTCTCCATAGTGGCTGTACAGGTTGCATTCCCACCAATAGTGAAAGAGGGTTTCCTTTTCTCCACATCCTCTCCAGCTATTGTTGTTTGTCGACCTTTTTATGGTGGCCATTCTGACCGGCAGAGACGATACCTCATTGTATTTTTAATTTGCCTTTCTCTAATAATGAGTGATGCTGTGATATGAGAAAACTACATATGTTTTCATGTATTTTATTAGCCCTCTGTATACCTTCTTTGGAGAAATCTCTGTTTAGTTCTTTGACCCACTTTTTGATTGGGTTGTTCATTTTTCTGGTATTGAGCTGCATGAACTGCTTGTATATTTTGGAGCTGAATTCTTTGTCAGTCGTTTCATTTGCTGTTACTGTCTTCCATTCTGAAGGCTGCCTTTCCACTTCACTTATAGTTTCCTTCCTTGTGCAAAAGCTTTTAAGTTTCACTAGGTCCCATTTGTATTTTTGTTTTTATTTCCATTTCTCTGCGAGGTGGGTCTTGCTGTGATTTATGTCAGAGGGTGTTATGCCTCTGTTTTCCCCTAAGAGTTTTAATAGTTTCTGGTGTTAAATTTAGATCTTAAATCCATTTTGAGTTTATCTTTGTTTATCGTGTTAGAAAGTGTTCTAGTTTCATTCTTTAACATATGGTTGACCGGTTTTCCCAGCATTTGAATCAGTTCTAATGAGGTGGATGAAACCACAGCTTATTATACAGAGGGAACTAAACCAGAAAAAGAACCATCAATACACTATGTTAATGCATATATATGGACTTTAGAAAGAAGGTAACAGCGATCCTATATGCAAGGCAACAAAAGAGACACAGATATAAAGAACAGACTTTTGGAGTATATGGGAGAAGGCGAGGGTGGGATGATTTGAGAGAATAGCATTGAAACATGTATATTACCATATATAAAATAGATGACCAGTGCAAGTTGGATGCATGAAGCAGGACACTCAGAGCTGGAGCTCTGGGACAACCCAGAGGGATGGGGCAGGAAGGAAGGTGGGAGGGGTGGTTCTTGGATGGGGTAACACACGTGCACCCATGGCTGATTCATGTTGATATATGAGAAAAATACCACAATATTTTAAAGTAATTATCCTCCAATTAAAATAAATTAATTAATTTTTAAAAAAGATATTGGAGTGGGCTAGCATTTCATATTCCCTGGAGGATCTTCCTGACCCAGGGATCAAACCCTCATCTCCTGCATTGGCAGGCAGTTTCTTTACCACGAGGGCCACCTGGGAAACCCCATTGAAATATCATACACACATTTAAAGATTTAGGTATCATTTCATTTGTGTCTCACTTTTTTTGCTCAAGAGTATGTTTATGGCATTCAAACTTCTAAAAGATTGCATATTGTGTGAGCCCATTTCCATGTAATATCAAAAACAGGAGTAGAGAGACCAAAAGTAGATTAGTGATTACTAAGGGTTGTGAAGAGATGGGAATAGGAAAAGACTGCATATTGATTAGTGATGAATGCTTTCTAGATTTTGATAGTAGTGATGGCTGTAAACTGTGAATAATTTTAAAATCATGGATTTGTATGTTTTCAATGGATAAATTTTATGCTCTGTAAATTACACCTCAATAAAGTTTTTAAAAACTAACTGCTTTGGGACTGCATTTAATCTTTAAAATAATTTCTGAAATAATTGCCTTACAATATTGACTCTTCCAGTCAATATCATGCTTTATCCTTCCAATAAATTAGGTTTTCTTTAAATTCTCCCTATTTTATTGATCAGTTTTTATTTTTTCTTTATTTGTGTGACCCTGTTCAGCATGTGGTATCTTGGATCAGTGACCAGGGATCAAATGCCCAATCCCTGCACTGGGAAGCAGCCAATCCGAACCACTGGTCCACCAGCGAAATCCCCCTATAATATTTTATAGTTTCCAATATTGAAATTTCACACAAATATGGACACTTCATAGCCATGCTTTTCTAAAGAGCAATTTTGTTTTTAAATTTGTAGCCGTGGTTGCTGCTGCAAAGAGAATTGTGCCCAATCATTTCTCTGATTATATGTATTAATTTTATCATTTCAAATATATATTCCTCTGGATTTTTTATATAAATAGATAGTGCATCTCTGAATAATCACGTTTTATTTCTTCCCTCCAGGTGCAATAACTTTTTCTTGTTATTCTTTTCTTTTTTCCTGTTGTTCTTGATTTTGACTTATTTTTACCCAATTGGCTTTTATTTCCAATGTTGAACAGATGATGCAGTAAAGGTCTTATAAGTATCCTTCCTATACTGGGGGAAAATATTTCAATATTTCATGCTCAAATAAGAGGTGTTTTTTGGGGTTTTTTCATATACCTTTCTAACATGAAAGCAATTCCATATTATTCATAATTTTCCTGTAGGTTTTATATGCAATCAGTCATGTTACCATTTTACTATTTTCCTTTCAATAGAATGAGAAAATTTTTAAATGTTTTTGAAATATCTCTTTCCTTCATTGTTGACCAATTGTACATTCCTGAAATAAAACAACAAAAATCATTCTGTATTTTCCTCCTTTGAAAAATCACTGCATATATCATATTTAGATTAAGATGATTTTCTTCATCCATTATCACAAAGAGTTTGGACTGAATCCATTAATATTGTGTAACTTGACATGTTTTGTTATCAAGGCTCTATGGAAGTCTCTGTTTTATGGTGGAAGACCTGGCATAGTTTTAAGTTGTTATTATTCACTACTGTTACCATTAGAGCTCCTAGAATTTTTTGCAGGAAGGTTTACACAGTGAACTTAATATATTTAACACATGTTAAGGTTATACAGGTTTATAGTTGTTGTACTACATTTGGTAATTTGCATTTTCTAGACATTCTATTTCATATAGATAGTAAAATGGCTTCGTAATACAGCTTTACTGTCTGTTTAACATCCGTAAAAACCGTAATGGTTTTGTCACGTTTCACTTCAGTTCAGTCACTCAGTCATGTCCAACTCTTTGCAACCCCATGGACCACAGCATGCCAGACTTCCCTGTCCATCACCAACTCCTGGAGTTTGCTCAAACTCATGTCCATCGACTCGGTGACACCGTCCAACCATCTCATCCTCTGTTGTCCACTTCTCCCACCTTCAATCTTTCCCAGCATCACTGTCTTTTCCAATGAGTCAGTTCCTCCCATCAGGTGGCCAAAGTATTGGAGTTTCAGCAGCAGCATCAGACCTTCCAATGAATATTCAGGACTGATTTTCCCCAAGATGGACTGGTTTGATCTCCTCCAGTCCAAGGGACTCTCAAGAATCTTCTCCAACACCACAGTTCAAAATCATAATTATCCAGTGCTCAGCTTTCTATATGGTCCACCTCTCACATCCATACATGACTAGTGAAAAACCAAGCTTTGACTAGACGGATCTTTATTGGCAAAGTAATGTCTCTGATTTTAGTATGTCGTCTAGGTTGGTCATAACTTTCCTTCCAAGGAGTAAGCGTCTTTCAATTTCATGGCTGCAGTCAAATCTGCAATGATTTTGGAGTCCAAAAAAATAAAGTCTCTCTCTGTTTCCATTGTTTCCCCATCTTTTTGCCGTGAAGTGATGGGACTGGATGCCATGATCTTCACTTTTTGAATGTTAGGTTTTAAGCTAGTGTTTTCATTCTCCTATTTCATTTTCATCAAGAGGCTCTTTAGGTCTTGTCTTTCTGTCATAAGGGTGGTGTCATCTGCGTATCTGAGGTTATTGATATTTCTCCCAGCAATTGTGATCCCAGCTTGTGCTTCATCTAGCCCAGTATTTCTCATGATGTACTCTGCATACAAGTAAAATAAGCAGGGTGACTATATACAGCCTTGATGTACTCCTTTCCCAATGAGGAACTAGTCTGTTGTTCCTTGTTCAGTTCTAACTGTTGCTTCTTGACCTGCATACAGATTTCTCAGGAGACAGGCCAGGTGGTCTGGAAGTCCTGCCTGTTGAAGAATTTTCCACAGTTTGTTGTGATCTACACAGTCAAAGGCTTTGGTGTAGTCAACAAAGCAGAAGATGTTTTTCTGGAAGTCTCTTGCTTTTCTGATGATCCAATAGATGTTGGCAATTTTATCAAGAACAAACAATCAAACTGCTAACATCTATTGGATTGTCATGTTTATATAGATACAAAAGATTCATGTTTTCTCTATTCTCCAAGTGTCATTTATTGATTTTATTGTCTTTCAAATAAAAATAACTTTGACTCTTTTATTCTCTACTGTAATTTTTTCTTTTTCATGATATTTCATATTTGCTATTTTCTTCCTTTGTCCTTATGTCAATTACCTTAATTTCACCAAAATTGCTTTTTCATTTCACGTTTCTTGTCAAGCGTGCTCAATTTTCTTCTTTCTTTAATTTTGTTTTTAATGTATGCATTTAAGGCAATTAATATGTTCCAAGACAGAATCTTGCTGTTACATTTTCCTTTGAATTCACATAAAATTATGAAATTTGACTTTGGATTTTTCCTTGGTTCATATGTTATTTAGAAATAGATTACTGAATATAAAAACTGATAAAAATTTCTAAGTTTTGGTTATTGACTTTTATTTTAGGCAAACTAGTTGGAGAATTTTCATGAGAGTGAAAATACTCTGTATGTCTATTACATATGACTGATGTAACTATGAATTCAATCTGAAATGTTTATTTCTTCTAATTAATTAAAAATTAAATTTGAATATTCACATTTCAAGTGCCCACTTGCCAAACTGGCTTCGGGCTAGTGTAGTGACACTATAGTTCTGTAGCCTTTTTAGTAATGTAACTGGACTTAGGAGTATATAGAAAATTTTTGGAAAATGTTCATTTTTGGAAAATGAACTTAAAAGATAAGAATATTCTATGTTAGTGTATGTGTTCATATTTGTACTGGTTAATTGTCTAGTTTATATGAACTGCTTAATTGTCTAGTTTAGATATTTCTATTGCCTACTACTATATCTGCTTGCTTGATAAGCAGTGGTGATAAATTGTTTAAATCTCCATTATGATTGTTTACTTATGCATTATTTTCAAATCTGTGTTGAACTTGTACTATTCAGTATGTACATTTTTTAATTGCTAATAGCCTAGATACTCAATGTATAATTATTAAACAGGCTCCATCTTTTGTAATGTGGTTCTTGCTTTTACTGTGAGAGTACCTTAACTAAAGCAGTTTATGTTCTTTTTCTGTACTTTCTTGTTCATGGCTTTTGATAAAATAACATGGCTCACTAAGCTAACAGTTATTAAAATAAGTGTTTTACATACATAGCTGTGTTAAACAAAATATTTTAAAATATAAACATCCTTAGAATTTAAATGGAAAGCTATTCCATATATATTTCGTATAAATTAAGATTATCATATGTTCTATTTACATATATTATTTTTTTACATATATTATTTATATATAATTACATATAGTTAACACTTAAGTATAATATACTGTTACTTTGAATTCTATATTATCTTGCTTTCTTATCTTTCACAATAAATATTTTGAACTTTCCTTTATAAGAATTTATAAATTTAATATGTCTTAGTTCTATAAGTGCCCTACATTTTACAGCATGCATTCTTTACTTAATAGTCTAGTAAGTTCATACTTTTGTACTTTTCTCAAACAATGAAAAGATACAATTTCTCTCTACTGTTCACTGCTCATGCCATTTTTGCTCCCTTGAATTCTAATATAAACATATTTTCACAATTTGATACTTTATCATTACTATTTTACCTGTCAATATCTATTTGGATATACCACATAAGTTATTTTCTTCAGTTTGTCTTTCCTTTCTGCATATCCAAATTTTCAACTAGAATAAGAGTTTCTTCCTTATAAGACCTTAAAATGTTTCCCTTACATAGAGTCATTTGGTAATTTTGGCAATCTCCCTCCATTTGAAAAACGTCCTTGAAAATGAATCCATCTAGCCATCATGTTATAAGGATATTTTCACTTAGTATGGACATCCAATTTATCTATCTCTCTTAGGTCACTAGGAACTGCTATTTTAGATATAGTCACAAACACGTATTTATGCAAGAAACAGTAAATTCAAAATACTCTTAGTATTTTGAGTATTTATCTTGGCTCTATGTGGATTAACCATAGATTTTATTACAGTTAAATGCCAGAAGAGTCAACATATTTGGGCATATAACAAGGGACATGATGTGTACAAAATTATTTAATTGAAACCAGCAAAGTGTATGATAACATGATATTAAAGCTTATCTCACAGTTCAGCTGTTAAAGAATCCGCCTGCATTAAAAGAGACTTTGGTTCAACCTCTGGGCTTGGCAGACCCCCTGAAGAAGCGAATGGCTACCCACTCCAGAATTCTCACCTGGAGAATCCCATGGACAGAGAGCCTGGAGGGCTACATACAGTTCATGGATTCGCAAAGAGTTGGACACAACTGAGTGACTTTCATTTTTCCTCTCAAATTTTAAAAGTGAATATTACTGAATTTTATGTTATCTGGCATCACTAAGGAATGCTTCACTTGTGATAATTCAATGAAGTGGGTAATAGAATATTGTTTATTTAGTTTATTAATATAAAATATAATAAAGATCATCACCATATAGGTAGCCATTAGCAATTGCTATAGAAATTTCAAATATTAGTCTATATTATTAGGACATAATATAGCTTGCAAATAGCTTACAAACAGCTTACAACACCTTGAAAAGAGGAGAAGTTAAAGGCAGAGGAGCAAGAAAAGATATACCCTACTGAATGCAGAGTTCCAGAGATTAGCAAGGAGAGATAAAGTCTTCTTAAGTGAACAATACAATGAAATCGAGGAAAACAATAGAATGGGAAAGACTAGAGATCTCTTCAAGAAAATTGGAGACACCAAGGGAATATTTCATGCAAAGATAGGCACAAGGGAGGACAAAAAGGGCAAGGACCTAACAGAAGCAGAAGAGATTAAGGAAAGGTGGCAAGAATACCCAAAATACCTGTAGAGAAAAGCTCTTAATGACCCAGATAACCACAATGGTGTGGTCACTCACCTAGCGCCAGACATCCTGAAGTGTGAAATCAAATGGGACTTAGGAAGCCTTACTAAAAACAAAGCTAGTGGATGTGGTGTAATTCCAGCTGCAGTATTTCAAATCCTAAAGGATGATGCTGTTGGCACTCAAATTGTCAATATCCACTGGATCATAAAGAAAACGAAGGAATTCCAGAAAAACATCTACTTCTGCCTCATTGACTACGCTAGAGCCTTTGATTGTGTGGATCACAACCAATGTGCAATATTCTTAAAGACATGGAAATACCAAATCACCTTACCTGCCTCCTGAGAAACCTATATACAGGTCAAGAAGCAACAGTTAGAACCAGACATGGAATATCAGATGGTTCCAAATGGGAAAGAGTACATCAAAGATGTATATTGTCACCCTGTTTATTTAACTATTATGCAAAGTACATCATATGAAATGCTGGGCTGGATGACTCACAAGCTGGAATTAAGAGTGCAGGGAGAGATGTCAACAGTCTCAGATAGCAGGTGATACCACTTTAATGGCAGAGAGTGAAGAGGAACTAAAGAGCCTCTTGATGCAGGTGAAACAGGAGAATGAAAAAGATGGCTTAAAATTCAACGATCAGAAACAGATCATGGCATCCAGTCCCATCACTTCACGGCAAATAGCTGCAGAAAAAGTGGAAACAGTGTCAAACTTCATTTTCTTGGACTCCAAAATCACTGTGGATGACTGCAGCCATGAAATTAAAAAGCCCTTGTTCTTGGAAGTAAAGCTATGACAAAATTAGATAGCATGTTAAAAAGCAGAGACATCACTTTGCCGAAAAAGGTCCATATAATCAAAGCTATGCTTTTTCCAGTAGTCATGTATGGATGTGAGAGATGGACCATAAAGGCTGAGAGCCAAAGACTTGATATTTTCCAGCTATGGTGCTGGAGAGAGTCTCTTGGACAGCTAGGAGATCAAGCCAGTCAATCCTAAAAGAAATAAACCCTGAGTATTCATGTGAAGGACTGAGGCTGAAACCAAAGCTCCAATACTTTGGCCGCCTGATGCAAAGTGCCAACGCATTGGAAAAGACCCTGATGCTGGTAAAGATTCCATGCAAAAGGAGAAGAGACCCACAGAGGAGTAGAAAGCTGGATGACATCACTGACTCAATGGACATGTAGTCGTGTGTGTGCTCAGTCTCTTCAGTCATATCCAACTCTGTGACCCCATGGATGATAGCCCACTAGGCTCCTCTCTCCATGGAATTTTCCAGGCAAGAATACTGGAGGAGGTTGCCATTTCTTTCTCCAGGGGATCTTCCTCAGCCAGGGATTGTTGCAGACTTCCTCCGGGTCTGTTGCATCACAGGCAGATTCTTTACCGTCTGAGCCAGGGAAGCCCATCAATGGACATGAAATTGAGCAAACTCAGGGCGATAGTGAAGGACAGGGCAGCTTTTCCTGCTGCAGTCCACAGGGTCACAAAGAGTCAGACACGGCTTCATGACTGAACAACAACAATAAACTGGTATATAACTACAGATTTACATTCCACTTTTTTAGATTTTAGAAAGCTAAAAGTTAGATGACAGTTAAAATAGAGTTTAAAATATAGTAACTCAGAGAAGAGCTAAGATGGTGGAGGAATAGGATGGGGAGACCACTTTCTCCCCCACAAATTCATCGAAAGATCATTTGAATGCTGAGAAAACTCCACAAAACAACTTCTGATCACTAACAGAGGACATCAGACACCCAGAAAAGCAGCCCATTGTCTTCAAAAGGAGGTAGGACAAAATATAAAAGATAAAAAGAGAGACAATAGAGTTAGGGAAGGAGATCCGTCCCAGGAAGGGAGTCTTAATAGAGGAAGTTTCCAAACACCAGGAAACCCTCTCACTGGCGGGTCTGGGGGAACTTTTTGAATCTCGGAGGGAACCTAACTGGGAGGAAAAATAAATAAAACCCACAGATTACATGCCTAAAAACAACTCCCAGAGAAAGGTACCCCAGATGCTCGCATCTGCCACCAGCAAGTGGGGGCTGAACGGAAGGAGCGGGCATCATTGCTTAGGGTAAGGACTGGGCCTGAGTGCCCTGAGGGCAATTGGAGGGAGATAACAAGAGATAGCAACTCAAACTGTGGGATAGCAAGAGAGAGAGAGAGAAAATTAACCAGCGAAAAACACGCTAACCGAACACACTGCAGAACAAATGAAGGACTGAGCAATTCCAGAGAAGAGCTAGCTGGCTGTGGACCGGCCCATCATCCCCCGCCAGAGGCAGGAGACAGGGGGGAGGGGAAAGGGGCAAACTCGGCCCCAGAGACAACATCCCCGACCAAACTGCAAACATGCTTCCAGTCTCTAACCAAAGACTTCCGGAGATTCTGGATGGTTCACATCCACCGGGAGGGTCACAGCCAGAAATCAGCTCCCCAGAAGAGACACAAGGCGCACCCGACCAGCGCGTCTGGAAACTGAGGCCAAGACCGCGGAGCGGAGAAGGCTCACCACACCTGGGGAGAGTGCGCTCGTCAAGCTCCTGGTTGCCTGAGTTGATCGATGGGGAGGCACAAAACGAAGGCCCAACTGAGTCTGCACCTTTGTGGAGTACCCGAAAACTGGAACCTGAGCGGCTTAGGCCTGGGAAGTGCATGTAACTCAAGGCCCACGACTCCCTGTAGAGCAACCTGGAGCCTGAGCAGTGTAGACAGGGAAAGCACACACGCCGTGAGCGGGGACAAACCCAGTGTGGCCGGAACACTGCGAGTGCTCCCCACACAGGCCAGTGACATTTGTCTGCAGCGCCCCTCCCTCCCCACAGCACGACTGAACAAGTGAACCTAAACAAGAGACCACCTCCGCCCACTTGTGTCAGGGCGGAAATTAGACACTGAAGAGACCAACAAACAGAAGCCAAATAAACAAAGGGAACCGCTTTAGAAGTGACAGGTGCAACAGATTAAAATCTCTGTAGTTAACACCAACTACACTGGAAGGGGCCTATAGATATTGAGAAGTGTCAGCTGGAACAAGGAGCTATCTGAAACTAAACTGAACCCACACTGCCCGCAACAGCTCCAGAAAATTCCTAGATATATTTTTACTATTATTATTATGTTTTTAATTAATTTTTTCTTTTTTTTTTAAACTCCTCTATCACTCCGTAATTTTAATTTTTATAACCCACTATAACCTGGCCCCACCAGCAAAAAAAAGACCCTATGTTTAAGGCAAACTTCATATATATTTCTTAATTTTTTTGTGTTTTTGTTTTTTAAATAATATTGTATTTCTAAGAGTCTAACCTCTACTCTAGACTTTTAATCTTTGTTATTCAGTATTTGATATCAACTCTGGACATTTAAGAATCCAAGCTTCAGAACCCATTTTTACTCAGGAGGGTGATTACTGTTTTGCTCACTCTCTCCCCCTTTTGATGCTCCTTTTTCTCCCCCAGATCACCTCTATTTCCTCCCTTCCCCTTTTCAATCCAATTCTGTGAATCTCTGTGGGTGTTCTGGGCTGTGGAGAACACTTAGGGAACAAAGTACTGCCTAGATCTGTCTCTCTTCTCTTGAATTCCCCCTTTTCTCCTCCTGCTCACCTCTATCTCCTTCCTCCCTCTCCTCTTCTTCATGTAACTCTGTGAACCTCTCTGGGTGTCCCTCACTGTGGAGAATCCTTTCACTATTAACCTAGAAGATTTATTATCAGTGCTGTATGGATGGAGAAGTCTTCAGGCTACTGGAAGAATAAGACTCAAATCCAGAGGCAAGAGGCTTAAGCCCAAAACCTAGAACACCAGAGAACTCCTGACTACAGGGAACATTAATTAATAAGAGACCATCCAAAAGCCTCCATACCTACACAGAAACCAACCACCACCCAAGAGCCAATAAGTTCCAGAGCAAGACATACCACGCAAATTCTCCAGCAATGCAGGAACATAGCCCTGAGCGTCAATATACAGGCTGCCCAGAGTCACACTAAACCCAGAGACCCATCTCAAAACTCACTACTGGACACTCCATTGCACTCCAGAGAGAAGAAATCCAGCTCCACCCACCAGAACACCGACACAAGCTTCCCTAACCAGCAAACCTCGACAAGCCAAACGTCCAGCCCCACCCACTGGGAGAAACCTCCAAAATAAAAAGGAACCTCAGACTACCAGAATACAGAAAGGCCACCCCAAACACAGCAATGTAAATAAGATTAAAAAGCAGAGAAATACCCAGCAGGTAAAGGAACATGAAAATGCCCCCCAAGACAAACAAAAGAGGAGGAGATAGGGAATCTACCTGAGAAAGAATATAGAATAGTGATAACAAAAATGATCCAAAATCTTGAAAACAAAATAGAGTTACAGATAAATAACCTGGAGACAAGGATTGAGAAGATGCAAGAAATGTTTAACAAGGACCTAGAAGAAATTAAAAAGTGTCAGGTAAAAGTGAATAATGCAATAAATCAGATCAAAAACACTCTGGAGGGAACCAACAGTAGAATAACGGAGGCAGAAGATAGGATAAGTGAAGTAGGAGATAAAATGGTGGAAATAAATGAAGCAGAGAGGAAAAAAGAAAAAAAGAATTAAAAGAAATGAAGACAACCTCAGGAACCTCTGGGACAATGTGAAACGCCCCAACATTCGAATCATAGGAGTCCCAGAAGAAGAAGACAAAAAGAAAGCCATGAGAAAATACACAAGGAGATAATAGCTGAAAACTTCCCCCAAATGGGGAAGGAAATAGTGACACAAGTCCAAGAAACCCAGAGAGTCCCAAACAGGATAAACCCAAGGTGAAACACCCCAAGACACATATTCATCAAGTTAACAAAGATCAAACACAAAGAACAAATATTAAAAGCAGCAAGGGAGAAACAACAAATAACACACAAGGGGATTCCCATAAGGATAACAGCTGACCTTTCAATAAAAACTCTTCAGGCCAGAAGGGAATGGCAGGACATGCTTAAAGTAATGAAAGAGAATAACTTACAACCCAGATTACTGTACCCAGCAAGGATCTCATTCAGATATAAAGGAGAATTCAAAGCTTTACAGACAAGCAAAAGCTGAGAGAATTCAGCACCACCAAACCAGCTCTTCAACAAATGCTAAAGGATCTTCTCTAGACAGGAAACACAGCAATGTTGCATGAACACGAACCCAAAACAACAAAGCAAATGGCAATGGGACCATTCTTATCAATAATTACCTTAAATGTAAATGGGTTGAATGCCCAACCAAAAGACAAACACTGGCTGAATGGATACAAAACAAGAGCCCTATATAGGCTGTCTACAAGAGACCCACCTCAAAACAAGGGACACATACAGACTGAAAGTGAAGAGCTGGAAAAAAAATATTTCACACAAACAGAGACCAAAAGAAAGCAGGAGTCTCAATACTCATATCAGATAAAGTAGACTTCAAAATAAAGGCTGTGAAAAGAGACAAAGAAGGACACTACAGAATGATCAAAGGATCAATTCAAGAACAAGATATAACAATTATAAATATATATGCACCCAACATAGAAGCACCACAATATGGAAGGCAAATGCTAACAAGAATGAAAGGGGAAATTAACAGTAATACAATAATAGTGGGAGACATTTTTAATACCCCACTCACACCTATGGATAGATCAACTAAACAGAAAATTAACAAGGAAACACAAACATTACATGATGCAATTGTCCAGCTAGACCTAATTGATATCTATAGGACATTTCACCCCAAAACAATCAATTTCACATTTTTCTCAAGTGCACACGGAACCTTCTCCAGAATAGATCACATCCTGGGCCATGGATCTAGTATTGGCAAATTCAAAAAAATTGAAATCATTCCAGTCATCTTTTCTGACCACAATGCAGTAAGATTAGATCTCAATTACAGGAAAAAAAAACTATTAAAAATTTCAACATATGGAGGCTAAGTAACACGCTTCTGAATAATCAACAAATCATAGAAGAAATCAAAAAAGAAATAAAAATATGCATAGAAATGAATGAAAATGAAAACACAACAACCCAAAACCTATGGGACACTGTAAAGCAGTGCTAAAGGGGAAGGTTCATAGCATTACAGGCTTACCTCAAGAAACAAGAAAAAAGTCTAATAAATAACCTAAGTCTACACCTAAAGCAACTAGAGAAGGAAGAAGTGAAGAATCCCAGGGTTAGTAGACGGAAAGAAATCTTAAAAATTAGGGCAGAAATAAATGCAAACGAAACAAAAGAAACCATAGCAAAAATCAACAAAGCTAAAAGCTGGTTTTTTGCAAAGGTAAATAAAATTGACAAAGCATTAGCCAGACTCATCAAGAAACCAAGGGAGAAGAACCAAATCAACAAAATTAGAAATGAAAATGGAGAGATCACAACAGACAACTCTGAAATACAAAGGATCATAAGAGACTACTACCGGCAGCTATCTGCCAATAAAAGGAACAACTTGGAAGAAATGGACAAATTCTTAGAAAAGTATAACTTTCCAAAACTGAACCAGGAAGAAATAGAACATCTTAACAGACCCATCACAAGCAAGGAAATCAAAACTGAAATCAGAAATCTTCCAGCAAACAAAAGCCCAGGACCAGATGGCTTCACAGCTGAATTCTACCAAAAATTTAGAGAGGAGCTAACACCTGTCTTACTCAAACTCTTCGAGAAAATTGCAGAAGAAGGCAAACTTCCAAACTCATTCTATGAAGCCACCAACACCCTAATTCTAAAACCAGACAAAGATACCAGAAAAAAAGAAAACTACAGGCCAATATCACTGATGAACATAGATGCAAAAATTCTTAACAAAATTCTAGCAAACAGAATCCAACAACATATAAAAAACATCATATATCATGACCAAGTGGGCTTTACCCCAGGAATGCAAGGATTCTTTAATATCCACAAATCAATCAATGTAATACACCACATTAACAAACTGAAAGATAAAAATCATATGATTATCTCAATAGATGCAGAAAAAGCCTTTGACAAAATTCAACACCCATTTATGATAAAAACTCTCCAGAAAGCAGGCATAGAAGGAACATACCTCAACATAATAAAAGCTATATATGACAAACCCACAGCAAACATTAACCTCAGTGGTGAAAAATTTAAAGCATTTCCCTTAAAGTCAGGAACAAGCCAAGAGTGCCCACTCTCACCACTACTATTGAACATAGTTTTGGAAGTGTTGGCTACAGCAAACAGAACAGAAAAAGAAATAAAAGGAATCCAGAGAGGAAAAGAATAAGTAAAACTCTCACTGCTTACAGACGACATGATACTCTATATAGAAAACCCTGAAGACTCTACCAGAAAATTACTAGAGCTAATCAATGTTGCAGGATATAAAATTAACACACAGAAATCCCTTGCATTCCTATACACTAACAATGAGAAAACAGAAAGAGAAATTAAGGAAACAATACCATTCACCATTGCAACAAAAAGAATAAAATACTTAGGAGTATATCTACCTAAAGAAACGAAAGACCTATATATAGAAAACCATAAAACACTGATGAAAGAAATCAAAGAGGACACAAATAGATGGAGAAATATACCGTGTTCATGGATTGGAAGAATCAATATTGTCAAAATGACTATACTACCCAAAGCAATCTATAGATTCAATGCAATCCCTATCAAGCTACCAACGGTATTTTTCACAGAACTAGAACAAATAATTTCACAATTTGTATGGAAATACAAAAGCCTCGAATAGCTAAAGCAGTCTTGAGAAAGAAGAATGGAACTGTAGGAATCAACCTGCCTGACTTCAGGCTCTACTACAAAGCCACAATCATCAAGACAATATGCTACCGGCACAAAGACAGAAATATATATCAATGGAACAAAATAGAAAGCCCAGAGACAAATCCGCGTATCTATGGACACCTTATATTCGACAAAGGGGGCAAGGATATACAATGGAAAAAAGGCAACCTCTTTAACAAGTGGTGCTGGGAAATCTGGTCAACCACTTGTAAAAGAATGAAACTAGAACACTTTCTAACACCATACACAAAAATAAACTCAAAATGGATTAAAGATCTAAATGTAAGACCAGAAGCTATAAAACTCCTGAGGAGAACATAGGCAAAACACTATCCGACATAAATCACAGCAGGATCCTTTATGACCCACCTCCCAGAATATTGGAAATAAAAGCAAAAATAAACAAATGGGACCTAATGAAACTTAAAAGCTTTTGCACAACAAAGGAAACTATAGGCAAGGTGAAAAGACAGCCTTCAGAATGGGGGAAAATAATAGCAAATGAAACAACAGACAAAGGATAAATTTCAAAAATATACAAGCAACTCCTGCAGCTCAATCCCAGAAAAATAAATGACCCAATCAAAAAACGGGCCAAGGAATTAAACAGACATTTCTCCAAAGAAGACATACAGATGGCTAACAAACACATGAAAAGACACTCAATATCACTCATTATCAGAGAAATGCAAATCAAAACCACAATGAGGTACCATTACACACCAGTCAGGATGGCTACTATCCAAAAGTCTACAAGCAATAAATGCTGGAGAGGGTGTGGAGAAAAGGGAACCCTCTTACACTGCTGGTGGGAATGCAAACTAGGGCAGCCACTATGGAGAACAGTGTGGAGATTCCTTAAAAAACTGGAAATAGAACTGCCACATGACCCAGCAATCCCACTCCTGGGCATACACACCAAGGAAACCAGATCTGAAAGAGACACGTGCACCCCAATGTTCATCGCAGCATTGTTTATAATAGCCAGGACATGGAAGCAACCTAGATGCCCATCAGCAGACAAATGGATAAGAAAGCTGTGGTACATATACACAATGGAATATTACTCAGCCATTAAAAAGAATTCATTTGAATCAGTTCTAATGAGATGGATGAAACTGGAGCCCATCATACAGAGTGAAGTAAGCCAGAAAGATAAACACCAATACAGTATACTAACGCATATATATGGAATTTAAAAAGATGGTAACAATAACCCTATATGCAAAACAGAAAAAGAGACACAGATGTACAGAACAGACTTTTGAACTCTGTGGGAGAGGCGAGGGTGGGATGTTCTGAGAGAATAGCACTGAAACAAGTATACTATCAAGGGTGAAACAGATCACCAGGCCAGGTTGGATGAATGGGACAAGTGCTCAGGGCTGGTACACTGGGAAGACCCAGAAGGATGGGATGGGGAGGGAGGCAGGAGGGGAGATCAGGATGGGGAACACATGTAAATCCATGGCTGATTCCTGTCAATGTATGGCAAAAACCACTACAATATTGTAAAGTAATTAGCCTCCAACTAATAAAAATAAATGAAAAAAAAAGAAAGAAAAATAAATAAATAAAATATAGTAACTGTTCTGAATTAGGGACAAGTATCCTTAAATTGGAGAAGGCAATGTCAACCCACTCCAGTACTCTTGCCTGGAAAATCCCATGGACGGAGGAGCTTGGTAGGCTGCAGTCCATGGGGTCACTAAGAGTCGGACAGGACTGAGCGACTTCACTTTCACTTTTCACTTTCATGAACTGGAGAAGGAAATGGCAACCCACTCCAGTGTTCTTGCCTGGAGAATCCCAGGGACGGTGAAGCCTGGTGGGCTGCCATCTATGGGGTCGCACAGAGTCAGACACAACTGAAGCGACTTAGCAGCAGCAGCAGTAGCAGCAGCCTTAAATATGAAATTAATGGAATTATGATTTTCTCCATTGTAATAGAAAAGACACAGTGAGAGTATAAGGAAAACAAATAAATAATGCCTAGATTTAGCAAACTTACCTAAAAGTAAAACTTAAACATTGACGTTACTCTTGACAAGGCGTAAATGTTCAGCTTTGATGAATGAAATGAAAGCTAGTTAACAGCATGGTGGTATGTCCTTTGACCCCCGATATCTTTTAAAAAGTGAAATTAATTCTCAGAGGTACTTGCTAAAGGACAGACTAACTGATACACTACATATCCAAAGGCTCCTATATTCTGGAGATGTGTGATGAAATAAACTCTCTTCAAAATACCCAAGTTTAGAATTTCCTGTTTCAGTGACACGGTGATGAGAAATGTACTTTTGCCACTATTGCTTCACTCTGGGCCTTCACAGGGCAGTCTGTGAAGACCACAGACATTGTTTGATTATCACAGTAACGGGCCACTCTCGAGAAGAGGCAGGACTCTGGCATGTAGAAGGTATGTGTTTCCTTCTCCTTCCTAATTCCTCGTCTCATTTATCAGGAGATTACAAATGCCAGTGTGGTTCAACTTAGGGACAATTGCTAAGCAAACAAATTAAAAAGATATTGGTATCTGTATTTGATATTTTGGCATTTTAATTTTGGGGAAAAGTAAGAATAAAATATGAAGTATTTGGAAGATTTCTTAAAATGTTCAAATTCTTGCCTGCAGACATTATTCAGGGGAATACATACATGTATAACTGCATTTGTTAATCAATGCAATTTAAAGTGAAGTATCATGAGCATCAGGACAAGGAACAGTTCACATTGTATTTTGTCACCAATAGACATATAATTAGATATATTATTAAGTATTTAACTCAGCCCTTAAAAATAGATTCTTAAAATGGATTCATAGAACTGTTAATGGCTAATAGAATTCTTCACAGATCTAGGCAAAAAAATCAGAATATCGTGCCTACAGTAAAATGCTGGATTAATTCAATTATATACACTCAAATGCTTTATAAAACCTCGATCATAATATTGAAAAAAGATAAATCACACTCACAGAGATTTCTGTCTTATAAATTATATTGCCTGATATGAATAATACCATGGCAATTTTATTAAAATAAGAAATAAAATTAAAGTAAAATTTAATATTAGGTGTTTTACATGCTTTATATCATATACATTTATATTCTCATTTTAGATTAGTAAACTAATTTGCTAAATGCTAAACAATTTCTGAAGGTCATACATTGTAAATTTCAAATCCAGAATTAATTGTAGATTGCACTGACTACAGAATCCATTGACTGAATTATTAAGGCACATTATTGACATATTATAATTGCTGACACAACTAAAGTTACCCTCATTGACTTAACAGCCTCAGGATCTTCCTGGAAGATTGTACCAACATTGTTCTTCCATAAATGATGTATGCTTTTTCTTATCACTTTGTGATATCATATCTTAGCCATTGTCAATTACTCATGTAAAATAAGTGTTTATTTAAAGACATTTTAACATTGTTTTGTCTTTATATGATACAAAGTTTTGGAGAATTTAATATGTCATGTACCATTTTTAACAGGTAAAATATTTATTTGATTTTTTAACGATTTCTTAGAGCTCCACAATCACTCAAAATTGAAGAATTATTTAATAGCATCTCATTCCCTTTTCATAAATGAATTTCCCAATTAACATAATTTAGTGGAGTGTACGATAAATGCCAATACTATTATTCCCTCATCTTTAGAAAGCTGTCTTTAACTTTTAATGGATTTTAAACTTACCAATATAATTGGTGCATTTTTTCACAATATGGAGGTTTAATTTGAACAAAGTTATTATAACAGTTTTAAAGTGTTTCTGTGAAATTTGACTTTCAATTGATCAGGATATTACTATTCATGAACTTTTTCAGTTATCTACTAATTTTCATTGTTCCAATAAAGAAGTAACATTATGTCAAACAGACAACATTCTTTTAAAATATTTGTTTTTAACTGATTGATGATTGGTTTACAATATTGGTTTGATTTCTGTCATACATCAGCAAGAATTAACCATAGGTGTACATATGTCCCCTCCTTCTTGAATCTCCCTCTCACCTCCCGCCCATTCCCACCACTCTTGGTTATTAAACACCAAACACTATTTTTAAAACTACTTACTTTATCATGAAACAGGTGTCTAATGGTCTACTGAAATGAGAACCAAACTTGAATTTGCTCATCTGCTAAATGAGTGCTGTTTACTGATCTCACACATCACCCAGTTTAACTCTTCAAGGCTTCTTGTGATTTTATACCCCATTTATTAACTACTTATGTAAAGTTTCCATAGAGCACCATCCTTGACATTAAACAGCCACAGAGATGAAGAACCAAAAGGAAAACTACTCAGAACCGAGTCTGGTTAAGGACAGCAGGAGACAGCAAATGAGAGGTAAGATGGTGAAAAGATCAATTTTAGCAGCTGAGAAGGAGAAAAACCTACGTGGAATTAAACTTTCAAAATGCCTTTCATTATGTCAATGGAATGACAGGAACTACCACTGCAAGCATAATGCATTTACCCACTTACATGATTTTATTAATGAGGCTTACAGCTGTAGTTTGAAATACAGTATTCTAAAATGACATAAGTGCTGTGCTGTGCTTAGTTGCTCAGTTGTGTCCGACTCTTTGCAGCCCCATGGACTGTAGCCCACCGGGCTCCTCTGTCTGTGGGGATTCTCCAGGCATGAATACTGGAGAAGGTTGCCATGCCCTCCTCCAGGACTACCTACCCAGGCATTGCTGTAATTTGGAGTCTTTGATTTACAACTCATGAAGCCTTATATTCACTGAAAAAAGAATGGTATATTCTGGGAGGAGGATTGCAGTGGTAGATATTGTTTTGGGGTCCAAGTTGATGTTTGAATTCTCATGGATGTGGGATCTTTTGTTCTTCTAAAATAACTGTTTCCATCACTCCTTTCTCAGTGTTCCCTTTTCTCTCCCTGTAGATTCACCATCAGCTCGAGAGAAGCTCATTATTGTGATCCTGGGAATCATCTGTTTTGTCTTGATGTATACTATAGTGAGAGTGACAACTTTTATTCCACGTAAGTCAGGTGTTGAAAGATTATGATTGAACCTTTTATTTTAATGATTGTCAGTGCTTCTAAAATTTCATATTATTATGGAATAGAACTCTTATTTTAATGTGTGCATTTAGCCTAAGTATTGAAGGGTTATTCTGAGATTGTGCAAAGTATAAATTACAGAATGATTGTAGGGAAAATTAAATATATACACAGATATTTTCTGATTTCATAACTCATAGATATACTTTAGGAAACTTAAATGCCTTATTGAGAAAAACAAATTAATTCTTGAGATTTCTTAAACCAAGTATTGTAAGAGGTGGTGGAGTCTCTTCTCTAAGGTTTTTGAAATATGCACACCCCAGGACAGAGGAGCCTGGTGGGCTGCCGTCTATGGGAGAGTCAGACACAACTGACGCGACTTAGCAGCAGCTGCAGCAGTCTTCATTACCTCATTAATTATTCTTCAAGCAATTTTTTCCAGATCATCCTAAATCCTAAAAACACCATGTTTAAACTAAAAACTAAAATTATTATGATTTATTTAAGTAAAGTCGCTCAGTTGTGTCCGACTCTTTGCGACCCCATGGACTGTAGCCTACCAGGCTCCTCTGTCCATGGGATTTTCCAGGCAAGAGTACTGGAGTGGGTTACCATTTCCTTCTCCAGGGGATCTTCCCGACCCAGGGATCAAACCCGGGTCTCCCACAATGCAGACAGACACTTTACCATATGAGCCACCAGGAAGCCCCAGGTAACCTATTTACCCCAAGTTAATATTTTAAAAGATAACTTCCATTTTTTTTTCTAGGTAACCAAATATCAGAACAGAATAAGTCCTCTCCAGTAACAAAGCTCCAGAAAGGTACATAATGATTTCAAACTTCTAACATAAATATACTTTGCATTTTGTCTCTCTTAGAAATAAATTTTGGGGTAGGACATAAATTATAAATATTCCTAAATATTCATCATAAGAGAGATAGAAATAGATTTTGGGGTAGAACATAAATTATAAATATTCCTAAATATTCATCATAAGAGAGGCTTTCTCCCTATGCAACAATATGACCACCATATCCATTATAGGCAATTGACTCTAATTTTATCTTGCTACAAGACATAAAAAATATTGTTGTTTTAAAACAGAGGTTTTTAGTATCATATCTAAGAAACCATTGCCTAATACAGGATCATATCTTTCACCTATGTTATCTAAAGCATTGTTTTTACTTCTTCATGTTTGTGCTTCATCCATTTTCCGTTAAGTTTCACATGTGACATAAGGGAAATATGATCTCTTAGGCTAGTGAAAATGAGAAAAGATTTAGGGGTAGAAGATAAATTACAAAATTGGGCAACAGACTTGCCTAAATAATGATTAAGGGAGAGTGTTTTTCCCTATGCAACAATATGATGACCATATCCATTGTTGGCAATTGACTCCAATTTTTGCCTGCTGTAATATGGTAAAAGACAAATAATTTTGCTACTCTAAAATAAAAGCTTCATTTCTTGATTTTCAGGACATGTAAAGAGGAGATATTTTTATATGTTTGCTTTATATAGAGACATAAATTGGGGTATGAGAGACTGACGCTGTGAAAGTATGAGTGAGATTTGTTTTATATGTACCAGCCTTGAGGGCATATACCTATGTTATATATATACATACATGTTTATATCTATGCATACATGTAAGTTAATTTTTGTTTTTTAAAATTCAAATTGCCTTTGAATAGTAATTCATAATCTTTCTCCAGAATTTCATTGTGGTTGTTGTCCAAAAGAGTGGTTTACATATTCCAACAATTGCTATTCTATTAGTTTCGAAAAAGAAACATTGAATGGGAGTTTGATGTCCTGCTCTACTAAGAATTCTACTCTGCTTTACATAGATAATGAAGAGGAAATGGTAAGATATGAAGCATTTCAAACACTTTATTAAAGGCTTGATTCAGCCAATATATTTGTTAGAGTTCACTTGTGTTTTTGTACATATTTGTAGTTGGGTTATTTTAAGATCTCTTAATATTCCATTAAACAATGGAATATGACTTTATGATACTTTACTTTCATTGTAAACCATTAATGCCCATTTGGTGATTTCCAGTTCTTCTGCTCCTTGTTAGCAGCTGTTCTGATGGACCCCCTTGTAAGGCTCACCTGTGTTGCCCATGGGATTCTCTCAGCACAGGAGGAAAGGCTGACCTGTGCCACCTCCTAGAGTTAGGTTAGGCACTGGGTGTTGGGAAGTAAGAGGCCCAGGTCACTTTCATCTGATGGTGGGGAGGATACGGTTCAGTTCAATTACTCAGTTGAGTCCGACTCTTTGCAACCTCATGAAATGCAGCACTCAGGCCTCCCTGTCCATCACCAACTCCTGGAGTTTACCCAACCCCATGCCCATTGAGTCAGTGATGCCATCCAAACATTTCATCCTCTGTTGTCCCCTATGCAATCAGTTCAGTTCAGTCACTCAGTCATGTCCGACTCTTTGCGACCCCATGAATCACAGCACGCCAGGTCTCCCTGTCCATCACCAACTCCTGGAGTTTACTCAAACTCATATCCATCGAGTTGGTGATGCCATCCAGCCATCTCATCCTCTGTCGTCCCCTTCTCCTCCTGACCCCAGTCGCTCCCAGCATCAGGGTCTCTTTCAATGGGTCAACTCTTCGCATGAGGTGACCAAACTATTGGAGTTTCAGCTTCAGCATCAGTTCTTCCAATGAACACCCAGGATTTATCTCCTCTAGGATGGACAGGTTGGATCTCCTTGCAGTCCAAGGGACTCTCAAGAGTCTTCTCCAACACCTCACTTCAAAAGCATCAATTCTTTGGCGCTCAGCTTTCTTCACAGTCCAACTCTCACATCCATACATGACCACTGGAAAAACCATAGCCTTGACTAGACAGACCTTTGTTAGCAAAGTAATGTCTCTGCTTTTTAACATGCTACCTAGTTTGGTCATAACTTTCCTTCCAAGGAGTAAGCGTCTTTTAATTTCATGGCTGCAATCACCATCTGCAGTGATTTTGGAGCCCAGAAAAATAAAGTCTGACACTTTTTCCCCATCTATTTTCCATGAAGTGATGGGGCCAGATGCCATGATCTTAGTTTTCTGAATGCTGAGTCTTAAGCCAACTTTTTCACTCTCCTCTTTCACTTTCATCAAGTCCCCTATACAAGATGCCCGTAATTATTGTTCCCGCCCCTCCCACCTTGTTCTCTCATCATGGAGAAGTCATTAGAGATTACAGAGGATTAGGGCTACTGGATAGTCTCAAACCTCTTCACTTTTCTCTTCCCACATGCAGGGTTCTCCTTTCTTCTGTCTTTCATTAGTTCCCGTGTCTACAGTTGAACTGAGCAGGGAGTAACAGACAGAAATGATTCTCTGACCCCTTGTCTTGTCCACTGGATTCCACAGAAATAGATTGCTTTGGGGTTTATCTAGTCAAAGAATGGTGTCAGACTCAGAAAACTAAATCTTCGGCTCTCATGTCACTTATTTTCTCAATTTCATTCCCTTAATTTTCTTCTAAAATGGAAATTCTGAGGAATGTATCATAGTAGAGAAATGCAATGATATACTCACAGTATCCAGAAAAAAGAACATCACAGAATCTTGAAACTTATTTAAAGCCTTGTTATGTTAGTTTTGACATGAGTAAAAACTAAATTACTTGAATCAGAATTTTCCTTACTGCACATGTTCTATTCAATTACTCCAGCTTCTTATCCCTCAGGCTTAATGTTAGACACAATTCACAGCTGTCAATATCCCCAAGTTGATATACTAAGTGTATTCTTTTGTGGGATATGTACAACTAAGTCATGTCTTTGTAAATACTCCTTTTATTAAATGGTCCTCAAAAATAACAAAATTCCTTATTAACATTAGAAAACTGTGGAACTGATAAGTATAGCTATTTGAATTAATTTTGAATTAAAAGTACAGACATGGTTAATATTTATTGCAATATTAAAAATTCCAGCATATAACTTTTATGATTTTAGTATTACATTTGGAATTTAACATGCTCATTCTATTCAAAGAACTACGTTCAGTTCAGTTCAGTCGCTCAGTCAAGTCCAACTCTGAGACCCCATCGACTGCAGCATGCCAGGCTTCCCTATCCATCACCAACTCCTGGAGCTTGCTCAATCTCACATCCATTGAGTTTGCCATCCAACCATCTCATCCCCTGTCATCCTTTTCTCCTGCTTCAATCTTTTCCAGCATCAGGGTCTTTTCCAGTGAGTCATTTCTTCACAGCAAGTGACCAAAGTATTGGAGTTTCAACTTCAGCATCAGTCTTTCCAATGAATATTCAGGGCTGATTCCTTTAAGCTTGCCTGGTTTGATCTCCTTGCAGTCCAAGGGACTCTAAAGAGTCTTCTCCAACACCACAGATCAAAAGCATCAGTTCTTCAGCACTCAGCTTTCCTTATGGGTCAACTCTCACATCCATATGTGACTACTGGAAAAATCATAGCTTTGACTAGACGGACCTTTGTCGGCAATGTCTCTGCTTTTAATATGCTGTCTAGGTTGGTCATAGCTTTTCTTCCAAGGAGCAAGTGTTAATTTCAGGGCTGCAGTCACCATCTGCAGTGATTTTGGAGCCAAAGAAAATAAAGTCTGTAACTGTTTCCATTGTTTCCCCATCTATTTACCATGAAGTGATAGAACCAGATGCCATGATCTTAGTTTTTCAAATGTTGAGTTTCAAGACAGCTTTTTCACTCTTGTTTCACTTTCATCAAGAGGCTATTCAGTTCCTCTTTGCTTCTGCCATAAGGAGGGGGGGGGGGGTGTCATCTGCATAACTGAGGTTATTGAGATTTCTCCCCACAATCTTGATTCCAGCTTGTGCTTCATTCAGCTTGCCATTTCCTATGATGTACTCTGCATATAAGTTAAATAAGCAGGGTGACAGTATACAGCTTTGACATACTTCTTTCCTTATTTGGAACCAGTCTGTTTTTCCATTTCTGATTCTAACCGTTGCTTCTTGGCCTGCATACGGATTTCTCAGGAGGGAGGTAAGGCAGGTAAGAAATATCAATTTCTCTGATATTCCAATCTCTTTAAGAATTTTCCACAGTTGTGATCCACACAGTCCAAGGTTTTGGTGTAGTCAACTTTTATGTTTAAAGTGTTAGATGTAAAATCTAACATACTCATTTTGTTCAAAGAACTAAAGATCCTATGAAAGAATGCATCCTTTGACTTGCATTTTAAAAATTAATAAAAATTTTTCATAATGATATTTAAGTGAAAATTCTTTATTTTGGGCTAGAAATTTCTGATGTCCCTATCAATTACATCGTGGATTCCAGTCTTTCGTGAAGGTCGTGGTCAACCATGGATGTGGCTAAACGGTTCAACTTTCAAACTAAAGTAAGTTTTTAAAATGAATGCTGTATAGAAGAGGAAAAATAAAGAAATATTAACAATATGAATACATTTGTTTTCATTGAATTATAGAAAGCTGAAGATGTTGAAAGTTAATAAAATATTGATATAAATGTTCAAAAATGGGCTACTCTGTAACCCATTTTCCTAATAACAAACTCGTACTGAAATTTTATTAAAAACATCATTACCCATTTTCAAAATATCTTTTATTACAGTTACATATTAATACTATTGCTTCATGAGTTGTCTTCATAGAATATAACAGAATTATGCATTTTTTTTATAACAGTATAACAGACTATATACGTGATGAACGTAAGTGTGCTGTACTATCCTCATGGGGCATAAAAGCAGAAGACTGTCAGACTCCAAATGCATATAATTGCAAGCATAAGCTTGAGAATTAAAAAGTGAGTTTGGATGCTGTTGAGTAACTTTATCTTTTATGAGAAGGAAATATTATTATGATTACATAAATTTTGAAATGAATTATGTTATTTGTTTTAATAATGTTTTCAAAAACCGTTAAAAGAAAACATCGAAATTCTGTAAATTCCTTCAATAAAAATTCCTTCAATAAATTCCTTCCATAAAAATTCAAAATAAACATAAAAATAAAGGTTCAAAATAAAATTTAAAAATAAAAATTCAAAAAAATTTCCTTCAATAAAAAATAAATTAATTTTAAAAACACTGTTGAAATATAATATGCACAACAAAAAATATAGATATCACTCCTTTTGTGTCTGGCCTTTTTTACTCAATGATATGTTTATGGCTTTCAAACTTTCTAAAATGTCATGTTTTCTGAGTCTGTTTACATGAAATATCAAAAAATATGATATTTGAGAACAAGGACCAAAAGGAGCAATTACCAAGAGCTACGGGGAGATGAGAAAGGAAATGACTGCTACTTGATCAGTGATGAATATATTTTCTAGATATTGATAGTGGTGATGGTTGTAAACTGTGAACATATTTAAAATCACTGATTTATATAGTTTAAATAGATGGATTTTATGGTGTGTAAATTGTACCTCAATAAATCTGTTTAAAATAAAAACTTCTTGGGACTGCATTTATATTTAAAATAATTTATAAAGAGAGACATCTTTAAAATATTGGCTGTTACAGTCAATATGTTTTAAACCTCCATGAGTTAGGTTTTCTTTAAATTTTCCCTGTCAGATTTTGTGTTTCTCTATTTTGAGATGTTAAATATGCATGGGTGTTTTATAGTCATGATTTTGTAAATGACACTCATTTTAAAAATTTTAAAAAATTTTAGTAATTTTTGGTGCAGTAAAGAGTAATATATTGAGGTTTACATATTGGTCTTATAGTCAATAAGTTCTCTGACTTTTTGTATTAAGTCCATCATTTCAAATATTTATTCTTATGGATTTCATATGAGATTAGTATATATATAATAGTTGTTCATGTCTTTTTTTCAGGTGCAATTATTTTTTTTTCTTGACTTATTGTTCATAGGCTACAATTTAATTTCCAAAGTTGAATAGAAGGTACAGTAAAGATTCTGTATCTACCTCTTCTTAGTCAAGGAAGAGATTTCAATAGTTCATCCTTAAATATGACATTTATCTTAAGGTATTTTTCATCATATGTTTTCTCATGTGAAACCATAATATTCTCATATTTCAAACAAATTTTATAATCAGTTGATGTTGATGTTACATTTGCATTATTTTCCATCAGTTGGAATGGTAAATGTTTTCTTTGTATAACGATTATGAAGTAAATTACTTTTATTTCTTCTATTAAACCAATATTAAACCAATCTTGCACTTCTGAAATAAAATCACAGTGATCATCTGTGTTGCCCGTTGTCTTAAAAAATCAATGCATATGCTATATCTAGATTAAGCTATTTTTCTTCATCTACATTCACAAAGACCTTTAACTGAGTTTTCAGTTATGTTACGTACTTGACAGGTTGTTACAAAAGCTATTATTAGGAAGTATTTCTCTTTTTCTTTTACCTCAAACTTTGTGAAAGAGTACTGCTACATTTTTACGTGTTATTATTCACTACCAATGCCATCTGAGCATCTAGAACTATTCTGTAGAAAGGTTTATATAATGAACTTAATGTTTTACAATATATGTTAGGTTTACTCAGGTTTCTATTTGCTGTGCTTTATTTTGGTGATTTGGATTTTAGGATTTTTCTATTTTATATGGACACTAAAATGTATTCATAATATTGCTTTTTATCTGTTTAATATCTGTAAAAACTATACATTATCCCTTTATTTATTATACTTGTAAAAGATTTGATTCTTCTTTAAAAACAAAAAAAAGTATTTTTGCCTCACCTCACGGCTTTTGGGTCTTACTTCCCCAAACAGGTATTGAACTTGGGCCATCAGCAGTGAAAGCATGGAGTCTTTACCACTGAACCACCTGGAAATTCCCCCTTTTCAATTTTTTTCAAGAGTTTTTTATCCATTTTATTAAATATATTCAATAAGAATACATTTGGTCTTGTTGTTTCTCCATATTGCAACTTTGTCCTTTGTTTTGATTTTGCACTAATTATTGCTTTCTTCCTTCTACTTCATTTGGTTTTAATTTCACCTAATTTTACCTTTTTCATTTTTAATTTCTTGCATCACAAGCTTGGATTTCTACTTTGTTTCGTTTTATTTCATTTGTCAACTAAGCATATAAGGCAGTCAATACTTCACAAGACAGACATTTGGTTTTATATTTATCTTGTAATTCTTATAAATTGTTTGTACATTCATTCATATGCCTGGAGAATCCCCATGGACAGAGGAGCCTGGCGGGCTACAGTCCATGGGGTCACGAAGAGTCAGACACGACGGAACAACTAAGCACAGCGCCCGCCTTTCAAGCGCCCAGTTGTCAACCTGTCTAGAGGCTAATGCAGGGACACCACTACTGTATGCTATGTGAATATGCCTGGAAATATGATTTATGATGTATTTTTCAAGTTTTCTGTTTGCTCTTAGTTTCATTGATCTTTTATATTGCTTTTCTGTCTCTATTTATTTCCCCTTCAATCTTTCTTATTTCCTTCCATTGATTAAATTTGGTCCTTGTTCTTCTTTTTGAGGTTCTGTGAAGTGGAAGATCAAGTTGTTTATGTGATCTCCTTGTTTCTTCTTAATGTTGGTGTTTCTTTTCACATTCATTGTGCAAAATCTTTTAAGTTTCACTAGGTCCCATTTGTATTTTTGTTTTTATTTCCATTCCTCTGCAAGGTGGGTCTTGCTGTGATTTATGTCAGAGGGTGTTATGCCTCTGTTTTCCTCCAAGAGTTTTAATAGTTTCTGGTGTTAAATTTAGATCTTAAATCCATTTTGAGTTTATCTTTGTTTATGGTGTTAGAAAGTGTTCCAGTTTCATTCTTTAACATATGGTTGACCGGTTTTCCCAGCATTTGAATCAGTTCTAATCAGGTGGATCAAACTGGAGCCTATTATACAGAGGGAACTAAATTAGAAAGAGAACCATCAATACACTATGTTAATGCGTATATATGGGCTTTAGAAAGAAGGTAACAATGATCCTATATGCAAGGCAACAAAAGAGACACAGATATAAAGAACAGGCTTCTGGAGTATGTGGGAGAAGGCGAGGGTGGGATGATTTGAGAGAATAGCATTGAAACATGTATATTACCATATATAAAATAGATGACCACTGCAAGTTGGATGCATGAAGCAGGACACTCAGGGTTGGTGCTCTGGGACAACGCAGAGGGATGGGGCAGGAAGGAAGGTGGGAGGGGTGGTTCTTGGATGCGGTAACACACGTGCACCCATGGCTGATTCATGTTGATATATGAGAAAAATACCACAATATTTTAAAGTAATTATCCTCCAATTAAAATAAATTAATTAATTTTTTAAAAAGATATTGGAGTGGGCTAGCATTTCATATTCCCTGGAGAATCTTCCTGACCCAGGGATCAAACCCTCATCTCCTGCATTGGCAGGCAGTTTCTTTACCACGAGGGCCACCTGGGAAACCCCATTGAAATATCATACACACATTCAAAAATATAGGTATCATTACTTTTGTGTCTCACTTTTTTTGCTCAACAGTATGTTTATGGCATTCAAACTTCTAAAAGATTGCATATTGTATGAGCCCATTTCCATGTATATCAAAAACAGGAGTAGAGAGACCAAAAGTAGATTAGTGATTACTAAGGGTTGTGAAGAGATGGGAATAGGAAAAGACTGCAAACTGATTAGTGATGAATGCTTTCTAGATTTTGATAGTAGTGACAGCTGTAAACTGTGAATAATTTTACAATCATGGATTTATATGTTTTAAATAGATAAATTTTATGCCTGTATATTATACCTCAATAAAGTTTTTAAAAACTAACTGCTTTGGGACTGCATTTAATCTTTAATATAATTTCTGAAATAATCGTCTTACAATATTGACTCTTCCAGTCAATATCATGCTTTATCCTTCCAATCAATTAGGTTTTCTTTAAATTCTCCCTATTTTATTGATCAATTTTTATTATTTGTTTATTTGTGTGACCCTGTTCACATTGTGGTATCTTGGTTCAGTGAACACGGATCGAATGCCCAATCCCTGCACTGGGAAGCAGGTAATCTGAACCAGTGGACCACCAGCGAAATCCCCCTATAATATTTTATGGTTTCCAATATTGAAATTTCACACAAATATGGACATTTCATAGCCATGCTTTTCTAAATAGCAATTTTGTTTTTAAATTTGTAGCAGTTGTTGCTGCTGCAAATAGAATTGTGCCCAATGACTTCTCTGATTGTATGTATTAATTTTATCATTTCAAATATATATTCCTCTGGATTTTTTATATAAATAGATAGTGCATCTCTGAAAAATCACGTTTTATTTCTTCCCTCCAGGTGCAATAACTTTTTCTTATTATTCTTTGCTTTTTTCCTCTTTTCCGTGATTTTGACTTACTTTTACCCAATTGGCTTTTATTTCCAATGTTGAACAGATGGTGCAGTAAAGGTCTTATAAGTATCCTTCCTATACTGGGGGAAAATATTTCAATATTTCATGCTCAAATAGGAGGTGTTTTGGGGGGTTTTTTCATATACCTTTCTAACATGAAAGCAAATCCATATTATTCACAATTTTCCTGTAGGTTTTATATGCAATCAGTCATGTTACCATTTTACTATATTCCTTTCAATAGAATGAGAAAATTTTTAAATGTTTTTGAAATATCTCTTTCCTTCAATGTTGACCAATTAAACATTCCTGGAAGAAAACAACAAAAATCATTCTGTATTTTCCTCCTTTGAAAAATCACTGCATATATCATATTTAGACTAGGATGGTTTTTTTTCATCCATTATCACAAAGAGTTTGGACTGAATCCATTAATATTGTGTAACTTGACATGCTTTGTTATCAAGGCTCTATGGAAGTCTCTGTTTTATGGTGGAAGACCTGGCATAGTTTTAAGTGTTATTATTCGCTGCTGTTACCATTAGAGCTCCTAGAATTTCTTGCAGGAAGGTTTACACAGTGAACTTAATATATTTAACACATGTTAAGGTTATACAGGTTTATAGTTGTTGTACTACATTTGGTAATTTGCATTTTCTAGACATTCTATTTCATATAGATAGTAAAATGGCTTTGTAATACAGCTTTACTGTCTGTTTAACATCCGTAAAAACCGTAATGGTTTTGTCACGTTTCAGTTCAGTTCATTCACTCAGTCAAGTCCAACTCTTTGCAACCCCAAGAACCACAGCATGCCAGGCTTCCCTGTCCATCACCAACTCCCAGAGCTTGGTCAAACTCATGTCCATTGACTCGGTGACACCATCCAACCATCTCATCCTCTGTTGTCCCCTTCTCCTGCCTTCAATCTTTCCCAGCATCACTGTCTTTTCCAATGAGTCAGTTCCTCCCACCAGGTGGCCAAAGTATTGGAGTTTCAGCTGCAGGATCAGTCCTTCCAATGAATATTCAGGACTGATTTTCCCCAGGATGGACTGGTTTGATCTCCTCCCAGTCCAAGGGACTCTCAAGAGTCTTCTCCAACACCATGGTTCAAAAGCATCAATTCTTCAGTGCTCAGCTCTCTGTATGGTCCACCTCTCACTACATACATGACTAGTGAAAAACCAAGCTTTGACTCGATGGATCTTTGTCAGCAAAGTAATGTCTCTGTTTTAGTATGCTGTCTAGGGTGGTCAAAGCTTTCCTTTCAAGGAGTAAGCATCTTTCAATTTCATGGCTGCAGTCAAATCGGCAATGATTTTGGAGTCCAAAAAACTAAAGTCTCTCACTGTTTCCATTGTTTCCCCATCTTTTTGCCGTGAAGTGATGGGATTGGATGCCATGATCTTCACTTTTTGAATGGTAAGTTTTAAGCCAGCTTTTTCACTCTCCTATTTCATTTTCATCAAGAGGCTGTTTAGTTCTTCGCTTTCTGCCATACAGGTGGTATCATCTGCGTATCTGAGGTTATTGATATTTCTCCCAGCAATTGTGATTCCAGCTTGTGCTTCTTCTAGCCCAGTATTTCTCATGATGTACTCTACATATAAGTAAAATTAATAGGGTGACTCTATACAGCCTTGATGTACTCCTTTCCCAATTAGGAACTAGTCTGTTGTTTCTTGTCCAATTCTAACTGTTGGTTCTTGACCTGCATACAGATTTCTCAGGAGACAGACCAGGTAGTCTGGTAGTCCTATCTCTTGAAGAATTTTCCACAGTTTGTTGTGATCTACACAGTCAAAGGCTTTGGTGTAATCAACAAAGCGGAAGAAGGAGCAGAATAACTCCTCTCCGATAGCAAGATTCCAGAAAGGTACATAATGATTTAAATCTCTGATGTAAATGCAATTTCTATTTTGTCCCTATCTTAGGCTAGTGAAAATAAGAAAAGATTAAGGCATAGAACATAACTTATAAAATCAGGCAACAAACATTCCTAAGGAATGATCATGGGAGTGTGCTTTCCCTAAGCAACAGTATGATCACCATGTCCATTGTTGGCAAATGACTCCAATTTTCACCTGCTGTAACATGGTAAAAGACAAATAATTTTGCTATTCTAAAATAGAAGTTTCATTTCTTGATTTTCAAGATGTGTTAAGAGAAGATAATGTTTGCTTTATATGGAGACATAAATTGGGGTATGAGAGACTGACCCTGTCTGTGAATGTATGAGTGAGATTTGTTTTCTATGTACCATCCTTGAGGGTGCATAGATATGTTATATATATATATATATATATATATACACACATACATACATACATACCTGTTTATATCTATGCATACATGTAAGTTAACTTCTATTTTTTAAAATTCAAATTGGCTTTGAACAGTAATTCACAATCTTTCTCCAGAATTTCCCTGTGGTTGTTGTCCAAAAGAGTAGTTTACATATTCCAACGATTGCTATTCTATTCGTTTGTGGAAAAAAGTGTTGAATGCGAGTTTGATGTCCTGCACTACTTAGAATTCTATTCTGCTTTATATAGATAATGAAGAGGAAATGATAAGATATTAAACGTTTCCAATACTTTGTTAAAGGCTTGATTTGGTCCATATTATCTTTGTTAGAATTCACTTGTGTTTTCGTACATATTTGTAGTTTGTCTAGTGATATTTGTATTATTATAGAATTTGTATTGTATACAAATATTAATATTTGTAGTTTGTCTAAGATCTATTAATACTCCATTAAACAATGGAATATGACTTTATGATACTTTATTTACATTTTTAAACCATTAATGTACGTTTGGTGATTTCCAGTTCTTCTGCCCCTTGTTAGCAGGTGTTCTGATGGACCCCCTTGTAAGGCTCACCTGTGTTGCCTACATGATTTTTCTCAACACAGGAGGAAAGGTTTACCTGTGCCACCCCCTACAGCCAGGTCAATTACACCTTCTTATCCTCAAGCTTAATGTTAGATACAATTCACAGCTGTCAATATCCCCAAGTTGTTACACAAGGTGTATTCTTTTGTGGGATCTCTACAATTAATTCATGTCTTTGTAAATTTCCCTTTGTTAAATGGCCCTCAAAAAAAAAAAAAAGGAATTTTCCTCATTAACATTAGAAAACAGAGAAACTGATAAGTATAAATGTTTAAGTTAATTTTGAATCAAAAGTAGAGACATTGGTTAATATTTATGGCAATATTAAAAGCTTTCAACTTTCAACTTTTTGTATTTTAGTGTTACATTAGAATCTAACATGCTCATTTATAGCATGTTAAAGAATGAAAGACCCTATTTAAAAACACATCTTTACTTACCTTTTAAAAATTAATAAAATCATTTCATTAAAAACTGTTCAAGTGAAAATTCTTTATTTGGGGCTAGAAATTTCTGATATCCCTATCAATTATATCGTGGATTCCAGTCTCTTGTGAAGGTCGCGGTCATCCATGGATGTAGCTAAATGGTTCAACTTGAAAACTACAATAAGATTTTTTTTTTAAAGATTGCTATATAGAGGAGGAAAAGTACATAAAGAGAAATTTTTAAAAACAATATTAATGCATTTGTTCTAGTCAAATTATAGAAAGCTGAAGGAAGATGTTGAAAGTTAATAAAATGTTGATATCAATGTTGAAAAATAGGCTACTCTGTAGTCCATTTTCCTAATAACAAACTCATTGAAATCTTGTTAAAGACATAATTAACCATTTTAAACTATCTTGTATTCCAGTTACTTGGAAAATGCCATTGTTTCATGAGTTGTCTTCACAGACTATAATAGAATTATGCATTGTTTTCTATTACAGGATAGAAGACTATTTACCTGGTGAACGTACTGTGTTAAACTAACCTTATGGGGAATTAGAGCAGAAAGTTGCCAGTTTCCAAAGGCATATAATTGCAAGCATAAGCTTGAGAATTAAAATCTGAGTTTGGATGCTTGTGAGTAACTTGACCTTTTATGAAATGGAAATAATATTCTGATTGTATAAAATTTTAAATGAATTGTATTATTTTTTCTGATAATGAAAGTTTTTTCAAAAACAATTGAAATATAATTGTGTGTGCTCATTCGCTCAGTCGTGTCCAACTCTTTGAGACCACGTGGACTGTAGCCTAGCAGGCTTCTCTGTCCATGGAATTCTCCAGTTAAGAATACTGGACTGGTTCTATTTCCAGTTTTTAAGGAATCTCCACACTGTTCTCCATAGTGGCTGTACCAGTTTGCATTCCCACCAACAGTGAAGGAGGGTTCCCTTTGCTCCACACCCTCTCTAGCTATTATTGTGTGTCAACCTTTTGATGGTGGCCATTCTGACCAGTGTGAGATGATACCTCATTCTGGTTTTTGATTTGATTTCATTTCTCTAATAATGAGTGATGTTGAGCATCTTTTCATGTGTTTATTCACCATCTATATGTCTTCTTTGGAGAAATGTCTGTTTAGTTCTCTGGCCCACTTTCTGATTGGGTTGTTCACTTTTTTGGTATCAAGTTGCATGAGCTGCTTGTATAGTTTGGAGTTCTTTGTCAGTTTCATCTGCTGCTGTTTTCTCCCATTCTGAAGCCTGCCTTTCCAACTTGCTTATAGTTTCCTTTGTTCTGCAAAAGCTTTTAAGTAGAATTAGATCCCATTTGTATTTTTATTTCCATTACTCTTCAAGGTGAGTCATAGAGGATCTTGCTGTAATTTATGTGAAAGAGTGTTCTGCCTCTGTTTTTGTCCAATAGTTTTATAGTTTCTAGTTTTACATTTAGATCTTTAATCCGTTTTGAGTTTATTATTGTGTGTGGTGTTAGACACTGTTCTAGATTCATTCTTTTACACGTGGTTGACCACTTTTACCAGCATTTGAGTCAATTGTAATGAGGTGGATGAAACTGGAGCCGCCTTATACTGTGTGAAGTAAGTCAGAAAGAGAAATGCCAGTGTAGTATATTAACATGTATATATGGCATTTCTTATTTTTTAGAAATGCAAAAAGGCAGAATGGCTGTCTGAGGAGTCCTTACAAATAGCTAAGAAAAGAAGAGAAGAGAAAGGCAAAAGAGAAAAGGAAAGATATACTCATTTGAGTGCAGGGTTCCAAACAATAGCAAGGAGAGATAAGAAAGCCTTCCTCGGGGATCAGTGCAACGAAATAGGGGAAAACAGCAGAATGGGAAAGACTACAGATCTCTTCAAAGAAAATTAGAGATACCAAGGGAACACATCACGCAAAGATGGGCTCAATAAAGGACAGAAATGGCATGGACCTAACAGAAGCAGAAGATATGTAGAAGAGGTGGCAAGAATACACAGAACAGTACAAAAAAGATCTTCATGATCCAGATAACCACAATGGTACGATCCCTGACCTAGAGCGAGACATCCTGGAATGTGAAGTCAAGTGGGCCTTAGGAAGCATCACTATGAACAAAGCTAGTGGAGGTGATGGAATTCCCATTGAGCTATTTCAAATCCTAAAAGATGATGCTCTGACAGTGCTGCACTCAATATGCCAGCAAATTTGGACAACTCAGCAGTGGCCACAGGACTGGAAAAGGTCAGTTTTCACTCCAATTCCAAAGAAAGGCAATGCCAAAGAATGCTCAAACTACCACACTATTGCACTCCTCTCACCCATTAGCAAAGTAATGCTCAAAATTCTCCAAGCCAGGCTCCACAATCACTCAAAAGAGAAATTATTTGATAGTATCTCATTCCCTTTTCATAAATGAATGTCCTAATTTAAGTAGTTTAGTGCAGAAAGTACTATATATGGCAATACTGCAATTCCCTCATCCTTAGAAAGCTGTCTTTAACTTTTAATGGATTTTAAAATTATCACTGTAATTGGTGCATCATTTTTTCCAATATGGCATTTTAATTTAACACAGTTATTACAGCAGTTTTAAAATGTATCTGTGAAAGATGACTTTAGATTGATCAGGATATTGCTATTCATGAACTTTTTCATTAATCTGCTAATATTCATTGTTCCAATAAAGAAGTAACATTATGTCAAACAGAATATTATTTTTCTAATTTTTTTATTTTTAATTGATTGACAATTGTTTTACAATATTGGTTTGATTTCTGTCATTCATCAACATGAATTAGCCATAGGTGTTCATATGTTCCCTCCCTCTTGAATCTCCCTCTCACCTCCAGCCCATTCCCACCCCTCTAGGTTATTAAGCATAGAATACAATTTTTAAAATTACTTACTCTATCATCAAACAGTTGTCTAAAGGTCTACGGAAATGAGAACTAAACTTGGACTTGTTCAGCTGCAGATTGAGTGCTGTTACTGGTCTCACACATCACCCAGGTGAACCTTTCAAGGCTTCTTGTGATTTTATACACCATGTATTAACTACTTATGTAAAGTTTCCATAGAGCACCATTCTTGACATTAAACAGCCACAGAGATGAAGAACCAAAAGGAAAGCTACTCAGAACCGAGTCTGGTTAAGGACTCCAGGAGACAGCAAATGAGAGGTAAGATCCTGAAAAGATCAATTTCAGCAACTGAGCAGGAGAAAACCTACGTGGAGTTAAACTTTCAAAATCTTTTTCACTATCCTCAATGACATGAGAGGAAATGCCACTGCGAGTGTAAAGCATTTACTCACTCACATGCTTTTATTAATGAGGGTCAGAGCTGAAGTTTGAAACACAATATTCTAATATGACATGTGTGCTGGGCTGTGCTTAGTCACTCAGTCGTGTCTGACTCTTTGCCACCGCGTGGAGTGTAGCCCACCAGGCTCTTCTGTCCATGGGGATTCTCCAGGCATGAATACTGGAGTGGGGTGCCGTGCCTTCCTCCAGGACTACCTGTTCAGTCATTACTGTCATTTGTCGCCTTTGATCTACAACTCGTGAAGTGTTACATTCACTGAAAATGCAATAGTATACTCTGAGAGGAGTATTACAATGGTACATGTGGATTTGGGGTCCAACTTTATGTTTATGAATTCCCTGGATGTGGCATCTTCTGCCCTTCTAAAACAACTATCTCCATCACTCCTTTATCAGTGTTTCCTTTTCTCTTCTTGCAGATTCACTGTCACCTTGAGTGAAGCTCATTGTTGTGATCTTGGGAAACATCTGTTTTGTCTATGGTGAGAGTGATAACTTTTATTCCACGTAAGTCAAGTTTTGAAAGATTATGATTGAACTTTTCATTTTACTGATCGTCAGTACCTCTAAAATTTCACATTATTATGGAAGAGCTCTTATTTTAATATGTGCATATAGCCTAAATATTGAATGGTTATCCTGAGATTGTGCAAAGTATACATTACAAAATAATTGTAGGGAAAATTAAATACATGCATAGGTATTTTCTGATTTCATAACTCAAAGATATACTTTAGGAAACTTAAACACCTTATTGAGAAAAATAATTCTTGAGCTTGCTTAAACCAAATGCTATAAGAGGTGGTAGAATCTCTTCTCTAAGGTGTTTGAAATATACACACCCCACTTTTTATTATCTCACTAATTATTCTTCAAGTAATTTTTTCCAGATCATCCTAAATCCTAAAAACACCACGTTTAAACTAAGAAACTAAAATCGTTATGAATTATTTAGATCAATGTTAATATTTTTAAAAGATTACTTCTAAAAAAAATAATAAAAAATAAAAATTACTTACATTTTCTTCTAGGTACCCAAATACCAGAACAGAGTAGGTCCTCTCCAATAACAAATTTCCAGAAAGGCACATAATGATTTCAAACTTCTAATACAAATATAGCTTATATTTTGTCTCTATCTTAGCCTAGTGAAAATAGGAATAGATTTTGGGGTAGAATATGAAATCTAAAATCTGCCATATGTAAAATAGATAGCCAACGGGAATTCGCTGTGTGGCTCAGGAAACTCAAACAGGGGCTCTGTATCAACCTAGAGGGGTGGGATGGGGAAGGAGACGAGAGGGAGGTTCAAAAGGGAGGGGATGTATGTATACCTATGGCTGATTCGTGTTGAGATTTGACAGAAAACAACAAAATTCCGTAAAGCAATTATCCATCAATAAATTTTTTTTAAAAAATTGGACAACAAACATTCCTAAATAATGATTATAGGAGAGTCTCTCTCTCTATGCAACAATATGATCACCATGTGAATTGTAGGCAATTGACTCTAATTTTATACCACTATAATATAAGAGGTAAATAAATATTGCTATTCTAAAACAGGAGATTTTGGTATCATATCTAAGAAACCATTGCCTAATTCAGGACCACTACTTTCACCTATGTTATCTAATATCATAGTTTTAACTTATTCATGTGTATGCTTGATCCATTTTAAGTTAATTTTCATATGTGACATAAGGGAAATGTAAGATATCTTTGCATTTATTTAGGTCTTTAATTTTTAGGATTTTGTTTTTAAAGTATATATTTCACATGTCTTTGTTAAATGTGTTCCTGAATATTTTATTATTTTTGATGTTATTGTAAATCGAACACTTTTCTTCATGTTATTTTCAGAGTAGTCATTGCTAGTGTTGAGATCACAAGCTTTACCTTAAAAATTCAAATACCTTAGCATCCCTAAAGGCTTTTTTATGATGTAATTTTTATCTTCCTTTATAGTCTTATCTCACTAAAAAGCACAGGAATAAAACGCCTGAACTTTAACTGACATATGAATATTTAAATTATGCCTGTTAGTCTGCCCCATGTTATGTTTTCCTAGAGCTAATGATGTGTAGTAAAGTTTTCCAGAGTTGATTACCAGACCCTCTACTGGACAATGGAACACAAGAAAATTCTGCATTTAAAAACATGACTTTCAAAGAGAGACAACTTAATAGAGGTATGTAGATATGAGACTGAGACAGACAAGCTTCTTCTCTGCTTCTCTCAATCAATGGATAGCCTGCTCAATTTGGATGTTATTTTAGACTCAGCCAATTGTGGAGTTCAACTTTCATTTTATTTAATTTCAGAAAAAAATACTCAGTCTTTCCAAGTGGTTAGATTCCTCTGTATACATGATGTATTCTTTTAAGTCACCATTTCTCAAAATAATACTTTTTCTACCAAAAAATCCTACATCTCCTTTAGCTCATTCTCCTATCATTATTACATGCTCTCATATGGGTATATAGTTCAGGTACTAGGTTAGTGTTCAACGAAAAGTTAAGATCAGTTCTGTACCTATAGATTTTACTCAGTCTAGAGAATACAAAGAAGTTGTTTTCCCTTCTGAAGTGCTCTCTGTAGAGGTTGTGAGCGAAAACATCAATTTTCTAAGATATATTTGCTAGAGAATTTTATTAATATTATGTATAGAGTTGGAGGGACGTAAGTCATCTCCCTAAGGCCAGGAAAATCAATGTTTCTACAAGGACTAGAAAGGATTCCTCAGTAGCTAAGTTTCAGAGTATTCCTTCCAAGATACACTCTGAACGGTCTCTAAGGAATATGTCTTGTTTTTAAGGAAAGGAATGTAAAAGTAAATGTTCATGTTGTGGAGAGAAATGTTACTATTTTTTGGATGAATTGAAGAATTTTGAAGACAGTAAAAATATCTGCAAGCAAATGGCCTCCACACTTCTTAATATAGAAGATAAGGAAGAACTGGCGATGCATTACTGTTTTCCATCTCACACGGTATTTATCTGGCCATTAGTTGTTGCCTAAATCTCTTTTTGTTTTTTTTTGGCTGCCCTGGGTGTTCCTTGCTGCCCTTTGGCTTTCTCTAGCTGCAGCGAGATGGCTTCTCAATCGGGTGACTTCTCTTGTTGTGGAGTATGGGCTTTAAAGTGTGGGCTCAGTGGTTGTGATACATGGGTTAAGTTGTTCTCTGGCATGTGGAATCCTTCTGGACTTGAGATGAAACTGTGTCCCCTGTATTGGCAGACAGATTATTGACCACTTGACCACCAGGGAAGTTCTGTTAGCTAAATCTTAATGCTTGATAATACTTGAGTGTCCAAAGTTTATAGTTGTAAGGTGATTCAGATCTAGACAGTACTCATGTTAAAGTCAGAAATACAAGCAGAAATGAAATTAGAATTTAATTTAATTCATCTAATTCATTCCCAACTAGAAGGGCATCCATCGTGGCTCAGATGGTAGAGAATCCACTTGCAATGCAGGAGACCTGGGTCCGATCCCTGGATTGGGAAGATCCCCTGGAGGAGGGCATGGTAACCTAGCCCAGTATTCTTGCCTAGAGAATCCCCATGGACAGAGGAACCTGGAAGGCTACAGTCCATGAGTTTGCAAAGCATCAGACATGACTCAGTGATTAAGCACAGCACAGAATTTTTCCGGTAGGACAAACATGAAGTAATTAGAAAAAAAAAATTATGCTTAAAATATATCATTTTATCAGAGATAATTATATGTTTATACAGGTAAATGAAAAAAAAATGTCTGAAAAAAAAAGCCATTTTACCTCCAACAAAATCGAGAAATACAACATTACCACTGAGTTTGAGGTAAAAGGAAGAACTCAATATGAATTTAAAATTGAAGATCAATTAATTCCAACTTATATTACATTATAACTCATACTAGTTTCCTAGAAAATTGAACTCAATATTTCATAATCATTATCTTTGGTTTGAACAGAGAAACAATTTACTATTATTTTTCAATTAATATGTAGTCTTACATTCCAGGTTAAAAAGAATCTTTTAATATCCACTCACTCACTCAGTTTTCTGTACTAGGCCAATTACCCATATCCTTGGCTTTAACAACTCTTAAATAGCTATAAAAATATGAACTTGAAAACCATCAAGAAAACAAATCAAATATGAACATGAAAAGAAAACTTTTAAAAAATAAAAAAGAAGACATGTGTAGAGTCTGAATTAGCCTTTTTACTCCAAGGGGCTTCCCTGGTGGCTGTGACAATAAAGAATCTGTCTGCAATGCAGGAGATCTGGATTTGATTCCTGCATCAGGAAGATACCCTGGAGAAGGGAATGACAACCCACTCCAGTATTCTTGCCTGGAGAATTCCATGGACAGGGGAGCCTGGTGGGCTCAAGAATTAGTTTTAGAGTCTAGAAGCCCTAGTCTTTCATGCAGGGTATCTTCATCAAGAAATAAGACCGCCTATGAAAACCATGAAATTGAATGTCAAATTTTATGACTATAGATTTAATATAGATGTATAGATGCAATTTTTTTCTGAGTAGAGGAACTAAGTTTTTGCCATCTCCTCTATGGTAAAAGAAACAAAAGAAAATAAAAACTAAGGGTGAAAATTAAAGCAGAATAGTGAAACACACAATTTAAAGTTCAAAACCCTCTATTTAACTCCCTTTCATATTACTTTACTTATAATAAAACTGATTATAGTTTCTTTCCAACATATTTAAGAAGATTACATGAGATAAAATATGTGCATTGTTGTTGTTTGTTGTTTTTTAGTCACTAAGTTATGTCGGACTCTTTTGTGAACCCAAGGACTGTAACCTGCCAGTCTCCTCTGTCCATGGGATGTCTCAGGCAAGAATACTGCAGTGGGTGGCCATTTCCTTCTCCAGGAAATCTTCCCGAACCAGGGATCAAACCCTCATCTCCTTCATTAGCAGGCAGGTTCTTTACTACTGAGCACCAAGAAAGCCCCAATATATGTGCATGCTGCTGCTGCTGCTAAGTCGCTTTATCGTGTCCCGACTCTGTGCGACCCCATCGACGGCAGCCCACCAGGCTCCCCAGTCCCTGGGATTCTCCAGGCAAGAACACTGGAGTGGGTTGCCCTTTCCTTCTCCAATGCATGAAAGTGAAAAGTCAAAGTGAAGTCGTTTAGTCGTGTCCGACTCTTAGCGACCCCATGGACTGCAGCCTACCAGGCTGCTCCGTCCGTAGGATTTTCCAGGCAAGAGTGCTGGAGTGGGCTGCCATTGCCTTCTCCAACATATGTGCATACATTTTTTAAATCTTAAGTTACAAGATGAACATCAGTTACATTTGTACTTATCAAGTAATTTCCAGACACCTCCTGGCTAAAAATCCAAAGCATAAAACAAGCAATATTTTAGCACGTTCAATGAAGGCTTTAAAAAAATGGTCCACATTCAAAAAATCATTTTTTTAAAAAAGGATCGGTCAGCTAAGATAATGCTATTTTATGTCTCATTTTGCCACTATATTCAATAAAATATAACTAAGATCATATTAGTTTATCATTTGAATAGAATTAAGATGAAGTTGATCTTTATACTTGTTAATTCAAAAAAATAAAAATATTATAAAGATTATTATTTCATTTCAAAAGTATAAAACTCTATTTTTTTCTCATAGAATATATTCCTTTTTATTGCAGAACTTCATTCAAAGTCATCTATCTTAGTTCTATTGAATTAGATTATCTCATAAAGGAACCAGAAATCAATGGACGTGGGAAGATAAGTCAATACCTTTTCTCAAATTGTAAGTCTCTAGAACAGATGGTAATTAATAAGTTCCATATTCTAGTTTACATTTTGAAAAGTATACAGGAAAATTCAGACGTTCAATATTAGACATGTATGCATACATATATGAGCATATACAGGTGGCAGAGAATCTGCTGGCAATGCAGGAGACTCGGTTTGATCCCTGGGTCAGGAAGATCACCTGAAGAATGACAACCCACGGCAATATTCTTGCCTGGGAAATCCCATGAACAGAGAAGGCTGGCAGGCTACAGTGCATGGGGTTGTAAATATCGAACGTAACTTAACAACTGAGCACACACATGGGCATTTGCATGTACATACAGATACACACATACAAAAACTTTAAGTTAAGAAAATGAGTATATGGAGAGAGGGAGGCTTTTCATCTTGATTGTTATAATCCTCATAAAGTATACTTTAGGAAAGACTAAGGCACCAAGGGATAGTTTCTTAAAGAAAGAGAAAATATATATATATACCTTAAATTTGGACCAATATTTCTTATGCCTGAATTAGTGATTATCTATTTTACATTGTTTATATGCTTTTATTTTATGTTAAGTGATTGGAAAGAGTCAAACAAGGGAAACTGTGCAAGTATTCAACCAACACAAGTGGCTGCTTCTGACTGCTCCAGACTCATACATTTTACCTGGGATTTAATGCTAAGAATAATGTCATTATTCTATACCAATTGTATATATATTTGCTTGATTCCTTACATTTTAGCAGAAAGACAGGATACTAACTGGAAAGAAAATAAATAGTATCTTGAATCAGATCTATGTTTGTGACCTACACCACTACTAATAGCTTGAGTGATCTCTGGCAAGTCCAAACTTCTGGGTGTGTTTCCATATTGCAACGGAGCTGTACCATTTTGTATTCTATTAGCAGTATATGACAATTCCATTTGCTTGTGTCCTGCCAACATTTAATACTGATAATCTTTAAAATCATTTTTAATAAAGGTGTGTTTATTTTGTATATATCTAATGAATAAACGATGTGCACTATATTTTCATATGATTTTATTAACCACAGATATCCTATGGTAAAGTACTGATTAAAATATCTAGGCTATTTTTATTGGTTTGCTGGTTTTCTTATTGAACTTTGAGAGTTCTTTATGTATTTTGGATGCTAATATTTTATCAGACATGTGATTTATAAATATTGCCTTGAAGTATACCTTGTAATTTCTTAACATTCTTTTTTAAGTCTAGATGAGCAGAAGTTTGTAACTAGATAAAAGTGAAAGTGAAAGTCGCTCAGTCCTCTCAGACTCTTTGCGACCCCATGGACTCGTCCATGGAATTCTCCAGGCCAGAATACTGGAGTGGGCAGCCTTTCCCTTCTCCAGGGGATCTTCCCTACCCAGGGATCTAACCCAGGTCTCCTGCACTGCAGGCAGATTCCTTATCAGTTCAACCACAACAGAAGCCCAACAACACTGAAGTGGGTAGCCTGTCCCTTCTCCAGGGCATCTTCCTGACCCAGGAATCAAACAAGGGCCTCCCACAATGCAGATGGATTCTTTACCAACTGAGCTCTCAGGGAAGCCTTGTAACTAGATGAAATGAAATTAATAAGGTTTAAATTTACATTTTTATATTTAAGAAGTTTTTAATTAAGAAATCTTTAATTAACCTGAACTTGAAACTTTCTCTCCCATGCCTTCTTCTAGAGGCTCTGTTTACATTGAATTCTATATTCCATTTCAAGTTAATATTTGTATATAGTGCAAAGTGTGGATTGAATTCTTTTTAACTTTTTTATTGGCAAAGAGATGTCTAGTTATTTCAGCACAGCTTTTTAAAAAAATTTTACTCTACTGTTGCATTATCAGGATATTTTTGTCAAAAATCAATTGACCGCTTACGCATGGATCTATTTCTAAAATCTTTACTCTGTTTCATTGATCTGAATATCTGCCTTCTTTCACCAGTATCTTGATTATGTGAATTTCTAGGAACTCTTGAGGTGATGATGAGTTCTCCTACTTTGTCTTTTCCAAAATTGCTTGGACTTTTGTTTTCAAAAGAAAAAAAAAATTACTTACTGGCCATTTTCTATGATAATTTCATTATCCACTAAATAAAATCTTAGCTACTTGAAAAAAAAATGACTGATTTTCAGATCAGTTCAGTTCAGTTGCTCAGTCTTGTCCAACTCTTTGTGACCCCATGGACTGCAGCACGCCAGTCTTCCCTGACCATCACCAACTACCGGAGCCTTCTCAAACTCATGTCTATCGAGATGGTGATGCCATCCAATCATCTCATCCTCTGTGGTCCCCTTCTCCTCATGCCTTCATTCTTTCTCAGCATCAGGGTCTTTTCAAATGAGTCAGTTCTTTGCATCAGGTGGCCAAAGTATTGGAGTTTCAGCTTCAGCATCAGTCCTTCCAATGAATATTCAGGACTGATTTCCTTAAGGAGTGACAGGTGGGATCTCCTTGCAGTCCAAGAGACTCTGAAGAGTCTTCTCCAACACCACAGTTCAAAAGCATCAACTCTTCAGCACTCAGCTTTCTTTACAGTCCAACTTTCACATCCATATGTGACTATTGTAAGATAGAGGCAGGAAATACATAAGAAGAGCATAGAGATTTTTGTAGTTCTAGAAAATGGAGAAGTACTTAAAACAATTCAATTCAGTTCAGCTCAGTCGCTCAGTCGTATCTGACTCGTTGCGACCCCAAGAACCGCAGCATGCCAGGCCTCCCGGTCCATCACCAACTCCCGGAGTTCACCCAAACCCGTGTCCACTGAGTCAGTGATGCCATCCAACCATCTCATCCTCTGTTGTACCCTTCTCCTCCTGTACTCAATCTTTCCCAGCATCAGGGTCTTCTCCAATGAGTCAGCTCTTTGCATCCAGTGGCCAAAGTATTGGAGTTTCAGCTTCAGCATCAGTCCTTCCAATGAACACCCAGGACTGATCTCCTTTAGGATGGACTGGTTGGATCTTCTTGCAGTCCAAGGGATTCTCAAGAGTCTTCTCCAACACCACAGTTCAAAACCATCAATACTTCGGCACTCAGCTTTCTTTATAGTCCAACTCTCACATCCATACATGACCACAGGAAAAACCATAGCCTTAACTAGACAGAACTTTGTTGGCAAGGTAATGTCACTGCTTTTTAATATGCTGTCTATGTTGGTCGTAACTTCCTTCCAAGGAGTAAGCGTCTTTTAATTTCATGGCTTCAATCACCATCTGCACTGATTTTGGAGCCCAGAAAAATAAAATCAGCCACTGTTTCCACTGTTTCCCCATCTATTTGCCATTAAGTGATGGGACCAGATGCCATGATCTTAGTTTTCTGAATGTTGAGCTTTAAGTCAACTTTTTCACTCTCTTCCTTCATCTTCATCAAGAGGTTCTTTAGCTCTTCTTCACTTTTTGTCATAAGGGTGGTGTCATCCGCATATCTGAGGTTATTCATATTTCTCCCAGCAATCTTGACTCCAGCCTGTGCTTCCTCCAGTCCAGCATTTCTCATGATGTACTCTGCATATAAGTTAAATAAGCAGAGTGACAACATACAGCCCTGACATACTCCTTTTCCTATTTGGAATCAGTCTGCTGTTCCATGTCCAGTTCCAACTGTTGCTTCCTCACCTGCATATAGGTTTCTCAAGAGGCAGGTCAGGTGGTCTCGTATGCCCATCACTTTCAGAATTTTCCACAGTTTATTGTGATCCACACAGTCAAAGGCTTTGGCATAGTCAATAAAGCAGAAATAAATGTTTTTCTGGAACTCTCTTGGTTTTTCGATGATCCAGTGGATGTTGGCAATTTGATCTATCGTTCCTCTGCTTTTTCTAAAAGCAGCTTGAACATGTGGAAGTTCATGGTTAACATACTGCTGAAGCCTGGTTTGGAGAATTTTGAGCATTAATTTACTAGCGGGTAAGATGAGTGCAATCGGGCGGTAGTTTGAGCATTCTTTAGGATTGCCTTTCTTTGGGATTGGAATGAAAACTGACTTATTCCAGTCCTGTGACCACTGCTGAGATTTCCATATTTGCTGGCATATTGAGTGCAGCACTTTTGCAGCAACATTTTTCAGGATTTGAAATAGCTCAACTGGAATTCCATCAACTCCACTAGCTTTGTTTGTAGTGATGATTTCTAAGGCCCACTTGACTTCACTTTCCAGGATGTTTGGCTCTAGGTCAGTGATCACACCATCGTGATTATCTGGGTCGTGAAGATCTTTTTTGTACAGTTCTTCTGTGTATTCTTGTCACCTCTTCTTAATATCCTCTGCTTCTGTTAGGTCACTACCAATTCTGTCCTTTATTGAGCCCATCTTTGCATGAAATGTTCCCTTGGTATCTCTAATTTTCTTGAAGAGATCTCTAGTCTTTCCCATTGTCTTGTTTTCCTCTATTTCTTTGCATTGATTGCTGAGGAAGGCTTTCTTATCTCTCCTGGATATTCTTTGGAATTCTGCATTCAAATGGGTATATCTTCCATTTTCTCCTTTGCTTTTTGCATCCTGCCTTTTCACAGCTATTTGTAAGGCCTCCTCAGACAGCCATTTTGCTTTTTTGTATTTCTTTTTCTTGGGGATGGTCTTGATTCCCATCTTCTGTACAATGTCACTAACCTCCATCTATAGTTCATTAGGCACTCTGTCTATCAGATCTAGTCCCTTAAATCTATTTCTCACTTCCTGGTGTAGTCATAAGGGATTTGATTTAGGTCATACCTGAATGGTCTAGTGGTTTTTCCTACTTTCTTCAATTTCAGTCTGAATTTGGCAATAAGGAGTTCATGATCCAAGCCACGGTAAGCTCCCGGTCTTGTTTTTGCTGACTGTATAGAGCTTCTCCATCTTTGGCTGCAAAGAATATAATCAGTCTGATTTCGGAGTTGACCATCTGGTGATGTCCATGTGTAGAGTCTTCTCTTGTGTTGTTGGATGACGGTGTTTGCTATGACCTGTGTGTTCTCTTGGCAGAACTCCATTAGCCTTTGCCCTGCTTCATTCTGTACTCCAAGGCCAAATTTGCCTGTTCTTGACTTCCTACTTTTGCATTCCAGTCCCCTATAATGAAAAGGACATTGTTTTTGGGTGTTAGTTCTAGAAGTTCTTGTAGGTCTTCATAGAACCATTCAACTTCAGCTTCTTCAGCATTACTGGTCGGGGCATTGACTTGAATTACGTGATATTGAATGGTTGGCCTTGGAAACGAACAGAGATCATTCTGTCGTTTTTGAGATTGCATCCAAGTACTGCATTTTGGACTCTTTTGTTGGCTATGATAGTTACTCCATTTCTTCTAAGGGATTCCTGCCCACAGTAGTAGATATAATGGTCATCTGAGTTAAATTCACCCATTCCAGCCCATCTTAGTTCACTGATTCCTAGAATGTCGATGTTCACTCTTGTCATCTCCTGTTTGACCACTTCCAATTTGCTTTGGTTCATGGACCTAACATTCCAGGTTCCTATGCAATATTGCTCTTTACTGCATCGAATCTTGCATCTGTCACCAGTCCCATTCACAGCTGGATGTTGTTTTTGCTTTGGCTCCATCCCTTCTTTCTTTCTGGAGTTATTTCTCCACTGATCTCCAGTAGCATATTTGGTACCTACCGACCTGGGGAGGTCCTCTTTCAGGATCCTATCATTTTGCCTTTTCATACTGTTCATGGGGTTCTGAAGGCAAGAATATTGAAGTGGTTTGCCATTCCCTTCTCCAGTGGACCACATTCTGTCAGACCTCTCCCCCATGACCCGTTCATCTTGGGTGGCCCCATTCAGCATGGCTTATTTTCATTGAGTTAGACAAGACTGTGGTCCTGTGATCAGATTGGCTAGATGTCCGTGATTGTAGTTTCAGTCTGTCTGCCCGCTGACCCCCTCTCTCAGTGCCTACTGTCTTACCTGGGTTTCACTTACCTTGGACGTGTGGTCTCTCTTCACGGCTGCTCCAGCAAAGTGCAGCCACTGCTCCTTACCTCGGACGCAGGGTAACTCCTCTCGGCCACTGCCCCTGACCTCGGGCACAGGGTAGCTCCTACTTAAAATGGTAGGGGTACGCAACAGGATTGAGGAACTAGATAAAGAATTACCAATGACCAAAGATGGAACAATTTTAAGCAGCAAAAACCAAAATAAGAAATAGCATTGAATTATAACCCCAATATAAACTATCCATGAGTCCATAATAGTTTAAAATGATTAAGTACTTACGTGAATGAGGGAGATGAAACAAATTTCTTATGCAAAAAAAAATCTAAATAAATAATGTAGATGCTCTTGCCCAAAGGTGATGGGACTCCTTACTCCTTAAGTACTTACTGCACATAAGGATTTCTTTCCAAAGAAATTATATACAGTCAAATGGAAGGGGAAAATAAGAGTACCTTAGAGTGGAAAACCTGACAAACACCACCTCAGTGAGCAAAGGTAACATCAACAGTGATAAGTCATGGTCACAGTTTGTTCTCTTGATGTGATGTGATAAAAATTTGCACTCTCTGGTCCTCCCCCAAACTTACAACCCCAATTTACTCATGAGAAAAAAGTCAGACAAATCCCAGTGAGGGGTATACTAAAATATACCTACCTAATACTTTTCAAAACTATCAACATCATCAAGCACAAGGAAAGTCTGTAATAGCCAAGGGAAGCCTAAAGAGACATGACATTTGGTATGTCATGTGGTAACCTGGTGGGATCCTGGAATATAAAAAGGACATAGGAAAAAAAATGGAGGCATGGATAAACTATGGATTTACTTACTAAAAGTATAGTGATGTTAGTTTATTAATTATAACTAATCTGCAATACTAATATAAAATTCATTGAAAAGGACCTGAGTACAGAGAATACAGAACACTATACCATTGTGAAACATTTTCTGTAAATGTACATTGTTCTAAAAAATAAAATTCATTAAAAAATTAAAATCAGTTTAGTTCAGTTCAGTCGCTGTGTGTCCGACTCTTTGCGACCCCAGGAACTGCAGAACGCCAGGCCTCCCTGTCCATCACCAACTCCCGGAGCTCACCCAAACCCGTGTCCACTGAGTCAGTGATGCCATCCAACCATCTCATCCTCTGTGGTCCCCTTCTCCTCCTGTACTCAATCTTTCTCAGCATCAGGGTCTTCTCCAATGAGTCAGCTCTTTGCATCCAGTGGCCAAAGTATTGGAGTTTCAGCTTCAGCATCAGTCCTTCCAATGAACACCCAGGACTGATCTCCTTTAGGATGGACTAGTTGGATCTTCTTGCAGTCCAGGGGATTCTCAAGAGTCTTCTCCAACACCACAGTTCAAAACCATCAATTCTTTGGCACTCAGCTTTCTTTATAGTCCAACTCTCACATCCATACATGACCGCTGGAAAAACCATAGCCTTAACTAGACAGAACTTTGTTGGCAAAGTAATGTCTCTGCTTTTTAATATGCTGTCTAGGTTGGTCATAACTTTCCTTCCAAGGAATAAGCGTCTTTTAATTTCATGGCTGCAATCACCATCTGCAGTGATTTTGGAGCCCAGAAAAATAAAATCAGCCACTGTTTCCACTGTTTCCCCATCTATTTGCTATGAAGTGATGGGACCAGATGCCATGATCTTAGTTGTGTATCATGTGTAATCATGTGTAAATCAGTGTGAAAATATCTACAAAATAAACTTTAATTGTTTCTATTTTTTAACTTTTTTAAAACAGGAGGAACATTACAATGTTTTATTGTTTTCTATCATACAACAATGTGAATCAGTCTTAAGTGTACATATATATGTTCCCTCCCTCTTTAATCTTCCTCCCACCCCATCCCACCCCTCTAAGCTGTCATAGAGAACCTAGTTGTGTGCTTCTGATTTTGATTGACTTAAATTCATAGAGCAATTAAGGAAGAAAAGTAATCATCATAATGTTTAGATTTTCAGTTTAGGAACATAGTTTATTTATCAAGTTGTCTTTTTCAACATTTCTCACTAGTATTTTATAACTTCCAGCATATAAATAGTGCACATGCTTTGGTACATATATACTATCAACTTAATGTTTTTGATACTATTGCAAATGGTACTTTTTGTTTATCACAGTTTTCAATAATTTAATTTTAATATATGGAAATATCACTGATTTTGATATGCTGTTCTATCTGAAACCATGTTTAACTTACTGATTAGTTTTAGGAGGATTTCAGAGACACTTTGGAATTTTCTATGCAGACAATTATGTCATTTTGTAAATAAACATAGTTTATTTTCTTTTCTCTGTCCAATCTATATGACTTTTTACCATAGAGAAGTAGAGTCAACACATGTAGCAAACGAATTTATGGTTATCATGTAGAAGCAAATTAAAAAGCAGAGACATTACATTGCTGACAAAGATCTCTATATCAAAATTATGGTTTTTCCAGTAGTCATGTATGGATGTGAGAGTTGGACCATAAAGAAGGCTAAGCATTGAAGAGTTGATGCTTTTGAACTGTGGTGTTGGAGAAGACTCTTGAGAGTCCCTTGGACTGCAAGGAGATCCAACCAGTCCATCCTGAAGATCAGTCCTGGGTGTTCATTGGAAGGACTGACGTTGAAGCTGAAGCTCCAGTGCTTTGGCCACCTGATGCAAAGAACTGACTCATTTGAAACGACCCTGATGCTGGGAAAGATGAAAGGCAAAAAAAGAAGGGGATGACAGAGGATGAGATGGTTGGATGGCATCACTGACTTGATGGGCATCAGTTGAGCAAGCTCCAGGAGATGGTGAAGGATGGAAGAACTGATGTGTTGCAGTCCAAGAGGTCTCAAAGAGTCAGACACGACTGAGCAACTGAACAACAGCAACAACAGAGAATGAGAGGGAGGGACAGCATTGACGTGTACACATTACTATATATAAAATAGATAACTAGTAAGAATCTGCTGTACAGCAGAGGGAACTCTACTCCATATTCTGTAATGGCCGATATGGGAAAAGACACTAAAACAGAGTAGATACAGGCATGTGCATAACTGAATCACTTTGCTGTACACCTGAAACTAACACATGTTGTAAATCAACTAGAATCCAAAAAAAAACTTTTTTTAAGAAAAAAATATGTCTGTGTTTCTTTTTCAATATGTGTCTTTCTTAAATATTTGCTTTTGCTCCTAAAGCAAAACAAAGCAAAATGTGTCCTCCCAAATATATGTTAATGAAGTAAGGGTCTGGTACCTCACAATGCCTTTCATAACATAGTAGACTTCAAAGTGCACAGTGTTCAGTGAAGACTGTGGAGTCAATGACACCTGTCTATTTTATTCAAGACATACTGTGAATATATGTTAATTTCTGATTTATGAGATTATTTTAAATGAACAAATACAAAATTGATATCACTAAATCTCATAGTCTCAATATACAAATATTTTTAAAAATTTAGATGAATTTGCTGATGACTAATACCAAATATTGAAACCACCCTTATGGCAGAAAGTGAAGATGAACTAAAAAGTCTCTTGATGAAATTGAAAGAGGAGAGTGGAAAAGTTGGCTTAAAGCTCAACATTCAGAAAACTAAGATCATGGCCTCTGGTCCCATCACTTCATGGGAAACAGATGGGGAAACAGTGGAAACAGTGTTGGGCTTTATTTTTTGGGCTCCAAAATCACTGCAGATGGTGATTGCAGCCATGAAATTAAAAGACACTTACTCCTTGGAAAGAAAGTTTTGACCATCCTAGATAGCATATTAAAAAGCAGAGACATTACTTTGCCAACAAAGTTCTGTCTAGTTAAGGCTATGGTTTTTCCAGTGGTCATGTATGGATGTGAGAGCTGGACTGTGAAGAAAGCTGAGTGCCAAAGAATTGATGCTTTTGAACTATGGTGTTGGAGAAGACTCTTGAGAGTCCCTTGGACTGCAAGGAGATCCAACCAGTCCATCCTAAAGGAGATCAGTCCTGGGTGTTCATTGGAAGGACTGATGTTGCAGCTGAAACTCCAATACTTTGGCCACCTGATGCCAAGAGTTGACTCACTGGAAAAGACCCTGATGCTGGGAGGGATTGGGGGCAGGAGGAGAAGGGGACGACAGAGGATGAGATGGCTGGATGCATCACCAACCCAATGGGCATGAGTTTGAGTAAACTCCGGGAGTTGGTGATGGACAAGGAGGCCTGGCGTGCTGCGGTTCCTGGGGTCGCAAAGAGTCGGACACGACTGAGTGACTGAACTGAACTGAACTGAACTGAATACCAAATATAGGATGAGTACGGGCTTCCCTCATAGTTCAGTTGGTAAAGAATCTGCATGCAGTGCAGGAGACCCTGATTCAATTTCTGCGTTGGAAAGATCCATTGGAGAAGGGATAGGCTACACATTCCTGTATTCTTTGGCTTCCCTTGTGGCTCAGCTTATAAAGAATCTGCCTGCAATGAGGGAAACCTGGGTTCGATCCCTGGGTTGGGCAGATCTCCTGGAGAAGGGAATTCTCCAGTGTTCTGGCCTGGAGAATTCCATGGCCTGTATAGTCCATGGGATCCCAGAGATTTGGACATGACTGAGAGACTTTCACTTTCACTCACTTCCAGTTTCAATACAAAATAAATTACTGAGGAGATTGAAAGTACTAGTAAATAAAGGAATAAAAACCCATATTTTTCCTGAAAAATATTTTTATGACCTATAAACATTGCCAGAACTTTGTTTCTCATAGGTTAGGATTGATTCTTGGGTTTTTAAAATGTCTTCATATTTTACCATATAGTTACTTTGTAATTTGAGAAATTTGGATTTGAACAATCATTAAATAATGATAAAATGGATAAATATACTACCATTTAATTTTCAGCAAATATTCTCCCTCATACAATGCCAAATTATAGAGTAAATCCTATAATAGATAAAATAACTTCCAGGCAAACTATTTTCATTTAGCTTTATTCACCATCGACTACTTGTATTATATGCACAAAAAAGCAAATTTATGAATGCAAAACTGGATTTATGTTGATAGAAACCAAACCATTTAAACTTTCATATTGCATTGAATTTGAAGATGAGGGAATATGAACATTGGAAAATTTATTGCTAACCAGGCAGTTAATACCAATAGCTGTGGAGAAACCACACCCCTCCCACCCACACACACACAATTTAACATCAAAAAATGAATTAAATATTTCCCAAAACATATGGAGACATAAAGAATATATTCTGCATAATATATTTTGACCCACTTTCATTTTGATTCATTATTGTCTTCATCTCTAGTTAACATTGATATTAGATAATTAAGAAGTACCCCAAGGTAAATTATTTCCTGCAACAATCCAGAGCCCTCCCAAATTTCTACATAGCTTACCTATAGCAAGTTCTCCTGTATCCCTCTTTGTTCAACAATGTGACAGCAGAATTACATGCCCACACTGCCTGATAAAGTTTGTGTCTGTGTCTTGAGATTTCACCATTTGGAGGACAACTTGATCAGAACACAGCTAGGATGAGCTCTCTCAGCCTGCCTTTCACCTCTGCTTTAAGAGTAGGAGGTCCGTGTTGACATTTATGACTGGCTTCAGAGACATGATGTCAGAAAAAGATAGCCAATGATCAAATAACATTCAATATTCCCACTCAGAAAGTTTCTGGGGGTTTCAGTATCTCATTTACTTCACACTCTGTCAGACAAGAATCATAGAGAACTAAAATGCCAAATTTTATCATCGTCTCATAGATCAAACCAAACATGAACTTTAGTAGCCAACATAAACTTGAAAAATGAAAGCCTTTCAGACTCATGAGGGTAGGAAATAGTCAATAACTAAATTCAAAACCTCTAAAAATAGATTAGTTGATGATTTATAGATAAAAATAAAAAATATCAAACTGTACATAAATATCACCCTAAATGTTTAAGCACATACTGAGGATAGCCAAGCTGATTGATGCAATATAGTAAATATTTGCAATATTGGGTTGACTGATTTGAATAATGGCAGATTTCTTTGTCTTTTTTGTGTTCTCTTTAAATTGTCTGAGGAAACAGACATTGGCTTCCAATAAAAAATGGCAGCTATAATTGAAAAGCTTAAAATGTTAAGTGGTTTTGAAAGTTGCCCATTAAAAGCATCAGAATCAAAATGATCTGTTCCACTAGATACTCTTGAGTGAGACCAGTCCCCCTCTATCAGGGATGGTTGTCCTCCTCAACCGAGTATGCAGCTTCGAGAGGAACGCACATGGAATGATGAGGGAGGAAAGGGCCACCCACATAGCCAGCCAGATCAGCTGAATCATCCCCAGAGATCAATGGAGTGACAGAAGTCAAAACCAGATCACGCTCACATACTCCAGGTATTTTCTGACTTTCTCTTTCATGTCATCGGTTACCCATTGGTTCTTAGTATCATGTTTGTAGTATCTATGTAATTATCTTTTTTTTTTTTTCCTTTCTGTGGTTGATTTCCAGTTACATACAGTTGTGGTCAGAAAAGCTGTTTGAAATAATTTCTATCCATTCCATTTCCTGAGGCTGGTTGTGTGTCCTGGAATGTGATCTATCCTTGAGAATGTTTCACGTGCACTTAAAAACAAAGTGTGTTCTGGGGTTTTTGAATGTAAAAAGTCCTGCAGACATCAATTAAGTTCAACTGTTCTAATGTGTCATTAAGAATCTTGGTTATCTTATTGATTTTATATCTGGGAGATCTGTCCAGAGGTGTCAATGGGGTGTTAAGATCTCCTACTATTATTGTATTCCCTTTAATTTCTCTTTTTATATCATTAGTGTTTGTTTTATGTATTTAGGTGTTGTCATTTCCTATATTAGGGCAACCTCCAGACCCAGGGATCAAATTCATGCCTCTTGTGTCTCTTGCATCGATAGGCAATTTCTCTGGATCAGTACTACCTAGGATGCCATTAATATATTGGGGTCATATATTAGCAAGTGTAATATCTTCTTCATGTATTGATCCTTTTATCATTATACAATATTTTTCTTTATGTTTTATTATGAACTTTCCTTTAAAGACTATTTTGTCTTATATAAGCATTGTTACATGTCCTTTCTTGTCATTTTCATTTGAATGTTCTATTTATCTTGTGGTTTAAGTCTTCTCTTCATCTCCTTGCCATTGTTTGATTAGGTGATATTTTTAAAAATTATCTTTTCTTGAACTGTATAGTAGTACTTGAATCTATGTTGTTACATCAAATATTCCTAGTAAAATCGAACTAGTCATGACTGGAGGATGAATTCATGAATGACATAATGACTGTTTCTTTAATACTTCAACCTTTGTCATGGAGGTATATTTTATTAATATAATGTTCTTATTTTGTTCTTTCAAGGGCATGTGTTTCTGTCAGAGAAAGTCTGGGGATTAAATTTTTATTTCATAAGAATAAAACTGAATATAAGAACTAGGGCAGAGAATAGAAGTGGTATTTTGAAAATGATGGCCTTTGTTCCAGACACAATATGGTTGGAAATGTAGCAATTCTGCAGAATAATTAGTGACAAATATCTTTAAATACTTGTTGAAAATGGGAGTATGATTTTTAGAACATTTTCTATGACAATAGAAGTGAAATAACAATGGATGTGAAGGAAAGGTGTATCCACTGCCAAGATATAGCAACCTGGTTTTAAAAGTAAAACTTGAGGTATTCTAAGTTTTCAGTGTATGTGACTGAGATGGAAACAAGATACCTGTATAGGTGATTAAACCTCCACCTCCTCAGATTTTATAGAATATGATAACAATTTCTCAGAGGCATTTAAAAATGGAAAATATAAATAACACACTTAGAGATCCATTTGTGCTTTTAAATGCAGCCCAAAGTCTCCTATTTTCTGGAGGTGTGTGATGAGCTACACTCTCTTCAAATAGCCTAAGTGTGAGAATTTCCTGTTCAAACTTGAAGTGACACATTGATGACAAATCAACTTTTTCCACTCTTGCTTCACTCTGAGCCTTCACAGGGCAGTCTGTGAAAGTCACAGACATTGCTTATTCTTGTCCTGGATTTATGCTTTTAAATTTCTCCTTTTATTACCCAGCCATAGCAGGCCTCATTTATGAGAGTAACCTGACCTCCCTACTAAAGGATGCATGACTTTCTGGCCAACAGAAGGTATGTGTCTCTCCTCTCTTGTCTCTCTATTAGACCATCTCACTTAGTGGGAACTAACGAATCTTAAATGTGATGCAAGTGAAGTACAGTTTATATACGGCAAAATCAAAGTAGAACATTTTTTTAAAATAAATTCAAGTAAAAGGCAATCATAAGATATCTAATATGATGGGCCATTTCTCCAAGTATAAAAATAATTGTCTGTAGAATGTTACTCAAGTGCATACACATGGCAGGAATGGGTTTGTATATAATATTAAGTGGAACCCAAAGACCTCATGACAGGGAACAATTAGTTTTGGATTTTATGATCAGTAGAAGGTAAGTTTTTTGTACAATAATACAAATTATATGTTAATATAGTTTTGCTCAAACTTTATAAATAGATTCTTGGAAAGGAATTCATTGTATAGCAAAGGCCAAACATAATTCCTCATACATGTATTAGATTGAAAGCAACAATCCAAATTTTTAATAAAAATCAAGTTGAGGTAACTTCCTAAAGGCTAATTTAAACTTAATTGTAAGTAATGAAAGTATTTTTTTAAAAAATCAAACTTCATATAAACAATATGCTAAACTACTTAAAGATACTAACTGATATAAATCAGAAATATTACCATAGAAATGATGACTAAAATAATAATTAAAACTGATATTTATTGAGAACTTATAAGTGCCAGGTTGAGTGCTCAGTGTTACATGCATTATGTATTATATAACCTTATTTCCATTTTAGATTATAATATGATACTAGATACTAAATAACTTTTTGAAGGTCGCATTTTGTCAATTTAAAAGCTGCAATTCATTTCCAGATATTTCTGACTATTGCATCAACTGTCTGAATTATGTTGAGTTATGTATCTGGATTTTTCATAAGTAATCACCATCACTTATACAACTAAAATGACCTTTACTAACTTTCATATCTATAGGATCTTTCTGAAAGTTTGAACCAACAGTGTCTTCCATAAATGACCTATTCCTGTTTTTCATTTTGTGGGTTCAAATATTAGCCATTAAATCACTTATCAACAACTTTTGTAAAGTAAGTATTTTTTAGTCTTTTTCTGTTGTTTTATTTTTCATATTGTTTAGTTTATATATGATTAGTGTGTCATGTGATATTTTACAATATAGGAAACATTTCCTCAATTGTTAGTGATTTCTCAAAACTCCTCAACCATTCAAAATAAAGACCATTTGGCACCCCTTTTCATTGATCAAAGTAAGCCACCAAACAGTGTAATTTAGTGCAGGAGATTGTTGTATATGCCAACATTCTCTCTCCTCATCTTTAAAGAACTTAGTCTTTAAATCATTATTAAATTTCAAAATTACTACAAATATAGGTGACTCTCCCTTGTTAATAGAACATTTTAATTTTAATACAAGTATTATGATGATTTTAAAATATTTCTATGGAATCTGACTTCAGTGAAGATATTATTAGCCACGAATTTCTTTACTGCTCCCTAATTTATTGCTTTTCATTGTTTCAACCAATAATATATTGTCAAATACAGAATATCTTTCTTAAAAAGTATTCTTTCATGAAAGGCTTGTTTAAAGTACTGAGGAATTTAGAAGCAGGTTTTATGTATGTTCAGCTGCAAAGTGAACACTAAACTCTTTGCCACACCCATCTTATTATACCAAGGTTCTTATCTCATCTACACCACTTATTCCTCAGTTCACTTAGAGCATGGTCCTTGACCTCACTCAGCTGCAAAGATGAATAACCAGGGAGTAACTTATGTAGAACTGAAGGCAATCAAGAGCTCAAAGAGACAGCAAATGAAACCGAAGATTTCTAAAAGTTCCAGTTCAATAACTGAGCAGGGATTAACATATGCAGAACTAAATCTTCAAAATGCTTCTCAGAATCTTCGTGAGAATGACAAGAACTACCACTCCAAAGGTAAAACACTTACTAGTCACACAAAGAAACTGTTCTAAGATGTGCAGTTGGGGTGCAGAGGTGTGGAGGAAGACAGGGGAAAAGCTCACATATTTTTCATTTTGAGAAAGGGAGCTTAAAGTTGGTTATGGTATTCTAATGTGAAATTGGAAGACTACTTTTGTTCTGGCATTGCTATAATTTGAAGTCTTTGATCAACAACTCATTCAGCATTATATTTGCTGAAAATGTGATATATGTTAGAGAAAGACTACAGTGGTAGAAATGGGTTGGGGTCCAAGTTTATATCCATAAATCCCTGTTCATATGGGTTCTCGTGTATATAAAATCTAACCAACTGTCCCCAGCACTCCTTCACTCCTTTCTCACTGTCTCGTTTTATCTCCCTACAGGTTCACCATCACCTCCAGAGAAGTGCATTGCTGGGATCCTGGGAATTATCTGCCTTGTCCTCATGTCCACTGTGGTGACAGTGATCGTTGTTACTCCCTGTAAGTACATTTCTGTAAAAACTATAAGGGAACTTTTCACTTTAATGATGGTCAGTTCTCCAAACATTTCACAAGATTATAGAATGTGTCTATCATTAAAATACATGCAATTAGACTAAATGCAGAATGTATTTGGAATTTGTAAATACATACAACACAAGATAATTACAGAGAGTATGTATATGGATATTCTGATTTCATAACTCAAAAGCATGCTTTAGGAGATTGAAAGATCTTATTGATAAACACAAATTAATTTTTGAGATTGGTAAGGGGTGGTAAAATCTGCTCCTTTAGGTTTTTAAAATATTTTTTCCACCAAATCTTCATTATCCAATTAATTTTTCTTGGTAAAATCAGCTTTATTCCAGACTACTCTAATCCTAAACAATAAACTGAATTTCAAACTCACAAACTGAAATCATTATGAGTTATTTAGAGCAATGTTAATTTTTATAATGATTAATTTTGTAGCTACTGTAATACGGGAGCAGAATAACTCCTCTCCGATAGCAAGACTCCATAAAGGTACATAATGATTTTAAAGTTCTGATATAAATACAATTTGTATTTTGTCTCTATCTTAGGCTAGTGAAAATAAGAAAAGATTTAGGGGTAGAAGATAAATGACAAAATTGGGCAACAAACTTGCCTAAATAATGATTAAGGGAGAGTGTTTTTCCCATGCAACAAGATGATCACCATATCCATTGTTGGCAATTGACTCCAATTTTTGCCTGCTGTAATATGGTAAAGGACAAATAATTTTGCTACTCTAAAATAAAAGCTTCATTTCTTGATTTTTAGGACATATAAGGAGGAGATATTTTTATATGTTTGCTTTATATAGAGACATAAAATGGTGTATGAGAGACTGATGCGGTGAAAGTATGGGTGAGATTTGTTTTATATGTACCAGCCTTGAGGGCATATAGCTATGTTATATATACACATACATGTTTATATCTATGCATACATGTAAGTTAATTTTTGTTTTTTAAAACTCAAATTGCCTTTGAATAGTAATTCATACTCTTTCTCCAGAATTTCATTGTGGTTGTGGTCCAAAAGAGTGGTTTACATATTCCAACAATTGCTATTCTATTCATTTGGAAAAAGAAACATTGAATGGGAGTTTGATGTCCTGCTCTACTAAGAATTCCACTCTGCTTTACATAGATAATGAAGAGGAAATGGTAAGATATTAAGCATTTCTAACACTTTCTTAAAGGCTTGATTCAGCCAATATTATATTTGTTAGAGTTCACTTGTGTTTTTGTACATATTTGTAGTTGGCTTATTTTAAGATCTCTTAATATTCCATTAAACAATGGAATATGACTTTATGATACTTCACTTTCATTTTAAACCATTAATGCACGTTTGGTGATTTCCAGTTCTTCTGTTCCTTGTTAGCAGCTGTTCTGATGGACCCCCTAGTAAGGCTCACCTGTGTTGCCCACAGGGTTCTCTCAACACAGGAGGAAAGGCTGACCTGTGCCACCTCCTACAGTTAGGTTAGGCATTGGGTGTTGGAAGTAAGAGGCCCAGGTCACTTTCATCTGATGGTGGGGAGGATATGGTTCAGTTCAGTCGCTCAGTCGAGTCCGACTCTTTGCGACCTCATGAACTGCAGCACACCAGGCCTCCCTGTCCATCACCAACTCCCGGAGTTTACTCAAGCTCATGGCCATTGAGTTGGTGATGCCGTCGAGCCATCTCATCCTCTGTCGTCCCCTTTTCCTCCTGACCCCAGTCCCTCCCAGCATCAGGGTCGTTTCCAATGAGTCAACTCTTCGTATGAGGTGGCCAAAGTACTGGAGTTTCAGCTTCAGCATCAGTCCTTCCAATGAACACCCAGGACTGATCTCCTCTAGGATGGACTGGTTGGATCTCCTTGCAGTCCAAGGGACTCTCAAGAGTCTTCTCCAACACCACACTTCAAAAGCATCAATTCTTTGGCACTCAGCTTTCTTCACAGTCCAACTCTCACATCCATACATGACCACTGGAAAAACCATAGCCTTGACTAGACAGACCTTTGTTGGCAAAGTAATGTCTCTGCTTTTTAATATGCTGTCTTGGTTGGTCATAGCTGTTCTTCCAAGGAGTAAGTATTAATTTCAGGGCTGCAGTCACCATCTGCAGTGTTTTTGGAGCCAAAGAAAATAAAGTCTGTAACTGTTTCCATTGTTTCCCCGTCTATTTCCCATAAAGTGATAGGACCAGATGCCATGATCTTAGTTTTTCAAATGTTGAGTTTCAAGACAGCTTCTTCACTCTTGTTTCACTTTCATCAAGAGTCTGTTCAGTTCCTCTTCGCTTTCTGCCATAAGAGGGGGAAGGGGGGATGTCATCTGCATGTCTGAGGTTATTGAGATTTCTCCCGGCAATCTTGATTCCAGCTTGTGCTTCATTCAGCTTGCCTTTTCATATAATGGACTCTTCATATAAGTTAAATAAGCAGGGTGACAGTATACAGCTTTGACATACTCCTTTCCTTATTTGGAACCAGTCTGTCATTTCATGTCTGATTCTAACTGTTGCTTCTTGGCCTGCATACGGATATCTCAGGAGGGAGGTAAGGTAGGTAAGAAATACAAATTTCTCTGATATTCCAATCTCTGTAAGAATTTTCCACAGTTGTGATCCACACAGTCCAAGGCTTTGGTGTACTCAACTTTTATGTATTATAGTGTTAGATGTAAAATCTAACATACTCATTTTGCTCAAAGAACTAAAGATCCTTTGAAAGAATTCATCCTTTGACTGAATTTTAAAAATTAACAAAAATTTTTCATAATGATATTTAAATGAAAATTCTTTATTTTGGGCTAGAAATTTCTAATGTCCCTATCAATTATGTCGTGGATTCCAGTCTTTCGTGAAGGTCGTGGTCAACCATGGATGTGGCAAAACGGTTCCATTTTCAAACTAAAGTAAGTTTTTAAAATGAATGCTGTATAGAAGAGGAAAAATAAAGAAATATTAATAATATGAATACATTTGTTTTCATTGAATTATAGAAAGCTGAAGATGTTGAAAGTTAATAAAATGTTGATATAAATGTTCAAAAATGGGCTACTCTGTAGCCCATTTTCCTAATAACAAACTCTTACTGAAATTTTATTAAAAACATCATTACCCATTTTCGATAACCCTATATGCAAAACAGAAAAAGAGACACAGATGTACAGAACAGACTTTTGGACTCTGTGGGAGAAGACGAGGGTGGGATGTTTCGAGAGAACAGCATGTATATTATCTATAGTGAAACAGATCACCAGCCCAGGTGGGATGCATGAGACAAGTGCTCGGGCCTGGTGCACTGGGAAGACCCAGAGGAATCGGGTGGAGAGGGAGGTGGGAGGGGGGATCGGGATGGGGAATGCATGTAACTCCATGGCTGATTCATGTCATGTAAGACAAAACCCACTGCAATGTTGTGAAGTAATTAGCCTCCAACTAATAAAAATAATTGAAAAAAAAAGAAAAAAACATCATTACCCATTTTCAAAATATCTTTTATTACAGTTACATAGAAATACTATTGCTTCATGTGTTGTCTTCATAGAATATAACAGAATTATGCTTTTTTTTATAACAGTATAACAGACTATTCACTTGATGAACGTAAGTGTGCTGTACTATCCTCAGGGGGCATAAGAGCAGAAGACTGTCAGACTCCAAATGCATATAATTGCAAGCATAAGCTTGAGAATTAAAAAGTGAGTTTGGATGCTGTTGAGTAACTTTATCTTTTATGAAAAGGAAATATTGTTATGATTACATAAATTTTGAAATGTATTATTTGTTCTAATAATGTTTTCAAAAACCATTGAAAGTAAACATTGAAATTCTGCAAATTCCTTCAATAAACATTCCTTCAATAAATTCCTTCAATAAAAATTCAAAATAGACATAAAAATAAAGGTTCAAAATAAAAATTCAAAAAAATTTCCTTCAATAAAAAATAAATTAATTTTAAAAACACTGTTGAAATATAATATGCACACCAAAAAGAATAGCTATCACTCCTTTTGTGTCTGACCTTTTTTACTCAATGATATGTTTATGGCTTTCAAACTTTCTAAAATGTCACGTTTTCTGAGTCTGTTTACATATTTCATCAAAAAATTTGATATTTGAGAACAAGGACCAAAAGGAGCAATTATCAAGAGCTATGGGGAGATGAGAAAGGAAATGACTGCTACTTGATCAGTGATGAATATTTTCTAGATATTGGTAGTGGTGATGGTTGTAAACTGTGAACATATTTAAAATCACTGATTTATACAGTTTAAATAGATGGATTTTATGGTGTGTAAATTGTACCTCAATAAATCTGTTTAAAATAAGAACTTCTTGGGACTGCATTTAATATTTAAAATAATTTATAAAGAGAGACATCTTAAAATATTGGCTGTTACAGTCAATATGCTTTAAACTTCCATGAGTTAGGTTTTCTTTAAATTTTCCCTGTCAGATTTTGTATTTCTCTATTTTGAGATGTTAAATATACATGGGTGTTTCATAGTCATGATTTTGTAAGGCACTCTTATTTTAAAAATTTTAGTAATTTTTGGTGCAGTAAAGAGTAATATATTGAGGTTTACATGTTGGTCTTATAGTCAATAATTTCTCTGACTTTTTGTATTAAGTCCATCATTTCAAATATTTATTCTTATGGATTTTATATGAGATAAGTATATATATAATAGTTGTTTATGTCTTTTTTTCAGGTGAAATTATTTTTTTTCTTGACTTATGTTCATAGGCTACAATTTAATTTCCAAAGTTGAATAGAAGGTACAGTGAAGATTCTGTATCTATCTCTTCTTAGTCAAGGAAGAGATTTCAATAATTCATCCTTAAATATGAGATTTATCTTAAGGTTTTTTTCATCATATGTTTCTCATGTGAAACCATAATATTCTCATTTTTTAAACAAATTTTATAATCAATTGATATTGATGTTACATTTGCATTTTTTCCCATCAGTTGGAATGGTAAATGTTTTCTTTGTATAACAATTATGAAACAACTATGTATAACCTTTATTTCTTCTATTAAACCAATATTAAACCAATCTTGCACTTCTGAAATAAACTCACAGTGATCATCTGTGTTGCCCGTTTTCTTAAAAAATCAATGCATATGCTATATCTAGATTAAGCTATTTTTCTTCATCTGTGTTCACAAATAGCTTTAACTGAGTTTTCAGTTATGTTACATACTTGACAGGTTGTTACGAAAGCTATTATTAGGAAGTATTTCTCTTTTTCTTTTACCTGAAACTTTGTGAAAGAGTACTGCTACATTTTTAAGTGTTATTATTCACTACCAATGCCATCTGAGCGTCTAGAACTATTCTGTAGAAAGGTTTATATAATGAACTTAATGTTTTACAATATATGTTAGGTTTACTCAGGTTTCTATTTGCTGTGCTTTATTTTGGTGATTTGGATTTTAGGATTTTTCTATTTTATATGGACAGTAAAATGTATTCATAATATTGCTTTTTATCTGTTTAGTATCTGTAAAAACTATACATTATCCCTTTATTTATTATACATGTAAAAGATTTGATTCCTCTTTAAAAAAAAAAAAAAGTATTTTTGCCTCACCTCATGGCTTTTGGGTCTTACTTCACCAAACAGGTATTGAACTTGGGCCATCAGCAGTGAAAGCATGGAGTCTTTACCACTGAACCACCTGGAAATTCCCCCTTTTCAATTTTTTTCAGCAGTTTTTTATCCATTTTATTAAATATATTCAATAAGAATACATTTGGTCTTGTTGTTTCTCCATATTGCAATTTTGTCCTTTGCTGATTTTGCAGCATTTATTGCCTTCTTCCTTCTACTTCATTTGGTTTTAATTTCACCTAATTTTACCTTTTTCATTTTTAATTTCTTGTGACACAAGCTTGGATTTCTACTTTGTTTTGTTTTATTTCATTTGTCAAGTAAGCATATAAGGCAGTCAATACTTCACAAGACAGACATTTGGTTTTATATTTATCTTGTAATTCTTATAAAATTTTTGAACATTCATTCATATTCTTGCCTGGAGAATCCCCATGGACAGAGGAGCCTGGCGGGCTACAGTCCATGGGGTCACGAAGAGTCAGACAGGACTGAACAACTAAGCACAGCACCCACCTTTCAAGCGCCCAGTTGTCAACTTGTCTAGAGGCTAATGCAGGGACACCGCTACTATATGCTATGTGAATATGCTTGGAAATATGATTTATGATGTATTTTTCAAGTTTTCTGTTTGTTCTTAGTTTCATTGATCTTTTATATTGCTTTTCTGTCTCTATTTATTTCCCCTTCCATCTTTGTTATTTCCTTCCATCCATTAACTTTGGTCCTTGTTCTTCTTTTTGAGGTTCTGTGAAGTGGAAGATCAAGTGGTTCATTTGATCTCTTTGTTTCTTCTTAATGTTGGTGTTTCTTTGCACATTCATTGTGCAAAATCATTTAAGTTTCACTAGGTCCCATTTGTATTTTTGTTTTTATGTCCATTCCTCTGCAAGGTGGGTCTTGCTGTGATTTATGTCAGAGGGTATTATGCCTCTGTTTCCCTCCAAGAGTTTTAATAGTTTCTGGTGCTAAATTTAGATCTTAAATCCATTTTGAGTTTATCTTTGTTTATGGTGTTAGAAAGTGTTCTAGTTTCACTCTTTAACATATGGTTGACTGGTTTTCCCAGCATTTGAATCAGTTCTAATGAGGTGGATGAAAGTGCAGCCTATTATACAGAGGGAACTAAACCAGAAAGAGAACCATCAATACACCATGTTAATGCATATATATGGACTTTAGAAAGAAGGTAACAACGATCCTATATGCAAGGCAACAAAAGAGACACAGATATAAAGAACAGGCTTTTGGAGTATGTGGGAGAAGGCGAGGGTGGGATGATTTGAGAGAATAGCATTGAAACATGTGTATTACCACATATAAAATAGATGACCAGTGCAAGATGGATGCATGAAGCAGGACACTCAGAGCTGGTGCTCTGGGACAACCCAGAGGGATGGGGCAGGAAAGAAGGTGGGAGGGGTGGTTCTTGGATGGGGTAACACACGTGCACCCATGGCTGATTCATGTTGATGGATGAGAAAAATACCACAATATTTTAAAGTAATTATCCTCCAATTAAAATAAATTAATTAATTTTTTAAAAAGACTACTGGAGTGGGCTAGCATTTCATAATCCCTGGAGGATCTTCCTGACCCAGGGATCAAACCCTCATCTCCTGCATTGGCAGGCAGTTTCTTTACCACGAGGGCCACCTGGGAAACCCCATTGAAATATCACACACACATTCAAAAATATAGGTATCATTACTTTTGTGTCTCACTTTTTTTGCTCAACAGTATGTTTATGGCATTCAAACTTCTAAAAGATTGCATATTGTATGAGCCCAGTTCCATGTAATATCAAAAACAGGAGTAGAGAGACCAAAAGTAGATCAGTGATTACTAAGGGTTGTGAAGAGATGGGAATAGGAAAAGACTGCAAATTGATTAGTGATGAATGCTTTCTAGATTTTGATAGTAGTGATGGCTGTAAACTGTGAATAATTTTAAAATCATGGATTTATATATCTTAAATGGATACATTTTATGCTCTGTAAAATACACCTCAATAAAGTTTTTAAAAAATAACTGCTTTGGGGCTGCATTTAATCTTTAAAATAATTTCTGAAATAATCATCTTACAATATTGACTCTTTCAGTCAATATCATGCTTTATCCTTCCAATCAATTAGGTTTTCTTTAAATTCTCCCTATTTTATTGATCAAGTTTCATTATCTGTTTATTTGTATGACCCTGTTCAGCATGTGGTATCTTGGATCAGTGAACAGGGATCGAATGCCCAACCCCTGCACTGAGAAGCAGGTAATTCGAACCAGGGTACCACCAGCAAAATCCCCCTATAATATTTTATAGTTTCCAATATTGACATTTCACACAAATATGGACATTTCATAGCCATGCTTTTCTAAATAGCAATTTTGTTTTTAAATTTGTAGCGGTGGTTGCTGCTGCAAATAGAATTGTGCCCAATCACTTCTCTGATTGTATGTATTAATTTTATCATTTCAAATGTTTATTCCTCTGGATTTTTTATATAAATAGATAGTGCATCTCTAAATAATCACGTTTTATTTCTTCCCTCCAGGTGCAATAACTTTTTCTTGTTATTCTTTTCTTTTTTCCTGTTGTTCTTGATTTTGACTTATTTTTACCCAATTGGCTTTTATTTCCAATGTTGAACAGATGGTGCAGTAAAGGTCTTATAAGTATCCTTCGTATACTGGGGGAAAATATTTCAATATTTCATGCTCAAATAGGAGGTGTTTTTTGGGGTTTTTCATATACCTTTCTAACATGAAAGCAATTCCATATTATTCATAATTTTCCTGTAGGTTTTATATGCAATCAGTCATGTTACCATTTTACAATTTTACTTTCAATAGAATGAGAAAAATTTTAAATGTTTTTGAAATATCTCTTTCCTTCAATGTTGACGAATTATACATTCCTGAAATAAAACCACAAAAATCATTCTGTATTTTCCTCCTTTGAAAAATCACTGCATATATCATATTTAGATTAAGATGATTTTCTTCCTCCATTATCACAAAGAGTTAGGACTGAATCCATTAATATTGTGTAACTTGACATGCTTTGTTATCAAAGGCTCTATGGAAGTTTCTGTTTTATGGTGGAAGACCTGGCATAGTTTTAAGTGTTATTATTCGCTACTCTTACCATTAGAGCTCCTAGAATGAACAAATGTTAAGGTTATACAGGTTTAGAGTTGTTGTACTACATTTGGTAATTTGCATTTTCTAGACATTCTATTTCATATAGATAGTAAAATGGCTTTGTAATACAGCTTTACTGTCTGTTTAACATCTGTAAAACTCATAATTGTTTTGTCACACATCAGTTCAGTTCAGTCACTCAGTCATGTCCAACTCTTTGCAACCCCATGGACCACAGCATGCCAGACTTCCCTGTCCATCACCAACTCCCAGAGCTTGGTCAAACTCATGTCCATCGACTCGGTGACACTATCTAACCATCTCACCCTCTGTTGTCCCCTTCTCCCGCCTTCAATCTTTCCCAGCATCACTGTCTTTTCCAATGAGTCAGTTCCTCCCATCAAGTGGCCAAAGTATTGGAGTTTCAGCTGCAGCATCAGTCCTTCCAATGAATATTCAGGACTGATTTTCCCCAGGATGGACTGGTTTGATCTCCTCCCAGTCCAAGGGACTCTCAAGAGTCTTCTCCAACACCATGGTTCAAAAGCATCAATTCTTTAGTGCTCAGCTTTCTATATGGTCCAACTCTCACAACCATACATCACTAGTGAAAAAACAAGCTTTGACTAGACAGAACTTTGTCAGCAAAATAATGTCTCTGATTTTAATATGCTGTCTAGGTTGGTGATAACTTTCCTTCCAAGGAGTAAGCATCTTTCAATTTCATGACTGCAGTCAAATCTACAATGATTTTGGAGTCCAAAAAAATAAAGTCTCTCACTGTTTCCATTGTTTTTTTTTGCCATGAAGTGATGGGATTGGATGCCATGATCTTCACTTTTTGAATGGTATGTTTTAAGCCAGCTTTTTCACTCTCCTATCTCATTTTCATCAAGAGGCTCTTTAGGTCTTCTCTTTCTGTCATAAGGGTGGTGTCATCTGCGTATCTGAGGTTATTGATATTTCTCCCAGCAATCGTGATTCCAGCTTGTGCTTCATCTAGCCCAGTATTTCTCATGATGTACTCTGCATATAAGTAAAACAAGCAGGGTGACTATATACCGCCTTGATGTACTCCTTTCCCAATTAGGAACTAGTCTGTTGTTCCTTGTCCAGTTCTAACTGTTGCTTCTTGACCTGCATACAGATTTCTCAGGAGGCAGGCCAGGTGGTCTGGTAGTCCTATCTCTTGAAGAATTTTCCACAGTTTGTTGTGATCTACACAGTCAAAGGCTTTGGTGTAGTCAACAAAGCAGAAGAAGATGTTTTTCTGGAAGTCTCTTGCTTTTCTGTTGATCCAATAGATGTTGGCAATTTTATCAACAACAAAGAATCAAATTGCTAACATCTATTGGATTGTCATTTTTATATAGATATAAAAGACTCATGTTTTCTCTATTCTCCAAGTGTCATTTATTGATTTTATTATCTTTCAAATGAAAATAGCTTTGACCCTTTTATTCCCCTCTACTGTAATTTTTTTCTTTGTCATGATTTTTCGTATTTGCTATCTTCTTCCTTTGTCTTTATATCAATTACCTTAATTTCACCAAAATTGCTTTTTCATTTCAAGTTTCTTTTCAAGCATGCTCAGATTTCTTTCTTTCTTTTTTTGTGTGTATAATGTATGCATTTAAGGCAATTAATATGTCACAAGACAAAATCTTGCTCTTACATTTTCCTTTTAATTCATATAAAATTACAAAATTTGACTTTGGATTTTTCCTTGGTTTATATGTTATTTAGAAATAGATTACTGTATATCAAACCTGATAAAGATTTTCATAATTTTGGTTATCAACTTCTATTTTAGGCAAACTAGTTAGAGAATTTTCATCAGTCTGGAAATTCTCTGTACGTCTATTACATATGGCTGATGTGCTATGAAATCAATCTGAAATGTTTATTTCTTGTAATTAATTAAAAATTAAATTTAAATATTCACATTTCAAGTGTCCACTTGCCAAAATTTGTTGGGGGCTAGTGCAGTGACACCATAGTTCTGTAGCTCTTTTAGTAATGTAACTGGACTCAGGAGTATATAGCAAATTTTTGGAAAATGTTCATGTGAACTTAAAAGATAAGAATATTCTATGTTAGTGTATGTGTGTGTATTCATATATGTAGTGGTTAACTGTCTAGTTTAGATATTTCTATTGCCTACTACTATATCTGCTTGCTTGATAAGCAGTGGTGATAAATTGTTTAAATCTCCATTTATGATTATTTACTTATTCATGATTTTCAAATCTGTGTTGAACTTATACTATTCAGTACATATATTTTTTAATTGCTAATAGCTTAGATACTCAACATATAATTAATAAACAGGCTCCATCTTTTGCAGTGTGGTTCTAGCTTTATACTGTGAGAGTACATTAACTAAAGCAGTTTGTGTTCTTTTTCGTCACTTTCCTGTTCATGGCTTTTGATAAAATAATATGGCTCACTAAGTTAGCAGTTATTAAAATAACTGTTTTACATACATAGCTGTGTTAAACAAAATATTTTAAAATATAAGCATTCTTAGAATTTAAATGGAAAGCTATTCCATATATATTTAATATAAATTTAAGATTATCATATGTTCTATTTACATATATTGTTTATATGTAAGTACATATAGTTAATACTTAAGTATAATATATTGTTACCTTGAATTCTACATTATCTTGCTTTCTTATCTTTTAAAATAAATAGTTTTAACTTTCCTTTATAAGAATTTATAAATTTAATATGTCTTAGTTCTATAAGTGCCCTACATTTTACAGCCTGCATTCTTTACTCAATAGTCTAGTAAGTTCATACTTTTGTACTTTTCTGAAACAACAAAAATATATAATTTCTCTACTATTTTCACTGCTCATGCCATTTTTGCTCCCTTGAATTCTAATACAAACATATGTTCACATTTTGATACTTTATCACTACTGTTTTACCTGTCAATATCTATTTGGATATATCCACATAAGTTCTTTTCTAAAGTTCGTCTTTCCTTTCTGCATATCCAAATTTTCAACTAGAACAAGAGTTTCTTCTTTATAAGACCTTAATATGTTTCCTTTACACAGAGTTATTAGGTAATTTTGACAATCTCCCTACATTTACAAAACTTTGAAAACAAATCCATCTAGCCATCATATTAAAAGAATATTTGTACTTACTATGGACATCCAATTAATCTATCTCTCTTAGGTCACTGCTGCTGCTGCTGCTGCTGCTGCTAAGTCGCCTCAGTCGTGTCCGACCCTGTGCGACCCCATAGACAGAAGCCCACCAGGCTCTTCTGTCCCTGGGATTCTCCAGGCAAGAACAGTGGAGTGGGGTGCCATTGCCTTCTCCAATGCATGAAAGTGAAGTGAAAGTGAAGTTGCTCAGTCGTGTCCGACTCTCAGCGACCCCATGGACTGCAGCCCACCAGGCTCCTCCGTCCATGGGACTCTCCAGGCAAGCGTACTGGAGTGGGGTGCCATTGCCTTCTCCTCTTAGGTCACTAGGAACTGTCATTTTAAATACAGTCACAACACGTATTTATGCAATAAACAGTAAATTCAAAATACTCTTAGTATTTTGAGTATTTATCTTGGCTCTATGTGGATTAACCATAGATTTTTATTAAAGCTAAATGCCAGAAGAGTCAATGTATTTGGCTGTGTAAACAAGGACATGATGTGTAAAAAATTATTTAATTGAAACCAGCAAAGTATATGATAACATGATATTTAAGGCTTACGTCATAGCTCAGCTGCTAAAGAATCCACCTGCATTACAAGAGACTTCAATTCAATCCATGGGTTGGGCAGATCCCCTGAAGAAGGGATTGGCTACCCACTCCAGAATTCTCGCCTGGAGAATTCCATGGACAGAGGAGCCTGGAGGGCTACAGTTCATGGATTCACAAAGAGTTGGACACAACTGAGTGACTTTCACTTTTAACTTCAAATTTTAAAAATGAATATTACAGAATTTTATGTTATTTGGTATCACTAATGAATGCTTCACTTGCTATAATTCAGTGACGTGGGTAATAGAATATTATTTATTTAGTTTATTAATATAAAATATTATAAAGATCATCACCATATAGGTAGCCATTAGCAGTTGTGATAGAAATTTCATATATTAATCTATCTGGACATAATACAGTTTGCAAACAGATTACAAACACCTGAGAAAAGAACAGAAGTGAAAGTCAGAGGAGCAGGAAAAGATATACCCTACTGAATGCAGAGTTCCAGAGATTAGCTAGGAGAGAAAAAGTCTTCTTAAGTGAACAATACAATGAAATTGGGGAAAACAATAGAATGGGAAAGACTAGAGATCTCTTCAAGAAAATTGGAGATACCAACGGAATATTTCATGCAAAGATAGGCAGAAGGGAGGACAAAAATGGCAAGGACCTAACAGAAGCAGAAGAGATTAAGGAGAGGTGGCAACAATACCCAGAATACCTGTACAGAAAAGCTCTTAATGACCCAGATAACCACAATGGTGTGGTCACTCACCTAGAGCCAGACATCCTAAAGTGTGAAGTCAAGTGGGCCTTAGGAAGCCTTACTAAAAACAACTAGTGGATGTGGTGTAATTCCAGCTGAGCTATTTCAAATCCTAAAGGATGATGCTGTGAATGTGCTGCACTCAAAATGCCAGCAAACTAGAAAACTCAGCAGTGGCCACTGGGCTGGAAAAGGTCAGTTTTCATTCCAATCCCAAAGAAAGGCAATGCCGAATAACGTTCAAAGTATCCTACAATTGCACTCATCTCACATGCTATCAAGATTATGCTCAAAATCCTTGAAGTTAAGCTTCAGCATTACATGAACAGAGAACTTCCAGATATTCAGGCTGGATTCAGAGAAGGCAGACATTCAAATTTCCAACAACGATTCCATCATAAAGAAAACAAAGGAATTCCAGAAAAACATCTACTTCTGCCTCATTGACTATGCTAGAGACTTTGATTGTGTGGATCACAACCAATATGGAATATTCTTAAAGACATGGGAATACCAGACCACCTTTCCTGCCTCCTGAGAAACCTATATACAGGTCAAGAAGCAACAGTTAGAACTGGACATGGAACAATGGACTAGTTCCAAATTGGGAAAGGAGTACATCAAAGCTGTATATTGTCACCCTGTTTATTTAACTATTATGCAGAGTACATCATATGAAATGCGGGGCTGGATGACTCACAGCTGGAATTAAGATTGCAGGGAGAGATATCAATAACCTCAGATAGCAGATGATACCACTTTAATGGCAGAAAGTGAAGAGGAACTAAAGAGCCTCTTGATGCAGGTGAAACAGGAGAATGAAAAAGATGGCTTAAAATTCAACAATCAGAAAACAAAGATCATGGCATCCAGTCCCATCACTTCCTGGCAAATAGCTGGAGAAAAAGTGGAAACAGTGTCAAACTTCATTTTCTTGGGCTTCAAAATCACTGCAGACAATGACTGCAACCATAAAATTAAAAAGCTCTTGCTCCTGGGAAGTAAAGTATGACAATATTAGATAGCATTTTTAAAAGCAGAGACATCACTTTGCCGACAAATGTCCGTATAATCAAAGCTATGGTTTTTCCAGTAGTCATGTATGGATGTGAGAGTTCGACTATAAACGCTGAGAGCCAAAGAATTGATGTTTTCTAGCTATGGTGCTGGAGAGAGTCTCTTAGACAGCGAGGAGATCAAGCCAGTCAATCCTAAAGGAATTAAACCCTGAATATTCATGTGAAGGTCTGAAGCTGAAACCAAAATTCCAATACTTTGGCCACCTGATGCAAAGCACTGACTCATTGTAAAGACCCTGATGCTGGGAAAGGTTCAAAGCAAGAGGAGAAGAGACCCACAGAGAAGTAGATGGCTGGATGACATCACTGACTCAATGGACATGTAGTAGTGTGTGTGCTCAGTCTCTTTAGTCATGTCCGACTCTGTGACCCCATGGATGGTGGCCCACTAGGCTCCTCTCTCCATGGAATTTTCCAGACAAGAATACTGGAGCGGGTTGCCATTTCTTTCTCCAGGGGATATTCCTCAGCCAGGGATTGAACCGGGTCTGTTGCATCACAGGCAGATTCTTTACCATCTGAGCCAGGGCAGCCCCTCGATGGACAAGAATTTGAGCAAACTCAGGGCGATAGTGAAGGACAGGGCAGCTTTGCCTGCTGCAGTCCACAGGTCACAAAGAGTCAGACACGGCTTCGTGACTGAACAACAACAATAAACTGGTATATAACTACAGATTTACATTCCATTTTTCTAGATTTTAGAAAGCTAAAAATTAGATGACAGTTTAAATTTAAAATGTAGTAACTTCTGAATTAGGGACAAGTGTCCTTAAATCAGAGAAGGCAATGGCACCCCACTCCAGTACTTTTGCCTGGAAAATCCCAGGGACGGAGGAGCCTGGTAGGCTGCAGTCCATGAGGTCACTAAGAGTCAGACACGACTGAGCGACTTCACTTTCACTTTTCACTTTCATGCATTGGAGAAGGAAATGGCAACCCACTCCAGTGTTCTTGCCTGGAGAATCCCAGGGACAGGGGAGCCTGATGGGCTGCCGTCTATGGGGTCGCACAGAGTCAGACATGACTGAAGTGACTTAGCAGCAGCAACATCCTTAAATATAAACTGTTAATGGAATTATGACTTCCTCCATTATAATAGAAATGACACAAGAAATTATGAGGAAAAGAAATAAATAATCCTAGATATAGCAAACATATCTAAAAGTAAAACAACCATTGAAGTTACTCTTGACAAGGCATAAATGTTCAGCTTTGATGAATGAAATGAAAGCTAGTTAAGAGCCTGGTGGTCATGTCCTTTGCTCCCCGATATCTTTTAAAAAGTGAAATCTATTCTCAGAGGTACTCGCCAAAGGACAAACTAATGGATACACTACATATCCAGAAGCTCCTATATTCTGAAGCTGTGTGATGAAATAAACTGTCTTCAAAATACCTAAGTGTAAGAATTTCCTGTTTCAGTGACACGGTGAATGAAAAATGTACTTTTTCCACTATTGTTTCACTCTGGGCCGTCACAGGGCAGTCTGTGAAGACCACAGACATTGTTTGATTATCACAGTAACCTGGCCACTCACGAGAAGAGGCAGGATTCTGGTCTGTAGAAGGTATGTGTTTCCCTCTCCTTCCTAATTCCTCATCTCATTTAGCAGGAGATTACAAATGCCAGTGTGGTTTGACTTAGGAACAATTGCTAAGCAAACAAATTAAAGAGATAATGGTATCTGTATTTGATATGTTGGTATTTTAATTTTGGGAGAAAGTAAGAATAAAATATGATGTATTTGGGAAGATTTCTTAAAATGTTCAAATTCTTGCCTACAGATATTATTCAGGTGAATACATACATGTATAACTGTGTCTGTTGATCAATACAATTTAAAGTGAAGTATCATGAGCATCAGGACAAGGAACAGTTAACATTGTATTTTGTCATCAATAGACATATAATTAAATATATCATTAAATATTTAGCTCAGTCCTTAAAAATAGAGTTTTAAAATGGATTCATAGAACTGTTAATGGTTAATAGAATTCTTCACAGATCTAGTTGAAATAAAAATCAGAATGTGGTACCACCAGTAAAATGCTGGATTAACTCAATTATACACAATCAAATGCTTTATAAAAACTTGATCATAATATTGAAAAAAGATAAATCACACTAATAGAGATTTCTGTCTAATAAATTATATTGCCTGATATAAATAATACCATGGCAATTGTATTAAAATAAGAAATAAAATAAAAGTCAAATTTAATATTAGGTGTTTTACATGCTTTATATCATACATATTTTTATTCTGATTTTGGATTAGTAAACTCATTTGCTAAATACTACATAATTTTTAAAGGTCATACATTGTAAGTTTCAAAGCCAGAATTCATTGTAGATCGCACTGACGACAGAATCCATTGACTGAATTATTAAAGCACATTATTGACTTATTATAACTGCTGATACAACTAAAGCTACCCTCATTGACTTAACAGCCTCAGGATCTTCCTGGAAGTTTGTACCAACATTGTTCTTCAATAAATGATGTATGCTTTTTCTTATCATTTTATGATTTCATATCTTAGCCATTGTCAATTGTCAATTACTCATGCAAAATAAGTGTTTATTTAATGACATTTTAACATTGTTTTGTCTTTATATGATAAAAAGTTTTGGAAAATTTAATATGTCATGTACCATTTTTAACATGTAAAATATTTATTTGATTTTTTAATGATTTCTTTTCTTAGAGCTCCACAATTACTCAAAATAGAATTATTTGATAGCATCTCATTCTCTTTTCATAAATGGATGTCCCAATTAAAGTAGTTTAGTGCAGAGTGTACCATATATGCCAATACTGCTATTCCCTCACCTTTAGAAAGCTGTCTTTGACTTTTAATGGATTTTAAACTTATCTATATAATTGGTGCACTTTGTTTCCAATATGGACTTTTAATTTGAACAAAGTTATAACAGTTTTGAAGTGTTTCTTTAAAACTGTGTGAAATTTGACTTTCAATTGATCAGGATATTATTATTCATGAAATTTTTTAGTTATCTACTAATTTTCATTGTTCCAATAAAGAAGTAACATTATGCCAAATAGAGAATATTATTTTTTTAATATTTATTTGTTATTCACTGACTGATGATTAGTTTACAATATTGGTTTGATTTCTGTCATACATCAGCATGAATTAACCATAGGTGTACATATGTCCCCTCCTTCTTGAATCTCCCTCTCACCTCCCGCCCATTCCCACCACTCTTGGTTATTAAACACCAAATGCTATTTTTAAAACTACTTACTCTATCCTGAAACAGCTGTCTATGGTCTACTGAAATGAGAACCAAACTTGGATTTGCTCAGCTGCTAAATGAGTGCTGTTAACTGATCTCACACATCACCCAGTTTAACCCTTCAAGGCTTCTTGTGATTTTATACCCCATTTATTAACTACTTATGTAAAGTTTCCATAGAGCACCATCCTTGACATTAAACAGCCACAGAGATGAAGAACCAAAAGGAAAACTACTCAGAACCCGAGTCTGGTTAAGGACGGCAGGAGACAGCAAATGAGAGGTAAGATGGTGAAAAGATCAATTTTAGCAGCTGAGCAGGAGAAAACCTATGTGTAATTAAACTTTCAAAATGCCTCTCATTATGTCAATGGAATAACAGGAACTACCACTGCAAGTGTAAAACATTTACCCGCTTACGTGATTTTATTGATGAGGCTTAAAGCTGGAGTTTGAAATACAGCATTCTAATATGACATATGTGCTTGCTGTGCTTAGTCGCTCAGTTGTGTCCGACTCTTTGCAGCCCCATGGACTGTAGCCCGCCGGGCTCCTCTGTCTGTGGGGATTCTCCAGGCATGGATACTGGAGAAGGTTCCCATGCCCTCTTCTAGGACTACCTACCCAGGCATTGCTGTAATTTGGAGTCTTTGATGTACAATTCGTGAAGCCTTATTTTCACTGAAAAAGGAATAGTATATTCTGGGAGGAGGATTGCAGTGGTAGATATTGTTTTGGGGTCAAAGTTGATGTCTTTGAATTCTCATGGATGTGGGATCTTTTGTTCTTCTAAAATAACTGTTTCCATCACTCCTTTCTCATTGTATCCTTTTCTCTCCTTGTAGATTCACCATCAGCTTGAGAGAAGCTCATTATTGTGATCCTGGGAATCATCTGTTTTGTCTTGATGTATACTATAGTGAGAGTGATAACTTTTATTTCACGTAAGTCAGGTTTTGAAAGATTATGATTGAACCTTTCATTTTAATGATTGTCAGTGCTTCTAAAATTTCATATTATTATGGAATAGAACTCTTATTTTAATGTGTGCATTTAGCTTAAGTATTGAAGGGTTATTCTGAGATTGTGCAAAATATAAATTACAGAATGATTGTAGGGAAAATTAAATATATACACAGATATGTTCTGATTTCATAACTCATAGATATACTTTAGGAAACTTAAATGCCTTATTGAGAAAAACAAATTAATTCTTGAGATTGCTTGAACCAAGTATTGTAAGAGGTGGTGGAGTCTCTTCTCTAAGGTTTTTGAAATATACACACCCCAGGACAGAGGATCCTGGTGGGCTGCTGTCTATGGGAGAGTCGGACACAACTGACACGACTTAGCAGCAGCTGCAGCAGTCTTCATTACCTCATTAATTATTCATAAAGCAATTTTTTACAGATCATCCTAAATCCTAAAAACACCATGTTTAAACTAAAAACTAAAATTATTATGATTTATTTAAGTAAAGTTAATATTTTAAAAGATTACTTCCATTTTTTTTCTAGGTAACCAAATATCAGAACAGAATAAGTCCTCTCCAGTAACAAAGATCCAGAAAGGTACATAATGATTTCAAACTTCTAATATAAATATACTTTGTATTTTGCCTCTCTCTTAGGCTAGGGAAGATAGAAATAGATTTTGGGGTAGAACATAAATTATAAATATTCCTAAATATTCATCATAAGAGAGGCTTTCTCCCTATGCAACAATATGATCACCATATCCATTATAGGCAATTGACTCTAATTTTATCTTGCTATAAGACATAAAAAATATTGTTATTCTAAAACAGAGGTTTTTAGTATCATATCTAAGAAACCATTGCCTAATACAGGATCATAACTTTCACCTATGTTATCTAAAGCATTGTTTTTACTTCTTCATGTTTGTGCTTCATCCATTTTCAGTTAATTTTCACATGTGACATAAGGGAAATATGATATATCTTTCCAACCATTTATTTGTCTTGGATTTTCAGCAATTTTGTTTTTAAAGTATATGTTTTGCACATCTTAGTTAAATATATTTCTGGATATTTTATTATTTTTGATCTATTTTAAGTGGAACATTTTTCTTAATGCTATTTTCAGGTTACTCATTGCTGGCATTGAGATCACAAGGTTTACCTTAAAAATCCAACTGCCTTAGCATCCCTAAAGGCTTTTTCATGATGTAATTTGTGTCTTCCTTTATAGTCTTATCTCCATAAAAAGCACAGGAATAAAATTCCTGAACATTAACTGACATCTTTAAATTTAATTTATGCCTTTTAGTCTGCCCCATGTTATGTTTTTCTAGAGCTAATGATGTACTGATGTCCCTGAGAGCTCAGTTGGTAAAAAATCCGCCCACAATGCGGGAGACCCGGTTTTGATTCCTGGGTTGGGAAGGTCTCCTGGAGAAGGTATAGGCTACCCACTCAAGTATCACTGGGCTTCCCTTGTGGCTCAGCTGGTAAAGAATCCGCCTGCAATGTGGGAGATCTGGGTTCGATCCCTGGGTTGGGAAGATCCCCTGGAGAAGGGAAAGGCTACCCACTCCAGCACTCTGACCTGGAGAATTCCATGGACTATATAGTCCATGGGGTCGCAAATGGTCAGACACAACTGAGCGAATTTCACTTCGCTTCAATAATGTACAGTAGAAGTTTTCCAGGGTCGATTACCGGAGCCTATATTGGAGAATGGAACAGAAGAAAATTCCGCATCTAAAACCATGGCTTTCAAAGAGAAACCAATTAATACAGGTATGTAGATAAAAGACTCAGACCAGCAAGTATGTTCTCTGCTTCTCTCAGTCAGTTGATGATCTGCTCAATTTGGATGTTATTTTAGACTCAGCCAATTGTGAAGTCCAGCTTTCATTTTATTTAATTGGGGAAAGAAAACTTAATCTTTCCCAAAGGTTAGATTCTTCTGTATACACGATATATTCTTTTAAATCACCATTTCTCAAAATAATATTTTTTTCTACGAAAAAATTCGACATATCTTTTAGCACATTATATGATCATTATTATATGCTCTCATATGGGTATATAGATCAGGCACTAGGTTAATGTAGCTCTGTACCTATAGATTTTATTCAGTCTAGAGAGTTCAAAGAAGTTGTTTTCCCCTGTGAAGTCCTCTCTGTAGAGGTTGTGAGGGAAGACAGTATTTTTCTAAGATTTATTTCCTAGAGAATTTTAATAATACTGCGCATATATTTGGAGGGATGTAAGTCATCTCCCTAAGGCCAGGAACTTCAGAAATGAAGTCCATCCATGTCATGAAATCAATGGCTTTACAAGGACTAGAAACGATTCCTTAAAGCTAAGTTCCAGAGCATTCCTTTCAAGATACACCCTGAATGGTCTCCGGACATAAAACACTCTTTTGTTTTCAAGGAAAGGAATGTAGAAGTAAATGGTCGTGTTGTGGACAGAAATGCTACTATTTTTCGGATGAATTGAAGAACTTCGAAGAAAGTAAAAAAATCTGCAAGGAAATGGACTCCACACTTCTTACGATAGAAGATAAGGAAGAACTGGTGACGTATTTCTGTTTTCCATTTCACACTGTGTTAATTCAGCCATCTGTTATTGTTATTATTATTATTATTATTATTATTTTGGCAGCACTTGCTCTTCCTTTCTACCTTGGGCTTTCTCTAGGTGCAGCGAGAGGGCTTCTCATTCAGGTTATTTCTCTTGTTGTGGAGCATTGGCTCTAAAGCGTCATCTGAGTAGTAGTGGTGCACGAGTTTAGTTGTTCTGTGGCATGTAGAATCTTCCTGGACTGGGGAGCCAAGTTGTGTCCCCTGCATTGGCAGACAGATTCTTAACGACTTAACCTACAGGGAAGTCCTGTTGGCTAAATTTTAATGCCTGATAATATTGAGTGTCTGTAGTTTATATTTGTAAGTTGATTCAGATCCAGATAGTACTCATATTAAAGTAAAATGTACAAGTAGAAATGAAATTAGAATTTCATTTAATTCATCTAATTCATCCACAAATAGAATTTTCCAGTATAGTAATGTAAAGATGAACATGAACCAATTAGAAAAAAAAATTGCTTAAAATATATCATTTTATTGGAGATAATTGTATTTTCATACAGATAATTTCATGGAATGTAGCTTTCTCCTCTCTGAAAAGAAAATGTCATTTTACTTCCAACAAATCAAGAAATACAACATTACCACTGAGTTTGAGGAAAAAAACAAAGAGCTCTATATGAATTTAAAGTTGAAGATCAATTAATTCCAACTCACACTGAATTTTGCCTCATACTGGTTTCCAATAAAATTGAACTAAATATTTCATGATACTTATCATTATCTTTTATTTGAATAGAGAAATAATTTACTATTATTCTTTCAAGAAATATATATACTTACATTCCAGGTTGACAAAAAATTTTTAATACTATTCTCTCAAAAATAAATAGGCACTAAGACTCCTTCAGTTTTCTGTACTAGTCCATTACCCATATCCTTGGCTTTTAACAACTCATAAATAGCTATAAAAATGTGAACTTGAAAACCATCAAGAAAACAAAGCAAATTTGAACCCAAAAAGAAGACATTTGTAGAATCTGAACTAACCTCCTTTTTACTCTAAGGAGGTTCCCTGATGGCTCAGATGGTAAAGAATCTGCCTGCAATGGAGAAGATCTGGATTTGAACCCTGGATCAGGAAGATCCCCTGGAGAAGGGAAGGGTAACCTGCTCCAATATTCTTGCCTGAGAATTCCATGGACAGAGGAGCCTGGTGGACTCAAGAACTAGTTTTAGAGTCACGAAGCCCTAACCTTTCATGCATCGTATCTTCATCAAAAATAAGTGCATCTATGAAAACCATGAAATTGAATTTCAAATTTTATGAATATATATGTAATTTTTTTCTGGATAGAGGAACTAAGTTTTTGCTGTCTTCACTATGGTAAAACAAACAAAAAAAACTAAGGGTGAAAATTAAAGCAGAATAAGGAAACAGAATTTATAGTCAGAAACCCTCTATTTGACTCTCTTTCACACATTACTTTGCTTGTAATAAAGCTGGTTATATTTTCTTTCCAACATATTTTAAGAAGATCACATCAGATAGTATATATGCATTGTTGTTGTCATTGTCATTTAGTCACTCAGTCATGTCTGACTCTTTTGTGAACCCATGGACTGTAGCCTGCCAGTCTCCTCTGTCCATGGGCTTTCCCAGGCAAGAGTACGGGGATGAGTGGCCATTTCCTTCTCCAGGGAATCTTCCCAAACCAGGGATCAAACCCTCATCTCCTTCATTAGCAGGCAGGTTCTTTACCCCTGAGCCACCAAGGAAGCCCCAATGTATATGCATACATGTTGTAAACATTAACTTACAAGATGAACATCAGTTACATTTGTATTTATCAAGTAATTTCCAGACACCTGTATAAACATCTCATCTGGTAGAATAAGGACCACTTCTTCAAGATGCTCACTTCACAAAAAATAAGCACAGTAATTGTGAAACAAAAATTTAAATGACATTGGTGTAAACCTCACATCTATCACACCTGAACCTCAATACAAACCAATTTTTCTCAGAATTTGTTCTTGAGCTACAAGTATCAGTTTTAAAAGTAAATTAAGATATTTCAGTCTGAAGATTAAATAAGATAGGTACAGGCCTTCCCTAGTAGTCCAATGGTTAAGACTTTGCCTTCCAACACACGAGGTATAGATGTGATCCCTGGTCAGGAAGCTAAGAGCCCACATGCCTCTTGGCTAAAAATCCAAAGCATAAAACAGAAGCAATATTGCAACACAGTCAATAAAAGCTTAAAAAAATGATCCACATTCAAAAATCTTTTAAAAAAAAGATAGGTAAGCTAAGAGAGTGTTTTTTTATGTCTCATTTATGCCACTATATTTAATAAATATAACTAAGAGTCTATTGTTTGAACAGAATCAGGATGAAGTTAATCTTTATACTTTTGTTACTCAAAATAATAAAAATATTGAAAAGATTATTATTTCATTCCAAAATTACAAAGACTTTTTTTCTCATAGAATATATCTTTTTTATTGCAGAACTTCATTCAAAGCCAACTATCCTATTTCTATTGGATTGGATTATCTCGTAAAGAAACCAGAAATCAATGGACGTGGGAAGACAAATCAAGGCCTTTTCTCAAATTGTAAGTCTCTAGAATAGATAGTAATTAATAAGTTCCATATTCTAGCTTATGTTTCAAAAAGTATAAAGGAAAATGCACACATTCAATATGTAGACAAATATGCATACATATATGGACATGCACAGGTGGCTCAGTGGTAAAGAATCCACTGGTAATGCAGGAGACACAGGTTTGATCCTTGTGTCAGGGAGATCCACTGCAGAATGGCAACCCACTGCAATATTCTTGCCTGGGAAATCCCATGGACAAAGGAGGCTGGTAGACTGCAGTCCATGGGATTGTAAAGAATCGGACCTGACTTAGCAACTGAGCACACACATGGGCATTTCATGTACCTACAGACACACACATACAAAGAATTTAAGTTTAGAAAATGAGTATATATAGAAAGGGAGGATTTTCAACTTGATTGCTATAATCCTCATAAAGTATGCTTTAGGAAAGGCTAGGGAACCAAGGGATAGTTTCTTATAAGGAAAGAAAAAAAAAAAAAAAACCTTAACTTTAGACCAATATTTCTTATGTTTGCATTAGTGAATGTCTATTTTACATTATTTATATGCCTTTATTTTATTTTAAGTGATTGGAAAGAGTCAAACGAAGGAAACTGTGCATATATTAAAGCAACGAAGATGTCTGCTTCTGACTGTTCCAGATTCATGCACTTCATTTGTGAGAAGTAGATAGCTTGTCTTGCTACCTAATGAAACAACAACCAAAGACACATACAACAACTTTTCCTTATAAAAACTCAAACCCTTGGAAGTCCAGTCTCTATATCTCTCATTTCAGAATGCTTTGTTATTGGCTGCACCTATATTCTAGCTTGATAGAGATACATTGTGGACCCTCCACTTTTGCCTCTTTCAAACATGGATCCCAGATCACACCAGTTATGAGCACAGGTTGGCAGAGTGAGAAAGTATCAGTGTTTCTCAAGAACCTTAGGACTGTGTAGTCAATTTCTGCAACTCACACAGATTTAGTAACTAATCTTGCAAACTGTTGTCACTGTCATGTACATTTTACCTGGGATTTAATGCCAGGAATAAGTGAAGTCATTATATTGTATCAATTGTATATGCATTTGCTTGATTCCTTACATTTTAGCAGAAAGACTGGATACTAACTGGAAAGAAAATAAATAGTATCTTGAATCAGATCCAAGTTTGTGACCTACACCACAACTAACAACTTGAGTGCTTTCTGGCAAGTCCAAACTTCTGGGTGTGTTTCCATATTACAAAGTGGCTGTATCATTTTGTATTGTATTAGCAGTGTATGACAATTCCATTTGCTTGTGTCCTGCCAACATTTAATATTGATAATCTTTAAAGCTATTTTTAATAAAGTTGTGGTATAATAAAGGTGTGCTTATATTTGTATATCTCGAATGAATAAATGATGTACAGCAACTTTTCATATGATTTCATTAACCACAGATCTCCTATGGTAAAGTACTGATTAAAGTATCTTGCCTGTTTTTATTGGATTGCTCACTTTCTTATTAGTGACGCACTATAAGAGGTACTACTGTATAAGAGTTCTTTCTTTACATATTTTGGATGCTAATATTTTATTAGACATGTGATTTATAAATGTTGCCTTCCAGTATACCTTATATTCTCTTAACATTGTTTTTAGAAGTTTAGATGAGCAGAAGTTTGTAACTAGATGAAGTGCAATTATTGTTTTAAATTTACATTTTTATATTTAAGAAGTTTTTAATTAAGAAATCTTTAATTAATCTGAACTTGAAATTTTCTCTCCTATGCTTTCTTCTAGAAGCTCTAAGTTTACACTGAATTTTATGTTCCATTTCAAGTTAAGTTAATCTGAATATCTGTCTTCTTTCACCAATATCTTGATTATTGTGAATTTATAGGAAGTCATGAAGCGATGTGAGTTCTCCTGATTTGTCTTTTTCAAAATTGTTTTGGCTTTTTTTATGCAAAGAAAAAAAAAGTTTACTTAGTGGCCAGTTTTTATTATAATTCCATTACCTGGTATGGTACATAAACTCTTAGCTATTTGAAAAAAAAGGCTGATTCTAAGATAGGGTGATTCTAAGAAGAGCCTGGAGATTTCTGTAGTTCTAGAAAATTGAGAAGTACTTAAATGATGAAGGTATGTCAACAGGATTGAGGATCTAGATAAAGAAATTACCAATGGCCAAAGCTGGAACAATTTAAGCAGCAAAACCAAAATAAGAAATAGCATTGAATTATAACCCCAAAATTAAATATCCATGAATACACAGTAGTTTAAAATAATTGAATACTTAAGTAAATGAGGGAGATGAAACAAATCTCCTGTGCAGAAAAATTCTAAATAGATAATGTAGATGCCATTGCCTAAAGGTGATGGGACTCCTTATTCCTTAAGTACTTATTGCACATAATGATTTGCTTCCAAAGAAATTATTATACAGTCAAATGGAAAGGGAAAATAAGAGTAACTTTAGAGTGGAAAATCTGACAAACACCACCTCAGTGAGCAAAGGTAGCATCAACAGTGGTAAGTCATGCTCACAATCTGTTCTCTTGATGTGATGTGATAAAATTTGCACTTTGTGTTCCTCCCCCAAACTTACAATCCCAATCCACAAATGAGAAAAATGTCAGACATTTCCCAATGAGGGATAGTCTAAAATATATCTACCTGGTACTTTTCAAGACTATCAACATCATCAAAGAGAATACAGAAAGTCTGTAACAGTCAAGGAGAACCTAAGGAGACATGATATCTAAATGTCATGTGGTTACCTGGATGGGATCCTGGAATATAGAAAGGACAAAGCTAAAAAAATTAAGGACGGAATAAACTATGGAATAAATTAAGGAATAAACTATGGATTTTAGTTACTAAAAATGTATACATGTTGGTTTATTATAACAAATGTGCAAATGCTTTAAAGAGGAAATTAGTACAGAGTATACAGAACTCTATACAATCTTCAAAGCTTTTCTGTAAATGTATATCATTCTAAAAAATAAAATGCATTTTGAAAAATTAAAATCAACGTGTAAATTTCTACAAAATAAATCTTACTCTGTTTCCCATTTTTAAACTTTTTTTAATTGGAGGAAAATTGCTTTACATTGTTGTGTTGTTTTTTATCATACAGCAATGTGAATCAGTCATAAGTATACATATATCCCCCGCTCTAGAACCTTCCTCCCACGTTCCATCCCATCACACCCCTCTAGATTGTCACAGAGAACCAGGCTGTGTGTTTCTGATTTTGATTGACTTAAATTCATAGAGCAATTAAAGGAGAAAAGAAATCATCATAATGTTTTGATTTCCAGCTTAGGAACATAGTTTATTTAACAATTTGTCTCTCTCAACTTTTCTCGTTAGTATTTTATAATTTTCAGCATAAAAATGGTGCACATGCTTTGGTACATTTATACTATCAGCTTAATGTTTTTGATACTATTGCAAATGATACTTTTTGTTTATCCCAGTTTCCAAGAATTTAATTTTAGTATATGTAAATATAACTGATTTTGATATGCTGTTCTATCTGAAACTATGTTTAACTTATGGTTAGTTTTAGGAGGATTTCGGAGATATTTTGGAATTTTCTAGGCAGACAGTTTTGTCATTTTGCAAATAAACACAGTTTTGCTTTCTCTTTCGAAACTATGTGACTTTTTACAAAAGAGAAGTAGAGTCAATGGATGTGGTAAATAAATTTATGGTTACCACCTAGACAGAAATTAAAAAGCAGAGACATTACCTTGCTGACAAAGGTCCCTATAGCCAAAGCTATGGTTTTTCAGTAGTCATATAAGGATGTGAAATTAAAAGATGCTTACTTCTTGGAAGAAAAGTTATGACCAACCTAGACATCATATTAAAAAGGAGAGACATTACTTTGCCAACAAAGTTCTGTCTAGTCAATGCGATGGTTTTTCCAGTAGTCATGTATGGATGTGAGAGTTGGACCATAAAGAAAGCTGAGTGCCGAAGAATTGATGCCTTTGAAGTGTGGTGTTGGAGAAGACTCTTGAGAGTCACTTGGACTGCAAGGAGATCCAACCAGTCTATCCTAAAGGAAATAAGTCCTGAATATTCATTGGAAGGCCTGATGTTGAAGCTAAAACTCCAATACTTTGGCCAACTGATGAGAAGGGCTGACTCATTTGAACCAGTCCACGGGGTCGCAAAGAGTTGGACACGACTGAGTGACTGAATTGAACTGATGTGGATGTGAGAGTTGGACCATAAAGAAGGCTGAACATCGAAGAATTGATGCTTTTGAACTGTGATGTTGGAGAGGACTCTTGAGATTCCCTTGGACTGCAAGGGGATCCACCCAGTCAGTCCTAAAGGAAATCAGTCCTGAATATTCATTGGAGGAACTGATGCTAAAGCTGAAGCTCCAATACTTTGGTCACCTGATGCAAAGAACTGGCTCATTAGAAAAGACCCTGATGCTGGGAGAGATTGAAGACAGGAGGGAAAGGGATGACAGAGGATGAGATGGTTGGATGGCATCACTGACTTGATGGGTATGAGTTTGAGCAAGCTCCAGGAGATGATGAAGGACAGGGAGGCCTGGTGTGCTGCAGTCCATGGGGATGTAAAGAGTCAGACATGACTGAACAACAACAACAACAGAGGATAAGGCGGGGAGCAATAAACTGGGATATTAGCATTGACATATACACATTGTGTGTTAGTTGATCAGTCATGTCTGACTCTTTGTGACCTCATGGAATGTAGCCCACGAGGCTTCTCTGTCCATGGGATTCTCCAGGCAATAATACTGGAGTGGATTGCCATTCCCTTCTTCAGAGACTCTTCCCAACCAGGGATTGAACCCTGGTCTCCTGCATTGCAGGCAAGAAGAACTCGACTCAATACACTGAAATGACCTATAGGGGAAAATGAATCTAAAAACAGAGTAGATACAGGTTACTCCTAAGACAAAACAAAACAAAACATGTCCTCCCAAATATATGTTCATGAGTAACAGCCTGTTTGACTCTCAACATCTTTTCCTCACATAGTAGACTTCAAAGTGCACAGTCAATGTTCAGTGAAGACTGTGGAGTCAAAGATACCCCTCTATTTTCCACATGATTTACTATGAATGTGTATTAATTTCTGATTTATGAAAATATTTTAAATGAATGAAAACAGGATTGATGTCAGTGAATCACATAGTGTCAATATACAAATATTTTTTAAAAGTTTTAGATGAAGTTGTGGACAACTAATACAAAATAAATTACTGAGGAAATTGAAAGTACTAGTAATTAAAGCAATAAAAGCCCACATTTTTCTTGAAAAATATTTGTATAACCTGTAGACATAGCCAGAACTTTGTTCCTCATAGGTTAGGATTGATTCGTGGATTTTTAAAGTGTTATAATATTTCACCATTTAATTACTTTGTAATTTGAGAAATCTGGATTTGAACAATCATTAAATAATGATAAAATGGATAAATACACTACCATGTAATTTCAACAAATATTCTCTCTCATACAATGCCAAAAATAGAGAAAATCTTTTAATATATGGAGTATCTTCCAGGCAAGCTGTATTTCATTTAGCTCTTTTCACCATCTAATATTTGTACTATATATACTAAAAACAATTTTATAAATACAAAACTGGATTTCTTTTAATAGAAAAAGAATCATACTACAAAACCATTTAAACTTTCAGATTGCATTGAATTTGAAGATGAGGGAATTTGAACACTGGAAAATGTATTGCTAACCAGGCAGGTAACACCAATAGCTGTGGAGAAACCACCCCCAACACACACCAAATTTAACATCAAAAAATGAATTAAATATTTCCCAAAACATCTGGAGACATAAAGATTATATTCTGCATAATGAATATTTTTGACCCACTTTCATTTTGATTCATTGTTGTCTTCACCTGTAGAATAAAAGTTAACATTAGACATTAGTTAACATGAATCCCAAGGTAAATTATTTCCTGAAACAATCCAGAGCCCTCCCAAATTCTATGTAGCTTACCTGTTCTGTATCCATCTTTGTTCAACAGTGTGACAACAGAAGCGTGAATTATGTGCCCACACTACCTGATAACACCTGTGTCTGCACCTTGAGATTGCACCAATTGGAGGACAAGCTTGGTCAGAACACACAGATAGGATGAGCTGTCTCGGCTGGCCTCTCACCTCTGCTTTGAGACTAGGAGGTCCTTGTTTTTATGTACGACTGGCTTCAGAGACATGATCTCAGAAAAAGGTAGCCAATGATCAAATAGCATTCAATATTCCCACACAGAAATTTTCCACTGGTTTCAGTATCTCATTTACTTCATACTGTCAGACAAGGATCTTAGAGAACTAAAAGGCCAAATTTTATCATCATTTCATAGCTCAAATTAAACATGAACTTTAGCAGCTAACATAAACTTGAAAACTCAAGGCCTCTTTAGACTCTCATGAGGGTAGGAAATAATCAATAACTAAATCCAAAAACTCTAAGAATAAATTACTTGACACAATTTATAAATAAAAATAAAAAATATCAAACTATACAGAAATAACAACCTATATGATTAAGAAGCATCCTAAGGATATACAACCTGATTGATACAATACAGTAAATATATACAATATTGGGTTGGCTGATTTGAATAATGGTAGATTTCCATTTCTTTCTTGTGTTCTCTTTAAGTTGCCTGAAGAACCAGACAATGGCTTTCAAAAAAAGACAGCTATAATTGAAAAGCTTAAAATTTTGAATGGGTTTAAAAGTTGCCCTTTAAAAGCATCAAAGTAAAAATGATCTGTTCCACTAGCCATAGCAACAATTAAAAAAGCATTGTTTAAAAATCATTACATGTGTAAATATAATGAGAATGTCTGTGCCCTGTTTAACCCCAGAAGTAAGTGCTATTTAGGCAAGGCACAAAGAAAAAAGGATTGTGTTTTGTTGTTTTTTTTTTTTAATCTTTTTCTCTTAAGAAACACATAGATCTGTGCACCCGAGGGCCACCCGTGCTCTGATACTTTACCATTTTTTCTTAGAAATGCATAGAGAAATGCCCCTCTTGACATTGAACGTAGAGTAGCTCGTCTCAGCCCTGCTGCACCCAGCACTGCTGCCGCTCCTTGGACGTGGGGTTGCTCCTCTCGGCTGCCACCCCTGAACTCGGGCATGAGGATGCAACAGTTAGAACTGGACATGGAACAACCGACTGGTTCCAAATAAGAAAAGGAGTACATCAAGGTTGTATAGTGTCACCCTGCTTATTTAACTTATATGCAGAGTACATCATGAGAAACACTGGGCTGGATGAAGCACAAGCTGGAATCAAGATTGCCGGGAGAAATATCAATAACCTCAGATATGCAGATGACACCACCCTTATGGCAGAAAGTGAAGAGGAACTAAAAAGCCTCTCGATGAAAGTGAAAGAGGAGAGTGAAAAAGTTGGCTTAAAGGTCAACATTCAGAAAACTAAGATCATGGCATCTGGTCCCATCACTTCATGGGAAATAGATGGGAAAACAGTGGAAACAGTGAAAGACTTTATTTTGGGGGGCTCCAAGATCACTGCAGATGGTGATTTCAGCCATGAAATTAAAAGACGCTTACTCCTTGGAAGGAAAGTTATGTCCAACCTAGACAGCATATTCAAAAGCAGAGACATTACTTTGCTAACAAAGGTCCATCTAGTCAAGGCTATGGTTTTTCCAGTGATCATGTATGGATGTGAGAGTTGCACTGTGAAGAAAGCTGAGCACTGAAAAATTGATGTTTTGAATTGTGGTGTTGGAGAAGACTCTTGTGAGTCTGTTGGACTACAAGGAGATCCAACCAGTCCATCCTAGAGAAGATCAGTCCTGGGTGTTCATTGGAAGGACTGATGATGAAGCTGAAACTCCAGTACTTTGGCTACCTCATGCGAAGAGCTAACTCATTGGAAAAGACCCTGATGCTGGGAGGGATTGGGGGCAGGAGAAGAAGGGGATGACAGAGGATGAGATGTCTGGATGGCATCACTGACTCGATGGACATGTGTTTGAGTAAACTCCGGGAGTTTGTGATGGACAGGGAGGCCTGGCGTGCTGCGATTTATGGGGTCACAAAGAGTCAGACATGACTGAGCGACTGAATTGAACTGAATGGTAGCTTCCTTGAATATCTTTGAGAGTGTTCCCTTCTTTTTCAATCTTTTCCAATCTTCAATAGCTCAAGAAGGATTGATATAACTTTTTCTTTATATATTTGGTAAAATTCACCAGTGAAGCCATTCAGACCTGAACATTTGTTTGCAGGGTGTTGTTTTTTTTTTTGTTTTTTTTTTTAATTACAGATTCCATTTCACTTCTAATGATCATTGTTCAAAATATCTCTTTCTTTTCTTCTCCTCACTTTTGGTAGGTTGTACATTTCTAGAAAATTGTCCGTTTCTTGTGTGCTATCCAATTTGTTGACATGTGTTCATAGTATTTTCTTACTTTTTTTTAAAATTTCTTTAGTATATGTTATTATTTCACCTATTTCTTTTTTCTTTTGCTTATTTGGGTTCTTTCTCTTGGTGAGCCTGGCTAGAAGTATGTTGATTTTGCTTACCTTTAAGAAAAACAGCTCTTTTTTATTGATATGTCCTACTGTTTTTGTATCTATTTTACTTATTTCCTCTCTAATCTTTACTATTTCCTTCCTTCTTTGGGCTATAGGTTTTATTTGTTACTCTTTTTCTAGTTCTTTTAGGTAGTAGGTTAGGTTATTTGAGATTTTCTCCTTTCTTTTTGTTTTTTTTATTAAAGGATAATTGCTTTACAGAATTTTGTTGGTTTCTGTCAAACCTCAACATGAATCAGCTACAGGTATACATATATCCCCTCCCTTTTGAAACTCCCTCCCATCTCCCTCCTCATCCCATCCCTCTAGGTTGATCCAGAACCCCTGTTTGAGTTTCCTGAGTCATAGAGCAAATTCTAGTTGGCTATCTACTTTACACATGGTAATGTAAGTTTCCATGTTACTCTTTCCATACATCTCACCCTCTCTTCCCCTCTCCCCATGTCCATAAGTTTATTCTCTAGATTTTCTTCTTTCCTGATGAATCCTGTATCACTATGAACTTCCCTTTTAGAACTGCTTCTGCTGTGTCCCATAGATTTTGTAAATATCTTTTCATCATCATTTGACTCCAGATATTTTCTGAGAGCTAGTTTGAAGGTTCTAGCTGGGAAATGGATCTACTCATATACCCTTGACTGAAGACTAGTCCTCCTCTATCAGATATGGTTGTCCTCTTCGACAGAGCGTGCAGCTTCAGGAAGGACACACATGGAATGTTGAGAGAGGAAAAGGACACCCGCCTAGCCAACCAGATCAGCTTAATAAACCCTGGTGATCAATGGGGTGACAGATGTCACAATCAGATCACCCTCATATCCTCCAGGTATTTTCAAACTTTCTCTTTCATGTCATTGTTTACCCATTAGTTTTTAGTATCCATGTAATCTTTTTTTTTCTTTTACTTTCTGTGATTTATTTCTAGTTACATACAGTTGTGGTCAGAAAAGATGTTTGAAATAATTTCTGTTTCTTTACATAGAAATGTAATTTCATTACATTTCTTGAGGCCTGTTTTTTGTCCTGGAATGTGATCTATCCTTGAGAATGTTTCACGTGCACTCAAAAAGAATGTGTGTTCTGGGCTTTTTATATGTAACATCCTATAGACTTCAATTAAGTTCAATTTTCTATTGTGTCATTAGTAATCTGTTACTTTAATGATTTTATATCTAGGAAATCTGTCCAGTGATGTCAGTGGGGTGTAAAGATCTCCTACTATTTTTGTATTCCATTTAATTTCTCCTTTTATATCTGTAGTTTGTTTTATGTATTTATATTTAAGTGTTGTCATTTCCTATACCAGGGGATCTTCCAGACCCAGGGATCAAATTTATGTCTCTTGTGTCTCTTGTATTGGCACACTTTACCACCAGTACCACCTAGAAGCCATTCATATATTGAGTTCATATATTCTCAAGTGTAATATCTTCTTCTTGTATCTCTTTATCACTATACAGTGTCCTTCTTTATCTTTCATTATGAACTTTGTTTTAATGTCTATATTGTCTTATATGAGCATTGTTACATGTCCTTTCTTGTCATTTTCATTTGTATGTTCTATGTATCTTGTGATTTAAGTCATATTTTCCTCCCCTTCCCATTATTTGGTTAGTTGATATTTTTAAAAATTATCTTTTCTTGAACTACATAGTTTGACTTGAGTCTATGTTGTTATGTCAAATATTCCTAGTACAAAATAACTAGACATGATTGGAGGATGAATTCATGAATGACATAATGCCTATTTAACATTTCAATCTTAGTCATGGACAGGTATTTTATTAATATATTGTTCTTATTTTATTCTTTCAAGGGCATGCATGTTTGTCAGAGAAAATATGAAGATTCAATTTTTTTATTTAATAAGAATAAAAGTGAATATAAGAACTAGGACAGAGAAATAGAAATGTCATTTTTGAAAATGATGGTCTTTGTTCCAGGTACAATATGGTTGGAAATGTTATTCTGCAGAATAATTAGTGACAAATATCCTTAAATACTCACTGAAAATGGGATTATGATTTTTAGAAATTTTTCTATGACAGTAGAAGTGAAATAACAATGGATGTGAAGGAAAGGTGTATTCACTGACAAGATTTAGCAACCTAATTTTAAAAGTAAAACTTGAGGTATTCTAAGTTTGCAATGTATGTGACCAAGAAGGAACCAAGATAACTACATAGGTGATTAAATGTCCATCTTCTCAAATCTTATAGAATAAGATAACAATTTCTCAGAAGCATTTAAAAATGGAAAATCTAAATAACACACTTAAGAGTTCCATTTGCCCTATTAATTGCAGCCCAAAGTCTCCTATTTTCTGGAGGTATGTGATAAGCTAAACTCTCTTCAAATAGCCTAAGTGTGAGATTTTCCTGTTCAAACTTGAAGTGACACATTGATGACAAATCAACTTTTTTCCTTCTTGCTTCACTCGAGCCTTCACAGGACAGTCTGTGAAGGTCACAGACATTGCTTATTCTTGTCCTGGATTTATGTTTTTAAATTTCTCCTTTTATTACCCAGCTATAGCAGGCCTCTTTTATGAAAGTAACCTGACCTCCCCACTAAAGGATGCACAACTTTCTGGCCAACAGAAGGTATGTTTCCCTCCTCTCCTCTCTCTCTACTAGACCATCTCACTTAGTGGGAACTAACAAATGCTAGATGCGATGCCCTGAAGTATAGTTAATATACAACGAAATCAAGGTAGAGCATTGTTTTATATTTTTTCTTTTTTTTCCATTTATTTTTATTAGTTGGAGACTAATTACTTTAGAGCATTGTTTTTTAATAATTTGGGGGTAAAAAGAAATCATAAAACATCAAATATGATGGACCGTTTCTCCAAGTATTAAAGTTATTGGCTGTAGAATGTTACTCAAGTGCATACACACAGGCATATCTGGGTTTGTATATAATATTAAGTTAAACCCATAGACCTCACGACAGGGAATAACAAGTTTGGGATTTTATGATCAGTAGAAGGTAAGTTTGTTTTGTATAATAATATGTTAATATATTTTTGCTCAAACGTTATAAATAGATTCTTGGAAAGGAATTCATTGTATAGCAAAGGCCAAACATGATTCCTCATACGTGTATTAGATTGAACTAAAGAACCTAAATTTTCAATAAAAATCAGGTTGAAGTAACTTCCTAAGGGCTAATTTAAACTTAATTGTAAGTAATCATAGTATGCTTTTAGAAATCAAACATTGCATAAATGATATACTATACTAATTAAAGATGCTGATATAAATCAGAAAAGTCCCATAGAAATGAAGACTAAAATAATAATTAAAATTATTGAGACCTTGTAAGTGCCAGGTTGAGTGTTCAGTGTTACACACGTTATATAATACATAAACCTATTTGCTTTTAAGATTAGTAATATAAGTTTCTAGATAATAACTTTTTGAAGGTCACATGCAAATTTAAAAGCTGTAATTCATTTCCAGATATTTCTGACTACTGCATCAACAGTCTGAATTATTAAGTTATGTTATCTGGATTTTTCATAAGTAATCACCATCACTTCTACAACTAAAATGACCTTTTCTAACTTTAACATCTATAGGATCTTTCTGGAAGTTTGAACCAATGGTGTTCTTCCATAAATGACCTATACTTATATATCATTTTGTGGTTCAAATTTCAACCATTAAATCATTCATCAGCAACTTTTGTAAAACAAGTATTTTTTAGTCTTTTTATGTCGTTTTATTTTTCTTATATGTGTTAGTGTGCCATGTAACTTTTTCCAATGTGTGAAGCGTTTCCTCAATTTTTAATGATTTCTCATAACTCCTCAACCATTCTAAATAAAGCCCATTTGTTACCCCTTTTCAACAATAAATGTAAGTCACTAACTAATGTAATTTAATGCAGGAAATTGTCGCGTATGCCAACATTACTCTCTCCTCATCTTTGAAGAACTCAGTCTTTAATCATTATTGAATTTCAAAATTATCATAAATATAGGTGAATCTCTCTAGTTAGTAGAACATTTTAATTTTCATACAAGCACTATGATGGTTTTAAAATATTTCTGTGGAATTTGATTTTAATGAGGGTATTATTAGTCATAAACTTCTTTATTCCTCCCTAATTTATTGCTTTTCATTGTTTCAACCAATAATATATTGTCAAATACAAAATATCTTTTTAAGAAGTATTCTATGGTGAAATGTTTGTTTAAAGTACTGAGGAATTTGGAACCAGTCTTTAAGTTTGTTCAGATGCAAAGTGAGCACTAAGCTCTTGCCCCACCCATCTTATTATACTAAGGTTCTTATCTCACATACACCACTCATTACTCAGTTCACTTTGAGCACAGTCCTTGACCTCACTCAACTGCAGAGATGAATAAACCAAGGAGTAACCTATGCAGAACTGGAGGCAGTCAAGAACTCAAAGAGGCAGAAAATAAAACCTAAGGTTTTTAAAAGTTCCAGTTCAATAACTGAGCAGAAATTAACATATATAGAATTAAATCTTCACAATGCTTCTCAGAACCTTCACAGGGATGACAAGAACTACCACTCGAAAGGTAAAACACTTGCTAGTCACACAACAGAACTCTTCTGGGGGTGCAGCTGGGGTGCCGAGGTGTGGAGAAAAGTAGGGGATAAGTTCACATACCTTTTTCATGTTGAGGAAGAGAGCTTAAAATTGGTTATGTTATTCTAATGTGAAATCCAAAGGCTACTTTTATTCTGACATTGCTATAATTTGAAGTGTTTGATCAGCAACTCATGTAGCATTACATTTGCTGAAAATGCAACATATATTAGAGAAAGACTACAGGGGTAGAAATGGGCTGGGGTCCAAGTTTATATCCATAACTCCCTGTTCATGTGGGTTCTAGTGTATGGAAACTCTAAGCAACTGTCCCCATCACTCCTTTCTCACTGTTTCCTTTTCTCTGCCTGCAGGTTCACCATCACCTCCAGAGAAGCTCATTGATTGGATCCTGGGAATCATCTGCCTTGCCTGATATCCACTGTGGAGACAACGATCATTGTTACTCCCTGTGAGTACATTTTTGAAAAACTGGAAGGGGACTTTTCACTTTAATGATGGTCAGTCCTCTAAACATTTCATAATATTATAGAATGTGCCTATCATTAACATACATGCATTTACACTAAATGCATAATGTTATTATGAATGTGTCAAAAATACAAATTCAACACAGGATAATTACAGAGAGTACATATATGTATATTCTGATTTCATAGCTCAAAAGCATGCTTTAGGAGATTGAAAGATCTTACTGAGAAACACAAATTAATTTTTTTAATTAATTTTTGAGATTGGTAAGAGATGGTGAAATCTGTTCCTTTAGATGTCTGAAATGTATTTTTTCACCAAATCTTCATTACCTAATTAATTTTTCTTGGTAAAATCAGTTTTATTTCAGGTTACTCTAATCCTAAACAATAAATTGAATTTCAAACTCACAACTGAAATTTATATGATTTATTTAGAGCAATATTCATTTTTATAATGATTATTTTTTTAGCTACTGTAATACAGGAGCAGAATAACTCCTCTCTGATAGCAAGATTCCAGAAAGGTACATAATGATTTAAATCTCTGATGTAAATGCAATTTGTATTTTGTCTCGATCTTAGGCTAGTGAAAATAAGAAAAGATTCAGGCATAGAACATAACTTATAAAATCAGGCAACAAACATTCCTAAGGAATGATTTGGGAGAGTGCTTTCCCTAAGCAACAGTATGATCACCATGTCGATTGTTGGCAAATGACTCCATTTTTCACCTGCTGTAACATGGTAAAAGACAAATAATTTTGCTATTCTAAAATAGAAGTTTCATTTCTTGATTTTTAAGATGTGTTAAGAGAAGATAATGTTTGCTTTATATGGAGACATAAATTGGGGTATGAGAGACTGACCCTGTCTGTGAATGTATGAGTGAGATTTGTTTTATATGTACCATCCTTGAGGGTGCATAGATATGTTTTATGTGTGCATATATATATATATATATATATATATATATATATATATATATATACACACACATACCTGTTTATATCTATGCATACATGTAAGTTAACTTCTCTTTTTTAAAATTCAAATTGCCTTTGAATAGTAATTCACAATCTTTCCCCAGAATTTCGCTGTGGTTGTTGTCCCAAAGAGTAGTTTACATATTCCAACGATTGCTATTCTATTCGTTTGTGGAAAAAAGTGTTGAATGCGAGTTTGATGTCCTGCACTACTTAGAATTCTATTCTGCTTTATATAGATAATGAAGAGGAAATGATAAGATATTAAACGTTTCCAATACTTTGTTAAAGGCTTGATTCGGTCCATATTATCTTTGTTGGAATTCACTTGTGTTTTCGTACATATTTGTAGTTTGTCTAGTGATATTTGCATTATTATAGAATTTGTATTGTATACAAGTGTTAATATTTGTAGTTTGTCTAAGATCTATTAATACTCCATTAAACAATGGAATATGACTTTATGATACTTTATTTACATTTTTAAACCATTAATGCACATTTGGTGATTTCCAATTCTTTTGCTCCTTGTTAGCAGGTGTTCTGATGGACCCCCTTGTAAGGCTCACCTGTGTTGCCTACACGATTTTCTCAACACAGGAGGAAAGGCTTACCTGTGCCACCTCCTACAGCCAGGTCAATTACTCCTTCTTATCCCTCAGGCTTAATGTTAGATACAATTCACAGCTGTCAATATCCCCAAGTTGTTATACAAGGTGTATTCTTCTGTGGGATCTCTACAATTAATTCATGTCTTTGTAAATTTCTCTTTGTTAAACAGCTCTCAAAAAAAAATTTTTTTTTCCTCATTAACATTAGAAAACAGAGAAACTGATAAGTATAAATGTTTAAGTTAATTTTGAATCAAAAGTACAGACATTGGTTAATATTTATGGCAATATTAAAAGCTTCCAGCTTTCAACTTTTTGTATTTTAGTGTTACATTAGAATCTAACATGCTCATTTATAGCATGTTAAAGAATGAAAGACCCTATAAAAGAACACATCTTGACTTACCTTTTAAAAATTAATAAAATCATTTCATTAAAAACTGTTCAAGTGAAAATTCTTTATTTGGGGCTAGAAATTTCTGATATCCCTATCAATTATATCGTGGATTCCAGTCTCTTGTGAAGGTCACGGTTATCCATGGATGTGCTAAATGGTTCAACTTGAAAACTGCAATAAGTTTTTTTTCAAAGATTGCTATATAGAGGAGGAAAAGTACATAAAGAGAAATTTTTTAAAACAATATAAATGCATTTGTTTTAGTCAAATTATAGAAAGCTGAAGGAAGATGTTGAAAGTTAATAAAATGTTGATATCAATGTTGAAAAATAGGCTACTCTGTAGTCCATTTTCCTAATAACAAACTCATTGAAATTTTGTTAAAGACATAATTAACCATTTTAAAATATCTTGTATTCCAGTTACTTGGAAAATGCCATTGTTTCATGAGTTGTCTTCATAGACTATAATAGAATTATGCATTTTTTTTTTTTCGATTACAGGATAGAAGACTCTTTACCTGGTGAACGTACTGTGTTATACTAACCTTATGGGGAATAAGAGCAGAAAGTTGTCACTTTCCAAAGACATATAATTGCAAGCATAAGCTTGAGAATTAAAATATGAGTTTGGATGCTGTTGAGTAACTTGACCTTTTATGAAATGGAAATAATATTCTGATTGTATAAAATTTTAAATGAATTGTATTATTTTTTTCTGATAATGAATGTTTTTTCAAAAACAATTGAAATATAATTGTGTGTGCTCATTTGCTCAGTCGTGTCTAACTCTTTGAGACCACATGGACTGTAGCCTAGCAGGCTTCTCTGTCCATGGAATTCTCCAGTTAAGAATACTGGACTGGTTCTATTTCCAGTTTTTTATGGAATCTCCACACTGTTCTCCACAGTGGCTGTACCAGTTTGCATTCCCACCAACAGTGAAAGAGCGTTCCCTTTTCTCCACACCCTCTCCAGCTATTATTGCATGTCAACCTTTTGATGGCGGCCATTCTGACCAGTGTGAGATGATACCTCATTCTGGTTTTTGCTTTGATTTCATTTCTCTAATAATGAGTGATGTTGAGCATCTTTTCATGTGTCTAGTCACCATCTGTATGTCTTCTTTGGAGAAATGTCTGTTTAGTTCTTTGGCCCACTTTCTGATTGGGTTGTTCACTTTTTTGGTATCAAGTTGCATGAGCTGCTTATATAGTTTGGAGTTCTTTGTCAGTTTCATCTGCTGCTGTTTTCTCCCATTCTGAAGGCTGCCTTTCCAACTTGCTTATAGTTTCCTTTGTTCTGCAAAAGCTTTTAAGTAGAATTAGGTCCCATTTGTATTTTTATTTCCATTACTCTTTGTGAGGCAAGAAGAAGTAACGCAGCTTAGATTAGGAATAGGCCTTCCTACTTGGTAAGATTATCAGGCCACCTGGATACAACCAATTAGCCATTTAGGACCAATTAGCTTTCACTTAATAGTGACCGCTGGTTGCCAGTTAGGAAATTAGGAACGGGGCGGAAACCCCCAGGAAAGTCCCACGTGCACAAAAGTATTGACCAATGAAATTGCTTTGCAAACGTGTAACCAATCCGCTTCTCACCCTATAAATTTGTGTAACAGCTTAGGCTTGGGGCTCTCTGACCCACACCACTGCGTTGGTTGTGGGCGGAGAGTCCTGGCTTGAGTCAGTAATAAACTTCCCTTCCTGCGAGTTGCATTGTCTTGGAGGCCTTCTTTCTTCCCACTCGGGGATTCGGACATTGGGCATAACATTTGGGGGCTCGTCCGGGATCCCTTTACCGGGGGAAGAGAACACTTCCAGGACAGAGGGGAAGGATAGATAATAGCACCAGTGCTCAGGAAAACTCAGGGGGCCCAAAAACCCAGCACTGTGTTGTCAGCTGTCCGTGTGTTTGTCTTTGGCTGTCCGTGTTTGTGTGTGTGCCGGCATTGTCTCAGGCAGGACCGGAAGTCCAGAGTAAAACCGGGGCTCTGCTGTAAAGCAGGGAGGTATCTGGCACAGGAAAAGTCCAGAGTAATTCCGGGGCCCTGCTGCAAAGCAGGAAGGTATCTGGCACAGGAAAAGCCCAGAGTAATTCCAGGGCCCTGCTGCAAAGCAGGAAGGTATCTGGCACAGGAAAAGCCCAGAGTAATTCCGGGGCCCTGCTGTGAAGCAGGAAGTTATCTGGCACAGGAGAAAGCTTTCTCCAGCCGGCATAAGGCCGAGGCCAGCAAGCGTGCTGGAAGGCAGCCAGCTCTGTGGGAAGGAGAGTTCCTCTCCTGATCCCGAGTCTGGTCAGGGGGCCTGAAAACCCAGCTCTGTGTTGTCAGCCGACATTTGTCTGTCTGTGTGTTTGTCTTCAGCTCTCCGTGTTTGTCCGTGTTTGTGTGTGTGCCGGCATTGTCTCTGATTTTTAATTAGACTCTTTTCAGGCAGGAGTTTCAGTGAACAGGTGAATGGTTGTGGGGCAATTGATGAGGCCCGGCCAGGGCTACACTCTGGCGGACTCTGAAGGCCCTACAATAAGTGAGCCTCAGTAACTAGAGCCCAACCAGGTGAAACTCTCCTTTCACTACGATTGTCAGCAGCTGTTGCAGGAGCAAATTCTGGCAGAAGCACGGAAACGGGTCCCAGGGGCCAACGGGAGGCCAGCCGCCCAGCCTCATCTCGTGGACAAGAGGTTTCCTCTGTTGCGGCCTAACTGGGATTTTGAGAGAGCGGAAGGTAGGGAGTGTCTCCGAGTGTACCGCCAGACTCTGATGGCTGGCCTGCGGGCTACAGCAAGAAAGCCAATTTAGTAAGGCAAGAGCCCACTGAGAGCCCGGCAGCCTTCCTAGAGAGGCTAAAGGAAGCTTTCAGGCAATATACACCTATGGACCCCCAGGCTGAGGAGTCACGCGCTGCAGTCCTGTTAGCATTTGTAAATCAGGCAGCCCCAGATATTAGGAAGAAATTACAAAAGATAGAGGGATTGGGAGAACAGACGATACAGGATTTATTGAAAGCAGCTGAAAAGGTATTTAATAATAGGGAGACCCCAGAAGAAAGGGAAGAATGAATTCGACGGGAGGAAAGGGAATTAGCTGAGAAGATCAGGAAGGATAGAACGAGGGAAAACCGGAAGAACCAGAGGGAGCTAGCCCAGATTCTTTTTGTGGGGATAAAAGCCGGAACAGAATTGAGGGAACCTCGAGACTTCTGGACGAGAGAAAAGGAGAAACCAAAAAGGCAGGCCCTAAAGAAAGATCAGTGCACCTACTGCAGGGAACAGGGGCACTGGAAAAATGAGTGCCCTAAGAGGAACCTGAGGAGAGGTATGACCCAGAGACAGAGAATCTCCCCTGGAACTCAAGTTCTATATGTAGGGGAAGACAGTGACTAGGGGAGTCAAGACTCAGCACCCCTCCCCGAATCCTGGGTAACCATACATGTGGAAGGGAAATCCGTTGGCTTCATGGTAGACCAGTTTGGTGCAAGGAGCCATGAGGACAAAAAGATATTAATGATCTGGGGACCCACCAGGAGTCCCATTCGTTTTTGGTGATACCAGAATGCCCAGCCCCTCTACTTGGGAGAGACTTGTGGCTGATGGCATTCCCTGTGGATATGTTGGAAAATTCTGCTGAAGATTACATGTTAGATCTGAGGTGTTGGGACCCTGAAAATCTGAATCCTATTAGCCTGTCAAATGTAGGCTTTGTACCTCTCTATGGTGGAGATCAGCTTGCTCTTTTTGCACCTGAGGACTAAAACATCTGTCCCTTCTAGAGAGAGGCTTAAGCAAGTGAGAACTCTTGAGGCGAGAGTGGTTAAAGCAGGAAATGGAGAAAAATGAGATCCCATTCCTGTGTCATAGCAGTACTGATTATGCTAAGATTCTGTGGAAGAAAGGAGAGGCCATTGGGTTTTCCTACAGAGCTGGGAGAATGATCCCTAGCCTTAAGGGATGAATAAATACCCGTTGGCCTGGGCTGAAACGGCAGGGATGGGAATGGCCAAACAGACATCTGGTCGTCATCGAGCTAAAGGCCTAGGCAACTCCTGTGAGGGTGAGACAGTACCCCATGAGCCAGGAAGCTCGGTGGAGGATCACTCCCCACATTCGACGTCTCATGGATGCCGGAATTCTCAAGCAGTGTCAATCCCCTTGGAACACCCCCTTACTGCCGGTGAAGAAGCCAGGGGGGAGAGATTACCTGCGAGTAGTCAACAAACGGGTGAGTGACATACACCTCACTGTCTCTAACCTGTATACCCTCCTGAGCAGTTTGCTGTCTGAGTACACTTGGTACACTGTGTTGGACTTGAAAGATGCCTTTTTCAGCCTACCCCTGGCGGCCCAGAGCCAGGAGATATTTGCCTTTGAGTGGACTGAGGGGGAAAGCCAACCAGTAATCCCACAGAGGTTCAAGAGGCTCTGAGTGAGGACCTGCCACCCAGAGGTCTTTCTGCTACACAATTAATAGCCCAGCAAGAGGTCACCTGTTTGGGGTATAAGATCAGGCAGGGGCAAAAGTGGCTAACCCAGGCCATGAAGGCCCAAGACCCCCCGCCAGGTGAGAGAGTTTCTGGAGACTGTTGGATATTGCAGAGTGTGGATCATGGGGTTTGCTGAGAAGGCTCAGCCCTTGTATGAGGGAAGTAAAGAGACCCCAAACTGGACTTGGACTGAGCCAATGAAACAGGCTTTCCAGACACTCAGACGGGCCCTACTAGAAGCCCCAGCCCTTGCCCTGCCTAACCCAAATAAGCCATCCCAGCTGTTTGTAACTCCATGATTGCAGCGAGATACTGGCTGAGGCTCTGGCGGCACGAAAAGACTTAACTGATGTACCCCTAGACAACAGTGAGCTAGTATGGTTCACCAATGGGAGCAGCTATGTAAGAGATGGGCAAAGGAAAGCTGGAGCCGCTGAATATGGCTCCGTGAAGTTTTATGCATTGTGTGGCTTTGGTGGGGTCTTAAGTTGTGGTCTGACACACACTGCTGTTGTTCCTCTGGATTTGGTAAAATGCCGTATGCAGGTGGACCCACAGAAGTACAAGGGCATTCTTAATGGATTTTCAGTTACACTCAAAGAGGATGGTTTCCGTGGTTTGGCCAAAGGATGGGCCCCGACCCTCATTGGCTACTCCCTGCAGGGGCTTTGAAAGTTTGGCTTTTACATGCTTGGAGAGAATGCCTATCTGTGGCACACATCACTGTATTTGGCTGCCTCTGCCAGTGCTGAATTCTTTGCTGACAATTAACTTGGACCCGCCTCCCACAGGGGTTCAAAAACTCCCCTAATGAGGCTCTGAGTGAGACTATGGAAGTTGCTAAAGTTCGAATTCAAACCCAACCAGGTTACGGTAACACTCTGAGGGATGCAGCTCCCAAAATGTATAAGGAAGAAGGCTTAAAGGCATTCTACAAGGGGGTTGCTCCTCTTTGGATGAGACAGATACCATGAAGTTTGCCTGCTTTGAATGTACTGTTGCCGATTCCGTGGAGTCTGTATTGAATAAGGAGAAGGGTAACAGTGCCTCTCAGATCCTCAAGAGACTTGGATTTAGAGGTGTATGGAAGGGTATCATCATGATCGGCACTCTGACTGCACTACAGTGGTTTATCTATGATTCTGTGAAGGTCTACTTCAGGCTCCCTCTCCCTCCTCCCCCTGAGATGCCAGAGTCTGAAGAAGAAGCTTGGGTACACTCAGTAGATAAATGAAAGCAAATATGGACTCAATCTGCATATTGATCAGTGTTTGAGGAAAATACAACTGGACGAGAGATAATCCAGGCTTGCGAAGCATAAACGAGGTACCGAGGGGAAGAGCCAGGGCCATACTGGGAGATAGATTTCACTGAGGTAAGGCCAGGCAAGTACAGGTATCGCTATATGTTGGTTCTGGTAGATACCTTCTCAGAGTGAGTGGAAGGGAGAGCTTAGAGGAGATAGTGCCTAGGTACGGGCTGCCGGTGACTATGGGCTCTGATAATGGACCTGCCTTTGTGAGCCAGATTGTACAAGGGCTGGCCCAAGCTCTGGGGACGAAATGGAAGTTACATTGTGAATATAATCCCCAGAGCTCAGGACAGGTTGAGAGAATGAATCAGAACGAAGTTGGCAATAGAGACTGGCAGGGACTGGGTGACCCTCCTTCCCTTCGCACTCTTTCAGGCATGTAACACCCCTTATAAGCTGCCCTTTTGAGATTCTGTATGGAAGACCCCTCCTGTGTGTATTAGAACCTAGATGGAAAGGCCCTTATGTTGTTTTCCTTACCACTCCTACTGCTGTAAAGGTCTATGGGATTGGACCCTGGGTTCATTGCAATCACATGCGGCAAGCCACACCGGAAGAACAGGAGAAGAATGGAAAGCCAGACCTCACCCGTCAAATCCTTTGACTCATCTGCTGGGAGGTCTCCTAATTCTCCTGCTGATTATTGCAGGAGCTGAAGCTGTGTAACCTCTTGTGATGGGCCCTGGGAATGGGACATAGGAAACAGAGATTTGGTAGACCTGAGTGTGGCGCAACCCGCAGGGCCAAGTACCTCAGATATGGGTGAACCAAGCTTTACTATCTCTGCAAGGCCAAGGGCTTTCCTCCCTACGAGCTGCTGTACCTGACTTGATTTTTCTCCAACAGGGTAGGGTCTGCGAGGTTTCTATGCAGACCATACAAGAGTGGTAAGAGAATCAATCAGTCATTTAGAGAAGTCTTTGACTTCCTTGTCTGAGGTGGTCTTGATTAGAAAGAGAGAAAGGGAAGCCCAGCAGAGATGGTTTGAGTCTTGTTTTCAACTACCGTAATTTCCACCCTCCTGGGTCCACTTATAGTGTCAGCGGCCCAAGATGGAAAAGAGGAAGATTCCTCTACTTGAACAACAGACAGGGGGGAATGTGAGGCGAGCAGAAGTAACGCAACTTAGATTAGGAGTAGGCCTTCCTACTATCAGGTAGCTTTCGCTTAACAATGACCACTGTTTGCCAATTAGGACCAATTAGCTTTCACTGATGTTTGCCAATTAGGAAATTAGGAACGGGGCAGAAACCCCCAGGAAAGCCCCGCGCGCGCGAAAGTATTGACCAATGAAATTGCGTTGCACACATGTAACCAATCCGCTTCTCACCCTATAAATTTGTGTAACAGCTTGGGCTCGGGGCTCTCTGACCCACACCACTGCGTTGGTTGCGGGCAGAGAGTCCTGGCTTGAGTCAGTAATAAACTTCCCTTCCTGTGAGTTGCATTGTCTTGGAGGCCTTCTTTCTTCCCGCTCGGGGATTCGGACATCGGGCATAACAATGTTAATGAAGTAAGGGTCTGTTTATGTCACAATGCCTTTTCATAACATAGTAGACTTCAAAGTGCACAGTGTTCAGTGAAGACTGTGGAGTCAATGACAACCGTCTATTTTCCACATGACGTACTATGAATATATCTTAATTTCTGATTTATGAGATTATTTTAAATAAACAAATACAAAATTGATATCACTGAATGTCATAGCATCAATACACAAATATTTTAAAATTTTTAGATGAATTTGCAGATGACTAATGCCAAATATTGACACCACCCTTATGGCAGAAAGTGAAGATGAACTAAAAAGCCTCTTGATGAAAGTGAAAGAGGAGAGTGAAAAAGTTGGCTTAGAGCTCAACATTCAGAAAACTAAGATCATGGCATCTGGTCCCATCACTTCATGGGAAATAGATGGGGAGACAGTGGAAACAGTGTCAGACTTTATTTTTTTGGGCTCCAAAATCACTGCAGATGGTGATTGCAGCCATGAAATTAAAAGATGCTTACTCCTTGGAAGGAAATTTATGACCGATGTAGATAGCATATTAAAAAGCAGAAACATTACTTTGCCAACAAAGGTCCATCTAGTCAAGGCTATGGTTTTTCCAGTGGTCATGTACAGGTGTGAGAGTTGGACTGTGAAGAAAGCTGAGCACTGAAAAATTGATGCTTTTGAACTATGGTGTTGGATAAGACTCTTGAGAGTCCCTTGGACTGCAAGGAGATCCAACCAGTCCATCCTAGAGAAAATCAGTCTTGGGTGTTCATTAGAAGGACTGATGTTGAAGCTGAAACTCCAATATTTTGGCCACCTCATGCGAAGAGGTGACTCATTGGAAAAGACTCTGATGCCTGGAGGGATTGGGGGCAGGAGGAGAAGGGGACGACAGAGGATGAGATGGCTGGATGGCATCACCACTCGATGGGCATGAGTTCGAGTAAACTCCAGGAGTTGGTGATGGACAGGGAGGCCTGGCGTGCTGTGATTCATGGGGTCACAAAGAGTCAGACACGACTGAGCGACTGAACTGAACTGAATACCAAATATAGGATGAGTATGGGCTTCCCTCATAGTTGAGTTGGTAAAGAATCCGCATGCAGTGCAGGAGACCCTTATTCAATTCCTGCGTTGGAAAGATCCATTGGAGAAGGGATAGGCTGCCCACTCCTGTATTCTTGGGCTTCCCTTGTGGCTCAGCTGGTAAAGAATTTGCCTGCAATGAGGGAGACCTGGGTTCAAATCTGGGTTGGGAAGATCTCCTGGAGAAGGGAATTCTCCAGTGTTCTGGCCTGGAGAATTCCATGGCCTGTATAGTCCATGGGATCTCAAAGAGTTGGACATGACTGAGAGACTTTCGCTTTCACTCACTTCCACTTTCAATACAAAATAAATTACTGTGGAGTTTGAAAGTACTAGTAAAAAAAGGAATAAAAACCCATATTTTTCCTGAAAAATATTTTTATGACCTATAAACATTGTCAGAACTTTGTTTCTCATAGGTTAGGATTGACTCTTGGGTTTGTAAATGTCTTAATATTTTACCATTTAGTTACTTTGTAATTTGAGAAATTTGGATTTGAACAATCATTAAATAATGATAAAATGGATAAATATACTACCATTTAATTTTCAGCAAATATTCTCCCTCATACAATGCCAAATTATAGAGTAAATCCTATAATAGATAAAATAAATTCCAGGCAAACTATTTTCATTTAGCTTTATTCACCATTGACTACTTGTATTATATGCACAAAAAAATAAATTTACGAAAGCAAAACTAGGTTTATCTTGATAGAAATGAAACCATTTAAACTTTCATATTGCATTGAATTATCAGATGAGGGAATTTGAACATTGGAGAATTTATTGCTAACGAGGCAGGTAATACCAATAGCTGTGGAGAAACCACCACCCCCCCCCCACACACACAATTTAGCATCAAAAAATGAATTAAATATTTCCCAAAACATCTGGAGATATAAAGATTATATTCTGCATAATATATTTTGACCCACTTTCGTTTTGATTCATTATTGTCTTCATCTGTAGTTAACATTAATATTAATTAACAAGTACCTCAAGGTAAATTATTCCCTGCAACAATCCAGAGCCCTCCAAAATTTCTACATAGCTTACCTATAGCAAGTTCTCCTGTATCCCTCTTGTTCAACAATGTGACAGCAGAATTACATGCCCACACTGCCTGATAACATCTGTGTCTGTGCCTTGAGATTTCATCAATTGGAGGACAACTTGATCAGAACACAGCTAGGACGAGCTCTCTCAGCTGGCCTTTCATCTCTGCTTTAAGAGTAGGAGGTCCGTGTTGATATTTATGACTGGCTTCAGAGACATGATGTCAGAAAAAGATAGCCAATGATCAAATAACATGCAATATCCCCACTCAGAAAGTTCCTGGGGGTTTCAGTATTTCATTTACTTCACACTCTGTCAGACAAGAATCATAGAGAATTAAAATGCCAAATTTTATCATCATCTCACAGATCAAACCAAACATGAATTTTAGCAGCCAACATAAACTTGAAAAATCAAAGCCTCTTCAGACTCATGAGGGTAGGAAATAGTCAATAACTAAATTCAAAACCTCTAAAAATAGATTAGTTGGTGATTTATAGATAAAAATAAAAAATATCAAACTGTACATAAATATCACCCTAAATGTTTAAGCACATACTGAGCATAGCCAAACTGATTGACGCAATATAGTAAATATATGCAATATTGGGTTGACTGATTTGAATAATGGCAGATTTCTTTGTCTTTTTTGTGTTCTGTTTAAATTGTCTGAAGAAACAGACATTGGCTTCCAATAAAAAATGGCAACTATAATTCAAAAGCTTAAAATGTTGAGTGGTTTTGAAAGTTGCCCATTAAAAGCATCACAATCAAAATGATCTGTTCCACTAGATACCCTTGACTGAAGACCAGTCCTTCTCTATCAGGGATGGTTGTCCTCTTCAACCGAGTGTGCAGCTTCGAGAGCAACACACATGGAATGATGAGGGAGGAAAGGGCCACCCACATAGCCAGCCAGATCAGCTGAATCATCCCCAGAGATCAATGGGGTGATGGAAGTCAAAACCAGATCAGTCTCACATACTCCAGGTATTTTCTGACTTTCTCTTTCATGTCATCGGTTACCCATTGGTTCTTAGTATCATGTTTGTAGTATCTATGTAATTATCTTTTTTTTTTCTTTTCCTTTCTGTGGTTTATTTCCAGTTACATACAGTTGTCGTCAGAAAAGATGTTTGAAATAATTTCTATCCATTACATTTCTTGAGGCTGGTTGTGTGTCCTGGAATGTGATCTATCCTTGAGAATGTTTCACGTGCACTTAAAAACAAAGTGTGTTCTGGGGTTTTTGTATGTAAACAGTCCTGCAGACATCAATTAAGTTCAACTGTTCTATTGTGTCATTAAGAATCTTGGTTACCTTATTTTATATCTGGCATATCTGTCCAGTGATGTCAATGTGGTGTTAAGATCTCCTACTATTATTGTATTCCCTTTAATTTCTCTTTTTATATCATTAGTGTTTGTTTTATGTATTTAGGTGTTGTCATTTCCTATACCAGAGGAACTTCCAGACCCAGGGATCAAATTCATGCCTCTTGTGTCTCTTGCATTGATAGGCAGATTCTTTAGACCGGTACCACCTAGGAAGCCATTAATATATTGGGGTCATATATTAGCAAGTGTAATATCTTCTTTGTGTATTGATCCCTCTATCATTATACAATGTTCTTCTTTATGTTTCATTATGAGCTTTCCTTTAAAGACTATTTTGTCTTATATGAGCATTGTTACATGTCATTTCTTGTCATTTTCATTTGAATGTTCTATTTATCTTGTGGTTTAAGTCTTCTCTTCATCTTCTTGCCATTGTTTGATTAGGTGATATTTTTAAAAATTATCTTTTCTTGAACTGTATAGTAGTACTTGAATCTATGTTGTTACATCAAATATTCCTAGTAAAATCCAACTAGTGATGATTAGAGGATGAATTCATGAATGACATAATAACTATTTATTTAATATTTCAACTTATGAATATAGTGTTCTTATTTTGTTCTTTCAAGGGCATGTGTTTTTGTCAGAGAAAGTCTGGAGATTAAATTTTTTACTTCAGAAGAATAAAACTGAATATAAGAACTAGGGCAGAGAAAAGAAGTGGTATTTTGAAAATGATGGCCTTTGTTCCAGACACAACATGGTTGGAAATGTAGCAATTCTGCAGAATAATTAGTGACAAATATCCTTTAATACCTGTTGAAAATGGGATTATGATTTTTAGAACTTTTTCTATGACAATAGAAGTAAAATAACAATGGATGTGAAGGAAAGGTGTATCCACTGCCAAGATTTAGCAACCTAGTTTTAAAAATAAAACTTGAGGTATTCTGTTTTCAGTGTATGTGACCGAGATGGAAACAAGATACCTGTATAGGTGATTAAACCTCCACCTCCTCAGATCTTATAGAATATGATAACAATTTCTCAGAGGCATTTAAAAATGGAAAATATAAATAACACACTTAGAGATCCATTTGTGCTTTTAAATGCAGCCCAAAGTGTCCTATTTTCTGGAGGTGTGTGATGAGCTACACTCTCTTCAAATAGCCTAAGTGTGAGAATTTCCTGTTCAAACTTGAAGTGACACATTGACGACAAATCAACTTTTTCCACTCTTGCTTCACTCTGAGCCTTCACAGGGCAGTCTGTGAAAGTCACAGACATTGCTTATTCTTGTCCTGGATTTATGCTTTTAAATTTCTCCTTTTATTACCCAGCCATAGCAGGCATCTTTTATGAGAGTAACCTGACCTCCCTACTAAAGGATGCACGACTTTCTGGGCAACAGAAGGTATGTGTCTCTCCTCTCTTGTCTCTCTATTAGACCATCTCACTTAGTGGGCACTAACGAATATTAAATGTGATGCAAGTGAAGTGCAGTTTATATACGGCAAAATCAAAGTAGAACATTGTTTTTTAAAAAAAACAATATGAAGTAAAAAGCAATAATAAGATATCAAATATGATGGACCATTTCTCCAAGTATTAAAATTATTGTCTGTAGAATGTTATTCAAGTGCATACACACGGCATGAATGGGTTTGTATATAATATTAAGTGGAACCCAAAGACCTCATGACAGGGAACAATTAGTTTTGGATTTCATGATCAGTAGAAGGTAAGTTTTTTGTACAATAATATGTTAATATATTTGTGCTCAAACTTCATAAATAGATTCTTGGAAAGGAATTCATTGTATAGCAAAGGCCAAACATAATTCCTCATACATGTATTAGATTGAATGCAACAATCCAAATTTTTAATAAAAATCAAATTGAGGTAACTTCCTAAAGGCTAATTTAAACTTAATTGTAAGTAATGAAAGCATTTTTTAAAAAAATCAGACATCACATAAATGATATCCTAAACTAATTAAAGATACTAACTGATATAAATAATAAAGATGGTAACGATAACCCTATATGCAAAACAGAAAAAGAGACACAGAAATACAGAACAGACTTTTGAACTCTGTGGGAAAATGTGAGGGTGGGATGTTTCAAAAGAACAGCATGTATATTATCTACAGTGAAACAGATCACCAGCCCAGGTGGGATGCATGAGACAAGTGCTCGGGCCTGGTGCACTGGGAAGACCCAGAGGAATCGGGTGGAGAGGGAGGTGGGAGGGGGGATCGGGATGGGGAATACGTGTAAATCTATGGCTGATTCATATCAATGTATGACAAAACCCACTGAAATGTTGTGAAGTAATTAGCCTCCAACTAATAAAAAAATAAATAAATAAATTTAATAAAAAAAAAAGAAATAGTACCATAAAAATGATGACCAAAATAATAATTAAAACTGATATTTATTGAGAACTTATAAGTGCCAGGTTGAGTGTTCAATGTTACATGTACTATACATTACATAACCTTATTTCCATTTTAGATTATAATATGATACTAGATACGAAATAACTTTTTGAAGGTCACATTTTGTCAATTTAAAAGCTGCAATTCATTTACAGATATTTCTGACTACTGCATCAACTGTCTGAATTATTGTTATGTTATCTGGATTTTTCATAAGTAATCACCATCACTTATACAACTAAAACGACCTTTACTAACTTTCACATTTATAGGAACTTTCTGAAAGTTTGAACCAAAGGTGTCTTCCATAAATGACCTATTCCTGTTTTTCATTTTGTGGGTTCAAATATTAGCCATTAAATCACTTATCAACAACTTTTGTAAAGTAAGTATTTTTTAGTATTTTTCTGTTGTTTTATTTTTCATATTGTTTAGTTTATATATGATTAGTGTCATGTGATATTTTACAATATAGGAAACATTTCCTCAGTTGTTAATGATTTCTCAGAACTCCTCCACCATTCAAAATAAATACCATTTGACACCCCTTTTCATTCATCAAAGTAAGTCACCAAATAGTGTAATTTAGTGCAGGAGATTGTTGTATATGCCAACATTCTCTCTCCTCATCTTTAAAGAACTCAGTCTTTAAGTCATTATTAAATTTCAAAATTACTATAAATATAGGTGAATCTCCCTTGTTAATAGAACATTTTAATTTTAATACAAGCACTATGATGATTTTAAAATATTTCTATGGAATCTGACTTCAGTGAAGATATTATTAGCCACGAACTTCTTTACTGCTCCCTAATTTACTGCTTTTCATTGTTTCAACTAATAATATATTGTCAACTACAGAATATCTTTCTTAAAAAGTATTCTTTCATAAAAGGCTTCTTTAAAGTACTGAAGAATTTAGAAGCAGGTTTTATGTTTGTTCAGCTGCAAAGTGAACACTAAACTCTTTGCCCCACCCATCTTATTATACTAAGGTTCTTATCTCATCTACACCACTTATTCCTCAGTTCACTTAGAGCATGGTCCTTGACCTCACTCAGCTGCAAAGATGAATAACCAGGGAGTAACTTATGTAGAACTGAAGGCAGTCAAGAGCTCAAAGAGACCGCAAATGAAACCGAAGATTTCTAAAAGTTCCAGTTCAATAACTGAGCAGGAATTAACATATGCAGAACTAAATCTTCAAAATGCTTCTCAGAATCTTCATGAGAATGACAAGAACTACCACTCCAAAGGTAAAACACTTACTAGTCACACAAAGAAACTGTTCTAAGATGTGCAGTTGGGGTGCAGAGGTGTGGAGGAAGACAGGGGAAAAGCTCACATATTTTTCATTTTGAGAAAGGGAGCTTAAAGTTGGTTATGGTATTCTAATGTGAAATTGGAAGACTACTTTTGTTCTGGCATTGCTATAATTTGAAGTCTTTGATCAACAACTCATTCAGCATTATATTCGCTGAAAATCCAACATATATTAAAGACTACAGTGGTAGAAATGGGTTGGGGTCCAAGTTTATATCCATAAATCCCTGTTCATATGGGTTCTCGTGTATATAAAATCTAACCAACTGTCCCCAGCACTCCTTCACTCCTTTCTCACTGTCTCCTTTTATCTCCCTACAGGTTCACCATCACCTCCAGAGAAGTGCATTGCTGGGATCCTGGGAATCATCTGCCTTGTCCTCATGTCCACTGTGGTGACAATGATCGTTGTTACTCCCTGTAAGTACATTTTTGAAAAAACTATAAGGGAACTTTTTACTTTAATGATGGTCAGTTCTCTAAACATTTCACAAGATTATAGAATGTGTCTATCATTAAAATACATGCAATTAGACTAAATGCAGAATGTATTTGGAATTTGTGAAATACATACAACACAAGACAATTACAGAGAGTATGTATATGGATATTCTGATTTCATAACTCAAAAGCATGCTTTAGGGAATTGAAAGATCTTATTGAGAAACACAAATTAATTTTTGAGATTGATAAGGGGTGGTAAAATCTACTCCTTTAGGTTTTTAAAATATTTTTTCCACCGAATCTTCATTACCCGATTAATTTTTTTTGGTAAAATAAGCTTTATTACAGACTACTCTAATCCTAAACAATAAACTGAATTTCAAACTCACAAACTGAAATCCTTATGATTTATTTAGAGCAATGTTAATTTTTATAATGATTAATTTTGTAGCTACTGTAATACGGGAGCAGAATAACTCCTCTCCGATAGCAAGACTCCAAAAAGGTACATAATGATTTTAAAGCTCTGATATAAATACAATTTCTATTTTGTCTCTATCTTAGGCTAGTGAAAATAAGAAAAGATTTAGGGATAGAAGATAAATTACAAAATCGGCAACAAACTTGCCTAAATAATGATTAAGGGAGAGTGTTTTTCCCTGTGCAACAAGATGATCACCATATCCATTGTTGGCAATTGACTCCAATTTTTGCCTGCTGTAATATGGTAAAAGACAAATAATTTTGCTACTCTAAAATAAAAGCTTCATTTCTTGATTTTTAGGACATGTAAAGAGGAGATATTTTATATGCTTGCTTTATATAGAGACATAAATTGGGGTATGAGAGACTGACGCTGTGAAAGTATGAGTGAGATTTATTTAATATGTACCAGCCTTGAGGGCATATAGCTATGTTATATATACACATACATGTTTATATCTATGCATACATGTAAGTTAATTTTTGTTTTTTAAAATTCAAATTGCCTTTGAATAGTAATTCATAATCTTTCTCCAGAATTTCATTGTGGTTGTTGTCCAAAAGAGTGGTTTATATATTCCAACAATTGCTATTCTATTAGTTTGGAAAAAGAAACATTGGATGGGAGTTTCATGTCCTGCACTACTAAGAATTCTACTCTGCTTTACATAGATAATGAAGAGGAAATGGTAAGATATTAAGTGTTTCAAACACTTTATTAAAGGCTTGATTCAGCCAATATTATATTTGTTAGAATTCGCTTGTGTTTTTGTACATATTTGTAGTTGGCTTATTTTAGGATCTCTTAATATTCCATTAAACAATGGAATATGACTTTATGATACTTTATTTTCATTTTTAAACCATTAGTGCACATTTGGTGATTTCCAGTTCTTCTGCTCCTTGTTAGCAGGTGTTCTGATGGACCACCTTGTAAGGCTCACCTGTGTTGCCCACGGGATTCTCTCAGCACAGGAGGAAAGGCTGACCTGTGCCACCTTCTAGAGTTAGGTTAGGCATTGGGTGTTGGGAAGTAAGAGGCCCAGGTCACTTTCATCTGATGGTGGGGAGGATACGGTTCAGTTCAGTCACTCAGTCGAGTCCGACTCTTTGCGACCTCATGAACTGCAGCACGCCAGGCCTCCCTGTCCATCACCAACTCCCAGAGTTTACCCAACCCCATGCCCATTGAGTCAGTGATGCCATCCAAACATCTCATCCTCTGTCGTCCCCTATACAGTCAGTTCAGGTCAGTCAGTCAGTCATGTCCAACTCTTTGCGACCCCATGAATCACAGCACGCCAGGCCTCCCTGTCCATCACCAACCCCCAGAGTTTACTCAAACTCATGTCCATCAAGTTGGTGATGCCATCCAGCCATCTCATCCTCTGTCGTTCCCTTCTCCTCCTGCCCCCAGCCCCTCCCAGCATCAGGGTCTTTTCCAATGAGTCAACTCTTCGCATGAGGTGGCCAAAATATTGGAGTTTCAGCTTCAACATCAGTCCTTCCAATGAACACCCAGGACTTATCTCCACTGGGATGGAGCAGTTGGATCTCCTTGCAGTCCAAGGGACTCTCAAGAGTCTTCTCCAACACCTCACTTCAAAAGCATCAATTCTTTGGCGCTCATCTTTCTTCACAGTCCAACTCTCACATCCGTACAAGACCACTGGAAAAACCATAGCCTTGACTAGACGGACCTTTGTTGGCAAAGTAATGTCTCTGCTTTTTAACATACTATCTAGATTGGTCATAACTTTCCTTCCAAGGAGTAAGCATCTTTTAATTTTACAGCTGCAATCACCATCTGCAGTGATTTTGGAACCCAGAAAAATTAAGTCTGACACTTTTTCCCCATCTATTTCCCATGAAGTGATGGGACCAGATGCCATGATCTTAGTTTTCTGAATGATGAGTCTTAAGCCAACTTTTTCACTCTCCTCTTTCACTTTCATCAAGTCCCCTATACAAGATGCCCATAATTATTGTTCCCGCACCTCCCATCTTGTTCTCTCATCATGGAGAAGTCATTAGAGATTACAGAGGATTAGGGCTACTGGATAGTCTCAAACCTCTTCACTTTTCTCTTCCCACCATGCAGGGTTCTTCTTTCTTGTGTCTTTCATTAGTTCCCGTGTCTACAGTTGAACTGAGCAGGGAGTAACAGACAGAAATGATTCTCTGACCCCTTGTCTTGTCCACTGGATTCCACAGAAATAGATTGCTTTGGGGTTTATCTAGTCAAAGAACGGTGTCAGACTCAGAAAACTAAATCTTCGGCTCTCATGTCACTTATTTTCTCAATTTCATTCCCTTAATTTTCTTCTAAAACTGAAATTCTGAGGATTGTATAATATTAGAGAAATGCAATGATATACTCACAGTATCCAGAAAAAAGAACATCACGGAATCTTAAAACTTATTTAAAGCCTTGTTATGTTAGTTTTGACATGAGTAAAAACTAAATTACATGAATCAGAATTTTCCTTACTGCACATATTCTATTCAATTACTCCACCTTCTTATCCCTCAGGCTTAAGGTTAGATACAATTCACAGCTGTCAATATCCCAAGTTTTGATATACTAAGTGTATTATTTGTTGGATATGTACAACTAAGTCATGTCTTTGTAAATACTCCCTTTATACAATGGTCCTCAAAAAAAATTCCTTATTAACATTAGAAAACTGTGGAACTGATAAGTATATATATTTGAATTAATTTTGAGTCAAAAGTACAGACATGGTTAATATTTATTGCAATATTAAAAATTCCAGCTTACAACTTTTATGATTTTAGTATTACATTTGGAATTTAACCTGCTCATTCTATTCAGAGAACTAAGTTCAGTTCAGTTCAGTTGCTCAGTCAAGTCCAACTCTGAGACCCAATGGACTGCAGTCTAGCCTGCCAGGCTTCCCTATCCATCTCCAACTCCTGGAGCTTGCTCAATCTCACATCCATTGAGTTTTCCATCCAACCATCTCATCCCCTGTCATCCTTTTCTCCTACCTTCAATCTTTTCCAGCATCAGGGTCTATTCCAAGGAGTCGTTTCTTCACAGCAAGTGACCAAAGTATTGGAGTTTCAACTTCAGCATCAGTCTTTCCAATGAATATTCAGGGCTGATTTCCTTTAAGCTTGCCTGGTTTGATTTCCTTGCAGTCCAAGAGACTCTCAAGAGTCTTCTCCAACACCACAGATCAAAAGCATCAGTTCTTTTATTATGTTGAGGTATGTTCCTTCTATTCCTGCTTTCTGGAGAGTTTTAATCATAAATGGGTGTGAATTTTGTCAAAGGCTTTCTCTACATCTATTAAGATAATCATATGGTTTTTATCTTTCAGTTTGTTAATGTGGTGTATTACATTGATTGATTTGCAGATATTAAAGAATCCTTGCATTCCTAGGATAAAGCCCTACACTTGGTCATGGTGTATATTTTTAATATGTTGTTGGATTCTGTTTGCTAGAATTTTTTAAGGATTTTTGCATCTATGTTCATCAGTGATATTGGCCTGTAGTTTACTTTTTCTGTGGCATCATTGTCTGGTTTTGTAATTAGGGTGATGGTGGCCTCATAGAATGAGTTTGGAAGTTTACCTTCTTCTGCAATTTTCTGGAAGAGTTTGAGTAAGATAGGTGTTAGCTCTTCTCTAAATTTTTGGTAGAATTCAGCTGTGAAGCCATCTGGTCCTGGGCTTTTGTTTGCTGGAAGATTTCTGATTACAGTTTTGATTTCCTTGCTTGTGATGGCTCTGTTAAGATCTTCTATTTCTTCCTGGTTCAGTTTTGGAAAGTTATACTTTTCTAAGAATTTGTCCATTTCTTCCAAGTTGTCCATTTTATTGGCAGATAGCTGCTGGTAGTAGTCTCTTATGATCCTTTGTATTTCAGTGTTGTCTGTTGTGATCTCTCCATTTTCATTTCTAATTTTGTTGATTTGGTTCTTCTCCCTTGGTTTCTTGATGAGTCTGACTAATGGTTTGTCAATTTTGTTTATTTTTCCAAAAAACCAGCTTTTAGCTTTGTTGATTTTTGCTATGGTCTCTTTAGTTTCATTTGCATTTATTTCTGCACTAATTTTTAAGATTTCTTTCCTTCTACTAACCCTAGCTTTATTCATTTCTTCCTTCTCTAGTTGCTTTAGGTGTAGAGTTAGGTTATTTGACTTTTTTCTTGTTTCTTGAGGTGAGCCTGTAATGCTATGAACCTTCCCCTTAGCACTGCTTTTACAGTGTCCCATAGGTTTTGGGATGTTGTGTTTTCATTTTCATTCATTTCTACGCATATTTTGATTTCTTTTTTGATTTCTTCTATGATTTGTTGGTTATTCAGAAGCATGTTATTTAGCCTCCATATGTTTGAATTTTTAACAATTTTTTTCCTGTAGTTGAGATCTAATCTTACTGCACTGTGGTCAGAAAAGATGACTGGAATGATTTCAATTTTTTTGAATTTACCAAGACTAGATTTATGGCCCAGGATGTGATCTATGACAAACCCACAGCAAGCGTTACCCTCAATGGTGAAAAACTGAAAGCATTTCCCCTAAAAACAGGAACAAGACAAGGGTGCCCACTCTCACCACTACTATTCAATATAGTTTTGGAAGTTTTGGCCACAGCAATCAGAGCAGAAAAAGAAGTAAAAGGAATCCAGATAGGAAAAGAAGAAATGAAACTCTCACTGTTTGCAGATGACATGATCCTCTACATAGAAAACACTAAAGACTCTACCAGAAAATTACTAGAACTAATCAATGAATATAGTAAAGTTTCAGGATATAAAATTGACACAGAAATCCCTTGCATTCCTATACACTAACAGTGAGAAAACAGAAAGAGAAATTAAGGAAACAATATCATTCACCATTGCAACAAAAAGAATAAAATACTTAGGAGTATATCTACCTAAAGAAACAAAAGACCTATACATAGAAACTATAAAACACTGATGAAAGAAATCAAAGAGGACACAAACAGATGGAGAAACGTACCATGTTCATGGATTGGAAGAATCAATATTGTCAAAATGGCTATACTACCCAAAGCAATCTATAGATTCAATGCAATCCCTGTTAAGCTACCAACGGTACTTTTCACAGAACTAGAACAAATAATTTCACAATTTGTATAGAAATACAAAAAACCTTGAATAGCCAAAGTAATCTTGAGAAAGAAGAATGGAACTGGAGGAATCAACCTGCCTGACTTCAGGCTCTACTACAAAGCCACAGTCATCAAGACAGTATGGTACTGGCACAAAGACAGAAATATAGATCAATGGAACAGAATAGAAAGCCCAGAGATAAATCCATGAACCTATGGACACCTTATCTTCGACAAAGGAGGCAAGAATATACAATGGAAAAAAGAAAACCTCTTTAACAAGTGGTGCTGGGAAAACTGGTCAACCACTTGTAAAAGAATGAAACTAGAACACTTTCTAACACCATACACAAAAATAAACTCAAAATGGATTGAAGATCTAAATGTAAGACCAGAAACTATAAAACTCCTAGAGGAGAGCATAGGCAAAACACTCTCCGACATGAATCACAGCAGGATCCTCTATGACCCACCTCCCAGAATATTGGAAATAAAAGCCAAAATAAACAAATGGGACCTAGTGAAACTTAAAAGCTGTTGCACAACAAAGGATCTATAAGCTAGGTGAAAAGACAGCCCTCAGATTGGGAGAAAATAATAGCAAATGAAGCAACAGACAAAGGATTAATCTCAAAAATATACAAGCAACACCTGCAGCTCAATTCCAGAAAAATAAATGACCCAATCAAAAAATGGGCCAAAGAACTAAACAGACATTTCTCCAAAGAAGACATACAGATGGCTAACAAACACATGAAAAGATGCTCAACATCACTCATTATCAGAGAAATGCAAATCAAAACCACAATGAGGTACCATTACACGCCAGTCAGGATGGCTGCTATCCAAATGTCTATAAGCAATAAATGCTGGAGAGGGTGTGGAGAAAAGGGAACTCTCTTACACTGTTGGTGGGAATGCAAACTAGTACAGCTGCTATGGAGAACAGTGTGGAGATTTCTTAAAAAACTGGAAATAGAACTGCCATATGACCCAGCAATACCACTTCTTGGCATACACACTGAGGAAACCAGATCTGAAAGAGACACGTGCACCCCAATATTCATCGCAGCACTGTTTATAATAGCCAGGACATGGAAGCAACCTAGATGCCCATCAGCAGATGAATGGATAAGGAAGCTGTGGTACATATACACCATGGAATATTACTCAGCCATTAAAAAGAATTCATTTGAATCAGTTCTAATGAGATGGATGAAACTGGAGCCCATTATACAGAGTGAAGTAAGCCAGAAAGATAAAGAACACTACAGCATACTAACACATATATATGGGATTTATAAAGATGATAATGATAACCCTATATGCAAAACAGAAAAAGAGACACAGATGTACAGAACAGACTTTTGCACTCTGTGGGAGAAGGCGAGGGTGGGATGTTTCGAGAGAACAGCATCGAAACATGTATATTATCTATAGTGAAACAGATCACCAGCCCAGGTTGGATGCATGAGACAAGTGCTCAGGCCTGGTGCACTGGGAAGACCCAGAGGGAGCAGGTAGAGAGGGAGGTGGGAGGGGGGATCGGGATGGGGAATACATGTAAATCCATGGCTGATTCATGTCAATGTATGACAAAACCCACTACAATATTGTAAAGTAATTAGCCTCCAACAACAACAAAAAAAAAGCATCAGTTCTTCAGCGCTCAGCTTTCCTTATGGTTCAACTCTCACATCCATATATGACTACTGGAAAAAATCATAGCTCTGACTAGACGGACCTTTGTTGGCAATGTCTCTGCTTTTAATATGCTGTCTAGGTTGGTCATAGCTTTTCTTCCAAGGAGCAAGTGTTAATTTCAGGGCTGCAGTCACCATCTGCAGTGATTTTGGAGCCAAAGAAAATAAAGTCTGTAAATGTTTCCATTGTTTCCCCGGCTATTTACCATAAAGTGATAGGACCAGATGCCATGATCTTAGTTTTTCAAATGTTGAGTTTCAAGACAGCTTCTTCACTCTTGTTTCACTTTCATCAAGAGGCTGTTCAGTTCCTCTTCGCTTTCTGCCATAAGGAGGGGTGGGGGGGGGTGTCATCTTCATATCTGAGGTTATTGAGATTTCTCCTGGCAATCTTGACTCCAGCTTGTGCTTCATTCAGCTTGCCATTTCCTATGATGTACTCTGCATATAAGTTAAATAAGCAGGGTGACAGTATACAGCCTTGACATACTCCTTTCCTTATTTGGAACCAGTCTGTTGTTCCATGTCTGATTCTAACCGTTGTTTCTTGGCCTGCATACGGATTTCTCAGGAGGGAGGTAAGGCAGGTAAGAAATATCAATTTCTCTGATATTCCAATTTCTTTAAGAATTTTCCAGAGTTGTGATCCACACAGTCCAAGGCTTTGGTGTAGTCAACTTTTATGTGTTATTGGGTTAGATGTAAAATCTAACATACTCATTTTGTTCAAAGAACTAAAGATCCTAGGGAATAATGTATCCTTTGACTTGCATTTTAAAAATTAATAAAAATTTTTCATAATGATATTTAAGTGAAAATTCTTTATTTTGGGCTAGAAATTTCTGATGTCCCTATCAATTATATCATGGATTCCAGTCTTTCGTGAAGGTCGTGGTCAACCATGGATGTGGCGCAATGGTTCAATTTTCAAACTAAAGTAAGTTTTTAAAATGAATGCTGTATAGAAGAGGAAAAATAAAGAAATATTAACAATATGAATACATTTGTTTTCATTGAATTATAGAAAGCTGAAGAAGATGTTGAAAGTTAATAAAATGTTGATATAAATGTTCAAAAATGGGCTACTCTGTAACCCATTTTTCTAATAACAAACTCTTACTGAAATTTTATTAAAAACATCATCACCCATTTTCAAAATATCTTTTATTACAGTTACATAGAAATACTATTGCTTCATGAGTTGTCTTCATAGACTATAACAAAGTTATGCATTTTTTTTATAACAGTATAACAGACTATTTACGTGATGAACATAAGTGTGCTGTACTATCCTCATGGGGCATAAAAGCAGAAGACTGTCAGACTCCAAATGCATATAATTGCAAGCATAAGCTTGAGAATTAAAAAGTGAGTTTGGATGCTGTTGAGTAACTTTATCTTTTATGAAAACGAAATATTGTTATGATTACATAAATTTTGAAATGAATTATGTTATTTGTTTTAATAATGTTTTCAAAAACTATTGAAAGAAAACATTGAAATTCTGTAAATTCCTTCAATAAACATTCCTTCAATAAATTCCTTCAATAAAAATTCAAAATAAACATAAAAATAAAGGTTCAAAATAAAATAAAAAAATAGAAATTCAAAATAAAAATTCAAAAAAATTTCCTTCAATAAAAAATAAATTAATTTTAAAAACACTGTTGAAATATAATATGCATACCAAAAAGTATAGATATCAATCCTTTTGTGTCTGGCCTTTTTTACTCAACAATATGTTTATGGCTTTCAAACTTTCTAAAATGTCACGTTTCCTGAGTCTGTTTACATGAAATATCAAAAAATTTGATATTTGAGAACAAGGACCAAAAGGAGCAATTACCAAGAGCTATGGGGAGATGAGAAAGGAAATGACTGCTACTTGATCAGTGATTAATATTTTCTAGATATTGATAGTGGTGATGGTTGTAAACTGTGAACATATTTAAAATCACTGATTTATATAGTTTAAATAGATGGATTTTATGGTGTGTAAATTGTACCTCAATAAATATGTTTAAAATAAAAACTTCTTGGGATTGCATTTAAAATTTAAAATAATTTATAAAGAGAGTCATCTTTAAAATATTGGCTGTTCCAGTCAATATGCTTTATCCTTCCATGAGTTAAGTTTTCTTTAAATTTTCCCTGTCAGATTTTGTATTTCTCTATTTTGAGATGTTAAATATACATGGGTGTTTCATAGTCATGATTTTGTAACTGACACTCTTATTTTAAAAATTTTAGTAATTTTTGGTGCAGTAAAGAGTAATATATTGAGGTTTACATGTTGGCCTTATAGTCAATAAGTTCTCTGACTTTTTGTATTAAGTCCATCATTTCAAATATTTATTCTTATGGATTTTATGTGAGATTAGTATACATATAATAGTTGTTCATGTCTTTTTTTCAGGTGCAATTATTTTTTTTCTTGACTTATTTTCATAGGCTACAATTTAATTTCCAAATTTGAATAGAAGGTACAGTAAAGATACTGTATCTATGTCTTCTTAGTCAAGGAAGAGATTTCAATAGTTCATCCTTAAATATGAGATTTATCTTAAGGTTTTTTTCATCATATGTTTTCTCATGTGAAACCATAATATTCTCATATTTCAAACAAATTTTATAATCAGTTGATGTTGATGTTACATTTGCATTATTTTCCATCAGTTGGAATGGTAAATGTTTTCTTTGTATAACGATTATGAAGTAAATTACCTTTATTTCTTCTATTAAACCAATATTAAACCAATCTTGCACTTCTGAAATAAACTCACAGTGATCATCTGTGTTGCCCGTTTTCTTAAAAAATCAATGCATATGTTATATCTAGATTAAGCTATTTTTCTTCATCTACATTCACAAAGAGCTTTAACTGAGTTTTCAGTTATGTTACATACTTGACAGGTTGTTACGAAAGCTATTATTAGGAAGTATTTCTTTTTCTTTTACCTGAAACTTTGTGAAAGAGTACTGCTACATTTTTACGTGTTATTATTCACTACCAATGCCATCTGAGCATCTAGAACTATTTTGTAGAAAAGTTTATATAATGAACTTAATGTTTTACAATATATGTTAGGTTTACTCAGGTTTCTATTTGCTGCACTTTATATTGGTGATTTGGATTTTAGAATTTTTCTATTTTATATGGACACTAAAATGTATTCATAATATTGCTTTTTATCTGTTTAGTATCTGTAAAAACTATACATTATCCCTTTATTTATTATACTTGTAAAAGATTTGATTCTTCTTTAAAAACAAAAAAAAATTATTTTTGCCTCACCTCATGGCTTTTGGGTCTTACTTCACCAAACAGGTATTGAACTTGGGCCATCACCAGTGAAAGCATGGAGTCTTTACCACTGAACCACTGGGAAATTCCCCCTTTTCAATTTTTTTCAGCAGTCTTTTATCCATTTTATTAAATATATCCAATAAGAATACATTTGGTCTTGTTTCTCCATATTGCAATTTTGTCCTTTGTCTTGATTTTGCACTAATTATTGCTTTCTTCCTTCTACTTCATTTGGTTTTAATTTCACCTAATTTTACCTTTTTCATTTTTAATTTCTTGTGACGCAAGCTTGGGTTTCTACTTTGTTTTGTTTTATTTCATTTGTCAAGTAAGCATATAAGGCAGTCAATACTTCACAAGACAGACATTTGGTTTTATATTTATCTTGTAATTCTTATAAATTGTTTGAACATTCATTCATATGCCTGGAGAATCCCCATGGACAGAGGAGCCTGGCGGGCTACAGTCCATGGGGTCACGAGGAGTCAGACATGACTGAACAACTAAGCACAGCACCCGCCTTTCAAGCGCCCAGTTGTCAACCTGTCTAGAGGCTAATGCAGTGACACCACTACTATATGCTATGTGAATATGCTTGGAAATATGATTTATGATGTATTTTTCAAGTTTTCTGTTTGCTCTTAGTTTCATTGATCTTTTATATTGCTTTTCTATCTCTATTTATTTCCCCTTCAATCTTTGTTATTTCCTTCCATCCATTAACTTTGGTCCTTGTTCTTCTTTCTGAGGTTCTGTGAAGTGGAAGATCAAGTTGTTCATTTGATCTCTTTGTTTCTTCTTAACGTTGGTGTTTCTTTGCACATTCATTGTGCAAAATCTTTTAAGTTTCACTAGGTCCCATTTGTATTTTTGTGTTTATGTCCATTCCTCTGCAAGGTGGATCTTGCTGTGATTTATGTCAGAGGGTGTTATGCCTCTGTTTTCCTCTAAGAGTTTTAATAGTTTCTGGTGTTAAATTTAGATCTTAAATCTATTTTGAGTTTATCTTTGTTTATGGTGTTAGAAAGTGTTCTAGTTTCATTCTTTAATATATGGTTGACCAGTTTTGCCAGCATTTGAATCAGTTCTAATGAGGTGGATGAAACTGCAGCCTATTATACAGAGGGAACTAAACCAGAAAGAGAACCATCAATACACTATGTTAATGCATATATATGGACTTTAGAAAGATGGTAACAACTATCCTATATGCAAGGCAACAAAAGAGACACAGATATAAAGAACAGACTTTTGGAGTATGTGGGAGAAGGCGAGGGTGGGATGATGAGAGAATTGAAACATGTGTGTTACCATATATAAAATAGATGACCAGTGCAAGATGGATGCATGAAGCAGGACACTCAGAGCTGGTGCTCTGGGACAACCCAGAGGGATGGGGCAGGAAGGAAGGTGGGAGGGGTGGTTCTTGGATGGGGTAACACACATGCACCCATGGCTGATTCATGTTGATGGATGAGAAAAATACCACAATATTTTAAAGTAATTATCCTCCAATTAAAATAAATTAATTAATTTTTTTAAAAGACTACTGGAGTGGGCTAGCATTTCATAATCCCTGGAGGATCTTCCTGACCCAGGGATCAAACCCTCATCTCCTGCATTGGCAGGCAGTTTCTTTACCACGAGGGCCACCTGGGAAACCCCATTGAAATATCATACACACATTCAAAAGTATAGGTATCATTACTTTTGTGTTCACTTTTTTTGCTCAACAGGATGTTTATGGCATTTAAACTTCTAAAAGATTGCATATTGTGTGAGCCCAGTTCCATGTAATATCAAAAACAGGAGTAGAGAGACCAAAAGTAGATTAGTGATTCTAAGGGTTGTGAAGAGATGGGAATAGGAAAAGACTGCAAACTGATTAGTGATGAATGCTTTCTAGATTTTGATAGTAGTGATGGCTGTAAACTGTGAATAATTTTACAATCATGGATTTATATATTTTAAATGGATACATTTTATGCTCTGTAAATTATTCCTCAATAAAGTTTTTTAAAAACAACAGCTTTGGGACTGCATTTAATCTTTAAAATAATTTCTGAAATAATCATCTTACAATACTGACTCTTCCAGTCAATATCATGCTTTATCCTTCCAATCAATTAGGTTTTCTTTAAATTCTCCCTATTTTATTGATCAATTTTTATTATTTGTTTATTTGTGTGACCCTGTTCAGCATGTGGTATCTTGGTTTAGTGAACACGGGTCGAATGCCCAATCCCTGCACTGGGAAGCAGGTAATCTGGACAAGCAGCGAAATCCCCCTATAATATTTTATAGTTTCTAATATTGAAATTCCACACAAATATGGACACTTCATAGCCATGCTTTTCTAAATAGCAATTTTGTTTTTAAATTTGTAGCCGTGGTTGCTGCTGCAAAGAGAATTGTGCCCAATGACTTCTCTGATTGTATGTATTAATTTTATCATTTCAAATATATATTCCTCTGGATTTTTTATATAAATAGATAGTGCATCTCTGAATATTCACATTTTATTTCTTCCCTCCAGGTGCAATAATTTTTTCTTATTATTCTTTGCTTTTTTCCTGTTGTTCTTGATTTTGACTTATTTTTACCCAATTGGCTTTTATTTCCAATGTTGAACAGATGGTGCAGTAAAGGTCTTATAAGTATCCTTCCTATACTGGGGGAAAATATTTCAGTATTTCATGCTCAAACAGGAGGTGTTTTTTGGGTTTTTTCATATACCTTTCTCACATGAAAGCAATTCCATATTATTCATAATTTTCCTGTAGGTTTTATATGCAATCAGTCATGTTACCATTTTACTATTTTCCTTTCAATAGAATGAGAAAATTTTTAAATGTTTTTGAAGTATCTCTTTCCTTCAATGTTGACCAATTATACATTCCTGAAATAAAACAACAAAAATCATTCTGTATTTTCCTCCTTTGAAAAATCACTGCATATATCATATTTAGACTAGGATGGTTTTCTTCATCCATTATCACAAAGAGTTTGGACTGAATCCATTAATATTGTGTAACTTGACATGTTTGTTATCAAGGCTCTATAGAAGTCTCTGTTTTGTGGTGGAAGACCTGCAATAGTTTTAAGTGTTATTATCCACTATTGTTACCATTAGAGCTCCTAGAATTTCTTGCAGGAAGGTTTACACAGTGAACTTAATATATTTAACACATGTTAAGGTTATACAGGTTTACAGTTGTTGTACTACGTTTGGTAATTTGCATTTTCTAGACATTCTATTTCATATAGATAGTAAAATGGCTTCGTAATACAGCTGTTTAACATCCGTAAAAACCATAATGGTTTTGTCACATTTCAGTTAAGTTCAGTCACTCAGTCATGTCCAACTCTTTGCAATCCCATGGACCACAGCATGCCAGACTTCCCTGTCCATCACCAACTCCCAGAGCTTCGTCAAACTCATGTCCATCGACTGGGTGACACCATCCAACCATCTCATCCTCTGTTGTCCCCTTCTCCCACCTTCAATCTTTCCCAGCATCACTGTCTTTTCCAATGAGTCAGTTCCTCCCATCAGGTGGCCAAAGTATTGGAGTTTCAGCTGCAGCATCAGTCCTTCCAGTGAATATTCAGGACTGATTTTCCCCAGGATGGAATGGTTTGATCTCACCCAGTCCAAGGGACTCTCAAGAGTCTTCTCCAACACCATGGTTCAAAAGCATCAATTCTTCAGTGCTCAGCTCTCTGTATGGTCCAACTCTCACTACATACATGACTAGTGAAAAACCAAGCTTTGACTAGATGGATCCTTGTCAGCAAAGTAATGTCTCTGATTTTATTATGCTGTGTAGGTTGGTCAAAGCTTTCCTTTCAAGGAGTAAGCATCTTTCAATTTCATGGATGCAGTCAAATCTGCAATGATTTTGGAGTCCAAAAAAATAAAGTCTCTCACTGTTTCCATTGTTTCCCCATCTTTTTGCCGTGAAGTGATGGGACTGGATGCCATGATCTTCCCTTTTTGAATGGTAAGTTTTAAGCCAGCTTTTTCACTCTCCTATTTCATTTTCATCAAGAGGCTCTTTAGTTCTTCGCTTTCTGCCATACGGGTGGTATCATCTTCGTATCTGAGGGTATTGATATTTCTCCCAGCAATTGTGATTCCAGCTTGTGCTTCATCCAGCCCAGTATTTCTCATGATGTACTCTGCATATAAGTAAAATAAGCAGGGTGACTATATACAGCCTTGATGTACTCCTTTCCCAATTAGGAACTAGTCTGTTGTTCCTTGTCCAGTTCTAACTGTTGCTTCTTGACCTGCATACAGATTTCTCAGGAGACAGGCCAGGTGGTCTGGTAGTCCTATCTCTTGAAGAATTTTCCACAGTTTGTTGTGATCTACACAGTCAAAGGCTTTGGTGTAATCAACTAAGCAGAAGAAGGAGCAGAATAACTCCTCTCCGATAGCAAGATTCCAGAAAGGTACATAATGATTTAAATCTCTGATGTAAATGCAACTTGTATTTTGTCCCTATCTTAGGCTAGTGAAAATAAGAAAAGATTAAGGCATAGAACATAACTTATTAAATCAGGCAACAAACATTCCTAAGGAATGATCATGGGAGAGTGCTTTCCCTAAGCAACAGTATGATCACCATGTCCATTGTTGGCAAATGACTCCAATTTTCACCTGCTGTAACATGGTAAAAGACAAATAATTTTGCTATTCTAAAATAGAAGTTTCATTTCTTGATTTTCAAGATGTGTTAAGAGAAGATAATGTTTGCTTTATATGGAGACATAAATTGGGGTATGAGAGACTGACCCTGTCTGTGAATGTATGAGTGAGATTTGTTTTATATGTACCATCCTTGAGGGTGCATGGATATGTTTTTTATGTGTGTGTATATCTATACATATATATATATGTGTATATATATAACTATACATACATACCTGTTTATATCTATGCATACATGTAGGTTAACTTCTATTTTTTAAAATTCAAATTGCCTTTGAATAGTAATTCACAATCTTTCTCCAGAATTTCACTGTGGTTGTTGTCCAAGAGAGTAGTTTATATATTCCAACGATTGCTATTCTATTCGTTTGTGGAAAAAAATGTTGAATGCGAGTTTGATGTCCTGCACTACTTAGAATTCTATTCTGCTTTATATAGATAATGAAGAGGAAATAATAAGATATTAAACTTTTCCAATGCTTTGTTAAAGGCTTAATTCGGTCCATATTATCTTTGTTAGAATTCACTTGTGTTTTCGTACATATTTGTAGTTTGTCTAGTGATATTTGTATTATTATAGAATTTGTATTGTATACAAATATTAATATTTGTAGTTTGTCTAAGATCTATTAATACTCCATTAAACAATGGAATATGACTTTATGATACTTTATTTACATTTTTAAACCATTAATGCACGTTTGGTGATTTCCAGTTCTTCTGCTCCTTGTTAGCAGGTGTTCTGATGGACCCCCTTGTAAGGCTCACCTGTGTTGCCTACACGATTTTTCTCAACACAGGAGGAAAGGCTTACCTGTGCCACCTCCTACAGCCAGGTCAATTACTCCTTCTTATCCCTCAGGCTTAATGTTAGATACAATTCACAGCTGTCAATATCCCCAAGTTGTTATACAAGGTGTATTCTTCTGTGGGAACTCTACAATTAATTCATGTCTTTGTAAATTTCCCTTTGTTAAATGGCCCTCAAAAAAAAAAAAAAAGAATTTTCCTCATTAACATTAGAAAACAGAGAAACTGATAAGTATAAATGTTTAAGTTAATTTTGAATCAAAAGTACAGACATTGGTTAACATTTATGGCAATATTAAAAGCTTCCAGCTTTCAACTTTTTGTATTTTAGTGTTACATTAGAATCTAACATGCTCATTTATAGCATGTTAAAGAATGAAAGACCCTATAAAAAAACACATCTTTACTTACCTTTTAAAAATTAATGAAAACATTTCATTAAAAACTGTTCAAGTGAAATTTCTTTATTTGGGGCTAGAAATTTCTGATATCCCTATCAATTATATCGTGGATTCCAGTCTCTTGTGAAGGTCGTGGTCATCCATGGATGTGGCTAAATGGTTCAACTTGAAAACTACAATAAGTTTTTTTTTAAAAGATTGCTATATAGAGGAGGAAAAGTACATAAAGAGAAATTTTTTAAAACAATATAAATGCATTTGTTCTAGTCAAATTATAGAAAGCTGAAGGAAGATGTTGAAAGTTAATAAAATGTTGATATCAATGTTGAAAAATAGGCTACTCTGTAGTCCATTTTCCCGATAACAAACTGATTGAAATCTTGTTAAAGACATAATTAACCATTTTAAAATATCTTGTATTCCAGTTACTTGGAAAATGCCATTGTTTCATGAGTTGTCTTCATAGACTATAATAGAATTATGCATTTTTTTCTATTACAGGATAGAAGACTCTTTACCTGGTGAACGTACTGTGTTATACTAACCTTATGGGGAATAAGAGCAGAAAGTTGTCAGTTTCCAAAGGCATATAATTGCAAGCATAAGCTTGAGAATTAAAATCTGAGTTTGGATGCTTGTGAGTAACTTGACCTTTTATGAAATGGAAATAATATTCTGATTGTATAAAATTTTAAATGAATTGTATTATTTTTTCTGATAATGAATGTTTTTTCAAAAACAATTGAAATATAATTGTGTGTGCTCATTCGCTCAGTCGTGTCCAACTCTTTGAGACCACGTGGACTGTAGCCTAGCAGGCTTCTCTGTCCATGGAATTCTCCAGTTAAGAATACTGGACTGGTTCTATTTCCAGTTTTTAAGGAATCTCCACACTGTTCTCCATAGTGGCTGTACCAGTTTGCATTCCCACCAACAGTGAAGAAGGGTTCCCTTTGCTCCACACCCTCTCTAGCTATTATTGCGTGTCAACATTTTGATGGCGGCCATTCTGACCAGTGTGAGATGATACCTCATTCTGGTTTTTGCTTTGATTTCATTTCTCTAATAATGAGTGATGTTGAGCATCTTTTCATGTGTCTATTCACCATCTGTACTTCTTTGGAGAAATGTCTGTTTAGTTCTTTGGCCCACTTTCTGATTGGGTTGTTCACTTTTTTGGTATCCAGTTGCATGAGCTGCTTGTATAGTTTGGAGTTCTTTGTCAGTTTCATCTGCTGCTGTTTTCTCCCATTCTGAAGGCTGCCTTTCCAACTTGCTTATAGTTTCCTTTGTTCTGCAAAAGCTTTTAAGTAGAATTAGGTCCCATTTGTATTTTTATTTCCATTACTCTTCAAGGTGAGTCATAGAGGATCTTGCTGTAATTTATGTGAAAGAGTGTTCTGCCTCTGTTTTCATCCAATAGTTTTATAGTTTCTAGTTTTACATTTAGATCTTTAATCCGTTTTGAGTTTATTATTGTGTGTGGTGTTAGACACTGTTCTAGATTCATTCTTTTACACGTGGTTGACCACTTTTACCAGCATTTGAGTCAATTGTAATGAGGTGGATGAAAGTGGAGCCTATTATACTGTGTGAAGTAAGTCAGAAAGAGAAATGCCAGTATAGTATATTAACATATATATATGGCATTTCTTATCTTTTAGAAATGCAAAAAGGCAGAATGGCTGTCTGAGGAGTCCTTACAAATAGCTAAGAAAAGAAGAGAAGAGAAAGGCAAAAGAGAAAAGGAAAGATATACTCATTTGAGTGCAGGGTTCCAAAGAATAGCAAGGAGAGATAAGAAAGCCTTCCTCGGGGATCAGTGCAACGAAATACGGGAAAACAGCAGAATGGGAAAGACTACAGATCTCTTCAAAGAAAATTAGAGATACCAAGAGAACATTTCATGCAAAGATGGGCTCAATAAAGGACAGAAATGGCATGGACCTAACAGAAGCAGAAGATATGAAGAAGAGGTGGCAAGAATACACAGAACAGTACAAAAAAAGATCTTCATGATCCAGATAACCACAATGGTGTGATCACTGACCTAGAGCGAGACATCCTGGAATGTGAAGTCAAGTGGGCCTTAGGAAGCATCACTATGAACAAAGCTAGTGGAGGTGATGGAATTCCCGTTGAGCTATTTCAAATCCGAAAAGATGATGCTCTGACAGTGCTGCACTCAATATGCCAGCAAACTTGGAAAACTCAGCAGTGGCCACAGGACTGGAAAAGGCCAGTTTTCACTCCAATTCCAAAGAAAGGCAATGCCAAAGAATGCTCAAACTACCACACTATTGCACTCCTCTCACCCATTAGCAAAGTAATGCTCAAAATTCTCCAAGCCAGGCTCCACAATCACTCAAAAGAGAAGTTATTTGATAGTATCTCATTCCCTTTTCATAAATGAATGTCCTAATTTAAGTAGTTTAGTGCAGAATGTACTTTATATACCAATACTGCAATTCCCTCATCCTTAGAAAGCTGTCTTTAACTTTTAATGGATTTTAAAATTATCAGTGTAATTGGTGCATCATTTTTTTCCAATATGGCATTTTAATTTAACACAGTTATTACAACAGTTTTAAAATGTATCTGTGAAAGATGACTTTAGATTGATCAGGATATTGCTATTCATGAACTTTTTCATTAATCTAGTAATTTTCATTGTTCCAGTAAAGAAGTAATATTATGTCAAACAGAATATTATTTTTCTAATATTTTTAATTGATTGACAATTGTTTTACAATATTGGTTTGATTTCTGTCATTCATCAACATGAATTAGCCATAGGTGTTCATATCTTTCCTCCCTCTTGAATCTCCCTCTCACCTCCAGCCCATTCCCACCCCTCTAGGTTATTAAACATAGAATACAATTTTTAAAATTACTTACTCTATCATGAAACAGTTGTCTAAAGGTCTACGGAAATGAGAACTAAACTTGGACTTGTTCAGCTGCAGAATGAGTGCTGTTACTGGTCTCACACACCACCCAGGTGAACCTTTCAAGGCTTCTTGTGATTTTATACACCATGTATTAACTACCTACGTAAAGTTTCCATAGAGCACCATTCTTGACATTAAACAGCCACAGAGATGAAGAACCAAAAGGAAAGCTACTCAGAACCGAGTCTGGTTAAGGACTCCAGGAGACAGCAAATGAGAGGTAAGATCCTGAAAAGATCAAGTTCAGCAACTGAGCAGGAGAAAACCTTCATGGGGTTAAACTTTCAAAATGCTTTTCACTATCCTCAATGACATGAGAGGAAATGCCATTGTGAGTGTAAAGCATTTACTCACTCACATGCTTTTATTAATGAGGCTCAGAGCCAAAGTTTGAAATACAGTATTCTAATATGACATGTGTGCTGGGCTGTACTTAGTCACTCAGTCGTGTCTGACTCTTTGCCACCGCGTGGAGTGTAGCCCACCAGGCTCTTCTGTCCATGGGGATTCTCCAGGCATGAATACTGGAGTGGGGTGCCGTGCCTTCCTCCAGGACTACCTGTTCAGTCATTACTGTAATTTGTCCCCTTTGATCTACAACTTGTGAAGCGTTACATTCGCTCAAAATGCAATAGTATACTCTGAGAGGAGTATTACAATGGTACATATGGATTGGGGCTCCAACTTTATGTTTATGAATTCCGTGGATGTGGCATCTTCTGCCCTTCTAAAACAACTATCTCCATCACTCCTTTATCAGTGTTTCCTTTTCTCTTCTCGCAGGTTCACTGTCACCTTGAGTGAAGGTCATTGTTGTGATCTTGAGAATCATCTGTTTTGTCTATGGTTAGAGTGATAACTTTTATTCCACGTAAGTCAAGTTTTGAAAGATTATGATTGAACTTTTCATTTTACTGATCGTCAGTACCTCTGAAATTTCATATTATTATGGAATAGAGCTCTTATTTTAATATGTGCATATAGCCTAAATATTGAATGGTTATCCTGAGATTGTGCAAAGTATACATTACAAAATAATTATAGGGAAAATTAAATATATGCATAGATATTTTCTGATTTCATAACTCAAAGATATACTTTAGGAAACTTAAACACCTTATTGAGAAAAATAATTCTTGAGCTTGCTTAAACCTAACACTATAAGAGGTGGTATAGTCTCTTCTTTAAGGTTTTTGAAATATACACACCCCAGTTTTTATTATCTCACTAATTATTCTTCAAGTAATTTTTTTCCAGATCATCCTAAATCCTAAAAACACCATGTTTAAAGTAAGAAACTAAAATTATTATGAATTATTTAGATCAATGTTAATATTTTAAAAGATTACTTCCATTTTTTCTAGGTACCCAAATACCAGAACAGAGTAGGTCCTCTCCAATAACAAATTTCCAGAAAGGCACATAATGATTTCAAACTTCTAATACAAATATAGCTTATATTTTGTCTCTCTCTTAGCCTAGTGAAAATAGGAATAGATTTTGGGGTAGAATATGAATTCTAAAATCAGCCATAGGTAAAATAGATAGCCAACGGGAATTCGCTGTGTGGCTCAGGAAACTCAAACAGGGGCTCTGTATCAACCTAGAGGGGTGGGATGGGGAGGGAGATGGGAGGGAGGTTCAAAAGGGAGGGGATGTGTGTATACCTATGGCTGATCCGTGTTGAGATTTGACAGAAAACAACCAAATTCCATAAAGCAATTATCCATCAATAAATTTTTGTTTAAAAATTGGACAACAAACATTCCTAAATAATGATTATAGGAGAGTCTTTCTCTCTATGCAACAATATGATCACCATGTGAATTGTAGGCAATTGACTCTAATTTTATACCACTATAATATAAGAGATAAATAAATATTGCTATTCTAAAACAAGGGCTTTTGGTATCATATCTAAAAAACCATTGCCTAATTCAGGGTCACAACTTTCACCTATGTTATCTAATATCATAGTTTTAACTTATTTATGTGTATGCTTGATCCATTTTAAGTTAATTTTCATATGTGACATAAGGGAAATGTGAGATATCTTTCCATTTATTTAGGTCTTCAATTTTTAGGATTTTGATTTTAAAGTATATATTTCATGTCTTTGTTAAATGTGTTCCTGAATATTTATTATTTTTGATGTTTTGTAAACAGAACATTTTTCTTCATGTTATTTTCAGAGTAGTCATTGCTAGTGTTGAGATCACTAGCTTTACCTTAAAAATTCAAATACCTTAGCATCCCCAAATTTAGCCTTTTTTATGATGTAATTTTTATCTTCCTTTATAGTCTTATCTCACTAAAAAGCACAGGAATAAAACTCCTGAACTTTAACTGACATATTAATATTTAAATTATGCCTGTTAGTCTGCCCCGTGTTATGTTTTCCTAGAGCTAATGATATACAGTAAAGTTTTCCAGAGTTGATTACCAGACCCCCCCCACTGGACAATGGAACACAAGAAAATTCTGCGTTTAAAAACATGACTTTCAAAGAAAGACAACTTAATAGAGGTATGTAGATATGAGACTGAGACAGACAAGCTGCTTCTCTGCTCTCAATCAGCGGATAGCCTGCTCAATTTGGATGTTATTTTAGACTCAGCCAATTGTGGAGTCCAACTTTCATTTTATTTAATTTCAGAAAAAAATACTCAGTCTTTCCCAGTGGTTAGATTCTTCTCTATACATGATATATTCTTCTAAGTCACCATTTCTCAAAATAATACTTTTTCTACCAAAAATCCTACATCTCCTTTAGCACATTCTCTAATCACTATTATATGCTCTCATATGGGTATGTAGATCAGGTACTAGGTTAGTGTATCAATGCTAAGTTAAGATCAGCTCTATACCTATAGATTTTACTCGGTCTAGAGAATACAAAGACGTTGTTTTCCCTTCTGAAGTGCTCTCTGTAGAGGTTGTGAGTGAAAACATCAATTTTCTAAGATATATTTGCTAGAGAATTTTACTAATATTATGCATAGAGTTGGAGGGACATAAGTCATCTCCCTAAGGCCAGGAAAATCAATGTTTTTACAAGGACTAGAAAGGATTCCTCAGTAGCTAAGTTTCAGAGTATTCCTTCCAAGATACACTCTGAACGGTCTCTGGGGAATATGTTTTGTTTTTAAGGAAAGGAATGTAAAAGTAAATGGTCATGTTGTGGAGAGAAATGTTACTATTTTTTGGATGAATTGAAGAATTTTGAAGACAGTAAAAATACCTGCAAGCAAATGGCCTCCACACTTCTTAATATAGAAGATAAGGAAGAAGCAGCGATGCATTACTGTTTTCCATCTCACACAGTATCTATCTGGCCATTAGTTGTTGCCTAAATCTCTTTTTGGTTTTTTTTGGCTGCCCTGGGTGTTCCTTGCTGCCCTTTGGCTTTCTCTAGCTGCAGTGAGATGGCTTCTCACTCAGGTGACTTCTCTTGTTGTGGAGTATGGGCTCTAAAGTGTGGGCTCAGTGGTTGTGGTACATGGGTTAAGTTGTTCTCTGGCAAGAGGAATCCTCCAGGACTGGAGATGAAACTGTGTCCCCTGTATTGGCAGACAGATTATTGACCACTTGACCACCAGGGAAGTTCTGTTAACTAAATCTTAATGCTTGATAATACTTGAGTGTCCAAAGTTAATGTTGTAAGTTGATCCAGATCTAGACAGTACTGATGTAAAAGTCAGAAATACAAGTAGAAATGAAATTAGAATTTCACTTAATTCATCTAATTCATTCCCAACTAGAAGGGCTTCCATGGTGGCTCAGATGGTAAAGAATCCATCTGCAATGCAGGAGACCTGGGTCCAATCCCTAGGTTGGGAAGATCCCCTGGAGGAGGGCCTGGTAACCTAGCCCAGTATTCTTGCCTAGAGAATCCCCATGGACAGAGGAACCTGGAAGGCTACAGTCCATGAGTTTGCAAAGCATCAGACACGACTCAGTATTTAAGCACAGCACAGAATTTTTCCAGTAGGACAAACATGAAGCAATTAGAAAAAAAAAATTATGCTTAAAATATATCATTTTATCAGAGATAATTATATGTTTATATGGGTAAATGAAAAAAAAGTCTGAAAACAAAAGCCTTTTTACCTCTAACAAAATCGAGAAGTACAACATTACCACTGAGTTTGAAGTAAAAGGAAGAACTCAATGTGAATTTAAAATTGAAGATCAATTAATTCCAACTTATATTACATTATAACTCATACAGTTTCCTAGAAAATTGAACTAAATATTTCATAATCATTATCTTTGGTTTCAACAGAAAAATAATTTACTATTATTTTTCAATTAATATGTAGTCTTACATTCTGGGTTAAAAAGAATCCTTTAATATCCACTCACCCACTCAGTTTTCTGTACTAGGCCAATTACCCATATCCTTGGCTTTAACAACCCTTAAATAGCTATAAAAATATGAACTTGAAAACCATCAAGAAAACAAATCAAATATGAACATGAAAAGAAAACATTAAAAAAAAAAAAAAAGGAGACATTTCTTGTGTAGAGTCTGAATTACCCTTTTTACTCCAAGGGGCTTCCCTGGTGGCTGTGACAATAAAGAATCTGTCTGCAATGCAGGAGATCTGGATTCGATTCCTGCATCGGGAAGATACCCTGGAGAAGGGAATGACAACCCACTCCAGTATTCTTGCCTGGAGAATTCCATGGACAGGGGAACCTGGTGGGCTCAAGAATTAGTTTTAGAGTCTAGAAGCCCTAGTCTTTCATGCAGGGTATCTTCATCAAGATATAAGACCGCCTATGAAAACCATGAAATTGAATGCTAAATTTTATGACTATAGATTTAATATAGATGTATAGATGCAATTTTTTTCTGAGTAGAGGAACTAAGTTTTTACCATCTCCTCTATGGTAAAAGAAACAAAAGAAAATAAAAACTAAGGGTGAAAATTAAAGCAGAATAGTGAAACACACAATTTAAAGTTCAAAACCCTCTATTTAACTCCCTTTCATATTACTTTGCTTATAATAAAACTAGAAGATTACATGAGATAAAATATGCGCATTGTTGTTTGTTGTTTTTTAGTCACTAAGTTATGTCGGACTCTTTTGTGAACCCCAGGACTGTAACCTGCCAGTCTCCTCTGTCCATGGGATTCTCAGGCAAAAATACTGCAGTGGGTGGCCATTTCCTTCTCCAGGAAATCTTCCCGAACCAGGGGTCAAACCCTCATCTCCTTCTTTAGCAGGCAGGTTCTTTACCACTGAGTACCAAGAAAGCCCCAGTATATGTGCATGCTGCTGCTGCTGCTAAGTCTCTTCAGTCGTGTCCGACTCTGTGTGACCCCATTGACGGCAGCCCACCAGGCTCCCCAGTCCCTGGCATTCTCTAGGCAAGAACACTGGAGTGGGTTGCCCTTTCCTTCTCCAATACATGAAAGTGAAAAGTCAAAGTGAAGTCGTTTAGTCCTGTCCGACTCTTAGCTACCCCATGGACTGCAGCCTACCAGGCTCCTCGGTCCGTAGGATTTTCCAGGCAAGAGTACTGGAGTGGGCTGCCATTGCCTTCTCCAACATATGTGCATACATTTTTTAAAACTTAAGTTACTAGATGAACATCAGTTACATTTGTACTTATCAAGTAATTTCCAGACACCTCCTGGCTAAAAATCCAAAGCACTAGCAATATTTTAGCACATTCAATGAAGGCTTTAAAAAAATGGTCCACATTAAAAAAATCATTTTTTCAAAAAAGGATCGGTCAGCTAAGATAATGCTATTTTATGTCTCATTATGCCACTATATTCAATAAAATATAACTAAGATCATATTAGTTTATCATTTGAATAGAATTAAGATGAAGTTGATCTTTATACTTGTTATTCAAAAAAATTAAAATATGATAAAGATTATTATTTCATTTCAGAAGTATAAAAGTCTATTTTTTTCTCATAGAATATATTCCTTTTTATTGCAGAACTTCATTCAAAGCCATCTATCCTATTTCTATTGAATTGGATTATCTCATAAAGGCACCAGAAATCAATGGACATGGGAAGATAAGTCAATACCTTTTCTCAAATTGTAAGTCTCTAGAACAGATGGTAATTAATAAGTTCCATATTCTAGTTTACATTTTGAAAACTATATAGGAAAATTCAGACATTCAATATTAGACATGTAGGCATACATATATGAGCATATACAGGTGGTAGAGAATCTGCTGGCAATGCAGGAGACTCGGTTTGATCCCTGGGTCAGGAAGATCACCTGAAGAATGAAAACCCACGGCAATATTCTTGCCTGGGAAATCCCATGAACAGAGAAGGCTGGCAGGCTACAGTGCATGGGGTTGTAAATATCGGACGTAACTTAGCAACTGAGCACACACATGGGCATTTGCATGTACATACAGATACACACATACAAAAAATTTAAGTTAAGAAAATGAGTATATGGAGAGAGGGAGGCTTTTCATCTTGATTGTTATAATCCTCATAAAGTATACTTTAGGAAAGGCTAAGGCACCAAGGGATAGTTTCTTAAAGAAAGAGAAAATATATATATATACCTTAAATTTGGACCAATATTTCTTATGCCTACATTAGTGAATATCTATTTTACATTATTTCTATGCTTTTATTTTATGTTAAGTGATTGGGAAGAGTCAAACAAGGGAAACTGTGCAAGTATTCAACCAACACAAGTGGCTGCTTCTGACTGCTCCAGACTCATACATTTTACCTGGGATTTAATGCTAAGAATAATGTCATTATTCTATACCAATTGTATATACATTAGCTTGATTCCTTACATTTTAGCAGAAAGACAGGATACTAACTGGAAAGAAAATACATAGTATCCTTGAGAAAGAAGAATGGAACTGGAGGAATCAACCTGCCTGACTTCAGACTCTACTACAAAGCCACAGTCATCTAGACAGTATGGTACTGGCACAAAGACAGAAATATAGATCAATGGAACAGAATAGAAAGCCCAGAGATAAATCCATGAACCTATGGACACCTTATCTTTGACAAAGGAGGCAAGCATATACAATGGAAAAAAGACAACCTCTTTAACAAGTGGTGCTGGGAAAACTGGTCAACCACTTGTAAAAGAATGAAACTAGAACACTTTCTAACACCATACACAAAAATAAACTCAAAATGGATTAAAGCTCTAAATGTAAGACCAGAAACTATGAAACTCCTAGAGGAGAACATAGGCAAAACACTCTCCGACATCAATCACAGCAAGATCCTCTATGACCCACCTCCCAGAATATTGGAAATAAAAGCAAAAATAAACAAATGGGACCTAATGAAACTTAAAAGCTTTTGCACTACAAAGGAAACTATAAGTAAGGTAAAAAGACAGCCCTCAGATTGGGAGAAAATAATAGCAAATGAAGAAACAGACAAAGGATAAATCTCAAAAATATACAAGCAACTCCTGCAGCTCAATTCCAGAAAAATAAATGACCCACTCAAAAAATGGGCCAAAGAACTAAACAGACATTTCTCCAAAGAAGACTTACAGATGGCTAACAAACACATGAAAAGATGCTCAACATCACTCATCATTAGAGAAATGCAAATCAAAACCACAATGAGGTACCATTACACGCCAGTCAGGATGGCTGCTATCCAAAAGTCTACAAGCAATAAATGTTGGAGAGGGTGTGGAGAAAAAGGAACCCTCTTACACTGTTGGTGGGAATGCAAACTAGTACAGCCACTATGGAAAACAGTGTGGAGATTCCTTAAAAAACTGGAAATAGAACTGCCATATGACCCAGAAATCCCATTTCTGGGCATACAAACTGAGGAAACCAGATCTGAAACAGACACGTGCACCCCAATGTTCATCACAGCACTGTTTATAATAGCCAGGACATGGAAGCAACCTAGATGCCCATCAGCAGATGAATGGATAAGGAAGCTGTGGTACATATACACCATGGAATATTACTCAGCCATTAAAAAGAATTCATTTGAATCAGTTCTAATGAGATGGATGAAACTGGAGCCCATTATACAGAGTGAAGTAAGCCAGAAAGATAAAGAACATTACAGCATACTAACACATATATATGGAATTTAGAAAGATGGTAACGATAACCCTATATGCAAAACAGAAAAAGAGACACAGAAATACAGAACAGACTTTTGAACTCTGTGGGAGAAGGTGAGGGTGGGATGTTTCAAAAGAACAGCATGTATATTATCTATGGTGAAACAGATCACCAGCCCAGGTGGGATGCATGAGACAAGTGCTCGGGCCTGGTGCGCTGGGAAGACCCAGAGGAATCAGGTGGAGAGGGAGGTGGGAGGGGGGATCGGGATGGGGAATATGTGTAAATCTATGGCTGATTCATAGCAATGTATGACAAAACCCACTGAAATGTTGTGAAGTAATTGGTCTCCAACTAATAAAAAAAAAGAAAAAAGAAAATACATAGTATCTTGGATCAGATCTAAGTTTGTGACCTACACCACAACTAATATCTTGAGTGCTCTCTGGCAAGTCCAAATTTCTGGGTGTGTTTCCATATTGCAACAGGGCTGTACCATTTTGTATTCTATTAGCAGTATATGACAATTCCATTTGCTTGTGTCCTGCCAACATTTAATACTGATAATCTTTAAAATCATTTTTAATAGAGGTGTGTTTATTTTGTATATATATTGAATATATATTTTGAATAAATGGTGTGCACTATATTTTCATATGATTTTATTAACCACGGATCTCCTATGGTAAAGTACTGATTAAAATATCTAGCCTATTTTTATTGGTTTGCTGGTTTTCTTATTGAACTTTCAGAGTTCTTTATATATTTTGGATGCTAATATTTTATCAGACATGTGATTTATAAATCACATGCCTTGAAGTATACCTTGTAATCTCTTAACATTGTTTTTCAAGTCTAGATGAGCAGAAGTTTGTAACTAGATGAAAGTGAAAGTGAAAGTCACTCAGTCCTATCAGACTCTTTGCGACCCCATGGACTCGTCCATGGAATTCTCCAGGCCAGAATACTGGAGTGGGCAGCCTTTCCCTTCTCCGGGGGATCTTCCCTACCCAGGGATCGAACCCAGGTCTCCTGCACTGCAGGCAGATTGCTTATCAGTTGAACCACAACAGAAGCCCAAGAACACTGAAGTGGGTAGCCTATCCCATCTCCAGGGCATCTTCCCAACCCAGGAATCAAACAAGGGCCTCCCACATTGCAGATGGATTCTTTACCAACTGAGCTCTCAGGGAAGCCTTGTAACTAGATGAAATGAAATTAATAAGGTTTAAATTTATGTTTTTATATTTAAGAAGTTTTTAATTAAGAAATCTTTAATTAACCTGAACTTGAAACTTTCTCTCCCATGCCTTCTTCTAGAGGCTCTGTTTACATTGAATTCTATATTCCATTTCAAGTTAATATTTGTATATAGTGCAAAGTGTGGATTGAATTCTTTTTAACTTTTTTATTGGCAAAGAGATGTCTAGTTATTTCAGCACAGCTTTTTAAAAAAATTTTACTCTCCTGTTGCATTATCAGGATATTTTTGTCAAAAATCAATTGACCGCTTACGCATGGATCTATTTCTAAAATCTTTACTCTGTTTCATTGATCTGAACATCTGCCTTCTTTCACCAGTATCTTGATTATGTGAATTTATAGGAAATCTTGAGGTGATGTGGAGTTCTCCTACTTTGTCTTTTTCAAAATTGCTTGGACTTTTGTTTTCAAAATAAAAAAAAAATTACTTAGTGGCCATTTTCTATGATAATTTCATTATGCAATAAATAAAATCTTAGCTACTTGAAAAAAAAATGATGGATTCTCAGACCAGTTCAGTTCAGTTGCTCAGTCCTGTCCAACTCTTTGTGACCCCATGGACTGCAGCATGCCAGTCTTCCCTGTCCATCACCAACTACCGGAGACTACTCAAACTCATGTCTATCGCGACGGTGATGCCATCCAATCATCTCATCCTCTGTGGTCCCCTTCTCCTCATGCCTTCATTCTTTCTCAGCATCAGGGTCTTTTCAAATGAGTCAGTTCTTTGCATCAGGTGGCCAAAGTATTGGAGTTTCAGCCTCAGCATCAGTCCTTCCAATGAATATTCAGGACTGATTTCCTTAAGGAGTGACAGGTGGAATCTCCTTGCAGTCCAAGGGACTCTCAAGAGTCTTCTCCAACACCACAGTTCAAAAGCATCAACTCTTCAGCACTCAGCTTTCTTTACAGTCCAACTTACACATCCATATGTGACTATTGTAAGATAGAGGCAGGAAATACATAAGAAGAGCGTGGAGATTTTTGTAGTTCTAGAAAATGGAGAAGCACTTAAAACGATTCAATTCAGTTCAGCTCAGTCTCTCAGTCGTATCTGACTCGTTGCAACCACAAGAACCGCAGCATGCCAGGCCTCCCTGTCCATCACCAACTCCAGGAGTTCACCCAAACCCGTGTCCACTGAGTCAGTGATGCCATCCAACCATCTCATCCTCTGTCGTCCCCTTCTCCTCCTGTACTCAATCTTTCCCAGTATCAGGGTCTTCTCCAATGAGTCAGCTCTTTGCATCAAGTGACCAAAGTACTGGAGTTTCAGCTTCAGCATCAGTCCTTCCAATGAACACCCAGGACTGATCTCCTTTAGGATGGACTGGTTGGATCTTCTTGCAGTCCAAGGGATTCTCAAGAGTCTTCTCCAACACCACAGTTCAAAACCATCAATTCTTCGGCACTCAGCTTTCTTTATAGTCCAACTCACACATCCATACATGACCACAGGAAAAACCATAGCCTTAACTAGACAGAAATTTGTTGGCAAAGTAATGTCTCTGCTTTTTAATATGCTGTCTAGTGAAGGTGATGGAATTCCAGTTGCGCTATTTCAAATCCTGAAAATTGTTGCTGCAAAAGTGCTGCACTCAATATGCCAGCAAATATGGAAATCTCAGCAGTGGTCACAGGACTGGAATAAGTCAGTTGACTTCACTTTCCAGGATGTTTGGCTCTAGGTCAGTGATCACACCATCGTGATTGTCTGGGTCATGAAGATCTTTTTTGTATAGTTCTTCTGTGTATTCTTGTCACCTCTTCTTAATATCCTCTGCTTCTCTTAGGTCACTAGCAATTCTGTCCTTTATTGAGCCCATCTTTGCATGAAATGTTTCCTTGGTATCTCTAATTTTCTTGAAGAGATCTCTAGTCTTTCCCATTGTCTTGTTTTCCTCTATTTCTTTGCATTGATCGCTGAGGAAGGCTTTCTTATCTCTCCTGGATATTCTTTGGAATTCTGCATTCAAATGGGTGTATCTTCCATTTTCTCCTTTGCTTTCTGCACCCTGCCTTTTCACAGCTATTTGTAAGGCCTCCTCAGACAGCCATTTTGCGTTTTTGCATTTCTTTTTCTTGGGGATGGTCTTGATTCCCGTCTTCTGTACAATGTCACGAACCTCCATCCATAGTTCATTAGGCACTCTGTCTATCAGATCTAGTCCCTTAAATCTATTTCTCACTTCCTGGTGTAGTCATAAGGGATTTGATTTAGGTCATACCTGAATGGTCTAGTGGCTTTTCCTACTTTCTTCAATTTCAGTCTGAATTTGGCAATAAGGAGTTCATGATTCAAGCCACGGTAAGCTCCCGGTCTTGTTTTTGCTGACTGTATAGAGCTTCTCCATCTTTGGCTGCAAAGAATATAATCAGTCTGATTTCGGAGTTGACCATCTGGTGATGTCCATGCATAGAGTCTTCTCTTGTGTTGTTGGATGAGGGTGTTTGCTATGACCTCTGTGTTCTCTTGGCAGAACTCCATTAGCCTTTGCCCTGCTTCATTCTGTACTCCAAGTCCAAATTTGCCTGTTACTCCAGGTGTTTCTTGACTTCCTACTTTTGCATTCCAGTCCCCTATAATGAAAAGGACATCATTTTTGGGTGCTAGTTCTAGAAGCTCTTGTAGGTCTTCATAGAACCATTCAACTTCAGCTTCTTCAGCATTACTGGTCGGGGCATTGATTTGAATTACCGTGATATTGAATGCTTTGCCTTGGAAACGAACAGAGATCATTCTGTCGTTTTTGAGATTGCATCCAAGTACTGCATTTCGGACTCTTTTGTTGGCTATGATAGTTACTCCATTTCTTCTAAGGGATTCCTGCCCACAGTAGTAGATATAATGGTCATCTGAGTTAAATTCACCCATTCCAGCCCATCTTAGTTCACTGATTCCTAGAATGTCGATGTTCACTCTTGTCATCTCCTGTTTGACCACTTCCAATTTGCTTTGGTTCATGGACCTAACATTCCAGGTTCCTATGCAATATTGCTCTTTACCGCATAGAATCTTGCATCTGTCACCAGTCCCATTCACAACTGGGTGTTGTTTTTGCTTTGGCTCCATCCCTTCTTTCTTTCTGGAGTTATTTCTCCACTGATCTCCAGTAGCATATTTGGTACCTACTGACCTGGGGAGGTCCTCTTTCAGGATCCTAACATTTTGCCTTTTCATACTGTTCATGGGGTTCTAAAGGCAAGAATACTGAAGTGGTTTGCCATTCCCTTCTCCAGTGGACCACATTCTGTCAGACCTCTCCCCCATGACCCGTTCATCTTGGGTGGCCCCATACAGCATGGCTTAGTTTCATTGAGTTAGACAAGACTGTGGTCCTGTGATCAGATTGGCTAGTTGTCTGTGACTGTAGTTTCAGTCTGTCTGCCCCCTGACCCCCTCTCTCAGTGCCTACTGTCTTACCTGGGTTTCACTTACCTTGGACGTGTGGTCTCTCTTCACGGCTGCTCCAGCAAAGTGCAGCCACTGCTCCTTACCTCGGACGCAGGGTAACTCCTCTCGGCCACTGCCCCTGACCTCGGGCACAGGGTAGCTCCTACTTAAAATGGTAGGGGTACGCAACAGGATTGAGGAACTAGATAAAGAATTACCAATGACCAAAGATGGAACAATATTAGGCAGCAAAAACCAAAATAAGAAATAGTATTGAATTATAACCCCAATATAAAATATCCATGAGTCCATAGTAGTTTAAAATGATTATATACTTACATGAATGAGGGAGATGAAACAAATTTCTTGTGCAAAAAAATTCAAAATAAATAATGTAGATGCTCATGCCTAAAGGTGATGGGACTCCTTACTCCTTAAGTACTTACTGCACATAATGATTTCCTTCCAAAGAAATTATATACAGTCAAATGGAAGGGGAAAATAAGAGTAACTTAGAGTGGAAAACCTGACAAACACCACCTCAGTGAGCAAAGGTAACATCAACAGTGATAAGTCATGGTCACAGTTTGTTCTCTTGATGTGATGTGATAAAAATTTGCACTCTCTGGACCTCCCCCTAACTTACAACCCCAATTTACTCATGGGAAAAAAGTCAGACAAATCCCAGTGAGGGATATACTAAAATATACCTACCTAATACTTTTCAAAACTATCAACATTATCAAGCACAAGGAAAGTCTGTAATAGCCAAGGGAAGCCTAAAGAGACATGACATTTGGTATGTCATGTGGTAAACTGGTGGGATCCTGGAATATAAAAAGGACATAGGAAAAAAAATTATAGAAGCATGGACAAACTATGGATTTAGTTACTAAAAGTATATTGATGTTAGTTTATTAATTATAACTAATGTGCGATACTAATATAAAATTCATTGAAAAGCACCTGAGTACAGAGAATAGAGAACACTATACCACTGTGAAACATTTTCTGTAAATGTACATTGTTCTAAAAAATAAAATTCATTAAAAAATTAAAATCAGTTCAGTTCAGTTCAGTCGCTCAGTGTGTCCGACTCTTTGCGACCCCAGGAACTGCAGAACGCCAGGCTTCCCTGTCCATCACCAACTCTTGGAGTTCACCCAAACCCGTGTCCACTGAGTCAGTGATGCCATCCAACCATCTCATCCACTGTCATCCCCTTCTCCTCCTGCACTCAATCTTTCCCAGCATCAGGGTCTTCTCCAATGAGTCAGTCCTTTGCATCCAGTGGCCAAAGTATTGGAGTTTCAGCTTCAACATCAGTCCTTCCAATTAACACCCAGGACTGATCTCCTTTAGGATGGACTGGTTGGATCTTCCTGCAGTCCAAGGGATTCTCAAGAGTCTTCTCCAACACCAGAGTTGGAAACCATCAATTCTTCGGCACTCAGCTTTCTTCACAGTCCAACTCTCACATCCATACATGACCGCTGGAAAAACCACAGCCTTAACTGGACAGACCTTTGTTGGCAAAGTAATGTCTCTGCTTTTTAATATGCTGTCTAGATTGGTCATAACTTTCCTTCTAAGGAGTAAGCATCTTTTAATTTCATGGCTGCAATCACCATCTGCAGTGATTTTGGAGCCCAGAAAAATAAAATCAGCCACTGTTTCCACTGTTTCCCCATCTATTTCCCATTAAGTGATGTGACCAGGTGCCATGATCTTAGTTGTGTATCATGTGTAATCATGTGTAAATCAGTGTGAAAATATCTACAAAATAAACTTTAATAGTTTCTGATTTTTTAACTTTCTTAGAATAGGAGGAACATTACTTTACAATGTTTTATTGTTTTCTATCATACAACAATGTGAATCAGTCTTAAGTGTACATATATATGTTCCCTCCCTCTTTAACCTTCTTCCCACCCCATCCCACCCCTCTAAGCTGTCATAGAGAACCTAGTTGTGTGCTTCTGATTTTGATTGACTTAAATTCGTAGAGCAATTAAGGAAGAAAAGTAATCATCATAATATTTAGATTTTCAGTTTAGGAACATAGTTTATTTATCAAGTTGTCTTTTTCAACTTTTCTCACTAGTATTTTATAGTTTCCAGCATATAAATAGTGCACATGCTTTGGTACATATATACCATCAACTTAATGTTTTTGATACTATTGCAAATGGTACTTTTTGTTTATCTCAATTTTCAATAATTTAATTTTAGTATATGGAAATATCACTGATTTTGATATGCTGTTCTATCTGAAACCATGTTTAACTTACTGATTACTTTTAGGAGGATTTCGGAGACACTTTGGAATTTTCTATGCAGACAATTATGTCATTTTGTAAATAAACATAGTTTATTTTCTTTTCTCTGTCCAATCTATATGACTTTTTACAATAGAGAAGTAGAGTCAACAGATGTAGCAAACAAATTTATGGTTATCATGTAGAAGCAAATTAAAAAGCAGAGACATTACGTTGTTGACAAAGATCCCTATATCAAAATTATGGTTTTTCCAGTAGTCATGTATGGATGTGAGAGTTGGACCAGAAAGAAGGCTAAGCGTCGAAGAATTGATGCCTTTGAACTGTGGTGTTGGAGAAGACTCTTGAGAGTCCCTTGGATTGCAAGGAGATCCAACCAGTCCATCCTAAAGGAGATCAGTCCTGGGTGTTCATTGGAAGGACTGATGTTGAAGCTGAAGCTCCAGTGCTTTGGCCACCTGATGCAAAGAACTGAATCATCTGAAAAACCCTGATACTGGGAAAGATTAAAGACAAAACAAGAAGGGGGTGACAGAGGATGAGACGGTTGGATGGCATCACTGACGATGGGCATAAGTTTGAGCAAGCTCCAGGAGATGGTGAAGGACTGCGAGAACTGATGTGTTGCAGTCCATGGGGTCTCAAAGAGTCAGACACGACTGAGCAACTGAACAACAGCAACAACAGAGAATGAGAGGGAGGGATAGCACTGATGTGTATACATTACTATATATAAAATAGGTAACTAATAAGAATCTGCTGTACAGCAGAGGGAACTCTACTCAATATTCTGAAATGGCCCGTATGGGAAAAGACACTAAAACAGAGTAGATACAGGCATGTGCATAACTGAATCACTCTGCTGTACACCTGAAACTAACACACGTTGTAAATCAACTAGAATCCAAAAAAAATTTTTTAAGAAAAAAATATGTCTGTGTTTCTTTTTCAATATGTGTCTTTCTTAAATACTTGCTTTTGCTCCTAAAGAAAAACAAAGCAAAATGTGTCCTCCCAAATATATGTTAATGAAGTAAGGGTCTGTTTACCTCACAATGCCTTTTCATAACATAGTAGACTTCAAAGTGCACAGTGTTCAGTGAAGACTGTGGAGGCAATGACACCCGTCTATTTTCCACATGACATACTATGAATATATGTTAATTTCTGCTTTATGAGATTATTTTAAATAAACAAATACAAAATTGATATCACTGAATCTCATAGCATCAATGCACAAATATTTTAAAATTTTTAGATGAATTTGCAGATGACTAATACCAAATATTGACACCACCCTGATGGCAGAAAGTGAAGAGGAACTAAAAAGCCTCTTGATGAAAGTGAAAGAGGAGAGTGAAAAAGTTGGCTTAGAGCTCAACACTCAGAAAACTAAGATCATGGCATCTGGTCCCATCACTTCATGGGAAATAGATGGGGAAACAGTGGAAACAGTGTCAGACTTTATTTTTTTGGGCTCCAAAATCACTGCAGATGGTGATTGCAGCCATGAAATTAAAAGATGCTTACTCCTTGGAAGGAAACTTATGACCGATGTAGATAGCATATTAAAAAGCAGAGACATTACTTGGCCAACAAAGGTCCATCTAGTCAAGGCTATGGTTTTTCCAGTGGTCATGTATGGGTGTGAGAGTTGGACTATAAAGAAAGCTGAGCACTGAAAAATTGATGTGTTTGAACTATGGTGTTGGAGAAGACTCTTGAGAGTCCCTTGGACTACAAGGAGATCCAACCAGTCCATCCTGGACGAGATCAGTCTTGGGTGTTCATTAGGACTGATGTTGAAGCTGAAACTCCAATACTTTGGCCACCTCATGCAAAGAGTTGACTCATTGGAAAAGACTCTGATGCCTGGAGGGATTGGGGGCAGGAGGAGAAGGGGATGACAGAGGATGATGCTGGATGGCATCACCAAATCGATGGGCATGAGTTCGAGTAAACTCCAGGAGTTGGTGATGGACAGGGAGGCCTGGCGTGCTGCGATTCATGGGGTCACAAAGAGTCAGACACGACTGAGCGACTGAACTGAACTGAACTGAACTGAACTGAATACCAAATACAGGATGAGTATGGGCTTCCCTCATAGTTGAGTTGGTAAAGAATCCGCATGCAGTGCAGGAGACCCTGATTCAATTCCTGCGTTGGAAAGATCCATTGGAGAAGGGATAGGCTGCCCACTCCTGTATTCTTGGGCTTCCCTTGTGGCTCAGCTGGTAAAGAATTTGCCTGCAATGAGGGAGACCTGGGTTCAAATCCTGGGTTGGGAACATCTCCTGGAAAAGGGAATTCTCCAGTGTTCTGGCCTGGAGAATTCCATGGCCTGTATAGTCCATGGGATCCCAAAGAGTTGGACACGACTGAGAGACTTTCGCTTTCACTCACTTCCACTTTCAATACAAAATAAATTACTGTGGAGTTTGAAAGTACTAGCAAATAAAGGAATAAAAACCCATATTTTTCCTGAAAAATATTTTTATGACCTATAAACATTGCCAGAACTTTGTTTCTCATAGGTTAGGATTGATTTTTGGGTTTGTAAATGTCTTAATATTTTACCATTTAGTTACTTTGTAATTTGAGAAATTTGGATTTGAACAATCATTAAATAATGATAAAATGGATAAATATACTACCATTTAATTTTCAGCAAATATTCTCCCTCATACAATGCCAAATTATAGAGTAAATCCTATAATAGATAAAATAAATTCCAGGCAAACTATTTTCATTTAGCTTGTTCACCATTGACTACTTGTATTATATGCACAAAAAAACAAATTTACGAAAGCAAAACTGGATTTATGTTGATAGAAACCAAACCATTCAAACTTTCATATTACATTGAATTATCAGATGAGGGAATTTGAACATTGGAAATTTTATTGCTAACCAGGCAGGTAATACCAATAGCTGTGGAGAAACCACTCCCTTCCCACACACACACAATTTAGCATCAAAAAATGAATTAAATATTTCCTAAAACATCTGGAGATATAAAGATTATATTATGCATAATATATTTTGACCCACTTTCATTTTGATTCATTATTGTCTTCATCTGTAGTTAACATTAATATTAATTAACAAGTACCTCAAGGTAAATTATTTCCTGCAACAATCCAGAGCCCTCCAAAATTTCTACATAGCTTACCTATAGCAAGTTCTCCTGTATCCCTCTTGTTCAACAATGTGACAGCAGAATTACATGCCCACACTGCCTGATAACATCTGTGTCTGTGCCTTGAGATTTCACCAATTGGAGGACAACTTGATCAGAACACAGCTAGGACGAGCTCTCTCAGTTGGCCTTTCATCTCTGCTTTAAGAGTAGGAGGTCTGTGTTGATATTTATGACTGGCTTCAGAGACATGATGTCAGAAAAAGATAGCCAATGATCAAATAACATTCAATATCCCCACTCAGAAAGTTTCTGGGGGTTTCAGGATCTCATTTACTTCACACTCTGTCAGACAAGAATCATAGAGAATTAAAATGCCAAATTTTATCATCATCTCGTAGATCCAACCAAACATGAATTTTAGCAGCCAACATAAACTTGAAAAATCAAATCCTCTTCAGACTCATGAGGGTAGGAAATAGTCAGTAACTAAATTCAAAACCTCTAAAAATAGATTAGTTGATGATTTATAGATAAAAATAAAAAATATCAAACTGTACATAAATATCACCCTAAATGTTTAAGCACATACTGAGCATAGCCAAACTGATTGATGCAATATAGTAAATATATGCAATACTGGGTTGACTGATTTGAATAATGGCAGATTTCTTTGTGTTTTTTGTGTTCTCTTTAAATTGTCTGAGGAAACAGACATTGGCTTCCAATAAAAAATGGCAACTATAATTGAAAAGCTTAAAATGTTGAGTGGTTTTGAAAGTTGCCCATTAAAAGCATCAGAATCAAAATGATCTGTTCCACTAGATACCCTTGACTGAAGACCAGTCCTCCTCTATCAGGGATGGTTGTCCTATTCAACTGAGTGTGAAGCTTCGAGAGGAACGCACATGGACTGATGAGGGAGGAAAGGGCCACCCACATAGCTAGCCAGATCAGCTGAATCATCCCCAGAGATCAGTGGGGTGACGGAAGTCAAAACCAGATCACGCTCACATCCTCCAGGTATTTTCTGACTTTCTCTTTCATGTCATCGTTTACCCATTGGTTTTTAGTATCATGTTTGTAGTATCTATGTAATTATCTTTTTTTTTTTTTTTTCCTTTCTGTGGTTGATTTCCAGTTACATACAGTTGTGGTCAGAAAAAATGTTTGAAATAATTTCTATCCATTACATTTCCTGAGGCTGGTTGTGTGTCCTGGAATGTGATCTATCCTTGAGAATGTTTCACGTGCACTTAAAAACAAAGTGTGTTCTGGGGTTTTTGTATGTAAACAGTCCTGCAGACATCAATTAAGTTCAACTGTTCTATTGTGTCATTAAGAATCTTGGTTACCTTATTGATTTTATATCTGGCAGATCTGTCCAGTGATGTCAATGTGGTGTTAAGATCTCCTACTATTATTGTATTCACTTTAATTTCTCTTTTTATATCATTAGTGTTTGTTTTATGTATTTGGGTGTTGTAATTTCCTATACCAGAGGAACTTCCAGACCCAGGGATCAAATTCATGCCTCTTGTGTCTCTGGCATTGATAGGCAGGTTCTTTAGATCAATACCACCTAGGAAGCCATTAATATATTGGGGTCATATATTAGCAAGTGTAATATCTTCTTTGTGTATTGATCCCTCTATCATTATACAATGTTCTTCTTTATGTTTCATTATGAGCTTTCCTTTAAAGGCTATTTTGTCTTATATGAGCATTGTTACATGTCCTTTCTTGTCATTTTCATTTGAGTGTTCTATTTATCTTGTGGTTTAAGTCTTCTCTTCATCTTCTTGCCATTGTTTGACTAGGTGATATTTTTAAAAATTATCTTTTCTTGAACTGTATAGTAGTACTTGAATCTATGTTGTTACATCAGATATTCCTAGTAAAATCCAACTAGTCATGATTAGAGGATGAATTCATGAATGACATAATAACTATTTATTTAATATTTCAACTTATGAATATAGTGTTCTTATTTTGTTCTTTCAAGGGCATGCGTTTTTGTCAGAGAAAGTCTGGAGATTAAATTTTTTATTTCATAAGAATAAAACTGAATATAAGAACTAGGGCAGAGAAAAGAAGTGGTATTTTGAAAATGATGGCCTTTGTTCCAGACACAATATGGTTGGATATGTAGCAATTCTGCAGAATAATTAGTGACAAATATCCTTAAATACCTGTTGTAAATGGGATTATGATTTTTAGAACTTTTTCTATGACAATAGAAGTGAAATAACAATGGATGTGAAGGAAAGGTGTATCCACTGCCAAGATTTAGCAACCTAGTTTTAAAAATAAAACTTGAGGTATTCTAAGTTTTCAGTGTATGTGACTGAGATGGAAACAAGATACCTGTATAGGTGATTAAACCTCCACCTCCTCAGATCTTATAGAATATGATAACAATTTCTCAGAGGCATTTAAAAATGGAAAATATAAATAACACACTTAGAGATCCATTTGTGCTTTTAAATGCAGCCCAAAGTCTCCTATTTTCTGGAGGTGTGTGATGAGCTACACTCTCTTCAAATAGCCTAAGTGTGAGAATTTCCTGTTCAAACTTGAAGTGACACATTGATGACAAATCAACTTTTTCCACTCTTGCTTCACTCTGAGCCTTCACAGGGCAGTCTGTGAAAGTCACAGACATTGCTTATTCTTGTCCTGGATTTATGTTTTTAAATTTCTCCTTTTGTTATCCAGCTAGAGCAGGCCTCTTTTATGAGAGTAACCCGACCTCCCTACTAAAGGATGCATGACTTTCTGGCCAACAGAAGGTATGTGTCTCTCCTCTCTTGTCTCTCTATTAGACCATCTCACTTAGTGGGAACTAACAAATGTTAAATGTGATGCAACTGAAGTACAGTTTATATATGGCAAAATCAAAGTAGAACATTGTTTTTTTAAAAAACAATTTGAAGTAAAAAGCAATAATAAGATATCAAATATGATGGACCATTTCTCCAAGTATTAAAATTATTGTCTGTAGAATGTTACTCAAGTGCATACACACAGCATGAATGGGTTTGTATATAATATTAAGTGGAACCCAAAGACCTCATGACAGGAAACAATTAGTTTTGGATTTTATGATAAGTAGAAGGTAAGTTTTTTGTACAATAATATGTTAATATATTTGTGCTCAAACTTTATAAATAGATTCTTGGAAAGGAATTCATTGTATAGAAAAGGCCAAACATAATTCCTCATACATGTATTAGATTGAATGCAACAATCCAAATTTTTAATAAAAATCAAATTGAGGTAACTTCCTAAAGGCTAATTTAAACTTAATTGTAAGTAATGAAAGCATTTTTTTAAAAAATCAGACATCACATAAATGATATGCTAAACTAATTAAAGATACTAACTGATATAAATAAGAAATAGTACCATAAAAATGATGACCAAAATAATAATTAAAACTGATATTTATTGAGAACTTATAAGTGCAGGTTGAGTGCTCAGTGTTACATGCATTATGTATTATATAACCTTATTTCCATTTTAGATTATAATATGATACTAGATACTAAATAACTTTTTGAAGGTCACATTTTGTCAATTTAAAAGCTGCAATTCATTTCCAGATATTTCTCACTACTGCATCAACTTTCTGAATTATTGTTATGTTATCTGGATTTTTCATAAGTAATCACCATGACCTATACAACTAAAATGATCTTTACTAACTTTCACATTTATAGGATCTTTCTGAAAGTTTGAACCAAAGGTGTCTTCCATAAATGACCTACACCTGTTTTTCATTTTGTGGGTTCAAATATTAGCCATTAAATCACTTATCAACAACTTTTGTAAAGTAAGTATTTTTTAGTCTTTTTCTGTTGTTTTATTTTTCATATTGTTTAGTTTATATATGATTAGTGTGTCATGTGATATTTTAATATAGGAAACATTTCCTCAGCTGTTAATGATTTCTCAGAACTCCTCCACCATTCAATATAAACACCATTTGACACCCCTTTTCATTCATCAAAGTAAGTCACCAAACAGTGCAATTTAGTGCAGGAGATTGTTGTATATGCCAACATTCTCTCTCCTCATCTTTAAAGAACTTAGTCTTTAAGTCATTATTAAATTTCAAAATTACTATAAATATAGGTGAATCTCCCTTGTTAATAGAACATTTTAATTTTAATACAAGCACTATGATGATTTTAAAATATTTCTGTGGAATCTGACTTCAGTGAAGATATTATTAGCCACGAACTTCTTTACTGCTCCCTAATTTACTGCTTTTCATTGTTTCAACCCATAATATATTGTCAACTACAGAATATCTTTTTTAAAAAGTATTCTTTCATGAAAGGCTTCTTTAAAGTACTGAGGAATTTAGAAGCAGGTTTTATGTTTGTTCAGCTACAAATTGAACACTAAACACTTTGCCCCACCCATCTTATTATACTAAGGTTCTTACCTCACCTATACCACTTATTCCTCAGTTCACTTAGAGCACAGTCCTTGACCTCACTCAGCTGCAAAGATGAATAACCAAGGAGAAACTTATGTAGAACCAAAGGTAGTCAAGAGCTCAAAGAGACAGCAAATGAAATCGAAGATTTCTAAAAGTTCCAGTTCAATAACTGAGCAGGGATTAACATATGCAGAACTAAATCTTCAAAATGCTTCTCAGAATCTTCATGAGAATGACAAGAACTACCACTCCAAAGGTAAAACACTTACTAGTCACACAAAGAAACTGTTCTAGGATTTGCAGTTGGTGTGCAGAGGTGTGGAGGACGAACAGGGGAAAAGCTCACATATTTTTCATTTTGAGAAACGGAGCTTAAAGTTGGTTGTGGTATTCTAATGTGAGATTGGAAGACTACTTTAATTCTGGCATTGCTATAATTTGAAGTCTTTGATCAACAACTCATTCAGCATTATATTCGCTGAAAATGTGATATATGTTAGAGAAAGACTACAGTGGTAGAAATGGGTTGGGGTCCAAGTTTATATCCATAAATCCCTGTTCATATGGGTTCTCGTGTATATAAAATCTAACCAACTGTCCCCAGCACTCCTTCACTCCTTTCTCACTGTCTCCTTTTATCTCCCTGCAGGTTCACCATCACCTCCAGAGAAGTGCATTGCTGGGATCCTGGGAATCATCTGCCTTGTCCTCATGTCCACTGTGGTGACAGTGATCGTTGTTACTCCCTGTAAGTACATTTTTGAAAAAACTATAAGGGAACTTTTCACTTTAATGATGGTCAGTCCTGTAAACATTTCACAAGATTATAGAATGTGTCTATCATTAAAATATATGCAATTAGACTAAATGCAGAATGTTATTTGGAATTTGTGGAATACATATGACACAAGATAATTACAGAGAGTGTGTATATGGATATTCTGATTTCATAACTCAAAAGCATGCTTTAGGAGATTGAAAGATCTTATTGATAAACACAAATTAATTTTTAAAATTAGTAAGAGGTGTTAAAATCTACTCCTTTAGGTTTTTAAAATATTTTTTCCACCAAATCTTCATTACTCAATTAATTTTTCTTGGTAAAATCAGCTTTATTCCAGAGTACTCTAATCCTAAACAATAAACTGAATTTCAAACTCACAAAAAAATCATTATGATTTATTTAAAGCAATGTTAATTTTTATAATGATTAATTTTGTAGCTACTGTAATACGGGAGCAGAATAACTCCTCTCCAATAACAAGACTCCAGAAAGGTACATAATGATTTTAAAGCTCTGATATAAATACAATTTGTGTTTTGTCTCTATCTTAGGCTAGTGAAAATAAGAAAAGATTTAGCGGAAGAAGATAAATTACAAAATCGGGCAACAAACTTGCCTAAATAATGATTATGGGAGAGTATTTTTCCCTATGCAACAAGATGATCACCATATCCATTGTTGGCAATTGACTCCAATTTTTGCCTGCTGTAATATGGTAAAAGACAAAAAACTTTGCTACTCGAAAATAAAAGTTTCATTTCTTAATTTTTAGGACATTTAAAAGGAGATATTTTTATATGTTTGCTTTATATAGAAACATAAATTGGGGTATGAGAGACTGACACTGTGAAAGTATGTGAGATTTGTTTCATATGTACCAGCCTTGAGGGCATATAGCTATGTTATATATATACATACATGTTTATATCTATGCATACGTGTAAGTTAATTTTCTGTTTTTTAAAATTCAAATCGCCTTTGAATAGTAATTCATAATCTTTCTCCAGAATTTCATTGTGGTTGTTGTCCAAAAGAGTGGTTTACATATTCCAACAATTGCTATTCTATTAGTTTGGGAAAAGAAACATTGGATGGGAGTTTGATGTCCTGCTCTACTAAGAATTCTACTCTGCTTTACATAGATAATGAAGAGGAAATGGTAAGATATTAAGCGTTTCCAACACTTTATTAAAGGCTTGATTCAGTCAATATTATATTTGTTAGAGTTCACTTGTGTTTTTGTACATATTTGTAGTTGGCTTATTTTAAGATCTCTTAATATTCCATTAAACAATGGAATATGACTTTATGATACTTTAGTTTCATTTTAAAACCATTAATGCACGTTTGGTGATTTCCAGTTCTTCTGCTCCTTGTTAGCAGGTGTTCTGATGGACCACCTTGTAAGGCTCACCTGTGTTGCCCACAGGATTCTCTCAACACAGGAGGAAAGGCTGACCTGTGCCACCTCCTAGAGTTAGGTTAGGCACTGGGTGTTGGGAAGTAAGAGGCCCAGGTCACTTTCATCTGATGGTGGGGAGGATGCGGTTCAGTTCAGTCACTCAGTCGAGTCCGACTCTTTGCGGCCTCATGAACTGCAGCACGCCAGGCCTCCCTGTCCATCACCGACTCCCGGAGCCCATCCAAACCCATGTCCATTGTGTCGGTCATGCCATCCAACCATCTCATCCTCCGTAGTCCCCTGTACAGTCAGTTCAGTTCAGTCACTCAGTCGTGTCTGACTCTTTGCGACCCCATGAATCACAGCACGCCAGGCCTCCCTGTCCATCACCAACTCCTGGAGTCCACCCAAACTCATGCCCATCGAGTCAGTGATGCCATCCAGCCATCTCATCCTCTGTCATCCCCTTCTCCTCCTGCCCCCAATCCCTCCCAGCATCAGGTTCTTTTCCCATAAGGGGTGGGGGGGGGGTGTCATCTGCATATCTAAGGTTATTGAGATTTCTCCCGGCAATCTTAATTCCAGCTTGTGCTTCATTCAGCTTGCCATTTCATATGATGTACTCTGTATATAAGTTAAATAAGCAGGGTGACAATAAACAACCTTGACGTACTCCTTTCCCAATTTGGAACCAGTCCATTGTTCCATGTCTGATTCTAACTGTCGCTTCTTGACCTGCATACAGATTTCTCAGGATGCAGGTAAGGCAGGTAAGAAATACCAATTTCTCTGATATTCCAATCTCTTTAAGAATTTTCACAGTTGTGATCCACACAGTCCAAGGCTTTGATGTAGTCAACTTTTATGTATTAAAGTGTTAGATGTAAAATCTAACATACTCATTTTGTTCAAAGAACTAAAGATCCTATGAAAGAATGCATCCTTTGACTTGCATTTTAAAAATTAATAAAAAATCTTTCATAATGATATTTAAGTGAAAATTCTTTATTTTTGGCTAGAAATTTCTGATGTCCCTATCAATTATATCGTGGATTCCAGTCTTTCGTGAAGGTCGTGGTCAACCATGGATGTGGCTAAATGGTTCAATTTTCAAACTAAAGTAAGTTTTTAAAATGAATGCTGTATAGAAGAGGAAAAATAAAGAAATATTAATAATATGAATGCATTTGTTTTCATTGAATTATAGAAAACTGAAGAAGATGTTGAAAGTTAATAAAATGTTGATATAAATGTTTAAAAATAGGCTACTCTGTAACCCATTTTCCTAATAACAAACTCTTACTGAAATTTTATTAAAAACATCATCACCCATTTTCAAAATATCTATTATTACAGTTACATAGAAATACTATTGCTTCATGAGTTGTCTTCATAGAATATAACAGAATTATGCATTTTTTTTTCATAACAGGATAACAGACTATTTACCTGATGAACATAAGTGTGCTGTACTATCCTCAGGGGGCATAAAAGCAGAAGGCTGTCAGACTCCAAATGCATATAATTGCAAGCATAAGCTTGAGAATTAAAAAGTGAGTTTGGATGCTGTTGAGTAACTTTATCTTTTATGAAAAGGAAATATTGTTATGATTACATAAAATTTAAAATGAACTATGTTCTAATAATGTTTTCAAAAACCATTGAAAGAAAACATAAAAATTCTGTAAATTCCTTCAATAAAAATTCAAAATAAAAATAAAAATTAAAAATAAAAATTAAAAAAATTTCCTTCAATAAAAAATAAGTTAATTAAAAAAAAGCTGTTGTAATATAATAATCACACTGAAAAGTATAGATATCACTCCTTTTGTGTCTGGCCTTTTTTACTCAACAGTACGTTTATGGTGTTCAAACTTTCTAAAATGTCATGTTTTCTGAGTCTGTTTACAAGAAATATCAAAAAATTTGATATTTGAGAACAAAGACCAAAAGTAGTTTAGCAATTACCAAGAGCTATGGGGAGATGAGAAAGGAAATGACTGCTACTTGATCAATGATGAATATTTTCTAGATATTGATAGTGGTGACAGTTGTAAACTGTGAACATATTTAAAATCACTGATTTGTACAGTTTAAATGGATGGATTTTATGGTGTGTAAATTGTATCTCAATAAATCTGTTTAAAAAAAAAAATTCTTGGGACTGCATTTAATATTTAAAATAATTTATAAAGAGAGTCATCTTTAAAATATTGACTGTTCCAGTCAATATGCTTTATTCTTCCATGAATTAGGTTTTCTTTAAATTTTCCCTGTTAGGTTTTGTGTTTCTCTATTTTGAGATGTTAAATATACTTGGGTGTTTCATAGTCACGATTTTGTAAATGACACTCTTATTTTAAAATTTTAGTAATTTTTGGTGCAGTAAAGAGTAATATATTGAGGTTTACATGTTGGTCTTATAGTCAATAATTTCTCTGACTTTTTGTATTAAGTCCGTCATTTCAAGTACTTATCCTTATGGATTTTATATGAGATCTGTATATCTTTATATAACAGCTGTTCACGTCTTTTTTCCAGGGGCAATTATTTTTTTTCTTGACTTATTTTCATAGGCTACAATTTAATTTCCAAAGTTGAATAGAAGGTACAGTAAAGGTTCTGTATCTATCTCTTCTTAGTCAAGGAAGAGATTTCAATATTTCATCCTTAAATATGAGATTTATTTTTTAAAGTTTTTTCATCATATGTTTCTCATGTGAAACCATAATATTCTCATTTTTCAAACAAATTTTATAATCAGTTGATGCTGATGTTACATTTGCATTATTTTCCATCAGTTGGAATGGTAAATGTTTTCTTTGTATAACGATTATGAAGTAAATTACCTTTATTTCTTCCATTAAACCAATCTTGCACTTCTGAAATAAAATCACAGTGATCATCTGTGTTGCCCGTTTTCTTAAAAAATCAATGCATATGCTATATCTGGACTAAGCTATTTTTCTTCATCTACATTCACAAAGAGCTTGAACTGAGTTTTCATTTATGTTATGTACTTGACAGGTTGTTATGAAAGCTATTATTAGGAAGTATTTCTCTTTTTCTTTTACCTGAAACTTTGTGAAAGAGCACTACAACATTTTTAAGTGTTATTATTCACTACCAATGCCATCTGAGCATCTAGAACTATTTTGTAGAAAGGTTTATATAATGAACTTAATGTTTTACAATATATGTTAGGTTTACTCAGGTTTCTATTTGCTGTGCTTTATTTTGGTAATTTGTATTTTAGGATTTTTCTATTTTATATGGACACTAAAATGTATTCATAATATTGCTTTATCTGTTTAATATCTGTAAAAACTATACATTATCCCTTTATTTATTATACATGTAAAAGGTTTGATTCCTCCTCTCAAAAAAAAAAAAAAAAAAAAGTTTTTTTTGCCTCACCTCATGGCTTTTGGGTCTTACTTCCCCAAACAGGTATTGAACTTGGGCCATCAGCAGTGAAAGCATGGAGTCTTTACCACTGAAACACCTGGAAATTCCCCCTTTTCAATTTTTTTCAGCAGTCTTTTATCAATTTTATTAAATATATTCAATAAGAATACACTTGTATTCTTGTACATTTATTGTTTCTCCATATTGCAATTTTGTCCTTTGTCTTGATTTTGCACTAATTATTGCTTTCTTCCTTCTACTTCATTTGGTTTTAATTTCACCTAATTTTACCTTTTTCATTTTTAATTTCTTGTGATGCAAGCTTGGATTTCTACTTTGTTTTTGTTTTATTTCATTTGTAAAGTAAGCATGTAAGGCAGTCAATACTTCACAAGACAGACATTTGGTTTTATATTTATCTTGTAATTCTTATAAAATTTTTGAACATTCATTGTGGTCATTTCTATGATCCGTTATTCAGACATTTATGACCAAATTTAAAACCATCTAAGGATTTTCAAATTTTTGGTTATTGACTTCTACTCATGATAAAGAGAGTTCTATTTGGTTAGAGAATTTTCTGTGATGCTAGAAATGTTCCACATCTGTCCAATGTGGGGTGAATTAGGAACCAATATTAAAATATTCCTTATTTTTAACCTAATTAAAAGTTAAATTTGAATACCCACCTTTCAGGGCTTCCCTGGTGGTTCAGGTGGTAAAGAATCTGCCTACAATGTGGGAGACCTGTGTTTGATCTCTGAACTGGGAAGATCCTGTAGAGGAGGGAATGGCTACCCACTCTAGTATTCTTGCCTGGAGAATCCCCATGGACAGAGGAGCCTGGCGGGCTACAGTCCATGGGGTCACGAAGAGTCAGACACGACTGAACAACTAAGCACAGCACCCACCTTTCAAGCGCCCAGTTGTCAACTTGTCTAGAGGCTAATGCAGTGACACCACTACTATTTGCTATATGAATATGCTTGGAAATATGATTTATAGTGTATTTTTCAAGTTTTCTGTTTGCTCTTAGTTTTATTGATCTTTTATATTGTTTTTCTATCTCTATTTATTTCCCCTTCGATCTTTGTTATTTCCTTCCACTGATTAACTTTGGCCTTGTTCTTCTTTTTGAGGTTCTGTGAAGAGGAAGATCAGGTTGTTCATTTGATCTCTCTGTTTCTTCTTAATGTAGGTGTTACTTGCTATCATTCCGAAAAATTTCAGAAGTTTATTAACAGGCTGTAACTGGGTTCAGCCATGTATACTGTCAAGATGGTCTCAATAACCCATTGCTCTCTCAGATCTGCATCCTTGAAAATGAAATGGCTCCTACTTTGGGAACAGTGTGCAGGTGTACATTTTGAGGACAGAGGAGCTTCCAATTGCATGGTGCTGTTTGTGTGTCAACTAGTAGTTATGACCTCTTGAAGACCTCCCTCAACACTCCAATGGCAGATGTATGGATAAACAAATGGTGGTATATCTATTCAGTGGAATGTTACTCAGCAGTGAAAAGGAATGAACTATTGATATACAATAACATGAATGAATACCTAAATAGTGATGCTGAGTGAAAGAAGTCAGAAAAAGTACATACTGTATACTTCTACATTTATAAATTTCTAGAAAATGCAAACCAATCTAAAGTGACAGAAAGCATATCAGTGATTATGTGGTGTTGAAGGTGGGCAAAGAGTGGCAAGGAGGGGTTTATGAAGAGACACACGCAAATTTTTTGGAGTAATAGAAATATTCATACCATACTTCTTTCAATAATTTCACAGGTATGAATATATGTCATTCATCATATTCTACAGTCTGTGCTGTGCTTAGTTGGTCAGTCATTCTGACTCTTGGTGACCCTGGATTGTAGCCCACAGGCTCCTCTGTCCATGGGGATTCTCCAGGCAAGAATGTTGGAGTGGGTTTCCATGCCCTCCTCCAGGGGATCTTCCCCACCCAGGGATCGGACTCAGGTCTCCTGCACTGCAGATTGATTCTTTACCATTTGAACCACCAGGGAAGCTCATTCTACAGTTTAAATATCCACAATATATTGGATGTCAAGTATTCCTCAATAAAGCTAATTTTCAAAAAGTATGTCTTTTCAGAAGGAGCATGCCAGCTCCTGCTATTTCTAGTTTTGACATTGCTTGACTGATAGCAGTTCTCTTCTAATTTTACATATTTGGTGAACCTCATTATGCGTTGTCATGCTTCTCTTTTGTTCCAGTGGTCAATTCACCTCTCCCTGATTCAATATCAAATGGTCTAAATTATTATTTTCATACTATGTAGCTTAGCATTTATCATTCAAATTTCTTATTCTTAAAATTTGGAAATGTCATGGCTCTTGTTGGCTCTTTGTCCTACCATAGATATTTTAGAATTAAATGATTAAGTTCCAGGAAAAAAAATTAGTTAAGATTTGTTTTAGTCTCTTTAAACTTTCAAAACACCTTAGGGAGAGGCACATATTTAACATTATTACATCTTTCCATGCATTGTTAAGAGCTATGTCTCCAGTAATTTAGATCTTTTTTAACATTTATGAAACTTTTGTAATTTTCTACATAGCATTTTCATTTTTTATTGTGTTTACTCCTAATATTTAACTTTTCTAATATAAATGGTATCTTTTATTAAACAAAATTTTATGAAAATACAGCACTCATAAAGAAATCTAAATAAATCATTCAGTTCAGTTCAATTCAGTTCCCTCAGTTGTGTCCAACTCTTTGCAACCCCATGAACCACAGCACTCCAGGCCTCCCTGTCCATCATCCACTCCCAGAGTCCACTCAAACCTATGTCCATCGAGTCAGTGATGCCATCCAAATAAATCATTATGTGCATATTATTAATTTTTACAATTATTATCAGTTAAATTGTGTTACCAAAAAATATATTTGCTGAAATCTTAACTCCCATGCTTGTGAATGTCACCATTTTTGGAATCAGGGTCATCGCAGATGTATTCAAGGAAAAATAGGTCAAGGTGTCCTATTTGGAAATAGAATTTTTGTAGATGCCATTAAGGAAAGGCCAATGTAATACACCACATTAACAAACTGAAAGATAAAAACCATATGATTATCTCAACAGATGCAGAGAAAGCCTTTGACAAAATTCAACATCCATTTATGATAAAAACCCTCCAGAAAGCAGGCATAGAAGGACTACCTCAACATAATAAAAGCTATATATGACAAACCCACAGCAAACATCATCCTCAATGCTGAAAAATTGAAAGCATTTCCCCTAAAGTCAAGAACAAGACAAGGGTGCCCACTCTCACCACTACTATTCAATATAGTTTTGGAAGTTTTAGCTACAGCAGTCAGAGCACAAAAAGAAATAAAAGGAATCCAGATTGGAAAAGAAGAAGTAAAACTCTCGCTGTTTGCAGATGACATGATCCTCTACATAGAAAACCCTAAAAACTCCACCAAAAAATTACTAGAGCTAATCAATGAATATAGTTACAGGATATAACATTCACACACAGAATCCCTTGCATTCCTATACACTAACAATGAGAATACAGAAAGAGAAATTAAGTAAACAATTCCATTCACCATTGCAATGAAAAGAATAAAATACTTGGGAATATATTGACCTAAAGAAACAAAAGACCTATATATAGAAAACTTTCAATATATAGAAAATTTCCAATTTGTATGGAAATACAAAAAACCTCAAATAGCCAAAGCAATCTTGAGAAAGAAGAATGGAACTGGAGGAATCAACCTGCCTGACTTCAGGCTCTACTACAAAACTACAGTCATCAAGACAGTATGCTACTGGCACAAAGACAGAAATATAGATCAAAGGAACAAAATAGAAAGCCCAAAGATAAATCCATGCACCTATGGACACCTTATCTTTGACAAAAGAGGCAAGAATATACAATGAGAAAAGGCAATCTCTTTAACAAGTGGTGCTGGGAAAACTGGTCAACCACTTGTAAAAGAATGAAACTAGAACACTTTCTAACACCATACACAAAAATAAACTCAAAATGGATTAAAGATCTAAACATAACACCAGAAGCTATAAAACTCCTAGAGGAAAACATAGGCAAAACACTCTCCGACATAAATGACAGCAGGATCCCCTATGACCCACCTCCCAGAATATTGGAAACAAAAGCAAAAATAAACAAATGGGACCTAATGAAACTTAAAAGCTTTTGCACAATGAAGGAAACTATAAGCAAGGTGAAAAGACAGCCTTCAGAATGGGAGAAAATAATAGCAAATGAAGCAACTGACAAAGAATTAATCTCAAAAATATACAAGCAACTCCTGCAGTTCAATTCCAGAAAAATAAATGACCCAATCAAAAAATGGGCCAAAGAACTAAACAGACATTTCTCCAAAGAAGACATACAGATGGCTAACACAACACATGAAAAGATGCTCAACATCACTCATTATCAGAGAAATGCAAAGCAAAACCACAGTGAGGTACCATTTCATGCTGGTCAGAATGGCTGCTATCCAAAAGTCTACAAACAATAAACGCTGGAGAGGGTGTGGAGAAAAGGGAACCCTCCTACACTGTTGGTGGGAATGCAAACTAGTACAGCCGTTATGGAGAACAGTGTGGAGATTCCTTAAAAAACTGGAAATAGAACTGCCATATGACCCAGCAATCTCACTGCTGGGCATACACACCAAGGATACCAGAATTGAAAGAGACACATGTACCCCAATGTTCATTGCAGCACTGTTTATAATAGCTAGGACATGGAAGCAACCTAGATGTCCATCAGCAGATGAATGTATAAGAAAGCTGTGGTACATATACACAATGGAATATTACTCAGGCATTAAAAAGAAAACATTTGAATCAGTTCTAATGAAGTGGATGAAACTGGAGCCTATTATACAGAGTGAAGTAAGCTAGAAAGAAAAACACCAATACAGTATCCTAATGCATGTATATGGAATTTAGAAAGATGGCACCAATAACCCTATATGTGAGACTGCAAAAGAGACACAGACGTATAGAACAGTCTTTTGGACTCTGTGAGAGAAGGTGAGGGTGGGATGATTTGAGAGACTAGAATTGAAACATGTATATTATCATATATGAAACAGATTGCCAGTCCAGGTTGGATGCATGAGACAGGGTGCTCAGGGAAGGTGCACTGGGATGACCCAGAGGGATGGGATGGGAAGGGAGGTGGGAGGGGGGTTCAGGATGGGGAACACACGTACCCATGGCTGATTCATGTTAATGTATGGCAAAGCCACTACAATATTATAAAGTAATTAGCCTCCAATTAAAATAAGTAAATTTTAAAAAAACTCAAAAAAATTAAAATTAAAAAAAAAGAGGAAAGGCCTAATCAAATATGCTGGAGCTATTTATAAAGAGAGTGGTATTTGTACAGTGACACAAAAGAAAAAGGTTACATGGTACCAAGGGCAAAGACTAGAGTGACACAGGGACAAACCAAGAAATGACAAGAAATGTCAGAAACTAGGAAGAAGCAATGAAGGATTTACCAGAGTCTCACAAAACTTGGTCCTGCCATCACTTGATTTATTTTGAACTGCTAGCCTACAAAACTATAAAAAAAAAAAAAAGTTTGTTGTTTTAAGGCACCTAAGTTGTGACACTTTGTTATGCCATCTCCAAGAAATAAATACAACACCCCTGTAACTCACACTCAGATTATTAAATAAAATATTACCATCAACTGAGAAATGCCCCTTTACATTATCTCCAGGAATAATTCCTCATCATGATAACTAATATTTATTATCAATTACTATTCCTTCTGGGAGCAGGTTCACACTGTATAATTTTTGTCCTAAATTTCTAATATCAGAGTTTTGATTTATCTCATTTAACTCTATATAAGTAAGTGGAATTTTATAGGATGAACTATTATGTGTCTGCTTTCTTTGCTCAGAATTGTTTGTGATATTAATCCACAATGATGTGAACAAATAATTTAAATAAAATAAATGCCATCAAGAGTGCTCAGAAAATAGAGAATTGTAATTTAATTGACACAAAATAAAAGGTTTTTCAGTAAATATTTTATTGGCAAAATCAAAAAGATTGTTAATATGCTTTTATGGTAAAGATGTGAGAGTGTCACCCTTGAACATTGCTATTTGGATATAATAGGTGTATAATCTCTATTTAAACAATAAATATCAATTAAAATGTAATATATACATCTGTTGACACAGAAATTACATTCATGGATATTTCCCATATAGGTAAGATGTATAGCAAATAACAGTTAATATATTAAGTATTTTTTAATGCAAAGTTTTTCTATAATTACAAAACTCTGGGGCAAACCTAAATACTCACTGAAATAAACTGGTTTAATAAATTTTGGTGCATCCATTTAGTGCAATGAAAAAGTGAAAGTGAAGTTGTATCCAACTCTTTGCAGCCCTGTGAACTGTAGCCTACCACACTCCTCCATCCATGGGCTTTTCCAAGCAAGAGTACTGGAGTGGGTTGCCATTTCCTTCTCCAGGGATTTAGTGCAATACTTGCAATCTTTTACAAAATATGAGACAGCACTTTAAGTACTGATATGGGACAATCTGCAAGGTAATTTTTACATTAAAATATAAAGAAATAGAACCGTTATTTATAGTTATCCAGGAAACTAGTTTTGTATTTGCCTCTAACAAGAAAACTAGGTGAATAGGAAATAATATAAGTAAAGAGACTTTGCTCATTATTTCATATCTCATAGTTTGAGCAATCTGAATGTATTAATTATCTATTCAAATATATTCAATTAAATGATTAAGAAAAATAAATATAAAATCATTATTCAGTTCAATGAATTTGTTTCATGTTCTCTGACTTACTGATTCTTGAAATTAAAAAAATTACAAGAATTGGATTTGTCATTTTCTATATATAAAACTTATTTGTCTTTCCTCACAGATTTTGGGATAACATAATCCTTTTTAAATCATACATAGTTGAGTAATATTAGTGAATAATTTAAGTTTGTTTCCTAATATCTATTAAAGGATGAATGTATTAAGACATTGATCACAGTAACTCAATTAATTATCAAGGCAAGTAAACTTTTTTTACAAATATAAGGCAACAGCTTAGTACAAACTTCAGGAATAATATTTATTGACTTGAGGCATCCACATCGTCCATCATTTGAATTCTGGAAATCCCTGCATCAGAGAATATATTTATTTTAGAAAGTCATTCTTCAGCAAAATTTAATTATCACAAATTTAAAACACATAGATGCAATTATTTCAATGGAATATTTATCTTGCAACAGAATATTTACCTGTGAAATTATAAAGTATAATTATGTCTAAAACTAAGGAAAATATCACCAGTGGTCAATTAGAGATAAGGAAGAAGTAGAAAGGATAGTATAGAATAGGATATATACATGAACTAGATATGTCAGTTTGAAAAATTCTTCTGAGGCTTCTGAAAACTTGGGGAAGTGTTTAAATATAAAAAAATTATTATATGGTTCATTGAAATTAGATATAAAAATAGACCTAGTTTCCTATGACTCAGGCTTCCTACTTTTGCATTCTAATCCTCTATGATAAAATAGACATCTTTTTTTGGTGTTAATTCTAGAAGGTCTTGAAAGTCTTTACAGAACTGGTCAACTTCAATTTCTTCGGCATCAGTGGTTGGGGCATAGACTTAGAATATTGTGCTTTTAAATGGTTTACCTTGGAAACAAAAAGAGATCATTCTATCATTTTTGAGGTTGCACCCAAGTACTGCTTTCTGGACTCTTTTGTTGACTATGATGGCTACTTCATTTCTTGGCCACAGTAGTAGATATAATGGTCATCCAAATTAAATTCAGGACTTTCCTATAGCTCAGATAGTAAAGAATCTGCCTGCAATGCAGGAGACATGGGTTTGATTCCCTGGGTCAGGAATATCCCCTGGAGAAGGAAGTGGCAATCCACTCCAGTATTCTTGCCTGGAGAATTGCCATGGAGAGAGGAGCCTGGTGGGCTACAGTCCATGGGGTCGCAAAGAGTCAGAGATGACTAAGCAATTAACACACAAAAATTAAATTCACCTATACCTGTCCATGTTATTTCACTGATTCCTACAATGTCGCTATTCTATCTTGACATCTCCTGCTTGACTACATCCAATTTACCTTGATTCATGGCCCTAACATTCTAGATTCCTGTGCAATATTGTTCTATACAGCATCAGACTTTACTTTCACCACCAGACACATCCACAACTGAGCATTGTTTCTGCTTTGACCTAGCTGCTTCATTCTTTCTGGAGCTATTAGTAATTTCTCTATGCCCTTCCCCAGTAGAATTATGGACACCTTCTGACCTGGGGTCTCATCTTCTGGTGTCATATCTTTTTTGCCTTTTTCTTAGGGTTCATGGGATACTCAGGCAAGAATACTTGAATAGCAGGCAAGTTTTGCCTTGGAGTACAAAATGAAGAAGAGCAAAGGCTAGCAAAGTTTTGTCAAGAGAACATGCTAGTCATAGCAAACACTTTTCCAACAACCCAAGAGAAGACTCTTCACATGGACATCACCAGATGGTCAATACTGAATTTAGATTGATTATGTTCTCTGCAGCTGAAGAAGGAGAGGCTCTACACAGTCAGCAAAAAACAAGACCTGGAGCTGACTGGGGCTCAGATCATGAACTCCTTATTGTAAAATTCAGGCTTAACTTGAGAAAGTAGGGAAAACCACTAGGCCATTCAGGTATGATCTAAATCAAATTTCTTATGATTATACATAGAGGTGACAAACAAACTCAAGGGATTAGATCTAATAGACAGAGTGCCTGAAGAACTATGAATGGAAATTAGTAACACCGTATAGGAGGTAGTGACCAAAACCACCCCCAAGAAGAAGAAACGCAACAAGGCAAAGTGGTTGTCTGAGGGTGCTTTACAAATATCTGAAGAAAGAAGACAAGTGAAAGGCAAGGGTGAAATGGAAATATACCCAAATAAATGCAGAGTTCCAAAGAATAGCAAGTAGAGAAAAAAAAAAAAAAAAGTCTTCTTAAATGAACAATGCAAAGAAATGAGGAAAACAATAGAATGGAAAAGACTAGAGATATCTTCAAGAAAAGGTCAGTTTTCATTTCAATCCCAAAGAAGGAAATGCCAAAGAATGCTCAAACTACTGCCTGTTGCCTGCTAAGTCACTTCAGTCATATTCAACTCTTTGTGAACCTGTGGACCACAGCCTGCCAGGCTCTTCTGTTCATGGGGATTCTCCAGGCAAGAATACTGGCCCTCCTCTAGGGTATCTTCCCTACCCAGGGATCGAACATGTGAATCTTATGTCTTCTGCTATAACAGGAAAGTTCTTTACCACTAGTGCCATCTGAGAAGACCTCAAACTACCGTATTATTGCACTTATATCACATGCTGGTAAAGTTATGCTCAAAATCCTTCAAGTGAGGTTTCATCAGTACATGAACCAAGAACTTCCAGATGTATAATCTGGGTTTCAAAGAGGCTGAGGAACCAGAGATCAAATTGCCAACATTCATTAGATAATGGAGAAAGCAAGAGAATTCCTAAAAAGCATCTAGTTCTGCTTCATTGGCTACACTAAAGTCCTTGACTGTGTGGGTCACAGCATACTTTGGGAAATTCTTAAAAAGATGGGAGTACCAGACCACCTTTACCTGCCTCCTGAGAAACCTGTATGTAGGTCAAGAAGCAACAGCTAAAACAGGGCATGGAACAATGAACTCGCTCAATATTGGGAAAGGAGTATGTCAAGGCTGTATATTGTCACCCTGCTTATTAGCTTATACACAGAGTATATCGTGTGAAATGCCAAGCTAGATGCATCACAAGGTAGAATCAAGATTGCCAGGAGAAATATCAATAACCTCAGAAATGCAGGTGATACCATTCTAATGGCAGAAAGTAAAGAGGAACTAAGGAGCCTCTTGATGAGGGTGAAAGAAGAGAGTGAAAAAGCTGGCTTGAAACTCAATATTAAAAATACTAAGATCATGGCATCCAGTCTCATCACTTTATGGTAAATAGAAAGAAAAAAGTGGAAACAGTGACAGATTTTATCTTCTTGGGCTCCAAAATCACTGCAGATGGTGACTGCAGCTATGTAGTTAAAAGATGCTTGCTAGATCACCAGCCCAGGTGGGATGCATGAGACAAGTGCTCGGGCCTGGTGCACTGGGAAGACCCAGAGGAATCGGGTGGAGAGGGAGGTGGGAGGGGTGATCGGGATGGGGAATGCATGTAACTCCACGGCTGATTCATGTCAATGTATGACAAAACCCACTGCAATGTTGTGAAGTAATTAGCCTCCAACTAATAAAAATAAATGGAGAAAAAAAAAAGATGCTTGCTATGACAAGTAACAGAAGCAGAAGATATTAAGAAGAGGTTGCAAGAATACACAGAACAACTATACAAAAAAAGATCTTCATGACCCAGATAATCATGATGGTGTGATCACTCACCTAGAGCCAGACATCCTGGAATGTGAAGTCAAGTGGGCCTAAGGAAGCATCACTATGAAAAAAGCTAGTGGAGGTGATCAAAGTCCAGTCGACTTGTTTCAAATCCTTGAAGACGATTCTGTAAAAGTGCTGCACTCAATATGCCAGCAAATGTGGAAAACTCAGCAGTGGCCACAGGACTGGAAAAGGTCAGTTTTCATTCCAATCCCAAAGAAAGGCAATGCCAAAGAATGCTCAAACTACCACACAATTGCACTCATTTCACACGCTAGCAAAGTAATGCTCAAAATTCTCCAAGCCAGGCTTCAACGGTATGTGAACCATGAAATTCCAGATGTTCAAGCTGGATTTATAAAAGACAGAGGAACCAGAGATCAAATTGCCAACATCCACTGGATCATCAAAAAAGTGAGAGAGTTCCAGAAAAACATCTACTTCTGCTTTATTGACTACATCAAAGCCTTTGACTGTGTGGATTACAACAAACTGTGGAAAATTCTTAATGAGATGGGAATATCAGACCACCTGACCTGCCTCCTGAGAAATCTGTATGCAGGTCAAAAAGCAACAGTTAGAACTGGGCATGGAACAATAGACTGGTTACAAATCAGGAAAGGAGTATGTCAAGGCTATATATCATCACCCTGCTTATTTAACTTATATGCAGAGTACATAATGAGAAATACTGTACTGGATGAAGAACAAGCTGGAATCAAGATTGCCAGGAAAATTATCAATAATCTCAGATATGCAGATGACACCACCCTTATGGCAGAAAGTGAAGAAAAACTAAAGAGCCTCTTGATGAAAGTGAAAGAGGAGAGTGAAAAAGTGGGCTTAAAGCTCAACATTCAGAAAACTAAGATCATGGCATCTGGTCCCATCACTTCATGGTAAATAGATGGGGAAACAATGGACAGAGACATAGTTTATTTTGGGAGGCTCCAAAATCACTGCAGATGGTGATTGCATCCTTGAAATTAAAAGACACTTGCTCCTTGGAAGAAAAGTTATGACCAAACTCGACAGCATATTAAAAAGCAGAGACATTACCTTGCCAAAAAAGGTCTGTCTAGTCAAAGCTATGGTTTTTCCAGTAGTCATGTATAGATGTTAGAGTTGGACTATTAAAAAGGCTGAGTGCTGAAGAATTGATGCTTTTAAACTGTGGTGTCGGAGAAGACTCTTGAGAGTCCCTTGCAAGGCGATCCAACCAGTCCATCCTAATGGGAATCAGTCCTGAATATTCATTGGAAGGACTGATGCTGAATCTGAACCTCCAATACTTTGGCCACCTGATGGGAAGAACTGACTCATTTGATAAGACCCTGATGCTGGGAAAGGTTGAAGGCTGGAGGAGAAGGGGACAACAGAGGATGAGGTGGTTGGATGGCATCACCAACTCAATGGACATGAGTTTGGGTGGACTCCAGGAGTTGGTGATGGACAGGGAGGCCTGGTGTGCTGCAGTGGATGGGATCACAAAGAGTTGGACATGGCTGAGTGACTGAACTGAACTGATGACAAGCAAGGCTATGACAAACCTAGACAGTATATTAAAAAACAGAGACAACACTTAGCTTACAAAAGTCCGTATAGTCAGAGTTATTGGTTTTTTCCAGTAGTCGTGTTAGCATGTGAAAGTTGGTCCATAAGGAAGACTGAGCTCTGAAGAATTGATGCTTTCAAATTGTAGTGCTGGAGAAGACTCTTGAGAATCCTTGGACTGTAAGGAGTCCAAACAAGTCAATCTTACAGGTAATTAACCCTGAATATTCATTGGAAGGACTGATGCTGAAGCTAAAGCACCAATACTTTGGCCCCCTGCAGGCCAAACCCACCAACCTGCACACCCACAGCAACTGCAGTTCAACCACAACAAGAGGACACACGCTGCCCATACGGGAGATACTCCGGGGCACCTGGCTCCAGTGACCAGAGTGGATTGTGCCACTGGGCTCCGTAAGACATAGTCAGACCCAGAGATTCTGAGGAACAACTGGTGGTTGCAGAAGGAAGAGAAGTGGGAAGCTGGGAAAAATAGATAAACGGGGTTAAAAGTTACAAACTTCTAGTTATAAAATGAGTAAGTCACTGGGAATATAATACATAGCCAGTAATATTGCAATAAATTTCTGTGGTGACAGAGGGTTACTAGTCTTTGGTGGGGGTGGGGGGGACTCATCTTATCATAATAATCAATTTTTGGTGTAAACAAGCATCAAATCACTATGTTGTACACCTGAAACTAATAATATAATATAGTATGTTATCTGTTCTTCAGTGAAAAGAAAGAAAGAAAATGTGAGTGTACTTTTTTTCCCCACTGAGCCTAATGCTTCCATATGAAACAAAGCATTAAAAATCTGTGAAACTGAGCAATGAGATAAAGGAACATGGATTTTACATTTTAGGGCAAGGCTACAAAATATAGAAGAAAATGTATTTTAATTTCGCCCCAACTGTTCATGAATCTCAGTGAAAGTATTAATATCAAGTAACAAAATTAACAGTGAAAAGTCACCAGCCATTCACATTCTGCTTATTGAAGTAGCCCTTCTTTTTAAGGTACCCCATGAACCTACCCTCTTCATTGACTTAATCATATTTTAACCACTTTTCTCAGTAATGTTTTTGAGTTCTATAATCTTAAACATTTGGGTGTCCAAGGGCCCAGACCTTAGATTTCCTGATGTTCACTTCCAGCCTCATAGTATTAATACTATCTCTGCACTGAGACATGAATAGACCTCACATTTAAACTTGATAATAGTGTACTGAAATGTTCATGTGACATCCTGCAGGCAATTAAATGTTTAATATATTTATCCACCATATATCTAAAACTGAATTCCAGATATGCCCCATCAAAATTACTGGCAATTATTCTTACAGTTGCTAACAAAGAAGCTTGAACTCTCTTCTTTTTACCTCCATCACAGGAAGGTACCTATATAGCACCTTTATGACAAAATGTATTGGGTCGCATATCACATCATAGCATTTACAATCCTCTAATATGCTATATAAATTACTTGGCATTTTTGGTTTGTTATCATTCATTCCTACTGCCAAAGAATGCAGGCAGATACAATGCTTTTTGGATCTTATTATCTGGGGCCTGAGATATGCACTTGGTTGCCGATCTGAGAAGTGAGATGACTGGAATTAAAGATGTTCCCTAAATTCCCAAGGACCATTTCCTGTTTTTGACCTGTAATTTATGAATCAGGTACTGAGAATGAAAGGGAGTGGGGAGACTATGAAATAAAATCTTACAGATTCTTAGAAGTGTTTGTGCCATCCAGCCACTTCCAGGGATGATGAACCCCTCTTTTCTCTAACCCAATCCAATGACTGTATTTTATTTTTGATTGTATGAAGACCTGTGGGAAAATTAGAATCATTAGCATTATTCATAATATCAATAATACATTTTACTACAGGGAACTCTCATAAGATGCTGGGCACATTTGTTTTTAAATATCTCCATGACAGAGTAGGCACTAATATCTCCATTGTGAAGAAAAGAAATGAAAGTGGAAAGGCCTTGTGAATGAATCACTCTATTCCTCATGTCTGGATGAAATATATAAAATAAGGAACATGATGGACTTTAAAAAATAATCACCATGTATAATAGATTACATAGGTAAACATGCCTGCTCTAAACCTAGTACTTCTCTTCATCATAAGATACTTTAAAGAATACAAAAAGACAAGTCTGAAATCTGCAGATGTCTGTAGTATTTAGTTTGATGAACAAATAAAATATCCCTATAAATCAATAAGAAAGTAAAGTTACTCAAAAAGAAAAATAGGCAAAAGTTAAGAACCTATATTTCAAATAAATATTGCCCATTTGTTAATGGGCAATAAATGTGGAGATATGACAACCTCACAAGTTGTTAGGGAGATGCAAATCAAAAGTACAAAGATATATTGACAGTTATTCACTTTGTGAAAAAATAAAAATAACAACACCAAGCTTGTTCAAAGGTAGAGAACAAAGGTATATTTAAAACTGTTGCTAGGGACTTCCCTTGGAGAAGGAAATGGCAACCCACTCCACTGCTCTTGCCTGGAGAATCCCAGGGACAGGGGAGCCTGGTGGGCTGCCATCTATGGGGTCGCACAGCGTCGGACATGACTGAAGTGACTTAGCAGCAGCAGGGACTTCCCTGGCAGTCCAGTGGTTAGGACCCTGTTCTTCCATGGCAAGGGGCCTGGCTTCAATCCCTGATCAGGGAACTAAGATCCCACAAGAAGCCAAAATTAAACAAACAAAAACTTTTGCTAAAATTATATTGAAAAATAATTTGGAAATATTATATGAAGTTGAACTTTTACATACCTAGTGCTTCCAATCCTAGGGTGATGTGTGATAAAACATGGGGCAGAGGGAAAAATCTTGCAGAGATGTGTTTAAGAATGTTTAATGAAGGAACATTCATAGCAACAAAAACTGGAAATGACTCAAATTCCCATCATCTAGGCTATGAATAAAGTATATCTGCACTACAGAATATTATGCAGGAGTGAAAATGAAGAAACTTACCTACAAGTTTTAAAATAGGTCATCCCATTTACTTGCATGTCAACTTAAGAAAATAAATTTTCTTAAGCATTCTCCTTGTCTATAAAATGGGAATCATATTATCTCTTACGGAGATTTTGTGTACTGAAATAATGCAGGCAGTGTCTGAAACATCTTTAACATAAAATATTGTTAATTATTTGTAATCATTATTCCAATTGGTATATTTTACTTACATCGGTTATTTTTGAATGAACGCAAATGTGAAGCAGTAAATTCTCTTTCCTAAAAGTAACATCTCTGTCTGTCTCTCTCATAAACACATACCCATGTCATTATTTTTACACCATAATAAAATTGTATAAGAGGAATATTTTAATAGTTTATTTTTAAAGCCTAGGAAAAATGTATGGGTACTGTAGAGGCATGTCAAAAATATTTTTATTATTTCTAGATCTTTGAAGAAGCTTTAAAATTAAATGTCTATTAGTTCTTTCATTTATATATTTTTGCTCGCTGTTAGGTACATAAATGTATAAAAGCCAGTCTCTCTTTTCAAATATCATTGGATTTAAGTCACTGTTATAATGACATTCTTATGCTTTGTAACACAGCAGAAGACTGAAAATCTTAAATGTTAGTGTGAGAATAATGCTGTTCTAGGACAAAGTCTGTCCCAGAGTTTGCAGAGTGTATAGTTCACAGCTTTTAACACTAGCAGCAAGGCAATTATCAAAAGAGGTAATAGAGTATGAAGCATGGCTTTTGCTCTAAACAACATCAAAATTTTTTCAGAAATTTCAAAGGAACTAGAATAGCTCATGGAAATACAGAGATAACAGCATAAGCAGATTCTTTGAAGCTCTAAGTCCAGACACTTCAATGGCAGGAATAAAGCTGAAGAGAACAGAATTGGAAATTACAAGAAAAATATGGATTAAAATAAACTCTTGGGGGTAAAATAAAACTTACATCACTTGGGAACTGATCACAACTGAGGTTTAAATTGATCAAGGAACTTGTAATCTGTATCTGGTTATTTGTATTTCTTTGGTTTCATATCCCACTACTTAGATAGATAGTAAAAAGAGATTCATTCATATTATTATTATGATAATATAACTTTCATAAACAAGAAAACATAGGGCTTTAACCTGTACTTCATAAGACACTTATAGAAATAACATTTCCAGGACTAAACATTAACAATTAAACTCAATGCTTGAATTGAATCATTAGAAGGAAATCTACATAATCTGTTAGATAAGCTTTATATTCTCAAATCTTATAAGTATTGGCAAAAGTGATCTAGATTTTCTCTTCCAGAAAAGAGAAGCTTCCTCTGTCACTCAGGATTATAAGTAAGACAAAAATTCATTTTTGAAGAATCATTCCAGCTAGTTTCATTCACTTTTATTTTCATTCTATATTTCCTATGATCATGAAAATGAAAAACTCATCCTTCTCTAGAAATGTGTTCCCTCCCAAACACTAATGCTGGAAGAATAGAACTCAATACAGTGAGATGTTGTCTCTTTTAAACTGTTCGTATCATTGAAGGCAGTTTTTCATTTGCCCTGAATTAGCCCTTAGCTGCCAAAAACTGAGCAATCTGATGTATACTAAAATGTGAAGAGGCAATACATATAATTGAAAGAAGGCATGGCACCATGGCATGATGCCATTCATCCCACGGCACCCACATCCACAGGAAGGCTATTTCTCTTGGTTTAACAAATAATTCTTCCAGGTCCTTGTTACACCTGTGTGCCCTCCCCTGCAGGTAAGTCTGCACCTATATGGCTGCTGCTGCTAAGTCGCTTCAGTCATGTCTGACTCTGTGCGACCCCATAGACGGCACCCCACCAGGCTCCCCCATCCCTGGGATTCTTCAGGCCAGAATACTGGAGTGGGTTGCCATGTCCTTCTCCAATGCATGAAAGTGAAAAGTGAAAGTGAAGTCGCTCATTCCTGTCTGACTCATAGCTATCCCACGGACTGCAGCCCACCAGGATCCTCCGTCCATGAGATTTTCCAGGCAAGCGTACTGAAGTGGGGTGCCATTGCCTTCTCCAGCACCTATATGGACCAGGGCTTCAAATCAAACTGATGAAACAACTGTGAGGCTGCCAGGGCTAACACCATGACATGCGGCCTGGACCTAAGTTTCGGCTTCCCCCGAAATGGTAAGATTCCCTACCCCCATCAGGCCACTTGGAGCCAGCCAATCAATATGCGCCCAGTAAGAAACAAAGGGAAAGCTGAAAAGCCCGTGAACGCCCAAGTTTGAAAAAGCCCGCGAAAGTTTGTACCAATAAGATTGCTTTGCAAACATGTAACCAATCCGCTTAAGCCAGCTACCAACCGCTTATGAATACCCTATAAATCTGGGTAACAGCTTGGGCTCGGGGCTCTCTGACCCTGCACCACTGCGTTGGATGCCGCAGGAGCCCTGACTCGAGTCAGCAATAAACTTCCCTTTTTGCGAGTTGCATTGTCTTGGAAGCCTTCTCTCTTCCTGCTCGTGGATTTGGACATCAGGCAAAACAATAACTTTGGAGGAAAAGCTTACACAATTATCCTAACAAGACATATGAACTTCTAAAGCACTTATTCAGATGTAGTCAAGTAAACATACCTGCTCCTCTTGGTCATCAATCTTAATGAGACTAGAGCCCAGGTCTTGGCATGACTGCTTACTCTCCATCCAAGTTTTCTCTTCTTTTGAAAAATAGTAACAGTCTTTTCCATAGCAGGACCATTTTCCTTGATATATACCATAGCCTTTAACTTGAAAATAAAAGCCACCATCATCCATAACTTCAAGATCATTTAGAGACCTGCACTTTTCTGTACTTCACTGCTTACTTCAGACTGAATGAACAGAAAATAGATGACTTTCCTGCATCCCCAAAGTTTTATGTTAGGAATAGCTCTCCTGCCACACTCTGTAGGTAAGAATACTGTTGAGCCAGAGACTGTCTCTGACAAGGCCATTGTTAATACTGATAAATGTTGACTTCTTGAATACAAATAGACTACAGAAAAGTGGAGTAGTTCTCCCTGAAGAAAGAAATCCTTCAATGTAAATATAAACAAATAGTATTAATTCCAGGCTTCCCTGTGACTCAGACAGTAAAGAACTTGCCTGCAATGCAGGAGACCCAGGTTCAGTCCCTGGGTCAGGAAGATCCCTGGACAAAGGAATGGCTACCCAACCCAGTATTCTTGCCTGGAGAAACCCATGGACAGAGGAGCCTGGTGGAGTCCAGGAGTCACATAGACTCAGACAACGACTGAGAGACTGAGCATGACATAACCATTAACTCCAAGGAATCTATATTGGCAAAAATTCATCCACAAGCACAAAATAATCAAAACAATGTAAAGGTCTAATAGGAGCTTCTTACTTTGGAAAGTCTGTGTTCAATTAACTATAATTGATAAAATTGATTTGATAAGAAAGAATGAGCGTAATTAAAGGCCCTGACAAAGTCGAGTGTAAAGTTTTACAATACTGAAAGGGCCTTTGAATTATGGTGCTGGAGAAGACTCTTGAGAGTCCCTTGGCAGCAAGGAGATCAAACCAGTCAATCCTAAAGGAAATCAACCCTGAATAACACATTGGAAGGACTGATGCTGAAGCTGAAGCTCCAATACTTTGGCCACCTGATGCAAAGAGCTGACTCACTGGAAAAGACCCTGATGCTGGGAAAGATTGATAGCAAAATGAGAGGAGGGCGGCAAAGGATGAGATGGTTAGATAGCATCACCAACTCATGGACATGAATTTGAGCATGCTCCAGGAGATGGTGAAAGACAGGGAAGCCTGGTGTGTTGCAGCACATAGGGTCACAAAGAGTAAGAAACAACTTAGTGAGTGACTAACAACACTGAAAGGGCACAGGAGGGGATAATTCCATGAAAAAATCTGTCAGCTATCAGCCTAAATATTTAGTACTTACCTGTGCTAGGTGGTAAAACTGAGTGATCCTCAGCTCCTGGTACAGAAGCATTTCTTTCATTTGTGTCTTTCATATCTTGTGTATTGCACTTAGAATTTGTCTCAAAATCTTCATTTCCATATTGTAAAATTAAGATAATGAATGGCTTTAATAGATCATTTTATTAGAATCATTTAATTCTGAATTACAAAATAAACAATGTTGACTAAATGAAAGTATGATCAGAGAAAATGTAACATTAAAATATTTTAAAGTGTCAAAGCATAAAATTTATTTTTATATATAGCCATAACTTATATACTTATTTTTAAGTATGTAAAACAGTAATCAACATTTATAAAACAGAGAATATAAACTGGAAATAAAGGGTTTTTATGTCATCTACTCTTCAGAAAAAGATCTCAAAATTTGTGAAATTTAGTATTCACTATTTGATTTGGCATTTAACATTTTCATTCCGGGGTAACATAAAGGATTTGGCTTTTTTTAGCACAAGTTTATAATGGATTCATTGAACACCTGTGGGAAAAGAACTCAGAGTGCTACTCCTAATGTGAAAAAAAAGAATTAAAAATCTCTGAGAGAAACAGCCATCGTTTCCAAAACTTCATGCATAAAAAATGTAAAAGCATGAAGTGTATGGTCCTTTAAGTGTAGGAACATTTTTCCAAAACACTGGAGAAACTGTTACACAATCGAGAATCTTTATTTCAAACTATGCTAACACTCATCACCATTCAGCCAAATACAATGTCTACTTGTAAAAAAAGCTCTAGTAACATTAATTGCACAGTATCTTAATGTCCTCAGTTACAATAAATATCTCTGTTGTTCCGATTCATTAATCCATTCCAATGTTTATATTTTGGGTCTTAATTTTTTTTTTTTTTTTTTTGGGGGGGTCTTAATTTAAAAGACACATCAAGACCTCTAGTTTCTAAGTACTGCCGTTTCTTGTGATTAATAGACAGCCACCTCCCTTTCCTTTTTGTCTATCTAAGGCCACACAGTAGAGAACTAATTTGGGCAGGACATCCGACAAGCTTGCAAAATAGTCTTTAGGCACATCTGAAAAGAGCCAACTCTGATAAACATGTATCACTCATCACATTGCCTTCACACAAACTTCTGAAAGTCCAGTGACAAAAAGGTCGCAAAACTGTTCAGATACAGATTAGTGCTGATCGACATTTGTGGTTCTCATCATCATTATGCCCTTCAATACTACACAATGTGTTTATTGAGTCACATTCTTTTCCTAATCCAATAGCTATTTAGTCTTTTCCTAAATTATCTACGACTTCTCCTGACTCTCTCTCAGAAGGTGGCTTCATTTGCTGTCAATATTTCACATAGAAACAATCACCATCAAGCTGAAGTTCCCCTCACTTTCTTGCTTCCCTTTTTATAAATACACAGGTATCCATCAATCTATTGCAGAAAAAAATTTGTGCTTCCCACTAAACAAGTCTGAAACTCTCACCCATAGTCTGTGTCAACTTAAAAAATATGCATTCACAACTTAAAAGTTGAGAGTTATGTTTTATTCAGTGGGAGTTTTTTGGACTTCAACCCTGGGAAGGAAGTACCTCAAGTAACTCTGAGAGAACTGCTCTGAAGAGGTGAGGGTGGAAGGGAGGGATAGGTTATATAGGAGTTTGGCAACGAAAGGCAAGTAGTCTAAACTTCAAAAGATTATTGTTATCTAAACAATAAAGGAAACTAGATATTTCACGTTAAGAAATTCAGCGTTTTTCTTTGTACAGGCATATACAAGAATGTGGGCTCACAGAAATCACTCCTTTGATATGCATCTCAGCTATCTGGGGCCAGTATGCTGTGTTTTCATATACTGAGTGTCCTCGGGGCTCATAGTAGGGAGTGGCTGCAGTTTGATGGCTGCTAAATCACAGGTATTCTTTTGCTTCCTGAGTTCCCTCAGGGCTCACCAATTTACCAGCGCTGCTGGCTACAATCACTGACGATTGTGACATCCTTTGTTTACTGACAGGGCAGGCAACATTTCATTTCTCATCTGGATATCATCCCCTATTTGACCTTTCCCGTCTACCTTGACTGGACTTTCCAGAATCCAGATCTGCTCATGTAATATGAGTCATGTTTTTCCTTAATGTTAAATACTTCAATTGTTTCCTTTGTTTTTAGGGCAAATTTGAATTTTCTTAACATGGTACAAGGGCTTCCCAGGTGGCTCAGTGGGTAAAGAATCTGCCTGCAATGCAGAAGATATAAGAGATGTGGGTTTGATTTCTGGGTCAGAAAGATCCCCTGGAGGATGGTGCAGCAACCCATTCCAGTATTCTTTCCTGGAGAATCCCATGGACAGAGGATCCTGGCAGGTTACAGTCAATAGGGTCACAAAGAGTCTGACATGACTGAAGCGACTTAGCATGCATGCACACAACATGGTACAAAAGATTTCCATGAAGTTACATACCTAGTCAAACTTATTTCTAGCCACTTTATTTTGGTCCAAAACCTGAATGTTTCCAGCATGTACATCTGTCCGTTTTTCATGTTATTCTTTACCTGAATGAGCCTTCTCTACCCTCAGCCTCCTAATTATTTCTTACCTTCCCTTTGCATCTTATCAATTATTAAATCCTACAGGAGAGCTTTCTTGACCTCAGCATGCTATATGCCATTCATCTGATATCTTCATGCCATCATCCTTATACTAATAATATTTTATTTTAAACACTGGTTCATTTTTTTTTTAATATTTTCCTTTAAACTGAGCTCATTAAAAAATGACTTTTTCTTTAATTTCTGTATCTTTGATGCCATACATAGTTCCTGATCCATAAGAGATCCTCAAAATTGATTGTTGAATGAGTGAAACAAAGAATTAATAATCATGAGGAAAAAGATGTTGGAAACAAGTATTGTATAAGAATTTTTGAAAATTTATATGAACTATGTAAAATTGATAACATTTAATCATTTAGAAAATAAATCATTTATTTTCCTTTGTAATTTAAACATTATTATCTTTAAGTATATAACGGTATGCTTAACGTATATAATAATGAATGTAATATTCAAAAAAAAAAAAAAATAATGAATGTAATATTCAAATAAATATTTTCCCAACTCTCTGGCCATATGGAAAACCTCATCCTACTTGAAAAATAATTTCCACTGTGTATGTAAACCATACCATATAATCAGCAAGATTTTTGTGCTATTACACTTATCACACTATTTTGTGTGGCATAAACACTCAGTGAGAGCAAAATAATAAAATCATCATTATTAATATTATCATCAACACCATTGACGATCACTAATGATTTCTATACAACTTTATATCAACAAAGGTTCATTAGTTATAGTATCTCATTTTTCATCCTGACTCTTTTCACTCATAAGAAATGTGCGTGTATGGTACTCACACATATATCCTAAGACTGTGATTGCCAGTAGGAGAAACAAACATACAATTCCCAGGATTATTGCAATGATATGCCATGGAGATTCTGTACAAAATCAAAAAGCAAAATATCCATATATAAATATATTAAGCTCAAAGCATTAAAAAAACACACAGAATTAGAACAAAATGGAAATTTGTTCTGGAGTTTAAAATTAATATCTATAATTACTGTGACCACAAACCTCATTATTATTATGTTTAAATATATCCCTCAGTATATAGGGGCTGGAAAAAACTGTTGAGAGTCCCTTGGAATTCAAGGAGATCAAATTTATCAATTCTAAAGAAAATCAACCCTGAATATTCATTGGAAGGAATGATGCTGAAGCTGAAGCTCCAATACTTTGGCTACCTGATGAGATGAGCTGACTCATAGGAAAAGACCCTAATGCTGGGAAAAATTGAAGGCAGGAGAAGGGGACAACAGAGGATGAGATGGTTGCATGGCATCACCGACTCAATGGACATGGAAAAACTCAGGGAGACAGAGGACAGGGAAGCCTGGCATGCTGCAGACCATGGAGTCACAAAGAATCAGACATGACTGAATGACTGAACAGCAGCATATAAGGGTTTCCCTGGTGGCTCAGTGGTAAACAATCTACCTGCAATTCAGGAGCTGCAGGAGATGAGGGTTCAATCCCTGGGTAGGAAAGATCCCCTGGAGGAGGGCATGGCAACCCACTTCAGGATTCTTGCTTGGAGAATCCCGTGGACAGAGGAGCCTGTCAGGCAACAGTCCATAGGGTCTCAAAGAGTCAGGCATGACTGAAGCAACTTAGATTGTATACACACCTCAGTATATAAAGAACCAGGCATGTAATATAAAATATATGTGGACACAATTATGATTTCATTTTTTCTTATTTAACATCATAATATTTTCAGAAAACAAGAAAACAAATGAAAAAGAAACTTTACCTTTCCTTTTGTGACTCTGATATCTTTTGTCCTCCTTTTTCTCTGAATACAGGAATTTTGGCTCCACGTATATCACTTTCTCCTGGCTCATTTCTGAGGGCGGAAGGCAAAGATCACAAGAATCCTTTGCAGCATTGAATAAGGCATTTTAATGGCATTGAAAAATGGCAACATTTATCATGAAATAATAGAAAGAGCTAAATGAATGATCAGCATGATAATCAGAAATAAGTGATGCCAAGTAACTACTGATCCTAAATTAACAGAAAAAAAAATACTTTTAAAATTTCTCTTTGTGATGACTTACAACAGAGTCTCTACATGATTAATTAACAGGCCATTACAGTTCATGGGCATGTTATGTTAAGCTTTTACTGTTAAAAAATAATTGAATTCATTACAACAATTTAGGAAATGGTATATTTCATTCTCACATAAATATCTAGAATTATAGCTTCTCTTGCAAATTTGTATTTGGTCACTTAGAGCCTGTATCATGCCCAAATGGCAACCATAGTCTGACACTGAATAGAGTAATCCCCCTTTAGGACAGACACACACACTCAAATTTGACAATCTTCTCAGTCTGAGAAAAAGGCAGAAATTGTGGGATTCAAGAAAAGGCATTTTAGGAAGTAACATCAAACAACTGAGGCATAATTTGTCATTCTAAATCACAGTTCAAAAGCATCAATTCTTCAGCGCTCAGCTTTCTTTATGGTCCAACTCTCACATCCATACATGACTACTGGAAAAAACGTAGCTTTGACTAGAAGGACATTTGTCAGCAAAGTAATGTCTCTGCTTTTTAATATGCTGTCTAGGAGCAAGCATCTTTTAATTTCAGGGCTGCAGTGATTTTGGAGCCCAAGAAAAGAAAATCTGCACACACACAAAAAAAGAAAGAAAGTCTGTCATTATTTCCATTGTTTCCCCATCTATTTGCCATGATCTTCATTTTTTGAATGTTGAGTTTTAAACCAGCTGCTTCACACTCCTTTTTCACCTTCATCAAGAGGCTCCTTAGTTCTTCTTTCCTTTCTGCCATAAGGATGCTGTCATCTGCATATCTGAGGTTATTGAGATTTTTCCCCAAAGTCTTGACTCTCAGCTTGTGCTTCATCCAGCCCAGCATTTCACATGATGTATTCTGCATAGAAGTTAAATAAGCAGGGTGACAATATACAGCCTTGATGTACTCCTTCCCCAATTTGGAATCTGTCCATTGTTCCATATCCGGTTCTAATTGTTGCTTCTTGACCTGTGTACAGGTTTCTCAGGAGGCAGGTAAGGTGATCTGATATTCCCATCTCTTTAAGATTCTTTCACAGTTTGTTGTAAACAAAAGTATTTAGTTCAAATGAACAAATATATATGTACATATTGAAGTATATATTTTATATGTAATATATATTTAGTTCAAATATGTGTACTATATCAATAGTTTGTATTATTCCAAAAATATGATCCTTTGCCTACACTTATATAAACACTTCCACAAAAAATACATAATGATATCTCCTCCCTAGAAATATACATAAATAATGACTAAAGAGGAAAAACATTTTTCAAAAACTAATGTTTTTGGTAACTCAGTAGAAAGAACCAGATAACTGGTCTTCCTAAACAGATCTTATTCTCAGTTCTTAAAATATTAACATCATAGTATTTCACCTTTTTATTTCTTTATAATTTGAGGAAACTTGATTTGAACAATCCTCAAATGATGATAAGATGTATGAATATACTACCAATTGTTTTTCAATAAATATTCTTTCTATCACAGTGCCTAATTACAAAGTAAATCCTTCTTCAAGGACATATTTTCCTAGCTCACTGATTTTTATTTAGCTATTTTATAATTGAATAACTCTACCCAAATAACAAGAAAATACATTTGTTTTATAAACCTGGGTATATTTTAATGGAAAAAAATCATATTATCCAAACACTTGAACTTTTTCTATTACATTTAACTTTTCTATTACACTTAACTTTCTATTATATTAACTTCAATTAAATCTATTACATTTCTATTACATTTAACATTACATTTATGTAACAGTTAATGTTATGACATTAACTGTTACATAAATGTAACATCCTATTGCATTTAACATCTAATTGCATTTCTATTACTTTCTATTACATATTAACATAACAAAAAACACAAATTTATATTACCTTAAAAAGAGTTAAATATTCCTCAAAACATTTCAGTATATTTATAACTCATATTCTGTGTATTAAATATTTTGACCCATAGGGTCAAACAGGGTTAACATTAGATATTAATTAACATGGACCCCAAAGTAAATTCTTTCTTGCAATGATACAAAATCCTTGTAACTGTCTACATCATCTCCCACTATCAAATTCTCCTTTACCTGCTTTATCCTTCTTTGTCCAACAGCCTGACAGTAAAGGCACACCCACAGTGCCTGACAGTACCTGTGTTTGTGCCTTGAGATTTCACCAACAGGAGGACAAGCTTGGTCAGGAACACAGCTAGGATGAGCTCGCTCTGCTGGCCTTTCACTTCTGCTTTGAGAATAGGAGGTCCTTGTAGAAATGTATGACTGGCCTTAGAGAGACCATGTCAGAAAAAGATAGCCAATGATCAAATGGCATTCAGTATTCCCACACAAAAAGTTTCCACTGGTGGCAGGATCTCATTTACTCCACACTCTGTCAGACAAGAGTCACAATGAACTAAGACCCCAAGTTTTGAGGATATTTGTAGATCAATTCAAATCTGAACTTTAGCAGTTACCATAAATCTGAATTAAAATGGTCATCTCAGGATCTCATGAGATTAGAAATTGGTTAACAACAAAATAAAGGTTATATTAATAACAACAAAAAGGAAAATATCCATGTTCTATCTGACTTGATTCATACCTTTTTCTTTTTAAAGAATGAAGGTAAATACCTAATTGTTATATATATATATATGATATAAAAACTGTAACAATAAGTAAAAGTCAAAATGTGCATAAGCAACTTATATCCTTAACAAACAACTTGATAACCACATTGCTTGACAGATTACAGTAATATAAATACATGCAATTGGGCTGGCCAATAGATTTCTAGTTATTTCTTGTCTTCTCTTTAAATTGTCTAAAGAAGCAGATTTTCTGTTTAAATAACAAATAAAAATCAAGACAGAAACAAAGGGACAGGCTCAAAATGTTGAGTGGTTTTGAATGTAGTCCTTTTAAGGCATCAAAGTGAAAAATCATCTGCGTTAGTTATAGCCAAAATTGTCAGAGCATGTATTTATAAATCATTATTTGTTTAATTCAATGAGTAGTTCAATGCCCCATTTAACCCTAAAGTATGTGTTAGACAGGAACAAAAGTGTTTTGTTTTTTTTTATCAACCACATTGATCTGTGCATCAAAGGACCCCTATGTCTGATGCTTTAAAATTCTTCTTAGAAATGTATAGTAAGAACCAAAACCCACTTCTATGTCAGCTACATGGTTTGAAGTCCTTTCAAAAGCACTTTTCCATGGTTTATGTTTCGTTCCCCCATCGCCTCCAAAGCAAAACTGTCTTCTCTCCTCTAAATAATGGTAGCACATTCAAAAATTTTTACCTTTTTTCCTTGTAGGTTTGTCTTTGACTTATTTTTCTTTGCTAGGATCTAATGGGTTGCTTTTGGGGAGGAGGGTTCTGACATAAATAAAGACAACAAGGAAAGCGTTCTAGAAATTCTCCATGCGTGAGGACTTTCTCATAAAGGCAAACCTTAGTTTTTAGACATACTTGTATGCCATGAACTTCGAGGCTCATGGATGTAATTACTCTACTTGGCTGCAGTACATCTCAATTTACACCTTCTATGTCAAATTCTCCAATCCTAAAATGTGTCATTGAATAGAAATGCATTTGATAACTATTTGTCTTGTGACTAAATAGCATTCTTATTGGTAAAGTATAATTAAGACAGTAAATAGATTTTGAACATGTATTCTAGGGGAGAATACATGTGATTTCTATGCTCTCAGTGCAGTGATGTCATCCAGTGGTGTGGGTGGTAAGAGCTGACTGCAGTTCACACTTAGGACTTTCTCTGTAGCAACGGTGAGTGGGGCAGCTAACTTTGGAAGCCTCATCCCCTTCAGCAGCATTGGGAATACCTTCCACACAAGTGTAGTCTGTTGGGAGGCTTAAGGAATCTACTAGGTATTTAATAACATTTTTATTGCAATATAATTGCTTTACAATATTGTGTTAAGTTTCTTCTGTACACCGAATCAAATCAGCTATATGTGTATATATGTTCCCTCCTCTTGGACCTTTCTCCCAGCCCACCCCACCCCCACCCATCTTGATTATTACAGAGCACCGAGCTGAGCAACCTGTGCTTTAGAGCAGGTTCCCTCTAGCTGTCTTACATGATAGTGTATATATGTCAATTCTAATCTCCTAATTCTCCCCACCCTCTCCTTCTCCCACTGTGTCAACACGCCCATTCTCTACATCTGTGTCTCTATTCCTGCCCCGGAAATAGGTTCATTTGTACACTTTTATGTGAGATCTTAAAAAAAAAAAAAAAAATGGTACAAATGAACTTATTTACAAAGCAAAAACAGACTCACAGACTTAGAGAAAGAATTTATGGTTACCGGGGGGAGAACAGAAGAAGATGATAGAGTGGGAGTTTAAGATTAACATACACGCAATGTATTGTCTATAGCACGAAGGGGTAAATAAAAAGGTACAATCTGCTTGTAGGACAAATATTCAGTTAGCCTTAAAAATGCATTCCAATATACTATGAAAATGAAAGTGAAAATCGCTCAGTCATGTCTGACTCTTTGCAACCCCATGGACTGTAACCTGCCAGGCTCCTCTGTCCATGGAACTCTCCAGGCCAGGATACTAGAGTATGTCATCATTCGCTCCTACAGGGGATCTTCACAACCCAGGGACTGAACCCAGGTCTCCCGCATTGCAGACAGATGCTTAAATGACTGAGCCACCAGGGAAGCCAATTTACATTAGGTACAGACAAATATTGTTTGACTCCACTTACACAAGGTATCTAGAATAGACAAATTCATACAGTCAGAAAGTACGATACACTAGTTGATGCCAGGGATGGAGGATAAGGGATGGGGATGGGGAATGGAAAGTTAGCTTTCAGTGGGGACAGTTTCACTTTAGTAAAGTGAAAATCCGGGAGATAGATAATGGAGAGTTGCACGACAATATAAATATACTTAGTGCCACTGAACTGTACACTTAAATATTGTTAAAATAGTATGTATTATATTATCTGACTTCAATCACAATAAGAAAAAAAATTTTTATTGAGCACACTGATCATTTGAAATATGTATATTTCAAATACATAAAGGACCAACTGTACAGCACAACTTCAGTTTAGTTCAGTCACTCAGTCATGTCTGACTCTTTGCGACCCCATGAACCGCAGCATGCCAAGCCTCCCTGTCCATCACCAACTCCCAGAGTTTACTCAAACTCATGTCCATTGAGTCAGTGATGCCATCCAACCTTCTCCTCCTGCCTTAAACCTTTCCCAGCCTCAGGGTCTTTTCCAATGAGTCAGCTCTTTGAATCAGGTGGTCAAAGTATTGGAGTTTGAGCTTCAATATCAGTCCATCCAATGAATACTCAGGATTGATCTCCTTTAGGATGGACTGGTTGGATCTCCTTGCAGTCCAAGGGACTCTCAAGAGTCTTCTCTAACACCACAGTTCAAAAACATCAGTTATTTGGTGCTCAGCTTTCTTTATAGTCCAACTCTCACATCCATACATAACTACTGGAAAAACCATAGCCTTGACTAGACAGACCTTTGTTGGCAAAGTAATGTTAAAAAAAATCATATTAAATGCATTTTAATATACTGTCTAAGTTGGTCATAACTTTCCTTCCAAGGAGTAAGTGTCTTTTAATTTCATGGCCGCAGTGATTTCATCTGCAGTGATTTTAGAGCCCCCAAAAATAAACTCTGCCACTGTTTCCATTGTTTCCCCATCTATTTACCATGAAGTGATGGGACCAGATGCCATGATCTTAGTTTTCTGAATGTTGAGCTTTAAGCCAACTTTTTCACTCTCCTCTTTCACTTTTACACTGCTCAATAGTCTGTAGAATCCTAAATGGGAAAAGAATTTGTAAGAGAATGGATATGTGCATATGCATAGCTGAATCATTCAACTGCATGCCTGAAACACAACACTGTAAATCGACTGTACTCCAGTAAAAAATAAAAATTTTTAAAAAGAACAATTTGGAAAATTGACTCAAAAAATTGACATATATTTACATTAATGTGTTGTCTTCACTGATTTAAAAGTTGTACTGACTTTATGGTTATTATTGTCTAATAATAAACCCCATGGACTGTAGCCCACCAGGTTCCTCTGTCCATGGAATTTACCAAGCAAGGATACTGGAGTGGGTTGCCATTTCCTTCTCCAGGGGATCTTCCCAACCCAGGGATCAAATCCAGGTCTCTCACATTGCAGGCAGATTCTTTATCATCTGAGCCACCAGGGAAGCCCCAGCTGATAACATCTGGATTTCTAAAAATTTGGAGCAAGTCACCAATGACAACAAGGAGGTCAAACCAGTCAATCCTAAAGGAAATCAACGTTGAATATTCATTGGAAGACTAATGCTGAAGCTGAAGCACCAATACTTTGGTCACCTGATGCAAACAGCCAACTCATTAGAAAAGATCCTAATGGTGGGAAAGATTAAGAGCAGGTGGAGAAGGGGGTAACAAAGGATGAGATGGATGGATGGCATCCCTGACTCAGTGGGCATGAGTTCAAGCAAAATCCAGGAGATAGTAAAGGATAGCAACACCTGGCATACTGCAGTCCATGGGGTCACAAAGAGGCAGACATGACCTAGTGACTGCATAACAACCAAGGAAAAGCAATTATCAGCAGTATTCAATCCTGAGCCTTTTAAAATCAGCTTCTGGGTTTATTGCCATTAAAACACATATGATAGGTTTTAGAAAATCTAACTGTATACATTTGAATATTTTTCAACAGTATCTACAGCAAGTAAAAGCATAAAATATTATTATCAGACTATGAGTATATCACATCTTTGAGGGTTTTTTTTTATCTTTTTAACTGTTTTGAGTAAAGAATGAGGCCCTTATTAGTTGTTTGATGATAAACACATTTCCCCCCACTTTCCTGTCCTTAAAACACCCACATACCTTCATACCCAAAATATCAATGTATTTTTAGTGCTTTTTATATTGTTTTCTATACTTCCTTTTTTGTCAAGTGTTATTTAGCCTTTCTTGTCCCACTAAACTATAAATCATGTTTCATTATTCTTACATCCACCAAGTCTAACCAGTATCAAAGAAAAAGGAGAAACTATTGTCCTTGATTGAAAGGACAATAAATTCATAGAAACCAAAATGCAACCTCAAGATGAAACAAATTAATAAGTAAATAATATGAGACATAAAGAGAGAAATATTCCTGATAACATTACATTAAAAGGATGAAGCAGAACGACAGCAAGATACAGCTAAATTAGAGGGAATTTTATAATAAAGCAGGCAGAGTGCATACAATTTTGAAATGTTTCCAAAATAAGTTTGTAATTTTGTTTTTTTGTTTTTTGTTTTTTCATTTTAAAGCTGGTAAAAATTAGGTGAGTGTGAAGAAATTGAGTCCAAAATTCTTGATTATATTAGAATGTAAGGAAAAGAGAAAAATGAGTTAACTACCAAATAAACAGGAATGTATGTGACAAAAAATAAAAGAGACAAAGGGAGATAATTTGCTTTTTTTCAGATCTTTAAAATGTCTCCATATATCATTTTTGTTCAATAACGTGTTGTTGGTCGTTATTGTTCAGTCACTAAGTCATGTCCAACGTTTTGCAATGCCGTGAACTGCATCAGGCCAGACTACCCTGTCCTTCACCATCCCCTAAAGTTTGCTCAAACTCATGTGCATTGAGTCGGTGATGCCATTCAACCATCTCATCCTTTGTCGCCCCCTACTCCTCTTGCCCTCAATCTTTCCCAGCATCAGGGTCTTTTCCAATCAGCTGGCTCTTTGCATCTGGTGGCCAAAGACACGCCCATGAACAGTATGAAAAGGCAAAGAGATAACTAACATATTGATAAATCAAAATTTAAATTATTTCGGAGCACTTCTGCTTACAGTTTTGTCTTTAATAATAAAAGAATGAGGTCTTTATTTGCCTTCTCCAGTTACTGCTCCTGCTGGCAATTTTTCTGCTTTATCTATTTAAAAAACAAAACATTAATAGTAAGTGTTGACAAGGATGTGGAATCATTGGAATCCTTGTGCACTGTTGCAGGGAATGTAAAATGGTGCAGTCACTTCAGTAACCTGAACGCCTCTATGTGAGCCCTGAAGGAGACCCATATCTCCTGGAGAGCTGAGATGGCTAAAAATTAAATTCAGAATTTCAACCTGCTTCTAGCTGAATTGCAATACAAATTGAACTGTCAACCTCAAAGGGTGCCTACCTTTAAAGTGAGGGCATGAATGGGGCAAGAATGAGATCTAAGTTGGAATGGGAGCATTAAGAAGACCCTGGTGAAGCTGGAGACACATTTTTTTTTCTTCTTAAAGAAACTCCTTGAAGATTTCTCCTAAGGCTGTGCAAAAGCTTTTAAGTTTAATTAGGTCCCATTTGTTTATTTTTGCTTTTATTTCCAATATTCTAGGACGTGGGTCATAGAGGATCCTGCTGTGATTTATGTTGGAAAGTGTTTTGCCTATGTTCTCCTCTAGGAGTTTTATAGTTTCTGGTCTTACATTTAGATCTTTAATCCATTTTGAGTTTATTTTTGTGTATGGTGTTAGAAAGTGTTCTAGTTTCATTCTTTTACAAGTGGTTGACCAGTTTTCCCAGCACCACTTGTTAAAGAGGTTGTCTTTTTTCCATTGTATATTCTTGCCTCCTTTGTCGAAGATAAGGTGTCCATAGGTTCGTGGATTTATCTCTGGGCTTTCTATTCTGTTCCATTTATCTGTATTTCTGTCTTTGTGCCAGTACCATACTGTCTTGATGACTGTGGCTTTGTAGTAGAGTCTGAAGTCAGGCAGGTTGATTCCTCAGTTCCATTCTTCTTTCTCAAGATTACTTTGGCTATTCATGAGACAAGTGCTAGGGCCTGGTGCACTGGGAAGACCCAGAGGAATCGGGTGGAGAGGGAGGTGGGAGGGGGGATCGGGATGGGGAACACATGTAAATCCATGGCTGATTCATGCCAATGTATGACAAAAACCATTACAATATTGGAAAGTAATTAGCCTCCAACTAACAAAAATAAATGAAAAAAAAAAAAAAGATTTCTCCTAAGGCAAGTCAAGAAATGAAGAATTTCTTCAGATTTTCTTTGTTCAGGAAAGTCTTTATCTCTCCCTCATTTCTGGAGGACAGCTTTGCCAGGTACAGCATCCTTGACAATTTTTATTTCAACAGTTTGAATGTCATCCCAATCTCTCAAGGCATGCAAAATTTCTTTTGAGAAATACACCTATTGTCTTGTGGGGGTTTTCCTTCATGTGACAATTTGCTTTTCTTTTGATCACTTTCAATATTCTTTCTTTGTCTTCAACTTTTGGCAATTTATTCATAATGTGTCTTCTTCTTATTGTTGTTCAGTTGCTAAGTACTCTCTGACTCTTTTGTAACCCTATGGACTGTAGCCCGCCAGGCTCCTCTGTCCATGGGATTTCCCAAGCAAGAGTACTAGATTGGGTTGCCATTTCTTTCTCCAGGGGATCTTCCCGATCCTGGGATCTAACTTGTGTCTCCTGCATTGCAAGTGATTCTTTACCACTGAGCCATCTAGGAATTAGAAGTCCCATAGCTTTCTTTACTCCTTTTATTTTATTTTTGCTCCTCTGTCTGGATAATTTCAAATGACCTACCTTCCAGTTTACTGATTATTTTCCAAGTGAAGTTGAAGTTCTTTATTGATTTCTTTAGATTAGTCATTGTATTATTAAATTCTAGAACTTCTGTTGGGGAATTCTTTTTAATGAGTTCTAGTTCTCTGTTGAATTTCCTGGTCTTTTTTAGGGAGTTTTCCCAATTTAGTTAGTTGTCTATCCATGTGTTATTGTAGGTCACAAAATTTATTTAAGAGGGTTATTTTTGAATTCTTTATCAGATGGTTCATAGATCTTCATTTCTTTAGGGTCAGTTATTGGAGCTATACTAGTTTCCCTTATTGATGTCATGTTTACCTGATTCTTTATCATCCGTTATCCTTGGTATCTGCACACTTGAGTAAGCCATCTTCTCACCCAGACTTTACATGTTTCATTTAAAAGAGATCATCCTACATCAGTCAGCTCAGCTTGGGGTTCTGGATGGGTCAGCTGGCAGCATTCTTAGTCAGGCAAGGCTTGCCACTGAGGTTTCTATTTGGGCCAGGGCATCCCCTGAGCTCTGAGGTTGCATGATGCCAGTGGCTGAGAACAGTTGAATAGGACTACTGCCTTAATTTTTTTGCCCAGGCAATTGTAAGATGGGCTCTGTGGATGCTCAGACACTCTTGTTCAACTTCCTAGTTGAGTGGGACAGTGTGTTCTACTCAGGTGCTGGGCAGGTCTGTAAACTTGCTTGCCTGCCTGGGCAGGGCCTGAATTGAGGACAATAGCATTGCAGCTCAATAACCGGGTTCCCACATCTGGTAGAGCTGCCCATCAAACTCCTTAGTCAGATGGGGCCACTGACTCAACTCTGCAGGTGGGCAGAAGCACTGCCTAGGCTTTCTGCGTAAGCGTTATCATAAGATGGGCTATGGGATAAGCTATGTTGGATAAGCTATACTGTTATCATAAGATGGGCTATGGGGTAAGCCAGATGTTCTGATTAGGCTTCCTGGATGGCTGGAGCTAGAGCCTATCTTCAGCCACAGACCATCTTTGAATCTGTTTCCAATCCAGTCAGAGCCATAGAACAACAGCTTCCATGCTGGTACAGCTTCTTGGCTGGGGACCCACATTGGGAAGGACTGTTGACTGGGTGCCCCTGACAGATAAAGCAAATGGGCAGAACTGCTCAGCTCAGATGGGCTGTGCTCTATGCTCAGGCATTTACTTCAAACCAGGCTGAAGGGAGGGCTATGCAGACTCCTGGATCCTTTGGTCAGGCATTGTTGAGTGGGACTCAAAGCTACTCTTTGCAATATGTAGAGCCACAAACCCACTTTTCTGTTCAAGCAGGGTGACAAATCAGGCTCAAAGAAAGGGTCAGCATGTCAGCTGGAGACCCAGGTTAGGCAGAATTTTGCACTAATCATCCTGGTCAAACAGGGCCATTAGCTCAGCTCTACTGGCTGGATTGGCTCCTCAGTTGCCACTGTAGGCAGACTAGAGCTTGAACTACACAACTTCCCAGATGCTATGGTAATATTTCCTGGTTGGGTGGGTCTGGAGGCTGTATTCAACAGAAGGGGGGCTATGCTATCTGAGAGAAACAGCAGAACAGGCCTGCATATCTTGTTGTCTATTGCTGTTCAGTCACTCAGTTGTATCCAACTCTTTGCAACATCATGGACTGCAGCATGCGAGGCTTCCCTGTCCATCACCAATTCCCGCAGTTTGCTCAAAATCATGTCCATTGACGATCATCCTCCATCATCCCCTCCTCCTCCTGCCTTCAGTCTTTCCCAGCATAATTGTATTTTCCAATGAGTCAGCTCTTCACATCAGGTGTCCAAAGTACTGGAGTTTCAGCTTCAGCATCAGTCCTTCCAATATTTTTGTTGTTTAGATGCCCAAATTAGGCAGAACTAAACAGGGAGTTCTCTGGCAGACAGAGCCTCATCTTATATCTGCAAATTACCGTGGTCCCCAACCTTTTTGGCACCAGGGGCCAGTTTCAGGAAGACAATTTTTCATGGACTGGGGTGGAGGGGATGGTTTCAAAATGATTCAAGCACATTGCATTTATTGTGCACTTTATTTCTCTTATTATTACATCAGTTCCACTTCGGGTCATCAGACATTAGATCCCGGAGGTTGGGGTGTGTGTGTGTGTGTGTGTGTGTGTGTGTGCACTTAGTCGCTCAGTTGTGTCTGACTGTTGGCAACCCAATGGACTCTAGCCAACCAGGCTCCTTTGTCCATGGGGATTCTCCAGGCAAGAATACTGGAGAAAGCAAGAACACATGCCCTCCTTCAGGGGATCTTCCCACCCAGGGATCAAATCCAGGTCTCCTGCATTGCAGGGAGATTCCTTACCATCTGAGCCACCAGGGAAGCCCCTGTACAAATGGACTCAGCTGCTGGCTGGGATCTCCACTCAGGCACCACTGTGAGGAAAAGTATGGTCTGCCGAGATGCAAGTGCTGCTTGCTCCAGCACTAAGCTCCATGTCCTTTCTCTGTTCCAATCTGGTGTCCATGCTGAAGCCCCACAGATTCTTGCATCTTCTTGATGCAAGCAGGAAGTGACCCACAATGCTGGGGAGCTGGATGTCCACCCAGGGCTCTCTTTTACCCACTGGGAGAAGCTGTAGGTTCAGGAAGACCCTCTGCAGTGCTGACCTGGGGGAGGGACAAGTGGTCAGACTGTGACCATTCTTCTCATCCTTCTATGCAATCCTCCATCTCTGTGAACCAGTGGAGTACTTGAGCCTCTGCCCTGTCTTCTGGGATTTTTGTCTTAATGTGTTGTCTGTAAGCAGCTGCTAATTGGTCTTCTGTGAGAGACTCTGCTTTAAAATATTTGAATTCTACAGGAATAGTTAGGGAGTTTGGGATTGACATGTACACACTGCTATATTTAAAATGGATAACCAACAGGACCTACTATATAGCACAGGGAACTCTGCTAAATGTTATATGGCAGCCTAAGGGGGAGGGCAGTTTGGAGGAGAATGGATACAGGTAATATTGGAAGTGTTAGTTAAAACAATAATAAAAGAACATTTGTGCCTATTAAAAATTGATAATATAATATATTAGTAAGGGTTTGAAGAAAGATATACATGTATTGTATGTGTGGGTACTAATTAACAGCTTTTGTAGATGGTATCTATACTTGAGGATTTATAAGATGAATGCTATTTGACATGGAAGTTTCTCTTCTCTATTTCTACTTTATAGAATATTCAAATACATTCACAGAGATGTATATGTAATAAAGTTTCATGTAACACTATCTACAGCAAAACACTAGTCAAAACTGTCTGGAAAGATACAAGCCAAAATGTTAACAGTGTAACTGGAAAGGTAAAAAAATTAGGAGAAAGGATTATGGAATCAGTTTTTATTCAATGTGCTTCTATTTTTTTTTTAATTTTTTTAACTATGAATTCTTACATTAATTGTGAAATTCATGAATTTTAAAGTGATAAAGTGGAAGTGCAGAAATGACTCATCCTCTCTCAAAGTACAAATACACTTCTCAGAAAAATAAAAATGGATGTACATAGTCATATCATGTTTCATCTTGATTTCCTGAATATGTTAAAAAAAATTGCTCAGTGTATGGGCTATTTCTTCACAATATATATGAGGGATACCATATGTTGCCAGAAAATCCAGCCAAAATAGAGGGGAAAAGAATATCACTAATAGTTTCTGAATTAACTCTTCATCTTTCCATCAAAATTAATTCCCCTTGAAATCAAGTCAAAGAAGGTGCTTGTCAACCTCCTCCCCATGCAGATGAAGCTCCGACATTCGAAGTATCTACATCAAATTACAAGTTATTTTACATATGCAGTTAACTTAGCAAACAGACCAGAGTCAGGAACATACGATATTTACTTGAATGGTGCAGGTAAGAAGTAGATGCACCAGGATGTCGACTACTTCATTTCTCTTCTGCCAGTTTGAGATCAACACTAAGTATAATTCTTCTCACAAATAAAGAAAAACTGCTTGGTGCACACTGAGGCAGCTACTTTGTTTGCTGCAACATATGCACAGTTGTTGTTGTTTATGTTTGAATTCTGCAGATTTCTGTTAAAGAGGGGAAAAAGAAAAATTGAGTCTAATATTCAGACATAAGTCATATTTCCAGTAGATATACTACTATAAACAAAGAGGGAGTTATATGTTTAGCTATCTCTTTGTTTATTCACTTAACAAACATTTCTAAAGTATTATCATATTAACAAGATTCTGGAATACAGATACAGAGAAAAATCTATTTCAGACCCCAAGGAGTTTACACAAAGAGAGGGAAGGATGCATTCATTTGGCACAGGAGAGTGGATTCTAACTCAGACAAGGGGAAAGAGTTTGCCAAGGAACACAGTTTTGCTGTGGGAAGAATTTAACTGAATCTTAAGGAAGACATGCCACTTAGGGCAGAACCCCTACACAGAATGTGATGCATGGTTTATGGATGATAAGATCAATGTATGCACAAATAAACAAATGATATAATTATCACATAAATTAGTGATACAGAGAAAAACATAATTCAAAAAGATGTATGCACCCAAATATCATTGTATCATTTGTGAATAGACCTAGAGACTGTCATACACGATGGAGAAAGTCAGAAAAAAAATGTATATTGTACATTAACAAACATATATGGAATCTGAAAAGATTGGTAAAGATGATCTTATTTACAAGGTAGAAATAGAGAAACAGAAGTAGAGAACAAACATATGGACTCCAAAGGGGAAAGGGGGCTGGGTGGGATGAATTGGGAGGTTGGGACTGACATATATACACTATTCCTACTATGTATAAAATAGGTCACTAATAAGAACCTCCTGTATAACACAGGGAACCCTCCTCCATGCTCCGTGGTGACCTAAATGGAAAAGAAATCCAAAAAGGAGGGAATTTGTGTTGATGTGAGATTTACGTGTATATACATAGCTGACTGACTTCTCTGTGCAGTAGAAACTAACACAGCATCGTAAAGCAACTACAGTGGTGGTGGTTTAGTCGCTAAGCCATGTCCAACTCTTCCGACCCCATGAACTGTAGCCCGCCAGGCTCCTCTGTCCATAGGATTTTCCAGGCAAGAATACTGGAGTGGGTTGCCATTTCCTTCTCCGGGAGATCTTCCTGACCCAGGGATCAAACCCTGGTCTCCTGCATTGCAGGCAGATTCTCTACTGACTGAGCTACCAAGCAACTAAAAATAAAATAAATTAATGATTAGGATCTAACCAGATGAAGAGTGGAACACAGATAATCCAGACAAAGGATATACTATGTGCAACTGTGCAGAAATATAAAAGAGTGTATCTCATGTGATTAACTGCAAATTTGGAACAAACCTTTATTATAGCAAATAAAAAAGTACTCTAAATACTAGTGTAGTATAAAAAGGACCAAATTCAGAAGTAGGTGACCTAGTCCTCAGCCCATCTCTGTCATTGATAGTTGTTAAGACTTTTTAATTAATTTATTAATAGTATCTGTGGAGAAAAAAATGTATATAATCTTAAAGATTATGATAGAAAACTCATCATGAAAAATGGGGAAACACATAGTACACCAAGTCCAAGCCAATTCATTTTCAGATTGTTTCTTAATGGTGTATACTTATTTGTAATATGAAATGGGCTTTGCTAGACAGTGAAGAAAGCTAGATAAACAGTGAAGATATTTGATTTAGATGATGGAAGTAGTCATTGAGGGCTTCCCTGGTGGTCAAGCAGTAAAGAATCTGCCTGCCAATGCAGGAGAAATGGGTTCGATACCTGGATGGGGTAGATCCACTGGGTTGGGGGGGGGGGGCGGGAAATGGCAAGCCACTCCAATATTCTTGCGTGGGAAATCCCATGGACAGAGGAGACTGGCGGTCTACAGTCTATGGGATGTCAGAGTCACAACAACCTAGCTACTAAAACAGCAACAACAGCAACTAGTCACTGAAACCCTACATTTCCAGCTACCCTCTATTTATGCCTAGAAAATTCATTAATATCCATATTGATAATTTTTAAATTGCTAAGCAACCATCAAGTATTATGTGTTTTGTGCTGTGGATTAACAAAAGATGAGAGACAGAATATTCTAGATTGGATGTGAGATGGTAAAAGAAAACAAAATGCTATTTAGGAGCATAGAAGGGGAACTAATTTCAAAGCAGGAGATCAAGAATGACTTCAAAGAGAAAACAAATTTTAACTGAAAGTATTACTGGTTGAGGAAACCACATGAATACAAGTACAGAAGCATGGAAATCAGCAGTGTTTTTTCTAATGCCAAGGATATTTTACAAAATTAAAATTAGTCTTAGAATTGCTCTCGTGGTCAGAAACCTTGCTTAGTGAAACTTATCTATGCAATTCATTTCCAGAGTTAACAAGTAAGCTGAAGCTTTCAAGTATTTTGGATACTTACAGTTTATTTTGTAGCAAAGAACCATCTTCCCACTTCCAGGGGCTGACAATTCCTTTTCGAGATAATCCAATCCAAGAAAAATAAGACACCAAAGACTGAATAAATTCCTGTGGAGGAAGAATCTTACATGTAATTTAATCCCTAGTCTCTTTTTTAGCAATAAAAAATGAAAATAACATGAACGCACACTGCCATATTTAAAATGGATAACCAGGAAGGACCTAAAACATGGAACTCTGCTCAATGTCATGTGGCAGCCTGAGTGAGAGGGAAGTCTGGGGGAGAGTGCACGTGTAGAGTGATGGCTGAGTCCCTTTGCTGTTCATCTGAAACTGCCACAACATTGTGTGTTAATTGGCTACACCCCAATACAAAATAAAAAGAAAAGAATGTGAACACAAACAACTATAATTTGATTTTTACCATAACATTTTCTTTACATTTTCAACTAGGGTTGTTTATTGTTGCCTAATCATTCCTTGGGTTTCCCTGGTGGAAGAAAACAGAGATGTGGGTTTGATCCCTGCGTTGGGAAGATCCCCTGGAGAAGGGAAAGGCTACCCACTCCAATATGTGCCAAAAGTATCAACATATTAAAAGATCCATTATTACAACTTCCATGATGGTTTCATGAGAGATGCCTTTTTGTTCAGAAACCTCAGTTTGCTTCCTAGAGCAGACACAAAGCATCGTTACCAGAACTTAATGTTTTTTCTGAGACAGAGCTAAAACTGAGACACTAACTCCCACCAACAAGGATTTCTTTTTATTTACTACAAAGGTTTCTATTTGACTTGAAAAGACAAGTCATTGTCATTTAACAAACACAATTTTCAGATGTTCTTTAAAAAATTATTAGCAATTTTCTCTTGCATACAAAAAAATATGGGGAAAATTTCCAACTTCAGAACTCATCACCTGTTCATCCTCATCTTCTATCTTCAACAGATGGGAGCCCTGGTTGGAGCAGAATTTCCGACTCTCTTCGAAGGTTTTATCTATACCAGAAAAATAGTAGCATTTCTCTTCACAGCAAGACCATTTGTTTTTGTATTCTTCCCTGTAATTTTCTTTAAAAAAAAAAAAAAAAGTTTTTAAGTTTGTCTAATTCTTTTCCTGGGAAGATTTGCTCCAGGCATCCTTCCCAGCTCTACAGGTCTTATTACTTTCCATGAGCTCTGAGGACATCATTGCTAACTCAAAAGGCAACATAACGTTATCTGTCGTTGAGAGGGAAAGGGTACTTTTCTTTTTCTGCAAAGTTTTCTCCAAGATGCCACAGGCACCAGGACAGGAATGCAGAAGTAGGAAATATTTAGGAGCGTAAAAACTGTATTGCTTTTAATATTTAATTTTTGTATCAATACTAACAATGTTTTTCCTCCAGGAACTCTCTGGCTTCATCAAAGTACAGCGATTATTAGTTTGGGCTTCCCCGGTGGGTCAGTGGTAAAGAATTCGCACGCCAATGCAGGAGACAAAAGAGACATGGATTCAACCCCTGGGTCAAGAAGTTCCCCTGGATGAAGAAATGGCAACCCACTGCAGTATTCTTGCCTGCGAAACCCCATGGACAGAGGAACCTGGTGGGATACAGTCCATGAGGTTGCAAACAGTTGGACACGACTTAGCGACTAAACCACAACAGCAATTATTAGTTTAAATAAAGAAAATAATCCATTTCTCCTTTCTCCAACCCATCAAATTTTGCCATCTGAAAATGCAAGAAAAAAAATGTAGTTACTAAAAAAGCATCTTTATTTTCATAGAAGACAAAACCAAAGTAACTAAATTATATTCTAGCAAGAATATTTTAAGCAAAGAGTTGCTAGTGATATGCAAAACAGACAGAAGATTAAAGTCCCACCAGAGTGCATATCACAACTGGTAGATGGATATAGAAAAGAGTCTTATTGAATTCACTGTTGGCCTGGAGAAACTTCAGGGAAGCTCTCTGAATTTTCAGGTTATCCATGACTTTGAGAGATAGCGTGGGATTGCTTGCAAGGTGAATTTTACCTATACGAACAAGTCAGGAGTTGGGATATGTTTCAAGGGACTTGAGTTAGCAAAGTGATACATAGGACAGTTGTTGCTATTTGGTCCCTTAAGCTTTACCCGACTGTTTTTGCAACCCCATGCAACCCAAATAAGCCTGTCAGGCTCCTGGGTCCATGGGATTTCCCAGGCAAGAATACTGGAATGGGTGACCATTTCCTTCTCCAGATCTTCCTGACCAAACAATCAAACATGCATCTCCCGCATTGGTAGGCAGATTCTTTACCGCTGAGCCACCTGGGAAGTGCCATAAGACAGTATCATTTCACAAAGGATTGGGGGAAAATACTGTCTTATAAAGAAGTAGGAAACTACTAAGCAATTATACTATATCTTCTGCATAACATATAAATTAAATGTACTGAAAGATTTCCTTTGCTGATTGATATGACTCTGAAAGAAACTCAAAAATTATTTTACTTCTTATTTGCAAAGTCAGTTAACTGACAGACCAATAAAGAGAAACTACTAAATTTTGATTCTCTCCAGTTCAAAAATGCAGGCAGACCATGTGGCAAGAAATTGTATCTTCTTGAATGAAAAATACCTCTACCATACTTCACTTTTGTAGATCATGACTTTAATAATACAATGGAGATTGCCTGGCAATAACTCATTATACCAACTTTTAATTATGAGTTCTTATATGTTACTACATACCTGAGTTTAACTGATCCTTTGAAAAGCATTTATTTTTCATAGGAGTCCTGGATTTCTCATGTTCCTGTGTGTCATTATCCAACATGTTCTGATAATTAAAAGAATTTTGAAAATCTGAAAATCATCAGCAGAAGACACTTAGTTTAACAGGTAAAATATAAACTTGTTACACTAAAATTTTCATTTTCAAAATGAAGAAAATATATATAATATTAAAAATCAGAAAAAAATTAAAAATCTTCTCCCATAATTTCAATTTTGTTTCTCATATCTTAGAAACTGTGAGAGACTGAAATCATCAAATGTCAAGATTGTTCATTCTTGACTTTAGTCCCCTTCACAAGACTAAACAGCAATCTGAAAAGGCTGTGTTGTTGTTTAGTCACTCAGTTGTGTCTGACTCGTTGGGACCCCATGAGCCTGCCAGGCTCCTCTGTCCATGGGATTCTTCAGGCAAGAATACTGGAGAGGGTTGCCATTTCCTCCTCCAGGGGATCTTCCTGACCCAAGGATCGAACCCATGTCTCTTTTGTCTCCTGCATTGGCAGGCAGGTTCTTTAACACAAGCGCCACCTGGGAAGCCATGCAAATATCACCTGAAACTAACACAATATTGGATGTCAGTTATATTCCACATAAACAGCTATTAAAAACTAAAGATTAAATTTAATCTTTAAAAAGAATTTCTTCTTTGGACTCATGAATATTATTTTCTCAAGCCCTGAGAAACATCTGGAAATAAGAATGTTTCTGATGTCAGAGTTTGATTATCTCATTAGATTTAACCTTGGCTCTGCTTTTAGGAAAAGACAAAATGTTTAGATAAAATTTAACATAAAGAATGAAGTTTCTCAACCCAATCAAAACATGGGAAAAAGACCTAAACAGACATTTCTCCAAAGAAGACATACAGATGGCTAACAAACACATGAAAAGATGCTCAACATCACTCATTATCAAAGAAATGCAAATCAAACCCACAATGAAATATCACCTCACACTGGTCAGAATGGCTGCCATCAAAAAGTCTACAAACAATAAATGCTGGAGAAGGTGTGGAGGAAAGGGAACCTCTTGCACGGTTGGGGGGAATGTAAATTGATACAACCACTATGGGAGATGGTATGGAGATTCCTTAAAAAATGAGGAATAAAAACACCATATGACCCAGCAATCCCACTTCTAGGCATATACCCTGAGGAAACCAAAATTGAAAAAGACACATGAATCCCATTGTTCACTGCAGCACTATTTACAATAGCTGGATCATGGAAGAAACCTAGATGTGCATCAACAGATGAATGGATAAAGGAGTTGTGGTATATATACACAAGGAAATACTACTCAGCCATAAAAAGGAATGGGTTTGAGTCAGTTCTCAGGTGGATGAACCTAGAACTTATTACACAGAGTGAAGTACATCAGAAAGAGAGAGATAAATATCATATTATCATATTCTAACACTCCCGTACAGAATCTAGAAAAATGGTACTGAAGAATTTACTTACAGGGCAACAATGGAGAAACAGACATAGAGAATAGACTTATGGACATGGGGAGAGGGGAGAAAAGGGTGAGATGTATGGAAAGAGTAACATGGAAACTTACATTACCTATGTAAAAAAGATAGCCAATGGGAGTTTGCTGAATGGCTAAGAAACTCAAACAGGGCCTCTGTATCAACCTGGGGCAGCTCGGGGAGGTGGTGGAGGGAGGATTTGGGAGGCAGATGGGAGGGAGGTTCAAAACAGAGGGGATATATGTATTATAGCTATGGCTGATTCATGTTGAGGTTTGACAGAAAACAACAAAATTCTGTAAAGCAATTATCCTCCAATTAAAAAATAAATAAGTAAAAAGGGAATAAAGTTTCTGTAGAACACTTACACTTAGAAGTAAAAACTCCTGATATTCCCAAAAGGATGACACATATAATTCCTAGTATTACTGCCACAATACATCCAGAAGATGCTGCTTGGAATGCTGTCAAAAGAATGTGTAAACTGAAGATAAAGTGGTGCAAGGCTACAATCTAGGTAATATTATCTGAGCTTTTGTCTCACAAAGGCATACAGGTTAAGAATGAATTAGCACTGTCATGAAATAGCTATTGTAACCCACTCAGTTCCCAGGGGTATCATTTCACTTATTTTTTTAAAAAAGCTTACCATCTATTAGAAGTATTTGCCTCTGTTTTTCAATCATTGGTGCTCCCAATTTAAACATTATTTGGAGATGTAAGGGAAATGAGGGGAAGGGGATGTAATTTTTCCTTTTCTTTCCAAAGTAACATTTACTTTTCTTAAATCACCAATCCATTCATTCTTATCTTACAATATGCATGATATTTCCCTTATTTGGAACTGTGCATGTGTGTTCAGTCATGTCTTTGTGACCCCATGAACTGTAGTCCTCCAGGCTCCTCTGTCCATGGAATATTCCAGACAAGAATACTGCAGTAGGTTTCCATTTCCTGCTTCCTCTTAAGTCTTATCACTTCTACAGTAGAAAAAAAAATACCAATAATAACAATATTGATTTTAAAATTTAGATGACTGCTGGATCCCTTCCTAGTTGGTATTCAGAGGAGGCATGTCGTAAGAGAGTGTCTCTGAGTCAGTAAACATAGAACTAAGAAATACTAATTACTACAGTCAATTAAGACCTAGTCAAGATTCAACTGAAAGACTAAGGGAACTAGTACAGCCGCTATGGAAAACAGTGTGGAGATTTCTTAAAAAACTGGAAATAGAACTGCTATATGACCCAGCAATCCCACTTCTGGGCATACACACTGAGGAAACCAGATCTGAAAGAGACACGTGCACCCCAATGTTCATCGCAGCACTGTTTATAATAGCCAGGACATGGAAGCAACCTAGATGCCCATCAGCAGATGAATGGATAAGGAAGCTGTGGTACATATACACCATGGGATATTACTCAGCCATTAAAAAGAATTCATTTGAACCAGTCCTAATGAGATGGATGAAGCTGGAGCCCATTATACAGAGTGAAGTAAGCCAGAAAGATAAAGAACATTACAGCATACTAACACATATATATGGAATTTAGAAAGGTGATAACGATAACCCTATATGCAAAACAGAAAAAGAGACACAGAAATACAGAACAGACTTTTGAACTTTGTGGGAGAATGTGAGGGTGGGATATTTCAAAAGAACAGCATGTATACTATCTATGGTGAAACAGATCACCAGCCCAGGTGGGATGCATGAGACAAGTGCTCGGGCCTGGTGCACTGGGCAGACCCAGAGGAATTGGGTGGAGAGGGAGGTGGGAGGGGGGATCGGGATGGGGAATACATGCAAATCCATTGCTGATTCATGTCAATGTACAACTAAAACCACTACAATATAAAAAAAAAAAAAAGATATGTAAAATTAAAAAAAAAATAAAATAAAATAAATTCTAACTAAAAAAAAAAAAAAAAAAGAAATCACTTGCATTTCTATATACTAACAATGAAAAATCAGAAAGAACAACTAAGGAATCAATCCAATTCACCATTGCAACAAAAAGAATTAAATATCTAGGAATAAACTTACCTAAGGAGATGAAAGAACTGTACACAGAAAATTATAAGACACTGATAAAAGAAATCAAAGATGACATAAACAGATGGAGAGAGAGCCCATGTTCCTGGGTAGGAAGAATCAATATTGTGAAAATGACCATGCTACCAAATGCAATCTACAGATTCAATGCAATCCCTATCAAATTACCAATGGCATTTTTCACAGAACTAGAATAAAAAATTTCACAATTCATATGGAAACACAAAAGACGCCAAACAGCCAAAGCAGTCTTGAGAAAGAAGAATGGAGCTGGAGGAATCAAGCTTCCTGACTTCAGGTTATACTACAAAGCTATAGTCATCAAGACACTATGGTAATGGCACAAAAACAGAGATATAGACCAATGGAACAAGATAGAAAACTCAGAAATAAACCCATACACCTATGGGTACCTTATTTTTGACAAAGGAGGCAAGAATATGCACTGGGGCAAAGACAGCCTGTTCAATAAATGGTGCTGGGGAAAATGGACAGCTACAAGCAAAAGAATGAAATTAGAATACTTCCTCACACCATACAGAAAGATAAACTCAAAATGGATTAAAGACCTAAATGTAAGACCAGAAACTATAAAACTCTTAGAGGAAAACATAAGCAGAACACTCGATGACATAAATCAAAGCAAGATCCTCTATGATCCACCTCCTACAGTAACAGAAATAAAAATAAAAGTAAACAAGAGGGACCTGATTCAACTTAAAAGCTTTTGCACAGCAAAGGAAACTATAAGCAAGGTGAAAAGGAAATGCTCAGAATGGGGGAAAATAATAGAAAATGAAATAACTGACAAAGGATTAAATCCCAAAATATACAAGTAACTCATACAACTCAATACCAGAAAAACGAACAACCCAGTAAAAAAGTGGAAAGATCATCTAAACAGACATTTCTCCAAAGAAGACATACAGATGGCTAACAAACACATGAAAAGATGCTCAACTTTGTTCATTATTAGAGAAATGAAAATCAAAACTACAATGAGATATCACCTCACACCAGTCAGAATGGCCCTCATCAAAAAGTCTACAAACAGTAAGTGCTGAAGAGGGTGTGGAGAAGAGAGAACACTCTTGCACTGTTGGGGGAATGTAAATTGATACAGCTACTATGGAAGACTGTATGGAACTTCCTTAATAAACTAGGAATAAAACCACCATATGATCCAGGAATCCCACTCGTAGGCATATACCCTGAGGAAGCCAAAATTGAAAGAGACACATGTTCATTGCAGCGCTATTTACAGTAGTTAGAACATGGAAGCAACCTAGATGTCCACTGACAGATGAATGGATAAAGAAGTGGTGGTATATATACACAATGGAATATTCCTCAGCCATAAAAAGGAACACATTTGAGACAGTTATAATGGGGTGGGTGAACCTAGAACCTATTATACATACTGAAGTGAGTCAGAAAGAGAAAGATAAATACCATATTCTAACACATAGCAAACACCCTCTTCCAACAACACAAGAGAAGACTCTACACATGGACATCACCAGATGGTCAACACCAAAATCAGATTAATTATGTTCTTTGCAACCAAAGATGGAGAAGCTCTATACAGTCAGCAAAAACAAGACTGGGAGCTGACTGTGGCTCAGATCATGAACTCCTTATTGCCAAATTCAGACTTAAATTGAAGAAAGTAGGGAAAACCACTAGACCATTCAGGAATGACCTAAGTCAAATCCCTTATGATTATAGTGAAAGTGAGAAATAGATTTAAGGGACTAAATCTGATAGACAGAGTGCCTGATGAAATATGGACAGAGGTTCATGACATTGTACAGGAGACAGGGATTAAGACCATCCCAGCTTCGACATCAGTCCTTCCAATGAACACCCAGGACTGATCTCCTTTAGGATGGACTGGTTGGATCTCCTTGCTGTCCAAGGGACTCTCAACAGTCTTCTCCAACACCATAGTTCAAAAGCATCAATTCTTTGGCACTCAGCTTTCTTCACAGTCCAACTCTCACATCCATACATGACCACTGGAAAAACCATAGCCTTGACTAGACGGACCTTTGTTGGCAAAGTAATGTCTCTGCTATCTAGGTTGATCATAACTCTCATTCCAAGGAGTAAGTGTCTTTTAATTTCATGGCTGAAATCACCATCTGCAGTGATTTTGGAGCCCCCAAAAATAAAGTCTGACACTGCTTCCACTGTTTCCCCATCTATTTCCCATGAAGTGATGGGACCAGATGCCATGATCTTAGGTTTCTGAATGTTGAGCCTTAAGCCAACTTTTTCACTCTCCTCTTTCACTTTTATCAAGAGGCTTTTTAGTTTCTCTTCACTTTCTGCCATAAGGGTGGTGTCATCTGCATATCTGACATTATTGATATTTCTCCTGGCAATCTTGATTCCAGCTTGTGCTTCTTCCAGCCCAGTGTTTCTCAAGATGTACTCTGCATATAAGTTAAATAAGCAGGGTGACAATATGCAGCTTGACGTACTCCTTTTTCTGTTTGGAACCAGACTGTTGGTCCATGTTCAGTTCTAACTCTTGCTTCCTGACCTGCATACAGGTTTCTCAAGAAGTGGGTCAGGTGGTCTGGTATTCCCATCTCTTTAAAAATTTTCCACAGTTTATTGTGATCCACACAGTCAAAGGCTTTGGCATAGTCAATAAAGCAGAAATAGATGTTTTTCTGGAACTCTCTCGCTTTTCCGATGATCCAGCAGATATTCGCAATTTGATCTCTGCTTCCTCTGCCTTTTCTAAAACCAGCTTGAACATCTCGAAGTTCACGGTTCACGTATTGCTGAAGCCTGGCTTGGAGAATTTTGAGCATTACTTTACTGGCGTGTGAGATGAGCGCAATTGTGTGGTAGTTTGAGCATTCTTTGGGGTTGGAATGAAAACTGACCTTTTCCAGTCCTGTGGCCACTGCTGAGTTTTCCAAATTTGCTGGCATATTGAGTGCAGCACTTTCACGGCATCATCTTTCAGGATTTGAAATAGCTCAGCTGGAAATCCATCACCTCCACTAGCTTTGTTCGTAGTGATGCTTTCTAAGGCCCACTTGACTTCACATTCCAGGATGTCTGGCTCTAGGTGAGTGATGACACCCTATTGATAGGTCAGCTACAAATTGGTACTTGCTGGCATCTACCTCTACAAGGATTAAATCTTATACAGCTTCAGCTGCTGACTTTAACACTCCCTGAAAGGAGTTCAGGGTGGAGAGCAGAAATGAGGAACTCTGTGCTCAGGGGTGGGGGTGTTGGGTGTGGGGGAGGGTGAACTGGTAAATAACAGGTCTTCAGATAGTCAGGTGTTTTTAGAAGCTGATTTTATAAGCCCAATTCTTCTAGCTCCTCCTATGTAGAAAAGCACTAAAATCCTTCATGGTGATGACTGTTCCTCATGACTAGCAAAATCTTCATGAGATTAGCAGAAACCTTCTGGGAAAATATGTGCCTGATTGCATTTACTCTCCCTTCACAAAAATCATATATATACTGACCTTCCTTCTGTCTCTTTGGAGAAATTTCTGAGTTATCTGAGGTGCTGTCTCCTGGGCTACTGTCCTTATTATGCCTCAAATAAAACTTAACTTGTAACTCTCACATTGTGTGTTTTTTAAGTCTACCATTACATTGTTACTTATTGATGGAATATACTACAACCCAGTTCTGACTACAAAATGCATTGAGCTTTGCCCCCAACTTCTTGTGATGATAGCTTGAAGTGAGGTGCTATTTTAGAGGAAAACAGGTATTTTTCTAAGAGAAATAATCTCAGTTTAGTCTAGAATACCTACCTGTTGGATCCCTGAAAGTCAGAAAAACCTTGAGCTTTCTGCAAGAAATAAGCCATTCTCTCTTCCACACTGCCCTCAAAATATCCAATGAGGTCATCCAGATAATTACTTCTACACTGCATAGTTTGAATAAATAGGATTAAAGAGCATTTTTTCTCATAGAAGACACATTAAAATTTAGGTACAATAATAGTTCGGTGTTCTCTATGGTCTCCTAGAAGATAATGAAAAATTCCCAATGGTCTAACATTCAGAGCATGATGGAAATTTAAAATCTCACACATACCTTTATTTCTGTCATGTTCAGGAATTCTTTGTATCTGTTGAGTTGTTTGGATCTCAGGCTGAGAATGAAATCCTGCATTCCTGTAAGGCCTTTTTAACCTGTTATTCTGTGTTGCTTTATAGAAAAAAATGTCCTCAGCATTAATTAGCATATTGAGACAATTGCAGGAATAATCATTATCCCAGAGAAAAAAATACAGAGACCAGGGTGAGATGTGTTGGTATCAAGATACATTGTTCCCCAGACAATCAGGAGCACAGATTGCACCCCCACAGCCCCACCCACCCTCAGGTTTGCTTACCCAGATTTTAGAATCTGGCAACATCTCTGGTTAAGATAAAAAGAGACTCAGCATGCATTTTAGAGCATGGGTTCCAGAACCAAGATTTCCAGGTTTAACCCTGATTCTATCACTTATTTATGTGACTTAGGTTAGGCAAGTTATTTAAATTCTTTATATCTTTTTTTAATACAAAATGAAGATAATGACAGGCTTTAATTCATTGATTAGCTATGAGAATTTATTGGATTAATATGTATAATGTGCTGAGGACCCTGCCTGTTGTAAGTTTCTATTAAATAGAGGAGTTGAGGGCTATAATGAGAATTCCAAGATGACTGTAACTATGCTTTGCCCAGAAAATTTCTGAGACCTAGTCAAGAGGGATATCATTGTACTGCTCCAAAAATATATAATCATCGGTTCCACATCTCAGTAAGCACTTAACCTTTACTTTTCAATAAAACACAACTAATTGTACTTGGTTTTGCTTTTAATTTTTTACTATACTTTTGTTTCATTCTCCAAAGTCCAGGGCATTTCTCCAATTGACCACATCAAGAAAGGAAATATTCTAGCATTGTAATTTATATTTAGTTAAGTTCTTCGAATTTTTTAAGTTAAAAGGACCTCAAAACCATGACATTCTTTTCAAAATAACTTGAAATATTTATATATTTAGTGACATCATTGAAGGACACTTTTAAATGACTATATCATGTGTATAGATCTCTAGTCACAATATCACTATACATACAGTGTAGAAGCTCTACACTAGTCCAAAGGTAATAAGGCAGAAATTTGTACTGAGATCACAGTTTAAGTTAAAACAAAAAAAAAATCCAGTCTCTAGATTGAATACAGAACTATTTCTAATCAAGCAAAGGGAAAAAATGTGCAAAAGAAAAATATGCCAAAGTAACAAACGTGATTTACCTCAGATATTGGAAGTGACAGTAGTTTTTTTCTAAAATGGGAATATATCTGTTTCCAAGTAGAAAAATACATGGCAAATTAAGGTTAAAATATTAGTGTTTAAAAATAAAGGGTATATGTTAATAAAGGGTATATGTAAATGAGTTCAATTTAAGATACTAGGAGAAAATAAATGATAAGCAAAATTCATTCAATAGAAAGTAAATAAACATAAAACAGGATCTACACATTCAAAACTGGTTCTTTTAAAAGATTAATGAAATTCCTGACTACATGGATAAAAAGAAAGAAGGTAGGAATTAATCATATAAGGAATGGAGAAAAGACCAAAAAATAGAAGAGAATTCAAAGATAATAAAAGCCTTAGTCATTTAAGTAAATATTTATGAGCACACAATGTGGTCCAGCTACTATTCTAAGCATCAGAAATAAAGCAGGTTAAAAAAAAAAAGACAAAAATCCTTATTCTTATGGAACCAATATTACCAAAGAGGTGGGGGGAGCGGTGGAGCAGTGTGAAAGAAAGGTGAGTAATAATTAAATAAGTTTTTAAAAATTATAGTTTAGTAGAAAATGGTAAGAAATAACTCAGGAAAGAAGGATACAGAGTGCTGAAGGGTTACAATTTATTTGAAAATTTAGATGAAATGAGCATATTCAATGAAATATATAATTTACCAAAACTTATTCCTAAAGAAAAATTCTTTATGTTTAACAGATACTAGGATACAACAGATGTTTACAGACTGGTGTATTTTCAGGTTGGTTGAGCTTGTGCCATGCTGGTTGTGAATATTTTGAATCTCATCCCTGCCCACAACTTTTAATGAAAATGAGTCTAAAATATTCTCACAAAGAAAGCAATAGTTTCACACTGTTTTAAAAGCAAGTCCTAAAAGTTAAAAGAACAGATTATCCTAATATTACTAATTTATTAGTAATATTACTAATAAAGGATATTACTAATATCCTAATTTATTGTTTATAAATTCTTATAAACAATAAAAACACAAAAGTAGCATGGAGTCAGAGTGAGAGACAATCCACCATTTATTTTGTGAAGCTAGAAAGTCCTACATGTGAGATAAGAGGAAATAGGATATTCCCCCTTCCTGTTAACACTCACAGTTTTCTTTTTTTTTTTGGTCTGGCAAATCTTTATTTTTTACCATAGCTTTTATATTCTAAGTTAGTACATTTTTAGGGGGAAGATAGTTTAATATTACATCAGCTTATCCTTCATGAAACCAGGGTGTTTTCTGCATATTCTTTGTGAGAGTCTTGTACTTTATCTTCTGGCCATGGGGCCTATTGACATTTTATGAACTAGGTGATTGCAAAGCTGTTTTCCGTAATCAATTCTTTTTTTATTATTATTATTTTTATCTTTTTATTAGTTGGAGGCTAATTACTTCACAACATTTCAGTGGGTTTTGTCATACATTGATATGAATCAGCCATAGAGTTACACGTATTCCCCATCCCGATCCCCCCTCCCACCTCCATCTCCACCTGATTCATTCATTCATTCACCCGTAATCTATTCTTTAATGAACACAAAGGTCAGTCCTTTTGCAGAAGTTATCAGTTAAATTTATCTAAAAGGTTTACCACACAAAGACTCTGCAGCTCTGGTGAGGCAGCCCCTGTTTAGCATTCCTGGTTAAAATGAACAATTCTGAACTCTTATTTTTCTAAATCTTTAACTATAACTGCTTTTAGAATAATATTTTATGTTCTCTAACAGGGCTTCCTCACCCCTGAAGGGCTCTGTGCCTATTAGGGCCTTTATGTGATCAGGTTCTTTATGCTGTTTATGATTAAGGTGTTGTGAGTAGTCGTGTACATTAATACGCATTTGCCAAGCAGGCTAGAATGCCAGCAAAGGGGTCTAAATTGAAACACTCCTTTCATCCTGGATAATCTTATAGGATACCACCATCCGGGGGACATATTCATTAAAGTTCTAAGTTGATTCTGTTTGGAGAGAGATCGGGGAAGGCCTTCTACCCGTGTCACAGAAATTAGGGAGTAGTCTAATATAGCAAGCATCAGAAAGACAGAGATCATCTTTAAGGTGAGCGCCGGGGCAGCTTTTCGAAATCCCTGAAGTCCCGATCTGCCTTGCCTGTCAGGTCTTCTCCTCATCACCTTGTCATGGGTGGGATCTCGTGTGCTGGCTCCCGGCATCTCCCCCTTCTTTATTTTTTAAGACAGCCAGATGGATCTCAGTCGCGAGCTTCTGAGTGTTCTGCTGGAGAGTTTTGGCAAGAAAGTGAAGAAAGCATAGCTATGAAAACCTTTTAAGGGAGGCTGAAGATCCCTGTAGAGAAGCTATTCTCTGTGTTTGATGGCAAAGCGACTTAATTTGTCCCCATGTGGGTATGGAGGCTTGTTGAGTTGCCCGAGCAGGATGTCTTGGTTGCAGGTCATGAGGCATCTTCCTTACCCTACCTTTCTTATGCAGGGGGGCCGTAGCACCCTAGCGGGGTCCTAAAGAAGAAACCTGAAGCCTACCCACTTTCCTCACCCTACCTATCTTCTCACAGTTTTCTTGATGTCACTTGCAAGTTGTTTTTGTGTTTGCATCTGCAATATTTTTTTCATTAATTTTTTTTTGGGGGGCAGTGTTTGGTCTTCATTGCTGCATGGGCTTCTCTCTAGCTGCAGCGAGCATGGGCTACTCTCTAGTTGCGGCGCACAGGCTTCTCATTGCATTGGTTCCTCTTGTAAAGCAAGGGCTTTAGGTACACAGGCTTCAGTAGTTGTGGCTCGTGGGCGTGAGAGCACAGGCTCAGTAGCTGTGAAGCACCGCCTTAGTTGCTACGTGGGATCTTCCCACATCAAGGATCAAAACTGTGTCTCCTCCATTGGCAGGCAGATTCTTCACTGCTGAGCCACCAGGGAAGCCCTGTGTGTGTAATCCTCAATTGATTTGTATTCAGTATCTATCTTTGGCCCCTTCTCTTCATCTGCATAATTTTTAAAAAAATTTTTATTTAAAAAAAAAAATTTATTTTATATTGGAGTATAGTTGATTAACAAAACTGTGTTAGTTTCAAGTGTACAGCAAAGTGATTCAGTTATGCATGTACATGTATCTATTCTTTCTCAGATTCCTTCCCCATTTAGGTTATTATAGACTATTGAGCAGTGTCCCCTGCACTACGCTGATGAGTGATGTCTGCTGTCATGGCTTCATCTGTCACTTACATCCCTTTTGTTGTTCATTTGCCAAGTCATGACCAGTTCTTCACAACCCCATGGACTGCAGCACACCAGGCTTCCCTGTCCCTCTCCATCTCCCAGAGTTTGCTCAAGTTCACATCAATTGAATCAGTGATGCCATCCAACCATCTCATCCTCTGTTCCCCTCTTCTCCTATTGCCTTCAATCTTTCCCAGCATCAGGGTCTTTTCAAATGAGTCAGTTCTTCCCATCAGGTGGCCAAAGTATTGGAGTTTCAGCTTCAGCATCAGTCCTTCCAATGACTATTCAGGACTGATTTCCTTTAGGATGGACTGATTGGATCTCCTTGCTGTCCAAGGATTCTCAAGAGTCTTTTCCAACAGTGCAGTTGGAAAACATCAGTTCTTTGGTACTCAGCCTTCTTTATGGTCCAACTCTCACATCCATACATGACCACTGCAAAGACTATAGCCTTCACTATATGGACATTTGTCAGCAAAGAGATGTCTTTGCTTTTTAACACACTGTTCACATTTGTCATAACTTTTCTGCCAAGAAGCAATCGTCTTCTAATTTCATGGCTGCAGTCACCATCTGCAGTGATTTTAGAGCCCAAGAAGAGGAAATCTTACATCCTCTGTGTATGTGTGTTGGTCACTCAGTCGTGTTGGACTCTGATGACTTCCAAATTTCTACACTTAGACACTATTGGTTTTCTAATCTGCAGGCTCACACATTCATCACAAGTATTGAAAACACGTTGTCCAAAGCTATCCTCTTCACCTTGAGGCCCCTCCACCTGCCCTTCATATCCTGTCGAATGGCACCATAATTGACCAAGTTCCCAAGTCAAAAGCCTAGAGATCATCTTGATTTCTCTGTCCTTTTACTCCCCTCATCCTACAATTGAAGAAACCTGATTATTCTACCCCATTAAGTCTCTCTGCTAAGTTCTCCCATTCCCATCCCTAATGCCACAGCTGTATTCTGAACACCGATTTCTTTCCCAGATCCCTTGCCAAGAGGTTGGCCTCCCTGCCTTCAGTCTCCTCAGTCCATCCAAATCCCGCTTGTTACTGTTCCATCACCCCCACATGTCTATGCCTTATCTTCACCTGGAACATTCCTCCACTTCCTTCTCCATCAGACTTATCCCAATCAAGGAGTCTTTTCTGTTTAATCCACTTTTATTCTTAACCCAAAACTGCATCCTTCTTTGATCTCTCATCACCTCATTTATATTCTTATATAGCATTTGTTCAGAGCTGTATACTTGCCATCTCTCTTGCTGCACAGTAAGATCCTTGAAGGCATAATTTCTCTCTTTTATCTATGCAGCATGAATCCTATCATAATGCTTAACACATGGTTCCATGCAAAAAATAATCATTGAATGAAGAAATGAGTGATGATATTAATGAATGAAAGTTCATTTGAAATATATTTATTGAGCATATATTCCAGACACTATTCTGAGTACTGATGATATATTACTTAACCTGGCCTTGTGGCAGTTCTTTTGCAATAGGCATGTGATTAATTATAATATGAATGGAATAGAAATGAGTCCGAGGAAGACAGGCTTCAAAACAGATATTGATTAATGCTAACACTGTCAATTTCACACTTAACTTTCCTCTCTTCATATCCTCCAGAATTAAATTTTGGAGAATAATAGGACTTTTCCATTTAAACCAGGATAATAAGAATACAAACACACACACGCACGTATGACAGCTTCTGTAAACATAAACTCCAAAGTAAAGATCTTATGAAGTCTAAATATATATGCAAATATTTACCTTCTTCTTGAAATTTTTCAGGTCTCTCACCTGTCCACTGATCAGGAGCAACAAGTGCAAGCGTCATATACTCTGTCTTCTCTCCATCGTTTTCTGGGAAATAAAGTGGAACAAAATCCATTCTCATTATAAAAACTGGATAAAATAACAGTCTGTATTATAACTGAAATGAAGGTTAATAAATATTTTTTAAAGATATCAATAATTTTTAAATGATATCTTAATAAAATACTAGAACAATTAATAACCATATAATGTCATGCTTTATGGACAAGAATTTACTAAGTACTTACTGCTATATGTGTACTGAAAATCAACATTTCCAATGCTTCTTTATAAATGTAACATTCTGCAACTTCAACTTACCAATTGAATAATGGTGTTGAAAAAAGAAAGCTGGGCATATTGCTAAGAAATTAAGGCAACAATAGTAACTTCTGAGTTTTCATTTTTTAAGTTGAATCTAGACATCTATACTGTTTATTATCATTGTTTATAACCAAAGAGTTGATCACATTGAACTGATATTTTTATGAATCAAGTCAAACGTCCTGTCCAGAACATGTTGATCTGTATGTGTTTAGAGCTAAACAATAATAACAATGAAAAAGAATTCCTCAAAAAACAATTATTAAAATGTGCTCTGTGGGGGAATCTGATATCCAGCTCTCCAAATGTGTGCAGGCCTTTGCGCTCATCCATTTCATTAAATTTCTGGGAATTGACTGTCATTTTTAGACATAGTCAGTGACTATAATCTCTTCAGCAATGTAATAATAATAACAATAATAACGAACAACTCACAGTGTTCCAGGTACTATTCCAGGTATTTATATGCATTCGTTTATTTAATCCTCACAACAATTCTGTGTAACAGAAACTATAAAGTTATATATCCTCATTTTATAGAAGTGCAAACAGAGGCACAGAAAAATCTACTGAGCTTTACATACATACATGGAAAAACAAATTCAAGTAATAATTATAAGTGCACAAGATACATGACTATATTCATATGTTTCTGGTAAAAAATTTAATTAATAATAAGAATATGTAGACTTATTCCAAAAGTTTCCTAGGCACCATTTGTCTCTTGCTTGTGTTTGTATATGTATCTGTGTAACTCGTAGACCAAATTTCATTAAACGACAAAAGAAAAAGAAAACTCAAATATCCTGCCATTATCATCAATGTAATCATTGTTCAAGATGTATACTTTACAGAAAATTTATCTACTACAAAACATGCAATGAAGCTTAATTCCCAAGAGCATAGGATAAATTATTAAATTGTACTTATGGCCAGTTATCCTGAGATCATCTCACCTCTGTGTGGTTTATGCCTCATGGTTTGGTATTCAAATTCTGGCAAGGAGTCTGTCTCATGAACCAAAAAGTTAGCAAAGTGACCTTATGAGCAGAAGAGTCTAACTGCTCTGTGATGTCTCCCACACAGGAAGCCTCCCCTTAGAGTCACATTCATGCTGTTCTTCCTTCACACAAGAGGTTAAAGGATGAGAAAATTTAAAGTCTGCCCAGTATCAGATAATAAGGTCCTGTGTTCAACTAGCACATTTGAATCTGAGACCCACTATGGCTGAGCTATGATAATAGATGCATGAGAAGGTAGAAAATTTGACATTTTTTTCAGAATTCTGGCCAATTTTATTTTAAGGATTGGATGCACCTTTTAAGGGATCTCTAACTCAAAAGGTATAATTTTATAGAAGACCTTAAGATTATTTGTGTTTTCCCACAAAAGCAACACTTTCATTAATTAACTCATTTAATATGCATTTACTGATCATGTAATTTTATGCCAGGCTATGCTCTAAATTCTGAAAACAGAGCAGTCAACAAATATATCAAGTAAATAACTTCTTGACTCATGGGATTCATATTACAGTGAAGTGGAGGACAGTAAACCAGTAAGTCAAGGGCATACTATGTTAAATTGTGATTTTTAAAAACTAAGAAAAACATATTGGAAAAGAGGTGATAGTTTGGGGATAATAATGGAAGACCTCGCTTGAGAAGGAAACACTTCAATAAAATTCTGAAAGATACTACAGGAGATCATGAGTCTAAATATATAATAGATTGTTAACTCCATGAGAATAGAAAGCATGTCTTATTATTCATGATATCAATAATTGAATAAATACATTTAGAGAAACTTCTATGTGTTTACCATTTTGTTAATCAATGAAATTATTTGATATTCATAAACAAATGATAAATTGTGGAAAAGAGATAAACTATATATGAATTGGGCTTCCCTGATGGCTCAGGGGTTAAGAATCCACCTGTCAAGGTAGGAGACACGAGTTCAACACTTGGGTTGGGAAGATCCCCTGGAGAAGGAAACAGCAACCCACTCCGGTATTCTTTCCTGGGAAATCCCATGGACAGAGGAGCCTGGCATGCTGCAGCTCATGGAGTCACAAAGAATCAGATGTGACTGAATGACTAACAGCAACACATAAGGGTTTCCCTGGTGGCTCAGACAGTAAAAGTATCTGTCTACAATGTGGGAGACCTGGGTTTGATCCCTGGGTCGGGAAGATACCCTGGAGAAGGAAATGGCAGCCCACTCCAGTATTCTTGCCTAGAAAATCCCATGGACGCAGGAGCTTGGTGCAGGCTACAGTCCATGGGGTCGCAAAGATGTGGGCACGACTGAACGACTTCCCTTTCTTTTCCTTTCTGGTGGCTCAGTGGTAAAGAATCTACCTGCAATGCGGGAGCTGCAGGAGGTGTGGGTTCGATCCCTGGGTGGGAAAGATCCTCTGGAGAAGGGCTTGGCAACCCACTTCAGAATTCTTGCTTGGAGAATCCCATGGACAGAGGAGCCTGGCAGGCAACAGTCCACAGGGTCTCAAAGAGTCAGGCATGACTGAAGCACCGTAGCACGTATGCACACCTCAGTATATAAAGAACCAGGCATGGAATATCAAATATATAAGGACACAATTATGATTTCATTTTTTCTTGTTTCACATCATAATATTTTCAGAAAATAAGAAAACAAATGAAAAAGAAACTTTACCTTTCCTTTTGTGACTCTGATATCTTTTGTCCTCCTTTTTCTCTGAATACAGGAATTTTGGCTCCATGTATACCACTTTCTCCTGGCTCATTTCTGAGGGCTTCTGAAGGAAAAGAACACAGCAAGAATCCTTTGCAGCATTGAATAAAGCATTTTAATAGCATTGAAAAATGGCAACATTTATCATGAAATAATAGAGCTAAATGAATGATCAGCATGATAATCAGAAATAAGTGATGCCAAGTAACTACTGACCTGAAAATAACAGAAAAAAAAACTTAAAATTTCTCTTTGTGATGACTTACAACAGAGTCTCTACATGATTAATTCACAGGCCATTACAGTTCATGGGCATGTTATGTTAAGCTTTTACTATTAAAAACTAATTCAGTTCATTACAACAATTTAGGAAATGGTATATTTCATTCTCACATAAATATCTAGAATTATAGCTTCTCTTGCAAATTTGTATTTGGTCACTTAGAGCTTGTATCATGCCCAAATGGCAACCATAGTCTGAAACTGAATAGAGTAATCCCCCTTTAGGACAGACACACACACTCAAATTTGACAATCTCAGTTTGAGAAAAAGGCAGGAATTGTGGGATTCAAGAAAAGGCATTTTAGGAAGTAACATCAAACAACTGAGGCATAATTTGTCATTCTAAATCACAGTTCAAAAGCACCAATTCTTCAGCGCTCAGCTTTCTTTATGGTCCAACTCTCACATCCATACTTGACTACTGGAAAAACCGTAGCTTTGACTAGAAGGACATTTGTCAGCAAAGTAATGTCTCTGCTTTTTAATATGCTGTCTAGCAGCAAGCATCTTTTAATTTCAGGGCTGCAGTGATTTTGGAGCCCAAGAAAAGAAAGTCTGTCACTATTTCCATTGTTTCCCCATCTATTTGCCATGAAGTGATGGGACCAGATGCCATGATCCTCGTTTTTTGAATGTTGAGTTTTAAACCAGCTGTTGCACTCTCCTTTTTTCACCTTCATCAAGAGGCTCCTTCGTTCCTCTTTCCTTTCTGCCATAAGGATGCTGTCATCTGCATATCTGAGGTTATTGAGATTTTTCCCCAAAGTCTTGACTCCAGCTTGTGCTTCATCCAGCCCGGCATTTCACATGATGTATTCTGCATAGAAGTTAAATAAGCAGGGTGACAATATACAGCCTTGATGTACTCCTTCCCCAATTTGGAATCTGTCCATTGTTCCATATCCAGTTCTAATTGTTGCTTCTTGACCTGTGTACAGGTTTCTCAGGAGGCAGGTAAGGTGATCTGATATTCCCATCTCTTTAAGATTCTTTCACAGTTTGTTGTAAACAAAAGTATTTAGTTCAAATGAATAAATATATATAAGTACATATTAAAGTATATATTTTATATATAATATATATTTAGTTCAAATATGTGTACTATATCAATAATTTATATTATTACAAAAATATGATCCTTTGCCTACACTTAACTTATATAAACACTTCCACAAAAAATACATAATAATGTCTTTTACCTAGAAATATACATAAATAAGGACTAAAGAGGAAAAACGTTTTTCAAAAAATAATGTTTTTGGTAACCTAGTAGAAAGAACCAGATAACTGGTCTTCCTAAACAGATCTTATTCTCAGTTCTTAAAATATTAATATCATAGTATTTCACCTTTTAATTTCTTTATAATTTGAGGAAACTTGATTTGAACAATCTTCAAATGATGATAAGATGTATGAATATACTACCAATTGTTTTTCAATAAATATTCTTTCTATCACAGTGCCAAATTACAAAGTAAATCCTTCTTCAAGGACATATTTTCCTAGCTCACTGATTTTTATTTAGTTACCTTATAATTGAATAACTGTCTACCCAAATAATAAGAAAATAATTTGTTTTATAAACCTGGGTATATTTTAATGGAAAAATAATCATATTATCCAAACACTTGAACTTTGTCTATTACATTTAACTTTAGGATAAAGGAGTTCAAGCTTCACAGAATTCATTGCTAACCAGTTGGCTACCAACCCTAGAGGTGAGAGAAAAAAACCACAAATTTATATTACCTAAATAAGAGTTAAATATTCCCCAGAACATTTGAGTATATTTAAAACTCATATTCTGCATATTAAATATTTTGACCCATAGGGTCAAACAGGGTTAACATTAGATATTAATTAACATGGACCCCAAAGTAAATTCTTTCTTGTAATGATACAAAATCCTTGTAACTTTCTACATCGTCTCCCACTATCAAATTCTCCTTTACCTGCTTTATCCTTCTTTGTTCAACAGCGCAACAGTAAAGGCACACCCACAGTGCCTGACAGTACCTGTGTTTGTGCCTTGAGATTTCACCAACAGGAGGACAAGCGTGGTCAGGAACACAGCTAAGATGAGCTTGCTCTGCTGGCCTTTCACTTCTGCTTTGAGAATAGGAGGTCCTTGTAGAAATGTATGACTGGCCTTAGAGAGACCATGTCAGAAAAAGATGGCCAATGATCAAACGGCATTCAGTATTCCCACACAGAAAGTTTCCACTGGTGGCAGGACCTCGTTTACTCCACACTCTGTCAGACAAGAGTCACAATGAACTAAAGCCCCAAATTTTGAGGATATTTGTAGATCAATTCAAATCTGAACTTTAGCAGTTACCATAAATCTGAAATAAAATGGCCATCTCAGGATCTCATGAGATTAGAAAATGATTAACAGCAAAATAAGAGGTTACATTAATAAAAACAGAAAAGGAAATATTCATGTTCTACCTGACATGATTCATATATTTCTCTTTTTAAAGAATGAAGGTAAATCCCTAATTGTTATATATATAAGTGGTATAAAAACTGTAAAAATAAGTAAATGCCAAAATGTGCATAAGCAACTTATATCTTTAACAAACATCTTGATAACCACATTTCTTGACAGACTGCAGTAATATAAATACATACATGATTGGGCTGGCCAATTTGATAATAATAGATTTCTAGTTATTTCTAGTCTTCTCTTTAAATTATCTAAAGACGCAGATTTTCCATTTAAATAATAAATAAAAATTAAGACAGAAACAAAGGGACAGGCTCAAAATGTTGAGTGGTTTTGAATGTAGCCCTTTTAAGGCATCAAAGTAAAAAATCATCTATTCTAGTTATAGCCAAAATTGTCAGAGCATGTATTTATAAATAATTATTTGTTTAATTCAATGAGTAGTTCAATGCCCCATTTAACCCTAAAGTATGTGTTAGACAGGAACAAAAGTGTCATTTTGTTTATCAACCACATTGATCTGTGCATCAAAGGACCCCTATGTCTGATGCCTTAAAATTCTTCTTAGAAATGTATAGTAAGAACCAAAACCCACTTCTATGTCAGCTACACGGTTTGAAGTCCTTTCAAAAGCACTTTTCCATGGTTTATGTTTCCTTCCCCCATCGCCTCCAAAGCAAAACTGTCTTCTCTCTTCTAAATAAAGATAGCACATTCAAAAAATTCTACCTTTTTTTCTTGTAAGTTTGTCTTTGACTTATTTTTCTTTGCTAGGATCTAATGGGTTGCTTTTGGGGAGGAGGCTTCTGACATAAATAAAGACAACAAGGAAAGCGTTCTAGAAATTCTCCATGCATGAGGACTTTCTCATAAAGGCAAAGCTTAGTTTTTAGACATATTTGTGTGCCATGAACTTCGAGGCTCATGGATGTAATTATTCTACTTGGCTGTGGTATATCTCAATTTACACCTTCTATGTCAAATTCTCCAATCCTAAAATGTGTCACTGAACAGAAATGCATTTGATAACTATTTGTCTTGTGACTAAATAGCAGTCTTATTGGTAAAGTATAATTAAGACAGTAAATTGACTTTGAACATGTATTCTAGGGGAGAATATATATGATTTCTATGCTTTCAGTGCAGTGATGTCATCCAGTGGTGTGGGTGGTAAGAGCTGACTGCAGTTCACGCTTATGACTTTCTCTGTAGCAACGGTGAGTGGGGCAGCTAACTTTGGAAGCCTCATCCCCTTCAGCAGCATTGGGAATATCTTCCACACAAGTGTAGTCTGTTGGGAGGCTTAAGGAATCTACTAGGTGGTATTTAAAAACATTTTTATTGCAATATAATTGCTTTACAATATTGTGTTAGTTTCCTCTGTTCAGTTCAGCTCAGTTGCTCAGTCATGTCCCACTCTTTGTGACCCCATGAACTGCAGCACGCCAGGCTTCCCTGTCCATCACCAACTCCCGGAGTCCACCCAAACCCATGCCCATTGAGTCGGTGATGCCATCCAAACATCTCAACCTCTATCGTCCCCTTCTCCTCCCGCCCTAATCTCTCCCAGCATCAGGGCCTTTTCCAATGAGTCAGCTCTTTGCACCAGGTGGCCAAAGTATTGGAGTTTCAGCTTCAACATCAGTCCTTCCAGTGAACACCCAGGACTGATCTCCTTTAGGATGGACTGGTTGGATCTCCTTGCAGTCCAAGGGATTCTCAAGAGTCTTCTCCAACACCGCAGATCAAAAGCATCAATTCTTCGGCACTCAGCTTTCTTCACAGTCCAACTCTCACATCCATACATGACCACTGGAAAAACCATAGCCTTCACTAAGACCTTTGTTGGCAAAGTAATGTCTCTGCTTTTTAATATGCTATCCAGGTTGGTCATAACTTTCCTTCCAATGAGTAAGCATCTTTTAATTTCATTGCTGCACTCACCATCTGCAGTGATTTTGGAGCCCCCCCCAAAAAAATAAAGTCAGCCACTGTTTCCACTGATTCCCCATCTATTTTCCGTGAAGTGATGGAACCGGATGCCATGATCTTAGTTTTCTGAATGTTGAGCTTGAAGCCAACTTTTTCACTCTCTTCTTTCATTTTCACCAAGAGGTTCTTTAGTTCTTCTTCACTTTCTGCCATAGGGTGGTGTCATCTGCATATCTGAGGTTATTGATATTTCTCTCGGCAATCTTGATTCCAGCCTGTGCTTCTTTCAGTCCAGCGTTTCTCATGATGTACTCTGCATATAAATAAGCAGGGTGACAATACACAGCCTTGACGTACTCCTTTTCCTATTTGGAAACAGACTGTTGGTCCATGTTCAGGTCTAACCGTTGCTTCCTGACCTGCATACAGGTTTCTCAAGAAGTGGGTCAGGTTGTCTGGTATTCCCATCTCTTTCAGAATTTTCCACAGTTTATTGTGATCCACACAGTCAAAGGCTTTGGCATAGTCAATAAAGCAGAAATAGATGTTTTTCTGGAACTCTCTTGCTTTTTCGATGATCCAGCGGAAGTTGGCAATTTGATCTCTGGTTCCTCTGCCTTTTCTAAAACCAGATTGAACATGTCAATTTCATAGTTCACGTATTGCTGAAACCTGGCTTGGAGAATTTTAAGCATTACTTTACTAGTGTGTGAGATGAGTGCAATTGTGCAGTAGTTTGGGCATTCTTTGGCATTGCCTTTCTTTGGGACTGGAATGAAAACTGACCTTCTCCAGTCCTGTGGCCACTGCTGAGTTTTCCAAATTTGCCAGCATATTGAGTGAAGCACTTTCACAGCATTGTCTTTCAGAATTTGAAATAGCTCAACTGGAATTCCATCACCTCCACTAGCTTTGTTCGTAGTGATGCTTCCTAAAGCCCACTTCTCTTCAAATCAGGATGTCTGGCTCTAGGTGAGTGATCACACCATCATGATTATCTGGGTTGTGAAGATCTTTTTTGTACAGTCTTTCTGTGTTTTCTTGCCACCTCTTCTTAATATCTTCTGCTTCTGTTAGGTCCATAGTATTTCTGTCCTTTATTGAGCCCATCTTTGCATGAAATGTTCCCTTGGTATCTCTAAATTTCTTGAAGAGATCTCTAGTCTTTCCCATTCTATTGTTTTCCTCTATTTCATTGCACTGATCACTGAGGAAGGCTTTCTTATCTCTCCTTGCTATTCTTTGGAACTCTGCATTCAAATGGGTGTATCTTTCCTTTTCCTTTGCTTTTCATTTTCCTTCTTTTCACAGCTATTTGTAAGGCCTCCTCAGACAGCGATTCTGCTTTTTTGCATTTCTTTTCCTTGGGGATGGTCTTGATTCCTGTCTCTTGTACAGTGTCACGAACCTCCATCCATAGTTCATCAGGCACTTTGTCTAACAGATCTAGTCCCTTGAATCTATTTCTCACTTCCACTGTATAGTCATAAGTTTCTTCTGCACAGTGAAGCAAATCAGCTATATGTATACACATGTTCCCTCCTTCTTGGACCTTCCTCCCACCCCCCCCCACCCCCACCCATCTTGATTATTACAGAGCACCGAGCTGAGCAACCTGTGCTTTAGAGCAGGTTCCCACTAGCTGTCTTACATGATAGTGTATATATGTCGATTCTAATCTTCCAATTCTCCCCACCCTGCCCATTCTCTATATCTGTGTCTCTATTCCTGCCCCAGAAATAGGTTCATCTGTACACTTATATGTGAAATCTTTAAAAAAACAAAAAATGGTACAAATGAACTTATTTACAAAGCAAAAACAGACTCACAGACTTAGAGAAAGAATACCAGTGGGTATTCTACCAGTGGGGAGAATAGAAGAAGTTGATAGAGTGGGAGTTTAAGATTAACATGTACACACTGTATTGTCTATAGCATGAAGGGGTAAATAAAAAGGTACAATCCGCTTGTAGGACAAATATTCAGTTAGCCTTAAAAATGCATTTTAATATACACTGAAAATGAAAGTGAAAATCGCTCAGTCATGTCTGACTCTTTGCAACCCCATGGACTGTAACCTGCCAGGCTCCTCTGTCCATGGAACTCTCCAGGCCAGGATACTGGAGTGTGTTGCCATTCCCTCCTACAGGGGATTTTCCCAACCCAGAGATTGAACCCAGGTCTCCCACATTGCAGGCAGATGCTTAAATGACTGAGCCATCAGGGAAGCCAATTTACATTAGTACAGACAAATATTGTTTGATTCCACTTACACAAGTTACCTACCATAGACCAATTCATACAGTCAGAAAGTACTGATACACTAGTAGATGCCAGGGCTGGAGGATAAGGGATGGGGATGGGGAATGGAAAGTTAGTGTTTAATGGGGACAGTTTCTCGTTAGGAAGGTGAAAATCCGGGAGATGGATGATGGGGAGCTGCACGACAATGTAAATATACTTAGTGCTACTGAACTGAACGCTTAAATATGGTTAAAATAGTATGTTTTATATTATCTGACTTCAATCACAATAAGAAAAAAAATTTTAATGAACATACTGCTCATTTGAAATAGGTATATTTCAAATATATAAAGGAGCGACTGTATAGTGCAACTTCAGTTCCATTCAGTTCAGTCGCTCAGTCATGCCCAAATGTCTTTAAAATGTCTCCATGTGACATTTTTGTTCAATAACATGTTGTTGGTCGTGATTGTTCAGTCACTGAGTCAATTCCAGCTCTTTGCAATCCCATGAACTTCAGCAGGCCAGATTTCCCTGTCCTTCACAATCTCCTAAAGTTTGCTCAAACTCATGTCCGTTGAGTCAGTGATGCCATCCAACCATCTCATCCTTTGTCGCCCCCTTCTCCTCTTGCCCTCAATCTTTCCCAGCATCAGGTCTTTCCCAATCAGCCAGCTCTTTGCATCAGGTAGCCAAAGACACCCCTATGAACAGTATGAAAAGGCAAAGAGATAACTAACATATTGATACATCAAAATTTAAATAATTTGGGAGCATTTCTGCTTACAGTTTTGTCTTTAATAACAGAAGATTGAGGTCTTTATTTGCCTTCTCCAGTTACTGCTCCTGCTGGCAATTTTTCTGCTTTATCTATTTAAAAACAAAATATTAATAGTAGGTGTTGACAAGGATGTGGAAAAATTGGAATCCTTGTGCATTGTAGCAGGGACAGTAAAATGGTGCAGTCACTTAAGCATCACTTCAATAACCTGAACGCCTCTATGTGAGCCTTGAAGGAGACCCATATCTCCTGGAGAGCTGATATGGCTAAAAATTAAATTCAGAATTTCAACCTGCTTCTAGTTGAATCACAATACAAATTGAACTGTCAACCTCAAAGGATGCACACCTTTAAAGTGAGGGCATGAACAGGGCAAGAATGAGATCTAAGTTGGAACCGGGGCATTAGGAAGACCCTGGTGAAGCTGGAGACACGTTTTTATTTTCTTCTTGAAGAACCTCTTTTAGGATTTCTCTTAAGGCAAGTCAAGAAATGAAGAATTCCTTCCTATTTTCTTTGTTTAGGAAAGTCTTTATCTTTCCCTCATTTCTGGAGAACAGCTTTGTCAGGTACAGTATCCTTGACAATTTTTATTGCAACAGTTTGCATGTCATCCCAATCTCTCAAGGCATGCAAAATTTCTTTTGAGAAATCCACCTGTTGTCTTGTGGGGGTTTTCCTTCATGTGATGAGTTATTTTTCTTTTGGTTTCCTTCAAAATTCTTTCTTTGTATTCAACTTTTGGCAATTTATTTATAATGTGTCTTGTTTTTGTTGTTGTTTTTCAGTTGCTAAGTATTCTCTGACTCTTTCGAGACTCCATGGACTGTAGCCCGCCAGGCTCCTCTGTCCATGGGTTTTCCCAGGCAAGAATATAGAAGTGGGTTGCCATTTCCTTCTCCAGGGGATCTTCTCGATCCTGGGGTCCAAACTTGTGTCTCCTGAATTGCAAGCCATCTAGGAATCAAAAGTCCCATAGGCTTTCTTTACTTCTTTTATTTTATTTTTGCTCCTCTGTCTGGATAATTTCAAGTGACCTATCTTCCAGTTTACTGATTATTTTCTGCTGTTTGTTTTGTCAGGTGAAATTGAAGTTCTTTATTGATTTCTTCAGATTACTCACTGTATTATTAAATTCTAGAACTTCTGTTTGGGAATTCTTTTTAATGAGTTCTAGTTCTCTGTTGAATTTCCTGTTTTTTTTAATGCAGTTTTCCTAATTTTGTTGGTTGTCGATCCGTGTGTTATTGTAGGTCACAAAATTTCTTTGAGAGGATTATTTTTTAATTCTTTATCAGATGGTTCATAGATCTTCATTTCTTTAGGGTCAGGTATTGGAGCTATACTAGTTTCCCTTATTGATGTCATGTTTACCTGATTCTTTATCATCCATTATCCTTGGTATCTGCACACTTGAGCAAGCCATCTTCTCATCCAGACTTTACATGTTTCATTTGGAAAAGATGATCCTACACCAGTCAGCTCAGCTTGGTGTTCTGGATGGGTCAACTGGCAACATTCTTAGTCAGGCAAGGCTTGCCACTGGGGTTTCTATTTGGGCCAGGGAATTCTGTAAATTTGCTTGCCTGCCTGGGCAGGACCTCAATTGAGGATAATAGCATTGCAGCTCAATAACTTAATACCTACATCTGCTAGAGCTGCCCACCAAACTCCTAACCCAGATGGGGCCACAGACTCAGCTCTGCAGGTGGGCAGAAACATTGCCTAGGCTCTTTGCATAATTGTTATCATAAGATGGGCTATTGGGTAAGCTATATTGGATAAGCTATACTGTTATCATAAGATGGGCTATGGGATAAGCCAGATGTTCTGATTAGGCTCCCTTGTTGGCTGGAGCTAGAGGCTATCTTCAGCCACAGACCATCTTTAAATCTGTTTCCAATCCAGTCAGAGCCATAGAACAACAGCTTCTATGCTGGTACAGCTTCTTGGCTGGGAACCCACATTGGGAAAGACTGTTGACTGGGCGCCCCTGACAGATGAAGCAAATGGGCAGAGCTGCTCAGTTTAGATGGGCTGTGCTCTATGCTCAGGCATTTGCTTCAAACCAGGCTGTAGGGTGGGCTATGCAGACTACCGGATGCTTTGGTCAGGCATTGTTGAGTGGGACTCAAAGCTACTGTTTGCAATATGTAGAGCAACAAACCCAACTTCCTGTTCAAGCAGGGGGACAAATAAGGCTCAAAGAAAGGGTCAGCATGTCAGCTGGAGACCCAGGTTAGGCAGAATTTTGCACTAATCATCCTGGTCAGACAGGGCCATCAGCTCAGCTCTACTGGCTGGACTGGCTCCCCAGTTGCCACTGTAGGCAGACTAGAGCTTGAACTACACAACTTCCCAGATGCTATGGTTATGTTTCCTGGTTGGGTGGGCCTGGGGGCTGTATTCAACAGTAGGGAGGCTATGCAATCTGAGAGATATTGCAGAACAGGCCTGCACATCTTTTCATTTGTTGTTGTTCAGTCACTCAGTCATGTCCGACACTTTGCACCCCAGGGGCTGCAGGACTCCAGGCTTCCCTATGCATCACCAACTCCTGGAGTTCGCTCAACTCATGTCCAGTGAGTCAGTGATGCCATCCAACCATCTCATCCTCTGTCATCCCCTTCTCCTCCTGCCTTCAATCTATCCCAGAATCAGAGTCTTTTCCAATGAGTCAGCTCTTCGCATCAGATGGTCAAAGGACTGGAGTTTCAGCTTCAGCATCAGTCCTTCCAATATCTTTGTTGTTTAGAGGCCCAAACTGGGCAGAACTAAACAGGGAGTTCTCTGGCAGACAGAGCGTCACATTATATCTGCAAATTACAGTGGTCCCGAACCTTTTTGGCACCAGGGGCCAGTTTCATGAAGACAATTTTTTCATGGACTGGGGTGGAGGGGATGGTTTCAAAATGATTCAAGCACATTGCATTTATTGTGCACTTTATATCTCTTGTTATTACATCAGTTCCACTTCAGGTCATCAGACATTATCCCAGAGTTTGGTGTGTGTGTGTGTGTGTGTGTATGTGTGTGTGTGTGTGTATGTGTGTGTGTGTGTGTGTATGTGTGCTTAGTCACTCAGTTGTGTCCGACTCTTGGTGACCCGATGGACTCTAGCCCACCAGGATCCTTTGTCTATGGGGATTCTCCAGACAAGAACTCATGCCCGCCTCCAGGGGATCTTCCCAACCCAGGGATCGAATCCAGGTCTCCTGCATTGCAGGCAGATTCCTTACCGTCTGAGCCACCAGGGAAGCCCCTGTACAAATGCACTCAGCTGCTGGCTGGGATCTCCACTCAGGCACCACTGTGAGGAGAAGTATGGTCTGCCGAGATGCAAGTGCTGCTTGCTCCAGCACTAAGCTCCATGTCCTTTCTCTGTTCCAATCTGGTGTCCATGCTGAAGGCCCAAAGATTCTTGGATCTTCTTGATGCAAGACCCAGAGGAGTCACCCAGGAAGTGACCCACAATGCTGGGGAGCTGGATATCCACCCGGGGCTCTCTTTTACCTGCTGGGAGAAGCTGTAGGTTCAAGAAGACCCTCTGCAGTGCTGACCTGGGGGAGGGACAAGTGGTCAGACTGTGACCATTCTTCTCATCCTTCTATGCAATCCTCCATCTCTGTGAACCAGTGGAGTACTTGAGCCTCTGCCCTGTCTTCTGGGATTTTTGTCTTAATGTGTTGTCTGTAAGCAGCTGCTAATTGGTCTTCTGTGAGAGACTCTGCTTTAAAATATTTGAATTCTACAGGGATAGTTAGAGAGTTTGGGATTGGCATGTACACACTGCTATATTTAAAATGGATAACCAACAGGACCTACTATATAGCACAGGAAACTCTGCTAAATGTTATATGGCAGCCTAAGGGGGAGGGCAGTTGGAGGAGAATGGATACATGTAACCTCACATTTGCAGATGACACCACCCTAATGGCACAAAGTGAAGAACTAAAGAGCCTCTTGATCAAAGCGAAAGAGGAGAGTGGAAAAGTTGGCTTAAAACTCAACATTCAGAAAACTAAGATCATGGCATCCGATCCCATCACTTCATGGCAAATAGATGGAAACAATGGAAATGGAAACAATGGAAACAGTGGCTGACTTTATTTTCCTGGGGTCCAAAATCACTGCAGATGATGACTGCAGCCATGAAATTAAAAGACACTTCCTCCTTGGAAGGAGAGTTATGGCCAATCTAGATAGCAGATTAGAAAGCAGGGACATTACTTTGCCAACAAAGGTTTGTCTAGACAAGGCTATGGCTCTTCCAGTAGTCATGTATGGATGTGAGAGTTGGATTGGAAAGACAGTTGAGTGCCGGAGAATTGATGCTTTTGAACTGTGGTGTTGGAGAAGACCCTTAAGTGTCCTTTGGACTGCAAGAAGATCCAACCAGTCTATCCTAAAGAAGATCAGTCCTGGGTGTTCTTTGGAAGGAATGATGTTAAAGCTGAAGCTCCAATACTTTGGCCATCTGATGTGAAGAGCTGACTCATTTGAAAAGAGCCTGCTGCTGGGAAAGATTGAGGGCAGGAGGAGAAGAGGATGTCAGAGGATGAGATGGTTGGATGTCATAACTGACTGTATGGAGATGAGTTTGAGTAAACTCCAGATGTTGGTGATGGACAGGGAAGCCTGGCATGCTGCAGTCCATGGGGTCACAAAGAGTTGGACACAACTGAGCGACAGAACTGAACTGAACTGGATACGTGCATATGTGTGGCTGAGTCCCTTTGCTCTCCACCTGAAACTGTCACATTATTAATTGGCTATACTTCATTATAAAATAAAAAGTTTGAAAAGAAAGAAAAAATATTTGAGTTCTCTACACTAAATTGTCAGCTTGATATATTAGTTTTCAAAGAGACAAGTACTTCAATAAATTTAATGTTAATTAAAATTCAAGTAACTGCTCACTTCAGTACATAGAAACCCTCAACTATTCCAGAAATTAAAAGTTCCCTAAAATAATATAAAGATAAAAGATTATTTTAAGTTTTAGAAGAAAAGACCTCCTTAAGTGAAGCATGAATCCTAAGTGTCATAAAGAAAAATATTGTCTTATATATTATACATATGATAAAAACCATGAAAAACTAAGTTGAAAGGTAATAAAAATATGCTGAGTGAAAATACAAAAAGACATAAGTATTTTCTATAATCAGTAAAGAAAAGAAGGAAGACAAACAAATAGAAAAATAATAAATAAAGAAAATAAAATAGCCACTCATGGAATAATTGACAAATAAGTAACAGAACAGGTGCTCCATCTCACAGGTAATATTGAAAGAGTTAGTTAAAACAATAAAAGAACATCTGTGCCTATTAAAAATTGATAATACAATATATTAGTAAGGGTATGAAGAAAGGCATAATGTATTGTATATGTGGATACTAATTAACAGCTTTTGTAGAAAATATCTATACTTGAGGATTTAGAAGATGCATACTATTTGACATGGAAGTTTCTCTTCTCTATTTCTACCTTATAGAATATTCAAATCCATTCACGGAGGTGTATATGTAATAAAGTTTCATGTAACATTTTCTACAGCAAAACACTAGCCAAAACTGTCTGGAAAGATACAATCCAAAATGTTATTAGTGTAACTGAAAAGGTAAAAAAATTAGGAGAAAGGATTATGGAATCAGTTTTTATTCAATGTGCTTTTATTTTTTATATTTTTTTTATTTTTCAACTATGAATTCTTACATTAATTGTGAAAATCTTGAATTTTAAAAGTGATAAAGTAGAAGTGCAGAAATGACTCATCCTCTCTGAAAGTACAAATATACTTCTCAGAAAAATAAAAATGGATGTACATAGTCATATCATGTTTCATTTTGATTTCCTGAACATCAGTTAAAAAGTAGCTCAGTGTATAGGCTATTTCTTCACAGTATATATGAGGGATACCATATGTTGCAGGAAAGTCCAATCAAAATAGAGGGGAAAAGAAAATCACTAATAGTTTCTGAATTAACTCTTCATCTTTTCATCAAAATTAATTCCACTTGAAATCAAGTCAAAGAAGGTGCTTGTCAACCTCCTCCCCATGCAGATGAAGCTCCGACATTCAAAATATCTACATCAAATTTACAAGTTATCTTACATACGCATTTCACTTAACAAACAGACCAGTGTCAGGAGCACACGATATTTACTTGCATGTTGCAGGTAAAAAGTAGATGCACCAGGATGTCGACTACATCATTTCTCTTCTGTCAGTTTGAGATCAACACTAAGTATAATTCTTCTCACAAATAAAGAAAAACTGCTTGGTGCACACTGAGGCAGCTACTTTGTTTGCTGCAACATATGCACAGTTGTTGTTGTTTATGTTTGAATTCTGCAGATTTCTGTTAAAGAGGGGAAAAAGAAAAATTGAGTCTAATATTCAGACATAAATCATATCTCCAGTAGATATACTACTATAGACAAGGAGGGATTATATGTTTAGCTATCTCTCTGTTTATTCACTTAACAAACATTTCTAAAGTATTATCATATTGCTAAGATTCTGAAATACAGATTCAGAGTAAATCTATTTCTGTCCTCAAGGAATTTACACAAAGAGAGGGAAGGATACATTATTTGGCACAGAGGAGTGGCTTCTAACTCAGATAAGGGGGAAAGAGTTTGCCAGGGAACACAGTTTTGATGTGGGAAGATTTTAGCTGAGTCTTAAGGAAGACATGCCACTTAGTGCAGAACCCCTACATAGAATGTGATGCATAGTTTATGAGTGATTAAATCAAAGTGTGCACAAATAAATAAATGATATAATTATCTCAAATTAGTGACCCAGAAAAAAACATAATTAAAAAGATGCATGTACCCAATGTTCATTGCAGCATTATTTACAATAAACAAGAGTGGAAATAACCTAAATGTCCATCAACAGAGGAAAGGATAAACAAGATATAGTACATATATACCACAGAATATTACTCAGCTATAAAAAAGAATGACTTGGGTCATTTGTAGAGACGTGAATAGACCTAGAGACTGTCATACAGAATGAAGAAAGTCCGAAAGAAAAAAACACAAATATTGTACATTAACACACATATACAGAATCTGGAAAAATTGGTGAAGGTAGAAATAGAGACACAGATGTAGAGAACAAACATTTGGACACCAAAGGGGAAACGGGGCTGGGTGGGATGAATTGGGAGGTTGGGATTGACATATATACACTCTTCCTACTATGTATAAAATAGGTCACTAATAAGAACTTCCTGTATAGCACAGGGAACCCTCCTCAATGCTCCGTGGTGACCTAAATGGAAAAGAAATCCAAAAAGGAGGGAATTTGTGTTGATGTGAGATTTACGTGTATATACATAGCTGACTGATTTCTCTGTGCAGTAGAAACTAACACAGCATCGTAAAGCAACTACAGTGGTGGTGGTTTAGTCGCTAAGCCATGTCCAACTCTTCCGACCCCATGAACTGTAGCCCGCCAGGCTCCTCTGTCCATAGGATTTTCCAGGCAAGAATACTGGAGTGGGTTGCCATTTCCTTCTCCGGGAGATCTTCATGACCCAGAGATCAAACCCTGGTCTCCTGCATTGCAGGCAGATTCTTTACTGACTGAGCTACCAAGCAACCAAAAATAAAATAAATTAATGATTAGGATATAACCAGATGAAGAGTGAAATCCAGGCAAAGGATAAACTATGTGCAACTGTGCAGAAATATAAACTAGTGTATCTCATGTGATTAACTGCAAATTTGGAACAAATGTTTATTATAGCAAATAAAAAAGCATTTTAAACACTAGTGTAGTATAAAAAGGACCAAATTCAGAAGTAGGTGACCTGGTCCTCAGCCCATCTCTGTCATTAATAGTTATTAAGACCTTTTAATTTATGTATTAATAGTATCTGTGGAGAAAATATATATATATATATACATATATATATATATATATAATCTTAAAGATTATGATAGAAAACTCATCATGAAAAATGAGGAAAAACATAGGACACAGAGTCCAATACAATTCATTTTCAGATTGCTTCTTAATGGTGTATACTATTTGTAATATGAAATGGGCTTTGCTAGACAGTGAAGAAATCTAGATAAACAGTGAAGATATTTGATTTAGATGATGGAAGTAGTCATTGAGGGCTTCCCTGGTGGTCAAACAGTAAAGAATCTGCCTGCCAATGCAGGAGAAATGGGTTCGATACCTGGATGGGGTAGATCCCCTGGGTGGTGGGGGTGGGGTGGGAATGGCAAGCCACTCCAATATTCTTGCGTGGGAAATCCCATGGACAGAGGAGACTGGCGGTCTACAGTCTATGGGATGTCAGAGTCACAACAACCTAGCTACTAAAACAACAACAACAGCAACTAGTGACTGAAACCCTACATTTCCAGCTACCCTCTATTTATGCCTAGAAAATTCATTAATATCCATATTGATAATTTTTAAATTGCTAAGCAACCATCAAGTATTATGTGTTTTGTGCTGTGGATTAACAAAAGATGAGAAACAATATTCTAGATTGGATGTGAGATGGTAAAAGAAAACAAAATACTATTTAGGAGCATAGAAGGGGAACTAATTTCAAAGCAGGAGATCAAGAATGACTTCAAAGAGAAAACAAATTTTAACTGAAAGTATTACTGGTTGAGGAAACCACATGAATACAAGTACAGAAGCATGGAAATCAGCAGTGTTTTTTCTAATGCCAAGGATATTTTACAAAATTAAAATTAGTCTTAGAATTGCTCTCGTGGTCAGAAAATCTGGCTTAGTGAAACTTATCTATGCAATTCATTTCCATAGTTAACAAGTAAGCTGAAGCTTTCAAATATTTTGGATACTTACAGTTTATTTTCTAGCAAAGAACCATCTTCCCACTTCCAGGGGCTGACAATTCCTTTTCGAGATAATCCAATCCAAGAAAAATAAGACACCAAAGACTGAATAAATTCCTGTGGAGGAAGAACCCTACATGTAATTTAATCCCTAGTCTCTTTTTTAGCAATAAAAAATGAAAATAACATGAACGCACACTGCCATATTTAAAATGGATAACCAGGAAGGACCTAGAACATGGAACTCTGCTCAATGTCATGTGGCAGCCTGAGTGAGAGGGAAGTTTGGGGGAGAGTGCACGTGTAGAGTTATGGCTGAGTCCCTTTGCTGTTCATCTGAAACTGCCACAACATTGTGTGTTAATTGGCTACACCCCGATACAAAATAAAAAGAAAAGAATGCGAACACAAACAACTATAATTTGATTTTTACCATAACATTTTCTTTACATTTTCAACTAGGGTTGTTTATTGTTGCCTAATCATTCCTTGGGCTTCCCTGGTGGAAGGAAACACAAGAGACGTGGGTTTGATCCCTGCGTTGGGAAGATCCCCTGGAGAAGGGAAGGGCTACCCACTCCAATATGTGCCAAAAGTATCAACATATTAAAAGATCCATTATTATAAAAGGACTTCAAAACAGAGCAACATGAAAAAAAGGGCAACTCCCATGATGGTTTCATGAGAGACGCCTTTTTGTTCAGAAACCTCAGTTTGCTTCCTAGAGCAGACACAGAGCATCGTTACCAGAACTTAATGTTTTTTCTGAGACAGAGCTAAAACTGAGACACTAATTCCCACCAACAAGGATTTCTTTTTATTTACTACAAAGGTTTCTATTTGACTTGAAAAGACAAGTCATTGTCATTTTAACAAACACACAATTTTCAGATGTTCTTTAAAAAATTATTAGCAATTTTCTCTTGCGTACAAAAAAATATGGGAAAAATTTCCAACTTCAGAACACATTACCTGTTCATCCTCATCTTCTATCTTCAACAGATGGGACCCCTGGTTGGAGCAGAATTTCCGACTCTCTTCGAAGGTTTTAAGTATATCAGAAAAATAGTAGCATTTCTCTTCACAGCAAGACCATTTGTTTTTGTATTCTTCTCTGTAATTTTCTTAAAAAAAAAAAGTTTTTAAGTTTGTCTAATTCTTTTCCTGGGAAGATTTGCTCCAGACATCCATCCCAGCTCTACAGGTCTTATTACTTTCCATGAGCTCTGAGGACATCATTGCTAACTCAAAAGGCAAAATAACGTTATCTGTCCTTGAGAGGGAAAGGGTACTTTTCTTTTTCTGCAAAGTTTTCTGCAAGATGCCATGGGCACCAGGACAGGAATGCAGAAGTAGGAAATATTTAGGAGCGTAACAACTGTATTGCTTTTAATATTTAATTTTTGTATCAATACTAACAATGTTTTTCCTCCAGGAACTCTCTGGCTTCATCAAAGTACAGCGATTATTAGTTTGGGCTTCCCCGGTGGGTCAGTGGTAAAGAATTCGCACGCCAATGCAGGAGACAAAAGAGACATGGGGTCGACCCCTGGGTCAAGAAGTTCCCCTGGATGAGGAAATGGCAACCCACTGCAGTATTCTTGCCTGCGAAAACCCATGGACAGAGGAACCTGGTGGGATACAGTCCATGAGGTTGCAAACAGTTGGACACGACTTAGCGACTAAACCACAACAGCAATTATTAGTTTAAATAAAGAAAATAATCCATTTCTCCTTTCTCCAACCCATCAAATTTTGCCATCTGAAAATGCAAGAAAAAAAATATAGTTACTAAAAAAGCATCTTTATTTTCATAGAAGACAAAACCAAAGTAACTAAATTATATTCTAGCAAGAATATTTTAAGCAAAGAGTTGCTGGTGATATGCAAAACAGACAGAAGATTAAAGTCCCACCAGAGTGCTTATCACAACTGGTAGATGGATATAGAAAAGAGTCTTATTGAATTCACTGTTGGCCTGGAGAAACTTCAGGGAAGCTCTCTGAATTTTCAGGTTATCCATGACTTTGAGAGATAGCGTGGGATTGCTTGCAAGGTGAATTTTACCTATACAAACAAGTCAGGAGTTGGGATATGTTTCAAGGGACTTGACTTAGCAAAGTGATACATAGGACAGTTGTTGCTATTTGGTCCCTTAAGCTTTACCCGACTGTTTTTGCAACCCCATGCAACCCCAATAAGCCTGTCAGGCTCCTGGGTCCATGGGATTTCCCAGGCAAGAATACTGGAATGGGTGACCATTTCCTTCTCCAGATCTTCCTGACCAAACAATCAAACATGCATCTCCCGCATTGGCAGGCAGATTCTTTACCGCTGAGCCACCTGGGAAGTGCCATAAGACAGTATCATTTCACAAAGGATTGGGGGAAAATACTGTCTTATAAAGAAGTAGGAAACTACTAAGCAATTATACTATATCTTCTGCATAACATATAAATTAAATGTACTGAAAGATTTCCTTTGCTGATTGATATGACTCTGAAAGAAACTCAAAAATTATTTTACTTCTTATTTGCAAAGTCAGTTAACTGACAGACCAATAAAGAGAAACTACTAAATTTTGATTCTCTCCAGTTCAAAAATGCAAGCAGACCATGTGGCAAGAAATTGTATCTTCTTGAATGAAAAATACCTCTACCATACTTCACTTTTGTAGATCATGACTTTAATAATACAATGGAGATTGCCTGGCAATAACTCATTATACCAACTTTTAATTATGAGTTCTTGTACGTTACTACATACCTGAGTTTAACCGATCCTTTGAAAAGCATTTATTTTTCATAGGAGTCCTGGATTTCTCATGTTCCTGTGTGCCATTATCCAACAAGTTCTGATCATATTCCTGAGTGCCATTATCCAACATGTTCTGATAATTAAAAGAATTTTGAAAATCTGAAAATCATCAGCAGAAGACACTTAGTTTAACAGGTAAAATATAAACTTGTTACACTAAAATTTTCATTTTCAAAATGAAGAAAATATATATAATATTTAAAATCAGAAAAAAATTAAAAATCTTCTCCCATAATTTCAATTTTGTTTCTCATATTTTAGAAACTCTATGAGAGAGTGAAATCATCAAATGTCAAGATAGTTCATTCTTGACTTTAGTCCCCTTCTCAAGACTAAACAGCAATCTGAAAAGGCTGTGTTGTTGTTTAGTCACTCAGTTGTGTCTGACTCGTTGGGACCCCATGAGCCTGCCAGGCTCCTCTGTCCACGGGATTCTTCAGGCAAGAATACTGGAGAGGGTTGCCATTTCCTCCTCCAGGGGATCTTCCTGACCCAAGGATCGAACCCATGTCTCTTTTGTCTCCTGCATTGACAGGCAGGTTCTTTGACACAAGTGCCACCTGGGAAGCCATGCAAATATCACCTGAAACTAACACAATATTGGATGTCAGTTATATTCCACATAAACAACTATTAAAAACTAAAAATTAAATTTAATCTTAAAAAGAATTTCTTCTTTGGACTCATGAATATTATTTTCTCAAGTCCTGAGAAACATCTGGAAATAAGAATGTTTCTGATGTCAGAGTTTGATTATCTCATTTGATTTACCCTTGGCTCTGCTTTTAGGAAAAGACAAAATGTTTAGATAAAATTTAACATAAAGAATGAAGTTTCTCAACCCAATCAAAACATGGGAAAAAGACCTAAACAGACATTTCTCCAAAGAAGACATACAGATGGCTAACAAACACATGAAAAGATGCTCAACATCACTCATTATCAAAGAAATGCAAATCAAACCCACAATGAAATATCACCTCACACTGGCCAGAATGGCTGCCATCAAAAAGTCTACAAACAATAAATGCTGGAGAAGGTGTGGAGGAAAGGGAACCCTGTGGCACTGTTGGTGGGAATGTAAATTGATACAACCACTATGGAAGATGGTATGGAGATTCCTTAAAAAATGAGGAATAAAAACACCGTAAAACCCAGCAATCCCACTCCTAGGCATATACCCTAAGGAAATCAAAATTGAAAAAGACACATGTATCCCATTGCTCATTGCAGCACTATTTACAATAACTAGAACATGGAAGTAACCTAGATGTGTATCAACAGATGAATGGATAAAGGAGTTTTGGTATATATACACAGTGAAATATTACTCAGCCATAAAAAGGAATGGGTTTGAGTCAGTTCTGAGGTGGATGAACCTAGAACTTATTACACAGAGTGAAGTACGTCAGAAAGAGAGAGATATATATCATATTATCATATTCTAACACACCTGTACAGAATCTAGAAAAATGGTACTGAAGAATTTACTTACAGGGTAACAGTGGAGAAACAGACATAGAGAATAGACTTATGGACATGAGGAGAGGGGTGAGATGTATGGAAAGAGTAACATGGAAACTTACATTACCTATGTAAAAAAGATAGCCAATGGGAATTTGCTGAATGGCTAAGAAACTCAAACAGGGCCTCTGTATCAAGCTGGGGCAGGGGCGGGAGGGCGGGGGTGAGGGATTTGGGAGGGAGGTTCAAAACGGAGGGAATGTTTGTATTATACCTATAGCTGATTCATGTTGAGGTTTGACAGAAAACAAGAAAATTCTGTAAAGCAATTATACTCCAATTAAAAAATAAATAAATAAAAAGGGAATGAAGTTTTTGTAGAATACTTACACTTAGAAGCAAAAAATGCTGATATTCCCAAAAGGATGACACATATAATTCCTAGTGTTATTGCCACAATACATCCAGAAGATGCTGCTTGGAATGCTGTCAAAAGAATGTGTAAAGTGAAGATAAAGTGTCGCAAGGCTACAATCTAGTTAATATCATCTGAGCTTTTGTCTCACAAAAGCATACAGGTTAAGAATGAATTAGCACTGTCATGAAATAGCTATTGTAACCCACTCAGTTCACAGGGGTATCATTTCACTTATTAAAAAAAAAAAAAAAAGCTTACCATCTCTTAGAAGTATTTGCCTCTGTTTTTCAATCATTGGTGCTCCCAATTTAAACATTATTTGGAGATGTAAGGGAAATGAGGGGAAGGGATGTAATTTTTCCATTTCTTTCCAAAGTGACATTTACTTTTTTAAAATCACCAATCCATTCATTCTTATCTTACAATATGCATGATATTTCCCTTATTTGGAACTGTGCATGTGTGTTCAGTATTGTCTTTGTAACCCCATGAACTGTAGTCCTCCAGGCTCCTCTGTCCATGGAATATTCCAGACAAGAATACTGCAGTAGGTTTCCATTTCCTGCTTCCTCTTAAGTCTTATTACTTCTACAGTAGAAAAGAAAAATACCAATAATAACAATATTGATTTTAAAATTTAGATGACTACTGGATCCCTTCCTAGTTGGTATTCAGAGGAGGCATGTCGTAAGAGAGTGTCTCTGAGTCAATAAACATAGAACTAAGAAATACTAATTACTATAGTCAATTAAGACCTAGTCAAGATTCAACTGAAAGACTAAGGGAAGAAATCACTTGCATTTCTATATACTAACAATGAAAAATCAGAAAGAACAACTAAGGAATCAATCCCACTCACCATTGCAACAAAAAGAATTAAATATCTAGGAATAAACTTACCTAAGGAGATGAAAGAACTGTACACAGAAAATTATAAGACACTGATAAAAGAAATCAAAGATGACATAAACAGATGGAGAGAGAGCCCATGTTCCTGGGTAGGAAGAATCAATATTGTGAAAATGACCATACTACCAAATACAATCTACAGATTCAATGCAATCTCTATCAAATTACCAATGGCATTTTTCACAGAACTAGAATAAAAAATTTCACAGTTCATATGGAAACACAAAAGACACCAAACAGCCAAAGCAGTCTTGAGAAAGAAGAATGGAGCTGGAGGAATCAAGCTTCCTGACTTCAGGTTATACTACAAAGCTATAGTCATCAAGACACTATGGTAATGGCACAAAAACAGAAATATAGACCAATGGAACAAGAGAGAAAACTCAGAAATAAACCCATACATCTATGGGTACCTTATTTTTGACAAAGGAGGCAAGAATATGCACTGGGGCAATGACAGCCTGTTCAATAAATGGTGCTGGGGAAAATGGACAGCTACAAGCAAAAGAATGAAATTAGAACACTTCCTAACACCATACAGAAAGATAAACTCAAAATGGATTAAAGACCTAAATGTAAGACCAGAAACTATAAAACTCTTAGAGGAAAACATAAGCAGAACACTCGATGACATAAATCAAAGCAAGATCCTCTATGATCCACCTCCTACAGTAACAGAAATAAAAATAAAAGTAAACAAGAGGGACCTGATTCAACTTAAAAGCTTTTGCACAGCAAAGGAAACTATAAGCAAGGTGAAAAGAAAACCCTCAGAATGGGAGAAAATAATAGAAAATGAAATAACTGACAAAGGATTAATTCCCAAAATATACAAGTAACTCATACAACTCAATACCAGAAAAACAAACAACCCAGTAAAAAAGTGGAAAGATCATCTAAACAGACATTTCTCCAAAGAAGACATACAGATGGCTAACAAACACATGAAAAGATGCTCAACTTTGCTCATTATTAGAGAAATGAAAATCAAAACTACAAAGAGATATCACCTCACACCAGTCAGAATGGCCCTCATCAAAAAGTCTACAAAAAGTAAGTGCTGAAGAGGGTGTGGAGAAGAGAGAACACTCTTGCACTGTTGGGGGAATGTAAATTGATACAGCCACTATGGAAGACTGTATGGAACTTCCTTAATAAACTAGGAATAAAACCACCATATGATCCAGGAATCCCACTCATAGGCATATACCCTGAGGAAGCCAAAATTGAATGAGACACATGTTCATTGCAGTGCAATTTACAGTAGTTAGAACATGGAAGCAACCTAGATGTCCACTGACAGATGAATGGATAAAGAAGTAGTGGTATATATACACAATGGAATATTCCTCAGCCATAAAAAGGAACACATTTGAGACAGTTATAATGGGGTGGGTGAACCTAGAACCTATTATACATACTGAAGTGAGTCAGAAAGAGAAAGATAAATACCATATTCTAACATATAGCAAACACCCTCTTCCAACAACACAAGAGAAGACTCTACACATGGACATCACCAGATGGTCAACACCAAAATCAGATTAATTATGTTCTTTGCAACCAAAGATGGAGAAGCTCTATACAGTCAGCAAAAACAAGACTGGGAGCTGACTGTGGCTCAGATCATGAACTCCTTATTGCCAAATTCAGACTTAAATTGAAGAAAGTAGGGAAAACCTCTAGACCATTCAGGAATGACCTAAGTCAAATCCCTTATGATTATTGTGAAAGTGAGAAATAGATTTAAGGGACTAAATCTGATAGACAGAGTGCCTGATGAAATACGGACAGAGGTTCATGACATTGTACAGGAGACAGGGATTAAGACCATCCCAGCTTCGACATCAGTCCTTCCAATGAACACCCAGGACTGATCTCCTTTAGGATGGACTGGTTGGATCTCCTTGCTGTCCAAGGGACTCTCAACAGTCTTCTCCAACACCATAGTTCAAAAGCATCAATTCTTTGGCACTCAGCTTTCTTCACAGTCCAACTCTCACATCCATACATGACCACTGGAAAAACCATAGCCTTGACTAGACGGACCTTTGTTGGCAAAGTAATGTCTCTGCTATCTAGGTTGATCATAACTCTCATTCCAAGGAGTAAGTGTCTTTTAATTTCATGGCTGAAATCACCATCTGCAGTGATTTTGGAGCCCCCAAAAATAAAGTCTGACACTGCTTCCACTGTTTCCCCATCTATTTCCCATGAAGTGATGGGACCAGATGCCATGATCTTAGGTTTCTGAATGTTGAGCCTTAAGCCAACTTTTTCACTCTCCTCTTTCACTTTTATCAAGAGGCTTTTTAGTTCCTCTTCACTTTCTTCCATAAGGGTGGTGTCATCTGCATATCTGAGGTTATTGATATTTCTCCTGGCAATCTTGATTCCAGCTTGTGCTTCTTCCAGCCCAGTGTTTCTCAAGATGTACTCTGCATATAAGTTAAATAAGCAGGGTGACAATATGCAGCTTGACGTACTCCTTTTTCTGTTTGGAACCAGACTGTTGGTCCATGTTCAGTTCTAACTCTTGCTTCCTGACCTGCATACAGGTTTCTCAAGAAGTGGGTCAGGTGGTCTGGTATTCCCATCTCTTTAAAAATTTTCCACAGTTTATTGTGATCCACACAGTCAAAGGCTTTGGCATAGTCAATAAAGCAGAAATAGATGTTTTTCTGGAACTCTCGCTTTTTCGATGATCCAGCCGATATTCGCAATTTGATCTCTGCTTCCTCTGCCTTTTCTAAAACCAGCTTGAACATCTCGAAGTTCACGGTTCACGTATTGCTGAAGCCTGGCTTGGAGAATTTTGAGCATTACTTTACTGGCGTGTGAGATGAGTGCAATTGTGTAGTAGTTTGAGCATTCTTTGGGGTTGGAATGAAAACTGACCTTTTCCAGTCCTGTGGCCACTGCTGAGTTTTCCAAATTTGCTGGCATATTGAGTGCAGCACTTTCACGGCATCATCTTTCAGGATTTGAAATAGCTCAGCTGGAAATCCATCACCTCCACTAGCTTTGTTCGTAGTGATGCTTTCTAAGGCCCACTTGACTTCACATTCCAGGATGTCTGGCTCTAGGTGAGTGATGACACCCTATTGATAGGTCAGCTACAAATTGGTACTTGCTGGCATCTACCTCTACAAGGATTAAATCTTATACAGCTTCAGCTGCTGACTTTAACACTCCCTGAAAGGAGTTCAGGGTGGAGAGCAGAAATGAGGAACTCTGTGCTCAGGGGTGGGGGTGTTGGGTGTGGGGGAGGGTGAACTGGTAAATAACAGGTCTTCAGATAGTCAGGTGTTTTTAGAAGCTGATTTTATAAGCCCAATTCTTCTAGCTCCTCCTATGTAGAAAAGCACTAAAATCCTTCATGGTGATGACTGTTCCTCATGACTAGCAAAATCTTCATGAGATTAGCAGAAACCTTCTGGGAAAATATGTGCCTGATTGCATTTACTCTCCCTTCACAAAAATCATATATATACTGACCTTCCTTCTGTCTCTTTGGAGAAATTTCTGAGTTATCTGAGGTGCTGTCTCCTGGGCTACTGTCCTCATTTTGCCTCAAATAAAACTTAACTTGTAACTCTCACATTGTGTGTTTTTTAAGTCTACCATTACATTGCTAATTATTGATGGAATATACTACAACCCAGTTCTGACTACAAAATGCATTGAGCTTTGCCCCCAACTTCTTGTGATGATAGCTTGAAGTGAGGTGCTATTTTAGAGGAAAACAGGTATTTTTCTAAGAGAAATAATCTCAGTTTAGTCTAGAATACCTACCTGTTAGATCCCTGAAAGTCAGAAAAACCCTGAGCTTTCTGCAAGAAATAAGCCATTCTCTCTTCCACACTGCCCTCAAAATATCCAATGAGGTCATCCAGATAATTATTTCCACATTGCATAGTTTGAATAAATAGGATTAAAGAGCATTTTTTCTCATAGAAGACACATTAAAATTTAGGGTACAATAATAGTTCTGGTGTTCTCTATGGTTTCCTAAAAGAGCATGAAAAACTCCCAATGGTCTAACATTCAGAGCATGATGGAAATTTAAAATCTCACACATACCTTTATTTCTGTCATGTTCAGGAATTCTTTGTATCTGTTGAGTTGTTTGGATCTCAGGCTGAGAATGAAATCCTGCATTCCTGTAAGGCCTTTTTAACCTGTTATTCTGTGTTGCTTTATAGAAAAAAATGTCCTCAGCATTAATTAGCATATTGAGACAATTACAGTAATAGTCATTATCCCAGAGAAAAAAATACAGAGACCAGGGTGAGATGTGTTGGTATCAAGATACATTGTTCCCCAAACAATCAGGAGCACAGATTGCACCCCCACAGCCCCACCCACCCTCAGGTTTGCTTACCCAGATTTTAGAATCTGGCAACATCTCTGGTTAAGATACAAAGAGACTCAGCATGCATTTTAGAGCATGGGTTCCAGAACCAAGATTTCCAGGTTTAACCCTGATTCTATCACTTATTTATGTGACTTAGGTTAGGCAAGTTATTTAAATTCTTTATATCTTTTTTTAATACAAAATGAAGATAATGACAGGCTTTAATTCATTGATTAGCTATGAGAATTTATTGGATTAATATGTATAATGTGCTGAGGACCCTGCCTGTTGTAAGTTTCTATTAAATAGAGGAGTTGAGGGCTATAATGAGAATTCCAAGATGACTGTAACTATGCTTTGCCCAGAAAATTTCTGAGACCTAGTCAAGAGGGATATCATTGTACTGCTCCAAAAATATATAATCATCGGTTCCACATCTCAGTAAGCACTTAACCTTTACTTTTCAATAAAACACAACTAATTGTACTTGGTTTTGCTTTTAATTTTTTACTATCCTTTTGTTTCATTCTCCAAAGTCCAGGGCATTTCTCCAATTGACCACATCAAGAAAGGAAATATTCTAGCATTGTAATTTATATTTGGTTAAGTTCTTCGAATTTTTTAAGTTAAAAGGACCTCGAAACCATGACATTCTTTTCAAAATAACTTGAAATATTTATATATTTAGTGACATCATTGAAGGGCACTTTTAAATGACTATATCATGTGTATAGATCTCTAGTCACAATATCACTATACATACAGTGTAGAAGCTCTACACTAGTCCAAAAGTAATAATGCAGAAATTTGTATTGAGATCACAGTTTAAGTTAAAAAAAAAAAAATCCAGTCTCTAGATTGAATACAGAACTATTTCTAATCAAGCAAAGGGAAAAAATGTGCAAAAGAAAAATATGCCAAAGTAACAAAGGTGATTTACCTCAGATATTGGAATTGACAGTAATTTTTTTCTAAAATGGGAATATATCTGTTTCCAAGTAGAAAAATACATGGCAAATTAAGGTTAAAATATTAGTGTTTAAAAATAAAGGGTATATGTTAATAAAGGGTATATGTAAATGAGTTCAATTTAAGATACTAGGAGAAAATAAATGATAAGCAAAATTCATTCAATAGAAAGTAAATAAACATAAAACAGGATCTACACATTCAAAACTGGTTCTTTTAAAAGATTAATGAAATTCCTGACTACATGGATAAAAAGAAAGAAGGTAGGAATTAATCATATAAGGAATGGAGAAAAGACCAAAAATAGAAGAGAATTCAAAGATAATGAAAACCTTATTTATTTAAGCAAATATTTATGAGCACACAATGTGGTCCAGCTACTATTCTAAGCATCAGAAATAAAGCAGGTTAAAAAAAAAAAAAAGACAAAAATCCTTATTCTTATGGAACCAATATTACCAACGAGGTGGCAGGGGGGTGGGGGGCGCGGTGGAGCAGTGTGAAAGAAAGGTGAGTAATAATTAAATAAGTTTTTAAAAATTATAGTTTAGTAGAAAATGGTAAGAAATAACTCAGGAAAGAAAGATACAGAGTGCTAAAGGGTTACAATTTATTTGAAAATTTAGATGAAATGAGCATATTCAATGAAATATATAATTTACCAAAACTTATTCCTAAAGAAAAATTCTTTATGTTTAACAGATACTAGGATACAACAGATGTTTACAGACTGGTGTATTTTCAGGTTGGTTGAGCTTGTGCCATGCTGGTTGTGAATATTTTGAATCTCATACCTGCCCATAGCCATTAATGAAAATGAGTCTAAAATATTCTCACAAAGAAAGCAATAGTTTCACACTGTTTTAAAAGCAAGTCCTAAAAGTTAAAAGAACAGATTATCCTAATATTACTAATTTATTATTAAATTATTAATAAATTATTATTAAATTCTTATAAACAATAAAAACACAAAAGTAGCATGGAGTCAGAGTGAGAGACAATCCACCATTTATTCTGTGAAGCTAGAAAGTCCTACATGTGAGATAAGAGGAAATAGGATATCCCCCCTTCCTGTTAACACTCACAGTTTTCTTTTTTTTTTGGTCTGGCAAATCTTTATTTTTTACCATAGCTTTTATATTCTAAGTTAGTACATTTTTAGGGGGAAGATAGTTTAATATTACATCAGCTTATCCTTCATGAAACCAGGGTGTTTTCTGCATATTCTTTGTGAGAGTCTTGTACTTTATCTTCTGGCCATGGGGCCTATTGACATTTTATGACCTAGGTGATTGCAAAGCTGTTTTCTGTAATCTATTCTTTTTTTTATTATTATTATTTTTATTTTTTTATTAGTTGGAGGCTAATTACTTCACAACATTTCAGTGGGTTTTGTCATACATTGATATGAATCAGCCATAGAGTTACACATATTCCCCATCCCGATCCCCCCCTCCCACCTCCATCTCCACCCGATTCATTCATTCATTCACCCGTAATCTATTCTTTAATGAACACAAAGGTCAGTCCTTTTGCAGAAGTTATCAGTTAAATTTATCTAAAAGGTTTACCACACAAAGACTCTGCAGCTCTGATGAGGCAGCCCCTGTTTAGCATTCCTGGTTAAAATGAACAATTCTGAACTCTTATTTTTCTAAATCTTTAACTATAACTGCTTTTAGAATAATATTTTATGTTCTCTAATAGGGCTTCCTCACCCCTGAAGGGCTCTGTGCCTATTAGGGCCTTTATGTGATCAGGTTCTTTATGCTATTTACGATTAAGGTGTTGTGAGTAGTCGTGTACATTAATACGCATTTGCCAAGCAGGCTAGAATGCCAGCAAAGGGGTCTAAATTGAAACACTCCTTTCATCCTGGATAATCTTATAGGATACCACCATCCGGGGGACATATTCATTAAAGTTCTAAGTTGATTCTGTTTGGAGAGAGATCGGGGAAGGCCTTCTACCCGTGTCACAGAAATTAGGGAGTAGTCTAATATAGCAAGCATCAGAAAGACAGAGATCATCTTTAAGGTGAGCACCGGGGCAGCTTTTCGAAATCCCTGAAGTCCCGATCCGCCTTGCCTGTCAGGTCTTCTCCTCATGACCTTGTCATGGGTGGGATCTCATGTGCCGGCTCTCCCCCTTTTTTATTTTTAAAGACAGCCAGATGGATCTCAGTCGCGAGCTTCTGAGTGTTCTGCTGGAGAGTTTTGGCAAGAAAGTGAAGAAAGCATAGCTATGAAAACCTTTTAAGGGAGGCTGAAGATCCCTGTAGAGAAACTATTCTCTGTGCTTGATGGCAAAGCGACTTAATTTGTCCCCATGTGGGTATGGAGGCTTGTTGAGTAGCCCGCGCAGGATGTCTTGGTTGCAGGTCATGAGGCATCTTCCTTACCCTACCTTTCTTATGCAGGGGGGCCTGTAGCGCCCTAGTGGGGTCCTAAAGAAGAAACCTGAAGCCTACCCACTTTCCTCACCCTACCTATCTTCTCACAGTTTTCTTGATGTCACTTGCAAGTTGTTTTTGTGTTTGCATCTGCAATATTTTTTTCATTAATTTTTTTTTGGGGGGCATTGTTTGCTCTTCATTGCTGCATGGTCTTCTCTCTAGCTGCAGCGAGCATGGGCTACTCTCTAGTTGCGGCGCACAGGCTTCTCATTGCATTGGTTCCTCTTGTAAAGCAAGGGCTTTAGGTACACAGGCTTCAGTAGTTGTGGCTCGTGGGCGTGAGAGCACAGGCTCAGTAGCTGTGAAGCACCGCCTTAGTTGCTACGTGGGATCTTCCCACATCAAGGATCAAAACTGTGTCTCCTCCATTGGCAGGCAGATTCTTCACTGCTGAGCCACCAGGGAAGCCCTGTGTGTGTAATCCTCAATTGATTTGTATTCAGTATCTGTCTTCAGCCCCTTCTCTTCATCTGCATAATTTTTTAAAAAATTTTTATTTTATATTGGAGTATAGTTGATTAACAAAACTGTGTTAGTTTCAAGTGTACAGCAAAGTGACTCAGTTATGCATGTACCTGTATCTATTCTTTCTCAAATTCTTTCCCCATTTAGGTTATTATAGACTATTGAACAATAGACTATAGACTATTGAGCAGTGTCCCCTGCACTACGCTGATGAGTGATGTCTGCTGTCATGGCTTCATCTGTCACTTACATCCCTTTTGTTGTTCACTTGCCAAGTCATAACCAGTTCTTCACAACCCCATGGACTGCAGCACACCAGGCTTCCCTGTCCCTCTCCATCTCCCAGAGTTTGCTCAAGTTCACATCAATTGAATCAGTGATGCCATCCAACCATCTCGTCCTCTGTTCCCCTCTTCTCCTATTGCCTTCAATCTTTCCCAGCACCAGGGTCTTTTCAAATGAGTCAGTTCTTCCCATCAGGTGGCCAAAGTATTGGAGTTTCAGCTTCAGCATCAGTCCTTCCAATGACTATTCAGGACTGATTTCCTTTAGGATGGACTGGTTGGATCTCCTTGCTGTCCAAGGATTCTCAAGAGTCTTTTCCAACACCGCAGTTTGAAAACATCAGTTCTTTGGTACTCAGCCTTCTTTACAGTCTAACTCTCACATCCATACATGACCAATGCAAAGACTATAGCCTTCACTATATGGACATTTGTCAACAAAGAGATGTCTTTGCTTTTTAACACACTGTTCACATGTGTCATAACTTTTCTGCCAAGAAGCAATCGTCTTCTAATTTCATGGCTGCAGTCACCATCTGCAGTGATTTTAGAGCCCAAGAAGAGCAAACCTTACATCCTGTGTGTGTGTGTGTTGGTCACTCAGTCGTGTTGGACTCTTTGATGATTTCCAAATTTCTACACTTAGACACTATTGGTTTTCTAATCTGCAGGCTCACACATTCATCACAAGTATTGAAAACACATTGTCCAAAGCTATCCTCCTCACCTTGAGGCCCCTCCACCTGCCTTTCATATCCTGTCGAATGGCACCATAATTGACCAAGTCTCCCAAGTCGAAAGCCTAGAGATCATCTTGATTTCTCTGTCCTTTTACTCCCCTCATCCTACAATTGAAGAAACCTGATTATTCTACCCCATTAAGTCTCTCTGCTAAGTTCTCCCATTCCCATCCCTAATGCCACAGCTGTATTCTGAACACCGCTTTCTTTCCCAGATCCCTTGTAAGAGGTTGGCCTCCCTGCCTTCAGTCTCCTCAGTCCATCCAAATCCCGCTGGTTACTGTTCCATTACCCCAACATGTCTGTGCCTTATCTTCACCTGGAACATTCCTCCACTTCCTTCTCCATCAGACTTATCCCAATCAAGGAGTCTTTTCTGTTTAATCCACTTTTATTCTTAACCCAAAACTGCATCCTCCTTTGATCTCTCATCACCTCATTTATATTCTTATATACCATTTGTTCAGAGCTGTATACTTGCCATCTCTCTTGCTGCACAGTAAGATCCTTGAAGGCATAATTTCTCTCTTTTATCTATGCAGCATGAATCCTATCATAATGCTTAACACATGGTTCCATGCAAAAAATAATCATTGAATGAAGAAACGAATGATGATATTAATGAATGAAAGTTCATTTGAAATATATTTATTGAGCATATATACCAGACACTATTCTAAGTACTGATGATATATTACTTAACCTGGCCTTGTGGCAGTTCTTTTGCAATAGGCATGTGATTAATTATATTATGAATGGAATAGAAATGAGTCCGAGGAAGACAGGCTTCAAAACAGATATTATTAAAGCTAACACTGTCAGTTTCACTCTTAACCTTCCTCTCTTCATATCCTCCAGGATTATATTTTGGAGAATAATAGGACTTTTCCATTTAAACCAGGATAATAAGAATACAAACACACACACATACACGTATGACAGCTTCTGTAAACAGAAACTCCAAAGTAAAGATCTTATGAAGTCTAAATATATATGCAAATATTTACCTTCTTCTTGAAATACTTCAGGTCTCTCACCTGTCCGCCGATCAGGAGCAACAAGTGCAAGCGTCATATACTCTGTCTTCTCTCCATCGTTTTCTGGGAAATAAAGTGGAACAAAATCCATTCTCCTTATAATAACTGGATAAAATAACAGTCTGTATTATAATTGAAATGAAGGTTAATAAATATTTTTTAAAGATATCAATAATTTTTAAATGATATCTTAATAAAATACTAGAACAATTAACAACCATATAATGTCATGCTTTATGGACAAGAATTTACTAAGTACTTACTGCTATATGTGTACTGAAAATCAACATTTCCAATGCTTCTTTATAAATGTAACATTCTGCAACTTCAACTTACCAATTGAATAATGGTGTTGAAAAAAGAAAGCTGGGCATATCGCTAAGAAATTAAGGCAACAATAGTAACTTCTGAGTTGTCATTTTTTAAGTTGAATCTAGACATCTATACTGTTTATTATCATTGTTTATAACCAAAGAGTTGATTACATTGAACTGATATTTTTATAAATCAAGTCAAACGTCCTGTCCAGAACATGTTGATCTGTATGTATTTAGAGCTAAACAATAATAACAATGAAAAAGAATTCCTCAAAAAACAATTATTAAAATGTGCTCTGTGGGTGAATCTGATATCCAGCTCTCCAAATGTGTGCAGGCCTTTGTGCTCATCCATTTCATTAAATTTCTGGGAGTTGACTGTCATTTTTAGACATAGTCAGTGACTATAATCTCTTCAGCAATGTAATAATAATAACAATAATAATGAGCAACTCACAGTGTTCCAGGTACTATTCCAGGTATTTATATGCATTCATTTATTTAATCCTCACAACAATTCTGTGTAACAGAAACTATAAAGTTATATATCCATTTTATAGAAGTGCAAACAGAGGCACAGAAAAATCTACTGAGCTTTACTTACATACATGGAAAAACAAACTCAAGTAATAATTATAAGTGCACAAGATACATGACTATATTCATATGTTTCTGGTAGAAAATTTAATTAATAATAAGAATATGTAGACTTATTCCAAAAGTTTCCTAGGCACCATTTGTCTCTTGCTGGTGTTTGTATATGTATCCGTGTAACTCGTAGACCAAATTCATTAAACGACAAAAGAAAAAAAAACTCAAATATCCTGCAATTATCATCAGTGTAATCATTGTTCAAGATGTATACTTTACAGAAAATTTATCTACTACAAAACATGCAATGAAGCTTAATTCCCAAGAGCATAGGATAAATTATTAAATTGTACTTATGGCCAGTTATCCTGAGATCATCTCACCTCTGCATTGTTTATGCTTCATGGTTTGGTATTCAAATTCTGGCAAGGAGTCTGTCTCATGAACCAAAAAGATAGCAAAGTGACCTTATGAGCAGAAAAAGAGTCTAACTGCTCTGTGATGTCTCCCACACAGGAAGCCTCCCCTTAGAGTCACATTCATGCTGTTCTTCCTTCACACAAGAGGTTAAAGGATGAGAAAATTTAAAGTCTGCCCAGTATCAGATAATAAGGTCCTGTGTTCAACTAGCACATTTGAATCTGAGACCAACTATTGCTGAGCTATGATAATAGATGCATGAGAAGGTAGAAAATTTGACATTTTTTTCAGAATTCTGGCCAATTTTATTTTAAGGATTGGATGCACCTTTTAAGGGATCTCTAACTCAAAAGGTATAATTTTATAGAAGACCTTAAGATTATTTGTGTTTTCCCACAAAAGCAACACTTTCATTAATTAACTCATTTAATATGCATTTACTGATCATGTAATTTTATGCCAGGCTATGCTCTAAATTCTGAAAACAGAGCAGTCAACAAATATATCAAGTAAATAACTTCTTGACTCATGGGATTCATATTACAGTGAAGTGGAGGACAGTAAACCAGTAAGTCAAGTGCATACTATGTTAAATTGTGATTTTTAAAAACTAAGAAAAACATATTGGAAAAGAGGTGATAGTTTGGGGATAATAATGGAAGACCTCACTTGAGAAGGAAACACTTCAATAAAATTCTGAAAGATACTACAGGAGATCATGAGTCTAAATATATAATAGATTGTTAACTCCATGAGAATAGAAAGCATGTCTTATTATTCATGATATCAATAATTGAATAAATACATTTAGAGAAACTTCTATGTGTTTACCATTTTGTTAATCAATGAAATTATTTGATATTCATAAACAAATGATAAATTGTGGAAAAGAGATAAACTATATATGAATTGGGCTTCCCTGATGGCTCAGGGGTTAAGAATCCACCTGTCAAAGCAGGAGACACGAGTTCAACACTTGGGTTGGGAAGATCCCCTGGAGAAGGAAACAGCAACCCACTCCGGTATTCTTTCCTGGGAAATCCCATGGACAGAGGAGCCTGGCATGCTGCTGCTCATGGAGTCACAAAGAATCAGATATGACTGAATGACTAACAGCAACACATAAGGGTTTCCCTGGTAGCTCAGACCGTAAAAGTGTCTGTCTACAATGTGGGAGACCTGGGTTTGATGCCTGGGTCGGGAAGATTCCCTGGAGAAGGAAATGGCAGCCCACTCCAGTATTCTTGCCTAGAAAATCCCATGGATGCAGGAGCTTGGTGCAGGCAACAGTCCATAGGGTCTCAAAGAGTCAGGCATGACTGAAGCACCATAGCACGTATGCACACCTCAGTATATAAAGAACCAGGCATGTAATATCAAATATATAAGGACACAATTATGATTTCATTTTTTCTTGTTTAACATCATAATATTTTCAGAAAACAAGAAAACAAATGAAAAAGAAACTTTACCTTTCCTTTGGTGACTCTGATATCTTTTGTCCTCCTTTTTCTCTGAATACAGGAATTTTGGCTCCATGTATACCACTTTCTCCTGGCTCATTTCTGAGGGCTTCTGAAGGAAAAGAACACAGCAAGAATCCTTTGCAGCATTGAATAAGGCATTTTAATGGCATTGAAAAATGGCAACATTTATCATGAAATAATAGAGCTAAATGAATGATCAGCATGATAATCAGAAATAAGTGATGCCAAGTAACTACTGACCTGAAAATAACAGAAAAAAAAAACTTTTAAAATTTCTCTTTGTGATGACTTACAACAGAGTCTCTACATGATTAATTCACAGGCCATTACAGTTCATGGGCATGTTATGTTAAGCTTTTACTATTAAAAACGAATTCAGTTCATTACAACAATTTAGGAAATGGTATATTTCATTCTCACATAAATATCTAGAATTATAGCTTCTCTTGCAAATTTGTATTTGGTCACTTAGAGCCTGTATCATGCCCAAATGGCAACCATAGTCTGAAACTGAATAGAGTAATCCCCCTTTAGGACAGACACACACACTCCAATTTGACAATCTCAGTTTGAGAAAAAGGCAGAAATTGTGGGATTCAAGAAAAGGCATTTTAGGAAGTAACATCAAACAACTGAGGCATAATTTGTCATTCTAAATCACAGTTCAAAAGCATCAATTCTTCAGCGCTCAGCTTTCTTTATGGTCCAACTCTCACATCCATACTTGACTACTCGAAAAACCGTAGCTTTGACTAGAAGGACATTTGTCAGCAAAGTAATGTCTCTGCTTTTTAATATGCTGTCTAGGAGCAAGCATCTTTTAATTTCAGGGCTGCAGTGATTTTGGAGCCCAAGAAAAGAAAGTCTGTCACTATTTCCATTGTTTCCCCATCTATTTGCCATGAAGTGATGGGACCAGATGCCATGATCCTCTTTTTTTGAATGTTGAGTTTTAAACCAGCTGTTTCACACTCCTTTTTCACCTTCATCAAGAGGCTCCTTAGTTCCTCTTTCCTTTCTGCCAATAGGATGGTGTCATCTGCATATCTGAGGTTATTGAGATTTTTCCCCAAAGTCTTGACTCCAGCTTGTGCTTCATCCAGCCCGGCATTTCACATGATGTACTCTGCATAGAAGTTAAATAAGCAGGGTGACAATATACAGCCTTGATGTACTCCTTCCCCAATTTGGAATCTGTCCATTGTTCCATATCCAGTTCTAATTGTTGCTTCTTGACCTGTGTACAGGTTTCTCAGGAGGCAGGTAAGGTGATCTGATATTCTCATCTCTTTAAGATTCTTTCACAGTTTGTTGTAAACAAAAGTATTTAGTTCAAATGAATAAATATATATAAGTACATATTAAAGTATATATTTTATATTAATATATATTTAGTTCAAATATGTGTACTATATCAATAATTTATATTATTACAAAAATATGATCCTTTGCCTACACTTAACTTATATAAACACTTCCACAAAAAATACATAATGATGTCCTTTACCTAGAAATATACATAAATAAAGACTAAAGAGGAAAAACATTTTTCAAAAAATAATGTTTTTGGTAACCTAGTAGAAAGAACCAGATAACTGGTCTTCCTAAACAGATTTTATTCTCAGTTCTTAAAATATTAATATTATAGTATTTCACCTTTTAATTTCTTTATAATTTGAGGAAACTTGATTTGAACAATCTTCAAATGATGATAAGATGTATGAATATACTACCAATTGTTTTTCAATAAATATTCTTTCTATCACAGAGCCAAATTACAAAGTAAATCCTTCTTCAAGGACATATTTTCCTAGCTCACTGATTTTTATTTAGTTACTTTATAATTGAATAACTGTCTACCCAAATAACAAGAAAATAATTTGTTTTATAAACCTGGGTATATTTTAATGGAAAAATAATCATATTATCCAAACACTTGAACTTTGTCTATTACATTTAACTTTAGGATAAAGGAGTTCAAGCTTCACAGAATTCATTGCTAACCAGTTGGCTACCAACCCTAGAGGTGAGAGAAAAAAACCACAAATTTATATTACCTAAATAAGAGTTAAATATTCCCCAGAACATTTGAGTATATTTAAAACTCATATTCTGCTTATTAAATATTTTGACCCATAGGGTCAAACAGGGTTAACATTAGATATTAATTAACATGGACCCCAAAGTAAATTCTTTCTTGTAATGATACAAAATCCTTGTAACTTTCTACATCGTCTCCCACTATCAAATTCTCCTTTACCTGCTTTATCCTTCTTTGTTCAACAGCGCAACAGTAAAGGCACACCCACAGTGTCTGACAGTACCTGTGTTTGTGCCTTGAGATTTCACCAACAGGAGGACAAGCTTGGTCAGGAACACAGCTAAGATGAGCTCGCTCTGCTGGCCTTTCACTTCTGCTTTGAGAATAGGAAGTCCTTGTAGAAATGTATGACTGGCCTTAGAAAGACCATGTCAGAAAAAGATGACCAATGATCAAACGGCATTCAGTATTCCCACACAGAAAGTTTCCACTGGTGGCAGGATCTCGTTTACTCCACACTCTGTCAGACAAGAGTCACAGTGAACTAAAGCCCCAAATTTTGAGGACATTTGTAGATCAATTCAAATCTGAACTTTAGCAGTTACCATAAATCTGAAATAAAATGGTCATCTCAGGATCTCATGAGATTAGAAAATGATTAACAGCAAAATAAGAGGTTACATTAATAAAAACAGAAAAGGAAATATTCACGTTCTACCTGACATGATTCATATATTTCTCTTTTTAAAGAATGAAGGTAAATCCCTAATTGTTATATATATAAGTGGTATAAAAACTGTAAAAATAAGTAAATGCCAAAATGTGCATAAGCAACTTATATCTTTAACAAACATCTTGATAACCACATTTCTTGACAGACTGCAGTAATATAAATACATACATGATTGGGCTGGCCAATTTGATAATAATAGATTTCTAGTTATTTCTAGTCTTCTCTTTAAATTATCTAAAGACGCAGATTTTCCATTTAAATAATAAATAAAAATTAAGACAGAAACAAAGGGACAGGCTCAAAATGTTGAGTGGTTTTGAATGTAGCCCTTTTAAGGCATCAAAGTGAAAAATCATCTATTCTAGTTATAGCCAAAATTGTCAGAGCATGTATTTATAAATAATTATTTGTTTAATTCAATGAGTAATTCAATGCCCCATTTAACCCTAAAGTATGTGTTAGACAGGAACAAAAGTGTCATTTTGTTTATCAACCACATTGATCTGTGCATGAAAGGACCCCTATGTCCGATGCCTTAAAATTCTTCTTAGAAATGTATAGTAATAACCAAAACCCACTTCTATGTCAGCTACATGGTTTGAAGTCCTTTCAAAAGCACTTTTCCATGGTTTATGTTTCCTTCCCCCATCGCCTCCAAAGCAAAACTGTCTTCTCTCCTCTAAATAATGGTAGCACATTCGAAAATTTCTACCTTTTTTTCTTGTAGGTTTGTCTTTGACCTATTTTTCTTTGCTAGGATCTAATGGGTTGCTTTTGGAGAGGAGGGTTCTGACATAAATAAAGACAACAAGGAAAGCGTTCTAGAAATTCTCCATGCATGAGGACTTTCTCATAAAGGCAAAGCTTAGTTTTTAGACATATTTGTGTGCCATGAACTTCGAGGCTCATGGATGTAATTATTCTACTTGGCTGTGGTATATCTCAATTTACACCTTCTATGTCAAATTCTCCAATCCTAAAATGTGTCATTGAATAGAAATGCATTTGATAACTACTTGTTTTGTGACTAAATAGCAGTCTTATTGGTAAAGTATAATTAAGACAGTAAATTGACTTTGAACATGTATTCTAGGGGACAATACATATGATTTCTATGCTTTCAGTGCAGTGATGTCATCCAGTGGTGTGGGTGGTAAGAGCTGACTGCAGTTCACACTTATGACTTTCTCTGTAGCAACGGTGAGTGGGGCAGCTAACTTTGGAAGCCTCATCCCCTTCAGCAGCATTGGGAATATCTTCCACACAAGTGTAGTCTGTTGGGAGGCTTAAGGAATCTACTAGGTGGTATTTAAAAACATTTTTATTGCAATATAATTGCTTTACAATATTGTGTTAGTTTTCTCTGTTCAGTTCAGCTCGGTTGCTCAGTCATGTCCCACTCTTTGTGACCCCATGAACTGCAGCACGCCAGGCTTCCCTGTCCATCACCAACTCCCGGAGTCCACCCAAACCCATGCCCATTGAGTCGGTGATGCCATCCAAACATCTCAACCTCTATCGTCCCCTTCTCCTCCCGCCCTAATCTTTCCCAGCATCAGGGCCTTTTCCAATGAGTCAGCTCTTTGCACCAGGTGGCCAAAGTATTGGAGTTTCAGCTTCAATATCAGTCCTTCCAGTGAACACCCAGGACTGATCTCCTTTAGGATGGACTGGTTGGATCTCCTTGCAGTCCAAGGGATTCTCAAGAGTCTTCTCCAACACCGCAGATCAAAAGCATCAATTCTTCGGCACTCAGCTTTCTTCACAGTCCAACTCTCACATCCATACATGACCACTGGAAAAACCATAGCCTTCACTAAGACCTTTGTTGGCAAAGTAATGTCTCTGCTTTTTAATATGCTATCCAGGTTGGTCATAACTTTCCTTCCAAGGAGTAAGCATCTTTTAATTTCATTGCTGCAGTCACCATCTGCAGTGATTTTGGAGCCCCCCCAAAAAAATAAAGTCAGCCACTGTTTCCACTGATTCCCCATCTATTTTCCATGAAGTGATGGGACCAGATTCCATGATCTTAGTTTTCTGAATGTTGAGCTTGAAGCCAACTTTTTCACTCTCTTCTTTCACTTTCACCAAGAGGTTCTTTAGTTCTTCTTCACTTTCTGCCATAGGGTGGTGTCATCTGCATAGCTGAGGTTATTGATATTTCTCTCGGCAATCTTGATTCCAGCCTGTGCTTCTTTCAGTCCAGCGTTTCTCATGATGTACTCTGCATATAAATAAGCAGGGTGACAATATACAGCCTTGACGTACTCCTTTTCCTATTTGGAAACAGACTGTTGGTCCATGTTCAGGTCTAACCGTTGCTTCCTGACCTACATACAGGTTTCTCAAGAGGCGGGTCAGGTTGTCTGGTATTCCCATCTCTTTCAGAATTTTCCACAGTTTATTGTGATCCACACAGTCAAAGGCTTTGGCATAGTCAATAAAGCAGAAATAGATGTTTTTCTGGAACTCTCCTGCTTTTTCGATGATCCAGCAGAAGTTGGCAATTTGATCTCTGGTTCCTCTGCCTTTTCTAAAACCAGATTGAACATCTCAATTTCGTAGTTCACATATTGCTAAAACCTGGCTTGGAGAATTTTAAGCATTACTTTACTAGTGTGTGAGATGAGTGCAATTGTGCAGTAGTTTGGGCATTCTTTGGCATTGCCTTTCTTTGGGACTGGAATGAAAACTGACCTTCTCCAGTCCTGTGGCCACTGCTGAGTTTTCCAAATTTGCCAGCTTATTGAGTGAAGCACTTTCACAGCATTGTCTTTCAGAATTTGAAATAGCTCAACTGGAATTCCATCACCTCCACTAGCTTTGTTCGTAGTGATGCTTCCTAAAGCCCACTTCTCTTCAAATCAGGATGTCTGGCTCTAGGTGAGTGATCATACCTTCATGATTATCTGGGTTGTGAAGATCTTTTTTGTACAGTCTTTCTGTGTTTTCTTGCCACCTCTTCTTAATATCTTCTGCTTCTGTTAGGTCCATAGTATTTCTGTCCTTTATTGAGCCCATCTTTGCATGAAATGTTCCCTTGGTATCTCTAAATTTCTTGAAGAGATCTCTAGTCTTTCCCATTCTATTGTTTTCCTCTATTTCATTGCACTGATCACTGAGGAAGGCTTTCTTATCTCTCCTTGCTATTCTTTGGAACTCTGCATTCAAATGGGTGTATCTTTCCTTTTCCTTTGCTTTTCATTTTCCTTCTTTTCACAGCTATTTGTAAGGCCTCCTCAGACAGCGATTCTGCTTTTTTGCATTTCTTTTCCTTGGGGATGGTCTTGATTCCTGTCTCTTGTACAGTGTCACGAACCTCCATCCATAGTTCATCAGGCACTTTGTCTATCAGATCTAGTCCCTTAAATCTATTTCTCACTTCCACTGTATAGTCATAAGTTTCTTCTGTACACCGAATCAAATCAGCTATATGTGTATATACGTTCCCTCCTTCTTGGGCCTTCCTCCCACCCCACCCCACCCCCACCCATCTTGATTATTACAGAGCACTGAGCTGAGCAACCTGTGCTTTAGAGCAGGTTCCCACTAGCTGTCTTACATGATAGTGTATATATGTTGATTCTAATCTTCCAATTCTCCCCACCCTCTGCATCTCCCACTATGTCAACACGTCCGTTCTCTACGTCTGTGTCTCTATTCCTGCCCCAGAAATAGGTTCATCTGTACACTTATATGTGAAATCTTTAAAAAAACAAAAAATGGTACAAATGAACTTATTTACAAAGCAAAAACAGACTCACAGACTTAGAGAAAGAATACCAGTGGGTATTCTACCAGTGGGGAGAATAGAAGAAGTTGATAGAGTGGGAGTTTAAGATTAACATGTACACACTGTATTGTCTATAGCATGAAGGGGTAAATAAAAAGGTACAATCCGCTTGTAGGACAAATATTCAGTTAGCCTTAAAAATGCATTTTAATATACATTGAAAATGAAAGTGAAAATCGCTCAGTCATGTCTGACTCTTTGCAACCCCATGGACTGTAACCTGCCAGGCTCCTCTGTCCATGGAACTCTCCAGGCCAGGATACTGGAGTGTGTTGCCATTGCCTCCTACAGGGGATTTTCCCAACCCAGAGATTGAACCCAGGTCTCCCACATTGCAGGCAGATGCTTAAATGACTGAGCCATCAGGGAAGCCAATTTACATTAGTACAGACAAATATTGTTTGATTCCACTTACACAAGTTACCTACCATAGACCAATTCATACAGTCAGAAAGTACTGATACACTAGTAGATGCCAGGGCTGGAGGATAAGGGATGGGGAGGGGGAATGGAAAGTTAGTGTTTAATGGGGACAGTTTCTCTTTAGGAAGGTGAAAATCCGGGAGATGGATGATGGGGAGCTGCACGACACTGTAAATATACTTAGTGCTACTGAACTGTACATTTAAATATGGTTAAAATAGTATGTTTTATATTATATGACTTCAATCACAATAAGAAAAAAAATTTTAATGAACATACTGCTCATTTGAAATAGGTATATTTCAAATATATAAAGGACCGACTGTATAGTGCAACTTCAGTTCCGTTCAGTTCAGTCGCTCAGTCATGCCCAAATGTCTTTAAAATGTCTCCATGTGAACATTTTTGTTCAATAACATGTTGTTGGTCGTGATTGTTCAGTCACTAAGTCAATTCCAGCTCTTTGCAATCCCATGAACTTCAGCAGGCCAGATTTCCCTGTCCTTCACCATCTCCTAAAGTTTGCTCAAACTCATGTCCGTTGAGTCAGTGATGCCATTCAACCTTCTCATCCTTTGTCGCCCCCTACTCCTCTTGCCCTCAATCTTTCCCAGCATCAGGTCTTTCCCAATCAGCCAGCTCTTTGCATCAGGTAGCCAAAGACACCCCCATGAACAGTATGAAAAGGCAAAGAGATAACTAACATATTGATACATCAAAATTTAAATAATTTGGGAGCATTTCTGCTTGCAGTTTTGTCTTTAACAACAGAAGACTGAGGTCTTTATTTGCCTTCTCCAGTTACTGCTCCTGCTGGCAATTTTTCTGCTTTATCTATTTAAAAACAAAATATTAATAGTAGGTGTTGACAAGGATGTGGAATCATTGGAATTCTTGTGCACTGTTGCAGGGACAGTAAAATGGTGCAGTCACTTAAGCATCACTTCAATAACCTGAACGCCTCTATGTGAGCCTTGAAGGAGACCCATATCTCCTGGAGAGCTGAGATGGCTAAAAATTAAATTCAGAATTTCAACATGCTTCTAGCTGAATCACAATACAAATTGAACTGTCAACCTCAAAGGGTGCACACCTTTAAAGTGAGGGCATGAGCGGGGCAAGAATGAGATCTAAGTTGGAACCAGGGCATTAGGATGACCCTGGTGAAGCTGGAGACACGTTTTTATTTTCTTCTTGAAGAACCTCTTTTAGGATTTCTCTTAAGGCAAGTCAAGAAATGAAGAATTCCTTCCTATTTTCTTTGTTTAGGAAAGTCTTTATCTTTCCCTCATTTCTGGAGAACAGCTTTGTCAGGTACAGTATCCTTGACAATTTTTATTGCAACAGTTTGCATGTCATCCCAATCTCTCAAGGCATGCAAAATTTCTTTTGAGAAATCCACCTGTTGTCTTGTGGGGGTTTTCCTTCATGTGATGAGTTATTTTTCTTTTGGTTTCCTTCGAAATTCTTTCTTTGTATTCAACTTTTGGCAATTTATTTATAATGTGTCTTGTTTTTGTTGTTGTTGTTCAGTTGCTAAGTATTCTCTGACTCTTTTGAGATTCCATGGACTGTAGCCCGCCAGGCTCCTCTGTCCATGGGTTTTCCCAGGCAAGAATATAGAAGTGGGTTGCCATTTCCTTCTCCAGGGGATCTTCTCGATCCTGGGGTCAAACTTGTGTCTCCTGAATTGCAAGCCATCTAGGAATCAAAAGTCCCATAGGCTTTCTTTACTTCTTTTATTTTATTTTTGCTCCTCTGTCTGGATAATTTCAAATGACCTATCTTCCAGTTTACTGATTACTTTCTGCTGTTTGTTTTGTCAGGTGAAGTTGAAGTTCTTTATTGATTTCTTCAGATTACTCACTGTATTATTAAATTCTAGAACTTCTGTTTGGGAATTCTTTTTAATGAGTTCTAGTTCTCTGTTGAATTTCCTGTTTTTTTAATGCAGTTTTCCTAATTTTGTTAGTTGTCGATCCGTGTGTTATTGTAGGTCACAAAATTTCTTTGAGAGGATTATTTTTTAATACTTTATCAGATGGTTCATAGATCTTCATTTCTTTTGGGTCAGGTATTGGAGCTATACTAGTTTCCCTTATTGATGTCATGTTTACCTGATTCTTTATCATCCATTATCCTTGGTATCTGCACACTTGAGCAAGCCATCTTCTCATCCAGACTTTACATGTTTCATTTGGAAAAGATCATCCTACATCAGTCAGCTCAGCTTGGTGTTCTGGATGGGTCAACTGGCAACATTCTTAGTCAGGCAAGGCTTGCCACTGGGGTTTCTGTTTGGGCCAGGGAATTCTATAAATTTGCTTGCCTGCCTGGGCAGGACCTCAATTGAGGACAATAGCATTGCAGCTCAATAACTTAGTACCTACATCTGCTAGAGCTGCCCACCAAACTCCTAACCCAGATGGGGCCACAGACTCAGCTCTGCAGGTGGGCAGAAACATTGCCTAGGCTCTTTGCATAATTATTATCATAAGATGGGCTATTGGGTAAGCTATATTGGATAAGCTATACTGTTATCATAAGATGGGCTGTGGGATAAGCCAGATGTTCTGATTAGGCTTCCTGGTTGGCTGGAGCTAGAGGCTATCTTCAGCCACAGACCATCTTTGAATCTGTTTCCAATCCAGTCAGAGCCATAGAACAACAGCTTCTATGCTGGTACAGCTTCTTGGCTGGGAACCCACATTGGGAAGGACTGTTGACTGGGTGCCCCTGACAGATGAAGCAAATGGGCAGAGCTGCTCAGTTCAGATGGGCTGTGCTCTATGCTCAGGCATTTACTTCAAACCAGGCTGTAGGGTGGGCTATGCAGACTGCCGGATGCTTTGGTCAGGCATTGTTGAGTGGGACTCAAAGCTACTCTTTGCAATATGTAGAGCCACAAACCCAACTTCCTGTTCAAGCAGGGGGACAAATAAGGCTCAAAGAAAGGGTCAGCTGGCCAGCTGGAGACCCAGGTTAGGCAGAATTTTGCACTAATCATCCTGGTCTGACAGGGCCATCAGCTCAGCTCTACTGGCTGGACTGGCTCCCCAGTTGCCACTGCAGGCAGACTAGAGCTTGAACTACACAACTTCCCAGATGCTATGGTTATGTTTCCTGGTTGGGTGGGCCTGGGGGCTGTATTCAACAGTAGGGAGGCTATGCAATCTGAGAGAGATTGTAGAACAAGCCTGCACATCTTTTCATTTGTTGTTGTTCAGTCACTCAGTCATATCCGACACTTTGCACCCCAGGGGCTGCAGGACTCCAGGCTTCCCTATGAATCACCAACTCCTGGAGTTCGCTCAACTCATGTCCACTGAGTCAGTGATGCCATCCAACCATCTCATCCTCTGTCATCCCCTTCTCCTCCTGCCTTCAATCTTTCCCAGAATCAGAGTCTTTTCCAATGAGTCAGCTCTTCGCATCAGATGGTCAAAGGACTGGAGTTTCAGCTTCAGCATCAGCCCTTCCAATATCTTTGTTGTTTAGAGGCCCAAATTAGGCAGAACTAAACAGGGAGTTCTCTGGCAGACAGAGCCTCATCTTATATCTGCAAATTATGGTGGTCCCGAACCTTTTTGGCACCAGGGGCCAGTTTCATGAAGACAATTTTTTCATGGACTGGGGTGGAGGGGATGGTTTCAAAATGATTCAAGCACATTGCATTTATTGTGCACTTTATATCTCTCGTTACTACATCAGTTCCACTTCAGGTCATCAGACATTATCCCAGAGTTTGGTGTGTGTGTGTGTGTGTGTGTGTGTGTGTGTGTGTGTATGTGTACTTAGTCGCTCAGTTGTGTCCGACTCTTGGTGACCCCATGGACTCTAGCCCACCAGGATCCTTTGTCTATGGGGATTCTCCAGACAAGAACACATGCCCGCCTCCAGGGGATCTTCCCAACCCAGGGATCGAATCCAGGTCTCCTGCATTGCAGGCAGATTCCTTATCATCTGAGCCACCAGGGAAGCCCCTGTACAAATGGACTCAGCTGCTGGCTGGGATCTCTACTCAGGCACCACTGTGAGGAGAAGTATGGTCTGCCGAGATGCAAGTGCTGCTTGCTCCAGCACTAAGCTCCATGTCCTTTCTCTGTTCCAATCTGGTGTCCATGCTGAAGCCCCACAGATTCTTGCATCTTCTTGATGCAAGACCCAGAGGAGTCACCCAGGAAGTCACCCACAATGCTGGGGAGCTGGATGTCCACCCGGGGCTCTCTTTTACCCACTGGGAGAAGCTGTAGGTTCAAGAAGACCCTCTGCAGTGCTGACCTGGGGAAGGGACACGTGGTCAGACTGTGACCATTCTTCTCATCCTTCTATGCAATCCTCCATCTCTGTGAACCAGTGGAGTACTTGAGCCTCTGCCCTGTCTTCTGGGATTTTTGACGTAATGTGTTGTCCGTAAGCAGCTGCTAATTGGTCTTCTGTGAGAGACTCTGCTTTAAAATATTTTAATTCTACAGGGATGGTTAGAGAGTTTGGGATTGGCATGTACACACTGCTATATTTAAAATGGATAACCAACAGGACCTACTATATAGCACAGGAAACTCTGCTAAATGTTGTATGGCAGCCTAAGGGGGAGGGCAGTTGGAGGAGAATGGATACATGTAACCTCACATTTGCAGATGACACCACCCTAATGGCACAAAGTGAAGAACTAAAGAGCCTCTTGATGAAAGTGAAAGAGGAGAGTGGAAAAGTTGGCTTAAAACTCAACATTCAGAAAACTAAGATCATGGCATCCGATCCCATCACTTCATGGCAAATAGATGGAAACAATGGAAATGGAAACAATGGAAACAGTGGCTGACTTTATTTTCCTGGGGTCCAAAATCACTGCAGATGATGACTGCAGCCATGAAATTAAAAGACACTTCCTCCTTGGAAGGAGAGTTATGGCCAATCTAGATAGCAGATTAGAAAGCAGGGACATTACTTTGCCAACAAAGGTTTGTCTAGACAAGGCTATGGCTCTTCCAGTAGTCATGTATGGATGTGAGAGTTGGATTGGAAAGACAGTTGAGTGCCGGAGAACTGATGCCTTTGAACTGTGGTGTTGGAGAAGACCCTTAAGTGTCCTTTGGACTGCAAGAAGATCCAACCAGTCTATCCTAAAGATCAGTCCTGGGTGTTCTTTGGAAGGAATGATGTTAAAGCTGAAGCTCCAATACTTTGGCCATCTGATGTGAAGAGCTGACTCATTTGAAAAGAGCCTGCTGCTGGGAAAGATTGAGGGCAGGAGGAGAAGAGGATGTCAGAGGATGAGATGGTTGGATGTCATAACTGACTGTATGGAGATGAGTTTGAGTAAACTCCAGATGTTGGTGATGGACAGGGAAGCCTGGCATGCTGCAGTCCATGGGGTCACAAAGAGTTGGACACAACTGAGCGACAGAACTGAACTGAACTGGATACGTGCATATGTGTGACTGAGTCCCTTTGCTCTCCACCTGAAACTGTCACATTGTTAATTGGCTATACTTCATTATAAAATAAAAAGTTTGAAAAGAAAGAAAAAATATTTGAGTTCTCTACACTAAATTGTCAGCTTGATATATTAGTTTTCAAAGAGACAAGTACTTCAATAAATTTAATGTTAATTAAAATTCAAGTAACTGCTCACTTCAGTACATAGAAACCCTCAACTATTCCAGAAATTAAAAGTTCCCTAAAATAATATAAAGATAAAAGATTATTTTAAGTTTTAGAAGAAAAGACCTCCTTAAATGAAGCATGAATCCTAAGTGTCATAAAGAAAAATATTGTCTTATATATTATACATATGATAAAAACCATGAAAAACTAAGTTGAAAGGTAATAAAAATATGCTGAGTGAAAATACAAAAAGACATAAGTATTTTCTATAATCAGTAAAGAAAAGGAGGAAGACAAACAAATAGAAAAATAATAAATAAAGAAAATAAAATAGCCACTCATGGAATAATTGACAAATAAGTAACAGAACAGGTGCTCCATCTCACAGGTAATATTGAAAGAGTTAGTTAAAACAATAAAAGAACATCTGTGCCTATTAAAAATTGATAATACAATATATTAGTAAGGGTATGAAGAAAGGCATAATGTATTGTATATGTGGATACTAATTAACAGCTTTTGTAGAAAGTATCTATACTTGAGGATTTAGAAGATGCATACTATTTGACATGGAAGTTTCTCTTCTCTATTTCTACCTTATAGAATATTCAAATCCATTCACGGAGGTGTATATGTAATAAAGTTTCATGTAACATTTTCTACAGCAAAACACTAGCCAAAACTGTCTGGAAAGATACAATCCAAAATGTTAATAGTGTAACTGAAAAGGTAAAAAAATTAGAAGAAAGGATTATGGAATCAGTTTTTATTCAATGTGCTTTTATTTTTTATATTTTTTTATTTTTCAACTATGAATTCTTACATTAATTGTGAAAATCTTGAATTTTAAAAGTGATAAAGTAGAAGTGCAGAAATGACTCATCCTCTCTGAAAGTACAAATATACTTCTCAGAAAAATAAAAATGGATGTACATAGTCATATCATGTTTCATTTTGATTTCCTGAACATCAGTTAAAAAGTAGCTCAGTGTATAGGCTATTTCTTCACAGTATATATGAGGGATACCATATGTTGCAGGAAAATCCAATCAAAATAGAGGGGAAAAGAAAATCACTAATAGTTTCTGAATTAACTCTTCATCTTTTCATCAAAATTAATTCCACTTGAAATCAAGTCAAAGAAGGTGCTTGTCAACCTCCTCCCCATGCAGATGAAGCTCCGACATTCAAAATAACTACATCAAATTTACAAGTTATCTTACATACGCATTTCACTTAACAAACAGACCAGTGTCAGGAGCACACGATATTTACTTGCATGTTGCAGGTAAAAAGTAGATGCACCAGGATGTCGACTACATCATTTCTCTTCTGCCAGTTTGAGATCAACACTAAGCATAATTCTTCTCACAAATAAAGAAAAACCGCTTGGTGCACACTGAGGCAGCTACTTTGTTTGCTGCAACATATGCACAGTTGTTGTTGTTTATGTTTGAATTCTGCAGATTTCTGTTAAAGAGGGGAAAAAGAAAAATTGAGTCTAATATTCAGACATAAATCATATCTCCAGTAGATATACTACTATAGACAAGGAGGGATTATATGTTTAGCTATCTCTCTGTTTATTCACTTAACAAACATTTCTAAAGTATTATCATATTGCTAAGATTCTGAAATACAGATTCAGAGTAAATCTATTTCTGTCCTCAAGGAATTTACACAAAGAGAGGGAAGGATACATTATTTGGCACAGAGGAGTGGCTTCTAACTCAGATAAGGGGGAAAGAGTTTGCCAGGGAACACAGTTTTGATGTGGGAAGATTTTAGCTGAGTCTTAAGGAAGACATGCCACTTAGTGCAGAACCCCTACATAGAATGTGATGCATAGTTTATGAGTGATTAAATCAAAGTGTGCACAAATAAATAAATGATATAATTATCTCATAAATTAGTGACCCAGAAAAAAACATAATTAAAAAGATGCATGTACCCAATGTTCATTGCAGCATTATTTACAATAAACAAGAGTGGAAATAACCTAAATGTCCATCAACAGAGGAAAGGATAAACAAGATATAGTACATATATACCATAGAATATTACTCAGCTATAAAAAAGAATGACTTGGGTCATTTGTAGAGACGTGAATAGACCTAGAGACTGTCATACAGAATGAAGAAAGTCCGAAAGAAAAAAACACAAATATTGTACATTAACACACATATACAGAATCTGGAAAAATTGGTGAAGGTAGAAATAGAGACACAGATGTAGAGAACAAACATTTGGACACCAAAGGGGAAACGGGGCTGGGTGGGATGAATTGGGAGGTTGGTATTGACATATATACACTCTTCCTACTATGTATAAAATAGGTCACTAATAAGAACCTCCTGTATAACACAGGGAACCCTCCTCCATGCTCCGTGGTGACCTAAATGGAAAAGAAATCCAAAAAGGAGGGAATTTGTGTTGATGTGAGATTTACGTGTATATACATAGCTGACTGACTTCTCTGTGCAGTAGAAACTAACACAGCATCGTAAAGCAACTACAGTGGTGGTGGTTTAGTCGCTAAGCCATGTCCAACTCTTCCGACCCCATGAACTGTAGCCCGCCAGGCTCCTCTGTCCATAGGATTTTCCAGGCAAGAATACTGGAGTGGGTTGCCATTTCCTTCTCCAGCAGATCTTCCTGACCCGGAGATCAAACCCTGGTCTCATGCATTGCAGGCAGATTCTTTACTGACTGAGCTACCAAGCAACTAAAAATAAAATAAATTAATGATTAGGATATAACCAGATGAAGAGTGAAATCCAGGCAAAGGATAAACTATGTGCAACTGTGCAGAAATATAAACTAGTGTATCTCATGTGATTAACTGCAAATTTGGAACAAATGTTTATTATAGCAAATAAAAAAGCATTTTAAACACTAGTGTAGTGTAAAAAGGACCAAATTCAGAAGTAGGTGACCTGGTCCTCAGCCCATCTCTGTCATTAATAGTTATTAAGACCTTTTAATTTATGTATTAATAGTATCTGTGGAGAAAATATATATATATATATACATATATATATATATATATAATCTTAAAGATTATGATAGAAAACTCATCATGAAAAATGAGGAAAAACATAGGACACAGAGTCCAATACAATTCATTTTCAGATTGCTTCTTAATGGTGTATACTATTTGTAATATGAAATGGGCTTTGCTAGACAGTGAAGAAATCTAGATAAACAGTGAAGATATTTGATTTAGATGATGGAAGTAGTCATTGAGGGCTTCCCTGGTGGTCAAACAGTAAAGAATCTGCCTGCCAATGCAGGAGAAATGGGTTTGATACCTGGATGGGGTATATCCCCTGGGTGGTGGGGGTGGGGTGGGAATGGCAAGCCACTCCAATATTCTTGCGTGGGAAATCCCATGGACAGAGGAGACTGGCGGTCTACAGTCTATGGGATGTCAGAGTCACAACAACCTAGCTACTAAAACAACAACAACAGCAACTAGTGACTGAAACCCTACATTTCCAGCTACCCTCTATTTATGCCTAGAAAATTCATTAATATCCATATTGATAATTTTTAAATTGCTAAGCAACCATCAAGTATTATGTGTTTTGTGCTGTGGATTAACAAAAGATGAGAAACAATATTCTAGATTGGATGTGAGATGGTAAAAGAAAACAAAATACTATTTAGGAGCATAGAAGGGGAACTAATTTCAAAGCAGGAGATCAAGAATGACTTCAAAGAGAAAACAAATTTTAACTGAAAGTATTACTGGTTGAGGAAACCACATGAATACAAGTACAGAAGCATGGAAGTCAGCAGTGTTTTTTCTAATGCCAAGGATATTTTACAAAATTAAAATTAGTCTTAGAATTGCTCTCGTGGTCAGAAACCTTGCTTAGTGAAACTTATCTATGCAATTTATTTCCAGAGTTAACAAGTAAGCTGAAGCTTTCAAATATTTTGGATACTTACAGTTTATTTTCTAGCAAAGAACCATCTTCCCACTTCCAGGGGCTGACAATTCCTTTTCGAGATAATCCAATCCAAGAAAAATAAGACACCAAAGACTGAATAAATTCCTGTGGAGGAAGAACCCTACATGTAATTTAATCCCTAGTCTCTTTTTTAGCAATAAAAAATGAAAATAACATGAACGCACACTGCCATATTTAAAATGGATAACCAAGAAGGACCTAGAACATGGAACTCTGCTCAATGTCATGTGGCAGCCTGAGTGAGAGGGAAGTCTGGGGGAGAGTGCATACGTGTAGAGTTATGGCTGAGTCCCTTTGCTGTTCATCTGAAACTGCCACAACATTGTGTGTTAATTGGCTACACCCCGATACAAAATAAAAAGAAAAGAATGTGAACACAAACAACTATAATTTGATTTTTACCATAACATTTTCTTTACATTTTCAACTAGGGTTGTTTATTGTTGCCTAATCATTCCTTGGGCTGCCCTGGTGGAAGGAAACACAAGAGACGTGGGTTTGATCCCTGCGTTGGGAAGATCCCCTGGAGAAGGGAAGGGCTACCCACTCCAATATGTGCCAAAAGTATCAACATATTAAAAGATCCATTATTATAAAAGAACTTCAAAACAGAGCAACATGAAAAAAAGGGCAACTCCCATGATGGTTTCATGAGAGACGCCTTTTTGTTCAGAAACCTCAGTTTGCTTCCTAGAGCAGACACAGAGCATCGTTACCAGAACTTAATGTTTTTTCTGAGACAGAGCTAAAACTGAGACACTAATTCCCACCAGCAAGGATTTCTTTTTATTTACTACAAAGGTTTCTATTTGACTTGAAAAGACAAGTCATTGTCATTTTAACAAACACACAATTTTCAAATGTTCTTTAAAAAATTATTAGCAATTTTCTCTTGCATACAAAAAAATATGGGGAAAATTTCCAACTTCAGAACTCATCACCTGTTCATCCTCATCTTCTATCTTCAACAGATGGGAGCCCTGGTTGGAGCAGAATTTCCGACTCTCTTCGAAGGTTTTAAGTATATCAGAAAAATAGTAGCATTTCTCTTCACAGCAAGACCATTTGTTTTTGTATTCTTCCCTGTAATTTTCTTAAAAAAAAAAAAAAAGTTTTTAAGTTTGTCTAATTCTTTTCCTGGGAAGATTTGCTCCAGACATCCATCCCAGCTCTACAGGTCTTATTACTTTCCATGAGCTCTGAGGACATCATTGCTAACTCAAAAGGCAAAATAACGTTATCTGTCGTTGAGAGGGAAAGGGTACTTTTCTTTTTCTGCAAAGTTTTCTGCAAGATGCCATGGGCACCAGGACAGGAATGCAGAAGTAGGAAATATTTAGGAGCATAAAAACTGTATTGCTTTTAATATTTAATTTTTGTATCAATACTAACAATGTTTTTCCTCCAGGAACTCTCTGGCTTCATCAAAGTACAGCGATTATTAGTTTGGGCTTCCCCGGTGGGTCAGTGGTAAAGAATTCGCACGCCAATGCAGGAGACAAAAGAGACATGGATTCGACCCCTGGGTCAAGAAGTTCCCCTGGATGAGGAAATGGCAATCCACTGCAGTATTCTTGCCTGCGAAAACCCATGGACAGAGGAACCTGGTGGGATACAGTCCATGAGGTTGCAAACAGTTGGACACGACTTAGCGACTAAACCACAACAGCAATTATTAGTTTAAATAAAGAAAATAATCCATTTCTCCTTTCTCCAACCCATCAAATTTTGCCATCTGAAAATGCAAGAAAAAAAATGTAGTTACTAAAAAAGCATCTTTATTTTCATAGAAGACAAAACCAAAGTAACTAAATTATATTCTAGCAAGAATATTTTAAGCAAAGAGTTGCTAGTGATATGCAAAACAGACAGAAGATTAAAGTCCCACCAGAGTGCATATCACAACTGGTAGATGGATATAGAAAAGAGTCTTATTGAATTCACTGTTGGCCTGGAGAAACTTCAGGGAAGCTCTCTGAATTTTCAGGTTATCCATGACTTTGAGAGATAGCGTGGGATTGCTTGCAAGGTGAATTTTACCTATACGAACAAGTCAGGAGTTGGGATATGTTTCAAGGGACTTGACTTAGCAAAGTGATACATAGGACAGTTGTTGCTATTTGGTCCCTTAAGCTTTACCCGACTGTTTTTGCAACCCCATGCAACCCCAATAAGCCTGTCAGGCTCCTGGGTCCATGGGATTTCCCAGGCAAGAATACTGGAATGGGTGACCATTTCCTTCTCCAGATCTTCCTGACCAAACAATCAAACATGCATCTCCCGCATTGGCAGGCAGATTCTTTACCGCTGAGCCACCTGGGAAGTGCCATAAGACAGTATCATTTCACAAAGGATTAGGGGAAAATACTGTCTTATAAAGAAGTAGGAAACTACTAAGCAATTATACTATATCTTCTGCATAACATATAAATTAAATGTACTGAAAGATTTCTTTTGCTGATTGATATGACTCTGAAAGACTCAAAAATTATTTTACTTCTTATTTGCAAAGTCAGTTAACTGACAGACCAATAAACAGAAACTACTAAATTTTGATTCTCTCCAGTTCAAAAATGCAGGCAGACCATGTGGCAAGAAATTGTATCTTCTTGAATGAAAAATACCTCTACCATACTTCACTTTTGTAGATCATGACTTTAATAATACAATGGAGATTGCCTGGCAATAACTCATTATACCAACTTTTAATTATGAGTTCTTGTACGTTACTACATACCTGAGTTTAACCGATCCTTTGAAAAGCATTTATTTTTCATAGGAGTCCTGGATTTCTCATGTTCCTGTGTGCCATTATCCAACAAGTTCTGATCATATTCCTGAGTGCCATTATCCAACATGTTCTGATAATTAAAAGAATTTTGAAAATCTGAAAATCATCAGCAGAAGACACTTAGTTTAACAGGTAAAATATAAACTTGTTACACTAAAATTTTCATTTTCAAAATGAAGAAAATATATATAATATTTAAAATCAGAAAAAAATTAAAAATCTTCTCCCATAATTTCAATTTTGTTTCTCATATTTTAGAAACTCTATGAGAGAGTGAAATCATCAAATGTCAAGATAGTTCATTCTTGACTTTAGTCCCCTTCTCAAGACTAAACAGCAATCTGAAAAGGCTGTGTTGTTGTTTAGTCACTCAGTTGTGTCTGACTCATTGGGACCCCATGAGCCTGCCAGGCTCCTCTGTCCACGGGATTCTTCAGGCAAGAATACTGGAGAGGGTTGCCATTTCCTCCTCCAGGGGATCTTCCTGACCCAAGGATCGAACCCATGTCTCTTTTGTCTCCTGCATTGACAGGCAGGTTCTTTGACACAAGTGCCACCTGGGAAGCCATGCAAATATCACCTGAAACTAACACAATATTGGATGTCAGTTATATTCCACATAAACAACTATTAAAAACTAAAAATTAAATTTAATCTTAAAAAGAATTTCTTCTTTGGACTCATGAATATTATTTTCTCAAGTCCTGAGAAACATCTGGAAATAAGAATGTTTCTGATGTCAGAGTTTGATTATCTCATTCGATTTACCCTTGGCTCTGCTTTTAGGAAAAGACAAAATGTTTAGATAAAATTTAACATAAAGAATGAAGTTTCTCAACCCAATCAAAACATGGGAAAAAGACCTAAACAGACATTTCTCCAAAGAAGACATACAGATGGCTAACAAACACATGAAAAGATGCTCAACATCACTCATTATCAAAGAAATGCAAATCAAACCCACAATGAAATATCACCTCACACTGGTCAGAATGGCTGCCATCAAAAAGTCTACAAACAATAAATGCTGGAGAAGGTGTGGAGGAAAGGGAACCCTCTGGCACTGTTGGTGGGAATGTAAATTGATACAACCACTATGGAAGATGGTATGGAGATTCCTTAAAAAATGAGGAATAAAAACACCGTAAAACCCAGCAATCCCACTCCTAGGCATATACCCTAAGGAAATCAAAATTGAAAAAGACACATGTATCCCATTGCTCATTGCAGCACTATTTACAATAACTAGAACATGGAAGTAACCTAGATGTGTATCAACAGATGAATGGATAAAGGAGTTTTGGTATATATACACAAGGAAATACTACTCAGCCATAAAAAGGAATGGGTTTGAGTCAGTTCTGAGGTGGATGAACCTAGAACTTATTACACAGAGTGAAGTACGTCAGAAAGAGAGAGATATATATCATATTATCATATTCTAACACACCTGTACAGAATCTAGAAAAATGGTACTGAAGAATTTACTTACAGGGTAACAGTGGAGAAACAGACATAGAGAATAGACTTATGGACATGAGGAGAGGGGTGAGATGTATGGAAAGAGTAACATGGAAACTTACATTACCTATGTAAAAAAGATAGCCAATGGGAATTTGCTGAATGGCTAAGAAACTCAAACAGGGCCTCTGTATCAAGCTGGGGCAGGGGCGGGAGGGCGGGGGTGAGGGATTTGGGAGGGAGGTTCAAAACGGAGGGGATGTTTGTATTATACCTATGGCTGATTCATGTTGAGGTTTGACAGAAAACAAGAAAATTCTGTAAAGCAATTATACTCCAATTAAAAAATAAATAAATAAAAAGGGAATGAAGTTTTTGTAGAATACTTACACTTAGAAGCAAAAAATGCTGATATTCCCAAAAGGATGACACATATAATTCCTAGTGTTATTGCCACAATACATCCAGAAGATGCTGCTTGGAATGCTGTCAAAAGAATGTGTAAAGTGAAGATAAAGTGTCACAAGGCTACAATCTAGTTAAAATCATCTGAGCTTTTGTCTCACAAAAGCATACAGGTTAAGAATGAATTAGCACTGTCATGAAATAGCTATTGTAACCCACTCAGTTCACAGGGGTATCATTTCACTTATTTTTTTAAAAAAGCTTACCATCTATTAGAAGTGTTTGCCTCTGTTTTTAAATCATTGGTGCTCCCAATTTAAACATTATTTGGAGATGTAAGGGAAATGAGGGGAAGGGATGTAATTTTTCCATTTCTTTCCAAAGTGACATTTACTTTTTTAAAATCACCAATCTGTTCGTTCTTATCTTACAATATGCATGATATTTCCCTTATTTGGAACTGTGCATGTGTGTTCAGTCATGTCTTTGTGACCCCATGAACTGTAGTCCTCCAGGCTCCTCTGTCCATGGAATATTCCAGACAAGAATACTGCAGTAGGTTTCCATTTCCTACTTCCTCTTAAGTCTTATTACTTCTACAGTAGAAAAGAAAAATACCAATAATAACAATATTGATTTTAAAATTTAGATGACTGCTGGATCCCTTCCTAGTTGGTATTCAGAGGAGGCATGTCGTAAGAGAGTGTCTCTGAGTCAGTAAACATAGAACTAAGAAATACTAATTACTACAGTCAATTAAGACCTAGTCAAGATTCAACTGAAAGACTAAGGGAAGAAATCGCTTGCATTTCTATATACTAACAATGAAAAATCAGAAAGAACAACTAAGGAATCAATCCCACTCACCATTGCAACAAAAAGATTTAAATATCTAGGAATAAACTTACCTAAGGAGATGAAAGAACTGTACACAGAAAATTATAAGACACTGATAAAAGAAATCAAAGATGACATAAACAGATGGAGAGAGAGCCCATGTTCCTGGGTAGGAAGAATCAATATTGTGAAAATGACCATGCTACCAAATGCAATCTACAGATTCAATGCAATCCCTATCAAATTACCAATGGCATTTTTCACAGAACTAGAATAAAAAATTTCACAATTCATATGGAAACACAAAAGACGCCAAACAGCCAAAGCAGTCTTGAGAAAGAAGAATGGAGCTGGAGGAAGCAAGCTTCCTGACTTCAGGTTATACTACAAAGCTATAGTCATCAAGACAGTATGGTAATGGCACAAAAACAGAGATATAGACCAATGGAACAAGATAGAAAACTCAGAAATAAACCCATACACCTATGGGTACCTTATTTTTGACAAAGGAGGCAAGAATATGCACTGGGGCAAAGACAGCCTGTTCAATAAATGGTGCTGGGGAAAATGGACAGCTACAAGCAAAAGAGTGAAATTAGAACACTTCCTAACACCATACAGAAAGATAAACTCAAAATGGATTAAAGACCTAAATGTAAGACCAGAAACTATAAAACTCTTAGAGGAAAACATAAGCAGAACACTCGATGACATAAATCAAAGCAAGATCCTCTATGATCCACCTCCTACAGTAACAGAAATAAAAATAAAAGTAAACAAGAGGGACCTGATTCAACTTAAAAGCTTTTGCACAGCAAAGGAAACTATAAGCAAGGTGAAAAGAAAACCCTCAGAATGGGAGAAAATAATAGAAAATGAAATAACTGACAAAGGATTAATTCCCAAAATATACAAGTAACTCATACAACTCAATACCAGAAAAACGAACAACCCAGTAAAAAAGTGGAAAGATCATCTAAACAGACATTTCTCCAAAGAAGACATACAGATGGCTAACAAACACATGAAAAGATGCTCAACTTTGCTCATTATTAGAGAAATGAAAATCAAAACTACAAAGAGATATCACCTCACACCAGTCAGAATGGCCCTCATCAAAAAGCCTACAAACAGTAAGTGCTGAAGAGGGTGTGGAGAAGAGAGAACACTCTTGCACTGTTGGGGGAATGTAAATTGATGCAGCCACTATGGAAGACTGTATGGAACTTCCTTAATAAACTAGGAATAAAACCACCATATGATCCAGGAATCCCACTCATAGGCATATACCCTGAGGAAGCCAAAATTGAATGAGACACATGTTCATTGCAGTGCTATTTACAGTAGTTAGAACATGGAAGCAACCTAGATGTCCACTGACAGATGAATGGATAAAGAAGTAGTGGTATATATACACAATGGAATATTCCTCAGCCATAAAAAGGAACACATTTGAGACAGTTATAATGGGGTGGGTGAACCTAGAACCTATTATACATACTGAAGTGAGTCAGAAAGAGAAAGATAAATACCATATTCTAACATATAGCAAACACCCTCTTCCAACAACACAAGAGAAGACTCTACACATGGACATCACCAGATGGTCAACACCAAAATCAGATTAATTATGTTCTTTGCAACCAAAGATGGAGAAGCTCTATACATTCAGCAAAAACAAGACCAGGAGCTGACTGTGGCTCAGATCATGAACTCCTTACTGCCAAATTCAGACTTAAATTGAAGAAAGTAGGGAAAACCTCTAGACCATTCAGGAATGACCTAAGTCAAATCCCTTATGATTATTGTGAAAGTGAGAAATAGATTTAAGGGACTAAATCTGATAGACAGAGTGCCTGATGAAATACGGACAGAGGTTCATGACATTGTACAGGAGACAGGGATTAAGACCATCCCAGCTTCGACATCAGTCCTTCCAATGAACACCCAGGACTGATCTCCTTTAGGATGGACTGGTTGGATCTCCTTGCTGTCCAAGGGACTCTCAACAGTCTTCTCCAACACCATAGTTCAAAAGCATCAATTCTTTGGCACTCAGCTTTCTTCACAGTCCAACTCTCACATCCATACATGACCACTGGAAAAACCATAGCCTTGACTAGACGGACCTTTGTTGGCAAAGTAATGTCTCTGCTATCTAGGTTGATCATAACTCTCATTCCAAGGAGTAAGTGTCTTTTAATTTCATGGCTGAAATCACCATCTGCAGTGATTTTGGAGCCCCCAAAAATAAAGTCTGACACTGCTTCCACTGTTTCCCCATCTATTTCCCATGAAGTGATGGGACCAGATGCCATGATCTTAGGTTTCTGAATGTTGAGCCTTAAGCCAACTTTTTCACTCTCCTCTTTCACTTTTATCAAGAGGCTTTTTAGTTCCTCTTCACTTTCTTCCATAAGGGTGGTGTCATCTGCATATCTGAGGTTATTGATATTTCTCCTGGCAATCTTGATTCCAGCTTGTGCTTCTTCCAGCCCAGTGTTTCTCAAGATGTACTCTGCATATAAGTTAAATAAGCAGGGTGACAATATGCAGCTTGACGTACTCCTTTTTCTGTTTGGAACCAGACTGTTGGTCCATGTTCAGTTCTAACTCTTGCTTCCTGACCTGCATACAGGTTTCTCAAGAAGTGGGTCAGGTGGTCTGGTATTCCCATCTCTTTAAAAATTTTCCACAGTTTATTGTGATCCACACAGTCGAAGGCTTTGGCATAGTCAATAAAGCAGAAATAGATGTTGTTCTGGAACTCTCTCGCTTTTTCGATGATCCAGCCGATATTCGCAATTTGATCTCTGCTTCCTCTGCCTTTTCTAAAACCAGCTTGAACATCTCGAAGTTCACGGTTCACGTATTGCTGAAGCCTGGCTTGGAGAATTTTGAGCATTACTTTACTGGCGTGTGAGATGAGCGCAATTGTGTGGTAGTTTGAGCATTCTTTGGGGTTGGAATGAAAACTGACCTTTTCCAGTCCTGTGGCCACTGCTGAGTTTTCCAAATTTGCTGGCATATTGAGTGCAGCACTTTCACGGCATCATCTTTCAGGATTTGAAATAGCTCAACTGGAAATCCATCACCTCCACTAGCTTTGTTCGTAGTGATGCTTTCTAAGGCCCACTTGACTTCACATTCCAGGATGTCTGGCTCTAGGTGAGTGATGACACCCTATTGATAGGTCAGCTACAAATTGGTACTTGCTGGCATCTACCTCTACAAGGATTAAATCTTATACAGCTGCAGCTGCTGACTTTCAACACTCCCTGAAAGGAGTTCAGGGTGGAGAGCAGAAATGAGGAACTCTGTGCTCAGGGGTGGGGGTGTTGGGTGTGGGGGAGGGTGAACTGGTAAATAACAGGTCTTCAGATAGTCAGGTGTTTTTAGAAGCTGATTTTATAAGCCCAATTCTTCTAGCTCCTCCTATGTAGAAAAGCACTAAAATCCTTCATGGTGATGACTGTTCCTCATGACTAGCAAAATCTTCATGAGATTAGCAGAAACCTTCTGGGAAAATATGTGCCTGATTGCATTTACTCTCCCTTCACAAAAATCATATATATACTGACCTTCCTTCTGTCTCTTTGGAGAAATTTCTGAGTTATCTGAGGTGCTGTCTCCTGGGCTACTGTCCTTATTATGCCTCAAATAAAACTTAACTTGTAACTCTCACATTGTGTGTTTTTTAAGTCTACCATTACATTGCTAATTATTGATGGAATATACTACAACCCAGTTCTGACTACAAAATGCATTGAGCTTTGCCCCCAACTTCTTGTGATGATAGCTTGAAGTGAGGTGCTATTTTAGAGGAAAACAGGTATTTTTCTAAGAGAAATAATCTCAGTTTAGTCTAGAATACCTACCTGTTAGATCCCTGAAAGTCAGAAAAACCCTGAGCTTTCTGCAAGAAATAAGCTATTCTCTCTTCCACACTGCCCTCAAAATCTCCAATGAGGTCATCCAGATAATTACTTCTACATTGCATAGTTTGAATAAATAGGATTAAAGAGCATTTTTTCTCATAGAAGACACATTAAAATTTAGGGTACAATAATAGTTCTGGTGTTCTCTATGGTTTCCTAAAAGAGCATGAAAAACTCCCAATGGTCTAACATTCAGAGCATGATGGAAATTTAAAATCTCACACATACCTTTATTTCTGTCATGTTCAGGAATTCTTTGTATCTGTTGAGTTGTTTGGATCTCAGGCTGAGAATGAAATCCTGCATTCCTGTAAGGCCTTTTTAACCTGTTATTCTGTGTTGCTTTATAGAAAAAAATGTCCTCAGCATTAATTAGCATATTGAGACAATTACAGTAATAATCATTATCCCAGAGAAAAAAATACAGAGACCAGGGTGAGATGTGTTGGTATCAAGATACATTGTTCCCCAAACAATCAGGAGCACAGATTGCACCCCCACAGCCCCACCCACCCTCAGGTTTGCTTACCCAGATTTTAGAATCTGGCAACATCTCTGGTCAAGATACAAAGAGACTCAGCATGCATTTTAGAGCATGGGTTCCAGAACCAAGATTTCCAGGTTTAACCCTGATTCTATCACTTATTTATGTGACTTAGGTTAGGCAAGTTATTTAAATTCTTTATATCTTTTTTTAATACAAAATGAAGATAATGACAGGCTTTAATTCATTGATTAGCTATGAGAATTTAATGGATTAATATGTATAATGTGCTGAGGACCCTGCCTGTTGTAAGTTTCTATTAAATAGAGGAGTTAAGGGCTATAATGAGAATTCCAAGATGACTGTAACTATGCTTTGCCCAGAAAATTTCTGAGACCTAGTCAAGAGGGATATCATTGTACTGCTCCAAAAATATATAATCATCGGTTCCACATCTCAGTAAGCACTTAACCTTTACTTTTCAATAAAACACAACTAATTGTACTTGGTTTTGCTTTTAATTTTTTACTATCCTTTTGTTTCATTCTCCAAAGTCCAGGGCATTTCTCCAAATGACCACATCAAGAAAGGAAATATTCTAGCATTTTAATTTATATTTGGTTAAGTTCTTCGAATTTTTTAAGTTAAAAGGACCTCGAAACCATGACATTCTTTTCAAAATAACTTGAAATATTTATATATTTAGTGACATCATTGAAGGACACTTTTAAATGACTATATCATGTGTATAGATCTCTAGTCACAATATCACTATACATACAGTGTAGAAGCTCTACACTAGTCCAAAAGTAATAATGCAGAAATTTGTATTGAGATCACAGTTTAAGTTAAAAAAAAAAAAAATCCAGTCTCTAGATTGAATACAGAACTATTTCTAATCAAGCAAAGGGAAAAAATGTGCAAAAGAAAAATATGCCAAAGTAACAAACGTGATTTACCTCAGATATTGGAAGTGACAGTAGTTTTTTTCTAAAATGGGAATATATCTGTTTCCAAGTAGAAAAATACATGGCAAATTAAGGTTAAAATATTAGTGTTTAAAAATAAAGGGTATATGTTAATAAAGGGTATATGTAAATGAGTTCAATTTAAGATACTAGGAGAAAATAAATGATAAGCAAAATTCATTCAATAGAAAGTAAATAAACATAAAACAGGATCTACACATTCAAAACTGGTTCTTTTAAAAGATTAATGAAATTCCTGACTACATGGATAAAAAGAAAGAAGGTAGGAATTAATCATATAAGGAATGGAGAAAAGACCAAAAATAGAAGAGAATTCAAAGATAATGAAAACCTTATTTATTTAAGCAAATATTTATGAGCACACAATGTGGTCCAGCTACTATTCTAAGCATCAGAAATAAAGCAGGTTAAAAAAAAAAAAAAAGACAAAAATCCTTATTCTTATGGAACCAATATTACCAACGAGGTGGCGGGGGGGGGGGGGGGGGGCGCGGTGGAGCAGTGTGAAAGAAAGGTGAGTAATAATTAAATAAGTTTTTAAAAATTATAGTTTAGTAGAAAATGGTAAGAAATAACTCAGGAAAGAAAGATACAGAGTGCTAAAGGGTTACAATTTATTTGAAAATTTAGATGAAATGAGCATATTCAATGAAATATATAATTTACCAAAACTTATTCCTAAAGAAAAATTCTTTATGTTTAACAGATACTAGGATACAACAGATGTTTACAGACTGGTGTATTTTCAGGTTGGTTGAGCTTGTGCCATGCTGGTTGTGAATATTTTGAATCTCATCCCTGCCCACAACTGTTAATGAAAATGAGTCTAAAATATTCTCACAAAGAAAGCAATAGTTTCACACTGTTTTAAAAGCAAGTCCTAAAAGTTAAAAGAACAGATTATCCTAATATTACTAATTTATTATTAAATTATTAATAAATTATTATTAAATTCTTATAAACAATAAAAACACAAAAGTAGCATGGAGTCAGAGTGAGAGACAATCCACCATTTATTCTGTGAAGCTAGAAAGTCCTGCATGTGAGATAAGAGGAAATAGGATATCCCCCCTTCCTGTTAACACTCACAGTTTTCTTTTTTTTTTGGTCTGGCAAATCTTTATTTTTTACCATAGCTTTTATATTCTAAGTTAGTACATTTTTAGGGGGAAGATAGTTTAATATTACATCAGCTTATCCTTCATGAAACCAGGGTGTTTTCTGCATATTCTTTGTGAGAGTCTTGTACTTTATCTTCTGGCCATGGGGCCTATTGACATTTTATGACCTAGGTGATTGCAAAGCTGTTTTCTGTAATCTATTCTTTTTTTTATTATTATTATTTTTATTTTTTTATTAGTTGGAGGCTAATTACTTCACAACATTTCAGTGGGTTTTGTCATACATTGATATGAATCAGCCATAGAGTTACACATATTCCCCATCCCGATCCCCCCTCCCACCTCCATCTCCACCCGATTCATTCATTCATTCACCCGTAATCTATTCTTTAATGAACACAAAGGTCAGTCCTTTTGCAGAAGTTATCAGTTAAATTTATCTAAAAGGTTTACCACACAAAGACTCTGCAGCTCTGATGAGGCAGCCCCTGTTTAGCATTCCTGGTTAAAATGAACAATTCTGAACTCTTATTTTTCTAAATCTTTAACTATAACCGCTTTTAGAATAATATTTTATGTTCTCTAATAGGGCTTCCTCACCCCTGAAGGGCTCTGTGCCTATTAGGGCCTTTATGTGATCAGGTTCTTTATGCTATTTATGATTAAGGTGTTGTGAGTAGTCGTGTACATTAATACGCATTTGCCAAGCAGGCTAGAATGCCAGCAAAGGGGTCTAAATTGAAACACTCCTTTCATCCTGGATAATCTTATAGGATACCACCATCCGGGGGACATATTCATTAAAGTTCTAAGTTGATTCTGTTTGGAGAGAGATCGGGGAAGGCCTTCTACCCGTGTCACAGAAATTAGGGAGTAGTCTAATATAGCAAGCATCAGAAAGACAGAGATCATCTTTAAGGTGAGCACCGGGGCAGCTTTTCGAAATCCCTGAAGTCCCGATCCGCCTTGCCTGTCAGGTCTTCTCCTCATGACCTTGTCATGGGTGGGATCTCATGTGCCGGCGCTCCCCCTTTTTTATTTTTAAAGACAGCCAGATGGATCTCAGTCGCGAGCTTCTGAGTGTTCTGCTGGAGAGTTTTGGCAAGAAAGTGAAGAAAGCATAGCTATGAAAACCTTTTAAGGAAGGCTGAAGATCCCTGTAGAGAAACTATTCTCTGTGCTTGATGGCAAAGCGACTTAATTTGTCCCCATGTGGGTATGGAGGCTTGTTGAGTAGCCTGCGCAGGATGTCTTGGTTGCAGGTCATGAGGCATCTTCCTTACCCTACCTTTCTTATGCAGGGGGGCCTGTAGCGCCCTAGTGGGGTCCTAAAGAAGAAACCTGAAGCCTACCCACTTTCCTCACCCTACCCATCTTCTCACAGTTTTCTTGATGTCACTTGCAAGTTGTTTTTGTGTTTGCATCTGCAATATTTTTTTCATTAATTTTTTTTGGGGGGCATTGTTTGCTCTTCATTGCTGCATGGTCTTCTCTCTAGCTGCAGCGAGCATGGGCTACTCTCTAGTTGCGGCGCACAGGCTTCTCATTGCATTGGTTCCTCTTGTAAAGCAAGGGCTTTAGGTACACAGGCTTCAGTAGTTATGGCTCGTGGGCGTGAGAGCACAGGCTCAGTAGCTGTGAAGCACCGCCTTAGTTGCTACGTGGGATCTTCCCACATCAAGGATCAAAACTGTGTCTCCTCCATTGGCAGGCAGATTCTTCACTGCTGAGCCACCAGGGAAGCCCTGTGTGTGTAATCCTCAATTGATTTGTATTCAGTATCTGTCTTCAGCCCCTTCTCTTCATCTGCATAATTTTTTAAAAAATTTTTATTTTATATTGGAGTATAGTTGATTAACAAAACTGTGTTAGTTTCAAGTGTACAGCAAAGTGACTCAGTTATGCATGTACCTGTATCTATTCTTTCTCAAATTCTTTCCCCATTTAGGTTATTATAGACTATTGAACAATAGACTATAGACTATTGAGCAGTGTTCCCTGCACTACGCTGATGAGTGATGTCTGCTGTCATGGCTTCATCTGTCACTTACATCCCTTTTGTTGTTCACTTGCCAAGTCATAACCAGTTCTTCACAACCCCATGGACTGCAGCACACCAGGCTTCCCTGTCCCTCTCCATCTCCCAGAGTTTGCTCAAGTTCACATCAATTGAATCAGCGATGCCATCCAACCATCTCGTCCTCTGTTCCCCTCTTCTCCTATTGCCTTCAATCTTTCCCAGCACCAGGGTCTTTTCAAATGAGTCAGTTCTTCCCATCAGGTGGCCAAAGTATTGGAGTTTCAGCTTCAGCATCAGTCCTTCCAATGACTATTCAGGACTGATTTCCTTTAGGATGGACTGGTTGGATCTCCTTGCTGTCCAAGGATTCTCAAGAGTCTTTTCCAACACCGCAGTTTGAAAACATCAGTTCTTTGGTACTCAGCCTTCTTTACAGTCTAACTCTCACATCCATACATGACCAATGCAAAGACTATAGCCTTCACTATATGGACATTTGTCAGCAAAGAGATGTCTTTGCTTTTTAACACACTGTTCACATGTGTCATAACTTTTCTGCCAAGAAGCAATCGTCTTCTAATTTCATGGCTGCAGTCACCATCTGCAGTGATTTTAGAGCCCAAGAAGAGCAAACCTTACATCCTGTGTGTGTGTGTGTTGGTCACTCAGTCGTGTTGGACTCTTTGATGACTTCCAAATTTCTATGCTTAGACACTATTGGTTTTCTAATCTGCAGGCTCACACATTCATCACAAGTATTGAAAACACATTGTCCAAAGCTATCCTCCTCACCTTGAGGCCCCTCCACCTGCCTTTCATATCCTGTCGAATGGCACCATAATTGACCAAGTCTCCCAAGTCAAAAGCCTAGAGATCATCTTGATTTCTCTGTCCTTTTACTCCCCTCATCCTACAATTTAAGAAACCTGATGATTCTACCCCATTAAGTCTCTCTGCTAAGTTCTCCCATTCCCATCCCTAATGCCACAGCTGTATTCTGAACACCGCTTTCTTTCCCAGATCCCTTGTAAGAGGTTGGCCTCCCTGCCTTCAGTCTCCTCAGTCCATCCAAATCCTGCTGGTTACTGTTCCATTACCCCAACATGTCTGTGCCTTATCTTCACCTGGAACATTCCTCCACTTCCTTCTCCATCAGACTTATCCCAATCAAGGAGTCTTTTCTGTTTTATCCACTGTTATTCTTAACCCAAAACTGTATGCTTCTTTGATCTCTCATCACCTCATTTATATTCTTATATAGCATTTGTTCAGAGCTGTATACTTGCCATCTCTCTTGCTGCACAGTAAGATCCTTAAAGGCATAATTTCTCTCTTTTACCTATGCAGCATGAATCCTATCATAATGCTTAACACATGGTTCCATGCAAAAAATAATCATTGAATGAAGAAACGAATGATGATATTAATGAATGAAAGTTCATTTGAAATATATTTATTGAGCATATATACCAGACACTATTCTAAGTACTGATGATATATTACTTAACCTGGCCTTGTGGCAGTTCTTTTGCAATAGGCATGTGATTAATTATATTATGAATGGAATAGAAATGAGTCCGAGGAAGACAGGCTTCAAAACAGATATTATTAAAGCTAACACTGTCAGTTTCACTCTTAACCTTCCTCTCTTCATATCCTCCAGGATTATATTTTGGAGAATAATAGGACTTTTCCATTTAAACCAGGATAATAAGAATACAAACACACACACATACACGTATGACAGCTCCTGTAAACAGAAACTCCAAAGTAAAGATCTTATGAAGTCTAAATATATATGCAAATATTTACCTTCTTCTTGAAATACTTCAGGTCTCTCACCTGTCCGCCGATCAGGAGCAACAAGTGCAAGCGTCATATACTCTGTCTTCTCTCCATCGTTTTCTGGGAAATAAAGTGGAACAAAATCCATTCTCCTTATAATAACTGGATAAAATAACAGTCTGTATTATAATTGAAATGAAGGTTAATAAATATTTTTTAAAGATATCAATAATTTTTAAATGATATCTTAATAAAATACTAGAACAATTAACAACCATATAATGTCATGCTTTATGGACAAGAATTTACTAAGTACTTACTGCTATATGTGTACTGAAAATCAACATTTTCAATGCTTCTTTATAAATGTAACATTCTGCAACTTCAACTTACCAATTGAATAATGGTGTTGAAAAAAGAAAGCTGGGCATATCGCTAAGAAATTAAGGCAACAATAGTAACTTCTGAGTTGTCATTTTTTAAGTTGAATCTAGACATCTATACTGTTTATTATCATTGTTTATAACCAAAGAGTTGATTACATTGAACTGATATTTTTATAAATCAAGTCAAACGTCCTGTCCAGAACATGTTGATCTGTATGTATTTAGAGCTAAACAATAATAACAATGAAAAAGAATTCCTCAAAAAACAATTATTAAAATGTGCTCTGTGGGTGAATCTGATATCCAGCTCTCCAAATGTGTGCAGGCCTTTGCGCTCATCCATTTCATTAAATTTCTGGGAGTTGACTGTCATTTTTAGACATAGTCAGTGACTATAATCTCTTCAGCAATGTAATAATAATAACAATAATAATGAGCAACTCACAGTGTTCCAGGTACTATTCCAGGTATTTATATGCATTCATTTATTTAATCCTCACAACAATTCTGTGTAACAGAAACTATAAAGTTATATATCCATTTTATAGAAGTGCAAACAGAGGCACAGAAAAATCTACTGAGCTTTACTTACATACATGGAAAAACAAACTCAAGTAATAATTATAAGTGCACAAGATACATGACTATATTCATATGTTTCTGGTAGAAAATTTAATTAATAATAAGAATATGTAGACTTATTCCAAAAGTTTCCTAGGCACCATTTGTCTCTTGCTGGTGTTTGTATATGTATCCGTGTAACTCGTAGACCAAATTCATTAAACGACAAAAGAAAAAGAAAACTCAAATATCCTGCCATTATCATCAATGTAATCATTGTTCAAGATGTATACTTTACAGAAAATTTATCTACTACAAAACATGCAATGAAGCTTAATTCCCAAGAGCATAGGATAAATTATTAAATTGTACTTATGGCCAGTTATCCTGAGATCATCTCACCTCTGCATTGTTTATGCTTCATGGTTTGGTATTCAAATTCTGGCAAGGAGTCTGTCTCATGAACCAAAAAGATAGCAAAGTGACCTTATGAGCAGAAAAAGAGTCTAACTGCTCTGTGATGTCTCCCACACAGGAAGCCTCCCCTTAGAGTCACATTCATGCTGTTCTTCCTTCACACAAGAGGTTAAAGGATGAGAAAATTTAAAGTCTGCCCAGTATCAGATAATAAGGTCCTGTGTTCAACTAGCACATTTGAATCTGAGACCCACTATGGCTGAGCTATGATAATAGATGCATGAGAAGGTAGAAAATTTGACATTTTTTTTTCAGAATTCTGGCCAATTTTATTTTAAGGATTGGATGCACCTTTTAAGGGCTCTCTAACTCAAAAGGTATAATTTTATAGAAGACCTTAAGATTATTTGTGTTTTCCCACAAAAGCAACACTTTCATTAATTAACTCATTTAATATGCATTTACTGATCATGTAATTTTATGCCAGGCTATGCTCTAAATTCTGAAAACAGAGCAGTCAACAAATATATCAAGTAAATAACTTCTTGACTCATGGGATTCATATTACAGTGAAGTGGAGGACAGTAAACCAGTAAGTCAAGGGCATACTATGTTAAATTGTGATTTTTAAAAACTAAGAAAAACATATTGGAAAAGAGGTGATAGTTTGGGGATAATAATGGAAGACCTCGCTTGAGAAGGAAACACTTCAATAAAATTCTGAAAGATACTACAGGAGATCATGAGTCTAAATATATAATAGATTGTTAACTCCATGAGAATAGAAAGCATGTCTTATTATTCATGATATCAATAATTGAATAAATACATTTAGAGAAACTTCTATGTGTTTACCATTTTGTTAATCAATGAAATTATTTGATATTCATAAACAAATGATAAATTGTGGAAAAGAGATAAACTATATATGAATTGGGCTTCCCTGATGGCTCAGGGGTTAAGAATCCACCTGTCAAGGTAGGAGACACGAGTCCAACACTTGGGTTGGGAAGATTCCCTGGAGAAGGAAATAGCAACCCACTCCAGTATTCTTTCCTGGGAAATCCCATGGACAGAGGAGCCTGGCATGCTGCAGCTCATGGAGTCACAAAGAATCAGATGTGACTGAATGACTAGCAGCAACACATAAGGGTTTCCCTGGTGGCTCAGACGGTAAAAGTATCTGTCTACAATGTGGGAGACCTGGGTTTGATCCCTGGGTCGGGAAGATACCCTGGAGAAGGAAATGGCAGCCCACTCCAGTATTCTTGCCTAGAAAATCCCATGGACGCAGGAGCTTGGTGCAGGCTACAGTCCATGGGGTCACAAAGATGTGGGCACGACTGAACGACTTCCCTTTCTTTTCCTTTCTGGTGGCTCAGTGGTAAAGAATCTACCTGCAATGCGGGAGCTGCAGGAGGTGTGGGTTCGATCCCTGGGTGGGAAAGATCCTCTGGAGAAGGGCATGGCAACCCACTTCAGAATTCTTGCTTGGAGAATCCCATGGACAGAGGAGCCTGGCAGGCAACAGTCCACAGGGTCTCAAAGAGTCAGGCATGACTGAAGCACCGTAGCACGTATGCACACCTCAGTATATAAAGAACCAGGCATGGAATATCAAATATATAAGGACACAATTATGATTTCATTTTTTCTTGTTTCACATCGTAATATTTTCAGAAAATAAGAAAACAAATGAAAAAGAAACTTTACCTTTCCTTTTGTGACTCTGATATCTTTTGTCCTCCTTTTTCTCTGAATACAGGAATTTTGGCTCCATGTATATCACTTTCTCCTGGCTCATTTCTGAGGGCTTCTGAAGGAAAAGAACACAGCAAGAATCCTTTGCAGCATTGAATAAAGCATTTTAATAGCATTGAAAAATGGCAACATTTATCATGAAATAATAGAGCTAAATGAATGATCAGCATGATAATCAGAAATAAGTGATGCCAAGTAACTACTGACCTGAAAATAACAGAAAAAAAAACTTTTAAAATTTCTCTTTGTGATGACTTACAACAGAGTCTCTACATGATTAATTCACAGGCCATTACAGTTCATGGGCATGTTATGTTAAGCTTTTACTATTAAAAACGAATTCAGTTCATTACAACAATTTAGGAAATGGTATATTTCATTCTCACATAAATATCTAGAATTATAGCTTCTCTTGCAAATTTGTATTTGGTCACTTAGAGCCTGTATCATGCCCAAATGGCAACCATAGTCTGAAACTGAATAGAGTAATCCCCCTTTAGGACAGACACACACACTCCAATTTGACAATCTCAGTTTGAGAAAAAGGCAGGAATTGTGGGATTCAAGAAAAGGCATTTTAGGAAGTAACATCAAACAACTGAGGCATAATTTGTCATTCTAAATCACAGTTCAAAAGCACCAATTCTTCAGCGCTCAGCTTTCTTTATGGTCCAACTCTCACATCCATACTTGACTACTGGAAAAACCGTAGCTTTGACTAGAAGGACATTTGTCAGCAAAGTAATGTCTCTGCTTTTTAATATGCTGTCTAGGAGCAAGCATCTTTTAATTTCAGGGCTGCAGTGATTTTGGAGCCCAAGAAAAGAAAGTCTGTCACTATTTCCATTGTTTCCCCATCTATTTGCCATGAAGTGATGGGACCAGATGCCATGATCCTCGTTTTTTGAATGTTGAGTTTTAAACCAGCTGTTGCACTCTCCTTTTTTCACCTTCATCAAGAGGCTCCTTCGTTCCTCTTTCCTTTCTGCCATAAGGATGCTGTCATCTGCATATCTGAGGTTATTGAGATTTTTCCCCAAAGTCTTGACTCCAGCTTGTGCTTCATCCAGCCCGGCATTTCACATGATGTATTCTGCATAGAAGTTAAATAAGCAGGGTGACAATATACAGCCTTGATGTACTCCTTCCCCAATTTGGAATCTGTCCATTGTTCCATATCCAGTTCTAATTGTTGCTTCTTGACCTGTGTACAGGTTTCTCAGGAGGCAGGTAAGGTGATCTGATATTCCCATCTCTTTAAGATTCTTTCACAGTTTGTTGTAAACAAAAGTATTTAGTTCAAATGAATAAATATATCTAAGTACATATTAAAGTATATATTTTATATATAATATATATTTAGTTCAAATATGTGTACTATATCAATAATTTATATTATTACAAAAATATGATCCTTTGCCTACACTTAACTTATATAAACACTTCCACAAAAAATACATAATAATGTCTTTTACCTAGAAATATACATAAATAAGGACTAAAGAGGAAAAACGTTTTTCAAAAAATAATGTTTTTGGTAACCTAGTAGAAAGAACCAGATAACTGGTCTTCCTAAACAGATCTTATTCTCAGTTCTTAAAATATTAATATCATAGTATTTCACCTTTTTATTTCTTTATAATTTGAGGAAACTTGATTTGAACAATCTTCAAATGATGATAAGATGTATGAATATACTACCAATTGTTTTTCAATAAATATTCTTTCTATCACAGTGCCAAATTACAAAGTAAATCCTTCTTCAAGGACATATTTTCCTAGCTCACTGATTTTTATTTAGTTACCTTATAATTGAATAACTGTCTACCCAAATAATAAGAAAATAATTTGTTTTATAAACCTGGGTATATTTTAATGGAAAAATAATCATATTATCCAAACACTTGAACTTTGTCTATTACATTTAACTTTAGGATAAAGGAGTTCAAGCTTCACAGAATTCATTGCTAACCAGTTGGCTACCAACCCTAGAGGTGAGAGAAAAAAACCACAAATTTATATTACCTAAATAAGAGTTAAATATTCCCCAGAACATTTGAGTATATTTAAAACTCATATTCTGCATATTAAATATTTTGACCCATAGGGTCAAACAGGGTTAACATTAGATATTAATTAACATGGACCCCAAAGTAAATTCTTTCTTGTAATGATACAAAATCCTTGTAACTTTCTACATCGTCTCCCACTATCAAATTCTCCTTTACCTGCTTTATCCTTCTTTGTTCAACAGCGCAACAGTAAAGGCACACCCACAGTGCCTGACAGTACCTGTGTTTGTGCCTTGAGATTTCACCAACAGGAGGACAAGCGTGGTCAGGAACACAGCTAGGATGAGCTTGCTCTGCTGGCCTTTCACTTCTGCTTTGAGAATAGGAAGTCCTTGTAGAAATGTATGACTGGCCTTAGAGAGACCATGTCAGAAAAAGATGGCCAATGATCAAACGGCATTCAGTATTCCCACACAGAAAGTTTCCACTGGTGGCAGGACCTCGTTTACTCCACACTCTGTCAGACAAGAGTCACAATGAAGTAAAGCCCCAAATTTTGAGGATATTTGTAGATCAATTCAAATCTGAACTTTAGCAGTTACCATAAATCTGAAATAAAATGGCCATCTCAGGATCTCATGAGATTAGAAAATGATTAACAGCAAAATAAGAGGTTACATTAATAAAAACAGAAAAGGAAATATTCATGTTCTACCTGACATGATTCATATATTTCTCTTTTTAAAGAATGAAGGTAAATCCCTAATTGTTATATATATAAGTGGTATAAAAACTGTAAAAATAAGTAAATGCCAAAATGTGCATAAGCAACTTATATCTTTAACAAACATCTTGATAACCACATTTCTTGACAGACTGCAGTAATATAAATACATACATGATTGGGCTGGCCAATTTGATAATAATAGATTTCTAGTTATTTCTAGTCTTCTCTTTAAATTATCTAAAGACGCAGATTTTCCATTTAAATAATAAATAAAAATTAAGACAGAAACAAAGGGACAGGCTCAAAATGTTGAGTGGTTTTGAATGTAGTCCTTTTAAGGCATCAAAGTAAAAAATCATCTACTCTAGTTATAGCCAAAATTGTCAGAGCATGTATTTATAAATAATTATTTGTTTAATTCAATGAGTAGTTCAATGCCCCATTTAACCCTAAAGTATGTGTTAGACAGGAACAAAAGTGTCATTTTGTTTATCAACCACACTGATCTGTGCATCAAAGGACCCCTATGTCCGATGCCTTAAAATTCTTCTTAGAAATGTATAGTAAGAACCAAAACCCACTTCTATGTCAGCTACACGGTTTGAAATCCTTTCAAAAGCACTTTTCCATGGTTTATGTTTCCTTCCCCCATCGCCTCCAAAGCAAAACTGTCTTCTCTCCTCTAAATAAAGATAGCACATTCAAAAAATTCTACCTTTTTTTCTTGTAAGTTTGTCTTTGACCTATTTTTCTTTGCTAGGATCTAATGGGTTGCTTTTGGGGAGGAGGCTTCTGACATAAATAAAGACAACAAGGAAAGCGTTCTAGAAATTCTCCATGCATGAGGACTTTCTCATAAAGGCAAAGCTTAGTTTTTAGACATATTTATGTGCCATGAACTTCGAGGCTCATGGATGTAATTATTCTACTTGGCTGTGGTATATCTCAATTTACACCTTCTATGTCAAATTCTCCAATCCTAAAATGTGTCACTGAACAGAAATGCATTTGATAACTATTTGTCTTGTGACTAAATAGCAGTCTTATTGGTAAAGTATAATTAAGACAGTAAATTGACTTTGAACATGTATTCTAGGGGAGAATATATATGATTTCTATGCTTTCAGTGCAGTGATGTCATCCAGTGGTGTGGGTGGTAAGAGCTGACTGCAGTTCACGCTTATGACTTTCTCTGTAGCAACGGTGAGTGGGGCAGCTAACTTTGGAAGCCTCATCCCCTTCAGCAGCATTGGGAATATCTTCCACACAAGTGTAGTCTGTTGGGAGGCTTAAGGAATCTACTAGGTGGTATTTAAAAACATTTTTATTGCAATATAATTGCTTTACAATATTGTGTTAGTTTCCTCTGTTCAGTTCAGCTCAGTTGCTCAGTCATGTCCCACTCTTTGTGACCCCATGAACTGCAGCACGCCAGGCTTCCCTGTCCATCACCAACTCCCGGAGTCCACCCAAACCCATGCCCATCGAGTCAGTGATGCCATCCAAACATCTCAACCTCTATCGTCCCCTTCTCCTCCCGCCCTAATCTCTCCCAGCATCAGGGCCTTTTCCAATGAGTCAGCTCTTTGCACCAGGTGGCCAAAGTATTGGAGTTTCAGCTTCAACATCAGTCCTTCCAGTGAACACCCAGGACTGATCTCCTTTAGGATGGACTGGTTGGATCTCCTTGCAGTCCAAGGGATTCTCAAGAGTCTTCTCCAACACCGCAGATCAAAAGCATCAATTCTTCGGCACTCAGCTTTCTTCACAGTCCAACTCTCACATCCATACATGACCACTGGAAAAACCATAGCCTTCACTAAGACCTTTGTTGGCAAAGTAATGTCTCTGCTTTTTAATATGCTATCCAGGTTGGTCATAACTTTCCTTCCAATGAGTAAGCATCTTTTAATTTCATTGCTGCAGTCACCATCTGCAGTGATTTTGGAGCCCCCCCAAAAAAATAAAGTCAGCCACTGTTTCCACTGATTCCCCATCTATTTTCCGTGAAGTGATGGAACCGGATGCCATGATCTTAGTTTTCTGAATGTTGAGCTTGAAGCCAACTTTTTCACTCTCTTCTTTCATTTTCACCAAGAGGTTCTTTAGTTCTTCTTCACTTTCTGCCATAGGGTGGTGTCATCTGCATAGCTGAGGTTATTGATATTTCTCTCGGCAATCTTGATTCCAGCCTGTGCTTCTTTCAGTCCAGCGTTTCTCATGATGTACTCTGCATATAAATAAGCAGGGTGACAATATACAGCCTTGACGTACTCCTTTTCCTATTTGGAAACAGACTGTTGGTCCATGTTCAGTTCTAACCGTTGCTTCCTGACCTGCATACAGGTTTCTCAAGAGGCGGGTCAGGTTGTCTGGTATTCCCATCTCTTTCAGAATTTTCCACAGTTTATTGTGATCCACACAGTCAAAGGCTTTGGCATAGTCAATAAAGCAGAAATAGATGTTTTTCTGGAACTCTCTTGCTTTTTCGATGATCCAGCGGAAGTTGGCAATTTGATCTCTGGTTCCTCTGCCTTTTCTAAAACCAGATTGAACATGTCAATTTCATAGTTCACGTATTGCTGAAACCTGGCTTGGAGAATTTTAAGCATTACTTTACTAGTGTGTGAGATGAGTGCAATTGTGCAGTAGTTTGGGCATTCTTTGGCATTGCCTTTCTTTGGGACTGGAATGAAAACTGACCTTCTCCAGTCCTGTGGCCACTGCTGAGTTTTCCAAATTTGCCAGCATATTGAGTGAAGCACTTTCACAGCATTGTCTTTCAGAATTTGAAATAGCTCAACTGGAATTCCATCACCTCCACTAGCTTTGTTCGTAGTGATGCTTCCTAAAGCCCACTTCTCTTCAAATCAGGATGTCTGGCTCTAGGTGAGTGATCATACCATCATGATTATCTGGGTTGTGAAGATCTTTTTTGTACAGTCTTTCTGTGTTTTCTTGCCACCTCTTCTTAATATCTTCTGCTTCTGTTAGGTCCATAGTATTTCTGTCCTTTATTGAGCCCATCTTTGCATGAAATGTTCCCTTGGTATCTCTAAATTTCTTGAAGAGATCTCTAGTCTTTCCCATTCTATTGTTTTCCTCTATTCCATTGCACTGATCACTGAGGAAGGCTTTCTTATCTCTCCTTGCTATTCTTTGGAACTCTGCATTCAAATGGGTGTATCTTTCCTTTTCCTTTGCTTTTCACTTTCCTTCTTTTCACAGCTATTTGTAAGGCCTCCTCAGACAGCGATTCTGCTTTTTTGCATTTCTTTTCCTTGGGGATGGTCTTGATTCCTGTCTCTTGTACAGTGTCACGAACCTCCATCCATAGTTCATCAGGCACTTTGTCTAACAGATCTAGTCCCTTGAATCTATTTCTCACTTCCACTGTATAGTCATAAGTTTCTTCTGCACAGCGAAGCAAATCAGCTATATGTATACACATGTTCCCTCCTTCTTGGACCTTCCTCCCACCCCACCCCACCCCCACCCATCTTGATTATTACAGAGCACCGAGCTGAGCAACCTGTGCTTTAGAGCAGGTTCCCACTAGCTGTCTTACATGATAGTGTATATGTGTCGATTCTAATCTTCCAATTCTCCCCACCCTGCCCATTCTCTACATCTGTGTCTCTATTCCTGCCCCAGAAATAGGTTCATCTGTACACTTATATGTGAAATCTTTAAAAAACCAAAAAATGGTACAAATGAACTTATTTACAAAGCAAAAACAGACTCACAGACTTAGAGAAAGAATACCAGTGGGTATTCTACCAGTGGGGAGAATAGAAGAAGTTGATAGAGTGGGAGTTTAAGATTAACATGTACACACTGTATTGTCTATAGCATGAAGGGGTAAATAAAAAGGTACAATCCTCTTGTAGGACAAATATTTAGTTAGCCTTAAAAATGCATTTTAATATACACTGAAAATGAAAGTGAAAATCGCTCAGTCATGTCTGACTCTTTGCAACCCCATGGACTCTAACCTGCCAGGCTCCTCTGTCCATGGAACTCTCCAGGCCAGGATACTGGAGTGTGTTGCCATTCCCTCCTACAGGGGATTTTCCCAACCCAGGGATTGAACCCAGGTCTCCCACATTGCAGGCAGATGCTTAAATGACTGAGCCATCAGGGAAGCCAATTTACATTAGTACAGAAAAATATTGTTTGATTCCACTTACACAAGTTACCTACCATAGACCAATTCATACAGTCAGAAAGTACTGATACACTAGTTGATGCCAGGGCTGGAGGATAAGGGATGGGGATGGGGAATGGAAAGTTAGTGTTTAATGGGGACAGTTTCTCGTTAGGAAGGTGAAAATCCGGGAGATGGATGATGGGGAGCTGCACGACAATGTAAATATACTTAGTGCTACTGAACTGAACACTTAAATATGGTTAAAATAGTATGTTTTATATTATCTGACTTCAATCACAATAAGAAAAAAAATTTTAATGAACATACTGCTCATTTGAAATAGGTATATTTCAAATATATAAAGGACCGACTGTATAGTGCAACTTCAGTTCCGTTCAGTTCAGTCGCTCAGTCATGCCCAAATGTCTTTAAAATGTCTCCATGTGACATTTTTGTTCAATAACATGTTGTTGGTCGTGATTGTTCAGTCACTGAGTCAATTCCAGCTCTTTGCAATCCCATGAACTTCAGCAGGCCAGATTTCCCTGTCCTTCACAATCTCCTAAAGTTTGCTCAAACTCATGTCCGTTGAGTCAGTGATGCCATCCAACCATCTCATCCTTTGTCGCCCCCTACTCCTCTTGCCCTCAATCTTTCCCAGCATCAGGTCTTTCCCAATCAGCCAGCTCTTTGCATCAGGTAGCCAAAGACACCCCTATGAACAGTATGAAAAGGCAAAGAGATAACTAACATATTGATACATCAAAATTTAAATAATTTGGGAGCATTTCTGCTTACAGTTTTGTCTTTAATAACAGAAGATTGAGGTCTTTATTTGCCTTCTCCAGTTACTGCTCCTGCTGGCAATTTTTCTGCTTTATCTATTTAAAAACAAAATATTAATAGTAGGTGTTGACAAGGATGTGGAAAAATTGGAATCCTTGTGCATTGTAGCAGGGACAGTAAAATGGTGCAGTCACTTAAGCATCACTTCAATAACCTGAACGCCTCTATGTGAGCCTTGAAGGTGACCCATATCTCCTGGAGAGCTGAGATGGCTAAAACTTAAATTCAGAATTTCAACCTGCTTCTAGCTGAATCACAATACAAATTGAACTGTCAACCTCAAAGGATGCACACCTTTAAAGTGAGGGCATGAACAGGGCAAGAATGAGATCTAAGTTGGAACCGGGGCATTAGGAAGACCCTGGTGAAGCTGGAGACACGTTTTTATTTTCTTCTTGAAGAACCTCTTTTAGGATTTCTCTTAAGGCAAGTCAAGAAATGAAGAATTCCTTCCGATTTTCTTTGTTTAGGAAAGTCTTTATCTTTCCCTCATTTCTGGAGAACAGCTTTGTCAGGTACAGTATCCTTGACAATTTTTATTTCAACAGTTTGCATGTCATCCCAATCTCTCAAGGCATGCAAAATTTCTTTTGAGAAATCCACCTGTTGTCTTGTGGGGGTTTTCCTTCATGTGATGAGTTATTTTTCTTTTGGTTTCCTTCAAAATTCTTTCTTTGTATTCAACTTTTGGCAATTTATTTATAATGTGTCTTGTTTTTGTTGTTGTTTTTCAGTTGCTAAGTATTCTCTGACTCTTTCGAGACTCCATGGACTGTAGCCCGCCAGGCTCCTCTGTCCATGGGTTTTCCCAGGCAAGAATATAGAAGTGGGTTGCCATTTCCTTCTCCAGGGGATCTTCTCGATCCTGGGGTCCAAACTTGTGTCTCCTGAATTGCAAGCCATCTAGGAATCAAAAGTCCCATAGGCTTTCTTTACTTCTTTTATTTTATTTTTGCTCCTCTGTCTGGATAATTTCAAATGACCTATCTTCCAGTTTACTGATTATTTTCTGCTGTTTGTTTTGTCAGGTGAAATTGAAGTTCTTTATTGATTTCTTCAGATTACTCACTGTATTATTAAATTCTAGAACTTCTGTTTGGGAATTCTTTTTAATGAGTTCTATTTCTCTGTTGAATTTCCTGTTTTTTTTAATGCAGTTTTCCTAATTTTGTTGGTTGTCGATCCGTGTGTTATTGTAGGTCACAAAATTTCTTTGAGAGGATTATTTTTTAATTCTTTATCAGATGGTTCATAGATCTTCATTTCTTTAGGGTCAGTTATTGTAGCTATACTAGTTTCCCTTATTGATGTCATGTTTACCTGATTCTTTATCATCCATTATCCTTGGTATCTGCACACTTGAGCAAGCCATCTTCTCATCCAGACTTTACATGTTTCATTTGGAAAAGATGATCCTACACCAGTCAGCTCAGCTTGGTGTTCTGGATGGGTCAACTGGCAACATTCTTAGTCAGGCAAGGCTTGCCACTGGGGTTTCTATTTGGGCCAGGGAATTCTGTAAATTTGCTTGCCTGCCTGGGCAGGACCTCAATTGAGGACAATAGCATTGCAGCTCAATAACTTAATATCTACATCTGCTAGAGCTGCCCACCAAACTCCTAACCCAGATGGGGCCACAGACTCAGCTCTGCAGGGGGGCAGAAACATTGCCTAGGCTCTTTGCATAATTATTATCATAAGATGGCCTATTGGGTAAGCTATATTGGATAAGCTATACTGTTATCATAAGATGGGCTATGGGGTAAGCCAGATGTTCTGATTAGGCTCCCTTGTTGGCTGGAGCTAGAGGCTATCTTCAGCCACAGACCATCTTTGAATCTGTTTCCAATCCAGTCAGAGCCATAGAACAACAGCTTCTATACTGGTACAGCTTCTTGGCTGGGAACCCACATTGGGAAAGACTGTTGACTGGGCGCCCCTGACAGATGAAGCAAATGGGCAGAGCTGCTCAGTTCAGATGGGCTGTGCTCTATGCTCAGGCATTTACTTCAAACCAGGCTGTAGGGTGGGCTATGCAGACTACCGGATGCTTTGGTCAGGCATTGTTGAGTGGGACTCAAAGCTACTCTTTGCAATATGTAGAGCCACAAACCCAACTTCCTGTTCAAGCAGGGGGACAAATAAGGCTCAAAGAAAGGGTCAGCTGGCCAGCTGGAGACCCAGGTTAGGCAGAATTTTGCACTAATCATCCTGGTCAGACAGGGCCATCAGCTCAGCTCTACTGGCTGGACTGGCTCCCCAGTTGCCACTGTAGGCAGACCAGAGCTTGAACTACACAACTTCCCAGATGCTATGGTTATGTTTCCTGGTTGGGTGGGCCTGGGGGCTGTATTCAACAGTAGGGAGGCTATGCAATCTGAGAGATATTGCAGAACAGGCCTGCACATCTTTTCATTTGTTGTTATTCAGTCACTCAGTCATGTCCGACACTTTGCACCCCAGGGGCTGCAGGACTCCAGGCTTCCCTATGCATCACCAACTCCTGGAGTTCGCTCAACTCATGTCCAGTGAGTCAGTGATGCCATCCAACCATCTCATCCTCTGTCATCCCCTTCTCCTCCTGCCTTCAATCTTTCCCAGAATCAGAATCTTTTCCAATGAGTCAGCTCTTCGCATCAGATGGTCAAAGGACTGGAGTTTCAGCTTCAGCATCAGTCCTTCCAATATCTTTGTTGTTTAGAGGCCCAAACTGGGCAGAACTAAACAGGGAGTTCTCTGGCAGACAGAGCGTCACCTTATATCTGCAAATTACAGTGGTCCCGAACCTTTTTGGCACCAGGGGCCAGTTTCATGAAGACAATTTTTTCATGGACTGGGGTGGAGGGGATGGTTTCAAAATGATTCAAGCACATTGCATTTATTGTGCACTTTATATCTCTTGTTATTACATCAGTTCCACTTCAGGTCATCAGACATTATCCCAGAGTTTGGTGTGTGTGTGTGTGTGTGTGTGTGTATGTGTGTGTGTGTGTGTATGTGTGCTTAGTCACTCAGTTGTGTCCTACTCTTGGTGACCCGATGGACTCTAGCCCACCAGGATCCTTTGTCTATGGGGATTCTCCAGACAAGAACACATGCCCGCCTCCAGGGGATCTTCCCAACCCAGGGATCGAATCCAGGTCTCCTGCATTGCAGGCAGATTCCTTACCATCTGAGCCACCAGGGAAGCCCCTGTACAAATGGACTCAGCTGCTGGCTGGGATCTCCACTCAGGCACCACTGTGAGGAGAAGTATGGTCTGCCGAGATGCAAGTGCTGCTTGCTCCAGCACTAAGCTCCATGTCCTTTCTCTGTTCCAATCTGGTGTCCATGCTGAAGCCCCACAGATTCTTGCATCTTCTTGATGCAAGACCCAGAGGAGTCACCCAGGAAGTGACCCACAATGCTGGGGAGCTGGATATCCACCCGGGGCTCTCTTTTACCTACTGGGAGAAGCTGTAGGTTCAAGAAGACCCTCTGCAGTGCTGACCTGGGGGAGGGACAAGTGGTCAGACTGTGACCATTCTTCTCATCCTTCTATGCAATCCTCCATCTCTGTGAACCAGTGGAGTACTTGAGCCTCTGCCCTGTCTTCTGGGATTTTTGTCTTAATGTGTTGTCTGTAAGCAGCTGCTAATTGGTCTTCTGTGAGAGACTCTGCTTTAAAATATTTGAATTCTACAGGGATAGTTAGAGAGTTTGGGATTGGCATGTACACACTGCTATATTTAAAATGGATAACCAACAGGACCTACTATATAGCACAGGAAACTCTGCTAAATGTTATATGGCAGCCTAAGGGGGAGGGCACTTGGAGGAGAATGGATACATGTAACCTCACATTTGCAGATGATACCACCCTAATGGCACAAAGTGAAGAACTAAAGAGCCTCTTGATCAAAGCGAAAGAGGAGAGTGGAAAAGTTGGCTTAAAACTCAACATTCAGAAAACTAAGATCATGGCATCCGATCCCATCACTTCATGGCAAATAGATGGAAACAATGGAAATGGAAACAATGGAAACAGTGGCTGACTTTATTTTCCTGGGGTCCAAAATCACTGCAGATGATGACTGCAGCCATGAAATTAAAAGACACTTCCTCCTTGGAAGGAGAGTTATGGCCAATCTAGATAGCAGATTAGAAAGCAGGGACATTACTTTGCCAACAAAGGTTTGTCTAGACAAGGCTATGGCTCTTTCAGTAGTCATGTATGGATGTGAGAGTTGGATTGGAAAGACAGTTGAGTGCCGGAGAATTGATGCTTTTGAACTGTGGTGTTGGAGAAGACCTTTAAGTGTCCTTTGGACTGCAAGAAGATCCAACCAGTCTATCCTAAAGAAGATCAGTCCTGGGTGTTCTTTGGAAGGAATGATGTTAAAGCTGAAGCTCCAATACTTTGGCCATCTGATGTGAAGAGCTGACTCATTTGAAAAGACCCTGCTGCTGGGAAAGATTGAGGGCAGGAGGAGAAGAGGATGTCAGAGGATGAGATGGTTGGATGTCATAACTGACTGTATGGAGATGAGTTTGAGTAAACTCCAGATGTTGGTGATGGACAGGGAAGCCTGGCATGCTGCAGTCCATGGGGTCACAAAGAGTTGGACACAACTGAGCGACAGAACTGAACTGAACTGGATACGTGCATATGTGTGGCTGAGTCCCTTTGCTCTCCACCTGAAACTGTCACATTGTTAATTGGCTATACTTCATTATAAAATAAAAAGTTTGAAAAGAAAGAAAAAATATTTGAGTTCTCTACACTAAATTGTCAGCTTGATATATTAGTTTTCAAAGAGACAAGTACTTCAATAAATTTAATGTTAATTAAAATTCAAGTAACTGCTCATTTCAGTACATAGAAACCCTCAACTATTCCAGAAATTAAAAGTTCCCTAAAATAATATAAAGATAAAAGATTATTTTAAGTTTTAGAAGAAAAGACCTCCTTAAGTGAAGCATGAATCCTAAGTGTCATAAAGAAAAATATTGTCTTATATATTATACATATGATAAAAACCATGAAAAACTAAGTTGAAAGGTAATAAAAATATGCTGAGTGAAAATACAAAAAGACATAAGTATTTTCTATAATCAGTAAAGAAAAGAAGGAAGACAAACAAATAGAAAAATAATAAATAAAGAAAATAAAATAGCCACTCATGGAATAATTGACAAATAAGTAACAGAACAGGTGCTCCATCTCACAGGTAATATTGAAAGAGTTAGTTAAAACAATAAAAGAACATCTGTGCCTATTAAAAATTGATAATACAATATATTAGTAAGGGTATGAAGAAAGGCATAATGTATTGTATATGTGGATACTAATTAACAGCTTTTGTAGAAAGTATCTATACTTGAGGATTTAGAAGATGCATACTATTTGACATGGAAGTTTCTCTTCTCTATTTCTACCTTATAGAATATTCAAATCCATTCACGGAGGTGTATATGTAATAAAGTTTCATGTAACATTTTCTACAGCAAAACACTAGCCAAAACTGTCTGGAAAGATACAATCCAAAATGTTATTAGTGTAACTGAAAAGGTAAAAAAATTAGGAGAAAGGATTATGGAATCAGTTTTTATTCAATGTGCTTTTATTTTTTATATTTTTTTTATTTTTCAACTATGAATTCTTACATTAATTGTGAAAATCTTGAATTTTAAAAGTGATAAAGTAGAAGTGCAGAAATGACTCATCCTCTCTGAAAGTACAAATATACTTCTCAGAAAAATAAAAATGGATGTACATAGTCATATCATGTTTCATTTTGATTTCCTGAACATCAGTTAAAAAGTAGCTCAGTGTATAGGCTATTTCTTCACAGTATATATGAGGGATACCATATGTTGCAGGAAAATCCAATCAAAATAGAGGGGAAAAGAAAATCACTAATAGTTTCTGAATTAACTCTTCATCTTTTCATCAAAATTAATTCCACTTGAAATCAAGTCAAAGAAGGTGCTTGTCAACCTCCTCCCCATGCAGATGAAGCTCCGACATTCAAAATAACTACATCAAATTTACAAGTTATCTTACATACGCATTTCACTTAACAAACAGACCAGTGTCAGGAGCACACGATATTTACTTGCATGTTGCAGGTAAAAAGTAGATGCACCAGGATGTCGACTACATCATTTCTCTTCTGCCAGTTTGAGATCAACACTAAGTATAATTCTTCTCACAAATAAAGAAAAACCGCTTGGTGCACACTGAGGCAGCTACTTTGTTTGCTGCAACATATGCACAGTTGTTGTTGTTTATGTTTGAATTCTGCAGATTTCTGTTAAAGAGGGGAAAAAGAAAAATTGAGTCTAATATTCATAAATCATATTTCCAGTAGATATACTACTATAGACAAGGAGGGATTATATGTTTAGCTATCTCTCTGTTTATTCACTTAACAAACATTTCTAAAGTATTATCATAATGCTAAGATTCTGAAATACAGATTCAGAGTAAATCTATTTCTGTCCTCAAGGAATTTACACAAAGAGAGGGAAGGATACATTATTTGGCACAGAGGAGTGGCTTCTAACTCAGATAAGGGGGAAAGAGTTTGCCAGGGAACGCAGTTTTGATGTGGGAAGATTTTAGCTGAGTCTTAAGGAAGACATGCCACTTAGTGCAGAACCCCTACATAGAATGTGATGCATAGTTTATGAGTGATTAAATCAAAGTGTGCACAAATAAATAAATGATATAATTATCTCAAATTAGTGACCCAGAAAAAAACATAATTAAAAAGATGCATGTACCCAATGTTCATTGCAGCATTATTTACAATAAACAAGAGTGGAAATAACCTAAATGTCCATCAACAGAGGAAAGGATAAACAAGATATAGTACATATATACCATAGAATATTACTCAGCTATAAAAAAGAATGACTTGGGTCATTTGTAGAGACGTGAATAGACCTAGAGACTGTCATACAGAATGAAGAAAGTCCGAAAGAAAAAAACACAAATATTGTACATTAACACACATATACAGAATCTGGAAAAATTGGTGAAGGTAGAAATAGAGACACAGATGTAGAGAACAAACATTTGGACACCAAAGGGGAAACGGGGCTGGGTGGGATGAATTGGGAGGTTGGTATTGACATATATACACTCTTCCTACTATGTATAAAATAGGTCACTAATAAGAACTTCCTGTATAGCACAGGGAACCCTCCTCAATGCTCTGTGGTAACCTAAATGGAAAAGAAATCCAAAAAGGAGGGAATTTGTGTTGATGTGAGATTTACGTGTGTATACATAGCTGACTGACTTCTCTGTGCAGTAGAAACTAACACAGCATCGTAAAGCAACTACAGTGGTGGTGGTTTAGTCGCTAAGCCATGTCCAACTCTTCCGACCCCATGAACTGTAGCCCGCCAGGCTCCTCTGTCCATAGGATTTTCCAGGCAAGAATACTGGAGTGGGTTGCCATTTCCTTCTCCAGCAGATCTTCGTGACCCAGAGATCAAACCCTGGTCTCCTGCATTGCAGGCAGATTCTTTACTGACTGAGCTACCAAGCAACCAAAAATAAAATAAATTAATGATTAGGATATAACCAGATGAAGAGTGAAATCCAGGCAAAGGATAAACTATGTGCAACTGTGCAGAAATATAAAAGAGTGTATCTCATGTGATTAACTGCAAATTTGGAACAAATGTTTATTATAGCAAATAAAAAAGCATTTTAAACACTAGTGTAGTGTAAAAAGGACCAAATTCAGAAGTAGGTGACCTGGTCCTCAGCCCATCTCTGTCATTAATAGTTATTAAGACCTTTTAATTTATGTATTAATAGTATCTGTGGAGAAAATATATATATATATATATATATATACATATATATATATATAATCTTAAAGATTATGATAGAAAACTCATCATGAAAAATGAGGAAAAACATAGGACACAGAGTCCAATACAATTCATTTTCAGATTGCTTCTTAATGGTGTATACTATTTGTAATATGAAATGGGCTTTGCTAGACAGTGAAGAAATCTAGATAAACAGTGAAGATATTTGATTTAGATGATGGAAGTAGTCATTGAGGGCTTCCCTGGTGGTCAAACAGTAAAGAATCTGCCTGCCAATGCAGGAGAAATGGGTTCGATACCTGGATGGGGTAGATCCCCTGGGTGGTGGGGGTGGGGTGGGAATGGCAAGCCACTCCAATATTCTTGCGTGGGAAATCCCATGGACAGAGGAGACTGGCGGTCTACAGTCTATGGGATGTCAGAGTCACAACAACCTAGCTACTAAAACAACAACAGCAACTAGTCACTGAAATCCTACATTTCCAGCTACCCTCTATTTATGCCTAGAAAATTCATTAATATCCATATTGATAATTTTTAAATTGCTAAGCAACCATCAAGTATTATGTGTTTTGTGCTGTGGATTAACAAAAGATGAGAAACAATATTCTAGATTGGATGTGAGATGGTAAAAGAAAACAAAATACTATTTAGGAGCATAGAAGGGGAACTAATTTCAAAGCAGGAGATCAAGAATGACTTCAAAGAGAAAACAAATTTTAACTGAAAGTATTACTGGTTGAGGAAACCACATGAATACAAGTACAGAAGCATGGAAGTCAGCAGTGTTTTTTCTAATGCCAAGGATATTTTACAAAATTAAAATTAGTCTTAGAATTGCTCTCGTGGTCAGAAAATCTGGCTTAGTGAAACTTATCTATGCAATTCATTTCCATAGTTAACAAGTAAGCTGAAGCTTTCAAATATTTTGGATACTTACAGTTTATTTTCTAGCAAAGAACCATCTTCCCACTTCCAGGGGCTGACAATTCCTTTTCGAGATAATCCAATCCAAGAAAAATAAGACACCAAAGACTGAATAAATTCCTGTGGAGGAAGAACCCTACATGTAATTTAATCCCTAGTCTCTTTTTTAGCAATAAAAAATGAAAATAACATGAACGCACACTGCCATATTTAAAATGGATAACCAGGAAGGACCTAGAACATGGAACTCAGCTCAATGTCATGTGGCAGCCTGAGTGACAGGGAAGTTTGGGGGAGAGTGCACGTGTAGAGTTATGGCTGAGTCCCTTTGCTGTTCATCTGAAACTGCCACAACATTGTGTGTTAATTGGCTACACCCCGATACAGAGGGAGGTGGGAGGGGGGATCGGGATTGGGAATACATGTAAATTCATGGCTGATTCAAAGAATAAAAAAAATAAAATAAAAAAAAATTAAAAAAAAAGAATGTGAACACAAACAACTATAATTTGATTTTTACCATAACATTTTCTTTACATTTTCAACTAGGGTTGTTTATTGTTGCCTAATCATTCCTTGGGCTGCCCTGGTGGAAGGAAACACAAGAGACGTGGGTTTGATCCCTGCGTTGGGAAGATCCCCTGGAGAAGGGAAGGGCTACCCACTCCAATATGTGCCAAAAGTATCAACATATTAAAAGATCCATTATTATAAAAGGACTTCAAAACAGAGCAACATGAAAAAGAGGGCAACTCCCATGATGGTTTCATGAGAGATGCCTTTTTGTTCAGAAACCTCAGTTTGCTTCCTAGAGCAGACACAGAGCATCGTTACCAGAACTTAATGTTTTTTCTGAGACAGAGCTAAAACTAAGACACTAATTCCCACCAACAAGGATTTCTTTTTATTTACTACAAAGGTTTCTATTTGACTTGAAAAGACAAGTCATTGTCATTTAACAGACACACAATTTTCAGATGTTCTTTAAAAAATTATTAGCAATTTTCTCTTGCGTACAAAAAAATATGGGGAAAATTTCCAACTTCAGAACTCATTACCTGTTCATCCTCATCTTCTATCTTCAACAGATGGGAGCCCTGGTTGGAGCAGAATTTCCGACTCTCTTCGAAGGTTTTAAGTATATCAGAAAAATAGTAGCATTTCTCTTCACAGCAAGACCATTTGTTTTTGTATTCTTCCCTGTAATTTTCTTAAAAAAAAAAAAAAAAGTTTTTAAGTTTGTCTAATTCTTTTCCTGGGAAGATTTGCTCCAGACATCCATCCCAGCTCTACAGGTCTTATTACTTTCCATGAGCTCTGAGGACATCATTGCTAACTCAAAAGGCAAAATAACGTTATCTGTCATTGAGAGGGAAAGGGTACTTTTCTTTTTCTGCAAAGTTTTCTGCAAGATGCCATGGGCACCAGGACAGGAATGCAGAAGTAGGAAATATTTAGGAGCGTAAAAACTGTATTGCTTTTAATATTTAATTTTTGTATCAATACTAACAATGTTTTTCCTCCAGGAACTCTCTGGCTTCATCAAAGTACAGCGATTATTAGTTTGGGCTTCCCCGGTGGGTCAGTGGTAAAGAATTCGCACGCCAATGCAGGAGACAAAAGAGACATGGGGTCGACCCCTGGGTCAAGAAGTTCCCCTGGATGAGGAAATGGCAACCCACTGCAGTATTCTTGCCTGGGAAAACCCATCGACAGAGGAACCTGGTGGGATACAGTCCATGGGGTTGCAAACAGTTGGACACGACTTAGCGACTAAACCACAACAGCAATTATTAGTTTAAATAAAGAAAATAATCCATTTCTCCTTTCTCCAACCCATCAAATTTTGCCATCTGAAAATGCAAGAAAAAAAATATAGTTACTAAAAAAGCATCTTTATTTTCATAGAAGACAAAACCAAAGTAACTAAATTATATTCTAGCAAGAATATTTTAAGCAAAGAGTTGCTGGTGATATGCAAAACAGACAGAAGATTAAAGTCCCACCGGAGTGCTTATCACAACTGGTAGATGGATATAGAAAAGAGTCTTATTGAATTCACTGTTGGCCTGGAGAAACTTCAGGGAAGCTCTCTGAATTTTCAGGTTATCCATGACTTTGAGAGATAGCGTGGGATTGCTTGCAAGGTGAATTTTACCTATACAAACAAGTCAGGAGTTGGGATATGTTTCAAGGGACTTGACTTAGCAAAGTGATACATAGGACAGTTGTTGCTATTTGGTCCCTTAAGCTTTACCCGACTGTTTTTGCAACCCCATGCAACCCCAATAAGCCTGTCAGGCTCCTGGGTCCATGGGATTTCCCAGGCAAGAATACTGGAATGGGTGACCATTTCCTTCTCCAGATCTTCCTGACCAAACAATCAAACATGCATCTCCCGCATTAGCAGGCAGATTCTTTACTGCTGAGCCACCTGGGAAGTGCCATAAGACAGTATCATTTCACAAAGGATTAGGGGAAAATACTGTCTTATAAAGAAGTAGGAAACTACTAAGCAATTATACTATATCTTATGCATAACATATAAATTAAATGTACTGAAAGATTTCCTTTGCTGATTGATATGACTCTGAAAGAAACTCAAAAATTATTTTACTTCTTATTTGCAAAGTCAGTTAACTGACAGACCAATAAACAGAAACTACTAAATTTTGATTCTCTCCAGTTCAAAAATGCAAGCAGACCATGTGGCAAGAAATTGTATCTTCTTGAATGAAAAATACCTCTACCATACTTCACTTTTGTAGATCATGACTTTAATAATACAATGGAGATTGCCTGGCAATAACTCATTATACCAACTTTTAATTATGAGTTCTTGTACGTTACTACATACCTGAGTTTAACCGATCCTTTGAAAAGCATTTATTTTTCATAGGAGTCCTGGATTTCTCATGTTCCTGTGTGCCATTATCCAACAAGTTCTGATCATATTCCTGAGTGCCATTATCCAACATGTTCTGATAATTAAAAGAATTTTGAAAATCTGAAAATCATCAGCAGAAGACACTTAGTTTAACAGGTAAAATATAAACTTGTTACACTAAAATTTTCATTTTCAAAATGAAGAAAATATATATAATATTTAAAATCAGAAAAAAATTAAAAATCTTCTCCCATAATTTCAATTTTGTTTCTCATATTTTAGAAACTCTATGAGAGAGTGAAATCATCAAATGTCAAGATAGTTCATTCTTGACTTTAGTCCCCTTCTCAAGACTAAACAGCAATCTGAAAAGGCTGTGTTGTTGTTTAGTCACTCAGTTGTGTCTGACTCTTTGTGACCCCATGAGCCTGCCAGGCTCCTCTGTCCACGGGATTCTTCAGGCAAGAATACTGGAGAGGGTTGCCATTTCCTCCTCCAGGGGATCTTCCTGACCCAAGGATCGAACCCATGTCTCTTTTGTCTCCTGCATTGACAGGCAGGTTCTTTGACACAAGTGCCACCTGGGAAGCCATGCAAATATCACCTGAAACTAACACAATATTGGATGTCAGTTATATTCCACATAAACAACTATTAAAAACTAAAGATTAAATTTAATCTTAAAAAGAATTTCTTCTTTGGACTCATGAATATTATTTTCTCAAGTCCTGAGAAACATCTGGAAATAAGAATGTTTCTGATGTCAGAGTTTGATTATCTCATTCGATTTACCCTTGGCTCTGCTTTTAGGAAAAGACAAAATGTTTAGATAAAATTTAACATAAAGAATGAAGTTTCTCAACCCAATCAAAACATGGGAAAAAGACCTAAACAGACATTTCTCCAAAGAAGACATACAGATGGCTAACAAACACATGAAAAGATGCTCAACATCACTCATTATCAAAGAAATGCAAATCAAACCCACAATGAAATATCACCTCACACTGGTCAGAATGGCTGCCATCAAAAAGTCTACAAACAATAAATGCTGGAGAAGGTGTGGAGGAAAGGGAACCCTCTGGCACTGTTGGTGGGAATGTAAATTGATACAACCACTATGGAAGATGGTATGGAGATTCCTTAAAAAAATGAGGAATAAAAACACCGTAAAACCCAGCAATCCCACTCCTAGGCATATACCCTAAGGAAATCAAAATTGAAAAAGACACATGTATCCCATTGCTCATTGCAGCACTATTTACAATAACTAGAACATGGAAGTAACCTAGATGTGTATCAACAGATGAATGGATAAAGGAGTTTTGGTATATATACACAGTGAAATATTACTCAGCCATAAAAAGGAATGGGTTTGAGTCAGTTCTGAGGTGGATGAATCTAGAACTTATTACACAGAGTGAAGTACATCAGAAAGAGAGAGATATATATCATATTATCATATTCTAACACACCTGTACAGAATCTAGAAAAATGGTACTGAAGAATTTACTTACAGGGTAACAGTGGAGAAACAGACATAGAGAATAGACTTATGGACATGAGGAGAGGGGTGAGATGTATGGAAAGAGTAACATGGAAACTTACATTACCTATGTAAAAAAGATAGCCAATGGGAATTTGCTGAATGGCTAAGAAACTCAAACAGGGCCTCTGTATCAAGCTGGGGCAGGGGCGGGAGGGCGGGGGTGAGGGATTTGGGAGGGAGGTTCAAAACGGAGGGGACGTTTGTATTATACCTATGGCTGATTCATGTTGAGGTTTGACAGAAAACAACAAAATTCTGTAAAGCAATTATACTCCAATTAAAAAATAAATAAATAAAAAGGGAATGAAGTTTTTGTAGAATACTTACACTTAGAAGCAAAAAATGCTGATATTCCCAAAAGGATGACACATATAATTCCTAGTGTTATTGCCACAATACATCCAGAAGATGCTGCTTGGAATGCTGTCAAAAGAATGTGTAAAGTGAAGATAAAGTGTCGCAAGGCTACAATCTAGTTAATATCATCTGAGCTTTTGTCTCACAAAAGCATACAGGTTAAGAATGAATTAGCACTGTCATGAAATAGCTATTGTAACCCACTCAGTTCACAGGGGTATCATTTCACTTATTAAAAAAAAAAAAAAGCTTACCATCTATTAGAAGTATTTGCCTCTGTTTTTAAATCATTGGTGCTCCCAATTTAAACATTATTTGGAGATGTAAGGGAAATGAGGGGAAGGGATGTAATTTTTCCATTTCTTTCCAAAGTGACATTTACTTTTTTAAAATCACCAATCCATTCATTCTTATCTTACAATATGCATGATATTTCCCTTATTTGGAACTGTGCGTGTGTGTTCAGTCATGTCTTTGTGACCCCATGAACTGTAGTCCTCCAGGCTCCTCTGTCCATGGAATATTCCAGGCAAGAATACTGCAGTAGGTTTCCATTTCCTACTTGCTCTTAAGTCTTATTACTTCTAGGGTAGAAAAGAAAAATACCAATAATAACAATATTGATTTTAAAATTTAGATGACTACTGGATCCCTTCCTAGTTGGTATTCAGAGGAGGCATGTCGTAAGAGAGTGTCTCTGAGTCAATAAACATAGAACTAAGAAATACTAATTACTATAGTCAATTAAGACCTAGTCAAGATTCAACTGAAAGACTAAGGGAAGAAATCACTTGCATTTCTATATACTAACAATGAAAAATCAGAAAGAACAACTAAGGAATCAATCCAATTCACCATTGCAACAAAAAGATTTAAATATCTAGGAATAAACTTACCTAAGGAGATGAAAGAACTGTACACAGAAAATTATAAGACACTGATAAAAAAAAAAATCAAAGATGACATAAACAGATGGAGAGATATTCCATATTCCTGGGTAAGAAGAATCAATATTGTGAAAATGACCATACTACCAAATACAATCTACAGATTCAATGCAATCTCTATCAAATTACCAATGGCATTTTTCACAGAACTAGAACAAAAAATTTCACAATTCATATGGAAACACAAAAGATGCCAAACAGCCAAAGCAATCTTGAGAAAGAAGAATGGAGCTGGAGGAATCAAGCTTCCTGACTTCAGGTTATACTATAAAGCTATAGTCATCAAGACACTATGGTAATGGCACAAAAACAGAAATATAGACCAATGGAACAAGATAGAAAACTCAGAAATAAACCCATACATCTATGGGTACCTTATTTTTGACAAAAGAGGCAAGAATATGCACTGGGGAAAAGACAGCCTCTTCAATAAATGGTGCTGGGAAAAATGGACAGCTACAAGCAAAAGAATGAAATTAGAACACTTCCTAACACCATACAGAAAGATAAACTCAAAATGGATTAAAGACCTAAATGTAAGACCAGAAACTATAAAACTATAAAACATAAGCAGAACACTTGATGACATAAATCAAAGCAAGATCCTCTATGATTTACCTCCTACAGTAACAGAAATAAAAATAAAAGTAAACAAGAGGGACCTGATTCAACTTAAAAGCTTTTGCACAGCAAAGGAAACTATAAGCAAGGTGAAAAGAAAGCCCTCAGAATGGGAGACAATAATAGAAAATGAAATAACTGACAAAAGATTAATTTCCAAAATATACAAGTAACTCATACAACTCAATACCAGAAAAACAAACAATCCAATCAAAAAGTGGGAAGATCACCTAAACAGACATTTCTCCAAAGAAGACATACAGATGGCTAACAAACATGAAAAGATGCTCAACTTTGCTCATTATTAGAGAAGTGAAAATCAAACTACAATGAGATATCACCTCACACCAGTCAGAATGGCCCTCATCAAAAAGTCTACAAACAGTAAGTGCTGAAGAGGGTGTGGAGAAGAGAGAACACTCTTGCGCAGTTGATGGGAATGTTAAATTGATACAGCCACTATGGAAGACTGTATGGAAATTCCTTAATAAACTAGGAATAAAACCACCATATGAATCGGCAATCCCACTCCTAAGCATATACCCTGAGGAAACCAAAATTGAAAGAGACACATGTTTATTGCAGTGCTATTTACAGTAGTTAGAACATGGAAGCAACCTAGATGCACATCAACAGATGAAAGGATAAAGAAGTGGAGGTATATATACACAATGGAATATTAATCAGCCATAAAAAGGAATGCATTTGAGACAGTTCTAATGAGGTGGATGAACCTAGAACCTATAATACATACTGAAGTGAGTCAGAAAGAAAAAGATAAATACCATATTCTAACACATATATGTGGAATCTAGAAAAATGGTACTGAAAGAATTTATTTACAGGGAAACAGTGGAGATACATAGGGAATAGACTTATGGATATGGGGAGAGGGGAGGATAGGGTGAAATGTATGGAAAGAGTAACATGGAAATTTATATTACTATTTATAAAATAGATAGCCAATGGGAATTTGCTCTATGGCTCAGAAAACTGAAACAGGGGCTCTGTATCAACCTAGAGGGGTGGGATGGGGAGGCAGATCGGAGGGAGGTTCAAAAGGGAGGGGATATATGTATACCTATGGCTGATTTACTTTGAGGTTTGACAGAGAACAGCAAAATTCTGTAAAGCAATTATCCTTCAATAAAAAAATAAATTAATTTTTTAAAAAAGAGGCTAAGGGAAGGACTCCCTGGTGGTCCAGTGGTTAAGACTTCGCCTTCCAATACAGGGGCTGCAGGTTTGATCCCTAGTCAGGGAGCTAAGATCCCACATGCTTCACAGCCAAACAACCAGAACATAAAACAGAAGCAATATTGTAACAAATTCAATAAAAGACTTTAAAAGGGGTACACTTCCAAAAAAAACAAAAAATCTTCAAAAAGAAAAACAGGCTAAAGGAGAAATTCCAGACTATGGCAATGGAGAAGGGAAGAAATAGCAAACACACTATAAGTCCTAGAAAGTCCTCTGAAGAAAAAAGCAGGTAGAAATTTGAAGGCAACCCTGATCTTATGTCCTGCTTTCATTTTGCTTAGGCAAGTCACAGTCACATCTAGTCTGAACTATCACAGAAGTCCTCTGACTGGTCTTCCTTTAGCACAGTGACTCAAAGTAGACACATACTACTGAAAAATATTTTTAATTAGTTGAGTGAATCACTCAGGGACAAACTGAGAAATTGATTATGTGGAAATTGTCCTGGTAGAAATTTCTTCTTTTCCATACCTCAAGAAGAAAATTGTGTAGTTTGGGGAAGAAAGTATTATTTGGAGTATTCTTTACATATAATTGCATATTTAATTAGTAATAACTCTCAAAAATTGAAAGATTATCATGTGGTAATGGCTCTTATAATCTCATTTAGTCCCAACAATCACTCTAAGATTGTTACTATTCTTATCTTACAGATGAGGAAACTGAGGTGTAGATACTCGTAATTAGGTAACTGGCCAACTGTTAGGTCAGTTACAAATTGGCACTTGCTGGCATCTACCTCTGCAAGGAATAAATCATGTAGAGCTGCAGCTGCTGACTTTCAACACTCCCTGAAAGGAGTTCAGGGTGGAGAGCAAAAATGAGGCAACCCTGTACTCTGGTGTGGAGGGGGCGGGGGATGGGGAGGGAAAACTGGCAAAACAGGTCTTCAGATAGTCAGGTATTTTTAGAAGCTGATTTTATAAGCCCAATTCTTCTAGCTCCTCCTATGTAGAAAAGCACTAAAATCCTTCATGGTGATGACTGTTCCTCATGAGATTAGCAGAAATCTTCTGGGAAAATATGTGCCTGATTGCATGTACTCTCCCTTCACAAAAATCATATATATACTGACCTTCCTTCTGTCTCTTTGGAGAAATTTCTGAGTTATCTGAGGTGCTGTCTCCTGGGCTACTGTCCTCATTTTGCCTCAAATAAAACTTAACTTGTAACTCTCACATTGTTTGTTTTTTAAGTCTACCATTACATTGCTAATTATTGATGGAATATACTACAACCCAGTTCTGACTACAAAATGCATTGAGCTTTGCCCCCAACTTCTTGTGATGATAGCTTGAAGTGAGGTGCTATTTTAGAGGAAAACAGGTATTTTTCTAAGAGAAATAATCTCAAGTTTAGTTTAGAATACCTACCTGTTGGATCCCTGAAAGTCAGAAAAACCCTGAGCTTTCTGCAAGAAATAAGCTATTCTCTCTTCCACACTGCCCTCAAAATCTCCAATGAGGTCATCCAGATAATTACTTCTACACTGCATAGTTTGAATAAATAGGATTAAAGAGCATTTTTTCTCATAGAAGACACATTAAAATTTAGGTACAATAATAGTTCTGGTGTTCTCTATGGTCTCCTAGAAGATAATGAAAAATTCCCAATGGTCTAACATTCAGAGCATGATGGAAATTTAAAATCTCACACATACCTTTATTTCTGTCATGTTCAGGAATTCTTTGTATTTGTTGAGTTGTTTGGATCTGAGGCTGAGAATGAAATCCTGCATTCCTGTAAGGCCTTTTTAACCTGTTATTCTGTGTTGCTTTATAGAAGAAAATGTCCTCAGCATTAATTAGCATATTGAGACAATTGCAGGAATAATCATTATCCCAGAGAAAAAAATACAGAGACCAGGGTGAGATGTGTTGTATCAAGAAACATTGTTCCTCAGACAATCAGGAGCAGATTGCACCTCCACATCCCCACCAACCCTCAGGATTGCTTACCCAGATTTTAGAATCTGGCAACATCTCTGGTTAAGATAAAAAGAGATTCAGCATGCATTTTAGAGCATGGGTTCCAGAACCAAGATTTCCAGGTTTAACCCTGGTTCTATTACTTATTTATGGAACTTAGGTTAGGCAACTTATTTAAATTCTTTATGACTTTTTTTTAATAAAATGAAGATAATGACAGGCTGTAAGTCATTAAATAGCTATGAGAACTTAGTGGATTAATATGTATAATGTGCTGAGGACCTTGCGTGTAGTAAGTTTCTATTAAATAGAGGAGGAATAAAGGGCTATAATGAGAATTCCAAGATGACTGTAACTATGCTTTGCCCAGAAAATTTCTGAGACCTAGTACTGCTCCAAAAATATATAATCAGCAGTTCCACATCTCAGTAAGCACTTAACCTTTACTTTTAAATAAAACACAACTAATTGTATTTGTTTTTGCTTTTAATTTTTTACTGTCCTCTTGTTTCATTCTCCAAAGTCCAGGGCATTCCTCCAGTTGACCACATCAAGAAAGGAAATATTCTAGCATTGTTAATTTATACTTAGTTAAGTTCTTCGAATTTTTTAAGTGTAAAAGGGCCCCAAAACCATGACATTCTTTTCAAAATAACTTGAAATATTTATATATTTAGTGACATCATTGAAGGACACTTTTAAATGACTATGTGTATAAATCTCCAGTCACAATATCACTATACATACAGTGTAGAAGCTCTACACTAGTCCAAAGGTAATAATGCAGAAATTGTATTGAGATCACATTTTAAGTAAAGAAAAAAAAAAATCCAGTCTCTAGACTGAATACAGAACTATTTCTAATCAAGCAAAGGGAAAAAAAGTGCAAAAGAAAAATATGCCAAAGTAACAAAGGTGATTTACCTCAGATATTGGAAGTGACAGTAGTTTTTTTCTAAAATGGGAATATATCTGTTTCCAAGTAGAAAAATACATGGCAAATTAAGATTAAAATATTTGTGTTTAAAAATAAATGGTATATGTTAATAAAGGATATATGTAAATGAGTTCAATTTAAGATACTAGGAGAAAATAAACGATAAGCAAAATTTCATTCAATAGAAAGTAAATAAACATAAAACAGGATCTACACATTTGAAACTGGTTCTTTTAAAAGAGTAATGAAATTCCTGACTACATGGATAAAAAGAAAGAAGGTAGGAATTAATCATATAAGGAATGGAGAAAAGACCAAAAATAGAAGAGAATTCAAAGATAAAAGCCTTATTCTTTTAAGCAAATATTTATGAGCACACAATGTGGTCCAGCTACTCTTCTAAGCATCAGAAATAAAGCATGTTTAAAAAAAAAAAATCCCTATTCTTATGGAACTAATATTACCAACATGGGGTGGGGGGGCATGAAGGAAAGGTGGGTAATAATTGAATAAGTTTTTAAAAATTATAGTTTAGTAGAAAATGGTAAGAAATAACTCAGGAAAGAAAGATACAGAGTGCTGAAGGGTTACAATTTATTTGAAAATTTAGATGAAATGAGCATATTCAATGAAACATTTAATTTACCAAAACTTATTCCTGAAGAAAAATTCTTTACGTTTAACAGATACTAGGATACAGCAGATGTTTACAGACTGGTGTATTTTCAGGTTGGTTGAGCTTGTGCCATGCTGGTTGTGAATATTTTGAATCTCATACCTGCCCATAGCCATTAATGAAAATGAGTCTAAAATATTCTCACAAAGAAAGCAATAGTTTCATACTGTTTTAAAAGCAAGTCCTAAAAGTTAAAAGAACAAATTATCCTAATATTACATAAATTCTTATAAACAATAAAAACACAAAAGTAGCATGAAGTCAGAGTGAGAGACAATCCACCATTTATTTTGTGAAGCTAGGAAGTCCTGCATCTGAGATAAGAGGAGAAAGGATATTCCTCCTTACCTTTCCTGTTATCACTCACAGTTTTCTTGATGTCACTTCCGAGTTGTTTTTGTGTTTGTGTGTGCAATCTTTTTTCTTTAGTTTTTTTTTTTTTTTTTTTTTTTGGCAGTGTTTGGTCTTCATTGCTGCATGGGCTTCTCTCTAGCTGCAGCGAGCATGGGCTACTCTCTAGTTGCGGCGCACAGGCTTCTCATTGCAGTGGTTCCTCTTGTAGAGCAGGGGCTCTAGGTACACGGGCTTCAGTAGCTGTGGCTCGTGGGCTTGAGAGCACAGGCTCAGTAGCTGTGATGCACCGCCTTAGTTGCTACGTGGGATCTTCCCACATCAAGGATCAAAACTGTGTCTCCTCCATTGGCAGGCAGATTCTTCACTGCTGAGCCACCAGGGAAGCCCTGTGTGTGTAATCCTCAATTGATTTGTATTCAGTATCTGTCTTTGGCCCCTTCTCTTCACCTGCATAATTTTTTTTAAATTTTTATTTTATATTGGAGTATAGTTGATTAATAAAAGTGTTAGTTTCAAGCATACAGCAAAGTGACTCAGTTATGCATGTACATGTATCTATTCTTTCTTAGATTCCTTCCCCATTTAGGTTATTATAGACTATTGAGCAGTGTTCCCTGCACTATGCTGATGAGTGATGTCTGCTGTCATGGCTTCATCTGTCACTTACATCCCTTTTGTTGTTCAGTTGCCAAGTCATGTCCAGTCCTTCACAACCCCATGGACTGCAGCACACCAGGCTTCTCTGTCCCTCACCATCTCCCAGAGTTTGCTCAAGTTCACATCAATTGAATCAGTGATGCCATCCAACCACCTCATCCTCTGTTCCCCTCTTCTCCTTTTGCCTTCAATCTTTCCCAGCACCAGGGTCTTTTCAAATTAGTCAGTTCTTCCCATCAGGTGGCCAAAGTATTGGAGTTTCAGCTTCAGCATCAGTCCTTCCAATGACTATTCAGGACTGATTTCCTTTAGGATGGACTGGTTGGATCTCCTTGCTGTCCAAGATATTCTCAACAGTCTTCTCCAACACCACAGTTCAAAAGCATCATTTCTTTGGCACTCAGCCTTCTTTATGGTCCAACTCTCACATCCATACATGACTATTAGAAAGACTATAGCCTTCACTATATGGACCTTTGTCAACAAAGAGATGTCTTTAGCTTTTTAACACAGTGTTCATGTTTGTTATAACTCTTCTGCCAAGAAGCAATCATCTTCTAATTTCATGGCTGCAGTCACCATCTGCAGTGATTTTAGAGCCCAAGAAGAGGAAATCTTACATCCTGTGTGTGTGTGTGTTGGTCACTCAGTCATGTTGGACTCTGATGACTTCCAAATTTCTATGCTTAGACACTATTGGTTTTCTAATCTGCAGGCTCACACATTCATCACAAGTATTGAAAACACATTGTCCAAAGCTATCCTCCTCACCTTGAGGCCCCTCCATCTGCCTTTCATATCCTGTCGAATGGCACCATAATTGACCAAGTCTCCCAAGTCAAAAGCCTAGAGATCATCTTGATTTCTCTGTCCTTTTACTCCCCTCATCCTACAATTTAAGAAACCTGATGATTCTACCCCATTAAGTCTCTCTGCTAAGTTCTCCCATTCCCATCCCTAATGCCACAGCTGTATTCTGAACACCGCTTTCTTTCCCAGATCCCTTGTAAGAGGTTGGCCTCCCTGCCTTCAGTCTCCTCAGTCCATCCAAATCCTGCTGGTTACTGTTCCGTCACCCCCACATGTCTATGCCTTATCTTCACCTGGAACATTCCTCCACTTCCTTCTCCATCAGACTTATCCCAATCAAGGAGTCTTTTCTGTTTAATCCACTTTTATTCTTAACCCAAAACTGCATCCTCCTTTGATCTCTCATCACCTCATTTATATTCTTATATACCATTTGTTCAGAGCTGTATACTTGCCATCTCTCTTGCTGCACAGTAAGATCCTTAAAGGTATAATTTCTCTCTTTTATCTATGCAGCATGAATCCTATCATAATGCTTAACACATGGTTCCATGCAAAAAATAATCGTTGAATGAAGAAATGAATGATGATCTTAATGAATGAAAGTTCATTTGAAATATATTTATTGAGCATATATACCAGACACTATTCTAAGTACTGATGATATATTACTTAACCTGGCCTTGTGGCAGTTCTTTTGCAATAGGCATGTGATTAATTATATTATGAATGGAATAGAAATGAGTCCGAGGAAGACAGGCTTCAAAACAGATATTGATTAATGCTAACACTGTCAATTTCACACTTAACTTTCCTCTCTTCATATCCTCCAGAATTAAATTTTGGAGAATAATAGGACTTTTCCATTTAAACCAGGATAATAAGAATACAAACACACACACACACACACACACACACACACACACACACACACACGTATGACAGCTTCTGTAAACAGAAACTCCAAAGTAAAGATCTTATGAAGTCTAAATATATATGCAAATATTTACCTTCTTCTTGAAATATTTCAGGTCTCTCACCTGTCCGCGGATCAGGAGCAACACGTGTTAACTTCACATACTCTGTCTTCTCTCCATCATTTCCTGGGAAATAAAGTAGAACAAATTCCATTCTCATCATAACAAGTGGATAAAATAACAGTCTGTGTTATAACTGAAATGGAGGTTAATAAACATTTTTTAAAAGATATCAATAATTCTAAAATGATATCTTAATAAAAGACTATAACAATTAATAACCATATAATATCATGCTTTATGGATAAGAATTTACTAAGTACTTACTGCTATATGTGTACTGAAAATCAACATCTTCAATGTTTCAATGTAGCATTCTGCAACCTCAACTTAACAATTGAATAAAAGTGTTGAAAAAAGAAAGTTGGGCATATTGCTAAGAAATTAAGGCAACAATAGTAACTTCTGAGTTGTCGGTTTTTGTTTTTTTGTTTCCATTTATTTTTATTAGTTGGAGGCTGATTACTTTACAATATTGTAGTGGTTTTTGTCATACATTGACATGAATCAGCCATGGATTTACATGTATTCCCCATTCCGATTCCCACTCCCATCTCCCTCTCCACCCGATTCCTCTGGGTCTTCCCAGTGCACCAGGCCCAAGCACTTGTCTCATGCATCCAGCCTGGGCTGGTGATCTGTTTCACCCTAGATAATATACACGTTTCGATGCTGTTGAATCTAGACATCTATACTGTTTATTATCATTGTTTATAACCAAAGAGTTGATCACATTGAACTGATATTTTTATAAATCAAGTCAAACATCCTGTCCAGAACATGCTGATCTGTATGTATTTAGAGCTAAACAATAATAACAATGAAAAAGAATTCCTCAATAAATAATTATTAAAATGTGCTCTGTATGGAAATCTGATATTCAGCTCTCCAAATGTGTGCAGGCCTTTGCGCTCATCCATTTCATTAAATTTCTGGGAGTTGACTGTCATTTTTAGACATAGTCAGTGACTATAATCTCTTCAGCAATGTGATAATAATAACAATAACGAACAACTCACAATGTCCCAGGTACTATTCCAGGTATTTATATGCATTCATTTATTTAATCCTCACAACAATTCTGTATAATAGAAACTATAAAGTTATATATCCCCATTTTATAAAAGTGTAAATAGAGGCACAGAAAAATCTACTGAGCTTTACATACATACATGGAAAAACAAATTCAAGTAATAATTATAAGTGCACAAGATACATGACTATATTCATATGTTTCTGGTAAAAAATTTAATTAATGATAAGAATATGTGACTTATTCCAAAAGTTTCCTAGGCACCATTTGTCTCTTGCTGGTGTTTGTATATGTATCTGTGTAACTCGTAGACCAAATTTCATTAAATGACAATAGAAAAAGAAAACTCAAATATCCTGCCATTATCATCAATGTAATCATTGTTCAAGATGTATACTTTACAGAAAACTATCTACAAAATCTACTACAAAACATGCAATGAAGCTTAATTCCCAAGAGCATAGGATAAATTATTAAACTGTACTTATGGCCAGTTATCCTGAGATCATCTCACCTCTGTGTGGTTTATGCCTCATGGTTTGGTATTCCAAGTTCTGGCAAGGAGTCTGTCTCATGAACCAAAAAGTTAGCAAAGTGACCTTATGAGCAGAGTAGGAAGAGTCTCACTGCTCTGTGATGTCTCCCACACAGGAAGCCTCCCCTTAGAGTCACATTCATGCTGTTCTTCCTTCACACAAGAGGTTAAAGGATGAGGATATTTAAAGCGTGCACAATATCAGATAATAAGGTCCTGTGTTCAACTAGCACATTTGAATCTGAGACCCACTATGGCTGAGCTATGATAATAGATGCATGAGAAGGTAGAAAATTTGACATTTTTTTTTTCAGAATTCTGGCCAATTTTATTTTAAGGATTGGATGCACCTTTTAAGGGATCTCTAACTTAAAAGGTGTAATTTGTACAGAAGCTCTTAAAATTATTTGTGTTTTTCCATGAAAGCAACACATTCCTTAATTAGCTCATTTAATGTGCATTTACTGATCACGTAATTTTATGCCAGGCTATGCTCTAAATTCTGAGGACAGAGCAGTCAACAAATATATCAAGTAAATTACCTCTTGGCTCATGGGATTCATATTACAGTGAGGTGGTGGACAGTAAACCAGTAAGTCAAGGGCATACTATACTAAATTGTGATTTTTAAAAACTAAGAAAAACATATTGGAAAAGAGGTGATAGTTTGGGGATAATAATGGAAGACCTCACTTGAGAAGGAAACACTTCAATAAAATTCTGAAAGATACTACAGGAGATCATGAGTCTAAATATATAATAGATTGTTAACTCCATGAGAATAGAAAGCATGTCTTATTATTCACGATATCAATAATTGAATAAATACATTTAGAGAAACTTCTATGTGTTTACCATTTTGTTAATCAATGAAATTATTTGGTATTCATAAACAAATGATAAATTATGAAAAAGAGATAAAATATATATGAATTGGGCTTCCCTGATGGCTCAGGGGATAAGAATCCACCTGCCAAGGCAGGAGACACGAGTCCAACACTTGGGTTGGGAAGATTCCCTGGAGAAGGAAATAGCAACCCACTCCAGTATTCTTTCCTGGGAAATCCCATGGACAGAGGAGCCTGGCAGGCTACAATCCATGGAGTCTCAAAGGAGTCAGAGTGTACTTACCAACTGAACAACAAAGAAGAGATAAATCAAAATTATTGAGAAAGAGATAAAAATACATTTGAATAGTTTAAGGCATTTCAAATATGTGAGTTGTACTTTATTTCTTAAGTTATTTCTTAGGTACCTTCCTATAACTCTAGCTATCCTCTCTTTTTATTTTCTAATTTTATACTCTAATGTATTCACTCCACTGAAACCACCATTTGACTTAAGCCAATCCCTTGCCCTCTCTGACCAGTTCTATCACTCTCACCTTCTGTCTTTCCAAATTATAGTGGGCTAAACGTTATGTATCTGTAAGGTTTCAGATGAAAAAATTAAATGACTTATTTAAGAAAGCTTTTGTTGATTCCTAAAAGATGCTGCTGTTAAAGTGCTAAACCCAATATGTCATCAAATTGGAAAACTCAGCAGTGGCCACAGGACTGGAAAAAGTCAGTTTTCATTCCAATTGCAAAGAAAGGCAATGCTGAAGAATGTTCAAATTACCACACAATTGCACTCATTTCACATACAAGCAAAGTAATGCTCAAAATTCTCCAAGCTAGGCTTCAACAGTATGTAAAGAGAGAATTTCCAGATGTTCAAGCTGGACTTAGAAAAGTCAGAGTAACTAGAGATCAAATCGCTGACATCCACTGAATCATAGAAAGAGCAAGAGAATTCTAGGAAAACATCTACTTCTGCTTCATTGACTATGCTAAAGCTTTTGACTGTGTGGATCACAAGAAGCTGGAAAATTCTTAGAGATGGGAGTGCCAGACCACCTTACCTGCCTCTTGAGAAACCTATATGCAGGTCAAGAAGCAACAGTTAGAACCAGATATGGAAAAAAAGACTGGTTCCAAATTGAGAAAGGAGTACATCAAGGCTGTATATTGTCACCCTGCTTATTTAGCTTCTATTAGAGAACATCCTGCAAAATGTTGGGCTGGATGAAACACAAGCTGGAATCAAGACTGCTGGGAGAAATATCAATAACCTCAGATATGCAGATGACACCACCCTTATGGCAGAAAGCAAAGAGGAACCAAAGAACCTCTTAATGAAGGTGAAAGAGGAGAGTGAAAAAGTTGGCTTAAGACTCAACATTCAAAAAATGAAGATCATGGCATCTGGTCCCATCACATCATGGCAAATAGATGGGAAAACAATGGAAATAGTGACAGACTTTATTTTCTTGGGCTCCAAAATCACTGTAGATGGTGAGTGCAGCCATGAAGTTAAGATGCTTGCTCCTTGGAAGAAAAGCTATGACCAACCTAGAGAGCATATTAAAATGCAGAGACATTACTTTGCTGACAAAGTCCATCTAGTCAAAGCTATGGTTTTTCCAGTAGTCGTGTATGGATGTAAGAGTTGGACCATAAAGAAGTCTGAGCACTGAAGAATTGATGTTTTTGAACTGTGGTGTTGGAGAGTCCCTTGGATTGCAAGATCAAACCAGTCAGTCGTAAAGGAAATCAATCCTGAATATTCATTGAAAGGACGAATGCTGAAGCTGAAGATCTGATACTTTGGCCACCTGTCGGGAAGAGCCAACTCATTTGAAAAGACCCTGATGCTGGGAAACACTGAGGGCAAAAGAAGAACAGAGTGACAGAGGATGAGATGGTTGGATGGCATCACCAACTCAATGGACATGAGCTTGAGCAAGCTCCGGGAGATGGAGAAGGACAGGGAGGCCTGGTGGTCTGCAGTTCATGGGGTTGCAAAGAATCAGACATGACTGAGCAACTGAACAACAACAAAGTTAGGTTATAATCTTTTTACATGCTCCCATTCCTCCAAATATTTCCCATAATAAAAATAGAATACAGGGGACTTCCTTGGTTGTCCAGTGGTTAAGACCTCACACTTCCAGTTCAGGGTGTGTGAGTTCAATGCCTGGTTGGGGAACTAAGATCCCACATGCTGCACACTGAGGCTAAAAATGTAAAAAAAAAAAAAAAAAAAAGTATGCATTAGAATTATTGCTTAATAGTCTCATTAGATTCTATCACCCAAGAGGTGTGAGTCTTACCTGACTTTCTCATTAATATATTCTTGCAATTCAAAGGATAATGCACATTATAAACACTGAATACATTTATGTGGCATTATCTAATAGACAAATAATCTTTGACTCTTTCTACCGAAATAGGGTCTCTTATCAACTTAGATTTTTATTTATTTGAGATCAAAGTTAAACCTAGGAATTTCATAAAGCTTTTAATATAAAGGTTCAAGCATCTCCCTAAATAAATATCATATTCATTTAAAATTTACATGCAATGATTGTCATCCTTTTCAAGAGTATAGTTTGATGTGTTTTAACACATATGTAGTTTGTACCCACATGCATAACAGAGATAGAGAAAATTTCTATCTCCCAAAAAGTTGCCTCATGCCCCTTTGTAGACAGTCCCATCACATCAACCTTGTCCCTGACAACTACTAATCTGATTTTTTTCTCTATAAGCTTTCCCTTTTCTGCAATATGAGTGAATTCATAATGATGTTTAGGTTTTTTATTATGACTTCTTTCTCTTTTCACAATGCTATTGAGACTTATGAATATTGTTGTATACATCAGTATTTCATTCCTTCTTATGGCTGAGATTATTCCATTGTATAAATCATTATTCATTTAACAATTGTTCTATTGCCATTCCTTCACAAGTTGGTGAACATATGAACTGTTTCTGGTGATAATGATAAAGTCATAACATTAATGGTATAGGGTTTTGTGTGGATGTCTGTTTTCATTTCTCCAGTGTGAATTTGTTGTTATTGTTTAGTCACTCAGTTGTGTCTGACTCTTTTGCGACCCTATGGACAGTAGCCCACCAGGCTCCTCTGTCCATGGGATTTCCCAGGCAAGAATACTGGAGCAGGTTGCCATTTCCTTCTCCAGGGCATCTTCCCAACCAGGAGATCAAACCCACATCTCCTGCATTGGCAGGTGGATTCTTTACCACTGAGCCACCTGGGAAGCCCCTAGTGTGAATACCTAGGTATTCATTTCTGGGTCATATGGTAAGTGTATATTGAACTTCATTAGAAATGTCTGTTTTCTAAAGTGGCTGTAGCATTTCACATTTGCATGAGGATTTTCAGATATCCCACACCTTCACCAGCACTTGGCATTGTTCATATTTTAAATTTTAGCCATTATGATAGGTGCATGTACCTTGTTGTGGCTTTAATTTGCATTCACTAATAACCAATCATTTTTCTAACCATCTTTTTGTCATCTGTAGATCTTCTTTGGTAAAGTATCTATTCAAATTATTTAACCATTGCTAATTGAGATTTATATAAACACACCATCAGTTGCTTATCACATGAGCCTCTCCATTGGGCAGCTCACAACATGGCAGCTGGCTTCCCTCAAGGTGAGTGAGTGAGAGAGAGAGCGCGCCCAAGACGGAAGCCTATTGCAGCACTACTTACAATAGCCTTGACATGGGGAAAAAAACCTAAATGTCCATCAGCAGAGACACGGATGAAAAAGACATGGTGTATGTATATGTATATAATGGAAGGAACTAAATGGAATTTATTATTAATGGAAGCCATTATATTAATGGAAGCCATTAAAAGGAATGACATCGTGTCATTTGCAGAGTGTGAATGGACCTAGAGATTATCATAGAGTACAGTAAGTCAGAAAGAGAAAAACAAATACCATATATTAAGGCATATATGTGGAATCTTGAAAATGGTACTGATAGATTTATTTGCAAAGCATAAATAGAGACACAGAAGTGGAGAACAAATGTATGGACGCTGAGGCAGAGAAAGGGGGAGGGAGGATGAACTGGGAGATTGGGATGGACATATAGACACTATCGATATTATGTACAAATAGATAACTAATGAGAATCTAAAGTTTAGCACAGAAAACTCTACTCAGTGCACCGTGGTGATGTAAATGAGAAGGAAACCCAAAAAAGGAGAGGATATGTACACATATGGATGACTCATTTTGCTGTACAGAAGGAACTGACACAGACGTGTAAAGCAACTCTACTCCAATTAAAAAAGAAGCAAATGCTTCTTGGCTGAGCAAGCAGAATGGAAAACAGCCTAAATTGTCTAACTGAAGATGAACTCACTGACTTTTACCATTCAAGCTTTGTTCTTCAGGATCCCACCAGCATGTATTTACCATCTTGTGTGGCTGGAGATGTCTGAGCTCTGTGATCAAACTGCTAGCCTGAGATCTGGAGACTGGTGCTTCACCTAAGCATCAGGAGTACATGTTCTTCTCTCCTTAACTGCTGCATTAAGGGAAAAAATAAATTTCTCTAAAGAGAAATGCACACATATTTAAAAATATGTGGAAGTCTAACCAAAGAAGTAACATATTGTTATTTTTACCACGTTTCCCAAGTGAGGCTTCCCTGGTGGCTCAGACGGTAAAGAATCTGCATGGAAGACCCAGGTTTGATTCCTGGGTCAGAAAGACCCCTCGAAGAAGGGCATGGTAACCCACTCCAGTATTCTTCCCTGGAGAATCCCATAGACAGAGGAGCCTGGCAGGCTACAGTCTGTGGGGTCAGAAAAAGTCAGACACAACCGAGTGAATCTCTGTCTGTCTGTGTCCCAGGTGGCTCAATGCTAAAGAATCTGCCTGACAATGTAGGAAACAGTAGCAGCAACAGCATACTTAGAAGAGAACCACAAATCAACACTTGTGTAGTTACAGAAGGGCAAAAATAGAAGACAGGAATCACAAAAGGCCACTTTAGAGGCTGCCTACCACACTCATATAGAAATATAGTTATACATGGACTATATAACCTATACATTTCATACAATTACTTATTACTTGTCATAGCTCTTTTGTAGATTCTTTGAGTAAACTATGTACAATCAGAAGCTCTGCAAATAAAAAAATTTGTCTTTCATTTTTTTCTAGTCTATGCATTGTATTTCTTATTCTTGATCAACTACATGGGCTGGAACCAATATAACTTTAAAAAAGGTAGGGAGAGTGTGTATCCTGGCTTTGTTTTCAATCTTAGGAGTAAAGGATTCAGTCTTTCACCTTTAAGTATGATGTGAGATACAGTTTTGTTTTGTTTTGTTTTTCTTTAGGTGTGATTGCTAGCAAGTTATCTTTGGTTCACAACTTTCTAAGACCTTTTATCAAGAATGAAAGTTGAATTTCCTCATGTATTTTTCTGTGTGGGGGCTTCCCTGGTGGCTCAGCAATAAAGAATCTGCCTGCAATGCAGGAGTCGAGGGTTTGATCCCTAGGTTGGGAAGATTCCCTGAGAAGGAAATGGCAACCCACTCCTGTACTCTTACCTAGAGAATACCAGGGACAGTGGAGCCTGGCACACTACAATCCATGGGGTCTTAAAGAGTTGGACACAACTTAGTGACTAAATAACAGCAACATAGTTATTCTTTTATACTGTGTTGAAATTGAGAATTACATTAACTGGTTTTCAAATGTTGAAACAAAATTGAATTCCTGGGACAAATCCCAGTAGGTCATGATGTGTTAGTAATTTTTATATTGCTGGATTGGATTTGCTAATATTTTGTTAAGAAATTTTGATCTAACCAGGACAGGGTCTGTAATTTTTTTTCTTTAATTTTTTTTTTTTTTTTGTGGTGAATGCTGGTGAATGTTCCATGCTCCATGTGCACATGAAAAGAATATGCTTTTTCTATTGTTGAGTAGACTATCAGACTATGTATGTCTGATATGCACTTTGGTTGCAAAATGCTCTTTCAGATTTTCTAAATCCTTACTGCTTTTTTTTTTTTTGCCTAAATATCCTGAAAAATTGCTGATAGAAGTATGGCAAAGTGTCCAAATGAAATTGAGGATTTGTCTATTTCCCCTTTCAATTATATCAATTTTTACTTTATATATTTTCAAATTCTTTTATTGGGTATATATGCACTTTGAATTTTTAGGCATTTTAATATGCTGATTCCGTCAACATTATGTAATATGTGTCTTTATCCCTATAGTAGTTAATGAAATTTTCTTTCAGTACTACAAAGAATGTCACTTTATCACCTTCCAGCTTGCATACTTTCAGGTGGGAAATCCATGATTCTTACTGTCTCAAAGCTCTTGGATGATCTGTCAAGTTTCACTCTTTTTTTATTCTTTGTGACTCACTTGGGATATTTCTGTTGATCTATCTTCAGGTTTACTAGGATTTTTTTTCTCTCTCTCATGTGTCCAGTTTTCTGACAAGCCCATGGAAGGGATGATTTATTTCTGATATCATAGTTTCTCCCATCTGATATTTCCATTTGACTCTTTTTTATATAATCTCCATCTCTCAGATAAAATTTCCCCATATACTCATGTATGCTTTCCTAAGTTTCCACTAGTGTTTGGACAAGTTAAAAGTTATTCTCAAAAAGTTTCATGATGCTAATTCCAACATCTTGAGCATACCTGAGTTTATTTCAGCTGTGTGCTTCCCTTGCAGCTCAGTCAGTAAAGAATCTCCTGCATTGCAGGAGACCTGGGATCGATTCCTGGATTGGGAAGATCCCATGGAGAAGAAATGGCAACCCACTCCAGTATTCTTGCCTGGAAAATCCCATGGACAGAGGAGCCAGGCAGACTACATGGCGTCACACGAGTCAGACATGACTTACCAACTAACCACCACCATTTTAACTTTTGGCAGTGGGTCATTTTCTTCCTTTTTTGCATATGTGTGTCAAATAATTTTTATTAAATGGCAAACATTGTATGTTTGGCCAGAAAAAAGATACCTCTTCTGTAAGACTAATAGTGTGGGACCTTGGGCTGGTTTATAGTTCATTGTTTCTAAGGTCATCTTTGTTACATGGTCATCCATAATGACCATTTTCAGCAATACGGTGCTGCAACCTAATGCTTACTGTGGGGTCTTGGTGACTGAAGGTTTTTTCTGAGTGTTTTTTTTTTAATCTTATTTATTTTAATTGGAGGCTAATCACTTTACAATATTGTAGTGGGTGGGTGTACATGTGTTCTGAGTATTTTGATTCAAGTCTACAATTTCAGCAGATCTGAAGGGGGTCTCTCTCCAAACTCTTGCCATCCTCCAGTGGTAAGCTTCTATAGCTTGTAACATCAAGTATGACAGTGTGGGAGACAGGAGAAATTCGAAGTTCTCTTGATCTAGTCTCAGTCTCAGACAGGTACTGTCTGCCTTAGCCTTGGGAGTGTGGCTTTCTCAGCATTCCTGCCTCTCCTCCTCAGTAGTCAAGCTCTTTCTTGTATCTGTCAGGGTCTTAGGCAGGAAAGAGTTTCCCTCTCTTCTGTAGGCATGGCAGAACCTGGTTTTACATATAGTATGTGGAATCCTTGGCCCTAGAGAGTTCTCTGCTTTTCTCTCAGGATTAAAGATAATTTTATTCTAGTCTTTCCTTGGCAGCATCATCTTTTTGTCTAGGACCAGTGATGAGTTGCCTGCTCTGCCTTGAGCAGTAGAAACTGCTGTTTGTGACTTGGTGCAAGGCTTGTGGTGGGAGCAATTGTGGTTTCCTTTCCTTTCAGTCCAGTTCAGTTCAGTCGCTCAGTCATGTCCGACTCTGTAACCCCATGAACCGCAGCACGCCAGGCCTCCCTGTCCATCACCAACTCCCGGAGACCACCCAAACCCATGTCCACTGAGTCAGTGATGTCATCCAACCATCTCATCCTCTGTTGTCCCTTTCTCCTCCTGCACTCAATCTTTCCCAGCATCAGTGTCTTTTCCAGTGAGTCAGCTCTTTGCATCAGGTGGCCAAAGTATTGGAGTTTCAGCTTCAATATTGGTCCTTCCAATGAACACCCAGGACCAATGTCCTTTAGGATGGGCTGGTTGAATCTCCTTGCAGTCCAAGGGACTCTCAAGAGTCTTCACCAACACCACAGTTCAAAAGCATTAATTCTTCTGTGCTCAGCTTTCTTCACAGTCCAACTCTCACATCCATAATGACCACTGGGAAAACCATAGCCTTGACTAGACAGACCTTTGTTGGCAAAGTAATGTCTCTGCTTTTTAACATGCTGTCTAGGTTGGTCATAACTTTCCTTCCAAGGAGTAAGTGTCTTTTAATTTCATGGCTGCAGTCACCATCAGCAGTGATTCTGGAGCCCAGAAAAATAAAGTCAGCCACTGTTTCCACTGTTTCCCCATCTCTTTGCCATTAAGTGATGGGACTGGATGCTATGACTTAGTTTTCTGAATGTTGAGTTTTAAGCCAACTTTTTGACTCTTCTCTTTCACTTTCATCAAGAGGCTCTTTAGTTCTTCATTTTCTGCCATAAGGGTGGTGTCATCTGCCTATCTGAGGTTATGATATTTGTCCCGGCAATCTTGATTACAGCTTGTGCTTCCTCCAGCCCAGTGTTTCTCATGATGTACTCTGCATATAAGTTAAATAAGTGGGTGACAATATACAGCCTTGACGTACTCCTTTTCCTATTTGGAACCAGTCTGTTGTTCCATGTCCAGTTCTAACTGTTGCTTCCTGACCTGCATATAGATTTCTCAGGAGGCAGGTCAGGTGGTCTGGTATTCCCATCTCTTTAAGAATTTTTCACAGTTTATTGTGATCCACACAGTCAAAGGCTTTCCTTTGATCAGCTACAAAGAGACTTTGCTTTTAGCCATCTCCTGGCATCACTTCATTTTCTGAGACCAGGAGGGAGATAGGGAGGCTTATCTTACCTCTTCTAAAATGGAAGACAGTTTTTGCTACTATTCTTTCCCCAACAGCCATTCCTGGGAGTAGGAGTTTCCCAGCCCTCCCTCAATGTCTCAAAGTTTTGCTTCATGTGAGAAAAAGATCTGGGAAATGGTGATGTTTCATGCCTCTCCATCACTAAGGGGCTTGCCTGGGTCTCCTACTCTGCCCCAGTCTGTCTCATGAGCTCCCACTGGAGGTCTGTTGAAAAGACCTGGTGAAAAAGAGTGGACTCCCTTTATGTTAAGGATCCTCGGGATTCTAAACTGTCAAGATAGCCCACATTCATCCTTTTAGAGTTTGTTAAAGGGACTTCCCTGGTGGTACAGTGGCTAAGACTCCATGCTGTCTATGCAGGGAGCCTGGCTTCAATCCCCGGTCAAAGAACTAGATCCCACATGACTTGACCTAGAGTTTGCATGCCACAACAAAGACCTTGTGCAGCCAAATTAAAAAAAAAAAAAAATTTAAGAGTTTGTTAAAATATCTGCTATTTTTATCTTATCCACTTTTATGGCAGCCACTGTTTCTCCCCTGACACAGATTAAGCTCTTTATGAGTTCTATCTTTCCTCGGGGTGGATTTGTGGGGGGAGGGAGAGCTTGTCCCTCTTTGGCACCGTTTACTTTGTGACTGTGTCACTCTGACAAGCTCAAATAAAGTTAACATTTTGTAGATGATCTAGATTTTCCTTGTCAGAGTGAGAAAGACTTTTTGATGTGGCCTTCTATGTTCTAAGCAGAAGAGTATGTAAGATGATTTTTTTCAGTCAACTAGCTCAGTTTCTTTAAAAATGTATTTCTGAATTAGCATTATTGGATTGCTCTGCTAAGATAAAAAAAAAAACACTGTGAAAATAATTGCATTTTTGGATGGCTTTTCAATGATGGCATTCTAGTAAGTGAATTATAGGCTGTATGTATATCCTTTATATACAGACACTTATAAAACAATAAAAAAATTAGTGGCAACTTTGCTGAGTCACTGTGGCTCCCTTAACAAAAATTTGAATCAAATTAAGGAAATCATGCATAGAAAATTAATGTGAAATAATTGATGGTGATCTTAAATTGACATAAATAAATAATTGATACTACACAAATCTGGAAATTATGATTACAGAACTCAGTATTAATTTCCTTTATCTACTGACAATCAACCATGTGGAATGTGCCTACAGTCATATGTTTATAGCTGTGTATTCATAACGATTATTTCTAATATTTTGTATTTTTAAAGCTTTATTCTTTGTATTTATCTGAAACGTTAAGTTTTTTGTAAAGAATCTATAATTTTTTTTTTAATTGTCAGTTTAATTAAACAGGAAAATAAGTAACAGCTAGAAGGGAGTTTAAAAGAATCTTTAAGTGATTATAGACAGAGAATTTTTTCTTTGTAATTTTATGCATTGTATTGACTTCTAATAATTTTAATTATAATCCAGATTTTTAATTATATACTGTCATGCATTTAAGGATGTTGAACAAACTTTTTTAGAAAATTCAAGTGTTATATTTGTGATCAAGTAGACTCTGGAGAAGAGTACATACAATAACTGCCGAATGTTGTTAAGAAACTCCAGAAATATGTTCAATAAAATGTAGAATTTTAAAGCAAAAGAAAAATGTATTTTAATTTTTGGTGATTATAAAATAAAACTACATTTGTACTGTGGATCATCAATTCTCTGTTGTCTTTGATTAGAGAGTAAAAGAAAAACCTATGACATATATAGGGCTTCCCTGGTGGCTCAGACAGTTAGGAATCTGCCTCCAATACAGGAGACCTGGGTTCAATCCCCAGATGGGGAAGATCCCCTGGAGAAGGGACTGGCAACCCATTCCAGTATTCTTGCCTGGAGGATTCCATAGAAAGAGAAGCCTGGTGGGCTATAGTTCATGGGGTCACAAGAGTTAGACATTACTGAGCCACTAACACTAACATAACATACATATGTTAAACACACTTGCCACAAATATTAAAATAGTATACATTTAAATATTTAATTTACAATATACACATTTAATGTATGGTTAAATACACACCATTCTAACTTAAATAGAAAATAGTACAAGAGAGGGGAACTAATCCCTTTTAAAATGGTGGTTAGTACTGATGATAAGTGGAAATTATAATGGAGTAATCACAGTTCAGGCATAAAAAATAGACTCAGCAACCATTGACGATCTGGTTTCAGACATGACTCTGCACTTCTGAGAACTTGTATTTTCTCCAAGCTGAATCAAACCCAAGGCCACTATCAGGCATATTTAGAACAACATCCACCAGCTGCAACATTAAGGTCTCAAGGTCCCCCCTGGTAACTATGCCACCATTTCAGGCCTCAACCATTCCTTGCTTAACAAGCACCCTTACTCCTTGCCAACTCCAATTATAATTCTTGACAAACAGCTTATGTAACTAACTGTGGCCTTGGAGTTTTGCGTTTATAGGCTTCCTGCATTTGGTAGTCCATCAGAACACGATTCAAGTACCTCTTGAATCTGTGTCTCCCAGACTGCAGTTCTAACAGACCCCAAATAAAAGCCTCTTTTATTTCAATCAGGTCTCCATTTCTAAAATGTTGGTGAACAGTGTTAATTAAAGGCACACAGAACTCAATAAATGTCTATTGCATAAAAAAAGAATATATGAACTAATTAATATATATATGAGGGAACTTATAAATATAGAAACAGAGTTATAGGGCTATTACTTGGGTTGTTTTCTAGTCCTCCAAGTTTTCCCTCCCTTTCACTCACCCTGAGAAGCACTCTTTCTTGCTCAGCCTGGGACAAAGCTGACACTACTTTGCAAAATCCCCTAGGAGGCTGAAGTGGAGGTACTTGTTGAGCTTGGTATTTTCCTCTAAGAACTGTGGAAGGAAAAAGCAGAAAAGCAGAGCACAAAATGAAATGGGAATGGAACTAATAAGAGATCCTTTCAACATAATGGAACAGAAAGTAAGAAATGACCCAATTGTCCGAGATCATGCATTTCCTACCACCTATCTAATTTCTTTGGGCAACTTACAGTTCTGAACACTTTTAAGCTCTCCTCAAGAGAAGGTGGGAAACTTGGATACCTTGTGTGGGGTTGGAATCACAAAGGGATAATTCTGACACCTGACCAAGATGGAAGTGAACTGAATTTCTTGTTTACAAGTTCCCTGGTGGCTCAGACAGTAAAGAATCTGCCTGCTAATGCAGAAAATCTGGATTCAATCCCTGGGTTGGGAAGATCCCCTAGAGAAGAGAATGGCTACCCACTCCAATATTCTTGTCTGGAGAATTCCATGAACAAAGGAGCCTGGCCAGCTGCAGTCTATGGGTCGCAAAGAGTCAGACAGAACTGAGCAACTAACAATAGTTTTAACAATAATTTCCATGTGAACAAGAGAAGAAGGAAAATTCTACTACAGAATAAAAGAATGAACTTTAATAAGAGAAAAGATATAGAAACTTTCATTCTGAGAGCAGACTGTATCAGGGAAATAACAATCAGGAAACATAACTTTGAAATGGAAATGCTAGTTGGAACCTTGTCTGAAGAAATATACAGCAATTTCTCTTTTCAAAGAATGCAATTCCAAGAAAGGAATTCTCAGACTGATGCACTCAGAGGGCATTGGTTAATGTAATTAATGGGTTGCAAATGAGTAGCACAGGATTTAGCAACTACGCAACAACAAAATCATAATTAATACTTACACTGTGAAATAATTAAACATAAACAAGAGCAGAGGTCCTTTAGCATGGTCCCTGGGACCAGAAGCATTGTATCACCTGAGAACTGTTAAAAATGCAAATTCCATGGCCACACCCCAGAATCACTGAATCATAAACTCTTGAGATGGAGCTCAACATTCTGTATTTTCACAAATTCTCCAGATGGTTCTGATGCAAGCTAAAGTTTGAAATCCACTGATACTAACATTGGAAGCAAATGAGTCACAGCTATTAGCAGTCCCTCCCTTTAAGCCCATGTGTAGGAGAAACAAAAAAATGAGAAGCCAAAAGGCTGAATAACTCAGAAGTTAATCATAGTTCAGAAGTTAGGATGTACCTAAAGATAAAAGTCTTTCTTAACCTAGATACAAAATGGGAGCGAATATGTTGAATCATTTATGCCACTTCCCATTATGTTTTTAAAGAATAACAACCAGGCTGAATTGCAACTCTATGTTTTTGCCTTCATCTCAAGTTTTGATACCTGAAAAAGGTAAACTCCAGGTCCAGACTAATAAAGCATTACTCCTCACTTGATAGCAATGCACCAAGATCAAGCATGATGCTAGAGAGATTCAATTCAGCCTAAGTAGAGATGAAGCCCTGAACTCACTGTTCAGTCATACATCCTAGTGACTTCTCCTCTTAGTGAATTTACATTTGCAATTTTTCATGCTCACCTAGTTTCCTACCAGCACCTCACCCTTCTTAGCCCACTTTCTCTGGTTATGAATTAGTTAAAGTTCAGGGAATGTCATTGTTGGACATTACTTTATCAAAGTGTATTTGAACCAATAGTAAAATTCAAATGATAATTAAATAACACATAAGTGAGTTTTAGATCACCTGTTGTTTGTCTCAATCTGACCCCCCACTATCACAAGGACAATTAAAAGTACATTCTAAAAGACATAGCAAAATGCTCTATGAAAATGAAACATAAAAATAGACCCAGACACTTCCTGAGAGGTTGTCAACATATCTAGCTCAGCAGAGGAAGAAAAGTAGCTGGAGGTACCTCACTATGTGAGCTAAAACCACACAGGAAATCTCAAACTCAAGGAGCTCAGGGTACTGCAAGGCTCAGGGTGATGTACATTTCACTGTGCAAGGCAGGGTGACCCTGACAAGTACTTCCTCTCTTTCCTCACTTTCATGCAAGGTCTAGAAACAATGAAACAAAAGGTAAAACTTTTAAATATTACTGATTTGAGATCTACCTTTAAATCCCTGGCTCACTTTAAATTTGGCATCTCGAGAATGGATTCCAGTACAGTTAACAGTAAGAAACATACACATGAGAATCTGATATTATATTAAAGCGTCTGATGATTGCAAATGGAGTGTTTGATCCAGAAGTTGTTGTTTTGTGTGTACGTGCTCAGTCCTGTCTGACTCTTTGTGACCCTATGGACTGTAGCCCACCCGGCTCCTCTCTCCATGGGATTCTCCAGGCAAGAATACTGCAGTGGGTTGCCATTTCCTTCTCCAGGGGATCTTCCCAACCCGGGGATCCAACCTGTGCCTCCTGCATCTCCTGCATTGGCAGGTGAATTCTTTAACACTGAGCCACCTGGGAAGCCCCTATTGTGTTTTTAGAGTAGTTTTTTCCTTTGTTCAGAGATGAGTAAGTATGGGCCAATTCTTTTTGTTGTCATCTATCGTCTATTGTTTACTAAGTGAAGCAAACTAGCATTTAGAAAATCCATGTGTTATATATGGAATTTAGAAAGATGGTAATGATAACCCTATATGCAAAACAGAAAAAGAGATACAGATGTACAGAACAGACTTTTGACTCTGTGGGAGAAGGCGAGGGTGGGATGTTTCGAGAGAACAGCATGTATATTATCCATAGTGAAACAGATCACCAGCCCAGGTGGGATGCATGAGACAAGTGCTCGGGCCTGGTGCACTGGGAAGACCCAGAGGAATCGGGTGGAGAGGGAGGTGGGAGGGGGGATCGGGATGGGGAATACATGTAACTCCATGGCTGATTCGTGTCAACGTATGACAAAACCCACTGGAATGTTGTGAGGTAATTAGCCTCCAACTAATGGAAAATAAAGAAAAATAAAATAAAATAAAATAAAATGGTTAAAATGACAAAAAAAAAAAAAAAGAAAATCCATGTGTCAAGCATAGTTTGGGGGGTTGGGGGTATTTTTGTTATTGTTGCTGTTCCACTTAAGCCACTTCATCTATTCCTCAACAAACTGGATAATAGACTGTTTTCTTCATTTTACTGATGAAGAAACTCAGATGTAGGAGCATTAAGTGACTCACAAAAGGGCACACAGATGCATATCTGTGACTTTATGTAGAATATTTATATTTACTTTTAAAGAGCTCCCTTGTGGCTCAGATGGTAAAAGACTCTGCCTGCAATGCAAGGGACCCAGGTTCCATCCCTGAGTTGGGAAGATCCCCTAGAGAAGGAAATGGCAACCCACTCCAGTATTCCTGTCTGAGAAATCCCATGGACAGAGGAGCCTGGTGGGCTACAGTCCATGGGGTCACAAAGAGTCGGTCATGACTAAGTGACCTACACTTTCACTTCACTTTTGCTTTTACAGATAAAGAATAATGTGTACATTAAGGTAATGAGAATTATGTGCACATTCTCATGCCACATTTCTGTTAATAACAGAAAATGTTTCATGAAATTCCAAAAACCAAAACAAAAATACTGGACTTTCCACAGAATCATTTTGCTTTTTACATTCAAAAGCTATCATGCACAAAATTTAATTATGAGAGACAGGAACAAACTGGGCAGACTAGATTTTTGCCTCCAGATGACCAGTATGAGCTCACAATGATATCGGGAAATGAATGAAGAGAGAGGAAGTGGCTAGTTCAGGGGTCTAAAAGTAGGCAGGCGGGGAGTTTCTAGAGAACAATGTGGGGTGAGGAGAGAACCACCAAGCTCCGGCACGGTTTGCAGCCTAAATTAGTGCCGGCTAAAAACTGTCGTTCACCATCTGGTTCTGACAAGGATGAAGTCACTGGCCCCTGCGGTCCTGACCCTGAACAGACTCTGAAAGGGGTCCAAGGTGGAGATCAGGAGTGAGCCCTCTGTGCTCTGAGAAAAATTGGCAGAATAGGTCTTCACATAGTTAGATATTTTTAGAAGAGTTTATGAGCCCAATTTTTTGCATCTTCTGATATCTAGAAGAGCACTAAAATCATTAAAGGAGATATTGCTCCTCATGAATAGCAGCAACCTTCTTGTGACTAGTAGCAAACCTCTGCCAAAACGTGTGCTTAACTACACAAATCCCCCCTTCACTAATATATATATACATAGATAGATAGATAGCTATGTATATATACCGATCTTACTCCCCACTTCTTTGGAGCATTTTCTCAGAACTATCTGCCATGCTGTCTCTTGGGCTGTAGTGCTCATTTGGCCCAAATAAAACTCAACTCACAACACTCATGTTGTGCATTTTTTTTTCACTGAACATAAGGAAAGCTATGCTTTGTTGAGAGCATTTGCATTCACTATTCTTCCTTCAAAACAATTGTCCAATATCTCCCTTATCAGTACGGCATCTTAAATGTTTAGCAAGCGAAAGGCCATGGATCAGACCTGTTATTCATAGGGAGAAAGATCCACCCCCCTCCACCCTCACCCCCACCCCCTCCCACCTCACCCCGCAATCTCCCTAACACACTCTCAGGCCCACAGTCCAGCAATACTTTAGTGGCCTGTGGGGCTCAGAACTTCACACCCCAGTGCTACTCCATACTCACATCCCTCTAGAGAGAAGAAAAGCAACCCAAAATGCAGGGTTTTTGTTAAAGGGTAATGCCTCTCCAAAAAGAGCTGCCCACGTGTTTTCCTTCTTCACACATACACTCTGTTGTGTTAAACCAGAGAAGAGGGAAAAGCTTTGAAAATCTGTTACTAAAACTCATCTCAGCCTCACAATCGAAATGCTGGTAACCTCAGACAAGCAAGTTTTTCATAGCAGTTGTTCTGTATCATCCTCCACCTTAATCACAGCAGCAACAATCCATTTCTCACAGGTAGATAATATCTTTGCCAACAGAATGGTACTCATAACCATTGGATAGATAATGTAAATATTATTTACTTGTGTTTCATGGCTGTTCTTGGAAATTCTTAATGAAAAATATGTGTAAAGTTCAGTAAATCACAGTCACAAATCAAATATTGGAGACCAAAATGGAGAACTGAGGGAATTCCCTGGTCCAGGGTTTAGGACTCTGCAGTTTCACTGAGAGGGTCTGGGTTCAATACATCTCTGGACTGGGAACTAGGATCCTGCAAGCCCCGGGTGATGCGGGGGGAAAAAAAAAAAAAAAAAACCTGGGAGAATTGAGTCTAACGAATGAGAGAAAGAAAACGTATCAGACCATTAGTAGTCTTATTCATTGCACCTGTCATATTATTTTATATAGTATCTGTTTATATGTCTCTCTCTCTCCAAGTTGACTGTATGTTCAGTAAAGACAAAAATTGTGTCTTATTTTCTTTTGTATAAACATCACCCAGTGTGATGTCTGACATATAAAAAACACTAATCATTAGATAAAAGAATATTTTTATGGTTTAACATAGTAGAGGACAGAATTTTTAATTATGATTAGCACAAAAATTTTTATCCCCTTCTTTGTTCTCACACTTGATTTCTGCTTATTAAAAAATACGATGCTATTTCCGGCTACTCATTACTGAAAATTGGAACAAGGAAAATATGAAGAAAAAAACCTTAAAATCTCCTTATAAAATCATGCCAATATGTTTCCTTTACATATTTTCTGTGTATATTTTGTGCATAGGAGGAGTTACACGTTATTTTCTGATTTTTCAACTAACATTATATCAGGAGCATTTCTTACATTATTGAATACTTCATAAAAATAATTTTTAAATTTTGTATTTTTCAATTGTAGGGTAATATCATATTTATTTAACCTTCCTCCTATTGTTGGATACAAGATTTTCCTAGTATTTGGCAAGTCAAATAATACTGAGATTAAAAAAAAAAATCTAATTGTATAGCATCTTGTTCACATGTATTATTTTTTGAAGACAGATCTGTAAAGTGGAATCACTAATTCAAAAGTGATAGCATTTTTAAATATATTTATATTTTATAAATTTATATATATATGTTTATATTTATAAAATATATATATTTTAAATATATCTGTAGTATTACAGATATATTTTGCCAAATCTATTTGCAATACTAGTCTACTAACATTCCGAGCAGCAGCTTATGAGAATGTATTTTATTTCTTTATTCTTATGAGCAAGACATTTTCAAATTGAAGCAGCTTAATTTCAGAACTTGATTTGTACGACGATGCCATCTGGTGGCCATAATACAAAATTACAAAAGCAGAAGAGGAAGTGCCCCTTTGGAAACAGCAAAATTATGGTGACAGCTATTATCGGTTTACAGGTTTTCAAAAAGTGCTCTTGCTATTTGAATTTCTAATTATCCTCAGCAACCATATAAAATAAAGCTTATAATCTGTTTCAAATGATACTTATTAATTCATCTTGTTCGACCTGAATTTCTGGAGCACTTCACAGTCTATCGCCTACTGAAGACAGATATGAGTCACAAGGCATGACCTCAAGGTCATAGTTTAACAGTGATACACAAAAGCAAACTGATCACTGCAAACGTGACCAAAGGCTTTTGCAAATGGAAAATAAAATTTACTAAGATTTGTGATTTGAATCATCCCTATTTTATAAAATGCATAAATGCATATCTCATAGTACAGGCAACCTCTACAGTGGCCCCCAATCACAATTCCCCACCCCTTAGTATCCATACCATTTTGGAATCCTCTTCCCAAGAGAGCGAATGCATTTCCATCTCTCTCTCTTTCTTTCTCCAGTCTCTACCCCACCCCCATAGGAAGCAAACTGCTGTGATGTGAATGGCGGTGGTGATTTAGTCGATCAGTCGTGTCTGACTCTTGCAATCCCATGGACTGTAACCTGCCAGGATCCTCTGTCCATGGAATTCTCCAGGCAAGAATGGAGTGGGTTGCCATTTCCCTCTCCAAGGGATCTTTCCAAACCAAGAATCAAACCCGGGTCTCCTGCATTTAGACTCTTTACCAGCTGAGCTATGAGGGAAGCCCCTGTGATCTGAACAGCCCTATGAAAAGACCCACATGACTAAGAATTTGGGTCTCCAGTCAATAGTCAATGATGACCTGAGACCAGCCAACACCCATGTGAGTGAGGAGTGAGCTTGGAGGTGGGAGCTCCCTAGTCAAGCCTCAGCCTGAGGCCCCACCCCTGACCCGGACCTTGAAGGCAGCTTCCTAAGAAACTGAGTCAGTCACCCAGCTTATCCGTGACTCACTGTTTGTTCACTAATAAAGGCAATTTGAAACCTACTGAAACATTTCAACATTAATTTCTACTTAAGTACTCAAGTCCTATAAAATTTTAAATTTCAATTAAAGTATCTAACTCTTTTGAACACCTCAAGAAGCAAATACAAGTAAAATTATTATAAAACCTATTGCTATTCTTGTACTTAAATCTATTTTAAAATAAAGCAGTAGTTTTTAAACTTCATTTCGTGTGTTATTCCTATAATTTTTATACTTCTCTAAGGTTATAATTGTACTTTCCAATAGTTGCATTATTAGGTCCTTGGATACTTTTCTAGTTTGCAGTAATGCCCATGGACCAAAAAGCAAAATACTTCAGGAAATAGTTTGTCAAACAACTGATTTTTAGATTGAGTTTCTTTGCTTTTTGCACCATCTTCACCTACAGCTGAACTCAAGCTGCAGGCCACTAAGTTGGTTTTAAACTTCATTTATTACAAAAGTATAACATTTGGAATTCTCACCTTTCATATAGGTTTTGTATTTCTTAACCTAATATCTCCATTACAAATGATACATGTTTTAAGTCTTAGTTTAGCTAACATTTAATTATGCATTATGCTATCCTTTTATTATATTGCTGTTATCTGTTAGCACTATTAAAAATTGTGTATCCATTCTTGTAGCATTTAAATTTTAGGGCCCTTTAGAAAGTCTAAGCCCTAGGAAAAGAGGAATCAAACTCTTGAAGTTAGTCCCTTTTTAAAACATGTGGTTAAATCATCATTGTAAAGCACGAAATTGAACTCTCTTTTCCTCTTTCTACTTTCTTATTGTGTATGATCATCCTCCTTTGGATTCTGCTTTTTCTGGGCTCACATAATTTCCAATATTTTCCCATCTTTACTTACACAGTTAAAACAAATACTTCTCTATACTTCATAAACATATATTATGATAAGCATATACAAAATCATTTAGCTATATTAACATATTTAATGAAATTATTAACTTGTTGAAATACATTTCTGAAATATAATCTGTTAGAGTTCTCATTTCAGATTACAACTCTCTATGCTGACAAACTTTTCTTTTGATTATCATTTTGAACACATGACCTTGTAAAACAATTTTATTAATTTATATATTTGTCTATTATAATATTACTATCATTAATGCTCAAAGTGTCACCAACTGTCCCCAAATAGTTCCTTCAAGTTGACCTCTATGTACATTATCTTTAAAAGGATTTTTTTAAGACTTTATTCTTTTAGACTTTTTGGATCACAGCAATCTTCTTTTATTCTAAAACTTTTTTTAAAACTTAAAATTTATTTTTAATTGGAAGATAATTGCTTTACAATGTTGCATTGGTTTCTGCTATACAGTGTGAATCAGCCATAAGTATACGTATATCCCCTCCCTCTTAATCCTCCCTCTTGCTCTCCCCGACCTCTAGGTCATCACAGCACCAAACTGAGCTCCCTGTTTTATGCAGCAGGTTCCCACTAGTCATCTATTTTACATATGATGGTGTAGGTATGCCAGTCCTACTCTCTCAGTTCATCCCACCTTCTTGTTGCCTGGCTGTGGATCACAGCAATCTTGAGGGAGGAGTTACAGAGATTTCTCAAGGAATCCCTACCCTGACACATGCATAGATAGCCTCCCCTATTATCAGCATCTCCTACCAGAGTTGTACACTTGCTATCACTTGTTATAATCAATTAATCTGCATTGACTCAGTCCATAGTTTACCTAAGAGTTCACTTTTGGTGTTATATTAATACATTCTATGGGTTTGGACAAATGTAAAATAACATATATCCATCATAATATCATAAAGCATGTTTTCAGTGCCCTAAAAATCTTGTGTGTTCTGTCTATTCATCTCTCCACTCCACATCCCTGATCTTTTTACCGTCATCATACTTTTGTCTTTTCCAGGATATTGATGAACTTTGTCTTAAATGCTTCCTTATTCACAGATAACAATTAGATATCCCTTCTCCAAACTTAATTTTTCCTTCTTCAAACCATGAAATCAGCTAAATCCCAAAGAGCCCGGGTTCTTTCTCTTCTCCATTAAAAGCTTCTAATACTTCCTTTTGAACTTAGGATGCACATTCAAACTTACCTCATTATCTGATCACTTCCTCATTTCCATTTTCTGTCATTTTCCCCACTACTTGTAGTCTCCTTCCACACTGACCTCCTCTGAGGTTTCAAATGCTCTGCAATAGGTATTTGATCGTAATTTCCATTCCTGAGGATTTATTTTAGTCTAGAGGGAGAAGGCTTTGTGATAAACAGCAACAAAAACACAGTATCTCCTTGGTATCGCTGACATACAGCACAGCACCCAGAATGTGGCCGACCTGCAGTCAGCAGCTGTGATTAAATGAAAGTAAGAGGGAATTGGAACGATAAGCCTGATGAAAGCAATTAACGTATAAGTTAAAGGTGTTATTGCAACAGTGTTCAAACAAAACTAATATTATGTATCTAGGTCAAAGCAAGATTACAGAAGCATAAAATTATTGGAGAAAACTTCAGCATAATGGGGCATGCTGCCCAATAAAGACGTTAAAAAAAAGATAAATTTAAGAAAATCTTCCCAGATGGGACTGTTCTGGCAGTCCAGTGGTTGGGACTCTGGGCTTCCACTTCAGAGGGCACAGGTTCAATCCTAGGTTGGGGAACTAAGATTCCACACTCTGCAATGCTGCCAATAAATAAATAAATATCCATTCTTTAAAAAAGGAAAAGAAAAAACCTTCATGGAAGCCTACCATGCATGTGCTTCTGTCTCTGCCTCAAGTTGCTTAACGAGCATGTCTGCCCTTAATTTTTTTTTAATTGGGTAACTGATCTTCTTATTGTTAAAGTGTAAGAGTTCATTATTTATTATGAATCCACATCACTTCAGATATATGACTTGCAAACATTTTCTCCCATTCTATAGGTTGTCTTTTCACTTTTTCAAAAGAAAATTTTTTGGCCATGTGGGATCTTAGTTCCCCAAGCAGGGATCAAACTTCTGTCCCCTATATTGGCAGTGCACAGTCTTAACCACTGGACTTCCAGGGAAAGCTCTCTTAATTTTTATATATGCAAATATATGTCAAAAAATAATGACTTCCTACAACATCTATGAATAAATGGCTAAAGTGTATAAATTTAACATTTAATAAAGCATTACAGTAGAATGATAGAATTCACATTTGTCCTAAGTCCTAAGCCGCCTTTCCTAATGTTACTCACAACAAATTAAAGCATATGTTTTTCTCTTTTTATATATATTTTTGCAACTGTGATAACTACAAGAGCAAAATAACTTAAAATTACGGATTTTTAAATAAGGAGTTTGATGAAGCTATTTGAAGCCATAAGGACCAAGACATTTTCTTTCAGTTCTTCCACTGGTATGGCCACCTGTGGAAAACAGCCCAGCACAGAGTAGTCACTTGGATTATTGAGAAGGACAGTCAGAAGAGAACCATTAAAAAAATGAGGATAAGGAGACTTCCCTGGCAGTCCAGAATCCGCCTACCAGTGCAGTGGACATTCCTGGTCCAGGAACTAAGATCCCACATGCCATGGGGCAGCTAAGCCCATGGAGAGCCACAGCTGCTGAATGAAGTCTGTGCGGCAGCAAATGAAGCCTGCAAGCCTAGAGCCCTGCTCTGCAACAAGAGAAGCCACCACAATGAGAAGTCCTTAAAGGCAACTAGCGAGTAGCCCCACTTTCTGCAACTAGAGAAAGCCTTTGTGCAGCAATAAAGACCCAGTGCAGCCAAAAATTAGTTAGTTAATTTTTTAAAAATAAAATTAAAAAATGGTGATAAAGACCCAATCATTACAGTATAATGCCTATACACAATTCCCTAGCAATAGCATTTATCATCTTTAAAAACAAAAACCTCTTAAACAGCAAATATACCTTGACTCTACATCTATCACTAATAAAACAAGATGATCCTGCCATGCTTTCTGCACTGTAATTAATTCATGGACCCACAGGAAGAAATAAAACCCTGTTGCATTGAAATCCTGGACTCAACATAAGAAGTCATCAAGCTTTTATGATAATCACTTCTCCATGAAAAGGCTTCTAAGTAGTGTTTGTGCGTTCCAGACTCAAGAAGAAATATTCTGATTCAGAGTAAAGCAAAAATATTCTAGGAGCAGTTACAATTTGTGATTGACTACTACCCTGGGGGGAAAAAATGAGTTTCATTTCCAAGTAAGTGTTCAAACACAGTTTAAGCACTTGGCAGGTAAGTTATAGAGAGACATTTACAAATTTAGTGGATTTTTTAATGTATAAGATCATGTTCAAACCTGTGATGTATGATTCTGTAAATATAGATGCTTACCACCCTCATTTTTCCTGTCAGCAGTTCTGGATTGTATTTTCTTCATTTGGCCAAAAGATTTCACATCAGTATAAACATACTTCTCCGTCATGTCTGAAGGGTAGAGAAACATGGAGATGAGATGTGGTTGAAAGAGAACTTTCTCATACGTTCAAGGAAAAAATTATAGCAATTCACACTTCTCATACAGCATATGAGAAATCATTCTTTATAAAAATTATATTTGAGGGGACCTTCCTCCTCTTTTATGAGAACTCCTTTGAATGCCTAAAAAAGTAAAGTGTGTGTTGGAATTTCACACCATTGGTGGTCTTTTGTAGGCTTGAGGGAGGCTGATGTGCCCATGATGAACAGAGAATTGGGGTGGGGGGACAAAAGTATAAGGTGTTCAGACCGAAGTATGTATAGACATCATCTTGAAGAGACTTTCCTACTGTGTTCAGAAACAGATTAAAGCAATAGGTCATAATACATAAAAGTAGAGCTGCCAGAAGAAAGGCTGAGAAGTTGCAGCTTTGGCTGCCTGAGATCCTTTTATTTTTAAACCACAAATCACACGGGTTTCCTGTTTTGTTTTGTCTTGGTTTGTTTTCATCTTAAGCTATCTTATTCTGTAGCATAGCACATCTTCTGTATACTGTAATGCTAGATTTTAAGAACACATTTTATAGATATAGTGATAATAAATCCAGAACTATTCTGATTTCCCCATCTGGTTTTTCCTAAGTCCATCCTCACTTGTCAAACAACCTACTTATATTTTTAATTCAGTGTGAGTTCCTTCTTCTGTGTAATGAGGAACCCATTGAAACTGCCAACAACCACGAGTAGGTGGCTCTTAGACATGTGTCTGGACATATACAATAAAATATCCAGAAATCAAGACAGGTCTACAACATCATCAATGCCACTGGCTCTGTAAAGCTTTTGAAGCTGTTCTTGGGCGTGTTGACAACCTCATGGCTACAATAGAGTTGTCACAGCTCTAGGTAACTTATTCAGAATTACTTATTCAGTAACTTATTCAGGTAAATTATTCAGACAAAAAAGAGTAGAGCTAATGCAGCTATTCCAGAAAGCTAGACAACTTTGCCTTAAGTTTTAGTAGCCAAAGGTGGGCTACATAGCCATTCTAGCAACAACAGAAGCTGGGAAAGTAACTTGTGTGAAGAAAAAGAGAAAAGGTGATTCAGAAGGGCTCATGGACTGATCAACAGTCTTTGGCCCTCTAGGCTAGGACTAACACAAGATTTAACGGACATCAACACATTTTTGAGGTCTAACTATTTATACCCTCAAATTAATGTAAAGGTAATATCCAGGTGGTTCAGTGGTAAAGAATCCACCCGCATGCAAGAGTCACAAGTTCGATCACTGGGTCAAGAAGATTCCTGGAGAAGGAAATGGTAAACCACTCCAGTGTTCTTGCCTGGGAAATCCCATGGACAGAGGAGCCTGGCAGACAACAGTCCATGGGGTTGCAAACGAGTCAAACATGACTTAGTGTCTACACAACAACAACAATGAATCCAAAAAGGCATTTTAATTTTCAGAAAAAGAGCTAAGAGCTATACATATCACAGTATAGAATGAATTTAGAAGACCTTTTACTACATTACTTGTCTCGAGCTAGTTTACCTACTGCAATTATCAGTATAAAAAATCAACTTAAGGGACTTCCCTGGAAACCCAGTGGTTAAGATTTTACCTTCCAAAGCAGAGGGTGCAAGTTTGACCCCTGGTCAGGAAGCTAGGATCCCATGTGCCTTTCAGCCAGAAAACCAAAACAAAAAACAGAAACAATATTGTAACAAATTCAATTAAAAAGCCTTTTTTAAAATATAAACTTAAAAGCAGAAAACTCTGGATAATTTTTGCCTTTAGGAAAAACAAAAGTTTGAATTAGAAAGATTTCACCTGAAGGATATGTCTGGATTAATGATACTAAGGGATTCCATAGATTGTAACAACTCTATATTGAAAAGAAAAGAAGGGTGAGTCCTAGAAGGGACTGGTAATGAAAAAAAGAAGAGAAAAACAGTTTGGGACTGAACAGAAATCTTAGGGTATTTTTTGATCTCTGTATAATATTCATTCTCTTATTGATTCTTTAAAAACTGCTCTTAGGGACTTCCCTGGTGGTCTAGTGGTTACAAATTTGCCTGCCAATGCAGGGGACACAGGTTCAATCCCTGTTCCGGGAAGATTACATGTGCTGTGGGACAGCTAAGCCCTGAGCCTCAGCTATGAAGCCCATGTGCTACAGAGCCTGTGCTCTGCAAGGAGAAGCCATGGTACTGAGAAGCCTGTGCATGGCAGCTAGAGAAATGCCCGCTGACAGCAGGGAAGACCCAGCACAGTTAAAAAAATAAAAGACAAACTGCTCTTCGTTTGCCAGCTCTGGCTAAATATGATGCTGATAGCCCCTATTCACAGCTTCTCCAGCAATGCCCAGCATCCTATCTTCCAGCAGCATGAGGAGTCTGTGGAAATAACGTATCTGGGCTATAATCACTTTGTTATGCTCCTTCTCCTCCAACTGGCAAAATACAGTCTTCCTCCAAACTTGACTGAATGCCTTTCTTTGAAAAGTCTTCCCTGTGCCTGAGCAGAGTTAACTCCATCCTTCCTGTGAGTTCTCAGATATCCTTAATTATGATCCAAGTACTTCTGTTTTCACATTGCATTTTAATTATTTATAGCTATTTCTGTCCCCTGAAGTTTGAGTTTCAAGGAGAAGGGTCTGTGACTTAAATACCTTTAAATTTTCAGCATCAAGTATCATGTGTGCCTTGCACACAGTAAGTGTTAAGTAAGCATTGGTGAACAGATGGATAAAGGAACAAATGAATACTCTAAGGCAGGAGGCAATTATAAACTAGGAAAACTGTAAAGAAAGAGCAATTAATTCTCTGTAAAGGTGTTTATGACACAATAATTTGATCTCCTGGAATGACTTTGTTTCTAAACTTAAATACAAAGTGTTTATCTTCAGAAAATTTTCAACTTATAAAGAAAAAAGATTTCACATAATCATTTATTTGTATACTACCAGAAAACAAAATATTTCCTATCTAGATTATTATAGTTTATAACTAAGAGTAAAAGCTAACTAAAATGGTGATACAAAACGTTCACAAAAAAATGATTCTTAAAAAAAATGAAAGGTAAACATACCTTTTCTAAACCTTTTCTTAGTCTTTACAATTCACTTTATTTAGTTTCTTAACAAAGAAATTTGGAGGATTCAGCATTATTTCATTACCAGAATAAAAATTGTTTCATTCAATGACCTCCTTTTAATTCAATATAGTTCTACTTGAAAATGCTATATTCAGGAGGTTCGCTCTCCTTTCCTAAAGTCTCATTACTCTGAGTTTGCTCTGTGAAAGTTGCTCAGTCATATTCAACTCTGCAAACCATGGAGGGTTGCCCTCCAGGCTCCTCTGTCTATTGAATTCTTCAGGCCAGAATACTGGAGTAGATAGCCGTTCCCTTCTCCAGGGGATCTTCCTGACCCAGGGATCAAACCCATGTCTCCTGCATTGCAGACGGATTCTTTACCATCTCAGACTTTCACATATCAAGCCCCATCAGATAGGATTATGGATGCTAAAAAACTCTCCAGAAACAGTAGCTGATGACACACATTAGCTTTGATCTTACCTGTAAGTTCCCCAGTTTGTTCAGAAATAGAGTTGGGAGGGGTTCACTGTCCCTTCTAAAGGCTGAACGGGAGGAAAAGATCTGATGTCCAGAACAACTGAAAATATTCTCAGCAGTAGAATAGGAAATCTTGACATTTGAGACATTCTGAAAGTTTCTGTTCTTGTCAGAATTCTTACACATGTCCACATATTTTAAAGGACCCTTACCTTTCCACCTAGAGCTAGACATCCTGGAATGTGTCAAATGGGCCTTGGGAAGCATCATTATGAACAAAACTAGTGGAAGTGATAGAATTCCAGTTGAACTGTTTCAAATCCTTAAAGATGATGCTGTGAAAGTGCTGCACTCAATATGCCAACAAATCTGGAAAACTCAGCAGTGGCCACAGGACTGGAAAAGGTCAGTTTTCATTCCAATCCCAGAAAAAAGCAACGCCGAAGAATGCTCAAACTACCACACAATGGCACTAATCTCACATGCTAGCAAAGTAATTCTCAAAATTCTCCAAGCCAGGCTTCAACAGTATGTGAACCAGGAACTTGCAGATGTTCAAGCTGGTTTTAGAAAAGGCAGAAGAACCAGAGATCACATTGCCAACATCCACTGGATCATTGAAAAAGCAAGAAAAACATCTACTTCTGCTTTATTGACTACACCAAAGCCTTTGACTGTGTGGATCACAACAAACTGTAGGAAATTCTTCAAGAGATGGGAATACCAAACCACCTGACCTGCCTCCTGAGCGATCTGTATGTAGGTCAAGAAGCAACAGTTGGAGCTGGACATGGAACAACAGACTGGTTCCAAATCAGGAAAGGAGTACAACAAGGCTGTGTACTGTCACCCTGCTTATTTAATTTAAATGCAGAGGACATCATGCGAAATGCCAGGCTGGATGAAGCACAAGCTGGAATCAAGATTGCTGGGAGAAATATCAGTTACCTCAGATATGCAGATAACACCATCCTTATGGCAGAAAGCAAAGACGAACAAAAGAGCCTCTTAATGAAAGTGAAAGAGGAGCATGAAAAAATTGTCTTAAAACTCAACATTCAGAAAACTAAGGTTGTAGCATCTGGTCCCATCACTTCATGGCAAATAGATGGGGAAACAGTGAGAGACTTTATTTTGGGAGGCTCCAAAATCACTGTAGATAGTGACTGCAGCCATGAAATTAAAAGATGTTCCTTGGAAGAAAAGCTATGACTAACCTAGACAGCATACTAAAAAGTAGAAACATTACTTTGCCAACAAAGGTCCGTCTAGTCAAGGCTATGGTTTTTCCAGTAGTCATGTATGGATATGAGAGTTGGACTATAAAGAAAGCTGAGCACCGAAGAATTGATGCTTCTGAACTGTGGTGTTGGAGAAGACTCTTGAGAGTCCCTTGGACTGCAAGGAGATCCAAGTCCATCCTAAAGGAAATCAATCCTGAATATTCATTGAAAAGAATGATGCTGAAGCTGAAGCTCCAATACTTTGGCCACCTGATGTAAAGAACACACTCATTGGAAGATTGAAGGCGGGAGGAGAATGGGATGACAGAGGATGAGATGGTTCGATGGCATCACCGACTCAATGGACATGAGTTTGAGTAATCTCCAGGAGTTGGTGATGGACAGGGAAGCCTGGTGTGCTACAACCCATGGGTTTACAAAAAGTTGGACATGATTGAGTGACTGAACTGAACTGAACTGGCCTCTCTCATCACCTAGACCAAGCAAGCCAAAAAATAGTACTTGTGAAGTAAAGAATTTTGATTGAAAAATGTAGGGGGGGAAATCATACCATATATCAGTAGATAGTGAAATGAAGGAAGAAAGAGAAGAAAGGAGAGAGGGGAAAATCTTCACCATCCTAAATGCCATTAAGAACATTTGTGATTCACAAGAAGAGGTTGAAGTATCAACATACATGGGTATTTGGAAAAAGTGGTCTCAGCTCTCATGGATGACTTTGAGAGGTTCAAGATTTTAGTGGAGGAAGTAATGGCAGATGTGGTGGAAATAGCAAGAGAAGTGGAGCCTGACAATATGGTTGAATTGCTGCAATCTCTCATGATAAAACTTTAAAGGATGAAGAGTTGCTTCTTAAAGATGAGCAAAGGAAGTGGTTTCCTGAAATGGAATCTAATCCTGGTGAAGATTCAGTGAAAATTATTGACATGACAATAGAGGCTTTAGAATATTACATAAACTTAGTTGGTAAAACAGCAGCAGTATTTGAGAGGATTGACTCCAATTTTGAAAAATAGTTCTACTGTGGGTAAAATGCTTTCTGAAAATATGGCATGCTACAGAGAAATTGTTCCTGAAAGGAAGAGTCAATTGATGTGGCAAACTTCACTTCTGCTTCCCTGATGACTCAGCGGTAAAGAATCTGCCTGCAATATAGGACATGCAGGAGATGTGAATTTGATCCCTGATTTAAGAAGATCCCCCGGAGGAGGAAATGGCAACCCACTCCAATATTCTTGCCTGAAAAATTCCATGAACAGAGGAGCCTGGTAGGCTACTGTCCATGACATCCCAAAAAGCTGGACATGACTGAGCACACACATGTAACACAAGTCTTATTTTAAGAAATTGCCACAGTCACCCCCAAACTTCAGCAACCACCACCCTGATCAGAAAGCCATAATCAAATATCAAGGCAAGACCCTCCAGCAGCAAAAAGATTACAGCTCATTGGAGGCTCATTAAATGGCTAGCATATTTTAGCAATGAAGCATTTTCTAAATAAGATATACACATTAATTTTATTTTTTAAACTTTTTTTATTAATTTTTTTCTGATATGCACATTGTGTGGTTTTTTTTTTTTTTAAGACATAATGCTATTGCTCACTTAATAGACTACAAGATAATGTAAATATAACTTTTGTATGCACTGGGAAACAAACAAAAAAACAAATACTGTGTGACTTACTTTATGGCAACATTCACTTTATTGCAATACTGATTTGATTATAGTGGTTGGAGCAAACCTGCAACATCTCCAAGGTGTTATTATCTCACAGGATGGTTATAGTAAGAAAGTAAGAAAATATATTGTACCAGTCAAAGCCCAGCAAGGAAAACAAATCTCTCTGTTTTAAAATAGAGGAAATCTTCCACTGAAAAAAAATAAATAAATAAAATAGAGGAAATTTTATTCAAGGTACTGGGCTTCCCTTGTAGCTCAGCTGATAAAGAATCCACCTGCAATGTGGGAGATCTGGGTTCGATTGCTGGGTTGGGAAGATCCCCGGGGGAGGGAAAGGCTACCCACTCCAGTATTCTGGTCTGGAAAATTCCATGGACTGTGTAGTCCATAGTCCAAGGGATCGCAAAGAGTCGGACACAACTGAGCAACTTTCACTTACTTACTTACTGACCAAAAAGGTGACAAAGATGCTAAGAAACTACCTAGAACTCAATAAGGACACTCAAGAGTTTAGCCATATCCAGAAGCTTCTACTCCGCCCTAAACTAGGGTTACACTTCCAGTGTTTATTTAGAGCCGAGTTCCTCAAGGTCACATGACCTTGTTTGGTCCATTTGTGAAGCAGTGGCAGCTCAGTTATGTATCACTTTGTATTTACTTCCCATCCTCCTTCACCTCACTTCCTCCTTCACCTCACTTCCTCCTTCACCTCACTTCCTCTTTCCCTCAGTCTCATTGTCCTATAAAGCATTTTTTTTGAAGGGGGTATACTTGCTTTATAGTGTTGTGTTGGTTTCTGCTGTACAGCAAAGTGAATTAGCTATATGTACACTTATGTCCCCTCCCGCTGGAGCCTCCCTCCCACGGCCCCACCCCACCCGTCTAGGTCGTCACAGGGCCCCGAACTGAGCCCTATGCGGTACGGCAGCATTGACTGTTGTTTTTCAGTTGCTAACTCCTGTCAAACTCTGTAACCCCATAGACTGCAGCACATCAGACTTTCCTGTCCTTCACTATCTCCTGGAGTTTGCTCAGACTCACGTCTGTTAAGTCAGTGATGCCATCCAACCATCCCCTCTGGTCGCTCCCTTCTCCTCCTGCCCTCCATCTTTCCCAGCACTGCGGGATCTTTTCCAATGAGTCAGCTCTTTGCACTAGGTAGTCAAAGTATTGGACCTTCAGCATCAGCACTGAAAGCATTTAAGTTTTGTCTCAGGGTTTGTCTGGTTAAAGACACTGGGAAATGCAGCTTGGAGGTGTTCGTTTCCCCACAGTAAGAAGCTGAGGAGGAAAGAGCAAAGGATAGGTCTGAACACAAATAGGCCCAAAGGTGTGTATTCCAACCTTGTTGTTCATTGCCATCCTTATATTCATATTTAAATTTTATGTAACAATGTCATGCTTCCGTCTAATAAGAGGTTCCTCATTTCTGTAATAGGTCAGGAAGCACAAGATGGAGAAATTATTCAGAGCCTGAACACTTGTAATAAGCAGATGTCCTTCAGGGCAGTCGAGTCCTACCTCCCTTCTATGCCTAGTTTGGCAGGTGCTGCTGTTGTTCAGTTGCCCAGTCGTGTCTGACTCTTTGTGACCCCGTGGACTGCAGCACGTCAGGCCTCCCAGTCCCTCACCATCTCCTGGAGTTTGCCCAAGTTCATGTTCATTGCATTGCTGCTGCAGTCCAGCCATCTCATCCTCTGATGCCCTCTTCTCCTTCTGCCTTCAATCTTTCACAGCATTGGGACTTTTTGAATGGGTTGGCTCTTTGCATCAGGTGACCAAAATTCTGGAGCTTCAGCTTCAGCATCAGTCCTTCCAATGACTATTCAGGGTTGATCTCCCTTAAGATTGATTTGTTTGATCTTCTTGCTGTCATGGGTAGTTATATAAATACAATAGCCCAGAGATCCTGAGGTAACAGAAGACATAATGAAGATAGTCTAATTAAATAAAGCCTATCTGTACAGAAGGACAGAAACAGTTGGAAGGGATCATTACACTAGATAAGGAATCCCAGCTGATAGGGACAGAATAAAGGGACAAAGTAAGTGATCAATTTGTTAATGCCCCTAGGGGACTATAAGTAGAAAAAATATGTGAGACCTCTGTAAGTTAATGATTACTCAAGAAAGCAGGGTTTTGTTATTTTTTAGTCACTAAGTTGTGTCCAATTCTTTTGCCATCCCATAAACTGTTAGCCCTCTAGGCTTCTCTGTCCTTGGGATTTCCCAGGATATAATACTAGAGTGGGTTGCCATTTTCTTCTCCAGGGCATCTTCCTGACCCAGGGATTGAATTCTGTCTCCTGCATTGGCAGGTGGATTCTTACTGCTGAGTAACCTAGGACTGGGAAAATCATGTTTCAGTTCAGTTCGGTTCAGTCAATCAGCTGTGTCCGACTCCTTGCGACCCCATGGACTGCAACACGCCAGGCTTCCCTGTCCATCACCAACTCCTGGAGTTTACTCAAACTCATGTCCATTGAGTCGGTGATGCCATCAACCTCTGTTGTCCCCTTCGTCTCCTGCCTTCGATCTTTCCCAGCATCAGAGTCTTTTCAAATGAGTCAAATGAGTCAACTCTTCGCATCAGGTGGTCAAAGTATTGGCATTTCAGCTTCAACATCAGTCCTTCCAATGAATATTCAGGACTGATCTCCTTTAGGATGAACTGGTTGGATCTCCTTGTAGTCCAAGGAACTCTCAGGAGTCTCCTCCAACACCACAGTTCAAAAGCATCAATTCTTCGGTGCTCAACTTTCTTTATACTCCAACTCTCACATCAACACATGACCACTGGAAAAACCATAGTCTTGACTAGACGGACCTTTGTTGGCAAAAAAAAAAAAAAAAGTCTCTGCTTTTTAATAAGTTGTCTAGGTTGGTCATAACTTTTCTTCCAAGGAGCAAGCGTCTTTAAATTTCATGGCTGCAGTCACCATCTACAGTGATTTTGGAGCCCCCCCAAAATAGTCTCTCATTGTTTCCACTGTTTCCCCATCTATTTGCCATGAAGTGATGGGACCAGGTGTCACAATGTTAGTTTTCTGAATGTTGAGTTTTAAGCCAATTTTTTCACTCTCCACTTTCACTTTCATCAAGAGGCTCTTTAGTTCTTCATTTTCTGCCATAAGGGTGGTGTCATCTGCATATCTGAGGTTATTGATATTTCTCCTGGCAATCTTGATTCCAGCTTGTGCTTCATCCAGCCTGGCAGTTCGCATGATGCACTCCACATTTAAGTTAAATAAACAGAGTGACAATATACAGCCTTGATGTACTCCTTTCCTGATTTGGATCCAGTCTGTTGTTCCATGTCCAGTTCCAACTGTTGCTTCTTGACCTGCATACAGATTGCTCAGGAGGCAAGTCAGGTGGTCTGGTATTCCCATCTCTTGAAGAATTTTCCACAGTTTGTTGTGATCCACACAGTCAAAGGCTTTAGTGTAGTCAATAAAGCAGAAGTAGATGTTTTTCTGGAGCTCTCTTGCTTTTTCAATGATCCAGCGGACATTGGCAATGTGATCTCTGGTTCTTCTGCCTTTTCTAAAACCAGCTTGAACATCTGCAAGTTCCTGGTTCACATACTGTCGAAGCCTGGCTTGGAGAATTTTCAGCATTACTTTGCTAGCATGTGAGATTAGTGCCATTGTGTGGTAGTTTGAGCATTCGTTGGCATTGCTTTTCTCTGGTATTAGAATGAAAACTGACCTTTTCCAGTCCTGTGGCCACTGCTGGGTTTTCCAAATGTGCTAGCATATTGAGTGCAGCACTTTCACAGCATCATCTTTTAGGATTTGAAATAGCTCAACTGGAATTCCATCACCTCCACTAGCTTTGTTCGTAGTGATGCTTCCTAAAGTCCACTTGACTTCGCATTCCAGGATGTCTGGCTCTAGGTGAGTGATCCACCATCGTGGTTATCTGGGTCATGAAGACCTTTTTTGTAAGCAAAATTGTGTTTGTTTAACCACAAAATCAAGCAAGTTTGATTAGCAACAAAGCCATGCAACAAAAGCACAAGACATGCCCCCAAACAATAAAACAATGGTGGTATGAGACCCACATCCTGCCCTGTGAGCTCAGAAAGTTAATGATCCCTAGGACATGTTCTGTGCACACATGAACAACAATAATTTGTGAACCTAGCTTGACCATGTAGGGACAAGAAAGCTCCCTTGGCCAATCTGATGAAGGAGCTGATGATGGAAGCAGGAGGACTACTCAAGAAAGACAAGGATGTTCCTCTCCCCATGCCCAGTTTCCTTTTATTATTAAACTGTACCCCACTAAGTTCTCTTGGCATGGCATTTCTCACCCACCTGCTTGTAAACATGTCAAGAGTCCTATTCTAATAAATCAATTCTTATCTACCACTTTGCCTCTCACTGAATTCCTCTCTGTGGTGAGACATAAAGGACTGTGGTACTGAGACAGTAACAGGTGGGAAGGCCAGGGGTCTCCAAATGGAGAAAATAGGCTGCAAGTGTCAGACATTTTTTATCTCTCCCTTAAATGGCTGGAGGAAACAAATTAGTGTTACATTGTTTTCCCCTTCTCTATACACGTTTAAAAAGAGGTTTCTCTTAAAAATTCTGTGTTTTCCTAATGACACCTGGTTCCACCTGAGCTTAACTTTTCTCAGAGCTTGAGCTAACCAATGGATTTTTCTTATGGAAATGTTTGTCTTAAGCTATGTTAATGTGTTATATATTTACCCCAGACTCTGTCTTCAAGATATAAAGAAAGCTGAGAGCAGAAGAATTGATGCTTTTGAACTGTGGCATTGGAGAAGACTCTTGAGTGTCCCTTGGACTTCAAGGATATTCAACCAGTCCAACCTAAAGGAGATAAGTCCTGGGTGTTCATTGGAAGGACTGATGTTGAAGCTGAAACTCCAATACTTTTGCCACCTGATGGGAAGAGCTGACTCATTGGAAAAGACCCTGATGCTGGGAAAGATTGAGGGCAGGGGGAGAAGGGGACAACAGAGGATGAGATGGTTGGATGGCATCACTGACTCAATGGATATGGCTTTGGGTGGACTCCGGGAGTTGGTGATGAACAGGGAGGCCTGAGGTGCTGCGGTTCATGGGGTCGCAAAGAATCAGACACGACTGAGCGACTGAACTGAACTGTCTTCAAGTCGGTTCCGCCTAAAGGATCAGAACCGACTTGACAAACCAGTATGCTATATTCGTACTGTTGTAGCCACGCATTCAGGGAAACAAACTCACTCTGAAGGACACTGAAGATAGTGGAGTGCAATTTATTACACTGGCAGGTCCAAGGCAGAGTCTCCTCTTAGCCAAGGACCCCGACCAGTTTTTGTGAAAACCTTATATACCCTAAGTATGTATGCCCAAACCCACTTCCCCAAATTCCCTGAAACTACTCTGAACAAAGGAAAAGAAAGATACACTCAAAGTTAACCTGTGATTCATATGCCTTAAGCCTAGGTGGTTAACAGTGGACAATTATCAACAGGCCTGTGGTCATACCCCAATAAGCATAATAGAATGTATGATTCTATTTGGTTACACAGATAATTAGGGTATTCTTTTAGGTGATGGAGAGCACTGGGGCTCTTCTTTCCCGGGTCCTTGTTTTCCTGTTGGTATATCATTTCCATAAATACTGGGCATATAGCTCAAAGTCCACAGTCTGGCCCAAGATGGAGTCCTGCTTTCAAGATGGAACCTGTTCTGTTTCCTCCTTCAATACATTGTTCTCCTAATCTATGTTAATGAAACTATATATTTGTATCAAAATCTGCCTTTCTTCAAGATTCATGTCAATTGTTTTATGGCCCAGGATGACTCACCTGGTGCCAATTTTATCTCAATAATCCATGTGTGGGTGAGGGGCCTGGTGCCATTCTCTGAGTTTTGAGACATTTCCTTTCTTTAATTAGCAGACTGCTAGTAGCTATATAACATCAAGCTAAAGACTAGCAGGGGAGCACGCTTTCTGCCCCCTTCTGATGTCTATGTCAGAAGATTTCTCTACCTCTTTTATACTTTAATAAAACTTTATTACACAAAAGCTCTGAGTGATCAAGCCTCATCTCTGGACCCAGATTGAATTCTTCTCCCCCGGAGGCCAAGAATCCCAGCATCTTTCGTGGTTCAGCAACAACCTTTCAGCACCAGAGCTCTTCTGAGCCACCATCACAGCACCAATCAGCTGCACAATTAGTTGAGGCATCAGCTTCATGAGAAAAATGAGTGGTAGGAATAGAAAGTGATAAATTTAACTACGACTTCATAACCAATTACAGAGACAATGGGATTGGTAGCTATTTTTTACAGCTCTTTTTATAGCTATATTTTTTATAGTTATATGATAAGAAATTATGTCTTTTTTCTTCTTCCTTTTCCACTACCACTTTGTATAAGAAGTGATGGTGGAATTCATCACTGTAACACTGTATTTCAAATTATGAAGGGCCACATCTAGAGCTGATGGGGAGGACTGTGTATCAATTGGAAGTCTGCTATTGGTTGTTCAGTCGCTCAGTCATGTCCAACTCTTTGCTACCCCATGGACTGCAGCACACCAGGCTTCCCTCACAGTACTGTACCAGTGCTAAATTTCCTGATTTTGACAATTGTTCTATGATTATAGAGGACAAAATCCTTGTTCTTGCGAAATATTTAGACAAAGGGGCATAATGTCCTAAATTTATTATCAAATGAATCAGCAAGGAAAGAGACAGAGAGAAAGAAACTATAAAATGCATATACAGTAAAATTTAAACAAATGGTAACCATGGGTAAAGGTTACATGATAGTTCCTTGTACTACTGTTTCAACTATTCAGTAAGTTTGAAATTATAGCAAAATTATTCTTAATGAGAGTTAAGTATCTAGATGGGGTGGGAGGAAGGATAACCACTTTTTAGTTATTAATTATGATCTCTCAAAGCCAGAGTCTATTGAAATGATTTATCCTATTGATAAGGAAAAAACTCAAGCTATTTATCAAAGTTGTCTAATTGATTCTGTGGGTGTTTCAGGAAAACAGAAAGCAATTCCTCAAGGCCATTAAAAGAGAGGGGTAACTGCTCTCCAAAGACAAAATGATTCTCTCTTCCCCAAGAAGACACACGGCATCTGATGTCTTCGATCACAGTCCAAAAGAGCGTTTTCTCTTCCTCTTCCATCTCATCTCTGTTTCTACAGTAAACTAAGTCCTGCAGTCAAAAACATTAATTTATAATTAACCACAAATTACTATAGAAAACCAATAACAAAAATTTTACAAAATTACATTTCACCTTTTCTTCTTAGCGTTTATTGAAGCAATCAATTCTCTTCTTGCAGATACAATTATAGGTTTTAGAGCAATTAATAGTTTCTATTCTTGTTGAGGTTAAAAATGCACATTCACTTTTCCAAAAATGAGAATCCATTATTGTCAAATTACTGTAGGACAGAAAACATACATGGTCAACTGTTTAATTCTGCAGCTTACAACAACATAAATCATATTTTTAAGTCTGTTTTCTAAATATCTGGCCTATGGAAATATTAATGATAAGTTCATCACTAAAAGATTTTCGGGACTTCCATACTGATCCAGTGACTAAGACTCCACGCTCCCAATGCAAGGGGCCTGGGTTTGATCCTTGGTCAGGAAACTAGATTCCACACACCAACAAGCCACAACTAAGAGTTCACCTGCAACAACGAAAGATCCTGTATATTTGAAACTAAGAGTTGGCTCAGCCAAATAAATAAATAAACTAAAAGATTTTCTATTGCTCTTAGCCCATTAAATAGAATAACATCTTCTTGATCACATCTATAACCTCACATTTTGTTTCACCCTGGGAATTTTTGACCATAGAGCAATATTGCTAGTTGAGATCATGACATGTTAACCTGCTTTCTTATGTTAATTATTTCAATTAAAATGAGATATTTAAAAGGAGAGGAACTGAATTTCTATGATACAGGTAACAGGGTAGCATGTGAATATAATTTAAGAAGAAAAAGTAGAATTGGAATATAGGCAGAGATGAAGTTGTTGAATGGATGTTTTATATCTTTTCTTTCCCTCTCTCCCAGTTAGCTATGGGGCTCTTACCCCCATAGCTAATAGTTATTAAGTAAAACATTAAAATTTCACTGAAAAAGTATCCAAAACAGGATCTCTATTTCAGCAAAGTGGTTGACTAGGGAAGAACTATCTTCCTGTTGAAGATAGTGTAAAATGCTGAAAAAAAATTTTAAAACCTCTTGAGCAAGTTGATGGACTGGCAAGAGGTAGATTTGTGCTCAGGCTGTGAGGGTTAAGCAAAGATGGAAACCCAGAACAGTAAGCGAAGCACTGAAACCAGTCTTTCCCTTAGAAGTAGCAGGCTAAAGAATGAATTCTGCAAGATGAAAATTCTACTGGGTTGGTCAAAAAAGTTCATAACATCTTACAGGAAAACCTGAACCAACTTTTTGGCCAACCCAATGCATAGAAAACAAGCTACCAAAAGGGTTGAGACAAAAGTGGTATATTTCCAATATAAACCACCTTAGGACTGTCTTGAACCTTGAATTTAAGCAGAAGAGAAAAGGAATAATCCCACCCAACAATCCAAAATCACAAACCACCCCTCATGCAATTTGCATTTGCTGTATTACCTAGGAATACTTGAACATGCTATAGGTAAAAAGAGAAACAATTAAGGAATATAAATGAAACTAAATAGCTTGTGAGGCACAAGCAGAAAAGAAAGCAGAAAGTACCAGATGTGTTAAGTAAGTTAGTAACCTGTGTGATTTGTTAGATATAGTAAGCAGAGGACTTTGCTTGGCAGTAAAGAATTCACCTGCCAATGGAGATGTAGGTTCAATCCCTGGGTTGGGAAGATCCCCTGGAGAAGGAAATGGCAACCCACTCCAGTATTCTGACCTGGAAAATTCCATGGACAGAGGAACCTGGTGGGCTACAGTCCAAGGGTTGGACACAACTGAGCAACTGAGCACAAAGACAAAGAGGAAGTAGAACCCATGTGTGCTGAACATAGGAAAGGAAGAATCAAGCAGACATAAAACATCATACATAAAATATACATGACGAACGTAGACACTCTACATTCAGTCTTAAGTTTGTCACCCATGGGGGACACTCATTCTGGCCCCCTGCCTGAAGAACTGCAGTAGAATCCATAGCTGCCCCTCAGGTTAATTGCAAAGCTGCAGCTCTAACCAGGCATGCTTGCTCCTGTATCCACCTAGTAGAGAAAAGGTATGTGCTGGCCACAAGAACCTTCTGTCTGTTGGCCCCCTTACTCAAAATCTCAAGCCTGGCCCTTCCACCATTATCAGGGAAGTATGATACCACATAGCCAGGTCAGATGAAGAGTGTGTAACTTAGGATCCAGGGCATCTTTTCACACACTTGCCCCTTCTCCTAACTGTGACAAGCTATCCCATCCCATCCAAGTGTGATAGGCTATCCCATTTCTTTCCCCCTGCATAGCGCTATGTGTTTAACATGGATTTGATTAGTTATGCAGTGTGAGCATCTTATTTTGGCCCTGAAAGTGTTCACCTGAAACTGTACTCACAGACTATTACATTAATGTTGCGTCCTGAATGACATCTCTTGTAGATTTGCAGCCCAGAATCACACTACTTGCAGAGCCCAAATTTAGAATTAAAAACTGCTCAGATTCACAATGCCCTAAGACAGCCAACAAAGGCAAATTTTTTCCTTGAGGAAGCCACCTTCATCTCAATCCTCAAATAATTTCCAGAGGCTCAAAAAAAAAAAAAAATCACTAAACACTACAAAGAAAATGACATCATGAACAAAAGATGTGATAGGTTGGACCCACAAAACTTCAAATATTAAAATGATCAGGTACCAAATATAAATTGAGGATGATCTTTAAAGAAATAAGATTCAAGACAGTTTGAATACATGAGTAACTAGCAAGCAGATTTGAAAATGTAAGAGAACTCTTAGAAATAAAAAATGTAACAGTTCAGATTTTTTTAAAAATCATTGAATAGCAGATTATAACTAAATGTGAACTCAAGAGTTCACAAAGTACTGCACTTAATAGAAGGACTATAGGGAGGATGTGGGTGTATGTATGTGTATACACACGCATGTGTGTATGTTTATATTTACATTTATGTTTATTTATAATTAATATAAACTACTAATACAAAGGCTTCCCAATGGCTCAAGGGTAAAGAATCTGCATGCAAAGCAGGGGATGCAGGAGACACAGGTTCAATCCCTGGGTTGGGAACAACCCCTGGAGAAAGGAATGGCAATCCACTCCAGTATTCTTGCTTGAAGTCCCATGGACAGAGGAGCTATGTGGGCTACAGTCCATGGGGCTGCAAAAGTCAGACACGACTTAGTGACTAAACCATCACCACCACCATGAATACAAAGGAGTTTCAAGTGAATTTTGAGGATACTCAAAATACTTATTTGTGGTTGTGGAAGGGATCACTATGGCTAACTCAGAATGGTCCAATCACATCACATCGCCTTACTTTATGATTCTGTTTTAGTCTGCGGGCTTCATAACACATACTTCTGAACATCTGTTTAGCATCATAATTTTATATTAACTCTGTATGATGCTCCTCTTCCTTTTTAACTATACTTCCTGAAACACTTTTTGAATCATTCTCCTTCTTACTAATGACTTCTACCTGAAAATGAGTTGAGCTACATGAAGATTCTTTTTAGAAATAATCATTCCAACCCAAAACCAATATTAGAATTTGAATGCATCCCAGAAACTTACAGTCTAGAAGGTATGCCATTGTCAATCCATTTCCACCTATTTTCCGTTTGGCTAAATGATAATCCAATCCAGTAGGAATTTTGACAAGCCTGGGGTTGAAGGAGGTTCTAAAAAGGAAACAAAACATATCATGGGACTAAATTCCCATCTATTAAATGAATGAAAATAAGGTCAGGTAAAAGATCCAGTTGTTTCTACTACCAGTGGTCTGCTAATTTCTACTTGATCCTTCATCCCTCCTTCCTAAAAGACTGTCTCTCCCTTCAACCTCTGTATTTTCATTTTCCAAAGTAATTTTCATCTAATAGTTTATTTCTGTTACAAATGGCTGCCAGTCTAATAGGTTATTTAAAATGTGGAAAAGTTTAAATCTAAATATCTAACAATAGAAGAGTTGTTAAATAATACATGACATTTTACGAAACAATTCAAAGTCATGCTCCAGAGAAAACTTAAGGGTTAAGAAAAATAATCATTACATATTCCAAGTGAAAGAAGAAATCTTCTAAACAAATTATTAAAATAACAAATGTTCATGGGGTTGTGTGCATTAGAGCCTTCAACTTCATTAGAAAGAAAAAAAAAAGACGTGCTGTAGTTCAGTAATTGGAAGGGGTGGAGGGAAACAGGGCCATATTTGGAAATATTTACTATGCCCCCAAATGTAATATATCAAAATGACATAGTACATAATGTCTGATTAAATGACTGAATATATTTCTAAATATAATTTTAATTATTTTAGTGCAACAAACATAAAAAACTATTTTATGGCTTGACATCATAATTCTTTCATGTTATGACTTAAAACATCTGCTAGATTTGCATAGAAATTTTGTTTTATCTAGATAATAAGTAGAGATTTCAGACTGATAGTTGCAACCGTTTCTCTGTAAAAACACATTTTGTGTGTGTGGATAGTTTTTATTTGCCATAAATTTAAAAGATAAATGCAATATTATTGTCACTGTATTTTCTCTTTTTACAATTCTTTTTGAGAGATATACATATTGACATAATATATACAAATACTGACCAAGTAAGTGCTACCTACATGCGTGCATGCTCAGTCACTCAGTTGTGTCCAACTTTTGAGACCCCAGACTGTAGCCTGCCAGACTCCTCTGTCCATGGGATTATCCTGGCAAGAATACTGGAGTGGGTTGCCATTACCTCCTCCAGAATGTTGCCTACAGATGCAATGAAAATTACCATAAAGCTAATTTGTAAAACTACCGCCACTTTTATATTTCTCATTATTATCTACATTTTCCATTTGGGAAAACTGAGGCCCAGAGTGGTTAAGTAATTTGCCTAGGGTCACCCAGCTAGTAAGTGGCAGAACTGAATTCAGTACCAGGCAGTCTGGCTCCTGGATTCCTAATAGTAACTACTAAACTACACTGCCTTTGGGTTTTCAGTTACCACCTTATAGGAAAATAATAACTGCTGGCTCCAGGTTGCCATTTACTGAAGGGTTAAGTACTTCATCAAAGGAAAGGCATGCTTTTTCTTCAGAGTCCTAAATAAGGGAGATGATTGCAAAGACCCAAATTGCATCTTCAAGGGGGTTTCCATTTTGGAAATAATCATGCCCCTCATGATAGATAATATGTATTGAATGCTTATAAAATAGCAAGATCACATTCCTATTAGCAGGCAAGTTCTTCTGCTCTTTAATTTTTTATCTTTTTTGTGGAAACAAGAAGGTATTTGAGAATAGCATTCACCAAGAGGGAAATATTTATTAGGGATTGTGATGAATGCCACACTCAGCCCATCAGTTTTGATCTCCAAGAAGCAACTGCCACTCCTACCCTCAAGGAGGCTCTCTGTGTTACAGTCTTCATGTTCTTCAGTTCTCACTTTTAAGTAATTAGCTTAACAGAAGGAAAGACCAAAGATATTTCACTAGAAAAATCTGTTTTGTTTGACTTTTTTTGAGACTCTTAACTATACAATTTTTGTTCACTTGACAGTCATGACACAAGGAATAACTGAAGGTTCCTTTTTCTAAACTCCCCCATTTTCTCAGTATCTTGGCCTAGAGGATAAAAGTACATATAACAATCCGTGATACCTTTTCTTCTGCATCATCTATCTTCAAAAGAGATGAATTGTGACTTTGGCAAGTCTGTTTACATCCCATCCAGGTCTTAGTTTCAGCAGTAAAGTGGTAACAGTTTACTCCCCAACACCACCAGGAGACTTCCTTGAGTTTGCCTTTATATAATACATAAGGTGAAGCATTAAACGTCTTTTCATCTGGTATTTTGTTAAGCAGAGGAAGATATTTATCAGCCCTCCATAACTCAAAAAATCTTAACAGCTATCAATAATGATAATGTGAATTTCATCAGAAGTCAGGAATGCCGAGGGAACTCTGCATTCCCATAGTCTTTGCAGCACTATTCACAATAGTCGAGAAATGGAAACAATCCAAATGCCCGTTGATGGATGAAGAAAACGTGATCTATTCCAAAGGGAATATTAATTTTCCAGCACTGGACTTCTGAGGTTATGAAAACAGAGATAGAGAACAATTGAGAAGCACATTCTTGATTAACCAAAGGTGACTACTTTTACAGAATCAACATTGTTTTTATTGCCCTGTATCAAGAAACACAACAACTAACAATGTCATGTTTACTTTTTAGTCTATTGCCAAAACTAAATATAGAGTTCATAAATATAAAAAAATAAAGAGAATATTACTCAGCCTTAAGAATGAAATCTTGCCATCAGTAACTGCATGGATGAAACTTGAGGATAATTATGCTAAATGAAATAAGCCAATGACAAAGGGCAAATATTGCATGATTCCACTTGTATGAGATGTAAAATGTAGTCAAACAGAAAGTAGAAAAGGGGTAACTGGGGGAAGGGAAAGGGCTGTTGTTTCATGGGTACACAGTTTCAGTTACCCAGGGTGAATAAATTCTAGAGATCTGCAGTACAACATGGTGCCTGTAGCTAATGATGAATCGAACAATTAAAAACTTGTTAAAAAGGCAGACCTCATGCTAAGTGTTCTTACCACAGAGCAGAAAGGGACATAGGAAAACTTTTGAAGGTGATAGATATGCCTATTACTCTAATTGTGGATGGTTTTACCCATATATACATATGTCCCAGCTCATCAAGTTGCATACATTAATTATATGCAGTTTTTTGCATATTAATAATACCTCAGAAAAGCTGTTTTTATAATAATAAAATTAACTTTATATGTTTAGAGATTCTGAAATGCCTTCTAAATAAAATTAAAATTATTCTTTGGAAATTTTTCTTGTCCTCATCTTTTACAATATACCAAATCAAACTATTATTAATCCCTCAAAGTACATTTATGATTATTTATAGAAGACAAACATTGAAAACAATCTAACAGTCTAATAAAGAAAACATTTAAATTGTCACAAATATAATGCAATAACATACAACACTAACAGACATGTTTGTGAGGAGTATTTAAAACTATGGAAGAGGCTTTTTGGTGGCTCAGTGGTAAAGAATTTGCCTGCCAATGCAGGAGACCCAGGTTCAATCCCTAATCTGGGAAGATCCCATATTCCATGGAGCAACTAAGCCCATGTGCCGTGACCATCAAGCCTGTGCTCTAGAACCTGGGAGCTGCAACTATTGAGCCTCTGTGCCATGACTACTGAAGCCAGTGTGCCCTAAGCACATGTTCCACAACAAGAGAAGGCGCCGCAATAAGTCTATGTACTGCAACTAGAGAGTAGCCCTGACTCGTCACAACTAGTGAAAAGCCCATGCAGCAACAAAACCACAGCACAGCCAAAAGTAAATAATTTAAAAAAAAAAGACTATGGAAAAATGGCCACAGAAGAGAAAAAAACAAGATGTGAACCTTTCTACAGCATGAAATCTAAATTTTTTATAGGTAGTAAAAAAATAAAAGAAACAAAAAAATAAAATATTATTAATTCTTCAGTTCTAGAAAAAGTACATTTCTACTAACTACCATACCTAAATGATATCAAATATGCAAAATCTCTTTGTATGATAAACACTAAACAAAATATTTAGAAGTTGATTAATCAGGCCAATTCATTCCATCATTATGCATAACAAAGTTTATTATTGTATGAGATTTAATATTCTTATTTCTTAGATGTTTTGAATAGTATCATCACACAATGTCACACAAACATCAACATTCTGGCACGTCTTGCAGATGTATTAGAAGGAATATGCATATGCGTGCTCAGTCACTTCAGTCTTGTCTGACTCTTTTCGATCCTATGAACTGCAGACTGCCTGAATCCTCAGTCCATGGGATTCTCTAGGCAAGAATACTGGAGTGTGTTGTCATGCCCTCCTCTAGGGGATCTTCCTCACCCAGGGATTGAACCCACGTCTCCTGCATTGCAAGCAGGTTCTTTACCGCTGAGCCACAGGGGAAGCCCACTGGAGGAAGTACATATTGATCATAAATAGATTAAATATCTGAAGTCAGTGCAGAATGGAAACACAAACACAGAGTTATCTTTAAAACAGCATACAAATAAAAGGACTTGCACTTATTTTAGCCTAAATGTATTTTTACTAATAGTCTCCATATTTCATGTCAGCAACAAAATTGAAATGTCTAATTTGCCTGCAGGTCCAAAGCAATCCAAATTTTCAGGGGCCCTGATATAATACTATTTCACCTTCTGGGAGCATAAGAAGGCAAGAACTGCAATTGGGTTTGGGAAATATAAGACTATTCATCCAAACATGATTCCTGGGGTTTCAATCCTATATTTGAAATAAGCAAACTCAAATAACCATGCTACATCTAACAGGCACAAATTAAAAGTTGTCTAGAAGACCTGGATCCCTAGCACATAACATAAGCCTGTATTAAGCCTCAAAACTTTTGGAGGAGGAATAATTAATGAAAAATTGTGTGATCTTCAATTCAAGATTTCCTCCATACCTGTATTTGGCAAAGACTCTGAAGACTTGTTTTCTTGATTGCATCCCTTCTTTTCTGTAAAGGGTAAGTCTGTCTTTATTTGCTGAAGAGTTTCATTTAGTCTATCACATTCTGAAGTCTTCTTTGTCAAAAGTTGCTTCTTTAAGTAGTTGTCACTTTGTATAACATCATACTTCTGACTGAGGTTCCCTAGAATTTCCTCCTGTTGATGTTTTTCTTGAATATACTGGAAAACTAAAATTAACAGCATAGGTATAATTTTTAAAGTACTTATAAAGCTTCACTGTTATTAGGACAGGAGAAAAGAAATCTCACTTTGACAACCAATCTATTTCATTCCTTTAATTAGTAATTTTACATTTAGAAACTAACACCTCTACAACATGCCCATATAAATTGAAACATCAGATTTCTCACTATGGGCCACCTAAGTGTAGAATAAATAAATCATGATTTCTAAATAAAATTATGATGGTAACATCTAAGCATTCAGTTCAATTTCTTTTTAAGTTAGCATGTCATCTACAAATAGGCACCAAAGGAGAAACTGACCAACACTTAGCAACACATCTTCTGAGTATGAAAATCTACACTATGGCTGATTCATGTCAATGTATGACAAAACCCACTACAATATTGTAAAGTAATTAGCCTCCAACTAATAAAAATAAGTGAAAAAAATAAATAAATAAAAGAAAATCTACACTGAACAGCATGAAGAAATAGCACCAATATCATTGGAATAGACAGAATATCCATAAGAAAAAAGAGAGGAAGACCCAAATACATAGTTTTATCTGAGTGTAACATATTAGTACTTTTCCCTAAAGATGTCAAGGAACTCAAATGAAAGCTAAAGGCCACATTCAAGATCATCTAACATCCATGCATAGACTCACTCATTTTACTAAATCATTTCCTTATTATAGATTTTTTAAAAAATTAAGAGAAAGTCGTAATTCACTTTCAAACAGCTGTTTCTCAAAGAATTTGTATCTCAGATTCAAAGTAATGTAAATTTAGAAGGTGGAATATTACAATAGTTCCCCTTTAACCTTGGTTTTGCTTTCTGCAGTTTGAGTTACCCCGTCAACCACAACCTGAAAATATTAAATGGAAAATTCCAGAAATAAGTAATTCATAGGTTTTAAATTGCATGCAGTTCTGCATAGTGTGATGGAAACTCGCGCCCTCCCTCTTGTGTCCCCCAGGAGGGGGAATCATTCCTTTGGTCAAGTATATCCCACTCTCATCAGTCACTTGGTAACCTTCATCAGATGACTGTCGGGGTATGCAGTGCTTGTATTCAACCCTTACTTCACTTAATAATGGTCTGAAATCACAAGAGTAGTGATGCTGGCAATTCAGATATTCGCTTACTGTGCTTAAATTACAAATTTTATCGTAGGTGTGTATGAATAGGAAAAACCCATAGTATGTACAGGGTTCAGTGCTATCTGTGATTTCAGGCACCACTGGGGGTCTGAGATGGTGTCCCCCATGGAAAAGGGGGTTTTCTGTGCTAAGTCCTATATCATAAAAAATGTTAACATGCCTTATACAGAATGGACAGCTCATTACAGCTTCAGAGATACAGGAATAGATAAACAAAATGAAAATCACACTGTGATTATATCTGGGGAAAACATCACTAAGAAAGAACTCCCTGGAACATTCTCTGATTATAGCCATGGAACAATTGATAGAGCATGCTTGGGACCTACACAATGAGTGGTTGTTTCTATTACTCAGACTTGGATGTATTTCAGTTACTTACTCTTTATACCCAGCACGGTGATTGTCATCAAGAGAAGTAAACAGAGGATCCCAAGAGTCACCGCAATGCCACGCCAGGGCACTGAAGACTCTAAATAAAGAAGGAAGAAAGTGGTCGTTGGGGACAGAGGTCGGCCCACTACTCATCTTAACCTGGACACCATTTGAAACATAGAAACAATCTTCTCTAAAAATTTTCAGGAACTCCCCTGGTGGTCCAGTGGTTTAGAATCTGCCTTGCAATGCAGGCGGTACCAGTTCAATCCCTGGTCCAGGAAGATTCCACATGCTGCCAGGCAACTAAGCCCATGCACCACAACCATGGAGCCTGTGTGCTACAACTACTGAAGGCCTCGCGCCCTAGAACCTGTGTGTGTGTGTGTGTGTGTGTGTGTGTGTGTGTGCGCGCATGCGCACATGTGTGTGCACTCACATGCATGTGTGTGCGTGTCAGTATTCTGACTCTTTGCGACCCCACGGGCTGTAGCCCACCAGGCTCCTCTGTCGATAGGATTTCTCAGGCAAGAGTTCTGGAGTGTGTTGCCATTTCCTGGTCCAGGGGATTTTCCCAACCCAGGGATCGAACCCCAGTCTCCTACATTGGCAGGAGGATTCTTGACCACTGTGCCACCTGGGAAGCCCTTGTGCTCTTCAACAAAAGAAGTTTCCACAATGAAAAGCCAGTTCACGGCAACAAAGAGTAGCCCCCGCTCACTGCAACTAGAGAAAGCCCAAAAGCAGCAACCCAAGACCCAGCACAGGCAAAACTAGACACATAAAAATTTAAAAATGTTTTACAGAAATACATCATACAAAAGGTTTTTAATTTGCCATCTAGTAACTATAGTTTTAAAACAATTAAAGTTTTAAAGAAGTTTTTTACTTACATTCACCCATTGCAGAAATCCAACACCACAAGAAGAGTATTGGAGGATTTTTAAAATGCATCCCTTATAAATGCACAGACAGGTATGTGTGTGTGGTGCATCCCTTAGAAAAGCACAGACAGGTGTTTGTGTGTTGGGGGTGAGGGGTGTTCAATGATGCATGACTCTTTGCAACCCTATGGACTGTAGCCTGCCAGGCTCCTCTGTCCACAAAAGTACAGATGGCAAAAAACACAATACTCATTTGTGAGGATCCACAGTGACAGGCATATTTGTGTGATCACAACTAATCATGAAGAAGAAGGAAAAAGCAGGCAATATTCATGAGAAATTTGTAGCCAAGAGTGAGTATTCTGAAGCTGCAAATGTTACTGGGCTCCGTCTCTTAAAGAACTTTCTAGAAATCAATTTTTCTCCATTTATCTTAAAAACTTCTTTCTTTAGCAATGCTCTATTTATTTTCCTACTTTCAAGATCCTCTCTCTCTATATATATATACATACATATGTATGTGTATACATATTTGTATATATATCTGAAATTTGTATCTCTGATGGGCATTACATTAAATCAGTAAAAATCATTTTCAGTTTGGAGCTTGTGACACTGTTTGAAGGTACAGAGAGAGAATGGAAAAGTTTGAATGCCCTTTTGATTTGAATATTTTTGTTTTTTCATTGCCATTAAAGTTTGGTAAACATTTAAGACACCAAAAATACCTTTTTCTGAGTAAGAACACTGCTTCTAATGCATATTTCTCATGTCTTCACATTCTGTAAGATATTTCTTTAGGAACTGCAATGTTTTCTTGAGACTCTAGTCTGTCTTTTACTTTGGAAGCCCTCACAAGGGACTTTCCTGGCTGTCCAGTGGTGAGGACTCTGTACTTCCAATGCAGGGGGTGAAGATTCGATTAGTTGGGGAACTTAAAAAGAGTCCTTGTGAATTTGGCTTGACCGAATTTGAATAAAAACACTCTATTACCTTCTCAAGTTTAAAAGAATATATCAATTTCTCCATTCTCACAATTTTTTTAAGAAGGTCATTAAAGATCATTATCATTTCTTATTATCAACTGAACACCTAGAATATGGATAGAACTTTTTATTTCTAACATCAAAAGTTTGACAGTCTATAAGAGGGCTTCCCCCGGTGGCTCAGAGGTAAAAATTTCCGCGGACAGTGCAGGAGCCATAGGAGATACAGGTTCAATCCCTGGGTCGGGAAGATCCCCTGGAGGAGAAAATGGCAACCCACTCTGGTATTCTTCCCTGGGAAATGCCATGGACAGAGGAGCCTGGTGGTCACAGGTCACAGAGGTGCCATGGGGTCACAGAGAGTTGGACGCGACTGAAGTGACTTAGCAAGCACATAAGAGTCAGGTGAATCTAGATGTTTCAAATGTGTACCTTTTTCCTCAGTCTTGTCAGGTCTTTGAGTACCACCAGGTCTTAATCTGTTTTGTGACGCTGAAGGTGACTGAAGAAATCTCAGGTTGGAATAAGTCACTTCTTGATCACTCATCTCTAGAGTAAACAAATATACGTTTTGCATCAAAACTTTCAACTGAATGATTTCATTCCAAAGAAAAATTAAAATGTCATTTTCTAAAGATATACTAGGATTAAGAAGATTATGCATGTGTGTGCACGCATGTGGATGTGTGCTCAGTAATTCCTTCAAGGGCCTAAAGTATGTAGACTGAGCCTGATTTATATAAGAAATGAGAAAATTTCAATATTTTTGCTAAAGTCATTTATACTCCTAGTAACTATAGCCATGATTATTAGAAAATATGGGAAGAATTTTTTTTTAATTTACTGATAGATTAAATAGGCTAGGTCCTATTCCATTTAGCTCAAAATGTTCAACATGCCTATATACAAGTGTTAGGCAAAGTGATACCATCACAAATTACTGAGATACTTTTAAAACTATTAATTCAAAAAACAAAAATTATATCTTTTTGAGATTTTGAAAAACAAATAATCTTGGCTTAAAATGTATGTGTATATGTATATACATATACTTATATATTATGTATTCAGATCTACATTATTGATAGTAAAATGTTCTTAGAAGGATTGGAATATCAGTTTGTGATAATTATTTCTTGACCTGAGTAGATAAATATACTGTGTTGTTCTTTTCAACTATAACATGATGCTACCAAAGTATATGCCATATACCAACTGCAAAAAAAAATTATTGAGGGTTAACACTGCACATTGGTTAACATATCAGATTCCAGTGCCTCGTGGGAGATGTGCCAAATAAAAATCTCTTACATTAGACCCCAGACACTTGAATTTTTAATCCCAAATGATTCTGTGCATATTAAACTTAAAGAAATAATCTTCTAGTTGCCAGAGAAGCCTACGTGAAAATAAAATTTGTTAACAGGCAGTCTTTAGTTAATGCCCATAAAGGATTCTATCTATCAATTGATATCAATATAAAAAGAAACTTTAAACTGTAGATATTTATGATGTACCTTGTTTGTATATTAGTCAGTGTGAAAAGATGCTAATAAACAGTAAATATGGAAAACAAATAGCACATGTAACTATATTCTTTAATTCTTTTCTTTAGTATCTAAACTTTATTACTCACATTTTCCCAATTTCTTAAGGAGAAAGGGTTATTTCTACTACAGAACTCTTCAAGATTGATTAAGGCAATATGTAAATCATTAGACCTAAATAAAAAGTTGTTGACTTCCCAAATCCCTCTTTATTTTGTTAACACAAAGCAAAAAATCATAACCAATTTTTTAAAAAGAAAATAATTTTCCATAAATGCTGAACTACAGTTTTCATCTCTTTAGAGTGAATGCAGTTCTAACTGAATCAATTTAAAAAAATAAAAAGCTTTCCTATCCCTCCTATATTCCTGCCAAGTCATTTATAATAAACTATCATATTCCAAGAATCTTTTTTCTCTAGAATCTTTTTTTAAAATCAGTAGGACTAATAGATACTCAGCTACAAATATCTGAGACAATAAAAAGCAAACGTTACCTGTGTCAGCGCTGTCCAGTGATGCAGATGGAGAAAACTGACCAGAAAAAGGTGAGAGAAGTTGGCCTTTACAATCCCCTATTCTTTGGGTGTGTGAGAGGCTGTAAGATGGAGGCAGACACGAATTGACTTTGAATCATGCTCTAACTCAAAATTTTCTGCCCCTCCTCTTGACCAAAGTGATGAAAGGAAATTGTATGATAAAAGCTGATGTTGACGAGAAAGGAAAATGGTCATGAATATATCTTCACCCATTTCAACTAACCAACCACTTCGGTCCTATGTAAAATAACATTCAAAATCTGTATTGAAGGACAGAAAAAACAAACTAACATGGCTTTGGCGGAAACAAAAAGTAACTCTTTTAACAAAAACTTGCATCCTTAGAAACTACTAGCAAAAACAACTGATTAAAATGTATGTGCATAAATATAGATACATGTACACAAGAAATAAATAACTTGTCTCTTAGAAACTTTCTCTTAGAGATTGCTATTTGAAAATAAAAGATTTCAGCATTGAAACATACACACAACTACATGTAAAATAGATAGCCAGTGGGAGTTTGATGTATAACTCAGGGAACCCAAAGCTGGTGCTCTATGACAACCTGGGGGGGATGGGTTAGCGAGGGATTCGGGAGAGGAATTCAGGAGAGAGGGGTCACATGTAGGCCTATGTCTGATTCCTGTTGATGGATGGCAGAGGCCATACATCACAGTATTGTAATTATCCTCCAATTAAAATAAATAAATAATTTTTAAAAAACACACACAAAAATAAAAGATTTCTTTTTCCATTTATGTTTATTGCAGGTAAACGTATTTTAGAAAGTATTTGGGGGGGGGGTGTTAAGTGGCTTTATTAGAGAAAGCCAAGATTACAGAGGACTTGGGAGTTAGCATTAGGGCCCTTCTTCTTGCCAAAGGTGGGCACAACATTGACAAAGCGCCGGTTGTACTGCTTACGCCTCTGCCGGTATTCTTCTTTTTCTCTTGCTTGGCCACCTTGGGAGTCTGACCTCTCACTTTCCCAGCACGGGCCAGGGAACCGTGGACTTTACCTCCAAGCATGCGGCCGGCTACTTCCAGAGTGCTCAGAGCCTCCACGCCACACTGGCCCAGAGTAGCCTCATCCTCTAGGGGCGTGCCAGCCAGGAGCAGGACTTGATCTTCTGGAGCGATGCCCTCCAACGAAGCTACATGAGCCTTGATCGGGGCGACCGTCTCCTGGCCGGTCACCTCGAGAGTGTGTAGCTCCTGGGCGCGGCCAAAGAGCTGCATGTTGGCGACTAGATCTCGGACAACGCTGCCGCTACCGCGAAGATGGAGTCGAGAAAGAGGTTTAGAAAGTATTTTAAAACGTAATTCCACTATAAAATTTTGGTGTATATGCCTCTAGTTTTTTATCTGTATGTCTTTTTTTGCTATCAGAGTTGGTGTCCGGAGAAGGCAATGGCACCCCACTCCAGTACTCTTGCCTGGAAAATCCCATGGACGGAGGAGCCTGGTAGGCTGCAGTCCATGGGGTCGCTAAGAGTCGGACACGACTGAGCGACTTCACTTTCACTTTTCACTTTCATGAATTGGAGAAGGAAATGGCAACCCACTCCAGTGTTCTTGCCTGGAGAATCCCAGGGATGGGGGAGCCTGGTGGGCTGCCTTCTCTGGGGTCACACAGAGTCAGACACGACTGAAGCGACTTAGCAGCAGCAGCAGCAGAGTTGGTGTCATTCCACACACAGTACTTTTGATCTCTTGTTTTCTACTAAGTGTTTCCTCATTTAAAACTATTCATCTAAAATGTGATCTTAAAAACAATTGTATAATTATTATCCATATAGATTATACCATAATTTATTCAGGAAATCCTGTATTGCTGGACATTTAGGTTGTTTTCAACTTTTTGTGAATACAAAAAATGTTTAGCCTGTACTTTTGAATATTTTCTTAGGAAAACATTTTAAACAAAATATGAAGTCAAGGGGTATGTACATTAAAGAGCTTTGATATGTATTACCAAATGCCCCCAGAAAAGTTATTCTTTTTATACAACACTAGTTGTATGAAAATGATAACATTTGATATTTTTAAAAGATACTGATGAACTATTCTCCTATTTGAGTTTCATCTATGAATCTTACCTCATGAAGGCATATGATCTTTCAGCAAAAGGAAATTAATTTCTGTAAGTCTGTTTCTATGAGTCAGATCTTCCCAGAATACCCCCAAGTCTCTCAGTGAAGTTCACTTTCATTTGATGCACATGCTGTCAGTCTTCAGGTGTACATTTCTATGATATCAATTTATATTGCTCTCCAAATCAGGTGATAATGGTGAATATAGAGTGCGGGGAAAGAGGAGTGAGGTAGAAAACATAAGGTGAAATTGATTATGCAGAGACAAACCCAGCCCTACTTCACCAGGCTCTAACCACATTCCTTGCTTACCCTTCTCTTTCAGCCACAACCAAACCATCACCTTTCTTTAGAAGGCATCCCCATTCTTCACCTCCCAGGTCTTACCAGACTACTTGATAAACACAGTCGACTGAATGTTCTGACCACTAACACCCCCTAGATTATACTGCCTGTTGTCTGGTCCTCAGCTGGCCCTCTCCTGTTCTCCCATGCAACCCTTAATCTTGGAATCACCACTGAGTCTGCCACTTATCATCGTGGGCAAGCAGTCAACAAAATTACCTCCCAGAGACTAATTTAATCCAATCACACAAGCAAAGTTTCGTGGGTGGAGTCTGGACACTTTAGGAAGACTTATTGCTAGGCATTTTCTTCTCTTTACCCTCACCCTGCCCTGGCTTTGTCAATCTCAAAACAGAAAGGTCCTGAGCCCTCGATCCCAATGCCAGAAACAAAAGAATGAATGAAGTGTGATGAGAGAACATAGGGAGTAGGCTGGGAGAAATAGTCATGTTGTCAAAATGTGGCAGTTCAGTTCAGTCGCTCAGTTGTATCCAACTCTTTGCGACCCCATGGACTGCAGCACACCAGGCCTCCCTGTCCATCACCAACTCCTGCAGTCTACTCAAACTCATGTCCATTGAGTCAGTGATGCCATGAAACCATCTCATCCTCTGTCGTCCTCTTCTCCTCCCACCCTCACTTTCCCAGCATCAGGGTTTTTTCAAATGAGTCAGTTCTTTGCATCAGGTGGCCAAAGTATTGAAGTTTCAACTTCAGCATCAGTCCTTCCAATGAATATTCAGGACTGACTTCCTTTAGGAAATCATGGTTTAGAAAATGGACTAAATGGACATTTCCTTTAGGAAATGGACTGGTTGGATCTCCTTGCAGTCCAAGGGACTCTCAAGAGTCTTCTCCAACACCATAGTTCAAAAGCATCAGTTCTTCAGTGCTCAGCTGTCTTTACAGTACAACTCTCACATCTATACATGACCACTGGAAAAACCATAGCCTTGACTAGAGGGACCTTTGTTGGCAAAGTAATGTCTCTGTTTTTTAATATGCTGTCTAGGTTGGTCATAATTTTTCTTCCAAGGAGTAAGCATCTTTTAATTTCATGGCTGCAGTCACCATCTGCAGTGATTTTGGAGCCCAAGAAAATAAAGTCCATCACTGTTCCCACTGTTTCCCCATCTATTTGCCATGCTAATTCTTGACAATGTTTAAAATCAGGTCTGACTGAATACAGAGCCCAGATGGACTTTGAATTCAGAAGGGCCTGGATTTTCAACAAATCTCTTGCCGCTGGAACTGAGTAGATCTGGCTTGAAATATCAGCCCCTCTCTTCCATGGGTGACTTGAGGCAAGTCACTTCACTTCTTTAAACCTCAGACTCACCAAAAGTAAAGTAGTGATATTTGCCTCCCAAGGCTGTAGGGTATATAAAGTGCTAACCAGATCTAATGGTAATGAACATTAAATATTAAATGTTATCATTTGAAGTCCAAGATTCAAATTCTTTCTAGCTGTAAAAATTTGAACATGACACTCTTCCAAGCCTGTTTCCTCACAGGTTCAATATGAATGTCACTTACTTCATAGACCCGGAAAAATTCAGTTAGATTAGCTCTACAGGTAGGATTTTTTAGGCTTCAAAAATAAGTGAATGTTCTTTTTTTTCTCTCTGTTCAAGGAGTCTATAAATAGTCAAAAAGCCGGGAGTGCAATCCAGAAATGCTGACGCACTGAACCAGGTTCTCTTTCTCAACATGTCAAGTTTGGAATGCAGATGCTTAGAAGAAAGTATGTGGATTGGGGGGGGGGGGGGGGGGCAAGTGCGTTTTAACACAGTGGAGGAGCTGGGAAACATGGCAGCATTCCACTTCCTCTAGAAAATAAGCATTGTGACTTAAGATCTGGTTATTTTGTATCTTACCACCCCATGGAGATATTGGTGATGTTGAGCTTTTTTGTTTTCTTTTGTTTTACATGCTTATAGCCAGTAAGAGAGGGGACAACTCTCATGGAGACTAGACAAGGGTAGAACATTATTTTACTTACATACCCATACTTAATTTCCTCTATATAAACTCCATACCTTGAGTATCACATTGGTCCCATTTGTTATTGTAACTGTAGCACATGGAAGACGTATGATGCCTACATGTGCCATTGATGAACAAGGTGGTTAAAGAAAAGAGGAACTGACTACAAAATCTGGATGCTTCATAGTTTTGTAGAGACAGAATGAGGTTAATAACTAGAAAGACAAATTGTGTAGCTGTTCCCTCTAAGCTCCAGTTTATTTTTATTACTAAGCTCTGATTTCTGAGAAAGGCAAATTTCTTCCTAAATAAGAAGAGAAACAGCATCACAAGATAACAGCAGTAACTTCACGTGGGACTCACTGAAACTCCTCGCATTGTCCTTCGATCAAAGAAGCACAAGATGGAAGCACCAAACTTCATTACACCCACTCCTTAAGAAAACAAAACGATAAAAAAAAATAAACAAAGAAAGAACATTTTGAATGTTCTTGTACACTGTCTTCCGAATTTGCTTTTGTGCAAAACACACATAACACACACAGCATGAATACATAAAGCATTCATTTATTTACTTCCTGGCTGCTTAAAGGTGTTATTTAGGAAACCACACGTTTTACCCATCCCTTCCTGACAATATTAATTTCGTCAGCTAGAGGCTTAGCACAGAGCTGCTAGTCACACCTTCAAACCTCAATGGCTTATCTTTTCACAGCAGCAGGCTGTTCTTCCTGTCCCAGCCTAAAGTGAAGGTTTCAGGAATAACCACCAGTTCCCAGGGAAAGATGTTCTGCATCACTCTGTTGGGAGGTGTAACTTCACCTGGCCATGTTCCCTCTTCCATGGTTATTTCTCCTAATGCCTAAACTTTATGCCACTGAGTCATGTGAAATTTCCTGGCTCTTACAGTAAAAACTCAAAAGAACATCTTGTTTGAAGTTTCCTGTTTCCCTAACCAGCTACTTTAATTTGTCCTTCTTATCTTTACAGTAAAAGCTATTCTGAGTTAACATCTTCTATTGTCCCAACTAGGCTCCAGCCATGAACGAAACAGAAATTTTCCTTCCTCCAGCTGCTAACAGAATGAGAGGAACACCTCACGAAATTAAGTAGGCATGAAAAAATCATGGCCAAAAAAAAAAAAAAAAAAGAAAGGATTTTGGATAACTATTCAGATTCTGAGCCACTAAAGGATAGAGTCTATTCACAAGTTGAAAGGGAAAATAGTTCCGTGAAGCAGTGCCATAATGAAGAACTTTAATTCTTCAGTGTTCTTGCTACTGCATTACAGTTTGGACTGTAGCTCACCCTCGTCATTCATTTAACTTTTTTTTTTTTTTGGATTTTTAATCTAACTCATTGTCGTATAATGCTGCATGTGTGGTAAGGCACCTTAGTCATGTCTGATTCTTTGCGATCCTATGGCTAGTAGCCTGCAGGCTCCTCTGTTCATGGGAATTTCCAGGCAAGAATGCTGGAGTGGGTTGCCATTTCTTTCTCCAGGGGATCTTCCCAACCTAGGGGTCAAACCTGCACCTCCTGCATTGACAGGTGGATTCTTTACCACTGAGCAAGCAGGGAAGCCTGGGGGAAGTTATGAATGAGGACAGTTAACACATTAAAGACTTTCTCATCCAAGGATTCTTTCTCCCCAGTCTTGCTCAGTCCTGAGTGAATTACCTTATTCAACAGGACCCACAGAATGGTTATTTTCAGGAGCAACCAAAAATTGTGGGCCCACAGGACTTTTCTCCTTTTCTCCTTGAGGTTGACATCCAGTGTAACATGGTTTTATATTGCACATTCATCAGGGTCTACAGCTTGAATAGAAATGCTTGTTTTCATATAAGCAACCTGAAGGGAATGACAGCATAGCCTTTCACAGCAGTGATTTGGAGGTCAGGTGACTTTCCATGGCAAACCAGAAAAGGATACGCATTTTAATGCACTCCACAGTCAACAAGCTGCCAAGCCGTGCTCCAGAGATACACCATCCAAAGGGCAGCCACAAGCCTCATTTGGCTATCTCAATCTATTAAAAATTAAATGGCACTAAAAAAAAAGGTCTATTGGCACCAATTATGCCTGTTATTTCATCTGTAAGTGAAAAATCCAACAAGAGGACATGACTTAGACTTATTACAGTACAGGAAAAATGTTATAGATTCTAAATTGTCATATATGGGTTTTCTATGTTTGAAATTTTTCATAATAAAATGCTGGAAAATATTACTTTTAATTAAAATGACTCTAAATTCAGTTATGTTAGCCACATCTCAACTACTCAGTAGCCACGTGCAGTATCCATCGGCTACCCTACGGACTGTTCACATAGAGAGCACCTCTATTATCGCACAGAGGTTTACCAGAGTTGCTCTAGTCTAGCTGCGCCAGAGCCCTGGCTAGCCGTCAGACCCCAGTTCTTCCACCCTAAGGTCCTTAGAGGGGACCTGACTGATCTTTGGGCAAAGTGGATGATGACTGCCAGGACTGCATACTTTCAGAGTGAAGGTGCAGATGGAAAAGTAACAGAATACCAGGGTATGGGTTACTAACAGGCAAAGTAAGCAAGTCTATCAGAAAGGTTGAAGGGAACTGGGAAATATGACTGGGACTTGTGTTCATTAGGAGTTAGGATATAAATACAGACACACACAAACACACACATGGAAGTCTAAATTTTAAATAATTTTTAGAGCCGAGAACTCATTTATTTCCCACAGATATACAAAATATGTGTATTGTGAAATATGGAAATAGGCGCATAATAAGATATGTCTAACTTTGGATACTGACTTTACCTTTGTAACCCTGAGGAAATCACTGCTCACACAAAAACATTTAAATGTGAATAACCCCTAAGGAGTTTGTGACAAACATAAAAAATCCAAAAGCTTCTATAAACAACTTCTATGAGCACCAAAAAATTAAATTCCGTCAGGTGTGGCAGAAACAAGGGGAGATCTACAATTGCTTTTAAACAGATGGGAATCTGGCTACATGTTTCTACATAAAAGACCCTCTGTCACAGGATACACCTTCTAGAACAATTTTCACCTTTAAAATGAATCAGAGATCTGACCTCCTGAAAGACCAAAAGCACTCTCCATCCAGGCTTTGATGTTTTATTGGAGCAAAATTTCAACAGGTGGCTTTTATTTACAGAGTTTAATGTGTGCGGTGGCTGCCCAATCCACCTGGACTCAAGTGAAGATAACCATTAAGCCTGCTTAGATATTGTCTTCTTTCCTATTTGCATACAAAACTTTGCTTCACATTCATAAAAACCCCAATATTATAAATGAACAAATCCTCCCTCACTCACCCCTTAATTAAATATAAACCCAGTTTCAAAAAACATACAGTTTAGATTGGTTTAATCTTGAAATGTAATCCAATAAGACTAAACACTAAACACTTCAGGTCCTGTACCAAATAGTAAAATACTCGAAGGCCTTCAGGATCCCTAAAATTTAAAAGATAAAAGTTAGTTTTTTATTCCAAGAATGAAACAACATAATAATATAAATTAATTCTTAAAACAAAACAGAGACCAAAAATCAAAAACAATTAAAGGAACTGAGGAGAAAGGATTTTCTGATAACTATTAATAGAACTAATGTACAGGACAATTTCTATCTCTATCTTTTCTCTGAACTTTTCTCTGAAATTCCTCTCTCTCTTTTACACTGAAACTAGTTAAGCAAACAAATAAGTTATTACAAGTTACGCTGGTAGGAAAATAACACTAGAAGAACATTTTGAGGGGGAAGAGTGGAAAGAAATAGGAGGCAGAGAGATTTTTCAGATGATGCTAAGAGGTATCCATCACACACAGAGCTTGGGAAGCCACATATGGCTACAGCCATACTTAAGCCATACCGGGGTTTTCTCCATTTCTTTCATGTATTAAACCCAAGGAGGCAAATGATGTCATATGGAACTAATAAGGCTGAGAAATCCAAGAAGGATTTCTTTTAAATTCTGTAGGGCTGCATCCAGACTCAGATTTTTTGGCAATCAGTAAAATACACTGTTAACTTCTTTGATAACAAGTCTTTACTAATATAAAAATGAGGATTACATATACATAATAAATTGCTACAGGATACAATTAAAGTAATCTCATCAAACTGGCTATGGTTCTAAAATGAGCCTCTCTAATAAATCATGTAAATTTAGTCAAAATGCTTTAACTTTTATTAATGCTTTTAATACTCACTTTGACTGATTGACATCAATAAGAGAACCTATTTTTGATGTGGTAAAAGAAATGTGTTCATCTGCAATTACAATTTCAAGCTCCTGAAAAAAATAAAACAGAGAAATGCCGTTAATGTAAAAATTCACCTCTTAAAACCAAGAGGTCCCGATTTTAGCTGCAAGTTTTCTAGCCATAATAGAGGAGGGGGTAAAAATAAAAAAGAAACAATTTTTTAATTACAAACTATGTCTGTAAAGTAAAAATCTCATCAACTTCTCAGAGGTCCCCAGTATTAGGATGAATCAAGAACTGCTTTCCACAGATCTCATAAAGAAGATCCTATCAAATGAATGACAGACTTCAGAGTCACACAGAAATGTTTCTTAGGATGTCAATAAAAACTAATTATATGGGTTTAAACCTATTTTTAATATAACAGATACAAATACATTTATCCTTTCTACCATGCTCTACAAATAAACTGCATAATGTTAATAATAGCACTATTTAGCACCTACTGTGTATCAGGCCTGCTGATAGGGACTTTGGAAACATATTCTCTGTAATCCCCAAAACTGGGCTAATAAAGCCTGTCTTTCTCAGGTCAGCTTTATTGCCTGATTTTACAAATGTGAAGCCCAAGACTCAAAAGCAGACGAAAAAAAAACTGTTTGTATTTACAACCACTAATACGTGATGGTACTAATATTTAAATCTTGGATAAGACTGAAAGATTCATACTTTTCTGACTTCACAAAACAATTACAATTAAGAACTAATAAAACAAAACAGCATAAAACAGATTTATGCTTCCAGTGTACAAAATTAAGCATAAATTTTTCTCCATATTTTGTCTGCAAATCTAAAATGAAAAATTAAGAGGCTCTGTCTGTATTAACGGACAATTAATAATTAATGTTAATTAAATTAACGGACGCCATTAAAGACACTCTCAGTTCTGTATTTGATCAGAAAAGATCTAATTATGCCCCTTTATGGCACACACACAGAATGGATAATTAACTAAGACTCTCAAGCAATGAAAATCTTTGACTTAAAGATACAACAGACAACTTCAAGGGCATAAGTAATCCTCCCCATTATCCAAAACACACGAACACATGATCAAGTGGGTAGACGAAAACACTGCTCTCTCCTTGAGTCTAAGAGATAATAAAAGGTTTGCTGCTGTTGTTTCTGATTTTTAATGCCAATATATATATATGTCTAAAATGAATGGGGATTTAAATTTACTTCTTAAAAGTGTTCACAGTGAATATAATAAATACTGTTAACTATTACCTTTGCTTTCCTAAATAACGTTTCTTTAAACAGAAGTGTTAAGTTACTGCTACAGAGCACCAGCATCTATTCTCCACATTTTCTTCTAGTCAAAGAAGTGGTTACACAGTATAATCCTCAGGAACACACAAAAGCGAAATTAAGTGTTTCTTCCTCCTGCAGTCATATCTCATTCTTCCAGCAGTTGAAAAGACCCAATTCAGAAATCAAACTGTCTTTCTACAGAGTGAAATCAGGCCTTCAGAGCTCTTCAGCAGCCCTTTGAGAAATATCAATTTTTCTGAAGGGAATATGACAGGCAAAGGCAATGGTCAGTTTGAACAAAGAAACCAATCAAATCTCTCTCTGGGGTATAAAGAGGCAAATAAGAATTTTCAAAGTTATATATCTGGAGAAAGTGAATTTTACATAGTGAGAATCCTAATTCTCAAATTTAACAAACACTTGCGCTTTTTTCTACCTATTTTTATTATTTACTAAGAACTCATTGGGCTTCCCAGGTGGTGCCAGTGGTAAAGAATCCGCCTGCCAGTGCAGGAGATGCAAGGGACACGGCTTTGGCTTTGATCCCTGGGTTGGGAAGGTCCCCTGGAGGAGGAAATGGCAACCCACTCCAGTATTCTTGCCTGGAAAATCCCACGGACAGAGGAGCCTGGTGGGTTACAGTCCATGGGATCGAAAAGAGTCAGACAGGGCTGAGCACACATGCAGGCAAGAACTCATTATTCCTAATAAAAGTACTTAACCTATAATGGAAATTAATCCTAACACTGTGAAAACACCCGAAGGTAAGCTGCGGTGGCTGCGGAGAAGACTGTTCAGAAAGATGTCTAAACCGACTCCTTTATTACTAGGAGGTAGCTCACAAATTGATGCAAAGTGAAATACAATTATAAGCCATTTACCAGGTGCCTACTAGATGAAAAAAATCCAAGATTCAATGAGGATCTATTCTAGATAAATAAGGAGAAACACAATTCTATTAATAATTTTTATAATTTATGAACTTAAAGAATTATTAAATACAAACCTGTCGGCCAACCCTGTCAGGAGGAGGCCACAAAGCATCGTCTTCTTTTGTAATTTCACTGTCATCAATAATTCTCTTCAGTTCTTCCATTACACTCTTGTGTACATAAGCCTGAAAACAAGTAATAAAAATGTCAGGGTCTACATCTTGACACAACTTAGACAGAAATAATAAAATGAAGTTACAAACCCTGAGTATTCAAATAGAATTACAGAAAAATTTAATTCTGATTCTAAAAGGAGAGAATTATTCATCCTTCTTACTGATTTTTCTTCACTCTCTTACCCTTTCCTTTAAAACATACTTCTCCCTCTTCATATCATTATTCTCTCCTTAAACCCTTGTATCAAATATCTCTGAGTGGTTAACAGAAAATTTATGAGGTGAACAATGACAAGTGCAAATACATATCACAGTGCGGTGAACACTTTCTTATACCTAACATTTGAAACTTTCATTTAAAATGCATACTGTGTTTAAAACATGATTGTCAATTAATTTTAAATAATGAGCAGAGTAAAAAGACCAGGTTAATTATAAAGTGAATTAACTGATATGCTCAAATGTGGGACTACAACTTAATATATTCAGATTGATTCTTTTGCTGTTATAGATGCTAAAGATGTTATAGATGTTAAAGAATCCTTTTTCAATCTATAAATCAGCCTCTTCTCTGTACTTTAAAGCCTTACATGTACTTTAAATATGTAAGTAAAAACACAAACACGAGGAAAACAGGGTTAACACAAAAAATTAGACATCTGAAAAGAACGTACCTCCTTTCTGATCATGACATCATTTTTATAATTGCTGTTGTTGGCATACCTAAGTTTTCCTGTAGGAAGTAGAAAAAAATTCAATTTATAACAGCAAAAACTGCTAAAAAATAATAATAAAGAAAGAAATGACATCATAAGCAATTTTGAAGGTAAAAGCTATATTATACTACTACATTTATTAATATTTCCTCCCTCCTGGCATAAGATCAATGCTGGATATGCACTTGCTGTTGAGCTGGCTGAAGCTGAAGCAAATCAACTGTTTATACTCCATGCCTTCAATACAATTTCATACAATAGGAGGGTCATTTTCAAAAGTCATTTTCTTAAGCAACATCAAGATTTAAACAGGGAATCTGAAAAAAGAACTAACGTTTCTTCTAAAGTTTATCTTACTTTATTGTCTTATTGTCTTACTAATGTCTTACTGGTGCTGAGTTACCCAGAGCATTTAATCTAATCTGTAAAACAATCCTAAAAATTTTCTCGCCTATTCACAGTTAAGAAAAACAGAGAGTTAAGAAACTTGCTCAGAGTCACACAAGATTCAACTTAAATCTACTTCGTTCCAATAAACATGCCTTCCTCATGACTCCAAAATGTTCTCATTTATTTTCCTTCAATTCAATGTAGTATGATAATGCTACTATTTCAGAACTGTAATTAAGAAGCAATACAAACTACATGCTGCTTCTGAATAAAAACTGGCTAGTTTGTTATCTGATTTACATTGAATGTTTATATATTCCCTGATGTATGCTTCTCCTCATGGCTGGTCAGTTGCCTAGGTACAGCTGTAACATGATCCAGATCCTCTAAAATGATATATTATCTTAATAAGGTGAATCTCTTAGGAACTGCTGTCTTTGGGTCTCATTATTACTGATAGAAAGGTTGTGGAACAGAAGTGGCAGATGAGAACTACTGTTCTGAAATGAAACTTCCCTGAAAATACTCAATTGAAGATTAAGAAGCCTCTTATCCTTATCCATCAGAGGGCAGACAGAATGAAAACCACAATCACAGAAAACTAATCAAACTGATCACATGGACCACAGCCTTATCTAACTCAATGAAACTATGAACCATGCTGTGTAGGGCCACCCAAGACAGACAGGTCATGGTGGAGAGTTCGGACAAAATGTGGTCCACTGGGGAAGGGAATGGCAAACCACTTCAGTATTCTTGTCTCGAGAACCCCATGAACAGTATGAAAAGGCAAAAAGATATGACACTGAAAGATGAACTCCCCAGGTCTGTAGGTGCCCAATATGCTACTGGAGAAGAGTGGAGAAATAACTCCAGAAAGAATGAAGAGACAGAGCCAAAATGAAAACAATGCCCAGCTGTGGATGTGACTGGTGATGGAAGTAAAGTCCGATGCTGTAAAGAACAGTAGTGCATAGGAACCTGGAATGTTAGGTCCATGAATCATGGTAAATTGAAAGTGGTCAAACAGGAGATGGCAAGAGTGAACATCGACATTTTAGAAATCAGTGAACTAAAATGGACTGGAATGGATGGATTTAATTCAGATGACCAGTGTGTGTACTACTGTAGGCAAGAATCGCTCAGAAGAAATGGAGTAGCCCTCATAGTCAACAAAAGAGTCCAAAATGAAGTACTTGGGTACAATTTCAAAAATGACAGAATGATTTCTGTTCGTTTCCAGGCAAACCATTCAATATCACAGCAATCCAATTCTATGCCCCAACCACTAATGCTGAAGAACCTGACGTTGAATGGTTCTATGAAGACCTACAAGACCTTCTAGAACTAACACCCAAACAAGATGTCCCTTTCATCATAGGGGACTGGAATGCAAAAGTAGGAAGTAACAGGCAAGTTTGGCCTTGGAGTACAAAATGAAGCAGGGCAAAGGCTAACAGAGTTCTGCCAAGAGAACACACTGGTCATAACAAACATCGTCTTCCAACAACACAAGAGAAGACTCCACACATGGACATCACCAGATGGTCGACACCAAAATCAGATTGATTATATTCTTTGCAGCCAAACAAGAGAAGCTCTATAGAGTCAGCAAAAACAAGACTGGGAGCTGACTTCAATTGAATAAAGTAGGGAAAACTACTAGACCATTCAGGTATGACCTAAGTCAAATCCCTACAATTATACAGTGGAAGTGAGAAATGGATTCAAGGGAATAGATCTGATAGTCAGAGTGCCTGAAGAACTATGGACAGAGGTTTGTGACATTGTAAAGGAGGCGCCTTACAAATAGCTGAGAAAAGAAGAGAAACTAAAGACAGAGGAGAAGAGGAACGATATGCCCATTTGAATGCAGAGTTCCAAAGAATAGCAAGGAGAGATAAGAAAGTCTGACTCAGTGATCACTGCAAAGAAGTACAGGAAAATAGAATAGGAAAGACTAGAGATCTCTTCAAGAAAATTAGAGATACCAAGGAAACATTTCATGCAAAGATGGGCACAATCGAGGACAGATATGGTATGGACCTAACAGAAACAGAAGATATTAAGAGATGGCAAGAATACACAGAAGAACTATATAAAAAATTTCTTCATGACCCAGATAACCACAATGGTGTGATCACTCACCTAGAGCCAGACATCCTGGAATGCAAAGTCAAGTGGGTCTTATGAAGCAGCACAATGAACAAAGCTAGTGGAGGTGATGGAATTCCAGCTGAGCTACTTCAAATCCTAAAAGATGATGCTGTGAAAGTGCTGCACTCAATATGTCAGCAAATTTGGAAAACTCAGCAGTGGCCACAGGACTGGAAAAGGTCAGCTTTCATTCCAATCCCAAGGAAAAGCAATGCCACAGAATGTTCAAACTACTGCACAATTGCACTCATCTCACACGCTAGCCAAGTAATGCTCAAAATTCTCTAAGCCAGGCTTCAACTGTACGTGAACATCTACTTCTGCTTTATTGACTACGCCAAAGCCTTTGACAGTGTGGATCACAACAATTGTGGAAAATTCCTCAAAACATGGGAATACCAGACCACCTTACCTGCCTTCTGAGAAATCTGTATGCAGGTCAAGGAGCAATAGTTAGAACCAGAGAAGGAACAACATACCGGTTCCAAACTGGGAAAGGAGTAAGTCAAGGTTGTACATTGTCACCCTGCTTATTTAACTTCTATGTAGAGTACATCATGCGAAACGCCAGGCTGGAAAGCACAAACTGGAATCAAGATTGCCGGAAGAAATATCAATAACCTTAGATATGCAGATAACACCACCCTTAGGGCAGAAAAGCAAAGAACTAAAGAGCCTTTTGATAAACGTGAAAGAGGAGAGTGAAAAAGTTGACTTAAAAGTCAACATTCAAAAACTAAGATCATGGCACCTGGTCCCATCACTTTGAGAGGGTAACAGGCAGGAAGGCCAGGGGTCTCCAAATGGAGGAAACAGGCTGCAAGTGCCAGACATTTTTATCTCTCTTAAGGGCAAGAGGAAACAAACTGGCAATATTTTTTTTCCTTCTCTATACAAATTTAAAAGGAGGTTTCTCTTAAAATGCTGTGTTGCCATGACACCTAGTTTCACCTGAAGCTAACTATTCTCAAACCTTGAGTTAACCAATACATTTTTTCTTATGGAAATGTTTGTCATAAGCTATGTTAATGTACTCCAGACTCTGTCTTCAAGTTCTGCCAAATGGCTCAGAACCTACTTGACAAACCTGTATGTTATACTCAGATATTGTTCCCCTAATCTATGTAAATGAAACTATCTGTGTGGTAATCTGCCCTTCTACAAGATTCAAGTCCATCGTTTTATGGCCTGAGATGAATTATCTGGTACCATTCTGAGTTTTAAGACATTCGTTTCTTTTCATTAACAGACTGCTAGTGACTATATAACATTCAGCTGAAGACTAGCAGGTGAGCACTCTTTCTGCCCCCTTCTGATGCCTATGTCAGAAGCTTTCTCTATCTCCTTTATACTTTAATAAAACTTTATTACACAAAAGCTCTGAGCGATCCATCCTCGTCTCTGGCCCCGGATTGAATATGTCTCCTCCGGAGGCCAAGAATCCGGCGTCTTATCGTTCAGCAACAACCTTTCAACTTCATGGCAAATAGATGGGGAAACAATGGAAACAGTGAGAGACTTTTTTTTCTTGGGCTCCAAAATCACTGCAGATGGTGACTGCAGTGATGAAATTAAAAGACGCTTGCTCCTTGGAAGAAAATTTATGACCAACCTAGACAGCACATTATAAAGCAGACACATTACTTTGCTGACAAAAGTTCCTCTAGTCAAAGCTATGGTTTTTCCAGTAGTTATGTATGGATGTGAGAGTTGCACTATAAAGTAAGTTGAGTGTAGAAGAATTGATGCTTTTGAATTGTGGTGTTGGGAGAAGACTCTTGAGAGTCCCTCGGACTTCAAGGAGATCCAACCAGTCCATCCTAAAGGAAATCAGTCCTGAATATTCATTGGAAGAGACCCTGATGCTGGGAAAGATTGAAGGCAGGAGAAGTGGCCAACAGAGGATGAGATGGTTGGATGGCATCACTGTCTCAATGGACATGAGCTTGAACTTTGCTTCCAGGAGTTGGTGATGGACAGGGAAGCCTGGTCTGCTGCAGTCCATGGGGTCGCCAAGAGTTGGACAGACTGAACTGAAGATTAAAAAAAGACTGCTTAATCCACATGACTGGCTAAAATTGACATGGACCAGCTAAAAGCTGTTCACAAGCCAAGACCCCGAAGTCAGTATCATATAAAGAAAGATAAAGAGAATTCAAGTAAATTTGGCTCCTGAACTAAATTTAGAAACGACCTGAGGGGATCCAGGAATATTAGGTGTGATTAAGGTTTCTAAATAATTGCAGAACGTAGTCACCCTGACTTCTACCTGACAAGTTTTATATTCTTCCCTTTTCCGAGTATGTGATCCTCCCCTAATTTTTCTTTCATGCCCTCCCAGAACTTCGTCCAAAGCATGAACACAACACATAATATGCATACCACTTTACGCTTAGTTTTATGCCATCCACCAAGATATAACTCCTTGAGGGGAATGAAAAAGTCTTATGCACTACTGTACCCTCAATTTTTGTTTTTACGTGTTGCCCAGCACATAATATGCATTCAAAAAAACAGTCTATGCAGTTGGACTACTGTTGTTACAATAACAGTTCAATACACAGTACAACTATCTAAAGAAAATCAGAGCTGTCAAAACGTAGAATTTGCTGCACATTCCTTGGGTAACTGGCAGTTTCACCTCACTCCCCCGCCCCGGTCATAGGGCACTCGGGAGTCTGACTCCTTTTTTCCCAGAGACCAAGAAAATAAGTCCTCTCATTCCAATACTCATCTCAGTTGTTGCCTTCTCGAAAAAGATTTCCGTCTCTTTCAAGCAGCACTAACCACGCCCCCTTTTTATAGTCTTAATACATCCTGCATCCAATAGCGAACAACTGTATTTAAGCACCCGAAAGACATCATTACACTCGTTTTTCTACATGTTGGGCTTCCCGCCTTCAGAGCAGGACTCATTTGCTTTTCTCGACTTGTTGCCTTCCATACAGAGCCTAAATGAGTAAAGCGGATAAATGGGCCGTCTGAAATTTACTATTTACAGGAAGATTTTAAGCGTCCATGGGTCCACCGCGTAATGGGGATGTTCTCAAAAAAAATGTCCAAGTTTAGGTTGATTAACTAGAAGGCCTTTAAGGTCCCTTCCGGTGAACTGATTCTGGGATTCTGATTACTATAGCTTGAACTTTAGGATCTGGCAGCATAAGCTTTTCTGAAATAACTGACACCGATTCTCTTTTATCCCCCCAAACCAATGCACGCTTCCTACATTTTTAAGCTCCTGGACCCAACTGTACACTCGCGAGCCCGGGAAGGCTCACCCACCCACCCTGCCTCCTTCGCCTCCTCTCGCCTCGCTTCCCCCTGCTCAGCATCTCTCCCAGTTGCTGCAGCCGCCGCTCCTCCGCTCACCGTCCGGCCGAAACTCAAACTCCAGAAACTCGTGTCCAAACTTGCCCTTGTGCCCTACGTAGTAACGCAGGTAGAAATCGCTGGCCATAGACATCTTTGTCCCCGAAAAGCCCGCCGAAGGACCGACCGACGTGCCTCCCGGCGCCTGGCAGTGACGTCAGTCGCCCAGGATTACACGTCACAGCGGGCGCGCCCCTTCAGCCTGCGTCGGCCGGAGAGAAAAGCGGGTGGGGAGCCGGGGTGTGGTGGGGCAGGGTTGCAAAGATCTGAACTTTGCTTTACTCGGGTCATATTATTTTCAAAATTAGTTAGATCATATTATATTGGGAAAGCACAAGTGCTGAAATATGAAAGCGTTTGTTATGGGCTCCGAACTGAGTTCGGAGTTGCTCTACTGCTACTAAGTCACTTCAGTCGTGTCCGACTCTGTGCGACCCCATCCCTGGGATTCTCCAGGCAAGAACACCGGAGTGGGTTGCCATTTCCTTCTCCAATGCATAAAAGTGAAAAGTGAAGTCGCTCAGTCATGGCCGATTCTTCGCGACCCCATGGACTGCAGCCTACCAGGCTCCTCTGCCCATGGGATTTTCCAGGCAAGAGTACTGGAGTGGAGTTGCTTTAAGTTCTAAATTAAAAGTCGCCCTGACTTTTGGGGTCTCACGGCATCCCGTGAGGTGGGTGTGGCCTTGTTCCCCAGGTTAGTGGGATGAGTCAAGATAACAGCTCAGAATGCAGATCTGCAGTACAGTCATTTCTCTTGCTAGATTTCTAACATGGTCCCCTGTGGACCATGATTGCTCGTTTTCTGACATATAGAAGCCAGAACGAGACAAAGTAGAAAGAATCCATCAGTCAGGCGGTCTGGAAGTTTGAAGAGCACATTGAAGCAAAATCTCTTGACAGTCATGATACGAAAGGAATTTCTTTCAATAATAAAACTTTTTCGGTTACTGGAGTTTCGGCAGTGTGATCACGTATGAAGTGGTTTAACCCACTTTTCTTAAGCTATAGAATTACACTGGGGAAATGAAGTGGAGCTCATCTGGGGTGGGTTTTGGAGGAGGGGGAAAGACAAGCTGAGCTTTACACAAAGCCTGTTTTTTTGTTTTTTTCTTTTTGGATATATTGATTACCTTTCTTTTATCGACACAGAATAATCCTGCTTGTTGAATACCCTTTAACCTTCAGTGGGATTTGATAAAGAGAGTGGCAGTCAGCCGACTGGGATTTATGCCCATTACTTATCTCTACCTAACTTCGTTTAAGACACTATCTTTAAGCCTTTTTATTGGTCAACCAAATGAATAGACTACGATCAACTTTGTCTGGTTCAAAAAATCGTTGAAAGGACCAGATGAGATAATGTATGTGAAATAAGATTTAAAATTTATGAAACAACATATGGTGAGTTAAAATGGGCATTTCCTATGTGCCAGAAATGGCTGGGCACTGGTAGTAAAAATAGTCCTTTGTGCTTGTGGTCTAGAAAATGAACATGTAGACACATATTAGTCCATGGAAGCAAATGCTATAAAAAAGGTTTTTTTGTTTGTTTAATGCTGGTAATATTGTAGAGGACTCAAGTCACTTTATTAGGGAAGAGGGGAAGTGGAAGAAAGGGGAAATATCAGGGAAGATTTGTGACAAGATGCTATTTGAATTGGACCTTGTTGGATAAATTCAGTATATGTTCAGAGAGATGGAAAAGCAAACAGCCTGAGCAAAGGCACAGTGGTGTTAAAATGCATGACTTGGGAAAGCCAAGAAATTCGGTGTCATTAGAACACAAAGTTCATGGACGTGGAATAACCAGAAAAACAGACTGAGCAGGTTATGTGAAGTATTAGCAGTTGTATAACTGTCAATATGGAAACCCATATTAACCACTGTATAAATGTTAATATAGAAAAATTATTTGATTCCAATACAGGCTGCTGTTATAGAAAATATACAAGGAACATAGCACCACCCCTCACCTCTTGGGTGACTGACTTCTCCAGTTTTGTCCAGACCAAGGAGTTTCTTCGGATGTGGGACTTTCAGTCTTAAAACATGGAACTTCCCAGGCAAACTTGGATGCATCAGTCACTGTGCTTATCACAAAAATGATCTACAGAAACTTGACCACAATATTCTATTGTGTCTCTGGAAATATAGTCAGTAATCCATTTGGTTTGTTTTTTGTAGGAAGCCCCAGGCAATCTTTGGATTCCCTAATGCTTTTCCTTCCAGTTGTTGGCACACGTGGCAGAGTTCATGCTTACCTAGAGACAGCTACAGACACCAGATCTGTGACTGTGTCAGTAGAGCTTATGCAATGCACAGTGTTAAGATTTTTATCTGTAACCCTTGACTGACTTTATCCCCTAAACAGAAATCTGAGCTCAAGACTAATCCTCTCTAACTCTGTTATTAAGATGAAATGTGAAAATACAGTTAATTAAATCATTCTTATAATTAGCTACAACCACCACAGAAAAAGTCGTGTTGTGTATCTCTTGTATCATGATAAAAATTGGAACGTGATAAAGCATTTGTGTATTGTGGTCTTGGATGTTTTACTTCAGAGCTATTAAAATGTTCTGAATGGCTATTGAGCACTTGGGCTAGTGAGACTGAGGAACTGAATTTTTTATTTTTAAATCTTATTTAAGTTGTGTGAACTAGTGGCTACCCTGGACAATATATAAGAGCCAGTTCATAGGCTTCTGCACAGGCTGGAAATAGTGAAAATATTTTTGGAACACAGAAATTTCCATTTCAGTGGCTGTAGCCTTCAAACTAGAGCATACTTACTAGTAATAGCACAGTTTATTTATGAAAATAAATGTTTGGCCTCCTGAAATTAAGTCAAATAAAGAACTATTTCTGCCTTTGCTAATGTAATCTCTCTGTGATCAGCTTCAAAAACCTATGTGAAGTAATTAAGAAATAAACATTTTATTTTCCAACTCCAGTTGAAATTAAGGCTTAATGATTTAATCAAATACACAATATATATTTCTAAAATAATGATTTCCCACTAGAGTTTTTATGTTTTTTGTTTTCAGCTTCATGGTGACAAATCAAGTCAGAGGGCTGTGGTCAGAAATGATTATTTCTTATAAGTGTTAATTTAGTCTTTTAAAATGTTCCACTTTTTCCAGTGTCTAAAATTCTCTCTTCCTTTGATCTCTTAGGTCTGCTCTGTCCTCATACCTTTTTTGCCTTTTGCCCCACTATTCAAAATTATTAAATCATTCCTACTTACAATCTCCAGAGATATGTTCTGACTTTCCTGTGATAAATACTGGAAAGGGTAGTTTTTTGTCCTCATTCTTTTATCAGTAGCTTTTGAATAGTTTTGGTTTTGTATTTACAAAAATAAATAAATAAAGCTTTTAAGGCTAACTCATCCCATTAAAAGAATCAAAGTAGTAAATCCAGAATATTATATGGTCTAAAACAGTATTCTAAGGTGATTGAAATGTTTTTAAATGTAAGAATGACTATGGTCTATTTCAGTCTTTGTTCCATCCACCACCTTTCTCTCTTCTCTTCTGTAGTAACTTCTCTCTGTCAACCATGTATGTCTTTTAGAGCACTCAGTGGCGTTACATTTTTAAAATAAGAGAACAATCATTGTGCAGAAACACCACAACTTCCACATCATTGTTTTTCAAACATGTTCACATATAGTGAGCACTTGAAGGTGTTGCTTGATTATTAAGATGTGATATATTCAATTCCATTATTCAAACTAATGATTTTTCTTTTTTTTTTAAACTAATGATTTTTCATGCATATGACAGTATTATATGCTTCTAACACATAGCATAACCTCTGACTCTTATTTCAAAAACAAGTAAAGCCAGTCTGCTAAATTAAGCATAATGGCTTATTTTCTCAGCCTTCTATTGTATTTGACACATTTATTTTTTAAATGAGTCATGGTGGAGCAAAAATTTAGTAACAGCTGTTGTTCAGTTGTCCCATCATGTCTGACTCTTCGAGTCCCCATGGACTCATGCCAGGTTTCCCTGTCCCTCACCATCTTCTGCAGTTTGCCCAAGTTCATGTCCATTGCATCAGTGATGCCATTGAGCCATCTCATCCTCTGTTGCCCTCTTCTCCTTCTGCCTTCAATCTTTCCCAGCATCAGGGTCTTTTCCAATGAGTTGGCTGGTTAAGGTTAAGATTCAGAAGATTCTATTTACTTTTTCCATTTACCAACCAGTCAATCCTAAAGGAAATCAGTCCTGAATATTCATTGGAAGGACTGATGAGGAAGCTGAAACTCCAATACTTTGGCCGCCTGATGCAAAGAACTGACTCATTTGAAAAGATCCTGATTCTGGGAAAGATTGAAGGCAGGAAAAGAAGGGGATGACAGAGGATGAGATGGTTGGATGGCATCACTGACTTAATGGACATGAGTTGGAGTAGACTGCGGGAGTTGGATGGACAGGGAGGCCTGGCGTGCTGCAGTCTACGGGGTCGCAAAGAGTCGGACATGACTGAGCGACTGAACTGAACTGATTTACTTTTTATTTAAAATGGTGAAAAATATTATTATTCAACTTTAATCTAAGTGCTCAGTCATGTCCAACTGTTTGCAACCTCTGTGGACTCCAGACTCCTCTGTCCATGGGGTTCTTCAGGCATAAAATACCTAGAAAGTGTTGTGAACGAACATGATTTGAGAACTCTGGTTCAGATTATTCTAAATTACATTGTCAGGTTTCAATGGGACATGATTTCCAGGTTGGCATTTGCTCAGTTCCTAGCTATGTTAGAATTGTTTTTTAACCATAAAAGATAAATTGGAAACGAAAGACTGGGAGAGGAGGAAATCAAAACAATAAAACAAATCCTAACCCAGATTCAACTTGATTAAATGGTAAACATTATAATTCTCTTTTCTATTCATTACCTTGGAAATAAGTCAGAGATGCCAGAAATATAATTCTCCTTTTGGATAAAGCCTGGTCAATTGAGGGAAAAATCAAGTTTCCTTTGAATAAACAATTACTATATCCAGTTTTCCAGATCTATATCCAGAAAAACAAATCAAGTTGAAAATAGCAATTGTCTGTTTCTTTGCCTTCTGCCGAAACAAACATTAACATAAAGTGTGAAATAATTAGCAAAATATTTTTAAAATAAATTTATTTTACCTTTATCTTACCCTTTTAAATTTATATTGCATTTATTTTATACTGTGTATATTTTATGTTTCTATATAAATATACTTTGATTAGAACAAGTGTTCAAAATATTTTTCCTAATAAAGATATGTAATAAACAAAAAATGGAGGCACCAATTTACTACTAAATAAGTGACTTGAGGACTTGAGTCATTCAGGTTTGTCTTTATTTTCTCCATGGAGACTAACTTTGAGCTTTGTATGTGGTATACAATGAAAAACTATTTGCAGAATTAATATTTTGTTCCTCTTACATATTTTTAAAACTATACTTTTTATGACAAAACCCACTGAAATGTTGTGAAGTAATTAGCCTCCAACTAATTAAAAAAAAATAAAATAAAATAAAAAATTTAATAAACTTGAAAAAAAAAAACTATACTTTTCCATTGAGTCTATTTTTGTACATGGTGGGTATTTTGTGAAGTATTGTCTCCTGGATCATCTAACTTATTCCTAGAATTTTGGTAGAGTTGATTTTTATTATTTCTAAATTACCCTTGATGGATGAGTATCAAGTACTATTTTGAATATTGTTGCTAAAGGCAAATTCATTATTTCCCTTGGGGAAAAAAAATATAGTCTGAAAGAGCAACGCTCCATTTCATCAGCACCACTCCCCTCCTGCCTCACTGTGCCTCCTTGCAGTTCCTCAAACTGCTTTTTTTCTTTTTTTTTTTTTTGCTTTTTTTTCTTGCCTCAGTATTTTCACATAAATAATCCTTCTCCTGGAAAGCTCTTCTCTTCACTGTCAGGTTTACTCACCCATTCCTAAGGTCTCAATTTAAATGCCACTTTTTTCAACAAGGTCCCCACTTTTTACTCCCTTCCGCTCACACTGTACGTTTTCTTCACAGCACTTACCACAGTCTGTAATTCACAAATACACATTCTTGTTGTTCAGTCACCAAGTCGGGTCCGACTGTTTGTGACCCCATGGACTGCAGCACACTGGGCCTCCCTGTCCTTCACCATCTCCACACCACACGTTAATGCATACAAACATGTATATAACATCCCTTGCTTTCTAGACTCTAATCTAACACTGTTTTTTTAATCCAGCATCTAGCACAGTGTCTGGCACAGGTGCCCTTAACACTCAATTCTTTGAAAATAACTGAATAAATATTTTGTAAATTAGACATAAGGGAACAGCTGAGAACAATGACATTCCATAGGATTTCAATGTTTTATGCTGAGCCATTCTACCTCCCTTCTCCCTATTGCTACTTACCACGTATTAAAATTCTGACTGGTCATTGCAGTATTCCTACAGGTGCAAGAATTGTCATGCAGTTGGGTGACTCCATCAGGATTATGCAAACTTTTTAAACTGCCAGTCAGCTTTCCTGTTGCAGTCTTGAATGTCTCTTCAAGAGTACCCAATGTATTCTTTAAAATCATAGACCATGTGTTCAGCTGAATTGTCATCGTCATGATAGTTCCAGTATGTTGAAATAGTGGGAGGTGACTGTAGTCATCCAGACACTCACACAAAAATAATGACTTCCTCATTTCAGTCATGGTATTTGTACTATAGGCTTCCCCAGTGGTTCAGTGATATAGAATTCGCCTGCTAATGCAGGAGATGTGGGTTTGCCCCTGGGTTGGGAAGATCCCCTGGGGAAGGAACCCATTCCAGTATTCTTGCCTGGGAAATCCCATAGACAGAGGATCTTGAGGGTGCTACAGTCCATGGAGTCACAAGAGTCAGGTGCAACTAAACAACAACAACAATTTTGTACTATATCATCATCTTTAAGTATGTCCTGCCTTGCAATGTAACCGACAGACTAAGGTTCTCTTCTTGGTCACCACAGATGTTAAATGAAAAATATATGAAGGAGAACCTAGGATAGTAAAGGGGTAGGTAAGGAAATTAATATTTATTGTCATATAGTGTACACCACATGTGGTAGAAATAACACCCTTTCATTCCATTCTCACAACAACCCTGTGAAGTAGGTATTATCCCCTTTCTACACATGAGGAATCTTTTCTGACAATGTAGATTGTCTCTTGAATTTTCCTGTTGACATTAATTCACATTTATTTACTTTCATCCTCCTTATTGTCAAGATTTTGACAACTGTATAACCCAAAATGTATACTTTGACTCAATAAATATTAATTTAATGAAATAAGTTTCACAGTACATCATTGAATGATTGAAAATCAGAACCTACCATCCTTCTATCTCAGGTTACAGCTTTTTCTAGCACTCCTTAAAGACATCCTGAGCTAGTAAGCACTCTCGCTGGTTTCCACATTTCCCATTTATTAAACACATACGCAGTCTATTCATCATCAACCCTACTGGACTCTCTGAGCTCAGTCCCCATAGTCTTATCTGTCATTGTGCAGTCACTTAGTCGTGCCCAACTCTTTGTGATCCCGTGAACTGCAGCACGCCAGGCTTCCCTGTTCTTCACTATCTCTCAGAGTTTGCTCAAACTCATGGCCATTGAGTCAGCGATACCATCCAACCATCTCATCCTCTGTCGCCCCTTTCTCCTGCCCTCAACCTTTCCCAGCATCAGGGTCTTTTCCAATGAGTCAGCTCTTCACAAGTGGCCAAGGTACTGGGGCTTCAGCTTCAGCATTGGTCCTTCCAATAAATATTCAGGGTTGATTTCTCTAATCTAACAGGGACCAGAAAGTGAGCCTGATGGATGGTACATAACCAATGTTCTTAATCATGAAATCACCCCTCCAGCTTCTACTTAGAATAGTACCAACAGGATTTACCTATCTCAGAATTAGATAAAAGGGGACTGTATCTCTCCATATAGGGTGAGCTTATATCTTAGGGTGAGCTCAGAAATCTTCCTTAATGGTTCTCTTTCATCCCTGCATGAATGGACCAGAAATGGAAAACTATATGACCTTCCTCTCCCTTCTCTGTGAAGGATGGACCTTGGTCCTCATCTATATTCCTGAGAAAATAGAACCTTTCATTTCTTCTCATCAATTTCTTTATCAACTTTCTCTTCCCTCATTTGATTCCAATTTTCTGGACCTTAACTATAGTCTAGATAAAAGCACGTTTCAAAGGAAACCAGCCTGTGGTAGGAGGGACCAACTTATCTATGCCATATGGCAACAAAGATTGCAAATTTGTAAAAACCTCCCTTGCATCGACACTGTCCAACCCATCTACCCTGTGTCTTCAGAATTGGGACAGCAGAAATGAAACTGCATTTCTCCATCTCAAGGGTACATGGTGAGGGCAGCCTCATCCAGCATCATTTCAGGTTTCTAGGGAAATGTGTAGGAGAAAATTCAAGATCCATGTCCCATTTCTCCCTTTAACTCCCACTAAAAAGTCTTTGCTCTTGGAGGAACTGGTTTCAAGAGTATACAATCTCCCCAAAGTGGGTGTTGTCCCAGGACCTTCAGAAGATGCTGGTGCAGTAGGAGACACTCTCCACGCTGATACCCGCCACAGCTGCGTACAGTTCAGGTACCACCAACTCCGGGACTTGCAACACAGCCTTGTCGTCTGCACTTTGAGCAGCAGTTTCGAGACATGCGCGTAGCTTTCGAAGTGAGGGGCGGCTGTCCTCACTCCAACGCCAACAGGACTTCATAAGACCATACCTGAAAGGGGAACAAGAGAAACTGACTTCCTTGACAAGGCAAATGTTTGAAAATCATGCTTCTTCGCTTACAAGCAACCTAGATGTCCATCAGCAGACGAATGGATAAGGAAGCTGTGGTACATATACACCATGGAATATTACTCAGCATTTAAAAAGAATTCATTTGAATCAGTTCTAATGAGATGGATGAAACTGGAGCCCATTATACAGAGTGAAGTAAGCCAGAAAGATAAAGATCGATACAGTATACTAATGCATATATATGGAATTTAGAAAGATGGTAATGATAACCCTATATGCAAAATAGAAAAAGAGACACAGATGTACAGAACAGACTTTTGGACTCTGTGGGAGAAGGCGAGGGTGGGATGTTTCGAGAGAACAGCATTGAAACATGTATATTATCAAGGGTGAAACAGATCACCAGCCCAGGTTGGATGCATGAGACAAGTGCTCGAGCCTGGTGCACTGGGAAGACTCAGAGGGATCGGGTGGAGAGGGAGGTGGGGCAGGTGGGGTTCGGGATGGGGAAGACATGCAAATCCATGGCTGATTCATGTCAATGTATGGCAAAAACCACTACAATATTGTAAAGTAATTAGCCCTCAACTAATAAAAATAAATGGAAAAAAAAATCTTAACAAAAGAACCCTACAATTCTGTAATCTATTCGTCACCCTGTCCCATACTCTTCCCAGAGAATACTATTCCTTCTCACCTTCCTAAATACTAAATCTCTTAATATCTTAACCTTTTTTATAATAGGAATGACTGATGGTTTTTTTTCCTACTGTAACTTTTATATGGAAAACATTGAATACACATAAGTGTAGAGAATAGTTATACTAGTCATATGAATAATATACTAGTTAATACTAGTCAATGGTTATACTATGGGTTTCCCTAGTGGCTCAGTCAACAAAGAATCTTTTTTTTTTTTTACATGAATGTAAATTATTTTTTTACATGAATGTGAATTCACATGAGTTCCCTTATTCAGCATAATACTAGAATCTTCTATTTCATCTATTTATCACCTTATTCTTTTCCTTTTTTTTTTTTTTAATTGGGATATAGTTGCTTTATGGGCTTCCCTCATGGCACAGATGGAGAAGGCAATGGCACCCCACTCCAGTATTCTTGCCTGGAAAATCCCATGGAGGGAGGAGCCTGGTAGGCTGCAGTCCATGGGGTCGCGAAGAGTCGGACATGACTGAAGTGACCTAGCAGCAGTAGCATGGCGCAGATGGTGAAGAATCCAGTACAGGAGACCTGGATTCGATCTCTGGGTTGGGAAGATCCCCTGAAGGAGGGCGTGGCTACCCACTCAGTATTCTTGCCTGAAGAATGCCATGGTGAGAGGAGTCTGTCGAGCTACAGTCCATGGGGTCAATGTCATGTTGGTTTCTGCTGCACCACCAGTATGACAAAACAGTTTTGTTGTTTTTTCTATTATCAAAAACTCCTTCAGAAGTTAAGTGTTTTCATCCTGCATATTATGAACTTGCATCATTCCAGACCATTGCTATAACTTGTCTACCAGTATGAGCTACATCACAACAGGGGAAAATAAGAAGATATGGAATAACATGAGTCATATTAATTTCAGATACTGTAATCAGACAGTTCTTTCCATTAATCCAGGTCATTTTCTCCCTTTATTATTTAGCTTCTCCAGGAAATGGCCTTAATCTAGATAGATGTATTTACCACCTTTAATCTGTCTTTGTTGCAATCCAATTTCTAGAAAATGTGTAACAGTCTGTTATCAAACACTCTTTATCAAGTCTCATTCCTACTCAAGAACCTACAGCAGTTTCCTACTGTTTATCTTATAAAGTTGGCATTCTACTCCCCAGCTTCTTACCACATAGGCCTTGCTTAACAGGAGCCCTCTCCTCCTCCTAAGACAACATCTAGCTATGCCCCAGACATGGTTAGTAACACCCAGTTTTTTCTTTGCTTATGCTCTGCCCAAGGCATTAATATCCTCTCCCTGGTTATTCTTTCCTTATAGTATAAGTAGGAATTTTAAATTCCTTCCCTTATAACCTCAGCACACACTGTGTTTCCCACACTCTTTAATGTTGTACCATTAGATTTTGTATAAGATGTTATATTACTCTACTAATACTGATAACATTTACCAAGAACATACTTATTGTAAAAGGCATGGTGGCTTAGTCGACTATTCAGTCATGTCTGACTTTGCAATCCCAAAGATTGTAGCCCACCAAGCTCCTCTGTCCATGGGATTTTCTAGGCAAGAATACTAGAGTGGGTTGCCATTTCCTCCTCCAGGGGATCTTTTGGACCCAAGGACCCAACCTGAGTCTCCTGTGTCTCCTGCATTGCAGGAAGATTCTTTACCCACTGAGCCATCAGGGAAGCCCAAAAGGCATGGAAGGGAAACTCAACATGCATTATTTCATTGCAGCCTCACAATTACTTTGAGGCAGGACTATCATTTTACCTATTTTAAGTTAAGTAAACAATGTAACATATAAGACTAAGACTGAACATGTGTTTTTTTGACTATGACATGAATCTGAGCTTTTAACCAGTCTACTCATTCCTTCACACTTTCTGTTGATTTTCATGTTCTTTCAGGTATTCCTTATCCAAATATTACATGCTTCAAGATAAGGTACTTTTTCATTTAAATGTCTCTGCCTATCCCCAGTATCAAGTACAGCCACACACACACACACACACACACACACATATAAAGCCTACAAGAAATATTTGTCAATAATTTCATTCTAGTATACTCAGCCAGTATCACTATACTATGTGTGTGTAAGTATATAAAGTTATGATTTTTAGCATTTTTAATATGCTTGATATAATTACTGTTTTTATTTGTGGGAAACTCAGGTGCTGGAAAGTTACCTTTTCAGTACTGAAGAATTTACAAAATAACAGCAATTTAAATAGAAATGTATATCAATATATTATCTCCTGCCTTCTTAAAAATAATTGAAGCCTTTCTTATAGTCTATAATAACCTGCTTTGTACTTTGTTGTTTATGAAATTCTGTGTGTAATTTTTAATTTTCTGCTTCTATGTTAGTTCACCAACTGTCCCTTTCTGCTGGCAATTTGATATCTTCCTTCTGCTGTCTAATTTCTTCTCACTGTCTTTCTTCTGATGGGCTTCCAACATGCTTAGAACCAGGAAAATATTTTTTAAAGTTAAATATCAAATAAGAACCAGTGAGTAACTGTGGATTTTATGACAACTATATTAGAACTGAAGCTGGTAGTCTCTGAGACTGACATTTATATAGCTAAAACAGTGTTGTATCTGCATTTGATTTCGTCTGTTTTGAAAGATTCCAGAGGAACTAAGCTTTAACAATGTTAGCAAATCTAAATTTCTAATATAGCATTCAGTGGCTGCCTCCATATTGTGTATGTGTGTGTTTGTGTGTGTGCATGTATACACACACACACACACACACAGATGTAAAGACCCATATACACATATATATGAGCAGATGTATTTTCTGCATAGGTTTGGTTTAAGATTGTACCTTAGCACATAGAGGACAGCTGAGGATCATCTGAGCCACTTTACAAAGGGCATGACTGATTAAGAGCAAAAACGATTTTAAAAGCCACTTACATGGTGTGTGTGCAACTACTGGGTCTCTCCATGATTTGCCCTCTTTGGAGATGCTGTAGGATATTGGTAGGAGGGACCTCAGGATATGGAGGTGCCCCTGTTGGTATGAAAAGAGTGAGACGAGTAAGACAACTTTAGGGTCTTCTAGAACATAAACTATAACTAACACTATTCTCCATCCACCTGGGCTAATCACCTACAAAAGTAGGAAACCTAATAGGTATAATATAGTTGATCCCTGGTGATCAGATAAGGGTATAAACTTGGAGAATTTTGGAGAAAGGAGCTGTTGGGGGAGGGAGACCTGATAATTTAGGAAAATGTCAAGTCTTTAGGAATGTAACAAAATAAAGCAGAGCTGCGAAGGAGAAATAAGATCTGCCCTCTGCTTCTCAAACAAGAGAAAGTGCTGCAGTTTCTCAGTCAAATGGATTAATAAATCTAAAGACAGCATTTTTATATTTATGCACGATCAGCCTAGGGGCCTCCCAGGTGGCGCTAGAGGTAAAGAATTCACCTTTCATTTCAGGAAACTCAAGAGATGTGGTTTCGATCTCTGGATTGGGAAGATCCCCTGGAGAAGGAAATGGCAACCCTCTCCAGCAAGAATTTGCCTGAAAAATTCCATGGACAGAGGAACCTGGCAGGCAACAGCCCATGGGGTTGCAAAGAGTCGGACACGACTGAGCAACTGAGCACACACGAGATCATCCTTGGAATACTTGTTGGATTTTAAAATGTGCCATGAAATTGGTAAAGTCTTGGGGGAAAGAAAGAGGAAGGAGGGAGACAGATAGGAAGGGAATCATGACTTTATAAGACTATCTCAAAAATCAAGCTTGGATTCTGAAAATGTGTCAGCTCAGTTCGATCTTCAGCAATTGTACTGAAACCCCTTCTCACAACAAATGTCATCTACCACACAAATAAACATCCTTGCATATTTCTATAGGGGTGCACACTACTTTGGGGATTCTCCTTACCTAGAGTCACCATCTCGTATAGCAGGATCCCAAAAGACCAGCTGTAAAAGAAACAAAGCTGTTTACTTCATTTTTATTTCTGCCTTTCATAAAGATAGATCACTTAAATACCAGAGACCTTCAGTAAGAAACCCATGACAATGGCAGTGAATGGGAATCAAGGGTGATTGGTACTATAAGCCATTGGTACAATAAGCCATTATTATATAATGGCATAATAGTTATGCAATTAGAAAATATTTCTGTCCAGTCCCCTTAGAATCTAATTTGCTTGAGAGCTTGATTTATGTCTCCTTTCTACACATTAATAGATATTTACTATTATTTGTTAAATATTACATATGAATAGATATTACACATTCATAGGTATTTACACATTAATAGATATTTACTCTTATTTGTTAAATGCTATGAGTGCTTATGCAAATGCAAACATATTCACTCAAATATATAAAAATCCCCCTGTGTATCTTTTTCATCTTTTCCATTCCTTCCTGCTGAAATTCCAGCTTTTATTCTTAGTTCAAGGCCAAGCAGGGTTTATCATTTATCTACTATTTCCTCAGTAGATCTAATTGCCCAAACCTAGGTAAAACATTAACAGAAGCAAGTTTTATACATAAATGGGGTAGGTAGTTGCCTAAACAATGTGATTTGAGAGACATATGTTTCATTATTCTACAGCATCATTGTGAAATGAGCAGTATCTCCCAAGGAAGTTTATTACTTCCAGACCTCTATTGAAAAGCAGATATCAGTGAAACAGCAATGAAATGAAAAATCAGTGTCTTAATTGATTCACCACATTAACTGATGTTCTAAATTTCCCCTGAAGCTCCTAACAGTCATGGCTGGTAAGATATTTTGTATTACACCTACCTGCTCCTCCAAGCAGATGAGTCATATGGTTACCAAAAGTCAATTGTAATTCTTTACAATCCTGTTTATGCCAATCATACATGTAACTATAACTACATAATTAAATACTATGTAGGTTGATTAAATATACATGCCAAAAGCCTTATTTTCCTGAAAACTAGGTTGAATGCTTTGAAAGCATTCTCTAAAATCAAGCCACTAAAAAGAGAGTGTTGTCAAACTGTGTGAGTGAGACAACTGTAGAAAACTGGGGGGAAATTAACAATAAATGTCTGCAGTCAAACTGCATCACAATTGTTTTATATAAGAAATACAACATGTAACTTCATTTAGCATAGCACGTGTATCCTCTTGGCCTTCCTCTGAAAGACTGATAAATAAATATCCATTTATATGTTTTAAGTTACATGTATACATGGGCTTCTCTAGTGCAGTGATAAAGAACCTGCCTGACAATGCAGGAGATGTAAGAGATAGCATTTGATCCCTGAGTCAGGAGGACCCCTTGGAGGAGGAATAAGCTACCCAACTCCAGTATTCTTGCCTGGAAAATTTCATGGACAGAGGAGCCTGTCAGGCTACAGTCCATGGGGTCACAGTCAGGTATGACTGAAGTGATTTAGCACAGCACATACATATATGTATGTGTATACATATATTTCTTTTTATTTTAATAGCTCCTAGTTTAAACTTTTGATTCAGTGGACCTGCCTTAAAACTCTACCAAATCAAATCCTCAGATACTGGTGTGAATAATCTATTCATTTTTCATTTTTTCTCTCCTAATTAAGGCTTCTAATCTAACACAGAGGGAATACTTCAGGAGGCACTAAAAAGGATTGCAGACAGCTGCCAAATATGAGCTCTGCCACATAACACACATTTTTGCTTGAGAGTCTGTCTGACTTCAAAGCAGAGACTTCATGTGTAGACTTAATTGACAATAGACCCAGTCATGTTCACAGGCAGAAGGCACTGAAGTCAAGAAAGGAGGAACTCCACGGGGCAGGAACAAACCGTACACGTCTCCTTTGATGCCAGCTGGTTTCAGCAGAAGCCGTTCCGGGGCAAGCCACTTGAGAGGTACGACATGAGTGGAGGAGATGGCCCCTCGGGAGAGAACTTCATAAGCCAGGCCCAGCCCACAGAGCTTAGCAGTGAGGTCACACTGGATTAGAATATTCCTGGCTGCCACATCGCCATGGAACAGACGCTTCTCCTGGAGAAATTCCTGTCAACGTGAGGTCAAAATGGATCAGCTCTCTGAGGTCATGGCTTGGGTCCCAGGTAGAGTGAAGCAGATCCTCAAAAAGACATTTTCTACCCTGAACAAGCTGCATCAATAATGACATATCCATTCTCCCCCAAACTCCCTCCCATCCAGGCTGCCACATAACACTGAGCAGAGTTCCCTGGGCTCTACAGTAGGCCCTTGCTGGTTATCCATTTTAAATACAGCAATATGTATTTATATGGCTGAGTCCCTTTGTTGCCCACCTGAACCTATCACAGCATTGCTCATCAGTTATGCTGCAATACAAAATGAAAAGTTTAATTAAAAAAAAAAAAAAAAGAATGTCACGTCCATACAGGTACTAAGTGGCAGTGACCAGAACCAAATATTCTAATTCATAAGGAGCACAATACTTATAATGAATCAGACATGTTTGCACTGTGTTTAAGATCAACAAACTGATACCAGAAATTCATTCTTTTAAAAAAAATCAAAACTTTATTATTTTTTTTATGAGCTGTTTTAGGGTGAAAACAAAGTTGAGTGGAAAACCCAGAGCACTCATGCCTCCTGCCCCTCAGTTTCCTCTATTATTAACAACTTGTACCACTGTGATACATTTGTTACGGCTATGTGCTCAGTTGTGACTCTGCAACCCCATGGACTATAGCCCACCAGGCTCCTCTCTCCATGGGATTTCCCAGGCAAGAATACTGGAGTGGTTTGCCATTTCATCCTCCAGGAGATCTTCCTGATACAGGGATCAAACCCAAGTCTCTTCTTGCAACTTCTGCATTGGTAGGCAGATTCTTTATGACTGTACCATTTGGGAAGCCCTATATGCTTAGTCGCTCAGTTGGGTCCGACTCTTTTTGATCCCATGGACTGTAGCCCTCCAGGCTCCTCTGTCCATGGGATTCTCCAGGCAAGGATACTGGAGTGGGTTGCCAGGCCCTCCTCCAGGGAATCTTCCCAACTCAGGAACTGAACCAGAGTCTCCTGCATTGCAGGCAGATTGCTTACCAGCTGAGCTACCAGGGAAACCTTACACAGGTACACTGTTTTCAACTGGAGTTCAGAGCTTACAAAAGGGTGCACTTTTTGTGTTGTACATTCTCTGGGTCTGACATTGATCCATACATTTCTGATACATTGATCTACCCTTTTCATTTTTGAAGACAAATTTATTAGTAAATATACTAACTTTGCTTTAAACAAACAAACCAAGAGTAGCAAACTGAGCAAATAAGCCAAATAATATTCATACTGGGTTTGGAAAATAAAATCTCATATTCTGACTCTGGCCCTGGCCTGATTTCACATTTTTCTGAAATGGTGGGCTGGAGGAAGCACAAGCTGGAATCAAGATTGTCAGGAGAAATATCAATTACCTCAGATATGCAGATGACACCACCCTTATGGCAGAAAGTGAAGAGGAACTAAAAAGCCTCTTGACGAAAGTGAAAGACGAGAGTCAAAAAGTTGGCTTAAAGCTCAACATTCAGAAAACTAAGATCATGGCATCTGGTCCCATCATTTCATGGCAAATAGATGGGGAAACAATAGAACAATGGCTGACTTTATTTTTCTGGGCTCCAAAATAACTGCAGATGGTGATTGCAGCCATGAAATTAAAAGACGCTTACTCCTTGGAAGGAAAGCTATGACCAACGTAGACAGCATACTAAAAAGCAGAGACATTACTCTGCCAACAAAGGTCCATCTAGTCAAGGCTATGGTTTTTCCAGTGTTCGTGTATGGATGTGAGAAATGGACTATAAAGAAAGCTGAGCACCGAAGAATTGATGCTTTTGAACTGTGGTGTTGGAGAAGACCCTTAAGGGTCCTTTGGACTGCAAGGAGATCCAACCAGTCCATCCTAAAGGACATCAGTCCTGGGTGTTCATTGGAAGGACTGATGTTGAAGCTGAAACTCCAATACTTTGGCCACCTGATGGGAAGAGCTGACTCATTTGAAAAGACCCTGATGCTGGGAAAGATTGAAGGCAAAAGGAGAAGAGGGCAGCAGAGGATGAGATGGTTAGATAGCATCACCAACTCAATGGACATGAATCTGAGCAAACTCTGGGAGATAGTGAAGGAGGGGGAAGCCTGGCATGTTGCAGGCCATGGGGTCACAAAGAGTCAGATACAACTTAGTGACTGCACAACAATAATAATATGTGGCAAAACTGTCATGATAGTAAATTTATATACAATTTTACATCAGTTCATTTTGTCCCTAAAGTAACTAGATGAGATAAGTTAGGGAAGTAGCTTTCCGATAAATCTAAATGATTACACAAGGCCACATTAAGTGACCAAAGCCAGGTATTCTAATTCATAGTAAGTACTACAAATTCTACTAATACTTTTTAGTCCAGAAGTAAAAACCCACTCCAATATTCTTGACTGAAAAATCCCATGAACAGGGGATCCTGAAGGGCTACAGTCCACAAAGGGGTCACAAAGTCGGACACAACTGAGCTACTGAGCATGCACACAAATCAGAACTACCTGAAAGCTTTATAAACTCACAAGGTTTTAACTCCGGGTTTACTTAACCAAAATCTAGGGAGAGGAGCCTGGTAATCCATATTTTTAAGAAGTATCAAAATTATTCCAGCACAGCCAAGAAGGTGTTTGAGAACCACCACAACTGGATGACATTGACAAGACATGTGGGATCCTAGTTCCCTGGTCAGGGATCAAACTCGTGTCCCTTGTATTAGAAGTGCAGAGTCAACCACCAGACCACTAGGGAAGTCCCTATTTAGGTTAGTTTAAAATAAAGAAATGATCTCATTTTCACCCCTTTCTTATTCCTCCTCTTCCACTTGTTCTTTGTTCTTTTTCAAGTATCTGCAATTCTTGTCACATTCAGCATTACAGCAAGTCTCCTACCTAACACATTCTGAGCTAGTATTTCTTGTTCTTCAGGTATAAATTATAAACATCCTCCTGGCTCTGTAGACTTTCACCCATTTGTTTTCTCTTCCCAAATCTTCTACTAGCTTATCTTATCTTTTCCTCTTTTACATCTGGTAACAGAGAAGTATGAGAAGGGGGCAGCAAAGAATGAGGTGACTAGATAGCATCACCGACTCAATAGACATGAATTTGAGCAAACTCTGGGAGATAGTGGAAGACAGAGGAGCCTGGCCGGCCACAGTCCATACAGCTGCAAACAATCGGACACGACTGAGTGAACAACATGTGGACATATAGCTCTTGGCCCTGGTGCTTTTACCTTTAAGACTGAGAAAACTTTTAAAACCCTTCTTGGGACTTCCCTGGTGGTCCAGTAGTTAAGATTCTGTGCTTCCCAGGGCATGGGTTTGATCCCTGGTCAGGGAACTAAGATCCCACATACCTCATGGTGTGGTCAAAAAAAAATTATTTTTTAATGAACAATAAAAGAAATAAAACCCTTCCTGTTTCTTCTAGAAACCCTAAATTGGCCACTTTCTACCTAGAATTACCAATCCTGAATTATATTATCTAAATAATTTCATAAAGAGAAAATTGAAAACTATTTATCGATGCTTGAGTTTCTGCCCCCTAACTTCCATCCAATTTCATTTATAATATATACCCCATTTGAGAACATAATATGAGAAACATGACATTAAATACCAGGTTAACAAAAAAGATCACTGCCATCTGTTGTCACTTCTCCAAGCCTTACCAAAGCCAAAAGGACCTGCTTCCCAATGTGATATATTTGTTTCTCTGTGAGGTCATAGGGAAGACCATCCATGGTCATCACATCCTAAAGAGATAAAGAAAAAGGCATTGCATCAAAATGACATGAACAGATCTAAAGGAAAAAATAGGGAAAGAAATATTCTTAAATGCAGTTACTGAAGAGAGGGCAAAGACACAAAAATATAAGGACTTGGGAATTCCCTTGGCAGTCCAGTGGTTAGGAACCCACACTTTTACTGCAAAGGGCCTGGGTTTGATCCCTTGTCGGGGAAGTTAGATCCCACTAACCACGTGGCACAGCCAAAAATAAATAAATAAAAATTTAAAAACTAAAAAATGTACAAAAGCTAAAAGATTCAAGGAGAGATGGTATGAGAGATTCCCAGGTATGCAGAGAAGTGCCATGATTTACTGGACCAGGAAAATAATAAAGAATGTAGGTGAATAGCAGGATGAAGGAAGAACAGAATTTGTCAGGCTAATTGGTATGTGCACAGCTAATCAACCAGGTCAAGCCTTTCTTCCTAACACCTCTGCCCCACCGCTCACCCGGCGACAGGTCCAGAGAAAGCTGAGCAGGTCTCCCTGGGCCACATCCTCCAATACCATGTAGAGCGGCAGCCTGTCTGTGCAGCAGCCTTCCAGATGTACCAGGTTCTTGTGCTTCCCCAAGTACTGATAGAATTGGATTCGCCCTAAGAAATCCTGCACCTCTTGGAGCCCAGTTGGTTCTGTGGGGGACAGAAGAACCATGCGGAATGAGCAGTGTCACCAATAAAGTGGGGAGTATGAGGCAGGAAGCAACCTCAGATGATAGATTTCAAGATCCCAAAGGGGAATGAGCATAGACCAAAAGTAAACAGAAAGCGGATCAATTAGATGATCTTCGATGTCACTGTTCTTTTATCAAAGGTAACATAGAACCACAATTCTTCAGAACTAGTTAGACTTTCCTCTGCCTAATAGAAAACTGTTCTGTTTACATTAAAATATTATCACACATACTGTTTTCTTGTTGTTTAGTCACTAAGTTATATCTGACTCTTTTGGGACCTCATGGACTGTAGCCCACCAGGCTCCTCTGTCTATGGGATTCTGCAGGCAAGAATACTGGAGTGGGTTGCCATTTCCTTCTCCAGGGGATTTTTCTGAACCTGTTTCTCCTGCATTGCAGACAGATTCTTTATTGCTGAGCTACGTGGAAGCCCCTGGCTATAACATAGATATTAATATTTTGTTGAAGGAATAGAAAACTAACGGTTGATATGTATATAGGTTCAAATTTCATGATTCTCATTTGATGCCTAAAGAATGACTTTCCGCCAGAGCTCTATAGATTTGAAGAAGAAGGAATCCAGGATGGTGTTCAGGTTACAAATATGTGTGACTATTACACAGATTAAGCTGAGGTGACAATCTCCCAAACCTCAATGTTCTAAACCAAGAAAAGATCTGTATTCCATTGCTTTCTTAAAGCACTTTGCTTCTGTTTTGTTTGCTTGTTTTCTTTTGTTTGCTGGAGAAACTGTTTATTGTCCCTTCTGCTTTTAATTACATTCAATAAAAATAGCAATGATAAAAAAAATAGTATCACACATTAAAATATTATCACTTCTAGACCTTTTGATTATGATTCTTGCTAATCCTATCTTTGTTCTGTTTTATGTATCCATCATTAGTGGTCCACATCATGAGTATCAGTCCAAAAGAAAATGAAGTATCTGGAAAAGAAATCAAATAGTCAAGAAAAATGAAGAAACAGCCTCAAAATACTCATCCAAGAAATATCCAATAGGCAAAAAGTTAGTTTTAACATCCTTAATAGGCAAGGTTGAGCTAGGGAAAGAACCAAAGAAGAACTTTTCTGTTCTTGAATTTTTACTTTCTATTCCCTTCTTATTGTGGGCCAACTGTGGTCACAACTATCTCCTGATTAACATCCCAATGTCTGAAAATCCTGTTAGCATTCTCCATTGAGGGTTCACAGTAAAACTGTTAAAAGAGGAAAATAAGTCCAATACCCCTCCTTTTACCTTTTAAACTCTTGAGGACCACACTCTTGGGCTTTGCAGGGTTCCCAGTGTGCATCGTGGTGCGATAGATGGCCCCATAGCTACCACTGTGGATTTGCTCCAGAACTTCAGAGAGTTGCTCCCGGGGCACCTGCAGCTTAGCCAGGGCATGTGCAGAAGTTCGCAGAAGGCTTTCCACCGAGGTCTCCTCAAGTGGTACAAACACAGTTTCCCCAGGTCTTGCTGCTTCCTGGCTTAGGTTCCCAGATAGAGGTACATGGGCAACACCTAAAGAAAAGAGGTGACACCAACCAGCTTTTTCCTGGTCCCAGGGACTCCAGGAAATCAGAACCACAAACAAACCACCAAGAAGTCCCTTCAGCAATTTTATCTCTTGGGTCAAGGTGAGGTAGCTTCAGGTGCTTCTCTATGAACCAGCATCAAGACAAACCTTGTAGAATATATGTCATAATCCCATTACTTCTAAGGCAACTCAAGATGGACCTCTGAAAATTGGTAAAGACATTTCTGTTCAGTCTTTCTCAGAATTCCAGTTCAGTATGAGTAGAGTCTAGAGACAATTCAAAAAGCTACTGAATAGGTCTTCAAACCACGGACACCTAAAGGTGGTGGTAACTGCCAGGGGAACTATCATTTGAGTCAATAAAGTGACTTTCAAGGGTGAAACAGAGGTATGGATAAGTACTCAACTCTAAGCTAACGTTATTCTTCTTCCCTCAAGTTGTCCCCAAAATCAAATTATTCCACATTTCCCAGAGTCTCAATCAAGAAGGTCTTAGATTTCCCTGGCAGTCCAGTGGTTATGGGCTTCCCTCATAGCTCAGTCGGTAAAGAATCTGCCTGCAATGCAGGAGACCTGGGTTAGATTCCTGGGTGGGGAAGATCCCCTAGAGAAGGAAATGGCAACCCACTCCAGTATTCTTGCCTGGAAATCCCATAGACAGAGGAGCCTGATGGGCTACAGTCCATGGAGTCGCAAAGAGTTGGACATGAGTTAGCGACTAAACAACAACATTGAAATCAGTGAGCCTGGAACCAAGTAAGACAATAAGAGGGTTACAGGAGATGAGGCCAGAGAAGACTCTGATCATGTAAGGCCACTGAAAGAATTTAATCTATTTTTCATTCTAAGATAAGAAGCTACTGGAGATTTCATGCAGAGAATTAACAGGGCTCGCTTAAGCCTTAAAAGAGTCATTCCACTGCTCTGAGGAGAACAGACCATAAAAGGATACAGGCAGAAGCAGGGAGACTAGGTAATGGTGTATTACAATTTTCTCTGAGAGGTGAGGGTGACTTGAGTCTATTTTGAAGGTACAGTTAAACAGGATTTGCTAATAGATTGGATACAGAATGGGAGAGAAAGAGGAGGCAAGGACACCTTCAGATTTCATTTAGACTTCATTTTATTGATTTTTTTTTTTTTTTTTTAGACTTCATTTTAGATTGAACACATAGCAAGCTTGGCTTGCCATTTATTATGACAGGGAAGACTATGAAGAGGAAATTGTGAGGGAATTTCAGGACTTTTGTTTTACATATGCTATATATTTTAACTATGGTGCTGGAGAAGACTCTTGAGAGTCCCTTGGACTGCAAGGAGATCAAACCAATTAATCCTAAAGAAATCAATCCTGAATATTCTTTGGAAGGACTGTTGCTGAAGCTGAAGCTCCAATTCTTTGGCCACCTGATGTGAACAGCCGACTCATTGGAAAAGACCCTGATGCTGGGAAAGATTGAATGCAAAAGGAGAAGGGGTTGACAGAGGATGAAATGGTTAGATAGCATCACCAACTTAAAGGACATAAACTTGAGCAGACTTGGGGAGATAGTAGAGGACAAGGAAGCCTGGCGTGCTGCAGTCCATGGGGTCACAAAAATTTGGACATGATTTAGTGACTCAACAACAACAACAACAACAACAAAGAAAATTAGGATACAATTTAGAGAAGGAGAAGGGATCCACCACTCTAGAGATTCATTTCCCTGTCAGGAAATTTTTCCCTTCTTTCTTCTCTAAGTTTTCCATTCAAGCTGACTGTCTTTCATCATATGCTCAGTGATACTCCAGAATAGCATGCTATCATCTCCTACCTAGTGCTTCAGAGACTATTATGGGACTTCCCTGGTGGTCCAGTGTTTAAGAATTTGCCTACCAATGGAGGGGATATGGGTTCAATCCCTGATCCAGGAAGATTCCATATGTCACAGGGCAACTAAGCCCATGTGCCACAACTTCTGAGCCTGAGTGCCCTACAGCCCATGTTCCACAACAAGAGAAGCCACAGAGTAAGTCTGTGCACCACAATGAAGAGTAATCCTCGCTGGCCAAAACTAGAGAAAGCCTAGGAGCAGCAATGAAGAACAGCACAACCATAAATAAATAAATTTTTAAAAATCATTTAAAAAGAAAAGACTATTATTAAGGCTACTCCTTTACATCAGAAATTCCATAAGCACAAAGTAGGGGTGGAATGTATTATAGAGTAAAATGTCATCCTTCAAAGCTCATTACAAAGCCTTTGGCTTTATCCCCAGGCTTCCTCCCCAGTCCTTAGACACTCACATGGCCAAAGATTTGATGGTACAATAGGACAAAGAAGACAAAAAGAGGTTACATGAGGCCTCTCTCACCTTCTCTTCTTTCAGCTAACAAGAAATTATGAAATTTCTTGTTATATGAGTATATGAAATTCATATATTGAATATTGAATTTCAACTCATGACATCCCTAAGAAAGGCTTGCCTGCTCCTCTCAACTCCACAGGAGGGGACCCATACCCTCTATCTCATCAGAGTCCTTGAGATTTGAGCTCACTGAAGCTTGGGTCTTCTTTCCTACCATCTCCATCTTTCCCAAGTCACTGCCCAGCCTGTTTGAATCTTACCTCGAGGTCCTGGAGACTGCTGTTGGGCTCTCTGTCCTCTGATAAAAAGCCACAGGATGACGCCGAGGAGGATGAGGAAGGTACCAACCAGGAAGGTAGGGATGATGATGATTTCATACTGCTGTTCCTGGATAACTAGGTAGGAGATCAAGCAAGAAAAGATTGAAGAAGCAGCCTAACCGGACTCCCCCTCCCCATGAATCTTCAGCTCACTGTATGTGACATGATTATCTCTTCCTTCTGATCCCTCTACCACAACTGAGATCAGCTCCCTGATCTGAATCCCTATGCCCCTGTTTCTCAGCCCAGCAAGTATATCCTGTGCCTCCTCTCTCATTTTTCCTGCTGAGATGAAAAGGCAGCACATCTTTATCTCTGATTGCCACTCTCCCCCACCCTGCCCACCTCCTTCAGAGACAATGATCCTTAGCGCCAATTCCTTTCTCACCACTCTCTTCATTTTATTAGAAATCAAATGATCTTTCTTCCAGAATCTCTTCAGATCTTGTGCATGCATGCTAAGTCACTTTAGTTGTGTCCGACTCTGTACGACCCTATGGACTGTAGCCCACCAGGCTCCTCTGTCCATGGGATTCTCCAGGCAAGAATACTGGAGTGGGTTGTCATGCCCTTCTCAAGGGAATCTTCCCAACCCAGGGATCAAACCCATGTCTCTTATGTCTCCTGCCTTGGCAGGTGGATTGTTTACCTCAGCTGCCACCTAGGAAGCCCTGTTCTGAAGCCCTTTTTAGATCTTAATCTCCATCAAAAATCAGAGGATGGATTTCTGTATCATCTGTACTTACTACACAACTTGTCACTGAGACTGCATTCCAACAGCATCCGCATCACGCCCCTCTCATTTCCCATCACAACGCAGTGGTCCACTCCAGTGCTTGACCCCTTGAGGATGCACAGAGCACCGCTGAGAATGACTCCCAAGGCCTAAGTTGTTCTGAAAAAAATAAAATGGAGCACACAGAACTTTAAAACACCTCTCCAGATCACTGGTTATCAAGTATCTGGCTACCTGAAACTCTGAGCCACCAATTCATCTATCTATCTGATGTTCAAGCAGGAAGAAATTGTTTCTTCCTGCCATTTTCCTTTTATACAGCTTATCTAGCCCTGATCTGGTCTGATCCTTTCATGCTGTTGTTTCTCAAATTATTTTAAAGGCTCCCTCCTGCCCTAGACTCCTGCTCTGATGATCAAGTTCACAAATGTAAAACTGTGGTCCATGGGAACAGATGTGGGAAAGATTTATCTCCCTAGCAGCCCTTAAGCAGGTCTAATTTTCTTTTTCTGTGTATCTCCTAATTTTTTAAACAAAACACTTAATTTCATTTTTATACAAACCTAATTCAGACCATGAACAAATAGTTGGTGGATTTCAAGAGAGATGAGTTATACATTTGCTTTCCTTCTCTAACATACCCCTACACTGCATTCTCACTACTAATGAGCAGATAGCAGCTATCAATAAAACTATTTAGTTTTGCAGCTCCTGAAGCTTCCTCTGTTCTTCATATAAAGATAGACATAGACCCTCATTCTTACCAGTTATGGGTTAAAGAACTTATGGGTTCTTTAACTTATGGGTTCTTTAAGTTTCTTTAACTTATGGGTTAAAGAAAGTGTCAGTGCTAAGCTGTCTTCTCTTTTTTTAAACAAAAAGGAAATATATTCATATGATTCAAAAATAAAACTACAAAATGGTATGCTATGAAAATCTTTTTTCCACCCCACCCTTCTCTGTCTATCCAGTTCCCAATTCTCCTTCAAGGAGACTATGGTTACAAGTTTCTTGTTAACGTGGCCAGAGATTCTTTATATGTTTGTACTCTACACAATCAGCATATGCTGTGTTTAGTCACTCAGTCATGTCCAACTCTTTGCAACCCCATGGATTGTAGCCTGCCAGGCTCCTCTGTTCATGGAGATTCTCCAAGCAAGAATACTGGAGTGGGTTGCCATGCCCTCCTCCATAATAATAATTCCATATTATCAGCACACAGTTCCAAAAATCCAGTCTTTTCTTTCTGAAGAGAACTAGTGGTTACCACTCTTGCATACATGTAAAAACTTAATTTTGCCCTTGGTTAACCTGATTCTGTGGCCAGCAAAGCCAACTTCTTTAATTCTGATTGGTCTGAAACAAATATGGTGATTTCCCACTGCCTAGGTTAACTCTAAACAGATGATCTAGTTCTGTAAAGATTTAATTACAAGGTAAAATTTAGAAATTCAGAATTGTAGCTTATATGATAAATACTATATTATACAATATGACATTAGTCATTTCATGCTCCTTTCTGTTACATCATATGTTTTGCTTTATTATTGATACTGCTTGCATGTGTGCTAATTCACTTCAATCATGTCTGACTCTGTGTGACCCTATGGATTGAAGCCCTCCTGGCTCTCCTCTGTCCATGGCATTCTCCAGGCAAGAATACCGGAGTGGTTGCCCCACCCTCCTCCAGGGGATCTTCCTGGCCCAGGGATCTAACTCACGTCTCTTACATCTCCTGCATTGGCAGGCGGGTTCTTTACCTCTAGCGCCACCTAGGAATCCCTATTATTGATACTGATAACCACTAATACCCTGTACCATGCATCCAACCTGGACTGGCGATTCGTTTCACATACGATAATTTACATGTTTCAGTGCCATTCTCCCATATCATCCCGCCCTCACCCTCTCCCACAGAGTCCAAAAGACTGTTCTATACATCTGTGTCTCTTTTGCTTTCTCACATACAGGGTTATCGTTACCATCTTTCTAAATTCCATATATATGCATTAGTATACTGTATTGGTGTTTTTCTTTCTGGCTTACTTCACTCTGTATAAAAGGCTCCAGTTTCATTCACCTGATTAGAACTGATTCAAATGTATTCTTTTTAATGACTGAGTAATATTCCATTGTGTACATGTACCACAGCTTTCTTATCCATTCATCTGCTGATGGACATCTAGGTTGCTTCCCTTTTCTCCACACCCTCTCCAGCATTTACTGCTTGTAGACTTTTGGATAGCAGCCATTCTGACTGGCGTGAAATGGTACCTCATTGTGGTTTTGATTTGCATTTCTCTGATAATGAGTGATGTTGAGCGTCTTTTCATGTGTTTGTTAGCCATCTTTATGTCTTCTTTGGAGAAATGTCTGTTTAGTTCTTTGGCCCACTTTTTGATTGGGTCATTTATTTTTCTGGAATTGAGTTGTAGGAGTTGCTTGTATATTTTTGAGATTAATCCTTTGTCTATTGCTTCATTTGCTATTATTTTCTCCCATTCCGAAGGCTGTCATTTCACTGTGCTTATAGTTTCCTTCATTGTGTAGAAGCTTTTAATTTTAATTAGTTCCCATTCATTTATTTTTGCTTTTATTTCCAATATTTTGGGAGGTGGGTCATAGAGGATCCTGCTGTGGTTTATGTCAGTGAGTGTTTTGCCTATGTTTTCTTCTAGGGGTTTTATAGTTTCTGGTCTTACATTTAGATCTTTAATCCATTTGAGTTTACTTTTGTGTATGGTGTTAGAAAGTTATGTAGTTTCATTCTTTTACAAATGGATGACCAGTTTCCCCAGTACCACTTGTTAAAGAGATTGTCTTTTCTCCATTGTATATTCTTGCCTCCTTTGTCAAAGACAAAGTGTCCATAGGTGTGTGGATTTATCTCTGGGCTTTCTATTTTGTTCCATTGATGTATATTTCTGTCTTTGTGCCAGTACCATACTGTCTTGATGACTGTGGCTTTGTAGTAGAGACTGAAGTCAAGTAGGTTGCTTCCTCTAGTTCCATTCTTCTTTCTCAAGATTGCTTTGGCTATTCAAGGTTTTTTGTATTTCCATACAAATTGTGAAATTATTTGTTCTAGTTCTCTGAAAAATACTGTTGGTAGTTTAAGGGATTGCATTGAATCTATAGATTGCTTTGGGTAGTATACTCATTTTCACTATATTGATTCTTCCAATCCATGAACATGGTATATTTCTCCATCTATTTGTGTCCTCTTTGATTTCTTTCACCAGTGTTTTATAGTTTTCTATATATAGGTATTTTGTTTCTTTAGGTAGATTTATTCCGAAGTATTTTATTCTTTTTGTTGCAATGGTGAATGGAATTGTTTCCTTAATTACTCTTTGTTTTCTCATTGTTAGTGTATAGGAATGCAAGGGGTTGAGGCTGGTGTACTGGGATGACCCAGAGGGATGGGATGGGGAGGGAGGTGGGAGTGGGGTTCAGGATGGGGAACACATGTACACCCATGGTGGATTCATGTCAATGTATGGCAAAACCAATACAATATTGTAAAGTAAATAAATAAATAAACAAATAAAACTGGGGCGGGGAGGGGGGGAACCACTAATACCTTATTGAGGCAGAGTGTCTCAGTTCTGGAAACACGTATGCAAAGAAACCTCCCAGCCAGCTGAATCTTCTTTTCACTCTTTCTGGAGCTCCATGAGTTTGTCTGAGGGAATGAAAATTAAACAATTTCCTTACAACTCAGAAGACAGGCAGGTGAGTGACTGGTTGACAGAAGCCTAAGTCAACAGAGGAGTAGGCAGGAGAAACATCTTAGAGAGAAAAGGAAAGTCTTATCTGTGGGTTTGCAAATAGCAAGGGATCTATGAAGATAACAAATTGTAAGATAGCAAAGTCCCTCTGATCTAGTTTGTGAGGCAAAAAGGTAAGGTGAGAGTTCCCACAATTCCACAAGATCACACAAAAGGGAAAACACTCTGCAAGAAACAGCAAGCCTTGAGAGGGTGGCGAGAACAAGTTCCTAAAAATAAAACGTTAGCTCAGCCAAGACAACCAAACATAATTTGAAAATGTCATTCTGATTCTTCTTTCTACTTACTTCCTTTTTGGTGCATTATCAGAGGTAATTATTTTTATTCAGGGAGCAGCCAGTTAAACAAGTTTGACTCTGGGAAGTCAGTTCTGTGAGTACCTCTCTTACCAGACACAGGAGGAAGAAAGGGGCAGGTGACAGCCAGCTCCAGCTAGTGAGCTCTGCCCAGAAACCAAACTACACACCCATTGACACATACTTGAGCACAAAACATAAAGTTCTGTGTGTGTGTCCCCACGTGGAGTTGCTCAGGGTGGAAACCCCCAATGACAACACATAGCCACGCACACCTGTGTCCAAAGACCCAAGTCCATGCTCATACCCTTTCACTTAGACGTCACACTTATACAGAGCATTCACCTTTGGATGCAACGTGACTTTCTATTTCATTTCCAGAGCAAGGTTCTCACCACTAGTTTTATTTGATCAGCCCTTAGACAGTTTAAGGGCTTCCCAGGTGACATTAGTGGTAAAGAATCTATCTGCCAGTGCGGAAGACAGACGCAAGAGATGTGGGATCAGTCTCTGGGTCAGGAAGATCGCCTGCAGGAGGGCATGGCAACCCACTCCAGTATTCTTGCCTGGAGAATCCCTTGGACAGAGGAGCCTGGCAGGCTATAGTCGATGGGGTCACAAGGAGTTGGACACAACTGAATGACTTAGTCCAGCACACACAGCACAGAGTTTAAAGACACAGCTTAATAACAAGTAGCAATCAGACGAAATTGGACACTGGAGCAAGGAGATAAACCTATATTCTGTTGTTGTTTAGTTGCTAAGTCATGTCCGACTCTTTGAGACCCCAGAGACTGTAGCCCGCCAGGCTCCTCTGTCCATGGGAATTTCCCAGGCAAGAATACTGGAGTGGGTTGCCATTTCCTTCTCCAGAGGATCATCCTGACCCAGGGATTGAACCTATATATACCTATATGTATATGTATATATATTAGAGGAAATTAAAATAGGAATTGGCTCACAAGGCTATGGAGGCTGAGAAGTCCTACAGTCTGCTGCCTGTAAGTTGAAAACCAGGAAATCTGAGGCCGTAATTCAACCTGAGGCTGGAGGCCAGAAAACAGGGGTTACAGGGTCTGAACTCCAGATTCTCCTTATGCCAACATCGCATGGTCTTCACTGAAGCTTTGCAGTATGTTTTAAAATAATTAAGTTGCGGGGATTCCCTGGTGGTCCAGTAGTTAGGACTCAGCACTTTCATTGCCAAGGGTCTGGATTCAATCCCTAGTCGAGGAACTAAGATCTTATAAGCAGCTGCTCAGTGTGGCCCCCCTCAAAAAAATTCAAATTATTAACTCTGAGTCCTACAGTGTTCTCTTTTTGAAGATTGTTTTGGATACTTTCAATCCCTTGTGTTCCTTTTTAAATGAAATTTAGAATCAACCTCACCATCCCTAAAAAAAAAAAATCTGGAATTGTGGCAGAGACTACATTGACTGCATATATCAACTTGGGAAAATTGTTGTCTTAATAATATTAAGTCTTCCTACTTCCTATTGGATGTCTTTCCATTTATTCTGTTCTTGCTTCATTTCCTTCATTGATATTTTGGAATTTTCAGTGTACCAGTCTCATTTGCTATTGATAGCATTTACAGTTCCATGGCCTTGAGAGGATAATTAGAATCTGTGTTTGATTGGGAGATACCACTGAAAGTTCTGTCTCTGAGAAAATCAGTTCTAAAACAGGTTGGACAGTACATGCCTCCTAGAGGCTGGCCAGACATGCCATATATAAGATAATAGCAGCCCACTACTGATCTTTCTCATATCTGGATAATTATGGAGACTATAGAGCACCACTTTCTGTGGCTGTCAAGGTCAGAACCCAGTTTCTTTCTTCTTCTTTTTTTTTTTTTGACTGTCTTGAGTTGGTTTAAATTTCTTAGGTTGCAATGAATCAGTGGGACTAGAGAGGGTATCCAAAGAATCACAGCTCTAAATTCCTACCAACAGGGACTAAAGACTTCACCTTCCAATGCAGGGGGTGCAGGTTTGATCCCTGGCCAGAGAACTAGATCCCATATGCCACAACTAAGTTTCTTGCCACAACTAAAAGGTCCATGTGCCACAACTAAGACCTGGTGAAGTCAAATAAACAACAAATATTTTTTAAATGAATAAATAAATTGCTTTCCAGATGTTTGTACAGTAAGCTCTTTCCAATGATTACACTTTGGCCAGAGAAATCTATAATATACCAAATAAATGTATATAATTTTTAAGGAATGCACACCTATAATACTCATACATCCATGAAAACCTACAGGAAACTTTACCACACAAAGCCTACCAAAGCACTCAGATCACAAAATTCTTAATTCACTTGTAACAATAGTATTTCTCTCTACATCATTTTTGTCTCTGCAATTCTCTCTGAATACTAATATATAAATTCCTTGGTGGTTCAGTGGTAAAGAATCTGCTTGCCAGTGCAAGAGATGCAGGTTCAATCCCAGGATCTGGAAGCTCCCCTGAAGAAAGAAATGGCAACACATTCCAGTATTTGCACCTGGAGAATCCAATGGACAGAGGAGCCTAATGGGCTACAGTCCATGGGGCCACAAAGAGTGGGACACAACTCAGGAACTAAACAATATTCAGTTATCACCTGACTTTGCTTGCCCATTCTGTGTCAAGCTAGGAAGAGTTACAGCTGGATGCCAAACCTCCTGGGATGACCCTTCCTGTGGGTCCAATTCTAACCCATCTGACTATTAGAAGAATGTTCTAAATCTGTGACCAAACTCTGTCTCCTTCAAACTATATCTCACTAAGTAAAGCGAAGTCACTCAGTCGTGTCGAACTCTTTGTGACCCCGTGGACTGTAGCCCACCACACTCCTCCGTACATGGGATTTTCCAGGCAAGAGTACTGGAGTGGGTTGCCATTTCCTTCTCCAGAGGATCTTCCCAACCCAGGGATCGGACCTGGGTCTCCTGCATGGTAGGCAGATGCTTTACCATCTGAGCCATCAGGGAAGTCATATAAAAAGAAAAAAGTATGTTGGCTACTGCTTCATCTCTTAATTGGACTATAAAATCCTTAGGAATATAAAACACTCCTATATGCCTTATGCTTTCATGCCATTACCTCTCAAATTATTTTTAAAGGCTCTCTTCCCATCCACGACTCCAGCTCCAGGGCTCTAGTAAACAGCCCTGTCTGAACAACAGTGGTCAGTGGTTTATGGTGGAAAAGTATACCTTCCCTATAGTCCTTGAAAGTGAAAGTGTTAGTCACTCAGTCATGTCTGACTCTTTGTGACCCCATGGACTGTAGTCTGCCACCCTCCACTGTCCCTGGAATTCTCCAGGCATGAATACTGGAGTGGGTTAAGTTGGTCTAGTTTTCTTTGACTGTGTCTCATTTCTTTCCTAAACAAAACATTTAATTTCATTTTTAATATTTCTTTATTTATTTGGCTGCTCCAAGTCTTAGTTGTGGCACTCAAGATCTTTGGTTGTGGCATGTGGGCTCTAGTTCCTTGAACAGGGATCGAACCTGGACCCCTTGCATTGGGAATGCTGAGTCTTAGCCACTAGACCACCAAGGAAATCCCTAACTTCATTTTTATACAAAGTATTTCAGACAATGAATAAAGAGCTGGAAGATTTCAAGTTCTCTCTTCAGTGCCATGTATTGCTAAATGTAGGGCATTGGAATCAAGGGTCCAGGGAGGCTGTGAAACTGTTAATTCTGATAACTGTATTTGGTGATTGGAAAATATGTACATAGCCTGCCTACAGTTTATACATACCTATGGTGCCAAATCTCCCAGGCAGGACTCTAATTAAAACAACATTACTGCCTCATTTGTGGTTATCCATCCTTGTTTTTTCTCTTGTCGTTTGCTTCTGACTTTCTATTCACATATTAAAAAGTGTAGTTTGGGACTTCCCTGGGGGTCCAGTGGCTAAAAACCCACCTTCCACCATGGGGGGTGGGGGAGATGGGAGGGAGCGTCCCTCATGGCTCAGTGATAAAGAACCTGCCTGCCAATGCAAGAGACACTGATTTGATCCTACAGGCCTCGGAGCAACTAAACCTGTGCACACAACCATGGAACTGGTCCTCTACAGTCAGGGAGCCACAGCTACTGAGCCCGCACACCTAGAACCTGTGCTCTGCAACAAGAGAAGCCACCACCATGAGAAAGAAGCCCACACACCACAACTAAGGAATAGCCCCTACTTGCTGCAACTAGAGAAAAGCCTACATAGCACAAAGACACAACACAATCAAAAATAAGTAAATTACTTAAACTTTTTTTTTTTTAATCTACCTTCTAATGCAGAGGACACCAGTTCATTCCCTGGTCTGGGAACTAAGACCCCATATGCTGTGTGAAATGGCCAAAAAAAAAATTTTTTTTTCCTCCTTGAACTGAGAATCTAAAGGGAGGAATAGAGCTATGAAGAAGGAGATACAAATAGGAAGAGAATGAGAATAAAATGGGAAGTAAAATCTACCCCAAATGTTTGCAAGACTGCAGTCTAGAGACAATAAAAGTTAATAATCACAACTGGTATTGAACTAAACGTTCATATTAGTTCTCCCAACTCATACATAGTTACAATCCAAGTACAATGCATATCTGTTTTATTACACACAAAGACAGTTTATTTGCAACAATAACACAACTCTCCCTGGTGACATTTCTGTTCAGTTAGCACAGGGATGTCACAGATACAATCAGCAATTCACCCATGAATGTCCAGAAGAAACTCTTCTTACCAAAATATATCTGCAAATAGAACTTTAAAAATTTGACACATGCTCCTGTACTCTGTCTGCCTACATGTTGTGAGAAATTCCTTAACAGACTGTATGACACCTGGTCCCATCTTGTAAGGTGTTAGTTAAATCTGTTATGCCAGCCTCGCCCTCAAGCTTACCACCCACATTTCAACGCAAGTGGATCTGCCAATCACATTCTTTCCATATAGACAAGTGACCTGTGGCCTATAGACAAGTGGCCGCGCTGGGTTAAGGGGGTTATTAACAGCTGTGGGCTATGGGGCAGAAGATGTGTGCGCAGGCTAAGTCACTTCAGTTGTATCAGACTCTTTGTGAGCCTGTAGACTGTAGCCCACCCGGCTCCTTTATCCATGGGATTTCCCTGGCAAGAATACTGGAGTGGGTTGCCATGCCCTCCTCCAGGCGATCTTCCCCAACTCAGGGATAGAACTAAATCTCTTTTGTCTCCTGCACTGGCAGGTTCGTTCCTTACCAATAGTGCCACCTGTGAAGGCAAGGGGCAGAAGACAAAAAGATCCAAAGTGAGGAAGATAAAATATACAGAGATGACACCCTGAGATGGGGACCTCTGTCTTCTGGTTCAGTCGCTCAGCCCTCCCATCTCTTCTGCATCACCCTCACCCCGAGCTGTCTAGCCAAAAATAATTCACTTAATAAATAGAGTGACCATGTTAAGTTGAAATCACTACAGAGAAGAACTGCTCAAATCTAGAGGACTCCAGAGCTACTTTACTGACTGCTTACTTTAACTGAGCAGTCCTTCCTGTTTTCAGGACCAATAAGCATACTGATGAAGTACAAAGTGCATGTATCATGCTAGGCACTTTCACACTAGGAGGAAGCTGAGGTTCAGAGAGATTAAGTTCTGATTTAGCCTGAGTTTAAAAAAAGAGAGAGAGAAAGTAAGTAAACTTCCAAGAAAGGTTTCATATGTAGTTTGTTGGTTGTTTTTTTTTTTTTTCCTTTTGGCCATGCTGCTTGTGGGATCTTAGTTCCCAGACCAAGGACGGAACCCGCACCCCTTCAGCAGTGAAAGTGCAGAGTCCTAGCCACTGGAACACCAGGGAATTCCCAGTCCCCAGCCCTTTAACTACAAACCCAGTGTTCTTTAAGCTGCTTCATTACAAGTATGTCCTTGTCACTCAAATGGACAAGACACATAGCGTCACAAAGGGGTTATGTCAGAATCCAAAGCAATCATGAAAACCACAACGCTGAAACTAAATTTCACCAACAAATACACCATAAATTGGAAAGAACATGTGAGCAGAATCTGCCTCTGTGTTCTTCCCTGTTACCTAGGAGCATGTCTGAATGTCTGTCTTCAGAATGCATTCAGAAAATAAGCATAAATCAGCATTTGCTTCCTCAGTCCAAGCAATTTCCCAGGCAAGAGTACTGGAGTGGGTTGCCATTTCCTTCTCTAGGGGATCTTCCCAACCCAGGGATCAAATCTGGATCTCTTCCATTGCAGGCAGATTCTTTGCCATCTGAGTCACCGGGGAAGCCCAAATTTGCTTCCAGTACTCACCAAATGATGGAATTCGGGATCACTTGCTTTGTTTGTTCATTTTCCTGGATCTGAGCCCAAGCCTATTTCTATCTTCCGTTTTAGGGGGAAGGACCTGAATTCAGACTTCCACTGTGAGCCCCGGAGGGGTTGAGGTAGGGAGTCAGGAAGGGGCCAGAACCCCCAGGGGACAGAGCACACAAATCATTCAAGACGCCCTGCCAGGTATCAGAGAGCCTCTTGCTCCATCACCCTCCTGACGCACGCTCCGGAGTGGACGAATGGACAGAAGTGGCGGCTCTCTTTAAGCCCAAGAGACTTGCACAGATAACCCGCCTCTCTACCCAGCGATATCTCCTGGTGGAGATGAGGCGGAGAGAAGAGGAGTTACCGGCACATGATTCACCCTCCGGTTCTTCTCAGATAGGAAGGATTATGACTCTTCTGATCTCCACCCTCCTCCTAGAGACCTGGGGCTTGAAATGCCCTTTGGACCATAAAAAGGGGGGGGGGGGGGGGGCGCTCCATCATGCTGCCTGAAAGTCCTGACCACATTCAAACAAATTATTTTGACAGTAAGACAGAACGTTATCAGCTTTTCTTGCTTCGTTTACATGTCAGGAATTTTCACCTCTTTCAGAATTCCTGAAATACATGTGATATACAGTAGAGATGAGAAAGTTCTAAACTTTATCTTGGCTCCTCCTGAAGACCTTGCTCCATAGGGGAAGAAATGGAATCCAAGATAGGGAGCCCCGGGACACCTAGGGAAATCAAATAGCATCAGATTTTAAATATCATTACCGACATGAACACATTTTATGTCCTTTCAAGTGTTATATAAATTCAAAAGGTTTTTAATATAATTATCATTTTACTTATAACATTGCTGATTTCATAACCCTCCATCTACTACATGCAAACCTCAAAAGTTCAAAGATAATATATCTTAAAATATATGCTGGCTATTTTCTCTTCCTGAGATTACTGTTGTTCAGATGCTAAATCATGCCCTGCTCTTTGAGATCCCATGGACTGTAGCCGGCCAGGCCCCTCTGTCCATGGGATTCCCCAGGCAAGAATACTGGAGTGGGTTGCCTTCTCCAGGGGATCTTCCCGAGCCAGGGGTTGAACCAGCATTTTCTGCACTGCAGGCAGATTCTTTAATGCTGCACCCCAAGCACAGAATAAGGGTTAGTGATAAGAAAGAAAAGCCAAGAACACACAACCACTGCCTGCTCTCAGCACAAAGCTGCCTCTGACCCATCCGTGTTCACTTTCTCCTACCTGAGATCGAAGATGCCTGTATCTGCTGCTGGCAACTTGTTTCACATGCCTGGCTTCTGCCACTGCCATTCACACTGCATTTCCAAGGACCAGTCCCCACTTAGCTGTTCACCCTGCTTGGTTTGTCCTTCTAAAAGAGGGGCTTCCGAATGTCAACTACAAATTGGCACTTACCAAGAACATTGCCAACAACTGAACAGCAAAGGCATTTGCCATCTGCCTCCATGGAGGTTGAACCCCATGCTGCTATAGCTGTTGACCTTCAACAACTCCTGAGGGAGTTAAGGGTGGAGTGAGGCACTCTGTGCTCCAGGGAATCTGGTGGGACAGGTCTTTAAATAGTTGGATGCTTTTAGGAACAGATTTTATGATCTCAATCTTTGCATCTCCTCATATCTAGAGAAGCGTCAAATCCCTTCATGGTGACATCAGATCCTCATGACTAACAAAAAACCTTTTGTAAAATGAGTGCTTCATGGTATTGAACTCCCCCTGCACCAAAACCTTATATATTGACTTTCCCCCACTGCCGCTTTGGAACAGTCTCTCAGAGCTATCTGTACATCATGAGAAACACTGGGCTGGAGGAAGCATAAGGTGGAATTCAGATTGCCAGGAGAAATATCAATAACCTCAGATATGCTGATGACACCACCCTTATGGCAGAAAGTGAAGAAGAACTAAAGAGCCTCTTGAGGAAAGTGAAAGAGAAGAGTGAAAAAGTTGGCTTAAAGCTCAACATTCAGAAATTTGAGATCATGGCATCCAATCCCATCACTTCATGCAGATAAATTGGGAAACAGTGGAAACAGTGTCAGACTTTATTTTTCTGGGCTTCAAAATCACTGCAGATGGTGACTGCAGCAATGAAATTAAAAAGCACTTACTCCTTGGAAGGAAAGTTATAACCAACCTATACAGCATATTAAAAATCAGAGGCATTAATTTGCCAACACAGGTCCGTCTAATCAAGGCTCTGGTTTTTCCAGTGGTCATGTATGGATATGAGAGTTGGACTATAAAGAAAGCTGAGCACAGAAAAATTGATGCTTTTGAACTATGGTGTTGGAGAAGACTCTTGAGAGTCCCTTGGACTGCAAGGAGATCCAACCAGCCCATCCTAAAGGAGATCAGTCCTGGGTGTTCATTGGAAAGACTGATGTTGAAGCTGAAACTCCAATACTCTGGCCACCTGATGCGAAGAACTGGCTCATTGGAAAAGACCCTGATGCTGGGAAAGATTGAAGGCAGGAGGAGAAGGGGATGACAGAGGATGAGATGGTTGGATGGGGAGCACCAGCACTGACCTGGTGCTATGATTACAGAGGCAGAGGTTTCAATTTCTAGTTCTGTGTTGGTAGGTGATTCACCTACCATATCGCCTGACCTTGTCATTCCTTCTCATCCTAATTTTGGGACCAGGACACCTGCTTCTCTCCTGGGGGCAGTAAAGAACTACAGACAGCAGGAGGAAATGAATGACACCAGAAAAGGGGTGGGCCAGCTAAGAAGTCCACACACCTAGTCTCTCCCCCTCAACTCTCTAATTCCAAAGGCTCGCTTGCAACTGTATCTTGTGACCCACATCATGGTAGCCCCACCAGTTTTCATTCCTGTCCTCTATCTGCCTGTAATTTCCTATGGGGTAATCAGAAGAGCTTCCCCAGTGGCTCCATGGTAAAGAACCCATCTGCCAATGCAGGAGACTTGAGTTCAATCCCTGAGTAGGGAAGATCCCCTGGAGACAGGAATGGCAACCCACTCCAGTATTCTTGCCTAAGAAATCCAATACATTGAGGAACCTATTGAGGAACCACAGTCCGAATTGCTTGCTGATGGTATCATATTTTCTACTTGGGAGAGAGCTAAGTTGGAACGTCTGGAAACAAAGTTAGTATATTGTCTCCATTCAACTGTGACAAGTAGAAGGAACATAGGCACCAAGGTCAGGAATGCAAGATAGATTTATCTCGATCTTCCAATGTCTTGGTTTTCTAATCTTTAATCTGAGATTATCATGAGCACTTACCTCAGAGGATTCTAGTGAGAATTAATGAGAATGAGAAAATGTTCTTCAAAGGAACAAACTGTGCCATTTGCAGAGACTAATATGGACCTAGAGACTGTCACACAAAGCAAAGTCAGAAACAGAAAAATGGCATTGTTTATTAAAGCATATAGGTGGAATCTAGAAAAACAGTACGGATGAATATATCTGCAAAGCAGAAAATAGAGACACGGACATAGAGACAAATGAACACCAGGTGGGGAAAGGGCTGGGATGAATCAGGAAATTGAGACTGACTTATGTATACTACTATGTATAAAATACACAACTAACATTAACTCAGGGCTCTGTGGTGACCTAAATGGGAAGGAAATCCAAAAAAGAGGGGATATAGGCATACCTCTAGCTGATTCACTTCGCTGTGCAGCAGAAAATAACACATTGTAAAGCAACTATACTCCAGTAATTTTTATGGCAAAACCCACCGCAATATTGTAAAGTAAAGTAATTAGCCTCCGATTAAAAAAAAAAAAAAAACCTGATGCTAAAAAGGTAAGAGTAATAAAGCTTCTAAAGTGAAAAAAAAAAAAGTGATAGTTACACCTTCCTCTTCCAGCAAGAATTCATGAGTGTTTACTTTGTATACATAATTACTTTTGGATACATAATTACTTTTATATAATTATGTAGACATAATTACTTTTCAGACCAAAGGTCCCAACTCAGTGTTCCTAAATAGCACATTCTACCTGACAGTCTCGAACTAATTTCTACTGCCCCACCATGATGATCTCAAGACAGTGTGACTTTCCTTCAAAGCACTGGCATAAATGTGGATATATTCCCTTTCCTCTAACACAGGCACCATATAATGAAAGTGCTGAATGACTTCCTTAGTATTGCCCTTTCCTTCTCCAGGGGTCAAACCCAGGTCTCGTGCATTGCAGGTGGATTCTTTATAGCCTGAGCCACCAAGGAACCTACTGGAGGATCAGTTCAGTTCAGTCACTCAGTCGTGTCTGACTCTTTGCAATCCCATGGACTGCAGCACACCAGGCCTCCCTGTCCATCACCAACTTCCGGAGTTTACTCAAACTCATCTCCATTGAGTCGGTGATGCCATTCAACCATCTCTTCCTCCTGCCTTCAATCTGTCCCATCATCAGTGTCTTCCAATGAGTCAGTTCTTCGCATCAGGCAGCCAAAGTATTGGAGTTTCAGCTTCAGCATCAGTCCTTCCAATGAACATTCAGGACTGATTTCCTTTAGGATTGTCTGGTTGGGTCTCCTTTCAGTCCAAGGGACTCTCAAGAGTCTTCTCCAACACCACAGTTCAAATGCATCAATTCTTCGGCGCTCAGCTTTCTTTATAGTCCAACTCTCACATCCATACATGACTACTGGAAAAACCATAGCTTTGACTAGACAGACCTTTGTTGGCAGGATAATGGAGGATAGTTGGAAAATAAATTCAGTGAGCAAAAAATGCAGAACCACTGTGTGTGGTCACGAATGTGGGTGTGGATGAGGAAAGTATGTAGGCATGTATTTTATTAAATAGCAGTGAACAGTTCTACTGGCTTGTTATCTTAATATAGCCTCAGTGCAGGCCCACAGCGGCCCCACCTCAGCTGTGCTTCCTGCTCTGAACTTACATGCATGAGAAAGGTGCTTTGTTTTCAGATGCATCTTTGCTTGAAGTCATTTATATCTTCCACAATAAAGACCCAAAAGGCATAACCCTAGGCTTTGGCTACCTTTCAGTATTTCTATTACAAGTCTCAGAAGTATAGCCCAGTGAATTTTGAAACACAATATACCCATATTGTTGTTGGTTATTTTCTCAGTCATGTCTGACTCTGCAGCTCCATGAACTGTAGCCCACCAGGCTCCTCGGTCCGTGGGATTTCTCAGGCAAGGATACTGGAATGGGTTGCCAGTCCATACTCCAGGGGATCTTCCCAACCCAACCCCTGTCTCCTGCATTGGCAGGCGTATTCTTTACCATTAAGCCAGCAGGGAAACTCCAATATACCTGTTTCTGCCATTAATTAGCTGTGTTCTCTTGAGCAAATTACTTAATCTCTCTTATCTCTCTTAATCTCATTTTCTTATCTGTTAAACTGAGTTTATAGTATTATCTATCTCCAAGAGTCACTGTAAGAATTAAATGATACTTAGAACAATACCTAGCACATAACAAATAATATTTATTACTAATTATTCCTGTAATAATTATATAAATAAAATATTCCCATAATAATTACTACTATTATTCTTCAAATTATGATATCTACAAGTGATTTCTCCTTTTGGATAAGATTTTCATCCTAGGCAGTATTAATATAATGACATAATACCACAATTAGAATACTTATATGTCTATGGATCACAGGAATAATAAAATTACTTCCTGAAATGTAAATTTAATATGGGCTTCCCTGGTTTACAGAAGGGACTTCCCTGGTGGTCCAGTGGCTAAGGCTCTGCACTTCCAATGCAGGGTGTCTGGGTTCAATCTCTAGTCAGGGAACTAGATCCACATGCCACAACTAAGAGTTTACATGCTGTACCAGAGGTCCGACACAGCCAAATAAATAAACCAATATTTTAAAAAATATCCTTACAGTAAATATTACCTAGGTTTCTACTACAATTTTCTCACTTTCCTTCTGAGAAGTACCTGCTTTTTATAAATGTTAAATTTTCAACTCTCCTGCTCTCTTTTAAAAATTGCTACATGGTTTGAAATTTAAATATCATATACTTAGAATAAAAGTAAATAAAACAGATTTCAGATTTCCTTTTCCAGACTCTAACCACCCCCAATTTAAAACCAGTGTGGTCAAAGGAACTTTGTAAAAGTTTCAAAGCCCAAGATGATGCATCAGTTAAGTCAGAATCAAGAAACAGTCTTGGGAATGGGAGCCGAGTCCTGGGATCTGTTAAAGCTCCAAAAGTTAATTCCAACATGGATCCAATTTCGGGAACTTTGCCTTAAACCCTCATCACCTTCCTTTCTTATTTAATACAGATGTAATCCATCAGGCTCTAATTTAATAATAAAGTTCTAGATTGGCTGCTGGGTTTATTATCCTCTCTCTCGCTCTTGCTCTCTCTCTCTCTCTGGCCAAATTTTATCACTTCCCTGTGCTTTAATTCCTAATCTCTAACATCATGGATTACGATTATCCTTGCACTATCTAATTAGAGACATTCTGATAAATGAGATAAAACATGTGAAAGGACTTTTAAAGTTTTAGAATAAAAGGATTTCAGAAACCCAAGGTAGAATTATTCCCCTCCCAACACACACACACACACATATACATACACACACATACACATATACACACATACATACTCATATATACACACATGTACACATGCATACATAAACATATGTACATACATACAGATATATACACACATACACACAGGCCCATTGCCATCTCTTCTGAAGAATCCTGGCTCCCCACAGGTAAAGCTTTTCTATAGTAAGACCTGGGGAACTGTTAAGCCTTGTCTATATATTCCAGAGAACTTCAAGACAAGTCTGCTCACTGCCCCATCATTTACTAGTCATACTTTTTCTCCTTTCATACATCACTGGGGCTTCTCAGAAGGCATGGTGGTGAAAAATTTGCCTGGGGCAATGCAGGGGCTGTAGGAGACTGTGGTTTGATCCCTGGGTCAGGAAGATCCTCTGATGTAGGAAATGGCAACTCACTCCAGTATTTTTGCCTGGAGGAGTCCATGGACAGAAGGGCCTGGCGAGCTACAGTCCTTGTAGTCGCAGAGTTGGACACAACCAAGCAGCACTTGTGCATCTTTCCCTCAAAATGGCTATGTAAACAAGTCCTTCTACTAGAATCTCGGTTTGCTGTCAATAGATTGAGATCTATAGGAAAATCAACAAATGTAAGTGTACCTCCACAAAGATGCAAAAAGCAGTTTAAAGCAAAGTGATGCAAATGTTGCCTGAAACACCTGCTCCTGGGTTGTTGATTCATCCTGGGAATAAAAATGTGGCAGTGACATGAACTTTCCTTGATCTTATTTTGCTTGATCTTACTTTTTGAAATGAAAGAACAAAAGATGGGACTTGCCTGGTGGTCCAATGGCTAAGACTCTGAGCTCCCAATGCAGGGGGCCCAAATTTGATCCCACATGCCACAACTAAAAATCCTGCATGCCTCTACTATAACCTGATGCAGCCAAACACATAAATAAAAAATAAATATTTTTAAAAAGAGCAAAAAAGGATTAAAACAAAGAGAAGACAAGAGAACAAAAATCATGAGGTTTGTGTCTACACTCAAGAGGAAAAGCCTCAGAATTTTTGCCTAACATTTATTTAATTGAACAACAAAAATACATTAAGTACTGTTTACCATCCCTTGCTCCGGTTTCCTCCATTTGAGCTTCCCAGGCAGCATTGTGGTAAAGAATCCGCCTGCAATGTGGGAGACCTAGGTTCGATCCCTGGATCAGGAAGATCCCCTGGAGGAGGAAATGGCAACCCACTCCAGTATTCTTGCTTGGAAAACTCCACAGACAGAGGAACCTAGCGGGCTACCATCCATAGGGTAGCAAAGAGTCAGACACGACCGAGCACACAATGTATTTTTGGACCTTTTTCCAGACCCCAGGTAAGAAGATTCAGTTTAGGCATTCCACGTTATCTCCCTCCTTTCCCGATAAACCCAGGCTCTTTCCCTGAAGGAGCATGGAGCGGAATTCAGACAATAAACCAAGTGAAGCAATCTGCTTTGGACTCCACCCTTAACTGATACAAATTAGCACAGCTTTCTTGACACTGGTTTGTGCTTCCTACTACTGCCTGGTACATTTTATGGCATATAGTTAAAACGACAAACACTTATACAATGCTCACCACCTGTCAGGCACTGTTCTAAACACTTCACATAAAGATGAAGGAACTGTGTCACAGAGAGGTTAGGTAACTTGCTCCGGATCACAGTTAGTAAGCAGAGATTTGGAACTCCAGCCCAGGTTGTATGGTTTTAGAATCAGTGCTTTTACTTTATACTACACACTGCTCCCCTAACAGATTCTCAAAAATAATTATTTAAAAAATTAAAATTGCCTTTAATATTGTTTTTGTGGGGTTTTTTTGGGAAATAAAGTTTACAAAGCATAAAATGCACCCTTTTTAACGTGGACAATTTAGTGGGTTTTAGTATATTCACAAAGTTGTACAACCATCACTGCTACCTAGTTTTAGACTATTTTCATCACATCCCTTAAAAAAAACCCTGTTCTAGGGCCTTCCCTGGTGGCACGGTGGTAAAGAATCCGCCTGCCAATGCAGGAGACACCAGTTTGATCCCTGGTCCAGAAAGATCCCAAGTGCAGAGGAATAACTAAGCCCATGAGCCACAACTATTGAGCCTGTGCTGTCGAGCCCGGGAGCCGCAAATCCTGAGCCCACGAACTGTAACTACTGAAGCTGAGCACCCGAGAGCCGGCGCTCCCCAGAGAAGGCACCGCAGTTAGAAGCCCGTGCACTGCAATGAAGAGTAGCCCCCCGATTGCCACAACTAGAGAAAAGCCTGGGCAGCAGTGAAGACCCAGTGCAGCCAAAAGTAAACAAACAAATAAAAACCTGTACCAAGAGCAGCCCCTGCCCAGCGCCCACCTCCCCACCCCGAGCTCCTGAGCAATCACTAATCCATCATCTTTACGGATTTGCCTATTTTGGATATCTCTTACAAATTGAATCATATAATCTGTGACCTTCTGTGCTTGGCTTTAGCAAGTTTCCAAGTTTCATCCATTGTATTAATGAGGGTTCTCTGGAGAAACAACCAATAGGATATATATATATATATATATATATATATGAGGAAATTTATCCCATATATAATAGGATATATATATACACACACATATATATAAAAGAAACAACCAGTAGGACATATATATATATATATATATATATACACACACACACACATATATATAAGAGGAAATTTGTTATAGGAATTGGTTCACAAGGCTATGGAGGCTGAGAAGTCCCACAATCTGCCATCTGCAAGTTGGAAAGTCAGGAAATCTGGGACTATAGGGATCCCAGGATCTGAAGTCCAGATTCTCCTTTTGCCTATAGTGCATGGTCTTAATCACCGCAGCTTTGTAGTACATTTTAAAATAATTAATTCTGGGGACTTCCCTGGAGGTTCAGCGGTTAGGACACAGCGCTTTCACGGCCAAGGGCTGAGGTTCAATCCCTGGTCAGGGAACTAAGATCCTGCAAGTTTTTATATACCTTACCTATGGAAATCACTGCTCCCCAGACACCCAAAATTTCTTTAATGTTGAAATAAAAATCACAAAAGTGCAGCACCTAATATCACTATGAAACCACATAACTCAGTTATGAAGATACAGGGACTTTCAACCAGCACAGAGTCCTGTCCCAGGGTTCAGTGAACTTTGTCTCAAGGATTTATCTCACACACTATCTGAATATATATAAACCCACAACTTGTGGCCTGCTGATACTATCAAAGCTTTATTGCTCATCTGTTTGTAGATAATCTAAGCTCATACCTTTAAATTGGCTTGCCTCTATTTCCCAGTCCATGTTACCTCAGTCAATTAAAAATAATTTTAATAGCAACCCGAAGGGGTGGGAGGGGGTTCAAAAATGAGGGGATATATGTATACTTATGTCTAATTCATGTTGTTGTACGGCAGAAACCAATAAAACATTGTAAAGCAATGATCTTTCAATTAAAAAGAATTTTTTTAAAAAAAGAAAAAAAAATAGCAGCCCAAGATGAGAAGATCTAGAAAGATCAAGGTAGTGGTGGTGAAGAGGAGGTGCTTTACAGATAACTATAGAATCACATTTCATTTATCTGCATTTTTTTCCAATCCTGAAAACTTGGCGTGTTCTTCAAAGTTATCTTCAGTTTTATGAAAGAAAGCCACTTCAGAACAACCCATGACCATTTTAACAACTTCATAGCGCATGTGGAAAATAAGGTCTAAGTGCAAAGGTGACTCATCTAGGGTCAGAAAATAAATCAGAGATCTAATCGGATGTGGGACTTTCTGATCATGAATCCATTATTACCCTTAATGAACATGGGTGAGGACAAGAAAAACAGGATGAGACTTTGAGGTCATTTAGTGTTAAGGGAGCTATTTGGGCCTCAAGAAGGAATATATGTTTACATATGGCTGATTCATCTTGCTATGCAGTAGAAGCTAACAAAAAACTGTAAAGCAACTCTACTGCAATAAAAATTAATTAATAAAAATAAAAGAAGGGATGCAAACATGCCAAGTTCAACTCTCAGTGTCAAAAAATCATTCTCCTCCCATACTATAATTGAAGAAACCAGCGCTATCTCCTGGGCCACTTCAGACACACCTCCCTGCTAAAGAAACTCTGAAAAGAGCAACACTGCCTTCCATTTCTTAGTCTGCTTTACAAGAACACTATGAGATGCAACATGAATCCCACAAATGAATTCTAAACATGTACAATCGGAAGAGCCTTTTGAAATCAATCAAAAAAACCTAGCCTCCGTAACTAGCTGATGAGGAAACAGGCCCATGGTTCAGGTGTTTTCCAACAGCTAATTAGCACTTGAGCTAAGACTAGCCTTGTGTACCTTGAATGTTCATCTGGTCCTCTTTCATTACAATTTTCCACCCTTTAAAAGGCTGACTGGGGAAAAAAAAAAAAAAAGGGCTGACTGGGTATTGGATCTCTATTTATCCAGTTTTGTATGGATGAGGATAAGGAAGATGATCGTAGTTCTTAGAATTCATCATGTGCCTACAGTTTCATAGTTTCTTCTGCCTGTCAAGCCTTTGGGTTGTATATGTGTCTGAATTAACCTCAGGAAATCTACCGCATACATTTCTGAGGTTGAAGAGACTTTACATTCCAGTTGTATTTTCATTGCTGGCACTGCAGGGCTTTAAGAATGTTCCAGTGAATATTCTGCTTATTTATTCCTCCACCAAAACTCATTTTGATTCATACTAAGAGGTCAGCCCCAAAGAACACTAAAGGGGTCAGGGATTGGGACCCCTGGGGAAAGACCATGGAGGTAGCAGGGCAGCTTCAAACCAGACTGGTTGGATCTGTGGTGTTTGCTTATAAATCTGATGGAAAGCAAGGCAGTCAAGACAGATTTTCAGCATTCCCTTAGCTCCCCGCCCCCTTCCTTGAACCACAAGCCAAGCCTGTCACTTCTACTCAGATAAACAAGCCCTTCCCTGCTGCTGTAGCCTTTAACTAGTCTGAGGCAGCACTGACTTTGGCCTCTGGCTGGTGCGACATCACACAACACTTAAGCAAGGGGCAGTGGACACTTGCTCTGTCTGGGCTAAGCCAACCCTATCAGACTTAAAAGTGACTTTGGAGAAGCTGATCTTAAGGACACAAACTCAGGGTGGTTTGGTCTACGATGGGTCTTGAAAACTGATTAGTATCAGAAAAAAAAAAACCAAAACCTGCTTAGAGTCATCTTCTCTAAACTCCAAATTATCATCTTTGGCAAATATTTTTCATCATTCAGGTGACAGCATAATATGAATATAACATCTACGGTGTCTCCCAGAGTTGTTCAACACAACAGCCCATGTGTACCTAACAAGACAATACATTTGGTTAAATCATTCAAAACTGATGCTCTGGTGAAACCTAATAATTTTGAAGTTTTCCCCAGGAAGCTAACTGACTTCAAATATGAATATTATATATGTATTATTGACATTTTCCTATGGCCACAGTGCATGTGGTTCAGTGTAAAGAATCCACCTACCAAACAGGAGACACAGACTCAATCCCTGGGTCAGGAAGATTCCCTGGAGAAGGAAATGGCAATTCACTCCAGTATTCATACCAGATCCCATGGACAGAGGAGCCTGGTAGGCTGCAGTCCATGGGGTCTCAGAGTTGGATACAAATGAGCAACTAAACAACAATGGCCCTTTGAAGCACTTTTTTTCCTTAAACTTTAGCATCCCCTACAATTTCTTAGTAGAATTCTAACATAACCCAGAATTACATACATACAATAATTTTAATTTAGACCAATGTTCTGAAAGCAGCACCATATTTCTATGTATTTTGTTAACTGACAAAATACAAGTTATGTATATACACACTGTTACACGCGTAAAAATAGGGTAGTTTACTATGACTGGAGGTGAAAGATGTTAACAGCTGTATAAGAAAAAAAATGAAAGCAGGATTTCTTCTCATTTATCATTCTTACCAGTAATTTAGTCCATAAAAGTGTAAATCTGTAGGTATAAAAAATTCAAGATGCTGTGATCACTCAGTTGTTAAGAATTGGTTTTACTGAGGAATTTCTGTAGCAATTTAGTGGCTAAGATCCCACACTTACAGTGCATGTGGGGACGGGTTTGATCCCTGGTTGGAGACTATGGGAGATCCCACATGTTGCATGGTATAGCCAAAAAAAAAAAAAACAAAACCACACACACAAACAAACCAGAAACTGGTGTTATTCAGGTGGTGAGGCCCAGAGGGCAGAGTAAGAGAACCTGAACTCACCTCCTATCACTGGGACACCAAAATTATAACTATTTACAGAGCAACTATAGATAAAAATGACCTCAGGAAGAGCAGGAAAGGTTTTTGACAACTAAAGCTACAAGAAGGATGATGAGTAGGAGAAGCAGAGTAGGAGAAGTCAAGACCCACGCCTTTAACTGGGTACCCCACAAACTGGAGGATAGTAACTATTACAGAATTTCTTACCAAGCAGTGGGGTTCCGAGTCCCAAACAAGGCTCCCAAGCTTAGGGTTCCTGAACCACTAGAAAGACAAGTACCCAGAATATATGGCTTTCAAGGTCGGTAGGACTTCCCTGGTAGCTCAGCTGGTAAAGAATCGGCCTGCAAGGCAGGAGACTGCAGTTTGATTTCTGGGTTGGGAAGATCTGCTGGAGAAGAGACAGGCCACCCACTCCAGTATTCTTGGAGTCGGGCTTCCCTGGTGTCTCAGCTGGTAAAGAATCTGCCTGTAATGTGGGAGACCTGGGTTCAGTCCCTGGGTTGGGAAGATCCCCTGGAGAAGGGAAAGGCTGCCCATTCCATATTCAGGCCTGGAGAATTCTATGGACTGTATAGTCCATGGGGTCGCAAAGAGTAGGACATGACTGAATGACTTTTACTTCACTTTCATAGCTTCACTGGTGGCTCAGATGTAAAGAATCAGCCGGCAATGCAGAAGACCCAGGTTCAATTCCTAGGTTGTGAAGATCCCCTGGAGAAGAGAATGGCTACCCACTGCAATATTCTTGCCTGGAGAATTCCATGGACAGAGGAGCCTGGCAGGCTACAGTCCATGGGGTCGCAAAGAGTTGGGCATGACTAAGCGACTAACACACAAATGCTGTGTTAGTTTATATAAATAAACACAGAGAATTAGACAAAATGAGGTTACAGAGGAATACACTCCAAATAAAGAAACAAAATAAAACACCAGAAGAAGAACAAAACTAAATGGAGATAAGCAATATATACCCAATAGTTTAGGGTATTGATCATCAACAATAACAGGAGAACTTTAACACCCTGCTTACATCAATGGACAGATCATCTAGAGAATCAGTAAGGAGGGAGTGTGCAAAAAAGGAAACCCTTCTACATGGTTGATGGGAATGTAAACTGGTACAAATACTATGGAGAATAGTATGGAGTTTCCTCAAAAAATAAAAATAGAATTACCATATGATCCAGCAATTCCCCTCCAGGGTATTTTTCTGAGGGAAAAAGTACTAATTCAAAAAGATATACACACCACATATTAATTACAACATTGTTCATAATAACCAAGGTATGGAAATAGCCTAAGTGTCCATAAATAGTGTATGGAAGTGAAAGTGAAAGTCATTCAGTCCTGTCTGACCCTTTGTGACCCCATAGACTATACAGTTCATGGATTCTCCCAGGCCAAAATACTGGGGTGGGTAGCCTTTCGCTTCTCCAGGGGATCTTCCCAACCCAGGGATTGAACCCAGGTCTCCTGCATTGCAGGTGGATTCTTTACCAGCTGAGCTATAAGGAAAGCCCAAGAATACTGGAGTGGGTAGCCTATCCCTTCTCCAGTGGATCTTCCTGATCCAGGAATTGAACTGGGGTCTCCTGCACTGCAGGTGGATTCTTTACCAACTGAGCTATCAAGGAAGGCCTAAATAGGTGGATGGATAAAGAATATGTGAGATAGATACACAGATAGATACAGAGAATGGAATATTACTCTGTCATGAAAAGAATGAAATCTTACCATTTATGATAACATTAATGGATATAGAAGGTATCATGGTAGGTGAAATAAATCATACAGAGAAAGACAAATACCATATGATTTCACTTATATGTGAAATCTAAAAAAGAAAGCAAATGACTAAACCTAGCAAAACAGAAATATACTCACAGATACAGACAAAAACAGGTAGTAGCCAAAGGGGAAGAGGATGAGGTGATGGGTGAAATAGGTGAGACTTCCTGTTATAAAATAAATGAGTCATGTGGATGAAATATATAACATGGAGAATATAGTCAATAATATTGTAATAACTTTGTATGATAACTAGACTTATTGTATTGATCATTTTGAAATGCATAGAATTATCAAATTACTATTTTGTCCACCTGGAACTAACATAGTGTTGTAGGTCAGTTATACTTTAATTAAGAAGAAAAATAATTAGTTATGTTGGCAACTGGCTACCTCAATGCCAGAAAGGGTTATTATTATAAATTAGAAAACAAATTAAGTGCAGATTAGGTGTGGTGGCGGAGAAGGCAATGGCAACCCACACCAGTTCTCTTGCCTGGAAAATCCCCTGGACAGAGGAGCCTGGTAGGCTGCAGTCCATGCGGTCGCTAAGGGTTGGACACGACTAAGCGACTTCACTTTCACTTTTCACTTTCATGCATTGGAGAAGGAAATGGCACCCCACTCCAGTGTTCTTGCTTGGAGAATCCCAGGGACGGCAGAGCCTGGTGGGCTGCCGTCTGTGAGGTTGGCACAGAGTCAAACACGACTGAAGCGACTTAGCAGCAGCAGCAGCAGCAGATGTGGAGGGGGCAAACCTAATACTTAAAATCTGAGATATAACTTAGACTGATGAGGGTAAAAAAAAGCATGAGCATCAAGGAAACCCTGGTTTCCTGGAATCTCACTCTTTAGAAGTGACTTTCACAGCATGGTATAGCTGGAGTATACATTGCCCAGTTCACCTGGAGTTGTAGGCAGGGGAAAGTTGTGGAGAAGACCCCCTGAGCTTAGAAGCATAACAGTAACTTTAGGAAATTGAGCTGAAGTCAAAGCATGGATAGGAACCCCTTCACTTCATCCCCACTTCCTTTTCCTTATCCAGAGCTGACAGTCTCTGCAGCTAAATTCTAACCTATTCGCCTCATGGTCATTCTGGTTAGGAAACTCAGAGAACTTACAAGAAATTCAAAAATAAAAGACTAATTTTTTTAATCGAAGAAGCTCCCAAGATTTGCCAGTCTATCTGAACCCTTCATTTTCTAAGACAGAAAGATAATAATCACAATAAAACAATAAAGCACACTGACGTAATACCTTGTTCTTGGCTCACAAAACGAGTGCCAGTGCTTAAAACAGATTTCAGGTCCTTGGACTCCTTCCATTCTACACAAGACTCTTTCCACGCTACACAGGTATCTGTGTGATATCTCCTTTTCCTTTGTGTACACTTATTCCCTTCTACTTTTATTTTCTGCAGATGATAGGCTAATACAAAGACTGAATACCTCCCCTACTTATTCAGTACTTAATCAGTTTGCCTACAGTCACCAGTTTCTTTCCAACCAGATAGTAATTCCCTTGATGGCCCACTCAGCTTCTCTATGCCCTTTTATTGCCTGAGTGCATGCATGCCAAGTTGCTTCAGTCCTGTGTGACTCTTTTCGACCCTATGGACTGTAGCCTGCCAGGCTCTTCTATCCATGGGGATTGTCCAGGCAAGAATACTGGAGTGGGTTGCCATGCCCCTTTCCAGGGATATTCCTGACCCAGGGATCAGACCCACATCTCCGGTGGTTCCTGAGCTGCAGGCAGATTCTTTACCACTGAGCCACCAGAGAAGCCCAAGCCCTTTCATTAGCACAGCCTGGAAGCAGACACAGAGAGGTAGCCTGGTGGGGAGCTAGAAGAGGCATGGAAGTCTTCATGAAAACAAGAATTTGGGGACTTTGGCTATTTTCCTCCTAGCTCTATCCCTAACAATTGGAAACAGGGCTTTTTCCAGGTGAATTTCAGTGTGGGTTTGTTACACATTACAGTAGCTTAATGCCTTTATCACCACAACTACCAATAACTGTCAGTAACTAGTGGGAAGAAAGCTTGGTTTCAAATTTGTGAACAGCTCAGAGGAGGAGAGGATTCATAACAAGAGTCCACAATCACAGAAATAAAAAGGTAAGAAAGGAGACAAAATGGGAATAAGGTTGAGGGACTTATGAAAAGGAATAACAAATTAAGAAGAAGAGGAACTTCCCTGGTGGCCCAGTGGTTAAGAATCCACTTTCTAATGCATTGGGTGTGTGTTCAATCCCTGGTCAGGAGACTAAGCTCCCACATGCCTCGAGGCCAAAAAGTCAAAACATAAAGCAGAAGCAATATTATAACAAACTCAATAAAGACTTAAACATATGGTCCATATCTTTAAAAATCTTAAAAAAAAAAAAAAAAAAAAAAACAGCAAAAGGGAAGAAAGAGATGGCATCAAGATGGTGGAGTAGGAGAAAGTGGAGAGCACCTCCCCTATGAACACATCTAAGATTCATCTACATATGGAACAATTCTCACTGAAAACTAGAGACTGACAGAAACCAAGTTCCTGCACAACCAAGGCTATAAGAAAGAATCACACTTAATCCAGTAAGAAGAGAGGAAAAGTGATCAGATCAGGACTTGGGAGGAAAAGGAAGATCACACGGGTGGACAGCCATGCTGGGGAGTGGGCAGTTCAAGCCACATATGGGCACCCCAGTCCTGGGGTCTTCTGTGGGGAAGATGAGTCCCCTTGGCATGTGGGAAGACCACCAGGACTAACAGGAGAGCAGTGAGGAACCTGGACTTACTCATGAGGCATGCACATGTGCTGGCCTGCCCCCACAGGTGGAGTGGAGGTGCAGTGGCCCCAATTTTCCCGAGATAGCCTGGGTGCATGCCCCAGCTGAAGCAGAGAGAACGAGCCAGCCACCATTTACCCTGGGTCATAGCGTGACACTAGATATGGGTGGCCATGACCAGGAGGCAAGTTCAGCTGTGGGAAACTCAGAGGTGACCTGGGTGGGGCAGAGCCTGGGTGAGGCAGCAGGAGCCATTGTCAGAGCTTATTCAACAGTACCTCAGAAGCAGCCCAGATCTTTGAGGTGGCCAACCCACCACAGCTCCTGCCTGCCCTCCAAGTCATTTCAGTCACGTCCGACTCTTCGTGACCCCAGGGACTGAGCCTGCCAGGTTCTTCTGTCCATGGGATTCTCCAGGCAAGAACACTGGAGTGGGTTGCTATGCCCTCCTCCAGCGGATCTTCCCAACTCAGGGATCGAGCCTGAGGCTCCTGCATTGCAGGCGGATTCTTTACCACTGAGCCACCAGGGAAGCCCCCGCCCCAGCTCACTCCCCAGTAAATACCTCAGGTTCCTGTGAGCCCTGCCTGCCCTGAGGTGACGCTCCACAACAGGGAGGGGCAGTATCAGCCGTGAGGGACAAAGGGACTTTAACCCAAAGCTACATCTGAGCAGAATGAGGGAAAGGACTGCAGGCATCGGCCCAGGCAGCACACCAGAGACAATTCGGATCTCTGTCCTTGACTGGAATGAGTGGACAGACCCCATGGATCCCCTTGCTTCAGCACTACTCCCTGGAGGACAAGGGTCCCAGAAAAAAGAGAGGGGAAAACACACACTCACAGGAAACAGGGGCTTCCCTAGTGGCTCAGCGGTAAAGAATCCACCTGCCAATGCAGGAGACACGGGTTCAGTCCCTGGTCCAGGAAGATACCACATGTTGTGGAGCAACTAAGCCCATGTGCCACCTCTGCGGAGCCTGTGATTAGAGCCCGGCAGCCCCAGTGACTGAGCTCACGAGCCGCAACTACTGAAGCCCAAGCGCCCTAGAGCCCTTGCTCTTCAATGAGAGAAGCACCGCAATGAGAAGCCCAAACACCACAGCGAAGCCTAGCCCTGCTCGCTGCAACCAGAGAAAAGCCTGAGAGGCAACAGAGGGACAGCACAGCCGAAATACATAAATAAATAACATTTAGAAAATAAACAAAAGGAAAGAGAGCCAGCTTGGCCCAGCCCTCAGGGCTTCGGCTTCAGCAACTTGGAATCAGTCCTTATCCACAATAGAGCAGTGATGGCCACTGGGAGGAGGGGAAGTGCCCCCTCATACCTCATGGACATACCCTCCATGTCCAGCCTGACCTCTTCTCAGGATGGCAGCTTCCAGCACACCCGGAGGAAAGATGTGATTACATCCACACTAAATCCAGTTCTCCCACCAAAGGCATAGGGCATAGTCTACACAGAAATGCTCCCACACAAGAACACCCCTTTAAGACTGCAGAGGTAACTGTTTCACCTGAATTTAGGTCAGAGAAAGTCAAACCAAAAAAAAAACAAAAAGGCAGAGGAACTGCTCTCAACTGAAACAGCAAGAAAAATACTCTGAAAAAAAAAAAAAAAAGAAGTAGGCAATTACCAGGGAAAGAATTCAAAGCATTAGTAATAAGAATGTTAACTAAATTAGGAAAGGGAATAAATGAACACAGTGAGAATTTTAACTAGAAAATACTTTTAAAACCTCTAAAAAATGGAGAATTCAATAACAAAAAGCACAGTAGAAAGAATAAATAGCAGATTAAGTGGTAAGGAAGAATGCATAAGTGATCTGTAAGATAGAATAATGGAAATCACTCCATCATAAAAGCAAAAAGGGAAGAAAATTTAAAAAAATAAAATCAACCTAAGAGGTCTCTTGGATAAGATTAAGTGCAACAATATTTGCATTAAAGGGCTTCCAGAGAGAGAAGAGAGAGGGAAGGGGATCAAAACTCATTTATAATCATTTCAAAAAGAATAAAACACCTAGGAATAAACCTGTCTAAGGAGACAAAAGAAATGTACTCCAAAAACTATAAGATGCTGATGAAGGAAACTGAAGATGACACAAACAGATGAAAAGCTATATCATGTTCCTGAATTGGAAGAATTTATATTGTTAAAATTACCATACTAACCAAGGCAATTTACAGATTCAATACAATCTCTGCCAAAATATCAATGGCATTTTTTACAATTGTTGTTCACCAAGTCATGTCCCACTCTTTGTGACCCCAGGGACTACAGCACACCAGGCCTCCTTGTGCCTCATCATCTCCTGGAGTTTTCCCAGGTTCATGTCCATTGATCAGTGATGCCATCAAATCATTCTTCATGGAAGTAGAACAAATAGTTAAGGAATTGTTATAGAAACACAAAAGAGCCCAAATAACCAATCTTGAGAAAGAAGAACAGACCTGGAAGAATCACTCTTCCTGACTTTAGACTAGACAGCAAATCTATAGTAATCAAAATAGTACGGTATCGTTGACTCAGCGGGCATGAACTTGGTCAAACTGTGGGAGACAGTGAGGGATGAGAAGGCCTGGCCTGCTGCAGCCCATGGGGGTTACAAAGAATCAGACACTGAATAACAACAACTTTAAGCAGTGAGATCAGAACATTTCCTCACGCAAGAATAAATTCAGAATGGTTTAAAGACCAAAATGTAAGACCTGAAATCATAAAACTTCTAAAAGAGAACATAAGTAGAACACTCTTTGACACAAATTATGATGATATTATCTTGTATCATTCTCCTAAGACAAAGGAAATAAAAGCAAAAATAAAAATAAAAAAAGAAATCAAAGCAAAAAAAAAATGGAACTTAATTGAACTTAGAGGCTTTTGCACAGCAAAGGAAGCACCAAAAAACAAAAAGACAATGTACGGAATGGAAGAAAATGTCTAAAAATGATACAGCTAACAAAGGCTTAATAATATCCAAAATATACAAACAGTTCACATAACTCAATATTAAAAAGTAACCTATCAAAAAATGGTCAGAAGACCTAAGTAGACATTTTCCCAAAGACATACAGATTGCTAAGAGGCACATGAAAAGATGCCCAACAACACTAATCAGCAGGAAAATGCAAATCAAAATCATTATAACCGCACACTTGTCAGAATGGCTGTAAATAACAAATGTTGGAAAGGATGTAGAAAAAAGGGAACTCTTGTACACCCTTGGCAGAAACAAAAATTGGTGTAGCTGCTATGGAAACAATATGGATGTTCCTCAAAAAACTAAACATAGACTGACACTCTTGCTGTTTAGTCTCTGAGTCATGTCTGACTATTTTGTGACCCCATGAACTGCAGCCCACCAGGCCCCTCTGTCCATGGGATTTCCCAGGCAAGAACAGTGGAATGGATTTCCATTTCTTTCTCCAGGGGATCTTCCCAATCCAGGGATCAAACCTACCTCTCCATTTGCAGGTGGATTCTTTACCACTGAGAGACCTGGCAAGCCCTAGAACCACCATATTACCCAGCAGTTCCACTCCTGGGTGTCTATCTGGAAACACAAACACACTAATTTGAAAAGATTCGTGTACCCCAATGTTCAAGGCAGCATTAAGTACAATATACAAAGTATATTGCAATAGAAGCAACCCAAGTGGCAATTAACAGATAAGTGGATAAAAAAGACATGGTATAAATAAATAAATACACACACACACACAGAGATATATAGCTGAGTAATTTTACTCAGTATTGCTAAGCCATAAAAAAGAATGAAATTCTGCCATTTGCAGCAACATAGATGAACCTAGAGAATATTATGCAGTGAAATAAGTCAGACAAATACAAATACTGTATTCACACTTACTTGTGGAATATAAAAAATACAACAAATGAATGTATATAGCAAAACAAAACAGACCCACAGATATGAAAACAAACTAGTAGTTACCAGTGGGGAAAGAGAAGGGAGAAAGGTCAAGACAGGAGTAGAGGATTAAGAGACACAAACTAGTCAGTATAAAATAGACAAGCATACTGCACGGCACAGGGAATTATAGCCATTATTTTGTAATAACTTTTAATGAGGTAATTGAAACCTATAAAAATACTATAAAAAAATCAATCACTATGCTGCACATCTGATACTAATACAGTACTTTAAATCAACTACACTTCAATACAAAGAAAAAGAGAAAACAAATTAAGAAGAAAACCGAAATTCCGGTAAACAAAGAATAGCATATCACACTATACAATTTTTAAGCATAATTACAGGTATTATCTCATTTAAATATCACAACAACTCCAAGAGATAATTACCATTCTTAATTGTGCTTAGCAGAAGAGGACCTGAGCTGAGCCCAAAGGCGGGCTGAACGACCTTACTGGCCTTTGACAAGTAATTCCTGTACTTAACTGTTTCTATCTCCCCTCTCTGGATGGCTTCCTCTCCAGGAATACACAGAGACCCCTCATCCCTTCGCTTTCTGGCTGTCTCTCTCCTTGCCCAAATTGCTGAAAATCGCCAAAATTCTGTCTTAAAAAAAGACAGAAGCCAAAACCCGCGAGATGCCTGTTCCGAAGAAGTACAGATTCATTCACCTGGTGATTGCTGTTTGTTCACACAAAATACAAACAGCCACTCACAGCCATCCCCCTTTCGGCCGCCTCCCTCTTTTTCTTCCCAAAACAGCGAAGTCCACCCCTGACTGCATCACTACCATCCTCCTCTCACCCTTCATACCCCCAAACCGTTTCCACTACCTTGTCCCTCCTCCGGTTCCTCCTCCGGTCACTCTGTATTTCAGAGGAAACTGGCTCAGCCAGGGAAGGGAAAAAAAAAAAAACAAACAACAACTCGTTTTGGGTAGGGCAAGTAGTGCCGGCCCCAAGGAAGTGCTTTTCAGTCCCTCCTTCCCACCGTAGGGCGTGGCCGCGGGCAAAGGATGGAGTTTGGGCGGGCTCCCCACAAGAGGAAAAGTCTGTGGGCACTGAGGTTTCCGGGCCTCACCACACCTGAACCAGCAGGAAACCTCTGCCGAAACTGTAAAAGCTGGATTGTTGCTGATCAACCTATTCATTTCCTTCTCAAGCGATTGCTGGACGGTCAGGTATAGAAGACCTGCCTGTCCAGGTGAAAATGTAGTCACGATAACGCGCAATAGCGCCACCTTCTGTGCGACTCAATAACAGTTGCCTTCTTCGGTACTCAAAATGGCCAGGATTTGACCTTGATCTCCGGGACAATCGCAACCCCAAACCTTTACTGAGTGCACCAGTTAATACTGACCATGAGGCAATAGACAGGGAACAATTGAACATAAAAATCTCAGGAGTAAGTAATCAATCATTCACAAATGCTTTTAAAATAATCTATGGCTGGGTTCTCCTCTAGGGATACAGTGATGAGCAACCTACTTAGGTTACTGGCCCACAAGGAATTTACAATCATAGGAGACCCTGAAGAATATACTCAGCTGGGAGAACTCCAAACTTGATACTAGCACCGAATACACGTTCTACTCAAGAAATATAGGTCACATTGTGTATAGATGGCTTACTTGCTCAGCATTGTTAGCAAACCAAGCAGAAACTGGGAATCCTTAGAAAGAATTTGGGTACCGTGTGAAGTCGAGCATTTGAAGACTGGGGTACTTCAGTTCTCTGGAGTCTTTGCTATTGATAGTTTTATTTCCTTCAGAGGTCTTTTAAAATAGGAAGAACTGTACTGCATGCCACTGAAGTGTACATTTAAGAATGGTTGGTGGTTAATTTTATGTTATGTGAATTTTACCTCAATTTAAAAAAATGAAAGAATGACGTCTCATCAGTCAAATTTTCTTCCCATCCTTTATGTCATATCTGATGAATAAAAGCCAAATGAACAAATCTGAGCTTTATGTTATATGGCCTTTTCTACTCAGCTTCCCCATGGACCCTGATCTCCTCAAAGTGGAGACCGTGGCATACTCATTTTTGTAATTCCTGCAACACCTGCGTATCTTGCTGAATACCCATTCTGATACACAGAATTTTGTTTAAATATCTCCTTTTTGTAAAGGAGTCACCATAGTCACAAAAGTTATAACCTCTAAGACCTAGAAAAAATTTTAAATATATATAGATAGAACAAAAGGGGATTAAAAAATGTATACTCTAATCTTAATGAACAATTCAATAAATGGTGAATTTTTAAATTTTCTGAGATAGAGAGAACTCTGGAAATAATAATGCTCAGACATGGAAACACCAACATACATACTAAATAGAAAATCCTCATTAAACAAAAGATATAAGCAGGAGGTATCCATGTGTGATTGGTTCCACACATTTACATGTGAATAAGGTGACTGGATCATTCTTATTTTGCTCTTCTCTCCAAGTGTTCATTCTCTTATAATTTCCATTATTACCTCTGACTCACAGTTATGGCCCTCTTATTCATTTTCAGCAATCTTCAGTTCATCCATCCTTACCAGATGGTTATTTCTACCTCACCCTTAATTCAATCAGCTTAAAATACACTGATTTATTTATTTTTGGCTGCCCTGGGCCTTCGTTGCTGCATGCAGACTTTCTCCAGTTGCGGTAAGTGGGGGCCACTCCTTTTTGGGGTGGATGGGCTTCTCATGGCAGTGGCTTCTCTTGTGGCAAAGCAGACTCTAGGCATGCAGGCTTCAGTAGCTGTGGCCCACCGATTCTGTTGCTCCGAGGCATGTGGGATCCCACACCAGGGATTGAACAGTCCCCTGCATTGGCAGGCGGATTCTTATCCACTATACCACCAGGGAAATCCCAATTAGCATTTATTGAATGCCCATTTTCTGCTCTGCCAGCATTTATTGAGTGTTAAGTATTGAACAGGCTTCCCTGGTAGCTCAGCTGGTAAAGAATCTGCCTGCAATGAAGGAGACCTCAGTTCGATTCCTGGGTCAGCAAGATCTTCTGGAGAAGGGTAGGTCTATCCACTCCAGTATTCTTGGGCTTCCCTGGTGGCTCAGCTGGCAAAGAATCCACCTGTAATGCGGGAGACCTGGGTTTGATTTTAAGTTAAATTCTACCTTAATTGATAAAAAGTTTTGTCATATTAAAGAAAAGAAGGACGTGCACTCATCTTCTCCTGCGAGAACTGCAAAGTTGCAACTCGCTGCTGAACATGCATCGACAGGAAAATGTTGGATCCCACCAAAAAAAGATACCCCACGTCCAAGGACAAAGGAGATGCCCACCAAGAGGGTAGAAGGGATGAAATCACATTTAGAATCAAACCCCATACCTGCCAGAGATGCTCAGAGGGCTCAAACAAAACCTTGTGCACACCAGGACCCAGGGATCCCACAGAGACTGAGCCAGACCTTTGAGTGTTTGTCCCTGCGGAGACGTGGGTCAGCGGTGGCCTGCTGTGGAGACAGGGGCTCTGGCTGCAGCAGACTTGGGTCACACAGTGTGTGGCATAAGGCCTCTTGGAGGAGGTCACCATTAGCCCCCAACATAGAGCCACTGAGCAGACAACCCACAAGCTGCAGAACAATTACACAAAATAAATTCTTACACTGTTGAGAAAGCTCTAGGACCAACAACAGATTTCCCAACCTGGGGATCTGCCAAAGGGACTGAGAAGCCCCAGGTAATATGATGTTGGAGGCCAGTGGGATTTGATTACAGAACTTCACAGGACTGGGGACACAGACTCTTGGATGGCACAGACAAAATCTTGTGCCCACCAGGAGCCAGGAGAAAGGAACAGTGTCCACACAAGAGGCCGAGCCAGACTTGCCTGTGAGTGTCCAGGAGTCTCCAGCAGAGGTGTGAGTCGACAGTGGCCTGCTGCAGGGTCAAAGGCACTGAATACAACAGTGCATGAAAAGTCCTTTTGAAGGTCGACATTATCCTCATTACCACTACCATAGTTTGGCCTCAGGCCAAACAAGAGAGGGGAAACACAGCCCCTCCCATCAAGAGAAAATAACACTAAAGATTTACTGGTAAGACCCTGCCCTTCAGAACAAGACCCAGTTTCCCCCAAAGTCAGTCTTTCCCATCAGGACACTTCTATAAGTCTCTTATCCTTCTCCATCAGAGGGCAGACAGAATGAAAACCACAATCACAGAAAACTAACCAAACTGATCACATGGACCACAGCCTTGTCTATCTCAATGAAACTATGAGCTATGCCATGTAGGGCCACCCAAGATGGATGGGTCATGGTGGAGAGTTCTGACAAAACATGGTCCACTGGAGAAAGGAGTGGAAAATCACTTTAGTGTTCTTGCCTTGAGAACCCCATGAACAGTATGAAAAGGCAAAAAGATATGACACTGAAAGATGAACTCCCCAGGTTGGTAGGTGTCCCATATGCTACTGGAGAAGAGTGGAGAAATAACTCCAGAAAGAATGAAGAGACAGAGCCAGAGTGAACACAATGCCCAGTTGTGGATGTGAGTGGTGATGGAAATACAGTCTGATGCTGTAAAGAACAGTAGTGCATAGGAACCTGGAATGTTAGGTCCACGAATCATGGTAAATTGAAAGTGGTCAAACAGGAGATGGCAAGAGTGAACATCGACATTTTAGAAATCAGTGAACTAAAATGGACTGGAATGGATTTAATTCAGATGACCATTTATGTACTACTGTAGGCAAGAATCACTTAGAAGAAATGGAGTAGCCGTCATAGTCAACAAAACAGTCTGAAATGCAGTATTTGGGTGCAATCTCAAAAATGACAGAATGATTTCTATTCATTCCCAAGACAAACCATTCAATATCACAGTAATTCAAGTCTATGTCCCAACCACTAATGCTGAAGAAGCTGAAGTTGAATGATTCTATGAAGTACCTAGAAGACTTTCTAAAACTAACACCAAAAAAAGATGTCCTTTTCAGCATAGGGGACTGGAATGCAAAAGTAGGAAATCAAGAGATACTTATAGTAACAGGTAAGTTTGGCCTTGGAGTACAAAATGAAGCGGGGCAAAGACTAACACTTTTGCCAAGAGAACACACTGGTAATAGCAAACACCCTCTTCCAACAACACAAGAGACGACTCTACACATGGACATCACCAGATGGTCAATACTGAAATCATATTGCTTATATGCTTTGCAGCTGACAATGGAGAAGCTCTATACAGTCAGCAAAAACAAGACCGAGAGCTGACTGTGGCTCTGATCATGACCTCCTTATTGCTAAATTCAGACTTAAATTGAAGAAAGTAGGGAAAATCACTAGACTACTCAGTTATGACCTAAATCAAATCCCTTATGATTATACAGTGCAAGTGACAAATAGATTCAAGGGATGAGATTTGATAGACAGAGTGCCTGAAGAACTATGGACAGAGGTTTGTGACATTTGTGACAGGAGGCAGATATCAAGACCATCCCCAAGAGAAAGAAATGCAAAAAGACAAAATGGTTGTCTGAGGAGGCCTTACAAACAACTGAGAAAAGAATACCCATCTGAATGCAGAATTCCAAAGAACAGCAAGGAGAGATAAGAAAGCCTTCCTCAGTGGCCAATGCAAAGAAATAGAGAAAAATAATAGAATGGGAAAGACTAGAGAGCTCTTCAAGAAAATTATTGATACCAAGGGAACATTTCATGCAAAGATGAGCACAATAAAGGACAGAAATGGTAGGGACCTAACAGAAGCAGAAGATATTAAGAAGAGGTGGTAAGACTATACAGAAGAACTATACAAAAAAGATCTTCATGACCCAGATAACCACGATGGTGTGATCACTCAACTAGAGCCAGACATCCTGGAATGTGAAGTCAAGTGGGCCTTAGGAAGTATCACTACGAACAAAGCTAGTGGAAGTAATGAAATTCCAGTAAGCTATTTCAAATCCTAAAAGATGATGCTCTGAAAGTGCTGCATTCAATATGCCAGCAAATTTGGACAACTCAGCAGTGGCCACAGGACTGGAAAAGGTGAGTTTTCATTCCAATCCCAAAGAAAGGCAATGCCAAAGAACATTCAAATTACTTCACAATTGCACTCATCTCACACGCTAGTAAAGTAATGCTCAAAATTCTCCAAGCCAGGCTTCAACAGTATGTGAACTGAGAACTTCCAGATGTTCAAGCTGGATTTAGAAAAGGCAGAGGAACCAGAGATCACATTGCCAACGTCCATTGGATCATTGAAAAAGCAAGAGTTCCAGAAAAACATCTACTTCTGCTTTATTGACTACACCAAAGCCTTTGACTGTGTGGATCACAATAAACTGTGGAAAATTCTGAAGGAGATGGGAATACCAGACCACCTGACCTGCCTCCTGAGCAATCTGTATGCAGGTCAGGAAGCAACAGTTACAACCAGACATGGAACAACAGACTCGTTCCAAATTGGGAAAGGAGTACATCAAGGCTGTATATTGTCACCCTGCTTATTTAACTTATATGCAGAGTACATCATGTGAAATGCAGGGCTGGATGAAGCATAAGCTGGAATCAGGATTGCTGGGAGAAATATCAATAACCTCAGATATGCAGATAATACCACCCTTATGGCAGAAAGTGAAGAAGAACTAAAGAGCCTCTTGATGAAAGTGAAAGAGGAGAGTGAAAAAGCTGGCTTAAAACTCGGTATTCAAAAAACCAAGACCATTGCATCTGGTCCCACCACTTCATGGCAAATAGATGGGGAAACAATGAAAACAGTGACAGACTTTATTTTGTTGGGCTCCAAAATCACTGCAGATGGTGGCTGCATTCATAAAATTAAGAGACACTTTCTCCTTCGAAGAAAAGCTGTGACCAATCTAGATAGCATATTAAAAAGCAGAGACATAAAAAAAAAAAAAAAAAAAAAAGCAGAGACATTACTTTGCCAACAAAGGTCTGTCTAGTCAAAACCATGGTTTTTCCGATAGTCATATATGGATGTGAGAGTTGGACCATAAAGAAAGCTGAGTGCCGAAGAATTGGTACTTTTGAACTGTGATATTGGAGAAGACTCTTAAGAGTCCCTTCGTATATCTGTGTCTCTTTTTCTGTTTTGCATATAGGGTTATCGTTACCATCTTTCTAAATTCCATATATATGCATTAGTATACTGTATTGCTCTTTATCTTTCTGGCTTACTTCACCTTGTATAATGGGCTCCAGTTTCATCCATCTCATTAGAACTGATTCAAATGAATTCTTTTTAATGGCTGAGTAATATTCCATGGTGTATATGTACCACAGCTTCCTTATCCATTCATCTGCTGATGGGCATCTAGGTTGCTTCCATGTCCTGGCAATTATAAACAGTGCCTCAATGAACATTGGGGTGCACGTGACTCTTTCAGATCTGGTTTCCTCAGTGTGTTTGCCCAGAAGTGGGATTGCTGGGTCATATGGCAGTTCTATTCCCAGTTTTTTAAGAAATCTCCACACTGTTCTCCATAGCGGCTCTGTGGGTGAAGATGAGGGTGGGATATTTCAAGAGAACAGCATCGAAACATGTATATTATCTAGGGTGAAACAGATCACCAGCCCAGGCTGGACACATGAGACAAGTGCTCGGGCCTGGTACACTGGGAAGACCCAGAGGAATCGGGTGGAGAGGGAGGTGGGAGGGGGGATCGGGATGGGGAATACATGTAAATCCATGGCTGATTCATGTCAATGTATGACAAAAACCACTACAATATTGTAAAGTAATTAGCCTCCAACTAATAAAAATAAATGAAAAAAAAAAAAAAAAGTCCCTTCAACTTCAAGGAGATCCAACCAGTCAATCCTAAAGGAAATCAGTCCTGAATATTCATTGGAAGGACTGAGGCTGAAGCTGAAGCTCCAATACTTTGGCCATTTGATGCAAAGAACTGACTCACTGGAGAAGACCCTGATGCTGGGCAAGACTGAAGGCAGGAAGAGAAGGGGATGACTGAGGATGAGATGTTTGGATGGCATGATTGACTCAATCGACATGAGCTTGAGCAAGCTCCGGAAGTTGGTAATGGACAGGGAAGCCTGGCATGCTGCAGTCCATGGGGTTGCAAAGAGTCAGACACGACTGAGTGGCTGAACTGAAGTATTGAACAACGGGAAGTCACACTGAAATATACACCAGGGGCTTCTTCATTCTGTAGTTTAGTCCACACAAATCTTCACAAGATCCTCTAAATACCTATAACAGCACTCAAGCACATGTTATTTAGTGTATTTTGTCTGATTCTATGACTGAGGAATTCCAGTTTGAAGACTGGTGGGATGGACCTCCTGAAATCTATTTACATGAGACAGGGAGCAAGAAGGCTTTGTCCAATGAAAATAGATCCATGTTCAGTCCTGTGTCTGTGTCCTTTGGCCAAGACCTCACAACTAATACCTTAGCCAAAGGAAAGGCAACTGTGAATATGACTGTATAGTTATTTTACAAAACAGGAAAAAAAAAGAAACCAAAGGTAAAAATGCTACCATAGACCTTGTGTCTACCTAAGACACTGCTAGACATTGCTCCAAACATTGCTTTAGAGCTGTTTTAGGGGAAGTTAACAGAAAAGTGAGGCAAATGGATTCTTCCAACTTTATCTGAAAACAATCCTTCTTCACCATAGGAGGGCAGCAGGGGATAGTACACAGCTTCGCAGGCCCTGAGGCTTATGGAGAAGATTTGCATGGCACATGAAAGCAGAACAATGTTGATGGAAGCTATAAACAGAGTTCACAAGAGACTCGCTGTGGCGATGCCTCACACCTAAATGAAGTGTCTTGGGCATTGGAAGAAGGGCTTCCCTAGTAGTTCAGTCGGTAAAGCATCCACCTGCAATGCAGAAGACCTGGGTTCAATCCCTGGGTCAAGAAGATCCCCTGGAGGGGGAAATGGTGACCCACTCTGGTATCCTTGCCTGGATAATTCCATGGACAGAGAAACCTGGCAGTCTATATAGTCCATGGGGTAGCAGAGAGTCGGACACGACTAACATACACAGGCATTGAAAGAACGATGGGTGCACGCTCAGTCGCTCGGTCATGTCCAACTCCTTGCGACCCCAGGGACTAGCCCACCAGGCTTCTCTATCCATGGGACTTTACAGGCAAAAACACTTGAGCGGGTTGCCGTTTTATCCTCCAGGGGATCTTCCTGACCCAGGGATCAAATCTGCATCTCCTATATTGGCAGACAGATTCTTTACCACTGAGCCACCTGGGAAGCCCTGAAAGAACAGTAGATGTTGCCAACCAAAAACTGTCACTCACCATCTGGCTCTACAAGGATGAAGCCCCTGACCACAGCAGTCCCCTGACCTTCCACACACCTGAAAGGAGTCCAGGGTGGACACCAGGAATGAGGCTCTCCATGTTCTGGGAAAAACTAGCAAACAGGACTCACATAGTTAGATATTTTCAGATGATTTTATGAGCCCAGTTTCTTGCATCTTCTGTTATCTAGAAAAGTGCTAAAATCATTTGAGACATTTGCTGCTGATTAGCAGCAACCCTCTGCCAAAATTTGTGCTTGATTGCGTGGAGCCCCTGCCCCTTCACTAGTATCTTATTTTTACTGACCTTCCTTTTAATTCTTCAGAACAGTGAAGACTGTTCCATCTACTGGCTGGCTGATAGCAGGACAAGTTGAAACTAGGTATTAAGGACAGCAGACCCATAGCACAGGAAGAGATGTTATTCCTTTAAGGAGCCACTGGGAAGGGCTTCCCTTGTGGTTCAGGTGGTAAAAAAGCCACTGGGAAGAAAATTGTCCAGGGGAGCCACCCACTCAAACTCATCCTTAAGAAGAAAATGTGTTGTAGTAAGCCACTGGAATGTAAGATGGTGTGTTACAGCGGCCTGAATTAACTACCCTGAGGAATGCAGACATGTTAATGCCATTTTTCATCTCAGGCTTCCACATCATTACATGTTTCTACGTCATACCCTTCTTAAAGGAACACTGCCCACACTACAGGAGCGGGGGGAGAGCTCACGTTACCCACGCGGGTTTCAGCTCCCTTAGAGCTTCCTATCCCCCATCCCCAAAATCAGGATGATTCTGGAACTAGCTTATCAGCTAAAATGAAATACTTTCACCCTAAGGAAATCACAAAGGTGAAAAAGTCTTTACCACTTCCTCTGGCAAGATTACCCCGTTTTCAGAGATTTCTATCAGCTCCTGCTTCCTTTTTAGACATTTCCTATTAAGTAAGACACTGATGCCTATATATACATATATATTACCTATTACATAAATATATGATGCCTATATACAATGATTTTATATATATAGTCATTCCTGTAAAGTTAAGAGATGTTTTCCTCTTTTCAACCACAACCAAGTACTACTCTGGGATTTAGAGTGTCAGTTCTAAGATTCAGAGACTTTGCTGGTGGCTCAGATGGTAAAGAACCTGCCTGAAGTGCAGGAGACCTGGGTTCGATCCTTGGGTCGGAAAGATCCCCTGGAGAAGGAAACGGCAACCCACTCCAGTATTCTTGCCTGGAGAATTCCGTAGACAGAAGAGCCTGGTGGGCTACAGTCCATGGGGTCACAGAGTCAGACAAGACTGAGCGACTAACACACAAAGTTAAGAGATGTTTTCCTCTTTTCAACCACAACCAAGTACTCCTCTGGGATTTAATGTGTGAAATTCTAAGATTCAGAGAATGTTATTACTTCAAAATCTCTAAATATTAGTCTTTACAAATACATCTCTTCACTCCCCTAAGGGGAAAAGTACTTTTGAAAACCGCATCTATGCAATAAGCCCAGGAACCTCAATGATGGGGATGCAGTTCATTTGTGATGTGAAGAGATCTGGTATCACTCGGCACAGAGCGGGCACTCAAATATTTTGAGTTGGGTAGGCTACTTTCCCAGTCAGTGCTGTTTCAAACAGGCAAAACTCTGGAGCTTCAAGTTAATACCAATCATAGTTTGTTAATTGCGGTATGACAGCCTTTGATTAATTTCTAGCTGTGCTTCCACCCAGGCACCACGTATCTCTTGGCAAAGAAATTCAACTCCCTGATTTTGTGCTGTAAAACAATGTAGGCCCATCCTTATATCACATCCAGTTTGTATTGTCTTCTGTACCTCCAACCAGTGTGTTTTAGGGTTGTAGTTATACACACTACTGAAGTTTAGACTTTTTTCTCCAATTCTTTGCACTTCTTGTTACTTTTTTTTTTTTCTAGAATAGCTATAACCCTGATGGATGGTGTTTAGAGGTAAGGGTGTTAGAATGATAAAGTGCTTATAACTGCAGTTTTTCGGAACTTTCAGTACCCAGTAACAGAAGACTTCACTCACACACAAACTCAGGGGGTCTTTTGTGGGTTTGTGCCTCTAGAACAGTGCTTGACTCAAACCCAGACTCAGGAGGTACTTGATTTAGGGAATAAATCATTTGATAGGTACAGCAGATCTGAGAAGTGACTACATAGAATTGACACGTACTGTAGTGCCGCAGTGTGTCTCCACTTGGGGGCGCCATCTACTCCCTGGGGGAAGAAATTTGTAGGAAGGCTGCAAAGAGGCCCCCTTCCTCTTTTCGGAAAGACACAGGCAGACAACTAGGACACAGCAGTTGGTGTGGAAAGCCGTTTCAGTTAGAAGTTCAAAGATGTTAGCACTACTAACCCCTTCAATAATTTAAAGGAAGTTGTTGACTGAAATGTCATCAACCACCTCAACAAGGACGACTCAGGAGCTGAGAGCACCAGACAAGCCTAGTGCCGAGTTCACACGTGAATCTGTTCATTCCAAAAAGAATCCCACTTCGTCTGCTCTCAGCTCAGGCCGCTACATTTACTAAAGAGCACAAATTTACCTGTACACTTGGCTTTGAGCTTACTATTCAGTGAATGAAGAAAGGAAAAAAAAAACAAAAACATGTGCTCAGATAGAAAAACATACTCCAGTTATATATCCTTCAAGGGTAAAAATTTTATTTTTGCGGAACTTCGTACTGCACATTTTCAAAGAGAGTTACATAAGAAAGCAAAATGTTACCCTCCCCTTATCCTAGAAATAAATAAGAAGGGAATAAAATTTCTTTTTTAAATCATGACACTTGGAAGTTTAGCACCAGCATCCAAAATGAACAGAAAAGGAAAAAAAAAGCATTTACTATATATTTCAGATTTCTTTGGTTGGGGGGGGTCTCCCCATGCGGTATTAATAATTCTTCTTTCAATTCATATTACCAAAACAGTAAAAACCAGGAAAAAAATATAAACTAGTGGTTGCTGAAACTAGGGAGGTGGCTCTCTTGTTATGTGCAGGCATTCCCAGGATCTCAGCTGCTGGAAAAAATGGCTGACACTTTCCTTGTGTAGTTGTCTGTTTTGTAAAGAAGTGTAGTAAACATTTTAATGTCCACATCTTGGTTATTAATCTTCCACTTTATTGCTTGGACGTTTCTTTGGTGTTCATAAGGTCGTTCGTGGTCTGCTTTTTGCTTTATTTTTTGAACGGTCATTAATTAAGTCACCTGGAAAATATTCACATCAGACTTTTATTTAAGAGCGACAAGATGACCAAGGGTTAAAGAATAAAAAGGCACAAATTACCTGTTTTTTATGCAGTTCAAAAAATAACTTTCAAAAAGCTCAAAACAAAATCGTACATGTGTACCTTTTAGAGATTTGTAAACTGAAATATGAATTTAATGGAAACTTTCTAATAAAACATTTTTATAAATAAGAACACTCAGTGCATAATGGTAAAAATTCTGCAAAATTATAAAAAAGAAAATTATCATCATGAAGCCTTTTCAAATAAATGATACTATAACACTGATAATTCTTCATAACCATTTTAGTGGTTATACAGTATCTCCTAATACGGATATATCTCAATATTTAACCACTCCTCCAATACTAGATTATAATAGAAATTTTCCCCCCGTATTTTGGATTATTTCCTTAGGAACAATACCTAGAAATAATGTTACCAAGTAAAAGGTTATGGCCAAATGATTAACATATAATCCTGTCAATTACTACAAGAAACTTTGAATATGGAATTTATTTCCATGATAAATTGCCCATGCTACCTAGAGATAAAACAGAATATTTTCAGCATAGCACTTGTCTACCTTGTGAAAGGCTAATTTAAATCCAAACCTCTGCATGTAAAAGCAGATGGCATTTAAAATGTAGAAATTTAAAATCTTAAAATTTTATGAAATATTAATTTTTTGAAAAAATAACACTACTATTATAAGTTTAAAACCCTTTTAACTAAAAGCTACTTCCTTATCTATTTCATGAAAAGGGCAACAACCAAGAAATACTAAAAAAATCAAATTCTCAGGACTTATTAGATGAAAAACCCAGATTGAAACCAACTATGGCTTATATATTCTTTTAAGACTCGCTGAGTCAGTCTTTCCAGTATATTTCAACCTATACAAATACAATTTCCAAGATTTTTAGCAAGAAGACAGAAAAAAAGCAGGAAGCAATAATGAAGAAAAACAAGCTAACTTGATGGAGAGGTTATTCTTTGCCACACCCTGCTTCGGTACTTCGTATGTGTAATATCACTACGTCTGCCTTTGCAATACCCAGACCAGTCAATATCCCTATTTTACCCGCAGCAGACAGAACTGTGGCAGAGGATAATCTAACTGCCCAAGAGCATTCAAGCAAATGAGGAGTAGATCCTGCACCGGGTGTGGAAACCCAAGGGCTCTCAAGCACTGCACATAAATAATGCCGGCGTCAAAGGGAAGTGGGAAAGAAAAAATATTCCTGTTTGTTCCACAGATCACAGTCCTCTGTTATTAAAATGAAGCCTTGTCAGGCACATTGGGCTTCCCTGGTGGCTCAGTAGTAAAGAATATACCTGTCAAGCAGGAGATGCAGGTTCGATCCCGGGGCTGGGAAAATCCCCTGGAGAACAAAATGGCAACCCAGTCCAGTTTCTTGCCTGGGAAATTGCATGGACAGAGGAGCTGGATGGGCTACAGTCCACAGGGTCGTCCAAAGAGGCTGAAGCCACAGAACAAGCACGCAGGCACTTTAAAATTCTCAAACTGGCCACTAGGTGTCACAAAAGTAAAACTTTCAAAAAATAAGTGGTGTTAATAGCGGACAACTGTCTATCTAGAAAAATGACTTTGACACTCATAAACTCTGTCTGCACGTTTATGTCTCCGAAACCAAGCAAAGATCAGCTTCAGAGATACTTCACCACCGAAACAGCTCTTTCTCAGAATCCTGATGGAGAGAAGAGGCTGGCCCAGACGAACTGCAGGATTAGTTTAGACTGATCTGTGCCACCGCTGAGAAGTCGGCGCTATTTAAAGAGAACATCGGTTCCGCGTGAGCCGCCTACCTGCGGATGGTGAAGGTGCCTGGGGAGCCGGCTGTTACTCTGCACTGCTCTGCTCGGGAGCCGGAGCAGGGTTCTCAGATGGTGCTTCACCTGCCTTGGTCTGAAACACACAGTAAAACCACAAACCAGAAATGAACCGACTTCCACTGCAGCGGAGAGTTCAAGACTGAAAGTTCTCACAAGTAGGGATCTTCCTGCCCGCGGAGGTAAATCACTGTGCAAACTCTTAACTACTCTTAAAGTTGGAGTCAAAAATTAGAACCACCGAAGAATGGCTTCCAAACGGCAACTAAACCCCATCACTCTCCACAGCTGAGAGTCATAAAAAATATACAGTCACTTTCAACACATGCTGAGAGGCAGGTTCCTCTCTATAAACGCTGTCCTTTGTTTGGAGAGCTCTAACCATTCTGACTAGAGTGTTAACTGGCTGAATACAAATATTTGGTTTGCGATATGGGCAAGGCATTCTTTCTCTCTCTCACCCTCTCTGTGTATATAATACCTTTATGAAAATGTTATTATACATAAAGATACATATATGACACATATTTTTGGCCTCAGTTTTCAGACTATGAAACCACTCTTAGAAGAGAATAGTAAAGGCTGACATGGTCCAGGGTGGTCTGGCAGCATCTCCTCTGACTAGCTGGCCTCACCTCTTTGCCATCCTGTGAAGGAGCGTTAGGGGGACGGGGGCGACGCCGATAGTTATAGGGGCGCTGGTATCCACGGCGAGCAGGTGGCTGGTTTGGACCATTGGCCGCTTGTTGATTCTCCTTATCTTCAGCCTCTCCAACAGCTGGGGCAGGTCGGGGGCGAGGAGGGCCCCTGGAGCAGAGAAAAGAGAACATGTGCAATTGGAAAGGGCCTTCAAGAACAGCAGGTTTTCTCTTTAAAGGTCTAAAAAGTCAAGGGATCGAGACTGACTCCTATTATGCAAGGCTAATGTGGCAAATGGAACAAAAGGATGAGATTAAAAAAAAAACAAAACTATTTTTCAATCATTTTCCTCCTTCACCTGAACACTATTTACAGTGAACAAACATCTCCAGAACATACGCTCTGATCCTACCAGGCACTGTGGGGGTAAAAATTAAGAAAAGCGCCTGATATCTGCCCTCTGTGGACAGCCTGCCATGAAGACGGGGAGACCAAGGGGATTCGACACAGCAAGAAAACGAACATTGGTCACTGTGTGCCGAGGCCTGTGCTCTATGCTTTCATTTAATTATCTCATTTAACGTCAAGGCTCATTCTGTGAGTTTAAGATTTAGAGTGAGAAAACCAGGAGGCTTAAAGGTGAGTATTTGGTTGAACCACATAGGATTGCTGCTTTTATAGGTCAAAAAGGTCGAATATAACCTTCCCAAGGTCACACACAGCTAGAGATTGACAAAATTGGGATCCGCAGGATCTTTTTCCTGTTTTCCTTAAGACATTTTTATGAAGCTTCTTTTATTTCCAAAGTCCTTAGTAGTGAATCATTAGAATGACAGCATCTAAAATTACAAGGAATCTTGTGAGAAAAAAGAATGTAGAATGCTGCCAATCAGGAGAGCTCGAGTAATATCCTCACCCTCCTGTCAATATTCCCATTTTGCCAAACTTCAAGGGGGTGTGGATGTCATTTGCGAATGAAGCTCTTCAAGGAGAGGGCAAAGGGCTTACAATATAAAAAGCTTACAATGAACCTTGGAGAGTCTAGCCAATTTGATTTTCACAAGGGATAAAGCAGAAATAAAACAACACTCCTTTCACTACTCTTAACATCCTTGGCAGTAGTAATAATCAATTTATCGAGGGCTTACTATATATCAGGCAACATTCTGATTATCTTAAATGCCTGAGAGTACATCTAACCTTACTGACAACTGTGGAATATTCCTTATTGTCCATTTTATAAACCTGGTGACTCCGTCTAAGAGGAGTCCTGAAACTTATGAGAAGGAGATACAGCTCACCCAGTGAGCTGCTGGTCACAGGGTGGGAATTTAAACACAGACAACTGGATCTGAAGTTAGTTGATTCAACCCCTGCATTAGACCACGTCATTATCAGAACATTCAGTAGGGCAAGTCCCCTATGAGTTGCAAACTTTCAAAGATGCGAATGTGCTTGCCCTCCCTCTCCTATTGCTGACGGTCCTTCAGCTCCACCATCTCCCACCTCCTCGCCCTTCTCCAGTCAGTAACTCTTCTTGCCTGGTCACTTCTTGCTAGCCCCTGTGCGCCAACTGTTGTACTGACTGGACTACTGTACTTTTAAGGTACTGTACTATAAGATTAAAAATGTTTTTTTATTTTTTTTATTGAAGGATAATTGCTTTACAGAATTTTCTTGTTTTCTATCAAGCCTCAACATGAATCAGCCATAGGTATACATATATCCCCCTCCCTTTTGAACCTCCCTCCCATCTCCCTCCCCACCCCACCCCTCTAGGTTGCTACAGAGCCCCTGTTTGAGTTTCCTGAGCCACACAGCAAATTCCTGTTGGCTGTCTATCTTACATATGGTAATGTAAGTTTCCATGTTACTCTTTCCATACATCTCACCCTCTCCTCCTCTCTTCCCACGTCCAAAAGACTATTCTCTATATCTGTTTCTCCATTGCTGCCCTGTAAATAAATAGTGTTTTATGTACACGTTATTTGCATGAAAAGTATTATAAACCTATTATAGTACAGTACTGTCTAGCTGATTGTGTTACGTGGGTACCTAGGCTAACTTTTTATGACTTATGAACGAAGCATGCTGGACTTATAGGCATGCTCTTGGAACAGAACTCATTGGCATGTAGGGGACTTACTGTATCACAAATACATGCTGGCAGCCAATTCTTCCTCCATGTGTAGCGCTACCACTGAATAACTTGTCAGTTAATTTCTGTTGCTCTCATCTCATTAAATATAATAAAATAAAAATTAAGTGTGAATTTACATCATGTGAAAGTTATCAGAAATGAATCAGAAAGAATGCTTTGGTAAAGGGATAACTAGAAATTTTAGTTGTTACGGAACAGGGGAAATGTCACATAGCCATCTAAAAACACATATATTGCAGAGCCCCACCAAACCTTGGACATATGGTCAAAGCAGTCGCATCTTCTCATTACATAATAAATCCAAAACAAACAGACCTGCAACAACCCCAACCACCCTACTGTCACTGGCAAGTTCTTCAGTTGGTCAGTGGTCAGTAGGCAACGTCACCTACCTCCGGTACCTTGCGCGGTAAGTTGGGTTCCGATGGACTGGTCCCTGAAGTTGCGCTCCTTCTGGGACCCCATCCTTCATCTCACCAATCTCACCGGCCTGGAGGGAGGCGAGGAGAGCTGAAGTGAGTGTCAGAATGCAGGATATGAGAGAGACAGCACACAGTTGCATTCAGAAAAAATTTTAAAGGAAAAAAAGAAAGGCTTCATTACAAAGCTGGGGACTCACTTCTATCAGTGAACTGTGTTCTGATTAAATGTGTGTGAATGATAGGAAAGAAAGACAGACTCAGTCCCACTAGACAGACAGTCTTTTCCTGATCCCCGTGCACCTAAATTTATTTTACAATATTGCCGCTGCTGCTGCTGCTAAGTCGCTTCAGTCGTGTCCGACTCTGTGCGACAACATAGACGGCAGCCCACCAGGCTCCGCCGTCCCTGGGATTCTCCAGGCAAGAACACTGGAGTGGGTTGCCATTTCCTTCTCCAATGCATGAAAGTGAAAATATTAAACATGTTAAGATGTTCCATTCGTCTCCTGAAAGAAAACCTTTATTGCCAAAGGAAATGGAATGATATACTATATTAGAGCAATGAGAATCTTCAGGGGGTCTGAGAATTTCAAACTCAAACCCACTCATTCTACAAATGGGGTACCCCTTTGATACAGTAATGGTTTCTACATTCAAAGGTCACCCCATGTCTCTTAACCACACCTTCACCTCTGATTCCTTCTTTGTACAATTTTTTCCTTTAACCTGTTTGCATATTTATTGAAGTATAACAATATATAATAAAAAAATACTTCCTTTAGAAATTTATTTGAAGCTGGGGGAATTAATTTATTACAGAACTTCCAGGGGAAGAAAGAACAAAAAACTAACAAACAAACCAACCCATTCAAAATCTCTGATTTTCTTCATAATACAGACACATCTCAATCTGCTTTTTCCCACTCAAAGGTAATATCCCTTCCTTCTCCGTACTTCACTAAGAAAAGAGAATCAGTCAGAGAAGAATCTCTCTATTCTTTCACCATCAAATCTACCACCCCATACCTACATTTGCTTTTTCTTCTCTCACTCAACTGACTAAGTGGCCCATGCCCACAGACAAAGTCAACCCTTCTCTCTGGCCTGTGAGGACACTTGAACTCTCAATCCCCCTCTCCTCCATCAGCTCCATCCAGGCATATAAACATGCTGAAATAACATCCATCTTTTCCAACTGTGTTCTTTAAATTATCACAAAGTAACAGGGTGGTTGAGAGTATAGACTCAAAACCTCAAACTCCATTTGATTTCTTGTCCCAATAATGTCATTTACAATAAAAAGACTCACTTAGAACCATGACCTTAAATTTAGTTGTCTCTTTAACTGGAACAGTTCTGCAGTCTTTACTTTGCTTTCATGATCTTGATACTTTCAAATGTTACAAGTCAGTTATTTTGCAAAATACTCCTCAGTTGGGGTTGTTTAGGGTCTCCACATGATTAAACTTACACATCCTTGGAAGGAAGCCACAACAGTGCTCTGGATTCTTCTCACCGCATCCTGCTGGCCAGCATATGGTGTCAATTCCTACTTAATTCCTATTGTTATTGACAGTGTTCACTGAGAAGAACCCTGGGGGAAGTTTACGCTTTTCCCCTTTGCAATGTATGAGGATTTTCTGCTGCTGCCTCCTGTGGTCCAGCCTCCTTTCAAAAGCCTGTAAATGTTTCATTTTTCATCAAATTAAATATATTTGTTTATATCTGTAGACTTTTATATTTGTTTATATCTTATATAGAAAACTCCTGGTTTTCTACTTTATTCAATGAGCTGTAATCTGTTACTATCATTACTGGCCAATGGGAGCCCTGTCCAGCTGGCTTGGGTCCTCTGGATGTGACTCCAGCATTCTTTGAGCACTTCCTTGTTTTCTGGCACAACAAGATGTTCTAGGCTCATATTGTACTTTCTCTGGTCTGGCTCTGAAATTGGCTAGTTCTCCAAAAGGGCTTCTATTTTTTATTGGAGAATGGTATTCCTAAATGAAAAATTGGGGGCCAGGCACACTCAGTGCTATTAACGTGTGACTGATTTCAGGCCATTTCAGTAGGCAGAAATAATACACAGACACAAATACATACCGCACATACATACACCGTAAGTTACATGTGTGTGATGTCTGTAGATGTATGGCATATTTGATCTGCCCACCAAATGACTTTAGGTTGTTGGTGAAGGAAGGAAGGCCAGGAGAGAATTCAATGTAAAAACATAATCAAATCAAACAAAAACCTTGCCCTGACCCTACATCCTCCACCAGCCATGGCCCCATTTCTCCGAGCTCCTCTACAACATCCATACATAGAGAGGTGGAAGACCCCCTCTGCCAGCACAGAACCTCCTCAAAGGGGACTATAACACCGCCTCTTAGCTCTTTCTTGAATTCAGAGACTCTGGTCCTCACATACCACTAACCTCCAAGTTACCAAACCTACTAACCTAGTCAGTCTCCCTCCCTCCCTTCCTCAATAGCACTTAACACAGCACTTCCTTCCAGGACATTCTCTCCCCATCTGCTCCTTCCCATTGTCCTCTACCGGACTCCTTGTCTCCCTAATCCTTCGCTGCTGCTGAACCCCGAAACTCAGCCGTTGGCTCAGTTCTCTACCTACACTCGTTTTACCAGTCCCTCTCTCCCTGGCCCAGGCCTTTACCTACGTTTTGATGTCTCCACACGTGCAGCCACAGTCTCCTCTACCCTCCCGGCTCCCTTCAGCCTTTGCATTGTCCTGGCCATTCCCTCCACCCTTCATGCCTTTTCCACTGTGTGGACGCCTTGTTCCCTTGCCTCTTTTAGGTCACTTTTGAAACATCCTCAAAGACACTGTCTCCCACCTCATCTAAAATCACACCCTCTTAACTCAAGCCACTCTCTGCCTCTTGCCTCTTTTATTTTTCTGCCAAGTTGACTTCTCTCCCCTTGGAGGTGATATTTAATGTGTCCAGAAGATCTCCAAATGCCTTCTGTCTCTCTGCCCAAACCTGGTCTTCCTTTGCTTACTCCTAACACCACACGTTCACTCCATCATCAGATGCTGTCACTTCCTAAATGTGACCACTCCTCACACCTCCACCACTAGCACTCTTAATTCCTGCCCTGACTGCCCCTCCATAGGGCAAATGAGGGAGCTGGTCTCCCTAATTCTGCTGCTGCCTCCTGTGGTCCAGCCTCCTTAAACTGGTGATTTCTCAAATACGTTTCCTCCCCTGTTTAGATCCCTTAACTAGTTTTTCATCACACTGAGGGTAGGTCAACAATTCTTATTATGGTCTACAGTACGCATGCCTAATCTGCCCTGATGCTACCCCCTGATGCTACCTTAGTCTACTTACCCCTCTATTCACCCGTAACATCCCAACCACATGAGCCTCCCTTATTTCTCTGAATTCTTCTTCAGAACTTCGATTCACACACATACACACACACACACATAGAAAGGAACACATATAAAGGATGAACATATACTAGAATGACAGAACAGGAGACTAGACAGATCGAGTTTAAACCAAAGTCTACCATCCATGTGACCTTAGGTAAAAGTTGCTAATTTCTTAAACTACTCAAATCCCTTCACTTGTAACAACAACAACAAAAATATGGATGCCACTGCCAATTCCATAAAGCTGTAGGGAAAACTAAGAACTGATTTCAAACATCTGTCTCTTGGTGGAGGCCAAACAATGCTGCTCCTTTTCCTCTGTCATATAATTCTCTTCTCGAAGATGACAAACAGTTGATATCAGCTCAGTAACTGCCGTGACTTATTTGCCAAATATCGAGAATTATTATCTTTGAAAAAGGGAAGTCATTTGGACACGGCTATATCACGCTATAACGACATCCTCGGTACACAAGGGAAATACTACTGGCTGGCAAATTATCATTTTCTTTCTGTTGTGTCCAATAAATTTCACGGTTTTGTACAAGTGTGGGCAAAGATTTTTCTATTTGATCTCCACAATCTTTACCACTTCAGAGATCTCTCCATATTTTTAAGCCATTACATCACTGACTCAATGGACATAAGTTTGGGTGAACTCCGGGAGTTGGTGATGGACAGGGAGGCCTGGAGTGCTGCGGTTCATGGGGTTGCAAAGAGTCGGACACAACTGAGCGACTGAACTGAACTGAACACAGACAACCTGGAAAGTTTTAGAAACCTTCATTTGGTGCTGTTGGTTGACTTAAGCTGACTTCTGTCAATCAACATAGTATGTATTAGAAGGGTGCTCAGGAAAAGCGGCTGAGGCTCTTATTTTAGCTACTAAATAAATAAGAATTTCAACCCAGGTTAAGACAACTAAAATGCAGTTACCTGAATATGCACACATTTTCAAAATTAGTTTTCAACCTGCTTTTCTGCATAGTACACAAGCATCCCTTTGCTCTGAACCTCCTATTCCTAAGGTGAAATATACTTTTCTTTCAACCAATATTGGTTGAAATATTGGTTGAAAGAACCAATATTCTCAAAAACCATATTCTCAAAAAAATGCTACATATATATATGCTAAACATGAAAAAGGATTATTTTAGGAAGGCACTACTGACTCCCTAAAAATAAATGTGTGTCGTTGTCTCCCTGACTCTTCCTGTCCTCATTTCCTAGAGGCCCAGGGTGCTGCCCTAAAGAAACCTACTATGCCTCATGTACCCAATGTCTCCATATAAGTAAGGCTACTTGCTATTTTTAGCACATTTGTCAGGGACAGCTGTTAAAGAGTAGAAGGGGAAAAAAAAAACAAGAAGCAATGTAGGAAGAACACAGTCATGCATGATAGGATAGGAAAAGGGCAGCAAAGAACAGACTGAACACAATGTTCAGTAAAAACACTCAGTGGACAAACAAAAACCAAGGACACTAAGAGGAAGAAGGTGTAAGCTAGTGGTACCAAAAATGAGGTCCTCTCCCAAGATTTCCAAGTTTCCTGGGAACTGCAAAGTTGGTGAAAGGCTTATTAACTACAGGTCAAGTCCACAATAGTTGTATCAGTATTTTGCAGTAAAAACAGAAAAAAAGGGACAATCATCTCCACTTTCCTATGAGGTTTCCTTAATCATCAATATTATCTCATCTAAATTAAGGACTTTATAGACACCCTCCATCCTGAGTTGTCACACACTACAGTCTTTATCTTGGATTTTATCATCACAGCCCCAAGTTGGAGGCAACTATCCCCATTTAATGGATGGACAAATTAATCTCACAAGCTCACAGTAAGCAGCAGAGATAAGACTCAAACCCAGGCCTGACTGACTTCAGAGTTCAGCTCTTAGACACCCTCACTTGTCCCTACTTTATGTCTTCCATTTTTTTTTCCATAAACTTGAGACTGTACTTTGTCCACCAGGGTCCCTGGGTATAGGCAAGGCTCAAGGTTCATGTGGTCGTGCTTTTAGAAATGAGACTAGAAGGAACGTTCTCAGAAAGCAGACAGGTCTGTTTGGGTTAAGTAGCATCAGCATCGGGAAGCCAAAAGCAAGGTTTGATTTCCGGCCGCTGGTATTGGAAGAGGAGGAGGAAGAGGAGGCAGAGGAAGGACGGAGGGGTGAGGACTGCCGGAGAGAAGTCCCAGGTGCTGGTTTACCTGCATTCTGCTGGGATGGGGGAAGACCCGGGAGCGGCGGTCAAAGGTCTGTCCCACGTGGTAAGGCGGGAAGCGCCGCCGGTACTGGGGGCGGTACTGGGGGCGGCGCGGCTGACTCCGGGCCCCAGAGAACTGCCCGGCAGCGGCGGGGGCCTCCAGTCCTTCACTGCTGCCGCTCCCTTCCTCCTCCTCCTCCCCAGCGTACTAGCGAAGCAAAGAAACAGAGGTTCAGAGGAGGTGTCGGCAGGGAAAGAAGCAAAGAATACCATTTAAGCTGAGTATATCAACGAAAGAAAAAAAATTCCCCCCCCCCCAAAAGGAATGATCCCTTCTAGTATATTCACAAAAATGCATTTACCCCTGATCATCAGGCGATGACCTGAGATAAGCTACATTAAGATTAAAGCAGATCTGTGCAGATAAAATACCAAGAAGCGGAAAAGCAAGTGCAATTAATTGCTAAAGAATTTAGTTTGCATCTAGTTAGAATTGGTCAGTATCAGTTGACTAACCACCCAAAAAACATTTACACAGTTTAGAATATTTGGCTCCACCAAATATGTCTCCCCAACACTGGGGCAAAGTCAAGAAAAATATATTTTGTATATTCTGTGGTTGATCCTAAGTAGTTTGCTTCCTGGAGTGGCTGGGTTCTCATAGTGTGGATGGGGGTCTCTGAGATCCTTCTTAGGGGGTCATCAAGGTCAAACTATTCTCATAAGGCTGGCAGGATGCTGTCTTTTCCCATCTCATTCTCTCCTGAGTTGGGGGCAGAAGGGGGGTTGGATCTCCCATAAGCTACAGTGACACGTGGTCCCTCGTAGCCCCAAGGCAGAAGGAGCTGTGAGAATCCAGCTGTCTTTTATTAAACCAACATCAGTGATTGGCAAAAACCTGAAGCAACACCACTCTTTTCACTCAATTAAAAAATAGCTTTCATTTTTTTTTTAAAAAAAGTTATTTGTATTTACAAGTAATAGCTTATTTTAAAATAAATTAAATCTTTTAAATTCTGCTTTACTTTCCAATACAATAAATATTAATAGATATAAACATACATGGGATCCCATAATTAAGCATATAAATGGGTCCAAAAACCAGAAGGTTTGAGAACCAATGACTTATGGCATACCTCTCTTTATTTGTTTAGGACTAAAGTTTTAATTGCACTTTAATACATAATAGCAAGTAATAAATAGTTTCTGAATATAATAAACCTTCTTAACACAAGGAACTATTGAATCATTTTATCTTTTTCCTATATTTAAACTACCATTTCACATACTAACATTTTATATCAAAAAATATAAGTAAATAACTAAACATCCCTTAAAGAATTTTTTATTTCAAATCTTACTTTAAAGGGGGATTGCAATGCCAAAGGTAGTCTTAAGGGAAGTAACTATAGTTTTTAAAAAATGAACAAATTTAGAATGAAGAAAATTAAATGACTGATGTTGGGGGTGAGAGTATTTAAGATTTAGAACCCTCCAGAAAACCAAGCCCACATGAGCAATGAAATTCTCAAAGAGGAAAAGCTTCAAGTATAGCCTCAACCAGTCTAATTTCAGAAAATCCAAGTAACTCTGTATTTCATAAAATCTGTATCAGATATAATCCCCAATGATTTAAAGGCATATTAGCATAGAAAATGTTCCCCCAAATAGTGTGACTGAATAAACTGTACATTGTTTTTCTCTTTAGGTTTCTCTGTGTCTGAGTTTTCTATAGCCAAATCTTTCATTAAGATTAGTTTTACAAAATAAGAACAATGGCACCACCATTGCCAAACACACTCAGAAAGCTGTCAGGACCTACAAGACATCACAACAGAAAACCTTCATTTATGTTTATTTTCAGAATTTTGATAATTTTGTTTCTAAACATCACATACATGACTTCAGAATTTCGAGCTGAGGAGAACCGTCTTTGAAGGAAATTTTTTCACTAAAGGCTTTTTACCACTTGTACTTCTGAGTTAACCTAGAAATCAAGACAATTACAACTAGTGTTCCATGAATCTGGTGAACCTGAAAGAGTTAACATGATGTAGTAAATGCTATGGTAGGCCTATTCCTACTGTCTCTGACACAGTTTGTTATTAAAATCAAACAGGATAAGCAAAACATGGGTAAGAGAAATACAGGAAGAAAAACAAGATACCATATGGAATCTGATAAAAAAAACAATTTGGCTGCATGTTTAAGATGACACAATGAAGAGAGGAAGCATTTAGGTAAGCAGAAAAATACTATTATGTCCAAGTGTAGAGATATAAACCACTCTCAATCTGCAAATACTTCATTCTGGTGAGATTTTTTTCAAAAGTTTTCCCTGGATGATGCACATAGCCACAATCCTGTGTTCACAAAGCATGTTGAGTTTTATTCCAGAGTACCAATCAATCCCAGGTACTAATTCTAGAAACATCAAAAAATGACTCATATCTAAGAGGTTCCTCACGACCACAAGTTGGATGCCTCGAGAATATTTTAAACTGAGCCTCCTAAGAAAGCTCCAGCCAGACTTGGCTGTAAACCCTTTCACTTAGATTGGTACCAATCTACAGGACTAAAAGTCCAGACAGTTAATTATTGCTTAACTTTGAAATAATGGGAAATGCTATGCTAAATATAACAGCTACATAATTGAGGCAAATCACTTAATATTTCAGTGGCCAGCACTGCCCATCACTTACTCCAGAGCTGTTCCTCATTCTTCCTTGCCAAGGAAAGGCTGACTTTCTTAGAAAGGAACAGGGTCAGCGCCAAGGGATGAACAACAGATGTAAGCCAATTACAGAAGTCCCTGGCCCCTTCCCCCTACCCCACCCAGTTCGGTTCTGGCCAATAAAGGAGCCAAAAGAAGAGAAAACCATTTTGACAACTTTGGCACGGCCCACCATAATTAAGCCTTCTTGTTACAAGATAATTAAATGGCTATTACTTGCAGCCAAATGCAAACAAACTGATAAAACTGCTGAATGGCAAAAATGTCCCATAAGACCAGTGTGGATAAATTCTGAACACGAAAAATTTCCCATCCAAAAAAATCACTGTGTTTCCAGAAGATACAGCATTTATGTGCTCCAAGTATACACACTTAATTTTAGATGTGCACATTTCTTGGGTCACTGATGATGAAAGAGACAACGTACACTGCGGGGCGGTCCACGGCGCCTGCCGTAGTAGCCGCGTCTGTAGCGACGCCGGTCAGCAGCATATCGGCTCCCTTCCACTGGAACGCCATCCGGGCCAGTTACATTGGCTGCTTCTGCACCCTGAGAAAGGAAGAAAGCAAAGATGGCCTTGGAGTCAGAAAGAAGCCAAACGACCAAAAGCACAGCCTTAGACAGCCAGAGGATTTAAGACCGGCAGGAGGTACTAGAAGTTCCTCCAGTGACGTAAAAAACACACCCTGGTTTTAATAAGGTGAGCAAGATGCTTGATGTCCTGATTTAAATGTATACAGCATGACACCTGACACTGACGCAACACTGTTTATCAACTATGCTGCAATGTAAAATAAAAAGTTTAAAAAATAATAGATGTACATACAGCTTGCTTGCTTCCACAAGCTTTACTCTCTTGATTCAAGAGCAATAAGTATATATATTTATCTTTAAGAAATATAAAACTGGTAAATATAAAGCAACTGGAGCAAAGGAATGCTAGACCAGGAAGAATATTCTTCACTGGAAATAACTGAGATAATGTTCTCTTCCTGGAAAATACTGAAACCTGTTACTCTGTGCGGTACCAAGACAATCCACTCATGGGCTCATGTGGTCTGCCCAGCATTGAGCTAGTGAGAGGGAAATTCTTCCCAGTGTGGCAGGGGCAGGAATGAGGGGCCCTCGACTCAGCTCCTGCTTTCATACACAGTGTCCATGAAAGTAGTCCCTCTTTAAATCTTCTTCTTATTGTTGAAACAGACAGAGCCTTCAGATTCTCTATGGACAAGCAGATAAAGTAATGCTTCAAAAATATAAAAAGTCCGGGCATAGGAGATTCAAAGGGTGAAACTCCACTCTAAGTCCATTTGTATAACCTCACATACTGAAAATACACAGAAGTAAAATTAACCTGGCTAAACAAAATTTTAATAGTTGGATGGGGACATTAGGGGTCGTTACAGGTCAGCATTTGCTGGTAGATAACTTGGAACTCTGAAAGATCTGCAAGATACCCTGGGATCACATTGGTAAAGATCACTTAAATTTTTATACGAGATGGAATAAAGTGTTTCTCTTTTAAAACAGGAAACAGTTTGAGAGCTGCTAAGAATAGGGACTATGGAATGAATGGTGTGTATATCAGAACAATCATCTGGGAGTGAACTAGTCAGCTTATAATTAAAAAATAGAGCATAAAAGACATTACTAATATTAGAATTAAACATATCACAGCATAAAAAACCTGTCGATGCACATCAAAATGATCCTTTTAGTTTCCTGGGTTATTCTTCATCTGAAGATAACGGTTATACGGTCTGTCAAGATGCCTCTGGCTTTTCAAAACCCAAGCCAAAGAGAAAACATAATGATTATATTTGATTTTATTCTTAAAAAAAAAAAAAGGTATCTTTCACCCCAAAACAGCTTTTATCAATTTTTAATACTATAAAACTATCTTAATTTTTAAAATTTTACTTATGTATTTATTTTTGGCTGCCTTGGGTCCTCATCACTGCACATGAGCTTTCTCTAGTTGCAGCAAGCAGCAGCTAAGCTCTAGTTGTGCACGGGCTTCTCGTTGCCGTGGCTTCTTTTGCTACAGGGCATGAGCTCCAGAGGGTGTGCGGGCTTCAGCAGTTTCGGCTCCAGGGCTCTAGAGCACAGGCTCAACAGCCGTGGTGCACAGGTTCAGTTTCTCTGCAGCACGTGGGATCTTCCCAGATCGGGGATCGAACCCATGTCTGCTGCACTGGCAGGTGGATTCTTTAGCACCAAGCCACCAGGAAAGCCCTGTTTTAATTTTAAATTTCACTTGAAAATACATTTGGTATTAGATTTGTCATTTTAAAATAAGATTTAAAATAAGATTAAAATAAGATTTGTCATTTTAAATCTTCAGAAATTAGCTTTTCCTTCCATGATTAAATAGGGTTCATCATTTATTAAAATGGAAATTAAAATATCCATTAATACTGCGTCAAACAATGCCTATGACAGTCAATAATCAGAAATACTTTTACTTAAAGAGTCACTTCTTTCTGTCATAGTAAAAATCCAAAGTACTGTTAACTCATAAAGGACTGAGAGACCATTTACTAAGCGAGAAAATAATGCCAGCACCCTGGATACCCAACCACAATCTCCTCTCACCTTCTCTCCTTCAACCACATCAAACTCTACGGTTTCTCCATCTCCTACACTGCGCAGGTATTTCCGTGGGTTATTTTTCTTGATGGCAGTCTGTCAAGATTAAAAAAAATTCTGAATGAAGCATAAGTCAAAGCTGGCCACAGAGTTCATCCCTTTCAAGATTATTGGCTCTACTGAAGAAATTGTTAATCTAACGTTGTTGTTGTTTAGTCGCTAAGTCGTGTCAGACTCTTTGTGATCTCATGAACTGCAATGCACAACACTCCTCTGTCCATGGTGTTTCCCAGGAAAAAATACTGGAGTGGGTAGCAATTTCTTCCTCTAGGCATCTTCCTGACCCAGGGATGGAACCTCTGTCTCCTGCATGAGCAGGAGGGTTCTTTACCACTAAGCCACCAGGGAAACCCTGATCTGTTCTCCCAACTAACCTGCATCTTCAAAACAACAACAGCAAAACAAAAAAAACACTATACAACTATGTTCCACATTACTTTCTTGATTTCATGTTATCCTTCAAAATTCATCTTGGTCGGTGGGTCAAATAGAAAGTGCAGTTATACTGATGAACTAACCGTGATACTGGATAGGTGCTGGATAGATACTGGATAGATGCGTTTCCTCACACTATGAAGTGTCTTGGATCAGGCTCTATTTTCTATCATTGTGGGGGCTGTGGGATGGGGGATACCTCCATAAAATTTTACAGATGCACATAAACACAGAAATATGGGGATAGAGACTTCAGTGGACAAGAGAAACTGCTAACCTCCAAAGAAATTTTAAAAATCCAAGGGAGGATAAATATTTCTGACAATATATGAAAATACCTCAAGAACAAAACACTGCTGATAACCTTCTCCTCTCCCATTTTACAGATGAGGAAACCAACTGGAGGCTGATAAGTGATTTATCTGAGTTTATAAAAATACAGCCTGAGGGAAGGAGGCAGGTGGGTGGGGTAGTGTATACCCTATACTATAACTGTGTGATATTTATTCAAATTTTTCTCATCACATCATTCACATGTCAGCTCATCCCTATGCGCTCCCTGATAAATAACACTGAAAGGCTAATGACGTTATTCTGCAGTGAACATGGGTACCTAAATACCTGCTTATGAACAGGCTTCTCTTTTTCAATCAATGGAGGGAAGAAAATAATTCCTGCAATGAATTCCCATTTCGTCGGCTGGTATCTCTAAACAGTTAAAGGGGCTCCGGGTTTCTGTGGAACTAGGTCAGCCTTATTTTATAAAGCGATTAGGCATGTGTAATCTAGCCCTTCCCTTACCCTGAGTAGGAGGGAGGGAAAAAAAAAAGAATGAGCCAGTAGGCCGAGACCTCACCCACAGAGGAAAAAGGCAGTTCAGGACAGGATATACGCGCAGGCCGCCTGAACTGTTCAGCCAGTCCAAAAACAGCCCCTCCCTACCGGCTCGTTCCCTTTTTCCTGTTAAACTGGGCAAGCCTCAGCACACCGAGGTGACTCACCGCCCAGCCTCACGGGGGGCTGGAATCAGGTCACACACTCACAGGCCAGTGAGGCTGGCCGCTGGCACAGACCCTCCTGAGGTCCCTTTATGCCAGCAGTCACCAGAAGGCAGAGTGCTTACCCCAAAAAACTCTATTACCCTCTAGGTGTTATAAGCAACACTCCCTTTTGGTCTGTTCTGACTTTAAAAGTCACTGTGTCTGAACAAAGTAATCCACTCCAGTTACCCAGGCACAACTGGAATGTAACTGATAGAAACCACAAGGGGAGAGCTTCTCCTGAGATAGCACTCTCTCCAGTCACCGAACTCTACCCCATGGTGCAGAGGATCCTAAATAACATTAAAACACAGAAAACCAGATGCTCGACAGAGCCCTGGAGGTGACCGTGCTGGTTTTCGGACCTGTCTCTGTACTTCTTCGTTGTTATTCACTGAGAACCACACATATGTGAGACAATTCACTGAAAACTAACCATACAAAAAGAAAACTAAATGCACGTAATGCTTTTAACCTCTTTTGCCAAGCAAGTCCAGGATACAGAATAACATCCTAGGTCAATAATGTAGAAAAAGACTGAGCTTCCTGTACACAGAAGTCCATGTTTTCCATATTTTACACTTTTTCTACATCTCCTTTGAATACAGGGGACTACAGGCCTATTTGATCTGGACATGCGCTAAGCAGGACAGAGGAGGGGACTGGCCTGGGAGTTGGAGTCTCCTTATATCTTGGATCTTGCTTGTGTTCAGTTGCTAAGTCATGTCCAACTCTTCTGTACCCCACGGACCGTAGCCCACCAGGCTCCTCTGCTCATAGGATTTCCCAGGCAAGAAACAATACTGAAGTGGGTTGCCATTTCCTTCTCCAAGGGGTCTTCCCCACCCAGGGATTGAACCCGAGTCTCCTGCATTGGCAGGTGGATTCTTTACCCCTGAGCCTCCTGGAAAGCCCCCATGTCTTGGATACACCCATTCCAGCCATCTGCTTTGCTGTGCTATTTACCCAAGTTCAAGCTGCTCTGATGAAGGGGGTTTTAACCAGCACCCACCTGGGTGAAGGTAAGGTGGGGCCCAGCCAAACACAAGGAGGAAACACAGTCGGGCGCACAGGCTGCTAACATGGAAATAGAAGTGCTTTAGCTAAAGACTCGAAGGCTTTAAAAATTAGCACGTGGTCTGATTATTATTTCATTAAGCTCAAAAAATAAAAACCGTCTGAAAACAGTTAATGTGATGGAAGAGAAGAGCTTAAGTGCTAATCTTAAAATGTGCAACTGGGCCCTCTTGCCAAAATAAAACCCCAGAAGGAGTTTCGAGCAGAATAGCAACGTGCAGGGCTTCACTTTGGGAAAGGGATAATAATAGCACATTACAGACGCCCCTCTCCTCAGAGAGCAAAGGTCACAGTTATCGTCCCTCTTACCTGATGTACAAAGACATCTTCTTTGGTGTCATTTCTGTTGGAAGACAAAAAGCTCACAGTTAAAGGGACTAGGTTAAGTGGGAAAACTTAAAACAACAGTTTAGAGCCTAGGACTTCAAAACACAACATAGATGTCTGTCTGTCCTCTAAACTCAGATGCCTCAAGTCAATCTTCCTTAAAAACTTCTAAACCCCAAAGGGACCCACCTCACTCCTCCACGACGGTGGTGCCTGGCTTCATGCACACACAGTCAACCTGCCGAAACACCCGCTTCCTCTCTCTAAATCACATGATGCGTAACCAGAGCCCGAGGTTTCCCTCCCAGCAAAAAGCAAAGCAAGAGAGTTAAAAGGACAGGGCACAGCTGTGAACTAGGCTCTCCTTACACTGAAACCTAAAACAACCCCCTCTCTGCCACCACCCTACCCTAAACCCCCACCCCACCCCCACTGCCCACCAAAACATACAAGGAAGAATTTAGAGGAATTTTTTTCTTTTTTTAAGGAGGCGGGGTCCTAGCTAGGAGGGCTAGAGAAAATGATGGCATCATATAAAAACATCAGAACACTCACCACTGGCAGCTGTCTTCTCATTCCTATATGGTTAGAAGTTACCATGGTTTAAAGAAAACACTGTGGTTTCTCCACAGGACTTGGACCAGACCTGGGTTACAGATCCAGCTCAATTACTCACTAGTTGTGTGACCTGAGGAAAGTTGCTTAACCAGTCTAGGATTCCACTGCTCCATCTGTGAAATTGTGGATACCCACTCAATTATCTTAAGGCCCTTCCCCTGTCTCTATTGTCCCCACCGCCACTGTTTTTTCTTTTAATGACCAGATTATATAAAATAAGTTAGTTATCCGTGTTTTAGAAATGCATTCCAATTAATGTTTAATGATCAGTAGCTTAGAAATGAGAGTATTTACACGGCTCGAAAATCTGAAAACTTACACAAATCATTAATAAAGTATGGGAAAAGACACCAACAGCAGGTGCCACAGGACGAGGACATATTTAAATAAAACATGCAGAGATACACACACACATACCGATTTATAAATCCATATCCATTTCTGACGTTGAACCATTTGACAGTGCCAAGGACTTTGGTGGCTAAAATAGGATTAAGCAGATAAATTAGTATCTGACCTACAAAGAGATAAAGCTCATACCACTAAGGTCTTGATAGCATTATTTAAAGCCTAAATATACCTGAGGAAACCATTAAAAGCTTAACTCCAGAGTTTACCGAGAGAAGAAAATGGAGGAAGTGAAGTTGTCACAGGGAACTTCAGAAGACTAAACCTTTCTTCCTTGGGAAATATTTCAGTGAAGCCCTGAGATAAGGTGTTGTCATAAGTCTATATGATTCTGCAGTGATTAAAATTGAGAAACACTGCTGAAGGGAAAAAAAATGAAAACATACTCTTTAAAGTTTTACAGCAGAAAAATGTTCTAAGTGCTGAACGCAGCTCTCGATGAAAGTGACTATAGACACATTAGCAAGGTGAGCCCCGACGACCTGACACATCACTTTCACACTTTGAAACAGTCGGCAAACTCCACATAGTGAAAGAGTAGCTCCTTGTTAATAGCTAATCTACAGCGACCTGAAGAAACTTGTCTTGATGCCAGACGGGGGCCCATCAGAGGAGTCCAGAGTAATAATAGAAGTGAGGCGGGCTCAGGCCAGTTCTGTTCTTACCACCCTGAGACATGATGCAACAGGCCTTTTCAAACCTGTGATGAATTTGGGATTCTGTTTCATTGTTTATCCTGCTCTCTCCATTTGGTGGGAATCAAACCAAACTGATTTTGGTTTTTCCTATAAACCAAATTCTTATTAGCATTTTCTTATAACCCTCCCAATGTGATTGCTGACTCTACTTGCCCATGTAACAGGACCATTTCTGTACAATGTAAGGTCTTAACAGAACTCAAGAGAAGAAATCTAAACCAATAGTATGGTCATGGAACCTGTACTTCACAGATTTATGTTTATTTTAGGCATTTATGATTTTAGATTACTCCTCTGAATCAACTGTGAATACCAAATCCAGTACCTCTATGAAATGCCCAGGTCTAAATTCAGGAAGCATAAAGCAATTATCAAAATTCAGTGAGACAGGAAATGTGGCAATAGAGTATCTTTAATAAAGAAAAAAGCTTAGGGGAGAAAATAACAATTAACCACAAGATACAACATTTTTAATTTCCAAGGAAAAATAATAAAGATTCAGCTTTTAAATTCAAGAGGAAAACAGTAATTAGGGCTTACTTTGCTATGGGCAGGGTTAGTTCTGAGTTTTGCTACATGAATATGCTTGGGGAAATAGTTTAACTCTCTTTGTAAAAAGAAAACACAAATGAAAAACTCTTTCTGCCTTCAAAGTCATTCGGCCCACCATCCACTGAGCAATCTCCAGTTTTTATGCCAACTAAAGAAGATCTCTCTCCAATAAAGACTAAACTATTAATACCTTCGGTTTTAGGGCATTTTAATTAGAGCAACAGGGCAAAGAGGGAAAAAAATATATATTTTAGATCTAAATGTACACAGAAGACTGGTTTTGATCAATCATGTACTTTTAAATCTCACATTATTTCAAATGATATGCTGTTTGTCTCATTTGCCCCAAAATTAATGATCTAGAAAAACATAAGCAAAATATAAAGGTAGGAACTCTTTCTGATTCATTTTCATATAATTAACATCTACTGGCACCGTCAAAGGCATAATCGTGATTAGAAAAGCAACACTAATAAAGAGAAAGATGAAAGTGATTTTCAAGGATAACTTCAATCCAGGTGGAAGGTTATTTTTATTCCCACTTTAGTTTTTAAAACTTTCCTAATTTCACAAATATTTCCAGTGACCTCACAAGGCCAAACACAGTCATCCTCTCTTCTTGGTTTAAGCCCATAAACTCACTTCACATACACAGAGCTGGATGGGGAAAGGAGGAAGACCAACAAGCTTCCATGAGGTTCATTAAGAGGGAAGTTTTCCTTCAGCCACGGCAACTGCTTCCCCTGGCCTGTGTCTATACACCGAAGTTTAGAACCATTTCTAAGAACTAGAATGCAAGAATCCCAAACCAGAATTCCATTTCAGTCAGCACTGCACCTGGCACATTGTAAGTACCATGTGTCCGCTTGGCTAAGGACAGGAGATGGCAGAACATACTGGACAGAGACAGTGTTGAAATGTCAGGCAGAAGGCTGTCCTTGCTGTTGAGATTTGGGAGTGACAGTGAAAAGACCCAAGACCTACAACCTCACCACCGGGGATGTGCTGGGACTGTCAGAGCAGTTGGTGGCTGAGTAAATTAATTTATCTATTTCCTTCATCTTTAAAGATATCTACTGCAGTTTAAAGTTCAGTTTAGATTCAAGAAAGATACAGGGATCCAGTGAAAAACTGAGAAATTTCCTTTATATGAAAATAAATCAAATTAAGAACATATCCTAACACTGCTTCGGATAAACCAAGGTTGTCTCTGTTGACATTTGGCATGGGAAGTGTTCCAAGAAAACACTTGTTGAAAACAATATCACAATACAACCTGGACTAGACTGGAGCAACTTTTAGCCCAGAGAAATGAAGGCTATTTTATTTCTTAACCTGCACATGTTACATTTAGCAACTCGTTTGACAGTAACTGAGTAAAATCTAACCCTTAAAAAAAAAAATGAACACAGGCCTCTCAAGGCAGGGAAAATGTGATCGTATTAAACTTTCTTCATATGATTCCTCCAAGTTTCTGCCTATAAAATTTTCTTCCTAGAAAATTGGGCAGGCAAGGCTCACAGAGACCAAGCATGCCCCATGCAAAATACTGAAAATTTCTCAGAAGCATCTTACACCATTTCTTAACCTTCCCTGGTTTTAAAAAAAAGGCGGGGGGGGGGGGGGGCGGGAATGAGATACACACACCACACACCCTTTAGAGACCTTATTCCCCACCCACTGCTTAGGCCTCACACAGGGCGTTAACGTTATTGAATGAGAGGACGCCGGGATACGTGACAAAACCAACAATGACTACAGACATCCTTTGTAACGTTCTGCCCCCGGGACCTGAACATCTCCTCTTCCGATTCCCCTTCCTAAGTTACAAGTCCCCAAGATACCCGAGGCTGCGAACTAACGTCATCCCCTCACTTCCGACCAAGTTTTTTCAGCTGCTGCACCAAGCGCTTTCCCACAATCCGGGAAGACGAGAGTGATTGGTAAACACCAAGTGTTTCTTGCAGCAGCGGGCAGGGCGAGGGAGGAGGACGCGGGACCGAGACCCAAGTTTTCCCGGAGAGGGATTGCAACACCCCTCGGCCAGCATGTGGCCGACAGAAGCCTGGCCTAGTTCCCGCGCCCCCGTGAGAAGGGCGTCTGGGACGGACACCTGAGCCTTCCGAGCAAGAAGCCTTTCCACCACCACCAACTCCCCCACCCCTGCCCTGTCTACTCCGGGCGCCTTCCTCCTCCCTCCAAGGAAATGCTCTCCTCGCCCAGATCCTAAGCGAGGACTCCAAAGTTCCCGTGCCACGTGGGTGCCTGTCCCATTCCTACATCCACTTCCATCCCAACCTGGATCTTCTCTCCCGACTGCCGCTTCTTTCCCCTCCGCACGCAGGGATGCTTCGCCACGGGACTGCGCGACAGCGCCCTCCTAGGGGACCCCCCAGTTAAGACCCCCAACTTGCGAGCCCAGGGGCGCTTGGGCGGCCGGCAGCGCCGCGCCCTGGCCCGGCAGCGCCAGCGGGATGGGCGGCCGCAGGCCCCAGAGGTGGGGGAACCCCACTTCCGGGGGGACCCCCATATCCGCGGGGACCCCGTGCCGTCCTCGATCCCGCCCCGCTCCGTCCCGCCCAGACAGGCGGCTGGAGTTGCCCACACGTGCTCGGCGGCCCCGGCCCCAGCCCGGAGCGGCCCCCTCATCCTCCCCGCCTGACTCACCGAGAACTTTCTTCTCCGCGTCCTCGCTGCCCACGGCGGCCGAAGAGGCAGGGGCCGCGGTGCCCGGGGCCGCGTCCCCACCGGGGTTGCCCGCGACCAGGGCGGCCCGGGCAGGGGCCGGGGGCGCGGCGCCGCCCGCCGGGCTCTTAGGCGCAGGGTCCTGGGGGGCCGCCTCCGCCGGAGCCTGCGCGAGGGCGGCGGCGGTGGTGATGGGGGCGCTGCTGCTGGGAGCGGCGGCGGCGGTGCTGGTGGTGCTGGTGGCCTCGCCCGCCTCGCTCATGCCGCCTCCTCCGCTGTCCCTCGGGCACCTCGGTGGCGGTTGGTCGGCGGTTGGCGCGGCTGGAGGGCGCGGCGGCCGGGGGCTCGCTCTCCCGGAGGCCGGGCTGGGTGGGGGGGTCTCGCGGCGGAGGCGGCTCGCGCTCTCGGGCTGCGCGCTCGCTCCGGGGCTCCGCGCTCGGTCTTACTGCCCCAAAAATGGCCCCGCACGAGTTCTTCTAGGCGGCGCGCGGGCCCGGGGAGGGGAAAGGGTGGGGAGGGTTGGCTCCGGAGTTGGGGCATCGACTTCATTAGCATTTAAAGGCGCCCGCTGCCCTTTTTCCCACCCCCTCGCCGCTCGGGCCGGGATGGGGCGCAGGGAAGGAAAGCAAGGGTGCGCCGGGGCTTGGCTGGCTGCTCCAGAGTTTTCCGCGCAGCGCGCGCTGCCGCCCCGCTTGGTTGGAGCAGGGGCCGCCGGGCTCCCCTGCCTCGCCACGTCTTCCAGGAGGGGCACGTTGGGGCATCCAGGAGACGCGGCGCTTCTCTCTCCCCAGATGTACGCTTTTAAGTCCTTTCTAGTGAAACCGTTCAACATTTCTGAAGCACCATAAACTGTTTCTGATACAGCAATGAAGAACTGGAATAATACCGTCTTCAGGCTATTTGGCTACTTCCTCCTGAAAGAAAAGTTATGGATGACTTGTGTATGAGCCTCAGGTGAGGATATTGAAGTCCAGCCCTCGGTGAATTCATGTAAACGTCAGTTTACAGCAATGTAAGGGCTTCCCTGGAGGCTCAGACGGTAAAGAATCCGCTTGCAGTGCGGGAGACCTGGGTTCTTTCCCTGGGTTGGGAAGATCTCCTGGAGGAGGGCATGATAACCCACTCCAATATTCTTGCTTGGAGAATCCCCACGGACAGAGGAGCCTGGTCGCAGAGTCGGACACGACTGAGAGAGGAAGCACACACAGGACAACAAACAGCGAGCTGTTAATGTGCATAGAATAATACTAAACTTGGAGGGAGAAGAATAAATCCACACCCCACTTTCTGCTCCAATTGCCTCTGCCAGCTGGTGAAAACAAGCAGTCGAGCCTCTTAGCCTCGAGGGCTAAGAGGAGGGCCACAGAGAAGCAGATCACCCAATAAACGATATTTTCAGTTTAAGGAGTCCACCTGGTTTTAAGAGAATGGAACTGGATTATGCGAAACACAGGCTAAAGGGCCTGTACTCAAGAACCACGGGAATACAGGGCTGTTAGGTGTTCTTCGCCTCCACGGTCCAGACAGCCCTAGGTATACACTCGAGTGCTGCTCTTAATTAATGGAGTCAACTTGGACTAGATATTCAATGTCCCAGAGTCAATTTCCTCCTTTATGAGGGATTCTCCAAGGTACCCTGGAAAGTAGATGGGATTATCGTATGTAACTCCAGTGTCTGGTCCAACAAAATCTCCTTTTCGTTCTCCATTCTCCTAAACCATTTACCTTCCCCCCTCTCCTGGGAATTGTGTATCATGTGGCTACATAAGGAGGGTGGCAACTAAGTATAATTCCTTACTGCAATTTCCACTGGTTAGCAGAGTACCTAGCGGCGAAGTAGAACACATGAAATGTTTGCTAAATGAGAACAAAAGACCACACTTTCCAAACTCAGTTACTCATCAGCACATTCATTGTCAATAATTATAAAACTATCCTGCCCTTTTACTTTCTTACTCTATCCATGAAAAAACATAAAAGTTAAACTTGACAGGGGAAAAAAAGCAAAATATGGAATATTTGACTTTTCAATGTAACTCACCTATATTTTTAAAATTATAAAGATGTAAATGCTAGATTCATATTTTAGTTGGACAACAATATGGACCATATAGTGATGTTTTCTATATGCAGATGTGTTTAAAAAAATTGCTGGTCCAATTCTAAATGTGATTAAATTATTTCTTAATTTTAAAGAGGGAGCCTTAATTACAATTAAATAATATGCATGATTTTATTCTGGTGAGGACTAACCATTGACTTTCTTATCTAACAAGATGATTATCATTGCTATGCAGAACTGGATTGCAAGGGGGGGAAATGATCTAATAGCCAAATCTAATTTGGCTAATCTAATAGCCAAATCCTTAAAATATTATATATATATATATATATATATATATTTATATATATATATATACCCTTGGAAAATAATTCATAACTAACAGGTGTGGTCTCCAACCTCTGGAAGACCCTAAAATTAATTACAGATGCATCCTGGGATTTCCTAGAATTTTGTGCTGGAATGGTTCCCCAAACTACTCATCATTTTCATCCAAAAACAGCAGTGAGCAGCTGGGAGTTCTTGGTACTGTGCTAAATAAATCTAGAGAGAATTAATTAGAGCAAACATGATTTGTGTTGTTTTAATAATCATAACAAGAGAGCAACTTTGATGTAGACGCACACGGAGTCTTCCATTTCTTCATTAACTTGTGCGCTCGCTCATTAGCACATACTTACTGAACTACACACTATGTGTCAAATTGCTACATTATGAGTATCTGATGTTGATCAATATGAAGCTTACACTGTGTTTTTTTTATGTGAAATCATTTTTTTTTCACTGTCATTTACACTGAAAGAAAACATCATGTCTGAAATTTGAGATTAAGTGGAACAATGAAAAAGAATCATAATCTGATTGTTTGACAGCAATCATTTTTAAGCCATGACTGGTTTGGTCATGAAGACAAAAGGCACTCTGTTCCAGTGTGAAGGGAGTTAGCACGTCCACAACTGCTGGAAGGGCTGTGGGAGAGAAAGTCGGAGGGATCCGTGGCGGATCTCAGACTCCAGCCCCACCAATGTGGCGCTTCTCAAAAGGTTTCCTGAGATCACTGGAGTCACAGGATCTCTGGGAGGCCCCCAACCTCTCTGGGCTAGAGCCAGGTTTCATGAGACTTAAAGTTTACATGATTTAGAGAGCTATCTCTGAGAATAAATAAACAAAAGTATGAACACAAAATTGCTAGCCACTTCCAGACTCTTAGAAAGAGCCCATGCAAGAAAAGAGCCCTGAAGTTTAAACTTCATTGGCTTCTTCATGAGTCCACCTGCACCAGTTATCTCAGTCGGCAAAGGAGATGCTGGGATTCCTCAAGAAGTTTAAGCAGCTTTGAACCTCCACCTGCCCATAAGTCTTTCTGTAACTGACTGGGGAAAAAAAAAAGATATCTTCTTCTGCCTTCTAAATATTAAATTAGTGCCTCTCGTGGACAGTTTCCAGAGATTCTGGGAAATGTAGTCCTGCCTTTCAGGGGGCTTGAGGATGATACTGAGTTGACAAGAGACCACCCAGCACATCACCCTAAGGAAGACAGTGCAGTTAATTGACTAAAGAGATGAAGGAGAGTTTAAACCTCTTCTTGGGCTCTAAAATCACTGCAGATGGTGACTGCAGCCATGAAATCAGAAGGCATTTGCTTCTTGGCAGGAAAGTTATGACAAATCTAAACAATGTTGAAAAGTAGAGACATTATTCTGCCGACAAAGGTCCACATAGTCAAGCAATGGTCTTCCCCAGTGGTCACATGAGAGCTGGACCATAAAGAAGGCTGACTACTTAAGAATTGATGCTTTTGAATTGTGGGGCTGGAGAAGACTCTTGAGAGTCCCTTGGACAGCAAGGAGATTAAATCGGTCAATCTTAAGGGAGATCAACCCTGAATACTCGTTGGGAGGACTGATGCCGAAGCTGAAACTCCAGTATTTTGGTCATCTGATGTGAACAACTGACTCATCGGAAAAGTCCCTGATGCTGGGAAAGATTGAGGGCAAAAAAGAGAAGAGCGTGTCAGAGGATGGGATGATTGGATGGCATCACCAAAACGACGGACATGAACTTGGACAAGCTTTGGGAGATGGTGAGGGACAGAGAGGGCTGGCTTGCTGCAGTCCGTGGGATCGCAGAGTTGGACATGACTAAGTGATTGAACAACAGCAAACCCTTCAAGAGACTAAAGCTTAGATATGAAAGCATTGCTGTATGAGCATATCTAAAACTGGAAAGTAGTGACGTATTAATCAATCAACACCCGTTGATTAATAAGTCAATACAGAATTTGGAATAAAAATGCAAAGGACACTTTGCTGTGAAAGTGAAATTATTACATGTGAAATTATCACATTATTAGTTAACTATACTCCAATATAAAATAAAAAGTTTGAAAAATTTTTTTAAAGTAGGAGAATAAGAGAGCAAATGTTTTCATTTTCTCAAGCAATGTTCATGGGAATGGGGGCCCTGATTATAAGTCTGTCATCCACCAATAATGCATTCAATGCATGTATTGATTAGTCATATTAGGTGCCAAGGATACCATGCAAATTAAAACCAGATTGGCCCTGTAGTCAAGGAGTTTATGGTCTGGACCAGTACTGTCCAACTGAAATATAATTTGAGCCCCAAATATGAGCCACATATGTAATTTGAAGATTTCTGGCAGCCACAACACATAAAAATAAACAGATGAAATTAATTTTAATACATTTCACTTAACCCAATATATCCAAAATATATTATCATTCCAATATTTAATTCATATAAAAGTTATTAATGGTATATTTTCTTTTTATCTTGTGGTACTATCTTCAAACTCTGGTGTGTATTTTAAACTTACAGCATGTCTCAATTTGTACTTGCCACATCTAAAGTGTTCAACATGTCTAGTGGCTAAATAGAGTATTGCCTCTAGAAGAGTTACACAAGTCCTCTAGACAGCTAGAAGTTTAGCCTGCTAATTCTCTAGCAGCCCATCATGGAAAATGTCCTGTAGCATCAGTCTGTGGTAACCCATTAAGATGATGCTACCTATAACACTCACTTGAGCTTCCTTATGATGTATCCCAAAGGACTTACATGAACCATAATTCTGTATGGTAGTCATAAATTCTAAAGTGTCTAAGTAAAATTATAATATCCATTCCATGTCACCACTGCCTCTACAAAATACACTCTCCTTCTTTAATGTATATGGGTATAACAAAGTAAAGATATATTGTGGGCCTTCTTCATTTTCTTTATGAGAACTAAGAGTAGATGTGAGATTGATTGTGGCTTAACTCTGTCCTATGGGAAACTGGATTTAGGATTTGGAAAGTGTTGCACTTCTAGATCTAAGATGACTGAGAGGGGAGAAGCAATTCCTGATAACTTTAAATAAAAAGCAGGTTTTAAAACATCTGATTAGTTTAGCATCTCTGGATTTTATATAAAAGTTCCAGTTTCTAAAAGTCTTCATTGTACTGGTTTTGTTTCCATTGTTTTTTCCTCCACTATTTAGCTAAGTTCCTAGGGTTTCACTGGAGGGACTGATGCTGAAGCTGAACCTCCAGTACTTTGGCCCCCTCATGCGAAGAGTTGACTTATTGGAAAAGACCCTGATGCTGGGGGGGCTTGGGGGCAGGAGGAGAAGGGGACGACAGAAGATGAGCTGGCTGGATGGCATCACTGACTCGATGGGCATGAGTTTGAATAAATTCCGGGAGCTGGTGATGGACAGGGAGGCCTGGTGTGCTGCGATTCATGGGGTCGCAAAGAGTCGGACACGACTGAGCGATTGAACTGGACTGAACTGAACTGAACTGAACTGAACTAGTGTTTCTCTAAAGACTAGCAAATTGGCATACTTTTGGTTGAAGAACTTGAAAAAAGCATCTGATAGATAAATAAGAACTGCAAAGAAATCTTACCAGTTACACAACTCCACCCATTTTACAAATGAGACTCAGACAGATTAACCAACTTTCTCAAACTCATTTAATGGAAAAGCTAGAACCCAAACCTGAGTCTCCTTACACTCTATCCAGTGCTCTTTTTACAACGTATATAATTCTGGTTAAAAAAAATCTGCTGGTCTGGTGAGAGTAAAAGTATTTCAACTCTCCTCTTTGATTAAGTACACAATGATTGGAATCTGGTAAAATGTAAGAAAAATGCAGAGAAACCTGTAACCACTCTGACTTCACCTCAGCAACAGGAAACTGAGCAGGGCTCTCTGGACACTGGAAGAGGTTCATGTCTTCTCAATTAGGAGTCCTCGATAGGAAACCAAGCAGCTGTGTGCAATTTTATTTTCTAGCATTTTGGAACTAACTCTCTGAAACAATTAATAAAACATAGTCTCCTTTTCCTGAAAAAGTTTCCTTCTGTCTTTTTCTGCATACTACTTCTCTCTCTCTTTTTTCCTGTTTTAATCTTTCTCTGTTTATTTTCCTCTTCTTCATTACTTCCCTTTATGTCCTCACTTGTTTAGGAATTAAATCTCATGGGACATTTAGTCTAAATTCTTGTCTAGAAACTCTAATATCTTATGTTTTTTGGTGGAGATGATAACTCTGAGAAATAAATCTTCAGTGAACAAAAGAAAAAAGGAAAAACTGCCAACAGATCTCTTTCAATTTTTGCTCTTCAAAATTCTTTCTGCTCTCCTCTTTAATCTGAAATCTTCTCCTAAGTCAGACTTCTATTTTATCTTTATTATTAGCATCCCTAATTGCTCACTGTTATGATTCATTTAGTACTCATTTTCTAGAGACATCTTCTTAGTTTGATTTTGATACTTCCCCAGTATGGCAATTTTAGGGTATCAGTACCAGCTCACTCAGTCATGTCCAACTCTTTGCGACCCCATGGACTGCAGCATACCAGGCTTCCTTGTCCGTCACCAAACCCAGACCTTGCTCAAACTCATGTCCATCGAGTTGGTGGTGCCATCCAACCATCTCATCCTCTGTCCGCTTTTCCTACTGCTCTCAATCTTTCCCAGCATCAGGGTCTTTTCAAAAGAGTCAGTTTTTCACATCAGGTGGCCAAAGTACTGGAGTTTTAGCTTCAGCATCAGTTCTTCCAATGAATATTCAGGACTGATGTCTTTTAGGATGGACTGGTTGGATCTCCTTGTTGTCCAAAGGATTCTCAAGAGTCTTCTCCAACACCACAGTTCAAAAGTATCAATTCTTTGGCATTCAGCTTTCTTTATGGTTCAGCTCTCACATCCATACAAGACTACTGGAAAAACCGTAGCTTTGACTAGACGGGTCTTTGTCAGCAAAATAGTGTCTCTGCCTTTTAATATGTTATCTATGTTGGTCATAGCTTTTCTTCCAAGGAGCAAGCGTCTCTTAATTTCATGGTTGCAGTCACCATCTGCAATGATTTTGGAGCCCAAGAAAATAAAGTCTGTCACTGTTTCCATTGTTTCCCCATCTGTTTGCCATGAAATGATGGGACTGGATGCCATGATCTTAGTTTTTTGAATGTTGAGTTTTAAGCCAACTTTTTCACTCTCCTCTTTCATTTTCATCAAGAGGCTCTTTAGTTCCTATTCGCTTTCTGCCATAAGGATGGTGTCATCTGCATATCTGAGGTTATTGATATTTCTCCCAGCAATCTTGATTGCAGCTTGTGCTTCATCCAGCCTGGCATTTCACATGATGTACTCTGCATATAAGTTAAATAAGCAGGGTGACAATATACAGCCTTGACGTACTCCTTCCCCAATTTGGAACCAGTCTGTTGTTTCATGTCCAGTTCTAACTGTTGCTTCTTTACCTGCATACAGATTTCTCAGGAGGCAGATAAGGTGGTCTGGTATTCCCATCTCTTGAAGAATTTTCTGTAGTTTGCTTTGATCCACACAGTCAAAGGCTTTGGCATAGTCAGTAAAGCAGAAGTAGATGTTTTTCTGGAACTCGCTGGCTTTTTTGATGATCCAACAGATGTTGGCAATTTGATCTCTGGTTCCTCTGCCTTTTCTAAATCCAGCTTGAACATCTGAAAGTTTTCGGTTCACATACTATTGAAGCCTGGCTTGAAGAATTTTTAGCATTACTTTGCTAGCGTGTGAGATGAGTGCAATTGTGTGGTAGTTTGAACACTCTTTGGCATTGCCTTTCTTTGGGATTGGAATGAAAACACCTTTTCCAGTCCTGCGGCCACTGCTGAGTTTTCCAAATTTGTTGGCATACTGAGTGCAGCAGTTTCACAGTGTCATCTTTCAGGATTTGAAATAGCTCAACTGGAATTCCATCATCTCCACTAGCTTTGTTCATAGTGATGCTTCCTAGGGCCCACTTGACTTCACACTCCAGGATGTCTGGCTCTAGGTGAGTGATCACACCATCGTGGTTATCTGGGTCATGAAGATTTTTTTTGTACAGTTCTTCTGTGTATTCTTGCCATCTCTTCTTAATATCTTCTGCTTCTGTTAGGTCCCTACTATTTCTGTCCTTTATTGAGCCCATCTTTGCATGAAATGTTCCCTTTGTATCTAAATTTTCTTGAAGAGATCTCTAGTCTTTCCCATTCTATTATTTTCCTCTACTTCTTTGCATTGACCACCGAGGAAGGCTTTCTTATCTTTCCTTGCTATTCTTTGGAACTTTGCATTCACATGGGTATATCTTTCCTTTTCTCCTTTGCCTTTAGCTACTCTTCTTTTCTTGGCTATTTGTAAGTACTCAGACAACCATCTTGACTTTTTGCATTTCTTTTTCTTAGGGATGGTCTTGATCACTGCCTTCTGCACAATGTCACGAGGCTCTGTCCATAGTTCTTCAAGCACTCAGTCTAGCAGATCTAATCCCTTGAATCTATTCATCACTTCCACTGTATAATTGTAACATGGTCCACTGAAGAAGAGAATGGAAAACCACTTAGTATTCTTGCCTTGAGAACCCCATGACAAGGAGCTGACTGTGGCTCAGATCATGACTTTAAGGTAGAAATTGAGAATAAGAAAATTTGGGAAGGTAAGGAAGAAACTAGTTCCTAATAAGATTGTAAGAGAGAAAGATTAGTCAAATCCCTTCAAGGGACTTCTGTATGACAAGGGTATAATATTGTGAAAAATATATGTATACATATATATACACAAATACACATGTATACATATATAATATATACATATATATGCAAAAATTACCATAAAGTATCGATATTTGTTATATAGAAACAGATTCAAGTTGCATAATCTATAACTGTAATAAAATGAAATATTGTCCTAAAGCTAAAGTATAAAACCTGCCATTTAAAAAGATTGAGAAGGTGTGTCAGAGCCTATGAAAATAGAAGAAGGTCATTTTCTTTTAATTTCATTAATGTATAATAATGCTAGCCAGTTATTTCATTTCTTTAATGAAAGTAAACTAAGAGAACCCATGTTAAGTTGTACCAAGGAGGATCTCAATTTAATAACATCTAACTGTTAGGTGGTGAGAAATTCAATCATGAGACAAATTACTTTCAAGCAGCCCTGCTTGGAAAGTTTCTAAAGTCAGTCTTTACAGGCAGGTGGTTGTTTGGTGGTTGGATGAAGTTTTGACTTACTGTGTAAAGGCCAGAGGGATTTTTAAAAATAATTTTTATTGGAGCCTATTTGATTTACAATGTTGTGTTACTTTCTGCCATACAGCAAAGTGAATTAGGTATACATGTACATATATCCACTTTTTTAAGATTATTTTCTCATATAAGTCATTACAGGGTATTGAGTAGAGCTTCCTGTGCTATACAGTTATCTATTTTGTATATAGTAATATGTATATATCAATCCCAATCTCCCAATTTATGCTTCCCCCCTTCCCACCTGGTCAATAGTTTCATTTGTACCATTTATTTTTAGATTCCCATATGGGTGGTATCATATGTTACCCTTATGGCAAAAAGTGAAGAAGAACTAAAGAGCCTCTTGATGAAAGTGAAAGAGGAGAGTGAAAAAGTTGGCCTAAAGCTCAACATTCAGAAAACTAAGATCATGGCATCTGGTCCCATCACTTCATGGCAAATAGATGGGGAAACAGTGGAAACAGTGGCTGACTTTATTTTGGGGGGCTCCAAAATCACTGCAGATGGTGATTGAAGCCATGAAATTAAAAGATGCTTACTCCTTGGATGGAAAGTTATGACCAACCTAGACAGCATATTAAAAAGCAGAGACATTACTTTGTCAACAAAGGTCTGTCTAGTCAATGCTATGGTTTTTCCAGTAGTCATGGATGGATGTGAGAGTTGGACTATAAAGAAAGCTGAATGCCAAAGAATTGATACTTTTGAACTGTGGTGTTGGAGAAGACTCTTGAGAGTCCCTTGGACTGAAAGGAGATCCAAGCAATCCATCCTAAGGGAGATTGGTCCTGGGTGTTCATCGGAAGGACTGATGTTGAAGCTGAAGCTCCAATACTTTGGCCACCTGATGCAAAGTACTTACTCTTTGGAAAAGACCCTGATGCTGGGAGAGATTGAAGGCAGGAGGAGAAGGGGACAACAGAGGATGAGATGTTTGGATGGCATCACCGACTGAATGGACATAGGTTTGGGTAGACTCTGGGAGTTGGTGATGGACAGGGAGGCCTGGCGTGCTGCGGTTCATGGGGTCACAAAGAGTCAAACACGACTGAGCAACTAAACTGAACTGATGTGTTATTTGTCTTTCTCTGTCTGACGAACTTTCCTCAGTATGACAATCTCTAGATCTATCCATGTTGCCGCAAATGGCATAATTTCGTCCTTTTTATGGCCTAGTAATACTCCATTATAGGCTTCCCTGGTGACTCAGTAGTAAAAAAAAATCCACCTGCCAATGCAGGAGACTCGGGTTCAATCCCTGGGTTGGGAAGATCCTTTGGAAAAGGAAATGGCAACCTACTCCAGTATTCTTGCCTGGGAAATCCCATGGACAGAGAAGCCCAGTAGGCTACAGTCCACAGGGTCACCAAGAGACACAACTTAGTGACTAAACAGCAACAATATTCCATTGTGTATATCTGCCACATCTTCTTTATCCACTCCTCTGTCAATGGACATTTAGGTTGCTTCCATGTTGTGAATAATGCAGCAATGAATGTGCATGTATCTTTTCAAATTATGGTTTTCTCCAGATATATGCCCACAAGTGGGATTACTGGATCATACAGTAGGCCTATTTTTAGTTTTTTAAGGAACCTCCATACTGTTCTCCATAATGGTTGTACCATTTTACATTCCCACCAACAGTATAGAAGGCTTCTGTTTTCTCCACACCAGAGGGATGGTCTTAACTGGTACTTTAGTACCTGGATTTGACAGGAGCAGGAGTCTGCTCTGGATGGTAACACTCATGTCAATTCATCACTCAACTCAATTCATCACTTCCCTTTGTAACTTGGGGAGACTTACTATGGCTGTTCAACAGGTATAACTAGGCACACCTTAGCCTTAATTTCTGATCTCAGTATATTCTCGTCCCTCAAGATTAGCTGGCACTTTCCTGACCTCCTTTTTGGCTGAAACTCTTAAGCAAGCTGTACATGCCTACATAAATAGGCCATAGTGGTGTTTGAAACAGAAGTCTGTCAAGAAAATGCTGGATTGTGATTACTGATGCCTTTGCCTCCAGATGGGGGCCAAACTCCTATTGAGAGTAAGTTTTGCCATCAGAGGATCCCTCCCAACCTCCTCTCAAACAAAAACTAGAAAGAAGAGATAGAAAATAGCTCTTAGGTAGAGATTTCTTATTCTCTTCACTTGACCCTTTCCAGTTGCCATTCTTTTAATTTCATTTGTCCTTAACTTTAGTCCAGTTCATGTTTGAGTCCATCAAATTCGTGGCTCTTTCTCTCATTTGTTATTTTCTGTAGTATTGAGGGTGACACAGTTACTTAAATATTAAAAGGAGGCATCACTTATCTGGTAGCTATCATGGTCTAGGTACTAAACTTGAGTCTCACAGCTATTATTTCTAACCCTTACATCAGCTCTGCAAGATTAAGTTTCATGATCCTAATTTTACAGATGAGGAAACCAAAACTTAAAGTGGTTATGTGACTCGTCTAGGGTCATAGATCTGGTAGATCACAGAACAGAGCTTCAGAGTCAGGTGTTTCAAGGTCCAAAGCCAAGAGTATCTTCTCAAATCTGCCTTGATGCTTCCTCAGGCCCTTTTCCACACACAGTGTGTGAGGCCACTAGCACTAGAAAGTTATCTAGCATTCGTTCAGAGAGGTGAGTTTGTTTGAAAATTGTAGAGGAAGTCTTATCACCATTTGCTTACCTTTATCTTCTCAGGTCCCTCCATTTCTATCCAACTTAAAGACTTAGGTGCATGGAAGCAGAGTGAGGAAGAGGAAAAGGTACATAGGAGTGAAATAAGGGACAAGACTATGACTGTTCTTCTGTCTTTTTATATACTAGTTTTCTTTTTTATAGTATTTTTTTTCTTGTTTCTCTTTTATGTGCTAGGATTAATCTCAATCTTCCCTTCTGCTATAGTACCCCAACACCATTTAAATTTTCAATTTGATTTATGTAAATTAAGTTGCATTTATTTACATTGCAATAAAAGAATCAGGGAGAATTCTGAAGAACTGGGTCAGTTTCTGGTATTTTCTTCTGCCTTATTCCAAAAAGAAAGCCAAGATTTTGGCTGTTAGCTCCATAGGACCAAAGACAGAAGCTGATCCAAGACCTCTCTTTCTATCATGAAAATTTAAACTGGCTAAAGATAATATTCTTGAGTATTTTACATCATAAGGGGAGAAGAGCTAGTATCTTGGTAAAGAGATATGCAAAAGCAGAAGCCAAGGAAAGAAGATTCTCAAGCCTGGGAGAGGGATGTTAGGTTGCTGTGACTGGGACCTCAACCTGCTCCCTCTAGTGCCCCCTGTAGGGACTCCATCAATTGGGGTTGTCTGTGGGGTGGGCACATTTGGGTTGCATCATGTTCCTTGGCAGGCTTCCAAGTGTCACAGTGGTTAAAAAAAAAAAAATTTCTGGCCAATGTAGGAGACATAAGAGATGTGGGTTTGATTCCTGCGTCAGGAAGATCACCTGAAGGAGGAAATGGCAACCCACTCCAGTATTCTTGCCTGGAGAATCCCTTGGACAGAGGAGCCTGGTGGGCTACAGACCACGGGCTTGCAAAGAGTTGGACATGACTGAGCACACATGCACCATGTTCCTTGGCATTCTCGACTCTGCCAAAGATTCCTGTGGACACTGTGGCACAGAGCCACAGGAGCACCAGGCTTGGGCATTCTCGCAAGCTTAGACAATGCTCATCTCAGCAGAAAGCATGAATAAACTTTGCTGTATGTGATAAGGGTCTTGATACAACTGAGCGACTAAGCACCACATTTCTCATGCCTTTATCAATGGCTTCTACAGACTTCTTTGACCTCTGGATTCCAGTTGTGTTCAGCCATTGGGAGGCACTGGCAGGAGATCAGAGAAACGGAGGAGAATAAATTGGGATATTTATTTCCAAGGATCCCTCCCTATGGGTTGACTGGGTCCCTTCCTCGAAGACAGTAGATCCTGTCTGAGGGCAATTTCTTCTAGTTGCTCTCCCTGGGTTGGGTTCTAGTAACCATTGCTTCTCCTTGCCCCCTCTAACTTATGATTTTTGGAAGCGTTCTCATTTTTTCAGATTCTTTCTCCTTATAGGTTATTACAAAATATTGAGTACAGTTCCCAAGTAGTATCTTTGCTAAATCCTCCTCAATTAATTACCTTTTATCGTGGTATCTTTTTTTTGCCAGGACCCTGACTAATGCATTATGTGGCTTTACTTTTCCACACAAGAGTGAGTGACTTTGCAACCCTTATACCATATGCTTTTTTTTTTTTTATCAGAATTACCAAAATTCCTCATGCAGTCTATATCAGAGTCATGGGTAGATTATAACTCCTAACACTAAAACCAAATCATCTTGAGATTTTAGCATTGAAAGCCCCACATCCTGTGACATGACTCTACCCAAGGCAAATAGGATGATTAATCAACCTGCTTAGGACTCTCATGTACAGTTAGGTGTGCACTCTCAGAAGTCCCTAGTGATTTGTGTCTAGTGGACTGCAATGTGACAGAACTGAAAATTACTGCATAATTCTACATATAAGATTTTCCAGAAGGAGATGAAGGAAACTGGGGTAAATACAACACTGCTCAATAATTGTTTTGAGAAAATGTTTTAGTGGGGTATAGATACAAGACACTCATTTCAGAATGAATTATTAAAAAAATAAGCAACTTCTCACAGATGGAGGAACAGTGTGGTAAAAATTCAGAACACAAGGTAAAAATTATTCCTCAGACCAGGACATGGCATCAGAGGTGTGGCTTAACCTATTGGAATGGATGAAACAGAGCTAGAAAAAGACCAGTTAACTTGTGATTATCAGCCACTGAGAATGTTTTTAGGAGATACAGTTTTCATCCCAACAGAAAAGACCTTTCTTTCTCTTTTCTCCCTATATCTGCCTTGGATACTGTCCATGGAATTCTCCAGGCCAGAATACTGGAGAGGGTAGCCGTTCCCTTCTCCAGGGATCTTCCCAACCCAGGGATCGAACCCAGGTCTCCCACATTGCAGGCGTATTCTTAACCAGGTGAGCCAGGGAAGCCCTCATAGCTCAGTCTGTAAAGACTCTGCCAGCAATGCAGTAGACCAGAGTTCAATTCGCTGAGTCCTCCCTGGTCAGGAAGGTCCCCTGGAGAAGGAAATGGTAACCCACTCCAGTATTCTTGCCTGGAAAATCTCATGGACAAAGGAGCCTAGCAGGCTACAGTCCATGGGGTCAAAAGAGTGGAACATGACTTATCAACTCAACCACCACCACTACCTTAGATACAGCTAATATTGAGATGACAGGGAGTTGAGAAAATGAACAGATACAGAATGTCTGAGGATGTCACCCTGATGAAGACACTTATGGGGTCAAGTGAAATGTTTCAGTGGCTGTGGCTGAAGGTACTTGAGAGCTAGTTTTGTGTGTGTGTGTTAGTTGCTCAGTTGTGCCCTACTCTTTGTGACCCCATGGACTGTAGGAACCCCAAGCTTCCTCTGTCCATGGGATTCTCCAGGCAAGAATAATGGAGTTGGTTGCCATTTCCTTCTCCAGGGGATCTTCCTGACCCAGGGATAGAACTCATAGCTCTCACATTGCAGGCAGATTCTTTACTCCATCAGCCACTAGGGAAGCTGGAGCGCTGGTTTCAAGGGACTTAAATTCTGAGAATGTGGTAGGTAAACCTCCTAGAGTATTGCCAGAAAGTTAGGGAAGGCTGACTGTGTTTATGGTAAGGGAGTATAGAGGAGAGACTTTATTTCAGAGGAGCCTTCCCTACGAGCCTGGGGAAGACAGGAAATGACTCAACGCAGATGTGGGCATGAGCAAAGATGAGCATCGTTCCCTGCACAAAGCTTAGCCTGATTGAGCTCAACTCCTTTCCAAACTTCCCCCAAATCAGGAAGCTGGTGAAAAGGGGGAAGAAGAAGCAGCTGGTTTCTTCCACAACAGGGAGGGAAAGTTCAGGAATATGGGTACTTTTAAGTTGATTGGTCCAAATCGTGTGAGAGTGGGCTTCCCAGGTGGCACTGAGGGTAAAGAATCCACCAGTCAATGAAGGAGATGCAAGAGATGCAGGTTCAATCCCTGGGTCAGGAAGATCCTCTGGAGTAGGAAATGGCAACCCACGCCAATATTCTTGCCTGGAAAATTCCATGGACAGAGCAGCCTGGCGGGTTACGGTTCCTGGGGTCGCAAAGGATCAGGCACGCCTGAGCACAGCATAAAGCAAATGCTAGAGTAGATCGATAGTTAACATGGCACTTAAAATCTCCGAGTGTCCGGGGCACTTTCCAAAGTTGCAGAGAACGAGGGGCAGATCTCTTTCTCCCATTCTCCCTGAGAACCAGCTTCTATAAGGAGTAAAACTGGTGCTCCCACCAAACTGTCATTGACCTTAACCTGCCATCAGTATGGTGGCCAAAGGCACCCACTTAAAAGAGACTGGACCCAGTAATGAGACTAACATTCCAGCATCTTTGGTATGAAGGATGGAGGTCTGTTGCTCACTTAGGCAGTATATATACGATACAGAGAAGATTGGACTTCCCTGGTGGCTCAGTGGTAAAGAACCCAACTGCAATGCAGAAACTTGGATTTGATCCCTGGGCCACGAAGATCCCCTGGAGAAGGAAATGGCAACCAACTCCAGTATTCTTGCCTGGGAAATCCCATTTACAGAGGAGCCTGGCAGAATACAGTCTATGGAGTCTGAAAAGAGTCGGACAACACTTAGCGACTAAATAACAACAAAGATTGGCTTGGGTCCTGCACAAAAATGACATACAAATTTGTAAAGAAGTCCATATCTGTATGTAATGTGCAGCACAGGGGACATATTCAATAATATTATAATAATTTTGTATGATTCATAATCTATAAAATTGAACCCCTATGTTGTACACCATAAACTAGTATCGTAAGTCAAGTATAATGCCATTAAAAAAAAAAAAACTGGAATAGAAATCTGGAGCCATATTTGCTGGAATTTCAATCTTACAAGCTGTGCAGCCTTAAGAAAATTCACATCTCGAAGCTTCAGTTCCCTTTTCTGTAAAATGGGATTAATAGTAGTACTGCTTTTCTAAGGCTGTTGTGATGATTAAACAAGATAGGTACACAAGGGTTAGAGTAATACCTGTCACAGGTAAAGTATTCGGTAAATGTCTGTCTATCCCCCTCCTCACCAGAACGGACACATTTACAGGACAGCTGTTTACTTTTCTTTGTGCTTCCCAGGTGGCCCAGTGGTAAAGAATCTGCCTGCCAATGCAGGAGTTGCGAGAGATGTGGGTTCGATCCCTGGGTCAGGAAGATCCCCTGGAGTAGGAAATGGCAACCCACTCCAGTATCTTGCCTGGAAAATTCCACGGACAGAGGAGCCTGAGGTCGCAAAGAGTCAGACATGGCTGAGCGACTGAGCATACACACATACGTGTTTACAGTTTAAGGGGTAGCAATACGATTGCTTTTCTTTCATCATGATTTTGAGGAAGATCAACATTCCATGACTGAGCTCCCCATGAGTGCTTGTGATGAAAAACCTAACATATGCTTTGAAGTTCTCAAGGGAACCCCAAAGGGACCACTCTCATCTTAGTGGAGGTCACATCCAATTGGCACCTCTTTTTCTTGTCTCACAGCCCCTTAACTCAACCCTCTAGTGATCTAATCTCTGCCTATGAATCAAACAGCATTAGTTCTACAAGTCTGCCAAGAAGATGGGTTATTTGTTGTTACTGGGTAAGTAACAACAGGCTCATCACTGGAGTACTTTCTGTGCTTTATTTGGGAATTGGTTTTTAGGAAATAATAAATAAACTGGTATTTGTAAAGGGAGGGAGCTACAGTCTAATCCTTCACCAGATAATGGGTGAAGGTCAAGGGTGGGTAAAGGACAGGGAAGAATATACCACCTTCTCACTCTTCCCCCAAACATGGATGGGTGACCCAAGGGGTGAGAGGAAAAGGAAGAAGGTGGTGCCTCTAAGGATGAAGATTTGACAGGTGAGCAACTCACATCACTTCCCACCTGTTGACCCAATGTTTATGCTTAAGCCCCTTAAGGTCCCTAAACATACAGACCATTAGACTGAAGTGGCTTTAATGCCTTACTGAATTTGAGGCTCCAATATTTTGGCCACCTGATGCAAAGAGCTGACTCACTGGAAAAAAACCCTGATGCATGGAAAGATTGAAGGCAGGAAGAGAAGGGAGTGACAGAGGATGAGATGGTTGGATGGCATCACTGACTCAATGGACATGAATTTGAGCAAACTCCAGGAGACAGTGAAGGACATGGAAACCTGGCATGCTGCAGTCCATGGGGTTGCAAAGAGTTGGACACGATTTAGTGACTGAATAACAACAAATAAATGTAAGCAAACCAAAACTTAAGCCTGACGCACCTCAAGATTAAGAAATTAAAACCTAACATAGCCAATCACAAACAGCCACCTAGACTTTTCTGAGAAGACAACCTCTAAAGCTACAGCCGATCAGTTTCCTTGCTTTGTTTCCGGGTCTTCTCTGTAAAAGTTTTTTCCCCAGCTCCTTGTAGATGGACAGGTCCTAACCATTTCTGGTTTAGCACTGCCAAATTTGAATTGAATTTTTCCCAGATAAACTCTGAACATTTTTAATCTGCCTCGGTGTATCTTTTAACAGTTCTGATGTCAGTTGTGGAATCTGAAGGAGACCCCCACCCACACACACACCTACAATAGCCGTCGGGAGCAAAGGGCAGTAAGCAGGCATGGGTACGTGCTGAGCCCACTGCGTGTGTTAGTCACTACTCCCTGCTTTTGCGGTAAGTGAAGAGAACTTACCTGGTAACAAAGAATAACCCATTTTCTGAGCATGTAGAGCTAATGCTATTTGATTCATAGGCACAGAAATTAGATCACTAGAAGGTGGATTGAAGGGGTTTTAAGTCCAGAAAAAGAGGTGTCAATTGAATGTGACCTCCACTAACATGAGAGTGGTTGTGGGCAGGTCCATCCAAGATGCATAAACTCTGTAACTTCTGCATTATGGGCTCTCAGACTCTTTCTTTTTACTGGTCTGCGTCTGAAATTGGCTTGGATCCCAGTTAAACCCAACTGGGTCCGGGGTTGAACTGAGTCTATTTTAAACCAGACTGAGTCCAGTGTGAGGTCCTAGATTAATTTTTTTTAATTGTTTTTTTTTTTTCAAGAGGAAGAAGAAGAGAAAAGGGGTTCCTTCAAGTCCAGAGAATCTGGGACTCCTCCATCTGGGTCTCTGGCTAGCTCTACATATAAAAATTACTGGCCCAGAAGTTGTCTTTGTTTGAACAAGTAGGTTAATCTTACGAAAGATAATCTTGAATTATAGCAGCCACAGTGGAAAACTTTAAACCTGGATAAGCTTATCTGTTTATGAGGTGCTCTAGAGAATAGGGATTCTCAGCCAAGAACCCAGAAGGGCGGTAGGGGGGTGAGGGGGTGGGGTGATTATTTTTCTTCTCCTACACTTTCTGGTCATTCAGAGGGAACGCTACTCACTCTGGAGCCTGCAGATGGGATCCTGGGGAAACCGGCAGAAACTGACAAGGGGAAAGAGTTCTTACCAAAGTCAGCTTTCTGGATCTCTGTCTGTAGTGCTTGGTCAAGAGAAAGAGAGGGAGGTAGGTGGTCAGTTCTTGTGTGTGTAGGCAGCTCATCCAGAAGGCTTGGGGCCCCAGGAATATGGCTGGATAGAAACGTGGATTGCACCCCACTTGCAGTGGCATCCTACTGACTGTTTCCCGCTCTCATGGGAATTGTCTAAGCCTTTGCTTTCTTTTGGTTATCCTTGGGAGTGGTTCTGGATCTTGGAAGAGGTAACTTTCCAGCCTTCTTTGGGGACAACTCTTGTATTCATGGTTAGGCCATAAAAGGCTTATTGGTTTTGGTTGTGAGTCACTTTATGAGTATGCCCTTGGTTTAAAAGGAAAAAAAAAAAGTTAAGAAGTTCAATACAGCCAGAAATATTTACTGTTTGTCCAGGCTAAACCAGATAATAAGATATTTGAAAGAATTTTAAATTTTTTCTATAGTACTGTACTGTGCTTATTGATACTGTAAGTTTGCATCATCTGTTTACATTGTCTGTCAGCATCTATGTCAGTGTTGTCTTATCTGATACAAAAGGTGGTAGATGTTTTATGTGTTACTAATACTGGACATCAAAAATGAAAAGATCATGTGAAACATAAAATGAGCTTTACAATCAGATGATGGAAACTGATATTCAGAGCTTGATAGAAACTTTTTAAGGTTTTCTTTCCCAAGCTAAAATGGAATAATGTATTCAGAAGGAAAGAAAACATCCTGAAGCTATTGTGAAAGGATTTAGTAAAACAGTCAAAAGACACACAACTCTACCTCTAGAACATAGGATTCTTTCGATTTCCATCTTTATTGGAAATCTTCTGCCAGATATAAAGAAGTAAGTTGAATGGTTGAATCAGCCTCTTGATACCTTTCAGGTTGCAACCCATTTCTTTGAGGAATTAGAAACAACTGTATTTTGTTTTACAATAATAGAAATGCAACACTAGAAACAATTCAAAGCCAACCAATCTCGCTCCTTTTTTAAAAACATTCCCCAAACCTTTCCCATTCAACTCAGAAAGCTTGCAGATACTGTAAAGGATCAGGACATTGGAAACAAAACTCTTTCTTGGAGAAAAAGTCTTTTCTTTGTGCCTTTGAGGTGTAAATTTTGACCCTGTCTTCTCTAGGAATCCAGAGCCATCTGTTTGAAATGCAAACTTCAGGGAGATGATCCTGATCGGGCTGGGGGGTGGGGGGATAAAAGGACCTGTCTCGTGGTTAAAATTTTAAAATTAAAGCTACAAGATCTTTGTATCCTTCTGTATGTTATATATATATATATATATATATATATATATATATATATTTAGATAGATAGATGAAATTTCTACCTGTAGAGGGTTTGCCAACATGAATTTGTAAAGGAGCTCTATTTAATCAGCTTGAAGAAAAGTGTTTATACAAATCAAGTATGTCTTCTCAGAAATATAGAAACTAACTCAAATGTTTTTCAAGTTCAAGTGATAAAGGATAATCTTTAATAAATAAAAGCTACTTTAAGTTTTGTTTGTTTAGTTAAAGCAAACATGTACTCAGAGCTGTCAACATCATAATACAGACGTAGAACTTTTATTCTACTTAGGTTTATTAAAGTCCAAAAAGCTTATGTTATCACCATTCCAGAATTTGTCAGCAAAAAAGATAAGAAGATGGTTAGCTGTTTAATGTCTTGTGAAATTTTCATGAGTAATCTAAACATAATTGCTTAAAGATAGTTTCCAAAATATGTTTATGAGCCTGAAACCTTCTAGTTATAATGTGCTGTGCTGTCCTGCGCTCAGTCACTTCAATCATGTCAGACTCTTTGTGACCCCATGGACTGTAGACTGACAGGCTCCTCTGTCCATGGGATTCTCCAGGCAAGAATACTCGAGTGGGTTGCTGTGCCCTCCTCCAGGGGATCGTCCCAATCCAGGAATCAAACCCACATCTCTGGTGTCTCCTGCCTTGCAGGCAGGTTCTTTCCCCACTGAGCCACCTGGGAAGCCCATAGTTACACTGAGTTAAGTTAAATGATGGATAGTCATTGAAGATCTACATCCTTTCCAAATAAAACACTGAAATGTTAAAAATTGAATATACGTTTATCTACTTTGGGATTCTTATTATAGAAGAACTAAAGATTCTAATAGTAAACACATCTTCTGCCATACTGAATAGTTTACCGAAAAGACCACTCCACTTCTAGAAATTATTAAGAGTATTTATAAGTTTTCCAGTGCATAGAATGCTGGTGTAACAACCAGTCCATTATTGCTTACCTTTCAGTTTTCACTAGAAAGTAAGGCTTCTAAGGGTTAAGAATGCTAATTGATATATTTAATTAAAAATACTAGAAGTAATAATAGTGAAAGAAAACAACTGTGTATAAAAAGTAAGTCAGGAGGTATTTCCCTGGTGGTCGAGGAGCTAAGACTCCACACTTCCAATGCAGAGGGCCCAGGTCTGATCCCTGGTCAGGGAATTAGAACCCACATGCCTCAACTAGGAGTTCACATGCTGCAACTAGAGATCCCACATGCCACAGCTAAGACTTGGTGCAGCCAAATAAATAAATGAAAACATTAATAACAAAAAGTGGTTAGGAAAGTAGAATGTTTTTAGGATAAGGAAAGCTATGAAGAATATACTTTTTTTAAAAGAAAAAGGAAGAAATTTTGTTCAGAAGTAGAATGACTGGCCGTTAGAGAAAAAGAAAGGACAATATAGGACAAAACGTAAATGGATAGAAAAACTTCATAGAAGGTTTGTGGAAAAGGAATCCTGGAAATGAATTTTATGTGTGGTAAACCTGGCTATGATTGGAATTATGTTTTTAAAGAATGAGCCTTAATATCAAAAGTTGTTGTTGTTTAGTTGCTAAATCATGTCCGACTCTTTTCGACCCCATGGGCTGCAGCATACCAGGCTTCTCTGTCCTCCACTAACTTCTAGAGTTTGTTCAAATTCATGTCCATTGAGTCAGTGATGCTATCTAACCATCTCATCCTTCACCACCCCCTTCTCCTTTTGCCTTCAACCTTTCCCAGCATTAGGGTCTTTTCCAATGAGACAGCTCTTCACATAAGGTGGCCAAAGTGTTGGTCAAAATATCAAAAGTTCACTGGTACAAAATTAGTATATGTATTTGTTTCTGGGCTTCCCTGGTGGTTCAGATGGTAAAGAATCTGCCTGCAGTGCAGGAGACCTGGGTTTGATCCCTGGGTCGGGAAGATCCCCTGGAGAAGGGTGTGAAGCAACCCACTCCAGTATTCTTGCCTGGGAAATCTCATGGACAGAGGAGGCTGGCAGGCTACAGCCCAAGGGGTCACAGAGTTGGACACGACTGAGCAACTAAAGAGTTGTCTGTTTAAAAGGCAGTTTTATTGGTAGACTATTTTCTCTGATTAAAAGATGTTGAAAGCTTTTTGTTTTTGTTTTGTTGCCTTTTGGGTACTCAGCCTGGAAAGCAAAGATTCTGTGTCTTAACAAAATAATTTCCTGTGATTCTTGTTGTCTTTATTAGATCTTTGATTACCTTAGAAAATGAGTCTTCTTAATACTAAAAAAGCTAAATTTTGTTCACAGCTATGTAACTGTCCATATTTGCCTTTAATATCTTCTATTGTCACTTTCACTAAATAGATAATTAAGCATTATTTCATGACCTGTGATCCTATTTAATTGAATGTTCAAATCTTCTGTCATTTTTTTTTTTAATGACTTCCCAAATCAGATCTAAATGGAGTTTTTTTTACCTCAAACTAACTTTGAGATTTCCCAGAGGGCCCCTGGGAATTCTCAAAAGGTTTGTCTCTCACTCTGTAAAGAAAATGCTAAACTAATTAGGTTTATTTGGATTTGGCATGTTAAATCACATGGGAAACATTGTCAAATAAGAAGTGATAATAAATCTTAGGTTATATGTGAATGGATATAAGTTACTGATATAGGTAAGTATTCCAGAAATTGAAGTTCAGAGGAATATATCAGTACCCTCATTGTCTAATTATTGTCTTAAATTATTTGTATGCCACAAAAATAACTGAATTTTCTTATCAAATGAACTCCTATTGTTATGCCCGATGTCCTAATCCCCGAGCGGGAACAGAGAAGGCCTCCAAGACAATGCAACTCGCAGAAAGGGAAGTTTATTACTGACTCGAGCCAGGACTCTCTGCCGCAACCAATGCAGTGGTGTGGGTCAGAGAGCCCCGAGCCCAAGCTGTTACACAAATTTATAGGGTGAGAAACGGATTGGTTACACGTTTGCAAAGCAATTTCATTGGTCAATACTTTCGCGCGCGTGGGACTTTCCTGGGGTTTTCCGCCCCGTTCCTAATTTCTTAATTGACAAACAGCGGTCAGTATTAAGTGAAAGCTAATTGGTCCTAATTGGCTAATTGGTTGTATCCAGGTGGCCTGATAATCTTACCAAGTAGGAAGGCCTACTCCTAATCTAAGCTGCATTACTTCTGCTCGCCTCACACTATCAGATCTTGAACTTGGCCATTTTAGAAGTCTTTTGATCATTTAAAGACAGTTATTGTTTTATACTGATGCTTTTGCAAAAATGCTTCATCTTCGGAGAGAATCATGGAAAAGATTCAGACAAGAACTCTATAATACAAGTTTTTGGTACTTTAAGATCATGCCACAGAATTGGGTGAGAATTTCCAGAACTGTAATGGAAAAACTGGATTCAAGCAGGAGAAGAATTAATAGTATGAGACTGAATGAATTGATGAGGATGACTATAAAATTTAAATGAATTTATGCTGAAGTTGATAAGTGTGCTGTGGTTATTGTCATGTTAAGAGATTGTCATGATTCTTAGGAAATATACATTGAGAAGTTTAGGGGTAAAAGGCCATGATGTATGTAATTTACCCTTAAACAGTTCAGGCAAAAAGAGAGAGAGCTACAAAGCAAATGGGGGTAAAATGTTATTAAGTGAATCTGAGTGAAAGTATGTGGATTAGTTTTGTGTTTTTCTTACAGTTGCAATCTTTCTGAATGTTTGAAATGTTATCTACTAAAAAAAGTTAAAATAATTTTTAAGACATACTTTTTATACTTTCTTATTTTTAATATACATTTTCAATGTTTATAATATGTATATCACATACTCACATATATTTTTCTGTCATTACAAATCAAATATATTTAAAATAATTTAAAATTTCTTCATCTATTAACTGCTATGGAAAACCACAGAGCTAGGCACAACCAAGGAGAACTTGGAGTAGTCCTCAGGGTTGCACCAAGGAAGAGAAGGTGAAGAAGCACACCTTATGGCATCTTTGTAAATGATTGTGATTATTATGGTCACAGGGCAGGGTGGGGAAGGGGTCAAAATGAGAGTGATGAAGAAAGGAGCATCATGTGAGTATCTTACCATGTCCAAGCACCCAAATGAAAATCTGCAGCACATTACAGATAAATATAAACAATACATGGTTCATTTGACATATTGTGTCACTTGCCCATCTTACTATGTGTCTGAGTTGTGATCTGTGTGGCAATTTAACTAAATTCCAAGATCACTAAAAAAATTTATTTTATTAATGCTTTCTGGCCAGTTACAATGCTCTTGACCAAAAGGCAAAAGAGATTCTAAAATCTATTTATAAAAAAGACTTTGTTGTTGGTTGTCAATCCATCAGAAAATAACCTGTAAATGGAGGTCTTCTCTTCTTCCAATCTGGTAAACTTCATGACAGCGCTGACCCATTTCTCAGTATTGTTCCAAGAGTAGCTTGTAAAAGAGTGTGACAAGACTTCAATAACTTAGGAGAACCTCATAAAACTAAGTCAGTAATGACAGGGCATCTCTGCTCCACACAGCACAGTAGTCTCTGAATATCAAGGGTAGAGTACAGGGGTGTTCTAAAGATCTACCTTCCAGAAGCAATAAAGAGCTTTATGTGATATTACTTGTGAACATCGTGACAGTCAAGGTATGTGTGTAACTTAGTCGCTCAGTCATGTCTGACTCTGTGACCTCATGGACTGTAGTCTGCCAGGCTCCTCTGTCCATGGGGATTCTCCAGGCTAGAATACTGGAGTAGGTAGCCATTTTCTTCTCTAGGGAATCTTCCCAACCCAGGGATGGAACCCAGGTCTCCTGCATTTCAGGCAGATTCTTTACCATCTGAGCTACCAGGGAAGCCCAAGAATACAGGAGTGGGTAGCTATCTCTTCTCCAGGGAAACTTCCTGACCCAGGAATTGAACTGGGGTCTCCTGCACTGCAGATGAGTTCTCTACCAGCTGAGCTACCTGGGAAGCCCAGTAAAGGTACAAGTTACTGTTATTATTTGGGGACATAATTCCTGGAACAATATACAGGTGCCTAAGCAGAATCGAATAAAGAGTGATACAAAAAAATTCAAAATAGCAATTCAAAGGCAGATGATCAAACAGCCGAGGAGGGTTGTTATCATTTAAATCATTGACAACACAGCACAGAATACCTTATACTACAAAACAGACTCCTTTATAAAGCAGAGTCAGAGAAGATGAGCAATGATGCTATAAAAGTTCAGGGTCAGATTCCCATCCCTACCCTGGGAGGAGAATCTAATAGCAGAAGGACTAAAAAATTATTCAAGCAATGTGGGGAAAAGATGGAGACTATGTTATGAAAAAAAAATACCCCACATCTTAGTTTTCCCTAATTAGGTCTGCCAACAAGGTTTTGATTTTTTTTTTTTAAAAGTTGCCAAATGAATTAGCCCATAAAAAAAGAAGATGTGGTATGTATACATAATGAAATACTACTCAGCCATAAAAAAGAGTGAAATAATGCCATTTGCAGCAACATGGTTGGACCCAGAGGTTATCACACTAAATGAAGTAAGTCAGACAGAGACACCACTGAGCACACACAGACACACATCTGTCTTGGATGGGTGAAATCTGCTCAGGGAGGAGGACTTACATGTGTTCACATACACCAAAAGACACGTGAGAAAGAAAGGAAGGAAGGCAAGGAAAAGAAAAGAAGGGAGAAAGGAAAGGAGAAGTGGTTCTTCACTCCTGAGTTTAGAGCAAGAGGTTTTAAAGAGTAACCCCTAAACTAGCAGCATCACCACCATCTGGGAACTTTTAGAAATGCAAATTACAAAGTATAGACCCTAGACCGACCTAAACAGTCAGAAACTGGGGAAGGAGGTGCAGACAGCCTTTCTTGTTTTAACAAGAAATCCAGCCAATTCTGAAGAGCGTTAGAGTTTGAAAATCATTGATATAGAGTATAAACAGCATTTAACTTAGCTTTTGATAGTACTGCACATTTGTAATGAATTGGTACCTTTTCCTTTTACTAAATAGAATAAGTGTTGGTTGGTAACAACCTAAGAGTGTGACTTAAAATTTTTTCACTAACTTGGTTCTAATCAAGGTATTAAATATCCTTGTTAGATCCATCTTATTATTTAAACATCATTTTCCAGGAAAGATGTGTTTGTTGTAAATGACTCCAACTTTAGTCAATGACTCCAGCTTTAGTCAGTAATGCCAACTTTAGTCAGACATCTTTCTGTATGTCAAATTTAAATGAAACTTTTGCCATTTTAAGTGTATTGCTATTTGATCTATGGTCAAAGTACATTTTAATTTTTACAATCCATTCTTGAAATGGGCAGGTTGAGGTACAGATATTGTAAGTTTAAATTCGGAATTTTCTAACTTTGATCTTTAAGTATTTTGAAAAGTTATAGAAATCTATGTCCCAAATTATGGTTTGATAGTTATCACCATCTACATAGAGGGAAGTGTGAAAGTGCCAAATGGTTTAGAATTTCATCCTGATATTCTTTCAGATTCCCCAGAAAGTTATTTAGCCAGTGATGACATTCATTTTCTAGGATAGCTGCTTGGCTCAGAGCATCCTTCTTAGATAATCATCACCCTTATTTGTACTTAGTTACGCCATAGCCATAGTCCCACCAAGTTAGATTCTTTTTCTCAGAGGTTAGGAATCTGAACTGAAAGATGTGAGCCAGTCTCTGCTAGCCACTGGAGCTGAGCGTATGTGAGTGCAGGAGCTGTGGGGTCTAGAGAAGGGAAAGCCAATTATACGGAGTGAAGTAAGTCAGAAAGAGAAAGACAAATACTGTATATTAACACATACATATGGAATTTAGAAAGATGGTAATCATGATCCTACATGTAGGGCAGCAAAGGAGACACAGATGTAAAGAATAGACTTTTGGATTTAGTGGGAGAAGGAGAGGGTGGGATGATTTAAGAGAATAGCATTGAAACATGTACATTACCACACATAAAATAGATGGCCAGTGCAAGTTCAGTGCACGAAGCTGGGCACCCAAAGCCAGTGCCCTGAGACAACTCAGTGGGATAGGATGCAGAGGGAGGTGGGATGGGGGTTCAGGATGGGCGGGACACATGTACACCCGTGGCTGATTCATGTTGACGTATGGCAAAAATCATCACAATATTGTAAATATCCTCCAATTAAAATAAATGAATTTAAAAAAAGGCAGTAGCCCAGACATGCCAAGAAAACCATGAGCCAGAGAAAGTAGAGAGAAAGAGAATGAGTACGAGAGTGATTGCCATAATTCCTAATGATTTTCTTTTTCTTTCATTTTTTAAAAATGATTTTTTTAAATGTGAACCATTTTTAAAGTCTTTGCTGAATTTGTTACAATACTGCTTCTGTTTTATTTTGAGCAGCAGGGCACATGGGATCTTAGGGCCCCAACCAGGGATTGAACCTCCACCCCTGCATTGGAAGTCAAAGTCTTAAGTACTGGACTGCCAGGGAAGTCCCCTAATGGTTTTCTGGTTCTTGACTTTAACCTTCTGTATCACCTAAACACACACACACACACACACACACACACACAAACACAACAGAAAAAACCAAAACAAACAAAAAAACTTCTCTGATGCTGGGAAAGATTGAGGGCAAGAGAAGAGGGAGACAGAGGATGAGACAGTTGGATGACATCATCAACTCAATGGACATGAGTTTGAGCAAACTCTGGGATGTAGTGACAGGACAGAGAAGCCTGGTGTGCTGCAGTCCATGGGGTTGCAAGAAATCAGACACTACTGACCGATTGAACAATGGAAACAACTCGTCTTTGGATTCTTTAAAATACACCTTTGTTCTGCTGAAAAATCAACCCCCCCCCCCCCCCACCCCAGTGAAGTTTGAATGAAATTCTTTTACTTCTAACTCAAAGTACCTTGATTAAATTTACAGCAATGACAAAAATGTTCCTGCTCCATCAAAGTGGCAGGAAAGAAATATGAGTGACTCAAACATAAAAGTTTAAATCACTATAGTGATCAATATACTATTTAACAGTGTCTGGGAAAGTTATTTGTACTGTCTTGTGCTAAAACAAAAATCAATCCTAAAGGAAATCAGTCCTGAATATTCATTGGAAGGACTGATGCTGAAGCTGAATCTCCAGTGTGTTGGCCACCTGATGTGAAGAACGGACTCATTGGAAAAGACCCTGATGCTGGGAAAGACTGAAGGCAGGAGAAGGGTACCACAGAGGATGAGTTGGATGGCATCATCGACTCAATCGACATAAGTTTGAGCAAGCTCCGGGAGTTGGTGATGGACAGGGAGGCTTGGCGTGCTGCAGTCCATGGGGTCGCAAAGAGTCATCGGACAGGACTGAGCGACTGAACTGAACTCTGCTAAAACGGAATCAAATCTTTTAAGAGCCCCTTTGTTATAAACAAATGGATCCCACATCTCATTTCTGTATCACTGAAGGGTGGTTAGGAAGGAAGGTCCCTTTGTCAATCAAAATGGCTTTCTTCAGTTCTCCCTGCAAGTGTGGTGAAGGGACCCTGGACTTTGGCCAGAGGCACAAAATTCTGAATTCTGGCTGGATCACTTACTATCTCTGCTACTTTAGATAATTCATTTCTCTCTTGCTAGTTTCTTATGTAAAATGAGGACAAGGATGGTAAAACTCTCCTTCGCAGGACTTGGAGGATTGCAAAGGCAGTAGCTCCTAGTCATTCCCCTCGTGGGAGTCGTCGTCACTGTTCTGCTGTTTATACTGCCTTTGTTCTCCCAGCTTCTCTGGCCTTGGTGACATCATAAAGGCGGGGGAAGAGAAATATGTAAACACTAGCCATTGAAGAAGCATTTCTTAGAATTCAACTGTGAATTTACTTTTAACTCAGTGTTACTGCCACCGTGTGGATGTCTTTGGTAATGACAGCCTGAGCCGGTTCCTTTAGTATTAATAAATCTCAGCTGTCAATGTGTGTCCTCTTCCCAGCGCTGGAGGGAAGACCACACTCATTATTTCATTAGTGTTTGTAGAGCTGAAGATCCTGCCACAGCGTGAATGAGATCTGCCTTCTTTCATGGACACCCCTCCTCTCTCCCCCAGTTTTCAAATATTAAAGCGGAATCCCAAATAATTTGAATTTCAGGGCTCAGTTCTGTTCAGTTCAGTCGCTCAGTCATGTCCGACTCTTTGAGACCCCATGGACTGCACCATGTCAGACTTCCCTTCCCATCACCAAATGGACAAATCTAGGAAGAGAATATTGCGATATTCTCTGGCAATTGGCCATATTTCAATTTACAAAGTTGGATAATCAGTTCAGTTCAGTCGCTCAGTCATGTCCCACTCTTTGCGACTCCATGAACTGCAGCACGCCAGGCCTCCCTGTCCATCATCAACTCCCGGAGTTTACTCAAGCTCATGTCCATTGAGTCGGTGATGTCATCCAACCATCTCATCCTCTGTCGTCCCCTTCTCCTCCTGCCTTCAATCTCTCCCAGCATCAGGGTCTTTTCCAAAGAGTAAGTACTTTGCATCAGGTGGCCAAAGTATTGGAGCTTCAGCTTCAACATCAGTCCTTCCAAAGAACACCCAGGACTGATTTCCTTTAGGATGGACTTGTTGGATCTCCTCTCAGTGCAAGGGACTCTCAAGAGTCTTCTCCAACACCACAGTTCAAAAGCATCAATTCTTCAGTGTTCAGCTTTCTTTATAGTCCAACTCTCACATCCATACATGACAACTGGAAAACCATAGCTTTGACTAGATGGACCTTTCTTGGCGAAGTAATGTCTATGCTTTTTAATATGCTGTGTAGGATGATTATAACTTTTCTTCCAAGCAGCAAGTGTCTTTTAATTTTATGACTGCAGTCATCATCTGCAGTGATTTTGGAGCCCAAAAAAATAAAGTCTGGCACTGTTTCCATTGTTTCCCCATCTATTTGCCATGAAGTGATGGGACCAGATGCCATGATCTTAGTTTTCTGAATGTTGAGTTTTAAGCCAACTTTTTCACTCTCCTCTTTCACTTTCATCAAGAGGCTCTTTAGTTCTTCTTCACTTTCTGCCATAAGGGTGGTGTCATCTGCATATCTGAGGTTATTGATATTTCTCCTGGCAATCTTGATCCCAGCTTGTGCTTCATCCAGCCTGGCATTTCACATGATGTACTCTGCATATATGTTAAATAAGCAGGGTGACAATATACAGCCTTGACGTACTCCTTTCCTAATTTGGAACCAGTCTGTTGGTCCCTGTCCAGTTCTAACTGTTGCTTCTTGACCTGCACACAGGTTTCTCAAGAGTCAGATCCAGTGGTCCAGTATCCCCATCTCTTTAAGAATTTTCCACAGTTTGTTGTGATCCACACAGTCAAAGGCTTTGGCATAGTCAATAAAGCAGAGTAGATGTTTTTCTGGAACTCTCTTGCTTTTTTGATGATCCAATGAATGTTAGCAATTTGACCTCTGGTTCCTCTGCCTTTTCTAAATCCAGCTTGAACACCTGGAAGTTCACAGTTCATGTACTGTTGAAGCCTGGCTTGGAGAATTTTGAGCATTACTTTGCTAGTGGGTGACATGAGTGTAATTGTGCGGTAGTTTGAGCATTCTTTGGCATTGCCTTTCTTTGGGATTGGAATGAAAACTGACCTTTTCCAGTCCTGTGGCCACTGCTGAGTTGTCCAAATTTGCTGGTATATTGAGTGCAGCACTTTCATGGCATCATCTTTCAGGGTTTGAAATAGCTCAACTGGAATTCCATCACCTCCACTAGCTTTGTTCATAGTGATGCTTCTTAAGGCCCACTTGACTTTGGATTCCAGGATGTCTGGCTCTAGGTGAGAGAACACACCATCGTGATTATCTGGGTTGTGAAGATCTTTTTTGTATAATTCTTCCATGTATTTTTGCTACCTCTTCTTAATATCTTCTGGTAGGTCCATACATTTTCTGTCCTTTATTGTGCCCATCTTTGCATGAAATGTTCCCTTGGTATCTCCAATTTTCTTGAAGAGATCTCTAGTCTTTCCCATTCTATTGGTTTCCTCCATTTCTTTGCATTGATCCCTGAGGAAGGCTTTCTTATTTCTCCTTGCTATTCTTTGGAACTCTGCTTTCAAATGGGTATATCTTTCCTTTTCTCCTTTGCCTTTTGCTTCTCTTCTTTCCTCAACTATTTGTAAGGCCTCCTCAGACAGCCATTTTGCTTTTTTACATTTCTTTTGCTTAGGGAAGGTCTTGATCCCTGCCTCCTGTGCAATGTCATGAACCTCTGTTCATAGTTCTTCAGGCACTCTGTCTTTCAGAGCTAGTCCCTTGAATCTATTTGTCAATTCCACTGTATAATTGTAAGGGATTTGATTTAGGTCATACCTGAATGGTCTACTGGTTTTCTCTAATGTTTTCAACTTACGTCTGAATTTGGCAATAAGGAGTTCATGATCTGAGCCACAGTCAGCTCCCAGTCTTGTTTTGGCTGACTGTATAGAGCTTCTCCATCTTTGGCTGCAAAGAATATAATGAATTCTGAAATTGACCATCTGGTGGTGGCCATCTGGTTATGTCCGGTGTAGAGTCTTCTCTTGTGTTGTTGGTAGAGGGTGTTTGCTATGACCAGTGTATTCTCTTGGCAAAACTCTATTAGCCTTTGCCCTGCTTCATTCTGTACTCCAAGACCAAATTTGCCTTTTACTGCAGGTATTTCTTGACTTCCTACTTTTGCATTCCAGTCCCGTATAATAAAAAGGACATCTTTTTGGGGTGTTAGTTCTAGAAGGTCTTGTAGTTCTTCATAGCACCATTCAACTTCAGCTTCTTCAGCATTACTGGTTGGGGCATAGACTTGGATTACTGTGATAGCAAATGGTTTGCCTTGGAAACAAACAGAGGTCATTCTGTCATTTTTGAGATTGCATCCAAGTACTGCATTTCAGACTCTTTTATTGACTATGATGGCTACTCCATTTCTTCTAAGGGATTCTTGGCCACAGTAGTCGATATAATGGTCATTGGAGTTAAATTCACCCATTCCAGTCAATTTTAGTTCACTGATTCCTAAAATGTCAATGTTCACTCTTGCCATCTCCTGTTTGACCACTTCCAATTTGTCTTGATTCATAGACCTAACATTCCAGGTTCCTATGCAGTATTGTTCTTTACAGCATCAGACTTTACTTCTATCACCAATCACATGCACAACTGGGTGTTGTTTTTGCTTCAGCTCCATCTCTTCATTCTTTCTGGAGTTATTCCTCCACTGATCTCCAGTAGCATATTGGGCACCTACCGACCTGGGGAGTTCATCTTTCAGTGTCCTATCTTTTTGCCTTTTCATAGTGTTCATGGGGTTCTCAAGGCAAGAATACTGAAGAGGTTTGCCATTCCCTTCTCCAGTGGACCACATTCTGTCAGAACTCTCCACCATGACCCGTCTGTCTTGGGCGGCCCTACACGGCATGGGTCATAGTTTCACTGAGTTTGACAAGGCTGTGGTCCATGTGATCAGATTGGTTAATTTTCTGTGATTGTCGTTTTCAGTCTGTCTGCCCTCTCATGGCGAAGGATAAGAGGCTTATGAAATCTTCCTGATGGGAGAGACTGACTGAAGGGGAAACTGGGTCTTGTTCTGACAGGCGGGGCAATGCTCAGTAAATCTTTAATCCAATTTTCTGTTGATAAGTGGGGCTGTGTTCCCTTCCTGTTACTTACCTGGGGCCAAACTATGGTGGAAGTAATGAAGATAATGGTGACCTCCTTCAGAAGGTCCCATGCGTGTACTGCTACACTCAGTGCCCCGACCCTGCAGCAGGCCACCACCGACCCATGCTTCTGCCTGAGATTCCTGGACACTCACAGGCAGGCCTGGGTCAGTCTCCTGTGGGGTCAGCTCCTTTCTTCTGGGTCCTGGTGCACACAAGCTTTTATTTGTGCCCTCCAAGAGTCTGTCTCCCCAGTCCTGTGTAAGTTCTGGTGGCTTTATGGTGGGGTTAATGGTGACCTCCTCCAACAGGGCTATGCCACACCCAGGTCTGCTGCACCCAGAGCCCCTGCCCCCGTGGCAGTCCACTGCTGACCTCTACCTCCACAGGAGACACTCAAACACAATTCTGTCTCTGTGGAATCTCTGGGTCCTGGTGCACACAAGGTTTGTTTGAGCCCTCTGAGTGTCTCTGGTGGGTATGCGGTTTGGTTCTAAATGTGATTTTTCCCCTCCTACTGACTTGCTGAGGCTTCTCCTCTGTGCTTGGATGTGGGGTATCTCCTCAAAGATGCTCCTGTGCTACACAACCACCACTCCAACACCGCACAGCTGAGATGTAAGTTGCATAATAGAGCCTTTAAAAAAAATTAGCTGGTGATTATTTTCCATTATTTACTTATTTTATAGGCTGACTTTAAGTGATTAATTAATTAGTTTGCTGTGGAGCACTGTATGTATAGCTCTGTATATACATGTATAAATATGGTTTCCTGCTCTCTTCTAGTCTATTTCCTGGGTGTTGCCAATTTTTCTCCTTTAGAAGCATTTTCTGGCCATGCTTTTCTGTGGAAGTATCCAGTGATAGTTCAAGAGATGTCCCTACTCTTGTAGAATTTTCACCTTTTATCCTCCTACTTCCTGAAAAATTCCCCCACTTCTCTGATACTGTGCAAATCCTATGTCTTCTGGGCACAAATCAAGTTCTTGCTTCTTCTGAGTCTTGCAGGCCACAGCAGTTCATGCTACATCCTTTGGGGCTCATATCTCTGACTTCTATGTTATTTTAACATGTGCATTATTATTTCTTTAGTGCAATGATCATCTCTTTGAAAGCAAAGATGTCTTACCTGGAGCATCTGCATTCCCAATGGATACATAGTTAATACACATTTCTTGGTCCATCATGGTGTTCCTGCCTTCATTCCCTTCTCTATCATCTTTCCATCCTTCCAAGCAAGCAGGAAAAAACAAAAACAGGGACTTCCCTGGTGGCACGTTGGATAACTGTCCCCCTGCCAATGCAGGGGACATGGGTTTGATCCCTTATCCAGGAAAATCCCACATATTGCTGAGCAACTAAGCCCGTGTGCCACAACTACTGAGCCCGCACTCTAGAGCCTGGGAGCTGCAGCTAGTGAAGTCCTCATGCTCTACAGCAAATGCCCCTCAAGATGCCAAGACAATGAGAAGCCCTCGCACCACAACTAGAGAATAGTCCCAGTTAGCTACGCCTGGAGAGAAGCCTGCACAAAGCAAGGACGACTTAGTGCAGCCAAAATAAATAAATTATCTAAAAAGCCAAAAAAATAAATATTAGACTATTGCCTTTTATTTACATTGGTTGTTTACTTGTGGCAACTTAGTTCTTCTGTGCAGTGGTGTGTGTGTGTGTCTGTGTGCCTGCATATGTGCGTGTGTGATTTCTTCCATAACTTCCAGTTCCAAACAATTCATCTATGGGTATTCTCTGGCATCTGTGTTCAAGTTACTTTCCTCCACAGAGGTTCTCTTTTTTGTTTCTTAGAGGCAACTAAAGCTATCTCTTTAAATAAATTCTCAGGTTGAGGTTTTGAGGACAAAATGTAGCAAATGTGTTTGAAGGCTGGTTTGTGGTTAAGGCTTCCCTGGTGATCAGACAGTAAAGAAACCACCTGCAGTGTGGGAGACCTGGGTTCGATTCCTGGGATGGGAAGATCCCCTGGAGAAGGGAATGGCTACCCACTCCAGTATTCTTGCCTGGAGAATCCCATGGACAGAGGAGCCTGGCAGGCTAGAGTCCGTGGGGTCGCAAAGAGTCCAACACAACTGAGAAACTTTCACTTGTGATTATGAGTTCCCAGTGGAGAGTACTTTTTCTCTCCACTCATTTCTGAGGTTGCAACCTATTATAAATATGTCCATCCTTTTTCTGAGGAGGGAAGTTTTTTTGTTTGTTTGTTTCATTTGTTTTGTGTTGTGTTTGTTTGTTTGCAGTTCACCAGTACAATGTGAGTGGAGCTTTCTCATAGTTCAGGTGCCTGTGCATGTGGAGGGTTGTATTCCCATTAACTCATCTCCAGGTTGACCCTTGATTTTTCACAATGAACTTGAGTGAGTGCTTGGTTTTGAGTCAGCCCCTTTTATTCGTGGGCTATAAAATAGAAGCTCAAGATTCCCCCGGTTGGACAGATACCCTTAAGTGAGACTCTGATTTCAGGCTTTACTTGTCTCCATGATTGCTTCCACTTTATTTTGTTAAATTTCTGAGCACTTCTTTTGATTTTTGCTGGCTCAGCAATGCACTGGAAAAAAACTTTTCATGTCATATCTAGAATTCTTAATTCTTTGAACTGAGATGGTTATTCTTAATGGACATGATGACCACTCACTTAATCTTTCGGATATATTTTAGGATTAATTTGTAAATTTCATGGAACAATTCTTGTCTGATTTTGGATTGAGATTTCACTGAATGTATAGAAGTATTCAGGAACAAAATATCTTCCCAATGTTTATTCTTCTCATTCTTAAAATGTTTTATCACTCCATTTATTATACCTTCATTATGTACTTCAGTAATGTTTATGCTTTTCTTTCAAAGGTCTTTGAGGCTTTGTAAATTTTTTTTTTTTTTTAAGGTTCATTTCTGCATAAAAGGGTGAGATTTACATAGTACTTACCATGTGCTGAGCATTATTTTAAATCCTTTAGTAATCTTTTATCTGGTAAACTTGTTTATTGACTTGACTAGTTTATCGCCTAACTTCTCTTGAATTTTGAATTTTGACTATATCACATATAGTCATTGACGCTTTCCTTGATTTCAATGTTTGTCAGGGTTTTTTTTTCTTACTGCTGTCCCGCTTGGTCCCTCTATTTAATGATTTCTTTTCCCCCCCTGTGTGCTCTGTTAGTCTTGCTTGCAGGCTTATCTCTGCATTTGAGACTTCCTCTTTCCCTAAGTGTGGACACTTTTTAAATTTACGCCTGCTTGCCTCCTCTGTTGCAGCGGAGAGTGTTGGAATCCATCAGTACAGACTCTTCTGGTCATCTCTGCTGGGGTTTTTCCATTTCTTCTGGGTGTTGCCAGCCACCTGGAGGACTGTGTGGCCTCTGTGACCCAGTTATTCATACGGACTTCTTCAGTGTGGAACCAGATGTTGAACTGTTTACCGCTTGGCTGGGTGTGTGTGTGTTTGCATAGAAGGGGTGGAAACAGAGCAAACCTGCTTGACTGCTTTGCATTCCATCTTCAAGCTGTCACCCTAGTCATCATCCTTGGCTCCATATTCCTTGTTATTTTCATTTATTATGAGTTAAAAGAGTCTTAAGAATGAATCTCACACATATCACCCACTACATCTGGTGTCTACCTTTGAGCCAGATTTCCTTCCTCAGTTCAGTCCTGTCAAATGTCTATCTTTTATTTATTTATTTTTTGTCTTTTTTTTTCATTTATTTTTATTAGTTGGAGGCTAATTACTTTACAATATTGTAGTGGTTTTTGTCATACATTGACATGAATCAGCCATGGATTTACATGTATTCCCCATCCTGATCCCCCCTCCCACCTCCCTCTCTACCCGATCCCTCTGGGTCTTCCCAGTGCACCAGGCCTGAGCATTTGTCTCATGCATCCAACCTGGGCTGGTGATCTGTTTCACCCTAGATAATATACATGTTTCGATGCTGTACTCTTCGAAACATCCCACACTCGCCTTCTCCCACAGAGTCCAAAAGTCTGTTCTGTATATTTGTGTCTCTTTTTCTGTTTTGCATATAGGGTTATCGTTACCATCTTTCTAAATTCCATATATATGTGTTAGTATACTGTATTGGTCTTTATCTTTCTGGCTTACTTCACTCTGTATAATGGGCTCCAGTTTCATCCATCTCATTAGAACTGATTCAAATGAATTCTTTTTAATGGCTGAATACTATTCCATGGTGTATATGTACCACAGCTTCCTTATCCATTCATCTGCTGATGGGCATCTAGGTTGCTTCCATGTCCTGGCTATTATAAATAGTGCTGCGATGAACATTGGGGTGCACGTGTCTCTTTCAGATCTGGTTTCCTCGATGTGTATGCCCAGAAGTGGGATTGCTGGGTCATATGGCAGTTCTATTTCCAGTTTTTTTAAAGAAATCTCCACACTGTTCTCTATAATGGCTGTACTAGTTTGCATGCCCACCAACAGTGTAAGAGGGTTTCCTTTTCTCCACACCCTCTCCAGCATTTATTGCTTGTAGACTTTTGGATAGCAGCCATCCTGACTTGTGTGTAATGGTACCTCATTGTGGTTTTGATTTGCATTTCTCTGATAATGAGTGATGTGGAGCATCTTTTCATGTGTTTGTTAGCCATCTTTAGAGAAATGTCTGTTTAGTTCTTTGGCCCATTTTTTGATTGGGTCATTTATTTTTCTTGAATTGAGCTTCAGGAGTTGCTTGTATATTTTTGAGATTAATCCTTTGTCTGTTGCTTCATTTGCTATTATTTTCTCCCAATCTGAGGGCTGTCTTTTCACCTTGCTTATAGTTTCCTTTGTTGTGCAAAAGTTTTTAAGTTTCATTAGGTCCCATTTGTTTATTTTTGCTTTTATTTCCAATATTCTGGGAGGTGGGTCATAGAGGATCCTGCTGTGATTCATGTCGAACAGTGTTTTGCCTATGCTCTCCTCTAAGAGTTTTATAGTTTCCGGTCTTAGATTTAGATCTTTAATCCATTTTGAGTTTATTTTTGTGTATGGTGTTAGAAAGTGTTCTAGTTTCATTCTTTTACAAGTGGTTGACCAGTTTTCCCAGCACCACTTGTTAAAGAGGTTGTCTTTTTTCCATTGTATATCCTTGCCTCCTTTGTCAAAGATAAGGTGTCCATAGGTTCGTGGATTAATCTCTGGGCTTTCTTTTTTTTTTTTTTTTTGTGGATGTATCTTTTTTATTTTATTTTATTTTATTTTTATTTTTTTTTATTATTATTTTTTTTTCCAGTGGGTTTTGTCATACATTGATATGAATCAGCCATGGATTTACATGTATTCCCAATCCCGATCCCCCCTCCCACCTCCCTCTCCACCCGATTCCTCTGGGTCTTCCCAGTGCACCAGGCCGGAGCACTTGTCTCATGCATCCCACCTGGGCTGGTGATCTGTTTCACCATAGATAGTATACATGCTGTTCTTTTGAAATATCCCACCCTCACATTCTCCCACAAAGTTCAAAAGTCTGTTCTGTATTTCTGTGTCTCTTTTTCTGTTTTGCATATAGGGTTATTGTTATCACCTTTCTAAATTCCATATATATGTGTTAGTATGCTGTAATGTTCTTTATCTTTCTGGCTTACTTCACTCTGTATAATGGGCTCCAGCTTCATCCATCTCATTAGGACTGGTTCAAATGAATTCTTTTTAATGGCTGAGTAATATTCCATGGTGTATATGTACCACAGCTTCCTTATCCATTCATCTGCTGATGGGCATCTAGGTTGCTTCCATGTCCTGGCTATTATAAACAGTGCTGCGATGAACACTGTGGTGCACGTGTCTCTTTCAGATCTGGTTTCCTCAGTGTGTATGCCCAGAAGTGGGATTGCTGGGTCATATGGGCTTTCTATTCTGTTCCATTGATCTATATTTCTGTCTTTGTGCCAGTACCATACTGTCTTGATGACTGTGGCTTTGTAGTAGAGTCTGAAGTCAGGCAGGTTGATTCCTCCAGTTCCATTCTTCTTTCTCAAGATTACTTTGGCTATTCGAGGTTTTTTGTATTTCCATACAAATTGTGAAATAATTTGTTCTAGTTCTGTGAAAAATACCGTTGGTAGCTTGATAGGGATTGCATTGAATCTATAGATTGCTTTGGTTAGTATAGCCATTTTGACAGTATTGATTCTTCCAATCCATGAACACGGTATATTTCTCCATCTGTTTGTGTCCTCTTTGATTTCTTTCATCAGTGTTTTATAGTTTTCTATGTATAGGTCTTTTGTTTCTTTAGGTAGATATACTCCTAAGCATTTTATTCTTTTTGTTGCAATGGTGAATGGTATTATTTCCTTAATTTCTCTTTCTGTTTTCTCATTGTTAGTGTATAGGAATGCAAGGGATTTCTGTGTGTTAATTTTATATCCTGCAACTTTACTATATTCGTTGATTAGCTCTAGTAATTTTCTGGTAGAGTCTTTAGGGTTTTCTATGTAGAGGATCAAGTCATCTGCAAACAGAGAGAGTTTCACTTCTTCTTTTCCTATCTGGATTCCTTTTACTTCTTTTTTGCTCTGATTACTGTGGCCAAAACTTCCAAAACTATGTTGAATAGTAGTGGTGAGAGTGGGCACCCTTGTCTTGTTCCTGATTTTAGGGGAAATGCTTTCAATTTTTCACCATTGAGGGTAATGCTTGCTATGGGTTTGTCATATATAGGTTTTATTATGTTGAGGTATGTTCCTTCTATGCTTGCTTTCTGGAGAGTTTTTATCATAAATGGATGTTGAATTTTGTCAAAGGCTTTCTCTGCATCTATTGAGATAATCATATGGTTTTTATGTAACAATTTGCTAGTGTGGTGTATTACATTGATTGATTTGCAGATATTAATGAATCCTTGCATTCCTGGGATAAAGCCCACTTGGTCATGATGTATGATTTTTTTTAATATGTTGTTGGATTCTGTTTGCTAGAATTTTGTTAAGGATTTTTGCATCTATGTTCATCAGTGATATTGGCCTGTAGTTTTCCTTTTTTGTGGCATCTTTGTCTGGTTTTGGAATTAGGGTGATGGTGGCCTCATAGAATGAGTTTGGAAGTTTATTTTCTTCTGCAATTTTCTGGAAGAGTTTGAGTAAGATAGGTGTTAGCTCTTCTCTAAATTTTTGGTAGAATTCAGCTGTGAAGCCATCTGTTCCTGGGCTTTTGTTTGCTGGAAGATTTCTGATTACAGTTTCGATTTCCTTGCTTGTGATGGGTCTGTTAAGATCTTCTATTTCTTTCTGGTTCAGTTTTGGAAAGTTATACTTTTCTAAGAATTTGTCCATTTCATCCAAGTTGTCCATTTTATTGGCATAGAGCTGCTGGTAGTAGTCTCTTATGATCCTTTGTATTTCAGTGTTGTCTGTTGTGATCTCTCCATTTTCATTTCTAATTTTGTTAATTTGATTCTTCTGCCTTTGTTTCTTAGTGAGTCTTGCTAACAGTTTGTCAATTTTGTTTATTTTTTCAAAAAAACCAGCTTTTAGCTTTGTTGATTTTTTCTATGGTCTCTTTAGTTTCTTTGCATTTATTTCTGCCCTAATTTTTAAGATTTCTTTCCTTCTACTAACCCTGGGATTCTTCCCTTCTTCCCTCTCTAGTTGCTTTAGGTGTAGAGTTAGGTTATTTATTTGACTTTTTTCTTATTTCTTGAGGTAAGCCTGTAATGTTATGAACTTTCCCCTTAGCACTGCTTTTACAATGTCCCATAGGTTTTGGCTTGTTGTGTTTTCATTTTCATTCGTTTCTATGCATATTTTGATTTCTTTTTTTATTTCTTCTATGATTTGTTGGTTATTCAGAAGCTTGTTATTTAGCGTCCATATGTTTGAATTTTTAATAATTTTTTCCCTGTAATTGAGAGCTAATCTTACTGCACTGTGGTCAGAAAAGATGACTGAAATGATTTCAATTTTTTTGAATTTACCAAGGCTAGATTTATGACCAGGATGTGATCTATTCTGGAGAAGGTTCCGTGTGCACTTGAGAAAAAGGTGAAGTTGATTGTTTTGGGGTGAAATGTCCTATAGATATCAATTAGGTCTAGCTGGTCCATTGTGTCATTTAAAGTTTGTGTTTCCTTGTTAATTTTCTGTTTAGTTGATCTATCCATAGTTGTGAGTGGGGTATTAAAGTCTCCCACTATTATTGTGTTATTGTTAATTTCCTCTTTCATACTCATTAGCATTTGCCTTACATATTGCGGTGCTCCTATGTTGGGTGCATATATATTTATAATTGCTATATCTTATTCTTGGATTGACCTTTTGATCATTATATAGTGTCCTTCTTTGTCTCTTTTCACAGCCTTTATTTTAAAGTCTATTTTATCTGATATGAGTATTGCGACCCCTGCTTTCTTTTGGTCTCTGTTTGCATGAAATATTTTTTTCCAGCCCTTCACTTTTAGTCTGTATGTGTCCCTTGTTTTGAGGTGGGTCTCTTGTAGACAGCATATATAGGGGTCTTGTTTTTGTATCCATTCAGCCAATCTTTGTCTTTTGGTTGGGGCATTCAACCCATTTACATTTAAGGTAATTATTGATAGGTGTGGTCCTGTTGCCATTTACTTTGTTGTTTTGGGTTCATGTTTATACAGCCTCTCTGTGTTTCCTGTCTAGAGAAGATCCTTTAGCATTTGTTGAAGAGCTGGTTTGGTGGTGCTGAATTCTCTCAGCTTTTGCTTGTCGGTAAAGCTTTTGAATTCTCCTTCATCTCTGAATGAGATCCTTGCTGGGTACAGTAATCTAGATTGTAGGTTATTCTCTTTCATTACTTGAAGTATGTCCTGCCATTCCCTTCTGGTCTGAAGAGTTTCTATTGATAGATCAGCTGTTATCCTTATGGGAATCCCTTTGTGTGTTATTTGTTGTTTCTCCCTTGCTGCTTTTAATATTTGTTCTTTGTGTTTGATCTTTGTTAATTTGATTAATATGTGTCTTGGGGTGTTTTGCCTTGGGTTTATCCTGTTTGGGACTCTCTGCGTTTCTTGGACCTGTGTAACTATTTCCTTCCCCATTTTAGGGAAGTTTTCAGCTATTATCTGCTCGAGTATTTTCTCATGGCCTTTCTCTTTGTCTTCTTCTTCTGGGACTCCTATGATTCAAATGTTAGGGCGTTTCACATTGTCCCAGAGGTCCCTGAGGTTGTCCTCATTTCTTTTGATTCTTTTTTCTTTTTTCCTCTCTGCTTCATTTATTTCCACCATTTAATCTTCTACCACACTTATCCTATCTTCTGTCTCTGTTATTCTACTCTTGGTTCCCTCCAGAGTGTTTTTGATCTCATTTATTGCATTATTCACTTTTCATTGACTCTTTTTTATTTCTTCTAGGTCTTTATTAAAAATTTCTTGCATCTTCTCAATCTTTGTCTCCAGGCTATTTATCTGTAACTCCATTTAGTTTTCAAGATTTTGGATCATTTTTATGATCATTATTCTAAATTCTTTTTCAGGTAGATTCCCTGTCTCCTCCTCTTTTGTTTGACTTGGTGGGCATTTTTCATGCTCCTTTACCTGTTGGGTATTTCTCTGCCTTTTCATCTTGTTTAGATTGCTGTGTCTGGAGTGGGCTTTCTGTATTCTGGTGGTCTGTGGTTCCTTTTTATTGTGGAGGTTTCACCCAGTGGGTGGGGTTGGACGATTGGCTTGTCAAGGTTTCCCAGTTAAGGAAGCTTGCGTCGGTGTTCTGGTGCGTGGAACTGGATTTCTTCTCTCCAGAGTGCAATGGAGTGTCCAGTAGTGAGTTTTGAGATGGGTCTCTGTGTTAGGTGTGACTTTGGGCAGCCTGTATGTTGACGTTCGGAGCTATGTTCCTGCGTTGCTGGAGAATTTGCATGGTATGCCTTGCTCTCGAACTTATTGGCTCTTGGGTGGTGGTTGGTTTCAGTGTAGGTATGGAGGCTTTTGGATGTTCTCTTATTACTTAAAGTTCCATGTAGTCAGGAGTTTTCTGGTGTTCTCAGGTTTGGGGCTTAAGTCTCCTGCCTCTGGATTTCAGTCTTATTCTTCCAGTCATCTCCAGACTTCTCCAACTATACAGCACTGATAATAAAACTTCTAGGTTAATGGTGAAAAAGATTCTCCACTGTGAGGGACACCCAGAGAGGTTCACAGAGTTACATGAAGAAGAAGAGAGGGAGGAGGGAGATAGAGATGAGCAGGAGGAGAAAAAGGGGGACTCAAGAGGAGAGAGACAGATCTACGCAGTTGTCTGTTCCCAAAGTGTTCTCCATAGCCCAGACACCCACAGAGGTTCACAGAATTGGATTGGGAAGAGAAGGGGAAGGGAAGAAATAGAGGTGTTCTGAGGTAGAAAATGGAGAGTCAAAAATGGGAGAGAGTAATCAACACACTCCTGAATAAAAATGGGTACTGAATATTGGATTATTAATGTCCAAAATTGATATCAAATGCTGAAAAACAAAGATTAAAAATCTAGAGTAGAGGTTAGACTCTTAAAAATACAATATTAAAAACAAAAACACAAAAAGTTTTAGAAATATATATATGAAGTTTGGTTTAAAAATAGGGCTTCTCTTTTTTTTTTTTTTTGCAAGGTTATAGTGGAATGAAAATGAAAATTAAGGAGTAATAGAAGAGTAATAGAGGACTTTAAAAGAAAGTAAGAGAAAAAAATAAAACAAGAAAAAATTTTTTTTCTTAATTAAAAAAAATAGTAAAAATATATGAAAATGAAAATTAAGGAGTAATGGGGGAATTATAGGGAATTTTAAAAGAAAATAAAAGAGAAAAATTAAAAAAAGAAAAGAATTTTTTTTAATTAAAAAAAAAAGTAAAAATATATCTAGGAATTTCTCTGGAGCTGTTGCAGTCAGTGTGGGTTCGGTTCAGTTTCAGATAGCTCCTCGTCCCAGCTTACATTTCTCGATATCTATAGGCCCCTTCCGGTGTAGTCGGTGTTACCTACAGGGATTTTAATCTGCTGCACCCATCACTTCTAAATCGGTTCCCTTTGTTTATTTGGCTTCTGTTTGCAGGTCTCTTCAGTGTCTAATTTCCGCCCTGACACAGGCGGGCAGAGGTGGTCTTTTGTTTAGGTTCGCTTGTTCAGTCGTGCTGCGGGGAGGGAGGGGCGCTGCAGACAAATGTCACTGGCGTGTGTGGGGAGCACTCGCAGTGTTCTGGCCACACTGGGTTTGCCCCCGCTCACAGATGTATGCTTTCCCCATCTATACTGCTCAGGCTCCCAGCTGCTCTATATGGAGTGGGCCCTGCGTTGCATGCGGTTCCAGTTTTCAGGTGTTCCACAAAAGCGCGGACTCGGTTGGGCCTGCATTTCGTGCCTTCCCCGGCCCGAGCAGCTCAGGCGGCCAGGAGCTTGACGGGTGCACTCTCCCGGGTGCAGTGCACCTTATCCCCTCCGTGGGCCCAGCCTCAGTTTCCTCGCGCACCAGTCAGGTGCGTGTGCCTTGTGTCTGTTCTTGGGAGCTGGCCTCTATTCACGACCCTCCTGGCAGATGTCGACCATCCAGAATCTCAGGAAGCCTTTGGTTAGAAACTGGGAGCCTGTTTGCAGTGTGGTAGGGGGTGCCGTCTCTGGGGCTGTGTTTGCCCCTTTCCCCTCTCCCCTGCCTCCTGCCTCAGGCGGGGATGGGCCAGTCCAAAGCCGGCTAGCTCTTCTCTGGAATTGTTCCGTCCCTTTGTTCTGCGAATGGTGGCAGTGTGTTCGGGCTGGTTAATTTTCTCTCTCTCTCTCTCTTGCTATCCCACAGTTTAAGTTGCTATCTCATGTTAGCTCCCTCCGATTACCCTCAGGGCATTCGGGCCCAGTCCTTACCCTAAGCAATGCCGCCCGCTCCTCTCCGTTCTGCCCCCACTTGCTGGTGGCGGATGCGGGCGTCTGGGGTACTTTTCTGCTGGGAGTTGCTTTAAGGCATGTAATCTGTGGGTTTTATTTATTTTTCCTCCCAGTTAGGTTGCCCTCCGAGATTCAAAAGCTTCCCCCAGACCCGCCAGTGAGAGGGTTTCCTGGTGTTTGGAAACTTCCTCTATTATGACTCCCTTCCTGGGACAGGTCTCCGTCCCTAGCTCTTTTGTCTCTCTTTTTATCTTTTACATTTTGTCCTACCTCCTTTCGAAGACGACAGGCTGCTTTTCTGGGCACCTGATGTCTTCTGCTAGTGGTCAGAAGTTGTTTTATGAAGTTGGCTCAGTGTTCAAATGCTCTTTCAATGAATTTGTAGGGGAGAAAGTGGTCTCCCCATCCTATTCCTCCACCATCTTGGCTCCTCCCCTGATGTCCATCTTTTAGACATACCTAAACATTTCTGTTTTCCTGATGACATTCTTTCTTTTCCAGTGTGCATGCCTACCAAGTGCTTCAGTCGTGTCTGACTCTGTGTGACTCTGTGGACTGTGGCCCTCCAGGCTTCTCTGCCCACAGGATTTCCCAGGCAAGAAAACTGGAGTGGGTTGCCATTTCCTCCTCCAGGGAATCTTCCTCAGGGGATCTTCCTGACCCAGGGATTGAACCGGTGTCTCTTATGTCTCCTGCACTGGCAGGTGGGTTTTTTACCACTAACACCACCTGTGAAGCCCCTTTTTCCAGTTTGGCTAAGGATTTAATCTTTATTTTTACATTCACTTTCAAAGATTTGCTGTGAGATCAAGTTTGTTGCATTTGCCCATTCTGTTAGTAATGCCCAATAATTAATTATTTTCCATATTTTGTGCTATTTCTTATTGATTCAAATGCTAGTAAAACATGTATTAGCAATATCAGTCATGAAAGAATATTTGTATTTGGCAAACTCTGACCAATAGATCAGTGAAACACTGAACTGAACAAACATGATTTAATTATCAAGCTATAGGACTTCCCTGATACCTCAGTTGGTAAAGAATCCATCTGCAATGCAGGAGACCCTGGTTCGATTCCTGGGTCAGGAAGACCTGCTGGAGAAGGGATAGGCTACCCACCCTACTCTGGTATTCTTGGGCTTCCCTTGTGGCTCAGCTTGTAAAGAATCCACCTGCAATGCTGGAGACCTGGGTTTTATCCCTGGGTTGGGAAGATCCCCTGGAGAAGGGAAAGGCCACCTCCTCCAGTATCCTGGCCTGGAGAATTCTGGCCTGGAGAATTCCACGGACTGTACAGTACATGGGTTTGCAAAAAGTCAGACACGGCTGAGTGACTTTCACTCACTCACTCAGCTTGTATAAACTGATATCATTTTGCACTTTCCATAAAGTTTAATTGTATTGCCAAATTCTCTCTACAAGCCTGAGATAATCATTATAATTTCAAGTTGAGAAAAATGTGTCCAAGTATTTAGTGAGATTCATGCTATTAGTACGAAGTAGCTAAAGATTCAATGTTGAGGGAGGCATAGCTGTTAAAGATACAAAATCTACACTGGGTTCAAGTTTCACCTCAATTACCAAACAGTTGTGTCACTTTTGAAAAAAAAAATTTAATTTTTCCATCTTTAGTTTCTAATCTGCAAATGTTATCAGTTACAGTACTGCTCTCAAAATACTGTAGTGAGGATTACATTTAAAGAGCTTACAACTGTTCCAATCACATAATATGCACTCAATAAATAGTAATCATCATTATTGCTATTATTATAGCTACTATTTTGAACTCATATCCAGCATCTTTGATACATTCTATCATTATATGTAAGGCCAGTTTTTAAAGTCTTTTTGAAGTTAAGGATAAGGTCAGAAATAAAGAAGAAATCCTCCAAAAATGCAAATATATGCACACACACATATATAAGTATTGTCAGACCGTTTGCAGTGGTAACTCTACCTGATGCTTTCTAGGTGCTAGACAATATAAAATGCATCAGGAAGTAGTGTTGAACATGACAGATACAATCCTCTCTCCTGGATATATTATAAACCAGAAGAAGAGACAGATGTTAAAGACATGATTGTACTAAAGCAAAGTCATTTCAACTGTACTGAGGGCTTTAAAGACAGATATCATTTAGCAACCTATAGCTCAAAAGACTTAGAAATACTCAAGTTCAATTACAAGGACTGGAATTCTATCTCCTCGAAGGCACGTCTTCTGAAAAGTAATTGCTTTTCAAATTGTTGAAAAAAAGTTATGGCAGAATACCCATGACTTTTATGAAAAAAATAAAAAATAAAACTTTAATCATTTTCATCCTTCACTATTCAAGTGTGGGAAACAAAGAATCTGAAGGCAGAATAATTCAGGTCTTTGGAGACATATACTCTGTTAAGAGGGCTTCTCTGGTGGTTCAGCAGTAAAGAATCTGCCTGCAATGTGGGAGATCTGGGAAGGGACGATCTGGGTTGGGAAGACACCCTGGAGAAGGTAATGGCAACTGGCTCCAGTCTTCTTGCCCGGGAAAGCCCACGGACAGAGGAAACTGGCCGGCTACAGCCCATAACATCGCAGAGTCGGACACCAATGAGCAACTAAACCACCACCACCACCACCACCACTTCATTATGAAGAGGGCAGATTTTCTGTTGTTGCAGGGTTCTGGGGAGAGGTGACTAAAGCAGAACAAATATGCATCAATGTGTTCCTGGATTGTAAGTAGTACATTAGGATATTGATCTGGGTTGCGTGTTTGTGTCCCACCCCCCCCCCCTGCAATTTCATATGTTAAAATTCTAATCCCAAAGATGACGGTATTAAGAGGTGGGGGCCTTTGGGAGGTGCTTAGGCCACAAGGGTAGAGCTTTCAGGAATGGGGATAATATTCTTATAAAAGAGATCCCTCAGAGATACCTCGGCCCTTCCATTATGTGAGCAAACAGTGAAATGCTGGCAACCTGCAGTCTGAAAAAGGACCTTCACTTAGACCATGCTGACGCCACCCTCTAGAACTATGAAACGCAAATTTCTATTGCTTGTAAGTTACCCAGTCTGTGATAATTTCTTAGAGCAGCCTGAACAAACGAAGACAAATCAAAAGTAAAAGCTGCCTCTGTATTCATTAGGGATCACTTTCATTACTTGTGTCATTAATCTATGTTTTATTTCCAGTCAAACCAGTAGTAAATAGCCTTCAGATTCTAATGATTAACATTACATGAAATTATCAGATACATACCAACTGCCTACTATGTCCCAGGAACATTTCTAAGTATTTGGGGTAGGTTGTTGCTATTTAGTCACTCAGTCATGTCTGACTCTTTTGTGACCCCACAGACTGTAGCCTGCCAGGCTCCTCTGTCCAAGAAATTCCCCAGGCAAGAATGCTGGAGGGGGTTGCCATTTCCTTCTCCAGAGGATCCTCCCAGACCAGGTATCGAACCCATGTCTCCTGCACTGGCACATGGATCTTTACCACTGAGCCACCTGGGAAGCCCCATTTGGGGCATAATAGGAGCAAAACAGAGATCTCTGACAATGGGGTCCTTCAAATAGTTCAATAGAAAGTATCCACCTGACCTGTCTTTGTGGGATGAGACAAGGAGGAGCAGGACACTTTTTCAGATGATAAAAGTGAGGGCAAACTAAAACTAACTGAGCCCCAGTCAAGGAAAGAGACTGCTGAGATGCTCCTATTGCTTGTCCCCATGATGTTTGCTGGCCCCAGGTATCTTCACAGTTGGCCCTCACAAACAGCTACACCTGAGGGCTGAGTTACAGCTAGGAGTAATGTTCAGGCAGTCACCACCCATCCCAAGCATCACAAGCCATCTCTAATTCCAGATGGGATGTTTAGGGCATGAGGAAAGGATGAAAGATCTCTCCAGAGTAATGTTGTGGAGTAATGGACTTTGAAGCCAGTACAATAGATTGAGTCGGGAAAGTGTTAAGGAAGTCTTCTTAAATAATGCCGTTTGCAGTAACATGAATGGATCTAGAGATTGTCATACTGAGTGAAGTAAGTCACAGAAAAAGACAAATATCATATGATACTGCTTATGTGTGGAATCTAGAAAAATAGTGCGAAGGAACTTATTGGTGATGGACAGGAAAGCCTGGCGTGCTGCAGTCCATGGGGTCACCAAGAGTCAGACAGGACTGAGAGACCGAACTGAACTGAAGTGGTTTACAAAGCAGAAATAGAGTCACGGAAGCAGAAAACAAACATGGTTACTGGGGACGGGGGGGCGGGGGGGGAATAAATGGGGAAATTGGGATTGACATATATGCACTACTGTATATAAAATAGATAACTAATAAGGACCTACTGTGTAGCACAGGGAACTCTACAACCTATAATGTAACCTGTAATATAACTCTGTAATGACGCATACAGGAAAAGAATCTAAAAAGAGTGGCTATATGTATATGCATAACTGATTCACTTTGCTGCACACTTGAAACTAACACAATATTGTAAATCAACTATATGCCAATAAAAGTTAATTTAAAAAAAAAAAAGAAAAAAAAAGGAAGGCTTCTTTGAAGGTAGAGTGAGATTTGGTGGCTTTGGGTGTCCTTCAGCCATCATCCTGGATCCTGCCACTCAGGCTTTTGCTTCAGGGTGCCTGACTAAGGGGTTGACATGAAAGGTACTGTGGAAGAAAAGAAAAGCACACTTCAGTGGCGCTACAGCTGATACCAAGTTAAGAACTAGAGGAACCAAGATGGCGGAGGAGTAGGACGGGGAGACCAATTTCTCTCCTACAAATTCATCAAAAGAATAACTGAACGCAGAGCAAACTTCACAAAACAACTTCTGATCATTAGCTGAGGTCATCAGGAGCCCAGAAAAGCAACCCATTGTCTTTGAAAGGAGGTAGGACAAAATATAAAAGATAAAAAGAGAGACAAAAGAGTTAAGGACGGAGATCCATCCCGGGAAGGGAGTCTTAATAGAGGAAGTTTCCAGACACCAGGAAACCCTCGCACTGGCGGGTCTGGGGGAAGTGTTTGAGTCTCGGAGGGCAACCTGACTGGGAGGGGAACAATAAATAAAACCCACAGATTACGTGCCTAAAAGCAACTCCCAGCAGAAAAGTACCCCAGACACCCGCATCCGCCACCAGCAAGTGGGGGCAGAATGGAGAGGAGCGGGCAGCATTGCTTAGGGTAAGGACCGGGCCTGAGTGCCCTGAGGACAATCGGAGGGAGCTTTTGTGAGTTACTAGCTTAAACTGTGGGATAGCAAAAGAGAGAGAGATAATTAACCAGCCTGAACACACTGCCGCTGTTCACAGAACAAAGGGACCGGGCAAGTCCAGAGAAGAGCTCGCAGGCTACGGACCGACCCAGCCCTGCCAGAGGCTGGAGGCAGAGGGGAGGGAAAGGGGCAGGCTTGGCCCCAAGGACTGCATCCCCTACCGCACTGCAAACAGGCCTCCGTTTCTAATCAAAGACCTCCTGAGATTCTGGATGGTCGACATCCGCCGGGAGGGTCGTGGCGAGACACAGGGCGCAGGCACCCGACCAGCGCGGGCGGGGACTGGGGCTGGGGCCGTGGAGGGCAGAAGGCACACGCACCTGACTGGCAAGGGCGGAAACTGAGACTGGGACCATGGAGGGGAGAAGGCGCGCCTCATCTGGGAGAGTGCGCCCGTCAAGCTCCTGGCTACCTGAGCTGCTTGGGCTGGGGAAGGCACAAAACGCAGGTGCAGGTTTTTGTTCCGCGCTTTTGTGGAACACCCGAGGGCTGGAACCGCACGCAGCGCAGGGCATGCTCCATATAGAACAGCCAGGAGCCTGAGCAGCGTAGACGGGAAAGCAGCGCCTGCCCCGCCCCGCAGCGCGATGGAACTAGCAACCTGAATAAGAGACCCTCCACCTGCCTGTGTCAGGGTGGAGATTGGGCACTGAAAAGACCAGCAGACAGAAGCCAAATAAACAAAGGGAACCGCTTCAGAAGGGACCGGTGCAACAGATCAAAATCCCTATAGATAACATCGACTACTCTGGAAGGGGCCTGTAGATATCGAGAAGCGTAAGCTGGAACGAGGAGCTATCTGAAACTGAACCGAACTCACACTGACCACAACAGCTCCAGAGAAATTCCTAAATATATTTTTACTTTTTTTTTTTTAAGTAAGAACAATAATTTTTTTCTTTTTTCTTTTTTCTCTTTTATTTTCTTTTAAAATTCCCTATTACTCCCCCATTACTCCTTAACTTTCATTTTCATAGATTTTTATGATTTATTTTAATTAGGAAAAAAATATTTTTCTGGGTTTTTTTTCTTTTTCTTTTTTTTTCCTTTTCCTCTTCTATTTTTCTTTTTCTCTTATTTCCTTTTAAAGTCCTCTATTACTCCTCTACTACTCCTTAATTTTCATTTTCATTACACTATAACCTTACAAAAAAAAAAAGAGAAACCCTATTTTTAAACCAAACTTCATATATATTTCTAAAATTTTTTTGTGTGTTTTGGTTTTTGTTTTTAATATAGTATTTTTAAGAGTCTAACCTCTACTCTAGATTTTTAATCTTTGTTTTTCAGTATATGATATAAATTGTGGACATTTAAGAATCCAATATTCAGTTCCCATTTTTATTCAGGAGTGTGTTGATTATTCTCTCCCAATCTTGACTCTCCGTTTTCTACCTCAGAACACCTCTATTTCTTCCCTTCCCCTTCTCTTCCCAATCCAATTCTGTGAATCTTTGTGGGTGTCTGGGCTACGGAGAACACTCTGGGAACAGACAACTGCGTAGATCTGTCTCTCTCCTCTTGAGTCCCCCTTTTTCTCCTCCTGCTCATCTCTATCTCCCTCCTCCCTCTCCTCTTCTTCATGTAACTCTGTGAACCTCTCTGGTTGTCCCTAATGGGGGAGAATCTTTTTGCCATTAACCTAGAAGTTTTATTATCAGTGCTGTATAGTTGGAGAAGTCCTGAGACTACTGGAAGAATAAAACTGAAATCCAGAGGCAGGAGACTTAAGCCCAAAACCTAAGAACACCAGAAAACTCCTGACTACATGGAACTTTAAGTAATAAGAGACCGTCCAAAAGCCTCCATACCTACATTGAAACCAACCACCACCCAAGAGCCAATAAGTTTTAGAGCAAGACATACCACGCAAATTCTCCAGCAACACAGGAACATAGCTCTGAGCATCAACATACAGGCTGCCCAAAGTCACACCTAACACAGAGACCCATCTCAAAACTCATTACTGGGCACTCCATTGCTCTATAGAGAGAAGAAATCAAGTTCCACGCACCAGAACACCGACGCAAGGTTCCCTAACCAGGACACCTTGACAAGCCAATCATCCAACCCCACCCACTAGGTGAAACCTCCACAATAAAAAGGAACCACAGACCACCAGAATACAGAAAGCCCACTCCAGACACAGCAATCTAAACAAGATGAAAAGGCAGAGAAATACCCAACAGGTAAAGGAGCATGAAAAATGCCCACCAAGTCAAACAAAAGAGGAGGAGACAGGGAATCTACCTGAAAAAGAATTTAGAATAATGATCATAAAAATGATCCAAAATCTTGAAAACTAAATGGAGTTACAGATAAATAGCCTGGAGACAAAGATTGAGAAGATGCAAGAAATTTTTAATAAAGACCTAGAAGAAATAAAAAAGAGTCAATGAAAAGTGAATAATGCAATAAATGAGATCAAAAACACTCTGGAGGGAACCAAGAGTAGAATAACGGAGACAGAAGATAGGATAAATGAGGTATAAGATTAAATGATGGAAATAAATGAAGCAGAGAGGAAAAAAGAAAAAAGAATCAAAAGAAATGAGGACAACCTCAGGGACCTCTGGGACAATGTGAAATGCCCCAACATTCGAATCATAGGAGTCCCAGAAGAAGAAGACAAAGAGAAAGGCCATGAGAAAATACTCGAGCAGATAATAGCTGAAAACTTCCCTAAAATGGGGAAGGAAATAGTTACACAGGTCCAAGAAACGCAGAGAGTCCCAAACAGGATAAACCCAAGGCAAAACACCCCAAGACACATATTAATCAAATTAACAAAGATCAAACACAAAGAACAAATATTAAAAGCAGCAAGGGAGAAACAACAAATAACACACAAAGGGATTCCCATAAGGATAACAGCTGATCTATCAATAGAAACCCTTCAGGCCAGAAGGGAATGGCAGGACATACTTCAAGTAATGAAAGAGAATAACCTACAATCTAGATTACTGTACCCAGCAAGGATCTCATTCAGAGATGAAGGAGAATTCAAAAGCTTTACCGACAAGCAAAAGCTGAGAGAATTCAGCACCACCAAACCAGCTCTTCAACAAATGCTAAAGGATCTTCTCTAGACAGGAAACACAGAGAGGCTGTATAAACATGAACCCAAAACAACAAAGTAAATGGCAACGGGACCATACCTATCAATAATTACCTTAAATGTAAATGGGTTGAATGCCCCAACCAAAAGACAAGACTGGCTGAATGGATACAAAAACAAGACCCCTATATATGCTGCCTACAAGAGACCCACCTCAAAACAAGGGACACATACAGACTAAAAGTGAAGGGCTGGAAAAAAATATTTCATGCAAACAGAGACCAAAAGAAAGAAGGAGTTGCAATACTGATATCAGATAAAATAGATTTTAAAATAAAGGCTGTGCAAAGAGACAAAGAAGGACACTATATAATGATCAAAAGGTCAATCCAAGAATAAGATATAGCAATTATAAATATATATGCACCCAACATAGGAGCACCGCAATATGTAAGGCAAATGCTAATGAGTATGAAAGAGGAAATTAACAATAACACAATAATAGTGGGAGACTTTAATACCCCACTCACAACTATGGATAGATCAACTAAACAGAAAATTAACAAGGAAACACAAACTTTAAATGACACAATGGACCAGCTAGACCTAATTGATATCTATAGGACATTTCACCCCAAAACAATCAACTTCACCTTTTTCTCAAGTGCACACGGAACCTTCTCCAGAATAGATCACATCCTGGTCATAAATCTAGCCTTGGTAAATTCAAAAAAATTGAAATCATTTCAGTCATCTTTTCTGACCACAGTGCAGTAAGATTAGCTCTCAATTACAGGAAAAAATTGTTAAAAATTAAAACATATGGAGGCTACACAACACACTTCTGAATAACCAACAAATCATAGAAGAAATAAAAAAAGAAATCAAAATATGCATAGAAATGAATGAAAATGAAAACACAACAACCCAAAACCTATGAGACACTGTAAAAGCAGTGCTAAGGGGAAGGTTCATAGCATTACAGGCTTACATCAAGAAACAAGAAAAGAGCCAAATAAATAACCTAACTCTACACCTAAAGCAATTAGAGAAGGAAGAAATGAAGAACCCCAGGGTTAGTAGAAGGAAAGAAATCTTAAAAATTAGGGCAGAAATAAATGCAAAGAAACTAAAGAGACCATAGAAAAAATCAACAAAGCTAAAAGCTGGTTTTTTGAAAAAATGAGCAAAATTGACAAACCATTAGCAAGACTCATGAAGAAACAAAGAGAGAAGAACCAAATTAACAAAATTAGAAATGAAAATGGAGAGATCACAACAGACAACACTGAAATACAAAGGATCATAAGAGACTACTACCAGCAGCTCTATGCCAATAAAATGGACAACTTGGATGAAATGGACAAATTCTTAGAAAAGTATAACTTTCCGAAACTGAACCAGAAAGAAATAGAAGATCTTAACAGACCCATCACAAGCAAGGAAATCGAAACTGTAATCAGAAATCTTCCAGCAAACAAAAGCCCAGGAACAGATGGCTTCACAGCTGAATTCTACCAAAAATTTAGAGAAGAGCTAACACCTATCTTACTCAAACTCTTCCAGAAAATTGCAGAAGGTAAACTTCCAAACTCATTCTATGAGGCCACCATCACCCTAATTCCAAAACCAGACAAAGATGCCACAAAAAAGGAAAACTACAGGCCAATATCACTGATGAACATAGATGCAAAAATCCTTAACAAAATTCTAGCAAACAGAATCCAACAACATATTAAAAAAAATCATACACCATGACCAAGTGGGCTTTATCCCAGGAATGCAAGGATTCTTTAGTATCTGCAAATCAATCAATGTAATACACCACATTAACAAATTGAAAGATAAAAACCATATGATTATCTCAATAGATGCAGAGAAAGCCTTTGACAAAATTCAACACTCATTTATGATTAAAACTCTCCAAAAAGCAGGAATAAAAGGAACATACCTCAACATAATAAAAGCTATATATGACAAACCCACAGCAAGCATCACCTTCAATGGTGAAAAATTGAAAGCATTTCCCCTGAAATCAGGAACAAGACAAGGGTGCCCACTCTCACCACTACTATTCAACATAGTGTTGGAAGTTTTGGCCACAGCAATCAGAGCAGAAAAAGAAGTAAAAGGAATCCAGATAGGAAAAGAAGAAGTGAAACTCTCTCTGTTTGCAGATGACATGATCTGCAAACCCTAAAGACTCTTCCAGAAAATTACTAGAGTTAATCAATGAATATAGTAAAGTTGTAGGATATAAAATGAACACACAGAAATCCCTTGCATTCCTATACACTAACAATGAGAAAACAGAAAGAGAAATTAAGGAAACAATACCATTCACCATTGCAACAAAAAGAATAAAATACTTAGGAGTATATCTACCTAAAGAAACAAAAGACCTATACATAGAAAACTATAAAACACTGATGAAAGAAATCAAAGAGGACACAAACAGATGGAGAAACATACCGTGTTCATGGATTGGAAGAATCAATACTGTCAAAATGGCTATACTAACCAAAGCAATCTATAGATTCAATGCAATCCCTATCAAGCTACCAACGGTATTTTTCACAGAACTAGAACAAATAATTTCACAATTTGTATGGAAATACAAAAAACCTCGAATAGCCAAAGTAATCTTGAGAAAGAAGAATGGAACTGGAGGAATCAACCTGCCTGACTTCAGGCTCTACTACAAAGCCACAGTCATCAAGACAGTATGGTACTGGCACAAAGACAGAAATATAGATCAATGGAACAGAATAGAAAGCCCAGAGATTAATCCACGAACCTATGGACACCTTATCTTTGACAAAGGAGGCAAGGATATACAATGGAAAAAAGACAACCTCTTTAACAAGTGGTGCTGGGAAAACTGGTCAACCACTTGTAAAGGAATGAAACTAGAACACTTTCTAACACCATACACAAAAATAAACTCAAAATGGATTAAAGATCTAAATGTAAGACCAGAAACTATAAAACTCCTAGAGGAGAACATAGGCAAAACACTCTCCGACATAAATCACAGCAAGATCCTCTATGACCCAACTCCCAGAATATTGGAAATAAAAGCAAAAATAAACAAATGGGACCTAATGAAACTTAAAAACTTTTGCACAACAAAGGAAACTATAAGCAAGGTGAAAAGACAGCCCTCAGATTGGGAGAAAGTAATAGCAAATGAAGCAACAGACAAAGGATTAATCTCAAAAATATACAAGCAACTCCTGAAGCTCAATTCAAGAAAAATAAATGACCCAATCAAAAAATGGGCCAAAGAGCTAAACAGACATTTCTCCAAAGAAGACATACGGATGGCTAACAAACACATGAAAAGATGCTCCACATCACTCATTATCAGAGAAATGCAAATCAAAACCACAATGAGGTACCATTACACGCCAGTCAGGATGGCTGCTATCCAAAAGTTTACAAGCAATAAGTGCTGGAGAGGGTGTGGAGAAATGGGAACCCTCTTACACTGTTGGTGGGCATGCAAACTAGTACAGCTGCTATGGAGAACAGTGTGGAGATTTCTTAAAAAACTGGAAATAGAACTGCCATATGACCCAGCAATCCCACTTCTGGGCTTACACACTGCGGAAACCAGATCTGAAAGAGACACGTGCACCCCAGTGTTCATCGCAGCACTATTTATAATAGCCAGGACATGGAAGCAACCTAGATGCCCATCAGCAGACGAATGGATAAGGAAGCTGTGGTACATATACACCATGGAATATTACTCAGCCGTTAAAAAGAATTCATTTGAATCAGTTCTAATGAGATGGATGAAACTGGAGCCCATTATACAGAGTGAAGTAAGCCAGAAAGATAAAGACCAATACAGTATACTAGCACATATATATGGAATTTAGAAAGATGGTAATGATAACCCTATATGCAAAACAGAAAAAGAGACACAGAAGTACAGAACAGACTTTTGGACTCTGTGGGAGAAGGCGAGGGTGGGATGTTTTGAAGGAACAGCATGTATATTATCTATAGTGAAGCAGATCACCAGCCCAGGTTGGATGCATGAGACAAATGCTCAGGCCTGGTGCACTGGGAAGACCCAGAGGAATCAGGTGGAGAGGGAGGTGGGAGGGGGGATCAGGATGGGGAATACATGTAACTCCATGGCTGATTCATGTCAATGTACGACAAAACCCACTGAAATGTTGTGAAGTCATTAGCCTCCAACTAATTAAAAAAAAAAAAATTAAAAAAAAAAAGAACTAAAGCAGAACATAAGGTGAAAATTCACATATCAACCAAATGTAACCATGAAAATCCTGTAATCAGTTCAAGTTAAAGTGCTTGGCCCTGTTTGTTGTTGTTGTTGTTTTAACAACTATATATCAGGTCCTACGCTTTTTTGTGCCCATAGTTAATTCTTCCATCTCTCCCTCGAAAATACTGACAAATCCATCAGCATTCACACATCCGGCCACCGTGCATTTGAAATGACCATTTCTTTTCCTCGTTTTTTTCTATCTCAAAAATCCTTTGAATCAATTGTGTGATTTCCTTGGGTTCACAAACACACATCAACTCTTTTCAGTTTCACTGAACTGAGTATAAGTGGTGATCTGTGTATACACAAAACTTTAGTAAGTTAAATGGATGGAAAGCTTACACTGTAAGATCTGAAATTATCTGGGTGGGCTGCAGGGTAAGGCAGGACTGTTTGGTGTAAACTGATTCAAAGGATGGAAGTGAGGCCTCTGCGTACTTCTCTCTCAAGAAGGTTGAGCACAAGCGGGGACCCCTTCCTACTGACTGACTTATCCAAATCACTCACTGACCTAGCCAAATGATGGGGAGAGAAGAGAATGATTAGGCTGCCATAAGGAAGCAAGTCCAGCTAGGATTTGCCCCAGGAAGCAGATGAACAAGAGAGTCTTCTCATGGATTCTGAAAAAGCAAACCTACCCTAAAATATGGTCCAGTTAATATTCTAATGTCCTTGGTTCTGAACAAGCTGATTAGCAAGTCCTCTTCTTCTGTGAGGAGCAGAGAAGAAGGTGGGAAGAGGGGAGAAAGGTTGGGGGAAGGATTGCAAACATGGGAGGAAGATTGAAATGATATGGAGAAGGGTAAGGATGCCCCTCTCCCCATAGATCGTCCATTGCAAATCCACTGTCCTCTAGTTACAGAATGAACCTAAAATTTATAATGAAAAACACCAGCAAAGGAAATGTCTCCTATTATCAATTTTTCAAAGAAATATTCCTATTCTTTACAAGTTAAAAATCCTAAAAAATCCTCCTGAATTCCAACATATTCTGCTCTCTAATGTAGTCTTCTATTCATTTTATTTAAGCCATTCAGATACCTCATTAGACTCTGTTTGCCTTTAGTTGTAACTGAGTTTAAACCATTTTTCACTTGAGTAATTATAGTTCCTTGACTCTCCGAAGTCGAAAAGTATCCCCATGTTTCCCACCCACAGTGTCTTATGTGTCCCATTTTCCAAAGAACAAAAAGGATAATTGCACATCAAGGAATATTACAAAAATCTCTCTATACTTTAAGTTGAGAAAATTTGCCTGGAGCAATAATGTTTAATGAGCAACAGCAATGTTCCCTCATTACAACTGCCAGCCACCGAGGTAGGGAAATGGAAAAAGAAAAACAAAAACAAGGAGAAAATTATTGTTTTCAACTGAGACTATCAGTGAACTTCTTCTACCATATGTCTGTAGTCTACAAATTGTGAGCTAAGACTCAACTAGAAAAAAATATCTCCTTTAAGAAGCTATAGTGATTTTTTGCCTTCTCTATATATTCTCTGCCAGAGGGTGGAATGTGAGACTCTGTTTAAGTTTTATAGATATTGGTTTTTTTTTTTTAAGGTATGATAGGACACTTTTATTTATTTATTTATTTTTAATTTTTTTTCAATTTCTCCTTTATTTATTTATTTTTTTCAGTGGGTTTTGTCATACATTGATATGAATCAACCATAGATTTACACATATTCCCCATCATAGATATTGTTTTAAGTTTACTTAAGGAATATTCTTCCCATTAGCTTATGAGAAACTCTAAATTTTCTTTTTTCAGCCTCATGTTCCTGGCATCACAATTAAATGGAGTATTACTGCTACAATATTCTTTAAGCAGGGCATCATTATTTGTAACAGGGAAGTCTAGGCATCTTGGCCTTCATTCATATCATCTGCTCTGGAAGACATATGTCTTCAATCCCCAGTAGGACCCTCACATCTGACAGCCTTTTATTGTTGCTGCTGTTCAGTCTGACTCAATGGACTGAAAAACAATATAACTTTAACATTAAATCTCATAATGGCATCATGAAGAATTACTGGTAAAGAAAAGAAAGAATCTGACAATTGTGCCATAATGAAGGTTGTTCATTCTAGAGTACAAAAGGTCAAAGAATCTATATGTGTATATATCATAAATGAGAATAAATATATCTTGAATAGTCCTGAAGGAGTGTAATGATTTTAAGGCTAAGGAATAGACCACAAGACGCTATTGAACTGATCCTTAGTATCTTTGATGCTAAATATCTCCATGAAAAGAGGGACTCTTAACTTCCTAGAAATGAGACTTGAGACTCTTAGATTAAGTGGTCGTTTGAAACAACAACTGCAACAAAACTAGAAGGACATACTGGGAAGTTCAGCATATCTAATTGAAATGGATACTGGCCTCAACAAAGGGAACTGCATTTGCAAGTCAAAATTCTGATCCTTTTAAACAACACATTTTGCTAACCAGCAAAAATAATCACACTCCCTTTAGGTTCTTTAAAAAAAGTTTTTTTTGAAGTGTATTGATTTACAATGTTGTGTTAATTTCTGCTGTACGGCAAAGTGATTCTGTTACACATATACATATATACATTCTTTTCCATTGTAACTTATCACAGGATATTGAATATAGCTCCTTGTGCTATATAGCAAGACCTTGTTGATTATCCATCCTATATAAGAGTTTGCATCTGGTAACCCCACACTCCCGTCTTCCCCCACCCCACTCCAGTCCCTTTAATTTCTGTTTTCTCACTGGAGGAATATGACAGTTGACGTGGAAGAAGCTCACAGAGGCTCTGCGTGGTCTAAGCACAGAGTGACGAGAACACAAGATGAACTTGGATATCTAACTCCTGTGGGTGGAGACAGAAGCCTGGCACAGAACAACAGCTCAGGGAAGGCTGGTCAGTATTTTGCTCTTTTAGAATATTCTTCTCTCAGCTGCGAACATCAGACGGCCCAGAGTGGCTGTCAGCGGCCTTCTTGCTGTTGCGCCTGGTGTTGTTGACCTTTGTACTTGAACCTTTTCTGACTTAACTATCTCTCCTGCCAACCTCAACAACCATTCAGGAAACCAGAATGAGGACACTTTTCTAAATCCTGAGTTGGAAAACTTTCATAATGAGGAAGCATAGTATGTCACTGAGGATGAGGTCATCTGTCATGAATAATCCATGTCAACAAAAGTGCAAGGATGATTCTGCTTCTCCTTTATCTCCATCTCCTCTTGCTTTGGGATGATTTGTCAGGCTTAATTTAGTGTCCAGAAATAGATAATATTCCATGGATTATTTCTGTGTACCCACCAATTCCATAAGGGCTGCAATGGATACTTACCATTTTTAAAATGAAAATGGGATCTAAGTTAATAAGGCTGTGAATTTGAAAAAGCACTTAGGTAGAGCAAACTGCCCTCCAAATCATCTACAGTAGAATTGTCATAAATAAATATGAGGCAAAGACAGAAAGCAATCTTGGGAGTTGAGACACAAATTTTACTTCTGAGTCTTCTCCCATAACAAGTAATAGAAACTCTGGGGTTTACTTGACTTTGTTCATCCTAAAATTAAAGATTTGGAAAAAAAAACTCCAGGATATTAATTTTAGCTTCATCAGTTTATGATAAAGTTTAGATTTCTAAAGTTGATTAATAAAAACCCGAGTTCTAAAGGGGAAAATGGAAGATTACATCTAGTGTGAGATGCCTCTTTGTAACCGTGTCATGTGAAAGTTGCTCAGTCATATCCGACTCTTTGCGACCCCATGGACCCTAGCCGGTCAAGCTCCTCTGTTCATGGCAAGAACACCGGAGTGGATTGTCATTCCCTTCTCCGGGGGATCTTCCCAACCCAGCGATCGAACCCAGGCCTCCTGCCTTGCAGACGGATTCTTTACTGCCTGAGCCACCAGGGAAGACGTAGGTACCTTTATTCATGTACATCAGAAGCAATATTGTTCTGTATACACAATACCAAAGATAGGACGTTTTTAAAAGACATGCATTGTTCTTTCTCAAATCTAGACCGCTAGATGGAGCACTTGTGTGCCTGAATGCTTGCTCCTCAGTCGTATCTGACTCTTTGTGACCCCATGAACTATAGCTCGCCAGACTCCTCTGTCTGTGGGATTTTCCAGGCAAGAATACTGGAGAGGGCTGCTATTCCCTTTTCCAGGGGATCTTCCCAACCCAGGAATCAAACCTGCATCTCCTGAACTGCAAGGCGGATTCTTTATGTCTGGCCACCAGGAAAGCCGCATGGAGAGTTCCATAAGAGATGGAACTTTGAAGATGCAGATTTGAAATGGAAGATTTCAATTCCCAAGAGAATCTGTATGGAATCAAAGTATTTGCTCATAGTTAAAGGCACTTTAAGTTGGTCTTAGATAAACAAGGTTCTTAGCTAGGCTGATGACTTTCCCCTCCTATTACTTTTTTCTTATTCCCTTTTTAGTACTTTGAAGTTAATTAGACACCTTTTTACATTTTTTTGCACTAAAATCCACATAGTCTTTTATCCAAACTGTGTGGTTGAGGGCAAAGAAGTACTGTCTAGTAACTTTGTATTTTCTTTCAGAAAAGTGAGATGGATAGTCTGAGTTACCTCTCAGGAAAGCTGTGGGGATTTAAGCAGGAAGAGAAGGAAGTTCAAAACGCTTCCCTGATGTCTCAGATGGTAAAGAATCCTCCTGCAATGTAGGAGACCTGGGTTCAATCTCTGGGTCAGGAAGATCCCTTGGAGAAGGAAATGCAATCCACTCCAATGTTTTTGCCTGAGAATCCCGTGGACAGAGGAGCCTGTGAGTAGCAGCCCATGGGGTCGCAAAGAGTAGGACACGACTGAATGACTAACACACACACACAGAGGTATCTTAGACAATTTTCTTCTATTGTAGTCAATGACCACATAACACTGGACAATTCTGAGCTTCAGTTTCTCCGCCCATTCAATGGAGAAAAATACACTCAGCTTTCATGGTTTTTATGAGGACCAGAGGAAATAGCAGCGGCTTGAACATAGCAAGTGACTATTTAATAAATGTCAGTTTTCTTTTCTCCTTTTCCAGTTTATTTTATATTCATTGTCAAGTAATTCAAATACCCATCATAACCAAAAAAAAGGGGGCTAAAGGATTTTGCATTGACAGGCAGACTCTTTACCACTGAGCCACCAGGGAAGCCCTGGCTAAAGGATTTTGAAATCAAACTGCTTGAGTATGAATCCCACTGATCCTTAGCTCTGTGACCTTGGAGAAGTCAGTGTTCTCATTTGCCAGATAGAAGCAATGATAGTACAAACATATGAGATTTTTGTAGGGATTAAATAAGTTTATAAAGCACTTACATAGCACCTGCCACATGTAAATGCTCCCAAAATGTTACCTTTTGAAATAGTAAGGGGGAAATCCCTGGTGGTCCAGTGGTTAGAACTCCTTGCTGCCAATGCAGGGGGCTCGGATTCGATCCCTGGTCAGGGAACTAAGATCCTACAAATGCCACGCAGTACAAAAATTTAGAAAACAAGCAGACAGTAAGAAAAATGAAAAGACTAAAATAGATACTTGGATTAAGCTTAAGATTTAAGATGTCTGAGGAGACTCCTCTAAGGGACCACACTGATAGAAGGATGCAGAGTTTAACAAAAGACAGTATTGAAATCTCACTGTGGAACTGGCCCATGTTTATAATAACTCTTGCTCTGTTATCTGATAAGGCTACTTCTGTGTTACTTCTAAAGGTACCCACTGCTTAGTTGATCTCTGCTCCCTGAAGCCACCCAGCTCAGCCCTGCAGTGGGTCCTTGTGCTCGACCATGAGCTGTTCATCTCATAACCAATGCCACACTGCCCTCACTCTCTCCTTGACTTGACTGTCTTAGCTGTTTTCAAATGGCTGCCCTGTACAAAGGATAGAAATAAAAAGATAGCTGGCTGCAATGCTAGGTCTTGGTGGTGACAGTTCAGATTCTTTTCTGCCAATGGCCCCATCCCAACTGCCCCCGATACACTGTATCCACTGACTTGACTTGCCTCTCTTGTTTTCACTTTCTCCTTGACTTTTCTTAAACCAATTCAGTCCCCAGTTCCTTATATATGTGCTATCAGTAGATGGGAGAGTCCCTTGGACTGCAAGGAGGTCAAGCTAGTCGATCCTGAAGGAAACTCACCCTGAATCTTCATTAGAAGGGCTGATGCTGAAGGTGAAGCTCCAATACTTCGGCCACCTGATGTGAAGAGCTTGACCCATTGGAAAAAGCCCTGATGCTGGGAAAGATTGAAGGCAAAAAGAGAAGTGGGCAGCAGAGGAAGAAATTGTTGGATGGAATCCCTGACTCAATGGACATGAGTTTGAGCAAGCTCTGGAAGATAGTGAAGGACAGGGAAGCCTGGCGTGCCACAGTCCACAGAGTCAAAAAGTTGGACATGACTTAGCAACTGAACAACAAAGATGGATATCATCTTTAAAAAGCTAGTAAAAATCCACGTAATATCTCTTATGAAAAATTCCAACAAATTTTTGAATATTCAAGAATAGTAAAACGATTCTGAAAACTAAGAACACAGAAAGAGACAAAGAATTATAAAGATGTGTGTATTAGTTGCTCAGTCATGTCCGACTCTTTGTGAGCCCATGGACTGTAGCCAGGCCAGGCTTCTCTGTCCATGGGATTCTCCAGGCAAGAATACTGGAGTGGGTTGTCATTCCCTTCTCCAGAGGATCTTCCCAACACAGGGATCAAACCTTGGTCTCCTCAATTGCAGGCAGATTCTTTACCACTTGAGCTATAGGGAAGTCCCTGTAGAACACAGAAAGGGAGAAAGAATTATAAGGATAGAGTAATTTAAACAAACACAGTTTTGACATAGAAACAGATCAATAAAAGAATAAGAAGTCCCCCTCCCTAAATTTACAGATTTATGGAGTTTTAAGGACCCACCCTGAAAACAAAACTATGTCCTCTTCTGTTGTTGATTTGAATATAATTAGTAAGTATGAACATAGAGAGATGGATGTCAAAATGCAAGTTTAGTTGTTTTGGACCTAACAAAAGAACACAATTTTCCACAACTATATAGGGGAACAATATGGCTGCTCAAGCAAAATACAAAATATGTAAACATGCTATCTGAATGAATGTGAAAAAAGTAGTACTTGGAATAAGATTTAAAATAACTATTGCAGTACATTACTTGAACCTGTCTGTCCTGATACTGTCCATAATTTTAAAAGTCATACCATTTTTTTAAACAGGGATACAATATAACAAAATTTCAAAGTTACCTTACAAGTTAACGTCAGGTGTCATTGCAGTTTTCAACTAAAATTTAAAATTGTACATTTAGTTCTTATAACCCACTTTTTGATTACCCCCTAATCCTTTTTGTACATTGCATTGTTTATTTGGCCTTATATTTTCTTTTAATGTTGCTTATTTCTAGAAAAGAAACTTAAAATAGGATGCCATCTTAAGAGAAATAGTAAAAGAATCATGAAGTGTTGCAATTGGTAACTAGAAATATTGGGTTGGCCAAAAAGGTCGTTCGGGTTTTTCTGTAACATTTTATGGAAAACCTGGAGTGTTTTTTGGACAACCCAATTTAATAACATACAATATGAAAGTGTAGAAGCTATATTTACAATGACCACAGGGTGGCATACCAGCATCGTGCATGACATGATACCACATCCAGAGGCTTAGTCACAATACAGTGAAAACCAACTCAAATCATTGTAGGTTGCTCCCTGCAGGAAAGTTGTCCAGAGAAGCCAACTGTTAAACATTATGCTTATTTGTATGCATGCGTGCTCAGTCATGTCTGACTCTTTGTGACCCTATGGACTGTAGCCCTCCAGGCTATTCTCCATGGAATTTTTCAGGTAAGAACACTGGAGTAGGTTGCCATTTCCTTCTATGTTAAATGTACATGTATAAAGCTTTATAGCGCTTTAAAGACATGATTTCAAGGAGAGAAATGATCTAACAAAAGAGCATAATTAAGAAGACTATGGCTATATCTTTGATTAAATTCCTTATAGAATACAGAGGCGGCGGTAAAAAGGCTCTCCTCTTACCCAGGTCTTCTGCATTGCAGGCAGATTCTCTACCATCTGAGCTACAGGGAAGTCCCTATATTCTTCTAGTACACAGGATTCCCAGGTGGCTCAGATGATAAAGAATCTTCCTGCAATGCAGGAGACCCAAGTTCAATCTCTGGGTCAGGAAGATCCCCTGGAGGAGGAAATGGCAACCCATTCCAGTATTCTTGCCTAGAAAATCCCATGGACAGAGGAGCCTGGAGGGCCCCAGTCCATGTACTTGCAAAGAGTTCGACCCAACTGAAGCAACTTAACACACACACTTCTAACACAGACTCATATTTTATATCCAATTGCTATAGGAATTTATAGTTAGGATGGTCCAGAATTTAGACTACTTTCTTCATGATATATAAAAGGGCATGCTTTCTCAGAAGAACATTCTAGGTATATACTCCATCTGATTTTACCTATCCATCTATTCATTCAACTAACACTTATGGAAATGCCCACAATATGCCAGCCACTGAGAATACAGTGATGGTCAGGACAGATGCAACCACTGGTGTAGTTGATAATTTCAGAGATGTTCTTTATCCTTCACTAAGTAACCAGGATTTTTCCTCTCCCTTACATTTCCTTACTTCTCCCACTTGATCCTTGGAAGGAAAGCTATGATAAACAGACTGTATATTCAAAACAGAGACATCACTTTGCCAACAAAGGTTTGTATAGTCTAAGTGATGGTTTTTCCAGTAGTCATGTACAGATGTGAGAATTAGACCTTAAAGAAGACTGAATGATTTCAAATTGATGCTTTCAAATTGTGGTGCGGGAGAACTCTTGAGAGTCCTTTGGACAGCAAAGAGATCAAATCAGTCAATCCTAAAGGAAATTCATTGGAAGGACTGAATATTCATTGGAAGGACTGATACTGAAGCTGAAACTCCAGTACTTAGGCCACCTGATTCGAAGAGCTGACTCACTGGAAAAGACTCTGATGCTGGGAAAGATTGAAGGCAAAAAGAGAAGAGGGCGACAGAGGATGAAATGGTTAGGTAGCATCACTGACTCAAGGGGCATGAATTCGAGCAAACTCTGGGAGATCATGAAGGATAGGGAAGCCTGGTGTGCTATAGTCCATGGGGTTGGAGAGTGTCGGACATGACTTAGCGACTGAACAGCATCCACAACCTCTCCCCTTCCTTTTTTAAGGCAGCATAAATCCAACCGCATCTGAGAGTTAGAGGTCAGTTTTCAACTCTTAGTTGAATTATTTCCTTCTCTGCTTCAACCCCTGCCCCCCGCCCTCCATATTGGATGGAGAAATGGGTTCAGAAGGAAGTAGCACCGAGCTTTTTAAAATGACTCGTCTCTACCAAAATATTGCCCTCTCAGGTATTATGCTTAAAATTCATGTGTCATTAAAAGCACAACTTTATCTATAGTTGAGCCATGTATTCAAATTATGTTATGCTATGCTAAGTCACCTAGGTGAGGTCTGACTCTTTTGTGACCCCATGGACTGTAGCCTGCTAGGTTCCTCTGTCCATGGGATTTCCCAGGCAAGAATACTGGAGTGGATTGCCATTCCCTCCTCCAGAGGACATTCCGGACCCAGGGATCAAACCAGTGACTCTTACATCTCCTGCATTGGCAGGCGGGTTCTTTACTATTAGCGCCACCTGGGAAGTCCATGGTTTTGATTATTTTTGAGTTCCAAGAGTACTGGGAGTAACTAGGTTGCAAACATATGGCATCTGCTGCCCAGAGTGGGGTTTCTTGGAAGCGATGGGGGGATAACTAAAGTTTCTGTAGAATATGAAATCTAGGATATTTGTAACATTTTCAGAAGGTGTGCACCTCAATTTGATCACTAAAACGCCTTCAGATAGTTTTGAAAGTTTATATGCTGTACAGGTTCTGAAAGTCCCTTGGACAGCAAGGAGATCAAACCAGTCAATCTTAAGGGAGGTCAATTCTGAATATTCACTGGAAGGACTGATGCTGAAGCTGAAGTTCTGGTATTTTGGTCATCTGATGTGAACAGGTGACTCACTGGAAAATTCCCTGATGCTGGGAAAGATTGACGGCAGAAGGAGAAGAGGACGTTAGAGGATGAAATGGCTGGACAGCATCACTGATGCAATGAACATGAACTTGGGTAAACTCCAGGAAGGCCTGGAGTGCTGCAGTCTATGGGGTAACAAAGAGTGGGTGACTGAACAACAGGTTCTTTTGTTTCTGTTTTGTCTAGTGATGTAATTGGTGTTATTTTAATCTTTCATCTTAGGTTGATTTAATCTTTTAATGTTTGCTTTGGGAAATATATGGAAGAAATTCAAGGCACTGACCTTTATTGATTTGACTAGGTTAGGCCCATAATAGATTTGTGAGAGTAGCTCCTTATGATGTCAACTGTGGAGTTTTCCCATCTGTGTAATTTGAAACTCATTAAAGAAGGTGATAGTGGTAAAGAACCTGCCTGCCAAAACAGGAGACATGAGACAAGGGTTCAATCCCTGGGTCGGGAAGATCCCCTGGAGGAGGAAATCGCAACCCACTCCAGTACTCTTGCCTGGAGAATCCCGTGGACAGAAGATTCTGGCGGGCTACAGTCCATGGGGTCGCAAAGAGCTGGACATGACTGAAGTGGCTTAGCACACAGCACAAAGAAAGATTTAATGAACATTTTATCTTTTATACAGAAATACTCTGTAATATGGCCTGGAAATGTATGAATCATGTGGATAGTAACTTGTATAAATCAGACAACAAAGAAATCTGTAGCTGACTCTGCTGGCAAATATTCTATTTTATATTTTACCCAATAGTGGGAAAGAATGCACTCTACAAAGAGGAATTGCATGGAAATATTGATTAGTATGTTTCTTTCATGCTTTTTCAAGGAAACTGTCTGAATTCTAAAATAATTCTCAATGGGTAATAAGACATTCATAAGTACTTTCCATATTGAAAAAAAAAAAAAAGAAAATCATGTTTACTAGAAGTTAGTGACCACATTGCATATAGCTCAGTACTGTGCTGTGCTGCTCAAGACTTTTTTCCGCATATTTCTCTGAAAAGCTACTATTCTGATTTTACTTTACTGATTCAATTAGGAAAGAGATGTTTGTGTTTCTGTTGCACTGAAGTGAAAGGGAGTTTATAGCTGAAAAGATGAGCTGAGCCTAACCTTACCTCTAGTCTCCACTTGTCTCTAGACTTGGTGGATTTCAGACACCTTGAATTTTGAGGGGGTAGGCTGATCATCATGCTGGGTGAAATGTTTAAATTAGCTATCAATTAAAAATATTTTTAAATAAATTTTATTTATTTACAATAAATAATACATGAATTCATTCTCAGTATGAAAATGTTTTTCAAAACTATTGATAAAGTAAAAATCTCTCCTTATTTACCCAGAAGTAATTGCTGTAATCTATTTCATTTATCATCCTAACCAGCCTTTTGTGTGTGAGCATACATGTATAGGAACATTTATAAATATAGTGTTGTTTTGTGTACTTATTTAAATATAGAGTATACATCAACATTTTGTTTTGCGATATTTCAGCTTCAGTTTATCACTTCATAATGTGTCTTGGAGATAATCCCATGTCAGTTTACACAGAATTGCCTCATTAAACTGCTGCTTAGTATTTTATTCTATGGACATATTATAATTAATTCCAACATTCCTTTACCAGGGGCTATTCACATTGCTGTGCTATTTTTGCTACCACAGATTATTTTCATGAATCTCCTAGAATAAACTTGTTTTAATATTATTTAGGTATAGATAATAAGGTCAAAGGGCTTTCCAGGTGGCTCAGTGGTAAAGAATTCTCATGCCAAACAGGAGACGTGCAGGAGACATGGGTTCGATCCTTGGGTTGGGAAGATCCCCTGGATAAGGAAATGGCAACCCACTCCAGCATTCTTGCCTGGGAAATCCCATGGACAGAGGAGCCTGGAGGGCTACAGTCCATGGGGTTGCAAAGGGTCAGACACGACTGAGTGACTAAACAACAACGCCAACAACAATAAGCCCAAAAGATCAGGGAGATGAGTGCCATTGCACTCACAGACTGCAAGAGAAGGGGGTTGCCTTGTCATGCGTGGCCACACGGAAAAGCCCTGGGGTGGGTCAGGAGGCAGAGGGAAACAAGGATCCTTGGGCAAGAAGTTTTATTATTTTCATCAGCCAGGAGCAAGAAGGAGTTGCAGGGTAAGCAGGTTTAGCATAGGCTAGTTGAGTAATTTCAACAGACTCTGGGGCATAGGGCACCCTGAGTTGTTTGGTACCTGGCCTTGGGGTGATTAAAACAGTGGAGTGACCCTGAGTGTAAGGCTTGATAAAGGAGGCTGTTGGGGGTACAGGCTCTAGATGGGTTTGCATTTAAAAACCATGCTCAGTAGACAAGCTATTTATTCTCTCTGGGGATTTGCTTGCCTTGGAAGAGCAGGGAGGGAGTTAGTCCTTCTAATGTCAGCAAGTGCCCAGATGCCAGAATATCAGAACACAGAAAATGAAACGTCTTTTATTTAAATATCCTCCATTTTAGCACCCTGTGCAAGCTTTCTGGGCTTCCCTGGTAGCTTAGCTGGTCAATAATCCACCTGAGATACAGGAGACCCTGGTTCAATCCCTGGATTGGGAAGATCCCCTGGAGAAGGAAATGGCTACCCACTCCAGTACTCTTGCCTGGAGAATCCCATGGAGAGAGGAGCCTGGGCTCACAAAAAGTAGCAGATACGACTTGCATAGGTGAAAACAGATCAAAGATATTGTATGTTAATCGTGTTAAATTCTAGTAATGGTTTTGAAATTTTGTATATAAGATTGCTATCAAAGCAGTTGAATAATCTCTTTATTTGAAAATAGGACTGAATCTAAAGAGTGAATAAAGCAGAACCTTCCTCCCAAAGCGAGGGGATGAAATGTGAGCTCACAAATTGCTGGAGATCAGTGAGTGTGCTGTTTGCTCTTCGATTCCTAATGGTCTTATCAATAAAATGGGAAAGAGAGTCATAGAGAAAGCAGGTCTGTGTAGACAATGGAGCAGATTTATTTTGGGCAACTGGCAAAAATGGATATTTCTGGATGCATGGTGTTCACAGCGTGGATGGTTGGAGATATTAAATCATTGACTAAATCCTTGGGAAGGACTTTAGCATATATGTGTGTGTGCATAGTCGCTCAGTTGTGTCCAACTCTCTGTGACCCCATGGTCTGTAGCCTGCCAGTCTTCTCTGTCCATCAGATTTTCCAGGTAAGAATACTGGAGTGGGTTGTCGATTCCTTCTCCAGGAGATCTTCCCCACCCAGGGATCAAACCTGCATATCCTGCATTGGCAGGCAGGTTCTTTACCACTGCACCACCTGAGAAGCCCTTTAAGCTGCATACACTGAGCAATGCCCATATTCTTGTGTGACCTGCTTAGAGACTGGTATGCCCCATTGTCTTCAGCCCTCAATTTACAGCTTCTCTGCTTTGGGATTGGTCTGCTCTTCAATACTTGGTGCTACTAGAAAGACACATATTGTCAAAAAGCATTCTGCTTCTCCAGGCAGATGTATTTTTTCTCATTGAGCAAAGCTGTGGATAAATGAAATATTATCATACTTTTGAGGTTGTATGGATGTGAGAGTTGGACCATAAAGAAAGCTGAGCACCAAAGAATTGATGCTTTTGAACTGTGATATTGAAGAAGACTCTTGAAAGTCCCTTGGACTGCAAGGAGATCCAACCAGTCAATCCTAAAGGAAACCAGTCCTGAATATTCATTGGAAGGACTGATGCTGAGGCTGAAACTCCAATACTTTGGCCCCTTGAAGCGAAGAACTGACTCATTTGAAAAGACCCTGATGCCGGAAAGATTGAAGGCAGGAGAAGGGGATGACAGAGGGTGGGATGGTTGGATGGCATCATCGACTCAATGGATATGAGTTTGAGCAAGCTCTTGGAGCTGGTGATGGACAGGGAAACCTGGTGTACTGCAGTCCATGGGGTCGTAGAGTCAGGCACAACTGAGCGACTGAACTGAACTGATTTTGAGGTGGTATTAGTGAATCCACAGCCTGATATAATTTGCAAGCTGATCAATCATTCTTAAATGCAATGCAGTATAATACCATCTCATATGGGTGTCTTGATTTACTATTTCAATGGAGAACAGTGTGGAGATTCCTTAAAAAACTGGAAATAGAACTGCCATATGACCCAGCAATCCCACTGCTGGGCATACACACCGAGGAAACCAGAATTGAAAGAGACACGTGTACCCTAATGTTCATTGCAGCACCATTTACAATAGCCAGGACATGGAAGCAACCTAGATGTCCATAAGTGGATGAATGGATAAGAAAGCTGTGGTACATATACACAATGGAATATTACTCAGCCATTAAAAAGAATGCATTCGAATCAGTTCTAATGAGGTGGATGAAACTGGAGCCTATTATACAGAGTGAAGTAAGTCAGAAAGAAAAACACCAATACAGTATACTAATGCATATATATGGAATTTAGGAAGATAGTAATGATAACCCTATATGCGAGACAGCAAAAGAGACATACATGTAAAGAACAGTCTCTCGGACTCTGTGGGAGAAGGCGAGGGTGGGATGATTTAAGAGAATAGCATTGAAACATGTATATTATATGTGAAACAGATCACCAGTCAAGGTTTGATGCATGAGACAGGGTGCTCGGGGCTGGTGCACTGGGATGATCCAGAGGGATGGGATGGGGAGGGAGGTGGGAGGGGGGGCTCAGGAAGGGGAACACATGTACACCATGGCTGATTCATGTCAATGTATGGCAAAACCACCACAATATTGTAAAGTAATTAGCCTCCAATTAAAATAAATGAATAAATTTTTTCATAAAGGGGGGAATGGCAGGGCTGTGCTTATACTATTTACACTTTCTGTTTCTCTTTCTTTCTCTCTCTCTTCCCTTTTCTGTTTAACAATGATCAGAACTGACCTATCTGGAAGGTTGTGCTCACTATGAAATTTCTGATCAGAAAAGTGTATACACATAGGTGAGCATTTAAATGAAAAAAAAATTTTTTTGCTAATTATATATTTTCTTTTTCTTTTTTTTTTATTTCAACTACAGAGGGCAGGTCTTTATTCCCAATCCCGATCCCCCCTCCCACCTCCCTCTCCACCCGATTCCTCTGGGTCTTCCCAGTGCACCAGGCCGGAGCACTTGTCTCATGCATCCCACCTGGGCTGGTGATCTGTTTCACCATAGATAGTATACATGCTGTTCTTTTGAAATATCCCACCCTCACATTCTCCCACAAAGTTCAAAAGTCTGTTCTGTATTTCTGTGTCTCTTTTTCTGTTTTGCATATAGGGTTATCGTTATCACCTTTCTAGATTTTCTTTTTCTTTTTAAATCTTAATTTCAGGTGAGTTTGTGATTCAACATGAACCTTCCCTTCAGGATCCAAATATATTTTGGTCTTTATCTGTTGCTAGCACCCGTTATCTCTGACTCCTAGGTTGCTACATCTACTTCTTAGCTATACAACTATGAGATGATTGTGTTTGTCTTATGATGATATTTGACCTGACCTTACTAGCATCAGCAAATTGATACATCATTAAAAAAAAATTTATCAAGGTCATAAAATAGAAAGAAGTTAGTGAGAACTCACAAGTGGAAAGCAAACACAAGAGACTGTTTCATTACTTGTATGTTCAGTGTTCCAAGAACAATGACTAAATATTATTAGTTCTGGGAGGGGAGTTCTAGAGGGAGGTGATATATGTATAGGCATAGCTGATTCTGTATCTATTCCACCTGAGACAAAGAGCCGACTCATTGGAAAAGACCCTGATGCTGCGAAAGATCGAAGGCAAAAGGGAAAAGGGGCAGTAGAGAATGAGCTGGTTAGATAGCATCACCGACTCAGTGGACATGAATTTAAACAAATTCCAGGAGATAGTGCAGGGCAGAGGAGCCTGGTGTGCCACAGTCTATGGGGCAGCAAAGCATCAGACACAACTTGGCAACTGAGCAACAACAATCATAGCTGATTCACTTTGTTGTGCAGCAGAAATTAACACAACATTGTAAAGCAGTTATACTCCAATAAAAAATATCACTAGTTCCTCTGAGAAATTTATAAGCAAATAAGGACTATGACACAAATAAAAATATGAAGCAAATTAAAATAAGGGTTGGGCAAAGTCTTACGTGCAATCTAGTGTAGCAATTAAAAACATGGATTCTGTCTGGATCAAAGAGCCTTCAAGTGTTAGGTCTGAGCTCCAAAATTTATGGACAAATATAACCTACGTTTCAATTTATTTACTTATAATATTGGATATGGTAATAGCAGTTGCTTCCCAAGGTTATCAAGATTAGATTAAACAATAAAATGGCTAAAAGCACTTAGATAATGCTTTGGGCACAGAACCCAAGTTTACTAAGAAATAAGATTTGATATTGATGATTGGTTTCAAGGATGGGCATGCGACACTGAAACCAAGGTCATGACTATCATTTCTATAGAGCCCATGGTGAAAGTAAATTATATCTGGAAGAAAGATCTAAAATTAAGAAATAAAGTGAAGGTCAATTATCAGGTAGGTAGAGGGAAACGTCATAGTCAGTCTGATAAAGCCAAGCAGAGTGAAGTGTTGAAATTAAGTTAATTGCTGGATGACAGAAAGAAAGGTGTGAAGTGTTGGCTGGACCTAGACTTGAGGTCATGGTTAAACACCAAGATCAGCAATTGACAGAAGGAAATGAGGAAGTAGGAAGTTGAGGCAATTGGCAAATTGTGGGCCAGACTCACTCTTGCTATCAGACTACAGCTGGCTGGCAAGGGTCTTCATTAGTATTTTTACATATAAAAAACCCCCATCATTATAAAAGTTTAAACAATGCAAAAGAGTAAAAAGAAAAAAAGGTGGCTTTATACATCCCCACTACAATTTTGTTTCAGAAAAAAGTCACTGGCAAAATATTGATTATAGCTTCAGATATTTTCTGAAATGGCTCTCTAGATAGATAGATTATATATAAATAGCTAAGTAGTATATAACATGACATAAAATATATAATAAATTATATATAAAATATATATATAATATTTTATAGATATATATTATAAAGTAGCTATATATACAGACAGAAGATTTCTTTCATGTAGAAAATGTGATCATAGTAACCTTTATTTTTCATTTAACAATATTGTTTGAATATCTTTTCACATGCATTTCATATACATACCATATATATATATATGTATATATGTTTTAAATGACTGAATTATATTGGTGGTTTGTAATTATTTAACCAGTTAGATCAATATTTATGTTGTTTCCAGTATTTTGCTGTTATCAACTGTGCTCCAATAATTTCTACTTATTTGTTTATTTACCTACTCATGCAGTAACACATATAGGTTAAATTTTAAGTATAAGATTTCTGAATGAAACATTAGGTGCCCTTTGATAGATCAAACAACTTACCATCTAAAAATTGTATAGCTTTGAATTCCCCAATGGTATCAGAGAATAGCTGTTTCCTATATCCTTATTGACATCGTATACATAAACAAATGATAACATCTAGATTAATAACTTCAAATATTTTTTTGGTTACAGTATAACATGCCTAAGGAAAATATGCCAATTTCAAGTATGTATATTGACAAGTATTTGTAAAGAGAACACACCTTGTAACTAAAGTCATCTCAATAAATAGCACATAAATAATACATTACACTGCCCTGAAGGAGAGGCTTCCCTGGTAGCTCAGCTGGTAAAGAATCCACCTGCAATGCAGGAGACCTTGATTCGATTTCTGGGTCAGGAAATTTCCCTAGAGGAGGGATAGACTACCCACTCCAGTATTCTTGCCTGGAGAATCCCATGTCAGAGGGGCCTGGTGGGCTATAGTCCATGACGTCACCAAGAGTCAGACATGACGGAGTGACTAAGAACCCACACCCTAAAGGAATCCTTGTGTCCTTCCTATGCATTAACTTCCATTGTTCCTACATACATGTCTTTCTACGATGCTTTTTTTTTTATTACCATTTTAAACTTTATATAAAATATAATAAAACAATATAGGCTCTTCTTTGATTTCTTTCACTGAACATTTTATATGAAGATTATAGTGGAATCTTCATTTTTACTGTTGTATAATATTTCATTCACCTATATATTCTGCAAAAATTTATTCACCTGTTTTCCTGTTGACAGACATTTGAGTTACTTATAGATTGGAATATTTCAAGTAAGGCTACTAATCACTGCACTTGCCCCATTGGACACATATCTTACATTACCATTTTATCTACAGGTTAAGTCTAAGATTGCTACGTCATAGAGTATGGATGTGTTCAGTGTTTGTATACAGCCCAAGCAATTTTCCAGGGTTCTTGTAGCAATTTGCACAATAAGAATTAAGGCCAGAGAGACTGAGCAATTTTCGCAAAGTTATGTGATTGGGAAGTGACAGAATATGGATTTTTTAAATAGGAGAGATAGGTTGCAAAAACAGATTTCTTTTTCCCCCTACACTCCTCAAGTTCAACCCTCCATCAAATATGGAAGACAGTGCTATGGTTAACTCCCTCAACTTGAGTTTAAGTTCATAGATCATGGATTCTTAAAAATCGAAACAAACTGACACTTATTGCAGGTGAAAACAACTTTTCCGCTGCCTGCCTTCTTTCCCTTATGTACCAATGGGTTTCAATAGTAAAATGGTGAAACTGGGCGTTTTTTAAAAACTGAGTTATAGTTGATGTACAACATTATATAAGTCAATTATGTAACCATTATTTTAAATAACTATAAATGCAGTATATTTTTTAGAATTTATGAATTACTATGCTATACATCTAAACCAGAATTTGAATGAAGCAATCTGGCTTTGAATTCCTGACTTTTAATCAAGCCTCTACTCTAAACTTCTTTAGACATTTTCATTTATAGTCCACAGCAGGTGCTATTGTTTCTCCTGATGAATCCCTTTTGTTCCTTACTGCTTCTCCTGTGGATCTTAGTTTTCTATGCTTTTTTTTTTTTTTTTTTTTTACTTTCCATGAAAACTTTTTGAGTTTGATCCACTTCTACTTTGATCTCATCTCATTCTGTTTTCTCCTAAAGACTCTCATTCACAATGACTCCCACTCATTTTTCACCTTAATTGACTTCTTGGTATTTTCTTCTATTGATGTCACTGAGACCTTTTTGGTGACTTTTTAGTCTTTTTTCTCCTGCAGGCTCCTTGATTTCTTCTATATCTTAATTCTTGGTTCTCTCCAGGAATTCTTTCGGCTGACTTCTTTCTCCTTTCTTCTTTGATAAACACTGCATTCTATCTCATTAATTGCCATGGCTTTAAGTACCTACATATATGTAACTCCCAAATATTTAATTTCACCCTTAAGTATAATCCTGAAATATATAATAGTATATTGATTCCAATAATATCTGTTGAGTATTGTACCTATTTTCCAGGTACAAGTGAGGCACTAGTCATTTCCACCTGGATCTTATGTTATATAAGATCTTATATCTTATATTAAACCCTAACCTCACCACATCTTCTTTCAAATCTGCTTTTTTAAAAAATTCCTTGAACCACCTATCCTGGTGAATCTGAGTGTCACTAGTTGCATAGGCCAAAAAAGAAAAAGTAAAATTAACCTTCAAAATCCCAACTTACTTTTAATTCTATCATCTTTATTCTATTTCTGAAATATCTCTTTGAGAATTATTCTTTCTTTATTTCAGTTATCACTGTCCTAAGTCAGGCCCTCACTATGTATTTCTAGGAGAATTAGAAAAGAACACTTTCTTTTCAAAACAGTTAGCAATGTAATCTTTCTAACATAGTAATTTAATAATCTTATCTTCTGTGTGATATTTGTTAATTGTCTTCAATTTCATAAAGTATAATTTGTACCACTTTCTTTGCATGGTACCTGAGGTTTTCTCACTGGGTTTTATCATTTGGTCTCTACTAACATGTCCTTTTTCCCTTCCACTTCAAGTCTCTTCTCTCTTAAAACTGGGTGATTCAGAAATATTGAACTCCATTCAATGTCCCCAGTATGGTAAGTTATCTCACCAAATAGGTGCCTGCTTTGTACACATTTTCTCTTCCTAAAATGTGCTCATTATCCAACCATCCACCGGACAATTCTACTTCTGTTGAAAATTATGTTCCCTGTGAAGCCTGCCCTGATTTCTACAGGCAGACTCGATTTGTACGTTTTGACTGTTTCCCACTTAATTTGTATGTCTTGTCCTAAGGAATATTTGCATTATAATTGTCTCTATGTATATGTTTCTAAATGAGGTTGTAATCTTCTTGTGGCCATAAATTTTATCTTTGCAACCCAATGCCTAGCATAATTCCAGAAATAAGAAGACACTTGATTACTTATGCTATGAAAGAATAAAAGTGAGAAATGGGTAAAACTGACTCTGACATTGGAAATATAAAGTATGGTTGTTAAAGAAAGTAAATTTTGAGGGAAAGATGAGAAGCCCAATTTTGGAAATTTGGATTTTAAGATTCTTGTGAATGTCAGTTATAAAGAATTGAGAATTTAACTGATGTCTCTGGTTTTATAACCTAGGGCATAAATAGTTCCCTAGTACTAAAACAAAAGGCGATTCTTGAACACTCACCTTCTGTTTGATAGCAAAAGTTCCAGTTTCTATTTTTTAAGACACTTGTTCACCACAGAATTTGGAGATGGAATGTTCTGGGAGAGATTAACATGACACCTGAGTGCCAAGCTGTGGGATGGGTTTGACAGCTGCCTCTGCTGAAGGCTGAAATACTCTGAACAGCTCAGATGTTCTTTGACGGAAGAACATCCCAGTCCTCTAGTTCTCCCTCAATCAAGAGAATTTCATTCCAAAAACTAACTTGGGCTTTTGGGTTTGCAAGTTTTTATATCCCTTACACTGGAGAAGTACTGAATTCAGAGAGGAACAGTGTCTTTGGCAGAGATACTTTATTGTGGGGAAGGAACATTGTTACTGCAAATCCCTGTCCCTGATAGTGAAGCAGCATTTGTGATGAAGCAGGATCTCTGAGGATCATATCCAAAGAGATGCGGGAAGTGGGAATAAATGTCCTCATCATGACAGCAATTCTGTCTTAAAGATTCAGTGAAGCAGACAAAGTTAAAAAAAGGATATAAAAACAATCAGGGGATTTATTTTCACAGAAGTAAAAAGAAAAATAAAAGACTTTAAGGAGAGAGAAATATATACTAATATAAAAATATTATATAAAAGTTTAATATAATATAAACTTTAAATAAAATATATATATTTATAAAATTTTGTAGCTGTTTATAAATATATTATTAATATAAATTTATACAAAGTTAAATATAAGTACATTAAAAGTAATATTAAAAGTTTCAAAAGGTTAGCCTTTTCTAATAAACAAGTAATCTAGTGAGTTAAAAAAATAGTTTCAAAAGGTTAAGGATTAAAAAGACTAAGAGAAATATTGCTGCTTGATAATCAGGGATAAAGTGGGACCTCTGTCGGGGGTAATTTTGGGACAGTTTTCAAGTGAATGGCTGTTGTAATAAGAACAGTGGGTTAGAAAAGTTCCTAGAAGTTTCTTTTTTCAGTCTAAAGGATATTTAATATTTTGGCTTTAAATTGAGGAATTAGTGAAGATTGCAAATGTAAGGAAAGGGAAACAAAATTGTAAAAACAAAATACTAGAGGCTGCAGAAGAAAAGAAGATCAAAATCACAGCTAGGCAATTTAACTTAAAATAGGAAAAGATATACTTTTCTTTTTTTCCGATGAGAAAAATATTTGCTAACCTTAACATTTAACACTTTAATTCAACAAATATTTATTATTGGTAACTTTCCAGATACCATGTCTTCGTGGATTGCTGGAGATCATAAAATGAATGAGACACATTTTCTACTCTGTAGGATATTTGCAGTCTTATATATATAACACATGCAGGCTGTTAAGTATGATAACACTTATAAGATATGTTCTAGCTACATCAACAATTTACAAAGGTCTTAACAGACTTATGGACACAGGGGGAGCAGGTAGGAAGGAGAGGGTGGGATGAATGGAGAAAGTTGCATGGAAACATATACACTACCATATGGAAAATAGATAGTCAGTGGGAATTTGCCGTATGACTCAGGGAACTCAAACTGGGACTCTGCGACAACCTGGAGGGGTGGGATGGAGTGGGAGGGAGACTCGAAAAGGAGGGGACATAAGTATACCTCTGGCTGATCCATGTTGATGTATGGCAGAAACCAACACAACATTGTAATTATTATTCAACTAAAAATAAATAAATTAAAACAAAGAATCACAGCTCTCTGTTCCAGTTCAAAATATTAAAAGAAAAATTGACAAAAGTCTTGATTTAAATTTTTCCTGATTTGCAGGCAGGGCGAGGAGAGAGTGTGGTCAGGGAAGATTTATTATCTTAGTATCATCAGAAGAGTCATGTAACATCTTGAATTTTCATGCAAAGGAGAGACAAACTTTCTTCTACTGAAAACATGTTAAAGAGATGAAAATGAATGATCCTATTCCAATGAGTTTCCACATTTTTTTTTAAACATACTAGTTATAGACCCTTGGTGTCTAAGCACATCCAGTGATAAGAAACTAATTTTCCCTTAAAGAACTCAATCTTCTGTCTCAAGTTTTAATAACCTCAAGAAACTTAATTTTATATTATTCTAAGATAATTAAAATTTATCTGAGAAAATGTTAAATCTTAAGTTATCAAAGGTAATTTAAATATTTGTAAGAAATTATTTTACATTATTTCATATTAATTTCAAAATATCCTCCTTTTTTAGATCAATAGCTCTTTTAGTACCTTCCAGAACTGTTATATGCAGGCTTGTTCTTTGTTCTACATAATCAAGAAAAATTATCATGCTTAGTCATACTATTTTCTTTCCAAGTTGAATCCCCTTAATTCATTCAATGATTGCTTGCATGATATTATTTTCTGACCCACACATTATTCTGATAATTTTTAGTTTTAAGATTTCACAGTCCATTCAAATTATGAACTCAAGTGCATTCTGGATAACTCACTTCTGAGTTTGAAGTTAGTTTCGGTCTCTCACTGGCAGCTGCTTTCATGTTTCAAGCTGTGTAAGATAACTTATATCAGTCATTTTTGACCCCCTGTTGTTCTTTCATCTCATGATTATATTGCTGTTATTTAACCTTTCATTTCCTGATAACTTGATTGGTTTACTCTATAGGAAAGGGGCCTGGAGTCACTGACATTGGACAGCTTGAACAATGTTGTATTGGGTCAGAAAACAGAGCCATAGTTCAGAACAAAACAGTTCAAAAAGAAGACAATAATTAATACTTAAAACTAATGGTTGGAGAGAATGAACAATTATTTTAAAGAACCTGACCAATTTACGGTTTTCCATTGAAGAACTTGACCAGCCCTTGAACTCAACAGGCTGGCTGAGGCCCAAACGGCAAATCAGACATGGATGAAGGTGTCCAAACCAAGGGCTTCAAAGGTGATATTGATCTGTTTTGTCTTACAAAGGAGTGTGCCTGGGGCTCCTGCAGCATCAGGAGAGGGATGCCATCGCTTCTACCAAGATGCTGCTGCCCCTTCTCCTGACGGCCTTGCTGGGCCTGAGCCCCACTCAGGGCACTGAAAATACTAAGAGCGTGAAATGGGGATCATACAAGGGGTGCTGGATTCATGGAAAAGACTAGAGTTGGACTGGCCCTTCTCAGAAATTATTTTTTTTTTTAAATTTCCTAAGGGTAAGTGAATGAAAGAGGAGACCATATTAGTTTCTATCTTCTACCAATTGCAAATATCTCTGAAAGCTGCTCTGCTGCTTAGTTACTCAGTCGTGTCCAACTCTGTGAACTCATGGGCCGTAGCCCACCAGGCTCCTCTGTCCATGGGATTCTCTAGGCAAGAATACTGGAGTGGGTTTCCATTCCCTTCTCCAGGGGATCTTCCTGACCCAGGGATCAAACGCGAGTCTCCCATACTGCAGACAGATTCTTTACCATCTGAGCTAATCCTAAATCAGCATCTTAACTGGATGAGATGTGCTGTTTTTAGATATATGGACTTTCAGTTATGCACTCTGCTCGTATGAAGAATCTCACTTGAGTGAAAATTCTATTATATTTTCTTGTGAAATGTTTTGTCAGTATATAGAAGCAACCTAAGTTGAGAAAATAAAAATATTAAACAAATACATGAAATTCCAATAGATTATCTGAGTTTAAACCTGTTTCCACATAGTGAGATGAAGTTGCTAATCAGGGATAAGGTAATCCCAAAATGGTCATTTTAGATTTCTTTGAAACACATGTTGGTTTTAATAACCAATACAATAATGTATTGTATTGATACAATAATGTATCAAAGTGTACTTTATGGTAAAATTCTTTGTCCCTCAAACTCTACACTTTGTGATAGTTTGATACTAGGTGAAGAATAACAGTAAACCTCTGAGGAAAAATAACTTTTTAAAAAAATATATATGTATTGCAATTTACTTTATGCCTGGCCTATAAATATATTATGTCATAAATTATTCACTACAACAATTTGAAGTAGATATTATCACTCACATTTTACATGTGAAGAGTAACTTTAGAATTTATACACTTTGCAGTTTGTATAATTAGCAAGTGACAAAACTGAATTGCAGACTCAACCCTGTCAGAGTTCAAAGCCAGTGATCTTTCTCCTTCACTCTGTGACCTCTCTTTTAGCTTTTATTTCTTCTGAAATGACTTGGAATTGTCTTAAGTATGTTGACTATTTTCAAGTTAATGTCTCCCTTCCACATGTCAGTTCCTTTGCTTCATGTCTCTTCTTTTTCCCAAATAGATTTCCTTTCTGAGTTCTGTTCCTAATTCACACAGTTGTCAAATGCAGCACTGTAGTCTACTCAAGCACCATGCTTTGTTGCTCTGAGTATTCCATGAAACATTCGTTCATCAAAATGTGAATAACTTTCAAGTAAAAATATAACTTAAAAGATTATTAAATGTACCTTGCATGCCCAATACCACCAAAACAATCTGTCATTGAGGCAAAGATGAGTTCACTCTTAATTTTTGTCTTAAAAATAAAGGGCAAAATTGGAGTCTTTAGAAATAAGGTTTGGGGATCTGGTTTAAGGACAGCTTTATTAGGAATAGTTAAGATTCATGATTTAAAAATTTTAAAAGCAAGGGATCTGAGTCACTGTGGACAGTTTTAGTTCATTTCAGTCCCTCAGTCGTGTCCGACTCTTTGTGACCTCATGGGCTGCAGCACTCCAGATGTTTGAGCATCTCCTGGAGTTTGCTCAAACTCATGTCCATTGAGTCGGTGATGCCATCCAACCATCTCAGCTTCTGCCATCCCCTTCTCCTCCTGCCTTCAATCTTTTCCAGCATCAGGGTCTTTTCCAATGAATCAGTTCTCATCAGGTGGCCAAGGTATTGGAGTGAAGAGTCTTAGAGAGTAAACAATTGATATCATTAAAAAGTTGAGCAAATTAAAGTTTGCTTTAATTGGTTTTGGGCAAGTTTCTGAAATAAACAATAATTATTTGAAATATTTATCTCTCTGGGCAAGAGTTTTCTGGAGCAGGAAAGATATTCCCATTTGAATGCAGAGTTCCAAAGAATAGCAAGGAGAGATAAGAAAGCCTTCCTCAGTGATCAATGCAAAGAAATAGAGGAAAACAACAGAATGGGAAAGACTAGAGATCTCTTCAAGAAAATTAGAGATATCAAGGGAAAATTTCAGGCAAAGATGGGTTCAATAAAGGACAGAAATGGTATGGACCTAACAGAAGCAGAAGATATTAAGAAGAGGTGGCAACAATACACAGAACTATGCAAAAAAGATCTTCACAACCCAGATAATCACAATGGTGTGATCACTCACCTAGAGCCAGACATCCTGGAATGTGAAGTCAAGTGGCCTTAGAAAGCATCACTACGAACAAAGCTAGTGGAGGTGATGGAATTCCAGTTGAGCTATTTCAAATCCTGAAAGATGATGCTGTGAAAGTACTGCACTCAATATACCAGCAAATTTGGAAAACTCAGCAGTGGCCGCAGGACTGGAAAAGGTCAGTATTCATTCCAATCCCTAAGAAAGGCAACCTGAAAGAATGTTCAAGCTACCGCACAATTACACTCATCTCACACGCTAGTAAAGTAATGCTCAAAATTCTCCAAGCCAGGCTTCAGCAATATGTGAACCATGAACTTCCAAATGTTCAAGCTGATTTTAGAAAAGGCAGATGAACCAGAGATCAAATTGCCAATATCCGCTGGATCATTGAAAAAGCAAGAGAGTTCCAGAAAAACATCTATTTCTGCTTTATTGACTATGCCAAAGCCTTCGACTGTGTGGATCACAATAAACTGTGGAAAATTGTGAAAGAGATGGGAATACCAGACCACCTGACATGCCTCTTGAGAAACCTGTATGCAGCTCAGGAAGCAACAGTTAGAACTGGACATGGAACAACAGACTGGTTCCATATAGGAGAAGGAGTACGTCAAAGTTGTATATTGTCACCCTGCTCATTTAACTTATATGCAGAGTACATCATGAGAAACGCTGGGCTAGAAGAAGCACAAGCTGGAATCCAGATTGCCGGGAGAAATATCAATAACCTCAGATATGCAGATGACACCACCCTTATGGCAGAGAGTGAAGACGAACTAAAAAGCCTCTTGATGAAAGTGAAAGAGGAGAGTGAAGAAGTTGGCTTAAAGCTTAACATTTAGAAAACTGAGATCATGGCATCTGGTCCCATCACCTCATGGGAAATAGATGGGGAGACAGTGGAAACAGTGTCAGACTTTATTTTTGGGGGCTTCAAAATCACTGCAGATGGTGATTGCAGCCATGAAATTAAAAGACGCTTACTCCTTGGAAGGAAAGTTATGACCAACCTAGATAGCATATTAAAAAGCAGAGACATTACTTTGTCAACAAAGATCCATCTGGTCAAGGCTATGATTTTTCCAGTGGTCATGTATGGATGTGAGAGTTGAACTGTGAAGAAAGCTGAGCGCCGAAGAATTGATGCTTTTGAACTGTGGTGTTGGAGAAGACTCTTGAGAGTCCCTTGGACTGCAAGGAGATCCAACCAGTCCATCCTAAATGAGATCAGTCCTGGGTGTTCATTGGAAGGACTGATGCTGAAGCTGAAACTCCAGTACTTTGGCCACCTCATGCGAAGAGCTGACTCATTGGTAAAGACCCTGATGCTGGGAGGATTGGGGGCAGGAGGAGAAGGGAACGACAGAGGATGAGATGGCTGGATGGCATCACCGACTCGATGGGCATGAGTTTGAGTAAACTTAGGGAACTGGTGATGGACAGGGAGGTCTGGCGTGCTGCAATTCATGGGGTCACAAAGAGTCGGACACGACTGAGCGACTGAACTGAACTGAACTGACGGAAAGTCATGCTAATGTAGACAGTAAGCTGTATGTTTGTAGGTGGTTTCTGTTCCCTAATTTTCTCTCTTATAAGATGTCACATAATCTTTATTTTGTTTACAATCATTATGGCCATCCATTTCACTATATATAATACAGATTTAGTAAAATATTTTACTCCCTCTTCGTTTTTGCTTCAGAATCAATGATCAGCACTAGGATCCTACTTTGGGAAAAGTTGGCCCATTGTTTTCAAAGCTTTTATTATTACTACTATTATTGAACTCTCTTAGGCATTTTCTTAACCTGTGTATAAGTCTACCTTTCTAAAGTATAAATCTACCTACAGATGTGTAGCTTGGGTCTTATCAAATCATATATTTAATTTATCTTTTTTTTCCTTTTAAATCCTTGGTACTGTTTTTTTGAAGATTGTCTTGAACTACCAAGTAAACCCTTGTTCATTTCTTTTTTTCTTCAGAACCTATCTTTTTGTGTTTAGTGTTTTGTCTCTTGAAAGCTCTTAAAACTGAGTCTAGAAAAGGGCAAAAAGGAAAAAAGAAAATCCATAAGTTTTAGTAACCCTCAGTCATATTGTTGTTAGGAACCTCTGCTTTCCTTTCCACGCTAGAATCTCTTGCATCAGAGATCTAGTTCCTAAACATCAGCAGAACTTGCTGCACTGTTCATTTGTAAATGCTTTTCCTTTAATCCTTTAATAACCAATAGCTAATGATTGAATAACACAAATTCCTTTACATTTATAAGGACATTAGCTCACTGACATCTAACTAATTTGAATTATAAAGATACTATGTAATTTAACTAAAGTACTATAGTTGTTCAATCAGTAAGTTTACCATACCATCTTATTTACTTATAGCATTAATGATTCGTTCCTTTGTTTTGAAGCCTTGGTACTGTTTAAATAATAAGCTGTTTCAAAGGTGAAATGTAAAGCTGATGTTGGGACTTCCCTGGGGGCTGCACTGCAGGAGATGGGGGTTCAATCCCTGGATTGGAAAGATCCCCTGGAGAAAAAAAAAATGGCAACCCACTCCAGCATTCTTGCCTGGAAAATCCTTTGGACAGAGGAGTCTGGTGGGTTACAGTCAACAAGGTCACAAAAGAATTGGCATAACTTAGTGACTAAAACAACAACAAAGCCATTGTTAGCTGTACATACATCAGATGAAAAATTTGAAATTAGTTTTAATGACATGGGTGGGAGTGTATGTAAGAGGGAAGATTTAAGAAATGAACAGAGTATGTGAGAGAGCTAATGAATGATTAGTTATGCCACCAAAGAAGTGGAAGAATTAAGTAAATGAGTCAAGCAAAACTTTGTTACTTTAAAGAAAACCTTTGCAGACTTAATGATTTTCCTGTTTCTCACTTGTCAGTGATGGTTCCCTGCAGGTTATGATTTCATTTCATATTTCATTCTTTTATATTCTTTGTTTGAAGACATTCTTCAAGGGGAAGAGGAAATCTTCAAACTGATAGATGAGTTATTTCACATTCAATCAACTTATTTAGAATTTTTCTAAGTGGATTCAGGAACCTCTGGGTCACCAGTCTAATCTAAAATTTCTATGATTTTTTACTTACATTTAAAAAAATTTTTAAATCACGTTTAACATTCACAATTTCCTTTCTTAACCATTCTACTATATAGTTTAACCTGACTAGATCTGCATTGCAGAAGGAGCACAAAAAAAAAAAAAAAAAGAAAAGAAAAAAGTGAAGGACATGATTAGCCTTAGATTTTAGAGTTTTCTCAGGCCTAGAAAATATGGTCACTGTTTTCCTTCTTTTTTGTTTTTGCTTAAGTTACCTGACCTTGACTGTCTTTATAAGGTCACACCTATTTGAGGATTCTTGAAAGAAGTGCTTTGATTATCTACATTGTCCACCCTAACTTTAATTCAATAAAATGTGCTACTTACCAATAATCATGGCAAGGTCCTAGACTTGGTATGAAGGATACAAAGGTAAATAAATGAAGCATTGTTCTTTTCATTAAGGAACTTTAAATCCAATGGAAGATTTAGCTTGGACATAACAAGGATCACTATTAGAAAGTGGCAAAAGACAGTCACATGGGAGCTCAGAACAGGGAGAAAAGGAAAGACCTCAATAGGAGCTATCGTGTGACTGGACTTTGGAGAGTGGAGACATGGGGAAAGCAGAGTGAAATGCATGGCTGAATCTGTACATGTTGTATTTTCAATGGTCTAGGAACACTATATCCCAAAAGGTTGAAGTGAACATAGGAAGATAAAGTTGAAGATGTTGGTTAGTTCCAGATTGTGAAGGATGCTATGGATGGCAAATTGAATTTGCTATTTATTGCTTGGGTGACAAATTACAGAGATTTTGAACAGAAGAGTGCCACAGCAATTTTTTTTTTTTTTGTGAACCTGACAATAAGAAGGAATAAGCAGATTGAGATCACAGGCTGTATAATTTAAGCTTGGAAGCTTAGTGTCTGACGTAAGGTGCAATACAGTATATGAGCATGCAATAAAATATATTTTAAGTTCACAAAAGAAAGATTGTAAAAGTGATGGCTATGAAATCACGAAGAAATGATTGAAAACTGATGCAAGAGATGGGGAAACCTTGGGCTTAATTATGGGACCAGAAATTTCCGAAAGGAGACAATATAAGGTGGGATTTACTCATACATTTTTGTCTGAATACAGACAACAGTCTGTAGAAGGTGATAAAGGTGTGAGAGGGTTATGAATGCTTGCTTTGCTATTGGGAAGGGCAGAGTGGCTGAATAATGTTCCCCATTCAATCAATTTGTATCCAGATATCATACATTTCTATAGACAAATGCAGTGACTCTGTCTGATGGTTTCTCTCAGACATCGTGAGATATCTGGTAGTTTACAGATGATTTTGTGTACATTGTGGCAAGCTCAGGACAGATGGCTGTGGAGAATAGCACAGAAACATTAAAAGAGGGGAGATGAAGGGCCATGGGGCAAACAAGACCTGTTGTCCCCTCTCTTCCAGGTACTAGACCCTGGTCACTATCTAACACCATTTAAACCAGTAACACGTTACTTCTTTTTTTTTTTTCATTTTTTTTTTATTAGTTGGAGGCTAATTACTTTACAATATTGTAGTGGTTTTTGTCATACATTGACATGAATTAGCCATGGATTTACATGTATTCCCCATCCCGATTCCCCCTCCCACCTCCCTCTCTACCCGATCCCAGAGCACCAGGCCCGAGCACTTGTCTCATGCATCCAACCTGGGCTGGTGATCTGTTTCACCCTAGATAATATACATGTTTTGATGCTGTTCTCTTGAAACATCCCACCCTTGCCTTCTCCCACAGAGTCCAAATCTGAAAGAGACAGGTGCACCCCAATGTTCATCGCAGCACTATTTATAATAGCCAGGACATGGAAGCAACTTAGATGTCCATCAGCAGATGAATGGATAAGGAAGCTGTGGTACATATACACCATGGAATATTACTCAGCCATTAAAAAGAATTCATTTGAATCAGTTCTAATGAGATGGATGAAACTGGAGCCCATTATACAGAGTGAAGTAAGCCAGAAAGATAAAGACCATTACAGCATACTAACACATATATATGGAATTTAGAAAGATGGTAATGATAACCCTATATGCAAAACAGAAAAAGAAACACGTTACTTCTAACTAAGTTTAGATTATGGTAGTTCCTATATTTGCTTCATCTAAGTTCATGGCTGAACCTTTCTCTTTTATTGTTCCTTTCTGAATCTGTCTGTGTTCTCTTGCCTAAGAAGATGATGATTTCATTGAAGAACCCCCAGAAGAGTCACAACTCAAGCCTCAAGGAGAACATAAAGGTCAACATAGTGAGAAGGATGAAAATGGGAAGAAAGGTCATGGTCAGCAGTGTAAGCCTCGCAGCCCGAGTGCCCAGGAGGATGAGGAATGCTCATGCTGCAGAGGTGGTCAAGGTGGCCATAGTGGCCAAGGTGACCAGGATGACCAGGGTGGCCGTGGTAGCCAGCGAGCCCAGTGTGGAAGAGGTGGCAAGGGTCGTTAGGGTGGCTATGGTGGCCAGAAAGGCCAGCGTGAAAGAGGTGGCCAGAATGATTGCCAGTGACAAGGAACACCAACTAAAGATGTCTTACACTGATTCTCTAGGTATTAATTGTAATTTTATTTACTAATCTAGTGTTTTCCTCTCTGAATTTCTAATTTTCTCATTTGTTTCTGTTCATTCCTCATTTTTAAATTTTGGCTTTAATCCTTCTTAAATTCCTTGTGCAGATTTTCCCTTGTCACAAATGTCTTGCCTCACACTCACACATAGAAAAGTCTTCAATGTATAAAGCAGTTGTAGTATAATGGAATAGTACTCAGCGAACAATTGTTTGAATAAAAACCAACAATTTTGAGTCAGTTATAGTGAGGTGGATGACCTAAAGCCTGTTGAAGTAAGTCAGAAGGAGGAAAACAAATATCGTATATTAACTCATATATATGGAATCTAGAAAAACTGTACAGATGAATTTATTTGCAGGGCAGGAATAGAGATACAGATGTAAAGAATGGATTTGTGGGCACAGTGGGGGAAGGAGTAGGGGGACAAACTGAGTCAGCAGTATTGACATATACATACACTACCATGTGTAACATCTAGCTAGTGGGGAGCACCTGTATATCACAGGAGCTCAGCTTAGTGCTCTGTAATGACCTAGAAAGGTGAGATGGGGCTTGGGATGGGAAGGGGGCTCCAGAGGGAGAGGATATATGTGTACTTATAGCTAACTCATGTTGTTATAGAGCAGAAACCAACAAACGTTGTAAGGCAATCATCCTCCAGTTAAAAGAAATTAAATAAAAATGAATAGGATTGAAAAAAAAAATCTCTTCCATTCTCATAAGAGCAAGTATTACTTCTACCCTGAGCTTTTATTTTCACTCATTTTCCTTATATTATCCTTCCCAAAGTCTGCCTCTCCTCCCATCTATCTTTCCTCTCTTTTCTTCCCTTCTCTTTCTCCTCCCTTGATTCCCCCTGCCTCTTTCCTCTCCTCTCTCTTAATGTGATGTCTTGTAATAAGACTATTTAACAGCAGAGATACCAAACATAGTTATTACTTCTAATTTTTGTTTCAGAAATCGATGGAGATCTTCTGGTGACCGTGGACTTTTTCAGTGGTATAAATGTCTTGGTACTTCCTTTCTCCAATTCAAAGCATCAGCAAAGTCATCAGCATTAGACCCTGGCTCCTGTTTGCCTTCCAGGGTCATGGTTCAGTAGAGCGACAAGAAGGACAGACTGGGAGATACAAAAACCTGATCAGAATCCAGATGTTCTGTATTGTGAGTCTTTTAATAATTTAATAATTTTAATAATTTAATAATTTTGTTGGACTAACTACTGTTACTATTTCAAAGCAAAACATTTCATTCTTGAGGCCAGCAAGGGGGTCTATCAAGTTTTGATTATCAATACACATAGACATTCTCTTTCTCAGCTCAGGCACTGAGAAAGTAGTCCTGTAAACTCCCTTGATGTCTGACAGTCTTTCAATGCATGCATGACATATTACTATAGTTCTATTCATGTCTGGGGTTCTGGAAGGCTCCCAGGACCTGTTAGTCCTCAGCAAGCCCTGTTGGAGACAGGTATCTTCCACCTGTCAATCACACAGGCTTTTCCCTTGGTTTACAGACTTACAGATAGACTTCACACACGACCTTTAGCTCCTATACATTGACTCAACTCATTTCTTCTGCATACATGCATTTGTAGAAATGGTATGAAGTTGAATCTGTCCAAAAGTGAGTATTATACATTGAATGATGTCTCCTAGAAATTCATATGTTGAAATCCTAATGCCAGTATCTCAAAACATTGACCTTACTTAGAAATAGGGCTATTGCAGATGTAATTAAGACAAGCTCATATCGAAAAGAAATAGGGTGGGCCCCTCATTCAGTATGGCTGGTGTCCTTGTAAAAAGGGAAGACTTAGAGACAGACATGTACACGAGAAAACCGTGTGAAGATGAAGGCAAGACTGAGATGATGTGACAGATGCTAAGGAACACCAAAGATTGCCACCAAACCACCAGAAACAGTGAGAGAGGCCTGGAACAGTTTCTTCTTCACAGCCCTCAGACTGAAACAACATACCTTGATCTTGGCCTTCTGGTCTATGAGCAAATAAATTTTCATTCTAAGCCACCAGTTTATGGTACTTTGTTATAGCAACTGTAGCAAGCTAATGATACAGTGAGAAAATTTACCTACCAGGTTTTTTAAATGAAAGAGCTTATACAGACTAATTGCATGCGTGTGTGCTGTGTGTGCCTGCTAAGTTGCTTGTTATGTCTGGCTCTTTGTGACCCTATGGATTGTAGCCCGCCGGCTTTTTCTGTCCATGAGATCCTGTAGGCAAGAATACTGGAGTGAGTTGCCTTGCCTTCCTCCAGAGGATCTTCCTGACCCAGGGATTGAAACTGCGTGTCCTGCAATTTCTGCATCGCAGGTGGATTCTTTACCACCGAGCCACCAGGAAAGCCCATATAGACTAATTACCACACATTTATTCCATCTACCTCCAAAGCCTTTGAGTGGAGACCAACAGAGGTGTTACAAAGGAGCATCCTTCAGCTGGTGGCTCAGTATGATTCAGGTTAGGAATTGTGCCTAGCAGAGAAGTTCTTTGTTTCTGTGAGTGTTGTGACTCTCCTATGGGGAGTCATATTAGTGAATGTAGACAAACCAAGCAGATTGTCTATACAATTAGTGACGATAAAAATGAAAGCTCTAGTGGTTTTTAGTATTAGTGTGAATGAAGAACTTACATGCTAAGACAACAGAAAGGGAAACTAAACATGTTTAATGTTGTTCATTTCCACACTCAGTGCCAGGTTCAGTTCTGGAATCAGATCTAGAAATGGACTTTTTCTTGGAAGGAAAATTAATCTCTGGTTGTTCTGACTTTCTCAGTGCCCTGATTGACCTTCTTTTCAGTTTCTGAAAAATAACGTGGTCTTTCTACAGATGGAATTTCACAATGCGAAATGTATGAAAATATACAAGTCAGAGGACAGGAACATTTAGAAATGACTGGGTGAGGGTTTGGGAAGAAATTTGCAGCTTTTTTTTTCACCATGCAAGCAGAGTAGGAGTCCAAGTTGTGATCTTTCCCAATTTTCCATTATTTATTGAAATCTTGGGGGAACAAAGTAAAAAATAAAAACCAACCAACCTCATAAGATTGAGATGGTTGGATGGCATCACTGACTCAATAGACATGAATCTGAGCAAACTCTGGGAGCTGGTGAAGGACAGGGAAGCCTGGCATGCTGCAGTCCATTGGGCCACAAAGAGTTGGGCACAGCTTAGCAACTGAGCACAGCACAGCAGCAATCATTTTTTAATGATAAAAGTGGGAATTTGCATGTAAATTTTAGATGAGTGTTCTAAATTTCACACAGAAATTAAATACAATCAACCTGTAGTTAGCCTATGTTTGTAGGTTCCACACCTGCAGATTCAGACAATCCCAGATTAAAAACATTTGAAAGAAAATTCCAGAAAATTCCAAACAGCAAACTTCAATTTGACACATGCTGGCAGCTATTTGTATAACATTTACATTATATTTACAACTATTCACATTGAATTTACATTGTATTCAGAAACTAGAAATACACAGAGAAATATACACAAATTTGGTTTCAGGCAGCAGTTCTTACATAGTAAGGTGTGGATGGTCAGGGTTTTGGTCAGTCTAATTCTTACTTCTTTGGGCAGACACTAGTGATGACTGTCATGTCTCTGCCTGCTTTGGAAGCAACCATATGGCTCCATGCCAAAAGACAAAGCATGTACAGATAATCAACTATGACTCTCAGTGCCGACCTCATCATTGTGTTTGAAGAAAATTCTTCCCTAAATCTGATTAGGATCCCTAAGTATACAGAAAAGATCCAGATAATCTGGTACTGTCACCCTTCACTATCCAAGAGGATTGGTTCCAGGATCTACCCCTTCCCCAGAGATATCAAAATCCTGGGATCCTCAAGTTTCTTGTACAAAATAACATGGTATTTGCATATAATCTACACACATTCTCCTGCAATTTAAAACGTCTCTAGGTTATTTATGATACCTAATACAATTTCCAGTGGTCATGTATGGATGTGAGTTGGACTGTGAAGAAAGCTGAGCACCAAAGAATTGATGCTTTTGAACTGTGGTGTTGGAGAAGACTCTTGAGAGTCCCTTGGACTGCAAGGAGATCCAGCCAGTCCATCCTAAAGGAGATCAGTCCTGGGTGTTCATTGGAAGGACTGATGCTGAAACTGAAACTCCAATACTTTGGCCACCTCATTCAAAGAGTTGACTCATTGGAAAAGACCCTGATGCTGGGAGGGATTGGGGTCAGGAGGAGAAGGGGATGACAGAGGATGAGATGGCTGGATGGCATCACCACCTCGATGGACATGAGTTTGAGTAAACTCTGGGAGTTGGTGATGGACAGGGAGACCTGGCGTGCTGCGATTCATGGGGTTTCAGAGTCGGACACGACTGAGAGACTGAAGTGAACTGAACTGAAGCACTGAGGACTTTTTCTCCCAAGCCTCCGTTCTCACTGTATGATGATGAGGACATTTTTATGGCTCTGGTATTTCTACATTTAACTGCTCGAAAAATATTTAATTACCCCTCTTTCCCCAATTCAAAACTACTCTCTCAGATGAGCAAAGTCTCCTTTGAGGAGGGTTGAAGGTTGTGAAAACATATGCCATGAAAGCTTGCAGTGGTTTTGCAAGGTCATTTCTCAGTGAAAAGCAGCCTCCTCTTCAATGGACTTTTTGTGAAGTGACTCAGAGTTGGAAGCTTGAGAAGTAATCTCTTGCAGCAATTTGGCATGTCATTTTCTCTTACATAATTCAAGAAGTACCGTATTAGACTCTGTATCTATTTGAAATCCCGGGAATACCATTTCTACTAAATTTCACCACAGATTCCTCTGGATCAGTGTGTGGTGTTTAGTGCTCTGCCTGGACTTGCTGTCCTCACAGTAATGATGGCTAACTGTTGCAACTGATAATTCTAGTGTACTCATTGCCAAAGCCAATAGTTATTTTGCTTTAGGAATTTTTACTCTTTTTATCAGCAGCATTGGAAAGCTGATCTGTCCCTTTCTATAAAACAATGACATCTCTAATTTCCACTGTACTAGGCTTTTGTCAATGAAAAAATGTCACAAACCATATCAGAAAACAAAGGATATTGCAGCTCTCAAGCCATCACGTTACAGCCACCCCTGTGGTGAGCCCCAGGGGACCTCAAGATAGAAAGAGGGTGCCTGACATCAGTCAGCTGCTGTTGCCAGTCCGCCGCACCTTTCCCTCTCCCTCCTTCCCCTCAATGGTTTACCCTAAGGAGATCCAGGATGAGAAAGCACAGGATATCAGTCCCAAGAGAGCTGAGATGCATATCAAAGAAATGACTTCAGTAATTTTTTGGATCTTCCCATACATAGAAAAACACTAAATTCCTTAATTTTACATATCTGGTTTTCTTTAATTAGCAGTAATCTTTTGATGTTTCAACCACATACTCTTGGTTTCAAAACTTCTATATATCCTAGCTCCTCTCCTCGCCTCCTCGGAGAAGGTCTCTCAGGGTTACTTGAGATACTGCCTCCTGGGCTTGAAGTCCTAAAAATTCCCACTGAGTAAAATATAACTCTCAACTTATAGGTTGTGAGTATTTTTTTTAGTTGAAACTAACCTTAGTTACGGGGATTCCCTGGTGGATCAGTGGTAAAGTATCCTGTCAATGCAGGAGATGCAGAGTTCGATCCCTGGGTCAGGAATATCCCTTGGGGAAGGAAATGGCAATCCACTCAAGTATTCTTGCCTGAGAAATCCCATGGACAGAGGAGCATGGCAGGTTACATTCCATGGGGTAGCAAAAGAATTGAACACAACTTAGCAACTGAACAACAACAATAAATCCTTAGTTACAGATTCATACATTCAATTATATATTTGACATTTTCATTTGGTTATTTTATAGATCTCTCAAGCATAACATGCAAAAAGTAGAATTTTTTATTTCTATTTTTCCCGTTTATCAATTAACAGGTCCCCCTAAATCTTAGATAGCAGTGTACTCCCAGTTGCTAAAGTAAAAACAATCTAAAAAGTTTTTTGGTTCTTCTTTTTCTTCAATACCTACCCCCAACCCCACATTTTCACCTAACCAAGTGACAAGATCTATCAGCTTTACCTACACAATATAGAGAATTCATTCACTGAAAAATTCCCTAACTTTATTTCTACCATCCAAATCTGAGCCACTGTGATTTCTCACATGGGCTACTTAACTATGATAATTATTAGTTTGTCCCCCTAGTTGAACTCCTCTCCACCTTCAACACATACACTATCCATTCTTCCTATAACCAAAGTGAACTTAAATCTACATAGGAATCAAATTATGTTGCACATGGTTTCAATCCTTCAGTTTCTTCCCATTGCACTTAAGAAGACATTCCTTCTCATGATCTAAGGCCCTTCATGACCTTGCACTCACCCTTGGTTCACCAGGCTCTGGTCATTTAGTACATATCATTCTTCCTCAAACACTTGCTCCTCAGGCACTGGTACTTACTGTGCCATATTTTTGGTGTTATTTGTTTAAAATATTGCATGGTTGGGTTATATTTGTGATTCAAGTCTCAGCTTGAAATATCAGCTTCTCAGGTAGGTCTATTCTGTCTATGCTATTTGAAGCTAACCATTATCTCCAGACATTTTTTTCAGTTGCATTAATCATGACTTGTAACTGTTTGTTTACTTGATCATTATCTGTCTTCCATAATGTTTTCCTTGACTATGCCTTGTGTGAAAGCATGGACTCTGACACATTTCATCTGTATTTTTAGCACCCAGGATGCTGCCTGATGCTTAGGTATTCAGTGTGTGAACTATTTACTAAATTTACTATTTACTATTTAGAAAATTTACTATTTACTAAAGGAGGGATACAAGCAAGAAGGAATCTGCCTGCATTCTCTCTAACTTCTTCACTACCTTCTCTTAGAAAAAGCCTGAAAAAATATTTCATACACTAGGAGTGAAAAAGAATGTAAAAATACTCCTTTAAACCCTGAGTTATTATTATTTCTTCATGATTTCTCAGAATTAACATAATCTTAGAAGATAAACCAGTTGCCTTAGCCATATCACTTTTACCCTAAATATGTCAGTAATAAGAATGACTAAGAGGTACAATCATAAGGCTTGTTTCCACATAAGTACCCTTTGCCTGCTTACTGTTCCCAGAAAAACTGAAAGTTGAGATGCCATGATTGCAATATAAGTAAATGATAGAGTTTCTAGGGTTCAGAATATGAAGACATCAAATATAGAGCTTCCAAGAGTCCTATTAGCCCTCAGGAATCGTTGTTTCCATGCTTAATAAAACCCACATAAACTGGCCTCTGCTTAGGTAGGGAGTGGGAGCAATAGTCCTTAATACTATTGAAAAGATTATAAGCTTCAGCGTATGCATCTTATTTTCTATTGCTTCTTTAACTTACAAAGCATTTAGTAAATGTTTTTAAATGTGTTAGTTTAATCACTGATTAGACTAACACTCAGATTCAGAGAAGAAAAAGATTAGCATATGAAACTAGTGTAAAAGTAATTTTGACTTTCACTATATTTATTGACTGTTTATTTATAGACATTTCCTCCTCTGCACACAGTCTACCACTACTCTGGTCTGGTTAGTAGCAAAGTTGATCTCTCCAAAATATCTTCATCACAACATAACTGATGTGCTTTTGATGGAATACATAAGTTTTTGATTGAAGGCCTCATCTTATGGTATCTTGACAGTCAATGTCTGGTGCAGTCTTAGTTTGCTAAAAGCAAACTTTCACATCTTGTGTGGCAAAACATCCTTCAAGGAGCACTAAACAGTTCTATTTAGGCTCTTCCTTTCGCCAACCTTACTTTATACAAACTTTCTAAATGATCTCTCCTTCTCTCATACAGTGTCCTTTCTTTCATTGTCCATGATCCTGAAATGGTTTTTGAACTCACTGTGACAATATTTATTTTAGTCACAATTAATATCTTTGCAGTGATTCTAATCAGTACTAATTTCTGCTACGTTCATAAAATTACACAGCATTTGATAAAGACCTGTCACCTTATTGAGTCTTTTCTAAAAGTTGAGCTTAGTTTGATGATCTGGAAGAATCCAGCTAGTATCATGAGGATGAGCCAACTGCTTTTCATAGGGACGCAAGTAGCAGCAAGATGCTGTTACAGTTGTTCTGAAATGGTCAAACAATATTGCATCTGGAGAGATGATTTAGAATCAACTATGAAGATACTCTCGCCTCTGGCAGTTACTGTTAAGATATTAATTGCTCCATGTTCTGAAACATGTTCACAAAAGCACTGGAGAATGGGAGAGAGAGGAAGCAGAAAGAGAGAAAACGAGAGAGATGGAGAGAAAACGAAGAGAGAGAGGTGGGGAGAAAGAGGCAAAATAAGTTCTAACTGAGATTTCCTAAGTTCTAATCACAAGCATACTAAGTACTTTTTAAGAATAACTGGATGTATGAAACCATCATTAATGCAAGAATTAAAGATAATTAAGAGACATCTTGTCTTCTTTTGTCCTACAAAGTGATTGTTTATCTTCAGATCTGTTTACGTCATTAGCAATTCCTTCTTCGCAGGATATATTTTACCTTCCATAGCACCCTTAAAGATGCTTGTTTTAATTTTTTGTTCTCTAGAATTAGGAAGAGTGAGTGGCTTGATGGACAGATTAGAGCTATCAACTCACCAACGATCACAGCTAATTCAGTCTCTGGCATAAAGTAGCTGGACGTGGCCACAAGATAGGCCAAGTAGTAGGCAATGAAAAGGAGGAGGAAGGAGATGACAGCCTTCATTGCTCTCACATGAGCTTCTGTGCTGGCATCTCTGCTCCCTGGGACACGGAGATGCATTCGCCTGGTGTGTCTGCATAGGGAGAGGATTAGGAGGAGAAATGAGATCAGGGACACGGAAAAGGGAAATAGTGTCAACAGATTGAGACGTATCTTGATGGAAGCATGCTGAGCTTTATGTACTCTGCATCTCCAACTTAAATTTGTTTTCACCTTCATCTTGACACAATGCCTGAAATCATCATCCAAATCCTTAGTGACAGGAAGGCTAATGAACACCGAGAAGATCAAACACCCCAGCAAGATCCTAGGAATTGCCCTGTCAATTCTCCACTTCATCCAGAGGAAAAAGGGATGGAAGAAATTTGCTATCTTGAGGAAATAGAAAATGCTGAGGCAGGTGGCAAACCAGACGCTTAAATGGTTGGTTAGTGTCCAGAAGTAGTCAATGATTCTCATTTGTTTACCACCAGTATAGACATCTGGGTACAGGACCATTATGTAACAATCCAATAGTATTATACATAAGAGAGAAATTCTGGAGATGGCCAGGCTTGTGAGGATTAAATCAATGGAGGTAATCTTCTTGTGCTTGATCCAGTCCACACAGTTTACCAGTCCAATGAATGCATTCCCTAAGATCCCCAGTGAACATTCCCCAGCTGCTATGAGCATTAAGATACCCTCCCCTTCACTTGACATGTTAAAATGCAGAAATATCCAATTTGCTTCTAGTTGAACAGATGTGGTATCTACATCTACTTCTTGGATTTTGCTGTAATTTTCTTTATCCCTTTTATTGTAGTCTGTCTTGAGATGGAGACTGAAATGACAAATGAAAACTGTAGCTATCTTCCTTAAATCCTAGCTAGCCTTGAACAAGTAAAGCAGTTGTCTGTCCCTGGACCCTTTCTCTATCTATGTCCATTTACTTTCTTTGAAGATTTTACTTTTCCACATGTGCTTAATTTAGGCTGAGCTATAGCATGCTAGGATGCAAATTAGGCTGATTCACTTTCATGGTCTGGCATTTTCTCAGGCTATGTTTTGCAAATTTAGCTTCATTAATTTGTAATGCACACTAGTGATTTTAATAGGGCTGCCAGATTTACCAAATAAACTTATAGTGAAAAAAGTGAAAGTATTAGTCTCTCAGTCATGTCTGATTTTTTGCAACACTACAGACTATAGTCCTCCAGGCTCCTTTGTCCATGGGATTCTCCAGGCAAGAATATTGGAGTGGGAAGCCATTCCTTTCTTGAGAGAATCTTTCTGACTCAGGAATCAAACCCAAACCCAGGTCTCCCATATTGTGGGCAAATTCTTTACCATCAGAACCACCAAGAAAAACCAAACTTACAGTACATCCAGTTAAACAATTTCAGATAAACAATGAAAGAGTTTTTAGTGTATGTCCCAAATTACATGCAATTAGTACTTCTGGGAAGTACTGAAATTCAAATTTAACAGGGTGTCTTGTATTTTATCTAAACCTCAGGGATTTTTTTTTTTTTTTTTTTTGGCAATTAGAAAGTGCACAAAAATTGAAATTTGAACAAGAGTTTTCATTTTGTCAAAATATGGTTTTGATTACTACTAAAAATCCAAAGTTTGGGTCAACACTGAGAGCTACATATTTTCAGGAAATTTAAAAGATTAACACTAAATATAGTCTATTCAATTCTTAAAAAGTACCTCATTTATCTTGGTTGTTCAGGTGAACAATTATATAGCACAAGGTCTCTTAAAGGAAGGCACTACTAGACATGTGACATTTAAAGGTCATTTAATGTACATTTGTTATGCTCTATGTAAGAAGGTGAGGGAGCCATGGTGAAGAAGAGTATTGATTACCTTTAGGGTTTTCTTTTTCATTTAAAGTGTTCTCAAGGGCAGTTATATATACAAGGGGGAAAAGAGTAAAATATTGTGTTTCATTCTACTCTTTACCCTCTGCTGTACCAAATTGCATCTGAATAATTAGGCCCCTGGGCTTCCCAGGTGACGCTAGTGGTAAAGAATCCACCTGCCAATGCAGGAGACAGAAGGAGACATGGGTTCAGTCCCTGGGTTGGGAAGATCCCCTGGAGGAGGGCACGGCAACCCACTCCAGTATTCTTGCCTGGAGAATCCCATGGACAGAGGAGCCTGGTGGGCTACAGTCCATAGGGTCACAGAGAGCTGGACGTGACTGAAGCAACAGCATGCACACACATTTAGGTCCTTAACCCTTCTAGGTTGTTAGACAGGAGACCGAAGATAAAATTTACCTCATTTCTACGGCCTAGCTCCTGTTTTGAAATAGCTTCTCTAATTCAGTGTTACAGAGAAACACTTTACTATGTTTGTTTTTTTTTTTTTACTACGTTTTGTTTGTATGGAATAATTCTGGGAATCTCAGTACCTTCCAGGGAAATGCATATCTTTTCTCATCCTTCCTCCAAGTCTAGATATTTATTCTTGCATGTGACCCTGACTTTGGACAAACTGCTTTCTCAATAGCCAAGTTCATAGGTGACTGCCCTCCTCTGATCTTGGAAGTAATCCCTGACTCAGGCACATAATTTTCTTCTCTACAGTGTTCTGGTGAATAACCTACTCACAGTAAATAAAATGATACATTTACCCACATAAAGTTTAGACTATAATTTTTTTGCAAATAAATGTAGATTATATGTTTTACTAGTGTTGTCATAGCATGGAAGGTATGATGCAGCTAAAAGGGAAAAACAGTGCAAAAGTTCCTCAAAAAGGTCAAAATACAACTGTTATTTGATCCAGCAACCTCATTTTTGGGTGTACATACATGAGAACGGAAATCAAGATATTGAAAGAAATCAGGATCTTAAAGAGGTAATTTGTACTCTTAGGCTTACTGCCGTGTTATTCACAATAGCTAAAATGTAAAAACAACCTAGCTGTTCACTGACAAATAAATGGATAAAGAAAACATAGCACATACATATGGCGGGATATTATTTGGTCTTAAAGAAGAAAGAAATCTTCCAGTATGCAAAAACATGGGTAAACCTGGAAGACGTTATGTCAAATGAAATAAGTTAGTTATAGAAAGACAAATCCTATATGATTCCATTTAGATGAGGTATTGAAAATAATCTAAGTCATATAGCTAAGAGTAAAACAGTGGTTGCCAAGGCCTGAGGGAAGGAAGAAATGAATAGCTCTTATTAAACAAGTAGAGTTTCAGGGAATTCTCAAGTGGTCCAAGGTTAAGAATCCACCTTTCACTGCCGGGGACATGGGTTCGATCCCTGGTCAGGGAACTAAGATCCCACGTGCTGCAACTAAGGCTGTGTGCCACAACTAGACAGCCTGCATTCTGTGTGCAGTGACTAAGATCTGATGAAGCCATAAATAAAATATTTTTTTTTAAAAGAGTACAAAGTTCCATTATTGAAGATAAATAAGTATAAATAAATAGAGGAAATAAAAAAATATGGGAGATAGAAAAATAGAGATCTGGTGCAAAACATTGAGCATCTAATCAACAATACTGTCTCATACACAAAAATTTATAAAACAATAGATTTCATGTTATATACCCTTACTCAATTAAAAAAGAAAAAGAAATTCTGCAAGAGAGCATTTTGTCACAAGTCTGCTGCTTTGAGTCCCAGTGACAGTCACTGGAGATATTTGAAACACTGGAGATACAGAAAATAAAACATGAAAGACAGGACTTCAGATGGATAAAAGGAAACCTTCCCCAGAAGCACAAATGTTATAAAACATTGATTTCATCAAAGCTTATAAAAGAATATATAGTTAATCCCAACATAGGATGTACAAATTCTTTGTAGACTATATTCATATATTCCATCAAAAAAATCAATTCTTCTGTCTTTATCTTTTTGCAAATAAGTGTAGCTTTTATATTTACAATTGTTGTACAGCATGTAAGTTATAATGCAGTTACTACAGAAAACAGTAGAAAACTTAATAAAACATTATAATAGCTAATATACTAGAGATAGAGTTGATGACATTTATTTACTTAAGACTAAATACTGGTACTTTGCAAAGTGAATTTTGCATAATCTTATGCAGAAAAATTGATAATCTTCAAGTAATTAATATATTAATTTTAATAAAAGGAAATGAGTAGATTGAAATAGACCTAAATTCAACGCAGAGTATGGTGGGGGCCAAAATGTAGAGTCAGATCAAAAGAGACATGACTTTAGATGTGCCAGATCAAATGTTTCAGTAACACTCTAGAGAGGAAGGATTTGATGTTCACAGTAGAACCACATTTTATTAATGAGTCTTATTTTTCTCTTTTTGCTTTTTTTTTAAACTTACTCTGTATGTTACAGACATAATAATGCTTTTTTAGTGACAATATGTAGTTATACCACAGTGCATGATACCTTCTTCCCAATTAATTTCTTATCTAAAGTCCTGAATGGGAAAAAAAAAAATACCTGCAGGTCTTACTAAGGAAAGATCATCTTTCTACCCAAGTTACAAAGAGTACTTAGGAACATCCCTTAAGGGGAGATGATTGAATGGGTTCTATTCCTAGCCCAGTGCTGCCAGTTAAGCAAGTTTTTTGTGACAAAATTTAATTTCAAGGAAATGAATAGAAGATGCCTGAGTAAGGTCACCAGGAAATATTAAGTGGGAAACCACCAGAAGTATCACACACTTGGGAGGAGAAAAGTGTGTAATTGGGAAACTAAACTAGTTAAGACAGAAGAGATCTGAGTTCCTAGTTTATATGTCAAACAGGAGGGACTCAGCAGAGCCATGAAGGGAGAACAGTTAAGGACCAGCAATGAAACTGTATGATAGAGGAAAAAAAGAGAGAGAGAGAGAGAAACCACTGTGGTTTCAGATGCACTTTCCATGGGATTTTCCAGGCAAGAATACAGGAGTGGGTTGCCATTCCTTTCTCCAGGGGATCTTCCCAGCTCAAGGATGGAACTCCAGTTTCTTGCATTACAAGCAGTTTCTTTACTATTTGAGCCACAAGGGAAGCCCAGATGCACTTTACTAGGGGCCAAAATAAAATCTTAAAGGAATTTAGGTAGGCATTACAAGCCCAATACTGGCAGTGAAGAGACAAAATCAGAAGTGTGAGCTCTGAAATTCTTTTAGGAAAGGGAGTGTAAAGATGAGAGTGTGGTGTAAAAAGACACAAAAGATATATCCATTAGTGTGCTAATGGGTCTCACTACTCCTCAAAGCTGTGTACCCAAAATAAACAGAAAAGCTGGAAAACAATGAGAATGGACCTATAAGAAAAGTGAGTTTTTTATTAGAAAATAAGGTTTGCTATTAAAGTCCTTTCATAAAACCAAGATTTTACATCATGCAGGCTGTTTTCCCATATCTCAGCATCCTGACAGATGTGAGCCTCAGCTTGCTATTTCCAACAATTAATAACAGTGAGTGACCTAAGGGATGAAGAATTGCCATAATCTCTCCAGACATCATAGCTAACCTGCTTTCTTTCATAAGGTAGCTAAATGTTGCCAAAAGACAGGCCAGGTAGTATACAAAAAGGAAGAAAAGAAATGAGGTCACTGTTTTCATGGCACCCACATGCACCTCTGTGCTGGAGTTTCTGGAGCCTGTAACACTGGATTTCATTTGTTTACTGTGTCTCCATAGGGACGTAATTAAAAAGAAAAATGAGATCAATAACACAGTAAATGGAATAATTGCTAACAGGTTAAACAGTGTCAATGGGTTGAAGTATTGAATTTTACTCACATGGAACAATTCAGTGACGTTTCTTTTATGTTTTGCAATTTTAAGAAAATCATAATCAGAATTTGTTAACGTTGCTTGTATAAGGCTGATCAACATGGAAATAGCCAGGGACCCCAGCAGGCTCCAGTGAACCACCCTCTCGATTCTCCACTTCAGCCAGAGAAAAAGTTGGTGGGAGAAATTGGCTGTCTTGAAGAGATAGAAGACATTGAGGCAGGTGGCAAACCACATACTTGAGTAGTTGGTGAATGTCCAGAAGATATTAAGAACTACATTTATTTTCTCATTTTCACAAACACCTGGGTAGAGTGCCAGGATGGTGCCGTTGACTGTCATTACACAAAGCAAACCAATTCTGGAGAGAGATAAACTGGTGAGGATGTAGTCAATTGTGGAGATCTTTTTCTTCTTAATCCAGTCAACACATGCTACTAGTCCAATGTATCTATTCACAAACATTCCTATGATGAATTCTGCAGTCGTTATGGTCAGAAAGATGTGGTCTTCTATACCGAACATGTCGAGAGAGAACTTCCTAATCTCAAATATTACTGCGAGATGACCAGCAGAGCTTGACAAATGCATTCTTCAAATCGTAGAATGATTTTTTCCTTTGTCATTATTTTGACTTTGATATCCTCCGGAAGTGCCCAGCTTTCCTCTGAAATAGAATTGCCTCTACATTTATGAAGAATAAGCCAACTGATTGTTGCAAACAGCATGACCAGATTTGTAGCCTGGGTAAATTATAATTATCACCCCTGACGGAGTGATAACTGAAATGTTTTGTTGAAATTGATCTCATGCAAATTAAGAGGTTATATTTCATGAATTTGCAATAGGCTTCTTGCTATTAAGTTCTGCATATAGAAGAGGGAGGTGGGAGGGGAGATCGGGATGGGGAATAAGTGTAAATCTATGGCTGATTCATATCAATGTATGACAAAACCCACTGAAATGTTGTGAAGTAATTAGCCTCCAACTAATAAAAAAATTAAAAAAAAAAAAAAGTTCTGCATATTTGGATGGATCAAGCTGAATTTCAAATAGGGAGGCACAAAAAAGCAAACATGAACACCCATTTAATAAAAGTCAAAATGTGTAAATGAAACTTCATTTTCATCACCATAGATTATAAATTTCCCACAAGTAGAGTCTCCTTGTGAAAATGGATTTTAGTTTTGGAAACAGTGCAGTCAGATACAAATTAGTCATGATACAAAACGAGTTTACATGATTGGTTTTATAGGAAGGGCCGATGTGTTTTAAACTCTCTTCCCCACAGCCTGTGCACTTGAAATTCTTCTTATTGAGTTTATTATTGAGTTCAAGGCCTTTACTAGTAAGAGGCAGAAAGAAGTAGAACATGTTTGCATTTAGGCAATGATATGAAGTGTGAATTTGAGGCTTAGATTAATTTTTCCTGTGAAGATAAAGAAACACACCTGGCTCCATTATAACATTATATTCAAAATTATTCAAGACAGAAATGAGAAGAAATATCTAGAATAATGGTAGATATGAATGATTTCCAATAGCACATAATAAAAATGGAATGCAAACAACTGAGAAAAGGGACAGAATCTTTTGCTGATTTTTTTCTACTTAAATCAGGATTCTCTGGGAAACAAAATATTTCCTTATTTTGTGGAAAGCCTTTACAATCCCCAGCACCTTCAGAAAAGCCTTCCTCAGCTTGCTGTTTCCCATAAGCAGGATGAACGAATGGCTCAGTGGGACAATGACAGCTCTTAGGCCACCAAATATCACCTCCAATTTTCCATGAGGAATCAGAAAGCTAGAGGTTACAATGAGAAAAAGTGCATAGTACATAATGAAAAGAGCCAGAAGGATGACTATTGTCTTTATGGCCCTCATGTGGGCCTCTATGCTAGGGTCTCTGGACCCTGTGGACTTGAAGTGTCATCTGCTTGGTGTGTTGAAGTAAGGAGAAAAATAAAAGGACAAATGAGAGCAGGCAAAGAATAAAGGGACCCACAGTTCAGACCCACCCAGGTTCAGAATAATCTATTTGAAAACAGTTGGAATTTTACTTACTTTGAATTCCCAAGTAATGTTTTCTTCATTATTGATTCTGAAGTCATAAAATGAAACATTAGTCAGTGAAACACTAATAATTGAGGAGATAAGGACATCGGAAGAATCCCAAGGAGACCCTGTTCATCTTAAGCTTCAGCCAGAGGAAAACTGGGTGGGATATACTGGCTATCTTGAGTAAATAGAAGATGTGGAGCCACGAAGTAAACCAGATAGTTGAATGGTTGCAAGTTGTCCAGAAAATATCCAAAATGTTCATCATCTCACCATGCCCGTATGTATCTGGGAAGAGTACCATAATAATACCATCCATATATATCACACACAACAAACAGGTTCTGGAGGTGGCCAGGCTGACCAGGATGGCGTCAGTCAAGGAGACAGCTCTCTTTTTGAGCCAGCCACTGCAGTTTTCCAGTACAATGAATCAATTTCTCCAAATTCCTATTATCAACTCGCCAGTAATCAAGAGTATATATATTGCCTCCATTGTACCTGGTATATCAGCAGAGCATTCTGATTTGGACTATCTACTGATGATGACTGACTTTCAGCTGTTCAGTAAAGAATGGTATATATGCCTGCCACTTAGGGCATGCGGCAGTTATCTTTTATCTGCCTTCTATATCAGTTGTGATCAGGTCAAGAAGACAGCCGGTTCTGCTCTGAGTTAGAACTGCCCAAAGACTTAATTGACCAAGACCAATAACTCCTTTCATGTGTAGTGACGATTGAAAAGCTCTAAAATGAAAATAGAAATGGATCTGATTTCTGGTATTTGCACCATCTTTCTCATTTTAAACTCTGTGTGTTTCAGATTCATCAATCTATGTTGTTGGCCAGGGACTTCAAAAAGAATCAATTACTTGGAAAATATGGCTAAGCTTTAATTCAGAGATGTGGCATTATTACCATCTCTAATAACTTGAAGAGTTTCCCTAAAACTGTGGTCTATTTTCTACAAATGCAGGTTTTGGAGCTTAAAAATAATTGTGAATTTAAAGTGCAGACAATTAACAGCAATAATTTCAGACTAATTGATCATGACATCTTCAGGAATGAGAGAGAGGTAGCCAATGAAAATCCTACTTGATCTTTACAGCACAAGAAATTATGCATCTGCTGGGCCAAAAAACTGACTATAGTTGCCACAGGGGAAAGACACAATTTTTATCTGTCTTCTAGTCCTAAACCATTTTACAGATCTAGAGCCCTTTCATGGCCCTGCAGCACTGCCATGGTTACATTACAGATCTTCTCAAGACTTTCCTTGGTGCCATTTACTAGGATGATTCTGAAAAATACTCAGAACTTTGAGGTGTTAATGGATATTAAACCTGAATTGACACTAATTCTTGAAGACACCAAACATCAACAAAAAACAGAGGCTTACATTGGACAAGTATTGAACTATAATAGGACAGAGTAGTTCTCATGGGCTTATTCAGTGATTATTGCAGCCATGAAATTAAAAGACGCTTACTCCTTGGAAGGAAAGTTATGACCAACCTAGACAGCATATTAAAAAGCAGATACATTACTTTGTCAACAAAGGTCCGTCTAGTCAAGTCTATGGTTTTTCCAGTAGTCGTGTATGAATGTGAGAGTTGGACTGTGAAGAAAGCTGAGCACCGAAGAATTGATGCTTTTGAACTGTGGTGTTGGAGAAGACTCTTGAGAGTCCCTTGGACTGCAAGGAGATCCAACCAGTCCATCCTAAATGAGATCAGTCCTGGGTGTTCATTGGAAGGACTGATGTTGAAGCTGAAACTCCAATACTTTGGTCACCTGATATGAAGAGCTGACTCATTTGAAAAGACCCTGATGCTGGGAAAGAGTGAGGGCAGGAGGAGAAGGGGACGACAGGGGATGAGATGGTTGGATGGCATCACCGACTCAATGGACATGGGTTTGGATAGACTCTGGCAGTTGGTGATGGACAGGAAGGCCTGGTGTGCTGCCGTTCATGGGGTCGCAAAGGGTCGGACCTGACTGAGTGACTGAACTGAACTGAAATGTATAATTGGAATAAAATCCATGAAAACTAGAAAAATCCCCACATTGTTCTTCATATGTATGGTGAAAGCGAAAGTGACAGCTGCTCAGTTGTGTCTGACTCTTTGGGACCCCTTGGACTGTAGCCCTCTAGGCTCCTCTGTCCATGGGATTCTCCAGGCAAGAATACTGAAGTGGGTAGCCATTCCCCTCTCCAGGGGATTTTCCTGACCCTGGCATTGACCAGAATCTCCTGCCTTGCAGGCAGATTCTTTAACATCTGAGCCACCAGGGAAGCCCCTCTTATATATATGGAATTAGAGCTAAATGGCAAAAAGTCCAGATGGAATCCTCCAAATTTCTTGCTCTAAGAGCATAATATATGGACAAAATAATTCATGCTCAGGAGAATTGCCAACATTAGCTCCATCATCATTTGGGGATGATGAAATTTACCAAATCTCCATTAACAATATGTTAATTACATATCATTGGATTCCTATTTTATTGGGTGTTGCAATCAAGAATGAGTGAAATATCTTTTCCAAGTTTATAGAAATGTTTTTTTCTTTAAATTAATAAATCTTGTCAATTATTTGGACAGATTTCCTAATATTGGCTTATTCTTACATTCCTGATATAAAATCTGCTAGTCTTGGTATACTGTTATATTGGGGAAATGTTGGCTATTTCTGTATTCTATGATAATTTTTATATTGATATTCATAGCCCAAAGTGAAGAAGCAGGATTAAACTAGATTTCTAGAGTTCAGACAGGTTCTGGTAGCAACACAAATCTTGCTTCACAAAAATTTTTTTAAGTTCTTTTTTCCTTTTATATAATCTAGAATGGCTCAGATGAAACTATCTCATCTTCAAAAGTTTGGTAGAATTTGTTTTTCATCTGAGCCTATAGCTACTTTTTTATTGTAACTTTTTGACAATGTCCACTTATTCCTTTATGCAAGTTAGTATGTTTATGTTTTCTTTTCTTTTAAAGTTTGTTATTAGTTAAGATCTATGTTCCTATCTATTCCACTCAAGTTTTAAAAATTATTCAAAAAGAATAATTGGAGTGGGTATTCATTCCCTTCTCCAAAGGATCTTCCCAAGCCAGGGATGGAAGCCAGGTCTCCTGCATTGCAGGCAGATTTTTTACCATCTGAGCCACCAGGGAAGCCCATTAAGCTCTCTACATCCATAAGGCAAGAAGAGAATGCTGCCCTACTAGGCACATTTCAAGAACTCATTTTTTGAATAGTTGCCGACTTTATCCCCCACCCAATTCCAAACTCCTCACTATATTCACTGAAATTTAGGCAAATCATCAGCAAAAATATTCCCATCAATTTTTCTAACAGCTCGTTTTATCTATTTGCTTGAACTTGGAGTCTTTTTTAAAAAATCTTTTCATTTTGTATTGGGGTATAGCCGATTAACAATGCTTTAATAGATTGAGGTGAACAGCAAAGGGGCTTAACCATACATATACATGTATCCACACTCCCTCGCCCCAGCTTTCCTCCCATCCAGGCTGCCATATAACATTGAGCTGAATTCTGTGTATGATACAGTAGGTCCTTGTTGGTTACCCATTTTAAATATACCAGTATGTACATGTCCATCTGGGCTTCCCTGGTGGTCCAGACAGTAAAAAATCTGCCCACAATGCAGGAGACTCAGGTTCACTCTCTTGGTTGGGAAGATTCCCTGGAGAAGGAAATGGCAACCAACTCCAGTACTCTTGCCTGGAGAATTCCATGGACAGAGGAGCTTGGAGAACTGGAGTCCATGGAATCACAAAATGTCAGACACGACTGAGTGACTAACACACACATGCATGTCCATCCCAAATTCCCTAACTATCCTTCCCTCCATCCTTTTGCTCCGCAACCATAATTTGGTTCTCTAAGTCTGTGAGTCTCTTTCTGTTTTGTAAGTAATGAATTTGGAGTCAATTTTTGTTTTACTGGACAACTTTGGGAGTCTGGTGAAGGCTATGATTTCCTCAGAACAATGTTTTTAAACTAATAAAATAAATATATATGAATTTCAAAGGAATCCAGATAGACTCAAATATATGCATTTATATTTTTAATGTGACTTAGTAATTTACTGACCTAATAATGACATCACTATCACAATAATGATTTGTGGTTTCTGGAGGTGAAAAAATATAAGTAATGCTAATGTTTCTGTGACTATACCTGCATTCAAACCTGAAGGAATGCTAGAATTACATTAAAAACTACTAAAAATATAAATATTGGGTGCCCACACACATTCATAGATACTTTATTTTTTATTTCTTTACATTTTAAAAAAGTTCTTTATTGAATTTGCTAAAATATTACTTCTGTTTTATGTTTTGTTTTTTTGACCAAGAGGCCTATGGATTCTTAGCTCCCTGACCAGGGACTGAACCCTCACCGCATGAGTTGGAAGTGTGGAGTCTTAACCACTAGACCATCAGGGAAGTCTCCGTAGACCATTTTATTTTAAAAACTAGAATTATTTAACTGAAGGATAATTGCTTTACAAGGTTGTGTTGGTTTCTGCCATACATCAACATGAATCAGCCATAGGTATATATATATGTGTCTCCTCCCTCTTGAAACTCCCTCCCACCCCCCACCCCATCCCAACCCCCTAGGTTGTCACAGAGCACTGAACTGAGCTTCCTACATCATATAGCAAATTCCCACTACCTATTTTTCATATGGTAATGTCAGTCAGTCAGTTCAGTCACTCATTTTTAACTGACTCTTTGTGACCCTACTGACTGCAGCACGCCAGGTCCCCCTGTCCATCACCAACTCCCAGAGATTGCTCAAACTCATGTCCATTGAGTCAGTGATGCCATCCATCCATCTCACCCTCTGTCATCCCCTTCTCCTCCTTCCTTTGATCTTTCCCAGCATCAGAGTCTTTTCCAGGGAGTCAGTTCTTTGCATCAGGTGGTCAAAGTATTGGAGTTTCAGCTTCAGCACCAGTCCTTCCAATGAATATTCAGAACTGATTTCCTTTTAAATTGACTTGTTTGATCTCCTGGCAGTCCAAGGAACTCTCAAGATTCTTCTCCAATACCACAGTTCCAAAGCATCACTTCTTCGGTGCTCAGTTTTCTTTATGGTCCAACTCTCACATCCAAGCATGACTACTGAAAAAACCATAGCTTTGACTAGATGGACCTTTGTTGGCAAAGTAATGTCTCTGCTTTTTAATATGCTGTCTATGTCGGTTATAGCTTTCTTCCAAGGAGCAAGCATCTTTTAATTTCATGGCTGCAGTCACCAGCTGTGGTGATTTTGGAGCCCCCCAAAATAAAGTCTCTCACCATTCCATTGTTTACACATTTATTTACCATGAAGTGATGGGACAGGATGCCATGAACTTAGCTTTTTGAATGTTAAGTTTTAAGCCAGCTTTTTCACTCTCCTTTTTCACTTTCATCAAGAGGCTCTTTAGTTCTTTGCTTTCTGCCATAAGGGGGGTGTCATCTGTGTATCTAAGGTTACTGATATTTTTCCTGACAATCGTGATTCCGGCTTGAGCTTCATCCAGCCCGTGCTTCATCCAGCCCGGTATTTCTCATGATGTACTCTTCATTTAAGTAAAATAAGCAGGGTGAGTATGTACAGCCTTGATGTACTCCTTTCCCAGTTAGGAACTAGTCTCTTGTTCCTTGTCCAGTTCTAACCGTTGCTTCTTGACCTGCATACAGACTTCTCAGCAGGCAGGTCAGGTGGTCTGGTATTCCCATCTCTTGAAGAATTTTCCATAGTTTGTTGTGATTCACACAGTCAAAGGCTTTGGCATAGTCAATGAAGCAGAAGTAGATGTTTTTCTGGAACTCTCTTGCTGTTTTGTTGATCCAATGAATGTTGCCAATTTGATCTCTGGTTCTTCTGCCTTTTCTAAATCCAGCTTGAATATCTGGAATTTCTCAGTTCATGTACTATTGAAGTGTGGCTTAGAGAATTTTGAGCATTACATTGCTAGCGTGTGAGATGAGTGCAATTGTGCAGCAGTTTGAACATTTTTGGCATTGCGTTTTTTGAGATTGGAATGAAAACTGACCTTTTCCAGTCTTGTGGTCACTGCTGAGTTTTCCAAATTTGCTGGCATATTGACTGCAGTACTTTAACAGCATCATCTTTTAGGATTTGAAATAACTCAGCTGGAATTTCTTCACCTCCACTAGCTTTGTTTGTAGTGATGCTTCTTAAGGCCCTTTGACTTTATACTCTTGGATGTCTGGCTGTAGGTGAGTGATCACCATTGTTGGTATCTAGATCATCTTTGCATGAAATGTTCCCTTGGCATCTCTAATTTTCTTGCAGAGATCTCTAGTCTTTCCCATTCTATTGTTTTCCTCTATTGCTTTGCATTAATCATTGGAGAAAGGCTGATAAAATGAGAATATCACTTCACACCTATTAGGATGCTTATAGTGAAAAATCTAGAAAATAATAAATGTTGCAGAGAATAGGAGAACTTTGAAACCTCATACATTTATGTAAGAATGTAAAATGATACAGCCACTAGGCAAAATAGTTTGGTGGTTCTTGAAAAAGTTAAGTATGTTGCTAAGGGGGAGAGGGGATGGACTGACAGTCTGGGGTCAGTAGAGGCAAACTATTACACATGGAATGGATGGACAATAGTGTCCTACTGTATTGTACAGGTAATCATATTCAATGTCCTGGGATGAAGTATAATGGAAAACAATATAAAAAAGAACATATATATATGGTGACACAGTGGTAAAGAATCTGCCTGCCAAGGAGACACAGGTTTGATCCCTGGGGCAGGAAGATCCCCTGGAGGAGGAAACAGCAACCCACTCCAGTATTCTTGCCTGGAGAATGCCATGGACTGAGGAGGAGCTTGGTAGGCTACAGTCCATGGAGTTGCAGCATCTAACAAGGCTGAATGACTGAGCACAGCACATAAGTGAGTCACTTTGCTGCTCAGCAGAAGTTAACACAACATTGTAAATCAACTATATATATATATATCTGAAAGCTTCATATAGGAATTACCATATGACCCAGTAATTCCACTTTCAGCCATATTCTGAAAATAGGGACACAGATGGTTGTACGCTAATATTTGTTGCAGAATATTCACAATACCAAAGGTAGAAATCATTCAAATGTTCATTTAACAGATGAATTTATAAACACAAAATGTAGAATATACATATACTATGGAATTTTACCCAGCCACAAAAAGGAATGAAGATCCAAAACATGCTACAACATGAAAACATTATGCTGAGTGAAAGAAGCCAGTCATAAAAAAACAAATTTTTTATGATTTTACTTGTATGAAGTACCTAGAATAAGTCAATTAATAAAGCCAGAAAGTAGATTAGAGGTTCCAGGAAGTTGGGAGAGGGAGAATAGAGAGTTACAGCTGAGGGGGTACAGAGTTTTTGTTTGGTGTGACAGAGGTTTTGAAAATAGTGGTGATGGTTGTACAATACTGTAAATGTAACAATACCACACAGAATTATACACTTAAAATGTTAAAGTGGAAAATGTTATGTTGTATATATTTTACTACAATAAAAAGATATTTAAAATAAATACATAAATTTAAAAATTTAGAACTGCACACCATAAAAGCATGCAGCATGGGAAGGACTAGAAGTAGACATAGGAAGCCAAATTTATTATTTTATTTGAAATAAAGAGAGCGATATTTTAAAATCAGTATATGAAAATTTGTTATCAATAGTGAAGTACAAGCTAGAATCAAGATTGCCAGGAGAAATATCAATAATCTCAGATATGCAGATGACATCACCCTTACGGCAGAAGGGAAGAAGAACTAAAAAACCTATTGATGAAAGTGAAAGAGGAGAGTGAAAAAGCTGGCTTAAAACTCAACATTCAAAAAACGAAGATCATGACATCTAGTCCCATCACTTCATGGCAAATAGATGGGGAAACAACGGAAACAGTGACAGATTTTATTTTCTTGGGCTCCAAAATCACTGCAGATGGTGACTGCTGTTGCTGCTGCTGACTGAAGCCATGAAATTAAAAGACACTTGCTCCTTAGAAGAAAAGCTATGACCAACCTAGACAGCATATTAAAAATCAGAGATATTACCTTGCCGACAAAGGTCCATCTAGCCAAAGAAATGGTTTTTCCAGGAGCTATGTATGAATGTGAGAGTTGGACCATTAAGTTGAGTACCAAAGAATTGATGCTTTTGAACTGCGGTGTTGGGGTTGCAAAGAGTTGGACATGACTGAGCAAATCAAACTGAACTGTGATGTTGGAGAAAACTCTTGAGTGTCCCTTGGACTGCAGGGAGATCAAACAAGTCAAACCTAAAGGAAATCAGTCCTGAATATTCATTGGAAGGACTGATGCTGAAGCTGAAACTCCAATACTTGGGCCACCTGATGCAAAGAGCTGACTCTTTGGAAAAGACCCTGATGCTGGACAAGATTGAAGGCAGGAGGAGAAGTGGATGACGGATGATGAGATGGTTGGATGGCATCACCTACTTGATGGACATGAATTTGAGCAGGCTCCAGGAGTTGGTGATGGACAGGGAAGCCTGGCATGCTGCAGTCCATGGGGTCACAAAGAGTCGGACATGACTGAATTACTGAACTGAACTGAGCAGACAGCAAAGAAGGGGGAAATCTAGAAGAAAGCATGAGAAATAGAAAAAGAGAAATGAGAAGATAGGAAATTAATATAAACTTTATTACAATAAGTGTAAAGATGTTTACTCGATCATAATTTTCAGATTCTAATATTAAAGCATTGAATATTAGAGATTTGTTTTCTACAGGACACAATAAAAGAAAAAATAGATACTGAAAACAAACAGATGGAAAATACATAATAAATATGAAGTGAAGTGAATATATATGTAAATATGAAGTGAAGAATTAGCGATTTTTAACATGGAAAAAAATGTTAAAAACATGGAAAAAATAAAATTCAAGGTAAAAACCTGCATGAGTTACCAGTTTAATAACAATAATAATAATAATTTAAAGAACATGGAAACAAATATAACTATCAACATTGTTTCAAATTAAGTGCAGCTATAAATGAAAGAATTTAATTGTTGTGAATGTACATGGATAATCTATTTCAAATTGATTCATAATGAACATGGATATAGAGATACAATATCACTAGCATGATTCATCTAATGAAAGTTAGATGAATCTAATCTAGTAGATGAATTCATCTAATTTATCCAATGATATTCTAATGAATATCATAAACATGGCTCCATCTAATGCATATAAATTTGCAGCATCAAACTTCTTCCAAGTAAACATGACTATTCACAAAAATAGATCTTGTATTAGGCCAAATAAATCTTATCCTAGGCTAACTATCATGAAAATATGTTGCTTACCCAAATTCAATACAATAAAATATCAATATGAAAAATCACCTTTAACATAACTCATATAGCTGAAAAATATTCTGTTAAATAACCTTTGAATTAAGAGGAAATTACAAAGGATATCTCAGGACTCTGTGCTGAATGACAATATAAGAACCATTTGTCAATGCTGTGGAATGTACCTAAATCAACAGGCAGAAAATAAATAGCTTTGAATTCATTTACAAAAAAAGAAAAATTAAAATAAAACTAGGAAAGGACAACTAGTCTTTGTTTTTAAGAATATGGCAAATGTGTTATCTCAATTAAATTGAAGCAGAAAAGAGAATTTGGCAAACCAGACATCTAGAGAAATCCCATCAGTCCAGAATACATAAAAATATGGAAAACTAGTTTTCAGAATTATTTTAAGTTCATGACCCACCTGTCAGTGAAAGAAAAAACTTTCAGATGCCAAAAATGGTGGGAAAGTACACATTCTGAGAGAAAAAGGGGGAAAAAGTACTAAAAATAAAGCTTTTGGGGCATTCGCAATCTGTTTTAAATTAGAGTTTAAGTTTTAAAGTCTTGTGTGTATGTAGGATAAGGTAACTAGTTTTGGCCTCTACAAGGCTAGAATCGAGATTGGGACCAGGACCCTTGAAAAGAAATTTGTTAAAGGGCAAACATGAAAATAACATATGCTCAGCAAAAGGTTAAAATTAGGGGACCTTATCTCTTAACCATGACATGGAATGAAAGGAGAATGTGAAGGTGTTTTGGTTCTGAGAATTTCTAATAACAGACTTGTATACATGTGTATTTGGGATCATGTAGTTCTACCCACAGGGCTTCCCAGGTGGCGTCAGTGGTAAAGAATCCGCTTGCCAGTGCAAGAGACACAGGAGATGCGGGTTTGATCCCAGGGTCAGGAAGATCCCTTGGAGTAGGAAATGGCAACCTACTCCAGTATTCTCTCCTGGAAAATTCCACGGACAGAGGAACCTTGTAGGTTACAGTTCACAGGGCCACAAAGAGCCAGACACAACTGAGCACATGCACGCACACCCATTTGCAGTACTACTCATAAAGCCTAAAAATTTCACACTGAAAATTTAATTTAAAGAAGTTCAAGACTAATTTCATGTAAAATCACTGGATTTGAAAAATAGAAAGATTCATTTCATCAGTGCCCTGACCCTCTTTCCACCATGATTACTGTTACTCCATCAAAAATGCATTAGTTAAAAAAAAGAGAGAGAGAACATTAGGAATCAAATAGTAAGAACAAAAGCAATCTTTTAAAGAATTTAAAATGCACACTTGGAAAAAATAAAAATGCATACTCAAGAGAAGCACTTTTGTATCTGCTTCTCACTCCCATGTTGTAAGTGTCAAGACTGATCATAACTTTCTCTTAGCTTTTTTCCCTAAGAGTTTGTGGTAAAAGATTGTCAATGCTTCAGGAAAGTCAGGTAAAATGTAATGAGAAATCTTGTTTTAGAGACTTATTCCCACCGTCAACATCTTTATGGTGAACAGTCTCCAGGTAGTTTTTTCCTCTGGGTCTTGGGGCTGTGGAAAGAAGGAACTGCAATAGAGGGAGTCAGACTGAGCCACTCAATTTGTGCATGGGATTAAAATCTCCTTGAAGAGTGGAATTCCTTGAAACATAGTCAAAACCATTGTGGAAGATTTTGGTGATATTCAATAACACAGTTAAAACCAATGCAAGAAAGTAGTGCGAGTTGAAAGACTTCTTCAGGAATTTCTTCACTAGATTGTTTTCTTGGAACATCCATTTCTCCCTAAGCCCATCAAGGAGTTCTGAGGAGCTTCTCTTTCTTCCAGCAATTTAATTGCTTCAGTACCCTCAAAAAAACTTGCTTTAGCTTGTTGTTTCCTAGAATTAGGATAAACGAGTGTCCCCAGGGATAGAGGGCTGTGAGGGTCAGACCAAAAATAAACAACAGCTTGCTTTCTGACATAGTAGTGCATGATATTTCTATGATAATGCCTATAAAATACAAGATAAAAAGGATGATAAAAGATATCAAAACTTTCATTGCTTTGATATGTGCTTCTGTGCTGGGGTCTCTGAATCCTGTGGCATTCAATAGCATCCTCTGGTTGTGCCTCCAAAGGGAAATGAGCAATAGGATACAGGTGATCAGGCATAGTATGAAGACCAGAAGGGTTCCAAGATTGAGCAAAATCTGGTTTCTAAAGAATTCACCTTTATGCACTTCAACTGAAAAGATTATGCTTCTATTCTTTGCTCTAGTATCACTAATTATCTTCACAGTTAGGGGAAAAGTAACTAACCATGAAATAAGCAAGCATCCCATCAGAAGGAGAAGAACTCTTTTGATGTCACTCCTCAACCAGAGAAAAATGTGGTGGGAAAAATTGGCTATCTTCAGGAAATAGAAGATGCTGAGGCTGGTGGCAAAAAAGACACTTGATGAATTCAGAATTACCCATGAGTAAGTAACACAGTCAATTAGGTAACCAGAGGAATACATTTCTGGAGAAAAAATCTTCACAAATCCATCAGTAGCTATTAACCCTATCAGGCAAATTCTGGAAGTAGCTAAGCCCATGAGAATAAAGCTGATAGTAGAAAACTTCTTGTTCTTCACACGTTCAATGCAGTATGCAAGTCCAATAAATCCATTCCCTAAAACCCCCAATATTGACTCACTAACTGCTACAAAAATGAGGAGGCCTTCTGGTACACTCAGCATATCTGCCAATCCCTAATATTGTTTCTGTTCCATCAATCTTAAATTACCTGCTGCAGAATGAGGGAGGCATATATTGCTGCTTGATGATTTTCTTCTCTTTCATTAATAAAGAATTGCAAGTGCCCCCATTACTGCCTTGTGATGGAGTCCAAAATAGCTTCAGGGAGACCCTTCCAGTTATGTCTATAAAATTTAGCTAGTCTAGAGAATGTGTGTCCAGACTGAACACCTTCCTCAATTTGTTAAGATGCAAATAAAAGTTTCTATTTCATGGATTCTACTTGCCCTCCTGAGACTATTTTGCGTTTGTTACCCTGGATTGGACAGAAGGAGTGGCAAACATACGCCTACAGAAAACAGAGCAGAATAGAAAGAAAAATTGAACTTCACCTTTTTCAGTGTCAGCATTAACACTGTCATTTATTTTGTGTTAATAATAACAGTTTAGATATATAAAACAAAAATAGTGTATAGAAGAGATGTATGAAATTAGTGTTCTTTATCCCTATGAGGAGATAAAAGCTGCTTCTTTGAGAAGATCAATAAAAATGATTAGCCTTTAGCCATGCTGAGAAAAAAAGGGGCCAGAAGTGAAACGGGGTATAGCAACTGACCCCATGGACATTTAAAGGATTATTACAAGCATTTCTGTGTCAACAAATTTGCTAAATTAGATGAACCCTGTAAATTCTTTGAAAAATAACAATTGAAAAAACTCACACAAGAAGAAATAGGTAATGCAAATAGGCCTAAATCTATTTTAATCAAAAGACTAATCAATAACCTTCCAAAACAGAATGCACCAGGCACAGGTGGAGTTACTGGTGAATTCTAACAAACATTTATGAAATATTGTACTAATTCTCTTTAGTCTCTTTCAGAAAACAGAAGCAGAGGGGATACTTTACAGCTCATTCTAAGGTCAGCCTTCACTTCAGTTCAGTTCAGTCGCTCAGTCGTGTCCGACTCTTTGCAACCCCATGAATCACAGCATGCCAGGCCTCCCTGTCCATCACTTACCATAATACCAAAACCAGACAAAGACATTAGAAGCTAGAAGCTAAAACTATAATAAACCAGTATCACTCATGACAATAGACGTGAAAAATTTCAACCTCATATTAGCAGATAAAATCCAACAATGTATACAAAATAATTGTATGGCACAAACAAGAGGAATTAAGCCTGATTATACAAACTGGTTCAATATTTGAAAATCATTTAATGTAACCCATCATATCAACAAGCAAACAGAAAAATCACACAATATATCAAAAGATGACAAAATCCAACCTTCATTCATGATAAAAACTCTCAGTAAACCAGTAGAGGAAAATATCAACCTGATGAAAACTATCTATAACAAGCCTAGAGCTGGAACTATACTTAATGCTGAAGTATTCAAATTTTTCTAACAATATCAGGTACAAGGCAAAGTTAACCTCTTTCACCATTCCTTTTCAGCATGTACTGGAAATTCTAGCTAATGCAATAGAAAAAAAGAGAAATAAGAGGTATATAGGTTGGGATGGAAGAAATGAGACTACATTTTACTGTAGTTGACATGAACGTCTATGTAGAAAATACAAAAGCATTGATCAAAAAACCCCTGAAATTAATAAGTAATTATTATAGCAACATAGTAAGATATAAAGTTAAGAGACAAAAGTCAGTTGCTTTCTTATACACCAGCAATGAACACAAGGAATTTAAGATTAAAAACACAATACCATTTCCATAACATCCAAAAATTGAAATGCATATGTATAACTATAACAAAATAAGTGCAAAACTTTTATGAGGAAAACTACAAAATTCTGATAAATGAAAATAAAGAACTAAATAACTGTAACAATGATCCATGTTAATTGATGGGAAGACTCACTATTTTCAAACTGCCGGTTCTTCTCCACTTGATCTATAGATTCAGTGCAATCCCAATCAAAATCGCAGCATGTTGTCTTGTTGATACTGACAAGTTGATTTTAAAGTTCATATAAAGTGTCAGAAGACCCAGAATAGCCAACACAATACTGGGGAGAAGAATAAAGTCAGAAAACTGACAGTTTCTGAGGTCAAGACTTAAACAAGACAATGTGATATTAGCTAAAAAAAAGACATCTAAATGGAACAGAATAGAGAGCCCATATATAAACCCACATAAGTATATATAATCAATTGTCCTTTAACAAAAGAGCAAGAGCAATACAATGGAACAGTCTTTTCAATAAGCAGTGCTAGAACAATCAGACATCCACATGCAAAAAGTAAAACTAGGCACATAACTTATATTATTCACAAATATTAATTTAAAGCACATCACAGACCAAAATGTAACCAAAGAGGTACAAAATTCCTAGTAGATAGCATAGTAGAAAATCTAGATGATCTTGGGAATGGCAATCACTTTTTAGACAAAAACACCACAGGCAAAATCTATGAAAGAATTAATTGATAAGCTAGACTTCATTAAAATAAAAAATTTCTGCTTTGCAAAAAACACTGTCAAGAGAAGGAAAAGAGAAGCCAAAGATGGGGAGAAAATATTTGCAGAAGACATATCTAATAAAAGAACATCTTCCAGAATATATAAAGAAATCATAATGCTAAACAAAAAGTAGATAAGAAACCTGGTTAAGAACTGGGAAAAAATTTAATCATACTCCACAGAAGCAGATAGACAGGGGTCAAATTATATTCTCTGGCATCAGGTCTCCGATCCAAGTACAGAATAAGCACCTGAATGATTTTGATACCCTGGAATGAAGTAGCTATTATTCTTGGTTTAAATAAGATTTCTGTTTCCAGCAGAGTGTGAATAAGAAAACATATTCAGTTTCCATTGACAATTATATTGTAACCCCCAAGAGAGGAGCTCTAGGGAAGACCTTCAAGGTCAACACAATGCAGAAGTAAATAACCTGAGTCCTTGGTGATGGACTGGAACCCTCTCTCCTTCAGATGTCTAGGTAGATGAGACAATTTCCTTATAGTTGACACTAGTTTGAGATAAGATTTTTTATAACCAAAAGCTTCCTAATTAACATATCTCCCCAAAATATTGCTAATATGTACATATTTCTAGGTACCAGTTCATGCTGTATATAATAAAGCATGATGTTTCCTATGCCTTAGGAATATTAACAATTAATGAGTAATTCTTTTTATCTGTGGAAACTTCATTCAGTATATAAAATTAATATAAATGAGGACATATTATATTTTGCAATCATCTAGAATTATTGATTAAGCTAACCTCATCCAACAGAGAGCATAAGTAGGAAAATAGTTTTTTGTTTTTTGTTTTTTTTTAGGAAAATAGTTCTATACATTGTGTAGCTTTAATAACTTTTTTGATACTTTATACTTATTTGAATATTTCAATTTTTTCCTGGTTAAAGGAGCATTTTATTTTAACATCTTTTAAAAAGTCCTTAGATTTCCTCTATTCTCTTTTCAAAGAAAACTCACTTTCAGTGTTACCACATAAACTAATATGCACGTGTCACATATTTAGCATAAATAGAATTTCCATTTTACCAGGAACAGAAATTTCATGCAAAGTAGACAACATTTTCATGGTAACCAAATCTCAGCCATTAGAAATCTACTTTGGAAAGGAAAATTTCCAAGTTGACTAGGATCTTATATCCAAAGCATATAAGAGGAAGACAGTCTTGTCTCTCCAGGGACATTTTCTTCTTCCATGTCCTATCCTGACCTCACTGACATTCCAAGTTGACAACATTCTCAGGTCACACCTGAGTAGATCAGAATTTTGGGAGCTAGAAGCAAACTTCAAGTAGGAAAGTACTGGCCCCATTTGCTCCTTCCTTATAAACCTCCAACTTTTATTAGGGTGACAGAATAGGTTGAATTGTGTCTCACGCCAATATGTCTACCCAAGACCTAACCCCTGGTATCTGTAAACGTGTTCTTATTTGGAAAAGGGGACTATGCAAATGTATGATCCAAGTGGAATTTAAATATAATGACAGGTTGTCCTTAGGAGAGAGAGGAAGATTCACATACAGAAAGAAGAAGGCATGTGAAGCAGGAGGCAGGGATAGGGGTTGCTATTTCTACCATTAAAGAAATATCAGGGAGTACCAGAAGGTGGAAGAGGCAAGAAAGAATCTCTGTAGAGCCTTCAGAGAGAGTGTATTCCTACTGATCCCTTCATTTCAGACTTCTAGACTCCAGAATTGTGAGGAGTAAATTTCTGTTTTATGAAGGCAGCAAATTTGTGATAATTTCTTACAGCAGTCCTGGAAAACTAATACAGATGTTTCTATTATTGAAAAAGTAATTAACAAACACTTTTTAGTTAAAACAATGAAATTTTATATGAAAAGCTTCATGAATTTTTACGAACTGCTTACATTCCTATAACACACCCCAGACCAAGAAACAGACATAATCAACTCCCCAGAAGACAACTTCAAGCCCTTTCTAGTTACAACCTCACAGTCTCCCACTTTTTTGTACTTATATGTACAAACTCGTAGAGAACATAAATTTAGTTTCTTTCATTAACATCCAGTTTGCAAGATTCATCTACATGTTTACATATAATGGTAGCTCATTTATTCTCACTACTATACCATACAGCCATGAAAGCCTATCTTTTGGCAGTAGGGTGAATGAGCTGTGCATTATTCAGTTGTTTTACTTCTCTTGCATAATCTTAAATGTCCCCTTCTTCCTTTTTCTTTAGCCACTCAGCTTCTCTAGGGCATTTTTCCATTCTTTGTTTCTCTTTCCTCTTTCAAAAGCAATCCTCATGAGACTGACATCTCAAACTCTGTGTATTTTCAACTTTCTTCCTTCCTTGCTGTGATCTGCTAGGATTCTTGTTCAATATTTTCACAATTAGCATGACTAGTTTTTCTTCATAAAGTAATTTTAGTCAAGTCTTAAATCCTCATTCCATAATTAAGTCTTCCATAAAATTTTTCCAGAAAGCTCTCATGCTAATGTCAGGACCACCACGAATCTCCATAAGGGGATAGAGCAGAGTTGATTCTCTTCATTGCTTACTGATTCACTTCCTTTAATATTCTTTGTAATAAACCAGTAATCTAGTGAGTACACACATCTTCTGAGTTTTGTGAGCCAATCTAGCAAATTAATCTAATTCAAGCAGGGGTTTGTTGGAATCTCCAATTTATAGCCAATAAGTCAAAAGCACATGTAACAACCTGAGCTTACAACTGACATTTGAAGTGGGGGTAGTCTTGTGGGACTGAGCCCTTAACCTATGGAATCTGATGCCATCTTCAGGTAGGTAAGGTCAGAATTGAGATAGTTACTTGGTGAGGTTGGGAAGACTCCCATACATCAGAATTGGGTGTCAGAATCAATAAATACACATGTACAAGATTACTCATAGTACTATTGTTTGTAGTTGCAAGATATCAGAAACAAATGAACATGTACACAGAACCTGTTGGATCAACTCTGGTACATTTAGACAATGGAGTACTAAAAAGGTGTGAAAAAGAATGAGAAATAATTTCACAATTGGATGCAGTGATTTCTTACATATGATAAAAACATTGTGCAAACTATCCTTTATATAAATGTTATAGCCACGTGTTCCGGGAAACAACTCACTCAGAAGGACAATTCAGATAGTGGAGTGTAGTTTATTACACTGGTGCGCCCAAGGCAGTCTCCTCTTAGCCAAGGACCCTGACCAGCATTTGTGAAAATCTTTTTATACCCCATGTGTACGTGTCCAAACCCACCACCCCAAATTCCTTGAGATTTACAAAGGAAGGGTAAATACAATCACAATAATCCCGTCATTTATGTGTTATGTGTTCAAACAGTTAATAATCAATAAGCCCGCGGTTACAGTCCAACCAGTTACATTCCAACCAGTTAATAACCGATAAGCCTGTGGTTACATTCTGATAGATACTGTCCGGAGGCAGGGGTGATTAGAGTATGTTTTCTCTTAGGCAATGAGTAACCTGGACATGATCTTCAAGGTTCCCCTGTCCGGAGTGGGTCTTATCCTTCCATTGTGGTTCCCACAGGCACTAAGCAGAGAGTTCAGAGTCCATTGGAGAGGCGGCCGAGCATGATCAGCATGGACAGGCCTAAGATGGAGTCCAGGCCCTATGAATTCCTTCTTCATCCCTCCCTCTTGATGCTCTTAACTCATATTATGAGCATCATTCATAAGGATATATTGCACTCTGGCTCTCCGACTGCCGATTTGGGAGAATGACAACAACCTTCGGGTTACAAAGTTCGTAATACATTGTAAAATTCAGGGTCCAGAAAGCAGAACTATCAAGGCAACTATAAGTGGTAAATATAGTTTTCACCAATCACCCTTCACCCAAGATAGGACCAAAGTCCAGAAAGGAATGTTTTCATTTGATATTGCTTTTACCTGGTTTTTCATGTCATCTAAAGCAATCAATACATTGTCAGATAAGTCAGGAATGTATACACAACATTCAACCTTAATTATAGCACAGGTCCCTCCTTGAGCAGCTGTGAGTATGTCCAAAGCCATTTTATTATGAATTACCACTTTCTTCATTTGGATTTGCTCTTCGTTTAAGGCTTGGATGGCTTTTTTTCTATCTAGGAGGGCCTGTTTTGTGAAATTAGTCAAGGCCTCTACTTATGATTTTTAATCATAATATCTGTTGTCCCTATAGAGGGTACGAATAAGGCAGCAATATACTCACACCATTGAAACACAGATCTTGTCCACCTAGCATGTAAATAAGGTAGATTTACTGGGGCTTGTTTTAAGTTAGGCTTTTGTTACACTGGCATTTTTATCAAATGTAACCCCATGACCCAAGTCTATTGACTGTAGGTCTTACACCAAGAGAGCAAGGAGAGGTTATGGTTGACAAGAGAGAAGAAAGTCTCTTTTTGTCATCCCAGAAAAGAGCAGAGTGGTTTAAAATCTCCTTGGCAGAACGGTGACACCCACCAAGGAAGTCCATCCATCACAGACAGAGGCATAGTCCCACATACCCAGCAGTTGTAGGTGTTGTGGAAGTCCGTGTTGGAATGTGCCGGTGAGATGAAAACATTGTCGCAAGTTAAATTCAAAATCACGTTGATGAGGCCAAGCAGCAGGAGTTTTTTGCTGCTTCATCCTGAGGGGGGGCTCCTCCGGGATCTTCTTTTCCTTCTTCTTAAGGATGGTCTTAGTCTCTCGAGGGTCAGTGGGGTCCCTCTGTGCAGTCTACTCAGCAATTTCTGGGTCTGCGTGGTATGCTCTCTTCACCCTCATATGATGGATCCAAGCGACAATACCTGCAACTTTAACTGCAGTAGGGGTAGTTAGAATAACAAAAGGGCCCTTTCACCAAGGGGCTAGCAAATCATGTTTCCAATCTTTGACCCATACTTGGTCACCAAGCGTAAACTCATGAATCTGTTCCCCAAGGGGGAATGGCACCCTTTCTTGTACAGACTTAGTTACCCGATTTATTACCTTACCCAGTTCCATCTGCTGTGAAATCCTATGCCCCCTTGCCTGAGGCAAATTTGTTGACACCTGTATGGGAGGAGGCCTCCCATACACAATTTTGTATGGAGAATAGCCTTGGGACTGTGGGGTCATCCTGAGTCTGAGCAGAGCCATCGGAAGCAAGTCCCTCCAGGAGCAGTCAGTCTCTATGATCGACTTGGAGAGTCTCTTTAAGTGTCTGGTGGGTTCGTTCCACCATCTCAAAACCCTGGGCCTATATGCAGTGTGCAGTTTCCACTTGATGTTTAAAGTTTTGCTTACATGTTGTACTAAATCAGCTACAAAAGCTGGGCCATTGCTTGATCCAATGCTGGTAGGAAGTCCAAATCTGAAAACTATTTCCCTAAGTAGGCACCGGGCTACTTCTGATGTTCTTTCAGTCCAGGTAGGAAAAGCTTTTACCCATCTCGAGAATGTACATACCATGACCAGCAGGTAATGGTAGTGTCGGTGAGGTTTCATTTCAGTGAAGTCCATTCCCAGGTGTTCAAGGGGCAGCGTGCCTTTCAGCTGAATACCCAGAGGTTTTTGTCTGAATACCCAAGAGGCAGCATTAACCTGTGAGCAGGCAGCATGGCCTAGGTGGTCGCTTGGTGTGTTTGGCTTACCAGAGTGTGTGCCAGCTCCTCCAGTACCAATAATTTGCCACTTGGCAGTTCCCACCATCTCTTTTCAGTCTTGATGGCCCCTTCCGCTTTGACTGACCTGACAGCCATTGTCCTTGTTTTATCAGTCTAGCGCCATCAGTATATAGGACCCAATTAGAGTCTGGAACCTTGAGCCCTCTTTAAAACAAATCCCAGATACCTTACCTCCCCTTTGTAGATCTGTGCCTTCTTCTTCAGCACCCGGTAACCTGCTTCCATCAACAGCTGGAGCAGTGCATTTTTCCCTTTCCAGCATTTTTCCTTGGTCTCGGCAGCCAGCAGCAGGTCATCCATGTATTGTAGGAGCCAACATCCATACTCTTCTGGATGGAATGAGTTCAGGTCAGAAGCCAAAGCTTCCCCAAAGATGGTTGGGGAGTTCTTAAATCCTTGTGGGGGAGTCCAGATGAGCTGTTGTTTGGTGCCCCTGACTGGATCTTCCCATTCAAAGGCAAAGATGGGCTGTGACGCTGGGGCGAGGCATACTCAAAAGAAGGCCTCCTTGAGATCTAGGCGAGTATAAACTTTAGTCCTTGGTGGGAGGAGCCTAAGTAAGGTAAAGGGGTTTGGAACAGTGGGGTGTAAAGTCACAGTAGCCTGGTTGACTAACCTGAGATCTTGTACAGGCCTACAGTCCTGTCCTCCTTCCTTTTTGACTGGCAGGATTGGCGTATTCCAAGCCGACTGGCACTCTACCAGAATCCCCACTTGTTTCAATCTGTTGATGTGGGGCAGTATGCCAGCCCAGGCCTCTGTCGGTAGCGGGTACTGGCGCTTTCTAACCGGGATGGTGCCTGGTTTGAGCTCTATTATCACTGGGGCTTGATGTTTAGCCAGCCTAGGGGGAGGAGGGCTGTCTTCTGCCCAGGCCTCAGGGAATATTTGAGTTAGCTCTCTCATGCTCTTCCGCCCCCCCCGGGTCTGCCTTCAGAGGCTCATGCAACCTCCACTCATCTTGGGGTGGTATTGAGAGAGAGGGCAAATAAGTCATAGAGTCCATCCGGAAGGTGGGCCTCTCCTCAGGGGAGAAACTCACTTGTGCTCCTAGTTTGGAGAGCAAGTCTCTTCCCAACAGGGGTACTGGGCACTCAGGAATGTAGAGGAATTCATGAATCACTTGGTGCCCCCCATCTGACATTTTCTGGGCTGGTGAAACGATTTAATCATCTCTTCTCCTGATACCCCAGTTACAGTGGTAGTCTTTTTGGAAAGTGGTGTCACAGGTTTTGTTAGTACCGACAGTTTTGCTCCTGTATCCACCATGAAGTCAATGTTTTGGTCGCCCACTTTTAAGGTTACCATGGGCTCTTGGGGACCTGATATCTCTGAGCCCCGGCAGCCCTATTTAATTTCCAAGTCAGCAAGCCCCAAAACTGCAGGAGCTTCCTCTTCCTTCCTTACCTCAGGGCATTCATTCTTCCAGTGGCCAAAAGCTCGGCACTTGGCACACTGGTTTGGCGGTAACGGGGACTAGTGCCTCCGTTGTGACCGGCTGAAGGACTGTCCTGTCCCTGGGGCAGAGGAGATTTTCCGGAGGGCCCGAAATAGACTTTCCCAGAGCAGCAGCTAGCACTGTAGATCTCTTGTCTGTTCTCTTTCATTCCCTCCGGCTCTCTGGCAGAGCGCAGTCTCTGCTTAATTCCAGCATCTCCCTCCCCTTCTTGTCAGTACTCACTGGGAGAGGCGGGTATAGCTTGGGCGGTTTGGCTGGAGCCGGATCCTGGAAGTGCTGGCCAGAGTCTTCTGTCACCAGGATCAGAGCCTGCCAAAACGGTGGCTCTACGAACTCCGGGAAAGCTGGCAGAGGAGCAGCGGCTGCTACAGGAACTTCACCTGGCCCTGGATCGGGCATTAAGGCGGCCTCCGGTCCTGGTGAAGCACTGGGAGGCAGGCATGTCATTATCCAGCATGGGGGAGGGGCCAGGTCATCCCCGTCCAAATCCTGTAGAATTTCCTTTTTTATCATCAGTCAGTTTTCGTGCCATTAATATTTTTCCCTTTCCCTTCTGGATATAGAACCTTGTCCAAGTAGGAGGGTCTTGAGCTAACCCTAGCCATGAGTCAATAGATGGATATTGATCCAGGTGTCCTGGCTGTCCTGTGACTACTATATAGACTGCTTCCACTATTTTTAAGTTCATGGTGTTCTCTGGTGGCCATCCTACTCCCATAGGGGGCCATTCGACCTCACAGAGTATGTGGAGGCAGTTAGGCTTATCTTCACCCCATAGTCTCCTCCTAATCCCTTCTTTAAATTTTTAATCATGCACTCCAATACAGTTGCCTTAGATTCACTTCACCCCATCTTGCTTACCTTCTTGGACCTTCTTCTACTTTTCCTTTTCGTTCTGTCTACGAAGTTCTCAGTACCCCATGTACTTCTGATATTTCCACTCAATGACACTTAAATTGCCGTTCTGCCTCCTTCCTAATTGGGGTGAGAAGAGCCTTACCTGCCAGATCCCAGAGGGAGAAGGGGGATCGGCATGTCTTCACCTGCCGGCCAGCACAGCTGAACCAGTACATCACATGGTCCAAGACTGTTTCTCCGTTAAAGTCCATTCTGCCTTGGTGGGCTTGATCAGGTGCAGATGAAAACACAGATGGGCTAAATATCCCATGTCCCAGGCCATCTCCATAAAAGCCAAATCATACTCACTTCTGTATCCCCCTCCTTCTAGCCTGACAATTCCGAGGGAGTCAAGAATTTCACAGCAGACGGGACACCACCTGAGGGAGGGCAGAATATGAGCACACAAGGACCAGTTTCCTATCCTAAAAATCCCCTGGTGATCGCTTGGTAATAATCTTCCCCGAGACGTCGTGGACTCACCTCCTAAATGTCCTTCACAAATTTCCTTCCTAAACCCTAGCACGCTCGTTGACCTGTGTACCAAGCAATCGCTGCTGCCTGCCTATTCCAGGCTCCTGTGGGTCCCCGCTCCTTCTAGTCCCTCCCAGGGGGGTGATCAGGCCCCCTCTTCCACCCTGCCAGGTGGGTTCCTCCTCACCTGAGCGCTCAGTTCCCCTGCTGCCGTTCACTACCTGCCAAAGCGAGAGAAACCGGGCTTTGAAAGGCTGAATTCTTCCAGAGGGGTGAGGCACTTTCCCCTCTTCTAGGAGATTCAAGCCACAAAGCCTCAGGGTGGCCTCAAATGAGACCTGTCTCCTCAAAGTGAGGAGTTTCCCGGCCAATGCATCAAATGTTATAGCCTCCTGTTCCGGGAAACAAACTCACTCAGAAGGACAATTCGGATAGTGGAGTGCAGTTTATTACACCTGCGAGCCCAAGGCAGAGTCTCCTCTTAGCCAAGGACCCCGACCAGCATTTGTGAAAATCCTTTACACCCCACGTGTACATGTCCAAACCCACCACCCCAAATTCCTTGAGATTTACAAAGGAAGGGTAAATACAATCACAATAACCCCATCATTTATGTGTTATGTGTTCAAACAGTTAATAATCAATAAGCCCGTGGTTACATTCCAACCAGTTAATAACTGATAAGCCTGTGGTTACATTCCGATAGATACTGTCCGGAGGCAGAGGTGATTAGTGTCTGTTTTCTCTTAGGTGATGAGTAACCTGGATATGATTTTCAAGGTTCCCCTGTCCGGAGGGGGTCTTATCCTTCCATTGTGGTTCCCACAGGCACTAAGCAGAGAGTTCAGAGTCCATTGGAGAGGCGGCCGAGCATGATCAGCATGGACAGGCCTAAGATGGAGTCCAGGCCCTATGAATTCCTTCTTCATAAGGAATATGGAAAAATTTAATGTGTACATGCTTATTTATTTTTTCAAAAATAAAATTAGGAGGAAGAAAGCAGAAATGAATGAGATTGATTATTTATTGGGAGAAATTCAAACTGAGATGGAAGTTATGGGAGTGAAGGATATATTCTCAGCATGCTTTTTGCATAATTTTGATACTTGAAATGATGTTAATATTTTACATTAAACATATAAAATATAGGCTGGGGAAAAACCTAAAACAGACTTATTAAGAAAGAAATCTCACTTTTTCAAAAGAATAATATAACCATGCTAAGGGGAAAGAAAGAGAACTTACCAAAGTAACTTTGGAACACAGTAGTATTTTGACTTTGTGCCCTGAAACAGTCATATACTAAAAAGCAGAGACAATACTTTGCCAACAAAAGTCCATGTAGTCAAAGCTATGGTTTTCCCAGTAGTCATGTATGTATGTGAGAGATGGACTATAAAGAAAGCTGAATGCCAAAGAATTGATGCTTTTGAACTGTGATCTTAGAGAAGACTCTTTTTCTTTTTTTCTTTTTCTTTTTTTATTTCTGGAGAAGACTCTTGAGAGTCACTTGGACTGCAAGGAGATCCAACCAGTCAATCCTAACGGAAGTCAGTCCTGAACATTCATTGGAAGGACTGATGCTGAAGCTGAAACTCCAATCCTTTGGCCACCTGATGGGAAGAACTGACTCATTGGAAAAGACCCTGATGCTCAGAAAGATTGAGGGCGGGAGAAAGGGATGACAGAGGATGAGATGGTTGGATGGCATCATTGACTCAATGGACATGAGTTTTAGCAAGCTCCGGGAGTTGGTGATGGACTGGGAAGCTTGGCTTCCTGCAGTCCATGGGGTCACAAAGAGTCAGACACGACTGAGTGACTGAACTGAACTGAAAGAAAAGAAAGAAAAGTGAAGTCGCTCAGTCGTGTCCAACTCTTTGGGACTCCATGGACTGTAGCCTACCAGGTTCCTCTGTCCAAGGGATTTTCCAGGCAAGAGTACTTGAGTACACTTCCTTCTCTAAGGGATCTTCCTGACCCAGGGATTGAACCTGGGTCTCCTGCATTGCAGGCAGATGCCTTACTGTCTGAGCCACCAGGGAAGCTGAACTGAACTGATAGTCATATATGAGCTGCAACAAAGTACTGAGCTGTAGTTAATAGCGTCTTCTTCCTCCCTTCCTTACTTCTTTTCCTCCCCTCCTTCTCTCTTTTTTCCTTTCTCCCTTCATTCCTTCTTTCTTTTTTCATTCTTTCTTTCTCTCTCTCTTCCTGTCTTCTTTCCTTCCTTCCTTCCTCCTTTCTCTTCCTTCTAGAAGTGGTATGAGTTAACAAGTCTGAAACTACCTTCAGTGTATATTAGAAAGAAGAAAGTGAAAGTCACTCAGTCGTGTCCAACTCTTTGCGACCTCATGGACTATAGCCTACCAGGCTCCTCCATCCATGGGATTTTCCAGGTAAGAACACTGGAGTGGGTTGCCATTTCCTTCTTCAGGGAATTTTCCTGACCCAGGAATTGAACACAGGTTTCCTGTATTGGCAGGCAGACTCTACAGTCTGAGACACTAGGGAAATATTCAGTGACTATTCAGTTCAGCTCAGCTCAGTCACTCAGTCATCTCCGGCTCTTTGCGACCCCATGGACTGCAGCACACCAGCCTTCCCTGTCCATCACCAACTCTCGGAGCCTACTCAAACTCATGTCCATCGCGTCAGTGATGCCATCCAACCATCTCACCTCTGCCGTCCCCTTCTCCTTTCATCTTCAATCTTTTTGAGCATCAGGGTCTTTTCCAATGAGTCAGTTCTTTGCATCAGGAGGCCAAACGATTGGAGTTTCAGCTTCTGCATCAGTCCTTCCAATGAATATTCAGGACTGATTTCCTTTAGGATTGACTGGTTGGATCTCCTTGCAATCCAAGGGACTCTCAAGAGTCTTCTCCAACTCCACAGCTCAAAAGCATCAATTTTTCGGCGCTCAGCTTTCTTTTCGGTTCTACTCTCACATCCATACATGACTACTGGAAAAACCATAGCTTTGACTAGATGGACCTCTGTTGGTAAAGTAATGTCTCTGATTTTTAATATGCTGTCTAGGTTGATCATAGCTTTTCTTCCAAGGAACAAGTGTCTTTTAATTTCATGACTGCAGTCCGCAGTGATTTTGGAGTCCCCAAAATAAAGTCTCTCAATACTGGAGTGGGTAGCCTTTCCCTTCTCCAGGGCAGCTTCCCAATCCAGGTATCAAACCCAGGTCTCCCACACTACAGGTGGATTCTTTACTAGCTGAGCCAAGAGGGAAGCTCTAGAATACTGGAGTGGGTAGCCTTTCCTTTCTCCAGGGGACCTTTCCAACTCAGGGATTGAACCCAAGTCTCCCACATTGCAGGTGGATTCTCTACCAACTGAGCTACCAGGGAAGCCCTCAGTGTATATTAGGCCTGAATAAATGACTATACAAACTGAACAAAGCAAGAGCCATGTTTTTCACTGTTAAAGAGAGGATTTGCAACATGGATAAAAGGAAGACTGTAGTTTTGAATTGCAATTAGAGACATAAACATAGAAGCATCATACATTACAAATAGAGAGATACATAGAGGCAAAAAGAGAGAAAGAAGTAAGTAGGTGGGTGTAATGTTTATATCCAACCAAATCTTGGTTTTCAAATATCCTTCTTCTCTCAAATAAATGAAGATTTCTTGGAGAAATAGTGAACCCAAGCCTGGATGAGGAAAACACAAAGTAAACCTGAAATGTTTTGGTTTGTGAAAACGTAAGGAAACATGAAGGAAGAATGGGGCCACATCAAAAGGACCCAGGAGACAATTTGAAGTTCTTACTTGACAAATCTAGAAAAACGTAGGCATCAAATAAATCAGAGTAATAATATAATAATATTTCTTTGAGTGTGTGTGTGTGTGTGTGTGTGTGTGTGTGTGAAGAACTATCAATGCTTCAGGGAATTCAATTAAAATACAAAGAGACTGGCCACAGCAATCAGAGCAGAAAAAGAAGTAAAAGGAATCCAGATAGGAAAAGAAGAAGTAAAACTCTCACTGTTTGCAGATGACATGATCCTCTATATAGAAAACCCTAAAGACTCTACCAGAAAATTACTAGAGCTAATCAATGAATATAGTAAAGTTGCAGGATATAAAATTAACACACAGAAATCCCTTGCATTCCTATATACTAACAATGAAAAAACAGAAAGAGAAATTAAGGAAACAATACCATTCACCATTGCAACAAAAAGAATAAAATACTTAGGAGTATATCTACCTAAAGAAACAAAGGACCTATACATAGAAAACTATAAAACACTGATGAAAGAAATCAAAGAGGACACAAACAGATGGAGAAACATACCGTGTTCCTGGATTGGAAGAATCAATATTGTCAAAATGGCTATTCTACCCAAAGCAGTCTATAGATTCAATGCAATCCCTATCAAGCTACCAACGGTATTTTTCACAGAACTAGACCAAAGAATTTCACAATTTGTATGGAAATACAAAAAACCTCGAATAGCCAAAATAATCTTGAGAAAGAAGAATGGAACGGGAGGAATCAACCTGCCTGACTTCAGACTCTACTACAAAGCCACAGTCATCAAGACAGTATGGTACTGGCACAAAGACAGAAATATAGATCAATGGAACAGAATAGAAAGCCCAGAGATAAATCCACGAACCTATGGACACCTTATCTTTGACAAAGGAGGCAAGAATATACAATGGAAAAAAGACAACCTCTTTAACAAGTGGTGCTGGGAAAACTGGTCAACCACTTGTAAAAGAATGAAACTAGAACACTTTCTAACACCATACACAAAAATAAACTCAAAATGGATTAAAGATCTAAATGTAAGACCAGAAACTATAAAACTCCTAGAGGAGAACATAGGCAAAACACTCTCCGACATAAATCACAGCAAGATCCTCTATGACCCACCTCCCAGAATATTGGAAATAAAAGCAAAACTAAACAAATGGGACCTAATGAAACTTGAAAGCTTTTGCACTACAAAGGAAACTATAAGCAAGGTGAAAAGACAGCCCTCAGATTGGGAGAAAATAATAGCAAATGAAGCAACAGACAAAGGATTAATCTCAAAAATATACAAGCAACTCCTGCAGCTCAATTCCAGAAAAATAAATGACCCAATCAAAAAATGGGCCAAAGAACTAAACAGACATTTCTCCAAAGAAGACATATAGATGGCTAACAAACACATGAAAAGATGCTCAACATCACTCATTATTAGAGAAATGCAAATCAAAACCACAATGAGGTACCATTACACGCCAGTCAGGATGGCTGCTATCCAAAAGTCTACAAGCAATAAATGCTGGAGAGGGTGTGGAGAAAAGGGAACCCTCTTACACTGTTGGTGGGAATGCAAACTAGTACAGCCGCTATGGAAAACAGTGTGGAGATTTCTTAAAAAACTGGAAATAGAACTGCCATATGACCCAGCAATCCCACTTCTGGGCATACACACTGAGGAAACCAGATCTGAAAGAGACACGTGCACCCCAATGTTCATTGCAGCACTGTTTATAATAGCCAGGACATGGAAGCAACCTAGATGCCCATCAGCAGATGAATGGATAAGGAAGCTGTGGTATATATACACCATGGAATATTACTCAGCCATTAAAAAGAATTCATTTGAACCAGTCCTAATGAGATGGATGAAGCTGGAGCCCATTATACAAGGTGAAGTAAGCCAGAAAAATAAAGAACATTACAGCATACTAACACATATATATGGAATTTAGAAAGGTGATAACGATAACCCTATATGCAAAACAGAAAAAGAGACACAGAAATACAGAACAGACTTTTGAACTCTGTGGGAGAATGTGAGGGTGGGATGTTTCAAAAGAACAGCATGTATACTATCTATGGTGAAACAGATCATCAGCCCAGGTGGGATGCATGAGACAAGTGTTCCGGCCTGGTGCACTGGGAAGACTCAGAGGAATCGGGTGGAGAGGGAGGTGGGAGGGGGGATCGGGATTGGGAATACATGTAAATCCATGGCTGATTCATATCAATGTATGACAAAACCCACTGGAAAAAAAAATAATAAAAAAAAATAAAAAAATTAAAAAAATTTAAAAAAATTAAAAAAAAATTTATAAAAAAAAATAAATAAATAAAATACAAAGAGAAACCTTGTTTAGAAGCCTACTCCACCAATGACATCTTTATAGTCAATAGTCTCCAAGCTTTTTTTGGCCTAGGGTTGGGGTAGGAGAAACCACTACAAGGAAAGGAAAGGGCCTGAGCCACTCAATTTGTGTATGGCATTAAAATCTCATTGAAAAGTGACATTACCTGAGACATAGTCAAAATCTTTCTGTAAGATTTTAGTTATGTTCAAAAACACAATTATAAAACACTGCAAGAAAGCAGTGTAAGAGAAACAGATCTTGAGGAATTTCATTACTAGGCTACCTTTTTGTAGTATCCATTTCTCCCCAAGCCTGTCATGGAGTTCTAAGAAGTTTTTCTTTCTCCTAGCACTTTAATAGCTTCAGTACTCTCAAAGAGGCTTGCTTAAGCTTGCTGTTTCCAAGAATTAGGATAAATGAGTGTCCACAGGGATAGAGGACGGTGGTTGTCATACCAAAAATAAAAAGCAGTTTGTTTTCAGGCACAGCAGTAACTGATATTTCTATGGCAGTGCCTACAAAATACAGGATAAAGAGAATGATAAAAGACATCAAGATCTTCATTGCTTTGACATGTGCTTCTGTACTGAGGTCTCTTAATCCTGTGGCATTCAATTGCATCCTCCTGTTGTGCCTCCAAAGGGAAGTGATTAACAAGAAACATGTAATCAGGCATAGTATAAAGACAAGAAGTGTTCCAATACTGAACAAAATCTGATTTATAAAGTATTCACTTTCCTGCATGGTGATCAACAAGGTTGTGCTTCTGTTCTCCATAATATTATTAATAAAATGCATTGTAATGCCTGGAAAAGTAAATAACCATGAAATGGGCAAACATCCCATTAGAAGAAGAAGAATCTTAGTGATGTGACCCTTTAGCCAGAGAAAAATGCAGTGGGAAAAGTTGGCTACCTTCAGGAAGTAGAAGATGCTGAGGCTGGTGGCAAACCAGACACTTGATTGATTCATAATTATCCATAAGTAAGCTATATAATGAATTAGATTACCAGACAAATATATATCTGGAGAAAACACTCTCACATATCCGTCTGTAATTAATATCCATATCAGGCAAAATCTGGAAGATGCTAAGCCAATGAGAATAAGGCTGAGTGTAGAGATCTTCTTATTTTTCACACAGTCAATGCAGTTAACTAGTCCAATAAACCCATTCCCTAAAACCCCCAATATTGACTCACTAACTGCTACAAAAAAGAGGAAGCCTTCCACTATACTGAGCATGTCTGCCAATCCTTAATCCTGTTCCTGTTTCATTAATTTTCAATTACCTGCTGCAGAAAAGACAGATATTGCTGCTTTGCGGTAGAAAGGTTTTCTTCTCTTTCATTTCATAAAGACTTAAAAGCATACCAATTACTGCTTTGACATGGAATCCAAAACAGCTTGACAGAGACGCCTCCAGTTATGTCTATTAAATTTAGCTAGTCAACATGTGTCCTGACTTAATGCCTACCTACAATTTGTTAAGATGCAAATAAACATTTCTATTTCCTGAAATCTACTTGTCCTCCTGAGACTATTTTGCATTTGTTACCCTGGATTGAGGAGTAGGAGTGCCAAACACATACCTACAGAAAACAGAGCAGAATAGATAATTGAAATTTATCATTTTGAGTGTCAACTTTGATGTCATTTATATTGTGTTAATAATGACAGCTTAGATATATAGAGCAAAAACAGTGTGTAGATGAGATGGATGAATTTAGCCATTGTAGACAAAAATTGCTTCTTTGAAAAGATCGATAAAGTTGATTAGCATGACCAAAATGTCATGCTAACTAACAGGCTTCCCAGGTGGCTTAGTGATAAAAAATGTGCCTGGCAATGCAGGAGACTCAGAATACATGGACTTGATCCCTGGGTTGTGAAGATCCCCTGAAGAAGGAAACGGGAGCACACTCTAGTATTCTTGCCTGGAGAAATACATGGACAGCTGAGCCTGGAGGGTTACAGTCCATGGGAACACAAAGAGTCAGACTTAACAACTGAACACACACTTAAGTGTGCTAAGAAGAAAAAAAATAAGACCAGAAGTGAAATGTGGTATCATAACTTGTCCCATGGACTTTTAAAGGAATATTACGAGCAATTTATATCCCCATTTTAAAAAATTAGATGAAATGTATCAATTCTTTTAAAAACACCGATTGTCAAAACTCACACGAGAAGAAATAGAAATGTGTATAGTCCTAAATGTGATATTAAAATGAAGGGTTAATCAAACTTCCAAATCAGAAAACAACAGGCCCAGGTGGAGTCACTGGTAAATTGTCATAAACCTTAAAGAAATATTATAGTAATTCTTTCCAGTCTCTTTCAAAGGATAGAAGCAGAGGGAATGATTTCCAACTCATTCCAAGTTCAGTATTGCCCTAATACCAAAATCAGACATAGACACTACTAGAAGAGAAAACTACAGACCAATATCTCTCATGACCACAGATGTGAAAATTCTCAATGTGATATTAACAAAATTAATCCAAAAAGGTATAAAAAATATATAGCACAAACCAATGGTATTTAGGCTGAATATACAAACCTGGTTCAACATTTGAAAATAAAACTGGCCTAGTTTTTAACTAGGTTTCTTATCTACTTTTTGTTGAGTATCATGAATTCTTTTTATACTCTGAATAATAGTCGTTTAAGTCTTTTGCAAATATCTTACCCAGTCTGTGGCTTGTCTTTTCTTTTTCTTGACTGTGTCTCTTGCAAAGCAGGAGAAAAAAAATAGACCCAGTTGCCATTGGCAATTATCTTGTAACCCCCAAAGAGAGGGGGTCTAGGATGACAGCCAACAACAGGTAAATAACCTGAGTACTTGGTCACGCACTGGAAACTTCTCCCCTTTAGATGCCTAGGTAAGTGAAATAATTAATTTCCTTATAGTTTACACGAGTTTGAGACAATATTTTTTAATTTAGTTTTTATTGAAGGATAATTGCTTTATAGAATTTTGTTGTTTTCTGTCAAACCTCAACATGAATCAGCCATATGTATACACGTATCCCCTCCCTTTTGAACCTCCCTCCCATCTCCCTCCCCATTCCACCCCTCTATGTTGATGCAGAGCCTCTGTTTGAGTTTCCTGAGCCATACAGCAAACTCCCGTTGGCTATCTATTTTGCAAATGGTAATGTAAGTTTCCATGTTACTCTTTCTATACATCTCACCCGATCCTCTCCTCTCCGCATGTCCTGAAGTCTATTCTCTGTTTCTGATTTGCTGCCCTGTAAATAAGTTCTTCAGTACCATTTTTCTAGATTCCATATATGTGCGTTAGGATACGATATTTATCTTTCTCTTTTCTGACTCACTTCACTCTGTATGATAGGTTCTAGCTTCATCCACCTCATCAGATGTGACCCAAATGCATTTGTTTTTATGGCTGAGTAATATTCCATTGTGTATATGTACCACAACTTCTTTATCCATTCATCTATTGATGAACATCTAGGTTTCTTCCATGTTCTAGCTATTGTAAACAGTGCTACAGTGAACAATAGGATACATGTATCTTTTTCAATTTTGGTTTCCTCAGGGTATATACCTAGGAGTGGGATTGCTGGGTCATGTGGTGGTTTTATTCTTAGTTTTTTTAAGGAATCTCCCTACCATCTTCCATAGAGGCTGTATCAATTTACATTCCCAACCATAGTGCAAAAGCATTCCTTTTGTCCACACCCTTTCCAGCATTTATTGTTTGTAGACTTTTTGATGATGGCTATTCTCACCAGTGTGAGGTGATATCTCATTGTAGTTTTGATTTCAGTTTAGTTCAATCACTCAGTTGTGTCCAACTCTTTGTGACCTCATGAACCGCAGCATGCCAGGCCTCCTGTCCATCACCAACTGCCAGAGTCTACCCAATGGCATGCCCACTGAGTCGGTGATGCCATCCAACCATCTCATCCTCTGTCGTCCCCTTCTCCTCCTGCCCTCAATCTTTCCCAGCATCAGGGTCTTTTCAAATGAGTCAGCTCTTCACATCAGGTGGCCAAAGTAATATTTCTGGGTATTTGGGGAGCATTAAGGGTGAGGATTAGGTTTTTTTATAAGCTGGCAACTGATCAATATTTTGGTATACCTTTGGATTAGAAAAAGAATGTAGATAAATTTGATGGTGCTAATTATTTTTTTATGATGTTAATTAAACTGCAGCTCCATGCCTAAAAATTCTCTTTTATTTTTTAAAAAAATTATTTATTTTTAATTGAAGGATCATCATTGCTTTACAATATTGATTTGATTTCTGCCATACATCAACATGAATTATCCATAGGTATACATATGTCTGGGCTTCCCTGGTAGCTCAGCTGTTAAAGAATCTATTTGCAATGCATGAGACCCTGGTTCAATTCCTGGGTCAGGAAGATCCCCTGGAGAAGGGATAGTCTACTCACTCCAGTATTCTCACCTGGAGAATTCCATGGACAGAGGAGTCTGGCAGGCTACAGTCAATGGGGTTGGAAAGAGTCAGACCTGACTGGGTGACTAAGCACAGCACAGCACATACATATGTCCCTTCTACCTCCAACCCTTTTGTACCCCTCTAGATTGTTATAGAGCCCCAATCTGAGTTCCCCGAGTCATACGGCAGATTTCCATTGGCTATCTATTTTACAGATGACAGTGTATATGCTTCCATCCTACTCTCTCCGTTCGTCTTATCCTCTCCTTCCTCCTCACTGCCCATGTTCATACATCTGTTCTCTATGTCCCTATCTCCACTGCTGCCTTGCAATCAGGTTCATCAGTACCATCTTTCTAGATTCCATATATGTGTGTTAACATATGATATTTGTTTTCTCTTTCTGACTTAATTCATTCTGTATAATAGGCTCTAGGTTCACCCACCTCATTAGAACTGACTCAAATGCATTCCTTTTGATGGCTGAGTAGTATTCCATTGTATATATGTACCACAGTTTCTTTATTCATTAATCTGTTGATGGGCATCTGGGTTGCTTCCACATCCTAGCTATTGTAAATTGTGCAGCAAGCAACATGAGGGTACATGTGTCTTTTCAATTATGGTTTCATCAGGATATTGCCCAATAGTGGGATTATTGGATCATTTGGTAGTTTTATCCCTAGTTTTTTTTAAGGTACTGTCTTCCATAGTGGCTGGATCAATTTACATTCCCACCAATAGTGCAAGAAGTTTCCCTTTACTCCACATCCTGTCCAGCACTTATTGTTTGTATACTTTTTGATGATTACCATTCTTACCATTCTGTGTGAGGTGATATCTCATTGTAGTTTTGATTTGCATTTCTCTACTAATGAGCAATGTTGAGTTCTTTTTATGTATTTTTAGTCATCAGTATGTCTTCTTTGGAGAAATGTCTGTTTAGGTCTTTTGTACACTTTTTGATTGGGTTGTTTGCTTTTCTGGTGTTGAGTTGTATGAGCTGCTTTTATATTTTGAAAATTAATCCTTTGCCAATTGTTTCATTTGTTATTATTTTCTCCCATTCTGAGGGTTGTCTTTTCACCTTATTTATAGCTTCCTCTGTTGTGCAAAATCTTTTAAGTTTAATTAGGTCCCACTTGTTTCTTTGTGTTTTTATTTCCATTATTCTAGGAAGTGGGTCATGGAGGATCTTGCTATGATATATATCATACAGTCCTCTGCCTATATTTTCCTCTGTGAGTTTTATAGTTTCTGGTCTTACCATTTAATCCATTCTGATTTTATCTTTGTGTATGGTGTTAGGAAGAGTTCTAATTTCATTCTTTTAAATGTAGTTGTCCCAGTTCTTCCAGTATCACTTAAAAATGCTTTTTTATTAATTGTAGGTTAAAGTTCTAAATGAGTTTATATTTGAACCTTGGTTGTAATATTGATAACTGTATACCATAATGTATGGTTTCTCAGTATCTCTTGCCATATGTTCATTTGCATGAATATGCTCTTATTTCATTCAACTTCTTTTTCTTGTCGGGGGAGGTTGCTCCTTTGCAATTTTACTTTCTATATTTTGATTTTTGTTATCTTATATGTTCTCTCCTCTTTTATATAACTATTTTCTTGAATTTGATGGAAAATATTTAGTCCAATTACCCAAGAATTCTTGTGTTCTGCAGTGACTCTTTTTTAACATTGTGTCTTTCATTCCACTACTTGCTATATATTGGTTTGTTGTTTAAAGTTTTGTTGGTTTCCTTTTACTTTGCTTACCAGTCTCAAAGAGTAAGTGTTCAAATTAGACCAGCAAATTTCCTCTGAAACCAGAGTGGATTTTATGTTTTATTTTTACAATCATTTAGATTATCCCTCTATTATTGACTTAGGCAGATAACTAAATTGCTGCTCAGCAATCCAGGAGAGCCAGGGAGAGTTGGTTCTCTTGGAAATTGCAATAGGGGAACTTCCCTTCTATCTTATCTCCCTGTTTTTAAGAATTTTCTCAGATATGCATGACAGGTGCTAGACTAAATGCAACCCAGTTTTTCTCCAAACAGAGAAATGGTTTGGTGGTATCTTATGCCTATGGGATCTACTTCCTCCCATCAACATTGAGCATTAATTTAGAACAGCAAAGCCTTGGGATAGCACCTCATCCCATCAGGAGGTTCTGTAATGCTCACTATGGAGCTCTCACACAATTGACTCATTCAACACTCTTGGCTACCTTGATAACTATTTTTTCAAAACAATTTCTGCTGCTTTGCTATTCACTGATAGCACCTGAACTCTAGAAACAGATAAAAATGTCACTGATGATGTAGGAGTCCTTCATTTGCAGCTATAGAAAATACTGGTGTGAAACTGCCCCCAGCTTCAGCCATCAGTCTCCCAAGGCCTGGGTCTGGTCCAAGGAAGAGAAGGCATTGCCAGCAGACTCTTAGATGTCTTTCCACTGTCATTTTCAATAGGAATTCAGGCTTTTTCTTACTCCTAAGGATGAGTTCCTATATTCCTAAAGATAATATAATATTCTAAAATATCTCCTAGGAGGATTACTGTAGAGGATTTTCCAGGCAGTGATTATATTTATGGTAACCTTGTATGAGGAGCTGTGGGGGATAAAGGGTAGGTCTACGTGGACAGAAGCATAAAGGCCTCACCTGCTGAAGTGGCTCACAGGTCATTGTACAGACACAGATGTTGCCAGGGTTTCAAGCTACCAGTTTAGGGTTTAAACTCCACAAAGTGAGGTCAAAGTGAAGTTGCTCAGTTGTGTTCGACTCTTTACGACCCCATGAACTGTAGCCTGTCAGGCTTTCTCATCCATTGAATTTTCCAGGCAAGGATACTAGAGTGGGTTGCCATTTCCTTCTCTAGGGGATCTTCCCAACCCAGGGATTGAACCTGGGTCTCCCTCACTGCAGGCTGCCTCTTTACCATCTGAGCCACCAGGGAAGCTTAAACTCCACAAGGGAAGCTCTTAAATTCTACAGTTTTCACATATTTTGAGTATTTTTTTAAAAATTTTTTTATCTTTTATGTTTTTACGTTCCCTATAGCAGATTTTGTTTCAGAGTGATTAAATGTGCTTCATTCCTGGCACCAACACCTTATTGTCACTTTCAGAAATTTTGCAATTTTTATTAAACAAAAAGATAAAAAAATATATCTTCTTTTATTTTTGTGACAATTAAAAATCATAAATTTCCATAAAATTCTAGAGTTTTCTTTGTATTGGATATAAATTACAACATGACCCACTGATTAAGTAGATTTATTTAAAATTTACCCTTCACACATTTTTTCTTCTTCCTGAAAAAGAAATGCTATATTAATAAAATGTGTCATAAAGCAGTGTAGCAGACTATTTAATAATAACAGAATCAAGAGCTAATAAAAGAGGTTTAATTCATTCTTTTCATCCACTCATCTATTTTTTGAGCCAAAAGATTTGAGTTTGAATCCCTGTGTTAACACCTTAGAGAGAGGTCACTTACATATGATGATCATCAGAATTTTCATCAGAGAAAATGGTATAATAAGTATTTTGTAGAACTTTCTGAGGCTTAAATTAAATAACTATGTCAAATTGCCAAGGATGGTTCATGGAATACAAGGAAGCAGTTTCTCCTAAGTCAATAGTCTGGTCGATAAATTAAAAAAAAAAAAAATTCTATCTGATACAATATGAAAGCAATGGGAGCATGTAGGAGATCCTTAATTACTTGTTTTCTTCAGAACATCAATGGTTCCCCATCAGTTCTTCCATACTGTGAAGAATTACAGTCTCTTGATACAGGATTCAATTTGCCTTAGCAGATTCACAGAAATCTGTCTCAGTTTCCCGCTACCCAGAATCAAAATAAAAGGGTGAATTGAAGGATAGAGAAATGCTACAGTTTGAATAACAATAAAAGTCATGTCATTTTCTAGTGTGAAATAGGACCAAGTTAACATGAATGTAGCCAAATAGTGCACAACTAAGAAAATGATGAAAGAAGTCAAAGTATTTCTGGCTTTCACAAGAACTCCTGTGTTGAGGTCTTTGGATCCTTTGGCATGACGTGTCATCTGCTTTGTATGTCTCCATAAGGAAAATATTAACAGGAAAAATAAAATGAGTGACACAGCCAAGGGGATGAGAGATCCCAGATGGAAGAGAATTTGACTTCTATAATACTGTGTTTGATGCATGCATTTTTTCCAAGTCAAGTTATTTTCTATTTCTAAACAGTCACTGACCCTGAGAGCATTGAATTTTATGCTCAGAAGATTAAAAAACAAAGAGAGACAGAATCCCAACATAATGGTGAAAACAACTCTATTTCTTCTCCATTTTAGCCAGAGAAAGAAGGGGTGGGAAAAACTAGATAGCTTGAGGAAGTATAAGATGCTAAGGCAGGCAGCACACCAGGTACCTAAGGAATTGCTCAGATTCCAGAGGAAATCAAAAGTTACTTCTGTTACCTGGTGACCATCTAATATTTCTGTATGGAACACTATTCTAATGCCATCCAGGAGAAGTATGAATATCATACCAATTCTGGAGATGGCCAAGCATGTGAAGATGAAGTCAAGCAAGGAGATATTCTTGCTTTTGAAAGAGTCAGCACAGAGTACTAGTGCAATGAATCCATTTGCGCAAATTCCTGTTATGAATTCTGAGATTTCAATGATCAAAAAAACATATTTGATGACATTTGACATTCCTGCAGAAGTGAAATCCCAGTTACTTCAGTCACTGATGACAGAAGGTCTTCCAAATGATGTTTTGAAAATGATATAGCAGTTGAGAATGCTCTTGTTTCAGGCTTTTAAAACAGGAGTCTGTTTTAGTCTAGAATAAAAATCCCACTTTGACCAGGCTTGTAAAACAGGAGTCTGTTTTAGTCTAGAATAAAAATCCCACTTTGACCAGGCTTGTAAAACAGGAGTCTGTTTTAGTCTAGAATAAAAATCCCACTTTGACCAGAGAAAATGAGTGTCTTCCTTAAAAAACACTTCCAAATGTGAAAACCCTTTAGACTGCAGTCTTCCTGTATGAGCTCAATGCTAAGTGACTCTTTTTGCCATTGTCACAGGCTGAATTCATCTATGAGTTTGACTGAAGGTGAAGTCATATTTGCTAACTTGCAAATAAGGAGAAGATTTTATGACACTGTTTTGTGCTTTCTTCCTCCTCAAGCAGGAAATTTTATATGGAGTCACGTCAGAATTTTAAGTAACAAGTTACTGCCCCACATTTACGAATTTTCCTTAAATTCTGATTTCTGAGATTGAGTATGGCTAGGATCCTGAATTCCTAACTGGCTATTGTTTTAGTTAAGGATTCTAAGGCTTAAACTTTATAAATATCAGGCTCAGCATTTGTAAATTCTTTATTCTTAGCTTTGCTCTCTACTATTTCCTGTTTAGGGAAAGGTCGCACCAAACCTGAGCTCCACACCACCTCACTCCTGGCCCACAGAATTCTGAGTTGACTAGGATCTTATGTAAAAAGCACTTAAGAAGAAAAACAGGAAGACACTCTTGTGTCTCCAGGGCCCTTTTCTTTCTGCTATGTTCTGTCCCCATTTCACTGAATTTCCAAGCTGACAAGATTCTCAGGCCTTATTTGAGCAGATTAGAATTTTGGGAAGATGGACGCAAACTTCAAGGAGGAACTCCTGGCCCCTAATAAGCTCAAAGCCTTATTAGAATGACTTAACAGGTGGAATTGTGTCTTCCTCCAAAAGGTATGTCCAAGCACTGTGAATGTGTTCTTATTTGGAAAAGGGGTCTATGGAAATGTAAGATTTGAGTGAAATCTAAATACAATGGCCGGCATCCTTAGAAGGGAGAGGAAGATTCCACATACAGAAAGAAGAAGGTCATGTGCAACTGGAGGCAGGGATCGGCGTTACTATTGCTACTATTATATAAGGAATATCAGGGTGCAGCAGAAGGTGGAAGAGGCAAGAAAGGATTCTTCTCTAGAGCCTTCAGTGAGAGTGTATTTCTACTGATTTCTTCATTTCAGACTTCTAAACTCCAGAACTCTGGAGAGCAAATTTCTGTTTTCTGATGGCACCAAATAATTTCTTATTGGCAGTCTTGGAAAAATAATTCAGTTGTTTCTATTATTTTGATATTTAATAAAATCTTAAGTGAGGAGCTTAATGAAATTTTACTAACTTCATAAATCCCTATAACCATGACCCAGAACAAGAAACAGACACAATCAACTCCCCAGAAGAAAACATCTTGCCCCTTTTAGCTACAATCCCACAATCTCCCACTTTTTAAATATTTATGTGTAAGAACTCACAGACAACATAAATTTGCTTTTCTTCATTTAACACTCTGTAAGATTCATCTTTCCATATGATTGTAGCTCATTTATTCTCACTGCTATCCTGTACAGACAAGGAAGCCTGTCTTTTTGGCAGTGAGGGAAGGAGCTATGCATTGTTCAACTGTCTAACTTCTCTTAAATTTTTCCTTCTTTTTTTTCCACTCAGGTTCTGTAGGGTATTTCTTTGCTCTTTTTTTCCCTCTCCTTTCCAAAAGCAGTCTTCATGAGACTGTCTTTCAAACTTTGCACACTCTTAACTTCCTTTGATGTAGTCCTTGCTGTGAATTGCCAGGATCCTTTTTCAGTGTTTCCACAATTATCATTAATATTTTTTCTTCCTAGAATGATTTTAATCATCTTAAATCCTCACTCTGCACTGATATCTTTCACACAATTTTTTCCAAAAATGTCTTATGCCACCAACACTACCACAAAAATCCATAAGGGGATACAGCAGAAGCTGGTCCATCTTCATCTTGTTATTGACTCATAGCCTTTTCCATTCTTTGTGATAAATCAGTAACCTACTGAGTACACCGGATTTCTGAGTTCCATGAGCCACTGTAGCAAATTAACCAAACCCAAGTAGAGTTTTTGGAGCCTCAGACTTACAGCCAGTAAGTCAAAACCATAGACAACAACCTGGGCTTGCAATTGGTAGCTCAAGTGGGGGTATTCTTGTTGAACTGAGCCCTTCACCTATGGAATTTGATGTTCTCCTCAGGTAGGTAGTGCCAGGGTTGAATTAATTTCTTGGTGACTCCCATTAGAACTGGGTGTCAGAATCAATATATGTATGTTCAAGATTATTCATAGCAACATTGTTTGCAATTGCAAAATACCAGAAACAAACCAACATATACACAGAATCTGTTCAATCAAATCTGGTACATTCAAATGTTGGAATACTGAAAAGGTGTGAAAGAGAATGAAAAACAACTTCAGAAAAGGATAGAATGATTTCTAACCTATTGTAAAAGAAAAGAGTAAACTGCAAAGTGTCTTTTATGTAAGAAATGTGGAAAAAAATTAGTATGTGCATACTTATTTTTTCAAAAATAAAAATAGGAAGAAAGCAAAATTAATGGAATTTATTATCTGTAGTGGAGAAGGAAATGTCAACCCATTCCAGTATTCTTGCCTGAGAAATTCCATGGACAGAGTAGCCTGGAGGGCTATAGTCCACGGGGTCACAAAGAGTTGGCAACTAGTAAGAGGCTGAACACATTTTATCTGTAGGGAGTAATTTAAAACGAGATTGATGTTATAAGGGGTGAATGATAATATTCTCAGGATGGTGTTTGATTGTGTTTGACTCTTTAAATAATGTTGATATTTTAAATTAAAAAATAAAATAAGGACTGGGGAAAAATCCTACAACTGAATAAATTAAAAAACCCTCACTTTAAAAAAAATGAATACTATAATCATGCAAAAGGTAAAGAAAGAAAACTAACCAAAACAACTTTGAAACACAGTATTTTGATGGTTATGCCCTGATTCAGGTAAACATGAGCTGTAACTGTGGTTAATAGTGTCTTCTTCGCCCCACCCTTTCTCCCTCCCTCACTTCCTCCCTCCTTTCTTTCTTCCTTTCTCTCTCCCTCTTTCTTCCTCTTCTTCTCTATATGTGAGTTAACAAGTCTGAAACTATTTTCAGTGTATCCTATGTGTGCATGCTCAATTGCTTCAGTTGTGTCTGACTCTGTGCAACCTTATGGACTGTAGCCTGCCAGGCTCTTCTGTCCAAGGAATTTTTCAGGCAAGAACACTAGAGTAGGTTGCCATTTCCTCCTCCAGGGGATCTTCCTGACCCAGGAATCGAACCCCCATCTCTTGTGTCTCTTGCACTGCAGGTGGATTCTTTACCACTAGAGCCACCTGGGAAGTCTTCAGTGTTTCTTCAGTTCAGTTCAGTTCAGTTCAGTCGCTCAGTCATGTCCGACTCTTTGCAACCCCATGAATTGCAGCATGCCAGACCTCCCTGTCCATTACCAACTCCCGGAGTATACCCAAACCCGTGCCCATCGAGTCAGTGATGCTATCCAGCCATCTCACCCTCTGTCGTCCCCTTCTCCTCCTGCCCCCAATCCTTCCCAGAATCAAAGTCTTTTCCAATGAGTCAGCTCTTCACATGAGGTGGCCAAAGTACTGGAGTTTCAGCTTCAGCATCAGTCCTTCCAATGAACACCCAAGACTTATCTCCATTAGGATCCTAAGATTCAACGGGATCTTAGGACTGAACAAATGAGTAAATACACTAATAAAAGTGAGAACCATTTTTTTCACCGTTAAAGACAGGGTTTACATCGTGGAAAGATGGAAGCCTGTGATTTTGAAGTGGAATTAGAGATATTAGCATAAATATGCAATGTATTATACATATCGAGAGGAGAGACTGAGAAACAGAACTAAGTAAGTTTGTGGAATGTTTGTGTCCAACCAAATCTTGCTTTTCAAATACCTGGCTACACTAAAAGAAATGAGGAAATCTTGGGGAAAGAGTGAATCCAGTCTGAATGACACAGACTATACAACGAACCTGAAATATTTTGTTGTGTAAAATGTAAAGAAAGATGAGTAGAAGCATGGGGACGAGTCAAAATGACACAGGAACCAACCTGAGTGATTCTTACTGAACAAATCTGGAGGAATGTAGGCATTTATACAAATAAAAAATAGTAATATAATAACAATAATGATAATATTTCTTTGAACATCTTGCTGAAGATACTGCCAAGATATCTCTATCACTACTTCAGAGGACTCAGGTAAAATGAAGTGGGAAATCTTATTTTAGAGAATTACTCCATCCATCAACATTTTTATAGTAAATACTCTCTAACCTTCTGGAGGTGATGGATGCAGGAAGAAGCAACTGTAAGAGAGGGAAGCTGATGGAGCCATTAGATTTGTGTGTGGGGTTAAAATCTCCCTGAAGAGTGAAATTCCCTGAGTTGTAGTCAGGATCACTGTGGAAGGTTGTGGTGATGTTCAGTAACATAGTTGAAACCAATGCAAGAAAGCAGTGTAAGTGAAACAGATCTTCAGGGGCTTTCTTCACTTGATGACTTTATTGGAATGTCCATTTCTTTGAACAAGCCTATCAAGGCGTTCTGAGAAGTTTCTCTTTTTCCCAGCACTGTAATGGCTTCAGTACCCTCAAAGAGGCTTGCTTGAGCTTCCTATTTCCTAGAATTAGGATAAGCAAGTGACCCCAGAGATAGAGGACTGTGGTTGTCATGCCAAAAATAAAAAGCAGTTTGTTTTCAGGCACTGTCACACTTGATATTTGTATGGCAGTGCCTACAAAATTCAAGATAAAGAGGATGATAAAAGACACCAAGACTTTCATTGCTTTAATATGTGCTTCTGTACCGGGGTCTCTGAATCCTGTGGCATTCAGTTGCATCCTCCTGTTGTGTCTCCAAAGAGAAGTGAGCAACAAGACACATGTAATCAGGCATAGGATAAAAAGGAGAATGACACCAAGATGGAGCCAAATTTGCTTTCCAAAAAGTTCATCTTTATACATATCCATTGACCAGCCTGTGCTTTTATTTTTCTTTCTATTATCATTAGCAATCTTCACAAAATGTGGAAAAGTAACTAACCATGAAATAAGCAAGCACCCCAAAAGAAGGAAAAGAACCATGTTGAGTCTACCCTTCAACCAGAGAAAGATGCGGTGGGAAAAACTGGATATCTTCAGGAAATAGAAGATGCTGAGGCAGGTGGCAAACCAGATACTTGATTGATTCATAACTATCCATAAGTAACCATTATATTCAATTAGGTTCCCAGAGGAATGTACATCTGGAGAGAATAACTTTAAAAATCCATCAGTAACTATTGTCCATATCAGGCAAAATCTGGAAGTTGCTAAGCCAGTGAGAATAAAGCTGATAGTAGAGATCCTCTTGTTTTTCATACAGTCAATGCAGCTTACAAGTCCAATAAATCCATTCCCTAAAAGTCCCAATATTGACTCACTAACTGCTACAAAAATGAGGAGACTTTCCATTATACTCAGCATGTCTGCCAATCCCTAATAGTGTTTCTGTTCCATCAATTTTAAATTACCTGCTGCAGAATGAAGTATATATTGCTGTTTGATGGTAGAATGAATTTTCTCTCCTTCATTTCATAAAGACTTAAAATGCCCCTGAATTACTGCCTTGGGATGAATCCAAAACACCTTCACAGAGACCCCTCCAGTTATGAGCATAAAATTTAGCTAGTCTACAAAATGTGTGACCAGACTAAATACTTAACCACTATTTGTTAAGATGCAAATAAAAGTTTCTATTTCAGGGACTCTACTTGTCCTCCAGGGTCTATTTTGCGTTTGTTATCCTGGATTGTGTAGTAGGAATGCCAAATATATGCCTACTGAACACAGTACAAACAAAAATTGTGCTTCACCTTTTTCAGTGTCAACAGTAACATTGTCATTTATTTTGTGTTAAGACTGGCAGTTTAGATATATAAAGCAAAAGTAGTGCAGAGAAGAGATGAATGTATTTAGCCATTGTATACCAAGCTGCTGCTTTTAAAAATATCAGTAAGACTGATTAGCCTTTAGTCATGCTAACTAAGGAAAAAAGAGCCCAGAAGTGAAAAAAGAGTTATCTCAACTGATCCCATGGACATTTAAGGGAGTATTACAAGCACTTCTATGTTCACAAACTTGATAAATTAGATGAAATGTACTAGTTCTTTGAAAAATACCAATTGCCAAAACTCACACAGGAAGAAATAACAATGTGAATAGGTCTAAATCTGCTATTAAAATGAAGAACTAATTAATAACCTTTCAGAGAAAGCACCAGACCTAAGTAGAGGCACTGGTAAATTCTAACAAACATTTAAGAAATATTGTACTAATTCTCTTCAGTCTCTTTTATAAAACAGCAGAGGGAGTACTTCACAACTTATTCTTTTTTTTTTCCATTTATTTTTACTAGTTGGAGGCTAATTACTTTACAATACTGTAGTGGGTTTTGTCATACATTGACATGAATCAGCCATGGAGTTACATGTATTCCCCATCCCGATCCCCCCTCCCACCTCCCTCTCCACCCGATTCCTCTGGGTTCTAAGGTCAGCCTTACCATAATAACAAAACCAGACAAAGATATTAGTAGAAAACTACAGACCAATACATTTCACCACCATAGATGTGAAAATTCTCAACATATGTGAGCCAATTAAATCCAAAAATGCATATAAAAATACATAGCAAAAACAACCAGGATTTAGCCTGAACATACAAGCTTGGTCCAACATTTGAAATTTATTTAATGTAACCCATCACATCAACAAATGAAAAAGAAACACGCAGTGTATCAATATATGTAAAAAAAGCACCTGACAAAATCCAACATGATAAAAACTCCCAGTAAATCAGGAATAGAGGGAAATATCTTTTACTTGATAAATACTATATACAACAAACCTAGAGCTAACATTGTGCTTACTGGTGAAATACTCAAAGTGTCTCTACCAGTATCAGGTCCAAGGCAAATACATCCTTTGTCAGCACTCCTTTTCAGCATGTGCTGGAAATTCTAACTAATATAATGAAACAAGAAAGATAAATAATAGGCATACAGATTGGATGGAAGAAAGAAAGCTATCTTCGTTTGCAGTTGACATGATCATCTATGTAGAAAATCCAAAAGAAGTAACCAAAGAATTCCTGAAATTGATAAGCAGTTATCGCAACATAGCAAGATACAAAGTTAAGATACTAAAGTCAATTGCTTTCTTATACATCAGAAATGAACACATGGAATTGGAAATGGGAAACAATAGCATTTCCACTGCATCCAAAAAGTTACATAGGTATAAATATGACAAACGCAAAACCTATATGAGGAAAACTTCAAAACTCTGATAAATGAAAATAAAAAAGAGCTAAATAAATTTAACAGTCCATGTTTATAGATAAGACAATAAGACAATAAATATTGTCCAAATGTCAGTTACTCCACACTTGATTTATAGATTCAGTGCAATCCCAATCAAAACTTCAGCATGTTATTTTGTTGATACCAACAAACTGATTCTAAAGTTTATATGAAGAGTCAAAACCCAGAACAACCTACTCGCTATTGAAGGAGAGGAATCAAGTCAGAGAACTGACACTACTTGAGGTCAAGACTAAATAAGAGAGTGTGATATTGGCAAAAATAATAAGCAGATAAATGAAACATGCTTCCCTGGAGGCTCAGAGGGTAAAACGTCTGCCTGCAATGCGGGAGACCCGGGTTTGATCCCTGGGTCAGGAAGATCCCCTGGAGAAGGAAATGGCAACCCACTCCAGTATTCTTGCCCAGAGAATCCCATGGACAGAGCCGGCTGGTAGGCTACAGTCCACGGGGTTGCAAAGAGTCGGAGACAACTGAGCGACTTCACTCAAATGGAACGTAATAGAGAGCCTACAAATATAATCAATTGATATTAAATATAATCAATATATATAATCAATTGATATTCAACAGAAGAGCAAAAGTAATACAATGGAGCACAGATAGTCTTTTCAATAAACAGTGCTGGAGCAACTGGAGATCCATAGGCAAAAAAATGAATTTAGTCACCTACCTTACATAATTCACAAACATTAATTCAAAGCACATAATAGACCAGAATGCAACAAACAAAATTATAAAACTCTTAGAAGAAAACATAGAAGAAAACCTAGATGATCTTGGCAGTGGCAATGACTTTTAAGATAAAACACTAAAGGCAAAATCTGTGAAAGATGTTATTAATAAGCTTGACTTCATTAAAAAAAATATTCTGCTCTACAAAAGATAAAGTCAAGAGAAAGAAAAGACAAGTAACAGACCAGGAGAAAATATTTGTAAAAGACATATCTAATAAATTACTGTTTTTCAGAATATAACAAGAATTCATACTACTCAACAAGATGTAGATAAGAAACAAAATGTAGATAAAATTTGGGCCAAAGATTTTAATATACTTCACCAAAGAAGATATACAGGTGTCAAATTACGATATTCTGCTGGCAGTGGGCCCCTGATCCATGAATAAAATCCTGACTGGTTTCAATAAACTGAAATAAAGGAGTTGCAAACGTTGATTTCAAAAAAAGTTGTCTGTTTCCAGCAGGGCAAGAATAAGAAAATAGATACAGTTGTCATTAGCAATTATCTTGTAACCCCCAAAGAGAGGAACTCTAGGATGAAGACCCTAAGGTCAACAGAATAGGGAAGTAAATAACCTGAGTCTTTGGTCATGGACTGGAACCGACTCTATCTTAGATGCCTAGGTAAATGAAATAATTAATTCTCTTATAGTTTACACTAGTTTGAGACTAGATTTATTTTCTTAATACCCGAAAGCTTCCTGACTAATATACTCCCCCAAATATTGCTAATATGTACACATTCCCAGGGGTTGATTCATGTTGCATATAATAAAGCATGATGTTTCATATTACTTTAGGAATATTAACAATTAAAGACTAATTCTTTTTATCTGTGGAAACATCACTCAGTATATAAGGTTAATATAATTAAGAATATATTAACATTTTCCAATCATTTAGCAATATTTATTAAACTATAACTTCATTCAAAAGAGAAAATAGGCAGAAAAATATCTCATTTCTTTAAGCTATGCACCTTTATATCTATTTCCATAATTTATGTTCATTTATTTGAATAAGTTTCCCTTTTTCAGGGTAAAAGAGATTCTATTTTAGTGTCTTTACCAAAGCCCTTAGGTTTTCTCTATTGTCTTTTCAAGGAAAACTCACTTTCCCTGTCACCACACAAACTAAGTTGCAAATGTCACATACTAGCATAAAGAGAATTTCCATTTCACCAGGAACCAAAATTTCATGCAAAGTAGACAACATTTTCATGGTAAATAGATCTTAGGCATCAGATTACTTTAGAAGGGAAAATTTTTAAGTAACTATTAAAAATATTCAGAAGACTCCTGTTCTATTCAGAAACCTAGAAATTACCAAGAAAACCTTTACAAAAGAGCTTTATTATTTTATTAAATAGCTGAATTTATTCAAATATTTAAATAAGGTAAATCATCTGCCTGCCAAGCAGGAGACATAGGTTTGATCCCTGGGTTGGAAAGATCCCCTAGAGAAGGAAATGGCAATCCACTCCAGTATTCCTGCCTGAAGAATTCCATGGACAGAGGAACCTGGCAGGCTACAGTCCATGGAGTAACGTTAGACTTGGGCATGACTTAGCGACTCAACAACAAATATATACTAAAGTATTTACAGGTTTAGTATATTTCTGTACATTGTCTTGAAAGAATTCAAGAAAGATTACAGTATTCATTCACAGAATTTCAGTCAATAAAGACTTTAATCAAGTATTTATTGAAATATTAAACATTCTTATATTAAGAATATACAAAAAGACACCAATGCATTCTGTATTCACTCAGTTTCTAGATTGTTATTTCCAAGAATGTATTCTTAATATTTCTAGGTTTGGGGGGAAGATGAAGTGTAACAGTTAATTTTGTTTTATAAGCTGGTAACTGATCAATATTTTTTAATATCTTTGGATGAACAAAACACTAGACAAAGTCAATAGTGTTTAATTGAAACTGCATGCCTAAAAATGTTTCTTTATTAGTCTTAAGATTCTAAATGATTTATTTTTTGAACCTTAATCTGTAAAATTGATAATTATTATCATAACATATTATTTTAAAATTTCTTTTACCATGTGTTTAGTTCCAAGAATGCCCTCTTATTTCATTGAGCTTCTTTGTTTTTCTGGTTTGCTCCTTTGCAATTTTAGTTTCTATGTTTTGATTTTTGTTATCTTATATTTTCTCTCTTCTTTCATAGAATTGTTTTCTTGAATTTGATGGGGAATATTCAGCACATATTACTCAAGAATTTCTGCTCTCTGCAGTTGCTCTTTTTTAAAATTGTGCTTTACATTTACTTCTGTGCTGTATATGGTTTTTTAAAGTATTTTTGTCTTTTCTTTTCATTTGCTTACTCAGTCTTAAACAGTAAGACTTCAAATTAAACCTGCAATTTCCCCGTGATTCTACTGAATGGATTTCAGATTAGCTTACTTTTCAGTCTTGCGTGGATTTAGATTATCCTTGAGTTATCGACCTAGACAGATAACTAACTTTCTACCCAGCAATCCAGGAAAGCTGGACAGAGTCAGTCCCTCTGGTAGTTCCAGTAGGGACTGGAACTCATCAGTGTTACCTCTGTGTTTTCAGGAGCTTCTAAGATATACATGACAGGTGCCAGACTAAATGTAACCCAGTCTCCTCCAAACAGAGAAATAGATTGGGCGTGTTTTACTCCTATGGGATCAACTTCTTCCATGTCATACAGAGCATTAATTTAAAATAACAGAGCCTTGGGATAACACCTCATCCCATCAAGTTTCTGTAATGTTCTCTAAGGGGCCCTCCCACAGTTTACTCAGTTCAACGCTCTTGGCTACCTCGACAACTATTTCTTCAAGACCATCTCTGCTGGCTTGCTATTATCTGACACCTCCTGAACTCTAGACACACACAGAGACCCCACCATAGATGTAAGAATGCTTCATCTGCAGCTATGGAAAAGGCTGGTGAGAAACTGCCCCAAGCTGCAGTCATTGTTTTATCAAGGCCAGGGCTCCCAGGATGCAAGTATATTGACAGCAGACATTTGGATGTCTTTCCACTGTCATTGTTAATAAAAATTCAGGTTTTTGCTTATTCTAAAGATGAGTTCCTATAGTCCTAAAGATATATGATATTCTAAAATATCTCCTAGGAGGATTATGCAGAGGATTTTCCTGGCAGTGATTAAGTTTATGGCTACGATGTATGAAGAGATGTAGGGGATAAATGGTAGGTACAGTCCATGGGGTCACAAAGAGTCGGACATGACTGAGCAGCTAACACACACACACACCTGGGTCAAAGCATAAAGGCTTCACTCGCTGAAGTGGGACACGGGTCAGTGTACAGACACAGATGTTGCCAGGGTCTCAAGCTACTAGTTTAGGTTGGAAACTTCACAGTTTGCCCCTTAATTTATAGCATGACATATTTTGAATATTTTCTGAATTTTTAAGTTATCTTATATTTTTTTACTTTCCTAATAGATTTTCTTTCAGACTGATTAAACGTTCTTCATTATTGGCACCAATGCCTCACTGTCACTCTCAGAAACTTTGCTATTTCTATTAAACAAGAAGGTTAAGAAAACATACCCTTTTTTTGTTGTTGTTTATGCTACAATTAAAAATCATATATTTCTTTACAATTTTTAGAATTTTCTTTGTATCCAATAGTAAAGTATATGACCCACTGACTAAGTAGATTTATTTAAAAGTTACCCTTCATAGAATACATTTTTTTTTCTCTTCCTTAAAAACCAACACTTAATTAATAAAATGTGTCATAAAGCAGTGTAGCAGACTACTTAAAATAACAGAATCAAGAACTAATAAAAGAGGTTTAATTCATTCTTTTTCACACACCCTTCTATTTTTGAGCCAGGATGAGTTTGGCTAACACTAGATTTTGAATGCTAGCACTAATATATTACAATAAGTCACATGTGATTACTATCAGTATTTTCATCAGAGAAAATGGTAAAATAAATATTTGTATAACTTTCTGAGATTTAAATTAAATAACTATGTCAAATTGCCAAGGATAGTTCATGGAATCCAAGTAACCATTTTCTCTGATGTCAATAGCCTGGTCAATGAAGATTTTTTTTGAAATACTATCCAACACAATATGAAACCAGTGGAGGAACACTGGAGACTCTCACTGAGTTGTTTTCTTCAGAACATAAATGGTTCCCCTCCAGTTCCTCCACCCAGTGAAGGATTACATTCTCTTGGTACAAGATCCAGTTTGCCTTAGCGCATTCACAGAAGTCTGTCTTTTTTTCCATTCCCCAGAGTCAAAACAAAAGGGTGAATAGAAGGATAGAGGAATGCTACAGTGTTAACAACAATATAAGCAATTTCATCTTCTAGATTGAAATAGCACCAATCTAAAATAAGGGCATAATATAACAATGGAAACAGTAACAAACTTCATTTTCTTGGGCTCCAAAATCACTGCAGATGGTGACTGCAGCCATGAAATTAAAAGAAGCTTGATCCTTGGAAGAAAAGCTATGACAAACCCAGACAGAGTATTAAAAAGCAAAGACATTATTTTACCAACAAAGGTCTGTATAGTCAAAGCTATGGTTTTTCCAGTAGTCATGCATGGATGTGAGAGTTGGACCATAAAGAAGGCTGAGTGCCAAAGAACTGATGCTTTGAATTGTGGTGTTGGAGAAGACTCTTGAGAGTCCCTTGGACTGCAAAGAGATCAAACCAGTCATTCCTAAAGGAGATCAGTCCTGGGTGTTCATTGGAATGACTGATGCTGAAGCTGACACTCCAATCCTTTGGCTACCTCATGTGAAGAGTCGACTCATTAGAAAAGACCCTGATGCTGGGAAAGATTGAAAGCGGGAGGGGAAGGGGACGACAGTGGATGAGATGGTTGGATGGCATCACCGACTCAATGGACCTGAGTTTGAGCAAGCTCCAGGAGATGGTGAAGGACAGGGAAGCTTCCCTACCTGTGCTGCAGTCCATGGGGTCGCAGAGTCGGACAAAACTGAGTGACTGAACAACAACAGCAGAAGAGCAGCCAAATAGTGCACAACAAAGAAAATGATGAAAGAAGTCAAGGTATTTTTAGCTCTCAAAGAACCCCTGTGTTGAAGTCCCTGGGACCTGTGCTGTGGCGTGTCATCTGCTTGGTATGTCTGCATAAGGAAAAGATTAACAGGAAAAATACAGTGAGTGATACAGACAAGGGGATGAGAGATCCAAGGCTGAAGAGAACTTGACTGCTATAATACTGATTTTTATGCTTATATTTTTCCAAGTTAAGTCTTTCCTTTTGTAAATGCTTGCTGAACACAAAAGTAGAAATTTTATGCTCAGAAGATTAAAAATCAAAGAGAGACAAAATCCCAACATAATGGTGAAAACAACTCTATCTCTTCTGCACTTCAGCCAGAGAAGAAAGGGGTGGGGAAAATTAGATAGCTTGAGGAAGTAGAAGACACCGAGGCAGGTAGCACACCCGGTACTTAAGGAGTTGCTCAGATTCCAGGAGAACTCAAAAACTCCTCTTATTAACTGGTGACTATCAAATATTTCTAGATGGAACACTACTTTAATGACATCTAGGAGAAGTATGAATATCTGCTAATCCATGTGAAGGTGAAGTCAAACAAGGCACTATTCTTGCTTTTGACCAAGTCAGCACAGAGTACTAGTGCAATTAATCCATCCCCCTCAATTCCTGTTATGAATTATAACATTTCAATGATCATAAAAATCTTTTGATTACAATGGACATGACTGCAGAAGTAAAATCCCAGTTACTTTGGTCACCGCTGATAGGTCTCTCAAGTGATGTTTTGAAAATGATACAACCGTTGAGAACACTCTTGGTCAGGGTTGTATTTTGGAGTCTGATTCAGTGCAAAAAAATATCCAATCATGAGATGAGAAAAATGGGTATCTTCCTAAAAAGCACTTAGAGATGTGAAAACCCTTCAAACTGCAATCTTCACATAAGTATGAGCTCATTGACTAATTCACTCTTTTGCCATTGTCACAGGTTGAATTCATTTATGAGTTCGACTGAAGGTGAAGCCATATTTGCCAAGATGCAATTAAGGAGATTAATGACCACTGTTTCATGCTTTCTTCTGCCTCAAGCAGGAAATGTTGCATAGATTCATGGTGGAATTTAAAGTGACAAATTCCATCCCAGATTTCTATAAATTCTGATTTCTGAGATAACATGCCCAGGATCCTGAATTCTTAACTGGCTATAAAAATGTCAATTCAGTATCCTTAAAGGATATAAACACCATGCCCAGCTTTTATAAACTTTTTATTAATATGTCTGACCTCAAGGCTTTCCTATTTCTGGCAAATCTTGGTAGGCCTGAGCTCTACACCTCCCCACTCCTAGGCCAAAAAATTCCAAATTGACTAGGATCTTATGTCCAAAGCATATAAGAAGAAAAATAGGAAGATGCTCTTTCTTCCCAGAGCCTTTTGCTTTCTTCTGTTTTCTATCCTGATCTCACTGAACTTCCAACCTGACAACATTCTAAGGTCTCATCTGAGTAGATTAGAATTTTGGAAGCTGGAAGCAAACTTCAAGGAGGAAACTACTGACCCCATTTACTCATCCACGTAAAGTTCCAGACCTTAATAGGATGATGTAGTAGGTTGAATTGTGTATCCCTAGCAAAAGGTAGGACCAAGAGCTAACCCCTGGTGTCTGTGAATGGGTTCTTATTTGGCAAAGTCTTTGCAGATGTAGTTTGGGATTGGAATCTAAACATAATGATTGGTGTCCTTAGAAGAGAAGGGAGAGGAAGTTTCAACATACAGAAAGAAGAAGACCATGTGAAGATGAAGGCAGGATTGGAGTTCCTATTGCTACCATCAAAAGAATGCCTAAGTGCATCAGAAGATGGAAGAGACAAGAAAGAATTCTTCTGTAGAGCCTTCAGAGATTCCTACTGATCCCTTCATTTCAGACTTCTAGACTCCAGAAGTGTGGACAGTAAATTTCTGTTTTTTGAAGGTGGAAAATTTGTGATAATTTCTTACAGCAGTCCCGGGAAACTCAACCATTGTTTCTATTATTGAAAAAATAATTAACAAACACCTAACATTTAATAACAGGACTTCCCTGGTGGCTCAGAGAGTAAACAATCTGCCTACAATTCAGGACACTTGGGTTCAGTAGATCCCCTGGAGGAGGGCATGGCGACCCACTCCAGTATTCTTGCCTAGAGAATTCCAGGGACAGAGGAACTTGGTGGGCTATAGTTCATGGGGTTGCAAAAAGAGTCAGATACAACTGAGTGACTAACACTACTGCTAACATTTAACAAAATTTTAAATGAGGAGCTTCATAGTTTTTTACTAACTGCATATATTCCTATAACCACACCCCAGACCAAGAAACAGACACAATCAACTCCCCAGAAGACAACCTCAAGCCCCTTCTAGTTACAACCACACAATCGCTTGCTTTTTTATATTTATATGTACAAACTCATAGAGGACATAAATTTAGTTTCTTTCATCACATCCAGTTTGTAAGATTCATCTATATTCTTATATATAGTTGTATTTCATTTATTCTTACTGCTATACTATACAGCCATAGAAGCCTGTCTTTTGGCAGTCGGGTGAATGAACTGTGCATTGCTCAGTTTTACTTCTCTTGCATAATCTTAAATGTCCCCTTCTTCCTTTTTTCTTTTGTCACTCAGATTCTCTAGGGCATTTTTCCATTCTTTGTTTCTCTCTCTTTCAAAAACAATCCTCATGAGATTGACATCTCAGACTCTGCATATTTCAACTCTCTTCTTTCCTTGCTGTGATCTGCCAGGATTTTTGTTCAATATTTTCACATTTAACATGACTATTTTTTCTTCATAAAGTGATTTTAGTCAAGTCTTAAATCTTCACTCCATAATTAGCTCTTCCATAAAAATTTTCCGGGAAGCTCTCATGCTAATGCCAGGACCACCATGAATCTCCATAAGGAGATAGAGTGAAGCTGGATCTCTTCACTGCTTGCTGATTCACTTCCTTTAATATTCTCTGTAATAAACCAGTAATCTAGTGAGTACACACGACTTCTGAATTCCATGAGCCAGCCTAGGAAATTAATCAAGTCCAAACAAGGGCTTGTTGGAATCTCCAATTTATAGCCAATAAGTCAAAAGCACAGGTAATAACCTGAGCCTACAACTGGCATCTGAAGTGAAGATAGTCTTGTGGGACTGAGCCCTTAACATATGGAATCTGATGCCATCTTCAGGTAGGTAAGTTCAGAGTTGAGACAGTTGCTTGGTGAGGTTGGAAAGATTCCCACGCATCAGAATTGGGTGTCTGAATCAATATACATATGTACAAGATTACTCATAGCATTATTGTTTGTAATTGCAAAATATCAGAAACAAACGAACATAAACACAGACCCTGTTGTATCAACTCTGGTACATTCAGACAATGGAGTACTAAAAAGGTGTGAAAAAGAATGAGAAATAATTTCACAGCTGGATGCAGTGATTTCTTATCTATTGTAAAATGAAAAAAGCATTGTGCCAACTATTCTTTATATAAGGAATATTGAAAAATTTAATACACACTTACTTGTTTACTTTTTCAAAAATAAAATTGGGAGGAAGAAAGCAGAAATGAATGAGATTGATAATTAATACTGAGTAATTTAAAATGAAATGAAAGTTATGAGTGTGAATGATCACATTCTCAGTATACATTTTGTAGAATTTTGACTCTTAAAAATGATGTTAATTTTACATTAACAATAGAAAATAAAGACGGGGGAAAAGCAAACTACAATAACAAACAGATTTCACTTTTTCAAATGAATAATATAGCCATACTAAAAGGAAAGAAAGAGAACTTACCAAGGTTACTTTGGAACACAGCATTTTGAATTTATGCCCAGATAGAGTCATATATGAGCTGCAACAAAGTACTGAAGTGTAGTTAATAGTGTTTTCTTCCTCCCTTCCTTTCTCCCTTTCCTACCCTCCCTCTGTTCCTCCTTCTTCTTTCCTTTCTCCCTTGATTCCTTCTTTCTTTCATTCTCCCTTTCTCTCTCTTACTTTCTTCTTTCCTTCCTTCCTCCTTTCTCTTCCTTCTGGAAGAGATATGAGTTAATAAGTCAGAAACTACTTGTAGTGTATGTTAGGACCAAATAAATGAGTAAATAAACCAAAGAGTTCAGTTCAGTTGCTCAGTTGTGTCCAACTCTTCGAACCCCATGGACTGCAGCACGCCAGGCCTCGCTGTCCATCACCAACTCCTGGAGTTTACTCAAACCCATGTCCATCTAGTCGGTGATGCCATCCAACCATCTCGTCCTCTGTCATCCCCTTCTCCTCCTGCCTTCAATCTCGCCCAGCATCAGGGTCTTTCCAAATAAGTCAGTTCTTTGCATCAGTTGACCAAGGTATTGGAGTTTCAACTTCAGCATCACTCCTTCCGATGAATATTCAGGACTGATTTCCTTTAGGATGGACTCATTGGATCTCCTTGCAGTCCAAGGGACTCTCAAGAGTCTTCTCCAACACCACAGTGCAAAAGCATTAATTTTTCAGCACTCAGCTTTCTTTATAGTCCAACTCTCACATCCATACATGACTACTGGAAAAACCATAGCTTTGACTAGACGGACCTTTAACTGAACAAACGAGAGCCATATCTTTCATGGTTAAAAAGAGGGTTTGCAACATGGTAAGAAGGAAGCTTGTAGTTTTTAATTGGAATTTTCTATTTCTAATTAATATCAGCACAGACACATCATACATTACAAATAGAGAGATACATAGACAGAGGCAGAGAGGGAGAAAGAAGTAAGTAGGTGTGTGTAATGTTTATATACAACAAAAGTTTGGTTTTCAAATACCCTTGTTCCCTCAAATAAATGAAGACTTCTTGGAGAAATAATGAATCCAGGGCTGGGTGAGGAAAAGCACAAAATGAGCCTGAAATGTTTTGGTTTGAAAGAATGTGAGGAAACATGAAAGAAGATGGGGACATGTCAAAAGGACACAGGAGACAATGTGAAGTGGTTCTTACTTGACAAATCTAGGAAAACGTGGGCATTAAAATAAGTAGAGAAGTAATATAATAATAATAATTCATTGAGTTATTTTTGGTGAAGGACTATCAATGCTTCAGGGAGTTCATTAAAATGCAAACAGAAATCTTGTTTTAGAGGCATGCTCCTACCAGCAACATCTTTATAGTAAATAATCTCCAAGTAATTTCCAGTCTGAGGTTGATGCTTGGGAGAAACCACTGGCAGGAGAAGGAAGCTCCTCAAGCCACTTAGTTTGTGTATGGGATTAAAATCTCATTGAAAAGTGACATTCCCTGAGATGTAGTCAAAATCATTTTGTAAGATTTTAGTTATGTTCAAAACACAGTTAAAACGGCTGCAATAAAGCAGAAAGTGAAACAGATTTTCAGGAATTTCATCACTAGATTACTTTCTTGCAGCATCCATTTCTTCCCAAGCCCGTCATGGAATTCTAAGAAATTTCTCTTTTTCCCAGCACTTTAATGGCTTCAATACCCTCAAAGAGTCTTGCTTCAGCTTCCTGTTTCCTAGAATTAGGATCAGTGAGTGTCCCCAGGGATAGAGGAGTCTGGTTGTTATGCCAATAATGAGCAACAGTTTGTTTTCAGGTATAGTACCAACTGATATTTGTATGGCAGTGCCTACAAAATACAAGATAAAGAGGATGATAAAAGACACCAAGATCTTCATTGCTTTGATATGTGCTTCAGTGCTGGGATCTCTGAATCCTGTGGCACTCAATTGCATCTTTCTGTTGTGTCTCCAAAGGGAAGTGATTAATAAGAAACATGTAATCAGGCATAATACAAAGACAAGAATGACTCCAGTATTGAGCAGAATCTGATTTGTCAAGTATTCACTTTTATGCATGCTGATCAGCCAGGTTGTGCTTCTGTTCTTCATAATATTATTAATAATAGGCTTTGCAATGCTTGGAAAAGCAAATAGCCATGAAATAAGCAAGCATCCCATGAAAAGGAGAAGAACCCTGTTGATGTGACCCTTCAGCCAGAGAAAAATGCAGTGGGAATAATTGGCTATCTTCAGGAAGTAGAAGATGCTGAGGCTGGTGGCAAACCAGACACTTGATTGATTCATAATTATCCATAAGTGAGCTATATATTGAATTAGATTACCAGACAAATATATATATGGAAAAAACATCCTCACGTATGCATCGGTAATTATTATCCATATCAGGCAAAATCTGGAAGAGGCTAAGCCAGTGAGAATACCAGTGAGAATAAGGCTGACAGTAGAGATCTTCTTGCTTGTCACACAGTCAATGCAGCTTACAACTCCAATAAATCCATTCCCTAAAATCCCCAATACTGATTCACTAACTGCTACAAAAATGAGGAGGCCTTCCACTATACTCAGCATGTCTGCCAATCCCTAATACTGTTCTTGTTTCATTAATTTTCAATTACCTGCTGCAGAAAAAGGCATGTATTTCTGCTTGATGGAAGGATGAGTTTTTTCCTTTTCATTTCATAAAGATGAAATGGCCCCAATTACTGCCTTGTGATGGAATCCAAAATAGCTTAACAGAGACCCCTCCAGTTATGGATATAAAATTTAGCTAGTCTACAGAACACACATCCAGACCAAATGCCCACCCACAATTTGTTAAGATGCAAATAAAAGTTTCTGTTTCTTGGAATCTACTTGTCCTCCTGAGACTATTTTGCATTTGTTACCCTGGTTTGTGCAGTAGGAGTACCAAACACATACCTACAGAAAACAGAGCAGAATAGAAACAAAAATTGGACTTTATCATTTTTTAATATCAACAAAGATATTGTCATTTATATTGTGTTAATAATGACAGGGAGCTTCCCAGCTGGCTCAACAGATAAAGAATCTGCCTGCAATGGTAGGGGTGCCAGAGACTGGGTTTGATCCCTGGATCAGGAAGATCCCCTGGAGGAGGGCAGACAACCCACTCCAGTATCCTGGCCTGGAGAATGCCATGGACAGAGGAGCCCGGTGGGCTACATTCCATGGAGTCACAAAGAGTCAGACATGACTGAGCAATTAAGCACAGCACAGCACAATAACAGTTTAGATATATTAAGCAAAACAATGTATTGAAGAGATGAATGAATTTAGCCATTGTAGAAGCAAGCTGCTTCTTTGAAAAGATCAATAAAATGGATTAGCCTTTAGTCATGCTGCCTAAGGGTTTCTGAGTTGACTCAGTGGTAAAAAATCTACCTGTGAATGCAGGAGTCTCAGGAGATATGGGTTTGATCCCTGGGTCAGGAAGATCTTGCTACCCACTCCAGTATTTTTGCCTGGAAAATTCCATAGATAGAGGAACCTGGCTGGCTAGAACCCACGGGGTCACAAAAATTCAGACATAACTTAGCGACTGACCATGCACACAAGCATGCTAACTAAGAATAAAAGAGAGGGCAGAAGTGAAATGCGGTATCACAACTGATCCCATGGACGTTTAAAGGAACATTAGGAGTAATTTGATAAATTAGGTAAAATGTACCAACTCTTTGAAAAACATCCAATGCCAACACTCACACAAGGTGAAATAGGAATGTGAATAGGTCTAAGCCTATTATTAAAATGAGGGGCTAATCAATAACCTTCTAAAACAGATGCAACAGGCCAAAATTGTAACAAACTTTTCAGAAATATTATACTAATTCTCTCTAATCACCTTCAAAGGATAGAAGCAGAGGAAATATTTTCCAACTCATTGTTGGAAACCAGACACAGACATTACTAGAAGAGAAAATTACAGACTAATATCTCTCATGATCACAGATGTGAAAATTCTCATTGAATTAGTAAATTCAATCCAAAAATGTATACAAAAATATTATTTAGCACAAACAATTGGGATATAGACTAAGCATACAAACCTGGTGCAACATTAAAAATAATTTAATGTAACCCATCATATAAACAAGTGAAAAAAAGCACACAATATTTCAATAGCTGAAAAAAAAGCACTTGACAAAATCCACACTCATTCATTATAAAAATGCTCAATAAGCCAAGAATAGAGGAAAATATCTTCAACTTGATAAAGATAATTTGAAACAAATCTAAAACTAGCATTGTACTTCATGGTGAAATACTCAAAGTTTTTATACCAATATTAGGTACAAGTCAAAGATATCCTTTGTCACTACTGCTTTTCAACATGTTCTAGAAATACTAGCTAATGCAACAAAGGAAGAAAGATAAAAGTATACAAATTGGGATGGTAGAAATGAAATGATCTTTGTTTGTAGTCAACATGATCATGTATATAGAAATCCAAAAGAAATGACAAAAAAAAAACCTTCCTGAAACTAATAAGCAGTTAGTTTGATACAAATGTAGCAAGATAAATAGAATAAGTACAAAACTTATATGAGAAAAACTGCAAAACTGATAAAATAAAGAAGAACTAAGTAAATGCAAATGACAGAGGAACCAGGCAGACTGCAGTTCATGGAGTCACAGAGTCAGATATGACTGAGTAACTAAGTACCATGTAAATGTAACAACAGTCCATGATTATGGATAAGAAGACTCCATATTGTCAAAATGTCAGTTCTTCCCCACTTGATCTGTAGATTCAGTGCAATCACAGTAAAAAATTCAGTGTGCTATTTTGTTGATATTGACAAACCAATTCTAAAGTTTATATTAGGAGTCAAAAGATCCAATATAGGCAACATAATATAGAAGAAGAAGAAGAAAGTCAGGGAACTGACAGTATTTGCTGCCAAGACTTAAACAAGATAGTGTGGTTTTAGCAAAAAAATAGACCAATAGATAAATGGAACAGAATAAAGAGCCTATAAACAGATCCACATAAATATAATTCATTGAGCTTCAACAAAAGAACAAAACCAGTACAATGAAGCACAGATAATCTTTTCAGCAAGCAGTGCTGGAGCAAATGTTAAAAAAAAAAAAAAAAAAAAAAAGACTTTGGACACATATTTACACCATTCATAAACATTAATACCAAACAAATCACACACCAAAATGTAACAAACAAAACTATAAAACTCCTACTAGATAACATAGAGGAAAACCTAGATGACCTTCAGAATGGCAATGACTTTTAAAATAAAACACCAAAGGCAAAATCCATGAAAGAATGAATTGATAAGCAGGACTTCATTTAAAAGAAAAGAATCTGCTTTCCAAAAGACACAGTCAAGAAAAGGAAAAGACAGGTCTCAGATTGGGAGAAAATATCTTCAAAAGATATATCTGATAAACTATTATTATCCAGAGCATAAAAAAATTGATAATACTCAACAAAAAGTAGATAAGGAAACCTAGCTAAAAACTGGGTCGAAGATTTCAACATATACCTTCCAAAGAAGATATATAGGTATCAAATTATATTCTGCTGGCAGCAGTTCCCTGATCCAAGTTCAGAACAAGGTCCTGAATGATTTCAATAAACTGAAGTGAAAGAATTATTATCCTAGGTTTAAAAAAGACTCTGTTTTCAGCAGGTTATGAGTAAGAAAATAGACGCAGCTGCCAATGGCAATTATCTTTAACCCCAAAGAGACAAGGTCTAGGGTGAAGACGCAAATGTCACAGAATAGAGCAGTAAATAGCTTGAGTCCTTGGTCATGGACTAGAACTATCTCTCCTTTAGATGTCTAGGTAAATGAAATAATTTTCTTATAGTTTACACTAGTTTGAGACAAGTTTTTTTTTAGTAGTGAAAATTTTCCTGACTAATGTTGTTCAGTCACCAAGTCATGTCCAAGTCATGTCCAACTCTTTACATCCCCATGGACTGCAGCATGCCAGGCTTCCCGGTCCCTCACTATCTCCTAGAGTTTGCCCAAGGCAATAAACAACCTGGTCATGCTCCTTTTTCAATCTTGATTCAGTCGGTTGTTGCATACAGGGTTCTAACTATAGCTTCTTGAACTGCATACAGGTTTATCAGGAGACAGGTTAGATGGTCTGGTATTTTCATCTCTTTATGAGTTTTCCACAGTTTGTTATGATCCACCCAGTCAAAGGCTTTAGCATAGTCAATGAAAGGGAGGTAGATGTTTTTGTGAAATTCCCTTGCTTTCTCTATGATCCAACAAATGTTGGCAATTTGGTCTCTGGTTCCCCTGCCTTTTCTAGACCCAGCTTGAACATTGGAAAGTTCTTGGTTCATGTAATGTTGAAGCCTAGCTTGGAGGATTTTCCTGACTAAAATAGCTCCCCAAAATATTGTTAATATATACATATTTTCAGGGACTGGTTCATGCTGTATATAGCAAAGCATGATGTTTCATATCACCTTAAGACTTATAACAATTAATGACAAATTCTTCTTTAAAAAAATATCTATTCATTTATTTATTTGGCTGTGTCAGGTCTTAGGGCTTCTACGTAGCTCAGCTGGTAAAGAATCTGCCTTCAATGTAGGAGACTGTGGTTCAGTTCCTGTCGGGAATATCCCCTGGAGAAGGGATAGTTGTACATGCAGGACTTTTGTTGTGGTGCAAGGACTCTCTAGTTGCATTGGTCAGGTTTAGTTGCTCCGCAGCCTGTGGGATCTCAGTTTTCCGACCAGGGATGGAACCTATGTCCTCTGCATTGCAAGGTGGATTCTTAACCACGGGTCACAAGGGAAGTCCTTGTGTAATTGTTTTTATCTGTGGAAACTTCCCTTATAATATAAGGTTAATATAAATGAGAACATATTAACTTTTCCAATCATCTAGCAATATTGATTGCAACCTCATCCAAATATGTCTCTTCTTTACATTGTGTAGCTCTAATAAATATTTCAATAATTTATGCTTATTTGTCTAATTATTGACCTTTTTTTCCTGGTTAAAGAAACATTTTATTTTAGCATCCTTAACAAAGCCCTTAGATCTCTGTATTCTCTTTTCAAAGAAATCTCACTTCCAGAGCCACATCAGAAACTAAGATGCAAATATCACATACTAGCATAAAGAGAATTTCCATTTCACCAGAAATCAAAATTTCATGCAAAGTAGGTAACACTTTCATGGTAAATAAACCCCAGGCATCAGAAAACTGCTTTGGAAAGGAAAAATTTTAAGTAACTATTAAAAGCTATTCAAGAGAATCATGACCTATCTAGAAACTTGGAAATCACCTAAAAAGCCTTTTTAAAAGAGCCACTGTCATTATTTTGCTATATGACTTTAACTTTTGCATGCTTTTGGACATACTTGAAATATGTTATTCTGTAATATTTTCTCTACTAAAAAACACAGTTATCATTTCTTATATTAATAATACCCTTGTCTCTCATGATATCTAAAAGAGTATCTTAGTCATTCTCCTTCTCTAAAGTCTTAAATGCTATCAATTATATACTACAGGGTTTCTCAACCTCACACATGACATTTTGGGCTGGATAGTTCTTTGTTGTAGGAGGCTGTCCTGGAATTGCAGGATGCCTAGCAGCACCCCTGGCCTCTACCCACAAGTAGCTGGCATCACCTCCCCAGTTGTGACAACCTTAAATGTCTCCAGACATTGCCAAATGTCCCTTGCAGAGGGGGCAAAAATCGTCTAAGTCGAAAAACACTGATACACTGTTACAACTACTACCCATTGATAAATAATTGTGCAGAATTATTTCTTCTTCACATACCTGTGTTTGTTTTACATGAAAGCATGTTAAGAATACGTACAAAAACATGACCTACAAATGTTGAACATAGGTCAAAAAGTAAGCATTTTCTTAAATGAATTCCACCCCACTATAAAACAAGAGATATTCCTGGTTTCACAAACGAGAGAATAGTTTTACTACACATGGAATGGAAATTGAAATGACATGTGCACTAGAGCATAGAAAGTCCTGATAAAATTTGAAAGACCCACATGCAGCCCGTATTCTTTATGTTGCTGAGCAACGTATCGTCACAATAGATAAGTAAGAAAAAGTCATTACTAAAATCTGAGAAGTTCTCGTAAAAACAAAATACAACATTATTTTTAAGTATACAAACAAGAGTATAATACATAAAAATATATGCAGATGAATAATCAGCCAAGGTATGATCTACTTAAACTAAAAAGATTTCTCTAGGAGATAATGAAATTTTGGCATAAAAATACAGAAATAACGCAGAAGTGAACACACTATTGTAAAGCAATTACCCCACAATAAAAGAGAAAAAAAGTACAGAAATAATGTATTTCTGAATAGGGAAATAAAAAGTTATACAAATGTAGATATATCTTCAAGGTTTAGTATGTTTTTTTTAGGTTTAGAATATTCCCAAGTATTGTCTTTAAAGAATTGTGAATAGAATTTAAAAAAGATGACAGTATTCATTCAACAAAATTTCAGTCAATAAAGATTTTAATCAAGTAATTTTTAAAAACATTATATGTGCTTATGTTAAGAATATACACAAAGGCACAAATGAATGCTTCATTCAATTGATTCCTATTATGTGATTGTCAAGGATATATTCATAATATTTCTGGATTTTTTTGGTGAGTGAAGGGTATGGTGTAGGTTTGTTTTATAGGCTTTAACTGATATTTTGAATATCTTTGGATTAAAAAAGAATCTAGATGAATTCGAGGTGTTTAGTTGCCACTCCATGTCTAAATTTTCTCCTTTATTAATCATATGTTAATGTTCTAAATCACTTTCAACATCTGCTGCCATGTGTTCGGTTCCATGAATGCTCTCTTATTTCATTCTGCTTCTTCTTTTCTTTTTTTCTTTTTCTCATTTGCTCCTTTGCAATTTTACTTTCTATATTTTGATTTTTTATCTTATATCTTCTCTCCTCTTGCATAGAATTGCTTTCTTGAATTTGATGGAGAATATCTAGTACAATTACCCTAGAATTTTTGTTTTCTGAAGTAATTCTTTTTAAAACTGTTTTTCATTCCACTGTATGCTATATATTGTTTCTAGCTTAAAGATTTTGTTGGTTTTCTTTTACTTTGCTTATGCAGTCTCAAAGAGTAAGTAAGTCTTCAAATTAGGTCTACAACTTCCATCTGAAACCACTGAGTGGCTTTTAGATTATCTTATTTTTTGTTTTTATATGTATTTAGATTATCCCTGTATTATCAACCTAGACAGATAACTAACTTGCTACCCAGCAATCCAAGAGAGCCAGGCAGAGTTGGTTCTCTTGGAAATTGCAATAGGGGAACTTCTCTTCCATGTTATCTCTCTGTTTTTCAGGAGCTTCTCAGATACGCACTACAGGTGCCAAACTAAATGGAACCCAGTTTTCCTCCAAACAGAGAAATAGTTTTGGGGGCATTTTACTACTACAGGATCAAGTTCCTCCATATTAATATACAGCGTTAATTTAGAAAAACATGGTTTTGGGATCGTACATCATCCCATTAACAGGTTCTGCAATGTGCACTAAGGAGCCCTCACACAATTTACTCATTTCAACACTCTTGGCTACCTTGATAACTATTTCTTCAAAACCATCTCTGCTGGTTTGCTATTCATTGACCCAACCTGAACTCTAGACACACACACAGACTCCAACATTGATGTAGGATTCCTGTATTTGCAGCTATGGAAAAGGCGTGTGAAACTACCCCCAGCTTCAGTCTTCCTTCTTTCAAGGCTAGAGATCCCAGGATGTAACAGGATTGCCAGCACACACCTGGATTTCTTTCCACTGTCATTTTCAATGGGAATTCAGGCTTTTGCTTATTGCTAAAGGTGAGGGCCAGTATTCTTAAAGATAATTTAATATTCTAAAGTATCTCATAGAGGATTATGGCAGAGGATTTTCCAGCGGTCATTATATTTATGGTAGGAGGAATTGTGGAGAATGAAGAGTAGGTCTACATGGGTGGAAACATAAAGGCATTACTTGCTAAAGTGGGACAAAGGTCAGTGTACAGACACAGGTGTTGTCAGGATTTCAAACTACCAGTTTAAGGTTTAAACTCTCCAATTTTCCCTTAATTTATAGCACAAAATATTTTTAGTATTTTCTGACTTATAAAAATGAATCTCGTGCTCGCTTCGGCAGCACATATACTAAGGTTGGAACGATACAGAGAAGATTAGCATGGCCCCTGCGCAAGGATGACACGCAAATTCGTGAAGCCTTCCATATTTTTAAAAAAAAAAAAAAAAAAAAGAAAAATGAATCTCATGCTTTTTACTCGCCTATTAGCAGATTTTGTATCAGACTGATTAAAAGTGCCTCTTTCATGGCACTAATTCCCCACTGTCACTTTCAGAAAATTTGCTATTTTTATTAAAAAGATCAAGAAAACATATACTTTTGACTCTGCTACAATTAGATAATTACATATTTCTTTACATCTTAGAATTTTCATTGAATAGTAAAGCACAATATCTCCCACTGATTAAGTAGTTTTATTTAAAATTTACCCTTTATAAATTTTTCCTCTTCCTTAACAACCAATGATTAATTAATAAAAAATATCATATAGCAGTGTAGCAGACCATTTAATAATAATAGAATCAAGAGCTAATAATAAGGGTATAGTTTAAAAAGCAAAAGGGTATAGTTCGTTCTTTTTTCACCTACTCTTTTATTTTTTAGCCAGAAGAATTGAGTTTGACTCCTAATGCTAACACTTTGTAAGGTCATTTATATAAGATGACCCTCAGTATCTTCACCATAGAAAATGATAAAATAATAAATATTCTCTACAATATCATGAGGCTTAAATTAAATAACTAAGTCAAACTGACAAGGATAGTTAATGGAATACAAGGAAACATTTCTCTTGTATCTTATGTCAACAGGTCAATGAAGATTTTTACAAAAACTTCTATCCAATACAGTATGAAAACACTGGTATAAAGTAGGAGACACTCAGTGACTTGTTGTTCCTCAGAACATAAATGGTTCCTCCCTGTTCCTCTGTGCAGTGAAGAATTACATTCTCTTGATGCAGGATTCAATTTGCCTTAGCAGATTCACAGAAGTCTGTCTCAGTTTTCCATTTCCCAGAATCAAAATAAAAGGGTGAATTGAAGGATAGAAAAATGCTACAGACTTAATAACAATAAAAGTCATTTCATTTTCTAGGGTGAAACAGGACCAAGTTAACAAGAATGTAGCCAAATAATCCACAACTAAGAAAATGATGAAAGAAGTCAAAGTATTTCTGGCTCTCACAAGAACCCCTGTGTTGAGGTCTCTGGCTCCTTTGGCATGATGTGTCATCTGCCTGGTATGTTTTGGAAAAGATTAACAGGAAAAATAAAATGAGTGACACAGCCAAGGGAATGAGAGATCCTAGGTGGAGGAGAATTTGACTGCTTATAGGACTGGATTTTATGCATATTTTTTCCAGGTCAAGTTGTTTTCTATTTCTAAATGGTCACCGACTCCAAATGTATGAAAACTTATGCTCAGAAAATTAAAATCAAAGAAAGACAGAATCCCAACAGAATGGTAAAAACAACTCTACTTCTTCTGCACTTCAGCCAGAGAAAGAAGGGGCGGGAAAAATTAGATAGCTTGAGGAAGTAGAAGACACTGAGGCAGGTAACACACCAGGTACCTAAGGAGTTGCTCAGATTCCAGAAGAAATAAAAATTTACTTCTAGTACTTGATGACTTTCAAATATTCCTGGATAGAACACTATTCTAATGCCATCCAAGAAAATTATAAATATCATGCCAATTCTGGAGATGGCCAAGCATGTTAAGATCAAGTCAAACAAGGAGATATTCTTGCTTTTGAGAGAGTCAGCACAGAGTACTAGTGCAATGAATCCATTTCAGCAAATTCCTGTTATGAATTCTAAGATTTCAATGATTTTAAAAACTTTTTTGATTACGTTTGACATGCCAGCAGAAGTAAAATCCCAGTTGCTTTGGTCACTCTCAATAGAAGGTCTTCCAAAAGATGGTTTGAAACTGATACAACAATTGAGAATGCTCTTGTTCAGGTTGATATTTCGGAGTCTGTTTTAGTCTAGAAAAGAAATCCCATCATGAAATGAAAAAATAGATACCTTCCAAATATGTAAACCCTTCACACTGCAGTCTTTACATAAGTATGATCTCATTGACTAATTCACTCTTTTTGCCATTTTCACAGCCCAAATTCTTCATTTATGAGTTTGACTGAAGGTGAGTTTATATTAGCTGAGCTCCAAAGAATTGATGCTTTTGAACTGTGGTGTTGGAGAAGTCTCTTGAAAATCCTTTGGACTTCAAGGATATCAAACCAGTCAATTCTAAAAGAAATCAACCCTGAATATTCATTGGAAGGACTGATGCTGAAACTGAAGCTCCAATACTTTCACCACCTGATGCAAAGAACTGACTCATTGGAAAAGACCCTGCTGCTAGGAAAGACTGAAGGCAGGAGGAGAAGGGGATGACGGAGGATGAGATGGTTGGATGGCATCACCAAATCAATGGACATGAGTTTGAGCAAGCTCCAGGAGTTGGTGAAAGACAGGAAAGCCTGGTGTGCTACAGTCCATGGAATCACAAAGAGTCAGACATGAGTGATTTACTGAACTGAACTTAGGTCATATTTGCCAACATGCAAATAAGAAGATTTTATGACACTGTTTTTTTGTTTGTTTGTTTGTTTTTTTACAGTGGGTTTTGTCATACATTGATATGAATCAGCCATGGATTTACATGTATTCCCAATCCCGATCCCCCCTCCCACCTCCCTCTCCACCCGATTCCTCTGGGTCTTCCCAGTGCACCAGGCCGGAGCACTTGTATGACACTGTTTTGTATTTTCTTTTTCCTCAAGTAGGAAATTTTACAAAGATTAAAGTTGGAATTTACAGTAACAAATTACCACCCAAAATGTATGAGTTTCCTTGTAATTCTAATTTCTGAGATTAAATATGGCCCTAAATCTTGAATTCCTAGCAGGCTAAAGCTCCACAGAAAATAATCTTGATCCATTCTAGTTACAACCTCACATTCTCCTATTTTTTTTTTCATATTTGTATGTGTGAACATATGTAAATTTAATTCCTCTCATGCAATAGGCATCTGAGAGTCCCAACACTTAATGGCAAATAGATGGGGAAACAATGGAAACAGTAACAGACTTTATTTTGGGGGCTCCAAAATCATGGCAGATAGTGACTACAGCCATGAAGTTAAAGCATGCTTGCTTCTTGGAAAAAAAGCTATGACCAAGCTAGACAGCTTATTGAAAAGCAGAGACATTACTTTGTCAATCGAGTTCTGTCTAGTCAAAGTTACGGGTTTTCCAGTAGCATGTATGGATGTGAGAGCTGGACCATAAAGAAAGCTGAGCATGAAAGAATTGATGCTTTTGAACTGTGGTGTTGGAGAAGACTCTTGAGAGTCTCTTGGATTGCATGGAGATTCAACCAGTCCATCCTAAAGGAAATCAGTCCTGAATATTCATTGGAAGGACTGATGCTGAAGCTGAAACTCCAATACTTTGGCCACCTCATGCGAAGAACTGACTCATTTGAAAAGACCCTGATGCTGGGAAAGACTGAAGCCAGGAGGAGAAAGGGACGACACAGGATGAGGTGGTTGGATGGCATCACCAACACGGTGGACATGAGTTTGAGTAAGCTCGAGAGTTGGTGACAGACAGGGAAGCCTGGCGTGTTACCGTCCATGGGATCACAAAGAGTCGGACATGACTGAGTGACTGATCTGAACTGATTCATTGTATATTTTATCTCTACTTTCATAAAATACTTTTTATTGAATTTGATGGAGAATATTTAGTATTCAATATCAATCTTTGTTTCCTACATTCACTCATTTTCAAAACTGTTTTCCATTCTTGTGGGTACTAGAGAATGCTTTCAAATACTATATATTGTTTTGCTGTTATTTCAAGCTTTTTTTTTTTTAAGTTTTCTACTTTGCTTACTCAATGTTAAGCAGTAAGCCTTCAAACAAGTCCTGCAATTTTCCCCTGTAACTGCTAATACATTTAAATTATCTTATTTTTCATTTTACATGAATTTATGTAATCTGTGTGTTATCAAGGTAGACAGACTGTAACCAACTTGCTGACCCAGCAAACCAGAAGAGCAGGGCAAATTGGTTCTCTTGGCGATTCCAGTAAGGGAACTTCTTTTTCCATGTTATCTCTCTGCTTTTCAGGAGCTTCTCAGATATGAATGACAGAAGTCAGACTAAATGCAATCCAGTTCTCTGAAAATAGTTTTGAGATGCCTTACATCAGTTATTTACACATCAATATAGAGCATTAATTTAGAATAATGCTGCTTTGGAATAACATTTCTTCATCCCATTAAGAATCAACTCTAGTACATTCAAATGATGAGGAACTAAAAAATTGTGGGAAAGAATGAGAAATAATTTCATGAATGGGTACAGTGACTTCTTACATGTTATAAAATGAAAAAGAGAAAAGTGTAAATTTTTTAATATAAGAAATAAGAAAAATTAATATATACATATTTTATTTTTTTTAAAAATAAAAACAGGAGGAAGAAAGCAGAAATGAATGAGACTGATGATCTACAGGGAGTAGGTTAAAGTGAGAGGGTGAGGATGATAATATCTCAGTATGGCTTTTGTATAATTTTGACTAAAAATGATTTTAATGTTTTATACAAAAAAATAAAATAAGGGCTAGGGGATAAACACAAAACAGAACACAATAAGAAAAATTCTTACTTTGTCAAATGAATATATAACTTGCCTAGAGCCAGACATCTTGGAGTACGAAGTCAGGCGGGCCTTAGGAAGCATCACTATGAACAAAGCTAGTGGTGGTGATGAAATTCCAGTTGAGGTATTTCAAATTATAAAAGATGATACTGTGAAAGTGTTGCACTCAATATGCCAGCAAATTTGGTAAACTCAGCAGTGGCCACAGGACTGGAAAAGGTCAGTTTTCACTTCATTCCCCAAAAAAGGCAATGCCAAGAATGTTCAAACTACCTCACAATTGCACTCATCTCACACACTAGCAAAGTGATGCTCAAATTTCTCCAAGCCAGGCTTCAACAGTACATTAACCGTGAACTTCCAGATGTTCAAGCTGGATTTAGGTAAGGCAGAGAGACCAGAGATCAAATTGCCAACTTCGGTTCTATCACCGACAAAGCAAGAGAGTTCCAGAAAAATGTCTACTTCTGCTTTATCGACTACGTGAAAGCCTTTGACTGTGTGGATCATGGCAAACTGTGGGAAATTCTTCAAGAGATGGGAATACCAGACCACCTGACCTGCCTCCTGAGAAATCTACATGTAGGTTAAGAAGCAACAGTTAGAACTGGACATGGAAAAGTAGACTCATTCCAAATCAGGAAAGGAGTACATCAAGGCTGCATGATGTCACCCTACCTATTTAACTTATATGCAGAATACATCATGAGAAATGCTGGGCTGGATGAAGCACAAGCTGGAATCAAGATTGCCAGGAGAAATATCAAAAACATCAGATATGCAGATGACACCACCCTTATGGCAGAAAGCGAAGAAGAACTGAAGAGCCTCTTTTTTTTTTATCTTTTTTTCTTTTTCATTTATTTTTATTAGTTTGAAGAGCATCTTGATGAAAGTGAAAGAGGAGAGTGAAAAAGTTGGCTTAAAACTCAACATTCAGAAAATGAAGATCATGGCATCCAGTCCCATCTCTTCATGGCAAATAGATAGGGAAACAATGGAAACAGTGACAGACTTTATTTTCTTAGGCTCCAAAATCACTGCAGATGGTGACTGCAGCCTTGAAATTAAAAGATGCCTGCTCCTTGGAAGAAAGCTATGACCAACATAGACAGCATATTAAAAAGCAGAGACATTACTTTGCTAACCAAGTTCCATTTGGTCAAAGCTATGGTTTTTCCAGTAGTCATGTGTGGATATGAAAGTTGGACTATAAAGAAAGCTGAGTGCCAAAGAATTGATGCTTTTGAACTGTGGTGTTGGAGAAGACTCTTGAGAGTCTCTTGGACTGCAAGGAGATCGAACCAGTTCATCCTAAAGGAAATCAGACCTGAATATTCATTGGAATAACTGATGCTGAAGCTGAAACTCCAATACCTTGGCCACCTGATGTGAAGACCTGACTCATTGAAAAAAACCCTGATGCTGGGAAAGATTGAAGGCAGGAGGAGAAGGGAACGGCCGAGGGTGAGATGGTTGGATGCCATCACCGACTTGATGGACATGAGTTTGAGTAAACTCCGGGAGTTGGTGATACAGGGACGCCTCGCATGCTGCAGTCCATGGGGTCGCAAAGAGTCAGACATGACTGAGCTGACTGACTGACTAACTGAAAGGGAAAGAAAAATAACCAAAGTAACTTTCACACATTATTTTGATTTTATGCCCTATATAGACATAGGAGCTGTAAAAAAAAAAAAAAAAAAAAAAAAGTACTAAACTGTAGTTAATAGTATTTTATTCCTCATTTCCTGCCTTCCTTTCCTGCCTCCCTTCTTTCTTTTTCTTTCTCTGTTTCTCTTTGTTTCTTTCTTTCTCATTCTTTCATTTTTCTCTTCTTTCTAGAAGTGATGTGAATTAACAAATCTGAAACTACTCTCAGTGTATCTCAGGACTGAATAGATGAGTAAAAACACTGGAAAAGAATGAGAGCCATGTTTTTCACCCTTAAAGACAAAATTTGCAACGTGAGAAGAAGGAAGCTGTAGCTTTGAATTGGAATCGGAGAAACCAGCATAGACTCATCATATATTATACATATAGAGAGAGAATGAGAAAAGGAACTAAGCAGATGTGTGGATGTGTGTCTGCTGTTGCTTCAGTTGTATCCAACTCTTTGTGACCTCATGGACTGTAGTCCGCCAGGCTCCTCTGTCCATGGGATTCTCCAGGCAAGAATATTGGAGTGGATTGCCATGCCCACCTCCTGGGGATCTTCCCAACCCAGGGATCTAACCTGTGTCTCTCCTATCTCTTGTATTGGCAAGCAAATTCTTTACCACTAGCATTACCTGGGAAGCCCATATGGATGTGTGTATGCAACCGTATCTTGGTTTTCAAGTGCCCTTGCACACTAAAAGAAATGAGGACTCCTTGGAGAATAGTGAATTCAGGGCTAGATGAGGAAAAGTACAGAACGAGCCTGAAACATTTGTTGTTCAAGAATGTGAGGAAACATGAAAAGAATTATATGTCCATGCTGAGTCGTTCAGTCATGTCTGACTCTCTGGGACCGCATGGGCTATAGCTCACCAGGCTCTTCTGTCCATGGGATTATCCCAACAGGAACAGTGGAGTGGGTTGGCATTGCCTCCTCCAGGGGATCTTTCTGACCCAGAGCTAGAACCCGCATCTCCAGGGCTCCAGGCAGATTCTTTACCACTGAGTCACCTTGGAAGCTCAAAAAGAATCATGGGTTCATGTCAAAAGAACATAGGGTAAAAAAGGACATAAGAGCGAAGATGAAGTGGTTCTTACTTGACACATCTAGAGGAATATAGGCAACAAAATAAATAAGAATAGTAATATATAATAGCCCATTGATTAAAATACGAATCTGCTATTTTTTTTACTGATATAAATAAAGAAATGAATAAACTACTAAATAGGTGATTTCCAGTAAGGTTTTTCTTCTTTAATTTTTATTTTATATTGGAGTATTGTTGATTAACAATGTGGTGTTAGTTTCAGATATACAGCAAAGTGATTCAGTTATATATATGTATGTATCTGTTCTTTTTAAAATTCTTTTCCCATTTAAGTTATTACAGAATATTGAGCAGAGTTTCCTGTGCTATACAGTAGGTCCTTGTTAGTTATCTAAAGATTTTAAATATAGTAATGTGCAAATGTCAATCTCTCCCCCCAATCTGTCCCTCCCCACCAACTCTAACCTCCTGGTAACAATAAATTCATTCTCTGAGCTTGTGAAACTGTTTCTGATTGCAAATAAGTCCATCAGTACCATTTTTTAGATTCCACATATAAGTGATATCATCTGATATTTATCTTTCTCTGTCTGACTTACTTCATTTAATATGATAATCTCCAGTCCCATCTATATTGCTGCAAATAGCATTATTTCATTCTTTTTAATGTCTCAGTATTATTCCATTGTACATATGTACCACACCTCACAAATATCAGAATGGTCATTATCAAAAAATCTAGAAGAATGTTACTAACGAACTTATTTTCAGGGCAGGAATAGAGATGTAGACATAGAGAACAGACTTATGAATATAGGAGGGGAAGGTAGGGGTGAGATGAATTGAGAGAGCAACAGTGAAACATTTACAGTACTATATGCAAAATAGATAGCTAGTGGGAAGTTACTGCATAACACAGGGAGCTAAACCCGCTGTTCTGTGACAACCTAGAGAGGTGGGATGGGGTGTGGGTTGGAAGGAAGTTTCAAGAGGGAGGGGACATAACGTGTAACTTATGTCTGATTAACATTTTGTATGGCAGAAACCAACACAACATTGTAAAGCAATAATCTGACAATTAAAAATAAATGTTAAAAAATCTACAAACAATAAATGCTAAAGAGGGCGTGGAGACAAGGCGACTCACCTACAATGCTAGTAGAAATGTAAATTGGTACAGCCACTATAGAAAACAGTTTGAAAGTGAAAGTCGCAGTCACGTCCGCTCTTTGTGACCCCATGGACTATACAATCCATGGAATTCTCTAGGCCAGAATACTGGAGTAAGTAAGCCTTTCCCTTCTCCAGGGGATCTTCCCAACCCAGAGACTGAATCCAGGTCTTGTGCATTGCAGGCAGATTCTTTACCAGCTGAGTCACAAGGGAAGGCCAAGAATACTGAAGTGGGTAGCCTATCCCTTCTCCAACAGATCTTCCTGATCCAAGAATCAAACTGGGATCGTCTGCATTGCAGGCAGATTCTTTACCAACTGAACTATCAGGGAAGACCAGAGACCAGTTTGGAGGTTCCTTAAACCCAGAATATAGAGCTACCATATGAATTTTCAGTCCCACTTCTGGGCATATATCTGGAGAAAAACCTGGCTTGAAAGTACACATGCACCCCAATGTTCATTGCAGTGCTGTTTACACCAACCAAGAGGTGGAAGCAACCTAAATGTTCAGCAGATGAATAGATGAAGATGTGGTACAAAATGAACTTATTTACAAAATAGAAGTAGAGTTATGAATGCAAAAAGCAAATTTACGGTCACCAGGGATAAATTGGGAGATTGGCATGGACATATACACACTCCTGTATACATTAATAGACAGATAACTAATAAGAACCTGCTGTATAGCAGAGGGAACTCTGAATAGTGCTCTTAATACCCTATATGGGAAAAGAATCTTAAAAATTAGTGATATATGTATAACTGATTCACTCTTTGTACACCTGAATCTAATGCAACAATGTAAATCAACTATATCCCAATAATTTTTTTAAGTTAAAAAATGTGGTACATATATACAATGGAATATTATCCAGTAAGTATTCTTTGTTGGGCAAAGGAGTGCTCTTTTCAACTGAGCATGTGTCAAGAGACTTTCAAATCTAGTAAGTGTCCCTTATACTTATTAATAGTCATTAATATGAGAAACTGGCTTAGGAAGATTTCCACAGTATATTTAAGAGATTTTCCTGTTAGTCTGATTGTGACATATTTTAAGAAACAGGGTCCCCTCTTACTTTACTGCTGTGCTCTCTCTCTTTCTCTTTTTTTCTTTCTCAAAATTTGTCAGCTTTATACATGCAGCCTTGTTTCCCTTCGTCTGGGAAGCCCTTAGTTTCCAGAGACACACAGTGCTTCCTGGGGAGTCAAATCTTCAACAGTGAAAATTCCTACCAAGTGCTACCTTCTGGACTCAGCTTTATATCTCACCTGAAACTAATCAGAGAGTTCACCCCCTTTCCTACAATGTCATTTCTTGGGAGAACAGCATAAGAAAGTGGGGAAGTCTGTGTATAATGCAGTGTATAGTGTTGTCTATATTAGCAAAGTTGTTCTGATTTTCATTGGAGAATTCCCTCTTAAGGGCAAACTATCAGAGGTTGGGGATTGTAAATATATAGATTTTATACAAACAGTCTAAAGATGTTTTCATACTTTTAGCTTCACAGGAATAATTCATAAAAGAAACATTTCCAAGAAATTAATTGCTTTATTGAATGTTTCTTATATTTTTTTCTCTTTCATATCTAAATTTCATGCCTGAAAAAAACCCCAAGAACTAAACAAAAGGCCTTTCACTAATTTTTATTTAATTTTCACTGTGAAAAATATTAAACAAAGATAGAGAAAACAGCACAATAAATCTGATGTACCCATCACACACTTTCAGCATTATCAATGTATGGTAGAAATATAAATTGTTACAGCCACTATATCTTAGCCATCTGACTCCCTGATGGATTATTTTGACATACATTCCAGATATGATAATGCCATATGCCTAAGATTGCACAATATGCTATTAGTATAATCAAATTTCCAGCAGTAGTAACTAGTTGTTATGAAAATATTTGAACAGCTTCAGATATTTGATTTCAAATAGTCCAGACTATTTGATTTCTGCAGTCACATCAGCAGCAAAAATGCTTACAATTTACTGTAAAATATCACCAGAACATGAATCAAATGACTAAATCTGTGTTATCACAAGGAATAGGTGGTTATTTAGAGGAACTAAATATAATTTTGATGACTTTTAATTTCTAACAACCTCCCTCTTCTGCAGATCTGTGTGAGTGGTATGACTATTCCCAGCCTTTTTCTTTTTTTTAAAGCAGATATACAAAAGTCCTAACAGCTCTAAGAGACAATACTTCTCTACACTTTTTTCCTCTGGCTACTAGATTAGACAGAGGAGCCTGGCGGTCTACAGTCCATGGGGTTGCAAAGAGTTGGACATGACTGAGTGCACACACACATAAATACATACTAGATTAGAGGTCTATCCAGGCCTTGGGAGAACTGTGGTGATACTCATGACACAGTATATATGCAAAAGAAAGAATTCCATGAAGCAAGGCAAACTCCACGAGGACTTGTCGATGACTTTTGTCCCAGGCCTACCTACACAGCCAACAGTTCCTTCCTTTCAGGCCACACTTCATGTGCCTAAGAATCACCAAGAAGAATTTCCTCATTTGGCTGTTTCCAAAAATTAAAACATACGAGTGACTTGAAGGATACAGCATTCCTAACATATAACCAAACATCACAACCAGCTTGTTCTGTAGGAAAAAATGCCCCCCAAATGTCATGAAAAGGCCAAATTGGTACAAGACAAAGAGCATGAGAAAGAAAAACACAGCTTTCATGGCTCTGAAATGGGCTTCCACACGGGGGTCTCTGGAACCCCTGACAGTATGTGCAATGTTCTTCTTGTGTTTCCACAAAGAATGGAGCAAAAGGAGAAAGGAAATCAGGGAAAGGAAGAAGGAGGGGAGGGACTCCATAGTGAAGATAATCATAAAATTTAAATTTTGATATTCATTCACATTGCATAACTCAGTCATATTTCTCTCATGCATCTTTTGGACATGACACCAGAAGACATCAACACCACATGGCCAAGGAAAACTTATGACTAGGAAGGGCACAGATACCAGTGGAAGCATGAAAACAACCTTGTTAACTCTCTGTTTTAGCCAAAGGAAAGGAGGATGGGAGAAACTGGCTATCTTCAGGAAATAAAAGACAGCAAGGCAAGTAGCAAGCCAAGTGCTTGAGTGACTGGACAGTATCCAGATACAAAAAAAGATATATTTTCTTTCCACAGTACCAAAGCCTGCCTGATAGAACATCATTGAAAAAAACATGACAGTGGTTATCCATAATTGACTGATTCTGGCAAGGGCCAAACTAATAAGAATGAAGTCAACCAAGCTTAACTTCTGATTTCTAATCCAGGCAATGCAAGTTGTGAGTCCAATAAATCCATTCCCTAAAATTCCTATTATAAATTCCCCACCAGTCACAACCATGAAAACCTTCTCCAATATATTCAACATGACTGCAAAGAGAAAATTCTGATCCATAGTTTGTTGACTGATTTCCAGATGATTTTCTAGATAATGATATAGGCTTTATGTTTGATTGTGCAATAGTTGTTCTTCTCCCTTTTTTTGAAAATTGTAGTTCTTCTTTTTAGCTAGGAAGCCCAGCAATCTGTAATAAAAGTGTGGAGTCACTTTCTATAACACTCATTGGACATTTCCGTACAGCTCTGCAAGAATTTCCAGTCTTGGTCCAGATGTCAGCTACAGTAATATTCTATGTACAGAGATGATTGAAAAGCCAAATTCTCATTTGCTACCATGTAAATTAAGGCCTGGATTAATTTTCACTCTTTTGAATAAAAATTTGTTCTCCTCTCCCAAAGAATTATATCATTTGATTTACAAATTTGAATTGTGAAATATGAACCTCCAACACCAATTTTCACTTTAAAATTCTTTATCAAGTAGATGTAACCAGAAAACCCTATTCTGTTGATAAATTATGAAGCATTCACAGTAGAGGTCATTGCATTACAGGATAAGATACAGAGTCTGAGGTTTTTAGGAAACTTGGCAGGCAGCATATGAATCTAATCTCACTATCATAATTCCCCTCCATTGTGAAAGACAACTTGCTGAGTACTGTACCTCTTAACCACTAAAAAGGGTACAATATTTGATAGGACTTTTGGGTTTCAGAGTTAATAAAAACCTGAGTGTGCTACTTTCACTTGTTTGTTTGCAGAATAATCATAATGCTGCTAATTGTGAGTAGGGCCTGAACAAGCTAAAGCTATTCAAAAAATCTAGGCTCTTCTACATGAATTAAGACAATTCAATGATCTATGAAGTGGGAATTAAAACAGACCAGATAATGTAATTGGAATTGACATTAAAGTGGTCTACATCATCTGCTCATGTAATCTACTTGTAACTTTCAGACCTGTTCATAGAACCATTCAACTTCAGCTTCTTCAGCATTACTTGTCAGGGCATAGACTTGGATTACTGTGATATTGAATGGTTCGCCTTGGAAACGAACAGAAATGATTCTGTTGTTTTTGAGATTGCATACAAGTACTGCATTTTGGACTCTTTTGTTGACTATGAGGGCTACTCCACTTCTTCTAAGGGATTCTTGCCCACAGTAGTAGATATAATGGTCATCTGAGTTAAATTCACCCATTCCAGTCCATTTTAGTTCACAAATTCCTAAAAATGTCGATGTTCATTCTTGCCATCTCCTGTTTGACCATTTCCAATTTGCCTTGACTCATGGACCTAACATTCCAGGTTCCTATACAATATTACTCTTTACAGCACAGACTTTACTTCCATCACCTGTCACATCCACAACTGGGAGTTGTTTTTGCTTTGGCTCCATCTCTTCATTCTTTCTGGAGTTCTTTCTCCACTGTTCTCCAGTATTATATTGGGCACCTACCGACCTGGGGAGTTCATCTTTCAGTGTCATACCTTTTTGCCTTTTCATACTGTTCATGGGGTTTTCAGGGCAAGAATACTGAAGTGGTTTGCCGTTCCCTTCTCCAGTGGACCATGTTTTGTCAGAACGCTCCGCCATGACCCATCCATCTTGGGTGGCCCTGCACGGCATGGCTCATAGTTTCATTGAACTAGACAAGGCTGTGGTTTATGTGGTCAGTTTAGTTAGTTTTCTGTGATTGTGGTTTTCATTCTTTCTGCCCTCTGGTGGATAAGGATAAGAGGCTTATGGAAACTTCCTGATGGGAGAGACTGACTGGGGGGAAACTGGGTCTTGTTCTGGTGGTCGGGGCCATGTTCAGTAAATCTTTAATCCAATTTTCTGTCAATGGGTGGGGCTGTGTTCCCTCCCTGTTGCTTGACTTGAGGCCAAATTTGGTGGAGGTAATGAAGATAGTGGTGACCTCCTTCAAAAGGTCCCATGCACCCACTGCTGCACTCAGTGCCCCCGACCCTGCAGCAGGCCACTGCCAACCCACGCCTCCACCAGAGATTCCTGGACACCCGTGGGCATGTCTGGGCCAGTTTCTTGTGAGGTCAATGCTCTTTTCTCCTGGGTCCTGGTGCACACAAGGTTTTGTTTGTGCCCTCCAAGAGTCTGTTTCCCCAGTCCTGTGTAAGTTCTGGTGGTTCTATGGCGGGGTTATGACCCCACCTCCTCCAAGAGGGTTTATGACATACCCAGGTCTGCTGCACCCACAGCCCCTGCAGCAGGCCACTGCTGATCCATATCTCCACAGGAGACAGTTCTGGCTCAGTCTCTGTGGGTTGGGCATGCATTTTGTATGCCCAGATCTGAGTAGCTCAGGCAACCAGGTGCTTGGCAAGCGCACTGTCCCAGGTGGGCCATGCACCTTAATCACCTCCCCCGTCCCAACCACTTGGTTTTCCGGGTGCACCATGAAAGCACTGTCTCAGATGTGCTGTATGTCTCCTCTGGAGAGCTTATCTCAGGCTGCACCCTCCTGGCAGAAGATGCCATCTCTGGGACTGAGATTGTAGCAGCCCCTTGCCTTCAGGCTCTGGCTGTCTCAAGACTGCCTCTCTGCCTCTGGGCAGGGAGGGACCGGTACACAGCTGGCTAGCTCTCCTTTGGTATTCACTCAATCTTTTGTTCTATGAGTGGACCAGGATGCCCGTTAGGTTGTTAGGCTAGAGCCTTTAGCGGGAAAGTTCTGTTTTCTGCAGTTGCAGTTAGGCGTGTATTCTGTGGGGTTTTTTTTCTCCCGGTTACGTTGCCATCTGAGATTCCAAAAACCCCCACAGACCTGCTTGTGAGAGGGTTTCCTACTGTGTGGAAACTTCTCCTTCTTCATGACTTTCTCCCAGGAAGGTCTCCACCCCAACTCTAGCCATGAAATTAAAAGACGCTTGTTCCTTGTAAGAAAAGCTATGACCAACCTAGACAGCATATCAAAAAGCAGAGACATTACTTTACCAAGAAAAGTCCATCTAGTCAAAGCTATGGTCTCTCCCAGGAGTCATGTATGGATGTGAGACTTGGCCTATAGAGAAAATTGAGTGCCAAAGAATTGATGCTTTTGAACTGTGGTGTTGGGGAAGACTCTTGAGAGTCCTTTGGACTGCAAGGATATCCAACCAGTCCATCCTAAAGGAACTCAGTCCTGAATATTCATTGGAAGGACTGATGCTGAAGCTGCAACCCCAATACTTTGGTCACCTGATGTGAAGACCTGACTCATTTGAAAAGACCCTGACGCTGGGAAAGATTGAAGGTGGGAGGAAAGGGGACAACAGAGGATGAGATGGTTGGATGGCAACACCGATGTGATGGACATAAGTTTGAGTAGACTCTGGGTGTTGATGATGGACAGGGAAGCCTGGTGTGCTACAGTCCATGGGGTCACAAAGACTTGGACATGACTGAGCAACTGAACTGAACTGAACTTCAGACCTATTCAAGATGTTTCTATTCTACATAATCTCTACCTAATTATAGATTGCAACTATCCATGCCCAGATTTGTGGCTTAGTGGCTCATATAACATCTGGTTCATGATGATCACATGAATAATGAACATTGGTGGCTCAGATGGTAGACGAATCTGCCTGTAATGTAGGAGACCTGGGTTCCATCTGGGTTGGGAAGATCCCCTGAAGAAGGGAACAGCTGTCCAGCCTAGGATTCTGGCCTGGAGAATTCCATGGACAGAGGAGGCTGGTGGGATACAGTCCACGGGGTCTCAAAGAGTTTGACATGACTGAGCAACTATCACATGCTTAAAGAAGGTCTATATGAGGACGTAGTGGCATAATGGTTCTGCATAATATACTGTAACCTTACAGATCCACTTGGGCTTTCCCAGGCGGCGCTAGTGGTAAAGAACCCTCCTGCCAACGCAGGAGACATAAGAGAAGCAATTTCAATCCCTGGGTCAGGAAGCTCCCTGAAGGCAGGCATGGCAACCACTCCTGTATTCTTGCCTATCAAGGAGGGGCTCTATGTTGGGCTCTTCCAATAAAAGATGGTAGAAGGAGACTGTAAGGCTAATGAAGGAAAATGGGATTTGTTATCTCCAGTTTATTTCCAGCTGGATTCCTACACTCTCCCTGTCTACTCGTTGTTTCTGTGAGCACCACTCCAGCAGTGTTTCTTTATCTTGCCAGCATTTCCTTTCCCTTGGAGCAGCTGAATCCACTTTTCAGCTTTTCTGGTGCTGTACTGAACCTTCCTTCCGTACACCAGCCTGCTCCCCCTCTCTGAGTGTAATCCCAGCACAACCTCTCCATCATGTTCAGAAGGCCACTTCTATAGGCTGAGAGTCACAATGCCAGTTGAGCAATGTATCTTCCTTAAGGTCTGAAATTCAGAGCCATGGGTTCCCTTTTCTAGGTTTTTAGGCTTTAATCATTTTAACCTCTCTCCTTTGTTCCTTAACGCTAGGAATGAGAGTTACTTCCTGTGGTTGCTCTCTTCATCACCCTGTAGGATTCTCTTTCTACTCTTTCAGCTATTTTATTAACAATTCTATACCCAGTTAACAAATTTTTATATTAAAATATTCTTTTCAAATTGATATGGTAGTTTCTTTCTTCTGATCTACTCTGGTTGATATATCCATCCATTTAAATCTTAATTTTAAATAGTATTATTTTAGTTCTGAGATGTTCGTTTGTGATCATTTCATAGATTCTATTCCCAGGCAGCAGAGTCGTAGGCTTATTGTTAGGATAAAACTTTTTAATTGATTTGCTTCCACTTAATGACTTTTAATAAATTTAGTTCCTCTAGAGTTTAGGTTGGTCAACTATGGTCCACAGGCTGCTGCCTATTTTTGTAAGTAAAGTTGTTGAAATACAACTATGTTCATTCATTTACGTATTGGCTATGGCTGCTTTTGAGCTACAATGGCAGAACTCGGTAGTCACAGCACCACATGACTTGGAAAACCTAAAATATTTACTCTCTGACTCTTTACAGAAAACTGTTCACTGACTTCTATGTTGAAGTCATGCCATCAGGCTTGCACAAGGCCTTGGCTCCCTCTAGTTTCACTTTTGTGCACCAAGGTGTAAGCTCTGCTACAGGATGAAGGGGAGTTTCCCTCAGTGTTTTGGCAGAGGCTTTGGAGACTTACTGAAGTGTCCCAGAAAGTCTGTACTAAAGATGAAGACACCAGTTTTGTGGTTCTATTTCCCTTAGCATGTCACCATATGACTACAATGAAGATTTAAGAGAAGAGGCTAAAAGAGGTCATTTCTTTGAAGAGAATAATCTGTTTATCTCACCATCTAAATGAAAGGAGAAGCATGTATAGCAATTGACATATCTCCTAGAGACTGGGGAATAAACAACCGGGATTATACCTGAAAAGATCTATAAGACAAAACGTGGCTATAGAATGGTTAGAGAAGAGAGGACTGTTGAGAATGACTGCCCTTCCAGAGTTCACTAGAGCAACTTTCCTGTTTCTTGTGGGCCAGACATGATCTTTATAAAGGAAGCTTCACATGGGTCACTTGAAAGGGAACTCCTAAAAGTCATCTCGTGAAAGAGAAAAGTAATCCAGGCAGATACCGTCCAGTTAAGTTCAACATCAGAAGCCAGGAGTATAATCATTTCTTATGATTCAGTACCTTTAAGGAATCAGCACAGGAACCTCAGATAGGACAGCCCATGTGAAAAGATTCCAATAAAACCCACAAAGGTGCTGATGGTAAAGGGTCAATGCTGCAAACTTAGGGTGTTTCAACCCTGCATATTCCAAAGAAAGACTTGACACTTGACTGGCTTCTGGAGAAGAACCTCTAAGTGCTTGGAATATCCTGCCTAGCAAGAGTATCTCTGTATACCTGGGGTCTTGAGTCACACCAGATAGTTTAGCTTGTGCTAACAACATCATCTATAGTGAGTTCTCTTTTGTTTGCTTGGGGCTCAGAGCTATGCTGCTTCAATTTGAGCTGGAGACCAAGTAGTTACAATCAGTCACATGGGTGCTCCATGTTTATGTCACCAATCCCTAATAAAACACCTGGACACCAAGGCTCTGGCAAGTTTTTCTCATTGGCAATACTTTACATGTGTGGTCATACATTCATCATTACTGGGTGAACCAAGCACTGTTCATGTAACTCCAGCAGGAGAGGACAGTTTGAAAGTTGTGTCTGTTTTGTCCTGGGCTCCACTCTACTCTATGTACCTTTGGCCTTTGCTGATTTTCATCAATATCTTTTTATTTTAATAAAGTATAACTGTGACTGTACTGAACACTCTGGGAGTCATTTCTTGGGAGTCATCAAACCTCAGAGTGTCTTGACAGAATGAGTCTTCATTAAAATATTCAGGATGACTGATAGCTTTTGACAGCCCAAAAGAGAATAGTAGATGATGCTAGCTATAGATAGAACCATAAAGGAACCAAAGGCAGCACAAATGATGGGGAGATGAATAGAAATCTGCAACAAAATCCTCTCCTATGTTAGATTTCCAGGCTTGAATGGGGTCTGAAATTGCTGAGTGGGAGAACTTTTATACTGAATTACAAATTTAAACTTTATTTTTAGTCTGGGTTGTACTTGATGTATTAGTGATGATAGAAGCTGTGGGGGGCTGCCTAAGAAAAGGCAGAGAAGAATAACTTCTCATTCTTGAAAGAGAAGAATAACAGTAAAACAGGATTGAAGGGGCGGTGGCAAGAAAAAATAAATTTGTTTGCTGGTTTTTTTGATGCTTGAAAACAAGTTGCTTTTACATCATGTGTAGACAGTCTTTTTATACTCTACTCTCTAAAAATGCAGGCATCCCATATCCACATTAAATTGCCTTAGAAAGGGATCAAAAGCAAAAACCTCTGTCAAAACATGGGATTCCTGAGAACAGCAGTGTTAATAAGTAGCACTCAGTACCCAAATTAGCACTCTATCTGGGAAATGAGAAGAATGAAAGACTACTCTGCATTTTAAAGTGTTCAATAGTTTTTCTTCCTTCCTTTATTTTCTTCCTTCACAATAAACTCTACTGTGCCCTATGCTCTGGGCCATCTATTTTCTAAGTCCTATGCTTTCACTCTTACTCATTTATTTATTTGAGACCACCCGTGGTACATGATCAAGAAATAATCTGGTTCTAATGAGTGTTGCAACTGCACCTCTAGGCATCAGTTAAGGTTGTGTGGTAAAAATTTAACATGCCAGTTCATTCTATGCTCATTATTTCCCCAGCACACTTTTAGGTCATGTTGCTGTTGTTTTTGCTGCTCAGTTGCTAAGTCGCGTCTGACCCCTAGGACCCCATGGACTGTAGAACACCAGGTTCCCTGTCCTTCACTAGCTCCCTGAGTTTGATCAAACTTCATATCCATTGAGTCAGTGATGTCATCCAACTATCTCATTCTCTGTTGAGCCGTTCTCCTCTGCCCTCAATCTTTCCCAGCATCAGGATCTTTTCCAATGATTTGGCTCTTCCCATCAGGTGGCCAAAGTGTTGCAGCTTCCACTTCAGCATCAGTCCTTCCAATGAATATTCAGGATTGATTTCCTTTGGAATAAATGGTTTGATCTCCTTGCTATCCAAGGGACTCTCAAGCATCTTCTCCAACACCACAGTTCAAAAATGTCAATTCTTTGGCACTCAGCCTTCTTTATGGTCCAACTCTCACATCTGTACATGACTACTGGAAAAATCATAGCTTTGACTATATGGACTTTTGCCAGCAAAGTGATGTCTTTGCTTTTTATTATGTTGTCTAGATTTGTCATAGCTTTTCTTCCAACTGTCCACAGTGATTTTGGAGTCCAAGAAAAGAAAATCTGTCACTGTTTCCACTTTTTCCCCATCTATTTGCCATGAAGTGATGGGACCAGATGCTGTGATCTTAGTTTTTTTAATATTGAGTTTTAAGCCAGATTTTTTTCACTCTCTTCTTTCATCTTCATCTAAAGAATCTTTAGTTCCTCTTCCCTTTCTGTCATTAAAGTGGTATCATCTGCATACCTGACGTTGTTGATGTTTCTTGTGGCAATCTTGATTCCAGCTTGTTCGTCATCCAGCCTGGCATTTCACATGATTACTCTAATATATAAGTTAAGTAAGCAGGGTAACAATATAAAGTCTTGATGTACTCCTTTCCCAATTTTGAACAGGTCCATTGTTCCATGTCCAGTTCTAACTTGCTTCTTGACCTACATACATGTTTTTCAGGAGACAGGTCAGGTGGTGGTTTGGTATTCCTACCACTTGAAGAATTTTCCATAGTTTATTGTGATTGACACAGTCAAAGGCTTTAGTGTAGTCAGTGAAGCAGATTGTTTTTTTAATGATCCAGCAGATTGTTTTTTAATAATCTTGCTTTTTCTATGATCCAGGAGATGTTGGTAATTTGGTCTCTGGTTCCTCTGGTTTTTCTAAATCCAGTTTGTGCATATGGACATTCTCAGTTCACGTACTGCTGAAACCTTAGTTTGAAGGATTTTAAGCATAATCTTGCTAGCATGTGAAATGAGTGCAATTGTATGGTAATTGGAACATTCTTTGACACCGCCATTCTTTGGGGTTGGAATGAAAACTGACCTTTTTCAGTCCTGTGACCACTGCTGAGTTTTCCAAATTTGCTGGCATGTTGAGCGCAGCACTTTCAACAGAATCATCTTTTAAGATTTTAAATAACTCAGCTGGAATTCCATCACCTCCACTATCTTTTTCTGTAGTAATGTTTCCTAAGGCCCACTTGACTTCACATTCTAGGATGTTTGACTCTAGGTGAGTTGAACACACCATCATGGTTATCATGGTCATTAAGACTTTTTCTGTAAAGTTCTGTATATTCTTGCCACCTCTTCTGCTTCTGTAAGGTCCTTGCATTTTTGTTCTCTATTGTGCCCATCTTTGCGTGGAATATTCCCTTGGTATCTCCAGTTTTCTTGAAGAAATCTTTAGTCTTTTCCATTTATTGCTTTCCTCTGTTTCTTTGCATTGTTCACTTAAGAAGGCTTTCTGATCTCTCCTTAGTATCCTCTGAAATTCTGCATTCAGTTGAGTAAATCTTTCCCTTTTTCCTGTGTCTTTAGCTTATCTTCTTTTCTCAGCTATTTGTAAGACCTCCTCAGACAACTACTTTGCCTTCTTGTATTTCTTTTTCTGGGGGATGATTTTGGTCACCATCTCCTGTACAATGTTACAAACCTCTGTCCACAGTTCTTCAGGCAGTCTGCCCTTACCAGATCTAATCCCTCAAGTCTATTTGTTACCTCCACTGTTAATACATTAGCCACAATAATGAGTTGTTATAATTTCCAAATAATCATTGCATTGTCTTGGGGTCTTTTATGTCTCTGAGACTTGCTATAAACCAGAGCTTTTATAGTTGTAATCTAGCCACAAATAAATACCTTTCTTTCCAAGCACTGGTCTATGTCTCATCAAAATTCCCAATGTCTTAGTGATATTTGGAACATATTTTGAATCTGTTCATCTACCCATCCAAAAAATACTTGCTAAATATCTAGAAGGTGAGAAAGATCGTCTTTCCTGGTAAGCAAGTCTGCTTTTTAAGTGTTATGCTTTTGGTTTAAAATCATGCTGGGCAATTGGTGAGAATATCAAAATAACAAAGCATCAGAATATCCTACATTATGAGAGAGAGAGGAGGAAGAGAGGATCGTGGAACCAATAAGTAATTGAAGAAAATATTGAAAATTAAGTCTGAGTGCATCAGAAAAACAGAAATAGTTTGGGGTGTACAGAGTCTAAATATTTTTCTCTATTTTAGCTTTTATTTTACCAATTTGAGTTTTTATATTTTTGCTTTTAAAAAATGTATTGGAATAGTGTTGAAAATTTATCAAGTGATTCTTTAGTATTAATCATTGAAACATTTTCCTGCTTACATGCAATATCCTCCTGCTTGAGAACTTATCCCAGGTGTTTGCCAAAGTCAGCTTGATATTCAACAGTTCTCTAGGATGGTGTTGTTTTGTCATTTTTCTTCTGCCATGTGCTAATTGCCCCCTGATCCTTGTTTGTATTTTTGTTTTTAGTGCACTCATTCTTTACTAAATCTTAATCTTTAATCTATGTGTGTGTGCTCAGTTGCTCGATCATGTCTGGCTATCTGCAACCCCATGGACCACAGCCCACTAGGCTCCTTGGTCCATGGGATTTTCTAGGCAAGAATACTAGAGTGGATTGCCATTTCCTACTCCAGGTGATCTTTCTAACCCAGGGATCAAACCCATGTCTCCTGTGTCTTCTGCATTGGTCAGCAGATTTGTTACCACTGAGCCACCTGTGGTTGCCTATAATTTTTTTTAGCATTGAGGAATTTGTTTCCTTGTTAAGTGATTTGCATGAAATGCCATTTGGAATATCACCATCCCCTGGATATCCTTGCATTTTCTGACATATACCATTCCTTTTATCTTCTATAGCCTTAGATGATCTCACTAATCATTATATATCATTAATCAGATGGTACATTCCAAATTCTAAATCTACTAGTTAATCCACTTTTGTATTGTTGAAACACTTAATTGCTCCTTGATGCATTTTATTTGAAATATTAAAAAGTCATGGCTTGTATCAAGAAGTAGTCACTAAAGACCTGAGGCTTTAAAACAACTTTATTTTTGTATTCAGATATTCAACTTTTATTTTTAATTAAAATTTCAACATATTCCTGAACATATTTACTCTCTTTATTTTGGTGCTCCTTTCTATTTTTAAATGAAAACTTAAAATAATTATCTTTCTTTAGGAATTAAATCTCTATATATCTTTACCAATGTAAATATATCTACATTAATACATATTTATGGCTATTCTTTATATAAACATATGCTTTTATGAAATCAATATAGTGCAAATTAAGTGAGATTAAACTAATATTTTGCCTAACACAAAATGCATAATTTTACTATTAGCTATATCATCACCATCTTGATGGAAATACAGCAAAATCCTTATCTTTCAGCATTTTCCAGGAAGATTTTTTTTTCCTGTCGTTTGTCATTCAGTCACTCAGTTGTGTCCAACTCTTTGTGACCCCATGGACTGCAGCTGGCCAGGCTTCCAGTCATGCAGTGCAGCTTTCAGGATCCAACCTGGAACTGAATCCAGGCCACAGCGAAAGGCCAGAATCCTAATCACTGAGCTGCCAAGGGAACTCCCAAGAAGATATTTTCAATAAGTCTCAATCACCTATCAGAATAGAATATAAACAGTCAGGATAAAATAAAAACATGTATATGAAGTCCTGTTTGTTGTCTTCATTCTTGAGAAGATCATCATCGCTTCAGGCTTATTTTTGGAAGAGGAGGTTTTCTTAGATTCATGTAACCCTTCAGCTTCCTTAGGACATAGAGTGAAGCCTGTCTCAATTTGCTGTTCCATAAAATCAGAAGAAAAGGATGGCCAGAAGGACAGAAAAATAATAGCATGTTCACAAAAATCTTTGCCACAAAACTACCTAGAACGTGATTGGCCCACACTGTCACAAGATTGCCCAAATAGTATATAACGAAGAGGAGGAGGAATGAAATCATAGACTTCAAGGCTCTCACATGAGCCTCTGTGCTACAGTCCGCACCCTTCATACGCCTGAGGTGACCACATAAGGAGAGGATTAAAAGGAGAAAGGAGGCCAGGGACACTACAAAGGGGATGAGGAACATTATGGTAAGGAACAAATTGTATTTTATCATTAGAAAGTCCAATGTCACATTTTTTTCACTGTTTACCTGGTTTTGGAGCAGGATTTCAACTACCGTATCCTTCTGAAGAAGGCACAAGCATAAAGACAAGACAGCCCCCAGTGTAATAATGAGAAGAACCTTGTGAATTCTCCATTTCATCCAGAGGAAAAGGAAATTTGAAAAGTTGGCTATTCTGAGGAGATAGAAGACACTGATGCAGGTGGTGCAGGCTATGGAGAAATAATTGGATCCTGTCCAGAGGAACCCCAAATTTATCAGGACATTCTTGTTGCACCATGTTTCCTCAGAGATGACATATAAACCTGCACTTGAAATCATCATGCACAACACAAATATTCTGGAAGTAGCCAAGCAGGTGAAAATAAAGTCAATCAGTGAGAACTTCCTGCTCCTGATCCAATCAATACAGTTAACCAGAACAATGAATCCATTTCCCAAAATACCCAGTAAGAATTCTCCAGTGGAAATGATCATAAGTATATTGTTCAATGTTCCTTCCATGCCTACTGATAGGAAATCTCTGCCTTCAGTACTCCACTGACTTATAAATGAGGTGTTACAGATTTATGCATCCAAAGCTCTAATGTTCAATAAGTTCCTTGTCCCTGCACTTTAATATTCACTGGCAAAAAAAGAAAAGCCTTCAAGATGCTCCCAAAATCTTAGTTATCTTTGGGAAACCACCTTTAATCCTCTCAAGATCTCAGCTAGTGATTTTCAAGGCAAATATTATGTATGTGTCGCCACTGCTGTAACACTGCCTATAATTACCATGTAAAGCTATGCGTTAGAATTTGAATCCTGGTTTGCTAACACACAAGCTAGAGATCAATTTTAAAATATTTTTTTTCCTTAGGATTTAGACACTTTTTTGATTCATTCAGCTCAGTTATAAGCCAGAAACACTAAACTCCAAACTAGAAAATGTCTTGTCTTGGTCTGGATGCTCTGAGAAACAGGGCATTACTGAGCAAAGTGCCTGGACAGTAGAAGGTGCCTGGGGAACTGTTATACTAGCATGTAAGTCTGACTCTTGGGGAGGGAGAGGGAATGAAAAAAGGAAAGTCTTAGGAAACAATTCTAACAAGTTCTAAGAAAGTTCTAAGAAGGCCAGTGGGCAGTGTCAAGGCAATGGTGCACACCAGAGGGATCCTGAGCCTCCTGGGAGCAGGACTGCCAATTAACCCCTGCTCTGTTCAGGCACTCACTGGGAGCAGCTTGTAGGAGGGAATGGGATTGCAGGGCACAGGACAAAGGCTTATCAACTGCTGGGGAAATATAATCAAAAGCAAAATCTCTTCCCAACCTGGAAAATCTCTCCACAAGGTAGTAGAGAAAGAAGACAACTTTGTTATTGAATAACAAACTATAACAATAAAAAAGCTATAACAAACCTAGGCAGTATATTAAAAAGCAGAGATATCACTTTGCCAACAAAGGTCTGTCTAATCAAAGCAATGTTTTTTCCAGTAGTCATGTATGGATATGAGAGCTGGACCATAAACAAGGCTGAGCACCCAAGAATTGATGTTTTCAAACTATGGTCCTGGAGAAGACTCTTGAAAGTCCCTTGGACTTCAAGGAAATCAAACCAGTCAATTCTAAAGGAAATCAACCCTGAATATTCATTGGAAGGACTGATGCTGAAGTGGAAGCTGCAATACTTTGGCCACCTGATGCAAAGAGCCAACTCATTGGAAAACATCCTGTGGTTGGCAAGGACTGAGGCCAGGAGGATTAGAAAGTAACAGAGGATGAGATGGTTCGATAGCATCATTGATTCAATGGACATGAATTTGAGCAAACTCTGGGAGATAATGAAGGACATGGAAGCCTGGCATGCTGCAGTCCATTGGGTCACAAAGAGTCGGGCACAACTTAGTGACAACAACACTGTCATTGTGACTTTTCTTAAACCCATAAAAATTTTTTTTTCATAAAATATTTTTAATGTATGTTTAAATTTCCATTTACATGGAATTTTTAAACTTTTCATTATTAATTTCTATCAAAATTGAATTAAAATAAAATATTATACTTCATAGGTTGGTAAGTCATGACATCTGTTGCAATTTGTTTCACAGCATGTAGATGGCCAGTTTCAGTAAATGTTTTGTTTTTCCTTAAAATAATGTGTATGTGTAGTTTTGGGTAAATTGTTTCATGCATCCATTGACTTGATTTGTTAATCATGTTGTTTAAATCCTATTTATCTTTTTTGAATTTTGTCTTCTTGTTCCATCATTTATTGAGATTTAAAGTTAAATTATTATACTCTGGGTATGGATTTTTCAATTTCGATTTGAAATGTTGTCAATTTTTGCTTTACATATCTTGATGCTAAGCTATTTAGTGGTAGAATTGTACTATCTGCACACTAAATTTAACCTCTTGCTGTATGAACTGACAGTGTCTGCTCTAGTGGTTTCTTTGTTTTTTTTAAAGTTTTAAAGTCTACTTTGATATTAAAATAATTATATTAGCTTGTTATCACTTGTATTTCATGGCATAATCTTCTAAATTTTACTTTTGATTTGTTCTATATCATCAGAGTTTAGATATATATCTTGTAAATTGCATAGAGATAGTGAAATAGGAATTAAGGCTCTACTTTTAACCTTCCATTTCTTATAGGATTCCAAGAAATGTAATTTTTGTAGAGTTCCCTTCTCCCTTTGATGTAGTATATTGTCATGTGAACTTCTTGACCAATAAAGTATTGTGGAAATGAAGTGTTGTTTCTAGATGAGAGCACTGACTCACCAGTTCAAGACTCTGCAGTGTTCCTGTGTTATTTTGGATCAAGAAAGAGCTTCTGCTGGCCTGTGACAACTTTGTCACTACTATGAGCACTGGATATAGAGCAGAATCTAAAAACGAAAACAAATAAAAATTTTCATCAGGTCTCTGAGGTTTGAGAGTTCTGTTATTGCAACGTAGCCTAAACTTCCTTCACTAGATACCTTAGAATTGGTCTCTTCAGGTGGAGTCTGCCAAAACCAAATACCTAAAATAGGTAATATTGGCTTAATATTTCATTAGTTGCAATGAGTGGCAAGAAAACCATGACTGGTTCCTGGAAAACATGCTAAGAAGTGGCAAAATATTTCACAAACCATTTCATGTGAATACTTAGAAAATAGATTTTGTAACTCTAGGCTGAGAGGATTATAAGTGAATAACAGTAGTGGTACATTTGACAACACATTTTCAAAAACTGAGCTCAGACATTATTATCTTCTTTGAGAGCAGAAACAAAAAGTATTAGAATCTTGGAAATATGGGATCTTACAGAGCCGGAAGAGGTCATTGCTTCTCAATACTGGATAGTACTGGTTACGAACTGCTGTCAGGCTAAGATGAACTCAAGGGTATGGCTGTCATATCCATGTTAAAACTTCTAACTGAATTAAATTTACAGGTAAAAGTCCAACTAATAGTGATTATATCCAATGCATTCCTTCATTTTGACAAAGTAACTAAAGACAGAAACATTAGAGATCTGATTTTCCTACTGAAGCTTCATAAACTGAAAATATCTGCTAAGTTTGAGAGTATAGGCACAGGGTTGAAAAAGCAATCAAGTACAGTAAGAGAAACGCTGGGCTGGAGGAAGCACAAGCTGGAATCAAGATTGCCGGGAGAAATATCAATAACCTCAGATATGCAGATGACACCACCCTTATGGCAGAAAGTGAAGAACTAAAGAGCCTCTTGATGAAAGTGAAAGAGGAGAGTGAAATGTGGGCTTAAAGCTCAACATTCAGAAAACTAAGATCATAGCATCCGGTCCCATCACTTCATGGCAAATAGATGGGGAAACAGTGGAAACAGTGGCTGATTTTATTTTGGGGGGCTCCAAAATCACTGCAGATGGTGATTGCAGCCATGAAATTAAAAGACACTTACTCCTTGGAAGGAAAGTTATGACCAACCTAGATAGCATATTAAAAAGCAGAGACATTACTTTGCCAACAAAGGTCCGTCTAGTCAAGGCTATGGTTTTTCCAGTGGCCATGTATGGATGTGAGAGTTGGACTATAAGGAAAGCTGAGCACCTAAGAATTGGTGCTGTTGAATGTGGTGTTGGAGAAGACTCTTGAGAGTCCCTTGTACTGCAAGGAGATCCAACCAGTCAATCCTGAAGGAAATCAACCCTGAATATTCATCAGAAGGACTGATGCTGAAGCTGAAGCTCCAATATTCTGGCCACCTGATGCGAAGAACTAACTCATTGGAAAAAGACCCTGATGATAGGAAAGATTAAAGGCAGGAGGAGAATGGGATGTCAGAGGATGAGATGGTTGGATAGCATCACCAACTTAATGGATATGAGTTTGAGCAAGCTCTGGGAGCTGGTGATGGACAGGTAAACCTGGCATGCTGCAGTCTATGGGGTGGCAAAGAGTCGGACACGACTGAGTGACTGAACTGAAAAAACATATAAATCCTTATGTTAGCTAATGGAGAGTTTAGTGGAAGGAAGGAGATATCACTGAGAAAAAAAGAAAGCTGAGGAAAGTGACATACCTAACAGTTATGTACAGGAATCAGTTAGTAATCCAAGCAACCTAGTTATTGAATTAGCTCACAGTTCTTTCTCTGGTGAAAGCATCATGAATTCCACAGTTAATACCACCATGAAAATGCCTTCCTCTAGAGAGAGAAAACCCCAGATTTTTTAGTAGTGTCTCATGAGTTAAGGGATTGATAGTCAATATTTATTGTTTTTATAGTTCTCTGTTGCTGTTTCATTTGATCCATAAAAAAGAAAAATCCATTCTACTGTGGGATAGGGCCACATCCATGTTTATGAAAGCATAACACTCACTTTTCAAATGACTCAGCTAGCAATTTGATTCTAGCAAGTAAATCTTCTATTTTCTTTGATGACTCATGGGTTATATTTTTCCATATTCAAAAGAGTATCCAAAAAATTAAGTGCAGTGTTCTCAGATGCAAATATGGGCCCAGATTTCCTTTCACTGTTTTCACCCTCAAATGAACTTATGAACACTTTATGATTCCCAACTAGATCAGACACAAATAGCAGATTGAATAACAGAATTGACAGATTTCTGAATTTAGAGATGGCAATTTGGCATCCCCACCACTACCAGCATCATTATTTGTTCATTCTTGAAGTGCTTAGTGAAAGAGGTAAACTAGCAATGAGGAGTTTGGATTCAAAATCACGTGTGACCTTCCATTAGTTATAAACATCACTGTAAAAATAAAATTTTAAATATTAAAGAAATACTGGAAAAGATCAGTTTTCATTCCAATCCCAAAGAAGGGCTATGCCAAAGAATGTTCAACTACCACATGATTGCACATATTTCACATGTTAGCAAGGTAACACTCAAATTCCTCCAAGGTAGGCTTCAACAGTACATGAATGGAGAAATTCTAGATGTCCAAGGTGGACTTAGAAAAGGCAGAGGAACCAGAGATCAAATTGTCAACACCTGTTGAATCATAGAAAAAGCAAGAGAATTCCAGAAATACTTCTGCTTCATCGGCTACACTAAAGCCTCTGCTTGTGTGAATCACAACAAATTGTGGAAAATTCTTAAAGAGATGGGAATATCAGACCACCTGCCTCCTGAGAAACCTGTAGGCAGGTCAAGAAGCAACAGTTAGAACTGGACATGAAACAACCGACTGGTTCAGAATTGGGAAAGGAATACGTTAAGTCTGTATAGTACTCTGCTTATTTAAAATCTATGCAGAGTACATCATGCAAAATGCTGGGCTGGATGAAGCACAAGCTGGAATCAAGATTGCCAGGAGATATATTACTTATTATACAGAGTGAAGTAAGCCAGAAAGAAAAATACCAATACAGTATACTAACGCATATATATGGAATTTAGAAAGATGGTAATGGTGACCCTATATGCAGGACAGAAAAGGAGTCACAGATGTATAGAACAGACTTTTGGACTCTGTGGGAGAAGGCGAGGGGGGGATGATCTGAGAGAACAGCAATGAAACATGTATGTTATCAATTGTGAGACTGATCGCCAGTCCAGGTTTGATGCATGAGACAAATGCTCAGGGTTGGGGCACTGGGATGACCCAGGGGGACGGGATGGGGAGGGAGGTGGGAGGGGGGTTCAGGATGGGGAACACATGTAAATCCATGGCTGATTCATGTCAATGTATGGCAAAAACCACTACAATATTGTAAAGTAATTAGCCTCCAACTAATATAAATAAATGGGGAAAAAAAAAAAAGAAGCTGCAGGCAGAGGAACTCTCAGTAGGCAGCACCAGCCCTTCTCTGCACAGAGATGAGGGGAAGGGCGGCCATGATGCAGTAGATGCTGAGCTCCATGAGGTCTCCAGCCCATACCCAGAATTATGAAAAAAAAATTACTAACCTCAGATATGCAGATGATACCACCCTTATGGCAGAAACCAAAGAGACACTAAAGAACTTCTTGATGAAGGTGAAAGAGTAAAATGAACAAGCTGGCTTAAAACTCAACATTCAAAAACAAAGATCATGGTATCCAGTCCAATCACTTCATGGCAAATAGAAGGGGAAACAATGGAAACAATGAGACTATTTTCTTGTGCTCCAGAATCACTGTTGTTGGTGATTGCAGCCATGAAATTAAAAGGCGCTTGCTTCTTGGAAGAAAAGCTATGACAAACCTAGACATCGTATTAAAAAGCAGAGACATCACTTTGCCAACGAAGGTCTGTGTAATCAAAGCTATGGTTTTCCAGTAGTCATGTACAGATGTGAGATTTGGACCATAAAGAAGGCTGGGTGCTGAAGAATTGATGCTTTTGAATTGTGATGCTAGAGAAGAATTTTGAGAGTCCCTTGAACTGCAAGGAGATCAAATCAGTCAATCCTAAAGGAAATCAGTCCTAAATATTCATTGGAAGGACTGATGCTGAAGCTGAAGCTCCAATACTTTGGTCACCTGATGCGAAGAACTAACTCATTGGAGGAAAAGACCGCAAGGCTGGGAAATATTGAAGGCAAAAGGAGAAGTGGACAACAGAGAATGAGATGGCTAAGTAGCATCACTGACTTAGTGGACATGAATCTGATCAAACGCTAGGAGACAGTGGAAGACAGGGGAGCCTGGCATGCTGCAGTCCATGGGGTCACAAAGAGTCAGACACAACTTAGCAATTGAACAACATCAAACTTCTTTACAATTTTTTTTCAGGTCTTGAGTTGACTCCATAGCTCATTATTTTGGCAAATATCTTTTTTCTAATACCTGAAATAGTGGATGTGAATTTTTAGCGTTAGCATATCTCGAGTTTGATTATACAGAGCATTTTTTGTTTTGTTGAGTTCTAAGTGCTTATCTCTTACTTAGAAACTAAAATGAGAGTTTAATTTCTGAATTTATTTTTAAATTTATTTAGCATTGGATTTACATTATAATTTATGTAATATCTCTCCTATAGAATCTGCTGAGACATTTATTGTCAGAGTATCACACATGGTCCATGTGTGTAAATGTTTTATGCATATTTGAAATGACTGTGTAAAGATTTCTGTCAAGTACATATTCCACATAAAATCATTTGATCAATTTTGGTAATTGTATTCTTCAAAATTTTCATGTCATTAATTTGCTTGTTATATTACCTTATGGAATGTGTGTTCAATTCTATTCGTGGACTCATCAGCTTCTCCTTGTGATGAAGGAGAACTCCTTTTAGTTTTGCTCTATTTATTTTACCTAATTCACTGTTTGTTGTTGCTGTTGTCGTTTAGTCACTAAGGTGTCCAACTCTTGTGAAGCAATGGCCTGTAACCCGCCAAGATACTCTATCCATGCTATTTCCCAGGCAAGAATACTGGAATAGGTTGCCATTTCCTTCTCCAGGGGATCTTCCCATCCCAGGGATTAAACCTGTATCTCCTTCATTGGCAGGTAGAATCTTTACCACTGAACCACCAGGGAAGCCCCAGTGCATTGTTAGGTGTGTTTAAATTTATGATTATAACATCTTTTCCGTGGATGTTTTCTATCATTATTACTCAGGAATAATACTTCTTTACCCACTGGTGCTGTTTTCCATAAATGTCCTTTGTTTTACACATCCCTTTCTGTAGTATATTAGTTGTAATTTGGCTAGATATGACCAATATAAACAAATAAACAAGATATTGAATGCTAGTAACTTAACCTTATAAAAGAATATCTATTTCTTCTATAACTGAAAAGCACACAGATAAGAATTTGTAGCACAACTATATCAGAAGGTACAGTGAGATTCTATCCCTACTAAAGGGGAGGATAATAGATAATAGGAGACAAGCAGTAATCACTATGGTTATTAATACATGCTGCATTTTTATCCATTTATTTCCAATCATTATGGTTTTCTGCTTTAGGTATACTCTTGTAAGCAAAATATAGCTGTGTTTTATTTTTTATTTTGAAATTCTGCCTTTTGACTGGAAATAAAATAAATCTATTAAATTCATGTCAATTTCTAAAAACACTGGACTCTTTTTTTTTTTTTTACCACTTTATCAGATTTTTGCTCAGTTCAGTTCAGTCGCAGAGTTGCATACAACTCTTTGTGACCCCATGGACTGCAGCACATCAGGCTTCCCTGTCCATCACCAACACCTGGAGCTTGTTCAAATTCACGTCCATTGAGTCGGTGATGCCATCCAACCATCTCATTCTCTGTTGTCCCCTTCTCCTCCTGCCTTCAATCTTTCCCAGCATCAGGGTCTTTTCCAACAAGTCAGTTATTCACATCAGGTGGCCAAAGTATTGGAGCTTTGGCTTCAGCATCAGTCCTTCCAATGAATATTCAGGACTGATTTCCTTTAGGATGGACTGGTTTGGTCTCCTTGCAGTCCAAGATACTCTCAAGAGTGTTCCCTTGAGATTCTTGCTGGTTATCAATTTTCTTTATTTGTTCTCTTTTCTTGCTTTTGGATTAGACTGATGGAATTCTTTTTATTCCTTCCTACATCTACTCTCAGTATTTATTTCTGAATCATCAACCACCCCCAAAATTAGTGGATTAAAATGGCAGCTTATTTTTTTCATGGTTCTGTTGATTCCCTGGCCATGACAAGACAGTTCTTAATTCTGACCTTTCATTTAGTTGCCATCAGATGATGACTGAGACTAGTCATTTGAAGGCCCAAATGGGATGGACATATAACATGGTCAATCCAATGACTGAGCATTGATGAAGGCTGTCAGCAAGGAGCTCAGCAGCGACTGTCCACTGAGATACCTACAATGGCCTCTCCCCGTGATTTGGCTTCTCACAGTTTGGTGGCTGGGTTCTACAAATGGATGTCTCAAAGACAGGGAGAGGAAAATATCAGTATTGTAAAGCTGGACCTAGATACTGGGAATGGCACCACTTATGCCATATTCTACTGATCAAAGCAGTTACAGAATCTGCCCACATTCAAAGAGAGGTGATGGAGACCCCCTTCTCAATAGTAGGAATGTCAGAGATTGCAGCCATTTTTAACCCTCCATACCATTTTTAACTTTTAAAATTATACCTTCTTTTCCTATTAACTCAAACTATTTACACCTGTTAAATACAAACGTTTTTCTTTTTTCAAAAGGCAAAATAAAGCTCCATTTTTCTATTCCCCTCCAATCAAGACTAATTCTATGGTATCCAGATGTACTTTACCTTCCCTTATATTTTAAAATATCCTACAATCCTTCCAATATTTGAAGCTTGTCCCTGTAGGAAAATTATATTTCAAATAACATGAATTTGAAAAATTGTTTAAAAAGCTATTGGAAATTATAGCATTTAATGAATATGTCATAGCAGTATGATATATTCATTTATGCATGATTTATATATCATATATATTGATATATTCATTTATATATCATATGACAATATGATACATTCACCTTGAACAGTAGCAGAAAGTTAAAGGACGTTTTTCTTTAACATGAAAGAGACAGAAATAAGGGAACCAATGTCTTGAATAATATGATAAATATATTTAACACTATTTGTATATGTCAAATTTTGAAACTTGAAGCAAAAAGCACATTATTTTCTAATGGAATTGATTTAAAGAAAACAAAGTAAAAAGACAGAATACACAGTGTACTTTTGTAAATCACACTTATAACCCTATAAAATATTTTAAAATAGAAATCTAATACAAATCACATCATTTATATTTTTGGAATATTTACATAATGTAAACACCTGATCAACAACAAAGGTCCATCTAGTAAAAGCTGTGGTCTTTCCAGTAGTCATGTATGGATGTGAGAGTTGGAATATAAAGAAAACTGAGCACCGAAGAAGTGATGCTTTTGAACTGTGGTGTTGGAGGAGACTCTTGACAGTCCCTTGGACTTCAAGGAGATCCAACAAGTCCATCTTAAAGGAAATCAGTCCTTAATATTCATTGAAAGGACTAATGCTGAAGCTGAAACTCCAATTCTTTGGCCACCTGATATGAAGAGCAGCTCATTGGAAAAGACCCTGATGCTGGGAAAGATTGAAGGTGGGAGGAGAAGGGGATGACAGAAGATGAGATGGTTGGATTGCATCACAGACTCAATGGACATGAGCTTGAGTAAACTCTGGGAGTTGGTGATGGACAGGGAGGCCTGGCAGGCTGCAGTCCAAGGGACTGCAAAGAGTTGGACACGACTGAGCGACTGAACTGAACTGAACTGAAACACCTAGTCAAATATAAAACTGAAATTCACTGACAATTTTGAAAATAAAATAGTGTGAACAAACATGTGGAAACTTATATAATAGTTAGAGGATGGTGGATGATGTTAGTGGCTCAGCAGCTAAAGAATCTACCTACAATGCAGGAGACCCAGATTCAGTCCCTGAGTCAGGAAGATCCCCTGAAAAGGGAATGGCAACCCACTCCAGTATTCTTGCCTGGAGAATCCATGGATAAAGGAGCCTGGCAGGCTACAGTTCATGCAGTTGCAGAGAGTCAGACACGATGAAGAAACTTTAACTAACACTGGATGATTTTACAAACCAAGAAAAAATACTAAAAATAAATTAAGAAGTAAACTCAAATAATTAGAAAAGGAGAAATAAAATAAACTTGAGAGAGCAGAAATAACAGTTAATTAAAATAAATAAAAGCTATAAAGGATGAAAGAAAATCACTTATAAATTCGAGACTAACAGTAGTAACTTCTTGAAGATACCATAAAATTGAAAGTCGCTCAAACACCTAGATTACAGAAGGAATACCATCTTAGGAGTAATTAGGTAAAGCTCAAGAAAAGTGTTTAGGGGAGACATTTTTTTCCTACATACTGAAAAAAAACAAAGTGGAATATGGGCAGTTTCTATAGATAAAAAATACAAAATGAGTTATGATGTACAAAATGGCATTAAAGTATATTAAACATATGTTAAAGTACTTAAAAATCCAAGTGAAATATCATTAAATTCAACAAAGAATTGACTCTTCCTCAAAATTGCTGTATATACATGGCTTCATAGAAGATTTCCTCAAATAATAGTTCTTTAATATGACAACATATACAAAATACTGAAGAGAAATAACCAAAGTTTTTAAATAAAAAGAAACAATCCTTATATGAATACCCTAATAAAGATAATAGCTAATAGACCTCACTTGAAGAAATAAAACATTGTCAAACAAATTCAAGTGCTTACTTGATTCAAGTGGGTACAAACAAATTGCTAGTTAGATGATGATCAAGCAGGCTTTATTCCAAAAATATTAAGGGATGTTTCTTATTTCTTTTAATAAATAAAAAGTGGGGGAAATTATGATCATCTCAAAGAACACCAATGTTGTCTGTTGCCTTCTAATAAAAAAGGAACAAACAAAGATGCCTATCAATATAGTGGATAGTCTTATTTACCATTAGACAAAGCAGTATGTAAAAGAGAGAATACGTATTCAAATTGAAAGAGTAAAATTGTCACCACATACAGATGTCTTTTACTATCCATAAAAGGAGAGAGAATCAACTAAAGACAGAAAGAAAACACATTGCAACAAGTTAATATCATAACTGGTTACTAATGCAACTTTTAAAATCTCTGTGATTACACAATAAGTAGCCAGCAAATATCATAAGAAAGTAACCATTCATAAAGGAATCAAAAGATGTATTGATGACAACCACTTGATTTTTTTCACAGTTCTGATTTATTTCCTTTTAGATTAGAAAACCAGCTTCTTTCCTGTGATGTGCTCCCCTGGTGATATATTGTCTGCATCACAAGAGTCTGCTGTTGCAGGTGCTAGAAATGCTTGAACTCATGAAGTTCAAGTTTATAAACTGAGTCTGAGAAATCTCTGCAGTATGCAGTCTTCAGGTTTGATGAATAAGGCCAAGCTCGTTCTCCCAATTCTAGTATATATAGTTCATTCAGTTACTCATTCACTTACTAACCGATCAAATATTTATTGAACTACTTTGTATACCAAGATCTCTTTTAGGTCCTCAGGCTCACTAATGAACAAGACTACCAAGTTTGTTGGTCTTATGGATCACACATTTTACTATAGACACAGAGGCTAATAGATGGCATTTCATTATATTCATAAGTTAACATTACTCCCTGACCAATTTTATCCTTTATCTCTCTTTTGAACTTGATTTTAAGTTGTTCATTTGATAAGTTGTGACCAACGCTTTGTGACCTGATAAACTGCAGCATGCCAGACTTCCCTGTCCATCACCGTCTCCCAGAGTTTGCTCAAACTCGTGTCCATTGGGTTGGTGATGCCATCCAACCATCTCATCCTCTGTCACCCCGTTCTCCTCCTCCTACAGTCTTTCCCAGCAACAAGTCTTTTCCAATGGGTCAGCTCTTCTCATCAGATGGCCAAAGTATTGGAGCTTCAGCTCAGCATCAGTCCCTCCAATGAATATTCAGGGTTGATTTCCTTTAGGATTGACTAGTTTGATTGCAAGTAAATTTTGACATATTACATTAAGTCTAATCTTCTTCACACAATTAAATCAGTCCTAGAAAAGTCACATATTAGGGTCCTGTTTTCCACTCACCAATAACCCAGAAGTACATGATCAGGTAAAATATACTTTTAAAAAACAACACAAGGAATTAAGATTTCAAGCTCAATGACAACTACAAGTGAAAATATTGGAAATTTATGCATCATAGTCTAAATTGTGTATGTATTTAAAGATTACAGTGGGACATATAAATCAATTAATTCCTAAGAAAATTTGCAATTTCCTGATAATTTATAAATATACATTTCATGAGTCATTGAATGAAAAGGTACTAATGTGAACAAGTAAGTGAAATACAAGTTGTTCCACAATTCTGAGGAAAATCTAACAAATAATTGTAAATTAATTCTTTTAATTGGAAAATTAATATGCATAAAAAGTATAACTTTCACATTTTAGTAAATATATGTCTATCATGTATCTTTTTGACATTTTAATTGAAAATTTCCAAAGAAGTAAAAACTGAAATACTATTTACACCATTGGTGCTGACAAAAGTTCTTATAGATAGCCCATTTAACTTTTCACTTATATATGTTAAATACATATACATATATATATACCTGTAACTAACATTTAATAAGCATGGAAAAGAGCCTATTGCAGATAAACATTTAAAAATATTCACTATCATGCATTATAGAAGAAGCTAGAAGAATGGTAAAAAAAAAATATTCGTCAACTTTTTCCTCTTAGAGTATATGTTATGCTCTCCAGAATTGTCTATGAATCCGAAGTATTCCTAGCTTTCAGCCACACCTCAACTGCCACAGCACCAAAAGTAAAGCTTTTCTTAGCTTGTCATTTCCCAGAATCAGGACAAATGAGTGGACTGAAGGGTAAATAGTTCCAAGAGCTTCAGCAAGCATAAAGGCCAGTTTACTCTGCATGACATTGTGATAAAAAGCTGTCATGAGATGAGATAGGAAGTGAATGGCAAGTAGTATGAGAAAAGATATCACCATGATCATGGCTCTGACATGGGCTTTGCAGCTGGGATCTCTGAACCCTGTTGCATGGCTCCTCATCTTCTTGATATGTTTCAGTAGGGAGAACATTAACAGGAGAAAACAACTCAGGGATATAGTAAAGGGTAAGAAAGATTCCACCGTGAGTATAATTAATTTGGAAACGGTTTCAGTGTCACTCTTTTTAGAATTCAAAGTCATATTTCTTTCATATTGATGTATCTTGATATTAATATAGATGCTCACCAGAGTAAGACTTAAAGGCAGCAATACTAATGTCCCCAGAAAAATTACCATAACTACCATTCCAATCCTAAACTTTAGGTGAAGAAAAACAGCATTTGAAAAATTGGCTATCTTGAGGAAATAAAAGAGGCTGAGGCCTGTGGCAAGCCAAACACTAAAATGATTGGCCAAGAGCCCAGCAATACTAAAAAGTATGACTTTATTTCTCTTTATGTCTAAAGATGAAAATGGATAAGACTCCTTTGTAAACCAACTCACCATCATTACCAAAATCAGACCAATTCTGGAAAGTGCCAAAGCAGTGAGGATTCGATCAGCCAAGGAGATCTTTTGCATCTTGATCCAGTCAATGCAGTTCACCAGTGTTATGAATCCATTCCCCAGAATACCAATTATGAATTCTGAATTTATTAAAATGATAAAGATGTTTTCCAAGGAATCTGCCATGTCTGCAAAAAGACCTTCAGTCTCTAATTGCAATATTGACCATTTCTTGATTTACTATGTTTAAATGGTATATGTATACCCTTATTTGTGAGATATGTGGTTAATTTCTTCCTTTAAAAAATTGTAAGCTAAAGACCCAATCAGAAAGCACCTACGAGCTATTGATGAATGGGCACATAGCTCTCTTTGTAAGAACTGTTTTCTCCCAGACAGAGAAGGAAAGAGCAACCCACTCCAGTGTTCTTGCCTGGAGAATCCCAGGGACGGGGGAGCCTGGTGGGCTGCCGTCTATGGGGTCGCACAGAGTCGGACACAACTGAAGCGACTTAGCAGCAGCAGCAGACAGTTAGCTGCACTCTGAGCCAAGTACCGTGTGTTCTCAATGCAAACTGAAATTTCTCATACTTGATGGTGAAAGAAAAACTGAAATCTCATTTGCTAACATGCAAATAAATGCATATTCTGTTTATTTTGCACTGCTTGCTTTATTTAATCTCCACCCAACTTGTTCACCAATTTGCGTTATGACCAATAACTTTAAAAAATGTATATTACCATATGTGAAATAGATGACCAGTCCAAGTTCAATGCATGAAACAGGGCACTCAAAGCCAATGCACCGGGACAACCTTGAGGGATGGGATGGGAGGGAGGTGGAGGTGGGAAGGGGGTTCAGGATGGGGGACACGTGTACACTCATGGCAGATTCATGTCAATGTATGGCAAAAACCACTACAATTCGTAAAGTAATTAGCCCCCAATTAAAATAAATTAATCAATTTTTTAAAATGCAATGCAAGGAGCTTCATTTGGATTTAAAGCTTCTTATTTTTTTCTCTAATAGCTCAGATTTTAATCCCTCATTAATACTTATGAAGCTTTTCTTGATGTTAAAAATCATATTAGATAGCAAAATACTTTAAAACACTATTAATCTTTGTATTATTTAATACTTAAAACCATTTACAGGGCTTTTGAGAAGTGATAGAACTATCTTTATCCCACAACATTCTCTCAGTTAAAGCCAGATATGTGCAGTAAAGAAAAGAGAAGAAAATCATCTACAGAGCATATACTGTCCTCACTTTGTGTCTCTTCCCCACTCAGTAATAACACTCACCAATAGTTGTCAGCAAGGTCATACACGTGAATGAGAAAACAGTGCCCTGCACACAAAGGATAAGAAGAGTACCTGTCCCTACTGGTAAGATTACATGCTACAGACTGAGAGTTCTATCCTCTTCAAATTTATCTGTTAACTCCTAACTCTCAATGTGGTGGTATTTGAGGTGGGTCCATTGGGTGATTAGTTTATGACTGTGGAGTCTTCATAAATGGAAGTAGGATTCTTATAAATTGAAAAGCTACTCAGTCATAATAAAGAACGAAATTTTGTCACCTGAAACAATGTGAATAGACATGGACGGTACAATGCTTAGTGAAAGAAGTCAGATAAAGACAGTATTGTATGATATCACTCATAGGTGAAATCTAAAAAACACCACAAACTAGTGAATATAACATAAAAGAAACAGAAATAGAGAACAAACTAGTGGTTACCAGTGGGGAAGGGAAAGGGGGAAGCAAGATCAGAGTAGGAGATTAAGAGGTACAAGCTATGTAAAAAATAAATAACCTTCAAGGATATACTGTACAGCACAGGGAATACAGCCAATATTTTATAATGTTAAATAGAGTATAATCTATAAAAATTTTGTATCTCTATATTGCACAGCTGAAATTAATAATATCGTAAACCAAATGTACATCAGTTAAGAAGAGCCTCTTCAGAGGGGTCCCTTGCCCCTTCTTCCACGTAAGGACACAGGAGATGGACACCTGTGAACCAAGAAGTGGGATCTCATCATACAGCAAAACTGCCAGCTCCTTGAGCTTGGACTTTCAGCCTCTAGGACTATGAGAAATAGATTTCTGTTGTTTATAAACCACCCAGTTTTTGGGTATTTTTGTTATAGCAGGCAAAATGGAATAAGACTCTGGAAAAAAACACATTTCACAGGGCATCACCTGTGAAATTGAATGACTAGAAAAGCATTTCCTCAATGATGGAAAACAATTAGCTCCTTTTAACACTGCTCTTGGTCCTGTCTAACAAATCTTAAAAGCATAAGCCAAAAAGATTAATTCCCCAGTAATTTAACTGCATCTCAGAACAAAGCTTATGAATAACTATAGGAATATAAAAATGTCCAGCATTTTACTCAACAGGGTCAAATTCATAATTCCTGATATCAAGTTATAGATTATCATGTCTGCAAAAGGCAGTAAAATATGACCCAAAATAAGAAAAAATCAAACAAAGGGCAACTTAATACTGTTGCAGATATTAGAGTTAGCAGAGGAAGACATTACATTGAAACAGTTATTATAACTATATTCCAGGTGTCCAAAAAGTTAAGATACAAAGAGGGTATTAAAAAAAAAAAACCTCAAATTGAGTTTCTAGAGATTAAAACTACAACATCTGAGATGCAAAAGGCACTAATGGGATTAATAGATTTGACACTATAGGAAAAAAATCAATGAACGTGAAGACGTAGCAGTAGAAACTATCCAAAATGAAATACAAGAAGTAATAGAATTTTGAAAAAAAAAAGGAGGCATCATTGACTTTGGAGCAGTTCAAGGTGCCTTATGGATGTGTAGCTAGAGTGGCCTAAAATGTGGGGCTGGGTAGAAGAAATAATGACCAAAATCTTTATACATATGATGATAAATATAAATCCATAGACCCAAAAATCTCAACACACCCCAGGCACAAGAAACAAAACAAAAATACACCAAGACACATCATAATCAGATTTATCAAAAGTAGTTTTAAAGGGAAAATGTTAACAGTAGCCAGATAAAAAGATGTTATGTTCAGAGGAACAAATAGGATAGATTTCCTTTCAGAAATAGCATAACCAAGAATTTGCTGTAGCATCATCTTTAAAATACTTAAATAGGAAAAAAATCTCTCAACCTAGAATACCCAGACAAAATATTTTTCAAAACTGAAGGAGAAATACAGACTTTTTCAAACAGAAAACAAAATGAGCACACAACCAGCAGAGCCACACTATAAGGACCTCTCCCAGGCAGAATGAAAATAATACCCAATGGAAATAAGAATCAACACAAAGATATAAATAGCATTATATATGGTAACTATAAGGGTAAGTATATAAGATTCTCCTTTTTAAAAAAATTTTTTTTAAAGATAACTTTTAAAAACAATAACAATGGGTGGTGGGATTTTTAATATTCAGTCCAGTTCAGTTGCTCAGTCGTGTCCAACTTTTTGCAACCCCGTGGACTGCATGCAGCACACCAGGCTTCCCTGTCCATCACTAACTCCTGGAGCCTACTCAAACTCATGTCCGTCACATCGGTGATGCCATCCAACCATCTCATCTTCTGTCGCTCCCTTCTCCTGCCTTCAATCTTATATGCAAAAGTAAAACATATGATAGTATGCTTTTCTAGAATAAAGTAGATAATAATAATAACTCTTTAAAATGGGATATGATAAAGAGGCAGAGAATATATGGTTAAATAAATTCTCCTACATTAGACACTGATGTTTAACACCATCCAGGATTTAAAAAAACGAAACTCATCTTATGCCTCTTCCTGATCACACCACCTGTTTGACTCCCAAACAGAAATCATTATCCTGTGTGGAAGTAATTTCTATAGCTTTCTTTGTTGTTTAATTACCTACATATGATTTCTAGGTATTATACAGGCACATCTTGGAGATATTGCAGGTTCAGCTCCAGACCACCACAATAAAGCAAATATAACACGGAAGTCACACATTTTTTTTTGGTTTTTTAGTGCATAGAATTGTTATGTTTATACTATAATCTGTTAAGTGTGCAATAGTATTATATCCAAAAAATGTGCATACCATAACTTAAAAATATTTTATTGCAAAAAATACTCACCATCATCTGAGCCTTTAGCTAGTAACACCAAAGATCACTGATCACTAATCCACTTCATAAATACTATAATAATGAAAAAGTTTGAAATGTTGTTAGAATTATCCAAGTGTGACCCAGAGACACTAAGTGAGCAAATACTGTTGGGAAAATGACACCAATATACTTGCTTGATGCAGGATTGCCACAACTTTCAGTTTGTAAAAAAAAAAGCAATGCAATAGAGTGAAATGAAATACATAAGGCATGCTTATAGTTTAGTTGTGCCAGCAACTAGATTTTAGGATGAAATACATTTTATATGAGATAATCATTCACATGGTGGTATGCAATTATAGTTTATTTCTGTTGTTGAATAGTATTCAACTGTATGAATTTACCACTTTTATTGATCCATTCTATTGTCAATGGATTATACTCATAATAATGCTGGTGAACATATTAGCATCCCTTCTTAATCTTTATTAAAAGTATTTCATAATTTTATGATTATTTAGGATAAATTCAGGATATCTACTCTTTATGATTCTCCATGAAAATCCACTGTGCCAGTTTAATCAAGTTATTCACTAAAATTATTCCCAAACTGGAGGTTAGCATCTGATTTACTTTATTAAAGATGAGCATTATCAGTAAGTTATCTTAATATACATGAGAGTATTAAGAGATTATAAGGTATATACAGTGCTTGTTAAAGAAAAATAAATTTTCTGCTTAGGAACTAAATCTTACATAAATGTGTATATATTCATATTTCACACTTTGTTTTTTACTTTAATATCTCTTGAATAAAGGAATCTGAATGAAAGTAAGGCTGGAAAAGGAAATTAAATCACATAAAAAAAAAGCCTTTGAGTCATAGAAATTTTTCTATGGAGCCTTAGTGAAGGCTTAGTGAAGTCAAAAGACTCTTCACTTTTGACTACGTATGTATTTACCTAATAAGAATCCTAATACAGAAATGTGTAACATCATTAACCACAGGTCTTGGCTATAGATTTTCTCCTTCATGTGATTTTTATTCATCTTTTTCATACAATTTGAATTTTTAAGTGTTTTACCTATCTGTAGTAAATTTAGTCTTCCTTATTTGTACCAAGTCATTATTAATTGTAGTCACACACATACAAAGTTTATAAAGATCATAGTTTGTTTTCTGCTAGAAGACACGTTATGCCCACTTATTTCCTTTTTTTCAGCCATCAGCTCAGCAGCTGCAGAAATGACAGGAAGGACTGTCTTAGTATCTGCTTTCCCTATATCAGGATAAGTGAAGGACATATGATTCCAAAAGCCTAGCATGCCATGATACCTAAGTTGTTTCACTGCCTATTAGAACTCCAATTAGAAAATTAGAGTCAGGAAGTAAATGGCAAATAGAAATTGAAATCCATCTGAATAGAAAATCCATCTGCTTTTATACGGACCTTGGTGCTGGGATCTTGGGGTCCTTTACCACTGAGCTGCATCATCCTGAGATGTTTCCACGGGGAAAAGATTAACAGCAGAAAAGATGTCAGGGACATAGCAAACGGTGTGACGTTTACTATCATGAACAGTCGTATTTCAAAGGTGTAAAATGTCCCTCAGCTTGGTCTTCTGAGTGATGTTTTCTTCATAGTCATTTGTCTGGATAGTCTTATTTACATTTACACCATGAATTAATAAAACCAAGCAGGACAAAGTGAACAAGAAGAACATTTGTAATTCTCCATTTTAGGTAAAGAAAAATAATATTGGAGAATTGGCTATCTTGAGCAAATAAAATATGCTGAGGATAGCAGCAAGCCAGATGCCAAAATAGTTGCTTATTATCCAGGCAATAATAATAATTCTTGCCCTTAAATTGTCTAAAGCTAGGATTAAACACATTTATATACCAATTTCTCAATGTTACCCAGAGCAAACTAATTCTGGAGACTGCCAGAGCAGTGAGAATCCCATCTGCTGAGGAGATTTTTTTGTCTTTGACCAGTCAATGCAGTTCACCAGTGACATGAAACCACCAGCAAAATTTCTTAGAATAAATTCTATTACTAGGATGGAAAAAATGTAATAAAGTTATCATCTGTAGAAAAATAGATAAGTCCAATATCACTGGTCAAGATTTCTTTAATATTCTGACCACAGACTCTATATGAGCTAATTTTCCTTGATGTGTGATAAAGTCTTTATTTCTTTCAAATTCTGTGACCAGTGTCAGGCAGGAAAACATGAGGTATGCTAATGGAAGAGCTCAATGTTGACATGATGAAAATCACTGTTATTCCCTGGTAGCTCAAATTAACTTCTATTTACACACTTTATGACCTTGCTGTAGCCTGAAATATTCATATTCATGTTGAAGTGAAAGTTGAATTCTCATTTGCTAACATGCAAATAAAACCATATCCTCTTTCACTGCTTTGCAATTTATTTCTTGTTTCACATCTCCATAATTTGTGTTCATCAGCTTTACTTGTGATATAGTAAAATTTTAAAACCCAATACATAGAATATACAGTGACTTTTTTGTTAGATGGAGCTTGGTCATAAATCTTCACCATTATGAATTTCTTTAACGTCAGAATTATGTAGAAAGAATTCAATCTTTTTCTATCAAAATATCAAAGTTTTCTTGGGATTCCTTATAAGCTAAATACTCTTTAAAGGCTAGTTGTTGATAAATAGCATTTATGTATAGTTTATTGTTTATAAGCTCATAAGTATACACACAGACATACATACCCGTATTTCATGGATACAAGTTATTATTGTCCTATAATTTCCAAAATAGAAAATAAGTCTCAGAGAGGCAATCTGCCCTTAAAAAAATCTTTTCTCTCATTCAGGCTTTTCATCCCATTATTAATAGTTATCATATATCTCATGGTTAGGCTTTTGATAAAGTTTCTCTCCTGAGTCTATTGAAGTATATGTAAGTATCAATTATTTAATTTAAAATACTCAAGAATTCTATAAATATTCCTCAGAAACTTAAAAAGTACGTTTAATATCCACTGTAAAGGCTAGGCTTCTCTCTGCCTAAGTGTTCAGTTTTATTTTCCCTGTTTAGTTATTAGACTATTAAATATTTTATTTTTTTATTTTTTAGACTATTAAATATTTTAAAGGTTAATAGATGTTAAGATGATCTTCTTTCCTTGGATTTTATTCAGTTCCAGCTTTTATACTATAATTTGTGTGCAGCAGAGAATCTTGGAGCCAGATTGCTAGAAAGGAAAACTCGGATTCTCTACATCACATGATTCCAATCTTGGACTCAATTGTAAAACAACACTTTCCCTCCTTACAACCCTCAGTAAAATGCAAATAATAACATTATCCTCTTCAGGTGGTCTTTGTGAGTTAGTGTATTATTTGTGTGAAGTACTTCCAGTTGTATCTATCTGGTAGAGAGCAGGCAGAGAGAATTCTTACTCATTTAATCACACGTTAGTAGATGTTACAAATGTAGCAGGTTTAAAAAGGCAAGATTTCCTCCTGCAGTAACTGGGATTCCAGAAATAAATCCTAAAACTGTTATAAATACACCGCAGAGCTATGCAAGGAAGAAGGGCCAGCTAAAATCCAGCAAGAGGGGAATCTTCAGGTGAAGAGATGCTCTATATATTTAATACAATCTCTATCAAATCCTAGAAGGCTTTTTTGCAGAAAGTTAAAAATTATTCCTAAAGTATATATGGAAATGCAAAATGCCCAGAAGAGCAAAAAGAATTTTTAAAAAAAGTTGCAGGATTATAGTTCCTGATTTCAAAGCTTGCTACAAAGCAGCATTAGTCAAGAGAGTGTGGTATTCACTTAAAGATAGACATATATATCAACGAAACACAACTGGAGTTCAGAAATTAGCCCTTACCATTGTAGTCAACTGGCTTCCAAAAAGATACCATGTCTGTTTAAAGGCGAAATAATTTTATTTTTTTTTTAAGAAATGGTGCTGGAAAAACTGGATATCCACATGAATAAAGTTGAATTTAGAGCCTTATTTCATACCTTATGCAAAAATTAAAATAGATCAGAGGCCTAAACATGAATTAACCTATAAAACTTTTAGAATAAAACACAGGAGAAAACTTTTGCAAATTAGGGCTAGACAGATCTTTTAGATACAACAGCAAAAGCATGATGCACTAAATTTAAAAATTAATAGATCAGACTATATCAAAACTGAAAACTTTTGCTTTATAAAATACACATCTGACTTTTAGATGAGAGCCACAGTAATTAAATCAATGTGGTGCTGCCATTTGCTTATACAAATAAATCAGTGGATTGGTCAGAGTATCTAGTGATTGATCCACACAGTGTGTTAGCTGCTCAGTCGTGTCCAACTCTTTGTGATCCCACGGACTGTAGCCCATGAGGCTCCTCTATCCCTGGGGTTCTCCAGGCAAGAATACTGGAATGGGTTGCTATTTCCTTCTCCAGGGGACCTACCCTACCCAGGGGTTGAACCCAGCTCTCCTGCATTGCAGGCAGATTCTATACCATCTGAGCCACCAGGGAAGCCCCCAATGTATCTGTATAATGGAATATTATTTAGCCATTAAGTTCTGAAATACACTACAACATGATGAATCTTAAAAACACACTAAATGAAAGAAGTCAGTCACAAAAGACCTCATATTATGATTCCATTTATCTGGAGTCAGAAAATGCACTAAAATATAAAGCAGATTAGTGGTCACCAGGGGTTGGGGAAGAGGAAATGAGAAATTGAAGTATGCGTCCTTCAAACTGTGGACAGGATTGAATGGAGCTATCTTTCCTTGTTGAGGATTGACCCACACATGTATGGTCAATTCACCTTCAACAAAAGAGCTAAAACAATTCAGTCAAAAATAAATTTCTCTTCAATAAATGATTCTGGGAAACTGAATAACAGTATAAGAAAATTATCTTCAACCTCTACCTCTCACCATTAAAAAAATAACAATTTGAGGTGGTCATAGATCTAAGTATAAAAGATAAAACAATAATGCATCTATAAGAAATTGGATATTTTTGTGACCTTGGAATAAGGAAAGATTTCTTAGCTAGGACTCATATAAGCACACACACATGTGCACATACAAAAAGTTAATAAAAGCAATGATCACTGTAAAGAAACTAGACTATAAAGACACTAAAAAAACAACAAAAATATTTGTTATAGAGTGAGAGAACAAAACATACATGTATATTACAAAGTACACACACATATATATATTATATATTATTTACTATATATATATATATTTGGAGAAGGAAACAGCAACCCACTCCAGTGTTCTTGCTTGGAGAATCCCAGGGACGGCAGAGCCTGGTGGGCTGTCGTCTATGGGGTCGCACAGAGTCAGACACGACTGAAGCGACGTAGCAGTATATATATATATATAAACATTCCTTTAACTCAATACTAAAAGACAATCATCTCAATTTAAAGAAAGTAGGCAAAAGATTTCAAAAGACCCTCAACAAAAGAAGATACAATAAACCAATAAAAAAAGTGCTTAGTATCATTACATACAAGGGAAATGCAAATTTAAACTACAATGAAATATCACTTCAAACCCACTAGAGTGCTAACAATAAAGAAACTGACGGCCAGATTTCGGCAATGATGTGAAACAACTGGAACACTCATAAATTCCTGCTGAGCACTAAAGAATACAGTCACCTTGGAGAATTATTTGACTGTTCCTAAAAAGGCTACAAATACTGTTGGGCTGCACCCCACAGACCTACAAAGCTTACACTTGCCCAGTTTTAGAACCAGAAACAGGGCCTGGAGTCAGCAAGAGAGACATGAATGGTTTAGTGGATGAAGGAGCTTCTATGTCTGAAGCAAGGTCCTGGAGTGACATCCCCCTGTAGCAGATGGTGGGCAGGACATAGCAGCAGGTTTCACAACTGAGGACAAGAGGAGATTGCCAATGGATGTCAGATCGGTTTCTTAGTTACCAGGGAAACCAGCAGATGGGCACGCCCCCTCACGACCCCTTTAATAAGCTATTACTAGCTGGGGCCTGGGGCAAGTACACAAAAAGGTCAGTCATGTGCATAAGGTGTAGGTGAAGCGGGCAGTGATCAGGCAGGGGATGTACAGAGAACAAAAGAATGACCATCTTCAGTGGCCTGACCACACACAAGCACATTGCCTGCTATCCAGCTATATATATATATATATATATATATGCTCTTGAAAATATATGCTCTTATATATATGCTCATTGAAAATAAATAAAAATATGTCCACAAAAAGACTGATACAAGAATGTTAACACCAACTTTACTTATTAAATCCATTACTAAAAACAACCTAAACATATTTATATCAACAAGGTGATGAAAGAAAAAATTGTGGAACATTCATAGAGTGAAACAGCATTCAGCAATAAAAGAAATAAACTACTCATATACACAATACAAATTAGTCTGAAAAAATATGATTGAAAAAAGGGCTAAACAAAAAAAAAGAAAACCCCAAAACTGAAACTTGTATGTATGATATGATTTCTAAAACAAGCAAAACTAAGACAGAAAGCACAAAAGCAGTTGTCTGGAACCTGATCTAAAAAGGGCATGAAATAACTTCAGGGGGGTGAAGAAATTATTCTATACTTTATCTTGGTTACTGTTTCAAAGATGCATACAACAGTTAAAGCTCATCAGACTATATACTTAAAGAGAGCATATTTTTCTATTTGTAAATTTTACCTCACTAAAGTTAGTATTAAAAGTAAATACAATAAATATAAACGAGAGAAAAATGGACATTTTCAGAAAAAAAAAAAATCTGGCTTGACCTCACTAATGGAAATTCAAAAAGGTCCTCTTTAAGAAGATCTGACCCCACATGGAAAGTCAGAGATATGGAATCAACCTTAGCATTGTTATTTTCCACATAGATGAGTTAAAGAAATCTTTGACACATTGTACTTTTATATATTTAGAAGACTTGTGTTTTTTACCTTTTTGAAAATTATACTTTGACTCTTTTCACGGTCAGAATATACCCATACACCCAAGTGGACACATGTGGCACACGTCACACATGTTAGAGTCAACCAACTAAACTATGTGGCCCCAGAGAAGCCTGTTGTGGGCTATGCAAGCCCAGGCATGTCTCTTCCAGGCTCCGAGCATGTCCTGAGTAGCAGCAGATTTGGATTTTCACCAACTCCGTGTTTCTCTTTTCTTCCTGAATCTGTGCTTTTATTTTTGATTCTGAATGTTGGCCAAGTTTGGTTCTGGTTCTAATTTGTGCACAGCCAATGTATTATACAAATATCATATGATATTACTTACAGGTGAAATCCAAAAGAAGAGATACAAATGAACTTATTTACAAAACAGAAATATATCCACACGCATAGAACACAAATTTAAGGTTACTGAAGGAAAATGGGGTTGGAGGGAGGGATAAGTAAGCAGGTTGGGAGTACACATACAAGCTACTATATATAAAATAGATATCCCACCTGAAACTATCATAACATTGTTAATCAGCCATATTCCAATGCAAAATAAAATGATTAAAAAATTAAAATATTTATTATATGTTGAAATGATAATATGTTGGATAAAATAAATTATATTTAAAATAAATTTTAATGTATGAAAAGAAGATAACTGACAAAGACCTACGGTATGGCATAGGAGATTATATTCAATATTTTGTAATAAGAGGAAAGAAATGAAAAAATATATTCAGCAATATATATATAATGATATATATATTCAGTGATATATATATATCTTCAGTGATACATATATATATATACCATTGAATCACTATGCTGAAACACCTGAAACTAATACAATGTTGTAAATAAACTTCACTTCAATAACATATAAATAAATAAATAATTTTTAAGAAGAGCCAGTGGGCACTTCCCCTGCATTCTCCTTCTTTAATAAAAACTTGCTTTAAAAAAAACTTGCTTTAATAATAAAATAAAATCACCAGCTTCTCCCCGGAAGGAACTTGTCTACACATTTTGTGCCCCAACGTTTATGGCTGAGGGATAGCATCTAAGGGATAAGACCTGAAATCAACTAGCTCAGATATCCAATAGGGCTCTGCATTCAGGAGTCTCATAGGACTGAAGCAAACAAAGAAGCAAGATTTAAATGGGTGTGCAAGCATTTCTTACAGCTATGCTGTCAACCTTGGCACAGAGGGAAAAGGCAAAATGCCCATCTCCTATTGTTTTCCTGGGAGGAGTTTGCATACTGGGGACAGCTGCTGCCTGAGGGTCTGGCTTCTGATCAGCCTACAGCTAGGTACTGACTGAAATCATCCTGGAGACCAAAAGAGCTGGTAGGCACTTTCCCAGCACTCTCCTCCAGCTCAGGCAATAATATCAAGTCGCCAGCTTTTTCCTGGAAGGAGTTTGTCCATGCATCTAGCACCCCAACTTCTGCAACTGCTACCCAAGTAACTAGTCCTTCAAATCACCTAGTTCTGATAACCAACAGGGCTCAGCATTCATGACTTACACAGAATAACATTAAATTAAAAAAAAAAACAAAACAGTTTTCAAACAGCACTCAAGCACTTTCCACAGAAATCTATCCCCCAAGTTCGGTGCAGAGGGAGTAGGCAAATATGTCCACCTTCCAGTTTTCCTGGAAGGAATTAGAATGTATACTTTCCCAGCTGCTGCCTGTGATTCCAGATTAAAATCAGTCTGTAGGGGGATGGGGGTGGGAAGCTGACTGGGATCCTCCAGAGAGTCTGAAGAGCAGGAGCCAGATCACTCCAATAATAAAATGAAAGTCCCACATCTAGCACCAGAACCACTGCAGCTGCTACCCAAGGGACTGGCTCTCAAATGATATAGCTCTGAGAGCCAAGAGCGCTCAGCATTCAAGAGCTCACAAGACAGGGCTACACAAAACAAGCAGGCAGTTATACTTGGGCCACAGGCACTCCCAAGGACAGTTCCTTCTGGCTCAGCACAGAGTGAGTGAGCAAAAACACCCAGCTCACAATTTCCCCTGATATGGGCTAGACTGTTTAATGTTCTCACTTTTTTGGCTGCACCTAAAGGTTGGGTTTCCAATTAGCCTGCATCAGGGAGCTAAAGGGGAAGACAATTAGTACTTACCTGGGAGCCTGACCAGGTTTGGGACATTGATAGGTCTTGACACATCTTCATGTACTAGGAGCCATGAAGAACAAAGATAGCAGCTTGGATGATCACAAAACCTTAAGCGACAACCAGATTCTCAGTGCAGGCTGACTGATAAGGTTCATCTCCTGTATGAGGCAAGTCAGTCGACACTAGGAGAGGGCTGTTTCATCTAATGTGTAAAGACCAACACAGTCAAGGAAAATGAAGAAATAGGGGAGTACATTTCAAACAAAAGTACAAGATAAATCACTAGAAATCAATCTTAATAAAAGAGAGATAAGTGACTTATTTACTAGATAGAGAGTTCAAAATAAAGGTCATAAAGATGCTCACTGAGGTCTGCCAAGCAGTGTTTGAACAAAATAGAAATTTCAGTAAAGAGACAGAAAACAGGGAATTCACTTGCAGCCTAATGGTTAGGACTCCACACTTCCACTGCTGAGGGCCTAGGTTCAATCCCTGGTCAGGGAATTAAGATCCCACAAGTCTCATGGTGTGAGGAGGGAGGCAAGAGAGAAAAAGGGTATGGAGATAAATGTATTATTAAAAATAGAAAAATAACAATAAAAAGTACCAAACAGAAATCATAGAGCTGAAAAATCTGATAACTGAACTAAAAAAAGTTTAATAGAAAAGTTCAACAGACTAGTCAAGAGGAAAAAAGCCTCCCTGAACTCAAAGACAAAGCAGTAGAGATCATCCAATCAGAGGGGCAAAAAGAAAGGAGAATGAAAGGAGTGAAGATTGTTAAGAGACCTGTGGTTCACCACCAAGCATGACAGAATCAGATTACAGATCTTTGTCAGGTAGATAACTTGTCTTTTTAGTTTCTTTATTACCAGATGAAGAGAAGACATAGCTAAACAGGATAAAGATCATAAGATCCTGGAATTCAAGAATAACGCTGTAACTGAATGAGACTTTGGACATGCTCAGATAGAAATAAGCATGTTTTGTATATGAGAAAAGTATGAAAAAATCAAGAGGATATACTGAGATAGAATGCCTCATTTTCATGAAATTCTTTAATCCTCACTGTACCTATACCTTTGGAAAATAATTTTGTTGTATCCTTCACCATGGGTTTCCCAGGTGGCACAGTGGCACAGTAGTAAATCCGCCTGCCAATGCTGGAGATGCAGATTCAATCCCTGGGTTGGGAAGATCCCCAGAGAAGGAAATGGCTAGGCACTCCAGTATTTTTGCATGGAAATTCCCACGGACAGAGGAGCCTGGTGGGCTACAGTTCATCGGGTCGCAAGGAGTGGGACATGACTGAGCATGTATGCACACATATGCACATCCTCCACTACAGACACATCATATAGATTTTAAATGGTTTCCACACTGGGGCTACCCCAGGCTTGCTCGTCTTTAATCACCATGAGAACATGCCCAGGCAAGTACACTGGTCCCAAAAGGAGAATACGTGAATCATTGAATCAAGTTTTTCCAGAAAGATTTAACCTAAACTGACAATCAGGGTCTTCCCAGGTGATTCAGTGGCAAAGAATCTGCCTGTCAATGCAGGAGCCACAGGAGACATGAGTTTGATCTCTGGGCAGGAAGACCATCTGGAGAAGAAAATGGCAACCAGTATTCTTGCTGGGATAATCTGATGGACACAAGAGCTTGGCAGGCTACAGCCGTTGGAGTCACAGAGAGTCAGACACTGCTGAATAACTGAGCGCACATGCAAACTGACAATCAGCCAAACTGTAACTGGCTCCCAGATACATACCAATCTCATTTAAAAATCATTCGAACAGCTGTTTCTTTTAATATAATCTACTCTTTCTCTCTGGTTACTTGAGAGATTTTCTCCTGGTTTCTGGTGGTGTTGATAAGTTAAAATGTCTCCATTATCTTGTCTGAGATCCAATAATTTTTTTTAATTAATACCTTGAACATTTTGGAAAAAATCTCAGCAACATTGGTTACACTCCAATTTTTTCTCTCCCACTTCTCAGAAATAGAGAAGTGTGTTAGAATTTTTGTCTATAACCTTCATATCCCCTCCCCTCTAGCCTGTATTGTCCATCTCTGTCTCTTTATGCCTCATTCTGGGTAGTAACCGTCTAATTCACTAATTTGTTCTTCAGCAATGTCTAATTGGTTATTAAATACATCTGTTGAGCTCTTAATTTTGAGTATTCATTTTATCAGTCCTATTATTTCAATGATAAGAACAGTCTCTTACTCTTCTATAAATCATCTTTGGTGGGGAAACTGGAAAAAAAAAAACAAGAACAAAAACACAGGATACCAACATCTTAAAGAAAGCCTTTTAATTTTAGTAGTGTTAAGGAAAAATAGGAAGCATTCCCTTCTGTTTCCAAAATTTAGCCACAGAGTAGGTAAAATCTTGATTTAGTTGTTCTTCATCAAGTTGGATGGCCACTCGTCTACTGCTTGTTTATTACCACAGGCCCTCACTCAGAAAAGTCAAGGAGCAGAACTTCATCTCCAAATGCCATTCAAATAAGCAACATATAATACACATCACAGAGACACTGTTCTATTCCATGGCTTTTATTTTTCAGTAGTCTTTATTCACTACCTCTAATGTTAGAAAGAAGGTTTGGGGCCTTAACTCTGTAATTTTAAGATTATCTAGCAATAATTTGCTCAGGTAATACACAAACTAAAGACTACTCAATTTCTAATGTATTCAACTTGAGTTGAACTTTACTATTTTCACTGAGGTTAAATTATCTACAGTCATCTTTAGAAAATTATTTAGACATTTTTTAACTTATTATGAAATTTTTCAAATATAAATCATTAAATATAATGAGGACGGCAACTAAGTGGGAGAACTCTAACTGATAGATATGTATTCATCTAGTTTTCTAAGCGTCAGAGAACACTGCCAATCTTCTCTATGGTCTTAGGATACTTACATCATTCTCAGCACCAGGGCTAATTTGAAAGAATACTTGCACTTATGACTTCATCAAGAACATTAAAGCTAACATATTTAAAATGATTTACTTGTTATTTTTCTCTGCTTACTCTAAATTTATGGCAAGCAAAACAACACTTTACTTTTATTGCATTTTCATACAGATATGTCAATATACTCTACTTGATAATACAGTCTGTATACTTCTTTCATATTTAATAGCACCATTAGCAAGCAAACTTCTCCCATCTGCTTATTTGTGTTCCCACTTATGAATGAATCTGGATTATTTTATTACAGTAGTAAAAGCGGCAATATGTAAACACAAATATATTCAAACATTACACAAAATATGTACTATACATATGTACTTTACAAATTTGCTTCTCTACATCTATGTCTTTTCTTCTCTAACAAAGAACTAAAAAATGTTATGTATCTAATTTGTTTCTTTTCATTGTTGTATCAGTTGCCACAGTATATTTGTATCAGTATGCCACAACATACTTATTCATTTTATCACTGATGGACTGTTACAAAACTTCTCAATTTCAGCTAAGAAAAAGAGTAATATGCACATTTTTAGTGCATATATATCAAAGATTTCCTTGTGTATAAAAATAAGAGTGAAATTACTGTCTTAGTTTAGTTCACGCTTAGTCTTAGCATGTTCACCCTAACTACTTAAAATCACACTGTTGCATAAAGTTGTTTTACAAATATGTAATTCTGTGAGTGGTGTATGAAAATTTCAATTGTTTCAGATCCTTTCCAAAATTAGTAACATCAGACTAATATTTATACTTTTATATTTATATAAACATTTACTATACTTATTACACTCTAAATTTTATAAAACATTTTACTATTCTAATTTTAAATTTACCTTTAGCTTGAAAATTGCATTACTCTTTTCTCTTTCTATGACTGTGATTTCATTTACATTTATTCATATGTAATTGCATTGAACATATATGCTTATTAATATTTCATTGTACAGTTTTATAAACTTTCTTCTTTAGGTTCCAAATAATCCTTTGTTAAGAGCAAATGTTACAGCAGAGGCATTTTCCTTAATTGAACATTATTTCAGATGACTTTGAGAAAATATGATTAGGTAACAGCATGTTGTAAGGGAAACCAGTGCAATTTAATAACACTTAAAAGGATTAATAAAAGAAAAACTAGGAATTAAGAATGAACATACAAAGTCTTCTATTAAGGTATTTCCACATAGAATACAGAAAGTTTTTTTTAATGTCTATTAAGCTAAAGGTTTTGATTAGTTTTTATAGAATTTAAGACCCCACAGTAGTCTGAAGGCAATCTGTCTTAGCTTGCTGTTTCCCAAAATTATAACAAATGAATGGCCCAATGGAAAGAGAGTTGGAACCACCATGACAAACATCATGACCTCATACCACTGTAGCTTAAGAAAGATCCAATTTCCAATTAGAGTGGAAATAAAGTAAACGATGAAGAGGAGGAGAAATGTTGTCACCATTTTCATGGCCCTTTTATGGGTCTCTGTGCTGAAGTCTCTCGAGTGGTTCAGGTTGACTTGGAAATTCTTGGTGTGTCTCACCAGGGAAAGAAATAAAAGCAGCAAAGAGGCCAAGGAGAGAAGAAGAGGGATAACATATGTCAAGCTGAGAAGAATAAGGCTTTTAAGATAGAAAATTTTACTTGCATTTAAATGCAAAGTCATGTTCCTTTCAGGTTCTCTAAAGGTGTTCATCCACAGTTCACCAAGAGCATCCTGCATTAAGAGGTCAAAAGATAAGAAGAAGAAAGAGGCCAGGAAAAGCACAAGAAGCACTCGGTTCATTCTCCATTTCAGCCACAGGAAAAAGAAGTGAGAGAAACTGACTATCTTAAGGAAGTAGAATATGCTTAGGCAGGTGGCAAACCACGTAGTTAAGTGATTCGTTAGAGCCCAAAGAAGAATAACTACTTTTACTAGTTTACCAGTGGCATACAAATGTGGCGCTAATCCTACTATAAATGAATCCAAAAGTGTTACCCACAGCTGGATGATTCTGGCCACAGCCAAGCAGGTAAGGATGAAATCAGCTGATGAGACTTTTCCATTCTTGACCCACTCGATGCAGTTTACCAGTCCAATGAACCCATTTCCCAGTACTCCTAAGATGAATTCTCCTGTTGACACCGCTAGAAAGAAGACCCTTGTTCCAACTGACATTTGTATAAGAATATTTCTAACGTTATGTGTCACTGAAAACTTTATAGTTAAACAGTTGCAGACTGACATCCACTTATGTTTTCTTTAGTATTTTCATCATAATTCCAGGAAGTAAAGCCAAAATTCTGCTATGTGATTTAGATGCACAGATCTTCACAAAACAGTAGTTTATTCTTTTTATATTGTTAACTTCAGTGCTACACCAAACAGTTCTATCAATAGGTAACAAAGCTTCATGAATACCTTTCTTATGACTTACAGTCAGTTGCTATATAATTTTCAGAATAAACGCTAACAGTGTCTGCTTATCCTTGACACCAGCTGCAGTCTCTCATTTCTGCTAATGACTAAAAGAATAAGGTCAGGTATGTCAATATGCAAATATGAGAGAGACTGGTTTCCACTAATTTGTACTTTCACCTTCCCCAAATCATATATTTGAATGCAAATATATTAAATTTTGAATAGGAATTTCTAGAAAAAAAACATGTAATTCAGTTTATATTTCTCACTCATCAATAAGATCCTTCTAGCTCTCAAGAATTTTGTAGAATCAGTATGATTTATAGGAATAAGAAAGTTATTTATTTTTCAAATTGGGCACGCAGGTACAAGGACAAATATATTAGTAAATATATGTAGTACTAATTATATTAATACAGGATACTGTAGAAGCTAAGTCAGAAATTATAAGCAAAATAGACTGCAATATACATGAGGAGGGTACAAGTGCTACAGTGCAGAATCAATTATGATTTTATGAAGAAATGAGCAAGTAGTGTAAACTTGACTCCTTTGAAATTTAGGAAGAAATAGAAGAAAAAAAAAAAGAACTCAAGTCTGATGTAAGGACATATTAGTATTATCAAAATGACATGAAAAAGCTACACTATGCTCTGAATAGAGACACTTGCTTCCTTTTATAGTAACTTGTTGCTATTTTCCTTGGAATGTGACTAAGTGTCCTCCTACTTCCATGTCCTCAATTCCATGTTCTCTTATTTCTGGGCTAGAGGTGACCACATTCCCAGCTTTCATTACAGATGGTTGTGGCAATGTGATCAAAATCTGAGCAATGCTATGTAAGTGAAAATTATGAGCACAATTTTAGGCCCATCCGCTCTAAATATACCCATGCACAGTTTTCCCCATGCCTTTTTCTTCCAGCTCTCTTGAAAGAGAGATAACTCCAAGCATTCTTGGAAGCAACATTTTAAGGATGGTGAACTTCTGATTAGCCTGATTCATGGATAACTGTCTAGAGAAGGCTGCTCTGACATATCACTATTCTTAAGAGAACAATATTAAATGTGCATTGTGTTGGAGTCACGTGATGCTTAGGAGCTTATTTGGGGCAATTTGTCTACCCAGTCTAATGCAGAAATTGGAATTGAGACTGTGTAGACTTGTGTAGAAGCAATTGAATGGTGAAGAAACAAAATTAGGAAAGTTTGTGCAGAGTATGTGATGAGTTTCATTTTCATTGGTTTCCAGCTCTCATAGTTTATCCATCCATTTAATGACTAGAATATCATTTGGAGGAACTCTTCTATAGACTGACTTTTATATCCAGGAATGGAGCAGGAAGCAGGATAAACATGATCCACACATTGTAGGGTTTACATTGTCCTGGGACAGAAAGATAGTTAAAAGCAATGAATAAGTCAGATGTGGAAATTATTTACCTTAAGGTAAATAATGATGTTACAAGTTAATAACTAAGAATTAATATAGACATGCAAATACAGTTGTCAAACAAGGTTATATGTTTCTTTCCTGTAGTGAAAATTGCTATCAATACTACATCAACACATTTTCTATTTCATCATTTTCCCTAAGATTGTCATAAAACAGGTTTTGAAGACATTACCTATAATTATTATATAGACATCATAGATACCACTTTAATACATGCAGAAAAGCCACTGATTCATGTAGCATAATTTTTTACTATTCTTATATTGAATGTGTTTTTAAGATAGGGAAGATCCAAGTCTTCTTGCCTCAAGATTAAAGGGAAATTTTAGGCAGCAAAATGGATGAGAGGCTTGCATTTCAGAGGAAGCCTCAAAATGGTTTAGGGGAAAAATGAATAATTTGACATCAGATGTCGACTTCAACACATATCTTCTTAGTTAAAAAGTCTAAAAAGTTATTTTCATAACTTCATGTGGAAATATAGCAGCACTGAAAACAAGTCATGATTAATATTTTCTTCTTCTTAATATTATCCATATAACAGAACTTGATTTTTTTCTAAGTTTTTGTGAAAGTGCTAGTTGCTTGTCTTCCAACTCTCTTTGCAACTCTATGGATCATAGCCCATCAGGCCCCTGTCCATGGAATTCTCCAAGCAAGAATACCAGTAGGTTGCCATTCCCTTCTCCAGGGGATCTTCCTGACCAGGAATTGAACCTGGATCTCCCATGTGTCAGGCAAATTCTTTACTGTCTGAGACACTAGGGAAGTTCATAAATCTAATATTCCTCCATAGAATTGATTGTACACATATGTAAAATTTATCTGAATATGATTGCTATTCTTGAATTTTATTGTGAGCATATTTACTTAAGAATATTGCTAATTATTCTCCAATAACCATGAAATAAGTGATCATGATGGATAAAAAATCTATCTCAAATATACATCTTCATGTTGATTCAGAATTGAAGGTCATTACATTCCAAATGATTTGAGGCTCAAACAGAAAAACGTAAACACAGTGGTACCAATTAGAGTGAAAAATAGCCATGATTTCCTGAGATAAGTTGTCAGTTCTATAAAATTCATAAATATACATATTTTTTCAGCAGAAAAGTGGTAGTATAGACTATATAAGTGAATATGCATAGCTATATAATCCTGAGGCATTTCACATAATATTTGTAAAATTAGATTGCTTATCTGGAATATATTGGTTAATAGTATGGTAATCTTATCAGTCTTATATCTTTCATAAACACATGCATACACACTTTTTTAAGAAGCTTAGGTAAAGAACTTTTCTAAGTAAAGTTTTAGACATTACTCACTTATATACATACTTAAAGCAGCAATAGAAGGTATAAAATATTATAAATTTCACCCCTTAATTTTATGCTAAAAGACATATGTTTCCACCTATTTCCTTTCCTTCAGCCAGCATCTTGGCTGCCACAGAAATGACAGAAAGGCTTGGGTTAATTTCCTGTTTCCCCAGATCAAGACACATGAGTGGATTGAAGGATACATGATTAAAAGAACATCATAAAGCATTTGGACCGGTTCTTTCTGCAACTCATTAGAATTCCAAACTGATAACATTAGAGCCAGAATGTAAACAGCAAACAGGAAAAGAAAGGAGATGGCAGTTTGCATGGTTTTATGTGGACCTTGGTGCTGGGATCTTGGGATCCTTTACCGTTGGGCTGCATCTTCCTGAGATGTTTACACAGGGAGAAGATTAGCAGCAGAAAAGATGTCAGGGACATAGTGAAGGGTATGAAGTTTGTTAGCGTGAACAGAGTCACATTTAAAAGATGTAAAATGTCCCTTAGTTTGGTCTTCTGAGTGGTATTTCCTTCATATTCATTTGTCTGAACAGCCTCATCTATGCTTAACACTGCAACTTGAAAAAACAAGAACAATGAAGTCCCCAGCATCATCATGAGAACTACACTTTTAACTCTCCACTTCAGGTGAAGAAAAATTAGGCTGGAGAAATTGGCTATCTTCAACAAATAAAATATACTGAGGCTAGTAGCAAGCCAGTTACTAAAGTGGTTGCTTACTGTCCAGGCAACATGAACAATAATTTTTACTTTTGAATTATATAGAGTTGGATTATACACAATTACATACCAACTTATTAACATTGCCCAGAGCATAACAATTCTGCAGAATGCCAGAGCAGTGAGAATCCCATCAGCTAAGGAGATCTTCAGTCTCTTGATCCAGTCATTGCAGTTCACCAGTGCTATGAGGCCATTGGCAAAATTTCCCAGAACAAATTCTGTCATTAATAGAATGGAAACAATGTTTGATATAAACATTATCATATCTAAAAAAATCCAAGTCTAATGTCACTGTTGTGATTCCTTCAATATTCTGACCTTAAATTCTTTGTGCAGCTGATTTGGATGTGCAGTGAAGTTCCTGTTTCTTATAAATTCTTTAATGAATATCAAGCAGGAAAGCATCAGGAAATAATATTGGAAGAGCTCATTGCTGTCTGAATGAAAAACATTGCTATTTCCTAATATTTCAAATTGACTCTATTCATACTCTGTGTGACCTTGCAATGGAATGGATTATTTCTTAACTGATGTTGAAGTAAAATATGAATTCTGATTTGCTAGCATGCAAATAAGGACTTATCATTGTGCAAATTTCTCCTGTCTAACCTCTCCATAATTTGTGTTCATCAACTTTAGTTGTTAGTGAGGAAAATTTTAAAACCCAATATGTAGTATATACAATGAAAGCCTTAACCATTAGATGAAGCTTGGTTATAACTACATTCAACATTGCTAGGATCATAATCACTAGAATCTTGAGGTTATATGTAATGCAAAACAGACATCTAATATAGTGATGGAAACTGTCTTTTCCTAGATGGAATCAGGGATGTTTTGTAAATTTTAAATGTGGAGTTAAGGGTGAACATGGGAAGCTGAATAAGTGGGCCATATTGGACAACTGCTATTACTTTCAGTCACCCAGGGACTGAATCCTATCCCTGACGCCATGAACTATGAGATCTATCTCTCATTTTAGGAAACTAAACTGAAATACTTGCCCAGTCTGCCTTGAAGTTACAAAAGCTGCCACTTCAAACAAAGAAAAATAAGATAGGAAAAGTAACTATCTTCAAGAGAGAAGATGCTGAGGCAGATTTCAAACTAGACACTGAAGTGGTTGATCACAATGCAAAACAGAATTTTAAGTTTTCCGGCTTGACCAAAGTTATGTAGATCTGCGATGAACACTATGGAAATTAATCCATCAGTACCATGATTAAAAAACATATTCTGTTTATGGATAAACTGGTGAGAATGAGGGTAATGAAGTTGATTTTCCGGTGTCTTACCCAGTTGGTTCAGTTCATTATTCCCATCAATCCATGTCCCCAAATGCCTATTATGAATTTCATAGGTTTAAAAAAAAAAAACTAAACTAAAAAGACCTTATCCTGTGTGCTTCACATTTCTTCTGAGTGAAAAACCCCCATCCCAAATACCACTACTGATGAATTAAGGGATTGAAAATTAAGAGCCTTATTGTGCTTTTCTGTTTTTACTGTGGCTTCCTTTCCATTTCAATAAACACAAGCTTCTATTATCACACTGGCCCTCAGCTAACATTGTGAAAACTATTTCTTTTCCTCTCAAATGTCTTAGTATGTGATTTCCCTGCCAACAAGTATGGGTATTTCTTCTTTTATAGTAATATCTGCTGTATCTTTTCATGTTGTATTTGTGAAAGAAGAGAATTTACTTTGCATAGATGTTAATGCTTTCCAGTGTTTCACCTCTGCCATTCCCTAAAATGCACAAAAAAAGCATGAAACCCTCCATGTTTACAGAGTCATTTGCAGAATTTAAATTGTTGTAGAAAACTGAATGTAGGGATGAAATTTTATCGTCACCATCATAATCAGCAATATCATTTGACTATGGAACCAGAAGACACACGCTGCTGCTGCTGCTAAGTCACTTCAGTCGTGTCTGACTCTGTGCGACCCCATAGACGGCAGCCCACCAGGCTCCCCTGTCCCTGGGATTCTCCAGGCAAGAACACTGGAGTGGGTTGCCATGTCCTTCTCCAATGCATGAAAGTGAAAAGTGAAAGTGAAGTCGCTCAGTCTTGTCTGACTCTTAGCGACCCCATGGACTGCAGCCTACCAGGCTCCTCCGTCCATGGGATTTGCCAGGCAAGAGTACTGGAGTGAGTTGCCATTGCCTTCTCCAAGAAGACACACAAAAAGAACCAATAATTGATCTTTACCTAGACTGAAGGAAGGTAGGTGACTGCTTAGAATTCATAACTTTTTTTAAAAAGTTGGTACAGAAGAATCTCAGTATTTAAGTTTAAAGTAAATATATTTTAACCAGAGTATTTTTATTTTGATGATTACAGTGATGATAATCAACATTCTCTAAATATGTGCCTATATTACAAGGACTTTTTGTCACTGAAATCAGACTTGCTTCTTAAAAAATATCATTTAGTAGAAATTGAAGAATATTCTGTTTTGAAAAAATGTATAACCTGAGATTATAGAATTTATACAGTTTGCTCAAGTTACATCAAGATCACGTAGCTACAGGTGACGTATCAGGTCTTAAATGAGATCTTTGAATAAGAGTGTCCCTCTCTTATATTCCCACTAGGGGGTTGCATCTAAACTGACACAGGGTTCATGTGCGAGACCCTAGAAGTTTTACTGGGGATGTAAGGGCAGATTTCAAAGAATCTGGAGGTCCCCAAACCCTTCCATTCTACTGATCCTCCTTTGTCAGATGAATCATCCTTTCTCCCCTCACTGAGAAGATTAGTCCTCCCTCTCCAGAAAAACTGTGGTAATTTCTCCTAAATTAGATGTGTTATGGAAGAATGCTGACCCTCCTCAAGATACATCCCTACCTCTTCTTTGTCCTCTTAGGGCTTCAACCTACAATCACACTTAACTCCCACCCCACAAATGATAAAGTGTAATGCATGAGAAGGTAAAATACACAACAGAAGAATTATAAGATTTTGTATATTTTATATTAACACACATTTTAAGAGTATGAGTGAGAATAGATCTTACAGATGGTAGGAATTAAAAACTGCAAGACATCAGATATAATAACTAACATATTTTCTTTAAGCGTCATACAAATAAAAGTCAAATAAGTAGTCCATGTGCAAAGAAAAAGAATTTTTTCCCTAGTTTAGCATCGGAATATAGAAGTGGTTAAAAAAAACAGCAGAAAGCAATTTTTTCTAAAAAATTCACAAATAGTATTCAATAAAACTAATTCTTGAGATAAATTCCTTAGGATAAAGTCACCCAAGGTAATCTGATATGTGAGCTTATAACTAATCTAATTCAAGAATACTCTCAATTTCCAAAAATATCTATAATGAAGTCTCCTAATTCAATCATCAGCAACAGTACTCTGCAAATCAACTGAAATTCCTAAAGAGAAAGAAATCCTAATCCTTAAGGTACAATTAATAGTTTGCTTCACTTTCTTCCATATCTTGTACAATATGGCACATACGTGATGCTTTAACAAAGAGTTTTAATCTAAAAGTCCTTCAAACATATTATGGCAAAACATCTATATTAATTTCCTGTTCCTTACCTGGACCTCCTGTTGTGAGATAACTCACACAAGTGGTCATTACTGTGCCTCAACAGGGTTGGCGGTTTTGGTCAATGGTTTTGTGACATCAGGTTCCCTAATACATACCTAATGCTTCATTGTACTGTTTTAACCTAGAAACCCTTCAGGCATGCTGTGGGTGACAAAATCTGTACTAACACATGTGTTATTGCTTCTTGCAAATAGTAGTGCTAACATATACAGTGGTGGCTCAGACAAACCCGCCTGCAATGTGGGAGACCTGAGTTCGATCCCTGGGTTGGGAAGATCCCCTGGAGGAGGGCATGGTCACCCACCCCAGTTTCTTGCCTGGAGAATCCCCACGGATAGAGGAGGCTGGCAGGCTACAATCCATGCGGTCTTAAAGAGTAATTAGCCTCCAACTAATAAAAATAAATGAAAAAAAAAAAAGAGTTGGTTGAGCAACTAAACACAGCACAACATATACAATAACCCTCCAGCTCTGCTAAGGATTGAAAGACTGAATTCCATTTGATTTTCATGCAAATGTGAGTAAGAGTAACTTGCACTGATTTGCAATATTCTTTTTGCCCCTGGGTCATTGCATCCTGGTACCAGTTTTCAGAATTTCCACTCACATTAAAAAAAAAAGACAAACAGGTTGAAAACTTAAAGCTTGTTGTATAATTCATGATACAGAAGCTGCAAGTGGATTTTCTCACTTGAGGCAAAACCAAAAGAAACCTAGAAGAATGCTCACAAGTCTTTTCAATAAGATCCTAAAGCAATTAAATTTTTAAAAATCAAAACTAGAATTCACTAGTCAAGCATAAAAAATATAGAGAAGAGATAAGTAGTTTCAAAAGAAATGTCCAAAGAGTGCAGAGTAATTGTTAGTACAATTATGTTTTGATTTTAGGGGAGAAACTGTGTAACTATTATTTAAATGCAAATATTCATGAAGAGAATAGAAACCACCACCATTGATATTATTCTTTCCCTCTCTATCTTTCTACCCTCTGGTTCACCTAGTTAAAATTCCTGATGATTTCCAGTATGTTCTTGAAATAACATCAAAACCTCATAATGGTTTTTCTTGCCCTCTTCTTCCCCATGTAACAGATATTTTATGTGGCCATGTTGCTAATAGGTGTCCATTATTTCTTTCACACAAATTTGAGTTAGTGTAATTTAAAGAAGAGTTTTAACAGAGTGGCAAGAAAAGAAAGCAGTGTAAGTGGAGGTAGACATCTGAGTTTTTCGGTGTTTGTAGTTGGAAAGTTTGGGATTGATTATTTCTGTGATATTGAATGGGCAAGTACATTACTCTTTTAGTTTTCAGAAGAGATGGATAGTGTCTGTGATATTTTTCTGGAATTGACTTGCTTTCTCTATGATCCAACGAATGTTGGCAATTTGATCTCTGGTTCCTCTGCTTTTTTTACATCCAGCTTGTACATCTGGAGGTTCTCGGTTCATGTACTATTGAAGACTAGTTTGAAGGATTTTGAGCATTACCTTGCTAGCTTGTGAAATGAGTACAATCATGCAGTAGTTTGAACATCCTTTGGCACTGCACTTCTTTGTGATTGAAATGAAAACTGAGGGGCCACAACTGTTGAGACTGGAGATTGTGGAATGGGTTACTTGAAATTAAAGAGTTTAATCAATCTGCCAGATAAATTTCAGAGCAGAAGTTTGATTAATGAAACAGTCAAACAATTGGTTCAATGTATTAAAAAAAAGTTCTATAAATGATAAATATGCCCAGTCTGGCTGAAATTGATCTGCCAACTAGCTGCAGGAGATGACTAGGTAACTATTCTGGAATTTAAGTTGTCCTTTTCAGAAGACATTTATACAATGAACAGAAAACAAGTGTTTGGATAATGTGTGAATATGGTTTAGATTGGATAGATACAAGTTATAATGGTGAAAAATTCAGTGCATTTTTTATAAAATGTAGTATTTATTTCTTATTGCTGGTGATAAATTATCACAAAGTTTGTAACTGAAACAAAACAAATTTGATGTCATATAGTTCTTGAGAAACCTGAAATGGTCCCACTGGGCTAATATCAAGGTGGGCTGAAAGAAAGGTGTTGGTAAGTATGGATTCCATCCAGAGGCTTTAGGGGAGAACCCATTCCTAGACTGTTCCAACCCCTAGAGGCTGGCTGCATCCCTTAGCTCAAGGATGCCTGTCTTCTCCAAAGCCAACAATCATGGTCCTCTGATCTCTGGTTCCATCTTCCTATCTTCTTCATTCATTCTGACTCTCCTGTCTCTCTTCCAGTGAAAAGGACCTTTGGGATTCCAATGAATAATCCAGGACACTCCCCACATTTCAGTCAGTTGACTAGCAGCCTTAATCCTATCTGCAATCTTAATTCCCCCTTGCCTTGCACATAACATTATGCACAGGTTATAGGGATTAGGATATAGACTGTTGAGGGGCCAGTATTTAACCTACCACAGAAGGGAAGGCTGTTAAGTGTACTAAAAAATAACACCATTGATAGAGACTCTATCTACTTGAGATGAATATAGGAGTCATATTCTGTCAGGTAAGTTGACAGATTTATTCCAATGTTACTAATGAGGTTAAGAACAAGTGTGCTTCAAGACTTATCTTTGGGCTTGGCAGAGCTTTCTTGTTCATCTAAATACAGCCATATAAAATGGGTCTTATCGTTGGAACTTTCACTTGTGTAATCCATAATTTTGCTTGAATTACTTTCCCCTTACTTAAAACTTAAATATCCTTCACTAATATAAGGAAGTCCACACTCTGTAGACCTGAGTGGACATTAATAGTTATGTCATAAGATAGATTTAGGAATCTTTGCACAGTTTTTAATGAAAAGTGTAAGCATTTTGGAGGTAAGACTCTCCTGGGCTTATTCCAGCCTAAAAAGAAGATAAGCCTGAATTCCATTCCTGGCTCTGACAAGAACTGTGGGTTCTTCAATTCAGTTCAGTCGCTCAGTTGTGTCCAACTCTTTGTGACCCCATGAACTGCAGCATGCCAGGCCTCCCTGTCCATCACCAACTTCCGGAGTTTACCCAAACTCATGTCCATTGAGTTGGTGATGCCATCCAACCATCTCATCCTCTGTCGTCCCCTTCTCCTCCTGCCCTCAATCTTTCCCAGCATCAGGGTCTTTTCCAATGAGTCAGCTCTTCACTTCAGGTGGCAAAAGTATTGGAGTTTCAGCTTCAACATCAGCCTTTCCAATGAACACCCAGGTTCTTGGTCCCATATTATTTCCTAAGATGAAAACACAAAGCAGTAATTGGCCCTGGACACATTTCTGGCATATTTATTGAATTTCAATATATTCATCCACACTTAGTTGGCCTTTTTATTTTTTTAACTACTTAGAGTAATGATGCTATGAGCATTCTTTTACATATTATTGATACACTTGTCTTAGAATATGCTTAAAGGTAGAATTTTTCTTCTAGATTTACTAAATATGAAACTCTAAACTGCCTCACCAAAAAGGAAAGGTCCAAAAAATAATTTAACTAAATTTATCACTTTCACATTCATTCTCAGTCTATATGTTGTTATTCTTATATTTTATTTATCATACATATATTTAACCCCACAAAATATGACCTTCATACAGTCAACATTCATTTAAACTCACATATATTTACTATTTCAATTAATTTTCAGTCATTTTATGTCTACAACTATGTCTATACAATAATTTTTCTTATATCTGAAAAATATCTTTTTGAATTTCTATTTATGAAAAGTCAGCTTTTCTTTTGAAACATGCTGAAGATATTCAGTGTAGTTTAGCTATCATTATTTCTGTTTTTAATTTAATTTTTTTCTATTTTTTAATTGAAGGATAATTGCTTTACAGAATTTTGTGGTTTTCTTTCAGACATCAAGAAGAATCAGCCATAGGTATACCCATGCCCCCTCCCTCTAAGACCTCCCTCCCATCTCCCTTTCCACCCCACCCTTCAGCCTGTTGCAGAACCCCTGTTTGAGTTCCCTGAGTCTTACAGAAAATTCCCATTGGCTGTCTGTTTTACATGTGGTATTATAAACTTCTATGTTACTCTCTCCATACATCTCCCCTTCTCCCTCCTCTCCTCCCACCTTGTCCACAGGTCTGTTCTCTATGCCTCTTTCTCCACTGCTGCCCTGAAAATAAATTCATCAGTACCATCTTTCTAGATTCCAAATATATGCATTGTACATGATATTTATATTTCTCTTTCTGACTTACTTCACTCTGTATAATGGGCTCTAGTTTCATCCACCTCATTAGAACAGATTTAAATGTGTTCTTTTTTATGGCTGAGTAGTATTCCACTGTATATATGTACTACCGCTTCTTTATCCATTCTTATGTCAAATATTAGATGGACAACTTAGATGATGGACATCTAACTTGCTTCTATGTTCTAGCTATTGTAAATAGAGCTGCAGTGAATATTGGGGTACATGTGTGTTTTTCAGTTTTGATTTCCTCAGGGTACATGCCTAGGAGTGGGATTGCTGGATGATATGGTGGTTTTAGTCCTAGCTTTTTAAGGAGTCTCCATACTGTCTTCCATAGTAAACTGTATCAGTTTACATTCCCACCAGCAATGCAACAGTGTTCCCTTTTCTCCACACCCTCTCCAGCATTTATTGTTTGCAGACTTTTTGATGATGGCCATTCTGACTGGTGTGAGGTGGTATCTCATTGTAGTTTTGATTTGCATTTCTCCGAGGAGTGATGCTGAGCATCTTTTCATGTGCTTGTTAGCCATCTGTATGTCTTCTTTGGAGAAATGTCTCTTCAGGTCCCTTTCCCACTTTTTCACTGTGTTGTTTGCTTTTCTGGTATTGAGTTGTATAAGCTGCTTGTATATTTTGGAAATTAATTCTTTATCATTTGTTTCCCATTTTGAGGGTTGTCTTTTTACCTTGTTTGTAGTTTCCTTTGTTGTGCAAAAGCTTTTAAGTTTAATTAGGTCCCACTTGTTTATTTTTGTTTTTATTTCCATTACTTTAGTAGGCATAGATCTTGCTGGGATTTATGTCACTGACTGTTCTGCCTATATTCTCCTCTAAGAGTTTAATAGTTTCTGGTCTTATATTCAGGTTTTTAATCTATTTTGAGTTTATCTTTGTGTATGGCATTAGGTAGTGATCTGATTTCATTCTTTCGCATGTAGCTGTCCAGTTTTCTCAGCACCACTTATTGAAGAGGCTGTCTTTGCCCCGTTGCATATTCTTGTCTCCTTTGTCAAAAACAAGGTAGCCATAGGTGCATGGGTTTATTTCTGGGCTTTCTATATTGTTCCATTGGTCTATATTTCTGTTTTTGTGCCAGTACCATAGTCTCTTGATGACTGTAGCTTTGTCTGAATTCAGAAAGGTTGATTCCTTCCAGCTCCATTCTTCTTTCTTAAGACTGCTTTGGCTATTCAAAGTCTTTTGTGTTTCCATACGAATTGTGAAATTTTATGTTCTAGTTCTGTGAAAAATGCAATTGATAATTTGATAGGGATCACAATGAATCTGTAGATTGTATTTGGTAATATAATCATTTTCACAATATTGATTCTTCCCACCCAGGAACATGGAATATTTTTCCATCTGTTAATATTGTCTTTGATTTCTTTCATCAGTGTCTTATAGTGTTCTGTATACAGGTCTTTAGTTTCCTTAGGTAGGTTTATTCCTAGATATTTTATTCTTTTTGTTGCAATAATGAATGGTATTGATTCTTTAATTTCTCTTTCTGATTTTTCATTGTTAGTATATAGGAGTGCAAGTGGTTTCTGTGTATTGACCTTGTATCCCACAACTTTGCTGAATATGCTGATTAGCTCTAGTAATTTTCTGATAGTTTCTTTTGGGTTTTCTAGGAATAGTATCATTTGTATTAAAATATTTCCCTTATTGTGCTTCACTGACAGTTTTATAGAAAAACAGTTGTAGACTTACAAACATTAATGATGCTTTCTTTACTGTTTTCATCATAATTTCAAAAAGAACAGTTAAAATTCTGCAATGTAATTTAGTTGTGAAGATATTCATAGAAAGAGTAGTCTCTTCTACTTAAACTGTATTTCCAGTGCTACATCAAATGGTCCTGTTAACAGATACAAAGCTTCATGAGTACCTTTTTTATGACTTACAGTCAGTAGCTATATAATTTCCAGGGTAAACATTAATAATGTTCATTTATCCTTGATGCCAGCTGCAATTTCCCATTTCTGCTAAGACTAAAAGGATGATTCAGCTATGTAAACACACAAATATGAGAGAACTGGTTTCCACTAAGCTGTGCTTTTATCTCCCCTGAGTCATATATTTGAATGCAAATATTTTGGATTTTGAATAAGAATTGCTAGAAAAAAAATTATATAGCTCAGACTTTACTTGCCATTCATCAATAGGATCCTTCTGTCAAGAATTTTTTTGATTCTATATAATGTATAGGAATAAAGAAATTATGAATAGTTCACATTTCACACCCAAGTCCTAGGAAAAATAACTGGAAACATTAGAACAGAACATTATACTAGCTAAATCAGAAATCACAAACAGAAGAGACAGGCAAAATACATGGGGAAGCTATAAGTGCTACAGTGCACAATTAGCTATGACTTTATGAAGACACAAACATGTAGGGTGAACTTGAATTCTTTGCAGCTGATGAAGAAACAGAAAAAAAGAACTCACGACAGATGTAAGGGCATGTAGATATTATCAAAATGACGTGAACAAGCTTCAACCATGCTTCTTAATGGAGAAATTTCTTTTCTTTTACAGTGACTTGTTGCTATTTTAATTGAAATATAACTAAGTACCCTCCCACTTCCACCATCTCAATTCCATGTTGTTCATTCTGGGCTGGAGAGTGACCACATTTCCTGCTCCCCTAACAGATGGTTGTGGCAAGCTGATCAAAATCTGAACGATGTCACATAAGTGAAAATTATGTCCACTCTTTTTAGGCCCATTCCAAAAACTTCCCCGTGGACAGTATGCCCCACACCTTTTTCTCCCAGCTTTCTTGTATGGAAATAACCCCAAGTGGATCTTAGAAACCGCATGATAAAGATGGTAAACTTGATTGGCCTGATTCCTGTTATTCAACTGTCTAAAGAAGGCCACTCAGACATACCAGTACTCTTCAAAGGGCAAAATGAAATGTGCACTGTGTTTGAATCACTTTATGCTTGAGAACCTATTTGTGGCAACAGTTTGTCTACTCAGTCTAATTCAGAAACTGGAATTGAGATTGTGTAGATTTTGTAGAGGCAATTGAATGGTGAGGAACAGAACTAGGAAATCCATGTGACCTGCAGAGTTTGTGATCAGTTTCATTTTCATTGGTTTTCCACCCTCATAGTTTATTCATCCATTTAGTGACTAAAATATCATTTGGATGAATTCTTCTATAGACTGTTTTTTATGTCCTAAGATGGGGTAGGAAACAGATAAACATGATCCCCACATTGTAGGGTTTACATTGTCCTAGGACAGAGAGATAATTAAAAACAATGAATAAATCAGATGTGGAAATGATTTACCTTAAGTTTAGATCATGTTGTTATAATTTCACAACTAAGAATTAATATAGACATGTAAATTCAGTTGTTGATCAAGGTTATACATTTCTTTCCTCTAGTGAAAATTGTTATCAATACTGTGTCAACACACTTTTTCTATTTCATCATTTTCCATGAGATTACTATAAAACAGATCTTGAAGACATTTCCTATAATTATTGCATAAACAGCATAGATACTACTTTAATACATGCAGAAAAGCCATTCAATCATATAGCAAAAATTTTTACTATTCTTATACCAAATGTATTTTTTAAGATAGGGAAGATCTGTGTCTTCTTGTCTCAAGGTTAAAAGGAATTTTTAGGTAGGAGGAGATGATTAGCATTTCAGAGGAAGTCCCAGGTGGTTTAGGGGGAAAATGAATAATCTGACATCAGATCTCCATTTCAACATGTCTTCTTAGTTAAAAATTGTAAAAAGTGACTTTCCTTACTGCATGTGGAAATATAGCAGCACTGAAAACAAGTCATGATGAATATTTTCTTCTTCATCCATATAACAGAACTGATTCTTTTCTAAGTTTTTTTGTCTGTATATTTAATAGTCCTCTATAGAGTTGATTGTACACATATGTAAAATTTATCTAAATATGATTCTTGAATTTTATTGTGGGCATCTTTTCCTAACAATGTTGCTAATTACTCTTGAATAACCATAAAGTAAGTGATGGATGGAAGTAAGTGATGATGGAACAACATCTATCTCAAATATATATCCTCAATGTGTGATCTAGAATTGAAGATCATTACCATCCAAACAATTAGAGGCTCAAGCAATAAAATCTAAACACACTGTGGTGCCACTTAGAGTGGAAAATAATGATGAATTCCTAAGTTGTCGGTTCTTTAAAATTCATAACTGTAGATTATAAATTTTTCAATTGGAAGGCGATAACATAGAATATGTAGGTGAAACACACATTGCTTCATAATCCTGAGGAATTTCACATAATATTTTATACAGTTAGAATATTTATCTGAAATACATTGGTTAATAGTATGGTAATCTTAATATCTTCAGAGTCCCTTGGACTGCAAGGAGATCCAACCAGTCCATCCTAAAGGAGATCAGTCCTGGGTGTTCATTGGAAGGACTGATGCTAAAGCTGGAACTCCAATACTTTGGCCACCTCATGCGAAGAGTTGACTCATTGGAAAAGACCCTGATGCTGGGAGGGATTGGGGTCAGGAGGAGAAGGGGACGACAGAGGATGAGATGGCTGGATGGCATCACCGACTTGATAGGCATGAGTTTGAGTAAACTCCGGGAGTTTGTGATGGACAGGTAGGCCTGGCGTGCTGCGATTCATGGGGTTGCAAAGAGTCGGACACGGCTGAGCGACTGAACTGAACTCAACTGAATCTTAATATCAGGGCTTCCCAGATGGTGCTAATGATAAAGAACCCACTTGCCATTTCAGGAGACGCAGGAGACTAGGATTCAATCTCTGGGTCGGAACGATCTCCTGGAGGAGGAAATGGCAACCCATTCCAATATTCTTGCCTGGAAAATTCCAGAGACAGAGGAGCCTGGCGGGCTACAGTCCACAGGGTCTCAACGAGTCAGACATGAACGAAATCACTTAGAATGCATGAATGCAATTTTATCATCTTTCTTATATCTTTCATAAACACACACAAAGACACTTTTTGTGATTAGCTTGGGTAAAAGACTTTTCTAGGTAAACCATTGGGTATTTACAAAATTATAACACATTTTTTCAAAAAGCAGAAGAAAGTATAAAATGTAACAGACTTCATCCTTTAATTTTCTGTGAGAAGACATATGTCTCTACCTAGTTCCTTTTATTTTTAGCAAGCATCTTGGCTGCCACAGAAATGACAGAAAGGTCTGTTTTAATTTCCTGTTTGTCCAAATCAGGAAAAATGAGTGCATTGAAGGATAGGTGATTGCAAAAGCCTGGAAAAGCATTCGGACCAGTTCCTTCTGCAGCTCATTAGAATTCCAAATTGTTAAAATTACAGTCAGAGTGTAAATGGCAAACAGGAAAAGAAAGGAGATGACAGTTTGCATGGCTTTTATGTGGACCTTGGTGCTGGGATCTTGGGACCCTTTGTGGTTGAGCTTCATCTTCCTGAGATGTTTCCACAGGGAAAAGATTAGCAGCAGAAAAGATGTCAGGGACACAGTGAAGGGTAGGAAGTTTGTTAGTGTGAGCAGGGTCATATTTGAAAGGTGTAAAATGTCCCTTAATTTGGTCTTCTCAGTGATGTTTCTCTCATATTCACTTGTCTGAATAGTCTCATCTATACTTGACACTGCAACTTCAAAAAGCAAAATCACTGAAGCCCCCAACATCATCATGAGAACTACACTTTTAATTCTTCACTTTAGGTGAGAAAAAATTAGGCTGGAGAAATTAGCTATCTTGAGCAAATAAAATATACTGAGGCTAGTAGCAAGCCAGTTACTAAAATGGTTGCTTACTGTCCAGGCAACATGGATAATAATTCTTAAACTATATAAAGCTGGATTATACATAGTTGCATACCAATTTATTAATATTTTCCAGAGCAAAAAAATTCTGCAGACTGCCAGAGCAGTGAGAAGCCCATCAGCTGAGGAGATCTTTTGTCTCCTGACCCAGTCATTGCAGTTCACCAGTGCTATTCGCCATTCGCGAAATTTCCCAGAACAAATTCTGTCACTGATAGAATGGAAAGAATGCTCAATACTAAAGTTATCATGTCTAAAAAAATCCAAGTCTAATGTCACTGTTGTGATTCCTTCAATATTCTGACCTTAAATTCTTTATGAAGTTGATTTCTGGATGTGCAGTGAAGTTCTTATTTCTTTCAAACTCTGTGATGAATGTCAAGCAGAAAAGCACAAGGAAATAATATTGGAAGAGTTCAATGACATCTTGATGAAAAACACTGCTATTCCCTAGCAGCTCAAATTAGCTCTCTTCATATACTTTGTGCCCTCCCATGGGATGGATCACTTCATAAGTGACTTTGAAGTAAAATACGAATTCTCATCATTTGCCAGATGCAAATAAGGACTCATCGTTTTACAAAATTTCCCGTCTACCTCTTCATAATTTGTGTTCATCAACTTTTGTTGTTAGTGAGGAAAACTTTGAAACCCAATGCAGAGGAAGCACAGTGAAAGCTTAAATGATTTGATCAAGCTTGATCATAACTATGCTCTATGTTATTAGGATAATCACTAGGATCTTGAGGTGATTTGTAATGCAAAACAGACACCTAACATAGTGTTGGAAACTTTCTTTTTTTAGACAGAATCAGGACTTTTTGTAAATTTTACATGTGGAATAAAGGATAGACATTGGAGAGCTGAATAAGTGGGCAATATTGGACAATTGCTTCTATTTTTAGTCATCCAGGAACTGAGTTCTATTCCTGAAACCATGCACTATGAGATCTAGCTCTCATTTTAAGAAACTAAATTGAAATACTTTCTGAGCCTGCCTTGAAATTACAAAAGCTGCCACTTTAACCACAGAATAAGAGGTTGGGAAAAGTAGCTATCTTCAGGAAAGACAAGATGCTGAGACATATGTCAAACAAGACACTCAAGTGGAGGATCATTACACAAAACTGAATATTATTTTTCCCAGTTTGACCAGTGTTATGTAGCTCTGCATAAAGCATCAAAGTAGATATTAATCAATCAGTACTAAGATTAGGAAATATATCCTAGTTATGGGTAAGCTGGTGAGAATGAGATTAATGAAGTTGATTTCCCAGTGTCTTCCCAGTTGGTTCAGTTCTTTATTCCAGTCAATGCATTTCCCCTAGTGCCAACTATGAATTTCATAGATTAAAAAAAATAGAGTCCTTATCTTGTGTGCTTCACATTTCTTCTGAGTGAAAAAAAACTCCCATCCCAAATACCACTATTGATGATTAATGGGTTGAAAACTATTCGTTTCGAAGTACTTTTTTGTTTTTATTGTGGTTTCCTTTCCATTTCAATAAATGCCATTTTCTATTATCACACTAGTCCTTACCTAACATTGTGAAAAACATTTCAATTCCTTTAAAATGACTTACTATGTGATTTTTCTGCCAACAAGAGTGACTATTTCTTCTTTTATTGTAATATCTGATATGCTCTTTTATTATAATATGTATAAAAGAATAGAATTCAGTTTGCTTAAATGGTGATCAAGAAAGATTCTCTACCAAAGTTTCACCTCTGAGTTCCCTAAAATAATTTTAAGAAGCATGAAAACCTCTAAGAGCCATTTTTCAGAATTAAAATTGTGATTTTAAGAATGAAATTTTATCATCATCTTTAAAATCAGCAGCCTCAATTGACTATAGAACCAAAGAAGAAAACAGATAAAGAGTAACAATAATTGAACTTGGTCTAGATGAAGGAAGGTAGGTAACTGAAAATAATTCATAAATTAAAAATAAATTTGTACAAATGAATGGCAGTAATTGAAGTTTAAAGGAAACATACTATTTTTACCAGAATAATCTTCATTTTGATGATTATAATAATAGTAATCAGTATTTGCTAGATATATCCCTATATATTACAAGATATTCTTGTCTTTGACATCATATTTGCTTCTCAAAAACCTCATTTACTGGAGATAATATGAGTAACTTTTCTTGGATAACAGCTTATCTGTTATTATGGGGAAAGTCAAGGAACAAAACTTGATCTCAAAACACCATTCAAATGAGCAAACTATAGTACATCAATGACAGTGACACCATCCAATATGCATACTTCACTTGCTCAATTGTTTCGGTCATGTCCAACTCTTTGCAACCCTATACACAATACAAAAATTCTCTAAGGTACCAAATTTCTATTATATATTACATGTATTAATATTTCATTACATAGTTTTAATCATAATACAAAAATTGTAAGAAATGATTTTCTTAACTGAGTGTGGTAATGCTACAGCATTAAAAACAAGTCATGATTATTTTTTCTGCTTCACCCCTATCGTGGAACTGTTAGTCACTCAGTCATATTTGACTCTTTGCGACTCCATGGACTGGGGCCCGCCAGGCTCCTCTGTCCATGGAATTCTCCAGCCAAGAATACTGGAGTGGGTTGCCATTTCCTCCTCCAGATGATTTTCCAGACCCAGGAATCAAACATGGGTCTCTCTGCATTGCAGACAGATTCTTTACCATCTGAGCTACCAGGGAAGCTCACCCCTATCATAGGACTTCATTTTTTTCTAAGGTTTTAGCCTACTTATAAAAATCTAATATTCTTCAGTGAAATTTATTACACACATATATAATATACACAAAATCCGTTTATTACATTTGAATTTAAGGTGGTTCTTTCTTAACCACATTTCTAATTACTCTCTATTGACTATGAAATAAAAATCCATGATGAAATAATATCTATCCCAAATATACATCAGTTCAATTCACTTCAGTCACTCAGTCGTGTCTGATTCTTTGCGACCGCAAGGACTGCAGCACACCAGGCTTCACTGTCCATCACCAACTCCCAGAGCTTACTCAAACTTATGTCCTTCAAGTCAGTGATGCCATCCAACCATCTTATCCTCTGTTATCCCCTTCTCCTCCTGCCTTCAATTTTTCCCAGCATCAGGGTCTTTTCAAATGAATCAGCTCTTCCCATCAGGTGGCCAAAGTATTAGAGTTTCAGCTTCAGCATCAGTCCTTCCAATGAATATTCAGGACTGATTTTCTTCAGGATGGATTGGTTGGATATCCTTGAAGTCCAAGGGAATCTCAAGAGTCTTCTCCAATACCACAGTTTAAAAGCATTAATTCTTCAGTGCTCAGCTTTCTTTACAGTCCAAATCTCACATCCATACATCCTCAGTGTGTTTAAAATTCAGAGTCATTACCATACAAACAGTGGATGTATGTGAAAAACACAATGCTTCATCATCCTGATAAATTGCACAATATTTTGTAAAAATATATTGTTTACCTGAAAAATCTTAGTTAATGGTAAAGTAATCACCATTTTCTTAAACACATACACATATACACTTTTTGTGACAAGCTTAGGTGAAAAACTTTTCTAGGTAAACCTGTGGGCATTACTCAACGACATAAGAATTAAGAATTAAGAAAGGAGTAGAAAGTATAAAACGTTACAGATTCCATCCATTCATTTTTTTCTAGAAGACACATGATGCCCACCTATCTCCCATCTTTCAGCCAGCACCCCAGTTGCCACAGAAACAACAGAAAGGCCTGTGTTAACTTTCTGTTTCCCCAAATCAGGATAAATGAGTGGACTGAAGGATAGAAGACTTCAACTGTTGGGAAAAGCAAGAGAAACAGTTCCTCATGCAACTTTTTCGGACTCCAGATTGATATAATTAGAACCAGGAAGTAAAATGCAAATAGCAAGAGAAAGGAGATGACCGCTTGCATGGCTTTTATATGGACCTTGGTACTGGGATCTTGGGATTCTTTGCCATTGAGCTGCATCTTCCTGAGATGTTTCCACAGGGAAAAGATTAGTAGCAGAAAAGATGTCAAGGACATAGTAAAGGGTATGAGGTTTCCTAGAATGAACAGGGTCACATGTGAAAGTCAAAAAATATCCCTCAGTTTGGTCTTCTGTGTGAAGTTTCCTTCATATTCACTTCTCTGCATAGTCCCACTTACGCTTATAACTACAACTTGTAAAACCAAAATGAATGAAGCTCCCAGAAGCATCATGAGAACTACACTTTTAACTCTCAACTTCAGGTGAAGAAAAGTTCGGCTAGAGAAATTAGCTATCTTCAACAAATAAAATATACTGAGGCTAGTAGCAAGCCAGGTGCTATAATGATTGGTTATTGTCCAGGTAACATGAACAATAGTTCTTACTTTTAAACTATATAAAGCTGGATTAAGCAAAATTAAATACCAATGTATTACCATTACATAGAGCAAAACAATTCTAGATACTGCCACAGCAGTGACAATCCCATCAGTTGAGGAGATCTTTTGTCTTTTGACCCAGTCAATGCAGTTCACCAGTGCTATGAAGCCATTGGCAAAATTTCCCAGAACAAATTGTATTATTCCTAAGATGGAAAAAATGGTCGATAGTAGAGTTATCATGTCTGGAAAGAAAAAAAAAAAAAAAGCCAAGTCTAATATCACTGTACTGAATCCTTCAATATTCTGACCTTAAATTCTTTGTGCAGCTGATTTTGGGATGTGCAGTGGAGTTCTTGGTTCTTTTAACTTCTCTGACCAATGTCAAGCAGGAAAGTACCAGCATATGTAAATGAAAGAGCTCAGTGCTGTCTTGATGTAATAATTGCTATTACCTAACAGCTCATATTGACTCCTCCTCATGCATATTGTGTCCTTGCACTCACATTTGTGGGATGGGTTTTCTCTTACCTGATGTTGAAATGAAATAAGAATTCTCATTTGCCAGCATGCAAATAAGGACATATTGTGTTGCAAGTTTTCCCTATTTAACCTCCCCATAATTTGTGTTCAACAGATTTAGTTGTTGGTGAGTAAAATTTTTAAACCCAATACACATGCCAGATTTACAAAGAAAGAATTCATGATTTTCTTATCAAAAACATCTAAGATTTTCTTGGGGACACCAGGAAAACCAACACACCATAAAAATTGGTTGCTGATAACCAATACAAAAATAAGACCAAGAGCTGACTGTGACTCAGATAATGAACTCCTTATTGCCAAATTCAGACTTAAATTGAAGAAAGTAGGGAAAACCACTAGACCATTCAGGTATGACCTAATCAAATACCTTACAATTATACAGTGGAAATAAGAATAGATTCAGGGGATTAGATCAGGTAGACAGAGTGCCTGAAGAACTATGGACGGAGGTTCATGCCATTGTACAGAAGGTAGTGATCAAGAAAAGAAAAAGGAATGCAAAAAGACAAAATGGTTGTCTGAGGAGGCCTTACAAATAACTGAGAAAAGAAAGGATGCAAAAGGCAAAAGAGAAAAGGAAAGATATACCCATTGAATGCAGAATTCCAAAGAATAGCAAAGAGAGATAAGAAAGCCTTCCTCAGTGATCGATGCAAAGAAATAGAGGAAAACAATAGTATGGGAAAGACTAGAGATCTCTTCAAGAAAATTAGAGATACCAAGGGAACATTTCATGCAAAGATGGGCACAATAAAGGATAGAAATGGTATGGACCTAATGGAAGCAGAAGATATTAAAAAGAGGTGGCAACAATACACAGAAGAACTGTACAAAAAAGATGTTCATGACCCAGATAACCACGATGGTGTGACCACTCACCTGGACCAGATATCCTGGAATGTGAAGTCAAGTGGGCATTAGGAGGCATCACTGTGAACAAAACTAGTGGAGATGATGGAATTCCAGTGCAGCTATTTCAAATTCTAAAAGATGATGCTGTTAAAGTGCTGCATTCAATATGCCAGCAAATTTGGAAAACTCAGATGTGGCCACAGGACTGGTAAAAGTCAGTTTTCATTTCATTCCCAAAGAAAGGCAGTCCCAAAGAATGCTCAAACTACTATAATTGCACTCATCTCACACACTAGCAAAGTAATGCTCAAGATTCTCCAAGCCAGGCTTCAACAGTACGTGAACCGTGAACTTCCAGATGTTCAAGCTGGATTGAGAAAAGGCAGAGGAACCAGAGATCGAATTGTCAACATCTACTGCATCATCAAAAAAGTGAAAGAGTTACAGAAAAACATCTACTTCTGCTTTATTGACTATGCCAAAGCCTTTGACTGTGTGGATCACAACAAACTGTTGAAAATTCTTCAAGAGATGGGAATACCAGAGAACCTGACCTGCCTCTTGAGAAACCTGTATGCAGGTCTAGAAACAACAGTTAGAACTGGACATGGAACAATAGACTGGTTCCAAATAGGAAAAGGAGTACCTCAAGGCTGTTTATTGTCACCCTGCTTATTTAACTTATATGCAGAGTATATCATGAGAAACTCTGGGCTGGAGGAAGCACAAGCTGGAATCAAGATTGCCAGGAAAAATATCAGTAACCTCAGATATTCAGATGACACCACCCTTATGGCAGAAAGTGAAGAGGAACTAAAGAGCCTCTTGATGAAATTGAAAAAGGAGAGTGAAAAAGTTGGCTTAAAACTCAACATTCAGAAAACTAAGATCATGGCATCTGGTCCCATCACTTCATCTCTAATAGACAGGGAAACAATAGAAACAGTGACAGACTTTATTTTGAGGGGCTCCAAAATCACTGCAGATGATGACTGTAGCCATGAAATTAAAAGACACTTGCTCCTTGAAAGAAAAGTTATGACCAACCTAGACAGCATATTAAAAAACAGAGACATTATTTTGCTGACAAAGGTCCATCTAGTTAAAGCTATGTTTGTTCCAGTAGTCATATATGGATGTGAGAGTTGGACTATAAAGAATGTTTTGAGTGAGCTCTGGAATTTGGTGATGGACAGGGAGTCCTGGCATGCTAAAGTCCATGGGGTCACAAAGAGTCAGACTTGACTGAGCGACTGAACTAAACTGAGCTGAACTCCTGTACAGTGTTACGAACCTCTGTTCATAGTTCTTCAGGCACTCTATCAGATCTAATCCCTTGAATCTATTTGTCTCTTCCCCTTTATAATCATAAGGGATTTGATTTAGGTCATATCTGAGTGGTCTATTGGTTTTCCCTACTTTCTTCAATTTAAGTCTGAATTTGGCAATAAGGAGTTAATGATCTGTGCCACAGTCAGCTCCTGGTCTTGTTTTTGCTGACCATATAGAGCTTCCCCATGTTTGGCTGCAAAGAATATAATCAATCTGATTTTGGTATTGAGCATCTGGTGATGTACATGTGTAGAGTCATCTCTTGTGTTGTTGGAAGAAGGTGTTTGCTATGACCAATGGGTTCTCTTTGTAAAACTCTGTTAGCCTTTGCCCTGTTTCATTTTGTACTCCAAGTCCAAACTTGCCCTTTACTCCAGGTATCTCTTGACCACCTACTTCTGCATTCTAGTTCCCTATGGTGAAAAGGATATCTTTTTTTGTGTTAGTTCTAGAAGGTCTTGTTAGTCTTCATCGAACCGTTCAACTTCAGCTTCAGCATTAATGGTTGGGTCATAGACTTGGATTACTCTGCTGTTGAATGGTTTGTCTTGGAAACAAAGATCGTTCTGTTGCTTTTGAGATTGCACCCAAGTACTGCATTTCAGACTCTTCTGTTGACTATGAAGGCTACTTCATTTTTCCTAAGGAATTCTTACCCACATTATGAGATACAATGGTTATCTGAATTAAATTTGCTCATTCTGGTCCATTTTCGTTCACTGATTTCTAAAATGTCAATTTTCACTCTTGCCGTCTCCTGTTTGACTACTTGCAATTTACCTTGATTCATGGACCTAACATTCCAGGTTTCTATATAATCTTGTTCTTTACAGCATTGGACTTTAGCTTTATCACCAGAATCATCCACAACTGGGCATTGTTTTCACTTTGGCTCAGCCTCTTCATTCTTTCTGGAGCTATTTCTCCACTCTAGTAGCATACATATGTGGAAAAAGCCCCACTGTAAATTACCCACAGTTGAATGAATCTGGCCACAGCCAAGCAGAAAGGATGAAAACTGCTGATGAGATATTCCCATTCTTCACCCACTCGATGCAGTTTACAGTTTACCAGTCCAGTGAGCCCATTTCTCAGCACTCCTAAGACAAGTTGCCACTGCCAGAAAGAGACCTTAATTCCAATTGACATTTTGATGAAATTGTGATATTGTGCTTCACTGAAAACTTTATGATCAAACAGCTTCAGACTGAAATCCATTTGTGATGCCTTCTTTAAAGTGTTCATCATAATTCCAGAAAGTACAGCCAAAATTCTGCTTTGATATAGTTTCAGATCTTCACTAAAACAGTAGCTTATTCTACTTATATTGAAATTTCAGTGTTAAAGCAAATAATTCTGTTAACAGATACAAAGCTTCATGAAGTCATATCTTTCTTATGTAAGTCATAAGAAAGTCAGTTATGATATAATTTCTATAGTAAACATTAACAATGTCCACTTATCCTTGATACCAGTGCAGTTTGCCATTTCTGAACATGACTAAAAGGATGAAGTCAGTACGTAAACAGGCAAAAATGAGACAAACTGGTTTCCACTAATTTGTACTTTCGTCTCCTCTGAGCCGTATGTGCTGCGTGTGTGCTGTCACTACAGTCATGTCCAACTCTTTGCAAACTAATGGACTGTAGCCCACCAGGCTCCTCTGTCCATGGGATTCTCCAGGCAGGAACACTGGAGTGGGATGCCATGCCCTCCTCCAGGGGATCTTCCTGACCCAGGGATTGAACCTGTGTCTCTTATGTCTCCTGCATTGGCAGACAGGTTCTTTACTACTAGCACCACTTGGGAAGCCCTGTGAGCAGCATATTTGAATGCAAATATTTAAGATTTTGACTAGTAATTGCTAGAAAAAATTATATAATCCAGCCTTTATTTGTCACTCATCAATAAGATCCTTCTACCTAAAAGGTATTTTGTTGATTTAATTTCACTTATAGAAATAATGTGGTGGTTCAAACAGTAAAGAATCCACCTGCAATGTGGGAGACCTGGATTCAATTCCTGGGTTGGGAAGATCCCCTGGAGAAGGAAACGGCAACCCATTCCAATATTCTTGCCTGGGAAGTCCCACTGACAGAGGAGGCTGGCGGGCTACAGTCCATGGGGTCACAAAGAGTTGGACACAACTGAGTGACTAACACACACACACATAGAAATAATGTAAGGAAGTTATTTATAGTTCAAACTGCACACCCAAGTGCCAGGAAATATAGCTAGAAATATTAGTACAGAATGTCATTAGTAGTTAAGTCAAAAACTGTAAGCAAGTTAGGCTGGAAATACACATTAGGAGGCTACAAGTACTATAGTGCAGAGTCAGTTATGACTTTATGAAGATATAAATATGAAGTGTGAACTTGAATCCTTTGGAATTTATGAAGAAACAAAAAAAAAAAACTCAGGACTGATGTAAGGGTGTATGCATATTATCAAAATGACATGAAGATACATCATGCTTCTAAAGTGAGGAACTTCTTTTTCTTTTACAGTAACTTGTTGCTATTTCAGGTGAAATATGACTAAATGCTCTCCCACTTCCATGTCCTCAATTCCATGTTCTTCTCTTATTTCTGGGCTAGAGAGTGAGCACATTTCCCAGCCTCCCTTACATTCGGTTGTGGCAAGGTGATCAAAACCTGAACAATGTTATTTAAGTGAAAATTTTGTGCAATATTTTAGGCCCATCCCCAATACTCTCCTCAGGGACAGTCCTTCCTATGTCTTTTTCTCCCAGCTTTCTTGAATGGAGAAAACACCAAGCAATCGTCCAAAACCACATGTTAAATATGACCAACTTCTGATCAGCCTGATTCCTTGGATAACTACCTAGAGGAGTGTGCTCACGCATATCAGTACCCTTAAAGAACAATATTAAATGTACACTGAATTTGAGTCACTTTATGCTTTGGAACCTATTTGTCTACTCTGTCTAATGCAGAAACTGAAATTGAGATTGTGTAGATTTGTGTAGAAGCAATTAAATGTTGAGGAAACAGAACTAGGAAATCCATGTGACCTGCAGAGTTTGTGAAGAGTTTCATTTTCACTGGTTTCCAGCTTTCATGTAATTTTTTTTATCCAATTAATCATTAGAATATCTTTCATATAAACTCTCCTGTAGACTGATTTTTATGTCATGGAAAGTTAGCATAAATCAGGATAAGCATGATCCTCACATGATAAGGCTTATGTTCCACCAAGCAGACAGATGATTAAAAATAATAAGTAATTCTGATGTGGAAATGATTTATCTTAACATTTAGATAATGTTGTTACAATATCATAACAATATCATAATTAATAGAGTCATAGAAATTCAGTTGTTGAACAAGGTTATAAATTTATTTCCTATAGTGAAGCTTGCTATCAATCCTACTATATGTCAACACACTTTCTATTTCATCATTTTCCACAAGATTGTAATAAAACAGATCTTCTAGACATTTCCTATAATTATGACATAGACATCATAGATACCATTCTATCTATGCAGAAAGATCATTGAATTAAGCATCATTTTTTTTTTTTTTTTTACCATTCTTACACTGAATGTATTTTTAAGATTGGGAAAACCTAAGTCTTTTGTCTGAAGTTTAAAATGAATTTTTAGGTAACAAAATGGAGGAGAAGATTGGCAATTCAAAGGCCCAATTTTGGTTTTGGGGGAAACTGAGCAATTTTTTAAAAAATATTTATTTGGCTGGGCCGGGTGTTAGTTGCAGCATGCGGGATCTTCAGATCTTCCTTAAGCTATGTCAAATCTTTAGTTGTGGCTTGAGTGCTCTTAGTTGTGGCAGGCTAGATGTAGTTCACTGACCAGGGATGGAACCCAGGTCCTTTGCTTTGGGATCACAGAGTCCTAGCCACTGGACCACTAGGGAAGTCCTGAAAACTGAGTAATTTGACACCAGATCTCAACTTGAAAATAGGTCTTCTTAGTTTGAAACCTCTAAGAAATAATTTTCCTAACTGCATGTGAAATATAGCAGCTATGAAGACATCATGATTATTTTTTTTCCTTCATCCTTACTGTAGTATTTGATTTTTTTCCTAAATTTTTTTACTACTAGTAAAAATCACATATTCTTCAGTACAGTTAATTATACACATATATAAAATTTAATCTAAAAATATTTGTTACATTTGAATTTCACTGCAGGCATCTTTGCTAAGCACATTGTGGTACTAATTTCAGTGGAAAATAGAAATAATGTCCTGAGATAAGCTCAATTCTTAAAAAGACACAAATACAGATTATAAATACTTCATTTGAAGATAATAGCTTAGAATATACATGTGAAATACACATTGCTTCATAACCCTGAAATTATACAACATTTTGTAAAATTAGATTGTTTATCTGAAAAATATTGGTTAGTAGTATCATAATCTTATCATCAGTTTTATAATATTCATAAACACATATATACTTTTCATCATAAGCTTGAGTGAAAGACTTTGCATGTTAACCTTTGGAAATTACTCTGTTATATTCACATTAGAAAAAGCAGCAGAAAGTATAAAGTTTTATAAACACCATCAGCTTATATTTTGCTAGAAGACACATGATGTCCACCTATTTCTTTTCTCTCAGTCAGCACCTTAGCTGCCGCAGAAATGACAGAAATGCCTTTGTTAACTTCCTGTTCCCCCAAATCAGGATATATGAGTGGTTTGAAGGATAGAAGAATCCAAGAGCCTCAAAGAACAAAAAGACATGTTCCTTCTGCTGCCTTTTAAAACTCCAAATGGATCCCATTAGAGTCAGGAAATGAATGGCAAGCAAGAGAAAGGCTATCACAGTTTGCATGGCTTTTATATGTACTTTGGTGCTAGGATCTGGGGATCCTTTACCACTGAGCTGCATCTTCTTGAGATGTTTCCACAGGGAAACAATTAATAGCAGAAAACATGTCAGGGACATAGTAAAGGATATGAGGTTTCCTAGCATAAGCAGGGAGAAGGCAATGGCACCCCACTCCAGTGTTCTTGCCTGGAAAATCCCACGGATGGAGGAGCCTGGTGGGCTGCAGTCCATGGCGTCGCTAAGAGTCAGACATGACTGAGCGACTTCACTTTCACTTTTCACTTTCATGCATTGGAGAAGGAAATAGCAACCCACTTCAGTGTTCTTGCCTGGAGAATCCCAGGGACGGCGGAGCCTGGTGGGCTGCCGTCTATGTTGTCGCACAGAGTCGGACACGACTGAAGTGACTTAGCAGCAGCAGCATAAGCAGAGTCACGCGTGGAAGCCATAAACTGCTCCTCAATGTGGTCTTCCGAGGACTGTTTCCTTTGTATTCATTTGTCTGGATAGCCTCATCGTCTCATATCACTGCAACATGAAAAACCAAGAAGAATGAAGTTCCCAGAAGTACTGTGTGCAGTACACTTTTAACTCTCCACTTCAGGTGAAGAAAAATTAGGCTGGTGAAGAAAAATGGCTATCTTCAACAAATCGAATATACTGAGACTAATAGCAAGCCAGGTGCTATAATGGTTGCTTACTATCCAGGCAATATGAACAATAATTCTTTTACACTATATAGAACTGGATTCAACACAACTAAATACCAATTCATTAACATTACCCAGAGCAAAACAATTCTGCAGACTGCCAGAGCAGTGAGAATCCCATCAGCTGAGTAGATCTTTTGTCTCTTGACCCAGTCAATGCAGTTCACCAGTACTGTGAAGCTGTTCGCAAAATTTCCCAGGACAAATTCTGTTAATACAAGGATGGAAAAAATGGTCAATGGTAAAGTTATCATGTCTAGAAAAAAGCCTCGTCTAATATCACAGTTGTGATTCCTTCAGTAGTCTGACCTTAAATTCTTTGTGCAGCTGATTTCTGGATGGGCAGTGAAGTGCTCCTTTCTTTTAACTTCTGTGACCAATGCCAAGCAGGAAAGTACTAGCATATGCTAATAGAGGAGCTCACTGCTATCTTGATGAAATAATTGCTATTCCCTAACAGCGCAAATTGACTCCTCTTTATGCACTCTGTGTCCTTGCCATGGGATAGATTACTTCATAATTTTCTTTAACAGAGAGGTGAAATCTCATTTGTCAGCATGCAAATAAGGACATATTGTGTTGTAACTTTTCCCTGTTTAACCTCTCCATAATTTGTACTTAACAAATTTAGTTGTTAGTGAGTAAAATTTTAAAAACCAACACCTAGAATGTACAGAGAAAGCCTAAACTATTAGATGGAGCTCAATCATAACTAGGACCATCATCACAATGGATTTTTTTCCTAATACTGGATTTATGTAGAAAAAATTCAAGCTTTTCTTATCAAAACTATTCAAGATTTTCTGGGGAAACCGAAGAAGACCAAAACACCCTATAAGCTGGTTGCTGATAACTAGCACTTATATATAACTTTATTGCTTATAAGCTTATAAACACATTAACTCAACTAAACACACATCCATCTCACTGATGAAATTATTTTCCTATAATTTCCAAAACTGAAGTGAGTTGTGGGGAGGTCATCTGGTTGTAATCCCTTTTCCCAGTAGGCTTTTCCTTCCACCATTTAAAGCTGTCAAAAATAACTCTCATGCTTAGGTCTTTAATAAAGTTAATATATTAACTATTTAATATAGTTAATATTTAAATATTAATCTTTAAATAAAATATTAATTTCGTCAATATTTCTTGGGTACTTCAAAAGAACATGTGTTTTTCATTGCACATTCCAAACTTTTCCATATACGAATAATCAGTCTTATTTTTCTCATTTAATTCATTTTTGACTGCTGAAATTTTTTTAGGAAGAACAGATGTTGAAATCAGATGTACTTTTGGATTCTCTTGTTTCAGTTTTTATAGTAGAAGTTTTTCAGGAGAGGATCCTGGAGTCGGACTGACAGGATGGAAAATCCAGATTCCCTGCTACCGATCTCTGATTTTTTACTCTGTTTTAAAACTACTGTCTGCTTCAGTATACTCCTCAGCAAAATGCAGATAATAACGATATCCTCTTCCAGAGATTGTTACTTATTCATTTGATCCTGTGTCATTTGATACTTCACAGTTAAGCCGTTAGAACTTCCACTTATGAGTAGAAGAGAGCAAGTGCAAAAAGACAAGATTTTCTCCTACAATGACCAGGGTAAGGGGAATAAATTGCCAAATTACATTTTAAATTGATAAAAGAGCTGTACAAGGAAAGAGGACAACTGAACTAAAATCTGGAGTGAGGAGACTCTTTCCAGGTCAAGAGATTATCTGTATATTCAGGACAATCTCTATCAAATCCCACAAATCCTTGCAGAAAGCTGAAAAACTATTCTTAAAATGTATATGGAAATACAAAGCTCCCAGAAGAGACAAAGCAATTTTTTAAAAAAAGGAACATAATTAGACAATTGCAGTTCCTGATATCAAAGCTAACCACTAAATGACATCAATGAAAATAGAGTGGTACTTTCATGAAGACAGACATATGTAATAATGAGGCACAATTGAGAATCCATCTTAACATTTACATTCATGGGCAATTGATTTCAAAAAAGGTATCAAGGCAATCAAGGGAGAAATAACCTTTATTTTTCCAACAAATGAAGCTAGGACTTCATTAGATACCCACATTCATAAAGAGGCATTTATACCATTATTTCTTACCACATAAAGATTAAGTCTAAATTGATCTTAGACCTAACTACAAATGCTAGAACTACAAACTTTAGCAAAAAAAAAAAAAAAATAGCAGAGAACTTTTGTAAACTTGAGTTAGACCTTTTAGACATAACACCAGGAACATGATTCAGAAAATTCTAAACTAATCAATTAGAATGCACCAAAATTGAAAACATACTCCCCATGAATACTGCTCCCTGATTGTCATACCCTATATAATTCCCTCCACCTCAGTGTGGTGGCTCAGATGGTAAAGAATCTGCCTGCAGTGTGGGAGACCTGGGTTCAATCCCTGGGTTGGGAAGATACCTTGGAGAAGGAACTAGCAACCCATTCCAGTATTCTTGCCTGGAGAATCCCATGACAGAGGAGCCTGGCAGGATTGAGTTCATGGGATCACAAAGAGTGAGACTTAGTGACTAACATACACACACACACACACACAATGTGAAACAGACCTGCGACTTATAATTCTCTCCCCTTCAGTTTGACAAAGACTTTCTAACTTGCAGTATTTGGCAAGAATGAAGGGCTTTTGCAGTTGACTTCAGTTCAGTTGCTCATTCGTGTCCGACTCTGCCACCCCATGGACTGCAGCACACCAGGCCTTCCTGCCCATCACCAACTCCCAGAGTTTGAGTCGGTGATGCCATCCAATAATCTCATCCTCTGTCGGCCCCGTCTCCTCCAGCCTTCAATCTTTCCCAGCATCAGGGTCTTTTCAAATGAGTCAGCTTTTTGCATCAGGTGGCCAAAGTATTGGAGTTTCAGCTTCAACATCAGTCCTTCCAATGAATAATCAGGACTGATTTTCTTTAGGATGGACTGGTTGGATCTCCTCGAAGTCCAAGGTACTCTCAAGAGTCTTCTCCAATACCACAGTTCAAAAGCATCAATTTTTCGGTGCACAGTTATCTTTATAGTCCAACTCTCACATCCATGCATGACTAGTGGAAAAATCATAGCCTTGACTAGACAGACCTTTGTTGACAAAGTAATGTCTCTGCTTTTTAATATGCTGTTGCTGTCTAGGTTGGTCATAACTTTTCTTCCAAGGAGTAAGCGTCACTGCAGTCACCATCTGCAGTGATTTTGGAGCCCCCCAAAATAAAATCTCCCACTGTTTCTCCATCTATTTGCTTTGAAGTGATGGGACCGGATGCCATGATCTTAGTTTTCTGAATGTTGAGCTTTAAGCCACCTTTTTTACTCTCCTCTTTCACTTTCATCAAGAGGCTCTTTAGTTCTTCTTCACTTTCTGCCATACAAGTGGTGTCATCTGCATATCTGAGGTTATTGATATTTCTCTTGGCAATCTTGATTCCAGCTTGTGCTTCCTCCAGCCCAGTGTTTCTCATGATGTACTCTGCATATAGGTTCAATAAGTAGGGTGACAATATACAGCCTTGATGTACTCCTTTTCCTATTTGGAACCAGTCTGCTGTTCCATGTCCAGTTCTAACTGTTGCTTCCTGGCCTGCACACAGGTTTCTCAAGAAGCAGGTCAGGTGATCTGGTATTCCCATCTCTTTCACAATTTTCCACAGTTTATTGTGATCCACACAGTCAAAGGCTTTGGCATAGTCAATAAAGCAGAAATAGATGTTTTTCTGGAACTCTCTCCCTTTTTTGATGATCCAGTGGATGTTGGCAATTTGATCTCTGGTTCCTCTGCCTTTTCTAAATCCAGCTTGAACATCTGGAAGTTCGCGGTTCACATATTGCTGAAGCCTGGCTTGGAGAATTTTGAGCATTACTTTACTAGTGTGTGAGATGAGTACAACTGTGCGGTTGTTTGAACATTCTTTGGCATTGCCTTTTTGGGATTGGAATGAAAACTGACCTTTTCCAGACCTGTGGCCACTACTGAGTTTTCCAAATTTCCTGACATATTGAGTGCAGCACTATCACAGCATCAACTTTGAGGATTTGAAATAGCTCAACTAGAATTCCATCACCTCCACTAGCTTTGTTCATAGTGTTGCTTCCTAAGACCCACTTGAATTCACATTCCAGGATGTCTGCCTCTAGGTGAGTGATCACACCATTGTGATTATCTGGGTCATGAAGATCTTTTTTGTACAGTTCTTCTGTGTATTCTTGCCACTTCTTCTTAATATCTTCTGCTTCTGTTAGGTCCATACCATTTCCGTCCTTTATTGAGCCCATCTTTGCATGAAATTTTCCCTTAGTACCTTTCTTGAAGAGATCTCTAGTCTTTCCCATTCTATTGTTTTCCTCTATTTTTTGCATTGATCATTGAGGAAGGCTTTCTTATCTCTCTTTGCTATTCTTTGGAACTCTGCATTCAAATGGGTATATCTTTCCTTTTTTCCTTTGCTTTTCACTTCTCTTCTTTACACAGCTATTTGTAAGGCCTCCTCAGATAGCCATTTTGCTTTTTTACATTTCTTTTTCTTGGGGATGGTCTTGATCCCCGTCTCCTGTAGAATGTCATGAACCTCCATCCATAGGTCATCAGGCACTCTGCCTATCAGATCTAGTCTCTTAAATCTATTTCTCACTTCCACTGTATCATCAAAAGGGATTTGATTTAGGTGATACCTGAATGGTCTAGTGGTTTTCCCCACTTTCTTCAATTTAAGTCTGAATTTGGCAATAAGTTCATGATCTGAGCCACAGTCAGCTCCTGGTCTTGTTTTTGCTGACTGTATAGAGCTTCTCCATCTTTGGCTGCAAATATAATCAATCTGATTTTGGTGTTGGCCATCTGGTGATATCCATGTATAAAATCTTCTCTTGTATTGTTGGAAGAAGGTGTTTGTACTGCCCAGTGCCTTCTGGTCAACTGCTATGACCAGTTGGCAAAACTCTATTAGCCTTTGCCCTGCTTCATTCTGTACTCCAAGGCCAAATTTGCCTGTTACTCCAGGTGTTTCTTGACTTCCTACTTTTGCATTTCAGTCCCCTATAGTGAAAAGGACATCTTTTTTGGGTGTTAGTTCTAGAAGGTCTTGTAGGTCTTCATAGAACCGTTCAACTTCAGCTTCTTCAGCATTACTGGTAGGGGCATAGCCTTGGATTACCATGATATTGAATGGTTTGCCTTGGAAAGGAACAGAGATCACTCTGTCATTTTTGAGACTGCATTTCGGACTTTTTTGTTGACTACAATGGCTAATCCATTTCTCCTAAGGGATTCCTGCCCACAGTAGTAGATATAATGGTCATCTAAGTTAAATTCACCCATTCCAGTCCATTTTAGTTCACTGATTCCTAGAATGTCGACATTCACTCTTGCCATCCTGTTTGATCACTTCCAATTTGCCTTGATTCATGGACCTAACATTCCAGGTTCCTATGCAATATTGCTCTTTACAGCATCAGACCTTGCATCTATCACCAGTCACATCCATAACTTGGTGTTGTTTTTGCTTTGGCTCCATCCCTTCATTCTTTATGAAGTTATTTCTCCACTGATCTCCAGTAGCATATTGGGCACCTACTGACCTGAGGAGGTCATCTTTATGTGTCCTATCTTTTTGCCTTTTCACACCACCGTTATGGAAGAAAGTGAAGAAGAACTAAAGAGCCTCTTGATGAAAGTGAAAGAGGAGAGTGAAAAAGTTGACTTAAAGCTCGACGTTCAGAAAACTAAGATCATGGCATCCGGTCCCATCACTTCATGGCAAATAGATGGGGAAACAGAGGAAATAGTAGCTGACTTTATTTTCCTGGGCTCCAAAATCACTGCAGATGGTGATTGCAGCCATGAAATTAAAAGACACTTACTACTTGGAAAGAAAGTTATGACCAACCTAGACAGCATATTAAAAAGCAGAGACATTACTTTGTCAACAAAGGTCCGTCTAGTCAAGGCTATGGTTTTTCCAGTGGTCACGTGTGGATGTGAGAGTTGGACTATAAAGAAAGCTGAACACCAAAGAATTGATGCTCTTGAGCTATGGTGTTGGAGAAGATTCTTGGGAGTCCCTTGGACTGCAAGGAGATCCAACCAGTCCATCCTAAAGGAGATCAGTCCTGGGTGTTCATTGGAAGGACTGATGTTGAAGCTGAAACTCCAATACTTTGGCCACCTGATGCAAAGAGCTGACTCATTTGAAAAGACCCTGATGCTGGGAAAGATTGAGGGCAGGATGAGAAGGGGATGACAGAGGATGAGATAGTTGGATGGCATCACTGACTCGACGGACATGGGTTTCGGTGGACTCCTGCAGTTGGTGATGGACAGGAGGCCTGGTGTGCTGCCGTTCATGGGGTCACAAAGAGTTGGACATGAGACTGAACTGAACTGACTGTTCATGGTTTTCTCAACATAGTATAGAAAAGTCCTAGCCATAGCAATTAGGCTAGATAAAAAATAAAAAGTGCCCAAATTGAAAAGGAAGAAGCAAAACTGTCTTTATTTGCAAATGGCATATGTTAAAAAAAAAAAAAAAAAAAAACCTAAAAACTCCACACACAAAACAAGAACTGCTAGAACTAATAAATTCAGGAAACTTACAAGATATAAAATCAATATCCAAAATTCAGTTGCATTTCTGTACATTAACAATGAAACATCAGAAAGATTAGAAAAACAATCTCATTTATAACTGCATCAAAAAGAATAAAACACCTCAGAATAAATTTAACTAATCAGGTGAAAGATCTGTACACTGAAACCTGCAAGACATTCAAAGAAACTGAAGAAGGTGAAGAAAATAATAAGTAGAAAGCTATTCCATACTCATGGATTGGAAGAATTAATATTGTTAAAATATCCATACCACCCCAAGAGAGCTATAGATTGAATGCAAGCTCCATAAAAATTATGAGTTTAATTAAAATATTAAATAAATTAATTAATATAAGAATATTCTTATAAATTTATAATTTAAAATTTTTTATTTTTTTATTTTTATTAGTTGGAGGCTAATTACAATATTGTAGTGGTTTTTGCCATACATTGACATGGATCAGCCATGGATTTTCATGTGTTCCCCATCTTGAACCCCCCTCCCACCTCCCTCCCCACAAGAATGGTGGAAGAGAATGAGTCCACATAGATAGTCGATAGTTTTAGATAGTTGGAAGAGGAAGATTCAGGGATTTAATGATTTGTGTGACACTAATACCCACTATTGTTCTTTCAATTTTCAGAAAAGACAAATTTTACTTCTATACCAAAAATTTACATCTTCTCTTGGTTCTGAATTGTCATTATCTTACACTTCTCTTCAGTCTCCAAATCAGCATTTTATAAGTTTCCCTAAGTGAGCAGTAATAAGTTCCTTTAGGTGCTGTCTAGTTGATGGGTTGGTACTGGCCTAGCAAAATAGCAAAAGAAACTAGTTGGGGATACACAATTCAGCTTTACAAATTGCACAATGGCACGTTATTTGTACCAATCTTATCGTCAGTAGGCTGTACAAAAACAATAAATAAATAAATTGTGCTTTGAACAGTTGCTACAGTTATTCAGTGCAGGGTGAATTCTGAGATATTGAAAGAACGCTTTTCAGAACTAGACCATAATCTGAGCTATAATCAGAGTTACATGTCTGAATAACTCACGAATGTAGAGGTTGTGTATGAGGAAAAATACAGTGCTTACTAGTTAAAATAGATTACAGAAGTTACTGAAATGGGCATCACTTAAACACCAGAATACGGACGATCCATTAAGACGCTACCTTAAGGGTATTCGGGGCTTGGAAGTAAATGTTAATATTCCAAGCCTTCCCCTCCTAACCACATATTTCACAGGTGCCCATGAAGAAATGATAGAGGCCTTCATACCTAATCTGAACGTTTCATGGGTTTACATGAGGGAGAACTTGATATTTGCATATAATATGTACCTCCAGAAATAATAAACAATGTGTTTGCTTTATGTGTGTTAATTTCCGGCACTTGCAACTGAAATAGTCCTAATACATAGGAAATTCATTGCCTGAGATTGTGACCCTTTAAGTTTTAGTAGTATGTTGTGAATACAGAGACTCTGTGCCCTAATTGGCTTATTTAAACAGATAAATGTTATGAAATCGAACGGACCAGGCCAGAGCAGACTAACCCGAGCTTTAACGCAAGCTTTGGACGGGGCTCTAGGGCAAATTACAGAATTTTACTTAGTTTCTTTTCTTCATTTTAAAGTGAAACGAGTATCTGTAAGGCTGTGTGTAATTGCTGTATAAAATAACTGTGTGGCATATACGTAAACAAGTAACCCGTTCCGGAGCTACTAAGAGTTAAACTCTAAACGCTGAATGTCATTTTAAGCAGCAGACAGGAAGGGGCGGAGCGCCAGCCGCAACCCCAGCCCCACCGCGGCACAGAAACAAGTGGCGGCTGCGTAAAGCTGGAGTGCGCGCCCGGCGGCTGCTAAGCCCCCGGCCCCTCCAGGTCATCGCCATCAGTTGGGGGTCCTCGGGGTCTGCGATCACCCTCGGTTCCAGGCACCGCACCGGGCGAGCGGCAACTTCGCGTCCATGGCCACCGCGGCGGCTCCGTCATCTTTGGCCCTCAGGGCCTCGAGCCCGGCCAGCTCGTACGGGGTCTTCTGCAAGGGGCTTTCCCGCACCCTGCTCGCCTTCTTCGAGCTGGCCTGGCAGCTGCGCATGAACTTCCCGTATTTCTACATCGCGGGCTCAGTGGTTCTCAACATCCGCTTGCAGGTACATTTTTAGAGCCCTCGGGATGCCGCTGGCGTACCGGGCCTGCATTATGGCCGACTCCCAGGAGGCGCCGCGGCGTCGTGGAGCTCCGGGCGAGGAGTCCCTCTGTCTCGCGAGAGTGCTTGGTCTGCCTCCACCGCTGCCCTCTCGCCTCTCCGCCGTCTGCTCTCCTCCCAGCCCCTGAACTGGCACCGAGACCTCCCGAGTTTAGGAAGAGGAAATAACGCGATTCCGGGAACCGAGAACTTCAGTTAAGACCCACGACAATATTTAAGAAGCTGTGTATCCTTAAAAACGTGGCGAACAGGATGTATTATAACAACGGATGGCTATCAGAACTTTCAGGACAGACGTGTACAAGCTCATGGTCCGTGTTAAATTTCGGGAAATGAGACTGGGTTATAAACAGGATGAGTCAGAAGCTGACGCTCTTAAGGATATGCATGGAAGGCAAACATCTCTTCACTCCGCAAGAGAAAACTATGACGATCAGAAACTTTAAGTCAAAAAACAAACAAAAAAACGTTGTAAGAGAAACACATCCTGCAGATAACCAAACAGTGTAAAATACTGCAGGGTTTTGACAGAGGGTTGGAGTGTGAGAAGGTGGACTCAATTTCAGCGTCGCTGTAATTAGCATGTGGTTCAGAATCTTGGAGCCAAAGAAAAGGAAATCCAATGATAGCACAAAGCTTGGCCGTTTATTGAATAACATTAATTATAATGTAAATGCTGTTATGGTTTTCATCTTTCTAAGAGAATGCTTAATTACGGTTACAGAGTTGAGTGCCAATATTATCAGCCCTGATGGCATAAAAGTGCAATTTACAAGGTAGGATGATGGGGAGGGTGCCTGGAAAAGTAATGGTGTCTTTTAAAGTGGGAAGTTGACAGGTAGACTCTGTTGTCAGTGGGGGAAGAGGTCATTTTATTTTACTTAAAGAGTAATGATAAAGTTGCTAAAATATAACCATATGAAAGAGAGAAGGGAGAACAGCATGAGGTCAACAAGAAATGCCTAAAGATGATAGTTAAGGTGGAATGTCTCAGAAAGAAAAACGGATACATTATCATGTGTTTATAAATATTGGGTCAAGAGGTTTTTAGGTTTTAAAGAGTCTGGAGACGAATTAGTGGTCTGCATATTTTTTTCTAATTAAGGAAGCAAAATTGAGGCAATTATGAGCCTCAGGAAAAATAAAAGTTTTCAGCAGTTACACTGCATTAACTCAACTGTGAATACTCAACATCATAGTCATCATATAAATTCAATCATATTTATGTAAACAATACAAATAACAAATTATTAGATAACCCTAGGAGAATTGGAAAGGAGTGTATATGTAATGGAGAATACATCAAGATCTGATACAGAAATGTCGATTTAAAAAAAGCAGTATAACTTGTCACTTAGAAGTACAATAACAAATAGCTAAAGACTTAAAATTGGTAGTCTCTGGTGAAGGAAAATCAGGGATGGGCAGAGAAAAAATGGAGAATTTCTGTTTTTTACTACTGGCTAACAGTAACTGTTTTTTCTTAGCCCTGTGTGTATGTGTATATCAGCCAAACCTCTGTTAAAATACAAACTAATTTTGTGGTCCAGGTGAACCCAACAGTCTGCCTAAATCCCTGTTTTCTCAAGCCTATTAAATGAGAGTAAACATACCCAATGGATAGGTCAGTCCGAGAGTTAAAAATAAGCCTGCCTTAGTGCTTGATAAATACACAATAAAAGTATTTGTTTTTATAGAATATCTCATTAACTTGTGAATAAACGTTAAAACTCTGTGGAGTGCTTGCTTTACCAGTGGAAGGTTTTAGTACTGAAAGATATTTGTAGCTTACTGACAGTAGGGTAGCAGGAAGCCCTTCCAGAAAGATATTAGGTGAGACATTTGAGCAGAAAGGGACAGTCATTCGTGAAGGTAAAGATTGAAACTGTAATGTTCTGTATTCCACATTTCACTAATTGTGTCCAGCAAACAAGTGTACTCTAGAGTTGTAAAATACGTGCCCCCTTCAGCAACATGTCTGGCTTTGAGTAATTGTTCTGCCTACCCTTCATTCCTTGTCTCCAGCTGAACTGGAGCACAACTTCCTCTTTCTTCTTAGAGTTTCAGGGCCGAACTTGGACATCACTTTTTCCACTAAGTTTTTCCCAGATGCTCCTGATCATGTTACAGTTCATTTCTTTTAGTCCATCTAAAAGGCTGTGTTAGTATCAACCTATGCCAGTATCATAGGCTTCTTTATTCATTCTTAATTGTGCATTAATTAGTGTATGTAGTTTTTTTGTTTTTGTTTTTTTAATGTTCAAGAAGACAGGCTTCCTATACTATAATCTCTTCCCTTGGTAATTATATGTTGCTATGAAAGTACAGGGACTAAAACATCTTAGTCTAAACTGTCAGAAATGTAATTAGATCAGTGAAATAATTCAGTAATGCCAATGGGCTGGCAAATGGTGGACAACACTATTTCATAGAGGCACTAATATCCCAGTTTGTAACACATAAGAATGTGGCTGCCATTAGCCCTGGAATGGTGACATACAGGAATACTCCATTTGGGTGGCTCAAGAACATAAGCTTTCCTCAGCCTTTTCTCTTCTGCTGCCCTGAAGAAGGGCTTCCCAGGTGGTTCAGTGTTAAAGAATCCGCCTGGCAGTGGAGACACAGGTTCAGTCCCTGGGACTGTCCCCTGAAAGAGGAAATGGCAACTCCAGTATCCTTGCCTGGGAAATCCCATGGACAGAGGAGCCTGTCAGTAGCAGAAGAGTTGGACATGACTTAGTGACTAAACAGTAACACTGAAGACAGTAAAGTACTTTAACAGATTTATTAGTATATCATCCAACTAGATTAGAAGCTCTGTGAAGGAAGATACTATATCCTGTCGAATTTTACAGCTAATACTGTCAGGTGTATAGTAGGAATTGAATGAAAGCTCTGTGATTTACCACTTATTCTTTTTTTAATTTATTTTTAATTGAAGGATAATTGCTTTACAGTATTGTGTTGGTTTCTACCAAACATCACCATGAATCAGTCATAGGTCTCCACTTATTCTTAACAATTGCTCTTAAAATCAGATATCTGTTTTTCTTCCTATGTATTACAGCTCAGTGAAGTTTCCCACAGAAGAAAACAAGATTTTTGCCTTAGCTATTAACCACTTACTATTCCACTTTACAAGTAATTTTATTCCTCCCAGCATCCATGAAGCCAAAGATTTTGTCTGTTACTCTGTCTCCAGCCTAGAGCTTTGCCTAATGTGAGTAGATAAATAGTGTTGAATGAATGCCAAATTTGTTGATTTTCCTACACCTAATCAGCAGTCAATAAAAGAAATAAGGATATATGTGTCCCTGTTACTAAAGGAATCTATATTGCCCATAATTAAGTTTTTACAGGCCATGGTGAATATTATTTTGCCCAGAGAGCTCTCAAACTTCAAGAAGCAAAAAGGTGGCATAATTCTGATCAATAAAGGAAAAAACTTGTTTATGCAGTGTAGCTGAAAAAAATTCTAGGGAGTGGAGACTGTTAAAATTTAACTATAAAGGGGGACATGATGATCATAGTAAACACATAACCTAATTGATTACTTGGCTAAAAAAGCATAGCATCACTATCAATATTTTTTAAATTTATTAACATTTTTTAAAATTTTATTGAGCTTTTAATACCAGAAACCATGAAAACTTATTTACTTATATGGTCATAATCCTTGTGTGTACCCTATGAGGAAGATACTTTCACCATCATTTTTCAGATAAGGAAACTAGGATTTAGTGAGGTTGAGTATGTTTCCAAGGTCATAGTAACTGGCCAAACTACAAGTGAATCTCAAGTTTATCCCTAAAGATACATTTGATAAGGAATTCTTTTTTTTTTTTAACTATAAGTAATTATTTTCATTGGAAAAGACCCTAATGCTGGGAAAGATTGAGGGCAGGAGAAGGGACAGCAGAGAATGAGGTGGTTGGATAGCATTACTGACTCAGTGGACATGAGTTTGAGCAAACTGGGAAATTGTGAAAGATAGGGGAGCCTGGTGTGCTGCAGTCCATGGGGTGGCCAAGAGTTGGACATGACTTACTGACTGAACAACAACAGCAATTTTGAATAATCCCATTGCTTTTCTCATATTCTCAAACAAAAGTATTACCTAAGTAATACTTCAGGCCATCTTTTTAAAAATATAATTATTGAGGGCCTTTTGTATTAGAATATATTTAACATTATTTGAGAGCTTCCCTTGTGGCTCAACTGGTAAAGAATCTGCCTGCAATGCGAGAGACCTTGGTTCAATCCCTGGGTTGGGAAGATACCCTGGAGAAGGGAAAGGTTACCCACTCCAGTATTCTGGCCTGGAGAATTCCATGGACAGTAGTTCATGGGGTCACAAAGAGTCGGACACGACTGAGCTACTTTCACTAATAATATTTGATTGGCTCAGATGGTAAAGAGTATGCCTGCAATGTGGGAGACCCAGGTTCTATCTCTGCTTGGAAAGATCCCCTGGAGAAGGGAATGGCAACCCACTTCAGTATTCTTGCCTGGAAATATGGGGTCATAAATAGTTGGACACAATTTAGCAACTGAACAATAACAACAATTTTGAATAATCCCATTGCTTTTCTCAGATTCTCAAACAAAAGTATAACCTAAATAATATTTGAGGATATCTTTTTAAAATATAATTGTTGAGGGTCTTTTGTATTAGAATATATTTAACATTATTTGATAGGGCTTCCATGCTGGCCCAGGCATTAAAGAATCTGTCTGCAATGTGGGAGACCCGAGTGTGATCCCTGGGTCAGGAAAATCCCCTAGAGAAGGAAATGGCAACCCACTCCAGTATTCTTGCCTGGGAAATCCCATGGAGAGAGGAGCCTGTGGGCTACAGTCCATGGGGTCACAAAGAGTCGGGCACAACTGGAAGACTAACACTTTGACTTTTGAACATTATTTGATAAGTAAATTCAAGTGTTTTATACTCTGATGCCTAGAGCCATTTGGCCTATTTGTGGAGAAGAGGGGTGAAGATGATGGAAGAGATAGAGGAAAGGACATTTCCCCTAGGATGGAAAGGAAACACTTTCCTTCCCATGATGTAGTAGAGATCAGTTAAAAACAAATTTTGAAGCTGAATCATCAGTGTCCTAAGAAAACCTAACTATAATTTCCTGTTAATGGGGACTTGTCCTGTTTTAATGGGGACTTTTCCTGGTGCATCAGTAGTAGTTGATAGAGTCAAGAAAAAAATAGGACTTATACATGGAGACATACAGGGGGTGGCAGAATAGAAAGCTTATGAATATAGGGACAAAAGAAGGAGAGGGAAGTCCTAATGCCTGGAAGGTAGTCTAAGGAGATTTGAAATGCTCCAAACAACTGGACCAAGAAAAGAACCCCTGCAATAACTGTCAGAATTTTCAACACTTGGGCTGGATTGAGTCACATCAAGTCTACTTTTTGAATTACCCTGAGTGTGGGAACTACCTGGAAATTTCAACAAGAGCCCTTGATGTTTCCCAGCAGGGTTTCTACCAGATCAGGTCATGAATCTTTTTGCAACTGAAGCCAACTCCTCCCCACTTCTGCTTCTCACTAATAGGGATCTCAGCATTGCTCTCAGAGGAGCTGAAAGGCCGAAGGACATTCCTGAGTGCCTACAACTAAGGACGAAACAATGGAATTCTTACAAAGTATATCAGAGGGCACTCCTGCCAGTTTCTGTCCTAATTAGGGATCTACAGAGAGCATTAGAAATTCCTGGTCATCCTTAATGGCTTTCAAGCACCAAGTGAGTTTATTCACAGCAAGATGGGTGAAGTGCCATCAGTGAACAATAAGGAGGAATAGAGGCCTTTCACATATTGAGTGAGGGAGAGTGGGTACACTTTTTCATGCCAATCAAAATGAGGAAAAATAAATCATCACACCACCAAAAAGCAAAAGCCACTAAGGAAATGCTGTACTAAGAACATCTGACTCTGAAATCATTGGCATGGTAGTATAGATTGTGTCCAGCTGATAAAGAAACAAAAAAGATGTTTAAAAAAAAAAAAAAAACGTTTAAAAGTCTATTTTAGCTTTTTAACTGATAAGAAAAAACATCTCAAACCGCAGTCAAAGAGGAATACAATTAATAGAAGCCTTAAAATTTAGGGGTTAGGCTAAATCTATATAGAAGGAAAAGAAGATATTTTAAAACTCATTTAAACTTGTGACTAAGAAATAGAGGTACTAATATACAAGTTAAGATAGTGCCTTAGTCTTCTGAAACAGTATCTATGTTGGTATCCCTCCAAAATTGAAATAACCCATCTATCACCTGTGCTTTTCTTCCCTCCAAAAATATATAGTCTAACTTTTTTTAAATTGACCAATTTTTTAGATGAAGGTTTGTTACAGGCAGTCCAGCCCAAAGCATAGATCTCTTTACACAGCACTAACCAAGGTCACAGTGGGTGGACTGTGGAAGAATGGGTTTTGCAGGTGTCCCTCTGGTTTCTGTATTTCAGTTTGAAAGTTATAAAAGTCTCTGGCTCAAAGGACCTGAGATTTAACCAACAGCAGCAGACGAAATACCTGAACAATCAGAGATTCAGCATTGTCACATTCTGTATTAATCTGTGTAGATGGGATCTCTCAATAAAGTTCAAGACAGCATGACTTAAACACTAAAATACCTTTTCAGTTTAAGTTCTAGCTTAGTTTGACATTGGGGGCTTCCTTGGTAACTCAGCTGATAAAGAATCTGCTTGCAATGCAGGAGACCCCTGTTCAGTTCCTGGGTCAGGGAGATCCTCTGGAGAAGGCATCAGTTACCCACTCCAGTATTCTTGGGCTTCTCTAGTGGCTCAGCTGGTAAAGAATCCACCTGCAGTGTGGGAGACCTGGGTTCGATCCCTGGGTTGGGAAGATCCGCTGGTGAAGGGAACGGCTACCACCTTCAGTATTCTGGCCTGGAGAATTCCTGAACTGTATAGTCCATGGGGTCGCAAAGAGTCGGACACCACCGAGCAACCTTCACTTTCACTTGATACCAGAAACAGCCTATGTGCAACACTCCTGATCTTAGGTGTGGGCAAACAAAACAAAACAAAAAACCAAAATTCTCTACACCAAGACTATAAAAAGTTTATTTTGGAGGGAAGTGATCAGCAGGCAAACATTGACAATCATTTTATATGATTGTCATTTAAACCATTGACAATCCCAATAATTTGGTTCCAGTATAGGATCCAGCACTCTCCAAATTGCATGAGACCAGCTCTGAATGTGATACTAGTAGCTTTTCTTGGGTCAAGGCTGGGGTCGCTAATGCAGGCTGTGCTGTGGAAAGGAGGGGCAAAGAGTTGTGTTTTGTTTTTAATTTTTTGGACTATAATTGGTTTACAGCATTGCATTCATTTCTGCTGTACAACAAAGTGAGTCAGCTGTAATGTTTATAATGTATTTCCTCTTTTTTAAATTTCCTTCCCCTTTTTTGATTTCCTCTCCTTTGGTGATATATAGGTTGCCACAGAGCATTTACTGGAGTTCCCTGTGATATCCCATAGGTTCTTGTTATCTGTTTTATAAATGTGTGTGTACTAGTCTCTCAGTTGTGTCTGACTCTTTGCGACTGCATGGACTGTAGCCCGCCAGGCTCCTCTGTCCTTGAAATTCTTCAAACAAGAAAACTGGAGTGGGTTGCCGTTCCCTTCTCCAGAGGATCTTTCTGACCCAGGGATGGAACCCAGGTCTCCTGCATTGCAGGTGGATTCTTGTACCATCTGAACCATCAGGGAAGACCATTTTATACATAGTAGTGTGTATATGTCAAGCCCAATCTTCCAGTTCATCCCACCCTACTCCCCGCTTGATATCCATTTGTTGTTCTCTACATTGAGAGGCACAGAGTTTAATCTCTAAATGCCAGTTTAATAGGGAGAAGACATGAAATACATTGGTAGCCACTGTCTGACCTATTCTCCAGGCTTCATCTTTATAGTCATTTTTCTGCACGCCTATTATTTGAAATAGGCTCCTACTTCTTACAGCTTATCTCTCCAAGATTCGTACATGAGAAGGGAGGATTTAATCTTAATGAGACATTTGCTGTTAAATCACTTCATAAGCATCAAGGGCTATGCATAGTGGCTTGAATCTATTTTTTAATCTTAGTCATTAAAGAAAAGTTTAGTAACACTGAAATGCAAATCTAAAAAACTAAAACTTCTCGTAAGTACAAAGGAATTTTTAGCTTTTTTACTGAAAGGGATTCTAAATCAAATTATCCTCCATATTGAATTTAAATATAACCTGTATAATTAGAATTTCACCTTTCCTAAAACAAGGTAATCCCAGTGACAATCATTAGGAAATTTAAGCTTTCTTTCACTTTTATTGAAATCTAATTGACACAGCACTCGGTAAGTTTAAGGTATACACATAACAATCTAACTTACATATATTGCAAAATGATTACCACAATAAGTTAGTTAACATCCATCATCTAGTAAGAATACCAAAAAAAAAAAAAAATATTTTCTCCTGTGATGAAAACTTTTGTAATCTACTCTCTAAACAACTTTCAAATTTACCATACAACAGTGTTAATTATAGTTATCATTTTATACATTACTTTCTACTTATTTATCTTACAACTATAAGTTTGTACGTTTTGACCATCTTCCTCTACTTCCCCCACCCAGGAGACTTCTTATATAGTGTCTAACATAATGAATGCAGCTTAGAAATCTAAATCTTTATAGACCTGCGTATACATGTATCATCATCTCATCACCCTTAAGATCAGAGCACACCATAGCTCAGCTCCCTGGAGTAAGGGTACAGTTAACAAAGCCCTTACGGTTCTTACAGTCTTCCTAGTGTCGTCAGACCTGACCTACTGCTCCATCAAAATTAACTTATAACCACATAGTTTCATATAGTTCATAAATATTTTCAACATTTATTTTGTAGTTTGCTGGGGGAGTGTTTTGCTTCTACCACTTAAAATTTATGGCAATTCTAGCAAAGATTTCTTCTTATGGTTTTTGGGAGGGTTTCCCAGGTGGCCCAGTAGTAAAGAATCTGCCAGCAAATGCAGCAGACACAGGAAACTTGGTTTTGATCCTTGAGTCAGGAAGAATCTATAGAGTAGGAAATGGCAGCCCACTCCAATATTCTTGCCTGGAAAATTCCATGGACAGAGGAAACTGGTGAGTTATAGTCCATAGAGCCACCAAGAGTCAGACATCACTGAGCAACTGAGCACCACCACCAATGTCATTAGGAAGCATGAACTTGCCACCTGCTGGTCTTAAGATGCATATACATTTTCAGCTGCTTTTATTTTATTTTAGTTATTATAAACATCAATTCAGCACTATATATATATAGTATATATATACACATAAAAACACACACACACACACACACACACACACACACCCATAAACATGTCCGAAAATTCTACAAATAGGTGACATTCTCTTGTAAATTTCCCTTTCTGTTTTTACCCCTGGTGAATTGTTTCTGTTCTCTTTGACAAGGGACATTATTGTTCATACAATGCTTACACACACACACACACACACACACACACACATACACAAATTTGATATCAAAGTATGATCTTGATCCATGTAAAGTAGATGTAAAAATATTAAGTAGACATAAAAGTATTATTATACACTTAGGATAATTATGCAGTCTCTTTTTATAGGTTCAGTTAATTTTTTTCTTATTCTACAAAGTACTGGCTAGTCTAGCTTGGATTCCTAATAATAGTCTGCTCCTTTTTCTAAAAGCTATGTTGGCCAAGTCAGCTACAAAATGACACTTGCCACCTATCCTCCTTAAGGATTAAATCATCTACTGTTGCAGCTGCTGATTTTTGAGACTCCCTAAAGGAGTTCAGGGTGGAGAATAGATATAAGGTACCCTGAGCTCAGGGAAAAACTGGCAGAACAGGTCTTCAGATAGTTAGATATTTTCAGGAGACAACTTTGTGAGAGCCTAGTACTTGTATCTCCTCATATCTAAAAAGCACTGAAGTCCGTCATGGTGACAACTGCTCTTTGTGACTAGCAGAAACATTCTGTGCAAAAACCTGCTTGATTGCATATATTGCCCCTTTACCAAAATCACCTTTATACTGACTTTCTCCCCTGCCTCTTTGGAACACTCTCTCGGAGCTACCTGAGGTGCTGAATCCAGGGCTGCTGTCCTCATTTTGCCCTAAGAAAAACTTAACTTGCAAAATTCACACTGTGCATTTTTTTAAGTCGACAGCCATTTTAAGGTTCTGTGCTTCCAACATTTTTAGCCCTTCATTTATCTATTTTTTTTTATAATTTAACTTCTTTATTTTCCATTTGGGGCTTTCTTGGTCTTCATTGCTGTGCAGGCTTTACCCTGGTGCAGAGAGTGGGCTTCTCCTTGTGGTGTCTTCTCTTGTTGCAGAGCACGGGCTGTAGGGCACACAGGCTTCCGCAGTTGCAGCACATGGGTTCAGTAGTTGTGGGTTCCAGGCTCCAGGGCACAGGCTCAATAGTTGTGTGCAAGGGCCCAGTTGCTCCATGACATGTGGGGCCTTCCCAAGTCAGAGACTGAACCCGTGTCTCCTGCATTGGCAGGCAGACTCTCCACCACTGAGTCACCAGGGAAGCCCCTTTGATTTATTTTTAGCTTAATATTATACAAATATTTCACATGCTCTACCTTGGAAAGGATGGGCATGTTCAAATGATCGTGTATTTGTCCTTATATATTCTGTGGTAAACATATACCAACATATATAAAATGAATGCATATTGCATTATATATTTTATATTTATATTGCTCAAATATTTTTCGATTAGTAGAAACTGTTAAGATGACCATGAGGCTTGCTTTTTAAAAAAATCGATTTACCTCTGTGAGTAGATTGTTAGTTTATAGGCCGTTCTAGGAAAAGTTTCTGATGCTCAGTGGAATTTAAAGGAATAAAGTGACAAAAACAGAAATTAAAATGTATCTTTACTGTATCTTGATTAATTCAGTGCTTTTGGAATATAGAAAATTCTGGATAAATCTATGAAGCTAAAGATTTCACTCTTTTTGGGTGGCAGTTAAGATACCACAGCAGTCCTATGGCACTTTGTCTCAGCTTGCTATTTCCCAAAATTAGGATAAAGGAGTGACTTGAAGGAAAAACAGTCGAAGTTAACACAACCACCAATCTGACCAGATGTCCCTGCAGTTTAAGGAAAACCCAATCTGTTAATAGGATGGAAGAAACATGAATGATGAAGAGGAAGAGGAAAGACATCACCATTTTCATGGCTCTTTTATGGGCCTCTGTGCTGAGATCCTTTGAGCTGGGGTTGAGCTGCAAATTCCTGATGTGTCTCATCAAGGAGAGAAATAAGAGGAGCAGTGAGGTCAGGGACAGAAGAAAGGGGATTAAGTTGATGAAGTTAAAAGCAATCAAATGGTGAAGATAATGAGTTTCACTTACATCTGAGGACCACGTTGAGTTTCTTGCATATATTTTGTAGCCACTAGTCCAGACACTATTAAACATATCTATTAATTTGAAGTTCAAAAACAGTAAGGACAAAGACCCCAAGAGAAGCACCAGTACCACACTACGAATTCGCCACTGCAGCCAAGTGAAGCAGCGGTGGGAGAAGCTGGCTACTTTAAAGAAGTAGAAAACACTTAGACAGGTGGCAAACCAGGTAGCTAGGTGATTAGACAATGTCCAAAAAATACTAACAACTTTTGTTAGTTTATCAATGGCATATAGGTGTGGCCATAGTACCAATAAAAATGAATCACATAGTATTACCCAAAGTTGACTGATTCTGGAGATAGCCAGGCCTGTGAGGATGCAGTCAGCTGATGAGAGCTTTTGTCTCTTCACCAGGTCGATGCAGTTAACTAGTACAATGAACCCATTCCCCAACATTCCAATCACGAATCCTCCTATTGTTGCTACCAGAAAAGTATTTTCAATTCCAGATGGCATTTCTCTAGAAAGAATCCAGAAAGCTGATACTATTTATCAGTGATTTCTTTTTGTTGTTGTTGCTGTCCAAGTGTTGTAGAATGATACCCAGTTTGATCCTTTTCAAAAATGCTTAATGAAACTCAGATACCATCTCACATATCTTCATAAAGATCTTTCTCTTATTCCAACCTTTTATTCCTGGTAGTTCTGAAATTTATGCAAGGAGATCCACTCCCGTAGCTCTAAATGGAAAACTTGAACATTGCTTTCAATCGGCTACTGATTTCCAGATAAAACAGTAAATGTTCACACTCATCATTGGTGCTGGCAGCAATTTTCCACTTGTGGAGACATCTGGAAAGGAAAGTCAGGTATGCAAACATGCAAATGTGAGACAGATTTCTTTACATTTTTTACATTTCTTTACATTTGTACTTCCTTTCTCAACCAAAACTCGATACCATTTGGATTCAAGTTTCTTAATTTTCATAGTATTCTCAGAAAATAACCTCTGAAATAGAAGCATTATTCATCGATTTCATTTAATAAAATCCATAACATTTCAGATACTGTTACAGATGAAATAAACCTAATAAAGAGAAGCAATATTAGGACCTCACAGAGTCATGGAAAAAGTCAGTTTAAATAAACTATTACTGTTGAATAAGACAAAAATTTGATCAAAATATAATTGCAACACTGAGGATGATGCTACAAAATCTATAGTTGATAGTTAATTATCACTTCCTTAGGACAAAGACAACTGGCTTAGGGTTTGAAGCATTTTAAGATTTCTTGAAGATAGATTAAAAGGGAAGTGATCTTCCAGAATAATGTGAAAAGGTACCAAAATCATACCTCTATCTGAGCTCCTACTGTGAATTTTTGAACTTTGTTTCCAGTGAACTACTGCCCATTTGATTCTGAATTAGCAATTATTAACTGAGAGGTAAAAATACTAAGCAAAAAGGCAAAAGAAAAAAAAGCAGGAGATGGATGAATAGGAGGGAGTTTCTCCTTTTCATTAATTCTGCTTTTGATAAAATTCTTCATCTCATAAAAAATTGATTTACAAGCAAAATGTATTTTCACTTCAACAAACAGGTAACTAATACAATGGTTTTTGAACTTGACTGTAAACTGCAGTTATGTCATATATATATGCATATGAGCTAGTCCTTTGGACTGCAAGAATATCAGTTAATACTAAAGGAAATCAACCCTGAGTATTCGTTGGAAGAACTGATGCTGAAGCTGAAGCTCCAATACTTTGGCCACCTTTGGCAACTCATTGGGAAGGCCCTCATCTGGGACAGATTGAAGGAAAAAGAGAAGAGGGTGGTAGAGGATGAGATGGTTAGATAGCATCATGAACTCAATGGTCATGAACTTGAGCAAACTCTGGGAATTAAGGAGGACAGAGGGACCTGGCTTGCTGCAGTCCATGGGGTGGCAAAGAGTGAGACATGACTGAGCAACTGAGCACCATCACCAATATCGTTCAGTTCAGTTCAGTTCAGTTCAGTTCAGTTGCTCACTCGTATCTGACTTCTTGTGACTCTATGGACTGCAGCCAACAGGCTTCCCTGTCAAATCACCGACTCCTGGAGCTTGCTCAAACTCCTGTCCATTGAGTCGTTGATGCCATCCAACCATCTCATCCTCTGTCGTCCCCTTCTCCTCCTGCCTTCAATCTTTCCCAGCATCAGGGTCTTTCCAAGAGAGTCAGTTCTTTGATTCAGGTGGCCAAAGGATTGGAGCTTCAGCATGAGTCCTTCCAATGAATACTCAGGACTGATTTCCTTTATGAGGGACTGGTTGGATGTCCTTGCTATTCAAGGGACTCTCAAGAGTCTTCTCCAACACCACAGTTAAAAAGCATCAATTCCTTGGCGCCCAGCTTTCTTTATAGTTCAACTCTCACATCCATACTTGACTCTGGAAAAACCATAGCTTTGACTAGATGGACCTTAGTTGGCAAAGTAATGTCTCTGATTTTTAATATTATGCCTAGATTGGTCATAACTATTCTTCCAAGGAGCAAATGTCTTTCAATTTCATGGTTGCAGTCACCATCTGCAGCCAAAGTAATAAAGTCTGTCACTGTTTCCATTGTTTCCCCATTTATTTGCCATGAAATGATGAGACCAGATGCCATGATCTTAGTTTTATGAATGTTGAGCTTTAAGCCAAATTTTTCATTCTCCTCTTATCAAGAGGCTCTTTAGTTCCTCTTCACTTTCTGCCATAAGGGTGGTGTCATCTGCATATCTGAGGTAATTGATGTTTCTCCTGGCAATCTTGATTCTAGCCTGTGCTTCATCCAGCCCGGCATTTCTCATGATGTACTCTGCATATAAGTTAAATAAACAGGCTTAAAATATACAGCCTTGATGTACTCTTTCCCCAATTTGGAACCAGTATGCTGTTGTATGTTGGGTTGTAACTGTTGCTTCTTGACCTGCATACAGTTTCTCAGGAGGCAGGGCACGTGGTCTGATATTCCCATCTCTTGAAGCGTTTTCCACAGTTTGTTGTGATTCACATAGTCAAAGGCTTTGGCATAGTCAATAAAGTAGTAGGTGTTTTTCTGGAGCTCTCTCACTTTTTAGATGATCAGGTGTTGACAATTTGATCTCTGGTTCCTCTGCCTTTTCTAAATCCAGCTTGAACATCTGGAAGTTCACATTTCACATACTGTTGAAGCCTATCTTGAAGAATTTTGAGCATTACTTTGCTAGCATGTGAGGTGAGTTCAACAATGCAGTAGTTTGAACATTCTTTGGCATTGCCTTTCTGTGGGATTGGAATGAACACTGACCTTTTCCAGTCCTGTGGCCACTGCTGAGTTTTTCAATTTGCTGGCATTTTGAGTGCAGCACTTTCACAGCATCATCTCTTAGGATCTAAAATAGCTCAACTGGAATTCCATGACCTCCACTAGCTTTGTACATAGTGATGCTTCCTAAGGTCCACTTAATTGATTATATTCTTTGTAGCCCAAGATGGAGAAGCTCTTTACAGTCAGCAAAAACAAGACCGGGAGTGGACTGTGGCTCAGATCATCAACTCCTTATTGCCAAATTCAGACTTAAATTGAAGAAAGTAGGGAAAACCACTAGACCATTCAGGTATGACCTAAATCAAATTCCTTACAATTATACAGTGGACATGACAAATAGATTCAAGTGATTATATCTGATAGAGTGCCTAAAGAACAATATATGGAGATTTATGACATTGTACAGGGGGCAGTGATCAAGACCATCCCCTAGAAAAAGAAATGCAAAAAAACTGTCTGAGGAGGTCTTCCAAATAACTGAGAAAGAAAGAGAAGCTAAAGGCAAAGGAGAAAAGGAAGGATATACCCATTTGAATGAAGAGTTCCAAAGAAGAGCAAGGAAAGGAAAAAAAGCCTTCCTCGGTGATCAGTGCAAAGAAATAGAGGAAAACAATAGAATGGGAAGGACTAGAGATCTTTTCAAGAAAATCAGAGATACCAGAGAACATTTCATGCAGTGATGGGCCAATAAAGGACATAAATGGTATGGACCTAACAGAAGCAGAAGATATTAAGAAGAGGTGGCAAGAATACACAGAGGAACTATACAAAAAAAATCATGACTTATTTAACCATGATGGTATGATCACTAACCTAGAACCAGACATGCTGAAATGGAAAGTTAAATAGGTCTTAGGAAGAATCACTATGAACAAAGCTAATGGAGGGGATGGAATTCCAGTTGAGCTATTTCAAATTCTGTAAGATGATGCTGTTAAGTACTGCACTCAATATGCCAGCAAATTTGGAAAACACAGCAGTGGCCACAGGACTGGTAAAGGTCAGTTTTCATTCTAACCCCAAGAAAGGCAATGCCAAAGAATGTTCAAAGTACCACCCAGTTGCACTCACCTCACATGCTAGCAATATAATGATCAAAATTCTCCAAGCCAGGCTCCAACAGTATGTGAACCATTAACTTCCAGGTGGATTTAGAAAAGGCAGAGGAACCAGAGATCAAATTGCCAACATCTGTTGGATCATCAAAAATGCAAGAGAGTTCCATCAAAATATCTACTTCTGCTTTATTGACTATGTCAAAGCCTTTGACTCTGTGGATCATAACAAATTGTGGGGGAAAAGGTATATCAGACACCTTACCTGCCTCCTGAGAAAGTTGTACACAGGTCAAGAAGCAACAGTTAGAATCAGACATGGAACAGCAGCCCGATTCCAAATTGGGAAAGGAGTACAGAGAGGCTGTATATTGTCACCCGGCTTATTTAACTTATACGCAGAATACATCATGTGAAATCTGGGGGAAATATCAATAACCTTAGATACACAGATGACACCACCCTTATTGCAGAAAGTGAAGAAGAACTAAAGAGCCTCCTGGTAAAAGTGAAAGAAAAGAGTGAAAAAGCTGACTTAAAAGTTAACATTTAAAAAACTAAGATTATGGATTCTGGTCCCATCACTTCATAGCAAATACAAGGGGAAACAAAGGTAGCAGTGAGAGACTTTATTTTGGGGGCTCCAAAATCACTGCAAATGGTGACTCCAGCCATGAAATTAAAATACTCTTGCTCCTTGAAAGAAAAGCTATGACCAACATAGACAGCATATTAAAAGGCAGAGATATTTCTTGGAAGACAAAGTTCCATCTGGTCAAAGCTATGGTTTTTGCAGTAGTCATGTATGATGTCAGAGTTGGACTATAAAGAAAACTGAGTGCTGAAAAAATGATGCTTTTGAACCAAAAAACTGATACTTTTGAACTGTGATACTGGAGAAGACTCTTGAGAGTCTCTTGGACTGCAAGGAAATCAAACCAGTCAATGCTAATATTCATTGGAAGACTGATGCTGAAGCTGATGTTCCAAGAGTCTGGCCACCTGATGGGAAGACTGACTCATTGGAAAAGACCCTGTTGCTGGGAAAGTTTGAAGTCAGGAGCAGAAGGGGACAACAGAGGATGACACAGTGGATGGCATCACCAACTCGATGGACATGAGTTTGAGCAAGCTCTGGGAGTTGGTGATGATAGGGAAGACTATCATGCTTCATTCCAGGGGGTCACATAGCATAGGACATGACTTAGCCACTGAACTGAAATGACTGGCCTTAAGATAGAAATCTGTATGCAGGTCAGGAAGCAGCATTTAGAACTGGACATGGAACAGCAGACTGGTTCCAAATAGGAAAAGGAGTACGTCAATGATGTATATTGTCACCCTGCTTATTTAACTTATATGCAGAGTACATCATGAGAAACGCTGGGCTGGAAGAAGCACAAGCTGAAATCAAGATTGCCAGGAGAAATACAAATAACCTCAGAATGCAGATGACCCCAACTTTATGGCAGAAATTGAAGAGGAACTAAAGAGCCTCTTGATGAAAGTGAAAGAGGAGACTGAAAAAGTTGGCTTAAAGCTCGACATTCAGAAAACTAGGATCGTGGCACCTGATCCCATCACTTCATGGCAAATAGATGAGGAAAGAGTGGCTGACTTTATTTTTCTGGGCTCCAAAATCACTTCAGATGGTGATTGCAGCAATGAAATTAAAAGACGCTTGCTCTGTTTAAGGAAAGTTATGAACAACCTAGAAAGCATATTAAAAAGCAGAGACATTACTTTGCCAACGAAGGTCCATCTAGTCTAGGCTATGGTTTTTCCAGTGGTCATGTACGGATGTGAGAGTTGGACTGTGAAGAAAACTGAGTGCCAAAGAATTGATGCTTTTGAACTGTGGTGTTGGAGAAGACTTTTGAAAGTCCCTTGGACTGCAAAGAGATCCAACCAGTCTATCCTAAAGGAGATCAGTGCTGGGTGTTCATTGGAAGGACTGGTGTTGAAGCTGAAACTCCAATACTTTGGCCACCTGATGCGAAGAGCTGACTCATTTGAAAAGACCTTCATGCTGGGAAAGATTGAGGGCAGGAGGAGAAGGGGATGACAGAGGATGAGATGGTTGGATGGCACCACCAACTCAATGGACATGGGTTTGGGTGGACTCTGGGAGTTGATGATGGACAGGGAGTCCTGGCATGCTGTGGTTCATGGGGTCACAAAGAGTTGGGCACGACTGAATGACTGAACTGAACTGAACTGACGATGTATATACATTTTCAGCAGCTTTTGTGATGGTAAATGAAGTCCCTAGTCTTGTCTGTCTCTTTGCAACCCCATGGACTATACAGTCCCTGGAATTCTCCAGGCCAGAATACTGGAGTGGGTAACTGTTCCCTTCTCTTGGAGATGTTCCCACCCCAGGGATCAAACCCAGGGCTCCCACTTACCAGCAGATTCTTTATCAGCTGAGCCACCAGGGAAAACCTGCTTTTTTAATTTTAATTACTATAAGCATCAAGTCAGCACTAAACATAAACATGTACACACACACACACACAAACACACATAAACATGTCTGAAAATTCTACAAATAGGTGATATTCTCTTGTAAACTTTCCTTTCTGTTTTTGTCTGTGGTGAATTGTTTTTGTTCTCTCTGACAAAGGACATTAAGTGTTCATACAATTCTTACACACACACCACACACACACCTTTGATATCAAAGTGTGATTTTGATCCATGTAAAGTAAACATGAAAATATTAAGTAGACATAAAAGTATTATTATACACTTAGGGAATAATTATTCAGAATCTTTCTATAAGTTCAGTTGATTTTTTCTTATTCTGCAAAGTAGTGGTTAGTCTAGCTTGGATTCCTAATAAAAGTCTACTTCTTTGTTTTAAACCTCTTTTGGACATGCCAGCTACATAATGACACTTGCCATCTACCTCTATAAGGATTAAATCATCTACTGTTGCAGCTGCTGATTTTCGAGACTCCCTAAAGGAGTTCAGGGTAGAGAGCAGAAATAATCACTCTGAGCTCAGGGAAAAAACCGGCAGAACAGGTCTTCAGATGGTTAGATATTTTTAGGAGACAATTTTATAAGCTCAGTTTTTGTATCTCCTAAAAAGCACTGAAGTCCTTCATGATGACAGCTCTTCATGACTAGCAGAAACCTTCTGCAAAAACATGTGCTTGATTGCATATACTCCCCCATCACCAAAATCAACTCTATACTGACCTTCTCCTCTGCCTCTTCAGAGCAGTCTCTCAGAGCTATCTGAGGTGCTGAATCCAGGACTGCTGTCCTCATTTTGTCCTAAGAAAAATTAACTCACAATGTTTACATTGTGAACTTAAGTCAACATTCATTTTAAGGTTCTGTGGTTCCAACATTTTTATTCCTTGATTTATCTATTTTTTATAATTTAATTTCTTTATTTTTTTTCATTTTTAGCTTTGCTGGTCTACATTGCTGTGCAGGTTTTTCTCTAGTTGTGGCTAGTGTGCTTCTCCTTGTGGTGTCTTCTCTTGTTGCAGAGCACGGGCTGTAGGGCACACAGGCTTCAGCAGTTGCAGCACATGGGTTCAGTAGTTGTGGCTTCCAGTCTCCACGGCACAGGCTTAGTGGTTGTGTGCAAGGGCCCAGTTGCTCCAAAACATGTGGGGCCTTCCAGGGTCAGAGATGGAACCCAAGTCTCCTGCACTGGCAGGCAGACTCTCCACCACTGAGCCACCAGGGAAGCCCCTTTGATTTATTTTTAGCTTAATTTTATACAAATATTTCACCTGCTCTACCTTGGAAAGGATTTGCATGTCTAAATATTCATGTTTTTTCCCTTACATATGACTATAGTACATATTTTCCAATGTATATAAAATTAATACATATTGCATTATATATTTTATATTTTTATTGCTCAAATATTTTTTCACTAGTAGAAAGTCTTATGATGCCAATGATGCTTGTTTTTTAAAAGAATCAATTCACCTCTGTGAGTAGATTGTTAATTTATAGACCATTCTAGGGAAAGTTTCTGATGCTCAGTAGAATCTAAAGGAATCCAGTGAGAAAAACAGAAATTAAAATGTATCTTCAATGTCTCTTGATTAATTCAATGCTTTTGGAATATAGAAAATTCTGGTTAAATCTATGAAGCTAAAGATTTCACTCTTTTCAAGGGGCAGTTAAAATACCACAGCAGTCCTATGGCATTTTGTCTCAGCTTGCTATTTCCCAAAATTAGGATAAAGGAGTGGCTTGAAGGAAAAACAGTTGAAGTTAACACAACCACCAATCTGACCAGATGTCCCTGCAGTTTAAGGAAAACCCAACCTGTTAATAAGATGGAAGAAACATGAATGATGAAGAGGAAGAGGAAAGACATCACCATTTTCATAGCTCTTTTATGGGCCTCTGTGCTGAGATCCTTTGAGCTGGGGTTGAGCTGCAAATTCCTGATGTGTCTCATCAAGGAGAGAAATAAGAGGAGCAGTGAGGTCAGGGACAGAAGAAAGGGGATTAAGTTGATGAAGTTAAAAGCAATCAAATGGTGAAGATAATGAGTTTCACTTACATCTGAGGACCACGTTGAGTTTCTTGCATATATTTTGTAGCCACTAGTCCAGACACTATTAAACATATCTATTAATTTGAAGTTCAAAAACAGTAAGGACAAAGACCCCAAGAGAAGCACCAGTACCACACTACGAATTCGCCACTGCAGCCAAGTGAAGCAGCGGTGGGAGAAGCTGGCTACTTTAAAGAAGTAGAAAACACTTAGACAGGTGGCAAACCAGGTAGCTAGGTGATTAGACAATGTCCAAAAAATACTAACAACTTTTGTTAGTTTATCAATGGCATATAGGTGTGGCCATAGTACCAATAAAAATGAATCACATAGTATTACCCAAAGTTGACTGATTCTGGAGATAGCCAGGCCTGTGAGGATGCAGTCAGCTGATGAGAGCTTTTGTCTCTTCACCAGGTCGATGCAGTTAACTAGTACAATGAACCCATTCCCCAACATTCCAATCACGAATCCTCCTATTGTTGCTACCAGAAAAGTATTTTCAATTCCAGATGGCATTTCTGTAGAAAGAATTCAGAAAGCTAATACTATTTGTCAATGATTTCTTTTTGTTGTTGTTGCTGTCCAAGTGTTGTAGAATGATACCCAGTTTGATCCTTTTCAAAAATGCTTAATGAAACTCAGATACCATCTCACATATCTTCATAAAGATCTTTCTCTTTTATTCCAGCCTTTTATTCCTGGTAGTTCTGAAATTTATGCAAGGAGATCCACTCCCATAGCTCTAAATGGAAAATTTGAACATTGCTTTCAATCAGCTACTGATTTCCAGATTAAGCCTTGAATGTGCCCAGTCACCATTGGTGCTGGCAGCAATTTTCCACTTGTGGAGACATCTGGAAAAGGAAAATCAGGTATGCAAACATGCAAATGTGAGACAGATTTCTTTACACTCATTTGTACTTCCTTTCTCAACAGAAACTTGATACCATTTGGATTCAGGTTTCTTAATTTTCATAGTATTCTCAGAAAATAACCTCTGAAATAGAAGCATTATTCATTGATTTCATTTAATGAAATTCATAACATTTCAGATACTGTTACAGATGAAAGAAACCTAATAAAGAGAAATAAGGACCTCACAGAGTTATGGAAAAAGTAATTTTAAATAAATCATTGCTGTTGAATATGACAAAAGTTTGACCAAAATGCAGTTGCAACACCGAGGATGGTGCTACAAAATCTATAGTCAATAGTTAATTCTTGTTTTCTAAGGACAAAGACAACTGGCTTAGGGTTTGAAGCTTTTTAAGATTTCTTGAGGAAATAGATTAAAAGGAAAGTGATCTTCCAGAATAATGTGAAAAGGTACCAAAATCATACCTCTATCTGAGCTCCTACTGTGAATTTTTGAACTTCGTTTCCAGTGAGCTAGGGCCTATTTGATTCTGAATTAGCGATTATCAACTGAGAGGTAAAAATACTAAGAAAAATTTTTTTAAAAAAGCAGGAGATGGATGAATAGGAAGGAGGGTCTCCTTTTCATTAATTCTGCTTTTGATAAAATTCTTTGTCATTATAAATTGATTTACAAGTAAAATGTATTTTCACTTCAACAAACAGGTAACTAATACAATGGTTTTCAAACTTGACAGTAAACTGCAGTCACCTAAGAAATCATACATATATATATGCCTATGACTATGGACATATATATACTATGGACATATACCATATATACATATATGCCTATGTACTGCAAGAGTATCAGTCAATCCTAAAGGAAATCAACCCTGAATATTCAACGGAAGGACTGATGCTGAAGCTGAAGCTCCAATACTTTGGCCACCTGATGTGAAGAGCAACTCATTGGAAAGACCCTAATCTGGAATGGATTGAAGACAAAAGAGAAGAAGGTGGTAGAGGATGAGATGATTAGATAGCATCACCAACTCAATGGACATGAATTTAAGCAAACTCCAGGAATTAAGGAGGACAGAGGAGCCTGGATTCCTGCAGTACTTGGGGTGGCAAATAGTCAGACACGCAAATGCTCAGACTGAGCAACTGAGCACCATCACCAGTGTCATTCAGTTCAGTTCATTTCAGTTGCTCAGTCATGTCTGACTCTTTGCGACCCCATGGTCTGCAACACGCCAGGATTCCCTGTCCATCACCAACTCCTGGAGCTTACTCAAACTCATGTCCATTGTGTCAGTGATGCCATCCAACCATCTCTTCCTCTGTCGTCCCCTTCACCTCCTGCCTTCAATCTTTCCCAGCATCAGGGTCTTTTCCAATGAGTCAGCTCTTCCCATCAGGGCGCCAAAGGATCGGAGTTTCAGCTTCAGCATCAGTCCTTCCAAAGAATATTCTGGACTGATATCCTTTAGCATGAACTGGTGGATGTCCTTGCTGTCCAAAGGACTCTCAAGAGTCTTCTCCAACATCACTGTTCAAAAGCATCAATTCTTCGGCACTCAGCTTTCTTTATACTCCAACTCACACATCCACCCATGAATACTGCAAATACCATAGCTTTGACTAGATGGACCTTTCTTGGTAAAGGAATGTCTCTGCTTTTTAATATGCTGTCTAGGTTGGTTATAGCTTTTCTTCCAAGGAGCAAGCATCTTTCAATTTCATGGCTGCAGTCACGATCTGCAGTGATTCTGGAGCCCAAATAATAAAGTCTGTCATGGTTTCCATTTTCCCCCATATATTTGCCATGAAGTGATGCCATGACTAGATGCCATGATCTTGGTTTTCTGAATGTTGAACTTTAAGCCAACTTTTTCACTCTCCTTTATCACTTTCATCAAGAGTCTCTTTAGTTTTTCTTCACTTTCTGCCATAAGGGTGATGTCATCTGCATATCTGAGGTAATTGATATTTCTCCCGGAAATCTTGATTCCAGTTTGTGCATCATCCAGCCCAGCATTTCTCATGATGTACTCTGAATATAAGTTAAATAACCAGGGTAACAGTATGCAGATTTGATGTACTCCTTTGCCAATTTGGAACAAGTCTGTTGTTCCATGTTTGGTTCTAACTGTTGCTTCTTGACCTGCATACAGATTTCTCAGGAGGCAGGTCAGGTAGTCTGGTATTCCCATCTCTTGAAGAATTTTCCACAGTTTGTTGTGATCCACACAGTCAAAGGCTTTGGCATAGTAAAGCAGAAGTAGATGTTTTTCTGAAAATCTCTTGCTTTTTTTGATGATGCAATAGGTGTTGGCAATTTGATTTCTGATTCCTCTGCCTTTTCTAAATCCAGCTTGAACATCTGAAAGTTTGTAGTTGACGTACTCCTGAAGCCTGGCTTGGAGAATTTTGAGCATTACTTTGCTAGCATGTGAGATGAATTCAACAGTGAGGTAGTTTGAACATTCTTTGGCATTGCCTTTCTTCTGAATTGGAACACTGACCTTTTCCAGTCCTGTGGCCACTGCTGAGTTTTCCAAATTTGCTGGCATATTGAGTGCAGCACTTTCACAGCATCATCTTTCAGGATTTGAAATAGCTCAACTGGAATTCCACCCCATCCACTAGCTTTGTTCATAGTGATGCTTCCTAAGGTCCACTTGATTGATTGTGTTCTTTGCAGCCAAAGATGGAGAAGCTCTATACAGTCAGCAAAACAAGGCAGGAGCTGATTGTGGCTCAGATCATGGACTCCTTATTGCCAAATTCAGACTTAAATTGAAGAAAGTAGGGAAAACCACTAGACCATTCAGGTATGACCTAAATCAAATCCCTTATGATTATACACTGAAAGTGACAAATAGATTCAAGGGATTAGATCTGATAGAGAGAGTGCCTGAAGAACTATGGCTGGAGGTCAGTGACATTGTATAAGAGGCAGTGATCAAGACCATCCCCAAGAAAAAGAAACGCAAGAAGGCAAAATGGTTGTTTGAGGAGAGCTTCCAAATAGGTGTGATAAGAAGAGAAGTGAAAGGTAAAGCAGAAAAGGAAAGATATACCCATTTGAATGCAGAGTTCCAAGGGAATAGCAAGGAGAGATAAGAAAGCCTTCTTCAGTGATCAGTGCAAAGAAATAGAGGAAAACAATAGAATGGGAAAGACTAGAGATCTCTTCAAGAAAATTAGAGATACCAAGGGAACATTTCATGCAAAGATGGGCTCAATAAAGGGCAGAAATGCTATGGACCTAACAGAAGCAGAAGATATTAAGAAGAAGTGACAAGAATACACAGAAGAACTATACAAATAAAGATCTTCTCAACCCAGATAATCATGATGGTGTGATCACTGACCTAGAGCCAGACATGCTGAATTGCAAAGTGGTCCTTAGGAAGAATCACTATGAACAAAGCTAGGAGAGTAGATGGAATTCCATTTGAGCTATTTCAAATCCTGAAAGAAGATGCTGTTAAGTACTGCATTCAATATGCCAGCAAATTTGGAAAACGCAGCAGTGGCCACAGGACTGGTAAAGGTCAGTGTTCATTCCAATTCAGAAGAAAGGCAATGCCAAAGAATGTTCAAACTACCATACAATTTCACTCACCTCACACACTAGCAATGTAATTCTCAAAGTTCTCCAAGCCAGGCTTCAACAGTACATGAACCGTGAACTTCCAAATTTTCAAGCTGGATTTAGAAAAGGCAGAGGAACCAGAGATCAAATTGCCAACATCTGTTGGATCATAAAAAGAGCAGGAGAGTTACAGAAAACCATCTACTTCTGCTCTATTGACTATGCCAAAGCCTATGACTGTGTGGATCACAACAAATTGTGGAAAAAAGTATACTGGACACCTTAGCTGCTTCCTGAAAAATCTGTATATAGGTCAAAAAGCAGCAGTTAGAACCAGACATGGAACAGTAGACTGGTTCCAAATTGGGAAAGGAGTAGGTAGAGGCTGTATATTGTCACCCTGCTTATTTAACTTCTATGCTGAGTACATCATTTGAAATGCAAGGCTGGATAAAGCACAAGCTGGAATCAAGACTGCTGGGAGAAATATCAATAACCTCAGATATGCAGATGATACCACCCTTATGGCAGAAAGTGAAGAGGAATTAAAGAGCCTCTTGATAAAAGTGAAATAGAAGAGTGAAAACTTGGCTTAAAAGTCAACATTCAATAAACAGATTATGACATCTGGTCCTATCACTTCATGACAAATAGATGGGGAAACAATGGAAGCAGTGAGAGACTTTATTTTGGGGGGCTCCTAAATCATTGTAAATGGTGAATGCAGTGATGAAATTAAAAGACACTTGCTCCTTGAAAGAATAGCTATGACCAATATAGACAGCATATTTAAAGGCAGAGATATTTCTTTGCTGGCAATGGTTTGTCTAGTCAAAGCTATGGTTTTTGCAGTAGTCATGTGTGAATGTGAGAGTTGGAGTATAAAGAAAGCTGAGCACTGAAAAATTGATGCTTTTGAACTGTGTTGCCAGAGAAGACTCTTGAGAGTCCCTTGGACAGCAAGGAGATAAAACCAGTCAATCCTAAAGGAAATCAGTCCTGAATATTCATTGGAAGGACTGATGCTGAAGCTAAAGCTCCAATACTCTGGTCACCTGATGACTGTCAGGTCACCTCTGACTGACTCATTGGAAAAGACCCTGTTGCTGGAAAAGTTTGAAGATAGGAGGTGAAGGGATGACAGAGGATGAGATGGTTGGATGGCATCACCGACTCAATGGACATGAGTTTGAGTAAGCTCCAGAAGTTGGGGATGGATAGAGAACCCTGGTGTGCTTCAGTCCATGGGGTCACAAAGAGTGGACATGACTGAGTGATTGAACTGAACTGACTGGCCTTAAGATGTATATTTTCAGCTGCTTTTGTGAAGGTAAACGAAGTGGAAGTCCCCCAGTCCTGTCTGACTCTTTGCAACCTTGTGGACTATACAGTCCCTGGAATTCTCCAGGCCAGAATCCTGGAGTGGGTAGCCCTTCCCTTCTTAGGGGATCTTCCCAACCCAGGGATCAAACCCAGGTCTCCCGCATTGCTGGCAGATTCTTTGCCAGCTGAGCCACCAGGGAAGCCCTGCTTTTTTAAATTTTAATTATTATAAGCATCAAGTCAACACTAAACATAAACATGTCCACACACACACACACACACACACACACACACACACACACGTAAACATGTCTGAAAATTCTACAAATAGGTGATATTATCATGTAAACTTTCTTTTTTGTTTTTGTCCCTGGTGAATTTTTTTTCTCTCTAAGGACATGAGTGTTCATACAATTCTTACACACACACAGACACACACACATTTGATATCAAACTTTGATTTTGATCAATATAAAGGAGACAGAAAAATATTAAGTAGACATAAAAGTATCATTATACACTTGGAATAATTATTCAGAATCTTTTTATAAGTTTGGTTAATTTTTTCTTATTCTGCAAAGTCGTGGCTAGTCAACTTGGATTCCTAATAACAGTCTGCTTCTTTGTTTTAAAGCTCTTTTGTCTATGTCAACTACAAAATGACACTTGCTATCTACCTCTATAAGGATTAAGTCATCTACTGTTGCAGCTGCTGATTTTTTCGGCACTCCCTTTAGGAGTTGAGGGTAGAGTGCAGAAATAAGGCCCTCTGAGCTCAGGGGAAAACTGGCAGAACAGGTCTTCAGAGTGTTAGATATTTTCAAGAAACAACTTTATGAGCTCAGTTCTTGTATCTCTTCATATCAAAAAAAAAGCACAACAGTCCTTCATGGTGACGACTGCTCTTTGCAACTAGCAGAAAACTTCTGCAAAAATATGTGCTTGATTGCATGTATTTCCCCTTCACCAAAATCACTTCTATACTCACCTTCTCTCCTGCCTCTTTGGAGCGGTCTCAGAGCTATCTGAGGTGCTGAATCCAGGGCTACTGTCCTCATTTTGTCCTAAGAAAAATTAACTCGCAAAGTCGACAGCCATTTTAAGGTCCTGTGCTTCCAACATTTTTAGTCCTTGATTTGTCTATTTTTTATAATTTAGCTTCTTTATTTTTCATTTTGGGCTTTCCTGGTCTTCATTGCTGTGCAGGCTTTCCTCTAGTTGCGGAGAGTGGCCTTCTCATTGTGGTGTCTTCTCTTGTTGCAGACTGGGGGCTGTAGGGCTCACAGGCTTCAGCAGTTGCAGCACATGGGTTCAATAGTTGTGGCTTCTAGGCTCCAGGGCACAGACTCAATAGTTGTATGCAAGGGCCAAGGTGCTCTGTGACATGTGGGGCCTTCCAGGGTCAGAGATGGAACCCGAGTCTCCTGCATTGGCAGGCAGACTCTCCACCACCAGGGAAGCCCCCTTGATTTATTTTTAGCTTAATTTTATACAAATATTTCACCTGCTACCTTTGAGAGGATTTGCATGTCTAAATACTCATTTTTTCTCTTACATATGACTATAGTAAATATTTTCCAACATATATAAGATTAATACATATTGCACTATATATTTTATATTTATATTGCTCAAATTTTTTTCACTAGTAGAAAGTCTTATGATGCCAGTGATGCTTGCTTTTTTAAAATATCAGTTCACCTCTGTGAGTAGATTGTCAGTTTATAGGCCATTCTAGGGAAAGGTTCTGATGCTCAGTAGAATCTAAAGGAATCCAGTGAGAAAAACAGAAGCTAAAATGTATCTTCAATGTCTCTTGATTAATTCAATGCTCTTGGAATATAGAAAATTCTGGATAAATCTATGAAGCTAAAGATTTCACTCTTTTCGGGTGGCAGTTAAGATACCACAGCAGTCCTACCACATTTTGTCTCAGCTTACTATTTCCCAAAACTAGGATAAAGGAGTGGCTTGAAGGAAAAACAGTCGAAGTTAACACAACCACCAATTTGGCCAGACATCCCTGCAGTTTAAGGAAAACCCAACCTGTTAATGAGATGGAAGAAACATGAATGATGAAGAGGAAGAGGAAAGACATCACCATTTTCATGGCTCTTTTATGGGCCTCTGTGCTGAGATCCTTTGAGCTGGGGTTGAGCTGCAAATTCCTGATGTGTCTCATCAAGGAGAGAAATAAGAGGAGCAGTGAGGTCAGGGACAGAAGAAAGGGGATTAAGTTGATAAAGTTAAAAGCAATCAAATGGTGAAGATAATGAGTTTCACTTACATCTGAGGACCACGTTGAGTTTCTTGCATATATTTTGTAGCTGTTAGTTGAGATATGATTAAACATATATATTGATTCAGAGTTCAAAAACAGTAAGGACAAAGACCCCAAGAGAAGCACCAGTACCACACTACGAATTCGCCACCGTAGCCAAGTGAAGCAGGGGTGGGAGAAGTTGGCTACTTTAAAGAAGTAGAAAACACTTAGACAGGTGGCAAACCAAGTAGCTAGGTGATTAGACAGTATCCAAAAAATATTAACAACTTTTGTTAGTTTATCAATGGCATATAGGTGTGGCCATAGTACCAATAAAAATGAATCACATAGTATTACCCAAAGTTGACTGATTCTGGAGATAGCCAGGCCTGTGAGGATGCAGTCAGCTGATGAGAGCTTTTGTCTCTTCACCAGGTCAATGCAGTTAACTAGTACAATGAACCCATTCCCCAACATTCCAATCACGAATCCTCCTATTGTTGCTACCAGAAAAGTATTTTCAATTCCAGATGGCATTTCTGTAGAAAGAATTCAGAAAGCTAATACTATTTTTCACTGATTTTTCTTGCTATTGTTGTTGTCCAAGTGTTGTAGAATAGTACCCATTTTGATCCTTTTCAAAAATACTTAGTGAAATTCAGATACCATCTCACATATCTTCATAAAGACCTTTCTCTTTTATTCTAACCGTAGTTCTGAAATTTATGCAAGGAGATCCACTCCCATAGCTCTAAATGGAAAATTTGAACATTGCTTCCATCGGCTACTGATTTCTAAATTAAGCCTTGAATGTGCCCAGTCACCATTGGTGCTGGCAGCAATTTTCCACTTGTGGAGACATCTGGAAAAGGAAAATCAGGTATGCAAACATGCAAATGTGAGACAGATTTCTTTACACTCATTTGTACTTCTTTTCTCAACAGAAACCCGATGCCATTTGGATTCACGTTTCTTAATTTTCATAGTATTCTCAGAAAATAACCTCTGAAATAGAAGCATTATTCATCGATTTCATTTAATAAAACCCATAACATTTCAAATACTGTTACAGATGAATGAAACATAATGAAAAGAAGCAATGTATAGGATCTCACAGAGTCATGGAAGAAATAACTTGAAATAAACTATTACTGTTGTATATGACAAAAATTGGAGCAAAATGTAGTTGCAACACCAAGGATGGTGTTACAAGATCTATAGTCGATAGTTAATTCTCATTTCCTAAGGACAAAGACAACTGGCTTAGGGTTTGAAGCTTTTTAAGATTTCTTAAAGAAATAGATTAAAAGGGAAGTGATCTTCCAGATAATGTGCAAAGGTACCAAAATCATATCTCTATCTGAGCTCCTACTGTGAATTTTTGAACTTTGTTTCCAATGAGCTACTGCCTATTTGATTCTGAATTAGCTATCATCAACTGAGAGGAGAAAATAATAAGAAAAAAGCAAAAAAAAAAGCAGGTGATGGATGAGTAGGAGATAGGTTCTCCTTTTCATTAATTCTGCTTTTGATAAAATTCTTCTTCTCTTAAAAAATTGATTTATAAGTAAAATGGATTTTCACTTCAGCAAACAACTAACTCTAATGCAATGGTTTACAACCCTGACTGTAAACTGGAGCCTCCCTCCCACTGCCCACCCCCATCTCATCCCTCCAGTTCATCACAGAACCCCGAGCCCATTGAGCCAACTGTGACTGTGGTTGACAAAAAACCATCTCAGCCTCTCTATGTGATGCTTAGGCACTCACCTGGGCTGAAACTACCTGTGGAAGTCCTCACAGACACATCCCCACCACCCAGTGTTGTATCTGAACTGGCTGTTTTGGTTATTATTATGATTGCAAGACCCACTTCAGTAGCAACCATCAGGAAAAAAGCAGTTTATTACTCACAGATCCAGAGAGTACATGATACACCCAGGGCCATACAGTGAAGTCATGAGGAGAGAGGGAGAAAGCACCTGGGACTCTGCCTTTTAAGGTTTGAGGGTAGGGTGCCTAGGGTTTCACAAGTTCACTCTTTAATGGTGAAATTAAATGTGAGAGGGGGAATTAGAGCTCTTGAGGGGAGAAACGGAGTCACTTGAGTGAACGGTCAGTTATCTAGTTTACCTGGCATATTCTAAAGGGGAAACTTCATGGGTTGGGGGCAACCTGGCATCTTATCTAGGTGTTTATTAGCAGTTAGACAGCTGGCAATATGTCCTGTCAAGATGGAGGCCTTTAGGAATTCCTTGGTGGTCCAACAGTTTCACTGCCGAGGGGGTGGTTTCAATCCCTGGTTAGAGAACTAAGATTCCACAAACCACATAGCCCAGCCAATAGAAATAAAAGACAGAGGTCCTAGAGATGGATGCCTTGGCAATCAAATGCTTATTGTTAGGCACTTATATTATATGACCTTAGTCACCTTGGTAGTCACCTACACTCCACGAGGAAGGGAACTATTTTCTGTCATCCACTGATCTCTTTCCAATTCCTAGAATAAGGAGGGTTTGGCAAATAGAAGACCCTCAATAACTATTTGTCAAGTGAATGAGTGCTAACTCGGTTGGTAATCTTATTGAGAATACAGAAAAAGAAAATGAGTTAAGACTTGATGGTGAAACTAGTATTAGAGCAAGAAAAGATGGAAACCCTTTAAAACTAGAGACAGTTTTATAACCTATGAACTCATGAAAGATTTATGTACTCACCTGAAATAACCAACACTGCTCTCTAGTCTTCTGGTTCAAATCAGAAGTCATACCAAATCATCAAGATCATTGTACACATCTGACAACCAAGATGTGAGAGTCTTTGAAAGAGAACTACTTTAAGCCCAGGGAGTTGAAAATGTGTAGAAAACTCTAGATTTTGTGGCAGGGGAGCAAGAAAGCTTAGAGATCACTGATGTTTTCAGAAATGCTCTGACCTGGTATAGAAGGCTACCTGAGAAGTAGACTTCGCTGATAGGTGTGGTTTAGCAGAGACCAAAAACAGGCAGCAAATCAGCCAATAGATGCTCAGTCATGAAAAAACACTTGAGTTCATAGTTACACACTTTACACTAAAGGAGAAACTCAGTCTAAAGGATATAAGAACAAATTTAAAATCACAAGTGCCATATGCTATAAGTTAAATTCAAAGTCCAAGTTAACAATCACAGTTTAAAAAAGTCTACATAACTGCAGAACTATCTCAGTTCCTGGGGAACTGTCTTTATATCCTTTATTCTTACAATGATTGATTTATACATGCAAAAAAAGTGCTATTGTATGTTTAAATGAAAAGCATATCATTGCAAAAATTTTAGGTAGATAATGATTCATTAAATTTATGTATATGCTATAATAACAATCCAAACAAATCAGTCTAAACTTGTAATAATGACTATAATTGAAGTCAGAAAATTTGTGAACATTGATTTTATAATTGTCAGTAGGAAGAATTACATTTCCTCCAAGAAATAGTGAGAAAACACATTGAGAGAAGTTCACTTTGGCCTAATTCAAACAAAATCCTGAATCTGGAGTGATACTGAATAATACTAATACAGTAACAAGCTACTGCTTATGTGAATGTAAATGAAGGTGACTCAACTGAAGATCTTAATCATTAAACTTTAAACCTTCTATCACTAATACTATCTTTCTTTTGACTTGAATTCTTCCTGTCTCCTCTTTTTGTCTGTTACATCATCAGAGACCTTTCTATTTGCCTCTTTCTGTTACCTTTCTGTTAATGCAAGTTCCTGTGCCCTAGGCCACACAAACCGGAACAATGGAGTTTAGGGCAAAGAAAGGTTTACTGCAGGGAGACAGGTGGCTCCTATCCTAAAATGTTCTGAACTCCCAGGGTTGCAGCAGAGCATTTTCAAAACCCAGGTGAGGGGAATGTCCCAGATTGTTCACAGTTCTCTGATTAGCCGATGGTGAGGTAGCCAGGTGATGTCACAGGTGTTAACATTATTAGGCCTCAGCTCTAGGAGGCCTGGGGCTATGTGCTCACCAGTCATCAAGCAGATACCACCTTCCATTTGATGGGGGTTTTCACATCAGCAAAACAACTCAGGAAATGTGCATCAAGTACTATTATCTCGGTACTTCAGAGAGGAGCTAAAGCAGAGGATACGAGGGAAGGCCTGTAGGGAAGGTCCCGTGGGGGCCTGCTCAGTTACATTTCCCTTCCCTGAGCCCACATTTTTAAATTTCCCAATAGTCTCAGGCATGAGGCAGAATTAGAGGAGAATAAAGTTTATTAGAGTGGGAGATGCTGTTAGAACAGTGGGGAGAACCAACGGAGTTGGACAGAGTCGCAAAGAGTTAGACACGCCTGAGCCACTGAACTAAATAGTCTCAGAGAAGCCAGCAACAAATGCTCCCCTAGTTGTGATGCTCTCTGATCCTGTTAATAGAAAGATTTCCCATTTATTTGCAAGCAAAGATATAACCCCTCATTCTTTTCTTGAATCACAACTTAGAACTTCCACATATTGATCTTAACAACAATTTCTTTTCTAGTTGCTAAATGAAAGCTCTAGCCTTTGTGTTTTTCAGGTAAAAGGGATTTTCAGTGTTTCATTGGCTTCAGTGTTTCTAGGTCAAGAAGCAGTCAACTGGGACCCGGGCCACAGAGTGAAGGGACAAGGATTTAATCATTCATACCTGAAGGATATTTGCTCAGCTTAATCACTGCTAGGGGGCTTCCAAGGTGGCACAGTGGTAAAGAATCCACCTGCCAGTGCAGAAGAATCAGGAGATGCATGTTTAATCCCTGGGTTGGGAAGATCCCCTAGAGAAGGAAATGGCAACTCACTCCAGTATTCTTGTCTGAGAAATTCCATGGACAGAGGAACCTGGAGGGCTACAGCCCATAGGGTCACAAAGAGTCAGACACAACTGAGCATATGGTACAAGCACAGACTCCCTGCTGTCTGTGAACACTTCTGTTTCATGGTACATTTTTGTTTCACTTAGAATTCTTTTCATTTTTGTAACTGAGAGCTATTAGGTTTCTGTTCTCCCCAAAATCCTTAAAGAGAAGATATATCCTCTGGTTCCTCCTCATGACAAAACTAAGACAATCTAACTTACCAACGTAAATTCCCACACTGGTAAGCATTAGTGTCTCAAACTCAAAGTAAGAATAGCTGTGCTTTTTTTTCTTTTTTCTTTTTACTTTTCTGAACTTGCATTTATATTGGTGTTCAAGGAGATTAAAAAAGGCTCCCCTACATGTGTTCCTCAAATAAATCAAAAAAATCTTTCAAATCAATTTGTTTTTGTAGTGATTGGTCTTAAGGTTCTTAATAGAACATAGAATAATCTAGACAACATATCCAGTGTCTTATATGACAGAACTGAGAATGTGTGAAAAGCAAGCACCCCTTCAAAGGATATCCCTGGCTCAGAGGACATGGGGTCTAATCAGGATCTTGCTAGGAGAAGCCACCTATTGAGAGAGAATAGATAAATGACATGAGACATTAGGAAATCTGTACACCTCTTTCTCAGACATCAGTGAAGTTATGTGTTTCTATCTGATCTGCACATTGGGGTTCAAGAAAACATGCCCTGATGTGCTTGATTTATGTCTTATCAGATAGGCTTTCCAGGTAGTGCTAGTGGTGAAGAATCCACCTGCATGCAGAAGACTTCAGAGATATGGGTTGGATCACTGGGTGGGGAAGATCCCCTGGAGAAGAAAATGGCAACCCACTCCAGTATTCTTGCTGGAGAATCCCCATGGACAGAGGAGCTTGGCAGACTACAGTCCATGGGGTTGCAAAGAGTCAAACACGACAAAAATGACTAAGAACGAGCTGACTTCAACACTAGTCTTAAGGATCAATGATAACACTCTTCCATCCATAAAAAGTTTATTTTTTCCCCTCCTACAAGTTGCCTGAGTGAACAAACTGAAATGAAAATGATTACACCCAGATTCTTAAAATGAACATTTATTTGGTGGATGAGAAAAGGGTGGTTAGTGAGAAATCAGTGTTAATCTCCCTCTTACTCCAACATTTTTTGTCCCAGGGTAGGTTATTATCTGGGGAAGGAAATGGCAATCCACTCTAGTATTCTTGCCTAGAGAATCCAGTGGGCAGAGGAGCCTGGTGGGCTGCCGTCTATGGGGTTGCACAGAGTCGGACATGATTGAAGCGACTTAACAGCAGCAGCAGCAGCAGGAGGTTATTATCATTCAGTCTTTCTTCTCCAGATTTCATGGGACGGACCAGCAACATATTTGTTGGGAGTGGCTCTTCTTGTATTGTGGCTTGTCTGCCACTGAGTCACCCACAGAGTCTCTTTTTACAGGGCTGCAGAGCTTGATCTCCGATGCCATTCAAGCATACAGCTTATAATATCTATACATCAATTGTAATTACTCTAGCCTATGGCCTGGTCTTTTATTAGTCCTTTGGTATACTTCTTTGACAAGAATAGGGCTCTATTCCTTATAATTCCATCTTCCTAAGGTTGCTGCAGAAGTATGGACTTACTCCTAGTTAGACATTTACCCTGAAGTTTCACTTATTAGAAGCAAAGTTTGCTTATTACTTTATATACTTTACCAAAGAGAAATTTAGTAACTAAATTTAGTAACTAAAAAAAACTAAAGTAAAACTTTAGTGTTACTTTTGGTTATTATCTTATAAAGAGTGCAAGATTATCTTTAAGTCATTTGTATGAAAGACTATCCAAGACAAAACAAACTCAGCTAAATGTATTCAACTTGATTTGCACATTATTTTTTACCAATCCAAGATAACTACAATGATAATTTTTGTAAAATACTAAGTTAATGTCCAAAACAATATATGTACATTTTATTTTGTAAAATGAAAGTTACTTTTTATAACAGACACTATTTTTTTTAACTTTTTATTTTGTTAGACTATAGCTGATTAATGTTGTGATAGTTTCAGGCAGACAGCAAAGCGACTCAGCCATACATATACATGTATCCATTCTCCCCCAAACTCTCCACCTATCCAGTTTGCTACATAGCATTGAGTAGGACACTCTATTTCTTATCCTTAAAACCATCATCAGAATCATTATTGTAACTGATACACAAAAGCACCACAGAGTCTAGATGTACTAGGCATTTCAGTTCAGTTCAGTTCAGTTCAGTCTCTCAGTCGTGTCTGACTCTTTGCAACTTCATGGACCACAGCACGCCAGGCCTCCCTGTCCATCACCAACTCCCGGAGCCTACCCAAACCCATGTCCATTGAGTCGGTGATGCCATCCAACCATCTCATCCTCTGTCGTCCCCTTCTCCTCCTGCCCTCAATCTTCCCCAGCATCAGGGTCTTTTCAAGTGAGTCAGCTCTTCACATCAGGTGGCTGAAGTATTGGAGTTTCAGCTTCAACATCAATCCTTCCAAAGCACATTCAGGACTGATCTTCTTTAGGATGGACTGGTTGGATCTCCTTGCAGTCCAAGGGACTCTCTAGAGTCTTCTCCAACACCACAGTTCAAAGGCATCAATTCTTCTGTGCTCAGCTTTCTTTATAGTCCAACTCTCACATTCATACATGACTATTAGAAAAACCGTAGCCTTGACTAGACAGACCTTTGTTGGCAAAGTAATGTCTCTGCTAGCCGTTTAGTTTCCTACATATGGTGTTTGAGGGTGGACAAAAATATTAATAATTTAACATCATTCCTAGCTTCAGGGAACAGCCCTAAAGCAGTGCCCTTACCTATGGCTTTATTAAGGTTAACTTATAGATCACATATTTATCACCATCTAATTGCAACTTTTTGTTTCTTTACTCTAATACAATCTAAAGATTAGATCAAAGGTAAACATTAAAAAGGATTATTTCTAATAATTTCCATGATATATACAAGTATAGCATCTGTGCAATATTAAAATTCATACCATCATTTTGAAACTTTATAAACTTTCTTATCCTTAACCTTATTTACAATTTGTAGTCACCTTATATAAATTCAGATTTTTTTAGTCCAAACAACACTATACATACACATGCATGACCAAAATTTACACTAAACATGTAATGTTCTATTAAAAAATTTCTGTGTCTTTAGTACTGACCTGTTTCCATTTGTTTCTCTAAGAACTCTACTGATCAGATTACAAGAAAATGTATCCTCACAGACAAAAATATATTCTCAAACTGTAATTATGATATTTTTGTAAGAGCAGTAGTGTGATTTTGAATTAAGGATAATTCTTCCATATATGTTTACTTCTATTACATAACATGATAGAAATATTGAATTCTACCACTCTTAAAATACATACTCCATGTCCTGGAATTTAGCAAAATTAGTAAGTGCCCAGATACATCATTTATGATTTGGGGTTTCAAATTAAGATTACTATTATAAGCATATTTTGAACTTCTACTTAAAGATAATTTATTTAATTTTGTACTATGAATACAATTCTTTTTTCCAAGGAAATAAAAGTAATATATTGGATAGATGTCAAAAAGACTTCTGATAAAATTTCACCCTCAATCCAGATAGAACCATTAATAGGCTTGGTCTAGGAGAACACTTCTTTAACGTGATAAAAACTATTGAAACCTCAAGATGGAGATGCCTGGTAACCTTGCTGTTTTGCAGTAGTGTTCTTATAACACGGATTGATGTAGGCATAGAAGATAAAGAAATATGGTAATTGATACAACGTTGTAATATGAAAACAAATATTGGAAAGGAAGAGGTCTTTTTCATTTTTTTGCAGATAACGTCTATATTGGCAGCGGCACTATGAATATCACTGTTATTCCGAAACATCTTATTTCTTTGTTATCAATAAGACTCCCAATAACAATGCAAAGCCTTTTTGTTTTTAAGACTTTTGAGCTATGAGGTTATGTTTTTACCACCCATGACTTTAGCTGCTTAGTTAACTTTTCTATCAATATTTTATAGATCTTCTACTTTGTCAAGTTTAGGATTTATCTTAATTTCTAAAGAGTTACAAGCCTCATCTCCCATATACGAGTTGAAAGTACACACATCTTTTTCAGAGATCTAATTTGACTCTCTTTAAAAGAATATTTGAAACTTTTAAACATTGGTAACCAATGACCATGTGTTAATTATCATCAAAAGCAACCCGTTCTAGGGAAAATTTCAGTTATGCTCAACAATAACTAAAGGAACCCAAGAGAAAAAACAAAACAGTAGAAGTGGAAATTAACCCTCAAAATCTCCTCATAAAGTTTTCATCTTTGAAAAGACTCTGAAAATTGTTTCTATAAATCCAATGGATTTTGTCTTTTCAAGAAGCTTTTAAGATGCTTCAGTACCTTCAAGGCTATTTGTCTCAATTGGCTGTTTCCCAGAATCAACATGAACGAGTGGCCTGAAGGAAAGACATATAGTACTAACATGATGAACTTTGTTAACTTATTGTCCAAGAACCTATGAAACATCCAATTTGTCAATTGTGTGAATAGAAAATGAACCATGATAAGGAGGAGGAATGATGTCACCATTTTCATGGCTCTTTTATGGGCCTTTGTGCTGAAGTCCCTGGAACCCACAAAATTGAGCTGCAAATTTCTGGTGTGTTTCACCAATGACTGAAATAAAAAAAACAATGAGAGCAGGGACAGAACAATAGGAATGAAATAGGAGAAACTAAGAAGAATCTCACTTTTAATATAATGAGTTTTACTTTCAGCTAAAGTCAAATTGCCTTCATTTATTAAATTCCAGAAGAGATCACTAAATGTTTCTAGCAATAGAATGTCCAAAATCAGAAAGACCAAAGAAAATGCAAGCATCACAAGAATGACTCTGTTCATTCTCCACTTCAGCCAGAAAAAAAGAGAGTGGGAGAAATGAGCTATCTTAAGGAGATAGAAAATACTTAGGCAGGTGATAAGCCAGGTAGTTAAATGATTAGATATTCTCCAAAGTAAAGAAATGGGTTTTGCTAGTTTAAAAATGGCAAATACCTGTGGATCTAGTCCCATTATAAGTGATTGCAAAAAATACACCAACAGTTGGCTGATTCTGGAGATAGCCAAGCCAGTGAGGATGAAGTCAAATAAAGATGTCTTTTGGTTCTTAATGCATTCAGAGCAGAGTACCAGTCCAATGAACACATTGCCTAGAATTCCGATTAAGAATTCCATTCCTGACAGTATCAGAAAGAGTGTACTCAACCCAGGGAACATTTCCACTGGACGAAATCCAGATTACTAATACTATGTCTCAATGAAAAATTTAGAATAAAGCTACAGCAGAATACGATCCATTTCTGATCCTTATCTTCAGTGCTTTTATTGCAGTTCCAGTCTGAAGAAGAATTCTTGCTGTTGGATACAGTCTCATACCTAGAGAACCTTTCTGCTTTGATTGTGATGCCAATATCAATCCAGAAAGATCTGCTAAGTTTTACAGTCTTAAGTACTTTCATGGAAATGGTTTTATTTCTTTGAGAGAGCTACTAATTTTCAAGTCAAATAGTTTGTGTGTCCATTTATCATGGGCAGAGACTGAAATTTTCCCCTTGTGGTGGTGATGAAAATGTTAAAGGCAAATATGCATGCAAATATGGAAAGGTTCTTTTTCACTGATTATACTTTCCTCCTCACCAGAAGTCCTATACCATTTGGATCAAAATATCTTAGCTTGCTTCAGAAATAAGCTAAGTAATTTAGGTATTATTCAATGATTATATCTTACAAGTGCCTACTTTGTGTCAGAGTTTTTTCCAAATGCAGAATAGGTTAATACAAAAAAGAACAAAGAAAGCATTAGGAAATCTATAAGATAGTCAAAACACAGAAAGAAATAACAATATAGAAGTAAAAATAGAGTGTAATGTGAACATGGAAAAGGTAACTACAAACATTTTCAGGAGAGAAAGGGAGGTGATATCTGCTTTGGATTTTTAAGATATTTAGAATTTCATGAGGAAACTGGCAAGTAATTTGGACTGGCTGAACAACTACAAAAAGACACTAAAACCCACACTTCTCTGAAATAAAAGTCTAACTGAAAGTTCAGTAACATGCACAATTAAATAGTAGGCAGAGAATAGGTAGAAAACCGTTATAGTGTAAATAAGAAAATAGTGAACAAATGTATCAGTTCTGTATTCTAGGAACAGTAATTTTGACCAAAGCCATTAATGCATCAGAAGTGAGCTTTACAGACTTTGTATCTTGGTGTGTTTGCAGGTATTCTATTGTTAGTGTTAGTTATTCAAGCATTTAAGTATTGCCAGATAACATCCCCCCAGAATGAATAAAATCATTTAAAAATTCAACCTTTTCAATGCTGCTGTCACACTCCTCAGTTAAATTCTACTAATTTTTAAAGGGTATTTTTCAAGAACAATGATGTGTAATGAACTGTTGGTAGGTTATTTTGTACAAAATATATTTTTATTTAGGACAAATACTTAAAATTGTAAGAAGAAAGAAAGAATGGAAGAAAGGGGGAAAGAACGAACAAGAAGGAAAAAGGGAAGGAAAAAAGAGAGGAAGCAATTTATTGGCTAGAGCAAGAAATTTGGTTCTGTTTTCAAGAGGAGAATGGTACATATAGCTATTAATAAATTAATATCTAGAGGTAGAAATTCACAACAATGAGAAGCATCCAGGAAGTAGAATCAGTAAGGCTTGGTGATGGATTTGGGGGTTATAGAAAGGAAGAGAAGTCAACAACGACAGCATGCTTGTTTTGCACCTGGATATGTGGAATATAGTGACCTGAGGGAATCGTTGGAGAAATAACAGGTTTAGAAGCCATTAGGGTAGGAAAAAGAAGAAAAAGGTGGGAGATGACAAGTTCTGTTTTGAACATTTTGGACTATCTGTACATCACCCAAGAGGAAACATGGGTAGGCACTTGGGTATTTATGACTGCAGCTCAGAAAAGGAATTCGGGCTCCAAGCAGACTGCGAAGTATCATCAGTATATACTTGATTCATAAGACGTGATGAGCTCCCAGGTCCATGAGGAACACTAGACAATGAAAACACCAAAGAAAGATGAAAATACAGGCAAATGGAGGATGGAAACCAAGAGACTACAGTTTCAGAACAATCAAGAGCAAGGAGTATCACAAGGAAAAGTGTGTGGTGTGTGCTTAGTCATGTCTGACTCTTTGCAACCACGTGGACTATAGCTCTCCAGGTTCCTCTGTCCGTGGGATTTTTCCAAGAATGCTGGAGTGGATATTCCATTTCCCACTCCAGGGGATATTCCTGACCCACGGATCAAACTGACATTTCTCGCACCTCCTGTATTGGTAAGTGGGTTCTTTATTACTGCACCAACTGGGAAGCCATTACAAGGGAAGTGTAACCAATATTTCCTGATATTAGTAAAAAGCCACTTACAGGGAATCACCAAGAGGGTCCTTAGTTAACATAGCAAGAACATCTTAACTAAATAGAAACCAAACTGCCATCAATTACATAGCCAATGAGACCTCAATAATGAAGCATTAGGAAATCAATTAATATAATCAATAAATTAACAGATTAAAGGAGAAACACCAAGACGGGAAAAAAAGTTTGGTAGAGTTCTACATGTATTCACAATAAACATTCTCAGAAAGCTGGAGACAATATGAAATATTCTTTTTTCTGATAAAAAGTTGTCTATAAATACCTAGACAAATATACTATACCTATCAATGGTACATAGAAATCATTCCCGTTGAGTCTGAGACCAAATCAGCAATAAACATCTAAGTTTATTTTTTGGAAGTTTTCACCAATCTCAGTAAGATCAGAAAATTTTATAAAAGATACAAATTGTAAAGCTTGAAATAAAACTATCTTTATTCATGCATTATGAAAATCCAAACATATTCTTTAATATGTTGTTAGAATAAGATCAAGAGACACAAACAAACATGTAAAAATCCATTCCATTTCTTCGTACCATCAAGAGTTCAAATGAATTATTCTTTTAAAAGAAAAAATTACCATTATCTCAGCAAAAAATCAAGTATCTAAGAAAAATTCATATGCAAAACCTTTATGGGGAATACTAATGGATGTAATCAAACCTAAATTTTTTTAATATAAATCATTATCATACTCATTTTCCTGTTTTTAGTATGTGATCCAAGGACATTAAATTCTCTGTGTTGCTGAATATATTAAATTTTCCTGCTTGGTATCTAGATCATAGATCTGGCCCAGGTCTAAAAGTAACCACTGCTAATAATATAGTAATGGCCATTCCTTCTCCATGAATACCAGCTTTGTTCCTTTCTTCTAGTCCAGTCACTTGCTGTGTATATTATTATATATATATTATACATATATTACCATAGCTATAGGTTGCAATTTTCCATGTGAGGTGATTGATGGGTGACAAGATAATCTCTTGTTTGCTGACATGCAAATACAAGTACCGATACTCCATCACTCCTTTTGTATTTTCATTGCCTACCAAATTTGTGTCTATACCTTTAGCTGTGGAAGATAATCTAAGGTAAGAATCTATAGACTGTAAGTTTTGGAAATCAACCAAAGTGTATCCTCATCCAAGTGTGTGAGAAAATCATTGATCAGAACATGGCCCACCACAGAGAATGGACTTGTGGACACAGGAGGAAGGAAAGGGTGGGATGAATGGAGAGTGGCACTGACATATATACCCCACTGTGTGTAAAATAGATAGCTGGTGGGAAGCTGCTGTATCGCACAGGGAGCTCAGCTCAGTGCCCTGTGATGATCTAAGGCGTGGGATTGGGGGTGGGAGTGGGAGGGAGGCTTACAAGAGAGGGGATATATGTATCCATATAGCTGATTCACACTGTCATATAGCAGAAGCTAATAAAATATTGTCAAGTAATTATCCTCCAACTAAAAAAGAAATAAAATTAAAAAAATACAAATTAACAGTTTCATTTAACAAAAAAGAGCACTGTCCAGAATGGGAAGAACAGAGTCTGTGGCATGCCCTATAGCCTACCATTAAACAGAATTATGAGATCGTTTACAAATATACTTAATTGCACTATATTAAAGTTCTTATTCTTTGTTTTGTCCACAAGTATCACAAGAATCTATATCTGAAGCTTTACTGGAATCAAGGTATAAGACATCAATTATATCCTCATGTCAGTAAGTCTACAAATTATAGCCCACAGGAAATAGTTTGCCAGAACTTTCTGCTTTTATTAGCATAAAGGATGCTTGTACTAATTTTGGTGGGTTTTGTCAAGCTTGAGAGTTGTTCTGTTTCTTATATGTGTCCTCCTGTTCAGGTATGTCTTTTAAAAAATATCACAATAATACTAGAAGTGAGCCAAGAAATTAATCAGGAAAAAAAATCAATATCTGATGAAGCAATTATAAACTGAATTAGTCATATATTTTGCTAATTATAAAAGTAATCACAACAATGTTAAACATAATAGGTTACATTTATAGAACTCTCACTATATGTCTGTGGTGGTTTAGTCGCTTAATCATGTCTGACTCTTGCGACCCCATGGACTTTAGCCTGCCAGGTTCCTCTGTCCATGGAATTCTCCAGGCAAGAATACTCCAGTGAGTTGTCATCTTCTTCTCCAGGGAATCTTCCTGACCCAGGGATCGAACCCAGGTCTCCTGCATTGAAGGCAGGTTCTTTGCCAACTGAGCTATGAGGGAAGTCCCTACTATATGTCTAGCTCTGGGTTAAATTTCTTATTTTGAATATTTTTGTATAGTCACTCAAGGCCATAAACAAGCATGTTTACAGCAGTGTTCAAAAGTGAAACAATTTTATTGTTTTATTTTAGAAAGGATGTCTTTTTCATTTGTTTTCTATTGTATTAGAAGAAAAGGACCCCTTCTCAGGATGCTCCAGTGATCACAACCACACTCGGTCAGCCCCTGCATGTCCACAGACAGAAATGTAAGGAAGCCCTGCGTGCTTCACGGAAGACACCAAGTTTCATGTCCAACACTAGCTACCACCACAGTTGGAGATATGAGGACTCACCACATCTTACTCGTTTTGTATCAGTTCCCATAGAAAGCCCAAGACTCTCAGCAGTGTTATTTTACATCCCTTGTGGTTCTGTAAACTCATTTGATCCCCTAAGAAGCATTGCAGTCTAACTAGTGTTCACAAACTCAAAAACGTTCAAGCACCATGGAACTGGTAAAAATTAATGGTATGAAGAATGATACAAGAGGCAAGGGTGGAGAGTATGACAAAACGGAGGATGCATGACCCACTCAGTTCAGTTCAGTTCAGTCGCTCAGTTGTGTCCAACTCTTTGTGACCCCATGGACTGCAGCACGCCAGGCCTCCGTGTCCATCACCAACTCCTGGAGTTTACTCAAAACTTCCAGTGAATATTCAGGACTGATTTCCTTTAGGATTGACTGGTTGGATCTCCTTGCAGTCCAAGGGACTCTCAAGAGTCTTCTCCAACACCTCAATTCAAAAGCATCAATTCTTTGGCTTCAGCTTTCTTTATAGTCCAACTCTCACATCCATACATGACTACTGGAAAAACCACAGCTTTGACTAGATGGAACTTGGTTGGCAAAGTAATGTCTCTGCTTTTTAATATGCTATCTAGGTTGGTCATAACTTTTTTCCCAAGGAGCAAGTGTCTTTTAATTTCATGGCTGTAATCACCATCTGCAGTGATTTTGGAGGCCAGGAAAATGAAATTTGTCACTGTTTCCACTGTTTCCCCATCTATTTGCCATGAAGTGATGGGATTGGGTTCCATGATCTTAGTTTTCTGAATGTTGAGTTTTAAGCCAACTTTTCCACTCTCTTCTGTCACTTTCGTCAAGAGACTCTTTAGTTCTTCACTTTCTGCCATCAGAGTGGTATCATCTGCGTATCTGAGGTTATTGATATTTCTCCTGGCAATCTTGATTCCAGATTGTACTTCATTCAGTCCAGCATTTCTCATGATGTAGTCTGCATATAAGTTAAATAAGTTTATTGTTAAATAAGCAATATACACCCTTGACATACTCCTTTCCCGATTTGGAACCAGTCTGTTGTTCCATGTCCCATTCTAACTGTTGCTTCTTGACCTGCATACAGATTCCTCAGGAGGTAGGTCAGATAACCCACTCAGAGACATTTAAATTTTTTTTTTAAAAATTAGAAAAACATTGTGGTGTAACAAAAACAAATTTGCTCACCCCATCCCAGTCATTGCCATTCCATGGACTGTAGCCTGCCAGGCTCCTCTGTCCATGGAATTCTCCAGGTAGGAATACTGGAGTGAGTTGCCATTTCCTTCTCCAGGAGATCTTCCTGACCCAGGAATCAAACTTGGGTCTCCTGCATTGCAGGTGGATTCTTTACCATCTGAGCCACCAAGGTCATGAAATCCAGGCTGAAAATGTTAATTTCAGTAAATCTATCCTAAGGAAAAAAAAAAAATTTCCTGAAGCCCATTTCTTTGGGCTTCCCGGGTGACCCAGTGATAAACAATCTGCCTGCCAATGCAAGAGACATAAGAGATGCAGGTTTAATCTCTGAATGAGGAAGATCACCTGGAGAAGGAAATGGCAACCCACTTCAGTATTCTTGCCTGGGAAATGCCATGGACAGAGGAGCCTGGAGAGCTATGGCCATAGGGTTACAAAGGATCAGACGTGACTGAGAACACACACAGATGCCTTTTAACCAATACACTGTCCCCACTGAGATCAAAGTTTATAATATGCCAAATAACGGCCATTCATTTTTATCTTTCTGCTCTCATATCGTTCTAGTGAACACAGAAACAGATACATTTTCAAAGGTAGTACTAATCATTTTACCTTTTATTTACCGTTAACTAGCCTCATAAAAACCACTGAAATAAAAATCTATTCATTCATATCAGCAAATATTTATTGAATGCCTACCATGTTCCTACCATGGAGAGGAAATGGCAACCCACTCCAGTATTCTTGCCTGGAGAATCCACAGACAGTGGAGCCTGACAGGCTACAGTCCATTGAGTCACAGAGTCAGACACGACTGAACTGACTTAGCACACCCGTAACATGTGTTAAATGTTATGCTATGTATATTATCTATGGTGAAACAGACCACCGGCCCAGGTGGGATGCATGAGACAGGTGCTCGGGCCAGGTGCACTGGGAGGACCCAGGGGAATCGGGTGGGGGGGAGGTGGGAGGGGGGATCGGGATGGGGAATACATGTAACTCCATGGCTGATTCATGTCAATGTATGACAAAACCCACTGCAATGAAAAAAAAAATGTTATGCTAAATCTGAGGCCTCTTTTCCTAATACTTTTGTTTTAATTAGCTCTGTGGTTTGTTGTTGTTGTTGTTGTTGTTGTTGTTGTTGTTGTTGTTTTTTTTTTTTCAGAAAATTGCATGTGTGGCATTTCTGGATCCTGGCATGTCCATAAAGGACTTGATTTTACCCTCACACTAGAGTAATAGCATGGCTGACAACATAAAGGTCACAACTGTTTCTCTTTGGAGATCCGTAAATATTACTTCTTTGTCTTCTAACTGGAGACTGTCTAGCTATCTTCCCTTGTTAGGCAACCTTTGTTTTCATCCAGAAGCATGTGTGGTTTTTCTCTTTATCTTTGGAACATGGTACATTTGCTAGGATGCATGAAAAAGTATGTCTATTTGTTTTTTTCAGTATGCTTATCCAGGGCTCAAAAGTCCTTTTGAATTGAAAATCAGTCTTTCTTTCCACTCAGGAATATTTTTTTTCTGCTTCTTTGATTATCCTCTAGCATTTATATTGTCTCCATTTTGATCCTTTCTTTTCATTCCCCACATCAGAACAAATGGCTAAGCCGAGGGATAAATAATCACCTAGCACAGCTATGTTCCTCTTGATTGTAAAGTAGCTTAAAGATGTTAGGAAAATTTCCAAATAGAAGAAAAAGAAGAGAAAGCAATCAACATGTTCATGGTCTCACATTGGCCTCTGTCCTTTGAGCCAGATGTCTGCTGTTTTTTCCACAGAGGGTTAACTGACAAGGAAGGCAAGATTTGAGAAATCCTAAGTGAATAGACTTCAGGTTAACAAGAATCTGCTCAACAGGAAACTGGGTTTCATTCACAATGACCTTCCAATTAGAAGGTCATTTAGAAGGTCCAGTTAGAGGAGAATACAGTTCTCTTGTGTTTCATTTTGATGAGAATGGAGTATTCACAGTTCAGGCACACACAAAGGGAGTGAAGTGACGATGGAGGATCTGGTCTCAGACACTTCTCAGTCTCACTGAAAACTGGAACATTCTTTGAACTGTACCAGATCCAAGATTATCACCAGTGGTATTCAGAACACCTGCCAGCTACAACCTTATGGTCTCACCATTAATAAGGAATGTGCCACAGATTCAGAATACTTTGGAAGTGGTTTATGAATTGAAGCAGTGTGTATGTTTACCATCAGTTATTCAGATAAATATCTTCCAGTGTTTATCTGGGTTTAAGGAAATACATATTTATTTTGAAAATATAGATCCAACGCCTACCATGTACAAGGCACTGTATGGGTATGGTTCAAAGTCTCATATAAAGGAAACAATATTCTGTCAGTTCTAAGCAGAATATTTCAGCCTGAAGTCCTGAAAATAATACTTAATCATTATTATCATTAAAATGCTTTCCCATGTATAAAAGCAATATCCTAAGAGTATGAGGGAAAATTACTCTATATCGTTAATTATAATGGTTGTCACATTTTTAAGCTTCTATCCAATAATAGCTGTGGGCAAACTTGAGTAGGTAGAACTCATATACCCTGTATGTGTGGCATGCCACATAAGAAGAGGATGGGAACTATCTGCTCCCATAAAGTGTGTTAGTCGCTCAGTTGTGTCCGACTCTTTGCGACCCCATGGACTCTACAGTCCATGAAATTCTCCAGGCCAGAATACTGGAGTAGGTAGTTTTTCCCATCTCCAGAGAATCTTCCCAACCCAGGGATCAAACCCAGGTCTCCCGCATTGCAGTTGGATTTTTTACCAGCTGAGCCACAAGGGAAGCCCAAGAATACTAGAGTGGATATCCTATCCCTTCTCCAGCGATCTTCCCAATCCAGGAATTGAACCAGGGTCTCCTGTATTGCAGGCAGATTCTTTACCAACTGAGCTTTCAGCTCCCATGAAAGGAGTTAAATTCTCTAAAAACAACCTTTTATTGTTTTTAGTAAGGACACTCAACTATCATCCCTCCACACCCTAATACTGTGATGCCCTCTATCTTAGATCCTCCACAAAAGCACAGCTTATTTTACATCTCCATTGTACATAGAGGCAGCAGTAAAGTACAGGAAATTCATTACGGTTGTTGGTGTAATTTCACTTCATGATCTGAATACAATTATCCCCCTGAAAACTGTAAGAATACAAATAAGAACTGACATCTATTGGGCTCTTGCTCTAATCAGTGTCTTCACTGTTTAATCATTTTACTTTTCTCAGTTCAGTCGCTCAGTCGTGTCTGACTCTCTGCGACCCCATGAACCGCAGCACGCCAGGCCTCCCTGTCCATCACCAACTCCCAGAGTCCACCCAAGCTCATGTCCATTGAGTCAGTGATGTCATCCAACCATCTCATCCTCTGTCGTCCCCTTCTCCTCCTGCCCTCAATCTTTCCCAGCATCAGGGTGTTTTCAAATGAGTCAGCTCTTCGCATTAGGGCGCCAAAGGATTGGAGTTCAGCTTCAACATCAGTCCTTCCAATGAACACTCAGGACTAATCTCCTTTAGGATGGACTGGTTGGATCTCCTTGCAGTCCAAGGGACTCTCAAGAGTCTTCTCCAACACCACAGTTCAAAAGCATCAATTCTTCGGCGCTCAGCTTTCTTTATAGTCCAATTCTCACATCCATACATGACTCCTGGAAAGACCATAGCCTTGACTAGATGGACCTTTGTTGACAATGTAATGTCTCTGCTTTTTAATATGCTGTCTAGGTTAGTCATAGCTTTTCTTCCAAGGAGTGTGCATCTTTTTATTTCATGGCTACAGTCATCATCTGCAGTGATTTTTGGAGCCCCAAAAAATAAAGTCAGCCATTGTTTTCACTGTTTCCCCACCTATTTGCCATGAAGTGATGGGACCAGTGCAATGAACTTAGTTTTCTGAATGTTGAGCTTTAAGCCAACTTTTTCACTCTCCTCTTTCACTTTCATCAAGAGGTTCTTGAGTTCTTCACTTTCTGCCATAAGGGTGGTGTCATCTGCATATCTGAGGTTATTGATATTTTTCCCAACAATCTTGATTCCGGCTTGTGCTTCCTTCAGCCCAGCATTTCTCATGATGTACTCTGCATATAACTTAAATAAGCAGGGTGACAATATACAGCCTGGATGTACTCCTTTTCCTATTTGGAACCAGTCTGTTGTTCCATGTCCAGTTTTAACTGTTGCTTCCTGACCTGCATACAGGTTTCTCAAGAGGCAAGTCAGGTGGCCTGGTATTCCCATTTCTTCCAAAATTTTCCACAGTTTATTATCTAGCCTCATTTAATCCTCACAATAGTCCTATTAACAGGTATTGTCATTATCTCCATTTTACACATAAAGAAACAGAAATACAGAGGGGTTAATTAATTTGCCCAAGTTCACATTAATTAGTAAATTACACTGATTTCTATTCAGGTGAGTGTATATTCATGAGACTCTTGGAAACCTTCATATTATGACAATTTTAACAAGACATTGCAAAAATTAAAATAACTTAGGTAGCAGTGCAACATAAGATATAATTCTCCCAGTACGACAACAACAATAACAGGAAAAGATTAAAATGAAAGTAAAGAATATAATAGAAATGGAGAAAATAATAGATGCTAAGTCAATTAATATTGGCAGTTACAACATCAATATAAATTTTAATTAGCTCTCACTGTTTTCCTAGCACCTTACAATTTTTATATTTAGTCTTCACATAACCCTACTAGTTCAGGTACTATGTATCACTATTATATGGATGAATGAATTGAGGCTTAGAAACATTATGTATCCTGCTAAAGTTCAAATGAGGTCTTCCAAGGTGGCTCAGTGGTAAGGTAAAGAATCCTCCCGCCAATGCAGAAGCCACAGGAGTTGCAGTTCAATCCCTGGGTTAGGAAGAACCCATGGAAGAGGAAATCGCAACCCACTCCAATATTCTTGCCTGGGAAATTTCATGGACAGAGGAGCTTGGCGAGGTACAGTCTGTGGGATCGCAGAGAGTCAGACACAACTAAGCATGCACAATTGATTAAAGTTCAAACAGCTAGAAACCTGAAAGAAATATGAAATTAAGTCTTATCATTCAGAGCTCACACTAGATTAAGTTACTTGAGTTTGCCACCTTTTATATCTGAATTGTAAATTTGATCATTTCATTCATCTATTGATACCAAAACCTATGGGAGCACAAAAAAGGGAAAAACAGGCTGACTACAAGTCTAAAGATATTCTTAAATTCTTAATAATACACTTACAAGTGAATTTAAACATCAAAAGTATAATACCAGTGGTAATGATTTCATGAATATAAACTTATGTCAAAACTTGTCAAATTGTACACTTTAAATATGTGCAGTTCATTGTATGTCAAAGATACTTCAGCAAGGCTGTTTGTTTTCTTATAAGTTCGATATCACAAAGATCATACAAGGTTTATTTCACAAATGTAGTCATGGTTCAGTAGTAAATATACACACACACACACACACAAACATACATGATAAACAGTATTAGATTGAAAGAAAAGAGATGTGTGATCATCTTTAGAGATATAAAAAATGCATTTAATTTGATGTACTTTCCTGACTATTTACATATTAGTAAAATAGGAGGTAAATTCAAATTTTTAAATTTACAGTCAGAAGCACATACAATGGAGAAAAAAGGCAGAGAAGTTGTAGCATATTAGTGAGATTGGTTTTAGGAGAAAGCAATTTGGATTCATGTTTTTTATAACAGCTCCTTACTACAACCCTACTTGTTGTAGGTGCTCAGTTGTGTCCAACTCTTTGTGACCCCATGGACTATAGCCCGCCAGGCTCCACACTTCATGGAATTCTCCAAGCAAGAATGCTGGAGTAAGTTGCCATTCTCTTCTCCAGGGGATCTTCCCAACCCAACCCAGGGATCAAACCCAGGTCTCATGCATTGCAGACAGATTCTTTACCATCTAACCCAACTTAAGATAGTAAATCAGGAGACAATGCTTTTTAAGCTACAAACCACAGTGATAAAGCAAACTGGAAGTGAGACAAAATTTGGAGGCAATAGAAAGACAAAGACGTAGTAAGGACTGTGATTTAACAAACAAAAAAATGTAGAAAATCACCTGTAGGGAAAGCTGAGAAGCAACCTTATTTGTATTATGGAATATGATGAGGATGAAGGTGAGGTCGGTATCTGAAAGTTTGGTTGAAAGACACATTGGGGTAATTTTATTTGGAAAGCCCCTTCCGGTTTCCACACAGCTGTGTAGCCAGCCTTCCCTTTGCAGCACCAGACTTTTCTCCTCTGGAGAGGTCACTTGTCTGGACTGGGGATTGGACACACTGAGGACAGAGAAAGAGTTCTGAAAACTGCAGTTGCATCCAGTGGTAACATCCTCAAAGTTGAAGCAGAAGCCTCTTTTCCTCCTAATCCCCCAAAATACCAAAGCCAGGGTTATTTCCTCCAGACGGATTGGAAATGTCTTCTTTAGGGATCCTAAATGGATGTTTTAAAAATACCTAAAAATACTTTGTTTATATGCCAATGACAAGTTTCAAAATACAATTAAAAAAAATACACACACTACAACAACAATCAAAACTACCAAAAATATCCAGGAATTGGTTAAGAATTTACAGAATCAGTTTGTAACAGTGCTTTAAAAGTCTACATGTGGGGCAAGTTTTTAATTAATAAAGTGACTTGCCTTGTTTTTTTTTTTTTAAAGACTAAATATTGTAAAGATGTTAGGCCCAAATCAATTGAGAAATATAATATCAATACACTGTATTTATTAAATATATTTTTAAATTATCATGGCGTTCAACTGAAAAACTAAATAAGAACAGCAGGAAAAAGTCTGAAACATAAGAACAATGGGAGCACAAATGATATTTCACACACTGAAACATGACAAGTATGCTGTAAACAGAAAAACTTGGCTTTGATAGAGGAAACCAACAATACAGGAATGGAAAGCACAGATGGAAGAATATGTAAGAACTTATATGATAAAAGTGAGTTTCCTAGTCAGTAGGAAAAAGATAAATGATTAAATAGAGCAACAACTGACAGGTCATGTACTCAAACTTGAAGTTAGATTGATATATATTTTTTGATTGGGTATAATTGATCTACAATGTGTGTTAGCTTCAGGTGTACAACAAAGCGAATCTATTATACATAGACATAGATTGATATGTTTTTATATCATAGAAGCTGTCCAATAGTAGGTTTTAAATTTCAAAGCAACCTATTCTAAAGCATACCAGGAGAAAAAATTAAATATGTACAGATAAATTGCATGTAGATAAGTTATGTACATATAATACATTAAAAATATATAGATATCTTAGACCAGAAAGGCTTGTTACAAGCATGCAATAAAATCAGAAGCCATAGAGAAGAAAATTCATAGATTGAATACATAATCAAATTTTATTTTAAAATAATGAAGCTAACATTTATTCAGCCTGCATTATATGCTGAGTATGATATTATTATTATATCATGAGTATGATTTGATATTATTTCATTTATTCTTCACACCAGTGGTATTTATATATTCTGTTATTATTTCCATTTTTCAAACAAAGACACTGAGTTTCATCGAAGAAAGTGATCTGACCAAGGTCCCATAAACTTCAAGTGGTGCATGATGCCAAATCCTATACTGATTATTCCTAACTGGTCATCCATGGCTCCTCTAGCCAGGGACTCACATTTGGATGCCCTCATTACTCCAAGATCAGGAGGTGGAGGGAAGTAATTTTTGACAACTTCAGAAGTAACAGATTCTTCAGGCACAGGTAGCTGAGGCTTAGAGATCTCTGGTTGGAAGGGGAAACCCTGACATCCAGGTGACACAGGATGCAGGCTAGAGTCTGAATGAAGTAGATCTGAAGTGTTCACTGGTGACAAGACCCTACATGATCTGCCTACTACCCGCAACCAGCCCCTTCATAGCCAGAAGATCTGCCCTTCCTCCACACCTTTATTGTTGCACTGCCCTCCAACTATTCCTCCAACACTCCGGGCTCCTCCAGCTTCACGGTCTTGAGGGATGGTCCCTCTGCCTGAAATCCACACGTTTCACTGCTAAGTACCACATGTCTTTCTGTAAAAGTTCCCTGTTCAGTGAGACCTCCCATGTCTACCCAACCCTGATCACCCATCTCCTCCTTCCCCAGTGTTTTTCCCTCCTTGGCACTTATTACTATCAAACACAAATTAGATCGGTTTTGGTTTTGTCTGTTGTCCTTCTTGACCCTAAAAGGCAAATCCCGTAAGAGCAGGAGTTTTCTCTATTTTGCTCACTTCTGTATTCCTGTGCTGTGCTTAGTTGCTTGGTCATGTCCAACTCTTCATGACCCCGTGGACTGTAGCCAGCCAGGCTCCTCTGTCCATGGGGATTCTCCGGGCAAGAATACTGGAGTGGGTTGCCATGCCCTCCTCCAGGGGATCTTCTGAACCCAGGAATCGAACAGAGGTCTCCCACATTGCAGACAGATTATTTACCAGCTGAGCCATAAGAGAAGCCCAAGAATACTAGAGTGGGTAGGCAATCTCTTCTCCAGCATAACTGCTAGACCTAGAAATTGAACTGGGGGCTCCTGCTTTGCTGGCAGATTCTTTACCATCTGAGCCACTAGGTCCTAGCATTTAGAATATTCCTGAGAAATAAATTAATAACATGATTTTTTTTAAAAAAAGGAGTCACTTTCCCAAACTGCAAATATTAGTGACTCTCTCTTTGAATTTTTTAAAAGTCTTGCATAAAAACTGACTATAAAACAAGAAAATAAAAGGTGCTTAAAAATATTATTTTTTTCTTTGGCTGTGCCAGGTCTTGGTTATGGCAGGCAAAATCTTCACTGCAGCAGGATCTTTAGTTGCAGCATGCAGGATCTTGAGCTGTGGCATGTGAGCAAGATTAGTTCACTGACCAGTGATCAAACCCGGGCCCCTGCACTGGGAGCTCAGAGTCATAGCCCCTCGGCCACCAGAGAAGTCCCTAAAAGCCACTTCTGATCAGACTAAGATGTCCAAAACAGCCAGCCAGTAACCACCAAAATGAGTAGAGGACCAATATAAGAAAAGCAGCTGAAACAGGGATTTTGCCCACTTCGGGTACAGCTGAGTGTGAGGGTCCTAAATGAGGTCTGAAGGGGTGGGAGCTGTCTGCATCACAAACACCCCTACAGCTCCCTTACAAACAGAGCCCTGCAGTGAGCAGAAACTGCCAAAGTAATCAAAATTGAGCAGAATAGAGATGAAACAGACAAAGAAAGAGACAACCCAGACAAAAATGTAGGATAAGAACATGGCCAGGAAATGTCACAAAACAAACCATTACAATTTTTAAAATGATTTCTGTGTTAGATTTCAGCACACAGTAATTAATATTATTGATTGATTGATTTTGGTTGTGCTGGGTCTTCGTCTCTCTAGTTGCTTTTGTTGCAGAGCACGGGCTCTAGGCTCCTGGGCTTCAGTAGGTGTGGTTTGTGGGCTCAAGATTTGCGGTTCCCAGGCTCTAGAGCACAGGCTCAGTAGTTGTACACGAGCTAGTTGCTCCGTGACATGTGGGATTTTCCTGGACCAGGGATGGAACCCGTGTCTCCTGCATTGGCAGGCAGGTTCTTTACCACTGAGCCACCAGGGAAGCCTCTACAATTTTTAATAAAATGAGAAGAGTTAAGCTTTGTGAAGTTAGGAAAGTTGTCTGTCTGATCCATGCTTCCCTATTAGAGTTTAGGTGTATGTAAAAGTGATTTCATGTACCAATTTTTAATGCTAAAGAATGTAAGTCAAATCTCCTACAAAATTTTAATGAGGAAAAATGAGAATAATAAAAAGAATAACATCCCTAGGGATAATGACAATACTTCAAAAAGATGAACACAGAAAAGATACAATAAAAAACAAAAACTCCAGAACTTTCTAATAGAAATGAGATAACAGGACTCAGGGATGAATTAGAAATAAAAGGAAAAAAAAAAAATCAAACATTTCCTAAGCAAAGTCTGGACTAGAAAGAAAATGAAAATAATACATACGACAAAAGCACCTAAAAGAAATTAGAGATGAAAAGAAAAAAAAATCTTAAAATCAAAAGGAATGAAGAGATTAATTAATTAAAAAAAGGATTTTAGAGAAAGTAAAAATTATTGAAACCAGCCAAAGAAGAGCCAACCCACAGTTACTAGGAGGCCTTAAAGAAGGAAAACACAGCAAGGTAATAGAATAAATTCTAAAAACACCAACTCAAGAAATGTTCCTGAAATTTCTTTTTAAAAGTTTTGAAACCAGAAATTGAAAGAACAAATTCACCAACTGAGAATACTGACCCAGAACAACTAACTGTCTTAAAATGATAATTGGACTTTAAAGAAAAAGAGAAAATTACTTGGACATCTATAAAAAACTGCTAATGACTTACAACAGGAATAAAAATAGATTATTCTAAGAGTTCTCCACAGTAACACTCTTTGATAAAAGAAAGTGGAGTAACCTATTAAAGATGTGGAGAGAAAGTAAGTGTGATGTTTCTATATGCAAAAATAACACTCCAGTAAAAGCATATAAACAGTTGTTAACTAGGGGACTGTTCTCACAAGTCCTTCTTAATGAATTTACTGGAGAATGAGTCTCAGACAAACAAAATGCCTAGGGAAAATCAATATAAATATTGGTAGAGCATAAAATATACAGTTACTTGTAGAACTAAAACAAATGAAAGTTAAAAGAGAGAAAATAATGGCTATATGATCCGACAATCCAGTTAAATGGGAAACCCAATTAAAAATAGGATAGGGAAATGGAGAGATCATATGCAAAGTAAATAAATAAAATTTAATGTTGTCAAAAATCATGCAGCTGATGGTAGTATTAATATTGTCATTCTGAGGCTGCTTATCTAATGTGACAATATTCAATTATCCATGGTTTCCCTAACTTTTTTAGTAAGTCAAGAATTCATATATTCTCAGACATTATTTTATTTTTAAAAGACTTCCTTGCAAGGTGCAATTCATATGGTAACATCTAATGTTGTATATTTCTTTGAGTAGAGAACAGAGCAATGACAGAAGAGTCAGAATGACTGAAATGTCCACCTCATTGCTTATTTTAAAAGAACAGTCTAAAAAAAAAAAATAAAATAAAAAATAAAAGAACAGTCTTTGCAATCTGTTTTTTTTATTAATAGGCTCTAAAGACATCACATTTGTCATATGATTTAATTTGAGGCCATTAACAATCTTAACATCTAGGACACTTAAGGCATGGCATCAGACATTCATTTCTCTTGGCCTTGGCTATTTGATAATCTGCAGTCTTCCAAGGTGTAATGCCATCTTTCCCCAACAAGGAAAGGTCATGCTTTGGAACACTCTTGTTTCTCATGGCTGACTGTGACCATCGTTGGCAGAATGACTTTCCCCTGATCTGCTGCAATATCTAAGCAGGCATGTCCAGGCTTGAGAAACAACCATTGCTTCTGTTCTCGATTCAATAGCAAGATTGGCCATTTCATGTAAGAGGTTCCATCATTCAGGAAATTTAAACTCTGAGATGTTGCTGCTGTTGTTCAGTTGCTAAGTCGTGCCTGACTCTTTTTTGACCCCATGGACTGTAGGCTGCCAGGCTCCTCCGTCTATGGGACTTCTCAGGCAAGAATACTGGAGTGAATTACCATTTCTTCCCCAGGGGATCATCCTGACCCAGGGATGATCCCTGACCCAGGGATCTCCTGAATTGGTAGGCAGATCCTTTACCACTGAGCCCTAGGGAAGCCCCAAAATCTGAAATACGAGTCTTTAAAAATTATTGTCGATACTCTTCTCTTTATTGATTCTTTCCTATAAATTACTAGGAAATGATTCTCTTTAGTAAACTCTGTCAAGGCTTCAATTCCCTTCCCAAATCTTCTGACAGCACTCACTATCTTCTCAGGATTACTAAAAAAAAAATTGGTTAAGAGTCCTTTCAGGTTGTCTTGTACCATCCGCTGATTATCACTAAAAGAAGAACAACTTTTGCTTTTTCACACTCATTTCTGTACGTCTATTATGTGCTTGTTTCAAACCATTTTCCCCAAAACTTATGATCATTGTCTGCAAACAGCTGCAATTTTCTCTAGACCTATAATCTTAGATGTCTAGACACTTTGCTGCCTGTTAGATGTTAGAACAGAAAACACATTCAGTGTTTTAACCAAGAGGTGAGTGCACTAGAGTTCTCTCTTTAGTATTGTTAGGAGAGGCAGAGTGTTGAAGATGCAGGTTATCTCAATTAACATTTCCTTGAAGGCCACCTCCTACTCCTGATATCCACTTGACGTCAATACTGAGCCATTCTCACCTCCTAAACTGTCTCCTCTTGCATGTGCTTTTAACTCTGAGGGTTTCCTTCCACTTTTCTCCATTAATCTACAGCTTATGCTACCTTCAGGAAGTCTTTATAAATTTCTAATTCTCAGTTAATAGTCTCAGCTAATGATGTCTGTTAATATTTTCAGTTAATGCTGTTAATTTTCAGAAATGTTACAAAATCATTTTTTTTAAGTACTTTCTATCATTTCATAGAATTTGGGTCAAACGGAAATGTAAATATATGTGTTCTATTTCATTTTCTCGATCAAATCTCATGACAAAAAATATATGTATATGTTTATATGGGCTTCCCTGGTAGCTCAGCTGGTAAAGAATCCGCTTGCAATGCAGTAGACCCGGTTCAACTCCTAGGTTGGGAGGTTCCCCTGGAGAAGGAATCAGCTGCCCACTCCAAGTGTTCTTGGGCTTCCTTAGTGGCTCAGATGGTAAAGAATCTGCCTGCAATGCAGGAGAACTGGGTTCAATCCCTGGGTTGCGATGATCCCCTGGAGGAAGCATGGCAACCCACTCCAGTATTCTTGCCTGGAGAATCCCACAGAGGAGCCTGGCGGGCTACAGTTCATGGGGTTGCAAAGAGTGGAACAAGACTGAGTGACTAAGTGTGTGTATATATATATATATATATTTATATATATATATACTACTAAGTCGCTTCAGTCATGTCCGACTCTGTGTGACCCCATAGACGGCAGCCCACCAGGCTCCTCTGTCCCTGGGATTCTCCAGGCAAGAATACTGGAGTGGGTTGCCATTTCCTTCTCCAATGCATGCATGCATGCTAAGTCGCTTCAATTGTGTCCAACTCTGTGTGACCCCATAGACAGCAGCCCACCAGGCTCCTCTGTCCACAGGATTCTCTAGGCAAGAATGCTTTTGTATATATATGTGTGTATATATATATATACATATATGTATATATATATGTGTGTATATATATATATATATATAGCCATACCACTTGGCTTGTGGAATCTTAGTTCCCTGACTAGGGATAGAACCCGGCCCCCCCCGCTGAGCCCTAACCACTGCTGTGTGTGTGTGTGTGTGTGTGTGTGTGCTCAGTCGCTCAGTCATGTCCTACTCTTTGCAACCCTATAGACTGTAGCCTGCCAGGCTCCTCTGTCCGTGGGATTCTCCAGGCAAGAACACTGGAGTGGGTTGCCATTTCCTTCTCCAGGAGATCTTCCCCACCCAGGGACTGAACCCGAGTCTCTTGCATCTCCTGCATTAGCACATGGGCTCTTTACTTCTAGGGCCACCTGGGTAGCCCCTCCCACCCCCAACCATTGGACCTTTGGGGGCTTTCCTCATGACAATGATTTTCATGGTTACATTAAATGATTGAACAGCAGCAAGATTGTTCTCCATGTTTTTATTACTTAAAAAAACTTAAAGCAATTTATAAGCATATATATTTGTTCATTTTTTGTTATGTAACTGTTACTTAGAAATTTCTGCTTATACAGAATATTTTATTGTCAAAATAGTGATAACTTTATGAAAATAAGTGTGGAATTTTCCTTTTTCTCTATGTTGTAGAGTAGTTTAAATAGCACAGTTGTCTATTCCTGCAGGTTTAAAAGAACTAACATTTAAAATGATATTGAACTGTCATTTTTTAGTTAATTAATTAATTGGCTAATAATAATTAGCCAATTTAAAAAATATCTAATTTATTTGTTTATTTAGCTGTGTCAGTGCTTAGTTGTGGCACATGGCATCTTTGTTGCATCATGCAGGATCTATGTTGTGGTGAATGGTCTCTCTAACTGTGTCCAGGCTCAGTAGTTCGAGGTGTGAGCTCAGTTGCCCTGCAGTATGTGCTATCTTAGTTTCCCAACCAGAGATCAAACCCACATCCTCTGCATTGCATGGTGGGTTCTTAACCACCAGACCACCAGGGAAGTTCCTGAAATGTCCTTTTTTAACAGGGGTGACTTTTTAATACTTTGGGAGCTTTGCTGGTGTTTCAGATGGTAAAGAATCTGCCTGCAATGCAGGAGACCTGGGTTCAATCCCTGGGTTGGGAGGATCCCCTTAAGGAGGGAATGCAACCCACACTCCAGCATTCTTGCCTGGAGAATCCTCATGGACAGAGGAGCCTGGCAGGCTACAGTCCATGGGGTCACAAAGAGTAGGACATGACTAAGTATAGCACAGCACACAACTTTTTAATAACTTTCTCAATCTCATCCATTGATATTGGTCTATTCATATAACCCTGACTTAATTGTATTCATTTATATTTTATTGATAGTCTTTTTTATTCAGAATTTAAAATCAGTTGGCATAGAGTTGTGCCATAAATTTTTAAACTGATTTCATTTAATCTCTCATGGGTTCTTTCATAATTGAGTTAGCTTACTGTTTTATTTACTTACTGCAAATAACAGTCTTGGATTCATATAAAATACTGTTTTCATTCTGATTTTAGCTTTATATTTTTGTCTCTTCTATTGGGTTTATGTCTTTCTGTTCCCTTTTTTTGTTTTCTTGAATTTAATATTTATTTCACTTACTTTGCTAATATCTTGTTTAGTAGTAAAAGTATTGAATTCCATGAATTTTTACAAATAAAATGTTGCTTGAATTTTTAACATGTAAGTTTTAGCTTAAAATTCTAGACTTATTCCTAACAGAATTCCCTTAAAATCAAGTAGGGAAGGGTTGCTCATGATAAAGGATATTAGTCAACACATTTCTAATGAAGAAAATATAAAATCAAAAAAAGCCAGGTTGTCACTTATAATTAGAATAAAACTTGAAGGATTGTTTGGAAGTCTCAACAAAGATTAAAGAGCTTATGCTTCTCCAAGCAATTGTTTTCTACTTTCCTTCAACCTTAAACTTCATCCTTGGTGGAAGGTTTACATACCTCCTCTTCTGGTGTGTTTTTTTGTTTTGTTTCATCTAGGGATACAGTTTCTGATATTTATTCTGTTGTGGTACATTGATAACTTCTATTTACTCTCATTTCTTACAAAGTTGGGGAAAGTTACTGAGTTGAAGGACATTTTTACAATGGGCATAGCAAAACCAGTATTTAAAAGGAAACCTGACATTGGGGTTGTTGACATCAAGTAGAAAGTAAACATTTGGATTTCATTGAGCATTTCCATCTGTCTTGAAATCACGTACAATGATGAGAATCTATCCTGGTATATCTCTACAATGTCACCAAGCCCATTCATGAACTTATCTGAAAAAGACTGACAAACCTCTTGGATGGAGAAAAGAAAATCTGAGGAACATTCCTTCAGAGCCAGATTTGTGCTAACTCCAACTCTACTCACCATACTTCTGTTAATGAATGCTAAGTATGATTTTATTTTCTTACCTATACTATATGACACTAGATTTTGTATAAACTGCTACTTGAGTAATTCACTTTTAAATTTAATACAGAACTTCATACATAGTTGATTGTATCTTTGAACTGGGAGTATTCCCAAACTTGATTTCAGTATCTACCAAATATAACAGAACCCTCAGCTTGATGTCCTCATATTAGTAAATATATATTCTAGTTCTTCTCAAAACAGACATGTACTTCATTTAATTTTAGCAAGTCTTAATAAGAACTTTTGGAAATTGTATTTGTTCTGCTGCTGCTGCTACTAAGTCGCTTCAGTCGTGTCCGACTCTGTGCGACCCCATAGATGGCAGCCCACCAGGCTCCCCCATCCCTGGGATTCTCCAGGCAAGAACACTGGAATGGGTTGCCATTTCCTCCTCCAATGCATGAAAGTGAAAAGTTAAAGTGAAGTCGCTCAGTCGTGTCCGACTCATAGCGACCCCATTCTACCAGGCTCTGACTAGAAAAGCTTACATTGTTCTCACTGCTGGCATAAAGCTAACCATGTGCCTCATCAACTAGCTAAATAACTTTCCCACATTGCCAAATGTGGATACAGTCCCCATTCTGAAATAAATCCCTTATTATGCCGGGAAAAGAAACCAATCTGCCCAGTCACCCTGCAAGGGCACAGTTATCTGTAGAAAACTCTAATTATTAGCAAGTCTTCTTGTAATGTTATCGGCAACCCATCAGAAAGTCCCAGACTTATATGCATAGCAAGGGCCCTACTCATCCACACTGGTCAAGGGACCTGTTCTTTGGCATTTCCAACTCAATGTATATATGGCTTTCCCTCAGATACCCCAAGCACACCATCATAAAATTTCACTAGGTGGTGATAGCGTTAAATGAACCTGTTTCTTCCAGTTCAGGATATAAGAGAGGCAGGTTCAATCCCTGGGTGAGGAAGATCCCCTGGAGGAGGGTATGACAACCCACTCCAGTAGTCTTGCCTGGAGAATCCCATGGACAGAGCAGCTTGGTGGGTTATAGTCCATAGGGTGGCAAAGAGTCAGACACAACTGAAGTGAATGAGCACTCACACAAAAATTGAACAATTATATAAATGCTACACAAAAATAAGTGGCAGCTGATGATATTGATGAATCTCATTCTAAAATAAAAGGACAAGCATATAACTATTCAACATAATAGAATATTCAACTGAAAAGAAGAATGCAGATAATTTTTTAAAATTTCGAAACACAGTACTTCTGAAATACAAGCAACAAGATAGTGAAGAGGAGAAAGGCCTGATTTAGATGATCAAATAAAGGAATTCCTCCAAAATGCATAGGCAAAAAGGCTAGACATTAAGAGGGAAAAAAACCCAAGGAGAATTTATTACAGATAAAATATCAACAAATAAGATTCAGATAGAGAATGGGGAGATATGTGTGCAAGAAATACTGCACAGAAAAAATACTTTGTTGGAGAACAAAATAAGAAAATAGACTCTAGAAACTAATTGCAAAATAGAAGATTCACGACATGCAACGGAGGCTTTAAAGGGGGTATCAGACTATCTTGCTGGAGTACACAATTGCAACCACTAAATTATCAGGGGGTAGAGGGTTAAAAATACTTTCTAGAAAAAACAAAACTTAACCAGAATCTTACAAAAGATCCTAGAAAAGGGAAGTGGCTTGGAAGAACTCTTAGAGATATAAAATGACATGATCCATGACCCATTCTAGTAGCTATATGTTCATTCATTTCTTCTGCAGGAGACCCTGGTTCAATTCCTGGGTCAGGAAAATCCACTGGAGAAGGGATAGACTACCCACTCCAGTATTATTGGGCTTCCCTGTGGCTCAGCTGGTAAAGAATCCATCTGCAATGCAGGAGACCTGGGTTCAATTCCTGGGTTGGGTAGATTCCCTGGAGAAGGGAAAGGCAACCCACTCTAGTATTCTAGACTGGAGAATTCCATGGACTGTATAATCCATGGGGTCACAAAGAGTCGAACATGACTGAATGACTTTCACTCTTAGACTCTGTCCTAAAAACCCTGTGGTGGATTTCCTATCTATATTTGCATTTAGTAAATATAACTTTCAAGAATTTTAATAAGAATAGAAAGCCTTAAGTTACATTTTTTTTTCTACAACATAAAGATTTCCCAATTAGAGCCAGGGAATCTTGAATGATGGTTGGGGGCTTGAGTAGGTTGAGGGCCACCCTTCTGCCATGCATGTGAGCCCACCTATGAGTTTTCCACGTACTTATCAAAGTTAAACCGATATGATCTCTATCATAAGCATGTTTTGCTACTTATCAGGTGGCGCTAGTGGTACAGAACCTACTTGCCAATGTAAGAGACATAAGAGATGGGCATACACAAATGAATGATGGCATTTCGGCCATGAAAATAGTCAGAAATATTGATCAGTTTCACTATGGGCAATAGGATCATTGCCAACACACACACAAATACACATACATATATACCCCATTCATGAGAAACACTGGACTGGAAGAAGCACAAGCTGGAATCAAGATTGCCGGGAGAAATATCAATAACCTCAGATACACAGATGACGCCACCCTTAGGGCAGAAAGAGAAGAACTAAAGAGCCTCTTGATGAAAGTGAAAGAGGAGAGTGAAAAAGCTGGCTTAAAGCTCAATATTCAGAAAACTAAGATCATGGCATCCAGTCCCATCACTTCATGGCAAATAGATGGGGAAACAGTGGAAACAGTGGCTCACTTTATTTTAGGGGGCTCCAAAATCACTACAGATGGTGATTGCAGCCATGAAATTAAAAGACGCTTACTCCTTGGGAGGAAAGTTATGACCAATCTAGACAGCATATTAAAAAGTAGAGACATTACTTTGTCAACAGAGGTCCGTCTAGTCAAGGCTATGGTTTTTCCAGTGGTCATGCATGGATGTGAGAGTTGAACTATAAAGAAAGCTGAGTGCCGAAGAATTGATGCTTTTGAACTGTGGTGTTGGAGAAGACTCTTGAGAGTCCCTTGGACTGCAAGGAGATCCAACCAGTCCATCCTAAAGGAGATCAGTCCTGGGTGTTCATTGGAAGGACTGATGTTGAAGCTGAAACTCCAATACTTTGGCCACCTGTTGCAAAGAGCTGACTCATTTGAAAAGACCCTGATGCTGGGAAAGATTGAGGACAGGAGGAGACGGGGATGACAGATGATGAGATGATTGGATGGCATCAGTGACTCAATGGACATGAGTTTGGGTAAACTCTGGGAGTTGGTGAATGACAGGGAGGCCTGGCCTGCTGCAGTTCATGGCATCTCAAAGAGTCAGACACGACTGAGTGACTGGACTGAACTGAACTGAATATACCCCATACATATGAAAAACACATTGAAAGGACAGAGAAACAGACCATTAAACAGACTGAAAATCACATGATGATAGAACAATTCTAATATCTGCTCTGATTGCTTGAATATCCTTCCTTCAAAATCTGCCCAAGTCACATCCTGTACCTTTATGAAATGACACACTGATAACACCTAACCTCTGAATCCTGTTGGGCTAAGTCCCAACTCTAACCATGTCTATACAGTGACAAGTTCTGCCCAGTGTGAAACTCAAAAGATAACATTGTTCTGGTCCCCTTTATAAGGGAAGCTGCCTGGTTTCTCCTAGCCCAGAAGCTGAGAACATTCCAGAGCTTCCTCCAAGATGCTGCTGATCCTGCTCTCAGTGACCTTGCTGGCCCTGAGCTCAGCTCAAAGCCTGCTTGATGGTAAGAGAAAGAAAGGGGAGAGTGCTGAGACTCTGCTTCTGGCTTGAGGGATGACACTGCAGTGAGCAAGCTGCTAAGAGAGACAAAAATGAAAGATGAGGTACAGAGTCCTTAAGACAAGGACAAGGCCCTTCACACCCTCATTGACACCAAGGCCTCATACTTTATTTAAAGTGCGTTTCCAACCCAATCCAGAATTTTAACCAGAGGAATGACAAGGTAAGTTTTTTAACAACGGTCTCTCTATGTATTATGAAGGATACATTGCAAAAAAGGAAAGACTGGAACAGAGATGTTTCTTCGTGAAGATGTTATGGTAATCAAAGTAGGCTGTAGATGAGGGTGACCTTGCTAGGAGGTGCCAGATGGATGGAGGAGGTGAAGTCCATTCAGAGCTATTTCAGAGACAGAGGCTAAGATAATATCTATCTCTCTCTCTACATGTAAATACAGAGATTCCAGGAACCAGTGGTCTCATTTTACTCCCATCCACATTTAATATTTCAGTGTATTGTGCCAAATATTGGGCAAGCTTGTATCCACTTGGTTACTGCAGCTTGCTCCACCTTGAGAAATATAAGTAAAGGATTTCATGAATGGATATCTTAGAATTCTCATAGGATATAAGTAAATATAAGTAAAGGATTTCATGAATTGAGAGGGCAGAAGTCCACCAAAATATGACACTGAAATAGCCCAGCACTTCACGTAAATTAGCATTACGGTTTGAGGGATCCTACGCTTCCCTTATAGCTCAGTCAGCAAAGAGTCTGCCTGCAAGGCAGGAGACCCAGGTTCAGTTCCTGGCTCAGGAAGATTCCCCTGGAGAAGGAAATGGCAACCCACTCCAGTATTCCTTCCTGGAGAATCCCGAGGACAGAGGAGCCTGACAGGCTATAGTCTATAGGGTTGCAAGAGTCAGACAGGACAGAGCAACTAAGCTACACACACAGAGGGAGGACAAAACTGCCTTTTTCTCTTTGAGTTTGTGGTTGATCCTTAGAACAGGAGCATCCCTGCCATCGCTTCCTGTCTCCCTCCCTTTGCAATAGCATCACAGACAGTGACTGACAAGTTAACTTTGGGGATATAGTGATGTAGTTGAAGAGTCCCATTCCCTGTAGAGCAGCTGTGAGCCCTGAACTTAATTTACACTTCATCTTCTGCTCCTTTCCCTAGAAGGCATCAGTGAAGACTTCCCTACCCCATATATGGCAAGACTTAATTAATTCTCATTCAACTGTTTTTTTCCATTAGCCACTTTTCATTTTTCATTTTGCTATCATCTTTGTCTTGTCAAGAACTGATTAATGCTAGAAACCCTTCCCAGGAGGCTCAGAGGTCAAGAATCTAGCTGCAACACAGGAGACGAGGGTTCAATCCCTTGGTTAGGAAGATTCCTTGGAGAAAGAACTGGTAACCCACTCCATTGTTCTTGCCTAGGAAATCCCATGGACAGAGGAACCTAGCAGCCTACAGTCCATGGGGACGCAAAAGAGTCAGATACAATTAAACAACAACAGCAATTAGCTTGGATGACACAGGAGAATTCTTCCTATATACCTTCAGACCAGAAATGACTGTTGAGAACCAACCACTCAACTTGTTCCTTCTTCCCTAATATTCCTCTCTCTAAATACATAGTTTAAGAAGAAATGTAAAGAAATGAAGTCTGGGTCCCTTTGTCCCTGTAATTAATTTTGCTCACTGTTATTTAGTCACTCTTAGGCAAACCATTATTTGTGTTTCTCTCTATCTCTATTATTGCTTGTCAGGTCTTAGAAGAGGTGAATTCCACATACGCATTCAACTGTCCAGACTTGAAGTCACAGATGTTAGGTTACATCACTGACCCCAAATATAACTGACACCATAACTGACATCGATAATCCATTTGCTTTCTTTTGTCTTTAGAAGCATCCCCTGAGAATTCTAAGATATTCAATAACTTCATTTTTGCCAAATTGAGGACACCTGTTTGTCTCAAGAACACAGAATTACTATTCAATATCACTAGTATGTGGATGAATAGGAACCCTGTAAAATGAAGCTGAGGGTAAGAGGAAAATTGGTAGTTGACAAGCAGGTCCTAGGAGAAAGGGACTGTCTGATAAGGTGACCAGAGATAAAAATAAGAGGGGTGCCTTCCATCACCAAGTTCTTCTATTCCTGTGCTGTATCCTACAAATGCAGAGAACCCAGACCAGGGCTCCCTTGAGCACTTTCAGAGACCTCCTGAGGGACCTGAAACGCCACCACCTGGAGCCCCTCCTAATGGTGAAAACCTAGAAGGTGAATCTCAGCTAGATCCACTCCCACAGGATGGTGAACCTCAGCAGGGACCACGTCCACAAGGTGATGGACCTCAGCAGGGACCACGTCCACAAGGTGATGAACCTCAGCAGGGACCACGTCCACAAGGTGATGGACCTCAGCAAAGACCACCTCCACGAGACGGTGAACCTCCACAGAGACTGCCCCCACCAAAGCAACACTGTTATCACTATCCTCCTCCACCTTTTCCTGAGAGACATCACAGACCACCACCCCCAAGACATGGACCACAAAGACCTCCCCAAGGCCCACCAACCCAGTAATCTGGAATTCAATGACAGGTATGACTGAAGCTCACTTTCCATTAAGGTCCTAACACCTATAAGTCTCACACTTTATTATGTCATTGAATCAACTGAAAATATGTGGAAACTGCCTATTCTGGTACTCCAGTCTAAATATTTCTGTTCAGATATTCTGGAATAAAGTAGCAAGACCTTATATTTATTACATGCTAGCCAAGGTGATTCTGATTTTAAGAAAGATGGACCATAGATTGCCTTTTCCCTGATGACTACCTGTCGTAAAGTGGGTTGGTGATGAGAAAGTAGAGCTGTGTTCTCCCTTGTCCTCTCCTCTCTACCTCCTCAGGCTCAATGACTTCCCTTCTCAAGTTTCCACCTGCCAGGTCTCTAAGGTTCCATGTGCCTGATAAATGATACTTTAATTTTTATGCCTCTATTGTTATCCAGTTTTTAAAATATTGACTTTTGATTTAATATATGCCCAAAGTAAGAAAAAAGAAAACAAGAGAAAAGTATGACACTAATTCTTAAGGGCATATTACATCCTACCTTCCCACTTCCTTCCCCAAAGGCCACCACAATTAGCTCCTTCGAACATCCCCTTGGGAATATTTAGACTTCCCGGGTAGCTCAAATGGTAAAGAATCTGCCTGCAATGTGGGAGGCCTGGGTTCGATCCCTGAATCAGGAAGATCCCCTGGAGAAGGGCATAGCAACCCACTCCAGTATTCTTGGCTGGAGAATTCCATGGACAGCGGAGCCAAGTGGGCTACAGTCCACGGGGTTGCAAAGAGTCGGACACAAATGAGTGACTAACACATACACACACACAAAAACATATGTTATCTTTTTATTTGCAAATGATATACTATTTTATTTACATATCTATAAGTTCTTATTTCAAATAACATATTTTGGGGGATCTATTATTTATTTTTATTGAAATACAGTTGATGTACAATATTATACTAGTTTCAGATGTACTACTTAGTGATTCGACATTTATATACATTATAAATTGATCAGTACCAGAAGTCTAGTAAGCATTTGTCAAATAACTTATTTCTTAGAAAAATTCCATATCATTTTCTAGAGCTATATGGATCTGTTTGCTTCTGGTTTTATTTTCATTTTAATTGTATTCTATTCCTTTGTCTGACTGTGCCATGATTTCTTTAACTAAAGCTCTATCAATGGACATTTAGGCTGGCCTCGGTTTTTTTGCTATTATAGGATATACTGCAGTAACCATCTTTGTAAATATAGTGTATGTTTGAACATTATAAATAGCAGCCTAGAGATAAACAACCTAAGGAAAAACTTTCTTCATCTTGCAAGCAACAATTTAGAACTCACTGTCTGTTACATGCATACGAATCATAAACAAAAACATTAGAAGATTACAGGACATGGAGGAAGAAGAGAAAGTGAGAAGTTGGGCTCTCATCAACTTCCTTTCAGTTACCAGCAGGGCTATGAACTCAGTTTCCAACACTCTCTGAACTTCTCTTTTTTTTGTTTCAGAAAATATGAAGATACGTGTCCTTCAGAAAGCCATGGAAGAAGGCAGTCTATCTTCCATTTACCAATAAAACAATCAGCATCTAATTTCTAAGTGTCATGTCTCATTCTGGGAGTTTGTGAGTCTGAAACTTGAGGGCTGTGAACCCAGCATAGGAGCATCCAAGACCCGTTCTCATCGATGGGTCCTGATGGCTTCCTCTGGGGCCACTTTCCTAGGAAACATTTATTCCCTTCGTTCTTTGCTTGAGGACAGGAATGTGTATCTCCCTTCAACCTGCTTGTGCCTCCTCCTTCCCCCTAAAACCATTACTCATAAGCCAGGTACTCTCCTGGTTTATGTTCCTCTCCCTCCATGGTTTCTACAGCACTAAGGCCATATTTTTTTTTCCACACTTTTAACCAAGACTCTAGTAATGTTAGGGAAATAAGGAAAATATTGCAAATGTAAGAGGTTGCACAGGATGGAAATTATTAAAATTTCCAAAATAATTGATGCTATTGTTGGGAAAATGAGGGTGGTTCTAGGTCCTTACTCTCTGGAGTCTACTATACCCCCACTTCCATATATTTTTAAAACATTTCTCAGTTTTCTCCCTCCTTAGATCACCTGCCTTTCTTTAACAAAACTGGAGTGTATTTCATAAAGGAGGTGATATGCTCCAAAGGAATTTGGAGTTCTTCAGACTTTAGTTTAAATCCTATATCTTTATGTTAGCTCTGGACTCTTAGCAAGCTGCTTCAAGCTTCAGAGCCTTTGTTTACTCATCCATACAGTGAGGATAATAATAATATCTACCCTGGAGGATGAAAAATAATGAGTTAACATACACAAAAAACTATTTACATAAACAAGTTAACGTTACGGGGAAAAAGAAGATGTCCTTCTCTAGAATAAAAATGAAACAACTGAACGTAGGAAGGAGCCAGATTTTAAGGAGCCAAAGCTTATATCATTTAGATTGCTCTCTGTAAGGTAAACAGTTGTTGTACAGTTGCTAAGCTGTGTCTTACTCTATAAGATCCCATGGACCGTAGCACACCAGGCTTCTCTGTCCTCCACTATCTCCCAGAGTTTGCTCTAACTGATGTCTGTTGAGTCAATTACACTAACCATTTCATCCTCTGCTACCCCCTTCTCCTTTTACCCTCAGTCTTTCCCAGCATCAGGATCTTTACCAATGTATAGGCTCTTCTCAATGGGTGGACAAAGTATTGGATCATCAGCTTCAGCATCAGTCCTTCCAATGAATATTCAGGGTTGATTTCCTTGAGGATCCACTGGTTGATCTCCTTGCTGTCCAAGGGACTCTCAAGAGTCTTCTCCAGCACCACAATTTGAAGCGTCAGTTCTCTGACGCTCAGCCTTCTTTATAGTCCAACTCTCACATCAATACATGACTAGGACAATAAACAGGAAAACAGTACAAAATGATGAATACAAAATTCCCAGGCTTCTCCCAGGGCATTAAAAGAGGCCTGTGAAATAGGGGATCCCAAATTTAAAGTGGAATCAGCTTTGCAGAAAATGTAAATCTGACCAAATATAAGACATAAACGTTGTTCAAGTCTTCATTTAAATAAACCAGTAATTGTTGGACAAAAATGTACATTTTTCATACAGCCAGGATATTGTTAGTATAGACTAGGTTTAGCTAGAAAACAAAGAAATTTAGTGAAATTTTTTTTAAAAATGCAAACTTTTTCTTTCCCTTAACGTAAACTTGAGTTTCCATCTAGATTAATTTACTAAAAAGACAAATAGAATTCCTATAATGTTAAGAGGTTCATTTTAGCAGTTCTCAGGGCTGTTAAGTGGTAGGTTTGAAACTACGGAAGTTTGCTGTAGGAAACTATATTTGTTAATTGTTAAACAGAAAACAGGGCTAATACACTTAAAATTATTATTCCTATGTTTGAAAAGTATGTTATTTACTCATCAATCTTGTGAAAATTACCCAATTGATTATAAACTCACAGTCATGTTTTATTTGATTCAGCCAGTAAAAAAGCACTGTGCAGATTCTTCTCCTAAAATTATGAACATAGCTAACAGTTTTTTTGTCTAGGAAAATAACTTAAAAGTACAAAAAGACAAACAAACAAAAAAGAACAGAGCAGCAAAGGCTGATTTATACAAGTTCTTTTCATCTATCAAGGAATTTGTCCTTTTAACCTAATGATATTGGAATATTGGATACTGGAATGCTATCAGAATGTTAAGCCAGGAAGTTACAGGATCAGACTGGACATTAAAAAGATCATTAAGATTTTAGTTTAAATGTAGTACATTGGACACATATATTTATTTATGTTTTTACCAATGCCCAAATAAAACTATAATAATGAAATTTTAAAGTAATTAATGGCCAAGGATAAGAAGAATGTGAGAGAAGATGACAGCAAACAAGAAAGATGAGCAAATTCTGGAACTGGAATGACTTGATGAAAGTTAACAGAGGTAGTGAAGGTGCAGATGATGAAACCAGACATGGAAGTGAGAAGAACATTGCAAATCAAAGTACTTCGGAAACCCCGAGATATTGCCTCTTTCAGAATATTGCGTCTCCCTCTCCAGAGGTTCATGTTTATCCACGTTTAGTGTAGAACCTGCATTTCCAGTTGTTTGATCCTAGAAATTTTGATTTGTTCTTGTTAGTAAGTTTGTTCTCTCTCTCGTTCTCTATCCATTGGATTTCCTACTAATTTTGATACTTACAAAGTACATGGTGTGGGAAAGTCACTCAATCAGATTATGCCTTTATTCTTTCATCTGAAACATGAACATGATGCCAAAAATCAAAGGGATCTTGTGAAAACTTTCAGCTAGTATATATGAAGCATTTATGGCTCAGCTGGACACAAAAGCCATGATCAATAGACATGTAGCTATACAGCTGTTCATGTAAAGAAGCTTAATAGGGGGAAAGGTTAACTTGTCAACCAGCATCTCTGATGCTGTTGCCAAGGGAGGAAGACATGAAGGGAGGGCAGGGTTGCTCCTGTGCTGACAACCAACCACAAACTCAAAAGAGAAGAGGGCCTCCTGTCCTCCCTAGAGTCCCTCATACCCTAATGGTTAAGTGCTGGGGCAGTTCAGGGTCATGTTTTAGTGTCCTTCTTCTCTCTTTCTTCATGAAATATTTTACTTAAATTAACATACTTTCTCAGACTAGTGGGACCAGAAGTAAATACATCGATACAACCTTGCCCATATTTGGCAGAGCATGTAGAAATATTAAATGTGGGTGGGAGTAAAATGAAACAACTGGGCTCCCGAATCTGTATATCTCCATGCAGAGAGTGAGGGGTTTATTACTGTAGTCTCTCTCTCTGAAATAGCCCTGAGTGGGCATCACCTCCTTCAGCCATTGGTATCCCCTAAGAAGGCCACTGCCTACTTTAATTACCATAAGTCTTCATGAGGGAACTTCTCTGTCACAGTCAGAGAGGTTTTTTAAAAAACACAAATTTTACTTTGTCATACCTAGTTAAGATTCTGTATGGGGCTCAAATTACACTTTAAATAAAATGTGAGGACTTGGTATCAATATAATGTTAAGGGCTTTATCCTTGTCTTAGGAACTCTGCAGATCATCTTTCCTCTCATTTATGTATGCCAGCAAATTTGGAAACTCAGCAGTGGCCACAGGACTGGAAAAGGTCCGTTTTCATTCCAATCCCAAAGAAAGGCAATGCCAAAGAATGTTCAAACTACCGTACAATTGAACTCATTTCACATGCTAGTAAAGTAATGCTCAAAATTCTCCAAGCCAAGCTTCAATAGTATGTGAACCATGAACTTCCAGATATTCAAGTGGGATTTAGAAAAGGCAGAGGAACCAGAGATCAAATTGCCAACATCTTTGGATCATTGAAAAAGCAAGAGAGTTCTAGAAAAACATCTACTTCTGCTTCATTAACTATGCCAAGCCTTTGACTGTGTGGATCACAACAAACTGTGGAAAATTCTGAAAGAGATGGGAATACCAGACCACCTGACCTGCCTCCTGAGAAATCAGTATGCAGGTAAGAAGCAACAGATAGAACTGGACATAGAACAATACACTAGTTCCAAATCGGGAAAGGAGTACGTCAAGGCTCTATATCATCACCCTGCTTATTTGACTTATATGCAGAGTACATCATGCAAAATGCCAGGCTGGGTGAAACAGAATTTTGAATCAAGATTACTGGGAGAAATATCAGTAACCTCAGATATGCAGATGACACCACCCTTATGGCAGAAAGTGAAGAAGAACTGCAAAACCTCTTGATGAAAGTGAAAGGGGAGAGTGAAAAAGTTGGCTTAAAACTCAACATGCAGAAAATTAAGATAATGGCATCTGGGCCCATCACTTCATGCAAACAGATGAGGAAACAATGGAAAAGGGACAGATTTTCTTTTCCTGGGCTCGAAAATCAATGCAGATGGTGATTGCAGCCATGAAATTAAGACACTTGCTCCTTGGTAGAAAAGCTTTGATCAACCTGGACAGCATATTAAAAAGCAGAGACATTACTCTGCCAACAAAGGTCCATGTAGTCAAAGCTATGGTTTTCCCAGTAGTCATGTATGGATGTGAGAGTTGAACGCTAAGCACCAAAGCACCAAAGTTGAAAGCTGAGCACCAAAGCATTGATGCTTTTGAACTGTGGTGTTGGAGAAGACTCTTGAGAGTCCCTTGGACTGTTAGGAGATCAAAACTGTCAATCCTAAAGGAAATCAGTCCTGAATATTCATTGGAAGGACTGATGCTGAAGCTGAAACTCCAATATTTTGGCCACCTGATGTGAAGAACTGACTCATTGCAAAAAAACCCTGATGCTGGGAAAGAATGAAAGTAGGGGGAGAAGGGGATGATGGAGGAAGAGATAGTTGGATGGTATCACCGACTTGATGTACATGAGTTTGCACAAACTCCAGGAGTTGGTGATGGACTGGGAAGCCTAGCATGCTGCAGTCCATGGGGTCGCAAAGGTTCAGACATGACTGAGCAACTGAACTGAACTGATGTCCCTTCTTTATCAGCTTCTTCACTGCATTGTGACCTCCCAAGTCCCAAACAGAGTCTCAGCATCATTCCCCTTCATTCTTACCAGAAAATGGGCCTTGAACTGAGCTAAGGGCCAGCAAGGCCTCTTAGAGCAAGACCAGCAGCTTCTTGGAGGAAGCTCTGGAATGTCCTCAAATCTGTACTGGGAGAAACCAGGCAGCCTCCTTTATAAAGGGGACAAGAACAATGGAATCTTTGAGTTCTATATTGAACAGTCCTCATCACCAGATAGATATAGGTTATAGTTGGGACTTAGCCCAGCAGGATGAGGTGGGTAGGCTCTGCCTAGCGTCTCATTTTGAAAATGTTCAGCATGTGACTCGTGAAAGGTTTTTAAAGGACAAGTGTCCAAGCAGCCAGCACAGATGCTAGAATTATTCTGTCATATTTGTATGTTCCGTGTGTTCCCTGGGACTTTTTCTGCCTTTCCTGTGTGTTTTTCATGTGTTTATATGTGTATGTGTGTTTATGTGTTGGCAATGATCCTACAACCCAATGTGAAGTTGATCAACATTTCTGGCCATTATTATGACCAAACTCCCATCATTCATGGTATTTGGGCACCTATGTATATGATACATAGCAGAACATTTTGATGATGTAGAGATTACTTCTGTTTATCTTTGAAGTGTGTGTGGAAAACCCATGCTTGTGCACACATGGAAGGCAGAGGTTGACCCTCCATCAGCTCAGGCCACCAGAGGTCATCTAAGATTCCTTGCTTCTAATAAGGAAGCTTGTCATTGTTGAACAAAGATAACCTAAGACTTTCTATTCTTATTAATAGTCTTGGGATTTATAATATTAAGGAAAATAAAAATAGATACAAATACAACCATAGGCTAACTAGAACAGAACAAGATGAATACAAAGTTATTTGAATGTGTGTGCTGAGTGGCTCAGTTGTGTCCGATTCTTTGCAACCCCATGGACTGTATGTAGCCCACTAGGCTCCTCTTTCAATGGAGATTCTCCAGGCAAGAATACTGGAGTGGGTTGTCATGCCCTCCTCCAGGGGATCTTCCCAAACCAGGGGTCAAACCCAGATCTCCTGCAGTGCAGGCTGATTCTTTACTATCTCAGCCTCCAGGGAAGCCCAGTTTTTTTGATAGTTGATATTATTTTATGTCTCTAAGACTTTTTCCATGCTCTTTCCCTATTTTGAAATCTGGAAGATTCTATTTGGCTTTATTTCTGCTAGGAAATATTTTTAACCTCCCCCTGTCCCTGGCACCCACTGATAATTTAGTGGCCACAATTATGCATCCAACAAAACAGCATGATACTCCCTTCAAAACCTCAAATGCATTTCCTTGCTTGATGTTTTGTTCTTCTGTCAGTTTGCATGTTAGAAAATATTTTTTTCAGGTTGTTATTCAACACAGGGAAATCTATCTATAATATTCTGACACTGATTTCTTCCCATTCTCTGCTTGAAGTATATTTGCTGCTATTTCCTGGTAAATCAATTCTTCTCCTGTTTATTACATTTTTATATGTAGCTGTTTTGCTATGCATTTGGGGAGAATTTTACTTAATGACTTAATAAGTATCTATTCTTCACTATTCTTTTACATTTATTTCAAAAATTCAGCACAAGCTATTGTGTTTCCAAAATATTTTAAAATAATCTTTATTTTTTGTCATTTATTTCTTTGCCTGTACCAGGTCTTAGTAGCAGCATATGGGATATAGTTCCCTGCTGAGGAATTGAACCTGGGCTTCCTGCATTGTGAACTCAGAGTCTCAGCATCTGGACCACCCAAGAAGTCCCCCAAATATTTTTTGATTACCTACATTCCACGTTTCAGTTGCTGGTTATTCTATTGTATTTAGTACTTAACTTCTCCTCCTTTTCTTTTTTTTAAATATAATTATGATTAGTTAATATGATCAGTTGGAAGTTATTTCAGAACCAGTATAGAGTTTATGTTCTTATTCATATTTTGACTGTGGCGCCTGAACTGAACTGACTGAACTGGCAATTTTGAGGAAGTCAATTTTTTAGTTCAGTTCAGTCACTCAGTCGTGTACGACTCTTCGAGACACCATGAACGGCAGCACACCAGGCCTCCCTGTCCATCACCAACTCCCAGAGTCCACCGAAACTCCTGTCCATTGTGTCGGTGATGCCATCCAATCATCTGATCCTCTGTTGTCCCCTTCTCCTCCTGCCCTCAGTCTTTCCCAGCATCAGGGTCTTTTCCAATGAATCAGCTCTTCACATCAGGTGGCCAAAGTATTGGAGTTTCAGCTTCAACATCAGTCTTTCCAATGAACACCCAGGACTGATCTCCTTTAGGATGGGCTGGTTGGATCTCCTTGCAGTCCAAGGGACACTCAAGAGTCTTCTCTAACAACACAGTTCAAAAGCACCAATTCTTCAGCGCTCAGCTCTTTATAGTCCAACTCTCACATCCATACATGACTACTGGATAACCATAGCTTGACTAGATGGTCCTTTGTTGAAAAAGTAATGTCTCTGCTTTTTAATATGCTGTCTAAGTTGGTCATAACTTTCCTTCCAAGGAGTAAGCGTCTTTTAATTTCATGCCAGCAATCACCATCTGTAGTGATTTTGGAGCTCCCCAAAATGAAATCAGACACTGTTTCTGTCAGGAAGCATTTAACAGGAGGCTTCCTGTGTGCTGTTTTGGATCTGTCAGGAATCCTCTGGTCCTTATTAATTCCTGAATATTTAGGAATTAAAAGGAGAGGCACGCCTTTCCCAGGGCTGAGGAATCCAGGCATTTCCTTCCTTAGCTTTTCCATACAGTGAAAAGTAACTATGTACGACCCTCTTTTCATATGGATTGCCTCTTGGCCTTATGGCCTCTATTGCTCCTTGCTTCCTTGGCAAACTTGTAAAGTCTAGTCTCTTGATCTTTATCTAAAGAAGTTACTGGTATATATACTCTTACAGAATTCAATAAAGCACCTTTGCTCCATCAGAGCTTGGGTCCCCGTGTCTTTCTTTCTTTTTCTCTTTCACTCTCTCTCTCTCTCTCTCTATATATATACATATTTCTGGCTGATCCCTGGAGCGTGAAAGCCGGTTGTGTAACCCAGGAAATATTAGCCTCTTTCCTTCTTTCACTTTCTCATCGTCGACTCCGGACCACCAGGTTCCAGTCCAATAAAGGACCAACAGTTTCCAATGTTTCCCTATCTATCTGCCAAGAAGTGATGGGACCAGATGCCATGATCTTAGTTTTCTGAACGTTGATTTTAAACCAACTTTTTCCCTCTCCTGCTTCACTTTCATCAAAAGGCTCTTTAGTTCTTCTTCACTTTCTGCCATAAGGGTGGTGTCATCTGCATATATGAGGTTATTGCTATTTCTCCCAGCAATCTTGGTTCCAGCTTGCGCTTCTTCCAGCCCAGTGTTTCTCAGGATGTACTCTGCATATAAGTTAAATAAGCAGGGTGACAATATACAGCCTTGACGTACTCCTTTTCCTATTTGGAACCAGTTTGTTGTTCCATGTCCAGTTCTAACTGTTGCTTCCTGGCCTGCATACAGGTTTCTCAAGAGGCAGGTCAGGTGGCCTGGTATCCCCATCTCTTTCAGAATTTTCCACAATTTATTGTGATCCACACAGTCAAAGGCTTTGGCATAGTCAATAAAGCAGAAATAGATATTTTTCTGGAACTTCTTGCTTTTTTGATGATCCAACGGATGCTGGCAATTTGATCTCTGGTTACTCTGCCTTTTCTAAATCCAGCTTGAACATCATCTGGAAGTTCATGGCTCATGTATTGCTGAAGCCTGGCTTGGAGAATTTTGAGCATTACTTCACTAGTGTGTGAGATGAGTGCAATTATGAGGTAGTTTGAGCATTCTTTGGGATTGTCTTTTTTTGGGGGATTGGAATGAACACTGACCTTTTCCAGTCCTGTGGCCACTGCTGAGTTCTCCAAATTTGCTGGCATATTGAGTGTAGCACTTTCACAGCATCATCTTTCAGGATTTGAAATAGCTCAACTGGAATTCCGTCACCTCCACTAGCTTTGTTCGTAGTGATGCTTTCTAAGGCCCTATTGACTTCACTTCCAGCATGTCTGGCTCTAAGTGAGTGAGCACACCATTGTGATTATCTGGGTCATGAAGATCTTTTCTGTATAGTTCTGTGTATTCTTGCCACCTCTTCTTAATATCTTCTGCTTCTGTTAGGTCCCTATCATTTCTGTCCTTTATTGAGCCCATCTTTGCATTAAATATTCCCTTTGTATCTCTAATTTTCTTGAAGAGACCTCTTGTCTTTCCCATTCTATTGTTTTGCTCTATTTCTTTGTATTGATCACTGAGGAAGTCTTTCTTAATCTCTGCTTGCTATTCTTTGGAACTCTGCATTCAGATGCTTATATCTTTCCTTTTCTCCTTTGCTTTTCACTTCTCTTCTTTACACAGCTCTTTGTAAGTCCTCCTCAAACAGCCATTTTGCCTTTTTGCATTTCTTTTCCTTGGAGATGGTCTTGGTCCCTGTCTCCTGTGCCTTGTCATGAACCTCCGTCCATAGTTCATCGGGCACTCTGCCATCAGATCTAGTCCCTTAAATCTATTTCTCATGTCCACTGTATAGTCATAAGGGATTTGATTTAGATCATACCTGAATGGTCTAGTGGTTTTCCCCACTTTCTTCAATTAAGTCTGAATCTGGCAATAAGGAGTTCATGATCTGAGCCACAGTCATCTCCTGGTCTTGTTATTGCTGACTCTATAGAGCTTCTCCATCTTTGGCTGCAAAGAATATAATCAATCTGATTTCAGTGTTGACCCTCTGGTGATGTCCATGTGTAGAATCTTCTCTTGTGTTGCTGGAAGAGGGTGCATGCTATGATCAGTGCGTTCTCTCAGCAAAACTCTATTAGCCTTTGCCTTGCTTCATTCTGTACTCCAAAGTCAAATTTGCCTGTTACTCCAGGTGTTTCTTGACTTCCTAGTTTTGCATTCTAGTCCCCTATATTGAAAAGAACATCTTTTTTGGGTGTTGTCTTGTAGGTCTTCATAGAATCGTTCAACCTCAGCTTCTTCAGTGTTACTGGTTAGGGCATAGATTTAGATTACTGTGATATTGAATGGCTTGCCTTGGAAACGAACAGAAATCACTCTGTCATTTTTGAGATTGCATCCAAGTACTGCATTTCACACTCTTTTGTTGACTATGAGGGCTACTCCATTTCTTCTAAGGCATCCTTGCCCACAGTGGTAGATATAATGGTCATCTGAGTTAAATTCACCCATTCCAGTCCATTTTAGTTCGCTGATTCCTAGAATGTCAACATTCACTCTTGCTATCTCCTGTTTGACCATTTCCAGTTTGCCTTTATTCATGGACCTAACATTCCAGGTTCCTATGCAGTATTGCTCTTTACAGCATTGGACCTTGCTTCTATCCTCAGTCTCATTCAAAACTAGGTGTTGTTTTTGCTTTGGCTCCATCCCTTCATTCTTTCTGGAGTTATTTCTCCACTGATCTCCAGTATCATATTGGGCAACTACCGACCTGAGGAGTTCATTTTTTCAGTGTCCTATCTTTTTGCCTTTTCATCCTGCTCATGGGGTCCTCAAGGCAAGAATACTGAAGTAGTTTGCCATTCCCTTCTGCAGTGGACCACATTCTGTCAGACTTCTCCACCATAACCCATCCGTCTTGGGTCGCCCCACACGGCATGGCTTATTTTCATTGAGTTAGACAAGGCTACAGCAGACTGGTTCCAAATAGGAAAAGGAGTACGTCAAGGCTGTATATTGTCACCTTGCTTATTTAACTTATATGCAGAGTACATCATGAGAAACACTGGGCTGGAGGAAGCATAAGGTGGAATTCAGATTGCCAGGAGAAATATCAATAACCTCAGATATGCTGATGACACCACCCTTATGGCAGAAAGTGAAGAAGAACTAAAGAGCCTCTTGAGGAAAGTGAAAGAGAAGAGTGAAAAAGTTGGCTTAAAGCTCAACATTCAGAAATTTGAGATCATGGCATCCAATCCCATCACTTCATGCAGATAAACTGGGAAACAGTGGAAACAGTGTCAGACTTTATTTTTCTGGGCCTCAAAATCACTGCAGATGGTGACTGCAGCAATGAAATTAAAAAGCACTTACTCCTTGGAAGGAAAGTTATAACCAACCTATACAGCATATTAAAAATCAGAGGCATTAATTTGCCAACACAGGTCCGTCTAATCAAGGCTATGGTTTTTCCAGTGGTCATGTATGGATATGAGAGTTGGACTATAAAGAAAGCTGAGCACCGAAGAATTGATGCTTTTGAACTATGGTGTTGGAGAAGACTCTTGAGAGTCCCTTGGACTGCAAGGAGATCCAACCAGTCCATCCTAAAGGAGATCAGTCCTGGGTGTTCATTGGAAGGACTGATGTTGAAGCTGAAACTCCAATACTTTGGTCACCTGATGCAAAGAGCTGAGTCATTTGAAAAGACCCTGATGCTGGGAAAGATTGAGGGCAGGAGGAGAAGGGGACGACAGAGGATGAGATGGTTGAATGGCATCATTGACTCGATGTACATGGGCTCGGGTGGACTCTGGGAGTTGGTGATGGACAGGGAGGTGTGGCGTGCCTCCCTTTCATGGGGTTCATGGGGTTGCGGAGAGTTGGACACGACTAAGTGACTGAACTGAACTGAGACAAGTGTGTGTCCATGTGATCAGATTGACTAGTTTTCTGTGATTGTGGCTTCAGTCTGTCTGCCCTCTGATGCCCTCTCTCGGTGCCTACTGTCTTACTTGGGTTTCTCTTACCTTGGAGTGGGGTGTCTCTTTACAGCTGTTCCAGCAAAGTGCAGCCACTGCTCCTGACCTTGGACGTGGGCTAGCTCCTCTTGGCTGCATTTTTAGGTATGTTGATAAGAAGTCCAGGATCCCCAAAGAGAGAGGTGTCTGGGGCTTTTGAGGAGGAGATAGGAGTCTGGAATTCTCAAGGAGGAAGAAAGGACAAACTTTTTTTTCTTCTCTCTCTCTCTACATTCCTTAGTCTTAATCACATAAACCTTTTTTTTTTTTTTTTTCTTCTTTAAGCCTGAAACTGATGATTACACAACAAGCAACTCAGTTTAAACTGTTTATAGGGATTTTATAACAACAATGTATCCTGCTTGAGGACAGTTTCTCTTTCCTGAAAACCTTCTGACTAATCCTGATATTCTTAGAGTGTATATTATGGGAGTACGTCTGGTAAGATCTTTCTATTGTTAACTTCTAATCCTGTTATCCTAAAACAGAAATTGTGGGAGTGAGTCTGGCAAAATTTTTACAACCTTGAAACATTCTTTTGATTTATTGTAATAACTAATTTAAAAAGTATATAAGTCCCTTGTTAAAGACTAGTGAGGGAGACACTCTCCATCCCCCTTCTGATGTCCATTTGGGAAGCTTTCTCTGTCCCTTTTCTTACTTTGATAAAACTCTGCTACACAAAAGCTCTTGAGTGAGCATGCCTGGGCCCTGGACCCAAAGCCAAATCTTCTTCAGAGATCATGAATTCAACATTGTTTACTGTAAGCTATCATCTTGGGGGCTTATTCAGGATCTTCAGGACAAGGTAAGAACACCCAGAGCTCTAGCCTCTCTGCTTCCTCAGTATACACATTTTCTGCTTTACTTTACTAACTCTTCAGTGTGCTTGTGTGAACGAATGGCAAGCCCTGCATGAAGCAAGAGATGAGCCCTACTCTGTGGTTTGCAGTGCCTCATAAGGAATGAAGGCAGCCCCCAAAAGGGGAGCCTTGACATCAGGGGTTTATACCGACCTGCCAATGCCAAGACACACCCAAGGTCCCTGTGAGGGAAGCGACCAGAAATGGGCAAAGCGTGGGGGCCAAACTCCTTTCTCAGTCAGCTTTTCCTGGTGTCTTTGACCATTTCATAATTGTGTGGGAATTTAGAACTACTAACCTGATCTGTTGGATCATAGTCTTTCAAAGGACTCGTGATTCATGCTGTTACTATGTACTTTTACTTAGATCCCAAGCTTGGTAGTTATGGAACCCAGACTTACTAGGAGCATGTTTAGGACCTAAGTGGAACTAGTGAGTTCTTGCAATAGCTGTGCCTCCAGACTATATGGATGGAAGCTCTGCTAGCAAGCATGAGGTTTCAAAGAAAATACGTTCGGAATCCCAGTTTGGGAGTACTATGGGCTTCTTCCTTTGATAGTACTAGCTCTTAGTGTATTGGATAAAGCTCTCCAGTGGCTTACTGAAGTGGCAGTGATTCATCGCTTCTACTGCAGTCAGGACTGTACTCTGGAATGTGAATGGGCACATGGAAGATGGATGCTTCCCCTAGTAGTACTAGCTTGGGAAACTACTCTGGCAAATCAAACAAAGGTCGTGGTGGTATGGAAGCAGAAATCAATTCGGGATGCCATCAGGTCTACCCCAGGTGCATATCCACACCACCTCAGGTGGTAGAACCCGGAGGGACGAGTAAGGCACCTACGTCGGTAAGGGACAGACTAAGTCCAGCCAGGGAAGGGAAGCTTCAGTGGAAACTCTGTCTACACCCCCATCTAGAGCAGGGAGGGGAACCTCCAATAGAAAGAAGCAAAGGCGCTGGTCGCTACTTTTTTCTCTCTTACAGATGGGAGTTACTCAAAGTTCCAGATTCACACCCTTGGATTGTGTCCTGAAAAATGGGTAAGTTTGACCCCCAGAGTTTAAAGAAGACATGCCTGACTTTCTTTTGCAAATCTGCATGGCCACATCATCCATTGGAGGGCAGTGGACAATGGCCCGATGAAGGACCTCTTAATTACGATACTGTTTTACAACTAGACTGGGTCTGTAGAAGACAAGGGAAATTGGTAGAAGTGCTATATGTGTTACTCTTTTTATATCTGGGAGGTATGCCAGACTTATGTCCTAAGGGTACAGATTTGGGTGTAAAGCCTTCAGATCCCTCCTGTCGTCTTACTCTGCCTCTGCTTCTGTATCCTGGGCTCACAACTGAGCAAGCTGAGGATCAAGAAATCCTTCCAGGAAGGGCTGCTTCAGTCTCCAGAGAAGTTCAAACAAACCCAAACTACAGCCAACCCAAAGTACAGCCAACCAAAACTAAGGATGAGACATAGGACAAGAGAGGATGAGGAAAAGCAGATTTCTCTAATCTATCCCTGGGAACATATGCAAAGCATAGCTAGAGGGGCCACACAACTTACCACCTCTTCAGAACCCCCCGCCCCCCGCCCCAGGAAAAATAACTAATCCATAAAAATCCATAAGTCCTTTTTTTACCCTGAGGTATAACAGATAAACAGAAATCTGGGAGACCTAGAGGATCCTGAAAAATATATAGACAACTTTACAAGACTAACTTTACTTTATGAGTTTACTTGGAGAGATATAATGTATGTATGTCTTGGGACACACACTTACTCCTGCCTTTGGGGAGTACCTGAGAACCTGAACCTGAGCGGCTTAGACCTAGGAAGTGCATGCAACCCAGGGCCCGCCTCAGACAGTTCCATGCAGAGCAACCTAGAGCCTGAGCATTGTAGACTGGGAAAGCACACACGCCGTGAGTGGGGGGCAAACTCAGTGTGGCCGAGACACTGCGAGCACTCCCCACACACACCAGTGACATTTGTTTGCGGTGCTCCTCCCTCCCCACAGCACGACTGAACAAGTGAGCCTAAAAAAGTGACTACCACGGCCCCCTTGTGTCAGGGTACAAATTAGACACTGAAGAGACCAGCTATCAGAAGAAGCTAAAATAAACAGAGGGAACCACTTTGGAAGTGACAGATGCAATAGATTAAAACCCTTCGGTTAGCACTGACTACATAGGAAGGGGCCTATAGATCTTGAGAAGTATAAGCCGGATCAAGGAACTATCTGAAACTGAACTGACCCCACACTGTCCACAACAGCTCCAGAAAAATTCTTAGATATATTTTTACTATTATCATTTTAAAATTTTTTTTATTTTTAAGTCCTCTATTACTACTTTATTTTTATTTTTGTAACCTACTATTACTTTAACCACCTCATGTGAAGAGTTGACTCATTGGAAAAGACCCTGATGGTGGGAGGGACTGGGGACAGGAGGAGAAGGGGATGACAGAGGATGAGATGGCTGGATGGCATCACTGACTCGATGGGCATGCCGGGAGTTGGTGATGGACAGGGAGGCCTGGTGTGCTGCAATTCATGGTGTCGCAGAGTAGGACATGACTGAGAGACTGAACTAAACTGAACTGATTACTTTGCAAAAAAAAAAAAAAAGACCCTATATTTAAAGCAAACTTCATATATATATGAAGTTTTATATATATATATATATTATAATTTTGTGACTTTTTGTCTTTAATACTGTATTTTTGAGAATCTAAGCTCGACTCTAGATTTTTAATCTTTGCTTTTTGGTATTTGTTATCAATTTTGAACATTTAAGAACCCAATCTTCAGTACCCATTTTTCCTTGGGAGCGAGATTACTGGCTTGATTGCTCTCTCCCACTTTTGACTTTCCTTTTTCTCCACCAGATCGCCTCTATCTCCTCCCTCCCCCTTCTCTTCTCTACCCAACTCTGAATCCCTTTGTGTGTTCCAGGCTGTGGAGAACACTTAGGGAACTGATTACTGGCTAGATCTGTCTCTTTCCTTTTGATTCCCCCTTTAATCATCCTGGCCACCTCTGTCTCTTTCCTCCCTCTTCTTTTTTCTGTGTAACTCCGTGAACATCTCTGAGGACTCCAGACTGTGGAGAGCACATAGGGACGTGATTACTGGCTAGCTTGCTCTCTCCCCTTTTGATTCCCCCTCTTCTCCTCCTGGTCACCTCTATCTCCCTCCTCCCTCTTCTCTTCTCCATGTAACTCTGTGCACCACTCCAGGTGCCCCTCACTGTGGAGAAACTTTTCACCAGTAACCTAGATGTTTTATCATCAGTGCTGTATAGATGGATAAGTCTTGAGGCTACTGTAAGAATAAGACTGAAAACCAGAGGCAGGAGCCTTACGTCCAAATTCTGAGAACACCAGAGAACTCCTGACTCCAGGGAACAATAATTGATAAGAGCTCATCAAATGCCTCCATACCTACACTAAAACCAAACACCACCCAAGGGCCAACAAGTTCCAGAGCAAGACATACCACACAAATTCTCCAGCAACACAGGAACATATCCCTGAGCTTCAATATACAGGCTACCAAAGTCACAACATACCCACTGACATCTCAAAACTCATTACTAAACACTTCATTGCACTCCAGAGAGAAGAAACCCAGCTCCACCCACCAGAACACCAACACAAGCTTCCCTAACCAGGAAACCTTGACAAGCCACGTGGCCAACCCCACCCACAGTGAGGAACCTTCACAATAAAGAGGAACCACAAACTGCCAGAATACGGAAAGGCTACCCCAAACACAGCAATATAAACAAGATGAAAAAGGCAGAGAAATACCCAGCAGGTAAAGGAACAGGATAAATGCCCACCAAACCAAACAAAAGAGAAACAAATAGGGAATCTACCTGATAAACAATTCTGAATAATAATAGTGAAAATGACCCAAAATCTTGAAAACAAAATGGACTTACAGATAAATAGCCTAGAGACAAGGATCAAGAAAATGCAAGAAATGTTTAACAAGGACATGGAAGAAATAAAAAAGAGTCAATATACAATGAATAATGCAATAAATGAGATCAAAAACACTCTGGAGGGAACCAAGAGTGGAATAACGGAGGCAGAAGATAGGATAAGTGAGGTAGAAGACAGAATGGTAGAAATAAATGAAACAGAGAGGAAAAAAGAAAAAAAAATTAAAATAAATGAGGACAACCACAGAGACCTCTGGGACAATGCTAAACGCCCCTACATTTGAATCATAGGAGTCCCAGAAGAACAAGACAAATAATAGAAATAAATGAAAAAATAAAACAAAATGACAATTAAAAAAGAAAGAAAGAAAGACCATGAGAAAATACTTGAGGAGATAATAGTGGAAAACTTCCCTAAAATGGGGAAGGAAATAATCACCCAAGTCCAAGAAACCCTGAGAGTCCCAAACAGGATAAACCCAAGATGAAACACACCAAGACACATATTAATCAAATTAGCAAAAATCAAACACAAAGAACAGATATCAAAAGGAGCAAGGGAAAAACAACAAATAACACACAAGGGGATTCCCATGAGGATAACAGCTGATCTTTCAATAGAAACTCTTCAAGCCAGAAGGGAATGGCAGGACATACTTAAAGTGATGAAAGAAAAAAAATCTACAGCCCAGATTACCATACTAAGCAAGGATCTCCTTCAAATATGAAGGAGAAATCAAAAGCTTTACAAACAAGCAAAAGCCGAGAGAATTCAGCACCACCAAACCAGCTCTCCAACAATTGCTAAAGGATCTTCTCTAGACAGGAAACACAGGAAGGGTGTATAAACTCGAACCCCAAACAACAAAGTAAATGGCAACGGGATCATACTTATCAATAATTACCTTAAGTGTAAATGAGTTGAATGCCCCAACCAAAAAACAAAGACTGGCTGAATGGATACAAAAACAAGACCCCTGTATACATTGTCTACAAGAGACCCACCTCAAACAAGGGACACGTACAGATTGAAAGTGAAGGGCTGGAAAAAGATATTCCAAATAGATACCAAAAGAAAGCAGGAGTAGCAATAATCATATCAGATAAGATAGACTTTAAAACAAAGGCTGTGAAAAGAGACAAAGAAGGACACTACATAATGATCAAAGGATCAATCCAAGAAGAAGATATAACAATTATAAATATATATATATGCACCCAACATAGGAGCACAGCAATATGTAAGACAAATGCTAACAAGTATGAAAGGGGAAATTAGCAATAACACAATAATAGTGGGAGACTTTAATATCCCACTAACACCTATGGATAGATCAACTAAACAGAAAATTAAAAGGAAACACAAATTTTAAATGATAGAATGGACCAGTTAGAGCTAGTTGTTATCTGTAGGACATTTCAACCCATAACAATGAATTTCACCTTTTTCTCAAGTGCACATGGAACCTCTCCAGGATAGATCACATCCTGGACCATAAATCTAGCCTTGGTAAATTCAAAAAAATGGAAATCATTCCAAGCATCTTTTCTGACCACAATGCAGTAAGATTAGATCTCAATTACAGGAAAAGAAAAAAACTATTAAAAATTCAAACATATGGAGGCTGAACAACACGCTGCTGAATAACCAACAAATCATAGAAGAAATCAAAAAAGAAATCAAAATATGCATAAAAACAAATGAAAATGAAAACACAACAACCCAAAACCTATGGGACACTGTAAAAGCAGTGCTAAGGGGAAGGTTCATAGCAATACAGGCTTACCTCAAGAAACAAGAAAAAAGTCAAACAAAGAACCTAACTGTACACCTAAAGCAACTAGACAAGGAAGAAATTATGAACCCCAGGGTTAGTAGAAGGAAAGAAATCCTAAAAATTAGGACAGAAACAAATGCAAAAGAAACTAAAGAGACCACAGCAAAAATCAACAAAGCTAAAAGCTGGTTTTTTGAAAAGATAAATAAATTTGACAAACCATTAGCTAGACTCATCAAGAAACAAAGGGAGAAAAACCAAATCAACAAAATTAGAAATGAAAATGGAGAAATCACAACAGACAACACTGAAATACAAAGGATCATAAGAGACTACTATCAGCAACTATATGCAAATAAATTGGACAACTTGGAAGAAATGGACAAATTCTTAGAAAAGTATAACTTTCCAAAACTGAGCCAGGAAGACATAGAAGATCTTAACAGACCCATCACAAGCACAGAAATCGAAACTGTAATCAGAAATCCTCCAGCAAACAAAAGCCCAAGATCAGATGGCTTCACAGCTGAATTCTACCAAAAATTTAGAGAAGAGCTAACACCTATCTTACTCAAACTCTTCCAGAAAATTTCAGAAAAAGGTAAACTTCCAAACTCATTCTATGAGGCCACCATCACCCTAATACCAAAACCAGACAAAGATGCCACAAAAAAAAAAAAGAAAGAAAGAAAACTACAGGCCAATATCACTGATGAACATAGATGCAAAAATCCTTAACAAAATTCTAGCAAACAGAATCCAACAACATATTAAAAAGATCATACACCATGACCAAGTGGGCTTTATCCCAGGAATGCAAGGATTCTTTAATATCTACAAATCAATCAATGTAATACACCACAATAACAAACTGAAAGATAAAAACCGTATGATTATCTCAGTAGATGCAGAAAAAGCCTTTGACAAAATTCAACATCCTTTTATGATAAAACTCTCCAGAAAGCAGGAATAGAAGGACCATACCTCAACATAATAAAAGCTATATATGAAAAACCCACAGCAAACACCCTCAATGGTGAAAAATTGAAAGCATTTCCCCTGAAATCAGGAACAAGACAAGGGTGCCCACTCTCACCACTACTATTCAACATAGTGTTGGAAATTTTAGCCACAGCAATCAGAGCAGAAAAAGAAATACAAGGAATCCAAATTGGAAAAGAAGAAGTAAAACTATCATTGTTTGCAGATGGCATGATCCTCTACATAGAAAACCCTAAAGACTCTACTAGAAAAGTACTAGAGTTAATCAATGGATGTAGTAAAGTTGCAGGATGTAAAATGAACACACAGAAATCCCTTGCATTCCTATACACTAACAATGAGAAAGCAGAAAGAGAAATTAAGGAAACAATATCATTCACCATTGCAACGAAAAGAATAAAATACTTAGGAATAAATGTATCTAAATAAACAAAAGACCTATATACAGAAAACTATAAAACACTGGTGAAAGAAATCAAAGAGGACACAAATAGATGGAGAAAAATAAACCATGTTCATGGATCAGAAGAATCAATATAGTGAAAATATATGTATTACCCCCAAAGCAATCTATAGATTCAATGCAAATCCCAAAGCTACCAACGGTATTTTTCACAGAACTAGATCAAATAATTTCACAATTTGTATGGAAATACAAAAAACCTCTAATAGACAAAGCAATCTTGAGAAAGAAGAATGAAACTGGAGAAATCAACCTGCCCGACTTCAGGCTCTACTACAAAGCCACAGTCATCAAGACAGTATAGTACTGGCACAAAGACAGAAATATAGATCAATGAAACAAAATAGAAAGCCCAGAGATAAATCCATGCACCTATGGACACCTTATCTTTGACAAAGGAGGCAAGAATATACAATGGAGAAAAGGCAATCTCTTTAATAAGTGGAGCTGGGAAAACTGGTCAACCTCTTTGACATACAGATGGCTAACAAACACATGAAAAGATGCTCAACACCACTCATTATCAGAGAAATGCAAATAAAAGCCACAATGAGGTACCATTTCATGCCAGTCAGAATGGCTGCTATCCAAAAGTCTACAAGCAATAAATGCTGGAGAGGGTGTGGAGGAAAGGGAACCCTCTAAGACTGTTGGTGGGAATGCAAACTAGCACAGCTACTATGGAGAACAGTGTGGAGATTCCTTAAAAAAAAAACTGGAAACAGAACTGCCATATGACCCAGCAATCCCACTGCTGGACATACACACCGAGGAAACCAGAACTGAAAGAGACACATGTACCTTAATGTTCATCACAGAACTGTTTATAATAGCCCTGACATGGAAACAACCTAGATGTCCATCAGCAGACGAATGGATAAGATAAGATGGATGGATAAGATAAGAATATACATATACACAATGGAATATTCAGTTCAGTTCAGTCGCTCAGTCGTATCCAACTCTTTGAGACCCCATGAATCGCAGCACGCCACGTCTCCCTGTCCGTCACAAACTCCTGGAGTTTACTCAAACTCATGCCCATCGAGTCGGTGATGCCATCCAGCCATCTCATCCTCTGTCATCCCCTTCTCCTCCTGCCCCCAATCCCTCCAAGCATCAGGGTCTTTTCCAATGAATCAACTCTTCGCATGAGGTGGCCAAAATATTGGAGTTTCAGCTTCAGCATCAGTCCTTCCAATGAACACCCAGGACTTATCTCATTCAGGATGGACTGGTTGGATCTCCTTGCAGTCCAAGGGACTCTCAAGAGTCTTCTCCAACACCATTGTTCAAAAGTATCAATTTTTCGGCACTCAGCTTTCTTCACAGTCCAACTCTCACATCCATACATGACCACTGGAAAAACCATAGTCTTGACTAGACGGACCTTTGTTGGCAAAGTAATGTCTCTGCTTTTTAATATGCTATCTAGGTTGGTCATAACTTTCCTTCCAAGTAGTAAGCATTTTTTAATTTCATGGCTGCAGTCACCATCCGCAGTGATTTTGGAGCCCAAAAAAATAAAGTCTGACATTGTTTCCACTGTCTCCCTATCTATTTCCCATGAGGTGCTGGGGCCAGATGCCATGATCTTAGTTTTCTGAATGTTGAGCTTTAAGCCAACTTTTTTCACCCTCCTCTTTCACTTTAATTTAGAGGCTTTTTAGTTCATCTTCACTTTCTGCCATAAAGGTGGTGTCGTCTGCATATCTCAGGTTATTTATATTTCTCCCGGCAATCTTGACTCCAGCTTGTGCTTCCTCCAGCCCAGCGTTTCTCATGATGTACTCTGCATATAAATTAAATAAGCAGGGTGACAATATACAGCCCTGATGTACTCCTTTTCCTATTTGGAACCAGTTTGTTGTTCCATGTCCAGTTCTAACTGTTGCTTCCTGACCTGCATACAGATTTCTCAAGAGGCAGGTCAGGTGGTCTGGTATTCCCATCTCTGTCAGAATTTTCCACAGTTTATTGTGATCCACACAGTCAAAGGCTTTGGCGTAGTCAATAAAGCAGAAATAGATGTTTTTCTGGAACTCTCTTGCTTTTTCAATGATCCAGCAGATATTGGCAATTTGATCTCTGGTTCCTCTGTCTTTTCTAAATCCAGCTTGAACATCTGGAAGTTCTCAGTTCACGTATTGCTAAAGCCTGGCTTGGAGAATTTTGAGCATTACTTTACTAGCGTGTGAGATGAGTGCAATTGTGTGGTAGTTTGAGAATTCTTTGGGATTGCCTTTCTTAGGGGTTGGAATGAAAATGGACCTTTTCCAGTCCTGTGGCCACTGTTGAGTTTTCCAAATTTGCTGGCATACTGAGTGCAGCACTTTCACAGCATCATCTTTCAGGATTTGAAATAGCTCAACTGGAATTCCATCACATCCACTAGCTTTGTTCGTAGTGATGCTTTCTAAGGCCCACTTGTCTTCACATTCCAGGATGTCTGGCTCTAGGTGAGTGATCACACCATTGTGATTATCTAGGTCATGAAGATCTTTTTTTACAGTTACTCAGCCATTAAAAAGAATACAGTTAAATCAGTTCTAATGAGGTGGATGAAACTGGAGCGTATTATACAGAGTGAAGTAAGCCAGAAAGAAAAACACTAATACAGTATACTAACACATATATATGGAATTTAGAAAGATGGTAATGATAACCTTGTATGCGAGACAGCAAAAGAGACACAGATGTATAGAACAGTCTTTTGGACTCTGTGGGAGGTGGTGAGGGTGAGATGATTTGGGAGAATGACACTGAAACATGTATATTATCATATGTGAAACGAAACACCAGTCCAAGTTTGATGCATGATGCAGGGTGCTCGGGCCTGGTGCACTGGGATAACCCAGAGGGATGGGATGGAGAGGGAGGTGGGAGGGGGGTTCAGCATGGGGAACACATGTACACCCCTGGCGGATTCATGTCAATGTATGGCAAAACCAATACAATATTGTAATGTAATTAGCCTCCAATTAACATAAATAAATTTATATTAAAAATTAAAAAATAAATAAAACTCTAATAATGAAATTTTAAAATAATTAATCCCCAAGGATAAGAAGAACAGGAGAAGAGATGACAGCAAAAAATAAGAGTGGACATAATTGTGGAATTAGAATGAGTAGAAGAAAATTAACAGAGTTAATGAATTTGTAGTGGCTGAAATCAGACATGGAAGTGAGAATAGCAGTGCAAATCAACTTACTCCAGAATCCCTGAAATTTTGGCTGTTTTAGAATGTTGTTTCCTTCTCCAGAAATTCATATTCATCCACATTTAGTGTAGAACTTGCATTTCTAGTTATTTAATCTTATGCATGCTTTTTGTGACCCTATAATCATAGCCTGCCAGGCTTCTCTGTTCATGGGTTTTTCCTGACAAGAATACTGGAATGGGTAGCCATTTCCTCCTCCAGGGAATCTTCCAGACCCAGAGATTGAACCTGTGTCTCCTGCTTGCAGGCATATTCTTTACCACTGTGCCACCCGGGAATCCCAAATCTTATTATTTTTTCTTTGATTCTAGGAATTTTAAATTGTTCTTATGAATAAGTTTGTTCTTTCTCTCATTCTCTCTCTATTTCCACTGAATTTCCTAATTATGCTGATATTTACAAAGTATATGGGCTTCCCTGGTGGCTCAGATGGTAAAGAATCTGCCTGCAGTGCAGGAGACCAGGGTTTGATCCTTGGGTAGGGAAGATCCCTCAGAGAAGGGAATGGCAACCCACTCCAGTATTCTTGCCTGGAGAATTTCATGGACAGAGGAGCCTGGCAGGCTACAGTCCAAGCCGTCACAAAGAGTCAGACATGATTGAGCAACTAACTTACTTATAAAGTATATGGATGTAGGAAAATCTCGAATAACATTATACTTTTATTCTCTCATCTGAAACATGAACACGATGCAGAAAATCAAAGGGCTGTTGTGAAAATTTTCATCTAGTACATACAAAGCATTTATGGCTGTGCTGGACAAAGGAATGACCAATAGACATGTAGTTCTATTGTTGTCCATGTAAAGAAATTTAATATGTGATAAAGATGGCAAGTCAAATCGGGGAAGGAAATTGAATTTAGGCTTAATTAGCTATCCAATTATTTTTTAAATACTAATTTTAGTGTTCTATCACATAGTAATCACAAGAATTAATTTAACATTCCAGTATTCTTACCTGGAGAATTCCATGGACAGAGGAGACTGAGAGGCTACAGTCTGTGGGGTTGCAAAGAATCAGACATGACTGAGTGACTTTCACTTTGACTTTTCACAGAATTAAATGTGGTTTTTTGCTCTTGGGGGATTTTTGGCGTGGAAAAAATGAGGTTCAGATGGGAAAGTTAAGAGAAAATAACTATAAAGGTGAGGTGGGGCAGTGAAATAGAGGCATTTATGTTAGTAAGATAGGAAAACCAGTCTGAAACAGGACACATAACACACAGAAAAGATTGAATGATTGGATTACTTCAGTACTTAAGATTTACAATACAAAAACACCATGAACAAAGTTAAAAGATATTCAAAATTTAGAAGAAAAATATTTATAAAATATATATTATACAGGATTTATACCCACAATATATTTTTAAAAAGCAATAATAAACCTACAAAATAACCAACATGAATATGGATAAGTATGAAATCAGACCAGACACCCCAGCTGCTATATCAGGCTATCAGCAAGATTCCCAAAGGTATCTGGGTTCATGGTCATTGTATCAAGTCTACAGCTCTTTTCTGGAAATATACTGGATCAGGCTAGACTAGGATAAAAGGCTAAGGATAATAATTATGTTGGTGTTTGTGTATATGCTGCTTCATTCTTAGTCATTCTGAGAACTATATGAGATGGATGGTGGCCATGCTCGTAAGAGGTGTGGATGGCTTTAATCAACATTGGCCTCTACATTCATACAGCCATCTCAGCCTGACTTGTGAATTGGTGGATCTGGAGGGAGCAGTTCATTTTCCAGAGAGTCTGACCCTCACAGTTCAGGCTTTTTATCCATAACCATGAACACAGAGGAGAGGTTTTGGAGGACTCTGAACACTGGACCTCCACTTTCCTGCATAATGGTGCTGATCCCTTCTTGTGGTATTCTGATGGTCATCCCTCTCTATTCTTAGAAAATGTTCATCTGATATGATTCATCCCCATTCTTTGGTTTATAGAATATACCATGCTACTTCCTTTATGAAATACACTCAGGTTTGTTAAAGAATCGTGAGTGATCTAGGGAGGGAGAAAATTGAGCAATAATATGATACAGTAGATCCTTGTTTATTATTTATTTTATATATATAGTAGTGTGTGTATGTTAATTCCAACCTCCTAATTTATCCCTCCACCCCCAGCTTTCCCTTTCAGTAACCATAGGTTTGTTTTCTAAGTCTAAATTTATTTCTGTTCTGTAAATAAGTTCATTTGTATCATTTTTTCAGATTCCACATATAAATGATACCATACTTGTCTTTGTCCGACTTACTCCATGCAGTATGATAATTGCTGTGCTTATCCCTGTTGCTGCAAATGGCTTTCATTCTTCTTTATGGATGAGTGATATTCCATTGTTTATAGGTACCACATCTTCTTTATCCATTCATCTATTGATGGACATTTAGGTTGCTTCCATGTCTCGGCTATTGTAGACAGAGCTGCAGTGAACATTGGAGTACATGTATATTTTCAAATTATGATTTTTCTCTAGATATATACCTAGAGTGGGATGGCTGGATCATATTGTAGGTTTTTAAGATTTTTAGATTTTTTAAGGAACCTCCATACTCTTCTCCACAGTGACCTTACCAGTTTTCATTCCCACTGGTACTGTAGGAGGGCTTCCTTCTTTTCAGGCCCTCTCGAGCATTTATTATTTGTAGACTTTTTGATGATGGCCATTCTGAATAGTGTGAGGTGATTCTTCACTGCAGTTTTGACTTTCATTTCTCTACTAATTAGTCATGTTGAGATCAAGTTTTTCAGAGAGTATCTGGACCTCCCCTGAGTGAGGGAGACTCTTGCTAGCCTTTGGTATTGTAGGGACTTCCTCACCTTGTGCAAGTTCTCCACACTTGCAGTATTTTCCATGTTTGCTAAAATTTCTAGAATCTCAGGAAAGGTGTGAAAATAATTTTAAAAATTTCATTAGTGCTATAGAATTCAGGGAAGGAGATAAAGAGTGGTTTTCCATCACCTGGCAGCTGATTTGTGAATAATGTGTCAGGAGAAGGAAGGAGGCAAGAGAAGGAATTAAAGAAATCTGGTCTGACCCTAAGCACAGAACAAAGGGAAAATGTCTTCTAGGAAGGTGGCCCTGAGGAAGCCTGTTGGAATCATCAATGAGAAGGGGTCTCGGATGCTCCCATGTTGGGTTCCTGGCCCTCAAATTTCACCCATGATGAGACATGACACTTAAAAATGGATGCTAGTTATTTTATTGGTAAATTGAAGATAAACTGACTTATTCCAATGTCATGGCTTTCTGAAGGACTACTATCCTCTTATTCATTTTCTGGGGGAAAAAAAAAAAGGAAGTTCAGACAAGGTTGGCAGATGATTTCTATGCTTGCTATTAATTGAAGGGAAGTGAGTGAAAGCTCACAATATCTCCCTCTTGTTTTCCTCATTTTCTTTCTTTCCTAATTTCTTTTTGTTTATGATTTATATGTACCTAACAGACAATGAGATCTAAGTAAAATGAATTTAAAAAGATTGCTTGCAAAATGAATAAAAAAAGATTCTTCTAAGGTTATCTTTTGATGACTGTTGATAATGTTCAAATATGTATTTACTAAGACACTTACTGCAATATATCCTATAATAACAAAAGAATGAAACCAGCCTATGTGTCCATTGATGGAGTTTCTTTAAAGTAATCATGGCATAGCCAGACAAAGGCTAGTATATATTGGTAAAACAGAACACAATGAAAAAACCAGAATCAAATAAATCCACATAGTTCTATGAACTAATATGGAAGTTTTTCAAAAAGTATGTTATGTGAAATGAGCAGCATATAAATCTGTATATAAAAATATGATATCACTTGTGGATAAAAAAGATCACATATATTTAAATAGACACAAATGTTTTCAAGAGGATGTTCAAGAGAGTTAATTGTGGTGGCTTTTGGGAAAGGAACTGGGGAAGTAGGGTATCTATGCCTTTAAAAGATAGCCTCATACTTTATGTTTAGTTTTTTTCTAAATTAAGCATATGTAAGCAATATTTTTAAACTATGTAACATTTGGCAATAAAAATTTATAGTATCATTTAGCAGGTACACTGGATCTAACAGGTCTGTTCTGGTGGAAACTTGAGATGGGAAATATTTGAACTTGAGAAGGAAGACGGAAGAAGATCAAGAGAGAATCAAGATCTGCTTCCTCATTGTCGAGCAACTTTAGGACAAGTAATCATTATGGAAAAAGCAACTTGGGGTACGTGTTTTTCAAAATCGGATGCACCATGGATATCTTGTTAAAAACACAAAGTCCTACTACCCTATTCCAGATATCTGAATAGAAATCTCTAGAACTGGGATCCGGGACTATGCAGTTTCTATGTGGTTCCAGTTGATTCAGTGACTCACTAAAATTTGAGACCTGTAAGGGTTAGGGCCCTTGATGGAGAGTAAGCCTGAATCATACCTGTCATTGAATTCCAGATTACTGGGGAGGTCATTGTGATTCATGCCCTGGGAGTGGTGGTGGTCCCTGATTCTTCCTAGGACAAGTGTGGGTGAAGAACAGTGACCAAGACCTCTTTGCGGTAGTGGTCTCTGTTGAGGGTGACCATTTTGTGGGCATGATCTCTGCTGAAAATCACCATCTGGTGGAAGTGGTCTCTGTTGAGGTTCAGCATCTTATGGGGGTAGTTGCTGCTGAAGTTGACCTTGTGGTTGGGGGTTCTCTGCTGAGGTTCACCATTAGGATGGGGTCTAGATGGTAGTGCAGCAGGTCCCCCAGGTGGTGGTCTCTGAAGCAGTTCAAAAGAGCCCTAGTCTGGGTTCTCTACATCTGTAGACTACAGCACAGGAATAGAGGAACTTGGTGTTGGAAGGCTCCCCTCTCATTTTGATCTCTGGTCATCTTATATAGTCTCTTTCTCCCAGGACCTGCTTCTGAACTACCAACTTCCCTCCTAACCTCAGCTTCATTTTGCATTACTCCTGTTCATCCATATACTAATGATATTGAATTGTAATTTTGTATTCTTGAGACAAACATGTGTCTTCAATTTCACACACACAAAAAAAGAAGGCGTTAGATATCTTAGAATTCTCAGAGGATGCCTCCAAATACAGAAAAAGAGAAAAGGGATTATCCATGTGATTATGTTGTCATGTCAGTCAAATTTTGGGTCACTGACATAACCTAACAACTATAATTTCAAGTCTAGCCAGTTGAGTGCATATGTAGAACCATCTGCTCTGAGACCAGGTGGAGCAATAATAAGAGTGAAAGAAAGACAACATGATGGTCCACACAAGAATCACTGAATAACCATAGGCATATTTATATAACTACAGGGACACAATTGAGTGGAGAAACATAAAGGAAAGGTATCTGAAGTTCATTTCTTTGCATTTTTCCTTAAACCGTATATACAAAAAGACATAAGAGATGTGGGTTCAACCCCTGGGTTGGGAAGATTCCCTGGAGAAGGGAATAGCAATCCACTCCAGTATTCTTGCCTGAAGAATTCCCATGGACAGAGGAGCCTGGTGGGCTGCAGTTCATGGGATCACAAAGATTCTGACATGCCTGAAGCAAAATAGCACAGCAAAGACAGAAATATTGGGAAAGAAGAAAATAGTTGAAGGGTTGGTTCTCAGGAGTCATTTCTGCACAAAGGGAAATGGCAGCATACTCCTGTGTCATCCAAGAGAGACATATGGGCTATTCAAGTTAGAGCCCTGCTCATTGTCCTGAGATCAAGATTGGGTAAAGGGTTGCTTATGTCTTTAGGAGCTCAAACATTAATCAGTTTTTGATCAAAGACTGATGCTAGTAAGATGCCAGAGAAATAGAAAGTTTTTAAGGTTAAAAAAACAGGAATTGATTGAGGATTAATTGAATTTTACAATATATGCAGCTGAGAAACCGTCACTGTTGTCTTCTAGGAAAAGAAGCAGAAGATGAAAGACAGAGTAGGTACTAAATCCTTCAGGGCCAACAACTATTCCCCAGGGAATGGGATGCTTCAAACACTCTTATATTCCCTAAGTTAACTTGTCAATCACTATCTGTGATGCTTTTGCAAAGGGAGGAAGATGTGAAGCGATGGCAGACGTGAAGGGTTGCTCTTGTGCTGAGGATCAACCACAAACTCAAAAGAGGAGAGACACTTTTATCCTCCCTAGTGTCCCTCAAACCCTAATGCTAATTTAGGTCAAGTGCTGAGGCAATTCAGTGTCATGTTTTCATGCATCTCTGCCTCTTAAATCATGAAATACTTTACACCCATTAACATGCTTTCTCAGGGTGGGCAACAGGTAGTAAACTTGTGGATACAATCTTGCCTGTAGTGGGCACAGTACATTGAAACAATGGATGTGGGTGGGAGTAAAATCAGAGCACTGGGCACTGGAATCTCTATATCTCCATGTGGAGAGAGAGGGATTTATTATGATAGACTCTGTTTCTGAAATAGCCCTGAAAGGGCTTCACCTCCTCCATCCATCTGGTATCCCCTAGCAAGGCCACCTTCATCCTCTGCCTACTTCAGTTACCATAACATCTTCCTTAGAGAACTTCTCTGTTCCAGTATTGCCTTTTTGCAAAGCATCCTTTGTAGCACAATCGGAAAGACTTTGGTTAAAATGTAAATTTTGCTTTGTCTTTACTCTGGTTTAAGTTGTGTATTGGGCTCAAATTGCACTTTAAATAAAATGTGAGGACTTGGCATCAGTAAGGATGTTAAGGGTCTTATCCTTGTCTTAAGAACTTTGAAGGCTCACCTTTCTTTTCATTCATGTCCCCTCCTTACCAGGCTTCCTCATTGCAGTGTCATCTCCCAATTCCAAGCAAAATCTCAGCAACTTTGCCCTTTATTCTTACCAGAAATGTGGCCTTGAGGTGAGCTCAGGGCTAGCAAGGCCACTGAGAGCAGGACCAGCAGCATCTTGCAGGAAGCTCTGGAATATTTTCAGCCCTGTGCTGGGAGAAACCAAGCAACTTCCTTCATAAAGGGGAGCAGAACAATGTTAACTCTGAGTTCTATACTGAACAGTCCTAGTCACCAGGTTTTGTTGTTGTTCAGTTGCTCAGTTGTGTCCGACGCTTTGCCCACCCCATGGACTGCAATATGCCAGGCTTCCCTGTCCTTCACCATTTCCTGGAGCTTCCTCAAATTCATGTGCGTTGAATCAGTGATGCCATCCAACCTACTTGTCCTCTGTCATTACCTTCTCCTCCTGCCTTCAATATTTCCCAGCATCAGGGTCTTTTCTAATGAATCAACTCTTCGCATCAGGTGGCCAAAGTCACCAGGTAGACAGAGTTATAGTCGGGACTTATCCCAGCAGGATGGAGCGGGTAGGCTGTGCCTGCTGTCTCATTTCCAAAAGGTGCAGCGTGCAACTTTGACAGAACTATACCTAAGCAGTCAGCACTGATACTAGGATTGTTATGTCATATTTGATTTTCACTGGGGTCCCTGGGACTTTGTCTTACCATGTGTTATTCATGTGTTTATGTGTCTCTTTTGGGGTTGACAGTGATCCTATAGCCCAAAATGAAGTTGGTCAATGTCTCTGGCCATTATTATGACTAAAGTCCATCATTCTTGTATTTTGGGAAGCTGATATATCATATGGTGCAGAAGATATATAGCAAAATAGTTTGATGATATAGAATCTTCTCTGTTTACCTTTGAAATGTACACAGGAAAAGTAGAAGGTTGACCCTGTGTCTGCTCAGACAGGTTGTCTAAGATTTTTTGGTTCTAATAGGGAAGCTTGGTGTTGTTGAACAAATATGACCCAAGACTTTCTATTCTTACCAGTATTCTTGGGATTTATACTATTTAGGGAACCAAAGGTAGAAACAGAATCCACCATAGGCTATCTAGGATAGAACAAGGTGAATATCTAGTCACTTATATAATTCATGTTATTTTATGTTTTTTAAGACTTCTTCCATGCTCCTTCCCTTTTCTGAAATCTTCTATAAGAGTTTGTTTGGCTTTATTTCTGCTGCAAAATATTTTTAACCACGCTTTGACTCTGGCCACCACTGACAGTAGTGGCAACAATTATGCTCTCTAACACAACAGTCTTCTACTCCCTTCAAATCCTCAATTGCATTGCCTTGATCCTCTATTTTCCCGTCAGTGTGCATGTTAAAAAATGTTTTTTCAGATTGTTCTATAATACAGGGAATTTTCTGTAGAATATTTTGACACTCATTTGTCCCCATTTTCTATCTGAAATTATTCGGTGATATTTTCTCGGCTTAATCAATGTTCCTTGTGTTTCTTTTAGCTTTTATATGTGGTGGTTTAGCTGTGCATTTGAGGGGAATATTTATTAGACCACTAAATTTAGGACCTATCCTTGTTTCTCTGGTTTGGTTCATTTTAATTTTAAAAATTTGGTGACAAAAATTTATTTCCAAAATTTTTTTTTATTATCTGCATTCTGCTTTTCAGTTGCTTGCTAATCTGTTATACTTAGCAGTTGCCTCTCCCTCCTTTTATTTGGTGACTGAAACTCTTAATATTATCAGTTGTAACTTATTTCAGAACTATTAATACTATATGGTTAATGTTCTTATTCAGATTTTGAGCGGGGCTAGTGGTAATTTTAGAATGGTGTACTTGGAGCATCAGAAGGAGTGTTGCATGGCTGGAAATCCTAAGAACAGTGCCCTTGACCAGTGTGGATAATCCAGTAGGTTCCTTTCCCTGCATATAAGGGTCCTGGTCTTTCTGAAAGGTTGCAGATAATATTACTGGAAGGTTTCCTAATACAACGGGTTTTTATACAGATAAAAAACCCTTGTGCCCATTCAGGGTGATTGTGCAGATTGTTTTCCTTCCCTGGCATAATAATGGATGTATTCAAGAAAAGGGATAGTATCTGCAGTTGGCAATGTAAGAAAGCTATGCCGCTATGTGGTGAGGCAAATGCTTCCAGCTGGGCTTGGTGGAAGAAAGGGAGTAGTTTTAGGGATAAGCAGAGAACCCCTTACTGTATTGGGGTGACTGTCTCTGGTTTCCTCAGACAATAATTTGAAAAGGAAAGTGGAGACAAACTAGTACTCACCAGGTGGCTTTTGGTAGACCTTCCAGTGAAGAGGAGAAGGGTCAGAGATAAGGAGGAGAGGGAAGTGGCAGCCACCTTGAGTGGGGGCCGGGAAGGGGCAGTCCTGCTGGAAGGCAGGCTTCCCTTCAGCTTGGTGAGAACTGGAAAAGAACAGGTGACTTTCAAAATGTCACTCAGTTCAGAACATTTCAATAACCTTCTCCAGTGTCAGCCATGCAGGAAAGAGATTAGTGTGCTGTGACAGGAAAAATATCAGCCCTGAACTCACCAAACAGAACAAAAACAGAGGAAATAGAAGAGCTGAAAGAGAAGGCTGTCCATCAGGAAGGGCAAGGAAGAAGCAAACAGCATAACTGCAGCAAAAGCTTAGGTAACTGAAAAGGAACGGAAGCTCTCAAGCAATGCGTTTGCCTCCTGATATGGATGCTTAACTTGACATGTGCCAAGGAAAATTCCTAATTTCCTTCCCTGAATCCTGCTGTCCTGCAATCTTTTCTCGGTTAAAAACAGCTGTTTAACACCCCAAGACACATATTAATCAAACTATTGAAGATCAAACACAAAGAACAAATATTAAAAGCAGCAAGGGAAAAACAACAAATAACACACAAGGGGATCCTCATAAGGATAACAGCTGATCTTTCAATAGAAACTCTTCAAGCCAGAAGGGAATGGCAGGACATACTTGAAGTGATGAAAGAGAAAAACCTACAACCCAGATTACTGTACCCAGCAAGGATCTCATTCAAATATGAAGGAGAAATCAAAAGCTTTACAGACAAGCAAAAGCTCAGAATTCAGCACCACCAAACTAGCTCTTCAATAAATGCTAAAGGATCTTCTCTAGACAGGAAACAGAAAAGTTTTATAAACTTGAATACAAAAAAAAACAAAAACAAAAAAAAACCACACAAAGTAAATGGCAATGGGATCATGCTTATCAATAATTACCTTAAATGTAAATGGGTTGAATGCCCCAACCAAAAGACAAAGACTGGCTGAGTGGATACAAAAATAAGACTCCTATATATGCTGTCTAAAAGAGACCCACCTCAAACCTAGGGACACATATAGACTGAAAGTGAAGGGCTGGAAAAAGATATTGCATGCAAATGGAGACCAAAAGAAATCAGGAGTAGCAATACTCATATCAGAGAAAATAGATTTTGAAATTAAGGCCATGAAAAGAGACAAAGAAGGACATTACATAATGGTCAAAGGATCAATCCAAGAAGATATAACAATTATAAATATATATGCACCCAGCATAGGAGAACCATAATATGGAAGGCAAATGCTAACAAGTATGAAAGGGGAAATTAACAATAACACAATAATAGTGGGAGACTTTAATACCCCACTGACATATATGGATAGATCAACTAAACAGAAAATTAGCAAGGAAACTCAAACTTTAAATGATACAATAAACCAGTTAGACCTAACTGATATCTATAGGACATTTCACCCCAAAACAATGAATTTCATCTTTTTTCTCAAGTGCACATGGAACCTTTTCCAGGATAGATCACATCCTGGGCCATAAGTCTAGCCTTGGTAAATTCAAAAAAATTGAAACCATCTTAAGCTTCTTTTCTGATCACAGTCAATAAGATCAGATATCCGCTACAGGGAAAAAACTATTAAAAATACAAACATATGGAGGCTAAAAAACACACTTCTGAATGACCAACAAATCACAGAAGGAATCAAAAAAGAAATCAAGACATGCATAGAAATGAATGAAAATGAAAGCACAATAACCCAAAATCTATGGGATTCAGAAAAAGTGGTGCTAAGGGGAAGATTCATAGCAATACAAGCCTACCTCAATCAACAGGAGAGAAATAAATTAAATAACCTAGCTCTACACCTAAAGCAACTAGAAAAGGAAGAAATCAAGCACCCCAGGGTTAGTAGAAGGAAAGAAATCATAAAATTTAGGACAGAAATGAATGCAAAAGAAAGAAAAGAGACCATAGCCAAAATCAACAAAGCTAAAAGCTGGTTCTTTGAGAAGATAAATAAAACAGACAAATAATTAGCCAGATTCATCAAGAAAAAAAGGGAGAAGAATCAAATGAACAAAATTAGAAATGAAAATGGAGAAATCACAACAGACAACACAGAAATACAAAGGATCATAAGAGACTACTATCAGCAACTATATGCAAATAAAATGGACAACTTGGAAGAAATGGACAAATTCTTAGAAAAGTATAACTTTCTAAAACTGAACCAGGAAGAAATAGAAAATCTTAACAGACCCATCACAAGCACAGAGATCGACACTGTAATCAGAAACCTTCCAACAAACAAAAGCCCAGGACCAGATGGCTTCACAGCTGAATTCTACCAAAAATTTAGAGAAGAGCTTACTCAAACTCTTCCAGAAAATTGCAGAGGAAGGTAAACTTCCAAACTCATTCTATGAGGCCACCATCACCCTAATACCAAAACGTGACAAAGATGTCACAAAAAAAAAAAGAAAGAAAGAAAACTACAGGCCAATATCACTGATGAACATAGATGCAAAAATCCTTAACAAAATCCTAGCAAACAGAATCCAACAACATATTAAAAAGATCATACATCACGACCAAGTGGGCTTTATACCAGGGATGCAAGGATTCTTCAGTATCCACAAATCAATCAACATAACACACCACATAACAAATTGAAAGATAAAAACAATGTGATTATCTCAGTAGATGCAGAGAAAGGCTTTGACAAAATTCAACATCCATTTATGTTAAAAGCCCTCCAGAAAGTAGGCATAGAAGGAACATACCTCAATATAATAAAAGCCATATATGGTAAACCCACAGCAAACATTATCCTCAATGGTGAAAAATTGAAAGCATTTCCCCTAAAGTCAGGAACAAGGCAAGGGTGCCCACTCTCACCACTACTATTCAACATAGTTTTGGAAATTTTAGCCACAGCAATCAGAGCAGAAAAAGAAATAAAAGGAATCCAGATTGGAAAAGAAAAAGTAAAACTCTCACTGTTTGCAGATGACATGATCCTCTACATTGAAAACACTAAAGACTCCACCAGAAAATGACTAGAGCTAGTTAATGAATATAGTAAAGCTGCAGGATACAAAATTAACATAGAGAAATCCCTTACATAACTATACACTAACCGTGAGAAAACAGAAAGAGAAATTAAGGAAACAATCCCATTCACCATTGCACTGAAAAGCATAAAATACTTAGGAATAAATGTACCTAAATAAACAAAATACCTATATACAGAAAACTATGAAACACTGATGAAAGAAATCAAAGAGGACACAAATAGATAGAGAAATATACCATGTTCATGGATCAAAAGAATCAATATAGTGAAAATGAGTACACTACTCAAAGCAATCTATAGATTCAGTGCGACCCCTATCAAGCTACCAATGGTATTTTTCACAGAACTAGAACAAATAATTTCACAATTTGTATGGAAATACAAAAAGCCTCAAATAGCCAAAGCAATTTTGAGAAAGAAGAATGGAACTGGAGGAAACAACCTACCTGACTTCAGGCTCTACTACAAAGCAACAGTCATCAAGACAGTATGGTACTGGCACAAAGATAGAAATATAGATCAATGGAACAAAATAGAAAGCACAGAGATAAATCCATGCACCTATGGACACCTTATCTTTGACAAAGGAGGCAAGAATATACAATGGAAAAAAGACAACCTCTTTAACAAGTGGTGCTGGGAAAACTGGTCAACCACTTGTAAAGGAATGAAACTAGAACACTTTCTAACACCATACACAAAAATAAACTCAAAATGGATTAAAGATCTAAATGTAAGACCAGAAACCATAAAACTCCTAGAGGAAAACATAAGCAAAACACTCTTGACATAAATCACAGCAGGATCCTCTTTGACCCACCTCCCAGAATAATGGAAATAAAAGCAAAAATAAACAAATGGGACCTAATTAAATTTAAAAGTTTTTGCACAACAAAGAAAACTATAAGCAAGGTGAAAAGACAGTCTTCAGAATGGGAGAAAATAATAGCAAATGAAGCAACTGACAAAGAATTAATCTCAAAAATATACAAGCAACTCCTGCAGCTCAGTTCCAGAAAAATAAGTGACCCAATCAAAAAGTGGTCCAAAGAACTAAACAGACATTTCTCCAAAGAAGACATACAGATGGCTAACAAACACATGAAAAGATGCTCAACATCACTTATTATCAGAAAAACGCAAATCAAAACCATAATGAGGTACCATCTCATGCCAGTCAGAATGGCTGCTATCAAAAAGTCTCCAAAGAATAAATGCTGGAGAGGGTGTTGAGGGAAGGGAACCCTCTTACACTGTTGGTGGGAATGCAAGCTAGCACAGCCACTATGGAGGACAGTGTGGAGATTCCTTTAAAAACTGGAAACAGAACTGCCATATGACCTAGCAATCCCACTACTTGGCATACACACTGAGGAAGCCAGAATTGAAAGAGACACGTGTACCCCACAATGTTCATCACAGCACTGTTTATAATAGCCAGGACATGGAAACAAGATTGATGTCCATCAGCAGACAAATGGATAAGAAAGCTGTGATACATATACACAATGGAATATTACTCAGCTATTAAAAAGAATGCATTTGAATCGGTGTTAATAAGGTGGACGAAACTGGAGCCTATTATACAGAGTGAAGTAAGCCAGAAAGAAAAACACCAATACAGTATATTAACTCATATATATGGAATTTATAAAGATGATAACGATGGCCCTATATGTGAGACAGCAAAAGAGATACAGTGGTAAAGAACAGACTTTTATACTCCGTGGGGGAAGGCGAGGGTGGTATGATTTGAGAGAATAACATTGAAACATGTATATTATCATATGTGAAATAGATTGCCAGTCCAGGTTCAATGCATGAGACAGGGTGCTCAGGATGACCCTGAGGGATGGGATGGCGAGGGAGGTGGGGGGGCAGGTCAGGCTGGGAAACACATGTACACCCATGGCTGATTCATGTGAATGTATGCAAAAACCACCACAATATTGTAAAGTAATTAGCCCCCAATTAAAATTTTTTAATGGCAAAAAACCCCAACTGTTGCAGATAATAAAAATAAAAGGAATTTCATTCATTTGCTTCATTCATTTGTCTAAGAATTAATTGGGGATTCATTCTGGACCACTCATCCCCATACTTCCCCATTAGCAAGTCCATTTGGCTGGACCATCAGAATATACCCCAAACATGAGTTCATCAATAATGTACCATCAAAATATACCCCAAATATGAGTTAGTCAATGATGTCTGCCAAAGGAAACTGGTGCAGGAGATGTTTCTTTCTTTCCTAGAGGAGTGTAAGAGCCTCCTAGCTGGTCTCAGTAACACTCTTGCCCTCTGCCACATCCTGTATCAGTTCTCCACTCAACAACCAGAGTTACCTTGAAAAAATACAAATTAGATTATATCACTTTCTTGCTTAAGAAACCCAAGTTTGTTTTATTTTCTTTTTTTTCCATTTATTTTTATTAGTTGGAGGCTAATTACTTTACAATATTGTAGTGGTTTTTGCCCCCAAGTTTTTTACACACATTACAGGCATGGTCAGGTATACGTTTCACACCTTAACTTTCAACAGCCATAATGTCTGTGACAGAAGAAGAGGCTCTAAAAGGGGCACAATATGACATCTAATCCTCAAACTCTGGGAAGTCAAATTAACAGAATTTGACAGAATTACCCTTGGTTGTTTCACAAAATATGTGCTTTTTTTTTTTTTTTAATTGAGGAAAGTCCACTACTCTTTGTTTATGGCAGAAATATCTCATACTTTGTGTTTAGCAGTTAGCACTCTTTTTTTCCACTGACATCATTTTGGTTACAAACACAAGAAACTCAACTAAAATTACCTGTAGGAGAAAAGGAAAATTGAATATGAAAATAACAGGGATCTCAAGTGAGTGGATTCAGTGGCTCAAAAATGTTATCCAAAGGACTTAATCCATCTCTAGCTTTTTCTATGTGGCTGCCAATTGCTCTCTATCTCACCCCCTCATCTTAGGAAGTCATCCATATATTTTCCTGTGGATAAACTTCTTTTGATCAAAGCTCTCATTGTCCCTTTCCCTTTCCTCTGTTTTGCTAAGTATGCTGCTACTCATACATCCTAACTGTTTTTCCTGTCTATGCTAAAACTCACAGACTGTAAGGATTTGTGAAAGTCACTGATCATATTATAGTCTGATTCCTTCTTATGAAAAGTGACCATAATGCAGAGAAATTAATGGGATATTTTGAAGATTTGTGAGCTGATGAATATTTAGCATTTGTGGCTGTGCTGGACACAGAGGAATAATCAGAAAACATTAAGCTATAAAGCTTCACATGTAAAGAAATTTATGATGCGATAAAGACATCAATTCACATCACTGACAGAGAGTGGATTATTCAGTAGCATTTAAGGATAATTAGCTATCCAATTATTTTTAAACATTTTAGTCCCTTACTATATAAGACTCTGAAGACCTACAAGACCTTCTAGAAGTAGCACCCAAAAAAGATGTCCTTTTCATTATAGGGGACTGAAATGCAAAAGTAGGAAGTCAAAAAACACCTGGAGTAACAGGCAAATTTGGCTTTGGAGTACAGAATGAAGCAGGGCAAAGGGTAATAGAGTTTTACCAAGAGAATGCACTGCTCATAGCAAACACCCTCTTCCAATAATTCAAGAGTCCATTCTACACATGGACTTCACCAGATGGTCAATACTGAAATCAGATTGATTATATTCTTTGTAACCAAAGATGGAGAAACTCTATGCAGCCAGCAAAAACAAGACCGGGAGCTGACGGTGGCTCAGATCATGAATTCTTTATTGTCAAACTCACTTTAAGTTGAAGAAAGTAGGGAAAACCACTAGACTATTCAGGTATGACCTAAATCAAATCCCATAGGATTATACAGTGGAAGTGATAAATAGATTCAGGGGAATAGATCTGATAGAGTCCCTGATGAACTATGGACAGAGGTTCGTGACATTGTACAAGAGACAGGGATCAAGACCATCCCCCAAAAAAAGAAATGCAAGAAAGAAAAATGGCTGTCTGAAGAGGCCTTAAAAATAGCTGTGAAATGAAGAGAAGGGAAAAGCAAAGGAGAAAAAGAAAGATATACCCATTTGAATGCACAGTTCCAAAGAATAGCAAGGAGAGATAAGAAAGCCTTCCTCAGTGATCTGTGCAAAGAAATAGAGGAAAACAATAGAATGGGAAAGACAAAAGGTCTCTTCAAGAAAATTAGAGATACAAAGGGAACATTTCATGCAAATATGGGCACAATAAAGGACAGAAATGGTATGGACCTAACAGAAGCAGGAGATATTAAGAAGAGGTGGCAAGAATACACAGAAGAACCGTACAGAAAAGATCTTCATGACCCAGTGGTATGATCACTCACTTAGAGCCAGACACCCTGGAATGTGAAGTCAAGTGGGCCTTAGGAAGCATCACTATGAATAAAGCTAGTGGAGGTGATGGAATTCCAGTTGAGCTATTTCAAATCCTGAAAGATGATGCTGTGAAAGTGCTGCACTCAATATGCCAGTAAACTTGGAAAACTCAACAGTGGCCACAGGACTGGAAAAGGTCAGTTTTCATTCCAATCTCAAAGAAAGGCAATGCCAAAGAATGCTCAAACTACCACACAATTGCACTCATCTCACATGCTAGCAAAGTAAAGCTCAAAATTCTCCAAGCCAGGCTTCAACAGTACGTGAACTGTGAACTTCCAGATGTTCAAGCTGGTTTTAGAAAAGTATGAGGAACCAGAGATCAAATGGCCAATATCCGTTAGGTTATCAGAAAAGCAAAAAAGTTCCAGAAGAATATCTACTTCTGCTTTATTGACTATGCTGAAGCCTTTGACTGTGTGGACAACAACAAGCAGTGGAAAATTCTAAAAGAGATGGGAATACCAGACCACCTGACCTGCCTCTTGAGAAATCTGTATGCAGATCAGGAAGCAACAGTTAGAACTGGACATGGAACAACAGACTGGTTCCAAATGAGGAAAGGAGTACGTCAAGGCTGTATATTGTCACCCTGCTTATTTAACTTATGTGCAGAGTACATCATGAGAAACGCTGGGTTGGATGAAGCACAAGCTGGAATTAAGATTGCTGGGAGAAATATCAATAACCTCAGATATGCAGATGACACCACCCTTATGGCAGAAAGTGAAGAAGAACTAAAGGGCCTCTTGATGAAAGTGAAAGAGGAGAGTGAAAAAGTTGGCTTAAAGCTCAACATTCAGAAAACTAAGATCGTGGCATCCGGTCCAATCAACTTCATGGCAAATAGAGGGGGAAATACTGGAAACAGTGGCAGACTTTATTTTTGAGGGCTCCAAAATCACTGCAGATGGTGACTGCAGCCATGAAATTAAAAGACGCTTACTCCTTGGAAGGAAAGTTATGACCAACCTAGACAGCATATTAAAAAGCAGAGACATTACTTTACCAACAAAGGTCAATCTAGTCAAAGCTATGGTTTTTCCAGTGGTCATGTATGGATGTGAGAGTTGGATGATAAAGAAAGCTGAGCCTGAAGAATTGATGCTTTTGAACTGTGGTGTTGGAGAAGACTCTTGAGAGTCCCTTGGACTGCAGGAGATCCAACCAGTCCATCCTAAAGTAAATCATTCCTGAATATTCATAGGAAGGACTGATGCTAAAGATGAAACTCCAATACTTTGGTCACCTCATGTGAAGAGCAGACTCATTGGAAAAGACCCTGATGCTGGGAAAGATTCAAGGCGGGAGGAGAAAGGGATGACAGAGGATGAGATGGTCCAATGGCATCACTGACTCAGTGGACATGAGTTTGAGTAAACTCCGGCATTGGCAAACGACAGCAAGGCCTGCGTGCTGCAGTCCTTGGTTTCACAGAGTCGGACATGACTGAGCAACTGAACTGAACTGAACTACATAGGAATCATAAAAAGTACCATTTTGAATGGATTAAAGAGGTAAATGTGATTTATTGCCTCAAAACAAATGTATATATGTATATATGATGTTGAGGTAGAGAAGTAGGAAAGGAATGTATGTAACAGTTGGATGGGGAATAGGGGTGTTTATGGTAGTAAGATAGGCAAAACAGCCTGAACTAGGACATAAAACACATAGACATAAAAGAGAAAATAGGCCTAATTACATCAGAATTTTAAATATTTATAATAAAAAACCCAGGGGGAGGAGCCAAGATGGCGGAGGAGTAGGACAGGGAGACCACTTTCTCTCCTACAAATTCATCAAAAGAATAACTGAACGCAGAGCAAATGTTGCAAAACAACTTCTGATCGCTAGCTGAGGTCATCAGGCGCCCAGAAAAGCAGCCCATTGTCTTTGAAAGGAGGTAGGACAAAATATAAAAGATAAAAAGTGAGACAAAAGAGCTAAGGACAGAGATCCGTCCCGGGAAGTCTTAGGTGGCATTGCTTGGGGTAGGGTCCGGGCCTGAGTGCCCTGAGGACAATCGGAGGGAGCTTCTGTGAGTTGCCAACTTGAACTGTGGGAGACCAAAAGAGAGAGAGTAAATTAACCGGCCTGAACACACTGCCGGCCCTTCGCAGAACAAAGAGACCGAGAAAATCCAGGGAAGAGCTCGCAGGCTGCAGACCAGCCCAGCCCCGCCAGAGGCAGGAGGCAGGGGGGAGGGGAAGGTCGCGGCGAGACACAGGGCGCAGACCCCCGACCCGCGCGGGCTGGGACTGGGGCTGGGGCCGCGGACGGCAGAAGGCACATGCACCCGACTGGCGCCAGCGGAAACTGAGACTGGGTCCGTGGAAGGGAGTGGGCGCGCCACACCTGGGGAGAGTGTGCCCACCAAGCCCCTGGCTGCCTGGACCGCTCTGACGGAGAAGGCACAGAGAGCAGGCGCAGCTTTTCGTTCCGCGCTTTTGTGGAACACCAGAGGGCTGGAACCTCGCGCAGCGTGGGGCGCGCTCCATATAGAACAGCCGGGAGCCTGAGCAGCGCAGACAGAGAAAGCAGCATCAGCCCCTCCCGGCAGCCCCAGCCCGTCCCCGTGGCGCAAGCCCGTCCCCACAGCGCCAGCCCCTCCCTGCAGCGCCAGCCCCTCCCTGTAGCGCCAACCCCTCCCCGCAGAGCGACGGAACTAGCTACCTGAATAAGAGTCCACCTCCACCCGCCTGTGTCAGGGCGGAAATGAGGCTCTGAAGAGACCGGCAAACAGAAGCCAAATAAACAAAGGGAACCGCTTCAGAAGGGACTGGTGGAACAGATTAAAATCCCTCTAGAAAAACACCGACTACACCAGAAGGGGCCTGTAGATATCGAGAAGCGGAAGCTGGAACGAGGAGCTATCTGAAACTGAGCCGAACCCACACTGACCGCAACAGCTCCAGAGAAACTCCTAGATATAATTTTACTTTTTTCTCTTTTTTTTTCTTTTTTTATTTTTTTTCTTTCTTCTCTTTTATTTTCCTTTAAAATCCCCTATTACTCCCCCATTACTCCTTAACTTTCATTTCCATAGATTTTTACGATTTTTTTAATTAGGGGAAAAAAAAATTTTTTTTTCTTTCTTTTTTTTTCTTTTTCTTTCTTTTTCTTTTTTTTTTTTCTTTTTTTTCTTTCCTTTTTCTCTTCTATTTTCTATTTTTCTTTTTTGCTTATTTCTTTTAAAGTCCTCTAGTACTCCTCTACTACTCCTTAATTTTCATTTTCAATACACTATAACCTTACAAAAAAAAAAAAAAGAAGAGAAGCCCTATTTTTAAACCGAAGATTATTCTCTCCCAATCTTGACTCTCTGTTTTCTACTTCAGAACGCCTCTATTTCCTTCTTTCCCCTTCTCTTCCCAACCCAATTCTGTGAATCTTTGTAGGTGACTGGGCTATGGAGAACACTCTGGGAACAGACAGCTGCGTAGATCTGTCTCTCTCCTCTTGAGTCCCCCTTTTTCTCCTCCTGCTCATCTCTATCTCCCTCCTCCCTCTCCTCTTCTTCATGTAACTCTGTGAACCTCTCTGGGTATCCCTAATGGGGGAGAATCTTTTAGCCACTAACCTAGAAGTTTTCTTATCAGCGCTATATAGTTGGAGAAGTCCTGAGACTACAGGAAGAATAAAACTGAAATCCAGAGGCAGGAGACTTAAGCCCAAAACCTGAGAACACCACAAAACTCCTGACTACATGGAACTTTAAGTAATAAGTGACTGTCCAAAAGCCTTCATAAAAGCCTTCATACCTACACTGAAACCAACCACCACCCAAGAGACAATAAGTTTTAGAGCAAGACATACCACGCAAATTCTCCAGCAACGCAGGAACATAGCCCTGAACATCAACATACAGGCTGCCCAAGGTCACACCTAACGCATAGACCCATCTCAAAACTCATTACTGGGCACTCCATTGCTCTCCAAAGAGAAGAAATCAAGTTCCACGCACCAGAACACTGACGCAAGCTTCCCTAACCAGGAAACCTTGACAAGCCAATCGTCTAACTCCACCCACTGGGTTAATCCTCCACAATAAAAAGGAACCACAGACCTCCAGAATACAGAAAGCCCACTCCAGATACAGCAATCTAAACAAGATGAAAAGGAAAGAAATACCCAACAGGTAAAGGAACATGAAAAATGCCCACCAAGTCAAACAAAAGAGGAGGAGATAGGGAATCTACCTGAAAAAGAATTTAGAATAATGATAATAAAAATGATCCAAAATCTTGAAAACAAAATGGAGTTACAGATAAACAGCCTGGAAACAAAGATTGAAAAGATACAAGAAATGTTTCATAAAGACCTAGAAGAAATAAAAAAGAGTCAATTAAAAATGAATAATGCAATGAATGAGATCAAAAACACTCTGGAGGGAACCAAGAGTAGAATAACGGAGACAGAAGATAGGATAAGTGAGGTAGAAGATAAAATGGTAGAAATAAATGAAGCAGAGAGGAAAAAAGAAAAAAGGGTCAAAAGAAATGAGGACAACCTCAGGGACCTCTGGGACAATGTGACACGCCCCAACATTCGAATCATAGGAGTTCCAGAAGAAGAAGACAAAAAGAAAGGCCATGAGAAAATACTCGAGGAGATAATAGGGGAAAACTTCCCTAAAATGGGGAAGGAAATAGCCACCCAAGTCCAAGAAACCCAGAGCGTCCCAAACAGGATAAACCCAAGGTGAAACACCCCAAGACACATATTAATCAAATTAATAAAGATCAAACACAAAGAACAAATATTAAAAGCAGCAAGGGAAAAACAACAAATAACACACAAAGGGATTCCCATAAGGATAACAGCTGATCTATCAATAGAAACCCTCCAGGCCAGAAGGGAATGGCAGGACGTACTGAAAGTAATGAAAGAGAATAACCTACAACCTAGATTACTGTATCCAGCAAGGATCTCATTCAGATATGAAGGAGAATTCAAAAGCTTTACAGATAAGCAAAAGCTGAGAGAATTCAGCACCACCAAACCAGCTCTTCAACAAATGCTAAACGATCTTCTCTAGACAGGAAATGCAGAAAGGTTGTATAAACGTGAACCCAAAACAACAAAGTAAATGGCAACGGGACCACACCTATCAATAATTACCCTAAATGTAAATGAGTTGAATGCCCCAACCAAAAGACAAAGATTGGCTGAATGGATACAAAAACAAGACCCCTATATATGCTGTCTACAAGAGACCCACCTCAAAACAAGAGACACATACAGACTAAAAGTGAAGGGCTGGAAAAAAATATTTCATGCAAACGGAGACCAAAAGAAAGCAGGAGTCGCAATACTCATATCAGATAAAATAGACTTTCAAATAAAAGATGTGAAAAGAGACAAAGAAGGACACTACATAATGATCAAAGGATCAATCCAAGAAGAAGATATAACAATTATAAATATATATGCACCCAACATAGGAGCACCGCAATATGTACGGCAAACACTAACGAGTATGAAAGAGGAAATTAATAGTAACACAATAATAGTGGGAGACTTTAATACCCCACTCACAACTATGGATAGATCAACTAAACAGAAAATTAACAAGGAAACAAAACCTTAAATGACACAATGGACCAGCTAGACCTAATTGATATCTATAGGACATTTCACCCCAAAACAATCAACTTCATCTTTTTCTCAAGTGCACACGGAACCTTCTCCAGAACAGATCACATCCTGGGCCATAAATCTGGTCTGGGAAAATTCAAAAAAATTGAAATCATTCCAGTCATATTTTCTGACCACAGTGCAGTAAGATTAGATCGCAATTACAGGAAAAAAATGTTAAAAATTCAAACATATGGAGGCTAAATAACACGCTTCTGAATAACCAACAAATCATAGAAGAAATCAAAAAAGAAATCAAAATATGTATAGAAATGAATGAAAATGAAAACACAACAACCCAAAACCTATGGGACACTGTAAAAGCAGTGCTAAGGGGAAGGTTCATAGCATTACAGGCTTACCTCAAGAAACAAGAAAAAAGCCAAATAAATAACCTAACTCTACACCTAAAGCAATTAGAGAAGGAAGAAATGAAGAACCCCAGGGTTAGCAGAAGGAAAGAAATCTTAAAAAATCAGGGCAGAAATAAACGCAAAAGAAACTAAAGAGACCATAGCAAAAATCAACAAAGCTAAAAGCTGGTTTTTTGAAAAAATAAACAAAATTGACAAACCATTAGCAAGACTCATTAAGAAACAAAGAGAGAAGAACCAAATTAACAAAATTAGAAATGAAAATGGAGAGATCACAACAGACAACACTGAAATACAAAGGATCATAAGAGACTACTACCAGCAGCTCTATGCCAATAAAATGGACAACTTGGATGAAATGGACAAATTCTTAGAAAGGTATAACTTTCCAAAACTGAACCAGGAAGAAATAGAAGATCTTAACAGACCCATCACAAGCAAGGAAATCGAAACTGTCATCAGAAATCTTCCAGCAAACAAAAGCCCAGGACCAGATGGCTTCAAAGCTGAATTCTACCAAAAATTTAGAGAAGAGCTAACACCTATCTTACTCAAACTCTTCCAGAAAATTGCAGATGAAGGTAAGCTTCCAAACTCATTCTATGAGGCCACCATCACCCTAATTCCAAAACCAGACAAAGATGCCACAAAAAAAGAAAACTACAGGCCAATATCACCGAAGAACACAGATGAAAAAAATCCTTAACAAAATTCTAGCAAACAGAATCCAACAACATATTAAAAAAATCATACACCATGACCAAGTGGGCTTTATCCCAGGAATGCAAGGATTCTTTAATATCCGCAAATCAATCAATGTAATACACCACATTAACAAATTGAAAGATAAAAACCATATGATTATCTCAATAGATGCAGAGAAAGCCTTTGACAAAATTCAACACTCATTTATGATTAAAACTCTCCAAAAAGCAGGAATAAAAGGAACATACCTCAACATAATAAAAGCTATATATGACAAACCCACAGCAAGCATCACCCTCAATGGTGAAAAATTGAAAGCATTTCCCCTGAAATCAGGAACAAGACAAGGGTGCCCACTCTCACCACTACTATTCAACATAGTGTTGGAAGTTTTGGCCACAGCAATCAGAGCAGATAAAGAAGTAAAAGGAATCCAGATAGGAAAAGAAGAAGTGAAACTCTCACTGTTTGCAGATGACATGATCCTCTACATAGAAAACCCTAAAGACTCTACCAGAAAATTACTAGAGCTAATCAATGAATATAGTAAAGTTGCAGGATATAAAATTAACACACAGAAATCCCTTGCATTCCTATATACTAACAATGAAAAAACAGAAAGAGAAATTAAGGAAACAATACCATTCACCATTGCAACAAAAAGAATAAAATAATTAGGAGTATATCTACCTAAAGAAACAAAAGACCTATACATAGAAAACTATAAAACACTGATGAAAGAAATCAAAGAAGACACAAACAGATGGAGAAACATACCGTGTTCATGGATTGGAAGAATCAATATTGTCAAAATGGCTATTCTACCCAAAGCAATCTATAGATTCAATGCGACCCCTATCAAGCTACCAATGGTATTTTTCACAGAACTAGAACAAATAATTTCACAATTTGTATGGAAATACAAAAAACCTCGAATAGCCAAAGTAATCTTGAGAAAGAAGAATGGAACTGGAGGAATCAACCTGCCTCACTTCAGACTCTACTACAAAGCCACAGTCATCAAGACAGTATGGTACTGGCACAAAGACAGAAATATAGATCAATGGAACAGAATAGAAAGCCCAGAGATAAATCCACGAACCTATGGACAACTTATCTTTGACAAAGGAGGCAAGGATATACAATGGAAAAAAGACAACCTCTTTAACAAGTGGTGCTGGGAAAACTGGTCAACCACTTGTAAAAGAATGAAACTAGAACACTTTCTAACACCATACACAAAAATAAACTCAAAATGGATTAAAGATCTAAATGTAAGACCAGAAACTATAAAACTCCTAGAGGAGAACATAGGCAAAACACTCTCTGACATAAATCACAGCAAGATCCTCTATGACCCACCTCCCAGAATATTGGAAATAAAAGCAAAACTAAACAAATGGGACCTAATGAAACTTAAAAGCTTTTGCACTACAAAGGAAACTATAAGTAAGGTGAAAAGACAGCCCTCAGATTGGGAGAAAATAATAGCAAATGAAGCAACAGACAAAGGATTAATCTCAAAAATATACAAGCAACTCCTGAAACTCAATTCCAGAAAAATAAATGACCCAATCAAAAACTGGGCCAAAGAACTAAACAGACATTTCTCCAAAGAAGACATATAGATGGCTAACAAACACATGAAAAGATGCTCAACATCACTCATTATCAGAGAAATGCAAATCAAAACCACAATGAGGTACCATTACACGCCAGTCAGGATGGCTGCTATTCAAAAGTCTACAAGCAATAAATGCTGGAGAGGGTGTGGAGAAAAGGGAACCCTCTTACACTGTTGGTGGGAATGCAAACTAGTACAGCCGCTATGGAAAACAGTGTGGAGATTCCTTAAAAAACTGGAAATAGAACTGCCATATGACCCAGCAATCCCACTTCTGGGCATACACACCGAGGAAACCAGATCTGAAAGAGACACGTGCACCCCAATGTTCATCGCAGCACTGTTTATAATAGCCAGGACATGGAAGCAACCTAGATGCCCATCAGCAGATGAATGGATAAGGAAGCTGTGGTACATATACACCATGGAATATTACTCAGCCATTAAAAAGAATTCATTTGAACCAGTCCTAATAAGATGGATGAAGCTGGAGCCCCTTATACAGAGTGAAGTAAGCCAGAAAGATAAAGAACATTACAGCATACTAACACATATATATGGAATTTAGAAAGATGGTAACGATAACCCTATATGCAAAACAGAAAAAGAGACACAGATGTACAGAACAGACTTTTGAACTCTGTGGGAGAATGTGAGGGTGGGATATTTCAAAAGAACAGCATGTATACTATCTATGGTGAAAGAGATCACCAGCCCAGGTGGGATGCATGAGACAAGTGCTCGGGCCTGGTACACTGGGAAGACCCAGAGGAATCGGGTGGAGAGGGAGGTGGGAGCGGGGATCGGGATGGGGAATACGTGTAAATCCATGGCTGATTCATATCAATGTATGACAAAACCCACTGAAATATTGTTAAGTAATTAGCCTCCAACCAATTTAAAAAAAAAAAAAAAAGATTAAAAAAAAAAAAACCAAAAACAAAATTAAAAGACATTCATATTAGGAACTAGGAGCAAATATTTATAGACTATATCTCATGCACAGGGTTGATATCCATAATATATGATAAGCCCAACAATAGCAAAACTTCAAAAAATATGAAAATAATATATGTGATTACAAATCTGGCACACTAGCTGCTGGAAGAGACTGTCAGCAGGATTGCCACACCAAATGGGTTCTTGATCACTGTTTCAAGTTTGTAGCTCTTTGTCCTGAAATGTGCTGGACCAGGCTAGACTAAGCTGAGAAGCTAAGGGTGAAAACTGTGTTCATACCTGGGTGTATGCTTCCTTACTCGGTAGTCATCCTGAAAATTGTTAAACTATGAGATGGATGGTGACCCTACTCATAGGAGTTGTCCATGGCTTTAATCTACATTGACCTCTACACTCACACAGCCATCTCAGCCTGACTCTTGTACCACTGAAACCTGGAGGCAGCAATTCATACTCCAGAAAACCTGACCCCCACTTACTCAGATTCATCTTCCAAGCAGGAACACACTACAGAGGCTTTGGCAGGGTCTGATCATTGGGCCTTCACTGTCCTAAATGATAGTGCTGATTGCTCTTTAGGTATTAATACTGTCTGCACTCTGTATTCTTGGGACAGTTTAGCCTCATATACATTATTCAAAATGTGGTCTGAACTATCTTTCTACCAGTCAGAGATAGATAAGAACTCTAAGTACACACACACAAGGACACATAAAAAGGTCAATAATCATACAAAAGGAATTTAACTCTCACTGATATCAGGAAGAGACACAGTAAGTATTTTTGTGTATATTTGCGTTACAAAAAGATAAAAGTAACAGATATCAAGGAACTGAGAGGATGTGAGCAAGCCAGTAATTTCATGAACTACTCCTATTTCTTTAATTACAGATATCTTTGAGAGGTTAACACTTGCTACCTGCATACCTTTTGACCCAGAATTTCAGTTTTGGTGTACACTGGTTATATACAGAGTATTCTCTATAAAGTACACAAAAATGTGATTTCCTTGGTGGCACAGTGGGTAAGAATCTGTCTGCCAATGCAGGGGACACAGAGTCGATCTCTGGTCCAGGAAGTTCTCACATGGGACGGAGCAACTAAATCTATGTGCCACAATTACTGAGTCCATATGTTGTAACTGCTGAAGCCTGTGGATCTAGAGCCTGTGCTCTGCAACAAGAGAATCCACTGCAGTGAGAAACCCACACACTGCAACGAAGAGTGGCCTCTGCTTGCTGCAGCTAGAGAAAGCCCACATACGTCAAAGACTCAGTGAAGCCAAACATAAATAAATAAATTTTTTTAAAAGATAAGTCCACCTGGAGGAAAAGTGAGTCGTTTGCTAACCATTTCAACAAAACCTTTCTTTTAAGGATATCTGCTTCCTTTCTTCTTCCATGTCTCCATACAACCAGGAGGGAGATATGTGTTGCTTTAGGTTCCATATAGAAGAAGTTATGGTTGCATTTCTCTTTGAATTCAGAGGAAGAGCCATCGAAAGTTTCAGACCCCCTCATGTTGCAGACATAGTGGTAAGCAGAATCTACAGACACTTGGACACAGAGATGGCGAGAAATGCCTTCTGTGGCTCTCATCGCTGGAGACCAGAACCTGGGAGAAACTCTCAGGCAAAAGACTGGAAGTAGTGCAAGAGATTTACAAATACACATTTTGATTGACAGTTCCTTGACCAGGCTTTCTCTCTGGGATTTCTAACGTTTAGAGTTATTGTGATTAAAGAATCAAAGTTTTGCCCAGTTAAAAGAGGCATCCACAGTTTTAACCAACACCATGGAGTTGTGAAGAGTCGGACACAACTGAACGACTTCACTTTTACTTCTCACTTTCATGCACTGGAGAAGGAAATGGCAACCCACTCCAGTGTTCTTGCCTGGAGAATCCCAGGGACGGCGGAGCCTGGTGGGCTGCCGTCTATGGGGTCGCACAGAGTCAGTCACGACTGAAGCTACTTAGCAGCAGCAGCATGCCTCACCAGAGAACTTTGTATCATTGTACTCAAAGTAGCAAACACATGATCTTCATTGTTATGGTGTCTGTACCAGCAACCGAAAAAAAAAAAAAAAATTCTATACAAGCTTCTTTTTATGAAGGCAGAAGAATAAGGTACTAGAAAACTGTGTGAATGTATTGCTGATTTTAAAGCAAACTAATGTACATGAGGAAAAGAATTTTTTTTTTTTCCTACTCACCTGTTAAGATCAGAGGAAGAGTTCAGCAACTGTAAAGAAGAATGCAGGTAATCCAAAATAAAAGTTTGGAAACCCAGTACCTCATTATGAAATTTTTAAATAAAAGTCAACAAATCTAGTGAAGAATAGGCCTTAATTAAACAACAACAACAAAAATCCTCCAAAATGCATAACAAAAAATAAGATACAAATGAAAGTTAAATACAGTGGCTGGATTAAGGAGAGAAAATATCAAAAAATAAGTTTAGTGTAGACAGTGAGGAGAATGAGTGTCAGAATATTCTAGACAAAATTCCCTGTGTTTAAGAATAATCTGAGAAAACATGTTCTAGCATGGAAACTCACTGAAAAATATAAGATCAAGGCAATGAAATTGAAGACTTGAAAGGAACATAAGACCATCTTTTGGAAGTGCATAAGTGCGGCTATGAAATTATCAGTGGAAGACAGGGAGGTTAAATATATCTCCTAGCAGAAAGAAATCAAACAGAATCTCACAAAGAAGCTAGAAAAGAGAAGAAGTCTTAGAGACATAGAACAGAATAACATGATCCATTCAAGAAGATGTATATTCATTTCATTCAGTCCTATAAGGCCTATTGTAGATTCTGTGTCTACCTTTGCTTTTACTAAATATTGTAACTCCTAAGATATTTACAAGAATAGAAAGTCTTAGGTTACTTTGTTGGACAACACCAATACTTTCCTATTAGAGAACAGATAGAACTAGATGATATCTGGTGGCCTGAAAAGAATGAGGGTCAGCCTTCTACCATCCATGTGTGCCCAAGGATGCTATCCACATATATTTCATAAATAAACCAAAATGATCTCTATCATCAAAATGTTTTACAATGTATCATATACATAGGTAAACAAATAACAAAATAATGGAGTTTGGGTGATATGAAGTCCAGAGATCACAGTCAAAACACACACAAATGACACTTGGAAGGACAAAGAAATGATTTCACCAAAAAGACTGAAAATTAAATGTTGACAGAACAGTTCTAATATCTGTGCTGAATGCTTGGACATTCTCCCTCAAAAGCTTTACCCACGTCACATGTTGTACCTTTTAGAAATGGCACAATAATAACATTCTATTCATTCCATCCTGCTGGGATTAGTCACAGCTATAACCCTGTCTAACCCGGTGACAAGATCAGCCCAGGTAGAATTCAAAGATACCATTGTTATGACCCCCTTTATAAAGGAATCTGCCTGGCTTCTCCCAGTGCAGAGTTGAGAGCAAATCCAGAGCTTCTTCCAAGATGCTGCTGATCCTGCTCTCAGTGGCCTTGCTGGCCCTGAGCTCAGCTCAAGGCTCAGTTTCTGGTAAGAATAAGGGGGGAGGGTGCTGAGACTCTGCTTGGGGCTTGGGGGATCACACTGCAGTGAGGAAGCTTGTAAAGAGGAGACATAAGTGAGAGATGTGGCTGCAGACTGCTTAAGACAAGAGGAAGGTCCTTCACCTCCTCTGTGATGTGAAGGCCTCAAACTTAGTACAACTGGAAACCAGCACAGAATTTTTAAGCAGAGGAATGACAAATTAAGACTTATCTCTGTTCTATGAAGGATGCATAGCAAAAAGGCAAGACTGGCACAGACAAGTTCCATCATGAAGATGCTGTGATAATCAGAGAAGGCACTGGATGAAGGTGCCCTTTCTAGGGGATGCTTGAAAGAGGTGAAGTCCATTCAGAGCTACTTCAGAGACAGAGACGAGAGTAATAAATCTCTCTGTGTCTACCTAGAGATATGGAGATTCCAGGGCACAGTGGTCTCATTTTACCCTCACCAATATTTAATATTTCAGAATGTTGTGCCCAATATGGCAAGATTGTATCCACATGTTTACTCCTGGTCCTTCTACCTTGAGAAACCATGTTAATATAAGTAAAGTATTCCATGAATTGAGGGCAGAAGGACACTAAAATATAACACTGAAATATTCAGCACTTAACCTAAACTAGCATTAGGGTTTAAGGGATCCTAGGAAGGACAAAAAGGTCTCTTTTGACTTCGAGGTTGATCCTCAGCACAATAATAACCCTGCCATACCTTCATGTCCTCTTTCTTTTGCAAAGGCATCACAGATAGTAGTTGAAAATTTATAATATCTTAGAGTATATACAGAGTGTGCCATTTTCCTGTAGAACATTGTGAAGCTTGAAGGATATAGATTCATCTTCTGCTTCTTTTCCTAGAAAGCAGCAGTGAAGAGTCTCTGAGAACCGTATTAGGTAAGTTGCAATTAATCCTCCCTCATCTTTCTTTTTTTCATTAGCAACTTTGCAATTCTCCTGTGTCCTGTTATCATCATTATCTTGTGAAGGTTATAATCAGTGTTAGAAACACTAAAGATAAAGGCAGTCCTTTCTATCCTTGGTCTTGGGGACCATGAGTAAGGCCCTAACATGAATAACATGATGTCTAGCCTGGATGACACTGGAAATGCTGCCTGTGCCCTCAGGCCAGAAACGATGCTTGAGAGAGGACAACAAAGGGAAGGAGTCACAATTCTGACTCCTGCAGCTTACTGAGGATCAACCCCTCTACTGACTGTTTCCTTCTTCCTCAGTATTCTTCTCTTTAAATGTGTAGTTGTATTCTTCTCTTTAAATGTGTAGTTTAGAAAAAGTGCAAAGAAGCTAGGTCTGGTTCATTTCTCCTGTTTCTCTGCTCAGCTGTGTCACAGTACCTAATTAAAATTTGCAAGTTATTTAGTGACTCCTGTGACTCCTGTGTAGGACATCATGTCTCTCTCTCTCTCTCTCTCTCTCTCTCTCTCTCTCTCTCCCTCTCTCCCTCTCTCCCTCCCTCCCTCCCTCTCTCCCTCTCTCTCTCTCTCTCGTCCAACTATTGCTCCACCTCATTTTAGAGCCAGAGGGTTCCACATACACTCTCCACAGGCCAGACTTGGAGTCACAGTTGGCAAGCTATGTCAGTGACCCAAAATATATCTGGCAGCATATCTGACATGGTTAATCCCTTTGCTTTTCTTCTGTCCTTGTAGACATCGTCTGCCAATTCTAAAATATCCATCACCTTCTTTTGGCCAAATTGTTTTTCTCAAAAGCAAAGAACTAAGACTCAGTATCACTAGTATGTGGGTGAACAGGAGTACTGCAAAAAGAAGTGAGTAGAGAGGAAGCTGGCAGCTGAGAGACGGGTTCTGGAGTAAGGGACTGTCTGAAAAGTTAATCAGAGATCAAAATGAGAGGGGAGACTTCCATCACCTAGTTCCTGTCTTTTTGTGCCATACCCTGCAGATGAAACCAGCTCAGACTCAAGCTCAGATGAGGACTTTTTCATACGATCTCGTGGAAAACACAGAGGACGCAGAGGACAACCACCTTCTCCTATTGATGAAAACGATGATGAGGAAGCTCCATCAGGGCCACCTCCACCAGGACCACCTCAGCCAGGACCACGTCCACCAAGACCACCCCCACCAAGTGATGAACCTCAGCCAAGACCACCCCCACCAAGTGATGAACCTCAGCCAAATCCACCCCCACCAAGTGATGAACCTCAGCCAAATCCACCCCCACCAGAGGAGCAACCTGAGGAGAGTCCAGATGAAGACTCACCATCCGAGTAATCTGAGAGTCATTGACAGGTATGACTCCAGCTCACTCTCCATCAAGGGCCCTGGCCCTACAGGTCTCATACTTTAGTGGGTCACTGAATCAACAGAAAATGTGTGAAAATTGCATAGTCCAGGACACAAGTTTTAAAGGTTCTATTCAGGTAGTCTAAAATAAGGTAGCAAAATGTCGTATTTATTACAATCTGTCCAAGGTGATTTCAATTTTGAGAAACAAGGATCATACATCGCCTTTTCTCCGATGACCACCTGTCCTAAAGTGGTCCGGTGATGAGGAAGTACACCATGTTCTCCCTTGTCCTTTTCTCTCCTACTTCTCTGGCTCAATGACCCTCTCATCTCAAGTTTCCACCTGACAGGCATCTCAGGTCCAGTGTCCCTACTGAATGATAATTTAATTTTATGTTGCTAAATTTATCTGACTAAAATATTTCCTTTTCAATTAGTACAAGGTCAAGGTAAAAAAAAATAACTGAACAGAAAAGTATTAGGCTAACTATGAAAGGCATCTGGATCCTACCTTCCCGCTTCCTTCCCCAAGGTCCACCACAGTTAACTCTTGAACATCCTCTTGGAAACACTTATACCATTTAAAACATAACTATACATTTTGTCCAAAAATGATGTCTTACTTTCTGCAGATTAATAGGTTGCTTATTTCAAATAGCATAGTTGTTTAAAATATTTGTAACATTTATTTGAGTTATATGGGTCCATTTAATCCTCATTTTGTTTACTTTTTAATTTTCCTAATCCATTGTCTGCCTGTGCCATGATTTCTTTGGCCAACTCTGTATCAATGGACATTTAGGCCAATTTCAGTTTTTCACTAGTTAAAAATTGGTTGCAGTAACCATCTTTGTAAATATATATTTGAACACCTTAAATAGCAACCAAGAGATAAACAAGCTAAGAACAACCTTTTATCTTGAAAGCAAGATTTTAGACCACATTATCTATTAGGTGCATAAAAATGACAAATCAAAAGAAATTTGTAAGGAAATGGGAAAGGGAAGAAGAAAAGGGAGAGAGGGAAGGGAAGAGAAGGGAAGGGAAGGGAAGGAAAGGGAAAGGAGGGTAGAAGGGAAGACATGTGGAAGAGAAGGGAAATGTGGGCTCTTAGCTACTTCCCTTCATTGTTATCTGCAAGGATTAGAAACCACCTGCCCACCTTGTAAGAACCTTCTCTTTTGCTTTTCAGAGCATGAGTATGAAGACACCAGTCCTTCAGAAAGCCATGACATTGGAAGAAGGCAGTCTGTCTTCAGTTCACCAATAAAATAATCAGCATCCACTTTCAAGTGTCACGTCTCATTCTGGGTGTTTCTGAGCCTGAAATTTGAGGGCCATGAACATCCAAGATCAGTTCTCACTGATGCTTTCAGCAGCCTTCCTCCTTTTCCCTTTGTTCTTTGCTTGGGGACCAGAATGTGTATCTCCTTTCTACCTCCTGTTGCCTCCCCCTTCCACCTGACACCTTTATTCAGAAGCCAGGTGCCTCTCCTGTCCTTCCCTGGTTTCTATAGCACTAACGCGATGTTTTTATTATTTTCACACCTTTCTAACAATTTTAGGGAAATAAAGAAAATATTGCAAATATGAAGAAGTGGCAAGAGCTGAGGGAATGCTTAAAATTTCCAAAAGAACTGATCCTGGTTTCCAGGAAAATAAATGTGATTCTAGGTCCCTATTCCCTCAAGGCCATTACCACATCCCCCTCTTTTAAATAATTTCTCAGTTGTTTTTTTTTCTAGATCTTCCACCTTTCTAAAACAAAATGTGGTCAGTTTCATAAAGGAGATAACATGTTGTTTCTAAAAAGCAAGGAAAATTTGAGGTTCTTCAGACATGAGTTTATTATCTGCTTTTATAAGCTCTGGACTTTTAGAAAGCTACTTCAACTTGCAGAGCCTTAGTTTCCCTATCCATATAATGAGGATCATATTAATACCTACCCTAGGGCAGAAAGAGTAACAAATACCACACATAAAATCTAGCAGAGGGACTTCCCTGGTGGTCCAGTGGCTAAAACTCTACCCTCCCAATGTAGGGGACCTGGTTCGAATTGTGGTCAGAAAACACAATCCCACATGCAGCAACTTTAGATACCCATGCTGCAACTAAGATGCAGCACAGCCAAATAAATAAAAATAAATATTCTTTCCAAACACTGTCAGAGATTGCCTTCACCACTCCCTAATAATTATTATAGGGGAGGCTAGTACATGAGAAATTGTAAGAAATTAAATATTTCCCAAATTAAACTGTTCATATTGCTTTCTCAGAAGGTCAAATTACAATATTTTCTGACAACACCTCTTCCAAATTCAAAATACAATGAAAAATGCTTTGCTTTCTGGTAGCACTCTCTAGTGTCTTTTCATCTGTGTGATGCTATTTTTGATACTGACTCTGTCACGGTACATGGACAACTTCCACTCACTTCCATTTCCTGCAAAGTTGGAAAATATTCCTGGGTTAAAAGACACTCTTACAGTAACCATTAACAAAATCAACATTTAAAAAGAAACCTGACTTTTTCTCAAGTGCACACAAAACCTTCTCCAGAATAGATCACATCCTGGGCCATAAATCTAGTCTTGGTAAATTCAAAAAAATTGAAATCATTCCAGTCATCTTTTCTGACCACAGTGCAGTAAGATTAGATCTCAATTACAGGAAAAAAAAATTGTTAAAAATTCAAACATATGGAGGCTAAATAACACACTTCTGAATAACCAACAAATCATAGAAGAAATCAAAAAAGAAATCAAAATATGTATAGAAATGAATGAAAATGAAAACACAACAACCCAAAACGTATGGGACACTGTAAAAGCAGTGCTAAGGGGACGGTTCATAGCATTACAGGCTTACCTCAAGAAACAAGAAAAAAGTCAAATAAATAACCTAACTCTACACCTAAAGCAATTAGAGAAGGAAGAAATAAAGAACCCCAGGGTTAGTAGAAAGAAGGAAATCTTAAAAATTAAGGCAGAAATAAATGCAAAAGAAACTAAAGAGTCCATAGCAAAAAAGAACAAAGCTAAAAGCTGGTTTTTTGAAAAAAAAAACAAAATTGACAAACCATTAGCAAGACTCACTAAGAAACAAAGGGAGGAGGAGCCAAGATGGCAGAGGAATAGGATGGGGAGACCACTTTCTCTCCTACAAATCCATCAAAAGAATAACTGATCGCAGAGCAATATTCACAAAACAACTTCTGATAGCTAGCTGAGGTCATCAGGCACCCAGAAAAGCAACCCATTGTCTTCGAAAGGAGGTAGGACAAAATATAAAGGATAAAAAGAGAGACAAAAGAGCTAAGGACGGAGATCCGTCCCGGGAAAGGACTCTTAATAGAGGAATTTTTCAAACACCAGGAATCCCTCGCACTGGCAGGTCTGGGGGAAGTTTTTGAATCTCAGAGGGCAACCTGACTGGGAGGGGAACAATAAATAAAACTAACAGATTACGTGCCTAAAAGCAACTCCCAGCAGAAAAGTACCCCAAACGCCTGCATCCGCCACCAGCAAGTGGGGGCAGAACGGAGAGGAGCGGGCGGCATTGCTTAGGGTAACGACAGGGCCTGAGTGCCATGAGGGCAATTGGAGGGAGCTTTTGTGAATTACCAACTTAAACTGTGGGGCAGTAAAAGAGAAAGAGAAAATTAACCAGCCCGAACACACAGCCGGCCGTTCGCAGAACAAAGGGACCGAGCAAGTCCAGAGAAGAGCTCGCAGGCTGCTGACCGACCCAGCCCTGCCCTGCCGGAGGCTGGAGGCAGGGGGGAGGGGAAAGGGGCAGACTCCGGCCCCAAGGACCGCATCCCCTACCGCACTGCAAACAGGCCTCCACTTTCTAATCAAAGACCTCCTGAGATTCTGGAGGGTCGACATCCGCTGGGAGGGTCACGGAGAGACACAGGGCTCAGACACCCGACTGGCGCGGGCGGGGACTGGGCTGGGGACGCGGAGGGAGAAGGCGCACCACACCCGGGAAGAGTGCGCCTGTCAAGCGCCTGGCTGCCTGAGCCACTCGGACGGCGTAGGCAAAAAACGTAGGCGCAGCTTTTGTTCCGCAATTTTGTGGAACACCCGAGGGGTGGAACCGCACGCAGCGCAGGGCACGCTGCATGTAGAGCAGCCGGGAGCCTGAGCAGCATAGACAGGAAAGCAGCGCCAGCCCCTCCCCGCAGCGCGCCGGAACTAGCTACCTGAACAAGAGACCACTTCCGCCCGCCTGTGTCAGGGCGGAAATTAGGCACGGAAGAGACAGGCAAACAGAAGCCAAATAAACAAAGGGAACCGCTTCAGAAGGGACCGGTGCAACAGATTAAAATCCCTGTAGGTAACACCGACTACACCGGAAGGGGCCTGTAGATATCAAGAAGTGTAAGCTGGAACGAGGAGCTATCTGAAACTGAACCGAACCCACACTGACCGCAACAGCTCCAGAGAAATTCCTAGATGTATTTTTACTTTTTTTTTCTCTTATATTTTCTTTTAAAATTCCCTATTACTCCCCCATTATTCCTTAACTTTCATTTTCATAGATTTTTATAATTTTCTTAATTAGGAAAAAAAATTTTTTTTCTTGTGTTGTTTTTTTTTCTTTTTTTTTTTCCTTTTTCTCTTCTATTTTCTATTTTTCTTTTTCTCTTATTTCCTTTTAAAGTCCTCTATTACTCCTCTACTACTCCTTAATTTTCATTTTCATTACACTATAACCTTACAAAAAAAAAAGAGAGAAGCACTATTTTTAAACCAAACTTCATATATATTTCTAAAATTTTGTGTGTGTGTTTTGGTTTTTGTTTTTTGGTTTTTTTTTTTCCTTTCATTGTTTTTTTTTTTTTTATTCTTATTATATCCAAATGTAAGCCCATGGAATATAGTTTCCCTACCAGTACAGTGTAACCAAAATAACAACATATCTCTGATAGACATGCATATATAAAGCTCACCATACAACAACAACAAAAACAGCAGCAACAACAAAAATAAACAATAGAAGGCATTAATTTCTATTACACATTCTTCCCAATTTACTTGTTTAGCTTGGAGATAGATATACCTTGGACACTGGGAACAGATGTTCATAAATTACTTAGATGATGGCTTCAATTATACCTCCTGTTTCAGAATAAGTAATTTGACCAAAAGCTCATGTCAATATCTGAGGATTCAGGTCTCTGAGACAAAGAGTATATACCCTCCCAAGTGAAAAACCAGGTGGTAAATTTACTGCAATGAAGATGCTCAGTGATTGCCAGCAATATACCATCAAGTCAGAATGATATCTGAAAGGTTAGGTTTGAACAAATCTCATTGGATTAAGAAATGTTCATGAAATTCTTACCCAATTGTTTCTTTTCCCTCAGTCAACAACTGTGATCTTATGGGGGACTGGCAGAGAAGGAAACACATGATTGCATCTGTTTGTATTTAGTTCTATGAGAAAATTCGGCACAAACTGAACATGGACTGTATTTTTAAGAGTCTAATCTCTACTCTAGATTTCTAATCTTTGTTTTTCAGTATATGATATAAATTGTGGACATTTAAGAATCCAACATTCAGTTCCCATTTTTAATCAGGAGTGTGTTGATTATTCTCTCCCAATCTTGACTCTCCGTTTTCTACCTCAGAACACCTCTATTTCCTCCTTTCCCCTTCTGTTCCCAATCCAATTCTGTGAATCTTTGTGGGTGTCTGGGCTACGGAGAACACTTTGAGAACAGACAACTGCATAGATCAGTCTCTCTCCTCTTGAGTCCCCCTTTTTCTCCTCCTGCTCATCTCTATCTCCCTCCTCCCTCTCCTCTTCTTCATGTAACTCTGTGAACCTCTCTGGGCGTCCCTCACGGGGGAGAATCTTTCGCCATTAACCTAGAAGATTTATTAGCAGTGCTGTATAGTAGGAGAAGTCTTGAGACTATTGGAAGAATAAAACTGAAATCCAGAGGCAGGAGACTTAAGCCCAAAACCTGAGAACACCACAAAACTCCTGACTACATGGAACTTTAAGTAATAAGAGACCGTACAAAAGCCTCCATACCTACATTGAAACCAACCACCACCCAAGAGACAATAAGTTCCAGAGCAAGACATACCACACAAATTCTCCAGCACACAGGAACATAGCCCTGAACACCAACATACAGGCTGCCCAAGGTCACACCTAACGCATAGACACATCTCAAAACTCATCACTGGGCACTCCATTGCACTCCAGAGAGAAGAAATCAAGTTCCATGCACCAGAACACCGACGCAAGCTTCCCTAACCAGGAAAACTTGACAAGCCAATTGTCCAACCCCACCCACTCGGTAAACCTCCACAATAAAAAGGAATCACAGACCTCCAGAATACAGAAAGCCCACTCCAGACACAGCAATCTAAACAAGATGAAAAGGCAGAGAAATACCCAACAGGTAAAGGAGCATGAAAAATGCCCACCAAGTCAAACAAAAGAGGAGGAGATAGGGAATCTACCTGAAAAAGAATTTAGAATAATGATAATAAAAATGATCCAAAATCTTGAAAACAAAATGGAGTTACAGATAAATAGCCTGGAGACAAAGATTGAAAAGATGCAAGAAAGGTTTAATGAAGACCTAGAAGAAATAAAAAAGAGTCAATTAAAAATGAATAATGCAATGAATGAGATCAAAAACACTCTGGAGGGAACCAAGAGTAGAATAACGGAGACAGAAGATAGGATAAGTGAGGTAGAAGATAAAATGGTGGAAATAAATGAAGCAGAGAGGAAAAAAGAAAAAGAATCAAAGAAATGAGGACAACCTCAGGGACCTCTGGGACAATGTGAAATGCCCCAACATTCGAATCATAGGAGTCCCAGAAGAAGAAGACAAAAAGAAAGGCCATGAGAAAATACTTGAGGAGATAGTAGCTGAACACTTCCCTAAAATGGGGAAGGAAATAGCCACCCAAGTCCAAGAAACCCAGAGAGTCCCAAACAGGATAAACCCAAGGTGAAACACCCCAAGACACATATTAATCAAATTAATAAAGATCAAACACAAAGAACAAATATTAAAAGCAGCAAGGAAAAAAAAAAAAAGCAGCAAGGGAGAAACAACACACAAAGGGATTCCCATAAGAATAACAGCTGATCTATCAATAGAAACCCTCCAGGCCAGAAGGGAATGGCAGGACATACTTAAGGTAATGAAAGAGAATAACCTACAACCTAGATTACTGTACCCAGCAAGGATCTCATTCAGATATGAAGGAGAATTCAAAAGCTTTACAGATAAGCAAAAGCTGAGAGAATTCAGCACCACCAAACCAGCTCTTCAACAAATGCTAAACGATCTTCTCTAGACAGGAAATGCAGAAAGGTTGTATAAACGTGAACCCAAAACAACAAAGTAAATGGCAACGGGACCACACCTATCAATAATTACCTTAAATGTAAATGGGTTGAATGCCCCAACCAAAAGACAAAGATTGGCTGAATGGATACAAAAACAAGACCCCTATATATGCTGTCTACAAGAGACCCACCTCAAAACAAGAGACACATACAGACTAAAAGTGAAGGGCTGGAAAAAAATATTTCATGCAAACGGAGACCAAAAGAAAGCAGGAGTCGCAACACTCATATCAGATAAAATAGACTTTCAAATAAAAGATGTGAAAAGAGATAAAGAAGGACACTACATAATGATCAAAGGATCAATCCAAGAAGAAGATATAACAATTATAAATATATATGCACCCAACATAGGAGCACCGCAATATGTACGGCAAACACTAACGAGTATGAAAGAGGAAATTAATAGTAACACAATAATAGTGGGAGACTTTAATACCCCACTCACAACTATGGATAGATCAACTAAACAGAAAATTAACAAGGAAACACAAACCTTAAATGACACATTGGACCAGCTAGACCTAATTGATATCTATAGGACATTTCACCCTAAAACAATCAACTTCATCTTTTTCTCAAGTGCACACGGAACCTTCTCCAGAATAAATCACATCCTGGGCCATAAATCTGGTCTGGGAAAATTCAAAAAAATTGAAATCATTCCAGTCATCTTTTCTGACCACAGTGCAGTAAGATTAGACCTCAACTACAGGAAAAAGATTGTTAAAAATTCAAACATATGGAGGCTAAATAACACGCTTCTGAATAACCCACAAGTCATAGAAGATATCAAAAAAGAAATCAAAATATGCATAGAAATGAATGAAAATGAAAACACAACAACCCAAAACCTATGGGACACTGTAAAAGCAGTGCTAAGGGGAAGGTTCATAGCATTACAGGCTTACCTCAAGAAACAAGAAAAAAGCCAAATAAATAACCTAACTCTACACCTAAAGCAATTAGAGAAGGAAGAAATGAAGAACCCCAGGGTTAGTAGAAGGAAAGAAATCTTAAAAATTAAGGCAGAAATAAATTCAAAAGAAACTAAAGAGACCATAGCAAAAATCAACAAAGCTAAAGCTGGTTTTTTGAAAAAATAAACAAAATTGACAAACCATTAGCAAGACTCATTAAGAAACAAAGAGAGAAGAACCAAATTAACAAAATTAGAAATGAAAATGGAGAGATCACAACAGACAACACTGAAATACAAAGGATCATAAGAGACTACTACCAGCAGCTCTATGCCAATAAAATGGACAACTTGGATGAAATGGACAAATTCTTAGAAAAACATAACTCTCCAAAACTGAACCAGGAAGAAATAGAAGATCTTAACAGACCCATCACAAGCAAGGAAATCAAAACTGTCATCAGAAATCTTCCAGCAAACAAAAGCCCAGGACCTGATGGCTTCACAGCTGAATTCTACCAAAAATTTAGAGAAGAGCTAACACCTATCTTACTCAAACTCTTCCAGAAAATTGCAGAAGAAGGTAAACTTCCAAACTCATCCTATGAGGCCACCATCACCCTAATTCCAAAACCAGACAAAGATGCCACAAAAAAGGAAAACTACAGGCCAATATCACTGATGAACATAGATGCAAAAATCCTTAACAAAACCCTAGCAAACAGAATCCAACAACATATTTTAAAAAATCATACACCATAACCAAGTGGGCTTTATCCCAGGAATGCAAGGATTCTTTAATATCCGCAAATCAATCAATGTAATACACCACATTTACAAATTGAAAGATAAAAACCATATGATTATCTCAATAGATGCAGAGAAAGCCTTTGACAAAATTCAACACTCATTTATGATTAAAACTCTCCAAAAAGCAGGAATAAAAGGAACATACCTCAACATAATAAAAGCTATATATGACAAATCCACAGCAAGCATTACCCTCAATGGTGAAAAATTGAAAGCATTTCCCCTGAAATCAGGAACAAGACAAGGGTGCCCACTCTCACCACTACTATTCAACATAGTGTTGGAAGTTTTGGCCACAGCAATCAGAGCAGATAAAGAAGTAAAAGGAATCCAGATAGGAAAAGAAGAAGTGAAACTCTCACTGTTTGCAGATGACATGATCCTCTACATAGAAAACCCTAAAGACTCTACCAGAAAATTACTAGAGCTAATCAATGAATATAGTAAAGTTGCAGGATATAAAATTAACACACAGAAATCCCTTGCATTCCTATATACTAACAATGAGAAAACAGAAAGAGAAATTAAGGAAACAATACCATTCACCATTGCAACAAAAAGAATAAAATACTTAGGAGTACATCTATCTAAAGAAACAAAAGACCTATACATAGAAAACTATAAAACACTGATGAAAGAAATCAAAGAAGACACAAACAGATGGAGAAACATACCGTGTTCATGGATTGGAAGAATCAATATTGTCAAAATGGCTATTCTACCCAAAGCAATCTATAGATTCAATGCAATCCCTATCAAGCTACCAATGGTATTTTTCACAGAACTAGAACAAATAATTTCACAATTTGTATGGAAATACAAAAAACCTCAAATAGCCAAAGTAATCTTTGGAAAGATTATGGAATTGGAAAGAAGAATGGAACTGGAGGAATCAACCTGCCTCACTTCAGACTTTACTACAAAGCCACAGTCATCAAGACAGTATGGTACTGGCACAAAGACAGAAATATAGATCAATGGAACAGAATAGAAAGCCCAGAGATAAATCCATGAACCTATGGACACCTTATCTTTGACAAAGGAGGCAAGGATATACAATGGAAAAAACAACCTCTTCAACAAGTGGTGCTGGGAAAACTGGTGAACCACTTGTAAAAGAAAGAAACTAGAACACTTTCTAACACCATACACAAAAATAAACTCAAAATGGATTAAAGATCTAAATGTAAGACCAGAAACTATAAAACTCCTAGAGGAGAACATAAGCAAAACACTCTCCGACATGAATCACAGCAGGATCCTCTTTGACCCACCTCCCAGAATAATGGAAATAAAAGCAAAAATAAACAAATGGGACCTAATGAAACTTAAAAGTTTTTGCACAACAAAGGAAACTATAAGCAAGGTGAAAAGACAGCCCTCAGATTGGGAGAAAATAATAGCAAATGAAGCAACAGACAAAGGATTAATCTCAAAAATATACAAGCAACTCCTGAAGCTCAATTCCAGAAAAATAAATGACCCAATCAAAAAATGGGCCAAAGAACTAAACAGACATTTCTCCAAAGAAGACATACAGATGGCTAACAAACACATGAAAAGATGCTCAACATCACTCATTATCAGAGAAATGCAAATCAAAACCACAATGAGGTACCATTACACGCCAGTCAGGATGGCTGCTATCCAAAAGTCTACAAGCAATAAATGCTGGAGAGGGTGTGGAGAAAAGGGAACCCTCTTACACTGTTGGTGGGAATGCAAACTAGTACAGCCGCTATGGAAAACAGTGTGGAGATTCCTTAAAAAAACTGGAAATAGAACTGCCATATGACCCAGCAATCCCACTTCTGGGCATACACACTGAGGAACCCAGATCTGAAAGAGACACGTGCACCCCAATGTTCATCGCAGTACTGTTTATAATAGCCAGGACATGGAAGCAACCTAGATGCCCATCAGCAGATGAATGGATAAGGAAGCTGTGGTACATATACACCATGGAATATTACTCAGCCATTAAAAAGAATTCATTTGAATCAGTTCTAATGAGATGGATGAAACTGGAGCCCATTATACAAAGTGAAGTAAGCCAGAAAGATAAAGAACATTACAGCATACTAACACATATATATGGAATTAGAAAGATGGTAATGATAACCCTATATGCAAAACAGAAAAAGAGACACAGATGTTCAGAACAGACTTTTGGACTCTGTGGGAGAAGGCGAGGGTGGGTGTTTCGAGAGAAGAGCATCGAAGCATGTATATTATCTATGGTGAAACAGATCACCAGCCCAGGTTGGATGCATGAGACAAGTGCTCTGGCCTGGTGCACTGGGAAGACCCAGAGGGATTGGTTAGAGAGGGAGGTGGGAGGGGGGATCGGGATGGGGAACACATGTAAATCCATGGCTGATTCATGTCAATATATGACAAAACCCACTGCAATGTTGTGAAGTAATTAGCCTCCAACTAATAAAAATAAATGAAAACAAAGAAGATTAAAAAAAAAAAAAGATAGAAACCTGACATTGAGTTTGCTGACATCACGTGAAAAAAAGAATGTTGGGATTCCATTAAAGGCTCCCCTACCTTGAACTCACATAGAATGAGAATCTGTCTAGGATGGAAAGAAGCCCATTCATGAACATCTCTGCAAAGACTGACAAATCTTATGCACTAGAAAGAGGGGATCTCAGGAATAGTCCTTCACAGCCAGATTCATCCTAAATCCAGATCTAGTCACTGTAGTTCTGTGAATGAATGCTGAGTATGATTTTATTTTCCTACCTACAAGTTCAGACTATTATGTTAAACAGAAGTTAACTGAAAGAAATATTTTACTTAAACTGATTCTTGAGTTATTCATTTTTAAATGTAATATAGAACTTCTCACAGTGGATTGTAGCTTTGGACTATATTTTTGATTCTGATTTTGGCATCTACTAAAAGTAACAGAACCTTAAGCTTTCTGTCAGCAAAATGATAAATACATTCCCTAATTTCAAAAAAGTAGAATGCATTTAATCATTTCCTTTAATAATGGCAAGTATTTCTTTCTATATTTAAAAAATTTTGTTCTGAAAAATAACACTCCCCGCCCCCGCCCACTGACAAACACACACACAGGGGTGAGGTATTCTCAGAGGCTGCAGCATGGGCACCAGTGGTCACAAAAGGCTTTGAAGGTGTGGCGACTGTGGGGTCTGGTACCCCGAGACTCGTCCCCGAGGACGCTTAATCACCATAACCCCCATGGTCCCCCAGCCTTAGTCCACCTTTCAGTCCCACAGAGACGCTTCAAGTGATGCCAGTTTGCACCTGGACTGGGATTCTGCAGTGTGGGTCTCAGTAGGGCCAGCGTGCGCCTTTGCAGTCAAGGCCAGGAAACAACCGCACTGCCTCAGGCTCATCTGTCTGCAGAAGAGGTGGGGGACTCTGAAACTATGACAGAGCCCATGTCTCATCACCCCCACCCCCACGGTGGGTGGGTCCACTCGCGAGACAGGCACGGGGGCTGTTGGCCGAGAGTGCCAGGGTTTGAGAGGACCCAGGCCAACCCACACTCTGAGGAAGGTGGGGGAGACTGAGGCAGGTGGGGGTCCGCAGTCCACCTTCCACACACCACCTCCAGGTGGGCAGGAGAGCCAAGGGACCTGAGGACAGAAGGAGAGCCACCTGCTTCTCCAGACACCCATCACTCCTGTGGCACGGCCTAAGCCCAGCCCTGGAGAGCACGACATCACCACATCCAGCATTTCTGCAAGTCTTAATAAGGCCTTCATCAACTACGAGTGTTCTACCCAGCTCTGACTTTCATGTAGTGTTCCTACTGAAAATGGCATAAAGCATAGAGAACCCAATTAATCCAGGTTAGAAGAAGCTAATGTGGAAAATCTCCACTCCTAACCCCCACAAGTCTCCAGCTGTGGACCTAACACTTGTAACGCTGATCTGTGACAGACAAAGAGGCTCCAGTAGGGGTTGAATATGATTTCTTATTTCAGCCAGTCTTCCAGCCTCAGGAAGACAAATTAATAGGTTTTCACGGGACCCTCAGTTGTTTCACAAACTATGTGCTGCTTTCTTATTGAAGAAATTTCAAAACTCCACTTTTTAGAAATGGTTCAAATGTGTTTCACAAGTAGCACCCTTTTTACCACCAAGATAATTTTGGTTCCAAAGCCAAGAAGCCCCACTAATTGGCTCATGTGGAAAACAAAAAAATTGAATGTCAAATAAAAGGGACATTGAACATGAGCGTATTCAAAGGCTCAATATTTTCAAAAGGCTTTAATCAGCCATGGGTGTACATGTGTCCCCCATCTGAACCCCCTTCCCACCTCTCTTCCCATCCCATCCCTCAGAGTTGTCCCAGTGAACCAGCCCTGAGTGCCCTGTCTCATGCATCAAACCTGGACTGATGATCTATTTCACATATGGTAATATACATGTTTCAGTGATATTCTCTGGAATCATCCCACCCTCGTCTTCTCCCACGGAGTACAAAAGACTGTTCTTTACATCTGTGTCTCTTTCACTGTCTTGCATATAGGGACACATGTACACCCATGGCAGATTCATGTGAATATATAGCAAAAATCACTATAATAATGTAAAGTAACTAGCCTCCAAATAAAGAAAATAAATTAAATAAACAAATAAAAGGCTTTAATTAATCAGTCTTCCCATGTGACTTTACTTAATCCACCAGACATATTGACAGCTGCACATCATTCTCTCTTTGGCCCAGTCACTTCCTGTTTTCTGGACCTATTAGTAATTGCCCTCCGCTCTTCCCCAGTAGCATATTGGACACCATCCAGTCTGGGCGCCTTATCTTCCATTCTCATATCTTTTTGCGTTTTCATACTGTCCATGGGGTTCTCCAGGCAAGAGTATTGGAGTGGGTTGCCTTTACCTTCTCCAGTGGACCACATTTTGTCAGAACTCTTCCCTATGACCCATCTGTCTTGGGTGTCCCTGCTCGGTGTGGCTCAAAGTTTCACTGAGTTATGCAAACCCTTTAGCCACGACAAAGTTGTGATGCATGAAGGGGATCAGCTGTGGATGTGTCCGGTAGTGAAAATAAAGTCTGATGCAGTACAGAATAATACTGATAGAAACCTGGAATGTTAGGTCCATGAATCAAGGTAAATTGGATGTTGTTAAGAAAGAGATTGCAAGATTGAACATAGACATCTTAGGAATCAGTGAACTAAACTGGACAGGAATGGGTGAATTTAATTCAGATGCCTATTATATCAACTATATATATATCAACTACACTATATACTGGTGGCTCAGCTAGCAAAGAATCCGCCTGCAATGTGGGAGACCTGGGTTCGATCCTTGGGTTGGGAAGATCTCCTGGAGAAGGGAAAAGCTACCCACTCCAGTATTATGGCCTGGAGAATTCCATGGGGTCGCATGGGGTCGCAAAGTGTCAGACACAACTGAGCAACTTTCCTTCACATTATATGCACTACTGTGGGCAAGAATCCCTTAGAAGAAATAGAGTGGCCCTCAGAGTCAACAAAGAAGTCAGAAATGCAGTACACTGGTGCAATGTCAAAAAGGACTGAATAGGCTTGGTTAATTTCCAAGGCAAACCATTCAATATCCAAGTAATCCAAGTCTTTGCCCCAACCAAAGAAGCTGAAGTTGACTAGGTCAACGAAGAACTATAATACCTTCTAGAACTAACACCAAAAGATGTCCTTTTCATCATAGTGGATTGGAATGAAAAAGTGGGAAGTCAAGAGATACCTGGAATAACAGCAAAATTTGGCCTTGGAGTGCAAAATGAAGCAGGGCAAAGGCCAACAGAGTCTTGTCAATAGGACACACTTGTCAGAGCAAACACCCTCTTCCAACAACACAAGAGACAACTCTACACATGGTCATCACCAAGTAGTCAATACCAAAATCAGATTGATTATGTTCTTGGCAGCTGAAGATTGAGACCCTCTATACTGTCAGCAAAAACAAGACCAGGATCTGACTGTGGATCAGATCTTGAACTCCTTATTGCAATTTTCAGGCTTAACTTGAACAGAGTAGGGAAAACCACTAGGCAATTCAAGTATGATCTAAATCAAATCCCATATGATTATACAGTAGAAGTGACAATTAGATTCAAGGGAGTTGGTCTGATGGATAAAGTGCCTGAAGAACTATGGACAGATGTACATAACACTATATAGGTGGCAATGACAAAAACCATCTAAAAGAAAGGTTTTACAATGAAAAAAAACACCATGAACAACATTAAAAGATATTCAATATTTAGAAGAAAACTATTTATTAAATATATATCATACAGGACTGATACCCACAATACAAAAAGAAAACAAACAATAAAACTACAAAATAACCAACAGGAATATGGATAAGTATGAAATCAGACCAGGCACTCTGAGTGCTATAAGAGACTGCCAGGGTGATTCCCAAAGGCTTCCTGGTCTTCGTGTCAAGCCTGCAGCTTTGTCTGGAAATGTACTGGAACAGCCAAGAGTAGGCAGAAAGGCTAAGGATGATAAGTGTGCTGGTGTCTGGGTATATGCTGCTTTACTTGCAGTCCTTTTGAAAACTATAAACCTATGAGATGGATGGTAGCCCACCAATAGGAGGTATGCATGGCTTTAATGCACATTGACCTCTACACTCACACAGCCGTCTCAGCCTGACTTGTGAACTGCTGAAACCTGGAGCGAGCAGTTGATCTTTCAGAAATTCTGACCCTCAGAGTTCAGGCTCTTCATCCATAACCAGGAACACACTGGAGAGGCCGTGGGGGCTCCAAACATTGAACCTCCACTGTGGAGTGCTGATCGCTACATGAGATATTCTGATGGTCTTCCATCTTTATTCTTATAAAAGATTTGTCTGATATGACTTAACCAAATTCCTTGATTTATATAATACACCTTGGTACTTCTTTTATGAGATACACACAGGTTTGTTAAAGAATGGTAGGGCAACTAGGGAGGGAAAAAGTTGAGCAATAATTTAAAAAGGGAAATGGGACATAGTGGGCTCAAAGATATGGGGACTTAGAAACACATCCATTTTCTTAGCAAGAGGATCAGTTATTTTGGAGTTTCTTTTTTTTTTCTTTTTCCTCAATTTTTATTTTATATTTGACTATAGTTTATTTCACTCTCCTTTTTTTCACTCTCTTTCACTGAGTAGAGTGAAAAAGTTGGCTTAAAACTCAATGTTCAGAAAACTAAGATCATCGTATCTGGTACCATCACTTCATGGCAAACAAATGGGGAAACAATGGAAACAGTAGGAGACTTTCTTTTTGGGGCTCCAAAATCACTTCAGATGGTGACTGCAACCATGAAATTTAAAGATGCTTCCTCCTTGGAAGAAAAGTTATGACCAAACTAGACAACACATTAAATGGCAGAGACATTACCAACAAACATCTGTCTAGTCAAATCTATTATTTTTCCAGTAGCCATCTATGGATGCGATAGTTGGACTATATAGAAAGCTGACACCGAAGAAGTGATGCTTTTTAGCTGTGGTATTGGAGAAGACCCTTCCTAGTCCCTTACACTGCAAGGAAATGCAAAGTCAATCCTAAAGGAAATAAGTCCTGAATATTCATTGGAAGGACTGATGCTGAAGCTGAAACTCCAATATTTTTGAAACCTGATGCGAAGAATGGACTCATTGGAGAAGACCCTGATGCTGGGAAAGATTGAAGGAGGAAGGAGAAGGGGACGACAGAGGATGAGATGGTTGGATGGCATCACCGACGCGATGGACATGAGTTTGAGTAGGCTCCAGGAGGTGGTAATGCACAGGGAAGCCTGGCGTGCTACAGTCCATGGGGTCAAAAAGGGTGAGAAAAAACTGAGCAACTGAACCGAACTGATGGTTGACTTACAAGGCTTTGTCACGTTCATGTGTACAGCAATGATGTTTGCATGTCAGTCAGTCAGTTCACTCGCTCAGTCTCGTCCGACTCATGCGACCCCGTGGACTGCAGCAGGCCAGGCCTGTTTAGTTCCTCTTCACTTTCTGCCGGGCTTCCCTGGTGGCGCAGAGGTTAAAGGGTCTGCCTGCAATGCGGGAGACCTGGGTCAAAAAGATACCCTGGAGAAGGAAATGGCGATCCACTCCAGTATTCTTGCCTGGACAATCCCATGGACAGAGGAGCCTGGTGGGCTACCGTTCACGGGACCGCAAAGACTCGGACACGACTGAACGACTTCACTTTCACTTTCTGCCATAAGGGTAGTGTCATCTGCATATCTGAGGTTATTGATATTTCTCCCGGCAATCTTGATTCCAGCTTGTGCTTCATCCAGCCCAGCATTTCTCAGGATGTACACTGCATATAAGTTAAATAAGCAGGGTGACAGTATATAGCATTGACGTACTCCTTTTCCTGTTTGGAACCAGTCTATTGTTCCATGTACAGTTCTAAGTGTTGCTTCCTGACCTTCATACAGATTTCTCAAGAGGCAGGTCAGGTGGTCTGGTATTCCCGTCTCTTTCAGAATTTTCCAAAGTTTATTGTGATCCACACAATTAAAGGCATTGCCATAGTCAATAAAACACAAATAGACATTTTTGTGGAACTCTCTTGCTTTTTTGATGATCCGACGGATGTTGGCAATTTGATCTCTGGATCCTGTGCCTTTTCTAAAACCAGCTTGAACATCTGGAAGTTTATAGTTTACGTATTGTTGAAGCCTCGCTTGGAGAATTTTAAGCATTACTTTACTAGCGTGTGAGATGAGTGAAATTGGTAGTTTGAGCATTCTTTGGCATTGCCATTCTTAGAGATTGGAATGAAAACTGACCTTTTCCAGTCCTGTGGCCACTGCTGAGTTTTCCCAATTTGCTGGCGTATTGAGTGCCACACTTTCATAGCATCATCTTTCAGGATTTGAAATAGCTCAACTGGAATCCCATCACCTCCACTAGCTTTGTTCCCAGTGATGCCTCAAACACTTTGGATACGGGAATGACAAACCACTTCAGTATTCTTGCCTTGAGAACCCCATGAACAGTATGAACATTTATTTGCACATACATTTACAAATGTCTATTCCTTTTCAGATTCTTTTCTCATATAGATTATTGCAGATTATTGAATCAAGTTCCTTGTAGGTCCTTGTTGATTATCAATAGTCTATATAGCATATATAGTAGTGGGAATATGTTAATCCCAAGTTTGACCCTGCTCATAGCCCTCCGATCAAGATTGGGTAAAGGATTACCTTTATTTCTAGGAGCTCTAACATGAATCAGTTCATGACAAGACAGTGATGTTAATAAGATGCCAGAGAAATGAAAATCTTTTACCGGTAATAAAAAGTGTTGATAATTTAAGGATTAATTGTTTTACAATTGTGCAGTTGAAAAACTTTCATTGTTGTCTTCTAGGAAAAGAAGTGGAAGTTGGAGAACAGAGTATTTTCTAAAACCTTCAGGGCTCACAGCCATTCTACAGGGATAGAGACATTTCCAGCCACAGCCTGTATGTTCTCTAAGTTAACTTTGAACCCCAGTCTGTGATGCTGTTGCAAAAAGACGAAGACACGAAGGGGTGGCAGAGCCACTTCTGTTTTGAGGATCAGTCCTTTGAGGATTCATCTCTCTTGTCCTGCCTAGGATCCTTCAAACCCTAATGCTAATTTAGGCTGAGTGCTGGGGTATTTCAATGTCATATTGTAGTGTCCTTCTGTCCTCTTAATTCATGAAATACTTTATTTATATTAACAAGGTTTCTCAAGGTTGCAGGACGAAGAGAAAATATGTGGATACAATCTTGCCCATATTGGGCACAGCACATAGAAATATTCAATGTGGGTGGGAGTAAAATGAGAGCACTGGGCCCTGGAATCTCTATATCTCCATGTAGAGAGAGGGGGAGTCTCTCTCTCCAAGAAAGCTCTGAATGAGCTTCACTTCCTCCATCCATCTAGCATTCCCTAGCAAGGCCACTGTCATCCACTGCCTACCTCAGTTACCATAGCATCTTCAAGAGGGAATGTCTTGTCTTTTTGTAATTCATCCTTCATTGCAGTCAGACTGACCTTTGTAAAAAACATATTTTTCTTTTTCATTCCTCTGGTTAAAGTTCTGTATCAGGCTACAACAGCACTTGAAATAAAATGTGAGACTTTGGCATCAGTGAGGATGTAAAGGGCCTTGTCCTTGTCTTAAGAAATTTGAAGTTCACCTTTCCTTTCATATATGTCTCCTCTTTACCAGCTTCCTCACTGCAGTGTGATCTTTCAAATCTGAAGCTGAGTCTCACCACTCTCTCCCTTTATTCTTACCGGAAACTGGGCCTTGATCTGAGCTCAGGACCAACAAGGTCACTGAGTAGCATCTTGAAGGAAACTCTGGAATGCTGTCAACTCAGTGACGGGGGAAACCAGGCAGCTTCCTTAATAAAGGGAACCAGAAAAATGGTATCTTTGAGTTCTACACTGAGCAGCCCTTGTCACCAGATAGACATGGTTATAGTTGGGAAGTAGCTCAGCAGAATGGAATCAGTTGGATGTGCCTAGTGTCTTGTTTTCAAAAGGTGCAACATGAAACTTGGGAGTTTTTATAGCATCAGTTTCCAAGCAGTCAGCACAGATACTAGAATTCTTCTTTCGTGTTTGATTTTCTGTCTGTTCCTTGAGACTCTTTCTCTATCTTGCCCTTGTGTTCTTCATGTGTTTGTGTGTATGTGTGTGTTGACAGTGATTCTATAACCCAAAGTGAAGTTGGTCAATACCTTTGGACATTATTATGACCAAAATCCATCATTCATGGTATTTGGGTACCTAGGCACATGACACATAGCAGAATATTTTGATGACGTAGAGATTATCTTGGTTTGTCTTTGAAGTGTGTGTGGAGAACCCATGCTTGTGCACACATGGAAGGCAGAAGGTTGACCCTCAGTCAGCTCAGACCCTCAGAGGTCATCTAAGATTTTTTGGTTCTAATAGGGAAGCTTGTCATTGCTGAACAAAGATGGCCTAAGACTTTCTATTATTGTTATTCTTGGGAGTTATAATCTTTAGGGGAAAAAAGGGATACATAGAATTCACCATAGGATATCTAGGGCAGAACAAGATGAATATAGTTCCTTGAATAGATCATGTTATTTTAATATGTCTAAGGCTTCTTCAATGCCCTTTCCCTTTTCTGAAATCTCCCATGAAATTCTCTTTGATTTTACTTCTGCTAGGAAATATTTTTACCAACCCCCTGACCCTGGCTGCCACTGGGAATTTAGTGACAATTATGCACTCCAATTATGACAGTCTGATACTCTCTTCATACATACAGTGGAATACTACTCAGCCATTAAATATTATAAAATAATGCCATTGACAGTAACATGGATCGACCTAGAGAGTGTCGTAAGTGAAGTAAGTCAGAGAAGGAGAAATACTAGATAACATTGGTAATTGTGTAATCTAAAAGGAAATGATACAAATGAACTTACAAAAGAGACAGACTCCCCGGCAGTTCACCTGAAACTACCACAACATTATTAATCAGTTATAGCCCAGGACAAAATAGAAAGTTTAAAGTCTGGGGGAAAAGCCTCAATTTCATTGCCTTTATCTATTTTCCATCAGTTTAGAACAAGTTACAAAATGTTTTCTCAGATTGTTATTTAATGCAGGGAATTTTCTGTAGAATATTTTGATACTTATTTCTCCCCAATCTCTGTCTGAAATTTATTTGCTGATATTTTCTTGGCTTAAGTAATACTCCCTCTGTTTTTTAACTTTTACATGTGGTAGTTTTGCTATGCAATTTCAGGGATTATTTCTCTGACCACTTAACTAGGGCCTATACTAGAATTCACTGGACTTGTAGACATTAATTTTTAAAATTTGGCCTCAAGGTACTGTATTTCCAAATTTTTTATATTACATGCATTCTGATTTTCAAGTGTTTGTTATGCTGTTATATTTAGTGTAACATACTAAATATTAAATATATTTAGTATACAAATATATAGTATATATAGTATATAGTATAAATACTATAAATATACTAAATATAGTATATTACACTATAAACATACTAAATATAATATATTATACTATAAATATACTATACTATAGTATACTACATATAGTATACTATATATAGTATTCTAAATATAGTATATTATAAATATACTAAATATCATTTATAGTATATTTAGTATATAAATATAAATTTAACATACTAAATATATTTAGTATAACATACTCATCCTTTAATTTGATGATTGAAATAGTTAATATCATCTTCCGAAATTTAGTTCAGAACTAGTATAATGTTTAATGTAATTCTTCGGTTTTTGAGCAGTGCTGATGGTAATTCTTGCCAAGATCATGCCATATGGATCCCATCAATTCATGACAGATAGAAAGGGGAAAGTAGAAACTGTGACAGATTTTATTCTCTTGGGCTCCAGAATCACTGCAGACAGTGACCACAGCCATTAAATTCAAAGATGCTCTTCCTTGGAAAGAAAGCTATGATAAACACAGACAGTGTATTAAAACGTAGAAACATCACTTTGCTGACAAAGTCCACATAGTCAAAGCTGTGGCTTCTCCAGTAGAAATGTACAGATGTGAGAGTTGGACCATACAGAAGGCTGAGCACTGAAGAACTGATGCTTTTAAATTGTGGTTTGGAAAAGGACCCTTGAGGATCCCTTGGACTACAAAGAGATCAAACAATTCAATCCAAAAGGAAATCAACCCTGAATATTCATTGAAAGGACTGATGCTGAAACTGAAGCTCCAATACGTTGGCCACCTGATGCAAAGAGCCAACTCATTGGAAAAGACCCTGATGCTGGGAAAGATTGAGAGCAGGAGGAGGAGAAGGAGCGACAAAAGATGAGATGGTTAGATGGCATCATCGACTCAACGCACATGAATTTAAACAAATTCTGGGACACAGTGAAGGACAGAGGAGCCTGGCGTGCTACAGTCCATGAAGAAGCAGAGAGTCAGACAGGAGCTGAAAAACAGCAACAAAATAATAATTTTAGAATGATGTTCTTGAGTTATCACAAGGAGAGTCACATAGCCAGAAGTCCTAGAGACAGTGCCCTTGACTGATGTAAATGAATGGGTCCCTTGCTCTGTATATAAGTGTTTGGGCCTTTCCAAAAGGTTGCAGATAATATTGCAGAAGACTTTCTGATACAGTGAGCTTTTCTGTAGATAAGTGTGCCTTTTCAGGGTCACTGGGCAGATTGGTTTCTTTCCTTGGCATAATAATGGATGTATTCCAGAAAGGGGACTGTATCCACAGTCGGCAATGTGGGAAATTTGTATGGCTATGTGGTGAGGCAAGATAAGTCCATCTGGGCTTGGTGAGAGAGAAGGAGGTTTTAGTGATAAAAAGATCCCCTCTCAGTACTAGGATGAATGTTTCTTGTTTCCTCAGACAATAATTTGGAAAGCAAAGTGGAGAACAGTCGTCACCAGGCGACTTTTGGAAGACCTTCCAGTGACAAAGGAGAAGGCTCACAGATAAGGAGGAGAGGGAAGTGGCAGCAAACTTGAGTAAGGGCCAGGGAGGGGGCAGTCCTGCTGGACGGCAGGCTTCCCTTTGGCTTGGAAAGGACTGGAAATAGCAGGTGGCTCTTCAAAATATCACTCAGTTTAGAACCTTTCAATAACCTTTTCCAGTGTCTGCCACGCAGGTAAGAGATTAGTGTGCTGTGACAGGAAAAATACCAGCCCTGAACTCACCAGTCAGAACAAAAACAGGGGAAATGGAAGAGCTGAAAGAGAAGGCTGTCCATCAGGAAGGGTGGGGAGGAAGCAAAGAGCATGACTGCAACAGAAGCTTAGGTAACTGAAAAGGAACGGAAGCTCTCAAGCAATGCACGTAGCTCCTCATATGGATGCTTAATTTGGCACATGCCAAGGAGAATTCTAATCACCTTCCCTGAAAGCTGCTCTCCTGCTATCTTTTCTCAGTTAAAAACAGCTGTTTCAGCAAAAATAAAAATAGAAAATCAGGTGTTTCATCCATTTGTTTAAAAATTAACTGGGGATTCATTCTGGACCACGCATCCCCCATACTCTCCCATTAACAAGTCCATTTGGATGAACTATCAAAATATACCCCAAATATGAGTCCATCCTTAATGTGTACCACAGGAATCTGGTGCAGGAGATTATTCTTTCTCTACTTGAGGAGTGTAACAGCCTTCCAGCCATCTTAAGCAACATTCTTGCCCTCTGCCACATCCGGTATCAGTTCTCCACTCAACAATCAGAGTGATCTTTGAAAAATACAAATTAGATCATATCATTTTCTTGCTTAAGAACCCCCAACTTTTCCTCTTACAGGTGTAGTCATGTGTACATTTCGCACCTTAACTTTCAACAACCCCAATGTCTGTGACAGAAAAAGAGGCTATAAAAGGGGCACAATATGACAGTTGTTCCATCTAATCCTCCAAATCTAGGAAGTCAAATTAACAGAATTTGACACAAGAATTACCCTTGATTGTTTCACAAACGATGTGCCATATTTTTTTCCATTTATTTTTATTAGTTGGAGGCTAATTACTTTACAATATTGTAGTGGTTTTTGTCATACATTGACATGAATCAGCCATGGATTTACATGTGTTCCCCATCCCGATCCCCCCTCCCACCTCCCTCTCCACCCGATCCCTCTGGGTCTTCCCAGTGCACCAGCCCTGAGCACTTGTCTCATGAATCCAGCCTGGGCTGGTGATCTGTTTCACCCTAGATAATATACATGTTTTGATGCTGTTCTCTCAAAACATCCCACCCTCGCCTTCTCCAACAGAGTCCAAAAGTCTGTTCTGTACATCTGTGTCTCTTTTCTGTCATATTTTTTTTAATTGAAAGGTAATTGCTTTCCAGCATTTTGCTGTTTTCTGTCAAACCTCAACATGAATCAACCATAGGTATACATATATCCCCTCCCTTTTGAACCTCTCTGTGTCTCCCTCACCATCCCACCCTCCTAGGTTGACGTGTGTGAGTTTCCTGAACCATACAGCAAATTCCATATTGCTATCTATTTGACATTTGTTAATGCAAATTTCACTGTTACTCTTTCCACACATCTCACCCTCTCCTCCCCTCTCCTCATGTCCATGAAGTCTTTTCTGTATGTATGTTTCTCCATTGCTGTCCTGCAAATAAATTCTTCAGTACCATTTTTCTGTATTCCATATATATATGCATTAAAATATGATATTTATCTTTCTCTTTCTGGCTTACATCACCCTGTATAATAGGTTCTAGGTTCATTCAGCTCATTAGAACTGATTCAAATACATTCCGTTTTATGGCTGGGTAATATTCCATAGTGAGTATGTACCACTACTTTATCCATTCGTCTGTCGATGGACATCTAGGTTGCTTCCATTTTCTAGCGACTGTAAATAGTGCTGCACCGAACAATGGAATACCTGTGTCTTTTTCAATTTTGGTTTCCTCTGGGTATTTGCCTAGGAGTGGGATTGCTAGAGCATATGATGGTTTTATTCCTAGTTTTTTAAGGACTCTCCATACCATCTTCCTGGATAAGGCAATGACAACCCACTCCAGTACTCTTGCCTGGAAAATTCCATGGACAGAGGAGCCTGGTGGGCTGCAGTCCATGGGGTTGAGAAGAGTTGGACGCAACTGAGCAACTTCAGTTTCACTTTCATGCATTGGAGAAGGAAATGGCAACCCACTCCAGTGTTCTTACCTGGAGAATCCCAGGGACGGTGGAGCCTGGTGGGTTGCTGTCTATGGGGTCGCACAGAGTCGGACACGACTGAAATGACACAGCAGCAGCAGCAGCAGCATACCAGCTTCCATAGTGGCTGTATCCATTTACATTCCCACCAACAGTGCAAGATGATTCCCTCTTCTCCACACCCTTTCCAGCACTTATTGTTTGTAGACTTTTTGATGAGGGCCATTCTGACTGGTGAGAAGTGATACCTCATTGTAATTTTGATTTGCATTTCTCTAATAATGAGCAATGTTGAACATCTTTTCATGTGTTTGTTAGCCATCTGTATGTCTTCTTTGGAGAAACGTCTGTTTAGGTCTTTTTCCCACTTTTTGATTGGGTTGTTTGTTTTTCTGGTTTGAGTTGTATGAGCTGCTTGTATATTTTGGAAATTAATCCTTGGTCAGTTGCTTCATTTCCGATTATTTTCTCCCGTTCTGAGAGTTGTCCTTTCACCTTGCTTATAGTTTCCTTTGTTATGAAAATGCTTTTAAGTTTAATTAGGTCCCTCTTGTTTAGGTTTGCTTTTATATTTCCGTTACAAGAGAGGTGGGTCATAGAGGATCTTGTTGTGATTTATGTCATCAAGTGTTCTATGTTTTCCACTAAAAGTTTTATAGTTTCTTGTCTTACTTTTAGGTTTTTAACCCATTTTGAATTTATCTTTGTTAATGGTGTTAGGAAGTGTTCTAATTTCATTCTTGAACATGTAGCTATCCAATGTTCCCACCCGTATATTGAACAGGCTGTCTTTGCACCATTGAATATATTTGTCTCCTTTGTCAAAAACAAGATAGCTGTGGGTGCATTGGTTTATTTCTGTGCTTTCTATCTTGTTCCATTGGTCTACATTTCTGTTTTTGTGCCAGTACCATACTGTCTTTATGACTGTATCTTTGTAGTATAATCTCAAGTAAGGAAGGTTGATTCCTCCAGCTCCTTTGTTCTTTCTCAAGACTGCTTTGGCTATTTGGAGTCGTTTGTGTTTATGAATTGTGAAATTTTTGTTCTAGCTCTGTGAGGAATGTCATTGGCCCTTTGTCAGGGATAACATTGAATCTCTAGATTGCATTTTGTAGTATAGTCATTTTCAGGATATTGCTTCTTCCTACCCAGGAACATGAAATATCTCATCTATTTATGTCTCATGATCTCTTTCACTAGTGTCTTATAATTTTCTGTGTACAGTTCTTTTGTCTCTTTAGGTAAGTTTATTCCTAGATATTTAATTATTTGGGGGACATGGTGAAATAGGATTGATTCCTTAATTGCTTTTTCTGATTTTTTATTGTGAGTATATAGAAATGCAAGTGATTTTGGTGTATTGATTTTGTATCATGCAACTTTCCTAAATTCACTGATTAGCTCTTATAATTTTCTGATACTATCTTTAGGGTTTCAATGTACAGTATCATGTCATTGTCAAACAGTAAGAGCTTTACATCTACTTTTCCAATGTGGATTTTTTTTTTAAATTTCTTTTTCTCCTTTGTTTGCTGTAGCAAGGATTTCCAGAACTATGTTAAATAATAGTCATGAAAGTCTACATACATTCAGTTTTTCACCATTAAAAATAACATTTGCTGTAGGCTTATCATATATGGCCTTCACTATGTGGAGGTAGGTTCCTTCTGTGCCCATTTTTTGAAGAGTTTTAATCATAAATGGGTACTGAATTTTGTCAACAGCTTTTTCTGCATCTATTGAGATTATCATATGGTTTTTATCTTTCAATTTGTTAAAATTGGGTATCATATTGATTGATTTGTGTATATTAAAGAATCTTTGCATCGTTGGAATAAATCCCACTTGATCATGGTGTATGAGCTTTTTGACATGTTGCTGAATTCTGTTTCCTAAAATTTTGTTGAGGATTTTTGCATCTATGTTCCTCAGTGATATTGGCCTGTAGTTTTTCTTTATGTGTTATCTCTGTCTGGTTTTGGTCACGTGCTGCTTTTTTATTGAGGAAAGCCCAGTACTCTTTGTTTGTGGCACAAATATCTCACATTTTGTGTTTAGCAGTTGGCACTCTTCTTTTCCACTGAGATCATTTTGGTTTCAAATGCAAGAAGCCCAACTAAATTATCTGCATGAGAAAAGGAAAATGGAATATGAAAATAACAGGGACCTCAAATGAGTGGATTCAGTGGCTCAAAAATGTTATCCAAGGGCCTTAATCCATCTCTAGCTCTTTCTTTGTGGCTACCAGTAGCTCTCTGTCTCACCCCCTCATCTTAGGAACTCATTCAGATATCTTCCTGCGGATAAACTACTTTTGATCAAAGCTCTCATTCTCTCTTTCCCTTTCCACTGTTTTGCTAAGTTTGCTGCTACTTATATATCCTAACTGTATTTTCTATCTATGTTGAAACTCATAAAGTATAAGGATTTGTGAAAGTCATTGATCATCCTGTAATCTGATTCCTTCTTATGAAAGTGAACATAATGCAAAGAAATTAAGGGGTTATTTTGAAGATTCATGAGCCAGTGAATATTTAGCATTTGTGGCTGTGCTGGACACAGGGACCGATCAGAAGATATTTAGCTATAAAGTTGCACGTGTAAAGAAATTTGTTATGTGATGAAAATGGCAATTCACATACCTGACAGAGAGTGGATTATTCAGTAGCATTTAAGGATAATTAGCTACCAAATTATTTTTAAATATTTTAGTCCTCTACTATACAGGAAACACAAAAAGTACCATTTTGAATGGATAAAAGAGATAACTGTGATTTATTACCTCAAAATAAATGTGTACATATATGATGTTGAGGTAGAGAAGCAGGAAGGAAATGTATATAATAGTGGGATGGGGAATAGGAGTGTTTATGGTAGTGAGATAGGAAAACAATTACAACTAGGACATAAAACTCATAGACATAAAAAAACAAGAGGGTTAAAGTCTTTATAACAAAAAACCCAAAAACAAAATTAAAAGACATTCACATTAGGAACTAGGAGCAAATATTTATAGAATATATGTCATATATAGGATTGTTATCCATAATATATGATAAACCCAACAATAATAAAACTTCAAAATATGATTTCAAATCTGCCACACTAGCTGCTAGAACAGACTGTCAGCAGGATTGCTAGAGCAAATGAATTTTTGATCATTGTTTCAAGTTTATAGCTCCATGTCCAGAAACGTGCTGGACCAGGCTAGATTAACCTGAGAAGTTAAAGGTGACAACTGTGTTCATGCCTGGGTGTATGCTGCCTTACTCGGTAGTCATCTTGAAAACTATAAAACAATGAGATGGATGTGGTGGCCCTGCTCATAGGAGGTGTGCATGGCTTTAATGCACACTGGCCTCTACACTCACACTGCCATCTCAGGCTGACTTGTGAACTGCTGAAACCTGGAGGCAGCAGTTCATCTTCCAGAAATTCTGACCCTCACTGATTCAGATGCTTTATCCAGCCAGGAACACACTACACAAGCTTTGGATGGGCTCTGATCATTGGACCTTCACCATCCTATATAACAGTGCTGATTGTTCCATTATATAATTATACTGTCTGGACTCTGTATTCCTGGAACAGTTTGTCCTCATATACTTTATCCAAAAGATGACTTCAACTGTCTTTCTACCAGTCAGGGATAGATATGAACACTAAGTCCACACACAGAAAGGACAGATAAAAGGACAATAATCATACAAAAGGAATTTAACTCTCACTGATATTAGGAAAAGACACTTTAAGATTAAGTGTCTTTGTGTATAATTCAGTTACAAAAAGATAAAAGTAACAGATCTCAAGGAATAGAGAGGAATAGAGAGCAAACCAGTACTTCCATGAACCACTATTTCTTTAAATTATTACAGCTATTTTTGAGAGGTTAACACTTGCTACCTACATACATTTTGACCCAGAATTTCAGCTTTTGGTATACACTGGTTATGTACAGAGTATTCTCCATAAAATACACAAAAACGGGACTTCCTTGGTGGCACAGGAAATAAGAATTTGCCAATGTAGGGGACACAGACTCGATCCCTGGTCCAAGAAGTTCCCATATGTGGCAGAGAAATGAAATCTATGCGCCATAGTTACTGAGCCCATATGCTGTAACTGCTGAAGCCTGTGGGTCTAAAGACTGTATTCTGCAACAAGAGAATCCACTGCAGCGAGAAGCCCCCACTCTGCAATGAAGAGTAGCCCCTGTTTGCTGCAGCTAGAGAAAGCCCACATGCGACAAAGGCTCATCACAACCAAAAATAAATAAATAATTTTTTTTAAAGATAAGCCCATTTTGAGTTTATTTTTGTGTATGGTGTTAGAAAGTGTTCTAGTTTCATTCTTTTACAAGTGGTTGACCAGTTTTCCAGCACCACTTGTTAAAGAGGTTGTCTTTTTTCCATTGTATATCCTTGCCTCCTTTGTCAAAGATAAGGTGTCCATAGGTTCGTGGATTTATCTCTGGGCTTTCTATTCTGTTCCATTGGTCTAGAAGGTGAGGGTGGGATGTTTCAAAAGAACAGCATGTATACTATCTATGGTGAAACAGATCACCAGCCCAGGTGGGATGCATGAGACAAGTGCTCGGGCCTGGTACACTGGGAAGACCCAGAGGAATCGGGTGGAGAGGGAGGTGGAAGGGGGGATCGGGATGGGGAATAAGTGTAAATCTATGGCTGATTCATATCAATGTATGACAAAACCCACTGAAATGTTGTGAAGTAATTAGCCTCCAACTAATAAAAAAATTTTTAAAAAAAGATAAGCCCAACTGGAGGAATAGTGAGTCATTCATTAACCATTTAACAAAATCGTTCTTTTAAGGATATCTGCTTCCTTCCTTCTTCCATGTCTTAATACAACCAGGAGGGAGATAAGTGTTGTTTTAGATTCCACATAGAAGAAGTTATGGTTTTATTTCTCTTTGAATTCAGAGGAAGAGCCATTGAAAATTTCAGACCCCCTTATGTTGATGACAGTGATGAGCAGAATCTATAGACACTTGGACACAGAGATGGCAAGAAATGCTTTCTGTGGCTTTCATCGCTGGAGACCAGAACCTGGGAGAAACTCTCAGGCAAAAGACTGAAAGTAGTGCAGGGGGTTTACCAATACACACTTTGATAGACAACACTTTGACCACTCTTTCTCTCTAAACTTTATAGGGTTTAGAGTTACTTGATTAAAGAATCAAAGTTTTGCCCAGCTAAAAGAGGCATCCGTAATTTTAACCAACACTATGCCTTCCCAGAGATATTTGTATCACTGTGCTCAAAGTAGCAAACACATGATCTTCATTGTTGTGCTGTTTGTAATGACAACCAAAAAAAAAAAAAACAAGAATTTGCTAGACAAGCAACTTTTTATGAAGCCAGAAGAATAAGATACTAGAAACCTATGTGAATGTATTGCTGTTTTTAAAGCAAATTTATGTACATGGGGGAAAGAATTTTTTTTTTAACTGACCTGTTACGATCAGAAGAAATCCTCAGCATGTGTAAAGAGGAATGCAGGTAACCCAAAAAAAAGTTGGAAACACAATATCTCATTATGAAATTTCTAAATAAAAGTCAACAAAGGCAGACGCTTTAATCTCTGAGCCACCAGGGAAGCCCCTACTGAAGATAGACCTTAATTAAACAACAACAACAAATATCCTGCAAAATGCACAACAAAAAATAAGCTACTAATAAAAGCTAAATACAGCAGTAGATTAAGGAGAGAAAATATCAACAAGTAAGTTTCATGTAGACGGTGGGGAGAATGAGTGTCAGAATATTGCAGACAAAATTCCCAATGTTTAAGAATAATCTGAGAAAACATTTTCTAACATGGAAACTCACAGAAAAATGTAAGATCAAGGCAACGAACTTGCATATTTGACAGGAATATAAGACCATCCTTTGGGAGATCAAAAGTGTGGCTATGACATTATCAGTGGAAGACAGGGAGGTTAAAATTATTTCCTAGCAGAAAGGAAATCGAAACTGTAACCAGAAATCTTCCAGCAAACAAAAGCCCAGGACCAGATGGCTTCACAGCTGAATTCTACCAAAAATTTAGAGAAGAGCTAACACCTATCTTACTCAAACTCTTCCAGAAAATTGCAGATGAAGGTAAACTTCCAAACTCATTCTATGAAGCCACCATCACCATAATTCCAAAACCACACAAAGATGCCACAAAAAAGAAAACTACAAGCCAATATCACTGAAGAACACAGATGAAAAAAATCCTTAACAAAATTCTAGCAAACAGAATCCAAAAACATATTTAAAAAATCATACACCATGACCAAGTGGGCTTTATCCCAGGAATGCAAGGATTCTTCAGTATCCACAAATCAATCAATGTAATACATCACATTAACAAATTGAAAGATAAAAACCATATGATTATCTCAGTAGATGCAGAAAAAGCCTTTGACAAAATTCAACACCCATTTATGATTAAAACTCTCCAGAACGCAGGAATAGAAGGAACATACCTCAACATAATAAAAGCTATATATGACAAACCCACAGCAAGCATTACCCTCAATGGTGAAAAACTGAAAGCATTTCCCCTGAAATCAGGAACAAGACAAGGGTGCCCACTCTCACCACTACTATTCAACATAGTTTTGGAAGTTTTGGCCACAGCAATCAGAGCAGAAAAAGAAGTAAAAGGAATCCAGATAGGAAAAGAAGTGAAACTCTCACTGTTTGCAGATGACATGATCCTCTACATAGAAAACCCCAAAGACTCTTCCAGAAAATTACTAGAGCTAATCAACGAATTTGGTAAAGTTGCAGAATATAAAATGAACATACAGAAATCCCTTGCATTCCTATACACTAACAATGAGAAAACAGAAAGAGAAATTAAGGAAACAATACCATTCACCATTGCAACAAAAAGAATAAAATACTTAGGAGTATATTACCTAAAGAAACAAAAGACCTATACATAGAAAACTATAAAACACTGATGAAAGAAATCAAAGAGGACACAAACAGATGGAGAAACATACCGTGTTCATGGATTGGAAGAATCAATATTGTCAAAATAGCTATACTACCCCAAAGCAATCAATAGATTCAACGCAATCCCTATCAAGCTACCAACGGTATTTTTCACAGAACTAGAACAAATAATTGCACAATTTGTATGGAAATACAAAAAACCTCGAATAGCCAAAGTAATCTTGAGAAAGAAGAATAGAACTGGAGGAATCTACCTGCCTGACTTCAGACTCTACTACAAAGCCACAGTCATCAAGACAGTATGGTACTGGCACAAAGACAGAAATATAGATCAATGGAACAGAATAGAAAGCCCAGAGATAAATCCATGAACCTATGGACACCTTATCTTCAACAAAGGAGACAAGGATATACAATGGAAAAAAGTGAGTCTTTTTAGCAAGTGGTGCTGGGAAAACTGGTCAACCACTTGTAAAAGAATGAAACTAGAACACTTTCTAACACCATACACAAAAATAAACTCAAAATGGATTAAAGATCTAAATGTAAGACCAGAAACTATAAAACTCTTAGAGAAGAACATAGGCAAAACACTCTCCAACATGAATCACAGAAGGATCCTCTATGACCCACCTCCCAGAATATTGGAAATAAAAGCAAAAACAAACAAATGGGACCTAATGAAACTTAAAAGCTTTTGCACTACAAAGGAAACTATAAGTAAGGTGAAAAGACAGCCGTCAGATTGGGAGAAAATAATAGCAAATGAAGAAACAGACAAAGGATTAATCTCAAAAATATACAAGCAACTCCTGAAACTCAATTCCAGAAAAATAAATGACCCAATCAAAAAATGGGCCAAAGAACTAAACAGACATTTCTCCAAAGAAGACATACAGATGGCTAACAAACACATGAAAAGATGCTCAACATCACTCATTATCAGAGAAATGCAAATCAGAACCACATGAGGTACCATTACACGCCAGTCAGGATGGCTGCTATCCAAAAGTCTACAAGCAATAAATGCTGGAGAGGGTGTGGAGAAAAGGGAACCCTCTTACACTGCTGGTGGGAATGCAAACTAGTACAGCCGCTATGGAAAACAGTGTGGAGATTCCTTAAAAAAACTGGAAATAGAACTGCCATATGACCCAGCAATCCCACTTCTGGGCATACACACTGAGGAACCCAGATCTGAAAGAGACACGTGCACCCCAATGTTCATCACAGCACTGTTTATAATAGCCAGGGCATGGAAGCAACCTAGATGCCCATCAGCAGACGAATGGATAAGGAAGCTGTGGTACATATACATAATGGAATATTACTCAGCCATTAAAAAGAATTCATTTGAATCAGTTCTAATGAGATGGATGAAGCTGGAGCCCCTTATACAGAGTGAAGTAAGCCAGAAAGATAAAGAACATTACAGCATACTAACACATATATATGAAATTTAGAAAGATGGTAATGATAACCCTATATGCAAAACAGAAAAAGAGACACAGATGTACAGAACAGACTTTTGGACTCTGGGAGAAGGAGAGGGTGGGATGTTTCGAGAGAACAGCATGTATATTATCTATGGTGAAACAGATAACCAGCCCAGGTGGGATGCATGAGACAAGTGCTCGGGCCTGGTGCACTGGGAAGACCCAGAGGAATCGGGTGGAGAGGGAGGTGGGAGGAGGGATCGGGATGGGGAATACATGTAACTCCATGGCTGATTCATGTCAGTGTCTGACAAAACCCACTGCAATGTTGTGAAGTAATTAGCCTCCAACTAATAAAAATAAATGAAAAAAAATTAAAAAATAGTGATTTCCTAGCAGAAACAAACCAAATATTATCTCACAGTGATTCTAGAAAAGAAAAGAAGAAATCTTAAAGACATAGAATAACATGATCCATTCAAGTGGTTGTGTATTCATTTTCCTCAGTCCTAAAAGTCTTGTTGTAGATTCTGTGTCTACTTTTGCTCTTACTAAATATTGTAAATCCTATGTTATTGATAAGGATAGAAAGTCTTAGGTTACCTTGTTGGGCAACTCCAATACTTTCCTATTAGACAACAGATAGACCTGGGTGATATCTGGTGACCTGAAAAGGCTGAGGGTCAGCCTACTGCCATCCATGTGTGCCCAAGGATGTTATCCACATATATTTCATAAATAAACTGAAATGATCCCTATCATCAAAATTATTTTCAATGCATCATATACATAGGTAAACGAATATAATGAATGATGGAGTTTGGGTCATATAAAGGTCAGAGATCACAGCCAAAACACACACAAATGACAAGTGGAAGGACAAAGAAAGGAATTCACCAAAAAACGGAGAATCAGACGATGACAGAGCCGTTCCAATATCTGTGCTGCCTGCTTGGACATTCTCCCTCAAAAGCTTTGCCCACGTCACATGTTGTACCTTTTACAAATGACACACTAATATCATTCTATCCACTCCATCCTGCTGGGATAAGTCCCAACTATAACTGTGTCTATCTGGTGACAAGATCTACCCAGTATAGAGCTCAAAGATACCATTGTTCTGGTCCCCTTTATAAAGAAGCTGCTTGGTTCCTCCCAGGACAGAGCTGAGAGCAAGTTGAGAGCTTCTTCCAAGATGCTGCTGATCGTGCTCTCAGTGGCCTTGCTGGCCCTGAGCTCAGCTCAAGGCTCAGTTTCTGGTAAGAATAAGGGGGGAGGGTGCTGAGACTCTGCTTGGGGTTTGGAGGATCACACTGCAGTGAGGAAGCTTGTAAAGAGGAGACATAAGTGAAAGATGTGGCTGCAGACTGCTTAAGACAAGAGGAAGGTCCTTCACCTCCTCTGTGATGTGAAGGCCTCAAACTTAGTACAACTGGAAACCAGCACAGAATTTTTAAACAGAGGAATGACAAATTGAGACTTATCTCTATGCTATGAAAGATGCAATGCAAAAAGGCAAGACGGGAACAGACAAGTTCCCTCATGAAGATGCTATGATAATTAAAGGAGGCAGTGGATTGAAGGTGGCCTTGCTAGGGGATGCCAGATGGATGGAGGAGGTGAAGCCCATTCAGAGCTATATCAGAGACTGAGACTAGGGTAATAAATCTCTCTATGTCTACCTAGAGATATGGAGATTCCAGGGCACAGTGGTCTCATTTTACTCCCAATCAGTTAATATTTCAGAATGTTTTGCCCAATATCAGCAGGATTATATCCACGTCTTTACTACTGGTCCTTTTACCCTGAGAAACCATGTTAATATAAGTAAAGTATTTCATAAATTAAAAGGGCAAAAGAACACTAAAACTTCACACTGAAATAGTCCAGCATTTAACTTAAATTAGCATGAGAGTTTGAGGGATCCGAGGAAGGACAAGGTCTCTCCTCTTTTGAGTTTCTGGTTGATTCTCAACACAGAAACAGGTCTGCCATGCTTTCATGTCTCCCTCCTTCTGCAACAGCATGAAGATGGCAGTCAAAAAGTTATAATATTTTAGAGTATACACAGAATGTGTCCCTTTTCCTGTAGAACATTGTGAGCCCTGAAGGATATAGGCTCATCTTCTGCTTCTTTTCCTAGAAAGCAGCAGTGAAGAGTCTCTGAGCACCGTATTAGGTAAGTCACAATTAATACTCCATCATCTTTCTTTTTTTCATCAACAACTTTTCAGTTCTCTGGTGTCCTGTTATCATCATTATCTTGTGAAGAGTTATAATCAGTGCTAGAAACACTAAAGATAAAGGCCATCCTTTCTAACCTTGAGGGACCATGAGTAAGGCCATAACATGAATAACATGATGTCTAACCTGGATGACACTGGATATGCTGCCTGTTCCCTCAGGCCAGAAACGATGGTTGAGAGATGACAACGAAGGGAAGGAGTCACGTTTCTGACTCCTGCAGCCTACTGAGAGCCAATCACTCAACTATTGCTTTCTTCCTCAGTATTCTCTTTCAATATGTCATTTAGAAAACCTGCAAAGAAGCTAGGTCTGGTTCATTTTTGCTCTCGTTTTCTGCTCAGATATGTCACAGTACCTAATTAAAATTTGCAACTTATTTAGTGACTCCTGTTGGGCCATCATGTTGTCTCTCTCTCCCATTCCCTCTCTCTCTCTGTCCCACTACTGCTCCACACAGTTTTAGACCCAGAGGGTTCCACATATACTCTCAACAGGCCATGCTTGGAGTCATAGTTGGCAGGTTATGTCAATGACCGAAAATATAACTGGCAAGCATAACTAACATGATTAATCCCTTTGCTTTACTTCTATCCTTGGAGACATCCTCTGGTGAGTCTAAGCTATCCAGCACCTTCTTTTACCAAATTGAAGTCGCTCTTTTACTCAAGAGTAAAGAACTAACTCAGTTTCACTAGTATGTGGGTACTGCAAAAAGATGAAGTGTTTAGGAAGGAAGCTAGTACCTGAGAGTCGGTTCTGGAAGAAGAAACTGTCCAAAAAGTTTATCAGAGATCAAAATGAGAGGGGAGCTTTCCATCACCTACTTCCTCTCTCTTTAAACAAACTCAAATTCAAATTTAGGCGACTTCCCCAAACCACCTCCTGGAGGACCTGGAGGGCCACCACCTAGACCCCCTCCTAATGATGAAGATGAAGGTGAGGAACCTCCACCAGGGACACCTCCACCAGGACCACCTCCATCAGAACCAACTCCACCAGAACCACCTGCATCAGGACCACCTCCACCAGGACCACCTCCACCAGGGCCACCCCCACCAGGACCACCTCCATCAGGACCACCTCCACCAGGGCCACCCCCACCAGGACCACCTCCATCAGGACCACCTCCACCAGAACCACCTCCACCAGAACCACCTGTACCAGCACCACCCCCACCACCAGAGGAGCAACCTGAGCAGAGTCCAGACGAAGACTCACCATCCGAGTAATCTGAAAGTCATTGACAGGTATGATTCCAGCTCACGCTCCATCAGGGGCCCTAACTCTATAGGTCTCACACTTTAGTGAGTCACTGAATCAACAGAAAATATGTGAAAATTGCATAGTCCTGGACCCAAGTTCTAAAGGTGTCTATTCAGATAGTCTGAAATAAGGTAGCAAAACCTTATTATCATTACGAGCTATCCAAGATAATTCCTTTTGACAAACAAGGATCATACATTACTTTATTCCCGATGACCACCTGTCCTAAAGTGGGTTGGTGATGAGGAAGTACAGCATGTTCTCCCTTGTCCTTTTCTCTCCTCCTTCTCCAGCTCAATGACCTCTCTTCTCAGGTTAGAACCTGACCAGGCCTCTCAGGTCCACGGTCCCTACTAAATGATACTTTAAGTTTAGGTTGCTAAATTTATCTAGCTAAAATATTTCCTTTTCAATTAGTATATGTTCAAGGTAAAAAAATAACTGAACAGAAAGGTATGAGGCTAACTCTTAAAGCCATCCACATTCTACCTTCCCACTTCCTTTCCCAAAGGCCACCACAGTTAACTCTTGAACATCCTCTTGGAAACACTTACGCCCTTAAACATAATTGTATTTTTTATCCACAAATGATGTCATATTTCTGTGGATTTATAGATTGACTATTTCCAATAACATAGTTCTTAAAAATATCTGTAGCAGTTCATAGAGTACTATGGGTCTGTTTAATCCTTATTTGTTTGCTTTTTAAGTTCTGCTATTCCATTGTCTGGCTGTGCCATTATTTCTTTAACCAACCCTGTATCAATGGACATTTAGGCCAGTTTCAGTTTTTCACTAGTTAAAAATTAGTTTCAGTAACCATCTTTGTAAATATATATTTGAAGACTTTAAATAGCAACCAAGAGATAAACAACCTAAGAACAACCTTTTATATTGCAAGCAACAATTTAGAGCACATTTTCTATTAGGTGCATAAAAATAACAGATCAAAAGAAATTTGGAAGGAAACAGGGGAGGGAAGAAGAAGAGAAGGGGAATGTGGGCTCTTAGCTACCTCCCTTCACTGTTATCTGCAAGGATTAGAAACCACCTGCCCACCTTATAAGAACCTTCTCTTTTGCTTTTCAGAGCATGAGTATGAAGATACCAGACCTTCAGAAAGCCATGACATTGGAAGAAGGCAGTCTGTCTTCAGTTCACCAATAAAATAATCAGCATCCACTTTCAAGTGTCACGTCTCATTCTGGGTGTTTGTGAGTCTGAAATAAGAGGGCCATTAACATCCAAGATCAGTTCTCACTGATGCTTCCAGCAGCCTTCCTCCTGGATTGTCTTCTTAGAAGACATTGTCTCTTTGTTCTTTGCTTGGGGACCAGAATGTGTATTTCCTTTCTACCTCCTGTTGCCTCCCCCTTCCACCTGACACCTTTATTCAGAAGCCAGGTGCCTCTCCTGTCCTTCCCTCATTTCTATAAGCACTAATGCAATGTTTTTATTATTTTCACACCTTTCTAACAATTTTAGGGAAATAAAGAAAATATTGCAAATGTGAAGAAGTGGCAAGAGCTGAGGGAATCCTTAAAATTTCCAAAAGAATTGATCCTGGTTTCTAGGGAAATAAATGTGATTCTAGGTCCCTATTCCCTCAAGCCCATTACCACATCCCCCTCTTTTAAATCATTTCTCAGTTTTCTTTCTAGATCCCCCACCTTTCTACAACAAAATGTGAGTCAGTTTCATAGAGGAGATAACATGTTGTTTCTAAAAAACAAGGAAAATGTGGGGTTCTTCAGACATGAGTTTATCTTATCTGCTTTTATTAGCTCTGGACTTTTAGAAAGCTACTTCAACTCACAGAGCTTAGTTTCCCTATCCATATAGTGAGGATCATATTAACACCTATCCTAGGGCACAAACAATAGCAAATACCATACATAAATTCTAGCAGAGGAACTTTCCTGGTTGTCCAGTGGCTAAAACTTTAATCTCTGAATGCAGGGACCTGGTTCGATCTGTGGTCAGAAAACTAGATCCCACATGTAGCAACTATAGATCTCCATACTGCAACTAAGACACAGCACAGACAAATAAATAAAAATAAATATTCCTTTTAAACACTGGCAAAGATTGCCTTCACCACTTCCTAATAATTATTATAGGGGAGGCTAGTACATGAGAAATTGTAAGAAATTAAATATTTCCCAATTTAAACTGTTCATATTGCTTTCTCAGAAAGTCAAATTACAATATTTTCTGACAACGCCTCTTCCAAATTCAAAAAACAATGAAAAATGCTTTGTTTTCTGGTAGCACTTTCTGGTGTCTTTTCATCTGTGTGATACTATTTTTGATACTGACTCTGTCATGGTACATGAACAACTTCCACTCACTCCCATTTCCTGCAAAGTTGGAAAATATTCCTGGGTTAAAAGACACGCTTACAGTGACCGTTAACAAAATCAATATTTAAAAAGAAACCCGACATTAAGGTTGTTGAGATCAAGTGAAAAAAAAAGAATGTTTTTATTCCATCAAAGGCTCCTCTACCTTGAAATTACATGGAATGAGAATTAGTCTAGGATTGAAAGAAGCCCATTCATGAGCATCTCTGGCAAAGACTGAGAAATCTTATGCACTATAAAGAGGGGATCTTGGGAGCATTCCTTCAGAACAATATTCATCCTAAATCCAGATCTAGTCACTATACTTCTGTGAATGAATGATGAGTACGATTTTATTTTCTTACCTACAAGTTCAGACTATTATGTTAAACAGAAGTTAACTGAAAGAAACATTTTACTTAAACTGCTTCTTGAGTTATTCATTTTTAAATGTAATATAGAACTTCTCACAGTGGATTGTAGCTTTGGACTATATTTTTGATTCTGATTTTGGCATCTACTGAAAGTAATAGAACCTAAAGCTTTCTGTCAGCAAAATGATAAATAAGTTCTCTATTTTCAATAAAATAGAATGCATTTTATCATTTCATTTACATTTAACAAGTCTTTTTTGCCATATTTAGAAAAAAATTGTCAAAAATACTGCTCCCCACCTCCCCGAAACACACACACTGGTGTAAGGTATTGTCAGAGGTTGCGGTATGGGCACCAGTGATCACAGCAGGCCTTGGAGGTTTGGCAGCACTGGGATCTAGTACCACAAGACTCCCTCCTGGACCACTCAGTTCAGTTCAGTCACTCAGTCGTTTCCGACTCTTTCCAACCCCATCAATTGCAGCACACCAGGCCTCCCTGTCCATCACCAACTCCTGGAGTTTACTCAAACTCATGCCCATTGAGTCGGTGATGCCATCCAGCCATCTCATCCTCTGTCGTCCCCTCCTCCTCCTGCCCCCAATCCCTCCAAGCATCAGGGTCTTTTCCAATGAATCAACTCTTCGCATGAGGTGGTCAAAGTACTGGAGTTTCAGCTTCAGCATCAGTCCTTCCAGGACTGATCTCCATAAGGATGGACTGGTTCGATCTCCTTGCAGTCCAAGGGACTCTCAAGAGTCTTCTCCAACACCACAGTTCAAAAGTATCAATTTTTCGGTGCTCAGCTTTCTTCACAGTCCAACTCTCACATCCATACATGGCCACTGGAAAAACCATAGCCTTACCAGATGGACCTTTGTTGGCAAAGTAATGTCTCTGCTTTTTAATATGCTATCTAGGTTGGTCATAACTTACCTTCCAAGGAGTAAGTGTCTTTTAATTTCATGGCTCCAATCACCATATGCAGCGATTTTGGAACCCAAAAAAATAAAGTCTGACACCTTGTCCACTGTCTCCCCATCTATTTCCCATGAGGTGATGGGACCAGACGCCATGATCTTAGTTTTCTGAATGTTAAGCTTTAAGCCGACTTTTTCACTCCCCTCTTTCACTTTCACCAAGAGGCTCTTTAGTTCCTCTTCACTCTCTGCCATAAGGGTGGTCTCATCTGCATATCTGAGGTTACTGATATTTCTCCTGGCAATCTTGATTCCAGCTTGTGCTTCTTCCAGCCCAGCGTTTCTCATGATGTACTCTGCATATAAGTTAAATAAGCAGGGTGACAATATACAGCCTTCACGTACTCCTTTTCCTATTTGGAACCAGTCTGTTCCATGTCCAGTTCCAACTGTTGCTTCCTGACCTGCATACAGGTTTCTCAACAGGCAGGTCAGGTGGTCTGGTATTCCCATCTCTTTCACAATTTTCCACAGTTTATTGTGATCCACACAGTCGAAGGCTTTGGCATAGTCAATAAAGCAGAAATAGATGTTTTTCTAGAACTCTCTTGCTTTTTCAATGATTCAGCGGATATTGGCAATTTGATCTCTGGTTCCTCTGCCTTTTCTAAAACCAACTTGAACATCTGGAAGTTCACAGTTCATGTATTGCTGAAGCCTGGCTTGGAGAATTTTGAGCATTACTTTACTAGCGTGTGAGATGAGTGCAATTGTGTGGTAGTTTGAGCATTCTTTGGGATTGCCTTTCTTAGGGACTGGAATGAAAACGGACCTTTTCCAGTCCTGTGGCCACTGCTGAGGCTTCCAAATTTGCTGGCATATTGAGTGCAGCAATTTCACAGCATCATCTTTTAGGATTTGAAATAGCTCAACTGAAATTCCATCACATCCATTAGCTTTGTTCGTAGTGATGCTTTCTAAGGCCCACTTGACTTCACATTCCAGGATGTCTGGCTCTAGGTGAGTGTTCACACCATTGTGATTATCTGGTTCATGAAAATCTTTTTTGTACAGTTCTGTGTATTCTTGCCACCTCTTCTTAATATCTTCTGCTTCTGTTAGGTCCATACCATTTCTGTCCTTTATCGAACCCATCTTTGCCTGAAATGTTCCCTTGATATCTCTAATTTTCTTGAAGAGATCTCTAGTCTTTCCCATTCTGTTGTTTTCCTCTATTTCTTTGCATTGATCGCTGAGGAAGGCTTTCTTATCTCTTCTGGCTATTCTTTGGAACTCTGCATTCAAATGGGAATATCTTTCCTTTTCTCTTTTGCTTTTCACTTCTCTTCTTTTCGCAGCTATTTGTAAGGCCTCCTCAGATAACCATTTTGCCTTTTTGCATTTCTTTTCCATGGGGATGGTCTTGATCCCTGTCTCCTGTACAATGTCACGAACCTCCGTCCATAGTTCATCAGGCTCTCTGTCTATCAGATCTAGTCCCTTAAAACTATTTCTCACTTCCACTGTATAGTCATAAGGGATTTGATTTAGGTCATACCTGAATGGTCTAGTGGTTTTCCCTACTTTCTTCAATTTAAGTCTGAATTTGGCAATAAGGAGTTCATGATCTGAGCCACAGTCAGCTCCCAGTGGACCACTAGAGGAGGCTTAATCAGCAAGACCCCGTGGTGTCCCACCCTTAGTCCTCCTTTCAGTCCCACAGAGGCACTTCAAGTGATGCCAGTTTGCAGCTGGACTGGGATTCTGCAGTGTGGGTCTCAGTAGGCCAGCGTGCACCTTTGCAGTCAAGGCCAGGAAAAAGCTGCACTGCCTCAGGCTCATCTGTCTGCAGAAGAGGTGCAGGACTCTGAAACTATGAGGAATCTGCTTCGCATCACCCCCACCCTCACCATTGGTGGGTCCTCTCATGAAACAGGCTCTGGGACTGCCAGCAGACAGTCAGGGTTTGAGAGGACCCAGACCGGCCCACACTCTGAGGAAAGGGTAGGAGACTGAGGGCAGGTGGGGGTCCGCAGTCCACCTTTCACACACCACCTCCAGGTGGGAAGGAGAGGCCAGGGACCCAAGGACAGAAGGAGAGCCACCTGCCTCCCCATATCCATCACTCCTGTGCGGGGGCCTAGGCCCAGCCCAGAGGGTGCGACGTCACCACATCCAGCACTTCTGCAAGTCTTAATAAGACCTTTGTCAATTGTGCATGTTCTACCCAGCACTGACTTTCAAGTAGTGTTCCTACTGAAAATGGCGTAAAGCAGACAGAACCAATTTAATCCAGGTTAGAAGAAAATAAGGTGGAATGTCACCTTTCTCACCCCCAGACAGCCTCCAGTCATGGACCTAACACCTCTAATACTTTGATCTGTGACAGAGAAACAGGCTCCAATAGGAGCTGAATGTGATTCTTATTTCAGCCAGTCTTCCAGCCTCGGGAATTCAAATTTAGAGGTTATGACAGGACCTTCGATTGTTTCACAAACTATGTGCTGCTCTCTTATTGAGGGAACTTCAAAACTCCACTTTTTAGAAATGTTTCAGATGTGTTCCACTTTGAGTACCTTTTTTTCCACCAAGATTATTTTAGTTCCAAGGGCAAGAAACCCAACTAATTGGCTCTTGTGGAAAAGAAAAAATGGAATATGCAAATAAAAGGGACATCAAAGATGAGTGGATTCAAAGGCTCAATATTTTTAAAAGACTTTAATAAATCAGTCTTCCCATACAAATGACTAACAAATACATGAAAAGATGCTCAACATCACTCATTATCAGACAAATGCAACTAGTACAGCTACTATGGAGAACAGTGGAAATAGAACTGCCACATGACCCAGCAATCCCACTGCTGGGCATACACACTGAGGAAGCCGGAATTGAAGGAGACACGTGTACCCCAATGTTCATCACAGCACTGTTTACAATAGCCAGGATATGGAAGCAACCTAGATGTCCATCAGCAGATGAATGGATAAGAAAGCTGTGGTACATATACACAATGGAATATTACTCAGTTATTAAAAAGAATGTATTTGAATCAGTTCTAATGAGGAGGGTGAAACTGCAGCCTATTATACAGAGCGAAGTAAGTCAGAAAGAAAAAGAACAATACAGTATATTAATGCATATATATGGAATTTAGAAAGATGGTGACGATGACCCTACATGTGAGACAGCAAAAGGGACACAGATGTAAAGAACAGACTGTTGGACTCTGTGGGAGAAGGCGAGGGTGGGGTGATTTGAGAGAGTAGCATTGAAGACCCAGCACAACCAACATAAATAAATAAAATTAATTCTAAAAATAAAAAAAAGAAACATGTATATTATCATATGTGAAACAGATCCCCAGTCCAGGTTCGATGCATGAGGCAGAGTGCTCAGGGCTGGTGCACTGGGATGACCCTGAGGGATGGGATGGAGAGGGAGGTAGGAGGGAGGGTCAGGATGGAGAACACATGTACACCCATGGCTGATTCAAGTGAATGTATGCAAAAACCACCACAATATTGTAAAGTAATTAGCCTCCAATTAAAATAAAAAATAATAATAATTAATCAGTCTTCCCAAGTGACATAACCTTCTCCACCAGACATATCAACAGCTGAGTGTCATTCTCTCTTTGGCCCAATCACTTCATTTTTTGTGGAGCTATTACTAATTGCCCCCCGCTCTTCCCCAATAGCATATTGGACACCTGCCGACATAGGGGCCTTCTTTCACTGTCATATCTTTTTGAGTTTTCATATTACTCATGAGGTTCTCCAGTAGAGAATACAGGAGCGGTTTGCCTTTTCCTTCTCTAGTGGACCACATTTTGTCAGAACTCTTCCCTATGACCCATCTGTCTTGGGTGTCCCTACATGGTATGGCTCAAACCTTCATTAAGTTATACAAGCCCCTTTGCCACAACAAAGCTGTGATCCATGGAGGGGATCAGCTGCAGATGTGTCTGGTAGTGAAAATAAACTCCAATGCAGTAAAGAATAATACTGATAGAAACTTGGAATGTTATGTCCATAAATCAAGGTAAATTGGACACTGTCAAGAAAGAGATGGCAAGACAGAACACAGACATCTTAGGAATCAGTGAACTAAACTGCACAGGAATAGTGAAGTGAAGTGAATTCACTCAGTTCTGTCCAACTCTTTGTGACCCCATGGACTATAGCCCACCAGGATCCTCCATCCATGGAATTTTCCAGGCAAGAATACTGGAGTGGGTTGCCATTTCCTTCTCCAGAGGATCTTCCAGACCCAGGGATTGAACCTGGGTCTGCCACATTGTAGGCAGACGCTTTACCATCTGAGCCACCAAGGAAACTGGACAGGAATGGGTGAATATAATTCAGATGCCTATTACATCTACTGCTACATTATATCCTGGTGGCTCAGCTGGTAAAGAATCCATCTGCAATTCAGGAGATCTGGGTTCAGTCCCTGGGTTGGGAAGATATCCTGGAGAAGGGATAGGCTTCTCTCTTTCACTCCAATATTCTGACCTGGAGAATTCCATGAACTGTGTATAGTGCATGGATTCACAAAGAGTCGGACACAACTAGGCAACTTTCACTTCACATTATATGTACTGCTGTGGGCAAGAATCCGTTAGAAGAAACAGAGTGGCTCCCATAGTCAAAAAGAAGTCAGAAATGAAGTACTTCGGTGGAATGTTAAAAAGGACAGAATAATCTTGGTTCATCTCCAAGGCAAACCATTCAACATCACAATAATCCAAGTCTTTGCCCCAACCAAAGAAGCTAAGTTGACTAGCTCAATGAAGACCTATAATACTTTCTAGAACTAACACAAAAAGAAAATGTCCTTTTCATCATAGGGGATTGGAATGCAAAAATGGGAAGTCAAGAGATACCCGGAATAACAGGCAGGTTTGACCTTGGAATGCAAAACGAAGCAGGGCAAAGGCCAACAGAGTTTTGTCATCAGAACCCGCTGGTCACGGCAAACACCCTCTTCCAACAACACAAGAGACGACTCTACACATGGTCATCATCAAGTAGTCAATACCAAAGTCAGACTGATTATGTTCTTGGCAGCTGAAGATTGAGACCCTCTATACTGTCAGCAGAAACAAGACCAGGAGATGACTGTGGCTCAGATCATGAACTCCTTATTGCAAATTTCAGGCTAAACTTGAAGAAAGAAGGGAAAACCACTAGGCCATTCAGGTATGATCTAAATCAAATCCCATATGATTATGCAGTGGAAATGACAATTAGATTCAAGGCATTTGGTCTGATAGATAAAGTGCCAGAAGAACTGTGGACAGAGGTACATAACATTGTATATGAGGCAATGACAGAAACCATGCTAAAGAAAGGCTTTACAATGAAAAAATATCCTGAACAAAGTTAAAGATACTCAAGGACTGATACAATATATAAAGAAAACAAACAATAAAACTACAAAATAACCAACATGAGTGTGGATAAGTATGAAATCAGACCATGCACTCTGGCTGCTATAAGAGACTGCCAGGGTGATTCCCAAAGGTGCTTGGTTCCAGGTCATTGTATCAAGTCTACAGCTTTGTTCTGAAATTTATTGGATCAGCCAAGACTAGGCAGAAAGCCTAAGGGTGATAGTTCTGCTGGTGTCTGGGTATATGCTGCTTTATTTGTAGTCTTTTTGAAAACTCTGAGATGGATCGTAGCCTATTCTTATGAGATGTGCGTGTCTTTAATCCACGTTGGCCTCTACACTCATACAGCCGTCTCAGCCTGACTTGTGAACTGCTGAAACCTGGAGCAAGCAGTAGATCATTCAGAAATTCTGACGCTCACTGTTCAGGCTCTTCATCCATAACCAGGAACACACTGCAGAGGCTGTGGGGACTCCAAACACTGAACCTCCACTGTGGAGTGCCGACCATTTCATGAGGTATTCTGATGGTCTTCCCTCTCTATTCTTAGAGAAGATTTGTCTGATATGACTCATCCAAATTCCTTGATTTATACACTACACCGCAGTACTTCTTTTATGAGATACATGCAAGTTTGTTATAGCAAAGTAGGGCATCTGGGGAGGGGAAAAAATGAGCAATAATTTAAAAAGGGAAATGGAACATAGTGGGCTCAAAGAAATGGGGACCTGGAAACACATTCATTTTCTTAGCAAGGGGATCAATTATTTTGGAGTTTCGTTTTTGTTTGTTTTTCTTTAATTTTTATTTTATATTGCAGCAGAGTTAGTTTCACTCTCCTCTTCTTTTTCACTCTCACTCTGTCACTGAAGAGAGTGAAAAAGCTGGTTTAAAACTCAACATTCAGAAAACTAAGATCACTGTATTTGGTACCATGAATTCATAGCAAATAGACAAGAGAACAATGGAAACAGTAAGAGACTTTATTTTGGGTGGCTCCAAAATCACTTCAGACGGTGTCTGCAACCATGAAATTAAAAGATGCTTCCTCCTTGGAAGAAAAGTTATGACCAAACTAGACAGCATATTGAAAAGCAGAGACATTAGTTGACTAACAAAAGTCTGTCTAGTCAAATCTCTGGTTTTTCCAGTAGTCATATATGGATGTGAGTTGTACTGTAAAGAAAGCTGAGCACTGAAGAATTGATGCTTTTGAACTGTGGTATTGGAGAAGACTCTTGAGAGTCCCTTGCACTGCAAGGGAATCCAAACAGTCAATCCTAAAGGAAATCAGTCCTGAATATTCATGGAAAGGACTGATGCTGAAGCTGAAACTCCAATACTTTGGAAACCTGATGCGAAGAACAGACTCATTGGAGAAGACCCTGATGCTGGGAAACATTGAAGGCAGGAAGTAAAGGGGAAAACAAAGGATGAGATGGTTGGATGGCATCTCGAAGTGATGGACATGAGCTTGACTAGACTCCGGGAGATGGTGATGAACAGGGAAGCCTGGCATGCTGCAGTCCATGGGATCACAAAGAATCAGACACCACTGAGCAACTGAACTGAACTGATAGTTGATTTACAAGGCTCCATCACTTTCATGTCTACAGCAATGTTATTCACATATACATACACAAATGTCTAATCTTTTTCAGATTCTTTTCTCATACAGATTATTGCAGATTATTGAATCAAGTTCCCTGTAGGTCCTTGTTGATTATCAATCTTTTATATTGTATATATAGTATTGTTTATATGCTAATTTCAATGTCTGATTTATCCCTCCACTTCCAACTTTCCGTTTTGGTAACCACAAGTTTGTTTTCCAAGTCAATACAACTATTTCTGTCTTGCAAATAAGTTCATTTATATCATTTTTAAAGTTCCACAAGTGATATCATATGATATTTGTCATTCTCCATCTGACTTACTCAGTATGATAATCGCTAGGTTCATCCCTCTTGCTGCAAATGGCATCTACTATATTTTATGCCTGAGTAATATTCCACCATTAGAGGTAGCACATCTTTATCCACTCATCTCTTAATGGACACTTAGTTTGTTTCCATTTCTTGGGTATTGTAAATAGGGCTGCAGTGAATTTTGGTGTGCATGTATATTTCTGAATTATGATTTTCTCCAGATATAGGACTGCTGGATCATTTGGTAGCTCTGTTTTTAGTTTTATAAGGAACCTCTGCACTGTCATCCATAGTGGCCATACCAGTTTACATTCCCACCACTGGTGTTTAAATGTTCCCTTCTCTGCAAACCCTCTCCAGCATTTATTATTTGTAGACATTTTGATGATAGCCATTAGGGCTAATGTGAGGTGATACCTCATTCTTGTTTTGCTTTGCATTTCTCCACTAATTAAAGATGTAGAGGTCAAACTTTAGAAGTATCCAGGCCTCCCCAGAGTGAGGTAGACTCTTGCTAGCCTCTCCAGCATTTACTGTTGGTATTTTAGGGATTTCCTCATTCTGCAACTTCTTCACATTTGCATTATTTTCCATGTTCACTATAATTACTAGAATCTCAGAAAAGGTGTGAAAAAAATTGCATTGTTGATATAGAATGCAGGGAAGGAGAAAAACAATGGAGGTATGTCACCTGACAACTTGTTTGTGAATAAAGGTGTCAGAAGAATGAGGAGGCAATAGCAGGTAGAAAAATAGAGATCTAGCCCTGTCCCCAAGTAAGGAACAAAAGGAAAATGTTTTCCAGGAAAGTGGCCACAGAGAAGGCCTGTTGGAAGCATCAATGAAAGGGGTCTTGGATGCTCCTATGCTGGGTTCATGGCCCTCAAATTTCAGATTCACCCAGAATGAGAAATGGCACTTAGAAACTGGATGCTGATATTTTATTGGTAGGTTGAAGATAAACTGACTTGTTTCAGTGTCCTGGCTTTCTGAAAGACTGGTATCTTCTTATTCATTTTCTGAAAAACAAAAAAGGAAGATCAGACAGGATTGGCCAGGGTTTTTTAATCCCTGCTATTAACTGCAGGGAAGTAGGTGAGAGCTCAACATTTCTCCACTTCTTCCTCATTCCCCTCTTTCATTCATAATTTCTTTATGGTTTATATGTACCTACAGATAACAGGTTCTAAATTCTTGCTTGTAAGATGAATAAAAAGATTCTTCTGAGATTGTCTCTTAACTATAGTGTTCAAATATGTATTTACAAGGATGGTACCTACAATATACCCTATAATAACACAAAAGAAAAACCAGCTTATATGTTCATTCATGAAGGCTGGTTAATCATGGCATAGCCAGACACTGGATATATACAATGGTAAAAACAAAACAACAACAAAAATAAGATCAAATAGATCCACATAGATCTATGAGCTAAAATGGAAGTTTTCAAAGAATTATGTTATTTGAAATGAACAGCATGAGATCAACATAGAAAATATGATATCATTCATGCATTGAAAAGACTGTGTGTGTGTGTGTGTTCCTCAGTTGAATCTGACTCTGTGACCACATGGATTGTGCTCTGCCAGGCTCCACGGTCCATGGGATTTTTTTCCCATTAAGAATACTGGGGTGGGTTGCCATTTCCTACTCCAGACGATCTTCCTGACCCAGGGATTGAACCCGCATCTCCTGTGTCTCCTGCATTGCAGGTGGATTCTTTACTGCTGAGCCACCTGGGAAGCCTGTTCTTGCATGTTAATTGGCTTCATTTATGTCAAACTCATTGAGACCCTTTGTACTATAGCCTTCCAGGCGCCTCGGTCCATGGGGATTCTCCAGGCAAGAATACTGGAGTGGGTTGCAATGCCCTCCTCCAGGAGATCTTCCTGACCCCGGAATCGAACCTGCATCTCCTGCAACTCCTGCATTGCAGGCAGATTCCATATCACTGAGCCACCGGGGAAGCACCATGTATATTTGGGCTTCCCCAGTGTCTCAGCACAAAGGCGAGTATGGAGAGAGTAACAGGGAAACAAATCTTACCATGTGTAAAATAGATCTGGCTTCCCTGGTGGCGCAGATGGTAAAAATCAGCCTGCAATGCCGGAGACCCAAGTTCAATTCCTGGATCAGGAACGTCCCCTGGAGAAGGGAATGCCCACCCACTCTAATATTCTTGCCTGGAAAATTCCACAATCCCATGGAGAGAGCAGCCTGGCGGGCTACAGTCTATAAGGTCACAAAGAGTCAGACACGACTGAACAACTAACACTTTCACTTTCGTGTAAAATCAATAGCCAGTGGAAATTTGCTGTATGGTTCATGGAACTCAAACTGGTGCTCAGTAACAATCAAGATGGGTGCGATGGGGAGAGAGGTGGGAGTGATCTTCAAGTGGGAGGGCACATAGGTAAACCTATAACTGATTTATGTTGATGTTTGGGAGAAACCAACACAATACTGTAAAGCAATTATCCTCCAATTAAAAATAAGTTAACTGAAACAATCATCCTGCAAAGCAGAAAATGTGGGTTCAGTCCCTGAGGGGGAAGATCCCATGAAGACGGGCTTTCCTGGTGACTCAGATGGTAAAGAATTCACCTGCAATGCAGGAGACCTGGGTTCGATCCCTGAGTTGGGAAGATATCCTGGAGAAGGGCATGACAACCCAGTCCAGTATTCTTCCTGAAGAACCCCCATAGACAGATGAGCCATGGGCTACAGTCCACAGGATCACAAAGAGTCGGACACGACTGAGCAACTAAGCAGATGTGCACGTGGAGAAGGAAATGGCTACCCACCCCAATATTCTTTCCTGGGACATCCCATGAACAGAGAAGCCTGGTGGGCTACAGTCCATAGGGTTGCAAGAATCGGACATGACTTAGCAACTAAATGACAAGGTACAAATGTTTTCAAGAGGATGTCCAAAGAAGCTAACTGTGGTGGATTTGGGGTAAGGAACAGGAGAGGTAGGATATGATAAGCCTTTAAGTGTTAGTCTCATACTTTCTGTTTATTTTTTACTAACTTGAGCCTTTATAAGCAATATTTTAAAACTACATAACTTAGCAGTAAAATTTTTCAGTATCATTCATCAGGGACACTGGGCCTAGGAGGTCTCAGTTCAGTTCAGTCACTCAGTCGTATCCGACTCTTTGTGACCCCATGAACCGCAGCATGCCAGGCCTCCCTGTCCCTCTGAGAGGTCTAGTCAGGTGGAAACTTGAAATGGGAAATCAATGAACCTGAGGAGGAAGAGAGGAGCGGATCACAAGGCACCAATCACTCTATTTCCTCATTACCAAACAGCTTTAAGACAAGTAGTAATCATTAGGGAAATGGCAGTTTGTGGTCCATGTTTCTCAAAATCAGAATCAACTTGGATACCATGTTAAAAATACACAGTTGTTGTTGTTGTCCAGTCTCTCAATCATGTCCAAATATTTGTGACCCCATGAACCGCAGCATGCCAGGCTTTCCTGTCCTTCACTATCTCACAGAGCATGCTCAAGCTCATGTCCATTGAGTCAATGATGCCATCCAACCATCTTGCCCTTGTTGTCCCCTTCTCCTCCTGCTTCAATCTTTCCTAGCAACAGGGTCTTTTCTAATGAATCTACCCTTCACAACAGCTGGCCAAAGTATTGGAGCTTCAACTTCAGCATCAGCCCTTCCAATGAATACTCAGGTTTGAGTTCCTTTAGGATTCATTGGTTTGATCTCCTTGCAATCCAAAGGACTCTCAAGAATCTTCTCCAACATGTCCGCTCAAAAGTACCAATTCTCACCATTCAGCCTTCTTTATTTTCCAAATATCACATGTACACATAACTATTGGAAAAGTCATAGCTTTGACTAGATGAAACTTTGTCAGCAAAGTAATCCCTGTTTTTATAATTTTTCATAGCTTTTCTTCCAAGGAGCAAGTGTTTTTTAACTTCATGACTGTAGTCACAATCTGCAGTGATTTTGGAGCAGAGGAAAATGAAGTCTGTCACTGTTTCCATTCTTTCCCCATCTATTTGCCATAAAGTGATGGGACCAGATGCTGTGATCTTCATTGCATCATGGCTGTCTGAGGAGGCCTTGCAAACAGCTGAGAAAATAAGAGAAGCAAAAGGCAAAGAAGAAAGGGAAAGATATACCCATGAATGCTGAGTTCCAAAAAACAACAGGGAGAGATAAGAAAGCCTTCCTAAATGAACAATGCAAAGAAACAAAGGAAAATGATAAAATGGGAAAGATGAGAGATCTCAACAAAATTAGAGATACGAGGGAACATTTCATGCAAAGATGGGTGCAATAAATGACAGAAATGGTATAGACCTAACAGTAGCACAAGATATTAAGAAGAGGCGGCAAGAATACACAGAAGAACTAAACAGAAAAAATCTTCATGACCCAAATAACCAAAATGGTATGATCACTCACCTAGAGCCACACATCGTGGAGTGTGAAGTCAAGCGGGCCTTGGAAAGCATCACTGAGAACAAAGCAGGTGGAGATGATGGAATTAAGGCTGAGCTATTTCAAATCCTTAAAGACGATGCTGTCAAAGTGCTGCACTCAATATGCCAGCAAATATGGAAAACTCAGCAGTGGCCACAGGACTGGAAAAGGTCAGTTTTCATTCCAATCCCAAGAAAGGCAATGCCAAAGAACGCTCAACCTGCCACACAATTGCACATATCTGACATGCTAGCAAAGTAATGCTCAAATTTCTCCAAGCAAGGCTTCAACAATACATGAACAATGAACTTCCAGATGTTCAAGCTAGATTTAGAAAAGACAGAGGGACCAGAGATCAAATTAGCACTTCCATTGGATCATAGAAAAGGCAAGAGAATTTTTTAAAAATTTACTTTTTCATCATTGACTATGCTTAAGCCTTTGACTGTGTGGAGCACAACAAACTGTGGAAAATTCTTCAAAAGATGGTAATTCCAGACCACCTTACCTGTCTCCTGAAACACCTGTACTCAGGTCAAGATGCAACAGTTAGAAATAGACATGGAATAATAGACTGCTTACAACTTGGGAAAGGAATACCTCAAGGCATCAGTGATTCACTAACCACTGAATCATTTTGATTCTCAAAAATGTTTGAGACCTGTATGGATTAATGACCTTGAATTATACCTGTTATTAAATTTCCAGATTGCTGGGTTTGTGGGCCTTGTGGAGTCTTTGTGAGCTATCCCCTCCAGATAGGGGTCTCTAATCCTTCCCAGGAGGAGGTGGGGGAGAATGGCAATTACAAGGACATCTTGATGGGAGTGGTCCCTGCTGAGGTTCATCATCTGGTTGTGGTCCCTGATGAGGTTGATCTTCTTGTGGAGGTGGTGTCTGCTGAGGTTCAACATCTAGGTTTTCACCACTAGCAGGGGATCCAAGTGGTGATGCTCTAGGTCCCTCAAGATTCTCTGAAACTGCTCAGAAAATCCCTGGTTTTGGTTCTCTACATGGCACAAGAATAGAAGAATTAAGTGATGGAAGACTCCCACCTCATTTTCATCTCTTACCAGAGATGACCTTATCAGATAGTCACTTTCTCCCAGGACCTGCTTCTTATCTGTCAACTTCCCTCTTACCTCAGCTTCATTTTGAAGTATTCAACCATATACTGGTGATATTGTAGTTCTTTGATCCTGAGACAAACATGTGTCTTCAATTTGGATGGAAAGACAGTGATGTATACATTAGAATATTCAGAGGATGCTTCCATAGACAGAAGAAAAGCAAAGGGATTGTCCATGTCAGTTATGTTGCCAGTTTTATTTGGGGTCACTGACATAACCTGAAAACTGTGACTCCAAGTCTCTCCAGTTGAGTGCATATGTGGAACCCTGCTACGCTCAGACCAAGCAATAATAAGAGAGAGAGGAAGATAAAGTGATGGCTCACACAGGCGTCACTAAATAACTGTGGGCAATTTTAATTCAGTACAGGGACTAAGTTGTTTAGAGAAACATAAAGAAAGGGACCTAAACTCCACTTTTTTGCTTTTTCCTTAAACCTTATATTTATACCAATGAATAGTGAGGAAGTAGAAAATAGTTGATATTTGGTTCTCAGGAATCATTTCTGCACAAAGGGAAAAGGCAACACACTCCTTGTTATCCAAGATAGAAATCTCTGCTAGTAAAGTTTGGCCCTGCTCATAGCCCTGCGATCAAGGTTGGGTGAAGGATTATCTTTACCTTTAGGAGCTCTAACATGAATCAGTTTATGACAAGACAGTGATGCTAGTAAGATGTCAGAAGAATGAAAAGTTTTAACTCAAAGAAAAGGGGGGTTGATTTGATTGAGGATTAATTATTTTATAATTGCACAATTGAAAACCCTTCATTGTTGTCTTCTAGGCAAAGAAGTGGAAGTTGGAGAAGAGAGTTCTTTCTAAATCCTTCGGGGCTCACAACCGTTCTACAGGAAAAGAGACATTTCCAGCCACAACTTGTATGTTCTCTAAGTTAACTTTTGAACCCCAATCTGTGATGCTGTTTCAAAGGGAGGAAGACATGCAGGGGTGGCAGAGCTGCTTGTTTTGAGGATCAGTCCTTGAGGATTCAGGTCTTTTGTCATGTGAATTTGATACCTAAAACCCTAATGCTAATTTAGGTTAAGTGCTGGGATATTCCAATGTCATATTGTAGTGTCCTTCTGTCCTCTTAATTCATGAAATACTTATATTAACACGGTTTCTTAAGGTTGCAGGACCAGAAGTAAACATGTGGATACAATCTTGCCCATACTGGGCACAGCACATAGAAATATTCAATGTGGGTGGGAGTAAAATGAGAGCACTGGGCCCTGGAATCTCTGTATCTCCATGTAGAGAGAAAAGGAGTCTCTCTCTCCGAGAAAGCTCTGAATGGGCTTCACTTCCTCCATCCATCTAGCATTCCCTAGCAAAGCCACTGTCATCCACTGCCTACCTCAGTTACCATAGCATCTTCATGAGGGAATTTCTCTGTTCCAGTCTTGTCTTTTTATAATTCATCCTTCATTACAGTCAGAGTGATTTTTCTAAAAACACAGATTTTACTTTGTCATTCCTCTGCTTAAAGTTCTGTATCAGGCTCAAATAGCACTTGAAATAAAATGTGAGGCCTTGGCACCAGTGACGATGTAAAGGGCCTTGTCCTTGTCTTAAGAACTTTGAAGTTCATCTTTCCTTTCATATATGTCTCCTCTTTACCAGCTTCCTCACTGCAGTGTGATCTTTCAAGTCTGAAGCAGTGTCTCAGCACTCTCCCCCTTTATTCTTACCAGAAACTGGGCCTTGATCTGAGCTCAGGACCAGCAAGGCCACGGAGTAGCATCTTGGAGGAAGCTCTGGAATGCTGTCAACTCAGTGCTGGGAGAAACCAGACAGCTTCCTTAATAAAGGTGACCAGAAAAGTGATATCTTTGAGTTCTATACTGAGAAGTCCTTGTCACTGGACAGACATGGTCATAGTTGGGACTTAGCCCCGCAGAATGGAATGGGTTGGCTGTGCCTAGTGTCTTGTTTTTAAAAGGTGCAACATGCAACAAGGGAGAGTTTTATAAAATCAATTTCCAAGCAGTCACAACTGATACTAGAATTCTTCTTTCATGTATGATTTTCCGTCTGTTCCTTGAGACTCTTTCTCTGTCATGCCTATGTGTTCATGTGTTTATGTGTGTGTGTTCACAGTGATCCTATAACCCAATGTGAAGTTTGTCAATATCTTTGTCCATTATTATGACTGAACTCCGTCATTCATGGTTTTTGGGTACCTATATATATGATATGTAGCAGAACATTTTGATTATGTAGAGATTATCGTGGTTTACCTTTGAAGTGTGAGTGGAGAACCCATGCCTGTGTACACATGGAAGGCAGAAGTTTGACCCTCAGTCAACTCAGACCCTCAGAGGTCATCTACGATTTTTTGGTTCTATTAGGGAAGCTTGTCCTTGTTGAACAAAGATGGCCTAAGACTTTCTATCATTATTATTATTTTGGGGAGTTATAAAATTTAGAAAAACAAAGGGATACACAGAATTCACCGTCAGATATCTAGGACAGAAAAAGACGAATATAGTTCCTTGAATAGATCATCTTATTTTATGTGTCTAAGACTTCTTCCATGCCCTTTCCCTTTTCTGAAATTTCCCATAAAATTCTGTTTGATTTTATTTCTTCTAGGAAATATTTTTACCACCCCCCTAACCCTGGCTGCCACTGGCAATTTAGTGACCACAATGATGCATTCCAAATAAGACACTCTGATACTCTCTTCATATATACAGTGGAATATTACTCAACCATTAAAAGTTATAAAATAATGCCATTGACAGTAACATGGATGGACCAAGAGAGTGTCATAAGTGAAGTAAGCCAGAGAAGGGGAAATATTATATGATAGTATTTAATAATAATAATAAGGGGAAATACCCTTAGGTGTGATCTAAAAAAAAATGACAAAATGAACTTACAAAACAGAGAGACTCACAGGCTGAGTTCCCTCACTGTCCACCTGAAACCACCATGACATTGTTCATCAGCTAAGCCCAGTTTAAAATAGGAAGTTTAATGTTTGCGGGGAAAGAGGCCTCAATCGCATTGCCTTGATGTTCTATTTTCTATCAGCTTTCCATCAGTTACAACATGTTACAAAATGTTTTCTCAGATTGTCATTTAGCAAAGGGAATTTTCTGTAGAATATTTTGGATGCTCATTTCTCACCATTCTCTGTCTAAAACTTATTTGTTGTTATTTTCTTGGCTTAAGTAATCCTGTGTGTTTTTTTTTTTTTTTTTTTTTAACTTTTGTATGTGGTAGTTTTGCTATGAAATTTCAGGGAATATTTATCTGACCACTTTTAGGGCCTATGCTATAATTCACTGGTTTTGTTGACTTTAACTTTAAAAAATTTCTTCAAGGTATGTGTTTCCAAATTCTTATTTTACCTGCATTGCAATTTTCAGGTGCTTGTTATACTGTTATATTTAGTAGTTGTCTACTCATCCTTTTATTTGATGGTTGAAATAGTTAATATCATCATCTGGAATTTATTTCAGAACTAGAACAGGGTTTATGTAATTGTTCAGCTTTTGAGCAGTATTGATGGTAATTTTTGCCAAGATCATGCCATATGGGTCCCATCACTTCATGGCAGATAGAAGGGGGAAAGTATAAACTATGACAGATTTTATTTTCTTGGACTCCAGAATCACTGCACACAGTGGCTGCAGCCATTAAATTAAAAGACACCTTTCCTTGGAAAGAAAGCTATGATAAACATAGTGTATTAAAAAGCAGAAACAATATTTCAAAGGAACAGCATGTATACTATCTATGGTGAAACAGATCACCAGCCCAGGTGGGATGCATGAGACAAGTGCTCGGGCCTGGTGCACTGGGAAGACCCAGAGGAATCGGGTGGAGAGGGAGGTGGGAGGGGGGATCGGGATGGGGAATACATGTAAATCCATGGCTGATTCATATCAATGTATGACAAAACCCACTGGAAAAAAAATAATAATAATAAAAAAATAAAAAATAATAAAAAAAAAAAGCAGAAACATCATTTTGCTGACAAAGTCTGCATAGTCAGTGCTGTGGCTATTCCAGTAGTCATATAACGATGTGAGCGTTGGACCATAAAGAAGACTGAGCAACAAAGAACTGATGTTTTCAAATTGTGGTGCTGGAAAAGACTCTTGAGTCTCCCTTGGACTGCAAGGAGATCAAATAAGTCAATCTGAAAGGAAATCAACCCTGAATATTCATTGAAAGGACTGATGCTGAAGCTGGAGCTCCAATACTTTGTCCACCTGATACACAGAGCCAACTCATTGGAAGAGACCCTGATGCTGAGGAAGATTGAGTGCAGGAGGAAAAGGGGTGACAAAAGGTGAGATGGTTAGATGGCATCATCGACTCAACAGACATGAATTTGAGCAAACTCTGGGAAACAGTGAAGGACAGAGGAGCCTGGTGTGCTACAATCCATGAAGATTCAGAGAGTCAGACAAGACCTAGAGACTGAAAAACAACAACGAAGTAGTAACTTCAGAATGATGTTCTTGAGTTCTCACAAGGAGAGTCACAGAGCCGGAAGTCCTGAAGGCAGTGTCCTTGACCGATGTGAATGAGTGGGTCACTTGCTCTGTAAATGAGGTCTGGGCCTTTGTGAAAGGTTGCAGATAATATTGCAGGAAGGCTTTCTGATACAGTGAGTTTTTCTGTAGATAACTGTGCCTTTGCAGAGTGACTGGGCAGATTGGTTTCTTTTCCTGGCGTAATAATGGATATATTCCAGAAAGGGGCCTGTATCCACAGTTGGCAATTTGGGACACCTGCATGTCTATATGGTGAGGCAGAATGACTCCAGCTGGGCTTGGCAGGAGAGAGGGAGTAGTTGTAGGGATAAAAAGATCCCCTCTCGGTATTGGGAGCAATGTTTCTGGTTTCCTCAGACAATAATTTGGAAAGCAAACTGGAGACAAATGAGTCCTCACAAGGTGGCTTTTGGTAGACCTTCCAGAGACAGAGGAGAAGGGTCAGAGACAAGGAGAGGGAAGTGGCAGCAAACTGGAGTAGGGGCTGGGAAGAGGGCGGTCCTGCTGGAAGGCAGGCTTCCCTTTGGCTTGGTGAGGAAAATAACAAGTGGCTCTTCAAAATATCACCCACTTTGGAACCTTTCAATAACCTTCTCCAGTGTCAACCACGAAGGTGAGAGATTAGTGTGCTGTGACAGGAAAAATATCAGCCCTGAACTCACCAGTCAGAACAAAAACAGAGGAAATGGAAAAGCTGAAAGAGAAGGCTGTCCATCAGGAAGGGTCAGGAGGAAGCAAAGAGCATGACCACAGCAGCAGCTTAGGTACCTGAAAAGGAACAGAAGCTCTCAAGCAATGAACTTGCCTCCTCATACGGATGCTTAACTTGACATGTATCAAGGCGAATTCCTAATTTCCTTCCCTAAAACCTGCTCTCCTGCAATCTTTTCTCAGTTAAAAACAGCTGTTTCAGAAAAATTAAAAAATAAAAGGCAGCTGTTTCATCCATTTGTTTAAAAATTAACTGGGGATTCATTCTGGACAACTCTTCCCCCATACTTCCACATTAGCAAGTCCATTTGGCTGGACCATCAAAGCATACCCCAAATATGAGTCCATCCATAAGATCTACCACAGGAATCTGGTACAAGAGGTGTTTGTTCTCTCCTAGAGGAGTTAACAACCTTTCAGCTGGTCTCCGTAACATTCTTACCTTCCACCACATCCCATATCAGTTCTCCACTCAACAACTGGAATGACCTTGAAAAAATACAAATTAGATCATATCACTTTCTTGCTTAAGCACTCCCAGTTTTCCCCTTACAGGTGTAGTCAGGTATACATTTCATACCTTAACTTTCAACAGCCATATTGTCAGTGACAGAAAAAGAGGCTCCAAAAGGGGCACAATATGACCATTGTTCCATCTAATCCTCCAACTCTAGGAAGTCAAATTAACAGAAATTGACAGAATTACCCTTGGTTGTTTCACAAAACAAGTGCTGCATCTTTTTTTTATTTATTTATCTTTTATTGAAGGATACATGCTTTCCAGAATTTTGCTGTTTTCTGTCAAGCCTCAACATGAATCAGCCATAGATATACATATCCCCTCTTTTGAGCCTCCCTCCCATCTCCCTCCCCATCCCACCCCTCTATGTTGATACAGAGCCCCTGTTTGAGTTTCCTGAACCATATAGCAAATTCCCGTTGGCTATCTATTTTACACATGGTAATCTAACTTTCCATGTTACTCTTTCCACACATCTCACTCTCTCCTCCCCTTTCCCCATGTCCATAAGTCTTTTCTGTATATATGTTTCTCCATTGCTGTCCTGCAAATAAATTCTTCAGTACCAGTTTTCTAGATTCCATAGATATGTTTTAGAATACAATATTATCTTTCTCTTTCTGACTTACTTCACTCTGTATAATAGGTTCTAGGTTCATTCAGCTCATTAAAATGACTCAAAGACATTCCTTTTTATGGCTGGGTAGTATTCCATTGTCTACATGTACCACTACTTCTTTATCCATTCATCTGTCGATGGACATCTAGGTTGCTTCCATGTTCTAGCTATTGCAAATAGTGCTGCACTGAACAGTTGAATACTTGTGTCTTTTTCAATTTTGGTTTCCTCTGGGCATTTGCCTAGGAGTGGGATTGCTAGATCATAAGGTGGTTTTATTCCTAGTGTTTTAAGGACTCTCCATACCATCTTCCATGGTGGCTGTATCCATTTACATTCCCACCAACAGTGCAAGAGCGTTTCCTTTTGTCCACACCAGCATTTATTGTTTGTAGACTTTTTGATGATGGCCATTCTGACTGGTGTGTAGTGATATCAGGTTTTGGTTTTGGTGTGCATTTCTCTAGTAATGAGCAATGTTGAGCATCTTTTCATGTGTTTGTTAGCCATCTGTATGTCTTCCTTGGGAGAAACATCTGTTTAGGTCTTTTTCCCACTTTTTGATTGGGTTGTTTGTTTTTCTGGTTTGAGTTGTATGAGCTGCTTGTATATTTTGGAAATTAATCCTTGGTCAGTTGTTTCATTTCCTATTATTTCCTCCTATTCTGAGGGTTGCCCTTTCACCTTGCTTAGAGTTTCCTTTGCTGTGCAAATGCTTTTAAGTTTAATTAGGTCCCACTTGTTTACATTTGTTTTTATTTCCGTTACTCTAGGAGGTGGGACATAGAGGATCTTGCTGTGATTTATGTCATCAAGTGTTCTATGCTTTCTGCTAAAAGTTTTATAGTTTATGTCTTACATTTAGGTCTTTAATCCATTTTGAATTTGTCTTTGTGTATGGTTTTAGGAAGTGTTCTAATTTCATTGCTGAACATGTAGCTGTCCAGATTTCCCACTCCATTTATTGAAGAGGCTGTCTTTGCCCCATATTGCTCCATATTCTTGCCTCCTTTGTCAAAAATAAGGTTGCTGTGGGTGCATGGGTTTATTTCTGGGCTTTCTATCTTGTTCCATTGGTCTACATTTCTGTTTTTGTGCCAGTACCATACTGTCTTCATGACTGTAGCTTTGTAGTATAATCTGAAGTCAGGAAGGTTACTTCCTCCAGCTCCTTTCTTCTTTCTCAAGACTGCTTCGGCTACTTGGAGTCTTTTGTGTTTCCATAAGAATTGTGAAATTTTTGTTCTACTTCTGTGGAAAACGTCATTGGCAATTTGTCAGGGATCACATTGAATCTGTAGGTTGCATTTTGTACTATAATCATTTTCATTTTCAGAATATTGCTTCTTCCTACCCAGGAACATGGAATATCTCATCTATTTATGTCTTCTGTGATTCTTTCACTAGTGTCTCAAAATTTTCTATGTATAGTTCTTTTGTCTCTTTAGGTAAGTTTCTTCCTAGACATTTAATTATTTTGGTGCCATGGTGAAATCGGATTGATTCCTTAATTGCTCTTTCTGATTTTTATTGTGAGTATATAGAAATGCAAGTGATTTTGGTGTATTGATTTTGTATCATGAAACTTTTCTAAATTCACTGATTAGCTCTTATAATTTTTGGTACTATCTTTAGGGTTTTCAATGTACAGTATCATGTCATCTTCAAACAGTGAGAGCTTTACATCTGCTTTGCTGATCTGGATACTTTTTATCTCCTTTTCTTCTCTGACTGCTGTAGCTAGGACTTCCAGAACTCTGTTGAATAATAGTCATGAAAGTGGACATGCTTTCAGTATCTGGTGGCCCGAAAAGGCTGAGGGTCAGACATCTACCATTCATGTGTGCCCATGGATGTTATCCACATATATTTCATAAATAAACTGAAATGATCTCAATTATCAAAATGATTTGCCATGCATCATATACATAGGTAAAAAAATACCATGAATGATGTAGTTTGTGCCACATGAAGGCCAGAGATCACAGTTAAAACACACACAAATGACAAGGGGAAGGACAAAGAAATGCATTCACCAAAAAGACTGACTATCGGATGGCGACAGAGCAGTTCTAATATCTGTGCTGAATGCTTGGACATTCTCCCTCAAAAGCTTTGCCCACGTCACATGTTGTACCTTTTACAAACGACACACTAATATCATTCTATCCACTCCATCCTCCTGGGATAAGTCCCAACTATAACTGTGTCTATCTGATGACAAGATCTGCCCAGTATAGAACTCAAGGATACCATTGTTCTGAACCCCTTCATAAAGGCAGCTGCCCGGTTCCTCCCAGGACAGAGCTGAGAGCAAATCGAGAGCTTCTTCCAAGATGCTGCTGATCCTGCTCTCAGTGGCCTTGCTGGCCCTGAGCTCAGCTCAAGACCTGGTTTCTGGTAAGAATAAAGTTGGGGGGAAAGGGTGCTGAGACTCTGCTTGGGGCTTGGAGGATCACACTGACTGCAGTGAGGAAGCTTGTAAAGAGGAGACATAAGTGAGAGATGTGGCTGCAGGCTGCTTAAGACAAGAGGAAGGTCCTTCACCTCCTCTGTGATGTGAAGGCCTCAAACTTAGTACAACTGGAAACCAGCACAGAATTTTTAAGCAGAGGAATGATAAATTAAGACTTATCTCTGTGCTATGAAAGGTATGTTACGAAAAGGCAAGACTGGCACAGACAAGTTCCCTCATGAAGATGCTATGATAATCAAAGGAGGCAGTGGATGAAGGTGGCCTTGCTAGGCGATGCCTGATGGACAGAGGAGGTGAAGCCCATTCAGAGCTATTTCAGGGACAGAGACAAGAGTAATAAATCTCTCTGTGTCTACCTAGAGATATGGAGATTCCAGGGCACAGTGGTCCCATTCTACTCTACCCATGGTTAATATTTCAGAATGTTTGCCCAATATAGGCAGGATTATATCCACGTCTTTACTCCTGGTTCTTTTACCCTGAGAAACCATGTTAATATAAGTAATAAGTTAATATAAGTATTTACATTATTATTATTTCTATAATATTATTTATATTTTTATGAAATTATTCTATATTTTATATTATACATTATATAAAATTTATTATATATTTATATATTATAATGTATTATATTACTATAATATTATATATTATATAAATTTATATAAAATTATTATTTTTATATTAAGTTAATATAAGTATTTCATGAATTAAAAGGGCAAAAGGACACTAAAACTTCACACTGAAATATTCCAGCATTTAACTTAAATTAGCACGAGAGTTGAAGGATCCTAGGAAGGACAAAATGGCCTCTCCTCTTTTGAGTTTCTGGTTGATTCTCAACACAGAAACAGGCCACCATGCTTTCATGTCTTCCTCCTTTTGCAACAGCATCAAGATGGCAGTCAAAAAGTTGTAATATCTTAGAGTATATACAGAGTGTGTCCCTTTTCCTGTAGAACATTGTGAGCCCTGAAGGATATAGGTTCATCTTCTGCTTCTTTTCCTAGAAGGCAACAGTGAAGAGTCTCTGAGCACCGTATTAGGTAAGTCGCAATTAATCCTCCATCATCTTTCTTTCTTTCATTAACAAATTTTCAGTTCTCTGGTGTCCTGTTATCATCATTATCTTATGAATAGTTATCATCAGTGCTAGAAACACTAAAGACAAAGGCCATCCTTTCTAACCTTGGTCTTAGGGACCATGAGCAAGGCCATAACATGAATAACATGAGGTCTAGCCTGGATGACACTGGATATGCTGCCTGCTTCCTCAGGCCATAAACGATGGTTGAGAGATGACAACGAAGGGAAGGAGTCACGTTTCTGACTCCTGCAGCCTACTGAGAGCCAATCACTCAACTATTGCTTTCTTCCTCAGTATTCTCTTTCAATATGTCATTTAGAAAACCTGCAAAGAAGCTAGGTCTGGTTCATTTTTGCTCTCGTTTTCTGCTCAGATATGTCACAGTACCTAATTAAAATTTGTGACTCCTGTTGGGCCATCATGTTGTCTCTCTCTCCCATTCCCTCTCTCTCTCTGTCCCACTACTGCTCCACACAGTTTCAGACCCAGAGGGTTCCACATATACTCTCAACAGGCCATAGGTGGAGTCATAGTGGGCAGGTTATGTCAATGAGCAAAAATATAACTGGCAAACATAACTAACATGATTAATCCTTTTGCTTTACTTCTATCCTTGGAGACATCCTCTGGTGAGTCTAAGCTATCCAGCACCTTCTTTTACCAAATTGAAGTCACTCTTTTGCTCAAGAGGAAAGAACTAAGACTCAGTTTCATTAGTATGTGGGTACTGCAAAAAGTGTTTAGGAAGGAAGCTAGTAGTTGAGAGGAGTACTGCAGAAAGAAGTGAGTAGGAAGGAAGCCAGTACTTGAGAGTCAGTTCTGGAGGAAGAAACTGTCCAAAAAGTTTATCAGAGATCAAAATGAGAGCAGAGCCTTCCATCACCTACTGCCTCTCTCTTTAAACAAACTCAAATTCAAACTCAGATGACTTCCCCAAACCACATCATGGAGGACCTGGAGGGCCACCACCTAGACCCCCCCCTGATGATGAAGGCAAAGGTGAGGAACCTCCACCAGGGACACCTCCACCAGGACCACCTCCATCAGCACCACCTCCACCAGGACCACCTGCATCAGGACCACCTCAACAGGGCCACATCCGCCAGGGCCACCCCCACCAGGACCACCTCCACCAGGGCCACCCCCACCAGGACCACCTGCGTCAGCACCACCTCCACCAGGACCACCCCCACCAGGACCACCTGCATCAGCACCACCTCCACCAGGACCACCTCCACCAGAACCACCTGCGTCAGCACCACCTCCACCAGGGCCACTCCCACCAGAGGAGCAACCCCAACAGAGTCCCGACGAAGACTCACCATCCGAGTAATCTGAAAGTCATTGACAGGTATGACTCCAGCTCACTCTCCATCAAGGGCCCTAGCCCTAGATGTCTCACACTTTAGTGAGTCACTGAATCAACAGAAAATATGTGAAAATTGCATAGTCCTGGACCCAAGTTCTAAAGGTGTCTATTCAGATAGTCTGAAATAAGGTAGCAAAACCTTATTATCATTACGAGCTATCCAAGATGATTCCTTTTGAGAAACAAGGATCATACATTGCTTTATTCCCGATGACCACCTGTCCTAAAGTGGGTTGGTGATGAGGAAGTACAGCATGTTCTCCCTTGTCCTTTTCTCTCCTCCTTCTCCAGCTCAATGACCTCTCTTCTCAGATTAGAATCTGACCAGGTCTCTCAGGTCCATGGCCCCTACTAAATGATACTTTAAGTTTAGGCTGCTAAATTTATCTAGCTAAAATATTTCCTTTTCAATTAGTATATGGTCAAGGTAAAAAAATAACTGAACAGAAAGGTATGAGGCTAACTCTTAAAGCCATCCACATCCTACCTTCCCACTTCCTTTCCCAAAGGCCACCACAGTTAACTCTTGAACATCCTCTTGGAAACACTTACGCCCTTAAACATAATTGTATTTTTTATCCACAAATGATGTCATATTTTTGTGGATTTATAGGTTGCTTATTTCCAATAACATAGTTTTTAAAAATATCTGTAGCAGTTCATAGAGTTCTATGGGTCTGTTTAAGCCTCATTTGTTTGCTTTTTAAGTTCTGCTATTCCATTGTCTGGCTGTGCCATTATTTCTTTAACCAACCCTGTATCAATGAACATTTAGGCCAATTCCAGTTGTTCACTGGAAAAATGGGTAGCAGTAACCATCTTTGTAAATATATATTTGAAGACTTTAAATAGCAACCCAGAGATAAACAACCTAAGAACAACCTTTTATATTGCAAGCAACAATTTAGAGCACATTTTCTATTAGGTGCATAAAAATGACATTAAAAGAAATTTGGAAGGAAACAGGAGAGGGAAGAAGAGAAGGGGAATGTGGGCTCTTAGCTACCTCCCTTTACTGTTATCTGTAAGGATTAGAAACCACCTGCCCACCTTGTAAGAACTTTCTCTTTTGCTTTTCAGAGCATGAGTATGAAGATACCAGTCCTTCAGAAAGCCATGACATTGGAAGAAGGCAGTCTGTCTTCAGTTCACCAATAAAATAATCAGCATCCAGTTTCTAAGTGTCACGTCTCATTCTGGGTGTTTGTGAGTCTGAAATAAGAGGGCCATGAACATCCAAGATCAGTTCTCACTGATGCTTCCAGCAGCCTTCCTCCTGGATTGTCTTCTTAGAGGACATGGTCTCTTTGTTCTTTGCTTGGGGACCAGAATGTGTATTTCCTTTCTACCTCCTGTTGCCTCCCCCTTCCACCTGACACCTTTATTCAGAAGCCAGGTGCCTCTCCTGTCCTTCCCTCATTTCTATAAGCACTAATGCAATGTTTTTATTATTTTCACACCTTTCTAACAATTTTAGGGAAATAAAGAAAATATTGCAAATGTGAAGAAGTGGCAAGAGCTGAGGGAATCCTTAAAATTTCCAAAAGAATTGATCCTGGTTTCTAGGGAAATAAATGTGATTCTAGGTCCCTATTCCCTCAAGCCCATTACCACATCCCCCTCTTTTAAATCATTTCTCAGTTATCTTTCTAAATCTCCCACCTTTCTACAACAAAATGTGAGTCAGTTTCATAGAGGAGATAACATGTTGTTTCTAAAAAACAAGGAAAATGTGGGGTTCTTCAGACATGAGTTTATCTTATCTGCTTTTATTAGCTCTGGACTTTTAGAAAGCTACTTCAATTCACAGAGCTTAGTTTCCCTATCCATATAGTGAGGATCATATTAACACCTATCCTACGGCACAAAGAATAGCAAATACCATACATAAATTCTAGCAGAGGAACTTTCCTGGTTGTCCAGTGGCTAAAACTTTAATCTCCGAATGCAGGGGACCTGGTTCGATCTGTGGTCAGAAAACTAGATCCCACATGCAGCAACTATAGATCTCCATACTGCAACTAAGACACAGCACAGCACAGCACAGACAAATAAACAAAAATAAATACTCCTTTTCAACACTGGCAAAGATTGCCTTCACCACTTCCTAATAATTATTATAGGGGAAGCTAGTACATGAGAAATTGTAAGAAATTAAATATTTCCCAATTTAAACTGTTCATATTGCGTTCTCAGAAGGTCAAATTACAATATTTTCTGACAACGCCTCTTCCAAATTCAAAAAACAATGAAAAATGCTTTGCTTTCTGGTAGCATTTTCTGGTGTCTTTTCATCTGTGTGATACTATTTTTGATACTGACACTGTCACGGTACGTGAACAACTTCCACTCACTTCCATTTCTTGCAAAGTTGGAAAATATTCCTGGGTTAAAAGACACGCTTACAGTGACCGTTAACAAAATCAATATTTAAAAAGAAACCCGACATTAAGGTTGTTGAGATCAAGTGAAAAAAAAGAATGTTTTTATTCCATCAAAGGCTCCCCTACCTTGAAATTACATGGAATGAGAATTAGTCTAGGATGGAAAGAAGCCCATTCATGAGCATCTCTGGCAAAGACTGACAAATCTTATGCACTAGAAAGAGGGGATCTCAGGAACATTCCTTCAGAACAATATTCATCCTAAATCCAGATCTAGTCACTATAGTTCTCTGAATGGATGCTGAGTATGATTTTATTTTCTTACCTACAAGTTCAGACTATTATGTTAAACAGAAGTTAACTGAAAGAACTATTTTACTTAAACTGCTTCCTGAGTTATTCATTTTTAAATATAATATAGAGCTTCTCACAGTGGATTGTAGCTTCGGACTATATTTCTGATTCTGATTTTGGCATCTACCGAAAGTAATAGAACCTTAAGCTTTCTGTCAGCAAAATGATAAATACGTTCTCTATTTTCAATAAAATAGAATGCATTTTATCATTTCACTTACATTGAACAAGTCTTTTTTGCCATATTTAGAAAAAAAAATTGTCAAAAATAATACTCCCCTCCTCCCCAAAACACACACACTGGTGTAAGGTATTGTCAGAGGTTGCGGTATGGGCACCAGTGATCACAGCAGGCCTTGGAGGTTTGGCAGCACTGGGATCTAGTACCACAAGACTCCCTCCTGGACCACTCAGTTCAGTTCAGTCACTCAGTCGCATCTGACTCTCTGCGACCCCATGAATTGCAGCACGCCAGGCCTGCCTGTCCATCACCAACTCCCAGAGTTTGCTCAAACTCATGCCCATCGAGTCAGTGATGCCATCCAGCCATCTCATCCACTGTGGCCCCTCCTCCTCCTGCCCCCAATCCTTCCCAGCATCAGGGTCTTTGCATGAGTCAACTCTTTGCATGAGGTGGACAAAGTACTGGAGTTTCAGCTTCAGCATCAGTCCTTCCAATGAACACCCAGGACTGATCTCCTTTAGGATGGACCGGTTGGATCTCCTTGCAGTCCAAGGGACTCTCAAGAGTCTTCTCCAACACCACAGTTCAAAAGCATCAATTTTTCGGTGCTCAGCTTTCTTCACAGTCCAACTCTCACATCTATACATGACCACTGGAGAAAACCATAGCCTTGACCAGACGGACCTTTGTTGGCAAAGTAATGTCTCTGTTTTTTAATATGCTATCTAGGTTGGTCGTAACTTTCCTTCCAAGGAGTAAGCCTCTTTTAATTTCTGGCTGCAGTCACCATCTGCAGTGATTTTGCAGCCCCAAAAAATAAAGTCTGACACTGTTTCCACTGTCTCCACATCTATTTCCCATGAGGTGATGGGACCAGATGCCATGATCTTAGTTTTCTGAATATTAAGCTTTAAGCCAACTTTTTCACTCTCCTCTTTCACTTTCATCAACAGGCTTTTTAGTTCCTCTTCACTCTCTACCATACAGGTGGTCTCATCTGCATATCTGAGGTTACTGATATTTCTCCCAGCAATCTTTATTCCAGCTTGTGCTTCCTCCAGCCCAGTGTTTCTCAGGATGTACTCTGCATATAAGTTAAATAAGCAGGGTGACAACATACAGCCTTGACGTACTGCTTTTCCTATTTGGAAGCAGTCTGTTGTTCCATGTCCAGTTCTAACTGTTGTTTCCTGACCTGCATACAGGTTTCTCGAGAGGCAGGTAAGGTGGTCTGGTACTCCCATCTCTTTAAGACTTTTCCACAGTTTGTTGTGATCCACACAGTCAAAGGCTTTGGCATAGTCAATAAAGCAGAAATAGATGTTTTTCTGGAACTCTCTTCCTTTTTCAATGATCCAGCAGATATTGGCAATTTGATCTCTGGTTCCTCTGCCTTTTCTAAAACCAGCTTGAACATCTGGAAGTTCTCAGTTCATGTATTGCTAAAGCCTAGCTTGGAGAATTTTGAGCATTACTTTACTAGCGTGTGAGATGAGTGCAATTGTGCGGTAGTTGGAGCATTCTTTCGGATTGCCTTTCTTTGGGGTTGGAATGAAAACTGACCTTTTCCAGTCCTGTGGCCACTGCTGAGTCTTCCAAATTTGCTGGCATATTGAGTGCAGCACTTTCACAGCATCATCTTTCAGGATTTGAAGTAGGTCAACTGGAATTCCATCACATCCACTGGCTTTATTCGTAGTGATGCTTTCTAAGGTCCACTTGACTTTACATTCCAGGATGCCTGGCTCTAGGTCAGTGATCACACCATTGTGATTATCTGGTTCGTGAAGATCTTTTTTGTACAGTTCTTCTGTGTATTCTTGCCACCTCTTCTTAATATCTTCTGCTTCTGTTAGGTCCATACCATTTCTGTCCTTTATCGAACCCATCTTTGCCTGAAATGTTCCCTTGATATATCTTATTTTCTTGAAGAGATCTCTAGTCTTTCCCATTCTGTTGTTTTCCTCTATTTCTTTGCATTGATCCCTGAGGAAGGCTTTCTTATCTCTTCTGGCTATTCTTTGGAACTCTGCATTCAAATGAGAATATCTTTCCTTTTCTCCTTTGCTTTTCACTTCTCTTTTCACAGCTATTTGTAAGGCCTCCTCACATAACCATTTTGCCTTTTTGCATTTCTTTTCCATGGGGATGGTCTTGATCCCTGTCTCCTGTACAATGTCATGAACCTCCGTCCATAGTTCATCAGGCTCGCTGACTATCAGATCTAGTCCCTCAAATCTATTTCTCACTTCCACTGTATAGTCATAAGGGATTTGATTTAGGTCATACCTGAATGGTCTAGTGGTTTTCCCTACTTTCTTCGATTTCAGTCTGAATTTGGCAATAAGGAGTTCATGATCTGAGCCACAGTCAGCTCCCTGTGGACCACTAGAGGAGGCTTAATCACCAAGACCCCTTGCTGCCCCACCCTTAGTCCTCCTTTCAGTCCCACAGAGGCACTTCAAGTGATGCCAGTTTGCAGCTGGACTGGGATTCTGCAGTGTGGGTCTCAGTAGGCCAGCGTGCACCTTTGCAGTCAAGGCCAGGAAAAAGCTGCACTGCCTCAGGCTCATCTGTCTGCAGAAGAGGTGCAGGACTCTGAAACTATGAGGAATCTGCTTCGCATCACCCCCACCCTCACCATTGGTGGGTCCTCACGAAACAGGCTCTGGGACTGCCAGCAGATAGTCAGGGTTTGAGAGGACCCAGACCGGCCCACACTCTGAGGAAAGGGTAGGAGACTGAGGGCAGGTGGGGGTCCGCAGTCCACCTTTCACACACCACCTCCAGGTGGGAAGGAGAGGCCAGGGACCCAAGGACAGAAGGAGAGCCACCTGCTTCCCCAGATATCCATCACTGCTGTGCGGGGGCCTAGGCCCAGCCCAGAGGGTGCGATGTCACCACATCCAGCACTTCTGCAAGTCTTAATAAGACCTTTGTCAATTGTGTATGTTCTACCCAGCACTGACTTTCAGGTAGTGTTCCTACTGAAAAATGGCGTAAAGCAGACAGAACCAATTTAATCCAGGTTAGAAGAAAATAACATGGAATGTCACCTTTCTCAGCCCCAGACAGCCTCCAGCCATGGACTTAACACCTCTGTGTTAAAAAGAGGTGACAGAAAAAGAGGCTCCAATAAGGGCTGAATGTGATTCTTATTTCAGCCAGTCTTCCAGCCTTGGGAATTCAAATTTAGAGGTTGTGACAGGACCTTCAATTGTTTCACAAACTATGTGCTGCTCTCTTATTGAGGGAACTTCAAAACTCCACTTTAAAAATGTTTCAGATGTGTTCCACTTTAAGTACCTTTTTTTCCACCAAGATTGTTTTAGTTCCAAAGGCAAGAAACCCATCTAATTGGCTCTTCTGGAAAAGAAAAAATGGAATATGGAAATAAAAAGGACATCAAAGGTGAGTGGATTCAAAGGCTCAATATTTTTAAAAGGCTTTAGTAAATCAGTCTTCCCATACAAATGACTAACAAATACATGAAAAGATGCTCAACATCACTCATTATCAGACAAATGCAAATCAAAACCAAAATAGGTACCATCTCATGCCAGTCAGAATGGCTGTATCAAAAAGTCTACAAACAATAAATGCTGGAGAGGATGTGGAGAAAAAGGAACCCTCTTACACTGTTGGTGGGAATGAAAACTAGTACAGCCACTATGGAGAACAGTGTGGAGATTCCTTAAAAAAACTAGAAATAGAACTGCCATATGACCCAGCAATCCCACTGCTGGGCATACACACCAAGGAAGCCAGAATTGAAACAGACACGTGTACCCCAATGTTCATCACAGCACTGTTTACAATAGCCAGGATATGGAAGCAACCTAGATGTCCATCAGCAGATGAATGGATAAGAAAGCTGTGGTACATATACACCATGGAATATTACTCAGCCATTAAAAAGAATGTATTTGAATCAGTTCTAATGAGGTGGGTGAAACTGCAGCCTATTATACAGAGCAAAGTAAGTCAGAAAGAAAAAGAGCAATACAGTATATCAATGCATATATTGGAATTTAGAAAGATGGTGACGATGACCCTATATGCGAGACAGCAATAGGGACACAGATGTAAAGAACAGACTGTTGGACTCTGTGGAAGAAGGCGAGGGTGGGGTGATTTGAGAGATTAGCATTAAAACATGTATATTATCATATGTGAAACAGATCCCCAGTCCAGGTTCGATGCATGAGGCAGGGTGCTCAGGGCTGGTGCACTGGGATGACCCTGAGGGATGGGATGGAGAGGGAGGTAGGAGGGAGGGTCAGGATGGAGAACACATGTACACCCATGGCTGATTCAAGTGAATGTATGCAAAAACCACCACAATATTATAAAGTAATTAGCCTCCAATTAAAATAAAAAATAATAATAATTAATCAGTCTTCCCAAGTGACATAACCTTCTCCACCAGACATATCAACAGCTGAGTGTCATTCTCTCTTTGGCCCAGTCACTTCATTTTTGTGGAGCTATTGCTAATTGCCCCCCCCCCCCGGCCTCCGCTGTCCCCCAATAGCATACTGGACACCTGCCAACCTAGGGGCCTTATCTTTCACTGTCATATCTTTTTGAGTTTTCATACTACTCATGAGGTTCTCCAGTCAAGAACACAGGAGCGGTTTGCCTTTTGCGTCTCAGGTGGACCACATTTTGTCAGAACTCTTCCCTATGACCCATCTGTCTTGGGTGTCCCTACATGGCATGGCTCAAACCTTCATTGAGTTATGCAAGCCCCTTTGCCACAACAAAGCTGTGATCCATGAAGGGGAAGCTCTGGATGAGTCTGCTAGTGAAAATAAACTCCAATGCAGTAAAGAATAATACTGATAGAAACTTGGAATGTTATGTCCATAAATCAAGGTAAATTGGACATTGTCAAGAAAGAGATGGCAAGACAGAACACAGACATCTTAGGAATCAGTGAACTAAACTGGACAGCAATAGTGAAGTGAAGTGAATTCACTCAGTTCTGTCCAACTCTTTGTGACCCCATGGACTATAGCCCACCAGGATCCTCCATCCATGGAATTTTCCAGGCAAGAATACTGGAGTGGGCTGCCATTCCTTCTCCAGAGGATCTTCCAGACCCAGGGATCAAACCTGGGTCTCCCACATTGCAAACAGATGCTTTACCATCTGAGCCACCAAGGAAACTGGACAGGAATAGGTGAATTTAATTCAGATGCCTATTACATCTACTGCTACATTATATCCTGGTGGCTCAGCTAGTAAAGAATCCATCTACAATTCAGGAGATCTGGGTTCAGGCCCTGGGTTGGGGTGATCTCCTGGAGAAGGGATAGGCTTCTCTCTTTCACTCCAATATTCTGACCTGGAGAATTCCATCAACTGTGTATAGTGCATGGATTCACAAAGAGTCAGACACAACTAGGCAACTTTCACTTCACAGTATATGTACTGCTGTGGGCAAGAATCCCTTAGAAGAAACAGAGTGGCTCTCATAGTGAAAAAGAAGTCGGAAATGAAGTACTTCGGTGGAATGTTAAAAAGGACAGAATAATCTTTGTTCGTCTCCAAGGCAAACCATTCAACATCACAATAATCCAAGTCTTTGCCCCAACCAAAGAAGCTGAAGTTGACTAGCTCAATGAAGACCTATAATACTTTCTAGAACTAACACAAAAAGAAAATGTCCTTTTCATCATAGGGGTTGGGATGCAAAAGTGGGAAGTCAAGAGATACCCGGAATAACAGGCAGGTTTGGCCTTGGAGTGCAAAACGAAGCAGGGCAAAGGCCAACAGAGTTTTCTCAACAGAACCCACTGGTCACAGCAAACACCCTCTTCCAACAACACAAGAGACAACTCTACACATATTCATCATCAAGTAGTCAATATCAAAGTCAGATTGACTATGTTCTTGGCAGCTGAAGATTGAGACCCTCTATACTGTCAGCAAAAACAAGACCAGGAGCTGACTGTGGCTCAGATCATGAACTCCTTATTGCAAATTTCAGGCTAAACTTGAAGAAAGAAGTGGCAGGATTTAATCTAAATCAAATCCCATATGATTATGCAGTGGAAATGACAATTAGATTCAAGGCATTTGGTCTGATAGATAAAGTGCCAGAAGAACTGTGGACAGAGGTACATAACATTGTATATGAGGCAATGACAGAAACCATGCTAAAGAAAGGCTTTACAATGAAAAAATATCCTGAACAAAGTTAAGGATACTCAAGGACTGATACAATATATAAAGAAAACAAACAATAAAACTACAAAATAACCAACATGAGTATGGATAAGTATGAAATCAGACCAGACACTCTGGCTGCTATAAGAGACTGCCAGGGTGATTCCCAAAGGTGCTTGGTTCCAGGTCATTGTATCAAGTCTACAGCTTTGTTCTGAAATTTATTGGATCAGCCAAGACGAGGCAGAAAGCCTAAGGGTGATAGTTCTGCTGGTGTCTGGGTATATGCTGCTTTATTTGTAGTCTTTTTGAAAACTCTGAGATGGATGGTAGCCTGTTCTTACGAGATGTGCGTGTCTTTAATCCACGTTGGCCTCTACACTCATACAGCCATCTCAGCCTGACATGTGTGTGCACTGCTGAAACCTGGAGGAAGCAGTAGATCATTCAGAAATTCTGATGCTCACTGTTCAGGCTCTTCATCCATAACCAGGAACACACTGGAGAGGCTGTCAGGGACTCCAGACACTGAACCTCCACTGTGCAGTGCTGGCCACTCCATGAGGTATTCTGATGGTCTTCCCTCTCTATTCTTAGAGAAGATTTGCCTGATATGACTTATTCAAATTCCTTGATTTATACACTACACCGCGCTACTTCTTTTATGAGATACAGGCAAGCTTGCTATAAAATGGTAGGGCATCTGGGGAGGGAAAAAATTGAGCAACAATTTAAAGACAGAAATGGAACATAGTGGGCTCAAAGAAATGGGGACCCAGAAACACATTCACTTTCTTAGCAAGGGGATCAATTATTTTGGAGTTTCATTTTTGTTTTCCTTTAATTTTTATTTTATATTGCAGTAGAGTTAGTTTCACTCTCCTCTTCTTTTTCACTCTCACTCTGTCACTGAAGAGAGTGAAAAAGCTGGTTTAAAACTCAACATTCAGAAAACTAAGATCACTGTATTTGGTACCATGAATTCATAGCAAATAGATGAGAGAACAATGGAAACAGTAAGAGACTTTATTTTGGGTGGCTCCAAAATCACTTCAGACGGTGTCTGCAACCATGAAATTAAAAGATGCTTCCTCCTTGGAAGAAAAGTTATGACCAAACTAGACAGCATATTAAAAAGCAGAGACATTAGTTGACTAACAAAAGTCTGTCTAGTCAAATCTCTGGTTTTTCCAGTAGTCATGTATGGATGTGAGTTGTACTGTAAAGAAAGCTGAGCACTGAAGAATTGATGCTTTTGAACTGTGGTATTGGAGAAGACTCTTGAGAGTCCCTTGCACTGCAAGGGAATCCAAACAGTCAATCCTAAAGGAAATCAGTCCTGAATATTCATGGAAAGGACTGATGCTGAAGCTGAAACTCCAATACTTTGGAAACCTGATGCGAAGAACAGACTCATTGGAGAAGACCCTGATGCTGGGAAACATTGAAGGCAGGAAGTAAAGGGGAAAACAAAGGATGAGATGGTTGGATGGCATCTCGAAGTGATGGACATGAGCTTGACTAGACTCCGGGAGATGGTGATGAACAGGGCAGCCTGGCGTGCTGCAGTCCATGGGGTCACAAAGAGTCAGACACCACTGAGCAACTGAACTGAACTGATAGTTGATTTACAAGGCTCTGTCACTTTCATGTCTACAGCAATGTTATTCACATATAAGCACACAAATGTCTATTCCTTTACGGATTCTTTTCTCATACATGTTATTGCAGATTATTGAATCAAGTTCCCTGTAGGTCCTTGTTGATTATCAATCTTCTATATTGTATATATAGTACTGTTTATATACTAATTTCAATGTCTGATTTATCCCTCCACTTCCAACTTTCCGTTTTGGTAACTACAACTTTGTTTTCTAAGTCAATACATCTATTTCTGTTTTGCAAATAAGTTCATTTATATCATTTTTAAAGTTCCACAAGTGATATCATATGATATTTGTCATTCTCCATCTGACTTACTCAGTATGATAATCGCTAGTTTCATCCCTCTTGCTGCAAATGGCATCTACTCTTTTTTATGCCTGAGTAATGTTCCACCAGTAGAGGTAGCACATCTTTATCCACTCATCTCTTAATGGACACTTAGCTTGTTTCCATTTCTTGGGTATTGTAAATAGTGCTGCAGTGAATTTTGGTGTGCATGTATATTTCTGAATTGTGATTTTCTCCAGATATAGGACTGCTGGATCATTTGGTAGCTTTGTTTTTAGTTTTATAAGGAACCTCTGCACTGTCATCCATAGTGGCCATACCAGTTTACATTCCTACCACTGGTGTTTAAATGTTCCCTTCTCTGCAAACCCTCTCCAGCATTTATTATTTGTAGACATTTTGATGAGAGCCATTAGGGCTAATGTGAGGTGATACCTCATTCTTGTTTTGCTTTGCATTTCTCCACTAATTAAAGATGTAGAGGTCAAACTTTAGAAGTATCCAGGCCTCCCCAGAGTGAGGTAGACTCTTGCTAGCCTCTCCAGCATTTACTGTTGGTATTTTAGGGATTTCCTCATTCTGCAACTTCTTCACATTTGCATTATTTTCTATGTTCACCATAATTACTAGAATCTCAGAAAAGCTGTGAAAAAACATTGCATTGTTGATATAGAATGCATGGAAGGAGAAAAACAATGGAGGTATGTCACCTGACAACTTGTTTGTGAATAAAGGTGTCAGAAGAACAGAGGAGGTAATAGCAGGTAGAAAAATAGAGATCTAGCCCTGTCCCCAAGTAAGGAACAAAAGGAAAATGTTTTCCAGGAAAGTGGCCACAGAGAAGGCCTGTTGGAAGCATCAGTGAAAAGGGGTCTTGGATGCTCCTATGCTGGGTTCATGGCCCTCAAATTTCAGATTCACCCAGAATGAGAAATGGCACTTAGAAACTGGATGCTGATATTTTACTGGTAGGTTGAAGATAAACTGACTTGCTTCAGTGTCCTGGCTTTCTGAAAGACTGGTATCTTCTTATTCATTTTCTGAAAAACAAAAAAGGAAGATCAGACAGGATTGGCAAGGGTTTTTTAATCCCTGCTATTCACTGGAGGGAAGTAGGTGAGAGCTCAACATTTCTCCTCTTCTTCCTCATTCCCCTCTTTCATTCGTAATTTCTTTATGGTTTATATGTACCTACAGATAACAGGTTCTAAATTCTTGCTTGTAAGATGAATAAAAAGATTCTTCTGAGATTGTCTCTTAACTATAGTGTTCAAATATGTATTTACAAGGATGGTACCTACAATATACCCTATAATAACACAAAAGAAAAACCAGCTTATATGTTCATTCATGAAGGCTGGTTAATCATGGCATAGCCAGACACTGGATATATACAATGGTAAAAACAAAACAACAACAAAAATAAGATCAAATAGATCCACATAGATCTATGAGCTAAAATGGAAGTTTTCAAAGAATTATGTTATTTGAAATGAACAGCATGAGATCTACATAGAAAATATGATATCATTCATGCATTGAAAAGACTGTGTGTGTGTGTGTATTCCTCAGTTGAATCTGACTCTGTGACCACACGGATTGTGGTCTGCCAGGCTCCACGGTCCATGGGATTTTTTTTCCCATTAAGAATACTGGGGTGGGTTGCCATTTCCTACTCCAGACGATCTTCCTGACCCAGGGATTGAACCCGCATCTCCTGTGTCTCCTGCATTGCAGGTGGATTCTTTACTGCTGAGCCACCTGGGAAGCCTGTTCTTGCATGTTAATTGGCTTCATTTATGTCAAACTCATTGAGATCCTTTGTACTATAGCCTTCCACGCGCCTCTGTCCATGGGGATTCTCCAGGCAAGAATACTGGAGTGGGTTGCAATGCCCTCCTCCAGGAGATCTTCCTGACCCCGGGATCGAACCTGCATCTCCTGCAACTCCTGCATTGCAGGCAGATTCCATATCACTGAGCCACCGGGGAAGCACCATGTATGTTTGGGCTTCCCCAGTGTCTCAGCACAAAGGTGAGTATGGAGAGAGTAACAGGGAAACAAATCTTACCATGTGTAAAATAGATCTGGCTTCCCTGGTGGCGCAGATGGTAAAAATCAGCCTGTAATGCCGGAGACCCAAGTTCAATTCCTGGATCAGGAACGTCCCCTGGAGAAGGGAATGCCCACCCACTCTAATATTCTTGCCTGGAAAATTCCACAATCCCATGGAGAGAGGAGCCTGGCGGGCTACAGTCTATAAGGTCACAAAGAGTCAGACACGACTGAACAACTAACACTTTCACTTTCGTGTAAAATCAATAGCCAGTGGAAATTTGCTGTATGGTTCACGGAACTCAAACTGGTGCTCAGTAACAACCAAGATGGGTGCGATGGGGAGAGAGGTGGGAGTGATCTTCAAGTGGGAGGGCACATAGGTAAACCTATGACTGATTCATGTTGATGTTTGGGAGAAACCAACACAATACTGTAAAGCAATTATCCTCCAATTAAAAATAAGTTAACTGAAACAATCATCCTGCAAAGCAGAAAATGTGGGTTCAGTCCCTGAGGGGGAAGATCCCATGAAGACGGGCTTTCCTGGTGACTCAGATGGTAAAGAATTCACCTGCAATGCAGGAGACCTGAGTTCGATCCCTGAGTTGGGAAGATATCCTGGAGAAGGGCATGACAACCCAGTCCAGTATTCTTCCTGGAGAATCCCCATAGACAGATGAGCCATGGGCTACAGTCCACAGGATCACAAAGAGTCGGACACGACTGAGCAACTGCACAGATGTGCACGTGGAGAGGGAAATGGCTACCCACCCCAATATTCTCTCCTGGGAAATCCCATGGACAGAGAAGCCTGGTGGACTACAGTCCATGTGGTTGCAAAAGGTCAGACACAACTTAGCAACTAAACAACAAGGAACAAATGCTTTCAAGAGGATGTCTAAAAGAGCTAACTGTGGTGGATTTGGGGTAAGGAACAGGAGAGGTAGGATATGATAAACCTTTAAGTGTTAGTCTCATATTTTCTGTTTATTTTATTTTATTTTTTTTAACTAACTTGAGCCTTTATAAGCCATATTTTAAAACTACATAACTTAGCAATAAAATTTTTCGGTATCATTCATCAGGGACACTGGGTCTGAGAGGTCTCAGTTCAGTTCAGTCACTCAGTTGTGTCCGACTCTTTGCGACCCCATGAACCAGAGCATGCCAGGACTCCCTGTCTATCTGAGAGGTCTAGTAAGGTGGAAACTTGAAATTGGAAATCAATGAAACTGAGGAGGAAGAGAGGAGAGGATCACAAGGCACCAACCACTCTATTTCCTCATTACAAAACAGCTTTAAGACAAGTAGTAATCTTTAGGGGAAAGGCAGTTTATGGTCCATGTTCCACAAAATCAGAATCACCTTGGATACCTTGTTAAAAATACACGGTTGTTGTTGTTGTCGTCCAGTCACTCAATCGTTTCCAAATATTTGTGACCCCATGAACCGCAGCATGCCAGGCTTTCCTGTCCTTCACTATCTCACAGAGCATGCTCAAGCTCATGTCCATTGAGTCAATGATGCCATCCAACCATCTTGCCCTTGTTGTCCCCTTCTCCTCCTGCTTCAATCTTTCCTAGCAACAGGGTCTTTTCTAATGAATCTACCCTTCACAACAGCTGGCCAAAGTATTGGAGCTTCAACTTCAGCATCAGCCCTTCCAATGAATACTCAGGTTTGAGTTCCTTTAGGATTCATTGGTTTGATCTCCTTGCAATCCAAAGGACTCTCAAGAATCTTCTCCAACATGTCCGCTCAAAAGTACCAATTCTCACCATTCAGCCTTCTTTATTCTCCAAGTCTCACATGCACACATAACTATTGGAAAAGTCATAGCTTTGACTAGATGAAGCTTTGTCAGCAAATTAATACCTGATTTTTAATTTTTCATAGCTTTTCTTCCAAGAAGCAAGTGTTTTTTAACTTCATGACTGTGGTCACAATCTGCAGTGATTTTGGAGCTGAGGAAAATGAAGTCTGTCACTGTTTCCATTCTTTCCACATCTATTTGCCATAAAGTGATGGGACCAGATGCTGTGATCTTCATTGCATCATGGCTGTCTGAGGAGGCCTTGCAAACAGCTGAGAAAATAAGAGAAGCAAAAGGCAAAGAAGAAAGGGAAAGATATACCCGTGAATGCACAGTTCCAAAGAAGAGCAGGGAGAGATAAGAAAGCCTTCCTAAATGAACAATGCAAAGAAACAAAGGAAAATAATAAAATGGGAAAGACGAGAGATCTCAACAAAATTAGAGATACAAGGGAACATTTCATGCAAAGATGGGCACAATAAATGACAGAAATGGTATAGACCTAACAGTAGCACAAGATATTAAGAAGAGGCGGCAAGAATACACAGAAGAACTACACAAAAAAAGATCTTCATGACCCAAATAACCAAAATGGTATGATCACTCACCTAGAGCCACACATCGTGGAGTGTGAAGTCAAGTGGGCCTTGGAAAGCATCACTGAGAACAAAGCTGGTGGAGCTGATGGAATTAAGGCTGAGCTATTTCAAATCCTTAAAGACGATGCTGTCAAAGTGCTGCACTCAATATGCCAGCAAATCTGGAAAACTCAGCAGTGGCCACAGGACTGGAAAAGGTCAGTTTTCATTCCAATCCCAAGAAAGGCAATGCCAAAGAATGCTCAACCTGCCACACAATTGCACATATCTGACATGCTAGCAAAGTAATGCTCAAATTTCTCCAAGCAAGGCTTCAACAATACATGAACAATGAACTTCCAGATGTTCAAGCTAGATTTAGAAAAGACAGAGGGACCAGAGATCAAATTAGCACTTCCATTGGATCATAGAAAAGGCAAGAGAATTTTTTAAAAATTTACTTTTTCATCATTGACTATGCTTAAGCCTTTGACTGTGTGGAGCACAACAAACTGTGGAAAATTCTTCAAAAGACGGTAATTCCAGACCACCTTACCTGTCTCCTGAAACACCTGTACTCAGGTCAAGATGCAACAGTTAGAAATAGACATGGAATAATAGACTGCTTACAACTTGGGAAAGGAATACCTCAAGGCATCAGTGATTCACTAACCACTGAATCATTTTGATTCTCAAAAATGTTTGAGACCTGTATGGATTAATGACCTTGAATTATACCTGTTATTAAATTTCCAGATTGCTGGGTTTGTGGGCCTTGTGGAGTCTTTGTGAGCTATCCCCTCCAGATAGGGGTCTCTAATCCTTCCCAGGAGGAGGTGGGGGAGAATGGCAATTACAAGGACATCTTGATGGGAGTGGTCCCTGCTGAGGTTCATCATCTGGTTGTGGTCCCTGATGAGGTTGATCTTCTTGTGGAGGTGGTGTCTGCTGAGGTTCAACATCTAGGTTTTCACCACTAGCAGGGGATCCAAGTGGTGATGCTCTAGGTCCCTCAAGATTCTCTGAAACTGCTCAGAAAATCCCTGGTTTTGGTTCTCTACATGGCACAAGAATAGAAGAATTAAGTGATGGAAGACTCCCACCTCATTTTCATCTCTTACCAGAGATGACCTTATCAGATAGTCACTTTCTCCCAGGACCTGCTTCTTATCTATCAACTTCCCTCTTACCTCAGCTTCATTTTGAAGTATTCAACCATATACTGGTGATATTGTAGTTCTTTGATCCTGAGACAAACATGTGTCTTCAATTTGGATGGAAAGACAGTGATGTATACATTAGAATATTCAGAGGATGCTTCCATAGACAGAAGAAAAGCAAAGGGATTGTCCATGTCAGTTATGTTGCCAGTTTTATTTGGGGTCACTGACATAACCTGAAAACTGTGACTCCAAGTCTCTCCAGTTGAGTGCATATGTGGAACCCTGCTACGCTCAGACCAAGCAATAATAAGAGAGAGAGGAAGATAAAGTGATGGCTCACACAGGCGTCACTAAATAACTGTGGGCAATTTTAATTCAGTACAGGGACTAAGTTGTTTAGAGAAACATAAAGAAAGGGACCTAAACTCCACTTTTTTGCTTTTTCCTTAAACCTTATATTTATACCAATGAATAGTGAGGAAGTAGAAAATTTGATATTTGGTTCTCAGGAATCATTTCTGCACAAAGGGAAAAGGCAACACACTCCTTGTTATCCAAGATAGAAATCTCTGCTAGTAAAGTTTGGCCCTGCTCATAGCCCTGCGATCAAGGTTGGGTGAAGGATTATCTTTACCTTTAGGAGCTCTAACATGAATCAGTTTATGACAAGACAGTGATGCTAGTAAGATGTCAGAAGAATGAAAAGTTTTAACTCAAAGAAAAGGGGGGTTGATTTGATTGAGGATTAATTATTTTACAATTGCACAATTGAAAACCCTTCATTGTTGTCTTCTAGGCAAAGAAGTGGAAGTTGGAGAAGAGAGTTCTTTCTAAATCCTTCAGGGCTCACAACCGTTCTACAGGAAAAGAGACATTTCCAGCCACAACTTGTATGTTCTCTAAGTTAACTTTTGAACCCTAATCTGTGATGCTGTTTCAAAGGGAGGAAGACATGCAGGGGTGGCAGAGCTGCTTGTTTTGAGGATCAGTCCTTGAGGATTCAGGTCTTTTGTCATGTGAATTTGATACCTAAAACCCTAATGCTAATTTAGGTTAAGTGCTGGGATATTCCAATGTCATATTGTAGTGTCCTTCTGTCCTCTTAATTCATGAAATACTTATATTAACACGGTTTCTTAAGGTTGCAGGACCAGAAGTAAACATGTGGATACAATCTTGCCCATACTGGGCACAGCACATAGAAATATTCAATGTGGGTGGGAGTAAAATGAGAGCACTGGGCCCTGAAATCTCTGTATCTCCATGTAGAGAGAGAGGTAGTCTCTCTCTCTCTCTGAGAAAGCTCTGAATGGGCTTCACTTCCTCTATCCATCTGGCATTCCCTAGAAAGGTCACTGTCATCCACTGCCTACCTCAGTTACCATAGCATCTTCATGAGTTAATTTCTCTGTTCCAGTCTTGTCTTTCTGTAATTCATCCTACATTATAGTCAGACTGAACTTTGTAAAAAACAGATTTTACTTTGCCATTCCTCTGGTTAAAGTTCTGTATCAGGCTAAAACAGCACTTGAAATAAAATGTGAGGCCTTGACATCAGTGAGGACGTAAAAGGCCTTGTCCTTGTCTTAAGAACTTTGAAGTTCACCTTTCCTTTCATATATGTCTCCTCTTTACCAGCTTCCTCACTGCAGTGTGATCTTTCAAGTTAGAAGCAGAGTCTCAGCACTCTCACCTGTTATTCTCACCAGAAACTGGGCCTTGATCTGAGCTCAGGACCAGCAAGGCCACTGAGTTAACATCTTGGAGGAAGTTCTGTAACTTCCTTGTCAACTTTCTTGTCAACTCAGTGCTGGGAGAAACCAGGCAGCTTCCTTAATACAGGTGACCAGAACAATGGTGTCTTTGAGTTCTATACTGAGCAGCCCTTGTCACCAGATAGACGTGGTTATAGTTGGGAATTAGCCCAGCAGAATGGAATCAGTTGGCTGTGCCTAGTGTCTTGTTTTCAAAAAGTGCAACATGTAACTTGGGGAAGTTTTCATAGGATCGGTTTCCAAGATTTCAGCATAGATACTAGGAGTCTCTGTCATGTTTGATTTTATGTCTGTTCCTTGAGACTCTTTCTCTGTCTTGCCCTTGTGTTGTTCATGTGTTTATGTGTGTGTGTTGATGGTGATCCTACAACCCAAAGTGAAGTTGGTCAATATCTCTGGCCATTATTATGACCAAAATCCATCATTCATGCTATCTGGCTACGTTTACATACGACATGCAGCAGAACACTTTCACAACATAGAGATTATCTCTGCTTCTCTTTGAAGTGTGTGTAGAGAACACCTGCTTGTGCACGCATGGAGGGCAGAAGGTTGACCCTCAGTCAGCTCGGGTCCCCAGAGGTCATCTAAGATTTTTAATAGGGAAGCTTGTAATTGTTGAACAAAGATGGCCTAAGACTTTATATTATTATTATTCTTGGGAGTTATAATATTTAGAAAATCAAAGGGATACACAGTATCCACCATAGGATATCTAGGACAGAACAAGAAAAATATAGTTCCTTGAATAGATCATGTTTTTTTATGTGTAAGGCTTCTTCCATGTCCTTTCCCTTTTCTGAAATCTCCCATAAAATTCCGTTTGACTTCATTTCTTCCAGGAAAAATTTTTACCACCCACCCCCCCGACCCTGGCTGCCACTGGTAATTTAGTGACTACAATAATGCACTCCAATTATGACAGTCTGATACTATCTTCATATATACATTGGAATATTACTCAACCATTAAAAATTATGAAATAACCCCATTGACAGTAACATGGATGGACCTGGAGAGTGTCGTAAGTTAAGCTAGTCAGGGAAGGAGAAATACTCTATGACATCCCTTATTGTGGAATCTAAAAAGAAAGAAACAAATTAACTTACAAAACAGAGAGACTCTCAGGCTGAGTCCCCTTGCTGTTCACCTGAAACTACCACAACATTGTTAATCAAGGAGGCAGGGATCAAGACCATCCCCAAGAAAGAGAAATGCAAAAAACCAAAATGGTTGTCTGAAGAGGTCTTACAAATAGCTATGAAAAGAAGAGAAGCAAAAAACAAAGGAGAAAAGGAAAGATATACCTATTTGAATGCAGCATTCCAAAGAATAGCAAGGAGAGATAAGGAAGCCTTCCTCAGCGACCAGTGCAAAGAAATAGAGGAAAATAATAGAATAGGAAAAGCTAGAGATCTCTTCAAGAAAATTAGAGATACCAAGGGAACATTTCATGCAAGCATGGGCTCAATAAAGGACAGAAATGGTATGGACCTAACAGAAGCAGAAGATATTAAGAAGAGGTGGCAAAAATACACAGAAGAACTGTACAAAAAAGATCATCATGACCCAGATAATCACGATGGTGTGATCACTCACCTAGAGCCAGACATCCTGGAATGTGAAGTCAAGTGGGCCTTAGGAAGCATCACTACGAACAAAGCTAGTGGAGGTGATGGAATTCCAGTTGAGCTATTTCAAATCCTGAAAGATGATGCTGTGAAAGTGCTGCAAAATGGGAAAACTCAGCAGTGGCCACAGGACTGGAAAAGGTCAGTTTTCATTCCAACCCCAAAGAAAGGCAATGCCAAAGAATGCTCCAACTACCGCACAATTGCACTCATCTCACATGCTAGTAAAGTAATGCTCAAAATTCTCCAAGTCAGGCTTCAGCAATATGTGAACTGTGAACTTACAGATGTTCAAGCTCGTTCTAGAAAAGGCAGAAGAACCAGAGATCAAATTGCCAACATCTGCTGGATCATCAAAAAAGCAAGAGAGTTCAAAAAAACATCTATTTCTGCTTTATTGACTATGCCAACGCCTTTGACTGTGTGGATCACAATAAACTGTGGAAAATTCTGAAAGATATGGATTACCAGACCATCTGACCTGCCTCTTGAGAAATCTGTATGCAGGTCTGGAAGCAACAGTTAAAACTGGACATGTAACAACAGACTGGTTCCAAATAGGAAAAGGAGTACGTCAAGGCTGTATATCGTCACCCTGCTTATTTAACTTATATGCAGAGTACATCATGAGAAACACTGGGCTGGAAGAAGCACAGGCTGAAATTAAGATTGCCAGGAGAAATATCAATAACCTCAGATATGCAGATGACACCACCCTTATGGCAGAAAGTGAAGAAGAACTAAAGAGCCTCTTGATGAAAGTGAAAGAGGAGAGTGAAAACAGTTGGCTTAAAGCTCAACATTCAGAAAACTAAGATCATGGCATCTGGTCCCACCACTTCATGGCAAATAGATGAGGAGACATTGGAAACAGTGGCTGACTTTATTTTTCTGGGCTCCAAAATCACTGCAGTTGGTGATTGCAGCCATGAAATTAAAAGACGCTTACTCCTTGGAAGGAAAGTTATGACAAACCTAGATAGCATATTAAAAAGCAGAATTACTTTGCCGACAAAGGTTCATCTAGTCAAGGCTATGGTTTTTCCAGTAGTCATGTATGGATGTGAGAGTTGGACTATAAAGAAAGCTGAGCACAGAAGAATTGATGCTTTTGAAATGTGGTGTTGGAGAAAACTCCTGAGAATCCCTTGGACTGCAAGGAGATCCAGCCAGTCCATCCTAAAGGAGATCAGTCCTGGGTTTTCATTGGAAGGACTGATGTTGAAGCTAAATTCCAACATTTTGGCCACGTGATGTGAAGAGCTGACTCTTTTGAAAAGACCCTGATGCTGGGGAAGATTGAGGGCTGGAGGAGAATGGGACGACAGAGGATGAGATGGTTGGATAGCATCACCAACACAATGGACATGAGTTTGGGTAGACTCCAGGAGTTGGTGATGGACAGGGAGGTCTGGTGTGCTGTGGTTCATGGGGTCGCAAGGAGTTGGACACGACTGAGTGACTGAACTGAACTGAACTGTACCCCAATACAAAATAGAAAGTTTAAAGCTTGGGGGAAGAGAAGCCTCAATTGCACTGCCTTGATCTAGTTTCCATCAGTTTTCCATCAGTTTAGAACATGCTACAAAATGTTTTCCCAGGTTGTTACTTAACACAGGGAATTTTCTGTAGAATATTTTGGATACTCATTTCTTCCAATTCTCTGTCTGAAGCTTATTTGTTGATATTTTCTTGGCTTCAGTAATCGCCCCTTTGTTTTTTTAACTTTTGTATCTTCGTAGTTTTGCTATGCAATTGCGGGGAAGATTTCTCTGATCACTTAATTAGGGCCTATGCTAGAATTCACTAGTTTTGTTGACTTTAACTTTAAACATCTGACCTTAAGGTATTGTATTTCCAAATTTTTTATTCTACCTGCATTGTGATTTTCAGGTGCTTGTTATACCGTTAAATTTAGTAGTTGTCTACTCATCCTTTTATTTTCTTTTCATTCATCCTTTTATTTTTGATTGAAATAGTTAATACATCATCTGGAGTTTATTTCAGAACTAGGATAGGGTTTATATAACTGTTCAGTTTTTGAGCAGTGCTGATGGTAATTTTTGCCAAGATCATGCCATATGGGTCCCAATACTTCGTGGCAGATAGAAGGGGGAAAGTAGAAACTGTGACAGATTTTATTTTCTCGGGCTCTAGAATCACTGCGGACAGTAACTGCAGCCATTAAATTAAAAGATGCTCTTGGAAGGAAAGCTATGATAAACATAGACAGTGTATTAAAAAGCAGAAACATCACTTTGCTGAAAAGTCTGTATAGTCAAAGCTGTGACTCTTCCAGTAGTCATGTACAGACGTGAGAGTTGGACCATAAAAAAAGGCTGAGCACCAAAGAACTGATGCTTTCAAATTCTCATGCTGGAAAAGACTCTGGAGAAAAAAAAAAGACTCTGGAGAGTCCCTTGGACTGCAAGGAGATCAAATAAGTCAATCACAAAGGAAATCAACCCTGAATATTCATTGAAAGGGCTCATGCTGAAGCCCTAATACTTTGGCTACCTGATGCAAAGAGCCAATCCATTGGAAAAGACCCTGATGCTGGGAAAGATTGAATGTAGCAGGAAAAGGGGCAGCAAAAGGTGAGATGGTTAGATAGCATCATCGACTCAACAGACACGAATTTGAGCAAACTCTGGGAAACAGTGAAGGACAGAGGAGCCTGGTGTGCTACACTCCATGAGGAAGCAGAGAGTCAGACAAGACCTAGAGACTGAAAAACAACAACAAAGTAGTAATTTTAGAATGACATTCTTGAGTTGTCACAAGGAGAGTCACAGAGCCGGAAGTCCTGAAGGCAGTGCCCTTGACCGATGTGAATGAGTGAGTCATTTGCTCTATATATGAGTGTCTGGGCCTTTCTGAAGGGTTGCAGATAATATTGCAGGAAGGCTTTCTGATACAGTGAGCTTTTTAGTAGATAACTGTGCCTTTTCAGGGTGACTGGGCAGATTGGTTTTCTTTCATGGCATAATAATGGATGTATTCCAGAAAGGGGTTGGTATCCACAGTTGGCAATGTGGGAAAGCTGCGTGGCTATATGATGAGGCAGAACAATTCCAGCTGGGCTTGCTGGGAGAGAAGGAGTAATTTTAGGGATAAAAAGACATGCTTTAGGCATTGGGATGAATGTTTCTGGTTTCCTCAGACAATAATTTGGAAAGCAAACTGGAAACAATCAAGTCCTCACCAGGTGGCTTTTGGTAGACCTTCCAGAGACAGAGGAGAAGGGTCAGAGACAAGAAGAGGGAAGTGGCAGCAAACTGGAGTAGGGGCTGGGAAGAGGGCGGTCCTGCTGGAAGGCAGGCTTCCCTTTGGCTTGGTGAGGAAAATAACAAGTGGCTCTTCAAAATATCACTCAGTTTAGAACCTTTCAATAACTTTTCAATAACCTTCTCCAGTGTCAGCCACGAAGGTGAGAGATTAGTGTGCTGTGACAGGAAAAATATCAGCCCTGAACTCACCAGTCAGAACAAAGAGGAAATGGAAGAGCTGAAAGAGAAGGCTGTCCATCAGGAAGGGTCAAGAGGAAGCAAAGAGCATGACCACAGCAGCAGCTTAGGGACCTGCAAAGGATTGGAAGCTCTCAAGCAATGCACTTGCCTCCTCATATGGATGCTTAACTTGACATATGCCAAGGAGAATTCCTAATTTCCTTCCCTAAAACCTGCTCTCCTGCAACCTTTTCTCAGTTAAAAACAGCTGTTTCAGAAAAATTAAAAAATAAAAGGCAGCTGTTTCATCCATTTGTTTAAAAATTAACTAGGGATCCATTCTGGACAACTCATCTCCCATACTTCCCCATTAGCACATCCATTTGGCTGAACCATAAAAGTATACCCCAAATATAAGTCCATACATAATATCTACCACAGGAATCGGATGCAAGAGATTTGTCTTCTCTCCAAGAGGAGTGTAACAGCCTTCCAGCTGGTCTCCATAACATTCTTGCCTTCCACCACATCCCATATCAGTTCTCCACTCAACAACTGGAATGACCCTGAAAAAATACAAATTAGATCATATCACTTTCTTGCTTAAGCACTGCCAAGTTTTCCCCTTATGGGTGTTGTCAGGTATACATTTCATACCTTAACTTTCAACAGCCATATTGTCTATGACAGAAAAAGAGACTCTAAAAGGGGCACAAAATGACCATTGTTCCATCTAAGCCTCTAACTCTGGGAAGCCTAATTAACAGAATTTGACAGAATTACCCTTGGTTGTTTCACAAAACAACTCTGCTGCTTTTTATTTTTAATCTTTTATTGAAGGATACATGCTTTCCAGAATTTTGCTGTTTTCTGTCAAACTTCAACATGAATCAGCCATAGGTATACATATATCCTCTCCCTTTTGAACTTCCCTCCCGTCTCCCTCCCCATCCCACCCCTCTAGGTTGATACAGAGCCCCTGTTTGAGTTTCCTGAACCACACAGCAAATTCCCTTTGGCTATCTATTTTACATATGTTAATGTAAGTTTCCATGTTACTCTTTCCACACATCTCACCCTCTCCTCCCCTCTCCGCATGTCCGTTAGTCTGTTCTCTATGCATGTTTCTCCATTGGTCTCCTGCAAATAAATTCTTCAGGACCATTTTTCTAGAATCCATATATATGCATTAGAATACAATATTTATCTTTCTCTTTCTGACTTACTTCACTCTGTATAATAGGTTCTAGGTTCATCCAACTCTTTAGAACTGACTCAAATACGTTCCTTTTATGGCTGGGTAATATTCCATTGTGTATATGTACCTCTACTTCTTTATCCATTCTTCTGTCGATGGACATCTAGGTTGCTTCCATGTTCTAGCTATTGTAAATAGTGCTGCACTGAACAATGGGACACATAAGTCTTTTCCAATTTTGGTTTCCCTTGGGTATTTGCCTAGGAGTGGGATTGTTAGGTCATATGGTGGTTTTATTCCTAGTTTTTTAAGGATTCTCCATACCGTCTTCCATAGTGGCTGTATCAATTTATAGTCCCACGAACAGTGCAAGAGTGTTTCCTTTTGTCCACACTCTCTCCAGCATTTATTGTGTGTAGAATTTTTGATGATGGCTATTCTGACCAATATGAGGTGATATCACATTTTGGATTTGATTTGCATTTCCCTAATAATCAGTTGACTACACCAAAGGCTTCGACTGTGTGGATCACAATAAACTGTGGAAAATTCTTAAAGAGATGGGAATACCAGACCACCTGACCTGCCTCTTGAGAAACCTGTATGCAGGTCAGGAAGCAACAGTTAGAACTGGACATGGAACAACAGACTGGTTCCAAATAGGAAAAGGAGTACGTCAAGACTGTATATTGTCACCCTGCTTATTTAACTTATATGCAAAGTACATCATGAGAAATGCTGGGCTGGAAGAAGCAAAAGCTGGAATCAAGATTGCCAGGAGAAATATCAATAACCTCAGATATGTAGATGACACCACCCTTATGGCAGAGAGTGAAGAGGAACTAGAAAGCCTCTTGGTGAAAGTGATAGAGGAGAGTGAAAAAGTTGGCTTAAAGCTTAACATTCAGAAAACTAAGATCATGGCATCTGGTCCCATCACCTCATGGGAAATAGATGTGGAGACAGTGGAAACAGTGTCAGACTTTATTTTTTGAGGCTCCCAAATCACTGCAGATGGTGACTACAGCCATGAAATTAAAAGATGCTTACTCCTTGGAAGGAAAGTTATGACAAACCTAGACAGCATATTATAAAGCAGAGACATTACTTTGCCAACAAAGGTCCGTCTGGTCAAGGCTATGGTTTTTCCAGTGGTCATGTATGGATGTGAGAGTTGGACTGTGAAGAAAGCTGAGCACCGAAAAATTGATGCTTTTGAACTGTGGTGTTGGAGAAGACTCTTGAGAGTCCCTTGGACTGCAAGGAGATCCAACCAGTGTATCCTAAAGGAGATCAGTCCTGGGTGTTCATTGGAAGGACTGATGCTGAAGCTGAAACTCCAATACTTTGGCCACCTCATGAGAAGAGTTGACTCATTGGAAAAGACCCTGATGCTGGGAGGGATTGGGGGCAGGAGGAGAAGGGGACGACAGAGAATGAGATGGCTGGATGGCATCACTGACTCGATGGGCATGAGTTTGAGCAAACTCCGGGAGTTGATGATGGACAGGGAGGCCTGGCGTGCTGCGATTCATAGGGTCGCAAAGAGTCAGACATGACTGAGCGACAGAACTGAACTGAACTGAACTGACTGAATAATGAGTGATGTTGAGCATCTTTACATGGGTTTGTTAGCCATCTGTATGTCTTCTTTGGAGAAATGTCTGTTTAGGTCTTTTTCCTGCTTTTTCATTGGGTTGTTTGTTTTCCTGGTATTGAATTGTATGAGCTGCTTGTATTTTTGGAAATTAATCCTTTGTTTTTTGTTTCCTATCTTTTCTCCCATTCTGAGAGTTGTCTTTTCACCCTGCTTATAGTTTCCTTTTCTGTGCAAATGCTTTTAAGTTTAATTAGGTCCCACTTGATTACTTTTGTTTCTATTTCTGTTACTCTAGGAGGTAGGTCATAGAGGATCTTGCTGTGATTTATGTAATTGAGGGTTCTGTCTATGTTTTCTGCTAAGAGTTTTATAGCCTCTGGTCTTACATTTAGGTCTTTAATCCATTTTGAACTTGTCTTTGTGTATGGTATTAGGAAGTGTTCTAATTTCATTCTTGAACGTGTAGCTGTCCGGTTTTTCCAGCTCCATTTATTGAAGAGGCTGTCTTTGCCCCATTGTATATTCTTGCCTCCTTTGTCAAAAATAAGGTACTCATAGCTGCATGGATTTATTTCTGGGCTTTCTATCTTGTTCCATTGGTCTACATTTCTATTTTTCTGCCAGTACCATGCTGTCTTGATGACTGTAGCTTTGTAGGAAAATCTAAATTCAGGAAGGTTGATTCCTCCAGCTCCTTTCTTCTTTCTCAAGGCTGTTTTGGCTATTTGGGGTCTTTTGAGTTTCCATATGAATTGTGAAATATTTTGTTCTAGTTCTGTGAAAGATGTCATTGGTAATTTGATAGGGATCACATTGAATCTGTAGACTGCATTTTGTAATATAGTCATTTTACAATATTGATTCTTCCTACCAGGAACTGGAATATATCTCCATTTGTTTATGTCTTCTTTGGTTTTTTTCATTAGTGTCTTAAAATGCTCTGTGTACAGTTCTTTTGTCTCCTTAGGTAAGTTTATCCCTAGATATTTAACTATTTTGGTGCAATGGTGAATGGGATTGATTCCTTAATTGCTTTTTCTGATTTTGTATTGTGAGTATATAGAAATGCAAGTGATTTGGGGATATTGATTTTGTATCCTGCAACTTTTCTAAATTCACTGATTAGCTCTAGTAATTTTCTCATACTATCTTTAGGGTTTTCATTGTACAGTATCATGTCATCTTCAGTGAAAGCTTTACTTCTTTTCCAATCTGGATTTCTTTTACTTCTTTTTCTTCTCTGACTGCTGTAGCTAAGACTTCCAGAACTTTGTTGAATAATAGTGGTGAAAATGGACATCCTTGTCTTGTTCCTGATATTAGGGGGTATGCTTTCATTTTTTCACCATTGAGAATAATGTTTGCTGTAGGCTTATCATATATGGCCTTTACTATGTTGAGGTAGGTTCCTCTGTGCCAATTTTTTGAAGAGTTTTAATCATAAATGAGTGCTGAATTTTGTCAATGGCTTTTTCTACATCTATTGAGATTATCATATGGTTTTTATCTTTCAGTTTGTTAATATTGCGTATCACATTGATTGATTTGCATATATTGAAGAATACTTGTGTCCCTGGAATAAATCCCACTTGATCATGGTGTATGAGCTTTTTGACGTATTGCTGAAATCTATTTCCTAAAATTTTGTTGAGGATTTTTCCATCTATGTTCATCAGTGATATTGACCTGTAGTTTTCTTTTTATGTGTTGCCTTTGTCTGTTTTTGGTCATGTGTTACTTTTTTACTGAAAGTCCAGTAACCTTTGTTTGTGGCAGAAATATCTCACATTTTGTGTTTAGCAGTTAGCACTCTTTTTATCCACTGAGATCATTTTGGTTCCAAATGCAAGAAACCCAACTAAAATTACCTGTAGGAGAAAAGGAAAATGGAATATGAAAATAACAGGGACCTCAAATGAGAGGATTCAGTGTCTGAAAAATGTTATCCAAGGGACTTAATCCATCTCTAGCTCTTCCTATCTGGCTGTCAGGAGCTCTCTATCTCACCCCCTCATCTTAGGAACTCATTCATATATTTTCCTGTGGGTAAACTTCTTATCATTAAAGCTCTCATTCTCCCTTTCCCTTTCCACTGTTTTGCTAAGTTTGCTGCTACTCATATATCCTAACTGTATTTTCTATCTATGCTAAAACTCATAAAGTGTAAGAATTTCTAAAAGTCACTGATCATATTATAATTTGATTCCAAGTGAACATAATGCAAAGAAATTACGGGGCTATTTTGAAGATTCATGAGCTAGTGAATATTTAGCATTTGTGGCTGCTCTAGAAACAGAGGAATGATCAGAAGACATTTGGCTATAAAGCTGGACATGTAAAGAAATTTATTATGTGATAAAGATGGCAATTCACATCCCTGACAGAGAGTGGATTATTTTACCACTACCCAATTATTTTTAAACATTTTAGTCCTCTACTATATAGGAATCACAAAAAGTGCCATTTTGAATGGATTAAAGAGGTAAATGTGATTTATTGCCTCAAAACAAATGTGTATATATATGATGTTGAGATAGAGAAGCAGGAAGGGAGTGTATATAACAGAGGGATGGGGAATAGGGGTGTTTCTGGTTGTAAGATAGGAAAAACAGACAGAACTAGGAAATAAATGGCATAGACATAAAAGAAAAAATAGGGTTAATTACATTAGAATTTAAAGTCTTTATAATAAAAAACCCAAAAACAAAAGTAAAAGACATTCACATTAGGAACTAGGAGCAAATATTTATAGAATATATATCATGCATAGGATTATTATCCATAATATATGATAAACACATCAATAATAAAACTTCAAAAAATGTGAAACTGAATAAATATGATTTCAAATCTGCCACACTAGCTGCTAAAAGAGACTGTCAGCAGGATTGCCAGAGCAAACGGGTATTTGATAATCTTTTCAAGTTTATAGCTCCATGTCCAGAAATGCGCTGGACCAGGCTAGACTAACCTGAGGAGCTAAGGGTGATAACTGTGTTCATGCCTGGGTGTATGCTGCCTTGCTCGGTAGTCATCTTGAGAACTAAAACTATCAGATGAATGGTGGCCCTGCTCATAAGAGGTCTGCATGGTTTTAATCCACATTGGCCTCTACACTCACACAGCCATCTCAGGCTGACTTGTGAACTGCTGAAACCTGGAGGCAGCAGTTCATCTTCCAGAAATTCTGACCCTCACTGATTCAGATGCTTCATCCAACCAGGAACAAGCTACACAAGCTTTGGATGGGCTCCGACCATTGGACCTTCACTGTCCTAAATAACAGTGCTGATTGTTCAATTACGTATTAATACTGTCTGCACTCTGTATTCTTGGAACAGTTTGGCCTCATATATCTATCCAAAAGATGGCTTGAACTATCTTTCTACCAGTCAGGGATAGATATGAATGCTAAGTCCACACACACAAAGGACAGATAAAAGGACAATGGTCACACAAAAGGAATTTAACTCTCACTGATATTAGGAAGAGACATATTAAGATTAAGTATCTTTGTGTATAATTGATTTACAAAAAGATAAAAGTAGTAGATAGAAAGGAATAGACAGCAAGCCAGTAACTCCATGAACTACTATTTCTTTTAATTATTACAGCTATTATTGAGAGGTTAACACTTGCTACCTGCTTATATTTTGACCCAGAATTTCAGTTTTTGTTATACGCTGGTTAAATACAGAGTATTCTCCATAAAATACACAAAATGGGACTTCCTTGATGGCACAGTGGATAAAAATCTGCCTGTCAGTGCAGGGGATATAGAGTCGATCCCTGGTGCAAGAAGTTCCCACATGTAACAGAGCAATGAAATCTATCTGCCACAATTACTGAGCCCATATGCTGTAACTCCTGAAGCCTATGGCTCTAGAGCCTGTGTTCTGCAACAAGAGAATCCACTGCAGTGATAAGCCCGCGCTCTGCAACAAAGAGTAGCCCCTGCTTGGTGCAGCTAGAGGAAGCCGACATGCATCAAAGATTCATTGCAGCCAAAAATAAATAAATGATTATTTTTTAAGGATAAGACAACCTGGAGGAAAAGTGAGTTATTCATTAACCATTTCAAGAAAATCTTTCTTTTAATGAAATCTGCTTCCTTCCTTCTTCCATGTCTTAATACAACCAGGAGGGAGATATGTGTTGCTTTAGATTCCATATAGAAGAAGTTATGGTTGCAATTCTCTTTTATTTTTTTTCATTTATATTTATTAGTTGGAGGCTAATTGCTTTACAATATTGTAGTGGCTTTTGTCATTTCTTAAAAAAACTGCAATTCTCTTTTAATTCAGAGGAATAGCCTTGAAAGTTTCAGACCCCCTTATGTTGATGACAAAGTGGTGAGCAGAATCTACAGACACTTGGACACAGAGATGGTGAGAAATGCCTTCTGTGGCTCTCATCAATGGAGCCCAGAACCTGGGAGACACTGCCAGGCAAAAGACTGAAAGCAGTGCAGAAGGTTTACGAATTCACACTTTGATAGACAACTCTTTGACCAGTCTTTCTCTCTGGGCTTTCTAAAGTTTAGAGTTATTGTGATTAAAGAACCAATTTTTGCCCAGCTCAAAGAGGCATCTACAATTTTAACCAACACTATGCCTCCGTAGAGAAATTTATATCATTGTGCTCAAAGAGCAAATACATGATCTTCATTGTCATAGTGTTTGTAACAGAAACCCACAAAAAAGAATTTGCTATACAAACATCTTTGTATAAAGGCAGAAGAATAAGATACTAGAAACCTGTGTGAATGTATTGCTGATTTTAAAGCAAACTTATGTACATAGGGGAAAGAATTTTTTTTCAAAACACCTGTTAAGATCAGAGAAAAACTTTAGCAACTGTAAGAGGAATGCAAGTAACCAAAAAAAAAAAAAAACAGTTTGGAAACACAATACCTCATTAAGAAATCTGTAAATAAAAGTCAACAAAGGTAGTGAAGAGCAGGGCTTAATTAAACAACAACAACAAAAATCCTCCAAAATGCATAACAAAAAATAAGCTACAAATAAAAGTTATATACAGCAGATGGATTAAGGAGAGAAAATATCAACAAATAAGTTTTATGTAGATGGTGGGGAGAATGAGTATCAGAATATTCCAGACAAAATTCCCTGTGTTTAAAAATAATCAGAGAAAACATTTTCTAATACAGAAAGTCACTGAAAAATGTAAGATCAAGGCAATGAAATTGAAGATTTGAAAGGAATATAAGACCGTCTTTTGGGAGTTCATAAGTGTGGCTATGAAATTATCAGTGGAAGACAGGGAGGTTAAAAATATTTCATCACAGAAATAAGCCAAAAAGAATCTCACAAAGAATCTAGAAAAGAGAAGAAGTCCTAGAGATATAGAATAACATGCTCTATTCAAGGAGATGTATATTCATTTCCTTCAGTCCTACAAGTCCTGTTGTAGATTTTGTGTCTATCTTTGCTTTTACTAACTATTGTTAAGTCCTAAGATATTTATAAGAATAGAAAGTCTTAGGTTACCTTGTTGGACAACTCCAATTCTTTCCTATCAGTGACCAGATAGACCTAGATGATATCTGGTAGCGTGAACAGGCTGAGGGTCAACCTTCTGCTATCCATGTATGCCCAAGGATGTTATTTATCCACATATATTTCATAAATAAACCAAAATTATCTCCATCATCAAAATGTTTTGCAATTTATCATATACATAGGTAAACAAATATCATGAAAGATGGAGTTTAGGCCATGTAAAAGCCAGAGATCACAGCCAATACACACACAAATGACAAGTGGAAGGACAAAGAAAGGAATTCACCAAAAAGACTGAAAATCAAATGACAACAGAGCAGTTCTAATATCTGTGCTGAATGCTTGGACATTCTCCCTCAAAAGCTTTGCCCACATCACATGTTGTACCTTTTACAAATGACACACTAATAACGTTATATCTGCTCCATCCTGCTGGGATAAGTCCCAACTATAACTGTGTCCATCCGGTGACAAGATCTGCCCAGTACAGAACTCAAAGACTCCATTGTTTTGGTCCCCGTTATAAAGGAACCTGCCTGACTTCTCCCAGCACAGACTTGAGAGCAAATCCAGAGCTTCTTCCAAGATGCTGCTGATCCTGCTCTCAGTGGCCTTGCTGGCCCTGAGCTCAGCTCAAGGCTCAGTTTCTGGTAAGAATAAGGGGGATGGTGCTGAGACTCTGCTTGGGGCTTGGAGGATCACACTGCAGTGAGGAAGCTTGTAAAGAGGAGACATAAGTGAGAGATGTGGCTGCAGGCTGCTTAAGACAAGAGGAAGGTCCTTCACCTCCTCTGTGATGTGAAGGCCTCAAACTTAGTACAACTGGAAACCAGCACAGAATTTTTAAGCAGAGGAATGATAAATTAAGACTTATCTCTGTGCTATGAAAGGTGTGTTACAAAAAGGCAAGACTGGCACAGACAAGTTCCCTCATGAAGATGCTATGATAATCAAAGGAGGCAGTGGATGGTGGCCTTGCTAGGGGGTGCCAGATGGATGGAGGAGGTGAGGTCCATTCAGAGATATTTTGGAGACAGAGATAAGAGTAATAAATCTCTCTGTGTCTATGTAGAGATATAGAAATTTCAGGGCACAATGGTCTCATTCTACTCCACCCATGGTTAATATTTCAGAATGTTGTGCCCAATATGGACAAGATTATATCCACATGTTTACACCTGGTCCTTTTACCTTGAGAAACTGTGTTAATATAAGTAAAGTACTTCATGAATTAAGAGGGCAGAAGGACACTAAAACATAACACTGAAATATTCCAGCACTTAGCGTAAATTAGCAATAGGGTTTGAGGGATACTAGGAAGGATGAATAGGCCTCTTCTCTTTTGAGTTTGTGGTTGATTCTCAGCACAGAAGCAACCTTGCCATGCCTTCATGTCTTTTTTTGCAATGGCATCACAGATGGTAGTTGAAAAGTTATAATATCTTAGAATATATAGAGTGTGTCCCTTTTCCTGTGGAACATTGTGAACCATGAAGGATATAGGTTCATCTTCTGCTTCTTTTCCTAGAAAGCAGCAGTGAAGAGTTTGTGAGCACCGTATTAGGTAAGTCTCAATTAATCCTCCATCATCTTTCTTTATTTCATTAGCAACTTTTCAGTTCTCTGGTGTCCTGTTATCATCATTCTTTGTAAAGAGTTATATTCAGTGTTAGAACCCCTAAAGATAAAGGCAGTCCTTTCTAACCTTGGTTTTCAAGACCATGAGCAAGGTCCTAACATGAATAACATGATGTCTAGCCTAGATGACACTGGAAATGTTGGCTGTTCCCTCAGGCCAGAAATGATGGTTGAGAGAGGATAACAAAGGGAAGAAGCCACAATTCTGACTCCTGCAACCTACTGAGAGCCAATCACTCAACTGTTTCCTTCTTCCTCAGTATTCTTCTCTTTAAATACATGGTTTAGAAAAAAAGCAGAGGAGCTAGGTCTGGTTCATTTTTCCTCTGGTTTTCTGCTCAGCTGTGTCACAGTATCTAAGCAAAACTTGCAAGTTATTTAGTGACCCCTGGGTGGGCCATCATGTTGTCTCTCTCTCTCTCCTAGTATTGATCCACCTAGTTTTAGAGCCAGAGGGTTCCACATACACTCTTAACAGAAGAGACTTGGAGTCACAGTAGGCAGATTATGTCAGAACCCAAAATATAACTGGAAACATAACTGACATGATTAATCCCTTTCCTTCTCTTCTGTCCTTGGAGACATCCTCTGGAGATTCTAAGATATCCAGCACCTTCTTTTTTGCCAAATTGAAGATACTCTTTTCTCAAGAACAAAGAACTAAGACTCAGTAGATTGTGGGTGAACATGAGTACTGCAAAAAGAAGTGAGTAGGAAGGAAGCTGGTAGTTGAGAGGCAGGTTTTGGAGGAAGAGACTGTCAGAAAAGTTTATCAGAGATCAAAAGGAGAGCAGAGGCTTCCATCACCTTGTTTCTCTCTCTTTGTGCCATACCCTTCAGATGGAACCAACTCAGACTCAAGCTCAGAAAAGGATTTTCCCAAACCACCTCCTGGAGGACCACCACCTGGAGGACATGGAGGACCACCACCTGGTCCACCTCCTAATGATGGAAATGAAGATGAGGCACCTCCACCAGTGCCACCTCCACCAGGACCACCTGCACTAGGGACACCTCCACCAGGACCACCTCCACCAGGGACACCTCCACCAAGACCACCTCCACCAGAACCACCTGCATCAGGACCACCCCCACCAGAGGAGCAACCTGAGCAGAGTCAAGACTAATACGCACCATCCAAGTAACCTGAAAGTCATTGACAGGTATGACTCAAGCTCAAAGGGACCTAACCCCTACAGGTCTCACATCTTAGTGAGTCACTGAATCAATAGAAAATATGTAAAAGTTGCATAGTCCTGGAAACAAGTTCTAAAGGTGTCTATTCAGATAGTCTGAAATAAGGTAGCAAAACCTTATAATTATTACAAGCTATCCATGGAGATTCCAATTTTGAGAATCAAGGACCATAAATCACTTCTTCCCCAATGACCACTTGTACTAAAGTGGGCTGGTGATGAGGAAGCACAACCATGTTCTCCCTTGTCCTTTTCTCTCCTAATACTCTAGCTCAATGACCTCTCTTCTCAAGTCTTCCACCTGACCAGGCCTCTCAGGTCCAGGGTCCCTACTAAATGATACTTTCATTTTAGGTTGCTAAATTTATCTAGCTAAACTATTTTCCTTTTAATTAGTATATGGTCAAGGTAAAAAGATAACTGAAGAGAAAAGTAGGAGGCTAACTTAAACGCATCCACATCCTACCTTCCCACTTCCTCCCCCAAAGGCCACCACAGTTAACTCTTGAACATCAACGGGAAACACTTACGCCCTTTTAAAATAAATTTATTTTTAACCACAAATGATGTCATACTTTATGCAAATTTATAGATTGCTCATTTCAAATAACATACTTCTTAAGAATATTCGTAACAGTTCATAGAGCTACATGGGTCTGTTTAATCTGCATTTTGTTTACTTTATAATTTCTGCTATTCCATTGTCTGGCTGTGCCATGATTTCTTTAACCAACCCTGTATCAATGGACGTTTAGGCCACTTTCAGTTTTTCACTAGTTAAAAATTGATTGCAGTAACCATCTTTGTAAATATATATTTAAACACTTTAAATAGTAACCAAGAGATAAACAACCTAAGGACAACCTTTTATCTAGCAAGCAACAGTTTAGAGCACATTATCTATTAGGTGCATAAAAATGACAGATCAAAAGAAATTTGGAAGGAAACAGAAGAGGAAGGAAGAAGAGAAGGGAAATGTGGGCTCTTAGCTACTTCCCTTCACTGTTTTCTGCAAGGATTAGAAACCACTTGCCCACCTGTGTGAATCTCCTTTTTTGGTTTTCAGAGCATGAGTATGAAGATACCAGTCCTTCAGAAAGCCATGACATTAGAAGAAGGAAGTCTGTCTTCAATTTCCCAATAAAATAATAAGCATCTAGTTTCTAAGTGTCGTGTCTCATTCTGGGTGTTTGTGAGTCTGAAGTTTGAGGGCCATGAACCCAGCCTAGGAACATCCAAGACCGGTTCTCACTGATGCTTCCAGCAACCTTCCTCCCAGACTGCCTTCTTAGAAGACATTTCCTCCTTGTTCTTTGCTTGGGGACCAGAATATGTATCTACTTTCTACCTTCTGTTGCCTCCACCTTCCACTTGACACCTTTATTCAGGAGCCAGGTGCCTTTCCTGTCCTTCCCTGGTTTCTATAGCAGTAACACAATGCTTTTATTATTTTCACACCTTTCTAGTAATTTTAGGGAAATAAAGAAAATACTGCAAATGTGAAGAAGAGGCAAGAGCTGAGAGAATCCTTAAAATTTCCAAAAGAATTGATCCTGGTTTCTAGTAAAATAAATGTGATTCTAGGTCCCTATTCCCTCAAGCCCACTACCACATCCCCCCTCCCTTTTAAATTTCTCACTTTTCTTTCTAGATGCCCCAACTTTCTATAACAAAATGTGATTCAATTTCATAAAGGAGATGGCATGATGTTTCTAAAAAGCAAGGAAAATTTGGTGTTCTTCAGACACGAGTTTAATCTGGTCTCTTTTTTAGCTCTGGGCTTTAAAACCTGCTTCAACTCTCAGAGCCTTAGTTTCCCATCCATATAGTGAGGATCATATTAATATCTACCCTAGGGCACAAAGAGTACCAAATATCATACTTAATAACCTAGCAGAGGGACTTCTCTGGTGGTCCAGTGGCTAAAACTCTACCCTTCCAATGCAGGGGACCAGGGTTTGATCCCTGGTCAGAAAACTAGATCCCACATACTGCAACTTTAGATCCCCATAGTGCAACTAAGCTGTATCACAGCCAAATAAATAAAAATAAATATTGCTTTTAAACACTAGCAAAGATTGCCTTCACCACTTCCTAATAATTATTATAGGGAAAACTAGTACCTGTGAAATTGTAAGAAATTAAGTATTCCCCAAATTAAACTGTTCAGATTGCTTTGTCGCATCAAATTACAATATTTTCTGACAATGCCTCTTCCAAATTCAAAAAAGAATGAAAAATTATTTGTTTTTTGGTAGCATTTTCTGGTGTCTTTTCATCTGAGTGATACTATTTCTGATACTGATTCTCTCATGGTACATTGGTAACTTCCACTCACTTCCATTTCTTACAAAGTTGGAAAATATTCCTGGGTTAAAAGACTCTCTTATAGTGAGCGTAACACAATCAGTATTTAAAAAGAATTATCTCAATAGATGCAGAGAAAGCCTTTGACAAAATTCAACATCCATTTATGATTAAAAAAAAACAACCCTCCAGAAAGCAGGCACGGAAGGAACATACCGCAATATAACAAAAACCATATATGATAAACCCACAGCAAACATTATCCTCAGTGGTGAAAAACTGAAAGCATTTCCCCTAAAGTCAGGAATATGACAAGGGTGCCCACGCTCACCACTACTATTCGACATAGTTTTGGAAATTTTAGCCACAGCAATCAGAGAAGAAAAGGAAATAAAAGGAATCCAGATGGAAAAGAAGAAGTAAAAATATTTTAAAACTACATGCTCAGGAGTAGAATTTTTTGATATCAATCATCGGGGACACTGGATCTGAGAGGTCTAGTCAGGTGGAAACTTGAAATGGGAAATGACTGAACCTGAAGAGAGGAGAGGACCACAAGGCCACACCACTCTATTTCCTCATTACCAAACAGCTTTAAGACAAGTAGTAATCATTAGGGAAAAGGCAGTTTGTGGCTCATGTTTCTCAAAATCAGAATCACCTAGATAGATTGTTACAAATACACAGTTGTTGTTGTTCAATCTCTCAGTAGAGTCTAATTATTTGGGACCCCAGGGACTGTAGCATGCCAGGCTTTCCTGTCCTTCACCATCTCCTAGAGCTTGCCCAAACTCATGTCCATTGAGTCACTGATGGTATCCAACCATATCCCCCTCTGTTGGCCCCTTCATCTTCCTGCCTTCAATCTTTCCCAACATCAGGGTCTTCTCTTCACACCAGGTGGCCAAAGTATTGGAGCTTCAACTTCAGCATCAGTCTTTCCAATGAATATTCAGGATTGATTTCCTTTAGGATTGATTGGTTTGATCTCCTTGCAGTCCAAGGGCCTCTCAAGTCTTCTTCAACATGACAGTTCAAATGCATCAATTCTTTGGCGTTCAGGCTTCTTTATGATCCAAGTCTCACATGCATACATGACCACTGGAAAAGCCATAGATTTGATTAGATGGGGCTTTGTCAGCAAATTAATGTCCCTGCTTTTGAATATGTTGTCTAGATTTGTCATAGCTTTTCTTCCAAATAGCAAGCGTCTTTTAACTTCACAACTGCAGTCACCATACGCAGTGACTTTGGAGCCCAAGAAAGTAATGTCTGTCACTGTTTCCATGGATCCCCATCTATTTGCCATGAAGTGATGGGACCAGATGCCATGATATTCATTGCATCTTGGCTGCCTGAGGAAGCCCCACAAATAGCTGAGAAAAGAAGAGAAGCAAAAGGCAAAGAAGAAAGGGAAAGATATACTCATCTGAATGCAGAGTTCCAAAGAATAGAAGAGAGAGATAAGAAAGCATTCCTAAAAGAACAGTGCAAAGAAACAAGGGAAAACACTAAAATGGGAAGACGAGAGATCTCTTCAAGAAAATTAGTGATATCAAGGGAACATTTCATGCAAAGATGGGCACAATAAAGGAAAAAAAACAGTATGGACCTAACAGAAGCACAAGGTATTAAGAAGAGGTGGCAAGAATAAACAGAAGAACTAAACACAAAAGATCTTCATGATCCAGATAGCCACAATGCTGTGATCATTCACCTAGAGCCAGACATCGTGGAGTGTGAAGTCAGGTGGGCCTTAGGAAACATCACTATGAACAAAGCTAGTGGAGGTGATGAAATTCCAGTTGAGCTATTTCAAATCCTAAAAGATGAGGCTGTCAAAGTGCTGCACTCAATATGCCAGCAAATTTGGAAAACTCAGCAGTGGCCACAGGACTGGAAAAGGTCCGTTTTCATTCCAATCCCAGAGAAAGGCAATGCCAAAGAATGCTCAAACTACTGCACAATTGCACTCATCTCACATGCTAGCAAAGTAATGCTCAAAATTCTCCAAGCCAGGCTTCAACAATACGTGAACTGAAAACTTCCAGATGTTAGAGCTGGAATTAGAAAAGCAGAGGAACTGGAGATCAAATTGCCAACATCCATTGGATCATAGAAAAGGCAAAAGAATGTCTCCAGAAAAACATCTACTTTTTCATCCTTTACTATGCTAAAGCCTTTGACTGTGTGGATGACAACAAACTGTGGGAAATTCTTCAGGAGATGGGAAAACCAGACCACCTTACCAGTCTCCCGAGAAACTTGTACTCAGGTCAAGAAGTAACAGTTAGAACCGGACATGGACCAACAGCCAGGTTCCAAATAGGGAAAGGAGTACGTCAAGGCTGTATATTGTCACCCTGTTCATTTAACTTCTGTGCAGAGTACATCATGCCAAATGATGTGCTAGATGAAGCACAAGCTGGAATCAAGACTACTGGGAGAAATGTCAATAACCTCAGATATGCAGATAACACTACCCTTATGGCAGAAAGTGAAGAGGAACTAAAGAACCTCTTGATGGATGTGGAAGACAAGAGAGAATAAGCTGGCTTAAAAATACATGGTGTTGCTACTCGTTTCCAGATTTCTGAGTAGAAATCTTTAGAACTGGATTGAGGACTATGAAATGTCAACATGTTTCCAGTTGATTCAGTAATTCACTAAAATGAAACCTGCATGATTTAGTGAGCTTGAATTATACCTGTTATTAATTTTCCAGATTGCTGGGTTTGTGGGCCTTGTGGAGGTGTTTGTGAGCTATCCCCTGAGGATAGTGGTCTCTAATTCTTCCCAGGAGGAGGTCGGGGAGAATGGCTATTATGAGGACCACTTGATGGGAGTGGTCGCTGCTGAGGTTCATCATCTGGTTGTGGTCCCTGCTGAGGTTGATCTTGTGGAGGTGGTATCTGGTTGTGGTCCCTGCTGAGGTTGATCTTGTGAAGGTGGTCTCTGCTGAGGTTCACCATCTAGGTTTTTACCACTAGGAGGAGATCTAGGGGTTGGTGCTCCAGATCCCTCGGGAGGTCTCTGAAACTGCTCAGAAGAGCCCTGGTTTTTGTTCTCTACATGGCACAAGAATAGAAGAATTTAGTGAAGGAAGGCTCCCACCTCATTATATCTCTTACCAGAGATATTCTTATCAGATAGTCACTTTCTCCCAGGACCTGCTTCTCATCTATCAACTTCCCTCTTACCCTCAGCTTCATTTTGAAGTATTCGTCCATATACTGGTGATATTGAGTGTTAGTTCTTTGACCCTGAGACAAACATATGTCTTCAATTTGGCTAGAAAGACACTGCTGTATATATTAGAATTTTCAGAGGATGCCTCCAAAGACAGAAGAAAAGCAAAGGGATTGTCCATGTGTTATGTTGCCAGTTGTATTTGTGGTCACTGACATAACCTGAAAACTGTGACTCCAAGTCTCTCCAGTTGAGTGCATACATGGAACCTTCCTGCTCTAAGACCAAACAATAATAAGAGAGAGAAGATAAAGTGAAGGCTCACACAGGAGTCACTAAATAACTGTGGGCAATTTTATTTAAGTACAGAGACAAAGTTGTACAGAGAAACATAAAGAAAAGGGACCTAAAGTCCACCTCTTTGCTTTTTCCCTAAACCATATAGTTAAAGAGATGAATAGTGAGGAAGTAGAAAATAGTTGATAGTTGGATGCCAGGAAACATTTTTGCACAAAGGAAAAAGGCAGCACGCCCCTGTGTCATCCAAGATAGACATCTCTGTTATTAAAGTTTGGCCCTGTTCATAGCCCTGCGATCAAGGTTAGGTAAGGGATTATATTTTTATTTAGGAGCTCTAACATGAATCAGTTCATGACAAGACAGTGATGTTAGTAAGATGCCAGAGAAATGAAAAGTTGTAACTCAAAAAAAGGGGGGGTTGATTTGACTAAGGATTAATTGTTTTACAATTATGCAGTTGAAAAACCTTCATTGCTGTCTTCTAGATAAAGAAGTGGAAATTGAAGAACAGAGTACTTTCTAAATCCTTCAGGGCTCACAACCATTCTACAGGGAAAGAGATATTTCCAGCCACAGCCTGTATGTTCTCTAAGTTAACTTTTGAACCCCAATCTGTGATGCTGTTTCAAAGGGAGGAAGACATGCAGGGGTGGCAGAGCTGCTTGTTTTGAGGATCAATTCTTTGAGGATTCAGTTCTTTTGTCCTGCCTACGATCCTTCAAACACTAATGCTAATTTAGGCTAAGTGCTGGGGTATTTCAATGTCATATTGTAGTGTCCTTCTGTCCTCTTAATTCATGAAATACTTATATTAACATGGTTTCCTAAGGTTGCAGGACCAAGAGTAAACATGTGGATACAATCTTGCCCATATTGAGCACAGCATATAGAAATATTCAATGTGGGTGGGAGTAAAATGAGAGCACTGGGCCCTGGAATCTCTGTATCTCCATGTAGAGAGAAAGTCTCTCTCTCTCTGAGAAAGCTCTGAATGGGCTTCACTTCCTCCATCCATCTGGCATTCCCTAGCTAGGCCACTGCTATCCACTGCCTACCTCAATTACCACAGCATCTTCATGAGGGAATTTCTCTGTTCCAGTCTTGTCTTTTTGTAATTCATCCTTCATTACAGTCAAAGTGACTTTTGTAAAAACACAGATTTTTCTTTGCCATTCCTCTGGTTAAAGTTCTGTATCAGGCTCAAACAGTACTTTAAATAAAATGTGAGGCCTTGGTATCAATGAGGATATAAAGGGTCTTGTCCTTGTCTTAAGAACTTTGAAGTTCATCTCTCCTTTCATATATTTCTCCTCTTTACCAGCTTCCTCACTTCAGTGTGATCTTTCAAGTCTGAAGCAGAGTCTCAGCACTCTCTCCTTTTATTCTTACCAGAAAATGGGCCTTGAACTGAGTTCAGGGCCAACAAATCCACTGAGTAGCATCTTGGAGGAAGCTCTGGAATGTTGTCAACTCTGTGATCAGAGAAACCAAGCAGCTTCCTTAATAAAGGGGACCAGAACAATGGTATCTTTGTCAGTCCTTGTCACCAGATAGACGGATATAGTTGGGAATTAGCTCAGCAGAATGGAATGGGTTGGCTGTGCCTAGTGTCTTGTTTCCAAAAGCTACAACATTTCCCAAGCAGTCAACACAGATACTAGAATTCTTCTGCCATCTTTGTTTTTCTGTCTGTTCTTTGAGACTTTTCTCCATCTTGCCCATTTGTTCTCCATGTGTTTATGTGTGTGTGTTGACAGTGATCCTATAACCCAAAGTGAAGTTGGTCAATATCTCTGGCCATTATTATGAATGAGCTCCATTATTCATGGAATTTGGGTACCTATGTACATGGCACCTAGAGGAGCATTTTGATGATGTAGAGATTATCTTGGTTTATCTTTGAAGTGTGTGTGGAGAACCCATGCTTGTGCACACATGGAAGGCAGAAAGTTGACCCTCAGTCATCTCATGCCCCCAGAGGTCAACTAAGATTTTTCGGTTCTAATAAGGAAGCTTGTCATTGTTGAACAAAGATGGCCTAAGACTTTCTATTATTATTATTATTATTGAGATTTATAAAATTTAGAAAAACAAAGGGATACACAGTATCCACCATAGGATATGTAGGACAGAACAAGATGAATATAGTTCCTTGAATAGATCATGTTATTTCACTTGTCTAAGGCTTCTTTCATGCATTTCCCTTTTCTGAAATCTCCCATAAAATTTCGTTTGACTTTATTTCTGCTAGGAAATATTTTTAACCACCCCCACAGCCCTGGCTGCCACTGGGAATTTACTGACCACAATTACGCACTCCAAATATGACAGTCTGATACTCTCTTCATATATACAGAGGAATATTACTCAGCCACTAAAAATTATGAAATAATGCCATTGACAGTAACATTGATGGACCTAGAGAGTGTCATAAGTTAAGTCAGTCAGACAGAGAAGGAGAAATACATATGAAATCCCTTACTGTGGAATCTAAAAAGAAATGATATAAATGGACTTACAAAACAGAGAGACTCACTGGCTGAGTCCCTTCACTATAGGAAAGAGAAAGTACAAACTACTGACAGATTTTATTTTCTTGGGCTCCAGAATCACTGCAGACAAAGACTGCAACCATTAAATTAAAAGATGCTCTTTCTTGGAAAGAAAGCTATGATAAACACAGACAGTGTATTAAAAAGCAGAAACATCACTTTGCTGACAAAGCCCATACAGTCAAAGCTGTGGCTTTTCCAGTAGTCACGTACAGATGTGAGAGTTGGGCCATAAAGAAGGCTGAGCGCCGAAGAACTGATGCTTTCAAATTGTGGTGCTAGAGAAGACTTGAGAGTCCCTTGGGCTGCAAGGAGATCAAAGCAGTCAATCCAAAAGGAAATCAACCCTGAACGTTCATTGGAAGGGCTGATGCTGAAGCCTATAAAAGACCCTGATGCTGGGAAAGATTGATGGCAGGAGGAAAAGGGGATGACAAGATGAGATGGTTAGATAGCATCATCGACTCAATGGACATTAAATTGAACAAACTCTGGGAGATAGTGAAGGACAGAGGAGCCTAGTATGCTACAGTCCATAAGGAAGCAGAGAGTCAGACAGGACTTAGCGACTGAGCAACAACAAAAATGTAATAATTTTAGAATGATGTCCTTGAGTTATCACAAGCAGAGTCACATAGCCCTTGTATTGATAATTTTCTGAATATTATCACAGGGAGAGTCCTAAAGACAGTGCCCTTGACCAATATGAATGAGTGTGTCCTTTGCTCTGTATATGAAGTCTGGGCCTTTCTGAAAAGTTGCAGATAATATTGCAGGAAGGCTTCCTTATACAGTGGGTTTTTCTGTAGATAACTGTGCCTTTGCAGGGGGATTGGGCAGATCGGTTTCTTTTCCTGGCATAAGGATGTATTCCAGAAAGGGAAATTATACTGAATTCTGGAATACAGTATTCCAGAACTGTATCCACAGTTGGCAATGTGGGAAAGCTGTGTGGCTATGTGGTGAGGCAGAATGGTTCCAGCTGGGCTTGGTGGGATAAATGGAGTAGTTTTAGGGATAAACAGGTCCATTTTCGGTATTGGGGTGACTCGTTCTGGTTTCCTAAGACAATAATTTGAAAAGGAAAGTGGAGAACAGCCCTCACCAGGTGGTTTTTTGTAGACCTTCCAGCAACAGAGGAGAAGGCTCAGAGATAAGGAGGAAAGGGAAGTGGCAGTCAACTTGAGTGCAGGCTGGGAAAGGGTGATCCTGCTGGAAGGCAGGCTTCCCTTCGGCTTGGTGAAGACTGGAAAAGGGCAGGTGATTCTTCAAATTATCACTCAGTTCAGGACCTTTCACTAACCTTCTCCAGTGGCTACGACACAGGAAAAAATATTAGTATCCTGTGAAAGGAAAAATATCAGCCCTGAACTCACCAAACACAACACAACAGAGAGACTAGAAGAGCTGAAAGAGAAGGCTGTCCATCGGGAAGGTTAGGGTGCAAGTAAAGAGCATGACTGCAGCAGAACCTTGGGTGCCTGAAAAGGAACTGAAGCTCTCAAGCAATGCCCTTGCCTCCTGATAAGGATGTTTCATTTAACATATGCCAAGGAGAATTCCTGATTTCCCTCCCTGAAATCTGCTCTCCTTCAATGTTTTCTCCGTTAAAAACAGTTATTTCATCCATTTGTTTAAAAATTGGGAGTCATTCTTGACTTCTCACCCTTTCCCACCCACCTGCCCATTAACGGCTCAACCTTCAAAATATATCCCAAGTGTAAGTCCATCCATAATCTCTATCACAGTAAATCGGTGCAGGAGATGATTGTTTCTCTCCTGGAGGAGCTTAACAGCCTCCCAACTGGTCTCAGTAACATTCTTGCCCTCTGCCACATCCCATATCAGTTCTCCACTCAACAAACAGAGTGACCTTTGAAAAATATAAGTTAGATTACATCACTTTCTTGCTTAAGATCCCCCAAGTTTTCCCCTTACAGGTGTAGTCAGGTATACATTTCATACCTCCAATTCAACACCATATTGTCTGTGACAGAAAACAGAGGCTGCAAAAGTGGCGGAATATGACTCTTGTTGCATCTAATCCTCCAGCTCTGGGAAGTCAAGTTAACAAAGTTTGACAGAATATCCCTCAGTTGATTCACAAAATATGGGCTGATTTTTTTATTGAGGGAAGTCTAATACTCTTTGTTTCTGGCAGAAATACTTCATTTTGTGTTTAGCAATTAGAAATCTTTTTTTCAACCGAGATTATTTTGGCTCCAAATGCAAGAAACCCAACCAACATTACCTTTAGGAGTAAAGGAAACTGGAATATGAAAATAACAAGTATTCTAATTCTGTGTGGATTCAGTGGCTCAAAAATGTTATCAAAATGCTTTAATCCATCACTAGCTCTTCCCATGAGGCTGCCTTGCCCATAGATCCATATCTTATCCCCTCATCTTAGGAACTCATTCATATATTTTCCTATGGCTAAATTTCTTATGATAAAAGCCTTCTCTCATGCTCTCCTTCCCTTTCCACTATATTTCCTAAGTATGCTCATACTCATATTTCCTAACTGTACTTCCTGTCTACACTGATACTCACAAAGTATATGGTTTTGTGAATTGTAACTGATCATATTATGCCCTGATTCCTTCATATGAAAAGTGAACATAATGCAAACAAATCAAAGGGTTATTGTGAAGACTAATGAGCTAATGAATATTTAGCATTTGTGGCTATGCTGGGCATAGAGGAATGAGTAATAGATGTTTAACTATATAGCTACACACGTAAACAAGTTTATTATATGACAGAGATGGCAGTTCATGTCAATGACTAATACTGAGTTTATTCAATAGAATTTAAGAATAATTAGCTATTCAGTTATTTTTAAAGACTAATTTTAGAGCTCAGCCACACAGCAATCACACAAAAAAGTTTTGAATGGATTAAAGAGATAAATCTGTTTTTTTTTTTTGTCTGAAAACAAATGTGTGTGTATTAATGGTGCTGAAATGAGGAAGTAGGAAAGGAATATCTATAATAGTGGGGTGGGGAGGTGAAGTAGGGGAACTTACAGTAGTAAGATAGGAAAAACATTCTGAACCAGGACACAAGACACATAAAGAAAAGATCAAGGTGTTTAATTACCACAAATTTTAAATTCATTGTAATTGAAAAAACATGAACAAAATTTAAAAACACTCAAGGAATTAGAAGCAAACAGTTACAAAATATGTGTGATGCATAGGATTGATACCCATAATATACACGAATACCAAAGAATAAGAAAACTTTAAGAAAAAAACAATGTAAAAGTCAATAGATATGTTTACAGACCAGGTACTCTAGATGCTGTGAGAGACTGTCAATGTGATTCCTGAAGGCATCTGGGTTCTTAATCATTGTCTCAAGTCTACAGCTCTAGGTCTGAGAATGTGTTGGACCAGGCTAAAAGTAAGCTGAGTTGCTAAGGGTGATAACTGTGTTCGTGCCTGGGTGGATGTTTCCTTACTCTGTAGTCATTTTGAAAACTGTAAAATTATGAGATGGATGATGGTCCTGCTCATAGAAGTGTTCATGACTTTAATCCACATTGGCCTCTACACTCACACAGCCATCTCAGCCTGACTGAGCTGTTGAACCTAGAGGCAGCAGTTTATCTTCCAGAAATTCTGACCCTCACTGATTCAGACTCGTTTTCCATAACCAGGGACACACTAAATAAGCTTGGGGGGCTCTGAACATTGAATTTCCACTGTCCTGGATGATCCTGCGGATCCTCCCGTGAGGTATTCCATTGGTCTGCCCTCTGTATTCTTGGAACAGGTTAGTCTCATATGCTTTACCCAAAAGTGGCTTGAACCATCTTTCTACAGTCAGAGACAGATATGAACACTAAGTTCACATACACAAAGGACACATGAAAGGTCAATAAGCATACAAAAGGAATTTCACTCTCAGTGATATCAGGAAGAAATACACTAAGGATCTTGTGCGTATTTGAGTTACAAAAAGATAAAAGGAGCAGATATCAAGGAATAGAGAGGATGTGAACAGACCAGTATCTTCATGGAATGTTTCAATCTCTGAAATTAATACAGTTATTTTTTGAGAGAAAATTATATTAACACTTGCTAACTGCAGACTTTTTGATCCAGAATTTCAATTTTTGGTATACACTGATTATATATAAGGCATTCTCCATAAAATACACAAAAATGGGATTAGTGTCTTTGGATATTTTTTTTACCACCATGTAATCACTTTTCATTCTCACTGAATTTCACTGAATCTAAGGTGCCACAGACTATCAAATACACCAAGAAAGAAAATGCTTAGCCTATTAAGACACCACACATTATCAGTTGTAAGACTTCTGTTCTAGTTACCATGAGTAGAACAAACCAACACAAAATTTAGTGACATAGAAGAGCCTTTTATTACACTCAACAGTTCCAAGGGTCAGAATTTCAAACAAGACACAGAAGTATTGGCTTTTCTCTGTTCCAGATTGAAGGACTTCAAATCCCAATAGCTCTAAGCCTGGCAATGACACAAAAACTGGAGATAAAACCACCTAAGCCATCCTTACTTACAAACCTAGAAATTAGCACTGCTCTATATGGAAACTTCCACTGAGTTCAAAGTCAGAACACACACCAGTGGCCTCACTCTGTAGTCTGTATGCACAAGCCAGTTTTGGCTTCCTCACAGCTTGCAGCCAGGTTTCTAAGAGAACAAGCTGGAATTGCATGACATTTTTATGATATAGGCTGAAAAGTCACAAAGCATCACTTCTAACATATTCAGTTGGTCAAGGTAATTACAAAGTTCCACCCAATTTCAAGAGATGGTCACACACCTCACCCCTTGAAAACAGAAGTCCAATTATAAGAAGACACTGTCCATCTTTAGAAAATATGATCAGCCACATCCTGTTTTCCAAGATGAACATGGAAAAATGTGCATCTTGATATAAAGAAGACATGATAGTAGTTGAGGGTAATGTGAATACTCATAAGCAGAAGGGATAAAGTCCCTGTTCTGAAAGAAGTCCATCTGGAGGAAAAATGAGTCATTCATTAACAACTTGAACAAAATCGTTCTTTTAAGGATATCTGCTTCCTTCCTTTTTGCATGTCTTCATTAAACCAGGAGGGAGATATGTGTTGCTTTAGATCCCATAAAAAAGAAATTCTGGTTGTATTTCTCTATGAACTCAAAGGAAGAGCAATTGAATTTTCAGATTCCCTTTATGTTGCTGACTCTGTGGTGAATCTGCAGACAATTGGACACAGAGACAGTGAGAATGTATGCTGCTGCCCTGATCACTGAGGAAGTGACATCATCTCTAGAGCCCAGAACCTGGGAATCACTCTCAGGCAAATGACTGGAAGCGGTGATAGTGATGTACAAATACATACTTTGATAGGCAACTCTTAGACCAGTCTTTCCCCTTTGACTTTCTAAATTTTTAGAGTTATTGTGATTAAAGAGTCAAAGTTTAGCCCAACCAAAAGAGGCATCCACAATTTGAACCAACACTAATATGCCTCTGTGCTTCCCAGGTGCCTCAGTGGTAAAGAACCTGCCTGCCGAGCAGGAGATGCAGGTTAGATCCCTGGGTCCAGAAGATCCCCTGGAGAAGGAAATGGCAATCCACTCCAGTATTCTTGCCTGGGAAATCCAATAGACAGAGGATCCTGGCGGGCTACAGTCCACGAGGTTGCAAAAGAGTCAGATACAACTTAGTAACTAAACAATAACAACAATCAAATGTGTCTCTCCAGAGAAATTTGATCGGTGTGCTCAAGAAGCAAAGGCGTGATCTTCACTGCCACTGACTTTGAAAATGCAACCAAAAAAAAGGAATTCTATACAAGCGTCTTTGTATGAAAGGGATAAGAATAAGACTAGAACCTTCATGTGTTGCTGTTGTTCTTTAGTCGCTAAGTCTTTGTGACCACGTGGACCGTAGCCCGCCAGGCTCCTCTGTCCATAGGATTTCCCAGACAAGAATACTGGAGTGGGTAGCTATTTCCTTCTCCAGGGGATCTTCCCGACCTAGGGATTGAACCTGTGTCTCCTGCATTGAGAGGTGGATTTTTTACTGCCGAGCCACCAGTTTGCTAATTTTAAAACAACCATCTCCATGCGAAAAGAATTTTTTCCCAACTCACCTCTTAAGATCATAGAAAAAGTCCAGCAACTGAAAAGAAGAATGCATGTACCTTAAAAAAGTGTGGAAACAATACCTAATTGTGAAATTATTAAAATAAAAGTCAACAAAACTAGTGAAGGGTACAATTTTGTTCCTGTTGTTTAGTCACTAAGTCCTGTCCAATAGACCCTAATTCAGTTCAGTTCAGTCACTCAGTCGTGTCCAACTGTTTGCGACACCAGGGACTGCAGCACACCAGAGTTCCCTGTCCATCACCAACTCCCAGAGTTTGCTCAAACTCATGTCCATTGAGTTGGTGATGCCATCCAACCATCTCATCTTCTATCATCCCCTTTTCTTCCTCCCTTCAATCTTTCCCAGCATCAGGGTCTTTTCTAAGGAGTCAGTTCTTCACTGTGGTCAAATAAAAATTCTCCCAAAGTGCAAAGCAAAAAAAGAACACGTATCAAAGTCAAAATAAAAACAGGTTTGATTTAGCAAAGAAACTATAATGAATAAATTTCAGATAGAGAATGGAGAAAATGAGTGTCGGAATATTCTTATCAAAATTTGCAGTTGATTAATAATCTGAGAAAATGTTCTCTAACAGGGAAAATGATTGAAAATGTAAAATCAAGGCAGTGAAATTGTGGTTTTGAAGAAAGTACCAGACTATCTTCTTGGATTGCACACTTGTGGCCACAAAATTATCAGTGGGGAACACAGCGGGTTAAAATATTTCCTAGTGGAAATAAGACAAATGGAATCTCATAGAGTTCTAGAAAAGGGAAGCAGCCTGGAAGGAGTGTTAGAGACATAAAATAATATGATCCATTCAAGGAAATGTGTATTCATATCTTTCTGTGCTAGAAACTTCATGGTGGCTTCTGGGTCTACCTTTGCTTTTACTAAATATCATACTCCTAAGAATAGAAAGTCTTGACTTCCCTGGTCATCCAGTGGTTAAGAATCCACCAGCTAATGCAGGATACACAGGTGCAGTCCCTGCCCTGAGAAGATCCCACATACTCAGGGCACCTAAGCCCGTGCACTGCAACTACTGAGGCTCATGGGCCCTAGGGCCTGTGTTTCACAGCAAGGAAAGCCACACAATGAGAAGTCTATGCACTGCAAGGAAGAACTCCAGCTTGCTGCAACCAGAGAAACCCCACACAGCAACAAAGACCCAAGACAACCCAAAATAAATAAATTTTTTAAAAAAGAATAGAAAGTCTTACATCACCTTATTGGACAACACCAAAACTTTTCTATTAGAGCCAGAGAGACTTGGATGATGTTGAAGGGCCTGAGTAGGCTGAGGGTCAAACTTCTGCCATCAAACTTTGCCCAAACATGGGTTTTCCACATACATTTCAAAGATAAACAATGATGACCTCTATCATCAAAATGTTTTATGTATCACATACACAGGTATACGAATACCATGAATGATGAAGTTTGAACCATAATAGTGACCAGAGATATTGACAGCTTCACTTGGGGCTATAAGAACACTGCCAACACACACACACAGGCACAACACATTGGAAGGACAGAGAAACAGTCTAACCAAAAGACTAAAAGCCAAACGATGACAGAACAGTTCTAATATCTGTGCTGAATGCTTGGACATTCTCCCTCAAATGTTTTGCCCAAGTCACACATTGAACCTTTTAGAAATGACACACGATAACATTCTCCCCATTCCATCCTGCTTGGACAAGCCCCAACTGTAATCATATCTATCCAGTGATGAGGTCAGCCCAGTATTGAACTCAAAGATAACATTGTTCTGGGCCCCTTTATAAAGGAAGCTGCCTCGTTCCTCCCAGCACAGAGCTGAAAACTCCAGAGCTTCCTCCAACATGCTGCTGATCCTGCTCTCAGGGGCCTTGCTGGCCCTTAGCTCAGTTCAAGGCCCAGTTTCAGGTAAGAATGAAGCAGGAGGACGCTGAGGCTCTGCTTGGGGCTTGGGAGATCACACTGACCCAGGGATCAAACCCAGGTCTCCTGCATTACAGGCAAACGCTTTACCAACTGAGCTACAAGGGAAACCCACACTGCAGTGAGGAAGTTGGTAAACAGGGGACAGAAAGATGCAATAAGATCAGGCTGCAGGGTGCTTAAGATAGGCATAAGGCCCTTCACCTCTTCTTTGGCTCAAGGCCTCACACATTACTTAAAGTACATCTGGAACCCAGTACAGAATTTTTAACATGACATAGTAGCATTTGCATTTTTACTAAGGTCTCTTTTACTATGCCATGAAGGATGTATTGCAAAAAGGCAATACTAAAAAAAATTTTTAAAAAGCAAGACTAGAACAGACAAGTTCCCTCATGAAGTTGTTATGATAATCTAAGTAGGCAGTGGAGGATGGTGGCCTTGCTAGGGAATGCCAGATAAATGGAGAGAATGAAGCCCACTCAGAGCTATTTCAGAGACAGAGACTAGGGTAGTAAACAATAAATAGGAAATAGAGGGTAACAAATCTCTCTCTGTGTGTCTCTCTCTCTACATAGAAATATAGAGATTCCAAGGCCCAGTGTTCTCATTTTACCCCCACCCCCACCCCATTTAATAGTTCTATGTGCTATTCCCAATATGAATAAGATTATATTCACATGTTTACTCCTGGTCCTGCCACCTTGAGCAACCATGTTAATATAAGTGAAGTATTTCATGAGTATTTCATAAGTATTTCATAAGAAGGCAGAAAGACACTAAATTATGACATTGAAATACCCCAGCACTGACCTAAATTAGCATTAGGGTTTGAGGGATTCTAGGAAGGACAAGAAGTTCTCTTCTCTTTTGAGTGTGTGGTTGATCCTCAACAGGAGCAACCCTGCCACCTGTTCATGTCTTCCTCCCGTCGCCACAGCATCACAGGTGGTGGTTGACAAGTTAACTTAGGAAATATACAGGGTATGATTAGTAGTGCTCATTTACCTGTGGGATAGTTGTGAGCATTGAAGGATTGGGAACTTACTTTGCACTTCCATCTTCTGCTTCTTTTTCTAGAAGGCAGCAATCAAGACTCTCTCAACCCCATATCCAGTAAGTCTCAATTAATCCTCCATTATCCTTCAGTTTTGCATTAGCAACTTTCAGTTCTCTGGTGTTCTATTATCATCATTATATTGTGAAGAGTTGATTAGTGTTAGAACCCCTAAAGATATAGGAAGTCCTTTTCTAACCTTGAATTTGGGGATCATGAGTGGGGCCATACCTTGAATAACAAAGAAGTCTAGCTCAGATGACACAGGAGTATGCTGCCTGTTCCCTCTGGCCAATATGATTGCTGAGAGAGGACAGCATAGGAATGTAGTCCTAATTCTGACTCTTCCTGCCTACTGAGAACCAACTCCTCAACTGTTTCTTCTTCCTCAGTGTTCTTCTCTAAATACATGGTTTAGAAAAAATGCAAAAAGCTAGGTCTGGTTCATTTTTCTCTGTGTGATTCTGTTCCACTACGTCCCCATACCTAATTAAAATTTGCAGAAGTTATTCAGTGACTCCCTTGTGGGTCATCATGTTGTCTTTCTCTCTCTCTTATTGCTCCACTTGGTCTTGAGCAGGAGGGTCCAACATAATACACTCAACTGGCCAGACTTGGAATCATAGTTGGCAGGTTATATCAGTGGCCCAAAAAATAACTGGCAACATAACTGACATGGATAATAATCCCTTTGGTTTTCTTCTGTCCTTGGAAGCATTCTCTGGGGATTCTAAGATATCCAGCCCCTTCTTTTTTGCAAAATTTAATGCACATACTTGTCTCAAGAGCAAAGAAGTAAGATTCAATATCACTAGTATGTGGGTGAACTGGAGTACTACAGAAAGAAGGAGTGAGTAGGAAGGAAGATGGCAGTTGAGAGGCAGATTCTGGAGGAAGGAACAGTCTGATAAGTCATGAGAGATCAAAATGAGAGGGAAGACTTTCATCACCTAGTTTCTCTGTCCTTGTGCCATATCCTACAGGTGGAAAACTCAAACTCGAATGAGGACTTTCCCAGACCACCTCATGGAGGACCACCACCTAGACCCCACCCCCTCCTAATGGTGAGAACCAAGATGATAAACCTCAGGAGAGACCACCTGCACAAGGTGATAAACCTCAACAGGGACCACAGTCACAAGAAGGTGAGCCTCAGCAGGGACCACCTTCACAAGATGGTGAGCCTCAGCAGGGACCACCCCCACCAAGAGTCCTCGTCATCGCCATTCTCCTCCAACCCCTCCTAGGAGGAATCAGGGGCCACCTCCAAAAGGTGGTCAGCCTCAATGGGGACAGCCTCCACAGGAAGGTCAATCTCAACAGAGACAACCCTCACAAGCAGGTCAATCTCAACAGGGACAGCCCACACAAGATCAGCCTCAACGGGGACAACTCCCACATGAAAGTCAATCTCAACAGGAACCAGCCTCTCAAGATGGTGAACCTCAGCAGGGACTGAACCTCTCCTCCATCTCTCCTCCACCTCCTCCTGGGAGAATCAGGGACCACCACCACAAGATGGTCAACCTCAACAGGAACTAGCCCCACAAGAAGGTCAACCTCAGCAGAGACCACCCCCACCAAGAGGTCCTCCTAATGGTCGTTCTCCTCCACCTCCTCCTGGGAGGAATCAGAGACCTCCACCCCCAGAGCATGGACCACAAATCAGTTCTAATGAGATGGATGAAACTGGAGCCCATTATACAGAGTGAAGTAAGTCAGAAAGATAAAGACCATTACAGTATACTAACACATATATATGGAATTTAGAAAGCTGGTAATAATAACCCTATATGCAAAACAGAAAAAAAGACACAGATGAACAGAACAGACTTTTGGACTTTGTGGGAGAAGGCAAGGGTGGGATGTTTCAAGAGAACAGCATCAAAACATGTATATTTTTTTTTAAATGTATATTATCTAGGGTGAAACAGATCACCAGCCCAGGTTGGATGCATGAGACAAATGCTCAGGCCTGGTACACTGGGAAGACCCAGAGGGATCAGGTGGAGAGGGAAGTGGGAGGGGGGATCGGGATGGGGAATACATGTAAATCCATGGCTGATTCATGTCAATGTATGACAAAAACCACTACAATATTGTAAAGTAATTAGCCTCCAACTAATAAAAATAAATGGAAAAAAAAAAAGGAAACAGAAGGAAGAAGAGAGGGGGGAATGTGGGCTCTTAGCCACTTTCCTTCACTGTTATCTTCAGGGATTAGAAACTACCTGCATACCTTCCATGAACCTCCTTTTTGCTTTTTAGAGCATAAATATGAAGATGCCAGTCCTTCAGAAAGCCATGACATTGGAAGAAGGCAGTCTGTCTATTTACCAATAAAATAATCACCATTCTAATCTAAGTGTCATGTCTCATTCTGGGTGTTTGTGAGTCTGAAATGTGAGGATCATGAACCTAGCAGAGAAACATCCTAGACCCTGTCTCATTGATCCTTCCATCAGGCTTCCTCCTGGACCCTTCCTAGAAAGCATTTTTGTTTTTTTCATTCTTAACTTGGAGACAGGACTAAATCTTTCTTTTTTTTTCCTACCTGATATTGCCTCCTCTATTCCAACATCTTTATTCATAAGCCAGGTGCCTTTCCTCTTCTCCAATTTCTATAGCACTAAACACAATATTTTTATTACTTTCACACCTTTTACTGATTCTAGTAATTTTAGGGAAATAAAGAAAATATTGCAAAGTGTGAATATGTGGCACTTACTGAGGAAATCCTTAAATTTTTCAAAATAATTGCTCCTGGGTTCTAGCAAAATAAATGTGGTTCTAGGTCCCTACTCCCTCAAGCCCACTATACTCCACTCCTCCCTTTTTTTACTGCTCAGTTTTCTTCCTCCCTAAATCTCCCACCTTTCTATAACAAAATGTGAGTCAGGAAAGGAGGTGACTTGCTGAGTAGTAGAAAGCACAGAATTTGGAGTCCTTTAGACATGAGTTTAGTCTAACCTCTTTTTGTTAAGGCTATGGACTTTTAGCAAACTGTTCCAACTCTCAGGGCCCTAGTTTCCTCATTCATATACTGAGGATAATAATTATACCTACCTTAGAGGGCAAAGAGTAATGATTAGCACAGATAAAAACCCAGCAGAGATTGCCTTTGCCACTCCCTAATAGTTACAATAGTGAAGAACAGTACACATGAAATTGTAAGAAATTAAGTGTTCCCGAAATTAAATTGTTCAGAATGCTTTGTCAAAAAATTGAATTACATGTTTTCTGACAATGTACCTTCCAAATTTTAAAAAGAAAGGAAAAAATTTCACTTTGCCTATTTATTAGCTATTTTTGTGTTTCCAGTCTGCAAAAAGGTCTTTTTTAGCTTTTCTTCGAAGTGAGCACCTGATATTCTGTTAGATACTAAACACACTTAATGCTCAACTTCATGAGATTTGAAATGCAGATCTTCTTAAACTTCTTCCAGATAAGAAATATGTTAGTTACTGAATCTTTGTCTACATATTTTCCAAATTTTCCACCACTAAATTTGGAGTAAAATGTCTAGAATGAGAAAATAAAGAAAAAATTAATTGATAACAGATTCAGTTGTTGGGTCTTAGACTAAAACAATAAATGAGACAAACTTCTTATAATTCTGATCAAGGGAGGAAAAAAAACAGAAAACAAGGCAAACTTCAGGGATGAAACAGGTAGATAACATAAATTCTTAAATTTTTAAAATAATAGGAGGATGAGGGAGGGGGAATTGAAGGAATGTGGTCAAAAAGTTCAAACTTCCAGCTAAATAGGTACTAAAGATGTAATGTAGAACATGATGAATATAACTAATGTTATATATAATAATGGGAAAGTTGTTAAGAGAGTAAATACTAAGAATTCTCATCACATGGGTAAAAATTCTTTTGCTTTTTTATTTTTGACCATATTTAGAGCTGATAGATGCTAAGTAAACTTCTTGTGTTAATCACTTCACAGTATATGTAAGTCAAATCATCATGCTCTACACCTTAAACTTGGGCAGTGATCGGAGCAGAGAATATCTAACCACACAGATATAGTTAGTTAAATTTTGACAAAGGCAACTGCATGGAGAAAAGACAGTCTCTTCATCAAGTGGTTCCAAAACAAATGGATGTCCACATATCAAAAATGAATGTTGATACATATATTACATTTCATACAATCAATAGCTCAAAATAGGCTACAGACCTAAATGTAAAACGTAAAACTATGAGTCTTCTTGAATAAACTTGTAGAAATCTCTGTGACCTTATATTAGACAAAGATTCCTTACATATGACACCAAAAGCATAATGAAATTTTTAAACCTGTTAAATGGAGATTTGTTAATATTTTAAAAAAGAACTTTCGCTGAGGGCACAGCAAAATATAATAAAACAAGCCAAGAGAGCTTTTTTTATTCTTGTTTGAATAAAACAGAATTCAACAACACATTAAGATGATTATACACCATGATCAAGTCAGGTCTGTCCCAGAGATGCAAGGATTCTTCAGTATACACAAGTCAATCCATGTGATACACCATATTAACAAATTGAAAGGTAAAAACCATATGATAATTTCAACAGATGCAGGAAAAGCTTTCAACAAAATTCAGCACCCATTCATGATAAAAAAAACTCTTCAAAAAATGGGCTAGAAGGAATCTGCCTCAACTTAGTAAAGCCTACATATGATAAACTGACAGCAAACATTATTCTCAATGGTGAAAACCTAAAAGCATTCCCTCTGAAATAAGGAACAAGACAAGGGTGCCCACTCTCACCACTATTATTCAACATAATTTTGGAAGTCCCGGCTATGGCAGATAAGAAAAAGAAATAAAAAGAATCCAAATTGGAAAAGAAGTAAAACTCTCATTGTTTGCAGATGATATGATACTATATATAGAAAACTCTAAAGATACCATCAGAAAATTACTAGAGCTAATCAGTGAATTTGGCAAAGTCACAGGATACAAAAATCAAATACATAGAAATCACTTGCATTCCTATACACTAACAATGAAAAATCAGAAAAAGAAATTATGGAATTAATCCCATTGCAACAAAAAGAATAAAACACCTAGATTGTTTTGGCTATTTGGGATCTTTTGTGTTTCCATATGAATTGTGAGATTTTTTAATTCTAGTTCTGTGAAAAATACCATTGGTAATTTGATAGGAAGAATGGAGCTGAAGGAATCAACCTTCCCTGACTTCAGACTATACTACAGAGCTACTGTCATCAAGACAGTATAGTACTGGCACAAAAACAGAAATATAGACCAATGGAGCAAGATAGAAATCCCAGATATAAACCCACACACTTATGGGTACCTTATTTTTTTAAAAGTTCAATTCAGTCTCTCAGTCATGTCCAACTCTTTGCGACCCCATGGACTGCAGCATGCCAGGCTTCCCTGTCCATCAGAGGCAAGAATATAAAATGGGGCAAAGATAATCTCTTCAATATGTGCTGCTGGGGAAACTGGGCAGCTACATGTAAAAGAATGAAATTAGAACACTTCCTAACACAACACATAAAGATAAGCTCAAAATGGATTAAAGACTGAAATGTAAGACCAGAAACTATAAAACTCTTAGAATAAAACATAGTCAGAACACTCTATGACATAAATCACAGCAAGATCCTCTATGACCCACCTCCTAGAGTAATGGAAATAAAAGCAAAAAAAAAACCAAGTAGGACCTAATTAAACTTAAAAGTTTAATTTTGCATAGCTTTTGCACAGCAAAGGAAAGCATAAACAGGGTGAAAAGGCAACCCTCAGAATGGGAGAAAATAATAGCAAATGAAACAACTGACAAAGGATTAATTTCCAAAGTAAACAATTCAATACCAAAAAACAACCCAGTCAAAAAGTGGAAAAAGACCTAAACAGACATTTCTCCAAAGAAGACATATAGATGGCTAATAAACACATGAAAATATACTCAACATTGCTCACTATTAGAGAAATGCAAATCAAAACTACAATGAAATATCACCTCACATTGGTCGGAATGGCTATCAACAAAACTCTACAAACAATAAATACTGGAGAGGGTGTGAAGAAAAGGGAACCCTCTTGCATTGTTGGTGGAAATGTAAATTGATACAGCCACTATGGGAGAGAGTATTGAGATCCCTTTAAAAACTAGGAATTCAAAAAAAAAAAAGCGCAAAAAAACTAGGAATAAAACCACCATATGACCTGACAATCCCATTACTAGGCATATACCCGGAGGAAACCAAAATTGAAAAGGACACATGTACCCCAATGTTCATTGCAGCACTATTTACTATAGCTAGGACATGGAGGCACACCGGGGTGGGGGAAAGGAGAGTTGAGATGTATGAAGAGAGTAACATGGGAACATATATATTACCATATGTGAAATAAATAGCCAATGGAAATTTGCAGTATGACTCAGGGAACTCAACCAGGTCTCTGTAACAACTTAGATGGATGGGATAGAGTGGGGATAGGGGAGCTTCAAGAGGGAGAGGACATGGGTATACCTACGGCTGATTCATGTTAATGTTTGGCAGAAACCGACACAATATTGTAAAGCAATTATCCTTCAATTAAAAATATATTTAATTATAAACAAAAGAATTTTAAAATAAGTAAATTAGAACATTGCAGTAAGGTTTAACCACAGGAAAGATCCATCATTGTATAAATAGGGTATCTTCATAGCCTCAAAATATCTCCTACAAATATTGAATATTTATAACAGGAAAAAGAGTAAAGAGTCCTAGTAGAAATCACCTTAGCCAAGAAATGAAGGTTAACATGACAAATAATACATATTTTTAGTAATTTTATCTGTTTATTTTTGGCTGTGCTGGGTCTTTACTGCTGCAAGGGCTTTTCTCTAATTGCAGCAATCGGGGGATACTCTCTAATTGTGGTGCACAGGCTTCTCATTGCAGTGGTTTCCCAGAGCATGAGCTCTAGGGAACTCAGGCTCAGTAGTTGTGACTCCCCAGCTCTACAGCACAGGCTCAATAGTCGTGGCACCATGGGCTTAGTTGCTCTGGGGCATGTGGGATCTTCTCAGATCAGGGATTGAACCCAAGTCTCCTGCATTGGCAGGTGGATTCTTTACCACTGAGCCACCAGGGAAGCCCCAATAATGCATATTGACATCATGTACCCCTGATATGATGCACTAAGAAAAGCACATCAGCCTATGGCACCTTCCAAATAATGGATAACCTCAATCCAGTCATAAACATGTATCAGAGAACCCCATATTGAGAAACACTCTACAAAGTAACTGATCAGTACTCTGTCATGTCAAGATCATGAGAGACAAGGGAGACCAAGGAATACATTGGAAGAGCCTAACCAAGGAGCCATGATGACTAAGTGCAACGTGGAATACTGAAGGAGGTCCTGGGACAGAAAAGGGACATCTGTGGAAAAATCTGGTGAAAAATCCAAGTAATTTCTGTACTTTACTTTAGTAACATTGAGCTGAAATTAATTTCTAATGTTACTTTACTTTAGTAACATTGAGCTGAAGTTAATTTCTCACTGTTGACAAATGGTCTTTAGTTATTTAAGATGCTAATACAAGGGGAAGCTGGATGAAGAGTATACAAGAACTCTTTATAATAATTTTGCAACTTTCCTGTAAGGCTAAAATAATCTTTTTTTAAATGGCATTTAAAAATTAAAATAAAAAGGAATAGGATAACATTATGTAAAATACTATCTTGATATAAAATTTTCAATGAAATTGACATTATTGCAAGATAATAATTGCAATTATCTTGCATTATTGCAAGATAATTTACCAAATTTAACTCAAAAAGCTTAGGAAAAGTTGAATAGAAAATAAACATGAAAGAAATGGAAATTATAAGAAAACAGCTACAACAACCTATCACTATAACCTCCAACATCAATGGACATAGCAACTTTTAGTATCAAACTTTTTATATCATTAAAAACATAATTCTGGGACTTCCCTGGTGGTCCAGTGGTTGAGACTTCACCTTCCAATGCAGGAGGTATAACAAATTCAATAAAGATTTTTTTAAATGGTCCACATTTAAAAAGAAAACTTTTAAAAACATAATTCTTATATAAATTAGCAAGTTTCTAAACTCACCTTGTGAGGTTCACAAAACAAAACATATACCTGCAAAAATATTTCACTAGGAAAACTTCTCAGTAATATCTAAACTAGTCAACACTGTGTTAGAAGAATAACACATCATGTTGAAAGAGGATTGCAGGATGGTTCAGTATTAGGAAATGGACCCTCTCCCCACTACTGATGGCCTCAAAACTTTTACTGAGAAATTCAAGAAAAATCAGAAAAGAACTCTTTCACCTTAACAACCACCAAGTTGACTAACCCAGAGTCAGTTCTAGCTCTGTTCGCTGGCTTCTCTCCTATTGCAGTTGAAGCCTTCTTCCTCCTTTTACTTCTACTCTGAATTTCAACCCATGCTGGCTAGTCAAGGATTTTGCTGCCACAATTATGTCCCTTTTCCCCCCCCTCCCCGTATCTTTGATTTCTACTTTTCTACAGGACCAGTCCAATCAGCACAAACCCATTGTAACATCTCCCATTTTTTCAAACCTCTCCCTAGACCCTTAATTTAGCCTCTCCATCTACCACACTGTGTGTCTGCCATCTTTATTGCAAAATTCCTTGAAAAATATGTCTAAAGTTAGTGCTCCCAGCTTTCTCACCTCCCATTTTTCTCTTCCAATCATTCCATTGTTGTTGTTGTTTAGTCATTCAGTTATGTCCAATTCTGCAACCCTATGGACTATAGCCCACCAGAGTTCTCTGTTCATGAGATTTCCCAGGCAAAAATACTGGAGTGGGTTGCCATTTCCTACTCCAGTTGATAGAAACTTGTGTACTCATCATTCCCCTTTTTTTAAGGGTTATCCGTGACCTGCATTCTACTAAATTCAATGGTCAGTTCTCAGGCCTCATCTCACCTAACTCAGCAATTTGGCAACATTGATCATACCCTTCTTGAGGGAACACTTTTGTAACAGCACCAGTGACTTCATGCTCTCTTCTAGGTTTTCTCCTACCCCGCTCCTTACCTCCTATAGTCAACCTTATTCTTGCCTAGCTTTTCTCCAGTTTAGTAAATAGCACCTACATTCACATATTTGCTGAAGTTAACTAGGAATCATTCTTGACTCCTCTCTTCCTCACAGATCGCATTACATCTCATCGAATAGTAAATTCTATTATTTAGAAATTCTGCCTTCAAAATAAACCTGAAATACAACCATTTTCCATCACTTTCATTGCTATTTTCCCATCTAAGCAAGCAGGGTCTCTAGCTTACTCCCATAGCCATTCCACTCTTGCTCCAAAAGTCAGTTCTCCACCCCAGACTCTTCTGTCCATGGAATTCTCCAGGCAAGAATACAGGAGTAGGTAGTCATTCCATTCTCCAGGGGATCTTCCCCACCCAGGAATCAAACCCAGGTCTCCTGCATTGCAGGCAGATTCTTTACCATCTGAGCTGCCAGGGAAGCCCACCAGTCATTTTAAGATCACATTACTCTTTTATTTCAAAATTTCCAATGGATTGCCACCATTTTATCCCATCAGAAAAAAAATCCAAGTTTGTTACTATGGTCAGCACCCTACTGACTCTGAACTTCCTAACTTCTCTACCTAATTCTGTGCTCCATTCTAGACCCACTGATCTTCCTGGCATTTATCCAAAATTCCAAGCTTGTTCCTTTATCAATCATGCGTTCTCACTTTATTCAAATCTGCTCAAATTTCACCACTTTAAATCCTTGTTTGAATACATAAAAACCATCCATCTCATTACCTACTTTAAAAAAGTTTTTTCTTCTGATAGGTTTTTTTAAAGACCTAATTTTTTAGAGCAATTCTATGTTTATAACAAAATTAAGAGGAAAGTAAGGAGATTTCCCATGGACTTGTGCCCCAGCACAGGCATAGCTTTCCCAGTATCAGTATAACTCACAAGAGTGGTATATTTATTACAATTAATAGGTACTTCCCTGGTGGCCCAGTGGTTAAGAATTCACCTTGCAATGCAGAGGAAACAGATCAATCCTTGGTCCAAGAAATAAGATTCCACATGCCACAGGTCAAGCGCATGCTCTGCAACTACTAAGCCTTCATACCACAACTACAGTCTGTATTCCACATGGAAAGATCCCACATGACACAGTGAAGATCCCACATGCCGCAACTAAGACCCAATGCAGCCGAATAAATAAGCAATATTAAAAATACATTAATTAAATTTAAAAAAATACAACTGATCCCATACTGACACATCCTAATCATCCAAAGTTCATACTTCACCTTCAGGTTCACTCTTGGTGTTGCCCATTCTGTGGGTTTGAACAAGTGGATAATAACATACACATCTGTCTTTATAATATTATATAGAGCATTTTCACTGTCCTAAAAATCCTTCATTCTCTGCCTATTCATCTCCCTCGCTACCCTCACATCCGTGGAAACCACTGATCTTCTTATTGTCTCCATAATTTTGCCTTCTCTAGAGTGTCATATAATTGGAATCATAGAGAATGTAGCCTTTTCAATCATACAGAACTTTGACTTACTTCACTTAGTAACATGCATTTAAATTTCCTCAATGTTTTTTCACGACTTAACAGGTAGTTTCTTTTCAGCACTGAATAATACCTCACTATCTGAAAATACCAGTTTATTTATGCACTCACCTGCTAAAAAACATCTTAGTTGCTTCCAAGTTTTGGTAGTTATGAATAAATATGCCATAAACATCCATGCGCAAAGTTTTGTGTGTTCACAAACTTTCAACCTCTTTGGGGCAATGCTGAGGTATATGACTGCTGGATCATATGGCAGGAGCTTAGTTTTGTAAGGAGCTGCCAGACAGTCATCCAAAATGATTGCACCATTTTGAATTGCCACCAGGAGTAACCAGAGATTTCCTGTTGCTCCACCTCACCAGCCCTTGATTTGTCAGTGTCCTGGATTTTGACCATTCTAATAGGTATGCAGTGATATCTCACTTGGGGATGGTCTTGATTCCTGTCTCGAACCTCCATCCATAGTTCATCAGGCACTCTGTCTATCAGATCTAGTCCCTTAAATCTATTTCTCACTTCCACTGTACAGTCATAAGGGGTTTGATTTAGGTCATACCTGAATGGTCTAGTGATTTTCTCCACTTTCTTCAATTTCAGTCTGAATTTGGCAATAAGGAGTTCATGATCTGAGCCACCATCAGCTCCCAGTTTTGTTTTTGCTGACTATGTAGAGCTTCTCCATCTTTGGATGCAAAGAATATAATCAATCTGATTTTGGTGTCAACCATCTGGTGGTGTTCATGTGTAGAGTCTTCTCGTGTAGTTGGAAGAGGGTGTTTGCTATGACCAGTGCATTCTCTTGGCAGAACTCTATTAGCCTATGCCCTGCTTCATTCTGTACTCTAAGGCCAAATTTGCCTGTTACTCCAAGTGTTTCTTGAATTCCTACTTTTGCATTCCAGTCCCCTACAATGAAAAGGACATCTTTTGGGGGCGTTTGTTCTATAAGGTCTTGTAGGTCTTCATAGGACTGTTCAACTTCAGCTTCTTCAGCATTACTGGTCGGGGCATAGACTTGGATTACCATGATATTGAATGGTTTGCCTTGGAAATGAACAGAGATCATTCTGTTGTTTTTGAGATTGCATCCACGTACTGCATTTCAGACTCTTTTGTTGACTATGATGGCTACTCCATTTCTTCTAAGGGATTCCTGCCCACAGTAGTAGATATAATGGTCATCTGAGTTAAATTCACCCATTCTAGTCCATTTTAGTTCGTTGATTCCTAGAATGTTGACGTTCACTCTTGCCATCTCCTGTTTGGCCACTTCCAGTTTGCCTTGATTCTTGGACCTAACATTCCAGGTTCCTACGCAATATTGCTATTTACAGGTCTGGAGCTTGCTTCTATCACCAGTCTCATCCACAACTGGGTGTTGTTTTTGCTTTGACTCCATCCCTTCATTCTTTCTGGAGTTACTTCTCCACTGATCTCCAATAGCATATTGGGCACCTACCGACCTGGGGAGTTCATCTTTCAGTATCCCATCTTTTTGCCTTTTCATACTGTTCATGGGGTTCTCAAGGCAAGAATACTGAAGAGGTCTGCCATTTCCTTTTCCAGTGGATAACATTCTGTCAGACCATCCCCAAGAAAAGAAAATGCGAAAAAGCAAAATGGCTGTCTGAGGAGGCCTTACAAATTGCTGTGAAAAGAAGGGAAGTGAAAAGCAAAGGAGAAAAGGTAAGATATACCCATTTGAATGCAGAGTTCCAAAGAATAACAAGGAGAGATAAGAAAGCCTTCCTCAGTAATCAATGCAAAGAAATAGAGGAAAACAATAGAATGGGAAAGATGAGATATCCCTTCAAGAAAATTAGAGATACCAAGAGAATATTTCATGCAAAGATGGGCTCAATAAAGGACAGAAATGGTAGGGACCTAACAGAAGCAGAAAATATTAAGAAGAGGTGGCAAGAATACACAGAACGGTACAAAAAAGATCTTCACGATCCAGATAATCACAATGGTGTGGTCGCTCACCTAGAGTCAGACATCCTGGAATGTGAAGTCAAGTGGGCCTTAGGGAGCATCACTACGAGCAAAGCTGGTGGAGGTGATGGAATTCCAATTGAGCTATTTCAAATCCTGAAAGATGATGCTGTGAAAGTGCTGAACTCAATATGCCAGAAAATATGGAAAACTCAGCAGTGGCCACAGGACTGGAAAAGGTCAGTTTTCATTCCAATTCCAAAGAAAGACAATGCCAAAGAATGTTCAAACTACCACACAATTGCACTCATCTCACATGCTAGTAAAGTAATGGTCAAAATTCTCCAAGCCAGGCTTCAGCAATACGTGAACTGAGAACTTCCAGATGTTCAAGCTGGTTTTAGGAAAGACAGAGGAACCAGAAATCAAATTGCCACATCCGTTGGATCATCAAAAAAGCAAGAGAGTTCCAGAAAAAAACATCTACTTCTGCTTTATTGACTATGCCAATGCCTTTGACTATGTGGATCACAGTAAACTGTGGAAAATTCTGAAAGAGATGGGAATACCAGGCCACCTGACCTGCCTCTTGAGAAACCTGTATACAGGTCAGGAAGCAATAGTTAGAACTGGACATGGAACAACAGACTGGTTCCAAATAGGAAAAGGAGTACGTCAAGGCTGTATATTGTCACCTTGCTTCTTTAACTTGTATGCAGAGTACGTCATGAGAAATGCTGGGCTGGAAGAAGCACAAGCTGGAATCAAGATTACCAGGAGAAATATCAATAACCTCAGATATGCAGATGACATCACCCTTATGGCATAAAGTGAAGAACTAAAGAGCCTCTTGATGAAAGTGAAAGAGGAGAGTGAAAAAGTTGGCTTAAAGCTCAACATTCAGAAAATTAAGATCATGGCATCTGGTCCCATGACTTCATGGCAAATATATGGGGAAACAGTGGAAATAGTGGCTGACTTTATTTTTCTGGGCTCCAAAATCACTGCAGATGGTGACTGCAGCCATGAAATTAAAAGACACTTACTCCTTGGAAGGAAAGTTATGTCCAACCTAGACAGCATATTAAAAAGCAGAGACATTACTTTGTCAACAAAGGTCCGTCTAGTCAAGGCTATGGTTTTTCCAGTGGTCATGTATGGATGTGAGAGTTGGACTATAAAGAAAGCTGAGTGCCAAAGAATTTATGCTTTTGAACTGTGGTGTTGGAGAAGACTCTTGAGAGTCCCTTGGACTGCAAGGAGATCCAACCAGTCCATCCTAAAGATCAGTCCTGGGTGTTCATTGGTAGGTCTGATGTTGAAGCTGAAACTCCAATACTTTGGCCACCTGATGCAAAGAGCTGACTCATTGGAAAAGACCCTGATGCTGGGAAAGATTGAGGGCAGGAGGAGAAGGGGACGACAGAAGATGAGATGGTTGAATGGCATCACTGACTCAATGGACATGGGTTTGGGTGGACTCTGGGAGCTGGTGATGGATAGGGAGGCCTGGCGTGCTGCTGTTCATGGGGTCACAAAGAGTCAGACACGACTGAGCGACTGAACTGATATCTCACTGCTTTTTTAAATTACATTTTCCTGATGACACGTGATGTGGAGGATTTTGTCATATGCTTGTTGCCATCAGTTTTCTTTGCTGAGTTATACGCTATGGTCTTTGGTTCATTTTTAATCAAGTTGTTGTTTTATTATTGTTGAGCTTTAAGAATTCTTTGTGTATTTTGGATAATGGTCCTTTATCAGACTTGTGTTTTGCAAATATTTCTCCTAATCTATGACTCCTCTTCCAACTCTCTTGACTGTCTATTTTCAGGGCAAAAGTTTTTAATTTTTAAGAATCCAGCTTATTAGCTTTTTTCCATGCATTTTATTTTTATGTGATATCTAAAAAGACATGCTTTAAAAAAAAGTTAAAATAGTCATCACTAGCAGATAGCCAGCATTCAAGATACCCACCTCTTTGTAGTCACCCTCTTGTGTAATTCCCTACTATATCACACCAGGATTAGCCTGTGTGACTAATAGAATATGGCAGAAATGGCAGTATGTCCCTCATAAGACTGAGCTATAACGGACATTGTGGCTTCATCAGGGTCACTCTTTCTTGCCCTGTCTGTCTGTCTGTCTCTCTCTCAGCAGTTGCTTTGGGAGAAGCCAGGCGCCGGAGCCCTGTGGAGAAGACCCATCCTTTAGAAGTGAGTCCCTTGGAGGCTCCCTCATTTGGTTTCACAGAAGGGGAAGCACAAGAGGGGAAAAGAAGAAAAAATCTCATACCTCCAGTACTTCCCACTTGACTTCTTTCTTTTTTCTTTCTTTTTTTTTTTTTTTTTTTTTTTGTTGTTGTTGTTGTTATTGTTGTTGTTGCACTGGGTCTTCATAGCAGCATGCAGGTTCTCAGGCTGTGGCATGGGCTTAGTTGCCCTGCCACATATGGGATTTAGTTCCCCAACCAGGGATTGAACCCACTTTCCCTGCATTGGAATGTGGATTTTCAACCACTGGACCACCAGGGAAGTCCCCTACCTGGCCGTTGATAACATCTTCACTGTCCCCAAATTGTTTCTAACCTGGACTGAGGTGGGGGTGAATGACAAGGGTGGGTCTGCTTCCTCACAGTAAGCGCTGCACTAAGGTGTCAAGCTCCAGGTACTAAAGAGTCTTTGGTGTGTGTGTGTGTGTGTGTGTGTGTGTGTGTGTGCTCAGTCGTGTCTGATTCTTTGTGACCCCATGGACTATAACCCTCCGTGCTCTGCTGTCCACGGAATTTTTCAGGCAAGAACACTGGAGTGGCTTGCCGTTTCCTCCTCCAGGGGATCTTCTTGATCCAAGGATAGAACCCACGGCTTCTGCGGTTCCTGCGTTGGCAGGCGGATTCTTTACCACTGTGCCACCTGGGAAGACCAAAACAGTCTTTGGTAGTGACTATTTTTAGAATGAGAAAGATTTCATTTATAAGTGTATCCTATAATCACCAAGGTAAACTCTACTCCGTGACTAAAATCACCTGTTAATTACACTTACAGTTCCTTCCTTGAAAACCTTTTTGTTTTCCTGGAGTTAATAATCTTTTTCTTCATTTGGTTGGCTTTCTTTAACATCTAAGTCTTCCTGCAACTGTCAACAGACCCATAAAAATCTCTCTCAACACAATTTTCCTCACCTTTAAACCTATCAGATAATTTGCTTTTGTCCTGAAAATTACCTTTTCTCCTTCTTAAGTAGGATGATGTACATCCTGAGTTAAAGCCTTTCTCTTTCTTGGTTTTCTTCTTTGTTGGGTGAAATACATCCTACCATAACTTCTTACAAATGAGTGCACGACAGGCAAAGCATTTTGAGATTTTTGTGTCTGGGAATGACTTTACTCTAGCCTCATGCTCAGTTCATAATCTGACTGGATATAAGATTCTAGGTTAAAATTATATTTACTTAGAAGTTTTACAGGACAAATCCCTGAATTCCCACTGTTTTTCCACTATCATTCTGATTCTCAGTTCTTTGCTTATGACTGCTTTTCTCACTGAGAACTTCAGTATCATCTTTTTATCCCTAAAATTTAACTGGATATAAATTGGTTGATGTGGATATTTTTCCCATTTATTGTACAGGGCACTCAGTATTCCAAGATGGTCTCCTGTCCTGCAGTCTGCACTTCAGAAAAGGTCCCATGCAAACACCAACACAAAGGCATTATTTTTTCCTTTCACTATCATTAGAAAATATTTTTAAAGTTCAGCAAGTAAATTTAAAAACAAGAATTGTGGGGAGGAGCCAAGATGGCGGAGGAGTAGGACGGGGAGACCATTTTCTCTCCTACAAATTCATCAAAAGAATAACTGAACGCAGAGCAAACTTCGCAAAACAACTTCGGATCGCTAGCTGAGGTCATCAGGCGCCCAGAAAAGCAGCCCATTGTCTTTGAAAGGAGGGCTGTATAGTTGGAGAAGTCTTGAGACTATTGGAAGAATAAAACTGAAATCCAGAGGCAGGAGACTTAAGCCCAAAACCTGAGAACACCAGAAAACTCCTGACTACATGGAACTTTAAGTAATAAGTGACCGTCCAAAAGCCTCCATACCTACACTGAAACCAACCACCACCCAAGAGCCAATAAGTTTTAGAGCAAGACATACCACGCAAATTCTCCAGCAACGCAGGAACATAGCCCTGAACATCAACATACAGGCTGACCAAGGTCACACCTAACACATAGACCCATCTCAAAACTCATTACTGGGCACTCCATTGCTCTCCAAAGAGAGGAAATCAAGTTCCACGCATCAGAACACTGACGCAAGCTCCCCTAACCAGGAAATCTTGACAAGCCAATCGTCTAACCCCACCCACTGGGTTAATCCTCCACAATAAAAAGGAACCACAGACCTCCAGAATACAGAAAGCCCACTCCAGATACAGCAATCTAAACAAGATGAAAAGGCAAAGAAATACCCAACAGGTAAAGGAACATGAAAAATGCCCACCAAGTCAAACAAAAGAGGAGGAGATAGGGAATCTACCTGAAAAAGAATTTAGAATAATGATAATAAAAATGATCCAAAATCTTGAAAACAAAATGGAGTTACAGATAAATAGCCTGGAAACAAAGATTGAAAAGATTCAAGAACTGTTTAATAAAGACCTAGAAGAAATAAAAAAGAGTCAATTAAAAATGAATAATGCAATGAATGAGATCAAAAACACTTTGGAGGGAACCAAGAGTAGAATAACGGAGGCAGAAGATAGGATAAGTGAGGTAGAAGATAAAATGGTGGAAATAAATGAAGCAGAGAGGAAAAAAGAAAAAAGGATCAAAAGAAATGAGGACAACCTCAGGGACCTCTGGGACACTGTGAAACGCCCCAACATTCGAATCATAGGAGTTCCAGAAGAAGAAGACAAAAAGAAAGGCCATGAGAAAATACTCGAGGAGATAATAGCTGAAACCTTCCCTAAAATGGGGAAGGAAATAGCCACCCAAATCCAAGAAACCCAGAGAGTCCCAAACAGGATAAACCCAAGGCGAAACACCCCAAGACACATATTAATCAAATTAACAAAGATCAAACACAAAGAACAAATATTAAAAGCAGCAAGGGAAAAACAACAAATAACACACAAAGGGATTCCCATAAGGATAACAGCTGATCTATCAATAGAAACCCTCCAGGCCAGAAGGGAATGGCAGGACGTACTGAAAGTAATGAAAGAGAATAACCTACAACCTAGATTACTGTATCCAGCAAGGATCTCATTCAGATATGAAGGAGAATTCAAAAGCTTTACAGATAAGCAAAAGCTGAGAGAATTCAGCACCACCAAACCAGCTCTTCAACAAATGCTAAAGGATCTTCTCTAGACAGGAAATACAGAAAGGTTGTATAAACGTGAACCCAGAACAACAAAGTAAATGGCAACGGGACCACACCTATCAATAATTACCCTAAATGTAAATGGGTTGAATGCCCCAACCAAAAGACAAAGATTGGCTGAATGGATACAAAAACAAGACCCCTATATATGCTGTCTACAAGAGACCCACCTCAAAACAAGAGACACATACAGACTAAAAGTGAAGGGCTGGAAAAAAATATTTCATGCAAACGGAGACCAAAAGAAAGCAGGAGTCGCAATACTCATATCAGATAAAATAGACTTTCAAATAAAGGATGTGAAAAGAGATAAAGAAGGACACTACATAATGATCAAAGGATCAATCAAAGAAGAAGATATAACAATTATAAATATATATGCACCCAACATAGGAGCACCGCAATATGTACGGCAAACACTAACGAGTATGAAAGAGGAAATTAATAGTAACACAATAATAGTGGGAGACTTTAATACCCCACTCACAACTATGGATAGATCAACTAAACAGAAAATTAACAAGGAAACACAAACCTTAAATGACACAATAGACCAGCTAGACCTAATTGATATCTATAGGACATTTCACCCCAAAACAATCAACTTCACCTTTTTCTCAAGTGCACACGGAACATTCTCCAGAATAGATCACATCCTGGGCCATAAATCTGGTCTTGGAAAATTCAAAAAAATTGAAATCATTCCAGTCATCTTTTCTGACCACAGTGCAGTAAGATTAGATCTCAATTACAGGAAAAAAATTGTTAAAACTTCAAACATATGGAGGCTAAATAACACGCTTCTGAATAACCAACAAGTCATAGAAGAAATCAAAAAAGAAATCAAAATATGTATAGAAATGAATGAAAATGAAAACACAACAACCCAAAACCTATGGGACACTGTAAAAGCAGTGCTAAGGGGAAGGTTCATAGCATTACAGGCTTACCTCAAGAAACAAGAAAAAAACCAAATAAATAACCTAACTCTACACCTAAAGCAATTAGAGAAGGAAGAAATGAAGAACCCCAGAGTTAGCAGAAGGAAAGAAATCTTAAAAATCAGGGCAGAAATAAATGCAAAAGAAACTAAAGAGACCATAGCAAAAATCAACAAAGCTAAAAGCTGGTTTTTTGAAAAAATAAACAAAATTGACAAACCATTAGCAAGACTCATTAAGAAACAAAGAGAGAAGAACCAAATTAACAAAATTAGAAATGAAAATGGAGAGATCACAACAGACAACACTGAAATACAAAGGATCATAAGAGACTACTACCAGCAGCTCTATGCCAATAAAATGGACAACTTGGATGAAATGGACAAATTCTTAGAAAAGTATAACTTTCCAAAACTGAACCAGGAAGAAATAGAAGATCTTAACAGACCCATCACAAGCAAGGAAATCGAAACTGTCATCAGAAATCTTCCAGCAAACAAAAGCCCAGGACCAGATGGCTTCACAGCTGAATTCTACCAAAAATTTAGAGAAGAGCTAACACCTATCTTACTCAAACTCTTCCAGAAAATTGCAGATGAAGGTAAGCTTCCAAACTCATTCTATGAGGCCACCATCACCCTAATTCCAAAACCAGACAAAGATGCCACAAAAAAAGAAAACTACAGGCCAATATCACTGAAGAACACAGATGAAAAAAATCCTTAACAAAATTCTAGCAAACAGAATCCAACAACATATTTAAAAAATCATACACAATGACCAAGTGGGCTTTATCCCAGGAATGCAAGGATTCTTTAATATCCACAAATCAATCAATGTAATACACCACATTAACAAATTGAAAGATAAAAACCATATGATTATCTCAATAGATGCAGAGAAAGCCTTTGACAAAATTCAACACTCATTTATGATTAAAACTCTCCAAAAAGCAGGAATAGAAGGAACATACCTCAACATAATAAGAGCTATATATGACAAACCCACAGCAAGCATCACCCTCAATGGTGAAAAATTGAAGGCATTTCCCCTGAAATCAGGAACAAGACAAGGGTGCCCACTCTCACCACTACTATTCAACATAGTGTTGGAAGTTTTGGCCACAGCAATCAGAGCAGATAAAGAAGTAAAAGGAATCCAGATAGGAAAAGAAGAAGTGAAACTCTCACTGTTTGCAGATGACATGATCCTCTATATAGAAAACCCTAAAGACTCTACCAGAAAATTACTAGAGCTAATCAATGAATATAGTAAAGTTGCAGGATATAAAATTAACACACAGAAATCCCTTGCATTCCTATATACTAACAATGAAAAAACAGAAAGAGAAATTAAGGAAACAATACCATTCACCATTGCAACAAAAAGAATAAAATACTTAGGAGTATATCTACCTAAAGAAACAAAGGACCTATACATAGAAAACTATAAAACACTGATGAAAGAAATCAAAGAGGACACAAACAGATGGAGAAACATACCGTGTTCCTGGATTGGAAGAATCAATATTGTCAAAATGGCTATTCTACCCAAAGCAGTCTATAGATTCAATGCAATCCCTATCAAGCTACCAACGGTATTTTTCACAGAACTAGACCAAAGAATTTCACAATTTGTATGGAAATACAAAAAACCTCGAATAGCCAAAATAATCTTGAGAAAGAAGAATGGAACTGGAGGAATCAACCTGCCTGACTTCAGACTCTACTACAAAGCCACAGTCATCAAGACAGTATGGTACTGGCACAAAGACAGAAATATAGATCAATGGAACAGAATAGAAAGCCCAGAGATAAATCCATGAACCTATGGACACCTTATCTTTGACAAAGGAGCCAAGGATATACAATGGAAAAAAGACAACCTCTTTAACAAGTGGTGCTGGGAAAACTGGTCAACCACTTGTAAAAGAATGAAACTAGAACACTTTCTAACACCATACACAAAAATAAACTCAAAATGGATTAAAGATCTAAATGTAAGACCAGAAACTATAAAACTCCTAGAGGAGAGCATAGGCAAAACACTCTCTGATATAAATCACAGCAAGATCCTCTATGACCCACCTCCCAGAATATTGGAAATAAAAGCAAAACTAAACAAATGGGACCTAATGAAACTTAAAAGCTTTTGCACTACAAAGGAAACTATAAGCAAGGTGAAAAGACAGCCCTCAGATTGGGAGAAAATAATAGCAAATGAAGCAACAGACAAAGGATTAATCTCAAAAATATACAAGCAACTCCTGAAGCTCAATTCCAGAAAAATAAATGACCCAATCAAAAAATGGGCCAAAGAACTAAACAGACATTTCTCCAAAGAAGACATACAGATGGCTAACAAACACATGAAAAGATGCTCAACATCACTCATTATTAGAGAAATGCAAATCAAAACCACAATGAGGTACCATTACACGCCAGTCAGGATGGCTGCTATCCAAAAGTCTACAAGCAATAAATGCTGGAGAGGGTGTGGAGAAAAGGGAACCCTCTTACACTGTTGGTGGGAATGCAAACTAGTACAGCCGCTATGGAAAACAGTGTGGAGATTTCTTAAAAAACTGGAAATAGAACTGCCATATGACCCAGCAATCCCACTTCTGGGCATACACACTGAGGAAACCAGATCTGAAAGAGACACGTGCACCCCAATGTTCATCGCAGCACTGTTTATAATAGCCAGGACATGGAAGCAACCTAGATGCCCATCAGCAGATGAATGGATAAGGAAGCTGTGGTACATATACACCATGGAATATTACTCAGCCATTAAAAAGAATTCATTTGAACCAGTCCTAATGAGATGGATGAAGCTGGAGCCCATTATACAGAGTGAAGTAAGCCAGAAAGATAAAGAACATTACAGCATACTAACACATATATATGGAATTTAGAAAGGTGATAACGATAACCCTATATGCAAAACAGAAAAAGAGACACAGAAATACAGAACAGACTTTTGAACTCTGTGGGAGAATGTGAGGGTGGGATATTTCAAAAGAACAGCATGTATACTATCTATGGTGAAACAGATCACCAGCCCAGGTGGGATGCATGAGACAAGTGCTCCGGCCTGGTGCACTGGGAAGACCCAGAGGAATCGGGTGGAGAGGGAGGTGGGAGGGGGGATCGGGATTGGGAATACATGTAAATCCATGGCTGATTCATATCAATGTATGACAAAACCCACTGGAAAAAAAAATAATAATAAAAAAAAAAAAAACAAGAATTGTGAGAGAGGGGCACAGATTGAACATGGGGCCCCCTAGGCCTGAGTATGCAGGATTGAGCATGTGTTAAGGTTCAGAATAAGTGCATATCTTCTGTCCTGGTACATCAGGCAACAACAGAAAAAAAAATTACTTTTGCGTAAACTTAGTCACCTCAAATCAACAAAAAACACATCCAGGCAGACAAGTTCGCCCACCCCTCACCCCCCACCCCCACTGTAACTACACTCCCAGTTACACCTGTGCTCAGTGGTATATTTAGGAGAGATGCTTAAAAATTCCTGGAAATCCTTTTCCAGAACTGAGACAAGAGGAAGGGAAACTTGTCCAGCAAATTCCCACAGGAACTTGACCAGGTCAGTCCGGGCCTGACCATCCTCCAACCTGCTGTTCCAGCAGACACCCTGCCCCGACCCCCCTGAGCTTGCAGGGATGACCCAAGGGAACTCATGGCTCACTTGGTCTCTAGGCTTGGTCGAAAGGACAGTTTCCAAGGAACAGGCTTTGGGAGTCAGACAGCATAGGAAACACAAACTGAACCTAGGGTCTAACTTGGCTTGTAACTTGTGAATATTCAGAGTTATGTATGCAGGCCTCCATTTGTATTCCTGCACTGGATTCTGCAATGTTAACTGTAAGCCTATGGATAATAATTGGACAGTTTCAGCATGGAGGAACATCCTTAAGTTCTTGAAAATGTATTACACCGCTTCACTTATTGTTTCTTTCCCACTATATTCTATTTTCTCTGAACTTTGTGTTAGTTGAATTTTTTCTCACCTGTTGATCATCTCTTTGAATTTCTGTTCTATTTTAGTGAAAGAGTTCCTTAACTTCATGTTCCATTAAACTTATCATCAACTGTATTTACAAGGGTCAATATTTCTTTTCATCTTCTGGTTGATTATTTAATAGCATCCCATTCTTGTTTCAAGGATGCAATGTGTATTTTTTCTCTCAGAATATATTAATTAGAGTTTATTAAAGGTTTCTTCTACTCCTCATATTGTCTATTTCCTCTGAATTCTTTTACTCTTGCTTTACTTGAAATTTGATGGAAATTTTCCTCAGATGTCTGATGATTGTTTTCTCTTCACACATCAGAGTTAGATACTAAGAAGATCGGAAAACTCTATGTGCATGAAAAGAATTTTTGTAGAATCTTGTGCCTCACAGTAGGATGATTGAATGGCATGATAGCTATTTTGTTGAGACTTATTTCTAGGTGTTGTCTCTCAGATAGCCCTGAATCTTCAGAAGAATCTTCTGTCTCCTGCTTGGGAAGCATAATCCTCATACTGGCACTTTGGAGTTGGCCAGAGGTTGGACGTCCTCCATTTGTTATAATTTTTATTTATTTGTAAAGGTTTTTTTTTATATGCATAGTCTCTCAGTCATGTCTGACTCTTTGTGACCCCATGAACAGTAACCCACCAGACTCCTCTGTCCATGGGATGCTCCAGGCAAGAATACTGGAGTGGGTTGCCATTTCCTTCTCCATTTTTTGATGTAGACCATTTTTAAAGTCTTTATGGAGTTTGTTACAATATTGCTTCTGTTTTCTGTTTTGACTTTTTGGCCCTGAGGCCTGTGGGATCTTTTCTCTCCAGCCAGGGATCAAATGCATACCCTGTGCACTGGAAGTCAAGTCCTAACCCCTGGATCACCAGGGACATCCCATCTCCATTTATTTTATTGGCTTTCATTGACTGCCCAGTTTTTGAATAGAATCTCACTTGTATCTTCTAATGTAACAGTTGTCCCCAAGTCTAGTGCCTCTCTGATTCAGTTTTCCTATAGAATAAACCTACTCTCTCCACTTCAATAAGAGAGGATATGAACCTGTTTCCTACCACCTGTCTCCCCACGATCATCACTCCTCCCCTAAGCTAATCTCACCAGGGTTCTGTAAGACCATCGGCTTACTTCTATTTGGTACCACTGTCCCCACCCTCAGATGTGCAAGCTAATGCAGTGTTACCTTTCTCCTTTCTGGTATATCACTAGCCAATCCACCAGTTTCCAATCTGTGTGTGTATATATATATATATATATTTACAATCTGTATATATTATGGCTTTTAATTGTACTACACATTTTATCAAAGATGATAGTTGCATTTCTGTTTCTTTACCTGTTGTTTTTGTTTAGACTTTGAGAAAAAAGGATAGGAAATGTTTTACTATTAACCTATAAGTCACTCTCAGCTATATTTTGGGAAAGCAGTTGACCAATAGGCTAAGAAAGCAAAGCAAAATGGCTGCCTGCCAAAGGCTTATAAACCAAGGCTCCTGTTCCCATCCTTCCACGCAAACAGCTCACACCAGGGTAACCAATGACTTCCAAGTTGCTGAAGTCAATGGACTCTTTTCAATCATTATCTTAACTTGCTTCTCAGGAACAATAGGACATTTTGTCCTATTTAAACACTCTTTCCTTTGGCTTCATGATGCTGTATATACCTGTTTCATATCTAACTCTCTGATTGCTCTTCTTACTTTTTTCATTTATCAAATATTTATTTAATATTTATCAAATATTTCTTGAGTCCCTCCTATACACCAGCTATTTTACTAGGAGTTTAGGATGTAATGATGAATATAAAATCCTGATTCCCACTATCTAGGAGTTAAAGTCTTACATATCCTTTGCAGATGCATCTGCTTACATTTAGCCATGAAATTATGAAATTCCTCTAATTTTGTTTTAGATTCTTTTCTCATTATATACTATCATCTTAGAAATTTTCATCCTTTAAAAACAAACAGTGAAAGGTATGTTAATCAACTTTATTGTGGTAATCTTTTCACTATGCATGTGTATATCAAATCATCATACCATACACTTTAATTCTGTACAATTTTTTTTATGGAACATTTTACAAACTTTTGTGTCATTCTTGCCCAATGAATATGTTGAGTTACACAGCAAAGGGAGGAATAAAGGTCATTAATCAATTGCCTGTGAAATAGAGATTTTCCTAGATAATCCAGGTGGGGCTCAGATGTGGAAGACAAGGGGCAGCATGGTAGGTGTTGGTGACTCTGCGATATATTGTGAGAATCAGTCAACTTTTGCTGGCTTCAAAGACATAAGAGGGCTATGGAAAGTGGGAAAGGAAATTGATTCTTCCAGAAAGTTTCCAGAAAGGAACTCAGCCCTGCCAACACATTGTCTTAAATTCAGTGAGATACCTTTCAGAATTGTGAGCTACAAAACTATAAAATACGAGGTTTATATATTATTTTAATCTACTACGTTTGTGGTAGTTTGCTATACTAGGAATAGAAACACCAATATATTTTCCATAGGTTCATTTCATACTTTGCTGTGGCCAGAAAGAGTTAGCGTCTGATTACAGAGTACCTTGGACAGCAAAAAGATCAAACCAGCCAATCCTAAAGGAAATCAGCCCTGAATATTCACTGGAAGAACTGAGGCTGAAGTTGAAGCTCCAATACTTTGGCCACCTGATGTGAAGAGCCGACTCATTGGAAAAGACCCTAATGCTAGGAAAGACTGAGGATAGGCAGAGAAGGGGACAACAGGGAATGAGGTGGTTGGATGACATCATCAACTCAATGGACATCAGTTTGAGCAAACTGGGAGATAGTGAAGGATAGAAAATTCTGACATGCTGCAGTCCATGGGGTTGCAAAGAGTTGGACACAACTCAGCAACTAAACAACATAAAGCATGTATCAGAGAGGAATAAAATGGCTATTGGTATGAAAACAAGGCAACTAAGCAATATGTTGCCTTGTAAAATAACCTCCCCCCTCAAAACTTCAGTCAGTGCAGATGAACATTTATTGAGCCTGTTTTAAACAGGATGTGTTTGAGAAATGCCTTTCATCTGTCTGTGTATTGTCAATCCCTGCCACTCTGTTTATCCTCAAGTGGGTACATTCCATGTCTCACTAATCTTTTATAATTATCCAAGCTCCTATGATGGAATAGAAGTCTTGTTCAAAGACTCGGAACCTTCTTGGAAAGTTGTGATTAATAGAGCAACAGTCACAGGTATGAGAATCTGCTTCATTTTCTAAACTGAAAAACAAAACAAAAACAAAAAAACATGAGTTCCCAAGAGATGAGAACCTAGTGTTCAAAAGATCAGGCTCATCTTTCCAATTTCCCACTGTGACCATGGGCATGTGACAATTTCTTTAAAGTGTAAATTCTTTATTCTCCCTCCTCTTCTTTGAGCCTTAAGCAATATACCTGCACACCATCCAGGTTTACATTTTACTACATGAAGAAATCACTTTAGAAATTTCCCAAAAAGCCAGAAGTGAGGCAGAGTATTAAAACGGGGACCTCCTAATTGAGAGCTTCTGTGTTTTATGACTTTTAATTGAACTATATATATTTATAAATCAGAAAATCTGATGCCTTTTCTTCAGGTTGTCCCTTAAAAACATTGCATGGACTGGACTGGAATCCTCATATTAGAGAGACAGGAAATCTTGGAAAACTCAGAGGAGAGAACTTGTTTATCCTATGCCTATTTGATGACTGGAAATCCAGACAGTTAGACTTGGAAGGTAAACCTCAGAGAGGAGAGAAGCTGTCTTTCATCTCCATATTAAAATTATAGCTAATCTTAACATCTTGAAAGTTTTAAATTGGAATCCTTTCCAAGTGGATTAATACCAGCATTGAAAATGGTATGAAATTCCTAATAAGGTATCGGAGACAAGAGAGAAGAAACTTACCAAAAAACACTGCATTGGGCTTGTTCCTGCCCATGGAGATACTGGGTCATCTGTAATTAAGAAAGGGTTTTTATTCACTTCCAGTAAATATCATTCAGAGTGTATCTGTCATTCAGCTCATAGCCTCAAGTAGCCCCCTAGGAAATGTAGGACTCCACTGAGAATGGCAGCCAAACCTCCCTCCTCCTAACTGCCGAGTCACTCTGCCATGCCTGAAGTCCTACCAGTGGAAATGAAGCACAAGAGCAGTTCAAGAGAAAGATTTGGTTAAAGGGCTGGTCTCCGCTGATACTTGGAAGTCCCTGAGAGTCGCACATGACTGGTCATACCTTCATATGAAGAACCATATTCTCTCTTCTCCCCCAAAAGTGGATTCAGCTAGTGAACATGGTGCCTGGCTGAGAAGGGTGTAGACACGGTAAAAGTACCTACCCCAGTCCCACTTCTTGAGTCTGTCCTGGAGTACCTCCCAAGAGAAAAAATCCCTCAAAGACCAAGAAGAGCAAAAAAGAGAGGTCTTTGAACTTGCCTCATGCTTCAGCCACAGGCTCTTCAGAATAACCAGCAGTGACACCTTCTAGAAATAAAGGAGTAAATTTCCTGATTTAAAAGGTTAAAATCTCCATGGATTTTCTCTTCCTATTAAAGACCAAAGCGTCTCAATATATACATGTATCAAATAATTATTATACACCATAAACTTATAAAATATTTTATGGCAATTATATCAATAAAACTGGGGGGAAATTATTTTAAAAATAAATGTATTATAGGAAAAACAAAGCTGCAAAGTTTATTGGTAATTGGCACAGTTAAAAGGATCTCTAGGTAAACAGGCCACAGGGTCCAATATATTAGCAGAAATGACCAAATGGATCTGGGCCATAATTACTCCTACAGTCAAACGCGAGTGTTTTCCTAATATCCCATGGGATGGAGGTGGTGGTGGGGATGGAGGAGGGACAAAGAATTAACTTACATTAGCTTTTCAATCAATTACTACAGACTGGGTAGTTAGAGCATAGTACTCAGGTGGAGCTCCATTTTGCAAATGAGGTATCCTCTACAAGGAAGATAATCAGTGGAAGAGGAAGAATTTAAAGCCAGAAAACCAATCTTTTTCAACTGGCCCTTTGGCCTCCACTAAAATACAATTTCTAGATTCCTTCAACTACTATCTAAAGTACCCCATATGCTTAGAGCTGTGCTGCAATACAGTCCATCTCAATTAATGATGGCTATTATTTAAGACATAAGAATCAGACTGTTTAGAAATTTGCTTTTGCAAGTAAGAACCAAGGGTCTTTCTTAGCAAAAATTGCAGGCATTCCCTCAGTCTACTGGGGTTTGTTTGTAGGGGTAGAAAGCATTGAAATCTTATGACCTCTTGGCTGAGTGGCAGGCAGAAAGTTGAAAAATAATGCAGCTTAGGAGAGGGATGGACAGAGGTTGGAACACTGCTTAATTCCAAAAGATTTTAAATCAAAAAGCTTCTGTTCAGTCTATATTCAAATAAGATTTACACTTAGTGTAATATTTATTTCAAAATTCTGTTTGAAATTAATTGTAATCAACTGGAAAGGAAAAAGAAATTGTTAACCCCTTTACTGACACCACTTCCATCGACTCTACAGAGACATGAAGTAGCTTGTCCTTTCTAGCGAATCCCAGAAAGTGGGTCCCAGAGTTCAGATCAGGACAGAACTTAGAGCTGGAGCTAGGTTGATATTCAACTGGTTTCAATTCCTGGCATTCTGTGAAATACTTCAGTTTTCCTCAAGTTTCAGTGAGTTTTTGACAAAATTTACTCCACCTCAGAGAACAAAGCCACAAAAATACCCACAAATGTATAAATCATGATAGCACATTCCTCTGCAAAGAGCTATAAACAAGGAAAGGGAGAGCAGGGAAACATTTCTACATTTTTGAAGAGAGGAATCCTCACTTGTGACCTGAGTGGCTTCTTCCTTAGAGCTGAGGGTGTTTAAGTCCACATTAGTATGCAATTCTAGAACAGAATGGAGGATGGGCGTGTTCACAGGCTTATACTGGGAATCAAGTACACTGGAAAAAAGCAGGCTTCCCTCAGAAATACAAAAGAGGGAGCCCACCAATCTATGCCCAGGCTTCCTTTGCCAGAACCCTCACTTACCAAAAGTCTGTGTGTTCTCCAAATACACTTCAGTGGTTGTTTCTGCATCTTCAGTGAAGTCATGGTGAGTGGTCAAGTCTGATAGGCCAGTGGTTGACTCTAAGCCAATGGTTGACTGTAGGTCAGTGGTCGACTCCAGGTCAGTGGGGCTAGTAGTTGACTGTAGGCCAGTGATTGACTGTGGGCCAGTGGTTGACTCCAGGTCAGAGGGGCTAGTGGTCGACTCTAGGTCAGTTGTTGACTGTGGGCCAGTGGTTGACTCCAGGTTCATGCACCCAGTGGCTGACTCTAGGCCAGTGGTCGACTCCAGGTCAGTGGGGCTAATGGCTGACTCTAGGCCAGTGGTTGACTGTAGGCCAGTGGTCAACTCCAGGTCAGTGGGGCCAGTGGTCGACTCTAGGCCAGAGGTTGACTCTAGATCTGTGATTGACTCCAGGTTAGTGTGGCCAGTGGTTGCCTCCAGGTCAGTGGGGCCAGCTGTCGACTCTAAGCCAATTGTTGACTCTAGGCCTGTGGTTGACTCTAGGACAGTTGTCGACTTCAGGTCAGTGGGGACGGTGGTTGACTCTAGGCCACTGGTTGACTCGAGGCCAGTGTACTCTATGTCCATGATTGACTCTAAGTCAGCAAAGAATTCTTGAGGAGATAAGAAGAAAAAACAGCTCAAGTACTTTCTAGTGAGAATATTTCCACCATCTCCACACCCCTCCATTCACAGCTAGATCTTTTTCCAGGGACAACATAGAACAGAAAAGGGTATATTGACTCATACTGGTCTCCCTGCAAGTTTCTCTTTTACCAAGTGCTAGAATGTCCAGAAGACTACCTACCAGGAATATGCACATAGGCTCCTACTCCTCCCTCTTTGAGGGGCTGGTTTAGGAAGGAGCATTTGATACTATGCCTTTAAATATGAATCAGTCAGACTGCAATGGAATTAAATTTCAAAAACTCTCCTATATAATTCTTTCAATTCCTAAAACAAAATTATCAGAGAGGGCAAGGGGCAAGGACAGCAACTATTTCCAAGATGCAAAAGCAAGAATGGATTTGACTCTAAAATAGGGCCTCCTACCATTTTCATTTAGCAGGCTATATTTAGTACTTCATTTTCCAGTCTGCCCAAGAGAATGCATAATCCAGTCATTCTGGGACTTTTGAACCATAAAAGTATCATAACCTGACGAACTTACACCTGGGCCCGCTTGGGCTGGAATGAAAGACCACAGTCCTCATGGCTGCCTAGTCCAGCAGGTTGTGGGCAGCCTGCCAATGAAGCCAAAATCATGAGCTCTAATTTAGTCATTTGCTTTATCATTCATTCATATGCAATTAAAAAAACCCAGACCCAGCAGTGAATAAATTGAGAGCTACAGGAAAAGAACTGGGAGGAAGTAGAGGGGGAAAACAGCACTTAAATGAAAATGAATGAACACCCCTCCTCTTTTTTGTGTTTTTAAAAAATGAATTTCAATTGGAGGATAATTGCTTTACAATGTTGTTTTGGCTTCTACCATACAACAACATGAATCACTCAGAAGTATACATGTCCCCTCCCTTTTGGAGCTCTCTTCCACCCCCCCACCCTACCTCATCCCTACAGGTTGTCACAGAGCACCACGCTGAGCTCCCTGTGTTTTACAGAAACTTCCCACTAGCTATCTATGTTACATATGGTATTATATATGTTTCAATGCTATTCTCCAATTCATCCTACCCTCTCCTTCCCTCACTGTGTCCACAAATCTGTTCTCTATGTCTGCGTCTCTCTTCCTGCCCTGCAAATAGGTTCATCAGTATCATTTTTCTAGATTTCATATATATGCGTTAATATGCATTATTTGTTTTTCTCTTTCTGACTTACTTCACTCTGTGTAATAGGCTCTAGGTTCATCCACCTTATTGGAACTGACTCAAATGTGTTCCCTTTCATGGCTGTGTAATATTCCATTGTCTATATAGACCACAACTTCTTTATTCATTCACCTGTTGATGGACATCTAGGTTGTTTCCATACCCAAGCTATTGTTAATAGTGTTGCAGTGAACATTGGGGTACATGTGTTTTCTCAATTATGGTTTTCTCAAGTTTTATGCCCAGTAGTGGGATTGCTGAGTCATATGGTAGTTTTGTTCCTAGGTTTTGTTTGTTTTTTTTTTTTAAGGAATCTCCATACTGTTCTCCATAGTGGCTGTGTCAATTACATTCCCACCAACAATGCAAGAGGGTTCCTTTAAATTTAAAAGCTTTTGCACAGCAAAGGAAAGTATAAGCAAGAGGAAAAGATAGCCCACACAATGGGAGAAAATAATTGCAAATAAAATGACTGACAAAGATTCACCTCCAAAATACAGAAGTAGTTCAGGTAGTTCAAGATCAGAGAAACAAACAACCTAAACAAAAAATGGCCAGAAGACCTAAATAGACATTTCCTTAAAGAAGACATACAAATGGCCAATAAACACGCGAAAAAATGCTCAATATCGCTCATTATTAGAGGAATGCAAATCAAATCTCTAATGAGGTATGACCTCACACTGGTTAGAAAGGCCATCATAAAAAAAAAAAAATCCACAGACAAAAAATGCTGAAGAGGAAGATGAGAAAAGGGAACTCTCCTCTTGAGAAATTGATCTGAGTCCAGGAAGAAATGGAGTGGCCCTGATAGTCGACAAAAGAGACCAAAATGCAGTACATTGGTGCAATCTCAAAAACAACAGAATGATCTCAGTTCCCTTTCAAGGCAAACCATTCATGGTAATTCAAATCTATGTCCCAACTACCAATGCCAAAGAAGCTGAAATAGACCAGTTCTATAAGACCTACAAGACCTTCTAGAACTAATACCACAAAAAAAGATACCCTTTTCATCACGGGGGATTGGAATGCAAAGGTAGAAAGTCAAGAGATACCTGGAGTAACAGAAAAGTTTGGCCTTGGAGTACAGAGCCAGGGCTAACAGAATTTGTCAATAGAATACACTGGTTATAGCAAGCCCCCTCTTCCAACAACACAAGAGAAGACTCTACACATGAACATCACCAGATAGTCAATACTAAAATCAAATTGATTGTATTCTTTACAGCCAAAGATGGAGAAGCTTTATACATTTAGCAAAAACAAGACCTGGAGCTGACTGTGGCTCAGATCACAAGCTCCTTATTGCAAAATTCAGACGTAAATTGAAGAAAGTAGGGAAAACCATTATGCCATTCAGTGAAAGTCGTTCAGTTGTGTCCATCTCTTTGTGACCCCATGGACTATACAGTCCATGGAATTCTCCAGGCCAGAATACTGGAGTGGGTAGCCTTTCGCTTCTCCAGGGTATCTTCCCAATCCATGTAGCGAACCCAGGTCTCCTGCATTACAGGCGGGTTCTTTACCAGCTGAGCCTCAAGGAAAGCCCATGCCATTCAGGTATGACCTAAATCAAATCCCTTATTATTATAGTGGAAATGATTAATAGATTCAAGGGATTAGATCTGATAGATAGATCTGAAGAACTGTGGACAGAGGTTTGTAATACTGCACAAGAAGCAGTAACCAAAATCATCCCAAAGAAAAGGAAATGCAAGAAGGCATAGTAGTTGTCTGAGGAGGCTTTACAAATAGTTGGGGGGGGGAGGAAAATGAAAGGCAAGGCACAAAGGGAAAAATACATCCAACTGAATGCAGAGTTCCAGAGAATAGCAAGGAGAGATAAGAGAACCTTCTTAAATGAACAATGCAAAGACATAGGGGAAAACAATAGAATGGGAAAGACTAGAGATCTCTTCAAGAAAATTGGAACATTTCATGCAGGATGGGCACAATAAACGACAGAAATGGTATGGACCTAACAGAAGCAGAAAATATTAAGAAGAAGTGGCGAGAAAACACAGAAGAACTGTACAAAATAAGTCTTAATGACCCAGATAACCATGATGGTGTGGTCACTCACCTACAGCTGGACATCCTACAGTGTGAAGTCAAATGAACCTTAGGAAGCATTACTACAAACAAAGGTAGTGGAGGTGATGGAATCCCAGTTGAGCTATTTCAAATCTTAAAAGATGATGCTGTTAAAGTGCTGCATTTAATATGCCAGCAAAACTGGAAAACTCAGCAGTGGCCACAGGCCTGGAAAAGGTCAGCTTTCATTCCAATTCCAAAGAAGGGCAATGCCAAAGATTGTTCAGACTGTTGTACAATTGCACTCATTTCACATGCTAGTGAGAATATGCTCAAAATTCTCAAGCTAGGCTTCAGCAATATGTGAATCAAAAATTTACAGATGGAAATCTGGGTTTAGAAAAGGCAGGAACAAGAGATCAAATTGCCAACACTCACTGGATCTTGAAGAAAGCAAGGGGATTCCAGAAAAAACCTACATTCATGAAACAGAAAAAATCTGTTTCATTGACTATGCTAAAGCCTTTGATTGTGTGGATCACAACAAACTGTGGGAAATTCTTAAAGAGATGGGAATACCAGACCACCTTACTTGTCTCCTGAGAAGCCTGTATTTGGATCACGAAACAACAGTTAGAACCGGACATGGAACAACGGACTTGGTTCAAAATTGAGAAAAGAATATGTCAAGGCTGTATACTGTCACCCTGCTTAGTTAACTTCTATGCAGAGTACATCATGGGAAATGCCAAGCTGGATGAAGCACCAAGTGGAATCAAGATTGTCAGGAGACATAGCAACAGTCTCAGATATGCAGATGATACCACTCTAATGGCAGAAAGTGAAGAGGAACTAAAGAGCCTCTTGATGAGAGTGAAAGAGCAGAGTGAAAATGCTGGCTTGAAACTCACTATCAAATAAACTAAGATCATGGCATCTGGTCGCATCACTTCATGGCAAATAGAAAGGGAATAGGTGGAAACAGTGGCAGATTTTATTTTCTTGGGCTCCAAAATCAGTGTGGACAATGACTGCAGCCATGAAATTAAGACACTTGCTCCTTGAAAGGAAAGCTATGACAAAACTAGACAGCATATTAAAAAACAGAGACATCACTTTGCCAACAAAAGTCCATACAGTTAAGACTATGGTTTTTCCAGCAGTCATTACAGATATGAGAGTTGAACCATAAAGAAGGCTGAGCACCTAAGAACTGATGCTTTCAAATTGTGGTGCTGGAGAAGATTCTGGAGAGTTCCTTGTACTGCAAAAAAATCAAACCAGTCAATCCTAAAGGAAATCAACCCTGAGTATTCATTGAAAGGACTGATGCTGAAGCTGAAGCCCAAATACTTTGGCTACCTGATACAAAGAACTGACTCACTGGAAAAGACCTGATGCTGGGAAAGATTGAAGACAAAAGGAGAAGGGGGCAGGAGAGGATAAGATGGTTAGACAGCATCACCAACTCCATGGATAGGAATTTGAGTGAACTCCCAGAGATAGTGAAGGACCCAGGGGAGCCTGGTGTGCTGCAGTCCATTGGGTCACAAAGAGATTGGACACAACTGAGCGACTGAATAACAACAGCAGGAAGGACTAGAAGAGAAAGAGCCTAGTGGGAAAAGCAGCCTGCCACTGGTTCTGGAGACACTGATTCTTTCCTCTCTCAAGTGGCACAAATTTTTGCTCCAGACCCACTGATTCCCACCGCATGTGTCCCAGCCAGTGGCTAGAGCACTTTGAATCTTACTCTCCTGTAAAGTGAGAATACACCTGAGGACTTTTTAACCTGAACCAAATAGAGTAAAGCCTCTTTTAGCACCTGATAGTGAAGGGGACCACAAGGAAACCCCAGGAGCCCTCTCATCATCAACTCTAATTCCATCTAACTATCGGTCAGGTAGCATGACTATATGAGGCAGGTTCAAAACACAGCCTTAATCTTACCCAAGCCACTCAAATTCCCCAAGGCCTCAGAGCTCAGCCACCCATCCCCACCTCACTTTACAAGGCCTCTATCTCTGTGTCACACATACACACACAAATACACTCACACACACAGCGAAAGGATTTTAGCCCTCTTCTCCAAAAGATCTCCCGATGTCCACTCACCCTGAAGCAGCATAGGGTAAGTCATAGCCAGAGCGAAGCAGGTGGAGAGGAGAAGGGCTTGCCGGAGCATGATGCTGGTGGTGCTGGGTGGAGAGCCCAGAAGGCTGGCAGAGGTGAGGAGGCCAAGAGTGCTGGACTGCAACTCTGCAGGGCATTTATACAACCTCAGGCCCAGATCTCTGAAGTCAGCATTCCCAGGGGGGCTGGAGGAAGGAAAAAAAAAAAAATCACTCACAAAGGATGAGATTGCCCTGGAGCAAAGGAGGGAAAAGGTAAGTGGAGGGGTGAGGGGCGGAGGGAGGAAGTAAGGAGTTTGGAGGAAACTATCAATGAGATCCTTGTCGATGACGTTAAGAGTCCTTTGCCCCATTACCACCAGGGGCAGGGCTTCTTCTTCCACCAGATCGCAGACACTCCCCTCCTGACCCAGGGCTGCAGGTGTATCCTATAGCATGCCTCAGCATGTGCCTTGGGCTCAGTCATGTCCGACTCTTTGTGACCCCATGGACTGTAACCTGCCAGGCTCCTCTGTCCATGGGGATTCTCCAGGCAAGAAAACTGGAGTGGGTTGCCATTTCCTTCTCCAGGAGATCTTCCCCACCCTGGGATCGAACCTGCATCTCTTGTGTCTCCTGTATCGCAGGCAGATTCCTTACCCGATGAGCCATCGGGGAAAGCTGTAGTTGGGAGCCTAATAATGCTTCACTGAGCCCCTGAAATGCCACCGTTTGTCAGGCTGCGAGACTAAGAACCGGGGTGAGAGTCTGCTGGCTACTTTGGTGCTGAGTGAGAGCCCTTTGCGAACAGGCTTCTAACTCCGGCAGATCCCTGCAAGAGAACCGTGATCAGAATGATAACTAGCACAACTGTTATAGTCACAGAAATACCTAAAATGGTAAGATTTCACATGTGCCACTGTCTCCCTGGATATTCACCATGATTCTGTGCGAGAGTCACTTTTATTCTAATTTTTTTTTCTGGTGAGGAACCTAGAGGCTGAGAGACTACATGACTCCTGATTCACCTGAAGATACTCACGCCCTGCATCCATTCCTTGAACACGTGGGAGCTCTCTTAGCTGTGAGGACGGGCTCCTGCTAATGACCTGCCCAGTCCTCTAGGGGGCAGTATGAAGCTGCGAGGCGTCCTTGGCTGAGCACTGCCTCTAATCCTCCTCAGTTCAGTTGCTCAGTGGTGTCTGACTCTTTGCGACCCCATGGACTGCAGCACCCCAGGCCTCCCTGTCCATCATCAATTCCCAGAGTTTATTCAAACTCATGTCCATTGAGTCGGTGATGCCATCCAACCATCTCATCCTCTGTTGTCCCCTTCTGCCTTCAATCTTTCCCAGCATCAGGGTCTCATCAAATGAATCTGTTCTTTGCATCAGGTGGCCAAAGTGTTGGAGTTTCAGCTTCAACGTCAGTCCTTCCAATGAACACCCAGGACTGATCTCCTTTAGGATGGACTGGTTGGCTCTCCTTACAGTCCAAGGGACTCTCAAGATTCTTCTCCAACACCACAGTTCAAAAGCATCAATTCCTTAGCACTCAGCTTTCTTTATAGTCCAACTCTCCCATCCATACATGACCACTGGAAAAACCATAGCTTTGACTAGAAGGACCTTTGCTGGCAAAGTAATGTCTCTGCTTTTTAAAATGCTGTCTAGGTTGGTCATAACTTTCCTTCCAAGACATAAGCATCTTTTAATTTCATGACTGCAGTCACCATCTGCAGTGATTTTGGAGCCCAAAAGAATAAAGTCAGCCACTGTTTCCACTATTTCCCCTGTTTCCCCATATATTTGTCATATTTGCTAAACCTCCTGGTAGATACCAAACAGGCCGAGAAAACAGAAATTTGTGAGGCTAGCTCACCTAAGTCGGCCTCCACCCATTGAAGTCAGGACTGTTACCTGGAGAGGAGGTCTGCACAATTCCAGTTGCAAGGTCAAATCCTGTGAGACCTTTTGGTCTCAATTTTCTTTACTTACAAGGTCACGGCTGATTCCTGCTCCTCAGAAACCACAGGGCTGACAATACTATCGAGAGAAACCTCTCAGTAACAGTAATAAGAGCTAATAGTTATAGTGAACTTAACTGTTGGCATAGACATGTTTCTTTATCCTAATGCCAAACCTAAGGTAATCTTATTATTCTCCTTTTCCAGATGAAGAAACCATGGCACAGAGAGGTTAAGGAACTTTTGAAAGTAAAGGTTATAGAATCAGAAAGCAAACCTTTGGGCAGCCTGATGCTGGGGCCTCTGCTCTCAACCAACTCTTCCATTTGTGGCCCCTCCCGGTTGTCTGGCTGGGCTCACGGGCAGTTTTGTCCAGGAAATATGGTACTGCACAGGCTTTACCTTCAAGGCAGAGGGAAAACAACACATTCTGCTTTTCTGGAAAGTACATTTCCTCGGCAAGGCCTGTACAATGAAGTGTAACCAAACCCAATAGTCAGGAGCCTAAGAAGCAAGAAGCTCATGAAAAACTTGCAGGCAAATGACACTAGCAAACAGTAGACTCAAATCAGACAATCATACGGCAAGTCACTGGCTGATGGAAAAGGGAGGATTTCATCTGGGTCAGCACACTGTGAGAGTGCTTCTTACCCTGGAAAAGTGGAAGAATAGGCTTCCAAATGTGCAAAGTAGAATCTCGGGTCTCTTTAAGGAATGCAGGACTTAGACCAGAGTCATCAGAAATGACCAACTTCATCCAGAAGCTTCCTCTAGAAGCTTTGTTTCAAAACTCAACTATCAAAAAATATAGATACTGCTTTAGATGTTCTTCCGAAGCTCAGACGGTAAAGCATCTGCCTGCAATGCTGGAGACCCGGGTTCAATCCCTGGGTTGGGACCATCTCCTGGAGAAGGAAATGGCATCCCACTCCAGTATTCTCGCCTGGAAAATCCCATGGACGGGGGAGCCTGGTAGGCTACAGCCCATGGGGTCACAAAGTGTTGGACATGACTCAGCGACTTCACTTTCCTTTTTTCCCTTTCCAAAGATCATGGTACAATTTTTATGTGCCTCAGTTTCCACCAGAGTTAGTGCAAATACAGTTTCCAGGTGACTGGGAGCAAGTTGGTCTCCTTTCATGAAAATGTTTCATTCTTTCTCATCACTTGAATATAGTTAGGTCGTTAACACATGGGTCCCAGAGACATCTCTGCTAAGGTGAGATGTAATAACGTTGTTAGGTTATAATTATAGGGTCTTTTTATTGACATGGCATTGTAGGTCTGTTTTATAGTATTAAAATAATTTGGCTTTCTTAACTTTTTACATTGCTATCAACTGTTATAGAATCATATCATCTCAAAGCTTGAAGGTATATTAAATTGTACCCAGCTCAGTCAAATAGCCAATTCTTTTTTTTTTTAAGCCAATTCTTTTTTTAAAAGTAAGAATAACTTTTTCTTTAAATAACATCCCTAGTAATGGAGAACTCACTGCATTGAGGAGAATAGTTCATCTTTGGACAATTATTCCTAGCAGTGGAAAAAATCTGTCTACTTGTAATTTCAACCTATTTGCCCCAGTTTTATTCTTGGGGTGCATATATGTATGTGTGTGTGTGTGTGTGTGTGTGTGTGTGTGTGTGTTTATAAATAGGTCCTTTTTTCCCTCTCTTCAGATATCAAAAGTGGCTATCATTTTACTTTCAAATTTCTTCACCATCCTAAAAAATAATGTAAGTTTCTTACTATCTTATTCCCTCAAATTTCTCCAAAACCTAGCAAAGTGTCTGGCACATCATAGGTGATAAAAAATATTTATTAATAATTTAATGATAGATGACTCTTGGTCTTTAGTCTCTGGTCACATTCATCTGTGGTCTTCTGAAAAGGAAACACTATAATTGAAACAAGTTAGCACAAATTTGATCTAATTAGAGAGAAGGAAAAACTATCACTATCCCTCTTTCTAGAAAATTTGTACATTAAATGCCAAATTAAATGCTAAACTGTAAGCCTGGCAGGAAGTGCAGAAAGATTCCTGAAAGCACAAAAGAAATGCAAAACTTTTGCATCTACTTTCTCCAGAATGAGATCAGTTTCTGGCAAGTGGGCTGAGCTGGGAATGACATCCTGCAGACATGTCTCTATGTATGCATGCTTGCTAAGTTGCTTCAGGAATGTCTGACTCTGTGCGACCCTATGGACTATAGCCCGCCAGGCTCCTCTGTCCGTAGGATTCTCCAGGGAAGAGGGGGTTGCCAGGCCCTCCACTAGCGCCATCTCATCCTCGACAGACAGAAGCCCTGAAGCATCTAGGAGCCGTGGAGCCAGCAGTTTGGCCCAGGGCAAAGTGCTCCTTTCATTCCCCATTCCAAACTCCAACAGTCATTCTCCCCTTAAGGGGCAATTTCCAGAGAGCAAGACAAGTTTCTCCCTTGAGGAACTAGGTGCCCAGAATGACTACCTGACCTCACAGATGATATACCGATAAAAGTTAGCCTAGTCTTTTTAGGGTCAGGCAAGCATTTTTCCAGCATATGATCAGTGACCTAGCAATTACACTAAGTATCTTGAACAATTCAAAAGAAACCTCAAAACTGATTGTTTCTCAGAGGTTATAACCATGGAGTAAATTTATTTATTTTTATATTTACATTACAAAAGCAGTTTATAACAAGATACTGAGACTCCTAATCCAGTGCTAGAGATACAAAAAAAGTTATTTACTTAAAAAAAAACATTTACAGAGTCACTGAAATGCCATGACTAAAGCAGCAGAGCCACGAGACAAAAGGTCAAAACCACAGACTCTGGTGTCCAGCCGCCTGGACTCCATCCAATATATCCTGGCTCTGCCAGTAATAATTAAGCAACCACAGACAAGTTACTCAACTCATAGGAGCTCAGCTTTTTCTTTACATGATGAAGATAAAAATAGTTTTCACTTTATTGGATTGCTATAAGGATTAAATTAATGTGTTCATGTAAAATGCCTAGAATAAGGAAAACCATAATAAAAATGAGCTATTATTAGGTGCTAAAAATTAGCTATTGTTAGGTGCTTAAAAAAAAAAGGCTCAGGTCTCCAAAGAGTTGATAATATTGTTTTAAGGTAGGAATACAAAGGAACATCATCCTGAAAAGTTCCATGGGGAAGGTGGAACAAGTTGAAAAGTTAAGATTCACTTGAATTTTTATTTATTTATTATATATATATATATATATATTTTTTTTTTTTTTTTTTTGCTGTCTCTTTTGCTGCCTGCAGCCATTCTCTAGTTGCATGTGTGATCAGGGGCCACTCTCTACTTGTGGTACACGGGTTTCTTATTGTGGTGGCCTTTCTTGTTGTGGAGCTCAAAGGCACACAGGCTCAGGAATTGTGGCGCATGGGCCTGGTTTCTCCATGGTATGTGGCATCTTCCCAGACAAGGGATCAAACCTATATCCCTTTCATTGGCAGGTGGGTTCTTAACCACTGGACCACCAGGGAAGTCCCACTTGAATTTAATATATTTCTGGGCTAATAGAAAGAAAGAAGGTAAACCAGACTGAATTGGCATTTGGGACCAGATCAAGAAATGGGTTGAGTCATTATTCTGCCAGCAGAATGGAGTCCTTAAGGTTGTTAAATCAAGGACTGTTCTGGTAGAGTCATGCTTTAGACAGGCTAACCAAACCTGCACAGAAAGAAAACAGGTCAGCTATGACACAGCACAAACAAGAACTGCTGCGAGTTAAGCAGTGTGGTGGCACTAGGCATGAAAGGAAATACACAGACACTAAAGACATTACAGAGGTGAAATTAAAGGGACTTGGTGGCTCATTGGATGGCGCAGGCCAAGGCATCCCCACCATGAGTTATATAAAGTTGTCTTTAATTCCTCTAGGACATGAATTCCCAGAGTCAAAAACCCTATGCTAAAAATAAAAAGATTGAAGAGGGTAATGAAAAGATTAATTCTAAGATTTAGCAGAGAGTCCTGTTTGCTGGTGAGTGAGCAAGTAAGGAAACATACCGTGGTGCACCAGTAATGGACCTCATTGTGTTAGAAGAAAGTTTTAAGGTCCATGTTTTCTCTGGTGCTGGTACACATCCTTATGGGAAATTTTGAGACATTGCACCATCTTTATCTGTTAAATATTTTGCTTCAAGATTGGATGCTTTCAATTCATGGGTGGGGGAGTAGTCCATAGTTAATTGATAAGAAAGAAAATAGTTATAACAATGAGATACTGCCTCGTATACATTCAGTTTAGTTCAGTTGCCCAGTCCTATCTGACTCTTTACAAGCCCATGGACTGCAGAAGGCCAGGCTTCCCTGTCCATCACCAACTGCCGGAGCCTGCTCAAACTCATGTCCATTGAGTTGGTGATGCCATACAACCATCTCATCCTCTGTCATCTACTCTCCTCCTGCCTTCAATATTTCCTAGCATCAGGGTCTTTTCCAATGAGTCAGTTCTTCACTTCAAGTAGCCAAAGATTGGAGTTTCAGCTTCAGCATGAGTCCTTCCAATGAATATTCAGGACTGATTTACTTTAGGATGGACTGGTTGGAACTCCTTGCAGTCCAAGGGACTCTCAAGAGTCTTCTCCAACACCACAGTTCAAAAGCATCAATTCTTCAGTGCTCAGTTGTCTTTATAGTCCAACTCTCACATCCATACATGACCACTGGAAAAACCATAGCTTTGACTAGACAGACCTTTGTTGGCAAAGTAATGTCTCTGCTTTTTAATATGCTGTCTAGGTTGGTCATAGCTTTTCTTCCAAAGACCAAGTACCTATTAACTTCATGGCTGCAGTCACCATCTGCAGTGATTTTGGAGCCCAAAAAAATAAAGTCTGGCACTGTTTCCATTGTTTCCCCATCTATTTGCCATGAAGTGATGGGACCAGATGCCATGATCTTAATTTTCTGAATGTTGAGCTTTAAGCCAGCTTTTCCACTCTCCTCTTTCATTCTCATCAAGAGGCTCTTTAGTTCTTCCTCACTTTCTGCCATAAGGATGGTGTCATCTGCATATCTGAGGTTATTGATATTTCTCCCAGCAGTCTTGATTCCAGCTTGTGCTTCATCCAGCACATCATTTCAATTTATGTACTCTGCATATAAGTTAAATAAGCAGGGTGACAATATACAGCTTTGACATACTCCTTTCCCAATTTGGAACCAGTCTGTTGTTCCATGTCCAGTTCTAACTGTTGCTTCTTGATCTGCATACAGATTTCTCAAGAGGCAGGTAAGGTGGTCTGGTACTCCATCTCTTTAAGACTTTTCCACAGTTTGTTGTGATCCACATAGTCAAAGGCTTTGGCATAGTTAATAAAGCAGAAGTAGATGTTTTTCTGGAACTCTCATGCTTTATCAATGATCCAACGGATGTTGGCAACTTGATCTCTGTTTCCTCTGCCTTTTCTAAAACCAGCTTGAACATCTGGAAGTTCACGGTTCATGTATTATTGAAGCCTCGCTTGGAGAATTTTAAACATTACTTTGCTAGTGTGTGAGATGAGTGCAATTGTGTAGTAGTTTGAACATTCTTTGGCATTGTCTTTCTTTGGGCTTGGAATGAAAACATCTTTTCCAGTCCTGCGGCCACTGCTGACTTTTCCAAATTTCCTGGCATATTTAGTGCAGCACTTTCACAGCATCATTTTTTAGGATTTGAAATAGCTCAACTGGAATTCCATCACCTCCACTAACTTTGTTCATAACGATGCTTCCTAAAGCCCCCTTGGCTTCTCATTCCAGGATGCCTGGCTCTAGGTGAGTGATCACACCATCGTGGTTATCTGGGTCATGAAGATCTTTTTTGTATATTTCTTCTGTGCATTCTTGCCACCTCTTCTTAATATCTTCTGCTTCTGTTTGATCCATACCATTCCTGTCCTTTATTGTGCCTATTTTGCATGAAATGTTCCCTTGGTATCTTTAACTTTCTTGAGGCGATCTCTCTTTGCCATTCTATTATTTTCATCTATTTCTTTGCATGGATCGCTAAGGAAGGATTTCTTATCTCTCCTTGCTATTCTTTGAAACTCTGCATTCAAATGGGCATATCTTTCCTTTTCTCCTTTGCCTTTAGCTCTTCTTTCCTCAGCTATTTCTAAGGCCTCCTCAGACAACCATTTTGCCTTTTTGCATTTCTTTTTCTCAGGGATCGTCTTGATCACTGCCTCCTGTACAATGTCATGAACTCCATCCATAGTTCTTCAAGCACTCTGTCTATCAGATCTAATCCCTTGAATCTATTTCTAACTTCCACTGTATAATCATACGGGATTTGATTTAGGTCATACCTGAATAGTCTCGTGGTTTTCCCTAATTTCCTCATTTTAATTCTGAATTTGGCAATAAGGAGTTCATGATCTGAGCCACAGTCAGCTCCTGGTCTTATTTTTGCTGACTGTAGAGAGCTTCTCCATCTTTGGCTTCAAAGAATATAATCAATAAGATTTTGGTGTTGACCATCTGGTGATGTCCATGTGTAGAGTCTTCTCTTGTATTGTTGGAAGAGGGTGTTTGCTATGACCAGTGCATTCTCTTGGCAAAATTCTGTTAGCCTTTGCCCTGGTTCATTTTGTACTCCAAGGCCAAATTTGCCCATTACTCCAGTTATGTCTTGAATTCCTACTTTTACATTCCAGTCATTATCAAAAATACAAACAAGCAAAATAATGTTGGCATGGATGTGGAGAAATTGGAACTCTCATGCACTATTGTGGGAATGTAAAAGGGTGCAACCAAAATGGAAAAACAGTATGGAGGTTCCTCAAAAAGTTTAAAATATAATTGCTTTAGGAACCAGCAGTCCCACTTCTAAGCATATATCCAAAAGAATTCAAAACAGGATCTCAAAGAGACATTTTCACACTCATGTTCATAGCAGCATTATTCAAAATAGGTAAGAGGTTGGGGCTCACATATATCAACCGATGAATAGATAAAGAAAATGTGTTTTAAAAATACAATGGAATATCATTTGGCCTTTCAAAAGGAAGGAAATCCTGTCATGTGCTATGAATAAAGTCATGTGGACAAACCTTGATGACATTATGCAAAATGAAATAAAGTGAAGTCAGTCAGTCATGTCCAACTCTTTGCGACTCCATGGATTGTAGCCTACTAGGCTTCTCCATCCATGGGATTTCCCAGGCAAGAATACTGGAGTGGGTTGCCATTTCCTTCTCCAGGGGATCTTCCCAACCCAGGAATCGAACCCCAGTCTCCCACATTGTAGGCAGATTTTTTGACAGTCTGAGCAACCAGGGAAGATGAAATAAACCAGTGACAAAAAGGCCAATCCTGAGTGATTCCACTTATATGAGACATCTCAAGTGGTCAAACTCAGGGAAACAGATGATTGAAAAAATAAAACAGTAGTTGACAGGGAGAAGTGGGAGTTGTTGTCCAATGGACATAGAGTAAGAAACTTCTAGAGATCTGTTGCACAACAAGGTGAATATACTTAACACTGCTGAAGTGTACCCCTAAAAATGGTGAAGTGGCAAGTTGTATGAGTTTTCTTACCAAAAGGAACACATGTATACCCATTGAGGATTCATATCAATGTATAACAAAAGCAATAGAATATTGTAAACTAAAAATAATTAATTAATTAATTAATTTTTTTAAAGACAGAATTTAATTACTACAATATGTTTTCTCAAGTCAGTTAAATAAACTACATTCATTTCTACAAAAAAATAAATAAATAAAAAATAAAGTTTCTAAAAATAGCTAGAACAGTTAATAACAGCTAAATGACAATTACTATTTACTAGACACAATTCAAAATATTTTCCAAATTCTAAGTATTTTTAAATATTTACTCATTTTAATCCTCATGGCAATCCTAAAGTATTATCACTACATCCAGTTTACAAGTGAGGAAATTGAGGCACAAATTCGCACAAATTGGCCACAGCAATCAGAGCAGAAAAAGAAATAAAAGGAATCCAGATTGGAAAAGAAGAAGTAAAACTCTCACTGTGTGCAGATGACATGATCCTCTACATAGAAAACCCTAAAGACTTGACCAGAAAATTACTAGAGCTAATCAATGAATATAGTAAAGTTACAGGATATAAAATTAACACACAGAAATTCCTTGCATTCCTATACACTAACAATGAGAAAACAGAAAGAGAAATTAGGGAAACAATTCCATTCACCATTGCAATGAAAAGAATAAAATACTTTGCAATATATCTACCTAAAGAAACAGAAGACCTATATATAGAAAACTATAAAACTGATGAAAGAAATCAAAGAGAACACAAATAGATGGAGAAATAAACCATGTTCTTGGATGGGAAGAATCAATATAGTGAAAATGAGTATACTACCCAAAGGAATCTATAGATTCAATGTAATCCCTATCAAGCTACCAATGGTATTTTTCACAGAACTAGAACAAATAATTTCACAATTTGTATGGAAATACAAAAAAACCTCGAATAGCCAAAGCAATCTTGAGAAAGAAGAATGGAACTGGAGGAATCAACTACCTGACTTCAGGCTATACTACAAAGCTACAGTCATCAAGACAGTATGGTACTGGCACAAAGACAGAAATATAGATCAATGGAACAAAATAGAAAGCCCAGAGATAAATCCACGTACCTATGGACACCTTATCTTTGAAAAAGGAGGCAAGGATATACAATGGAGAAAAGACGATCTCTTTAACAAGTAGTGCTGGGAAAACTGATCAACCACTTGTAAAAGAATAAAACTAGAACACTTTCTAACACCATACACAAAAATAAACTCAAAATGCATTAAAGATCTAAACGTAAGACCGGAAACTATAAAATTCCTAGAGGAAAACATAGCCACTCTCTGACATAAATCACAGCAAGATCCTCTATGACCCACCTCCCAGAATAATGGAAATAAGAGCAAAAATAAACAAATGGGACCTGATTAAACTCAAAAGGTTTTGCACAACGAAGGAAACTATAAGCAAGGTGAAAAGACAGGCTTCAGGATGGGAGAAAATAATAGCAAATGAAGCAACTGACAAAGAATTAATCTCAAAAATATACAAGCAACTCCTGCAGCTCAATTCCAGAAAAATAAATGACCCAATCAAAAAATGGGCCAAAGAACTAAACAGACATTTCTCCAAAGAAGACATATAGATGGCTAACAAACACATGAAAAGATGCTCAACATCACTCATTATCAGAGAAATGCAAATCAAAACCACAGTGAGGTACCATTTCACACCAGTCAGAATGGCTGCTATCCAAAAGACTACAAGCAATAAATGCTGGAGAGGGTGTGGAGAAAAGGGAACCCTCTTACACTGTTGGTGGGAATGCAAACTGGTATAGCCGCTATGGAGAACAGTGTGGAGATTCCTTAAAAAACTGAAAATAGAACTGCCATATGACCCAGCAATCCCACTGCTGGGCATACACACCAAGGAAACCAGAATTGAAAGAGACACATGTATCCCAATGTTCATCACAGCACTGTTTATAATAGCCAGGACGTGGAAGCAACCTAGATGTCCACTGGCAGACGAATGGATAAGAAAGCTGTGGTACATATACACAATGGAATATTACTCAGCCATTAAAAAGAATACGTTTGAATCAGTTCTAATGAGGTGGATGAAACTGGAGCCCATTATACAGAGTGAAGTAAGCCAGAAAGAAAAACACCTATACAGTATACTAAGGCATATATATGGAATTTAGGAATATGGTAATGATAACCCTATACGCGAGACAGCAAAAGAGACACAGATGTATAGAAGTCTTTTGGACTCTGTGGAAGAGGGTGAGGGTGGGATGATTTGGGAGAATGGCATTGAAACATGTATATTATTATATGTGAAATGAATCACCAGTCCAGGTTCGATGTGTGAGACAGGGTGCTCGGGGTTGGTGCACTGGGATGACCCAGAGGGATGGGATGGGGAGGGAGGTGGGAGGGGGTTCAGGATGGGGAACACATGTACACCTGTGGCTGATTCATGGCAATGTATGGCAAGACCACTACAATATTGTAAAGTAATTAGCCTCCAATTAAAATGAATAAATTTATATTTTAAAAAAAGAGACAATGAGCAGTTATTTGTGGGGGAGCAATTTTTGGGGGGTTAGGTAAAAAGTATTGAAATCAAGACAACAAGCCCCAAAAGAAGTTGTTTATGCTAATCCCCATGTCACCAAACTGAGACTTAATTACAGTTTCAGTTCTTCTGGAAATGGAATCTTAAAGCAGTCAATCAGGGTCGTCTTGATGAGCACTAGTTAAGTCATGAGCCTGTTAGACTCTTTGCCAACCCCTGAAGGAAAGCAACTTTGCCATAACCAATCTGGTTTGTTTGTTGGTTGTTTGTTTGTTTTTTGCCTCGTGTAACTTTCTTATTCCTGCTTGCTTCTGTGTTTGAGTTTTTCATTTAGTACAGCTCCTGGGAATTCCTTTCTATCTAGTAGATTAGATGTGGCCTGATTCGCAAGCTGTTGAGTGAAGCCAATAAGATCTTTGAATTCCCTCAGTTGAATTTTGTTTTTTAACAATTGACAAGAGCATAGACAGAAGGAAGGGAGAGAAAAGAATAAGAGAATCAAGGTGTTAGATGGTGAAAGTGTTGGGATAAATGACCACACAGAGTTGCAGAAAACATGTGTAATTACCTATTTACATTTCTGTTTTCTCCCATTGAAGTAAGCAGCTTTCAGGAAAGGACCAAGAGCTGTTCATGTCTGCACCCAATCAGAGACTGCTTCTTATCACTGATATGCATTCTTCTGTTTTCTCACAGAGTCACAGAAGCTCTGATGCTTCACTGGGCATTTATGACAGAAGACTGCACTTCCCAGAGGATATGAGCAGAAGTAATGTGTAAAACTTCTATGTTCTGTTCTTAAAGGGAAGAGACATATCCTCATTTCCACTTCCCTCCTTTCTGCTGCATGGGATATAGGTATGGTGATAGCTCATCTTGAACGATCTGGATGAGGGCAACACCATAGGGATGGCAGAGAAGATACAAAGGAAAGATACTGCATTCTTCTCAAAGTTGTAGAGCATGGCCATCATACCAGCTCTGAGAAATAAACCCCTGTCCTGTTCAAGGCCTTGATGGTGTAGTGTGAGGAGGGATACACTGTCATTGTACCTCAAGTAGCCCAGACTAACCCACATCCCAACACTCTACATAACTCCTATTGGTTGCTTCATAAAGATGCAAAGGAAGGAGGGAAAAGATGTCTAAGGAGACATTTTAGATATTGGCAGGACTTTAGCAGGAAAAGGAAATGCTGCTTTGTGTCATGAACACACAGTTTGGTTCCTTGTGTCTCCATTTCTTTGTACCAAATCAGGTTATGAAAAAAAAAATCTCCAATTTGATCTTGCTTCAGTTTGCTATTAATTTAGTGAAAAGTTTTCTTATTACAAGTCTAGTCTTAAAAGCGGAGACAGCAATGGCACCCCACTCCAGTACTCTTGCCTGGAAAATCCCATGGACAGAGGAGCCTGGTAGGCTGCAGTCCATGAGGTCACTAAGAATCGGACACGGCTAAGCGACTTCACTTTCACTTTTCACTTTCACGCTCTGGAGAAGGAAATGGCAACCCACTCCAGTGTTCTTGCCTGGAGAATCCCAGGGAAGGGGGAGCCTGGTGGGCTGCCGTCTATGGGGTCACACAGAGTCGGACACGACTGAAGTGACTTAGCAGCAGCAGCAGTCTTAAAAGAGGCAAGGATTTGTTTTGATTTCTAGCCTTCTGTTCTGAGATGCATGACATTTACAAATGTTTCAAAGGGCTTCCAAATCCAAATTAGCTCTGATACCAATTCTGAGATATTGGCAGAGTGCATATTAATATCTTTCTACAAGTGAGCCCCCAGCATATTGTTGCCTCCATAAATAGTTAAATATTGAGTGCTAACCAAAGAGATAAAAATCCAAGATGATTAATGACCTGCTCAAAGTCACAGCTCTTTAGCGCAATGCCAAGTGGTAGAACCAAAACTTCGAAAAATCATCTTTTTTTTTTAACAACTGATATTGATTTATTAAATAAAAGTCTTCTTCTAAAACTCTTTTCACCTCTAATCATAACAGACTTAGTGAACAATAACCGCTGATGGCATAAACAATCTCACCCAGAATAAGGTTTCTCTTGAAACACTTGGAGGCATCCAATTCCTCATTCTTTCTGTTTGAAACCCAAAACATCTCGTGATTGGCATTTTGTTCCACCATCACTTCTGGGGAAGTACATACAAGCATATTTTCCTAATCTATTGTATACTTAAAATGGGAAATTGTAAGAGGCAAGGAAAATTCTAATTCATTTCCAAGAAACTAACATCAATACTTTCTCAACTTATCCCACTCTTTGCTTCTATGAAAAGCAGCTCTTCCCATAAGAACAAACACCCTGTTCATCTTCATTCACAATCTTTAGCTGGAAGCCCTACCGTGAGCATGTAAGCTTGCAAGTTCTCTTGCTTAAAGCATAAAAACACATTTGATGGTTTAACTGATAATTGTTCTAAGAACTACAGGAAAAATCCATGGAATCTTAATCCTGGAAACATTTCTAGAAGGAGAGCCAGACAGATATTTTGCCTTCCAGGCCTTTGTGTTTTATGATAATGGTACCTCATTTGGATGGCCTCTTGCAGGCAGTTACTCAATATCAATAATAAGGAAACAGTGCTGTGTTCTTTCCATCCTCCGTGGCCAGCAAGAAGCCCCAGTATGCCCAGCAAGATCAATTCCTTTCTTTATATCCTCAACCATGTTCTTCATATGGTAGGAGATCAATAAAATAAATACTCATTGAATCAATGAGCGAATAAATGAAGAAACTGACCTTTTCAAACCAACTTTGTTTACAGTCTCTGTCCTCAATTCAGGGGGCCATCCTATGACAGCCATTCTGTGTGATCCAGCAATGGGTGCTCCCAAACAAGAAAAGTATATGTAACACAAGCCCAGAGATCCAGGAAGCCAGGAAAGAAGAACCTAGGAAATACCGACATGTATCCTGCTTTTCCATGCAAAAAAAAAAAAAAAAAATGCAGGTGGATGATATGGATGGGTGAGCAGCCTGAGATCAAGCAGAATTCTAAATTCACAACTCAAGCTGTGTTTTAGATGAAACCTGCAGGAATTGTGCCCTGCTTCTGTTTTTAACTAGTTAGGGAGATTTAATGGAAAATGGAGCAGCATGGTGCCCTAAGGTCTCTGGCTAATGACTAGAAGTCTGTTTAGGGAGGTTATTGTGTCCTGACCCTAGAAAAGCATAAACAAGGCTGGAGTATTTTACCCTTTAATCAGCACGGATATTAATCCTAGCAGGCAGAATGTATGTTCATTTAGGCTTCCTAAATGCACCATGCATAGAAATCAAAAAGGAAAACTACCCAAATTTCTGACCTGTGAATCAGTATTACATGGCAATACCAATAGTTCCTGCATTTGTGTAGAATTTGACAAGTTACAAAACAGTTCCTAAACATTATCTTATTTGAGTCTAACAAGATCCTTGTGTTAGTTACTATTCCAATTTTACTGAGTATCTTCAGGACTTGATTCTGGTTCTCTAGAGGTAGGAAAACAGGTCAATCCACACTTCCTTTTGAAGAACAGTTATTGGTTCCTTTGTCTCAGTTGATGCCAACTTCACGCCCTAAAAAACAGCAACCTTAACCAAAATAACAGGGAGTGAAAAAGTAAAGTTCTTGCAGTCCTGATAAAGGCAGCTAGCCAGGCCATTACTACATGAAATCGAACCATCCCGCAATTGTTATGGTGGGGGGAGGGGGACCAGAGGCGGGAATTGGGGTCCCTGTCTGTAAAACCTCACAGACCCAGAGAGTTTTAGAATAGAAATGAATTCAGCGATCATCTGGCCCAATACCTTCATTTTAGTGAGGAGGAAATGGAGATTCAGAAAGATTAGGTAAGATTATTTGGCTTCCAATGACGACACTGCCTTTTGGCAAATTCCTTAACATATCTCTACCTCAGTTTTCCCATAAGGAATATGTGAATAACAATACCTACCTCCTGGGGTTGTGATGAGAATTAGGATACTTAGTAATACTGAATATTTAGTAAGTACTAAAAAATACCATACTGTAATCATCATCATATACCAAGTGCACATAGAAAATTGGGGGCTAAAATATGACTTTAAATCCAGTATTCTTTCCACCACAGGAGGGGCTCTTTCCTCAGGAGGGGCTCTTCCACCCCCCACTGTGAGGTGCCAAACACATTAAAAGTAAATTCTTGTTTTCCACATCTAAATGCATGGTAGAAATTGGATACAGAGAAGGGATTCAGAGGCAATGGGCATGTAAGAAATTTGGTATTAGAGAGACATCCACCATCAAAATCAGGTATCTGAAATCTGTCTTTGGATAAGAGTTTCAGACAAAAGAACTACAGAAAAGAAAAAAAAAAAAAAACATGGCAACCTCAGTAGTAACAGGATCAAAGAATATATAATTCTCCCTCCTCATTTCTAGTGGCTGTTTTCCCATTGTTCTGTATGTGAAGAGAAGGTGGGAGGGAGTGTTGGGGTTTTTTTATTATTTGAAAGTTATTGCAGACAAAAAATAAAATAAACTTACCCAGGGGATAGAGGGAAGGAAAGGAGGAACAGGCAGAGCAGGGTGGCTGTGGGTTAGTTGCTAAGTCATGTCTGACTGACTCTTTGCAACACCATGGACTGTAGCCCACCCAGCTCCTCTGTCCATGAGTCTTCCCAGGCAAGAATACTAGAGTGGGTTGCCATTTCCTTCTCCATGGCATTTTCCCGACTCTGGGATCAAACCGGCGTCTCCTGCATTGCAGGCGGATTCTCTACCGAGAATCCAAGAATTCTCTACTGAGTCACCAAGAGAGCTTTAAAGGCAATGAAACCACTCTCTGATACTGTAATGGTGGACATGTGTCATAAATTTGTCCAAATTCATAGAGTGTACAACACCAAGCGTGAAACCTAATATAGACTATGGACTTTGGATGATTATGTGTCAGTGTATGAAAACTGTAAAGCATTTAAAGAGTATTTCATTGAATAATTTTTTAATTTTAAGCAAACTTAGATGTCTGTGTGCATGCTCAGTCACTTCAGTCATGTCCAACTCTTTTTGACCCTATGGACTGTAACCCACCAGGCTCCTCTGTCCACAGAATTCTCCAAGCAAGAATACTGGAGTGGGTTGCCATGCCTTCCTCCCAGGGATCTTCCCAACCCAGGAATCAAACCTATATCTCTTATATCTTCTGCATTGGCAGGTGGATTCTTTACCACTACACCACCTGGGAGGCCGATGTCTGAGTATAGCACTGACTGATTCCATCCCACGGCCAAATGTCCATGAAATAATATAGGTAACAAAACACAGTTGTTACACTCGAAAGGAGCCAGTTAGACCCCTTACTAGAAAGAGTCTCACTAGAGGAGAAACCAGTCACAGCATTCCAGAAATACTCTGCTCCAGATGTTACAGAATGTTAGACTGTAAGAACCTAGAGAAGAAGGTCCATCTAAATCCTCTTTCTGTTCTCCAGAACTTAGCAATGTGCCTGGAACATAGTAAGTTTTAAAGCTTGATAAAGAACAGGGAGAAACTCTCTGAGATAGAATATCCACAAGATTAGTATTGGTGTGATCATAAGACCTCATTTGTCCACTTTGACGAGATGGTCCACGAGAATGAAATCAGATTCTGGAGCCTGTTGATCTAGGTCCCAGACATCCCCAGCTGCCCCACAAAGCACAGAGCCTTCATTTCCACAGTGCAGCCAAGCAGCCCTTCCCCATGAGACAGCAGGATAAAGGTCTGATTTTTCAGCTGTTCTCTGATTGGAAGGAGCAGTGTATCACCAGGGCCCAAGCCCCAAGGGCACAATGCTATGGTTGTAATCCCACTAAAACCCATAAAGAGAACTTTAAAATCTTACTGGAAGTAGATCAGCAGTCCCAGACTCCTGAACACAGTATTCAAAAGAGGAATTTACTTATTAGTTTTCCTTTTTTCTTTTTTCTCTTCCTCGTCCATTGGATTCCCAAGCAGGCTACTGCTTATCCTCCCACTCATAATCAATCAGGATTGCCTTTCCAACTGTGCTCCTCACTGGAGTTAATTTAGGGCTGTTCTGAATTTTCTTTGGATTTCTCAATAGGTTCTTTCCTGGACTCTTCACTCAACAGTTCAAATGACTCTTTGGTAAACTCCCAACTGAAATCCTGTTCCCAAATGTCACTGAATTCTCCACTTATGTGTCTCAATCTGTGGGCACGGTCTCATGCAGAAGACATGAAATAAAAGGCAATAAGCAAATACAAGCCAGAGACTGAGCATTTCAGCAAAATCTAGGGTGAGCCTTTCTCCCACTGCCCTCACTCTCAGACAGGAGCAGAGGGCACATCCATGGCTTTCCACCATCTGGGAATTCCTCTATCTGTGCTGTAAGTCATTGGTCATAGGTGGACATTGAGTACTTGTATTTTTCATTTTATTTAATTTTAATTAATTTATACAGTTAACTATATGTTAACTGTATGGCTATGGCTGCTCATGGCTATGGTACTAGACAGTTTATAGCCTTTGCTGCACTACTTCTGTGACAGAGAGAATTAATTCTTCTCATTTAAGGAGCAAATGCCTTTTCCCTGCTACTTGTCCAGTCAAATTTCTCTTGTCAGGAATGAAAATTTCCTCAGGAAAAAAAAAAAAATTGAAATAACTGAGAGGTTTAGACTTCACTAGCACAAACAACTGGACCACTCCCATAAGACCATTCTCATGGTCCAGCTCTATCTACTGACCAAACGGATTGTCATTTTTATTGCCATATTTATTGTCCAAATTTATTCTTATTGCAATGTGTGCATACTCGGTTGTGTCCAACTCTTTCTGACCCCATGGACAGTAGCCTTCCAGGCTCCTCTGCACTAAGGTAAGGTAAAACTCAGGCCTGGGCCATTTCTCCACTTTCCAGTGGAGAAGGAGAATTGATAGATGGGCCACTAAAATTCACTGAAACAGTCACCAGAGGCTGAATAAGAAGGAATCATTAAGGGACCAAATCAAAGATTTCAAAGCATGTCAAAAACTGTTGATCAAAAGAAAAACACACAACCTAAAAGTTGCAAGTTGAGGGGTTTTTTTAACATTTTATTTCATATTGGAGTATAGTTGATTGGCTTCCCAGGTGGTGCAATGGTAAAGAATTTGCCTACCACTGCAGAAGACACAAGAGACACAAGTTTGGTCTCTGGGTCAGGAATATCCCCTGGAGTAGGAAATGGCACAACTGAGCACCCATAGTAATAGTTAATTAACCAATTAATTAGTTGTATTAGTTTCAGGTGTACAACAAAGTGATTCAGTTATACATATACACGTATCTGTTCTTTTTTTCAAATTCTTTTCCCAGTTAGATTGTTACAGAATATTGAGCAGAGTTCTCTGTGCTATACAGTAAGTCTTTGTTGGTTATCTACTTTAAATACTGGGGACCTTACTGAGCCCAGGAGACAGCCTCTCAGATAACCCCGAGGAACTGTTCCAAAGAGGCATGGGGGGAGTCAGGATATATATATTAATATTTCACTGGGGGAAAGAACTTGTAGTTAAACATCAAAAGAGCACTGCTAATCAAAAGAACAGACATCTCAAGTTAATGATTTTAGCTCTTTTCAACGTATGAGAAATGGCAAGAATCTGGGGTCATCCAAATTTTTCCTCAGATGTGCATCATAACTATCTAGGCCAATATTCAGAGCACAGAGTTCTTCCTATTTTCTTCCATCTTGAATTCCCCACAGGGTGCATTGTCCTGGGTGACTGCAGTAGCCAATTTCTTGATCCTGGTAAAACTGGAATGGCAGGCAATTTTCCTTTCTTTACAGAAGGCAAAAGGGGAAAGATTATTAGAATCATTAAATATAGCTGTCGCTTTCAAATAATGATTACTAAGTACCTACTTACAAATATTAAAAGTATTAAGTATAAGAAATATTAAGTACCTACTGGGAATTGAGCAGAGATAACCAGTTCAGTAATTCAATGGAAGGATGTGTAAGAAAGGCTAGCACAAAGCATCAGAGATTAATCCAAATCATTATGACCATGTCCTCTTACTTGAAATAATCAGAAATAAATAAAGACAAAAGGACTCAGAAAGAAAATACCCACAGATAATGAAAAACATGAAATATATTCTGTAGCTTATAAAATACACTCTAGAAACATATGAGTATTAGCAAATCCAGCTAGCCATTAGTTATGTTTTGGCTTTAAAATTAGTTTTCCTCCATTGAGGACATAAATTGAGGGATGGGGAAGGTGAAGATGAGAGGAAGACTGGAATTCAGTAAGATCTATTAGTAGGTAAGGAAAAGGTAAAAGGGAAAATCAGAGCTAAACTAGATCTCAGGGGCAACGTAAGAGGATGAGAAGAAGTTATTGCATTTGAAGAAACTTTCAGAAGTAACAGGATGAAGGAAATCTTGACATATCCTGTGCAAACCAGGCCGGATGAGGAAGCTGAGGCACAAGAGAGGTTAAGTAACTTATCCAAAAACACAGAGCTATTTAATGTCAATTTCAAGGGCTAATGAAATATCCATAACAAGCTTGCTGTGTATTATTTTGATACAATTTCAATCCTCTTGTTTATGACTTCTGTGGTTTCAATCCACTTGTTTATGGCAAAGACCAAAACAAGGAGTTGATTTTAGGAGTAAAACTGTTTTGCTATAAGAATGAAGTAAGCTGTGTTAGGATTTCACCATCTCATCTGTTCTTGATAAGCACTCAGTGCTCAGCTGCTGAGGGGCTGACCTGGAGACTTATCAATAAAAACATTTGCTGCTCATCACTAAGTCACTTCCAAGTCTCTGCGACACCATGGACTGCAGCGCACCAGGCTTCCCTGTCCTTTACTGTCTCCACAGTTTTCTCAAACTCATGTCCATTGAGTCAGTGATGTCATCCAAACATCTCATCCTTGGTCTCCCCCTTCTCTTCCTGCCTTCAGTCTTTCCCACCGTCAGTGATGTCATCCAAACATCTCATCCTTGGTCTCCCCCTTCTCTTCCTGCCTTCAGTCTTTCCCACCCTTCAGTCTTTCAGTGAGTCAGCTCTTTGAATCAAGTGGCCAAAGTATTGGAGCTTCAGCTTCAGCATCAGTCTTTCCGATGAATATTCAGTGTTGATTTCCTTTAGGATTGACTGGTTTGATCTCCTTGCAGCCCAGGGCCTCTCAGAGTCTCCTCCAGCACCACAGTTGGAAAGCATCGTTCTTTGACGCTCAGCCTTCTTTATGGTCCAACTCTCACATCTGTGCATGACTACTGTAAAAACCATAGCTTTGACTATAACAGACATTTGTTGGCAGAGTGCTGTCACTGCTTTCTAATATGCTGTCTAGGTTTGTCATATAGCTTTTCTTCCAAGGAGCGTCTTTTAATTCCAAGGCTGTAGTCACCGTCCACAGTGATTTTGGAGCCCAAGAAAATAAAGCCTGTTACTATTTCCATTTTTTCCTCATCTATTTGCCATGAAGTGATGGTGCCAGATGCCATGATCTTAGCTTTTTGAATGTTGAGTTTTAAGCAAGCTTTTTCACTCTCCTCAACATATGAGGCAATTAAGTGGAGGAAACATTTAGGCTATAAATACCAGAGTTTGTAAGGACTATATGAGAGCTTCCTCTTGGCAAAGCTACTGTTTGCTGATCTAGTCTCTAAAGACCTTAGTGCTTTAGCTCCTGTCTTGGTAAAGTCTACCCTTTCATTGGCAGTGGCCAAAGCCATGCAGCATTCTGAGAAGAAGCCCACCTTGGCCCCCAACACCAACATACCCTTGTTCCTGAGCAACCGCTCTAACAACATGGGACTTTTCATTCAAGTTTCACCACTGCTGGACACCCAATTGTAGTCGGTTAAGCCAACTCTCATAAAACATATACGCCTCATATGAATTTGAACTTTATTTCTGTCACCTCCCTTTGCCTGGAAACAACAGTGTAATTAATCTGTCGTTTGTCTGGGGTATGTGATTTCTTTATTGGCTTATTGAGATGTTACTAAAACCATGTAATCTATGGTCACACACCTGGTCTCAGGACTTGAAGCTCAGATTCTTCTCCTTTTTTAATATTTATTTATTTTGGCTGTGCCAGGCCTTAGTTGTAACACATGGGATCCTCCTTGCTGCATGTCAGACCTTCTAGTTGTGGGACTCAGACTTGTTAGTTGTGATGTGAACATGGGATCTAGTTCCCCAACCAGGGCCTGAACCTCGTCCCCTACATTGGGAGCATGGAGCCTTATCCACTGGACCACCAGGGGAGTCCCAAGGCTCAGTTTCTTGATGTCTTCTCTCAGAAAGAATTCAACGAGAGACAGAGTGGTAGGTAAGAAGTGGATTTATTTAGAGAGAAACACACCCCTCACACAGAGTGTGGATCTATCTCAGAAAGCGGGAGGCCCAGAAACATGGGATGGTTAGTTTTTATGGACTGGGAAATTCCACAGGTTAATGAGTGGGAAGATCATTCCAACTATTTCGGGGAAGGAGTGGGGATTTCCAGGAATTGAGCCACTGTCCACTTTTTGACCTTTTATGGTTGGCCTCAGAACTGTGAAGGTGGTGTCATTTAGCTTATGCTAATGTATTACAATAAGCATATCATGAAGCCCAAGATCCACTGAAAGTCAGATCTTCTGCCATCTTGGACCTAGCTGGTTCTTACCAATTTTTGTCATATCCTATGGCTATGTTATTCTTTTAAAGTTTGTGCCCTGCCCCTTTCCCTCCTGTTTCATTACCTTAAGTGCTGTTGGTTTGTGAAATTATTGTAATTCCTGCAGTGAATCTGTGTTCAATTAACTATTGGCAGAGACCATTTCAGGCTGAGCATAATTTACTGTTCCCTGAAGCAAAACAGTATCAACAGATAGATTCATCAAAAACTGATTCACAGCTTATAAACAAGACCTGAGCTTAGCTCTCAACATTCCAGAAATTTTTCTTTACCCCAAATTCTTCCACCCAAGTACTAAGGGGACTTAATAATGAACTTTCAAGAAAAAAAAGGAGGCAGAGAGAAAAAAAACTCACATAAACAAGCACATAACCACAGTGATAAGAAGCAAGCCAAGGTTTTTTTATCATTCTCCATTCTGTTTCCACAAATACACCAAAGCGTAGGAGCCAGGAAAAGGAAAAGGAGTAGAACTGCCAGGACTGTGGGCTTGTTCCAGGGTCCTGGGCCAGGAAGGACGTCATCTTCTTAACTGAGCCCAGCCCACAAGGCCCAGGCTACACACTGCAATGTTCATATTCACTAAAAGTGAAACAAGCAAACTTGTGTGGAATGAGAAGAGGAAGAAGAAAAAAAGATGAGAGAGACTCCAGGAGAAGAGAACATCAGGGTCAAGTGAGGACTAGATGATTCCCTGAAAAAGCAACCAAGATTTAAAATGCATGTGACCTGAAACAGGAAAGCACATTTAAATAACCAGAGCCTCTGAATGTTGTCAGCCACATGCACTGCTCCTGAGTCACTGAGAAACAAACCTGGAACAGTCAATGGAAAGCAGAGAAGACCATCCCCTGCTCCCACAGATTATACCGTTCACTGCTCGTGCTGCAAGCCACATGGGAAAAATTGTTACCTCATTGTGATTTTCACTTCCCAGGTCTCACCTGCCAGGTTCTTTGCTCCTGAACCTTGGCTCAGAGGTTCAGAAACCTCCACAAGGACTCCAAGAGAGATTCGCAATTCTTCCTTTAGATTTTGCACAGCGACAGAGTACACCCACCTATTCAGGGAATCTGGGCAGTCAGAATGGCCCTGGCCTCCTTTTCCAACTATCTGACCAGTCGCCTCAATTCATCTCTCCCCTTGTTCCTTCAGCTGTTCCGTTATTTTAATAATAAACTCATTGAGTGAGCATGATTCACCTTTATAATAAGGGGTAAATTATTCTCTAAAGAAAATATAAACACTGTCATCCTTTTTTTGCTTGTTCTGACATGCATATTAACTCATTCAACAAATATATTGAGTGTCAGACGTTGCTCTAAGTATAATAGTAGTAGAACATGAAATAGGCTTACTTCCTGGCATCGTGGTGAAGAAAGACATCAATAAATAAATAAGTAAATATAAGTCAGCTAGGTAGAATTCGTGGTATGGAAAAAAATCATCAAGGAAGGTTTATGGATAGCGCAGGTATGGCAGGTCTGGGGTAAGTTAGTCAGTGAATATGCTATTTTGCATAAAGGCTTCGAGAAGGGCTGTCTGAGAAAGGCTTCAACAAAGTGTGGAAGGGAGATGTGTGCTCTCTGGAGAGCTTTCCAGGCTGCAAGAATAGTAAGTGCAAAGGCCCTGAGGTGACATGGGAATGGGCTTGGTTAAGTTCTTCATTTGAAGTTGCCTGGTCTTCTCCCAATACAGTATGAATAAAATTAAGAGCCACCATAGAGAAAGAAGGGTCAGACACAAATCTTGTGGATGAAGAAAGCAGTTAAATGTTAACACAAAGGTCTAAGATCCAAAATGATAGACCGCACGCATGCTAAGTCGCTTCAGTCCTAACTGATTCTGTGTGACCCCCATGAACTGTAGCCCACCAGGCTCCTCTGTCCATGGGATTCTCCAGGCAAGAATACTGAAATGGGTTGCCATGCCCTTCTCCAGGGGATCTTCCTGACCCAGGAACTGAACCCACATCTCTTATGTCTCCTGCATTGGCAGGCGGGTTTTTTACCACTAGTGCCACATGGGAAGTCCTTCCTTGGTGAAAGGCCCTCAGTTCAGTTCAGTTCAGTTCAGTCGCTCAGTCGTGTCTGACTCTTTGCGACCCCATGAATCGCAGCACGCCAGGCCTCCCTGTCCATCACCAACTCCCGGAGGGGAATCAAATATTCATACAGATATTAACTAATATATGCAGTAAGTATTTTTGAAGTAAGCTAAAGAAGAAGGCTGAGGTAAAGCTGGAGGAGAAACTAAACAAACTCGGGGAGCAGAGGGGAAAGAGAGGGAGCCAGGAGAAGGGAAGAGTTAGAAAGGGTTGTGAAAGACCCTCACCAGGGAGGCAATAAAAAACAGTTCAGTTCAGTTGCTCAGTAGTGTCCAATTCTTTGTGACCCTATGGACTGCAGCACGCCAGCCTTCCCTGTCCATCACCAGAAACAAAGGTAAAAGGAAACAGGACAGAACCTGAAGAAACCACGTTCCAGAAAGATTGGAGAAGGCTCAGCATATGCAATGATGCTAAACTCATACCAAGGATGTCATTATTCACAAGGATCCTGTCGTCCTCTCCTTTGTGGCAGGAATCATTGCCATCTGATGTTTCAAGTACTGATTCTCACCTGGCTGGTCACTTGGTTTTTCTGGTAACACATTCCTTGGTTTAGTAAATCTCCATACCTCTTCTAGTCAAAACAGTAATGACTAAACCATTAATATTGACAATCCTCTATAGTCTGGTTCAATAACAAGTCCAACTTCACAAAATAATAGTCATTCCCAAGTCTGGAAGCAGGATGATATAACATGGAACAACAGACCGATTCAAAGTTGGGAAAGTAGGACATCAAGACTGTATTTTGTCACCCTGCTTATTTAACTTACATGCAGAGTACATCATGAGAAATGCTGGGCTGGATGAGACACAAACTGGAATCAAGATTGCTGGGAGAAATCAATAACCTCAGATATGCAGATGACACCACCCTTATAGCAGAAAGCAAAGAAAAACTAAAGAGCCTCTTGATAAAGGTGAAAGAGGAGAGTGAAAAAGTTGGCTTAAAGCTCAACATTCAAAAAACGAAGATCATGGCATCCGGTGCCATCACTTCATGGCAAATAGATGGGGAAATTATGGAAACAGTGAGAGACTTTATTTTTTGGGCTCCAAAATCACTGCAGCTGGTGACTGAAGCCATAAAATTAAAAGATGCTTGCACCTTGGAAGAAAAGCTATGACAAACCTAGACAGCGTATTAAAAAGCAAAGACATTACTTTGCCAACAAAGGGCTGTCTGATCAAAGCTATGGTTTTTCCAGCAGTCATGCATGGATGTGAGCTGGACCATAAAGAAGTCTGAGTGCTAAAGAATTGATGCTTTTCAACTGTGGTGTTGGAGAAGACTCTTAAGAGTCCCTTGGACTGCAAGGAAATCAAAGCAGTCAATCCTAAAGGAAATCAATCCTGAATAGTCATTGGAAGGACTGATGCTGAAGCTGAAACTCCAATACTTTGGCCACCTGATGCAAAGAACTGACTCATTAGAAAAGACCCTGATGGTGGGAAAGATTGAAGGTGGGAGAAGAAGGGGACGGCAGAGGATGAGATGGTTGAATGGCATCACTGACTCGATGGATATGAGTTTGAGCAAGCTCCAGGAGATGGTGAAGGAAAGGGAAGTCTAGCTTGCTGCAGTCCATGGGGTCACAAGGAGTCAGACAAGACTGTGTGACTGAACAATAATAATCATCCATCATTTTTTTCTCCAATAAATATTTACCAGGCACTTATGTGCAAACTTGAGAAGAAAAAGTTAATCCCTCCTCTTACCCTCTCCCATCTTCATTGGAGAGAAAAAAAATGGAAGGGAAGAGCATAGGACCCTAGGCCTTGATTTTCCAATCTAGTTTAGGAGGCAGATTCGTATCAAAGAAAGACAAGGAAAAAACAATGCTGAGAGTTCAGAAGGCAAGTGATTAGAATCAGGGATTGAGAAATTTGTATTACAGACTAGCATTTGGTATGCATGTTGACAACTGGGAAACTAGAGGAGGTAAATAGCACTCTGAGCCTGAATTTCATCCTGTGTTCATGTCAAACCACTAAGAAAAGATAAACAAGTTAGCGTCTGGGTGAGAGGTGGTTGGCTGACCAGAGGCACTTTATCTGAAGGGATGTATTGTAAAGACAAGTCCTAACTCTTCCTTGAGGCCATAGGACAGGAATTCTTTATGTAATTGCTCCCACTTATACAGAAAGGAAAAACTTTGTTCTGGTACTTCTGTCTGTGATAATGAAATGAGATTTCTATTATCACCACTATCAGGTCCACCCCTCTCCCCACAAATTCTTGCTCATCAATCTTTTACTGAGCACCTAGTAATGCCTCACAGGCTGCTGAACAATGCTCAGAAAAAGATGAAAATTGCTTAAGTTCTTCCTGTCAAGATTTCATAGACTTATAAGAGAGAGGCCTAACAGAGAAATAATGGCACCTAGATAAGGCTAGTGAGAATGCAGGTCTAAATAAAATTCAAGGAGATGGAGTGTAAAAGTTCAGTAACCATGGCATTGGGGGAAGGAAGATCTTGAGAAGGGCCTGATCTGGGTTGTGAAGATCTTTCTTCTAGTTCTGTAAAAAATGACATTTTTTGACCTGCCTCCTAGAGTCATGAAAATAAAAACAAAAATAAGCAAATAGGATCTAGTGAAGTGAGGTAAAAGTCGCTCAGTCTTGTCCGACTCTTTGTGAGCCCATGGAATTCTCTAGGCCAGAATACTGGGGTGGGTAGCCTTTCCCTTCTCCAGGGCATCTTCCCAACCCAGGGATTGAACCCAGGTCTCCCACATTGCAGGCGGATTCTTCTTTACCAGCTGAGCCATAAGGGAAGCCCAAATAGGACCTAATTAAATTTAAAAGCTTTTGCACAGCAAAGTAAACCATAAGCAAAAAGAAAAGACAACCTCAAAATGGGAAAAATATTTGTAAAATGAAGGAACTAACAATGGATTAATTTCTAAAACATACAAGTAACTCATGTAGCTCAATATTAAAAAAAAAATTAACAGCCCAGTGGACAGCAAAGAGATCAAACCATTCAGTCCTAAAGAAATCAACCCTGAATATTCATCAGAAGGACTGATGCTGAAACTGACTGAGGCCCAAATGTTTGGCTACCTGATGCAAAGAGCCAACTCATTGGAAAAGACCCTGATGCTGGGAAAGAATGAGGGCAGGAGGAGATGGGGATGACAGAGGATGAGATGGTTGAATGGCATCACTGACTCGATGGACATGAGCTTGAGCAAACTCTGGGAGATAGTGAAGTACAGGGAAGCCTGGTGTGCTACATTCCATGGGGTTGCAAGCAGACACAACTGAGCACTGAACTGAACTGAATAAAAAAAATGGGCAGAAAACCTAATAGACATTTCCCCAAAAAAGACATATGGATGACCAATAAACACATGAAAAGATATTCAGCAACACTAAATGTTAGAGAAATGCAAATCAAAACTACAATGAGGTATCACCTCACATGGTCAGAATGGCCATCATCAAAAAAAAAAAAAAATCCATCAACAATAAATGCTGGAGAGGACGTGGAGAAAAGGAAACCTTCATGCCCTGTTGCTACTGCTGCTGCTAAGTCACTTCAGTCGTGTCTGACTCTGTGCGACCCCATAGACAGCAGCCCACCAGGCTCCACCGTCCCTGGGATTCTCCAGGCAAGAACACTGGAGTGGGTTGCCATTTCCTTCTCCAATGCATGAAAGTGAAAAGTGAAAGTGAAATTGCTCAGTCGTGTCCGACTCTTCACAACCCCATGGACTACAGCCTATCAGGCTCCTCCATCCATGGGATTTTCCAGGCAAGAGTACTGGAGTGGGTTGCCACTGTCTTCTCCGAACATACCCTGTTGATGGAAGTCTAAATTGAGAACACTATGGATAACAGTATGGAAGTTCCTTAAAAGCTAAAAATAGAACTACCATATGACCCAGCAATTCCACTAATGGGCACATACCCAGAGAAAACCATAATTCAAAAAATACATGTGCTCCAATGTTCATATAGCACTGTTTACAATAGCCAGGACATGAATGTCCATCAACAGAGAAATGGATAAAGAAGATGTGGTACATATGTACAATGGAATATTATTCAGCCATAAAAAGGGACAAAACGTCATTTGTAGAAACATGGATGGAACAAGAGACTGTCAGACAGAGTGAAGAAAGTCAGAAAGAGAAAAACAAATATCATATATTAATGTGTGTATGTGGAAACTAGAAAATGATATAGGTGATCCTATTTACAAAGCAGAAATACAGACATAGACATAAAGAACAAATATATGTATACCAAAGGCAGATAGGGTGGTGGGAGGAAATGGGAGTTTGGAATTGACATATTTACACTATTGATATATGTGTTCAGTTCAGTTCAGTCGCTCATTCATGTCCGACTCTTTGCAACCCCATAAACCACAGCATGCCAGGCCTCCCTGTCCATCACCAACTCCCGGAGTCCACCCAAACCCATGTCCATTGGGTCGGTGATGCCATCCAGCCATCTCATCCTCTGTCATCCCCTTGTCCTCCTGCCCTCGATCTTTCCCAAAATCAGGGTCTTTTCAAATGAGTCAGCTCTTTGCGTCAGGTGGCCAAGGTATTGGAGTTTCAGCTTCAACATCAGACCTACCAATGAACACCCAGGACTGATCTCTTTTAGGATGGACTGGTTGGATCTCCTTGTAGTTCAAGGGACTCTCAAGAGTCTACTCCAACACCACAGTTCAAAAGCATCTTCAACACTCAGCCTTCTTTATAGTTCAACTCTCACATCCGTACATGACTACTAGAAAAACCATAGCTTTGACTAGACAGACCTTTGTTGGCAAAGTAATGTCTCTGCTTTTCAATATGCTATCTAGTTTGGTCATAACTTTCCTTCCAAGGAGTAAGCATCTTTTAATTTCATGGCTGCAATCACCGTCTGCAGTGATTTTGGAGCCCAAAAATGTAGTCAGCTACTGTTTCCACTGTTTCCCCATCTATTTCACATGAAGTGATGGGACTAGATGCCATGATCTTAGTTTTCTGTATGTTGAGCTTTAAGCCAACTTTTTCACTCTCCTCTTTCACTTTCATCAAGAGGCTCTTTAGTTCTTCTTCACTTTCTGCCATAAGGGTGGTGTCATCTGCATATCTGAGGTTATTGACATTTCTCCCGGCAATCTTGATTCCAGCTTGTGCTTCCTCCAGCCCACCGTTTCTCATGATGTACTCTGCATATAAGTTAAATAAGCAGGGTGACAATATACAGCCTTGATGTACTCCTTTTCCTATTTGGAACCAGTCTATTGTTCCATGTCCAGTTCTAACTGTTACTTCCTGACCTGCATACAGGTTTCTTAAGAGCCAGGTCAGGTGGTCTGGTATTCCCATCTCTTTCACAATTTTCCACAGTTTATTGTGATCCACACAATCAAAGGCTTTGGCATAGTCAATAAAGCAGAAATAGATATTTTTCTGGAACTCTCTTGCTTTTTTGATGATCCAGCAAATGTTGGCAATTTTATCTCTGGTTCCTCTGCTGGTTTTCTAAAACCACCTTGAACATCTGGAAGTTCACAGTTCACACATTGCTGAAGCCTGGCTTGGAGAATTTTGAGCATTACTTTACTAGCATGTGAGATGAGTGCAATTGTGCAGAAGTTTGAGTATTCTTTGGCATTGCCTTTCTTAGGGATTGGAATGAAAACTGACCTTTTCCAGTCCCGTGGCCACTGCTGAGTTTTCCCAACTTGCTGGCATATTGAATGCAGTGCTTTCACAGCATCATCATTTAGGACTTGAATTAGCTCAATTGGAATTCCATCACCTCCACTAGCTTTGTTTGTAGTGATGCCTCCCAAGGCCCCCTTGACTTCACATACCAGGATGTCTAGCTCTAGGTGAGTGATCACACCATCATGATTATCTGGGTTGTGAAGATCTTTTTTGTGCAGTTCTTCTGTGTATTCTTGCCACCTCTTAGTATCTTCTGCTTCTGTTAGGTCCATACCATTTCTGTCCTTTATTGAGCCCATCTTTGCATGAAACGTTCCCTTGGTATCTCTAATTTTTCTTGATTACACATATTGATATATGTGTACAAATAGGTAACGAAAGAGACCCTGCTGTATAGTACAGGGAGCTCTGCTTAATGCATTGTGGTGACCTGAACGGGAAGGACAAACAGAAGGGAATGGAGATGTGCGTGTGTGTGGCCGATTCACTTTGCTGTACGGTAGAAACTAACACAGCTTTGTAAAGCAACTATCCTCCAATAAAAGTTAATTTCTTTAAGAAAAGTAATGGGTTTGGTGAGTCAAGATCACACATTTCAAGACTGGAGATTTACTGGGAAGCGAGAGAGATGAAGGCCCAGAGAGTCCTATTAGGAAGCCTGGGTTCTACCCTGTAACTCCGTCAGCAAATACTCCTTATTTCAAAGCCACAGGGTGACTTGCTGAAAATAGGGATTTCTGAGCCCTACTTCAGAGTGTCAAACCAAGGAATCTACAGGCTGTTTTTAACAGCCTCCTCAAGTGATTCTTCTCTATACAAATTTTTCTAATATAATTTTGTTTATTTACTTATTTATTTTGGCCTGTGCTGGGTCCTCATTACTGCACGGGCTCTTCTCTGGGTGTGGTATGCAGGCTTCTCATTGCGATGGCTTCTCTTGTTGTGGAGCATGGGCTCTAGGGTGCACAGACTTCAGTGGTTGCAGCTGCACTTGAGTTCAGTGGTTGCAGCTCCCGGATTCTGGAGCACAGGCTCAGTAGTTGTGTCTCATGGACTCAGTTGCTCCACAGCATGTGGGGTCCTCCTGGACCAGGGATCGAACCCTTGTCTCTTGCACTGGCAGGCAGATTCGTTATCACTGAGCCACTAGGGAAGCCCCTCCGCAGGTGATTCTTTAGTAAAGTTTGATAACAAAGGCTAGAGTAAGGGGATCTTTGACAAAATTTAACCATGGGAGAAAAGTAAAAAAACTGACGTTTATAAACTTTGCATATGTGCATACTACATATGGGTGTATGTGTGTGTATTATAACTAACCTTTGTACTAGTTTAAAACTATTTTCCATGGGTAGGCATCTCATTTTCCCCACTAGCAGAGAAAGACCATACTTACCCCAACATGCACTATCAATTAATTACTCCTCCTCTGACCACAGCCAACAGTGCTTCAGGGTCTTAAAACACAGAGTCAGGAGTCCCCAAGCAGGGGAAAGGCCACACCTGAGTCCCAGGCTCATCCCGAGATCCACACTGGCTGCAACATCTTCAGCACCGCATCCAATGTTCCAGTGTTGAAAGGCTGCTACCTGATCTGCCATGAGTCTGATAAATCTAATCATGGCACTCCCCCTCCTTAATGGCTTTCTACTGTCCACAGGAATAAGGCCAAATGCCAGGGTAAAACGTAAAAACCCGTCTCAGTCTATCCCTACCCACTTTTCCTAATTTATTTCTTACCAATATCATGGATTCACTTGAGGGACCAACCACATGGAACCACTTATCATTCCCAAGTGTGTGACATACATTTCCATCTCTTTATCTTTGCACATGGCGCTTTTCCTGATGGCTCAGGGGTAAAGAATCTGCCTGCCAAGCAGGAGAAGTGCAGGTTTGATCCCTGGGTTGGGAAGATCACCCAAAGAAGGAAATGTATTCCAATCCAGTATTTTTGCCTGGGAAATCCCATGGACACAGGAGCCTAGTGGGCTATAGTCCTTGGGATCAGACATGACTTAGTGACTAAACAACAACAATCTTTGCACATGCTATATTTTCTGTGAAATACTGACTATCCTGACTCCACACTAGTCTCTGCCTGGGAAACTCTTACTCATGCTTCAAGATACAGCTTAGATGTTATCTTCTCAGTGAAGTCTTCCTTGATTCCCTCTGAGAGAAATACTTAAGAACTGTGGTTTTTAAAAGCCCGTAATGTAGAATTTGCCATCTTAGGATTTCCTTGGTGGTCCAGTGGTTAAGACTCTGCACTCCCAATGCAGGGGGCCCAGGTTTGATCCCTGGTCCTGAAACTAGATCCCACATGCCACAACTAAGACTTGGCTCAGCCAAGTCAATAAAAAATTTTTTTTAATTTTTTTGATTTACCATCTTGTCCATTTTCTTTGTTTTTCAAGGAGTGCTTAATTATAAAGTAGATAACATATGTTTACCTAGCATGTGTTTTTATTGTGATCTTATTTGCATTTTCCAAAGATAATTCTTGTGGCAATGCAAAGGATGGTTTGGAAAAGGGGAATAAGTGTAAATCTATGGCTGATTCATAGCAATGTATGACAAAACCCACTGAAATGTTGTGAAGCAATTAGCCTCCAACTAATAAAAAAATTAAAAAAAAAAAAAAAAAAAAAAAAAAAAGAAAAGGAACCCGAGGAGCAGACTCTCTCATCTAGACATTAAAGAAGGACATTCACTGAGGAACACAGGGTGCACAGGGTCGGGGCTGGCGTTGGCGGACACCCCGTGGGTTAATGGTGTCACTCTAAGACCCAGATCTTTTCTACCACCACTGGCTGCTTTCCCAGGTCACTTGCCCCGGAAATGGCTGCCCTGGAATGGCCCTCAGAGCAATCATCTCTTTCCAGGGATGATCACTGAGTGTTTAGGACAGTTCTGGACTATGCCAGTTCCAGAGAAAGCAGAGGACTATATTACTAAAAGGCACCTTAGAATCTAATCTAGTGCTTACTTGAGGAAATTTAGGTCCAGAGAAGTAGTTAATCACCCAAGGCCAAGACAGCTAATCACTGAAGTCAGGACTCAAACCTGTCCCAGGACTCTGGGGTCCCTAGTCCGTCACACAGCAGAATAAAGACAGAACCAAAACTCCAAGTCCCTGTTTCCCACTTCTGCTGGTTTTCTCTGACTGGGTCACACCAAAATTCACTAACAGTGATGTGTGTAAGATCCCCTGTGGATCCTGTTGGGTATGGAGCGGTCACAATGGTTGAGGCACCGCACCAAGCTGTGAAATGCTCAAACAAAATACAGTTCTTCCCTGTGGGCGTCCACTCACATGGGCAGTTCTGGCAGGACTCCGCTTTGTTCTTTTCTGCACAACATGAGAGGAGGCCCAAAAATTTGTGGACAAGCCTTGGTGAACACAGCACCAATCATGGTGGGAGAAAGCAAAGTAGCAATAGAAAAAAAATGAGTGTGTGATTTTCAGATAGGCTGACTTGGAGAAAGGAAATTCAGTAGCAGACAAGGGTGATTATGATTTAATAATACCTTAAACAAATGGGATGTGGCCTTTCTGACACAGAATTAGGTAGACAGCCAATGTGGAGTGTGAGATGTGATAGCCCTGACCAAAATCACATTCTTATCACAACTCCAAACTTGCCAAAATTTACAAACATGATAGTTTTTTGTATGGTAAACCATTATCCCTAGAATCTCTGACATTTCCTTTCCATCCCTATTAAATTGATGTGTTGCGTTAGTTAATTCATTAATATTAATTATTGTTTTGCCTGGTAATAAGTAGATGCTGTGTGTTTAAGATGAATGACCATAATTGCCAAGATTGTTTTAAGCATTTTACCACAAACTTTATCTCCCTTGATTCTCAAATCAGCCCTTGTACATAAAATACATCTTCATTTTAGGATGAGAAAACAAAGGCTCAAAGAGGTTAAGGGGAAAACCACAAGTCACACAGCCAGGAAATGGCAAAACGGTGAGTTTAATCTATGTCTTCTGATCTTTTTCTTTTAACTAAGTTTATTTTAATTTTTAACTGAAGGATAATTGCTTTACGGTATTCTGTTTGGTTTCTGCCAAACATCTACATGAATCAACCATAGGTATACCTATGTCCCCTCCCTCTTGAACATTCTCTCTGGTCTCAAATACCACATTCTTTCCCCTACGTTTGCTCAGTGTACCAGTAGAACTCTCTAAAACAAACAGAGCTCACATCTCAAAAAAAGAGACTAATACAAGACATAATAGAGTAGGAGGTAAATAACAAACCCAGATTTAAAATACTTTTCAGAGAAAAAAACTTGCATCAGTAACTGCCTTAATGTGCCTGTGGGTTAAGCACTATATCTAGGAAATCCAAACCCATGGCTCTATTTTCTAAACAAAATATTTTTTTTTAAAATGTATTGGTTTCAGGTGTACAACAGAGTGAATTATTTTTATTCATGGAGAAATGATCACCACGATGAGTCTAGTTACCTCCTATCACCACACCACCCAAAGTTATTACCATGTTATTGACTATTCTCTATGCCATTCTTTACATCCCTCTGATAGTTATCTTATAACTGTCAATGTGTACCTCTTAATCCCTTCTCCTATTTCACTCATTCCTCTCCCCCCTCCCCCATGGTGACCATCTGGTTGTTCTCTGTATCTTTGAGTCTCTTTCTGTTTTGTTGCATTTGTTTATTTGTTTTGTTTTGTAGATTCCACATATAAGTGAAATCATATTTCTCTGACTTGTTTCACTTAACGTATATCCTCTAGGTTGATCCATATTGTTACAAATGACAAGAATATTTTTATGGCTGAGTAATAGTTATCTATCCATATATATTAATATAATAAGGCTTCCCAGGTGGCTCAGTAGTAAAGAATTCACCTGCCAATGCAGAAGACACAAGAGACGAGAGTTTGATGCCTGGGTGGGGAAGATCCCCTGGAGGAGGAAATGATAACCCACTCCAGTATTCTTGCCTGGAAAATTCCATAGACAGAGAGGACTGGCAGGCTACAGTTCATGGGATTGCAAAGAATCGGACATGACAGAGTGACTGAGTGCACACACACACACACATATATATATGTGTATATATATCATATCTTTATCAATCTGTCAATGATAGGCTGCATCCATATCTTGACTATTTTGAATGACGCTGCAATGAACATTGGACTGCATATATGTTTCTGAATTAGTCTTTTTGTTTCTTCCCGATAAATACCCAAAAGTGGAATTGCTAAATCATATGTAATTCTATTTTTGGTTTTTTGAGAAACCTCCATATTGTTTTGCATAGTTGCTGCTGTGTTCACATTCCCACTAACAGTGCACAAGGATTCCTTTTTCTCTATATTCTCACCAACACTTGTTATTTTTTGTGTTTCCAATGATAGCCATTCTGATAGGTTTGAAGTAATGTTGCAGTTGTGACTTGCATTTTCCTGATGATTAATGATGTTGAGCATATTTTCATGTGCTTGTTGTCTGTGAATGAAGTGAAAGTAATCACTCAGTCATGTCCAACTCTTTGCGACCCCATGGACTATTCAGTCCTTGAAATTCAGAATACTGGAGTCGGTAGCCTTTTCCTTCATCAGGGGATCTTCCCAACCCAGGGATCAAACCCAGATCTCCCGCATTGCAGGTGGATTCTTTACCAGCTGAGCCACAAGGGAAGCCCCTGTTGACTGTGGCTGCATACATTATGATATACCACTCATCATCCATTGTTTCATAGGTATCTCCAGGAAACACTGGCAGAGATTTATGTTTTTAATATTTAAATGACTCCAGCAGGTATGTTTCTCCAAATACTCAAAAATTCCATCCATCCTTTGCAAGTAGGCCTGCCTAAAACAAAACTGAAGATTTTCCTAATGAAACACACTCGAATTCAAATCTTTTTTCTATTCTGTTGGTTTTCATATTACCTAGATAAACTTCAACTAAAAATGAAAGAAACAAAAAGTGTGGTTTGCACTCATTCTTTAGAAGACAATGAGGTAATGCCTTTAGAATGACACACTTCAGACTTCATTGCCTGAAGGGAGCATCAACAGGACACCGTGTTAAAGTGCAGGGTCTGGTTCTATGGGATTGGGATGGGGCCCGAGGCTCTACATTTTAACAGACCTTACATTCGGAGCAGCAAAACCCTGGAAAACACCTGAGTGCTCAGGGTTACATATATTGACAAATGCTGGCTCCCCTCAGTTACCAGTAAAATAAATTATTAATCAGGCAGGGCTTCTCTGGTGGCTCAGTGACAAAGAATCAGCCTCCAATGTGAGAGACCCTGGTTCGATCCCTGGATCAGGAAGATCCCCTGGAGAAGGGACTGGCAACCCACTCCAGTATTCTGGCCCAGAAAATTCCTATGACAGAGGAGCCTGGTGGGCTAAGTACATGATGTCACAAAGAGTCGGACAAGATTGAGTGACTAACACACAGCACAACAGTTAATCAGGTAAAGTCGAGTTGCTTGCTCACCACCATAAAGAACATACATAACTAACTAGATTAAGTCCTAGTAGCAGCTCAAAGCCAGGGGTAAAGTCCAGATACTTATGACATTTTGAGGGTTTTGTTTAAGGTGAGTCTTTCAATATGAAGACTTGATAACAATTTGCAAAGACTATGAAATAGTAATAATTAAAGATTGGTGGATGGCAAAGGTTTCCAGAGAGTCTTGGGGCGTAAACAGCTGTTTGATGCCACCTGCTGGGAAGAAGTCTGATTTTGTAGGAGTCTCCTAGAACAGCAAAGACTTGGTGAAGACAATAATAAATAATACATAGTAAATAATACAAGGAGGAGAAGGGGACGACAGAGGATGAGATGGCTGGATGGCATCACCGACTCAATGGACATGAGTTTGAGTAAGCTCCAGGAGTTGGTGATGGACAGGGAAGCCTGTATGCAAAGAGTCAGACATGACTGAGCGACTGAACTGAACTGAAATAATACAAATATTAAAGCCTTATTAATAATAAACTGTGTGGGTATAAGTGGTTTTGGTTTCTAATAGAGATGTGCACTATTATGATGTGTATTATGATACACAGTATCCACAGTTTCCTGCAAGGAGTCAGGCTGGGCCTAAAGGAAGCAGGGAGGAACTCCATGTATCAGAGAGAGCCACCTTCTGGCTCTTACGGGTTTATAAAAACAATCTACGAGTGCAATGATTGATTTTAACAGAATGACTAGGCTGCCACCTATTGATATATTTTTAAACTTTTCAAATGTTTTACAGAAAGCTTACTTTCAGGTAAGACACATTGTGTGTGCTCAGTCATGTCCGACTATTTGCGACCCCATGGACGGTAGCCCACCAGGCTCTTCTGTCCATGAGATCTTCCAGGCAAGAATACTGGAGTGGGTTGCCATTTCCTACCCCAATCGTTGCCACTGCTGACCTGAATTAGCCCCAGTCACCCCAGTGGAGGCACAGGATGGTCGGCCCTCCAGTCTGCCCATGCCTTGGTTACTCAGTCACTGTGAAGGACAACTGGCCTCTTTGACTTCAACAACAGAGTTTTGTTTTGGGTTTTTTTTTTTTTTTTTGGAGTACAGTTGTTTTATAATGTTTGTGTTAGTTTCTGTTGTTGAGCAAAGTGAATCAGTTATACAAATACATATAAACACCAGAGTACTAACTAGGGGATCTGTTTGGCTGGAGTAACAAAGGCTAAATTTAATGATGACTTAAACAAGGCTGATATTTCTTTCTCCCCATTAAAGGTCCATGTTGTTTCCTCTGTGAAGTCAACCAGCCCTGGCCCAAACTCCCTCTGTATGTTCACTTTGTAATCTTCCACAGATTGTTTCCATTTCATGGTCCGAAATGCAGCTCCAGTTCCCATCACCTTTCCATTCCAGCCCCAGGAGAAAGGCGGGGCTTCCTTTTGTGTGAATAAAATAAACTGTTCTCATTTTTTAATTCCAAATATCCAGACTGAGAGTATTTCTCATCTTTCCCTACTTCCTTTTCTTCACCATGTAAAATACAGCTGTGGTCTCCATGAAACTCTATAGGCAAACATGAATACGTCTTAGCCATATGAAGAGTAATTAGCATATAAACTGACTGTCCCAGTAATGTTTTGGGAAGAATGGGAGAAGATAGAATTTCTGTGCTCTGATCAACTTTATTCATTAATTTTTAAATTTAATTTAATTTATTTTTGGCTACATTTGGTCTTCGTTGCCTCGAATGGGCTTTCTCTGGTTGCAGTGAGCGAGGGCTACTCCATTGCAGTGCGCAGGCTTCTCATTGTGGTGGCTTCTCTTGGTGAGGAGCACAGGCTATGGTGCGTGGGCTTCAGTAGTTCCAGCACAGGGACTCAGTAGTTTTGGCACACGGGCTTAGTTCTCCAAGGCGGAATCTTGGAGAACTTGTGGAATCTTCCTGGACCAGGAATCCAGCCCATGTCCCCTGCATTGGCAGGGAATTCTCATCCACTGTGCCACCAGGAAAGCCTCTATTCATCAATTTTTAAAGTCAAGTTTATTGAGTTCTAATATCTACAGAGTAACATTTACCTTTTAAAAGTATAGAGCTTGATGAGTTTTGACACTTGAATACAATTGTTTAGTCACCATCACAATGAAGATGTAGAAAAATTGGGTCACTCCAAAGAGTTTTCTTATCTTCAGAGTCAATCCCCCCCCCCCACTACCCACTCCCAACTGCTGCTCCCATTAATCTGATTTCTTTTTTTATAGCTTTGCCTTTTCCAGAATGTCATAGGAATTAAAACACATCGTACTTGGTTTCTGTGTCTGACTGTTTTCACTTAACGAAATGCTCTCAAGGTTTATTGGCATTGTTGCAGGGATCTGTAGTTGTTGCTTTTTATTACTGAGTAGTGAGCCACCAAATGGATTCACCACAATTTGTTTATCCTTTGATCAGTTGACAGACATTCAGGTTGTTCTAGATTTGAGGTTATTGTGAAAGAATCTGCTATAAACATTTTCACGGGTGCCTTGAAGTACATCTATGTTTTATTTCCTCTGGTAGTGGCGTTGACATGAACAGTTTTATGCTCAACTTCCTTTTTCTTTTTATTTATTTTTTTCTTTTTGGCTGCACTGGGTCTTCATTGCGATGCATGGGCTTTCTCTTTTGCAGAGCGCAGGCTTCAGTAGTTGCAAACTCAGGCTCGGTAGTTGGAGCACACAGGCTTAGTTGCTCCACGGTATGTGGAATCTTCCCAGATCAGGGATCAAACCCATGTCCCCTTTACTGGCAGGTGAATTCTCATCCACTGCCCACCAGGAAAGCCCTGTGCTTAACTTTTAAAGTAATAGCAAAGCTGTTTTCCAGGGTGGCTCTCCCATTTCATATTCTGCCCAGAAACTCATAACAGCTCCAGTTTTCTCCACTTCCTCAACAGTGCTTGGTATCATCCACTTAGTCATTGTAGTGAGTGACTCATTTAGTGAGTATGTAATGGTATCTCCTTGTGCCTTTAACTTTTAATTCCTTGGTGACTAATAATGTTGAGTGTCTTTTCACGTACCTGTTTATCACCTTTATTCAAGTGTCGGCTCACATTTTTTGCCCATTTTTTAATTGGATTGTCTGTCTTAGTATTGAATTGTAACAGTTCTTCATATATTGTGCTTAGTATCCCTTTGTTTCATTTATGTTTTACAAATATATTCTCTCAGTCTCTAACTTATCTTTTCATTGTCTCAACAATGAAAGATGTTTATATTGATGAAGTCTAATTTATCTTATCTTTTTTTTGTAGTTCATGTTTTTTGTATCCTATTTAAGAATTCAAAGGACTTAAATTCCTTGTGTTTGTTAAATAAAACAAAGCTATATTAACCAATATAGTATAATATTGACATAAATGTAAAAATATAGATCAAAGAAACAGAATAAAGTCCATTTGATGCTTTCTGTTATCACACCTAATATATTCATAATTGCTTAGATCTCATTAAGCAGTCAGTATTGACATTTCTCCCATTTTCTCAAAATATTTTTTCCACTGGTTTGTTTGAGTTGTAATCAAAATAAGACCCTAGCTTTGTAATGAACCGATGTATCTCCTAAGAATTTTTATCTATGCCCCTCCTTTTCATCAGTTTTTCTCTTACTTCTTTATATCAATAGAAGAAACTGATTGTTTGTCGCGTAGAATTCCCCCACAGTCTAGCTTTTGCTGAGTTGCATCCCTGCAGTGCCGTTTAATGCATTCTTCTGTTCCATTTGCTGTGAACTGGTAGTTATATCCAGGGCCTTGATTAGATTCCAGGTCAATTTTGATGTTGTTTTTCCACAAGACTATATCATAAGCAGCAGTGTGTTCTCGCTTCAGGAGGCACTTAATATCTGCTCTTTTCTGTTTCAATATTACCAGTCATTGAGAATCATAACACAGTCCCTTAAGGAAGCACTCTCTTGCCAGTCCCTTCATTGTGCCCCCTCACCAGACCAGCACGCAGTAATGAGCACCAGATATATAGAAGGGAGTTGGAGACATGAAAATAAGTAACACAGGGATTGGCCCAAAGAAGTTTGCAATCAGCTAGGGAGAAAACTAGGGTGGGAGACATAGGAGAGCTATTACAGTGCCACATAAGTATTGAAATTGAAGAATCTCAATATAACTTGAAACCATAGAAGGAGGGCAGTCTTTACCTTGCCACTTATTAGCACAAGAAAGCCTTCGAATTATTTCACATTCATGACGTTTTCCAATAAATTAATAGGACAAAATAGCACCAAGTGTGAGTGATAGTTGCTCAGTCATGCCTGACTCTTTGCAACCCCATGGACAGTAGACTGCCAGGCTCCTCTGTCCATGGAATTCTCCAGGCAAGATTACTGGAGTGGGTAGCCATTTCCTTCTCCAGGGGATCTTCCCGACCTTCCCGATCTTCCCGATCTTCCTGATCCTGCATTGCAGGAGAGTCTTTACCGTCTGATCCACCAGGGAAGCCTACTCTTAAGAGACATTTCTAAGTATAAAGACAGGTCAACTTAAAAAGTATCAACAGATACATGTTTGACTTTATCTTATAATCTGTAGACAATACATTAGAATATGTAATGAATCCATACACCTTTTCCAAAGGAATACCCAAGACGGAAGTAGCAATAAAGTTATAAATGACAATCATCAATCAGATGAAATAATTTAGATGAAGCTTTTCTCTCTCAAAGAGATGGGGACTGGCAAGTGGTCAGGAAGGAAATACAATGTGCTTTTAACTTTGTATGAAAATAATGTTCAGTCCCAGGTTGCTGAACATAGTTCTGTTTTTGCCAAATAAATCCTCTGCTTCAAATTACTGTCCAAATGTTTTATTAAAACTCCTCTTCTGGCCTTTGTTTTGGAATCTTTTACTTTGTTGCCACCTCCTGATTGCTGTCCTCTGAAGCTTCTACTTTTTTCCCGCTGTCCCCTGGAGCCTCAATTGCCTTCCCGCTGTCCTCAGAAGTTGTGATATCCTTCCCGTGGACCTTCTAGCTCCGGTTGCTCCATGGCTACAGAAGGCTGCCAGCGCCGTGAATCATGCCACTGTTCCTATACTTCTGTTACTGATGCAGTAGGGATATCAAAGCAAACACCCTGCTTTCCTTTGAGAATGACCATTCCCTTCACTTTGGAATCAATATCTTCACCCAGCTGCTCTTTAAGTTCTTTCCAAGCATAACTAATGTTTGGCATTTCAATTGAGCACCAAATGAGCCATTAAAACATCTCAGCCCCATATAGTTTGGTTGCAATATGACTTAGTAGAAGAATATGACAAAAAGATAGAGGACTTCCCTGGTGGTATAGTGGGATGAGAATTCTCTGCCAATGCAGAGGACATGGGTTCGATCCCTAGTCCAGGAAGATTCCACATGCTGCTGAGCAACTGAAGCCCATGTGCCACAACTACTGAAGCCCATGTACCTAGAGCCCATGATCTGCAACAAGAGAAGCCACTGCAGTGAGAAGCAAAGAGTAGCCCCGGCTATCCGCAAATAGAGAAAACCTACTCGCAGCAACAAAGACCCAGCCCAACCAAAATAATAATAATTAACAAATAAATAAATTATATAAAAAAAGAAAAGAAAGGAACGACAAACTTGATATTATCAATAATCAACATTATTTTACCTCCTGTACCTGTCTTCTGCACCAACAGCTAATGTAATCCTAGGTTATCTTAGCAGAATTACCATGTCTCTATATAATGATTTCAGCTCTATTCTGCCCTAGTCAAGCTATTCCATGAGAACTTCAGGAGGGAGATATGTAAAGAATAATACAGTCTGAGGAGAGAAACCTTTGAAGAAAAGCTATGACAAACATAGACGGCATATTAAGAAACAGAGATATTACTTTGCCAACAAAGGTTCATCTAGTCATAGATATGGTTTTTCAGTAGTCATGTATGGATGTGAGAGTTGGACCATAAAGAAAGCTGAGCCCCAAAGAATTGATGCTTTTGAACTGTGATGTTGGAGAAGACTTTTGAGAGTCCTTTGGACTGCAAGAAGATGAAACCAGTCCATCCTAAAGGAGATCAGTCCTGAATATTCACTGGATGGACTGATGTTGAAGCTGAAATTCCAATCCTTTGGCCACCTGATGTGAATAACTGACTCATTAGAAAAGACCCTGATGCTGGGAAAGACTGAAGGTAAGAGGAGAAGGGGACAACAGAGGATGAGATGGTTGGATGGTATCACTGACTCAATGGACATGAGTTTGAACAAGCTCTGAGAGGTGGTGATGGAAAGGGAAGCCTGGTGGGCTGCAGTCCATAGGGTTGCAAAGAGTCAGACATGACTGAGCGACTGAACTGAACTGAGGAGAAAAACAGTAATAAAGGCTGGACATGAAATAATTAAGGAATCATCAGAAAGACAAGGGATGACAACCCCGGAGAAGCCTTGGTAGCAAAGCCCAGCATCTTCCAGCATTTCAAGGGCTCCCATGTAGAAGGTGGATACTACCTCCCCCAGAGCACACATAGACAAAGGGGTGGTTTACAGAAAAGAAGAGCAGTTTGAGCTGTCAAAATGTGAAGGAGTGGTACAGGGTAATAACTTTCTGTCAATTGGCAGGAACATCACTGAAGGAGTGCATCAAATTTAACGTTTGATCAGTCTCTCTTCAATTTTAAGACTGTGAGTTTGAAGCAGCCAAAGACTCAGTCATTTTTCTGTTTGCCCCCAATTGATTTACTGTTGAAATTCTCACCAATGGGACTTCCCTCGTGGTCCAGTGCTTAAGACTCTGCACTTCCAATACAAGGGGCACAAATTAGATCCCTGGTGTGGGAACTAAGATCCCACATGTTCTGCACTGCAGGCAAAATAATATATATATATGAAATATATATATATGAAATTCCCACAACAGTAGTTAAGATTTTACTTCAGTCTCCTCAATCACCCAATCTGATTCCTCCTTTACACCCAACAGATAACATCGTTATCTTCTTTTTTTACTTGAGATATAATTGATGTATAACATTATATTAGTTCTAGGTGTGGGCTTCCCAGGTGGTGCTAGTGGTAAAAAATCCACCTGCTGATGGAAGAGACATATAGAGCACAATGATCTGATATGTGTGTATAGCAGATCTCATAGTAGGTCTAGTTAACACGCATTACCACATGTGGTGCAAGTGCTTTTTGTCTTCTGATGAGAACTTTTAAGATTTACTCTCTCAGAAACTTTCCAATATACAGTACACTATTATTAGCTCTAGTCACCATGCTGTACATTACATTGTTGGTTGTGGTTAGTTGCCAAGTCATGTCCAACTCTTTTGCAACCCCATGGCCTGCAGCCTGCCAGGTTCCTCTGCCCGTGGGATTTTCCAGGCAAGAACACTGGAGTGGGTTGCCATACATTATACACTCAACATTCAGAAAACTAAGATCATGGCATCTGGTCCCATCACTTCATGGCAAATAGATGGGGAAACAATGGAAACAGTGACAGACTTCATTTTGGGGGGTTCCAAAATCACTGCAGATGGTGACTGCAGCAATGAAATTAAAAGACGCTTGCTCCTTGGAAGAAAAGCTATGACAAACCTAGACAATGTATTAAAAAGCAGAGACATTACTTTGCCAATAAAGGTCTGTCCAGTCAAAGCTATGTTTTTTCCAGTAGTCATGTATGGATGTGAGAGTCGGACCATAAAGAACACTGAGCACTGAAGAATTGATGCTTTTGAACTGTGGTGTTGGAGAAAACTCTTGAGAGTCCCTTCGACTGCAAGGAGATCAAACCAGTCAATCCTAAATGAAATCAGTCCTGAATATTCATTGGAAGGACTGATGCTGAAGCTGAAACCCCAATACTTTGGCCACCTGATGAGAAAAACTGACTCTTTGGAAAAGACCCTGATGGTGGGAAAAACTGAAGGCAGGAGGAGAAGGGGAAGACAGAGGATGAGATGGTTGAGTGGGATCATCTACTGGATGGACATGATTTTGAGCAAGCTCTGGGAGTTGGTGATGGACAGGGAAGTCTGGTGTGCTGCAGTCCATGGGGTCTCAAAGAGTCAGACACGACTGAGCAACTGAACTGAACTGAACTGAACTGAACTGATACACCCAGGACTTATTTCTTTTATAACTAGAATTTTGCACGTTTTGACCTGCTTTAACAGTTTTACCCACCCCACTGCCACCCTCACAGGGCAACCACCAATGTGTTCTATGTTTCTATGAGCTTTTGTTCTTAGATTCCACGTGTAAGTGAGACCACACAGTATTTGTTTCTGTCTGACTTATCTCACTCAGCATAGTGCCCTCAAGGTCCATCCAGCTATCAAAAATGGCAGCACTTCCATCCCTACCATCTTTCTTGACCACATGCTGCTGCTGCTGCTGCTAAGTCGCCTCAGTCGTGTCCGACTCTGTGCCACCCCATAGACGGCAGCCCACCAGGCTCCCCCGTCCCTGGGATTCACAAGGCAAGAACATTGGAGTGGGTTGCCATTTCCCTTTTCTTGACCACATGCACCCTTCCAATTCCCAGACCCCTAGAAGTCCTTCCCTTCCACCTCAAAACTTCCCCTGATGTTTGCCCATATTTTCCTTCCCTTTTATCTTTTTAAGAACATCTTCAACTGCTTCTGGCTCTTTCTTCTCTTCAGTCCTCCATAATCTGAGCTTTTCACATATTCCTATCCTATCAAAAATATTCTTCAGAAAGCTCAATCTTGACCTTCCTAATCATCAGGAAGTAATTCAGCCAAAGTAGAACCTCTGTGGCCCTAGCAACACAGGGAAAGGAAGTGATGAATCCTGAGATGAAAGAAGGAAGAGACCGACAGAGGCCAGGTCCATGGTTTCCCAAGTGAAGTCCATGGGCCACTTGCATCAGAAACACCTGGGGGCTGAGAAAAATGTATGGCCTTAGGGCCCACTCCAGACCAGTGTATCTAGAATTTCAGATTCTTTCCAACCCAGGGATTTATCCCAGGTCTCCGGCGTTGCAGGGAATTCTTTAGCAGCTGAGCTACCAGGGAAGCCCATAGAATTTGGAAACATTAATAAAATTTATTTTACTAAGTTTAATAAATTTTGTTTTACTAAATTTAGTAAATTTTATTTTATTAAATTTAATAAATTTTATTAAATTTAAATTTTATTAAATTTATTTGTTAAATTTAATAAATTTTATTTATTAAAGTAAAATCTGTATTTTAATCATGTATTTTTGTTGATATTTACATAGGAAATCTGAGAAGCACTGGGCTACATCATGAAGATTTGGCCAGAGGGTGAACACTGAAGCTGGCTTCATATCCATTTACCATTTTATCATAGTTTGTTGTTGCTACTGTCTTTTGTTTTGAATGCTTCCTTGTTCAGGGCATGACAAGGTGTTCTAGGTTCATCTTGTACTTTCTCTACCCAGCCCAATTTGGCTAATACTTCAAGGAGTTCTGGTGTCTTTTACTGGAAAATGGCCGTTGGAAGTGAATATCTGGACTTAAGATGAATTCTTTGCTATTGGTTTGTCGCTGCTCTCAAGCCTTTTCAGTGTACAGAGCTAAGGAACACAAACAATACACATATACACAAAATCATACATGCGATTGCAGTCATATCTATGTCCATACCTGTCTAAACCAGTCAATCCTACAGGAAATCAACCCTGAATATCCATTGGAAGGACTGATGCTGAAGCTGAGGTTCTAATACTTAGGCCACCTAATGTGAAGAGCTGATTCACTGGAAAAGACCCTGATGCTGGGACAGATTCAAGGCAAAACTAGAAGGGGACAGCAGAGGATGAAGTGGTTGGATGGCATCACTGACTCAAAGGACATCAGTTAGAGTAAGCTCTGGGAGATAATGAAGAACAGGGTAGTCTGGCATGCCACAGTCCATGGGGTTGCAAAGAATAAAACATGACTTACAGACAGAACAACAATCTATCTATTAACATCATCCATCAATCTGTCTCATCTATCTATCTATCATCTATCAGTCTCTATCATCTAACAGTCTGTATCATCTAGCTATCTATTTATGTATCTACATGCTAAAAACCATGAATTGACTGATGGGAAGACAAGAGAAGAGTTACAAGCACAATGGAAATTACAAGTACACAGAGAGAGGAAACTAGAATGGTCCCAGTTTCTTCTCTCTGTGTACTTGTAAATTCCATCTGAGACACTGAACAAACTGGCTTCTAGTATATTTACCTGTTCGACCAGTCCCAGTGTATGTAACTTTTCTCCCATTTTCCCTGCCAATCCCTCCTGCTCCAGCCCTGAACCCCCATTCCAAGCCATCCTCCCCTGGGGTGTCTTCCTTAACTTCCCTGGGCTTGGACACCTCACATCAGGCCATACTCTTGCCCCCGCATGCGCGGTCTTCACCGGGGTTAGGCTCAAAAACCCAACTGGGCCACTGAATTTCCCCCTCCTCGACCACACTGCAGATGGTTTAGGACTGAATTTTTTAGGAAGGGATGAGAAAGGAAGGTGAAGAGAAGTGAGAAGAAGGATAAAAGAGAGAAAGTGGGGGGAAAGAAATAGGAAGGAGATGTAACACATTTCACAGGGAAGCAAAGTAGATGATGTGAGTAGGTTAGAGACAGCACTTAGGAATCATATTCCAAGTCAGGGATGGTGACAGTTTTACAGGAGTGTGGCAGTAAGGGAGAGGAGTCAATATGAGAGATATTTAGGAGGTAAAATACACAGAATTAGACAATAGATTAAGTACAAGGGGCGAGGGAAGGGAGAGGTTCATATTAAGGATGATTCTGAGGTCTCTGACTTCATAATTATATGGATAATGATGCCCTTGCTAGGAAGAATGCTGGAAGAGGACTAAATTCTGCATATCAACACAATTTGTACTTCTCTTTTATAACATTGCTTCTATATAATAGGAGTAATATACAATGTAAGCAAATAATATACAATAGAAGCATTGTACTTCTATTATAATTATATAGATGTAAAATTTTGAAATCAAGGCTTTTAAAAATAATTTCTTTATTTTTGGCTGTGCTAGGCCTTCATTGCTACATGGGCTTTTCTCTTCATTGCAATGCACGGGCTTCTTCTTGCAGTGGCTTCTCTTGTTGCAGAGCACAGGCTCTTTGGCATGTGGGCTTTAATAGTTGCAGCTCATGAGCTTCAATAGTTGCAGCACATGGGCTTCAGTAGTTGGAATGCATGGGCTCAATAGTTGAGGTTCCTGGGCTCTAGAGGACAGGCTCAATAATTGTGGCACACAGGCTTAATTGCTCTGCAGCATGTGGGATCTTCCCGGATTAGGGATCAAACCCGTGTCTCCTGCATTGGCAGGCAGATTCTTTACCATTGAGCCACCAGGGAAGCCCTGAAATCGAGGCTTTTCAAAGCTTAGCAAACTAAGGCCCACAGGTCAAATGAATCATGGCCCACAAGCTAACAAAAATGGATATACAACAAAGACTATATGAGACCTGCCAGTCTAAAATATTTACTCTGTGGCCCTTTGTAAAAAGAGTGTGTGGACCTTTGCTTTCATATTTCATCTTGCTTCATGAGATAATGAATACATGTTTATAAAATCAGATTTTATACTTAAAACATTCTCCAAGGAATTTAAATTGTAAAGGAAAAATAATATATAAGGAAGCATAAATTTCATGTCTAGAAAAAGAGAGAAAGAAAAATGCATATTTTAAAACCAGATAAAATGGAGAACTTCCTGTCGATTTAGTCAGTCAATGAAAATTCATGGGGAAGGAGAATTTGTTAAGAATTTGAAAGTTCACCTTGGGTGGTCTAACTGAAAGAATTTAAGCAATCTTGAATTTTTGTGGCAGAATAAACATATTTTTTACTCTTGCAAAATTATACACTGTGAATAAGAAATCATATTCTCCTAAACATCAAGTTTTATTGCTCATGAACTTCTCAGTCTTACCTTTGCTTCCCTTTAACTAGTGAAAAATACTCTTTAAATGTTGGCCCCATAATGGCTCACCAATTTAGTAAATGTGAAGCCATATTCCATTATTTTGCTAACAATTACAATTGCATTTATACAGAACCCAGTAATTTCTCCATGTAAAAACAATTGCTTCACCTCTTCTACAGACCCCCATCAGAGTTTACATTGTTTTAGAGATTACACGTTCTGTAATCTCTACTTAGAATTAAGGCTCAGATATTTTTGCAGTTGATTTCCTTCGATAATTAACTTCATTTTGTCTCGTTTTCTTAAGAGGCAGGGTTACAGGAATTGCCATGTAAATGAATATGCAAGTAACTAAGGATACTATGTTTTTACTAGGGCAGCAGCCAAGTCCATCTGTTTACATACAGGTGGTTATAAGCAAAACATATCAGTCATGGAGAAGGAAGTAAGAAGGAAAGAAAAGAGGTAGAAACTCCACCCTATCCCCTCCATTCAAGGAACTCGACTTTAAGCACTCAGTTTAATGAAGGCTTCCTTTATAAGGCATTTTCTCACCCCCTGCTGTCTGATTTAGAAGTTAGAATCAATTACTTCTTTTCTTATACCCCATCACACCTAGTTCAAGTATCTATTATATAACAATTACAGACAATTGATTTACATGTCCACTTCCGTCCGCCAGGTGCAGGCTCCTTAGGGAAAGGACTGTACCTCAGCCTTGCCAAAATCAGTGCCAGCCACAGAGCGTTTTCAACAAACCTTTGTAGATGAGTAAATGCACCCCACTATCTTTGCCTGGAGAATTCCACGAACAGAGCATCCTGGCGGGCTACGGTCCATGGGGTCGCAAAGAGTCGAACATAACTGAAGTGACTTAGCATGGCCCAGAACAGCACAACTTGCTCAGTGTGGGCTTATCTGCTTTCTCATTTGCAGCCAAACTAAACCAGCCTGAACCCTGAGATCCTTGACTTCCCGTGTGCCTTTTCTCAAGGTAACAGGGAGAATGCTCATAATCCCCCAGCATGCCTCTCTGCTCCCAAAATAGTCCCTTTGCCTGGAGCATCCTGGCCTATCCTATCCACACGCACACAAATCAGGAAGAGAGAGTTTGAATGGATTTAGAGATCACGTGTTCCCACCCCTCCTATCTATCCATCAAAGTCCACTTCAAGCACCACTTCCTCCATGAAGACTGTGGTCCCTCTGTCTCACAATACAGAAAGACACTTGGCACTTTGGAACTCCCCTATGGCGATCATTGCATGTGTTAGACTTACTCCTGTGCATATTTTTCACATCCACTGCAGAGCCAGGTTGAAAACTATAAATCTTAAAATATTTTGGTGTCCTAAAAATTAAACAGTAACATCTGTAATTTCTACAATTAAAGCTTTTGTGCTTTGGGAGGAAAGCATATCATTCTTTCAAACAAAACAAAACTTTGTTTCTCTGCTCTTCAAGTTTCCCAAGTGTCAGCTTCATGTGTGTAATAGGTATTTACTCAGTCAACCTTGATTCTCAAGCACACGGCAGCCTGTGAGCATTTTCAGGAAAGACAGCCCTACTCCTGTCAGTGAACCTTCAAAGGGTAAGCAGGGAACCAACAGCACAGTAAATGTATGATGAGATGACTAGAACTAGCATTTACTCAGTGAGGAGCAAGAAGTAAGTTTAAACAGTCCCATCCAAATCTTTTTAGTGCCCCACGGGGACCACACAGCTCCCGTAACACAGGAAACAGCGAGAATCTTGAGAAGCCAGCAGTACAAAATGCATAGCTTCCTATCTTTCCTCTCCCCACCGCTCAGTGCCCTTGGCGGGGAGCCACCTGCTTCCAGCTTTGTTTGGAAAAGGATTTATGGGACAGTGGCATTAACATTGTGCAGACTAACGCATCTTTGGATTTTTCTGGAGGCCACTGCTGTTTCTTCTGCTGGAGTCCACTTAGCAAATATCTTGGGAATGCAGTTTCTCTAATGTCTTAGAAGCTTCTCTACTTTTGATTCCTGAAGCATCACTTTCCACATCCTCAGTCAGAAATCAGAAGGTACCTAGCCCATTTCCTGTGTTCAAGGCAGCAATAAGCACCAAGAGCTGCAGGCTCCTGGGCCGCTGCCAGGTTGGGGGGCGGGCAGAGAGGATGCAGAGCAGCAGCAGCACGGACTCTACCTAGTCTCTTAGATCAGCATTACCAGGACCAGGCCAAAACACAGACCTGTGTCTTCTCAGGCATCTTCTAGGCAATCCAGTCAACAGTTTTCAAAACACAATCTGTGGGGCTTCCCTGGTGGCTCAGTGGTAAAGAATTCACCTGCCAGTGCAGGAGACACAGGTTCAATCCCTGATCCGGGAAGGTCCCACGTGCTGCAGAGCAACTAGGCCTGTGTACCACAACTATTAAGCCTGTGTCCAAGAGCCCGTGCGCCACGAGAGAAGCCACTGCAGTGAGAAATCCACGCACCGCGGCTAGGGAGTAGCCCCTTCTCGACACAGCTAGAGAACAACCTGCACGGCAATGAAGACCCAGCTCAGCCAAAAATAGAAAAATAAGCAAATACAATTATACATATATTTAAAAAAAAAAAAAGATCCATGGCTGCCCTGAATTCCTGGAAGTTTTCTGAGGGATCAAGGTCTCTGAGAGATGCCTGCAGAAGGGGTAGCGCCAGACATGAGAGAGAAAATGGAGTGGGCAGAGCTTCAAACACTGACTCACAGCAACCCTTCTCTTGTGTGTCTTACTTTATAAAATAGCTTTTAAATTTTATTTTATCTTTCATTATTAAAATTGCCCAAGATACATGAAAATAGGGGGAACCCAAAACACTACAGCTTTCAACAAAATAATCCTGAGTGCTTTGCCTTCCTTGTTTCTGTTTTATTTTTCTTATAAGAATTTATGTGAAGTGAAACAGATCACCAGCCCAGGTTGGATGCATGAGACAAATGCTTGGGCCTGGTGCACTGGGAAGACCCAGAGGGATTGGGTGGAGAGGGAGGTGGGAGGGGGGATCAGGATGGGGAATACATGTAAATCCATGGCTGATTCATGTCAATGTATGACAAAACCCATTGCAATATTGTAAAGTAATTAGCCTCCAACTAATAAAAATAAATGGGACAAAAAAAAGAATTTATGTGAAATAAGACTTCTGCTACTATTTTTTTTTTTTAAATACTGGGTTAGATAACTCACTTCCAGTATAGATTATAGTTTGCTGGCTCCAATTGCTGCATCATGAATTTAATCTATTGAAAGGAAAGTGTCAGGTCTACATGCCAGTCCTCATATTTGCAGAGCTTCCATTTTTTAAAAATATTTATTTATTTGTCTGTGTCAGATCTTAGTTGTGGCACACAGGATCTTCATTGCGTCATGTGGGATCTCTGTTGTACACTGACTCTCTAGTTGCGGCAAAGGCTTAGCTGCTTCACAGCTTGTGGGATCTTCTCAGATCAGGGATTGAACCTGTGTCCCTTGCATTATAAGATGGATTCTTAACCATTGGACCACCAGAGAAGTCCCATGATTCCATTGTTTTTGACCCGAGGTAATTCTCTCTTCAAGACACTGCATTGAAAAAAAAAAAAAAAGATATTGCACTGAGTTCCTACTGCATTATTTTCTCACATTTAAAATCCTCCTCCTCATAGGAATTCTCTGGCAGTGTAGTGGTTAGGACTCTACGCTTTTCCTGCTGGGGGGCCCAGATTTGATCCCTGGTTAGGGAACTAAGATCTCAAAAGCTGCATAAGAAGACAAAAAAAAATACCTCTCCTTCGAAATTCAGTGCCTTTTATTATGATACTCAAGAGGATCTAACATCTCCACCTGGCAGTCTGTTACTTAGAGTGAGTCACCCTCTGTGACACCCTCGTGTGGTCCTCTCTCAAGTTGACATAGCAAGCCAAATACAGTGGAGCTTCTTGATAAGCTGGCGTGTGGGACTTGTCCCCTTGGAATGCTCTTTGTTGAATCCAAGCCCTCATGCTGGGAGGAAACCCAAGTGGCCACACAAAGAGGCCGTTGATGAAGAAGATTGAAACGCCTGACTGACAACATCAGCTGAGCAGAGCAACAAGCCAGCAACAAGCACTGACCCTCAGCCACACAAGCGAGGCCAATAGAACCTTCCAGACACCCCAGGGCCCCAGCCAATGCTCACATGAAGCAGAACTGCCTAGTCAACCTCTAGAATCATGTGATAAACTCCATGTGATATGAAGTCGTTGTGTTAAGCCACTACATTTTAAGATGTCTTATCTTGATAACTAAAGCACATGGCTCCACTCTTCCTAGACCAAAAAAACACAAAAATTATCGTTCAGTTCAGTGTGTGTGGGTTTTGGTCGTGTCCAACTCTATGATCCCATGGATTGTAACCGGCCAGACTCCTCTGTCCGTGGAATTCTCCAGGCAAGAATACTGGAGTGGGCTGCCATTTCCCACTCCAGTAGATCATCTCTACCCAGGGATCCAACCCTCATCTCCTGCTTCTCTTGCATCAGCAGATGGGTTCTTTACTACTGAGACATATCAAATATATAGTTTTTAAAATTTTTTAGCATCAGTTTATTTATTTGACTGCTCTGGGTCTTAGTTGCGCCATGCGGGATCTTTGATCTTTGCTGTCACATGCGGTATCTTTAGTTGCAGCATGTGGGATATAGTTTCCTGACCAGGGCTCGAATCCAGGTCCCCTTCACAGAGAAGAGCATGGAGTCATAGCCACTGGACCAACAGGGAAGTCTCTCAATAAACATATATTAAGTGTATGCGCATAGCAGAAGCTAGCTAGATACTGAAACCACGATGGCAAAGAAGTCCATTCCCGTCCCAGGGATTCATTACCTGGTAGGAGAGGCAGACATCTAAACAAATAAATACAGTGGAGAGTCACACATGCAACAGTAAATATGTGTACAAGAAATAGGACTAATAGGAAGGAGTAATTAACTATTGAGAAAGACTGCCAAGAATAGTTTCTTAGAGGCAGAAACACCTCAGCAGGGTTTATAAGGGTGAATTGGGAAAAAGCAGTTGGGGAATCATGAGAGCATGATGCAGAAAAGGTAGTAATAGAAGATGATGTGTGCGGACACCTGCAAAACCCTGTCTCTACTGAAAGGACGGGGGAGGGAAAGGCAAACACGAGAATGGAGGTGCGCACAGAGCCAGATCACTGTAATTTAGGAGAGCTGCTTCACTTAACTCCAAGGGCAGTGAGGAGAGTTAGGAAAGGAGTTCCAGGCAGTCAGGCTGTTCTTTTTTTTTTTTGGCTGCAACTGGTCTTCGTTGCTGTGCGCAGGCTTTCCCTAGTTGTGGCAAATGCAGCTTACTCTCTAGTTTCCGGCTTCTCACTGGGGTGGCCTCTCTTGTTGTGGAACAAGGTTCTAGGTGTGTGGGCATCAGTAGTTCTAGTGCACAGGCTTAGTTGCCCCACACCATGTGGCATCTTCCTGGACCAGGGACCAAACCAGTGTCCTCTGCATTGGCCGTCCAATGCGAAGTCCCTTAGTTCAAGTATTGAAAGATCGTGTGGGCTGCTATTTGCAGGATAGATCTTCAGAAGCAAACCAGAAACAACAGCACTTGTTAGAGGCTTGAAGTCAGGCAGTGAAAGTAGAACAGGAGAGAGAATGGATTTGAGAAATACTGAAAAGGGAAAAATTTAGGTAAAGAGAACAGTGAAAATAATTTTGTGTTTCACCATCCTCTTTTTCAGAGCTGGTGCACTAGGGTTGGGGACAAATCTGGCATAGCTGGGAGAATGGCTTCTCACAAGAGGATTAAGCAAGTGAGTAAATATTTGGGAAGTGGCAGAGCAGTTTCTCACTGTTGGAGAAAGGCATCGCAAATGTGGAGAGGAGAAACTGCAGTATTGGACTGGAATTTGGAGATATCAGTTTGAAGTCCTGGTTGTTGAAGACAGATTACATGATAGACGATGGGCTTCCCAGGTGGCGCTGTGGTAAAGAGCCCACCTGCCAATGCAGGAGACTTAAGAGACAGTGGTTCAATCCCTGGGACGGGAAGATCCACTGGGGAAGGAAATGGCAACCCACTTTAGTCTTCTTACCTGGAGAATCCCGTGGACAGAGGAGCCTGGCCAGCTATGACTGAAGTGACTTAGCACACTCGCATGTACATGATAGATGATAGATAGATCCATAGATATGGAAATAGGTATGAACAGAAAAGTGTGTTACATTTCCTAGTTGTGGGCACCAAAAGGGCTCAGAAGCAATGACAGCTGGTTGCACTGAAATCCCAGCATCAAAATCTCAGTTTCTGGTTTCTTGGAGAAATGATTCCAGGGCTAGGGCAGGAAAAAACAAGATGAGTCTGGAAATACAGAAAGTAAAGAAGCATTCAGACTACTGTGAGGACATGCCCAAAGGACACAGGAGCCCACTAAATGGAGCTCCCATTAGCCAGAGCTGGGATGATTTGAGCACCAAAATAAATAATGATGCTGATTATAATTCATCAGGGAAAAAATATCAAAATTCATGTTCAGTTCATTCGCTCAGTCGTGTCTGACTCTTGGCGACCCCATGAACCACAGCATGCCAGGCCTCCCTGTCCATCACCAACTCCCAGAGTCCACCCAAACCCATGTCCATCGAGCCAGTGATGCCATCCAACTATCTCATCCTCTGTCGTCCCCTTCTCCTCCTGCCTTCAACCTTTCCCAGCATCAGGATCTTTCAAATGAGTCGGCTCTTCACAGCAGGTGGCCAAAGTATTGGAGTTTCAGCTTCAGCATCAGTCCTTCCAATGAACACCCAGGACTGATCTCTTTTAGGATGGACTGGTTGGATCTTCTTGCAGTCCAAGGAACTCTCAAGAGTCTTCTCCAACACCACAGTTCAAAAGCATCAATTCTTTGGTGCTCAGCTTTCTTTATAGTCCAACTCTCACATTCATACATGACCATTGGAAAAACCATAGCCTTGACTAGACGGACCTTTGTTGACAAAGTAATGTCTCTGCTTTGTAATATGCTGTCTAGGTTGGTCATAACTTTCCTTCCAAGGAGGAAGCGTCTTTTAATTTCATGGCTGCAATCACCATCTGCAGTGATTTTGGAGCCCCCCAAAATAAAGTCAGCCACTGTTTCCACTGTTTCCCAACTATTTGCCATGAAGTGATGGGACCAGATGCCATGATCTTAGTTTTCTGAATGTTGAGCTTTAAGCCAACTTTTTCACTCTCCTCTTTCACTTTCATCAAGAGGCTCTTTAGTTCTTCATTTTCTGCCATAAGGGTGGTGTCATCTGCATATCTGACATAATTATACAGCTACATAAATAAATAAATATTAGGGAAATGAGAAAGCTCTACCTTATAGCAGAATGCTAACCAATAAATATAGATGGAATGATGGAATTAGAAAATCATGACTTGGCAGCCATCCAAGTTATTACTATTACTAATAGTAATAACATTATTAGTTATTAGTAATAACTAATTTAGGTAGAATCATCATTGGATGCTAAAACTTGCAGGGAACATTTGATAAGGATATGGACATAGTCTCAAAGCAGATCCCCAAATATTTATCTGATTATTTAAAAGTACAAAATACTTACTATTTAACCTGAAAACAAACATCGTTAATCAGCTCCATCTCAAGTGAGAAAATACAACATGACCAGGAACAGGATAAATTGACATTAAGTTACTTTTGATAAACTAGAAAACACAGCATTACTTCCAGGAAATTCCTGCCAAAAATGAATGACCCAAATCTAGTAATGAGAAATATCAGATCAACACATGGTAAGGGACATTCTACAAAGTAATTATCCTGCTCTTTAAAAATCGTCAAAGTTGTGAAAAACAAGGAAAGAATGAGGAAATGTTCCAGATTGAGGGAAACTAAAAAACACTTGCTAAATACAACACATGATCCTGGGTTGGCTTCTGAAACTATAAATCACATTATTGAGATGATGTTGAAATTTGAATGAGGGCTACAGATCAGATGGCAGTATTACAGCAGTATTCATTTCCTGGTCTCGATGGTTTCACTCTGGTTAAATAAGTGTCCTTGTTTTGATACACAGTGAAGTAATGAAGGGTGATGGGACATCATGTTTGCAACTGCTCTCAACTGGCTCAGGAACAAAACAACAGTACTATGTGTAAGCATACAGATAGAACAGAAGACAAATGAGGTAAGGAGTTAACAATTGAAGAGTCTGGGGAAAAAGGACATATGAAAGTTCTTGTGCTACTCTTGCAGTTGTTCTATAAACATGAAATTATTTTAAAAGAAAAAAAAATATTTGTAATGTAGTAATAGTCTAGAAAATGCAAACTCATCAAAAGCGACAGAAAGAAGATCACTGGTTGTCTGAGTGGGGAGGGACCGAGGAGGGAACTAGGATTACACAGGGACACAAGGAACCTTTGGCGGGGGATGGATATGTTCATTATCTTGATTGTGGTAGTGACTTCCCTGGTGTGTGTCAGAACTTACACTGCACCCATTAAAAATCTACTAATAAGTAAAATAGAAGAAATTATTTTAAAAATTCCTGATCCCTGTCTAGGGAATCCAACTTTTTCTGGTCATGCGCATCCATATTCCTAGAACACCCTATCCCGGGAAATTCCTCTGTCTCATCCACTGTTCTGTAAGCAAGAAGACAGTGGACTTCCATCTCCTCCATCGACTCTTCCTTTAGCAAACTCTGCTGTCTTTCATTGATTCAGCAAATCTTATTGTTGAATATTTTTAAGGAGTGACTTTTTTTTTAAGTATAGCTGGTTTACCATGTTGTGTTAATTTCTGCTGTATAGTAAAGTGATTCAGTTATACATATATGTATATATACATTCCTTTTAGTGTTTTTCCATTATGGGCTTTTTTTCCTATTTCACACACTCCCTAATCATTACATTTTTTTAAAAATATTTATTTATTTATTTACTTGGCTGTATCCGGTCTTAGTTGCGGCACATGGGCTTAGTTGCTCTGCAGCATGTGGGATCTTGGTTCCCCTACCAAGGATCAAACCCGTGTGCCTTGCATTGCAAGGTGGATTCTTAACCACTGGACCACCAGGGCAGTCCCCTTATCATTGAATTTTAAAGTGTACTAACCTTTACCATTCATACAATGGAAGTAGACGATCTCTTCTATTGTTATGTTTGTAATCATCTAAGATATTCATTTTTATGTTTCTGGCTTATTGTTACATCAGAATTGAATGTCAGATGTTTAAGTTCTCCGAGAATATGTATGGTTAAGCAGAACTCTGTGCTGTCTCCCTCGGTGCAGTCAAGGGAGGAGAGGCAGGCAAGAGGGCAGCGCAGGGAACGTGGTTGGATTCCAGGGTGGGCTTCCAGCCCTGGTGCCATCACTAACCAGCTGTCAGCTGTGTGCCAGGAATGCTTTGCCTCCACCTGAAAGTAACACGACATGGTATATCAACTATATTTCAATTAAAATTTTTTCAACACATAGCAAGATTCATCTTACCATTGATGACACCTTACAATGATAAGGGGCTATCCAGGTGGCGCTAGTGGTAAAGAACCTGCCTATGCAGGAGACATTAGAGACACAGGTTCGATCCCTGAATTGGGAAGATTCCCTGGAGGAGGGCATGGCAGCCCACTCCAGTGTTCTTGCCTAGAGAATCCCGTGGACAGAGGAGTCTGGCAGGCTACAGTTCATAGGGTCACACAGAGTCGGACATGACTGAAGCAACTTAGCACACACACATAAAATTATAAATGGCAGCACTTTTTTTTCTTAGTGGTGTTTAGACTGAAGGTATACCTTGAATGATTAAAAAAAAGCAAGGGGAACTAGTCTGGATTAAAGGAAGTAAAAGAGAAATGACAACCTAAAAAAAGAGAAGGTTTTGCCTCACCTGTTTAGGTCTAGATGTCCCATATGTTAAAACAAGGGGTGGATTAAATGTCATATAATCCACCAGTAAAACGTTCTCCACCTTTAGATTATTTGAGGTGTGACCGCTAGATGGAACCCCTGAGTCCATGTCCACGCTAATGCTTTATAAGGAGAGGCGGTGAGGCAGCAGGAAGCCCAAAAACCATGAATGCAGATGATCCTGTGGTTGATGCAACATGCAGAAAGAATGCAAAGTTGTCCTCTGCAGACAACCATATTCTTGTGTCTTTAACATCTGGGCTGGGAAATTAGAGATCAGAGGGAGTCAGGCCAAAGTGAAAGCCACAAATGTTTTTTTATTCTCTTTACTAAACTCCAAGGCCCTTTGACAAGAAGTATGCAAATCCTGTGTGCTTTTCTGTGTTATCTGAAGTGAAACTTATTTTGAGTTTCACATGTTTTTAGCCAAATGTATTCAAATGAATATTATTTTTTAAAGAAGGGGGATGTTTGTCACTTATGTCAAAGGCATTCAAGGATGCTAAAGAGAAATGGTTTTTTAAAATTTGACAATAAAATTTCTATGAAATCTATCAAAATGGATGAGAATTTTTTAAAAAATATCAAACTATAAGCAGATAGAAAAAATTTTATTTTTGTGGCATTCGTGTATGCTAATACAAAAGGTTCTGTTTTATGTTCTGTTAACACTTGAACATAGAAGCAACAAATGCTACAGTGTAACTGATTCCTTATTCAGTGTTTACAAGTTACACGTGTAAGAAGTGACATACTCGGTGCCCCTCAAATAATCCTTTTCTCTTATTGCTGACCTTTTCTGATGAATGACTTTTCTTAATGATGACCTTTTCAAAACTCTTTCTAAGTTGACTTCAGTGTCTCTGTTGGGAGGTATTCCCTTCCACTGTGCACCTTTAGCAGTCAGATACTCTGCCTTTGGGAAGAATATATCCAGACACTTAAGAATGATAAATGATAATGGGGGGGATTCAGGCAGCATCATTCAGATTCAGCAAGAACTTAACGAGAAAATGGTATGTGGCAGAAATTTCAATTCCTTTATTTATTTCTCATATTACCTTTGTTCATGGCAAATAGATGGGGAAACAATGGAAACAGTGACAAACTTTATTTTGGGGGGCTCCAAAATCACTGCAGATGGTGACTGCAGCCATGACATTAAAAGACAAAAGGAGCAAGTGCTCCTTGGAAGAAAAGCAATGACCAACCTAGACAGCATATTAAAAAGCAGAGGCATTACTTTACCAACAAAGGTCCGCCTAGTCAAAGCTATGGTTTTTCCAGTAGTCATGTATGGATGTGAGAGTTGGACTATAACGAAAGCTGAGCGCCGAAGAATTGATATTTTTGAACTGTGGTTTCAAATCCTGAAAGGTGATGCTGTGAAAGTGCTGTACTCAATACGCCAGCAAGTTGGGAAAACTCAGCAGTGGCCACAGGACTGGAAAAGGTCAGTTTTCATTCCAGTTCCTAAGAAAGGCAATCCCAAAGAATGCTCAAACTACCGCATAATTGCACTCATCTCGCACACTAGTAAAGTAATGCTCAAAATTCTCCAAGCCAGGCTTCAGCAATACGTGAACCGTGAACTTCCAGATGTTCAAGCAGGTTTTAGAAAAGGCAGAGGAACCAGAGATCAAATTGCCAACATTTGCTGGATCATCGAAAAAGCAGAAGAGTTCCAGAAAAACATCTATTTCTGCTTTATTGACTATGCCAAAGCCTTTGACTGTGTGGATCACAAGAAACTGTGGAAAATTCTGAAAGAGATGGGAATACCAGACCACCTGACCTGGCTCTTAAGAAACCTGTATGCAGGTCGGGAAGCAACAGTTAGAACTGGACATGGAACAACAGACTGGTTCCAAATACGAAAAGGAGTACCTCAAGGCTGTATATTGTCACCCTGCTTATTTAACTTATATGCAGAGTACATCATGAGAAACGCTGGACTGGAAGAAGCACAAGCTGGAATCAAGATTGCTGGGAGAAATGTCAATAACCTCAGATATGCAGATGACACCACCCTTATGGCAGAAAGTGAAGAGGAATGGAAGAGCCTCTTGATGAAAGTGAAAGAGGAGAGTGAAAAAGTTGGCTTAAAGCTTAACATTCAGAAAACTAAGATCATGGCATCTGGTCCCATCACTTCATGGGAAACAGATGGAGAGACAGTGGAAACAGTGTCAGACTTTATTTTTTTGGGCTCCAAAATCACTGCAGATGGTGATTGCAGCCATGAAATTAAAAGACGCTTACCCCTTGGAAGGAAAGTTATGACCAACCTAGACAGCATATTAAAAAGCAGAGACATTACTTTGCCAACAAAGGTCCGTCTGGTCAAGGCTATGGTTTTTCCAGTGGTCATGTATGGATGTGAGAGTTGGACTGTGAAGAAAGCTGAGTGCCAAAAAATTGATGCTTTTGAACTGTGGTGTTGGAGAAGACTCTTGAGAGTTCCTTGGACTGCAAAGAGATCCAACCAGTCCATCCTAAAGGAGATCAGTCCTGGGTGTTCATTGGAAGGACTGATGTTGAAGCTGAAACTCCAATACTTTGGCCACCTGATGCGAAGAGTTGACTCATTGGAAAAGACCCTGATGCTGGGAGGGATTGGGGGCAGGAGGAGAAGGGGCCGACAGAGGATGAGATGGCTGGATGGCATCACCGACTCGATGGACATGAGTTTGAGTAAACTCCAAGAGTTGGTGATGGACAGGGAGGCCTGGTGTGCTGTGATTCATGGGGTCGCAAAGAGTCAGGCATGACTGAGCAACTGAACTGAACCGAATACCTTTGTTGATTGCCATTTTTAATGACATTTTATAGACTGTGAGACAGACGCTTAGAGATGGTAGGTAATTTGCACTAATAACAAAAGTGGCAAAGCCAGAATTCATACCAATGTCTCTTGATGTCAAATCCAATTCTTCCCAATTCTCCAAGGTATGACTTATTACCTGAGTCTTAACACAGAAGGCAGAACCCTCACAGGTGAGTAAGCACGAAGGTATGAAAAGGTTTGGGCTTCCCTGGTGGCTCAGTGGTAAAAAAAAAAAAAAAAAATACCCACCTGCCAATGCAGGAGATGTAGTTTCAATCCCTGGATCAGGAAGAATCCCAGGAGAAGGAAGCGGCAGCCCACTCCACTAATCTTGCCTGGGAAGTCCCACTGACAGAGGAGACTGGCAAGCTACACTCCATAGGGTTGCAGAGCGTCAGACATGACTTAGCAACTGAACATGCTCACACACATAGAAGGGGTATCTTCCCTCCTTGTTAGAGATATTCTTCCTTTTCATAATTATCATTCTTCTTTCACCAGCAAAGAGGAATATGTAGGTGACAGAGCACATATAGGTGCTTGTCATCAATAGTGCAAAGCTATATAATGTCAACAGTCAGCAGCAGATGAGGGGAAATCATGTAAAAGTGCTGAATGACAAATAGGAACACAAGGAAAGCACTGCAGCTGCTGAAGGGTCACCTCCATCGTCCCCAACCCAAGGAAAAAGCGTCTGTGGGACTTGGGCTGAAGCTCAACACAGTACCAGAGACCTGGTTTTCTTGTCACTGTTGTTGACGATGATGATGTTGTAAAGGGATGGTGCAGACAGTGAATTCTCTGAGCAGCACGGGGACGGATTTTCTCTAAGTGTTTTTCTTCTCGCCCACAAACTAGTGCAGGATGTCCCACTCAGCCTATACTTAGGAAGGCAGCTAGACCTGACTTTTAAGGAGCTCTGCCTTCCTTCAGGAGTGCAAAGGAGGGGAACCTGAATGCAGAGAGTATCTACCATTTTCCCTAAGGTCTCATAAAGTGACCGTCTTCCTTACTTCTTGCAGTTCCTGGAACAAGACTGAAGGAATTGTGAGCTGTACTCAACAGCCCTCTAACTTTCATATCAAACTGAGTACCTTGTCCTTTAAGTAGAAATCTCTCACAAGGAGAGTGTCGGTCCCTGTGAGTAGCCGGAAAGGTTGGTCCATACATCTAACCCGGAGGTAGAAGAGAGAGCTGCGCTGTTCCAATCCACCCCCCTAATGACTTCCCAGCCCCATTCAGTTCCATGGGCAGCAGATAAGACAGAGGCTGTTAACCCAGCCTACTGACCAAGTCTCCGCAGGTCCTTTTATTGTGGCAAGTCTGAACCAAAAGAGAAATTTTGTCGCAGTTTCCTTTCTTTCTCTTAAGCTATCTCAGCTCAGAGCTATGGGTGCAGCCTACTACTGCAGATGGCAAACCACTGCCTCCCACGGTGTTTCTGGTCTACTGGCTTTTGTGCTGGCTCCATGGGAGGAAATTCCTTCTTGACCTCAGCATTCCTTCCTGACAATTACCATATGCCTTTAGAGACCTGGGAAGCCTCACCCTGGTTTGCACTGTCCCTGTGGAGGCCATTCTTATCCAGAGCCGGACTGAAAGCTTGCTTTTTTCATTATAAGCTACCTTGTTTCTATGAGATTCTGTAACAGTGAATGCTGAAGCTCCAATTCTTTGGCCACCTGAATGGAAGGGCCAACTCATTGAAAAAGACCCTGATGCTGGGAAAGATTGTGGTCAGGAGAAAAGGGGGCCGACAGAGGATGAGATTATTGGATGGCATCACCGACTCAATAGACACGAGTTTAAGAAACTCCAGGAGACAGTGTACAGGGAAGACTGGCATGCTGCAGCTCATGGAGTCACAAAGAGTAGGACATGACTGAGCAACTGAGCACAAATTAATTATTCCATCCATTAAAAAAGAAAAAGATTTCGTCTAAATCATTTAAAGCATGTTGCCTTGTGGCTAGGGCTTTCCAGGTGATTCAGTGGCAGAGAGTCTGTCTGCGGTGCAGGAGACTCAAGAGACACGGGTTCAAGCCCTGGTTTGGGAAGATGCCGTGGAGGAGGGAATGGCAACCCACTCCAGCATTCCTGTGTGGGAAATCCTATATACAGAGGAGCCTGGTGGGCTACCGTCCGTGGGGTTGCAAAAGAGTCGGACACAGCTGAGCAACCAAACACGCACGCACGCCTGGTTGCTGGTCTCTGATGACTGGCACAGGTAGCCAGGCTGAGTTTAATTAAAGGATTTTCCTGTGTCAACAACTGAGAATAGCATTCTCATCTCTAACTCAGGAGCAAACTTTGATTAAAGTGAAAGACGGCCATTACCCCAGAAAGCAGGCCCTCCTCCTGTCTCTACCCCTAGATTCTCCGCATATCATCCTTATCCTATACTCCCCTGGGAAGAAAAGGTGCCTGGAGGGAAATGCTATGTTGCCCAGGACCACCATCTGCAGAAGGGCAGAGAAGACGTGCTCACAAAACAGTTACACAAGGCTTAAGTGGTTTTTCTAAAAAGCAGTGAAATCTTTAAAAGCTAGTAAGGCAGTCTATTTTTTTTCCAATTTTACTTATTTACTAAGTTACCTGCAAGGTTTTGCTTGTTTCATTTTTGTTGAATTGTTTATTTTGTGAATATGAAAGGCATGCATATCGTAAAAGGCTACAGAGCAAAAGTAATCTTCCTCCCACAGGTCTGCCAGACTCCTGCCCCAGTTTCCTTGTCTGCCATGTGCTTAAGTCGCTCAGTCATGTCCATCTCTTTTGCAACTCCATGGATGTTAACCCACAGGTCTCCTTTTGCCTGTGAAATTTCCCAGGCAAGAATACTAGAATGGGTAGCCATTGCATCTCCAGGGGATCTTCCCAACCAAGGGATCCAACCCGCATCTCCTCCTTTTGTAGACAGTCTCCTGTGTTGCAGGCAGATTCTTTACCACTGAGCCACCAGGGAAGCCGAGTTTCCACGTACATCCTTCCAAAGATACTTCCCTCAGTTACAGGCTGCATGTGTGGCTCTCATTGTTTATCTGAAAATCAAATTTAACCAAACATCTTGTATTTTATCTGGCAATCTCACACTGGGCATCATTGCTTCTAGACCTTCTCTGGAACAGAACTAGAATATATATAATTTAAAAATTATAATATAATGCAGAAATATAACACATGTAACATGTAAATATGTTTATATGTTATAATAATAATAAATATATTTATTATAAGAATATATATAATTTAAAATATATATTATATTATATTATATTATAAGAATATATATTATAAGAATATTATAAGAATATAATATTCTTATAATATAATAATATATATAAGAATATATATTATAAGAATATATATATTTTAAAAATATATAAAGAATATATATATATTTATATATAAGAATATATATATGAATATAAATAATTTTAAATTATAATATAATGCAGAAATATAACACATGTAACATAAATATGTTTATATGTTATTATAATAACAATAAATATGTTTATTATAAGCATAATGTAATATATAAATAATACATATAAAGTATATTGACTCATGTTTATACACATATCGGGTTATTTCTTTATCTATAATATATAGAGATACATCTATTATTTCTTATATTTATTACATTATATATCATATATAGATAATATATAGTTTATATTAACCCATTTATATACATATCTATTATTTCTATATCTATGTGAATATATATCTCATATATATCATACATTGTGATATCATATATGATATATTCAGTCACTCAGTCCATGTCCAAATCTTTGTGACCCCATGGACTGCAGCACGCCAGGCCTGCCTGTCCGTCACCAACTCCTGGAGTTTACTCAAACTAATGTCCATCGAGTTGGTGATGCCATCTAACTATCTCATCCTCTGTCATCCCCTTCTCCTCCTGCCTTCAATCTTTCCCAGCATCAGGGTCTTTTCAAATGACTCAGTTCTTCGCATTAGGTAGCCAAAGATTGGAGTTTCAGCTTTAGCATCAATCCTTCCAATGAATATGCAGGACTGATTTCCTTTAGGATGAACTGGTTGGATCTCCTTGCAGTTCAAGAGTCTCTCAAGAGTCTTTTCCAACACCAAAGTTCAAAAGCATCTGTTCTTTGGCACTCAGCTTTCTTTATAGTCCAACTCTCACATCCATACATGACTACTGGAAAAACCATAGCTTTGACTAGATGGACTTTTGTTGGCAAAGTAATGTCTCTGCTTTTTTTTTTTTTTTTTTTTTTTGGTCTCTGCTTTTTAATATGCTGTCTAGGTTGGTCATAGCTTTTCTTCCAAGTAGCAAGCATCTTTTAATTTCATGGTGCTAGGTTAGAGTCAGGGATATCATTTACATATGTGCTATATATATTTATAACAAACACAAATGTACCTATCAAATATATGTTAAATATGAGTTCATAATGATATCCCTGACTCTAGTCTCATAGGGGTCTTTCTAGTGTCCCCTTTGCTTATCTGTAACTTCTCTATCAGACAGTGAAAAACCCAGCCCCACTATCTGCTATCCATTTACTCATGTGTCCATTATTATTACTTCCTTTGCATGTAAAACAGTTTCAGAATTGTTCACTCACACCCCCATGAGAAACAGATTTACCAATTGGAGCACACTGCTTACGCACAGCTCCTTTGGCCATTAACCTTACAATTCTCAGTTCAGACACCAGTTTCCAAAGCCACTAAGTGACTCCTCCCCATTCCCTTCACAGCGTTATGTTACCCACTCGTAATACAATGGGGTTCATACATCAGTGAAAATCTGCTTTCCATCCTGGGATCCGAAACATCCTGGTGGATTTTTTTATAATTGTATACATAAAGGTCACTCTTTGTTTTGGGAGTTTTTTAATATTTTTTAGATTTATTTTATTATTTGTTTGGCTACACTGGATCTTAGTTGCCGCATGTGGCATCTTTAGTTGCAGCAAGCAAACTCCCAGCTGCAGCCTGTGGGATTCAGTTCTCTGACCAGCCATTGAACCTGGGCCCCCTGCATTGGGGGAGTCTTAGCTACTGGATCACCAGGGAAGCCCCACGGTCACTCTTTGTGACATATAGTTCTATGGATATTGATAAGTGCCAGGTCATTTACCCACCATCTTAAAATCCTAGAGAATGGTTCCATCACCCTAAAGATTCCTCCAAGAATTTTCTTTGTGGTCAACCCACGTTTTCTACCCTTGTGGTGTTTTCTATCCTTATCTGCTTTCTACCTTTACGGTGTTGCCTTTTCTAGATTGTTATGTAAATGCAATCATAGAACATGTAGCCTTTGGGATCTGGCTTTATTCACTTAGCAAAATGCATTTAAAATCTATCCATGTCATTGTGTGAAGCAATAAATAGCTCATTCTTCTTCATAGCTGAATAGTATTCCAGGATATAAAGGTACCACAACTTGATTATCCTTTCACCTTTTGAAGGTCATTTTGGTTGCTCCCTGGTTTGGGAGATTATAAATAAAACTGCTATAAATATTTCCATACAGGTTTTTGTGTGAACATAAATTTTCAGTCCCCTTGGGTAAATCTCTAGGAATGTGATTGCTGGGAAGTTGTGTGTGTTTGTCCCTGTTACGGTTACAAATGTGGCAGGACAGTGTGCACATGTAACGGTGAGAATGTAACTCACCACTGAGGTGCAGGAGAGAGCAGGTCTAGTAAGTTTGGAAAGTCCAGGCCTCAAAAGGCTCCCTTAAACAGAGGTGGGCAATGAGCAAGCTTTTTTGTTTAAGGGTCAAAAAGAGAATGTCCCAGTCAAGCATCATCCTGTTGAAGACAATCCATAAACAGAGTCATGTGTCATGAATCACAGGACCACTCTAGAGGAAACAGAATAATTTAATCAGGTATTTTTAAAATATTTATTTGTTGTTTGTTTCTTTTCGGCTGCTGTGCTAGGTCTTAGCTGAAACACTCAGGATCTTTGATCTTCGCAGCAGCATGCGGGATCTTTAGTTGCAGCATGCAAACTCTTAGTTGTAGCATATGGGATTTAGTTATAAGACCAGAGATGGAACCCAGGTCCCCTGCATTGGGAGCTTGGAGTCTTAGCCACTGGACCACCAGGGAAGTCCTTAATTTGATGTTTTCTGTTCTGGTTCCCTTCACAAGCCCCTGCCTCCTGATCAGTAAGGATGGGAGAGAAACGTTCTGATTTACAGTTCAGCTTGCTCTGGGAACTTACACAATCCCTTTAGAAAAATTCTGTTATAAATAAGTTTGGGGAGAGGCATGAGGGGGCCCTGGTCTCATGACATTCCTTAACATTGTGCTGGCTGACATCAGCTCCTCTCCAGAGCATTGACCCTTCTCCCTCTGGTCACTGAGTTCCCCGCAGGGATCCGATGCTGAGCTCTATAGCTGGAGAACTTGTGACTCAACGTTCTTTGAGCTTGCTTGATTCTCTCGCACTGCAAGGGGATTTAGGGGAGTGCAGGGAAGTGAAACCTCAGGATCTCTGTCTGATAATGCTGAATCAACAGATATGCTTGGACTAGAGATCTCCTCAAGAAAATTGGAGATACCAAGGGAACATTTCATGCAAAGATGGGCACAATAAAAGACAGAAATGGTATGGACCTAACAGAAGCAGAAGCTATTAAGAAGAGGTGGCAAGAATACACAGAACTATACAAAAAAGATCTTCATGACCCAGAAAACCATGATGGTGTGATCACTCACCTAGAGCCAGACATCTTGGAGTGTGAAGTCAAGTGGACCTTAGGAAGCATCACTATGAACAAAGCTAGTGGAGGTGATGGAATTCCAGCTGAGCTATTTCAAATTCTGAAAGATGATGCTATGAAAGTGCTACACTCAATATGCCAGGAAATTTGGAAAACTCAGCAGTGGCCACAGGACTGGAAAAGGTCTGTTTTCATTCTAATCCCAAAGAAAGTCAATGTCAAACAATGCTCAAACTACTGCACAATTGCACTCATCTCACATGCTGGTAAAGTAATGCTCAAAATTCTCCAAGCCAGGCTTCAACAGTATATGAATCATGAACTTCCAGATGTTCAAGCTGCTTTTAGAAAAGGCAGAGGAACCAGAGATCAAATTACCAACATCCGTTGGATCATCAAAAGAGCAACAGAGTTCCAGAAAAAAGCCTTTGACTGTGTGGATCACAACAAACTATAGAAAATTCTGAAGGAGATGGGAACACCAGACCACCTGACCTGCCTCCTGAGAAATCTGTAGGCAGGTCAGGAAGCAACAGTTAGAACTGGACATGGAACAACAGACTGGTTCCGAATCAGAGAAGGAGTATATTGTCACCCTGTTCATTTAACTTATATGCAGGGTACATCATGCAAAATGCCAGGCTGGATGAAGCACAAGCTGCAATCAAGATTGCCGGGAGAAATATCAACAACCTCGGATATGCAGATGACACCACCCTTAAGGCAGAAAGTGAAGAACTAAAGAGCTCTTGATGAAAGTAAAAGAAGAGAGTGAAAGACTCAACATTCAGAAAACTAAGACCATGGCATCCGGTCCCATCACTTCATGGCAAATAGATGGGGAAACAATGGAAGCAGTGAAAGACTTTACTTTTTTGGGCTCCCAAATCACTGCAGATGGTGTCTGCAGTCATGAAATTAAAGACGCTTGCTCCTTGGAAGAAAAGCTATGACAAACCTAGATAGCATATTAAAAAGCAGAGACATTACTTTGCCAACAAAGGTCTGTCTAGTCAAAGCTATGGTTTTTTCCAGTAGTCATGTATGGATGTGAGAGTTAGACCATAAAGAACACTGAGCACAGAAGAATTGATGCTTTTGAACTGTGGTGTTGGAGAAAACTCTTGAGAGTCCCTTGGACTGCAAGATCAACCAGTCAATCCTAAATGAAATCAGTCCTGAATATTCATTGGAAGGACTGATGCTGAAGATGAAACCCCAATACTCTGGCCACCTGATGCAAAGAACTGACTCATTGGAAAAGACCCTGATGCTGGGAAGAATTGAAGTTAGGAGAAGGGGACAACAGAGGGTGAGATGATTGGATGGCATCATCGACTCGATGGACATGAGTTTGAGTAAGCTCCGGGAGTTGGTGATGGACAGGAAGACTGGCAGGCTGCAATCCATGGGGTCTCAAAGAGTCAGACATGACGGAGCAACTGAACTGAACTGAAATGATTCTCTCCGCACTGTATGGGGACTTAGGGGAGTCCAGGGAAGTGAAACCTCAGGATCTCTGTCTTATCATGCTGGATCAATAAATCTGCTTTGCATGGCTGCACCTCAGTCCAGCACAAGGCAGCTTGGAAGGCAGTGTCTTCAAACGGGAGGAGGTGAGGATGGGTGAGGTGAAATTGGCAAGAGGCTGGAGATGGGAGGCTGGAACCCACCCTACCCTTGATGACATCATCCTAAGCTATTGCATCTCATGTCTATGGACCAAACCTAGGAGACAGCAAATCAAATCACAAGTGCTATACTCTCAGGCACCTCCCTCCATCCTCAGTGCGTCTTAGCATAATCCTTCAGGGCAAGAAAAGACCTGGTTTTCTCCCTTCCCATTCTTGCCAAACCACCTGTTGGTAAAGCTCAGTGGTCTATTCCAGGATGGGCAGTTACAGCTTCAAAAGTCACGCTTGGAAGGCACAGTGGAGTAGGATTTTTTTTGCTCTTGTGTTTATGAGGACTTTACAGCTGTGCTAAAAGCATATACACAGACATGATCAGACTACTAAACTCTCATCTCAGTATTTCCAACTCACAGGAGAACAGTGGTCAGGGAAAAAATTAAACATTTTAGAGGGAATTTCCCATCTAGCAGAATTCTATCACACAGAAAAAGTCCCTGAAGATGGGACTGCAATCAGAGTAAGATTCTGAGGGACACATTTATTAACCAATCAAGGAAAGCGTTCACTGACAGCAAATTAATTAAATCCTGTTTGTTTGTGGCATTCAAAGAAATGTGTCCAGAGAAAATAAACTCCCTCAAGACTATTAGCCTTTTGGTGACAACAGTTGCTGGCAGAGTTGAGGGCATTGGGAGCAACATTGATAGTCATTTAAAAAAACAAGAGAGATGATTGCAATGGTTTTCCTTGGCTCTGGATGAGTCAACAGATGTTTCAAATGCTCCTCAGTTGTTTATTTGAGGAGTTGGTGCAGAGATGACTGAGAATCAGGCTCTGGGAATAGTCCAAGAGGAAGAAGGCCCTTCATCGTGCATAGAAATCAACCAGGGGGACTTGTGAAAAAGGTAGATTCTGATTCTGTAGGTTTCAGATTCTGCTTTTCTAACAAGCTCCCCAGGATGTCAGTAGCGTTCTTCTCCTGGACCACGTTTTGGTGAGCAAAGCTGGCATATATTCAGCAAGGGACAAGCTTTGCAGCTTAAAGCTGTCCCCTGTGGGTCGGGCTAAGAAATGCATAGGGTAGTGAAAATTAAACCTAATGCCTAAAGGTATTTTGTGTAATGTTCTAATTCTATTTTCTTTTTTAAAAAAGTAACTTTATATATTTGTCTGTTTTTGGCTGTGCTCGGTCTTCATGACTGTGAGGGCTTTTCTCTAATTGTGGCAAGCAGGGCTAGGCTCTAGTTACAGTGCAGAGGCTTCTCGTTGCAGTGGCCGCTCTTGTTGCAGAGCATGGGCTCTAGGGCACACCGTCTTCCGTAGTTGCAGCACATGTGCCCAGGAGTTGCAGACCCCAGGCTCTAGAGCACAGGCTCAGTAGCTGTGGCACATCGGCTCAGTTGGTCTGCAGCATGTGGGATCTTCCCAGATCAGGGATCGAACCCATGTCTCCTGCATCCACAGGCAGATTCTTTACCACTGAGCCACCAGGGAAGCCTGTTTTCTTTTCTTTCTTTTTTTTTTTTTTTAATAGCAACTATTTATTTATTTATTGGCTGCACTGGGTCTTCATTGCTGCACGGGCTTCTCTAGCATGGCAAGTGGGGACATGAGCTTGAGTGAGCTCCAGGAGTCGGTGATGAACAGGGAAGCCTGGTGTGCAGCAGTCCATGGGGTTGCAAAGAGTCACACGACTGAGCGACTGAACAGACTCTCTAGTTGCAGTTCGAAGGGCTTCATTGCAGTGACTTCTCTTGTCACAGAGCACATGCTCTAGGGCGACCGGCTTCAGCAGTTGTGAGTGCATGGGCTTAGTTGCTCCATGGCCTATGGGAACCTTTCAGGTCCAGGGATTGAACCCATTGCCCCTGCATTGGCAGACGGATTGTTAACCACTAGACCACCAGGGAAGCCCTCTAACTTAATTTTCTTAATTGAAATATTGTTGACCACAGTATCATGTTACTTTCAGGTATCAACATATTGATTTGACATTTAAATACATTATGAAATGATCATCACAATAATTCTAATAGCCATTTGTCACCTTACACAGCTATATTATATTATTGACTATGTTCCTTGTCCTGTATATTACCTCCCTTGGACTCATTTATTTTATAACTGGAAGTTTCTGTCTCTTAATCTCCTCTACCTATTTCGCCTATCTGCCTGCTCCCCTCCCCTCTGGCAACCACCAGCTTGTTCTCTGTATCTACAAGTGTTTCCGTTTTGTCTGTGTGTTCATTTTTTTATATTTTTAGTTTTCACATATAAATGAAATCATACAATATTTGTCTTTCTCTGTCCAACTTACTTCACTTAGCATAATACCCTCTAGATCTATCCATGTCATCACAAATGGCAGGATTTCAATCTTTTTAAGGCAGAGCAATATTCTATCTATCACATCTGCTTTATGTACTCATCCATCGATGATGCTTAGGTTGTTTGCCTATCTTGGCCATTGTAAGCAATGCTGGGTTCTAACTTTAAATGATTGGAGATGATACATTGTGTTGAGGTTTTAGCGGGGTGGTACATAACACATCCTTTCCCTGTCTGAATTCAAAACTAATTGAGATATAAGGCATATAAAGATCAAAATATTCCATTTAATACTGATAAAGTTACTTAGAGAGGTTGTCTTAAACATGGGCTTGCTACTGTTCCTCTGAGTTAAGTGAAATGAGTTAACTTTCTGAAATAACAAGCCAGGCCCAGAGAGACAAAGCCTGGGACACAGACTCACTTCAGTAGCCAAGAACTGGTATGAACACACACTCTCTGCAGACAGCACATCCCCAAAAGAGAGGGAGATGGGCTGAGTTCACACACTCAGCCCCTGGCGGAGGAGCCAGTGGGGGGTCAGAGAGAGACTGGATGTGTTATTTTAGAAAGTTCCTCCACCTGGAGTGAGGAGAACCTGTGACCTGCTCAGTCCTTAGATGGCTTAAGGAGAACTTGGCAGGAGGTGAGGAATTATAACACATTTGCAAGCACTAGATAACTCCTGCATCTATTTATACTCTCGGCCCAAGGTTTGCTAACATATCTATTACAAAGAGATCTGTTTTCAAAAAAAAAAAATTACAAAATAGAACATGCATCCACATCCTGACACAAGACTGGGAAAGAAAGTTAATTAGACTTTCCAGCTTCTGGAGACCAAGATTAGAAACACCCAAATGGAGGAAGAGTTTCCAAATACTAGCGAATCCAAAAAATTAAATCAAATTAAAACTGACCAAGGTCATTTACTCATGGCCCTGCTTGATCATTGATTCTCCATCTATGTATTCATTGTTCACCTGCACCTGTGATAACTCCATGCTCCTCCATGCTCTTGACTTTATAGTAGAGCTGGAGTCCCCTTGCCCAGTCCATCTTTATGACCAGACTCAGGAGCCCCTCACTCTTTTTCACATCTTCCAGTGCCTCATCTGAGAGTGTTTTCCACTGTCTCTTTATCTGGAGAGAGCTATGCATGCCCCCATCAAATCACCATGCGTTTTGTTCCTCCAGGACAATTTGACTCACTTCATTCTAGAGAGTCTCCCATCTCTCCTTCTGCAGATTCACTTCTTTGATTGATAAGGTAGTTCACTGCATTTGAATAAATCACTAAAGTAGTCTGGAGTTGATGCAGAAGTTATAGTAAATTAACAAAGAAATGACAGCAAATTGTTCTCTCTTTTTAAATATTTCTTTATTTGGCTGCCCTGGATCTTCGTTGCAGCATGCAGGATCTTTAGTTGTAGCATGCAAACTTTTAATTGTGGCACATGGGGTCTAGTTCCCTGACCAGGGATCGAACCAGGGCCCCATGCATTGAAAGCGTGAAGTCTCAGCCACTGAACCACCAGAGAAGTCCCAGTAGATTGTTTTTATATGTTCCCTTCAACTCTGGAATCCTGTGATTCGGTGGTGGTGATTTTGAATTCTTAAGAAAAAGCAGAGCTATTATTTTAATGATCTTAGCAACCTTTTTAAATTATTTTAATCTAAATGATTGATAGATTATTTAATCTAAATCAAAACATCATGCAAAGTCTAGACACAGAAATCAGTGGAATAATAAATCAACTATTTAAAACTGAAAATTTGGCGGGTGGTTTCATTGTTTTGAGCTACAAGTGGCTTTGAGAAATGTGACAGCATTTACATCTACTTAATTTAGAGCTCTAGTGGTGGTTTACAAAAAGAGAACTTAAAGCAAGTCAACCACATAATTTCTTCGTTAATTTGTATGCTGAATAGCCATTTCTGTCCTAGTAGCATGCAGCTGGGGGTTTTATAGGACAAAATGCTTTTATAGGACAAAAACAATTAATATGTGCTTACTGACATAATGTATCTGCAATCATTCCTCAATTACTATATTTTATTTAAATTTGTATAGTGTCCCTAAGGGTGTGATTTTCATAAGACACTGGGGGGCAGAGTCTTAGAATTAGCTGGAGTCCTAATGTCTAGCTTTGTGTTTACTGCTTTTTTGCCATCCTCTGAGGGTTTTTTTGATTGCATGCCAATTGTATGCCTTTCCTTTCCAGTTTTATTCATCTATTTATTTTGTGGAATCCAGTTAGAGGTTTGGGTCATCCCTGGTGGCTCAGCAGGAAAGAATCTCCCTGCCCATGCAGGAGACTCGGGTCCTGACCCTGGATCGGGAAGATCCCCTGGAAAAGGAAATGGCAACCCACTCCAGTATTCTCTACTCTAGGAAATGTCATGGACAGAGGAGCCTGGCAGGCTACACTCCATGAGGTCACAGAGTCAGACACAGCAACTAAACAAGTTAGAGGTTTAACTCCAGAGATTAAGTTGATGCAGCTAAATATATGAGTTCAGAAACAGGAAGTTGAAATCTTATTGCCAGATAACGTCTCCTTTCTTGGGGAAGTAAGAACGAAGTTTACTTGCTGAGATTGTCAGCGCTGTGAGAAACCTGAAGCTGATCTACCATTCCAGTATTTTTATAGATGATACTACAGGGCAAAGGAGTGATTTGCTTAACATATCTCTGAGAAAGTTTCATAGGCAACAGAACCAGAGAACTCGGGGGTATTTCTTGAGAAAAATAGTAGTTGAGCTTGGAAGTAGGCAAAAATAACACTTCCATAAGATAAGTAAGAAGAGCAAAGATGAATTAAAGAAGAATGATCTAGAAGAAATGATAAATGTCAATTAATTCAAATACTTTAACAGATTAAGAAACAAGGTCAGAGGGGTTAAGTGCTTTACCCCAGGGTCACACAGAGAGTCAATGTCAAGAAAGTTCTTAGAACCCAGGGTATCTCTCTCATAGCACCTCATTTTACTCATTTTTCACTATGAAATTATCTCAAATAATCTGCTTTTTACCTAAAAAGAGAGGAAGTAAGTATCTGTAGAATCTCAGCAAGCATTAGAACATGAAGCAGATAGAGGATCAATTCTCTCTCTGATATAGTGATTTCCTGAAAATGATTGAGATAATTTTTTGGTTCAATTAATTTACCATGCTCCTTTATGAGAAATGTATTAAGATAGGAGATTAAAGTGGTACATATAAATAAGAAAATGGCTCTGACCCCTTAAGTGTTTATTCATTTACCCTTTATTCTACTGACTGATAATTGTGAAAAGTGACAAATAAGAAGTTTCAAATGTATTGAGAATTTAAGGGGAAAAAGAAATCAGATGTTAGATCCTGATGTTAAAATGATATTGTCAAAAACTTATACTCTTAAAGACTTTATCACTTGGAAAGAATGAAAAAGATTGAAAAATATTCTAATTAAAAATAGGTCTGTCTTACAGAATCTTTAAAGATAGATTAGTTTAACTATGGCCAAATGAATTTATTTCTGCCCAAAAATACAATGTGGTTTCGTTTCGTGCCTGTACATGGTCTTTAGGTTGCAGAGCTTATCCATACACACACAGATCTTCCCCTATGGTTTTTCTTGAGAACTGTTTTAGCTTCCTGACAAGGCACTTTTCATGTCTTGCTTCACCCAACATTGCAACTTTAGATAATCATTAATTAAATCATCACCTCACCAAAGCAGAACAGCAGGCCCTAAGAAGTGTGAGAACAAAAGACTGGGGTCTTACAACTTACAAATCTAAAACAAATCTATTGCGTCCATTAAACAGTGTATCTTGCACTCACTCAACCAGTCCACATTCACTGAGAAAACATTGGAGGTGAAAACATGATAATAATAGAGCTAGTATCTGCTAAGAAAGACAGAGAAACCAAAATAATAGGTTGTGATGTATCATGAGAAATATAGTCAAGGAATGTACGTCTTTGTTGGAAGTCAGAGAATGCTTCTTATAAGAGCCAACAAAAGAATTAAACCTTCAGAACTTCCCTGCTGATTCAGTGGTTAAGAATCTGCCTTGTAATGCTGAGATTCAGCCAGATTCTTGGTCAGAGACTTGAGTTCCCACATGCCCTGAAGCAAGCGAACCCGCGAGCCACAGCTAGCGAGTCTGTGCGCCCCAGATCCTGAGTGTCAAAAGTAGGTCCCAGTGCAGCCAAATGTTAAATATTTAAAATACTAAAAATGAATTAAACCTTCAATTACATTCTCCATCCATGTGACTTCCACAATCCAATGGCTTCTTTTCACTAAACAAATATTTACTTAGTAACTGTAGACACTATTGGGACCATTAAGAAAAATGAAGAAAATAGGTAGCGTGCTTTGATTTTAGATTAATAAGCATGTCTCAGAATGTAAACCTCTTTTCCCCATTCACTATTTATTGTTTTACTTGACAGACTTTAATGAGCAGATGAGAGTCATTGAACACTAGTAATTAATAAGTATATAAACACTTGAGAGTGCTGTTAAAGTGTTTGAAAGTCCTTAAGAGCCCTTACTAGGTCACACAAGTCCTGAGTCATCTTATTTACCTTATGAATTCACCTGGCAAACTTTGTCTTCATATGCAATGCAAAGGTGGGGATCAGATCAGCCTATGTGAAAACAATTACAAATGGATGGCACTGAATACCTGAAGTTGTGCTTTTTTTTTTTTTTAGTAAAACTTAGTATCTTTTTTCTTTTTGCTTCACTGGGTCTTTGTTGCAGCATGCAAGTTTTCTCTAGTTGTGGCTCTTGGGTCCTCTAGTTTCTGTGCGCTGGCTTAGTTGTTCTGCAGCATGTGGGATCTTAGTTCCCCAACCAGCAATCAAACTCTCTTCTTTCCCTGCATTGGAAGATGGATTCTTAACCACTGGACCACTGGAGAAGTCCCCAGGGTTCTTGTTGTGGGTTTTTTTTATAACTTTATTTATTTATTTTTATTTTGGCTAGGTTGTTGTGGGTGTGCAGGCTTTAGTCTAGTTGTGGCCAACGGGGGCTCCTCTTTAGATGCAGTGCACAGTCCTCTCTTTGCGGTGGCTTCTCTTGCTATGGAGCACAGGCTCTCGGGCACATGGACTTCAGTAGTTGGGGCTTCCAGGCTCTAGAACACAGGCCCAATAGTTGTGGTGCAGGGGCTTAGTTGTTCCGCAGTATGTGGGATCTTCCTGAATCAGGGATCCAACCTGAGTCCCTGCATTGGCAGGCGGATTCTTTACCACTGAGCCACTGGAGAAGTCCCCAAAGTTGTGCTCTAAATGGAAAAACATTAACAGCATCAGGCATCCCATTTTTGGCCGTATTTGTTCCCACATGCTGCACATTATAGAAAATGTATAGTTAATCCAGTTTTTTTATTTGCTTAGCCATAAATAATCTGATCTTTGATTACTCAAAACACAGAATTTCCCCCCTTAGATTAGGGGGGGAAAGGGGAAAAAAATATTCCAGGTAAAGGACTCGAAGAGAAACACCAAATTATCAATAATAGTTGTCTTTGGATTGTGGGGCTATGGGTCATTTTATTCTGTTGTATATTTTTCTATATGCCCAAGTGCTTTATTGCAGAAGGAAATGGCAACCCACTCCAGTATTCATGTCTGGAAAATCCCATGGAAGGAGGAGCCTGGTGGGCTACAATCCATGGGTTCGCAAAGAGTCAGACACAACAGAGCAACTTTCACTCACTCAACTGCTCTATAATCAGCATAACATGTGTAGAATCCAACTAAAATAGAGTCACTCATATCAGGAGCAAAATGAAGATAGTCAGTGCAGGCACATAAAGGAAATTTAACCTAACCTTACAGGAATTTACAGCTCTTCTCAGAAATCAGCAGAGGACACCAGCCAAGCCCCAAATGCTATCTCAGGACTTCCCTCTTCCCCTGACCCAAATAAAAACAGAGACCTCTAGGCAACCAACAAGCTGAAAAAGCCAAATAACTTCCGTATTTATCCCATAAAAATCCTGGTCTGTGAACAACTCAGAATTGCTCCCATAGCCTTAAGTTTCCCAACTTGCAAGTCAAAAACACTACAAAAAACTCATCTTTGTGCTTTGGTTTCTTTGGTATGCAGAGACTGGTTTTCGATACTTGCTTCTTTAAAAACTTGAAACTAAAACTATTAAAAGATCCTAAGACAGTAGTCTAAACTCTGAGCAGCACCTTCAAAAGCATTAATACTTTTGTAAGAACAAACTCTTTTGTAAGCAGTTTGCTGTGGTCTGTGTTTAATTTCGATCTCTTTATTATGCTGGCTGCAGTTAGCCCTGAATCAGAGTGCCCAAGGACCAGAAACCTGTCAGGAGACCAAGCAGCAAGAGTAAGCAGACACCAGTGAGGTGGACAGGGTTGGAGAGAACTAACAGTGGGTCTAGAAACTGAGTTAAACAGCAGTGGAAAGAGAAGTGGAAGCACAGAGAAGCTGAATCATCGTGATGTCAGGGCATTGCATGCAGAGCTACAGTCAAGATGACAGGATGGATAGAGCTGCTGCTTATCAGAAGAGCTTTTCTAGTGCTCATCAAGACCTCTGTGTCTTGTTCCTCAGCCCTGTGGCTGACAAGATCTTGTTGTTCTTTCTCTGCTTTTCATATGTTCTTATACTACAAACCATCAACTGAGAAAACCTAAAGATGTAGCTACTCCTTGCAACCTACAAGAAGCTAACTGGCAGAGATAAATATTTAGGTTGTATCCACTAAACCAACAGACAGAGCTCTGTGGTAAACCGCCTAGAAGATAAACCTTTCTGTTTAAAGTTATTTCCTTAGGGTTGAGTCCTAGAATAAAAACTGACAGGTCAGAGGGTAAAGAACTTTGTGAATACTGCCAAACAGCTTTTCATAAATTGCTTTAATTACTATGAGGGGTTTTTTTATATATTTTAATTTCTCATGTATGCATTTTATGTTTCCCGTGTCTGGATGGCTGACACTCTGTTTTGGTCGACCCAACCTTCATTTGCATCATGTTTCTTCCCTTACTTGACTCTACTATGTTTGGGGCAGAAGCTAAATTTTGATTTCCACTTTCCCTTATTGATGTGAGAAATAAGTCTTCTAGTGCTTTCTCCAAATTCTGCCTTCTTCCTCCTCAAACTGCTGTGAGATGCGGTAGTCATTGTGAAAAACAGAAAGAGAAAAGCCACATGCTAAGACGTATGAGCCAAGGGCTTATGCCTTGGACATTGGTGATGTTTGGAGCCAATGTAGCTGCCCTGGACTGATTCCCATGGGACACCTTTTTCACCTGAATAAAACAGTTCTTTTACTTGTTAAGCCATTGTAGTAGGTTTTTCCGTTTCTTGTTGCTAAATGCAATTTTGACCATTATACACACTTTTCATGACTTCTATATTGCAGATGTCTATGGCTTGCTGCAAATATTTTCCCAGTTTGTTGTTTGTCCTTTAATTTGTTTTTGATTTTTTAAGATACATATGGTTTTATGTTTGTGCTTAAAAGGACCCATTTTTCTTTTATTTATTCAGTCAAAAAATTGAAAAATATAATTAACAATTTTGAAAATTATTGAAGAAATAAACAACACATAGTCTATCAACTGTAAAACAGAAAACAAGAATAAAAACAGAACATATATATATATATATATACATAAAACTTAGTATCACAACATGTATATTAATAATAATGGAAGTGGGTTCAATTTCTTAAACTTCCTTATTAAAAAACTCTTTGTTCTCAAACTGGCTAAACACTCACACCTATGCACACGCACCCATGCACACACAATCATGCAGTTTATAAAATGTACCCAAACCAAAATGACTAAAAAAATTGAAAGCAAAAAGGTATACAAGGATATACCAAGAAATTAAAATTAAAACAAGGATTAATCTTGGGCAAAATACAACCTAAGGTGAAAAACAATAAGTAAATTCAAAACAGCCATTTTGATAAAAATGCACCATGATATGTCATGTAATTTTAATCATAAACACTAGATAGTTATATACAGAGCAAAACACAATAGAAACACAAGAGGAAAATTATAGAAATACAAATGTACTGGGACATTTCAGGTAAAATAAGCAATACGTAAATATTAAGAGAGCTGAGTAATATAATTAGCATGTTTGATTTAATCAATGCTTACAAAATTATGTTTGCTCCAAAATAGTATGCCTTCTTTTTTAGTGTGCCTGAAGTATTTATAATAATTTAATATTTTGCCAGAAGATAGTTTGGAGAAATTATACATTGAACAGATCATAACATATTCTCTCAGCATAAAGCAAGAGAAATTGACTTTAAAATTTAAGTAAGTTCCATAAAATATCTTTTGAGTGAAAGAGGAAATTCACTGCATGCATATGCCACATTTTGCTTATCCACTTATCAGTTGATGAATTTTGGGGTTGTTTCCAGTTTGGGGCTTGAAAAAAATCATGTGTAATGCTGCTATGAACATTTGCATCAAGTTTTTGTGTGAACATGTGTTTTCAACTCTCTTGGGTACATACCCAGGATTGGAATTGCTGGTCATATGATAGCTATATATTTAATTTTTCAAGGTACCGCCAAACAGTTTTCCAAAGCAACTGCACCATTTTACATTCCAACCAGCAACGTATGCGGGTTCCAACTTCTCTACATCCTCCCCAACACTTGTTATTAAACATCTTTTGAGAATACGGTTATCCTGGGGATATGAGTAATACCTCATTGTGTTTTTTATTTTTGTTTCCTTGACGATACTGAGCTCTTTTCCTGTACTTATTGGTAATTTGTATATCTTTGAAGAAATATCTATTCAAATACTTTGCTCATTTTTACTTGGATTATTTGCCTTTTATTACTGAGTTTTGAGGTTTTTATACAATTTGGTTACAACTTTCTTATTAGATTTGGAAATATGTTCTCCCATAATGTGGAGTTTTTTTCACTTTCTTGCTAGTGTCCTCTGAAACAGGAAAGGTTTTTTTAAAAATTTATTTTATTGAACTATAGTTGATTTACAACGTTGTGTTATTTTCTAAGGTACAGCAAAGTGATTCAGTTATACATGCATAAACATTCTTTTTCCTATTCTTTTCCATTATGGTTTACCACAGGATATCAAAGATATCCCTTTGCTATACAGTAGCACCTTGATGTTTATCTGTCCTATATATAACAGCTTATGGCTGCTAATCCCGAACTCCCAACCCATTCCTCCCCCACCGCCTTGACAATCACAAGTCTCTGCTCTATGTCGGTGAATCTGTTTCAGTTTCATAGATAAGCTCCTTTGTGTATTATGCATCCTACTACATTTATCAAATACACATGTGCATGTATGTGTGTGTATGACAGCATCAGGCATAAGGCTAAGTCAAACATGTATACAACCTCTCATTGCTTGCTGAGGCCAGTAGTGAAAATGAAAAAAAAAAAAAAATGACTCTTGGAGGTATATTAGGAGGGTTTGATTTGGTTTTGTTTTTGAGCGATCCCAGAATCGGGTTTGTGCATGTGTATGGCTCGCTGAGGCTCATTTGATGCCAAGGACTAAAGGCAGATCTCTTCCATAAAGTTATGAAAACATGCAAAGAGAGGCATGTTTCCACAGGCAAAGAAAGGTGAGACTGGAGAGGGAAGATATTTAATACTAAACAATAGGGAAGTGCCTGTCAGCTACTGACCTAACAGTGAGGGTTACATGTGGACCAGGCTTTCCATGTGCCAGTAACTGGGTGCCGTCTGTTGGTATCGGTCTGGTTTTCCCTGCACCACCCTGGGGGATGCAGAGTTCAGTGGCTTACTGTGTCCACTTAGACTAAATATTTTTCTTACAACTTAGTGGAATTAAACTGGAGACTTAGAAGTCAGAGAATGTCCCATTCTGTCATCTTGCCATCTTTCTTGCCTTCTGTCTCCTTTGATCTCCTCTTCTCATTAACTTCCCTGCTCCTTCACTGGTATAAATCCCTCCCTTTGTCTTATATGTACTAATTTGCACACCAATATTTTTTCATAACATGGCCAGTTTAGGAGCCCAGTCTTCCCTTCGAAGACAATTTAAGCATTTTTTTCCAATCAAATCCCTCCCCCAAAATGCAATTTTTGTGAATTCAAGTTGTCTTATCAGGGGCTTCCCAGGTGGTAAAGAAACTGCCTGCCAATGCAGGAGATGTAAGAGATGCAGGTTCAATCCCTGGGTTGGGAAGATCCCCTGAAGGAGGGCCTGGCAACCCACTCCAGTATTCTTGACTGAAGAATCCCATGGACAGAGGTGTCTGGCAGGCTACAGCCCCTAGGGTTGCGCAGAGTAGGACATGACTGAAGCCACTTCAGATGCAAAGGTGTTTCATCACCTCACATAATTAACTGTGCATTGAATATATTTGTTCTTGTAGTAGGTTAATATTTTGATGCTTAACTATGAGGTTTTTTTTTTAATTCCTTTTACTTATCTCTTTTTCCCCCACCATTCAAGGAGTGTTAGGATTTTTAATGATAAAGATACAGAGATGACACAGAGAGAACAATTAAATCCTAAACAGTTGAGCTCCTGAAAGCAATTTGTAAAGTCTATAGCAGACAAAAAGCTCTTAAAAGCCATGTTCTAAATTACAGGAAATGTAATTGAGAGAAAAAATAAAGGTTTTTTTTTAAATTCCCAAAGTCTGGCTTTAAATATCCAGAGCCAATGCCTGGAGGACCAAGAACATGATATCTATACCATAACCACAGAGAGGAGGCTGCGATGTCAGAAGAGCCTGAAGGAGATAAGAGCTTGATCAGCAGACAGGAAAGTGAGGATTGGGGGGAATAAGCTGAGGGCTCATTTGTGGGGCCTCAGGCTATTCGAATCCTTCCTCCAAGGTCAAGTCTTTGCAGAAAAGCAAAATAAGCTTAGATCAGTTTGAGGCATTCCAGAGCAAACAGAGCCACTGCACGGCTTCACAGACATCCTAAGTGACTATAAAGCTCAGAGAGCAGCCTGAGGTTTCCCGAGCAGCAGAAGGATCAGTAGTGGTCAGGATGGGGGCATCAGGGCCCAAGGAGTTCTCCCAGATTCTCCTACACCCACTGGGCACAATGCAGGGGCAAGAGCTGCAATCGCCAGGCTCCCTGAGAGGTCGGGGGTTAAACTGAGGATGCCTGATTAGGAAGAGGAAGACAGAATTTAGATGGGACAACTGGGGGCCATGGCACCGCTCAGCAGGAGCAGAAAGTAACACTCGAGGCTGGAAGGCGTGAGTTACAGATGTCAGCACAGACAGACACCCGTTGTGCAGACTCACACACCCTCCCCGATGCTACAAACATCCCCCAAATAGAGGCCTGCCAGGAGCAAAAGAACTAGAGCAGTAGGGTTGGAGGGTGAATTTGAATTACCCATAGGCAACTGAGTTTTAAACTGATAGCAAATTAAGTTGTCAGGATACAAATTTAAATAAAAGCTAAACTAGGTTCAGTTATAGAGAAATCATTACATTTTTAATAAAGCCATCTAGTGACAGTACAAAGTTTGTACTTCCACATTACTCGGGAAAGTTACTTGGCAGTAGCCACTAAAATTAAAAATGCACAGACCCTTTGACCCAGCAACCCCAGTTTTAAGAATTTATCCTTTAGGGACTTCTCTGGTGGTCCAGTGGTTAAGAATCCACCTGTCAATGCAGGGGACATGGGTTCATTCAATCCTTGGTCCAGGAACTAGGATCCCACATCCCATGGGGCCCCTAAGCCCATGTGCCACGACCACTGAGCCCATACTGTAGAGACTGTGAGCTGCAACTGTTGAACCCATGAGCCACAACTAGAGAAAGCCTGCAGGTAGCATCATAGAGCCTGTGCACCCAGCAAAGACCCAGCACAGCCACAAAGAAAGAAAGAATCCATCCTTTAGAAGTAAAAGAGCCAGGATTCAAAGGCACGTGTATAAAAGTCTTTATTTTGACAATATTTGAAGTGCCAAAACCCTGCAAATAGCATGAATATGTATCAGTAGAGGATGGGTGGATAAAGAATTGTGTATATATTTCCTGAAATATTATATTGAAATATTAATATGTTATTAAATGAAAAAAGTTACAGTGTGACTATATATATTATCTCATTTTTGTTAGCAAAAGAGAAAGAGGTCCTTATATATGCTATTATAAAAATGTAAAAGATACACCAAAGTGTTGCCATTGGTTCTTTTATGGGTTGTGTTGTAAGAAGGAAAGAGCACTCATTTTTTATGCACTTCAGTATTGTTTGACTTGAAGCAGACAGCAGGCTCTGATTTTGTAATATATTTCAAGTAATAAAATTGAAATGTGGGGAAAATGGATATGAGAAGAAAAAAATTCCTCAGCTTAGCAGTTTCAAATGATCCCCTCAAAAACTTCTGTTTAAGAAATGAATATGATTTTTAAAAATTAGATTTTCACTTCTCTCTTGTCTGTCTTCTCATAACTCTGCAATAAACTATGGTGAAATGGTGTGTGGGATTCTTAAAATAAATTATTCACACTGCAGAAAATACTGAAGAATGAAGGTTTGATGTTAACTGCTTCTGAGTCCTGCTTTCAGGGACTGCTTTGCCTTTGGGGAGTTGATCCCTCCTTGCCTGGCTAACACCCCCTCACCTGTGAGATTCTCTCCTCCCCCATTCTCTCTGCACCCTCTTTCCCATGTCTTCCTGGTCCCACATTAACCATCTTCCATCTCCAGCCCTCCTTTCCTCTGACTTAACTTCTTTTATCTTTTTAAAAAAGTTGTATTGGAGTATAGTTGATTTACAATGTTGTGTTATTTTCGGTGTACAGTAAAATAAATCAGTTATACATATCCATATCAGTTCAGTTCAGTCGCTCAGCCATGTCCGACTCTTTGCAACCCCATGAACCGCAGCATGGCAGGCCTCCATGTCCATCACCAACTCCCGGAGTCCACCCAAACCCATGTCCATTGAGTCAGTGATGCCATCCAACCATCTCATCCTCTGTCATCCCCTTCTCCTCCTGCCCCCAATCCCTCCCAGCATCAGGGTCATTTCAAATGAGTCAGCTCTTCACATCAGGTGGCCAAAGTATTGGAGTTTCAGCTTCAATGTCAGTCCTTCCAATGAACACCCAGGACTGATCTCCTTTAGGATGGACTGGTTGGATCTCCTTGCCATCCAAGGGACTCTCAAGAGTCTTCTCCAACACCACAGTTCAAAAGCATCAGTTCTTCAGTGCTCAGCTTTCTTTATAGTCCAACTCTCACATCCATACATGACCACTGGGAAAACCATAGCCTTGACTAGACGGACCTTTGTGGACAAAGTAATGTCTCTGCTTTTTAATATGCTGTCTAGGTTGGTCATAACTTTCCTTCCAAGGAGTAAGCATCTTTTAATTTCATGGCTGCACTCAACATCTGCAGTGATTTTGGAGCCCCCAAAAATAGTTAGCCACTGTTTCCACTGTTTCCCCATCATTTGCCATAAAGTGATGGGACCAGATGCCATGATCTTAGTTCTCTGAATGTTGAGCTTTATAGCCACTCTTTGTTTAGATTCTTTTCCCATATAGGCCATTACAGAGTACTGAGTAGAGATCGCTGTGCTATACAATAAGTAGGTCCTTATTACTTATCTGTTTTATATAGTAGCGTGTATATAGAACTTCCCTGGTAGCTCAGCTGGTAAAGAATCCGCCTGCAATGCAGGAGACCCCAGTTCAATTCCTGGGTCAGGAAGATCCCCTGGAGAAGGGATAGGCTACCCACTCCAGTATTCTTGGGCTTCCCTGGTGGCTCAGACAGTAAAGAATCCCCCTGCAATGCAGGAGACCTGGGTTTGATCCCTGGGTTAGGAAGATCCCCTGGAGGAGGGCATGGCAACCCACTCCAGTATTCTTACCTGGAGAATCCCAAGGACAGAAGAGCCTGGCGGGTCCATGCGGTCACAAAGCGTCGGACATGACGAAGTGACTAAGCACAGCACAGTGTGTACACGTCCCTCCCAATCTCCCAATTTATCCCTCCTCCCCACAGCCCCTGTAAGCATAAGTTTGTTTTCTACATCTGTAACTTTACTTCTGTTTTGTAAGCAAGTCCATTTGTACCGTTTTTTAAGACTCCACATATAAACAGTGTAATGTTCATCTTTTTGTGTCTGACTTACTTCTCTCAGGATGACCATCTCTAGCTCCATCCACGTTGCTGCAAATGGCATGATTTTGTTCTTTTTTATGGCTGAGCACTATTTCATTGTATATATGTACCACATCTTCTTTGGAGGTTCCCAGGTGGCACAGTGGTTAAAAAAAAAAATGCCTGCCAATGCAGGAGATGCAAAAGATGTGGGTTTGATCCCTAGATCAGGAACATCCCCTGGAGTAGGAAATGGTAACTCACTCCAGTATTCTTGCCTGGAAAATTCCATGGACAGAGGAGCCTGGCAGACTACATTCCATGGTATTGCCAAGAGTAGGACACAATTTAGCAGATGAACACACACACACTACATCTTCTTTATCTGTTATTCTGCTGATGGACATTTGGGTTGCTTCTGCTATCCTGGCTATTGTAAATAGTGCTGCAATAAGCAGTGGGGTGCACATATCTTTTTGAATTATGGTTTTCTCTGGGTAAATGCTCGGGAGTGGGATTGCTGGATTATATAATAGGTCTATTTTTTAGCTTTTTAAAGAACCTTCATACTGTTCTCCTTAGTTGCTATACCGATTTACATCCCCACCAACAGTGTAGGAAGGTTCCTTTTTCTCCACACCCTCTTCAGCATTCATTGGAGTTTTTTGGGGTTTTTTTGTTGTTGTTGTTATTGTTTTTTTTATGATGGCCACTCTGACTGGTGTGAGGTGATAGCTCATTGTAGTTTTGATTTGCATTTCAGTGATAATGAGCCAGGTTGACCTAACTTCTTATTTCCTCCCTGTTAATGGGGGCACCTGGAACCCATTCCAAGTACCACACAAGCTTTTTTCATGAACATCACTTCATCTCCAGAAATGGGATGAAGGAAGGGGGCAGGGTTGGCTGGGCCACATCTAAGAACAGTTCAGGGGTGGAGGGTTCCAGGCTGTGTTAAAGATGGCCCGTAACTGCCAGTAATTTTAGCAAGGAAGAAGAGAAAAGGAAAACATGAACTAAAGCCTGAGAAAGGATCAGAATTGGAAGAAGAGGTGATAGAATGGTCTGTCAAGCTAAAGGGCAAAAGAAAAAACACCAACAAACGGTGGATCAGGAAAGAGATTTGACAATTAATTTGCTCAGCATGGTGTCTGCCTCTGGCCCTCCTCCACATAGTACACACCACTGAGATAGAATGTGTTCTTCAGTCTCAGAGTCATCAAGAGCAAACCCCAGTTACTATATTGGAGGTTTTGGAGGTGGGGGTCTACCAGCTAGAAATAAATATATATTCCAGTTCATGATTTAATTTAGGATTAAAGGCACAAAGTAAGAGTGCATTTCTTAGACAAACGTGTTTTCATATTCCAACAGTCATTTTTACCTACTTAGAATATTTTTGGTGTGATGACAGGAGATGGAAGGGGGTCTCCCCTACACATGATTTTGTGCCACCAAATAGTCTAATAACCAAGTGCGTTTGTGCTCAGTCGTGTCTGACTCTTTGTGACCCCACAAACTGTATCCCGCCAGGTTCTTCTGTCCATGGAATTTCCCAGGCAAGAATACTGGAGTGGGTTGCTATTTCCTCCTCCAGGTGATCTTGCCCACCCAGGGATCAAACCTGCATTTCCTGTGTTGGCAGACGGATTCTTTACCGCTGAGCCACTGGGGAAGCCCTTAATAACCAAGTAAGTAAATGTTTTCTGGGCAAAATATTGGCAATTCTTAGGAAACCCTTGGCTTGAAGCAGGGCCAGATGAGAAAAGGCCTTGCAATCAGTGGTGGACTCAGTACTAGGCTCCTCTTCCATGATGAAACCATCCCTGAAGGTGTTCAACTGCCTCCGAGAATGGATGATGCAAAACAAATGACCTATTTAATGCCTCAGCCTCTGAACCCTGACTTCTGCTCAGCATTCTGAAGCAGCCCCGAGGACCTGAACCAGACGACTCATGAGGAAGTAAGTAAACTAGCCCCACACAGGATACTGCCCTCCTCATAACAGAAGTGAGAGTAAGTTCAAAACGGGGTGGAAGTGTTTGCTGCAAAGGCCTTTGCTGCCCATGTTAAGCAACTCAGGCTCACGCTCCCAGTGTCCTGGCAAGAAGCTCTCTCATAAGAGCGGGAAAGGGGCCAAAGGAGGACAAAACCTCCAAAACAGAAGCTCGGCAGCAAAACTGTGGGAAGGAGAGAAATGAGGCAATTGCCCTGGGCATATGGGCAGGTGACTCAGCATGCCTGCAAGAGAGGTGTCGGAGGTTCCGGGGAAGTTACGGTTCCTGTTCCCGTGGGGCTGGTAGAGCGGGAAACGGAGGGTTTCCTCCGTAGGGAAAACGCCGAAGCCCCAGGGTGCGAAGCTGAAAATGGGGGCCTTCACCGAGGAATTTCTGGTTTCTCCGTCCATGCCGAGGGTTAAACGCTGTGAAAAAGCAAATGTCCAGCAGGTGGCAGCACCAGATAACTGGAGTAAAGAGGCTGCAAAGCCAGGCCAACAGCTCGCCTGGCACTCTCTACAGCGTGTGTGACTCCGCGCTGTGACTTTCCTGGGGGGATTTCATTTAGTCATCAGCACGTCTCTCCCTAAAAGGAAGAGCACTGAGTTCATTTTTATGTTCCCAGCACCTATCGCCGTGCCTGGCACATGCTTGGCTGTATCTGTCGATTGAATCAATCAATTAATCAATTATTTCTTTTCCCATAAATACAATTTTAAAATTCCCCCAAACTCAGGGGTAAAGAATCCGTCAGCCAAGCAGGAGACGCAAGTTCGATCCCTGGGTCAGGAATCCCCTGGAGAAGGAAATGTATTCTTGCTTGGGAAATCCCATGGACAGAGGAGCCTGGTGGGCTACAGTCCATGGGGTTGCAAAAGATTTGGACACAGCTAAGCAACTAAACAACAACAAAAACAACAAAATTAGAGAAAGGGCATCATTGGAAGTGATCCTATTCCTTCCTTATCCCATCACTACTATTGTCATGTCAATTACAAATTTAATTAGTTTTAGCAATAATAATAATAAAGCACCATACTAGATTCATTCTCTATCCACCCTTGTGCCTTCCTGCATTCTTAAGTGATAGTCATTCAGTCCTGTCAGACTCTTTGCGACCCCATGGACTATAGCCTACCAGCCTCCTCTGTCCATGGAATTCTTCAGGCAAGAATACTGGAGTGGGTTGCCATTCTCTACTTAACTAATATACCCCTATCTTTCAGAGAATTTTTAAAAAATCATGGGGTTAAAAAAAAAAAACCTGAGATTTATAAGGAAGGCAATAGACAATCATTCTCTGACTAGTGCTTTGTTGTTGTTTTTAACCAAGGACTCACTCATTTGCCAACTATGCTTACTTTAAGTTTTACTCTTAAATAAACTTTTCTTCCATTGGCCCTCTCCAAAATACATTACTGTGGTGTGTGGCTTGTGTTTTTTTAGAATAGTTACTTACTAGTAATTTGAAGTAATAAAAATAAGGATTAAATAAACTAATATGTGGGGCTTCCCTGGTAGCTCAGCTAGTAAAGAATCTGCCTGCCATGCAGAAGACTCCGGTTCAATTGCTCGGTCGGGAAGATCCCCTGGAGAAGGGATAGGCTACCCACTCCAGTATTCTTGGGTTTCCCTTGTGGCTCAGACCACAGTTAAGAATCCACCTGCAATGCAGGAGACCTGGGTTTGATCCCTGGCTTGGGAAGATCCCCTGGAGGAGGGCATGGCAACCCACTCCAGTATTCTTTCCTGAGAATCCCCGTGGTCAGAGGAGCCTGGCGGGCTACAGCCCACGGGGTCACAAAGAGTCGGACATGATGAGTGACTTAGCACAGCGTAGCACAAACTCATGTGTAGTGAGAACCCACTGTGCTCCAGGCCTTGTGCTGAGCTGGTTTAGGGTGAAGACTGTCTGTCACTCCTGAGATAGAGTAAAAAATCTCCTCACCCTTTGCCTAACCAGCTACACACAACAGCCATGCTGGACACCAGAATAAGACCTTCCAAATCTACCTGTCTTTCCCTAAAAGCTAATGACAGGATATTTGCTAATAAAACAGTGTCAGCCAGCAACAGTGAGTTGGAGTGTGAGGGATGGTTTATGCATACCTGTGAGTTCTTTGAGGGCAAGAATGTCATGTTATATATTTTCGTATCCCCAACACCTCACCCAGAGTCTGGAACACATTAAGGCCTCAGTAAATAGTTGCTGAATGTGTGAAGACTATCAGGGTATTTCTCATTGAACAATGGTACTTGAATCAGAGTCATGTTCTCAGCAGGAGAAAAAAAATACTAGGGCAGATCATGGGAGCCATCACTCAGCAGACTCATAAGAATGGGCCTAGAACCAAAAACAGTCTGATAGCATCATGTGGAGACAATGACACCCTTGATTATCTCTCCCATCTCAGGAACTCCTATCCTCACCCTGTTCAACTTTGTTACACCTAATCATTTTGTTGTTGCTTTCACACCTTTATTATATATTAAATGCAACTTTCCTGAACTCAAGGAGTCCACATGAGTCCTTTCTAACAATAGGGGAAAGTTCTAAGTTATCATTACTCTCCCTAACTCTAAAAGAATATTATATCCTGAAAACAGTTACCTTGAATAGTGAGGGTCCCCAGCATCAGGCTTAATTCCTGTTCTCTTCCCATTCTGCACACACTCTCCACAGGCATTCTCATCCACACCCATCATTTCTATACCAGTAACTCCTGATCTTCTCCTGTAATTTAGGTTTGTCTCTTGAATTCCAAGTTCATGCACACAGCTAATCACCTACTATAAACCTCAACTTCGATGTACCATAGGGACCTTAGACACATTGTGTGTATGTGTGTGTTCGTCGCTTAGTGGTGTCTGACTCTTTGTGACCCTATGGACTGTAGCCCACAGGCTCCTCTGTCCATGGAATTCTCCAGGCAAGAATAGCGGAGTGGGTTGCCATTCGCTTCTCCAGGGGATCTTCCCAACCCAGGGATCAAATCCAGGTATTCTGTATTGCAGGTGGATTCTTTACCATCTGAGCCACCAGGGAAGCCCTAAGTACATCATACCAAAGATCAATTTCAAGAACTTCTGGTTTAAGATGTAGATTGAGCATATCCACTTATCCTTTTTTCCAAAAACTATATTAATATCATAGTAAAGAAGTAAAAAGGTGTGGACACCCTCCACCAACCCCATTCAACAAAGAGAATGGGAGAGAAGCTTAGGAGTAGAGATTCCAACACAGTTCTGAAAGTCAGGCGGTGAATGAAGAGGGGTGAGCGATACTCAGAGTTAGCTGCAGCCTAGAACACCGACAGCAAGACCACAGTCAAAGGAGGAGTCCATCTGCCTCGAATAAGCACTCTCAACTCACAGACTGCGAACTCTACAGAAGGCAAGACAATGAGACATGAGTCAAACAAAAGTACTTCAGGATCTTCAGAAATATTAGGAGTGATGTTTCATCTATAAAGCAAAAGCAGGATGAAAGATGTGAGTGCCACAACTCACTGGCAACATGTCTCCACCAACCTCCTACCTCAGTAAACACCACCATCGTCCACCCAATTTCCCAAAGCCAGAAAGTTGAAAGTGACCCTTTATTCTTCTCTTCTCCGTATGCCTCATCCAGTAAGCTAAGAGTTGATTCTGATCTCTCTTTCCCCACAGTCATTGTCTTTAATAGACTTTTATTATGTCTTCCCTGGATTGTCTCAATAGCTTTATTACTGTCCCTTCTGACTCTAGGTCGAAGCCTTTTCAAATAATTCCCTCAGATCTTCTAATTCCTAATCAACCAGCATCTAGCATACTGCCCTCCCATCACCGAGTGCTCAGTGGTTATCTTGAATAATATCTGACCATTTGTCTAGTCCCAGATTTTCACTGCTTCATATCTTGTTTTCTGTATCCCACTCATATGAACTTACTTTCAGTTCTTCCTCAAGACTCGTCTCCTTTTTAAAACATGTGCTATTCTCCCTCCCTGGAACCCCTGTTCTCTTTGCTGGCGTGGGAACTCCCTTGAGGCTCAACTTGAGTGTTACTTCCCCTAAGGAAGTTCCCTAACTTCCCTGGACTGGTGTGGGAATCCTGGCCCTTCTATGTCCTCTGTGTATCTCATCCGCCTCCACTACAGCATTTTTGTGTTAAATCATAATTGTATGTTTCCTGTCTCCCCGAGACCAGACAGTAGGCTCTTTGGGTCCCATGAATGAATGACAGCATCCATTCTGTGATAATGATCATAATCACAGCAGAAGGAAACTCAGGAAACCCTCCATATAGTCCCTGCCCTTGGGGTCATTGAGATATTATCAGTTTCATTTAATTAGAGATTAAGTGAAGAAAGATGGTGACGATAACCCTATATGCGAGACAGCAAAAGAGACACAGATGTATAGAACAGTCTTTTGGTCTCTGTGGGAGAGGGCGAGGGTGGGATGATTTGGGAGAATGGCATTGAAACATGTATATTATCATATGTGAAACGAATCGCCAGTCCAGTTTCGATGCATGAGACAGGGTGCTCAGGGCCGGTGCACTGGGATGACCCAGAGGGATGGGATGGGGAGGGTTCAATCCTGGTTTCCCATCTTTTTTAAAAAAGTCTCATTGGCAAATAGTTGTCTTACATGTTGTGTTTAATTTCTGCTCTACAGCAAAGTGACTTAGTTAATATGGTAGTGGTTTAGTCACTAAGTCATGTCTGACTCTTGCGACCCCATGGACTGTAGCCTGCCAGGTTCCTCTGTCCATGGGATTCTCCAGGCAAGAATACCCCGTTTTATATATATAAATATATAAATTTATATTATTATATAAATATATAAATATATTTATAAATATAAATATAAAATGTTTTATATATATATAAATTTTTATATATATAAAAGAAGCAATGCTTCCACAGTTTATCTCATTCATGTCTCCCCCTAATTCTCTCCCTTTTTAAAAAAATATTTGTTTGGCTGTCCCAGGTCTGAGTTTTGATGTGTGGAACATTCGATCTTCTTTACAGCATGTAGGATCTTTAGTCACAGCATGTGAAGGCTCAGTTGCAGGACCTTTTAGTTGAGCATGTGGAATCTAGTTCCCTGACCAAGAATCAAACCCAGGCCCCCATGCATCAGGAGCTTAGAGTCTTAGCCACGGGACCACCAGGTGAGTTCCCCCTTTTTAACTTTTTAGATGAATCAAGTTGGGCTTTTGTCATTTACAAAATCCCAATTTAAATCTTTTCTTTTCACCACAGGCTTCTCCTTCCCCTGAACACGTAGGAAAGCATTTCACCAGTTACCAAACCACGTGGGTACTACCTCTTCACCATCTCATTTTCTTCACAGAACTCAGGTCCTAGGTTTCCTTAACTATATTCCCAGACTCCAGTCTCACCTCCTCTAAACATCCTCCAATTGCTGTCAAAGAACTTTCTGGAAAAAAAGTTCTTCTTTTCCATAACCCTCAGTGGCTTCCTAGGACTCAGAATAAAAACAAAGCTGCTCAAACAGACTCAACACACTACAATTTGGCATTTGCTTTCTCTTTTGCTTCATATCCTAACATATCCTTCAACCAAAGATGACCACTCACCCACAAGCTAAATATTTTCTGAACTTTCCTGCTTCTAATTTTGTCATTGTCTCTCCACTTACAAATCCTACCCATTCTTCAAATGCCACCTTCTTCAGAAAGCCTAAAGCCCCTCAGACAGCAGAAAACTGGGTTTCCTTGGCTTCTGCAGTGCTTCATACCTCTAGCAAAGCACATTTGCTATGTGCTATAGTACATTTATACATATTATTTTCCCTGTCCTCAGGGAACTTTATAGCTTAAAAAAGAAAATAATATTTTCTTTTGGACTAAAGCTTTCCAGAATGCGCCATCCCAAAATGTGCCTCTTTGGCATATGGATTATTTTCAGCTAAATGCAATTGAAAATCTGCAGATGCAGGAGACTCTTGAGAGTCCCTTGGACAGCAAGGGGATCAAACCAGTCAGTCCTAAAGGAAATCAACCCTGAATATTCATTGGAAAGACTGATGCTGAAGCTGAAGCCCCAGTACTTTGGCCAACTGATGCAGAGAGCTGACTCATTGGAAAAGACCCTTAGGCTCGGAAAGATTGAGGGCAAGAGGAGAAGGGGATGAGAGGATGAGATGGTTGGAAGGCATCACAGATTCAATGGACACGAGTTTGAGCAAGCTCTGTGAGATAGTGACGGACAGGGAAGCCAGGCATGCTGCAGTTCATGGGGTCACAAAAAGCTGGACATGACAGAATGACTGAACAACAAGATGCAGGAAAAGCCCTTTACTTCCCCCAACAGCCCAGAAATAGAGTAAAATTTTCCCCTTTTGTAACGGAAATTTAAATTTATAAAAGAAATCTCCACTTAGAAAGGGGTCATACCAGCAAGAGAGTTACTCCCTGAGACAATTCACCACCTGGGAGCCTCTTATCTGCTCCACAGGATAACCTGATGACCCATGTTTACCAGACTTTCCTCCCCTCCCCTTTCTACTACTTGCCTCCTCCATCCAGCAGCTCAAAATCCCTTTTTCTTTGTTTAGCCTAAGATGGTATATAAGCCTCAATCAGCCAGCCACTTCCTTGAGCTTTCATTTCTTTGGAAACTCACGTGCATATATACATAATGAAGTCTGGGTTTTGTTGTTGTTCTCTTATTAATCTATTTCTTATCAATTTGATTGGAGAAGTGGGCAGCCAGTGAACCTAGGGAGGGTAGAGAAAAAAGTTTTTCCTCTCTTGCATTACTCAACATAGTCTTTCTGTACTACATACAAACACACACCTGTGATGCTCTCGATATGACTTGGAGGTTTGGCTAGAAGGATTGTTTCTCCTCTCATTATTTAAAATCTTAGTTCAGTGTTGGAATCAATGCTTCTTATGGAATCTGTGAAACAATTATTATGAAATTCCAGATAATTACAGCATTTTCTATTGTACTGTTCTCATGGATGTTCTCTGCACAAGAAGTCCCAACTTAAAATAAATTCTAGAAGGAAACTGAATGTCTGAGCCTATCCTATTAAGAAAAAACAAAATTTCATCTTCTTGTCTCCTTCCTCCTTCCTTGTTTCTTTTCGTTTCTTCTTTCTTTCTAAGAGACAATCTACATGCAAGCTATGTCTCGGGTGTAATTATAGGTGCCAAACCGAAGTCAGCTCTTATTTACAAGTCCTTCGCCAAGTCAGCAGTTCATCTCCTCCTGTCTGATGTATGCAGACTGCACCCAAACCAGTCTGAGTCATGTTATTTGTTTGCCATTAAAATGGGGCACCTGATAGCATCTACTCCCTTTCTCTGGTTCAAATCATGAATGTGGCTCCTCTCACCTCGTTAAGTCACCAGCTGTTGAATATTTACAATCTGTGACAGTACAAAGCAATGGATTTTGAACTCTAAGCAGCCCATAGTAGAAGCAGGGAAGCCACAACGGAAGCAAAACCAGAGTGGATCCTGATAACAGTGAATTTTCTGTGAGTGGGAAGGAGTTATGAAAGGTGGCAGAGAAGAATGACAATAGATGACTAAAAGCAAAGAAAATTTATAAAGAAAGCAGGACATTTGCTTATGGATGGACAGGAAGGAGAGAAAGAGCACTATGCTCTACCACCACTTAGAGAAGCATCTGCACAGGGATTTTAAAAGGGCTTTCTTTCTTCAAGGTGAGAAGAAAGAAGAAAATTATTCTTAAATTATTCTCTTGAAAAGGTCGTGGTAATTTTAAGGCTGTGTGTGTGTGTGTGTGTGTGTGTGTGTGTGTGTGTGTGTGTGTGCTCAGTCGTGTCTGACTCTTTTGCGACCCCCATGGACTGTAGCCCGTCCAGGCTCCTCAGTCCATGGAATTTTCCAGGCAAGAATACTGAAATGAGTTGCCATTTCTTTCTACATTTAAGGCTATGGGATGACATATTTAAATAGTTTGACTGGAATTTGGCTAAGTCCCTATCTGCATGCAATTCTATATAAACTGAGTTTTACAGAGTCTTTGTTTCTGGGTGTTTACAGCCTGAATCTTGATCTCCATTTTTGCAGATGAGCTGTATTGAGAACATTGGTTTTCAGACTCTCTAATCCTGGTTTTTCAACCAGGCAGAGCCAATCAGCCAGCCCCATTTTTGCTGGCTTAGCACAGTTAGTAAGAACCGAAGCAAACCTGATTAACTGGACGGGGACTCCTGCGCCTGGCTTGCTGAGGAGAGTAGGCAGATGTTGCTGATACAGAGTCGAAGAATCTGTGGGTAACTGATCCAACACAGAATCTCAGAGTCAGGATATTGGAGTCAAAGTTGCATCTGGTTTGTGGTCAAAACAGCAGGAATCTGAATCTCTGTAGTGTGGACTTTGAGCAAATCACTCAATTTCTTTATGATTCAGTTTCCTGTGACCTTGAACAAAACACTATTTCTCTCAGATTTGGCTTCCTGTGAAAAATCAGAATATGAAGTTGTTGTGAGGATTAAATGAGATCAAGTATGTGAAAGTGTTGTATGGTCTGCAAAGTGTTATATAAACACAAGGCATTATGAATTTTGGGTTACGGTCTTGAAAACATTATGATTAAGCAATGGTTTCTATGAGTTTCTGAAAGCAGGTGAGTCATGCACATTATGTGTGGAGAGGATGAACCATTTACTCGCTCAACACTAATTCAAATGTTTATTAATGGCATACTAGGTGCCAAGAGTGTTTTAAGTGCTGGATATAAGCTGTGAAAAGAACAGGTAAAAATTCCTGTCCTCATGGGCAGGATGAATGATAAGCAGACTAGTGAAAACAAAGGAGGGCTGCAAAAATTCCCTAGTGTAAAATCTGGGGTTCCATTATTGTGAAGTTAATGTAGAATACTTTTCAGTTGATAATATAAAGATAATGAGACGGGGAATTCCCTGGTAGTCCAGTGGCTAAGACTTCGGGCTCCCAATGCGGGGGAGCGCGGGGGAGCATGGGGGAGGGTGGGAGGAGGGTGGGTGGGCAGAGTACAATCTCTGTCAGGGATCTAGACCCCACAAATTGTAACTAAGAGTTTGCATGCCAGGACTAAAGATCCCACATGCTGCAATTAGCCCCAGCACAGTCAAATAAATAGAAATAAATATTAGAAAAAGATAATGAAATGCAGTATCAATAGACAGAGAACTGAGAAAATCCCAATTGTCCAAACTCCTCTCACCTCCCTGCCCACAAGAACTTTAGCTGGTTAAGAACTGAGAACAAAGGCTGAGCAGAAGCTGGGAGTCAGGTGCTTTATAGCTGGCATTCAGGTAAATAGTTTAAGGGGATATGTCTTAGAGAAAAGTGACACAGGGGAGGGAAATAGGGAGGGCTGTGCTTGGTGAGAAGGGAGGATGGTCAGGATGGCTCACTGAGAAGGTAGCATCTGAGCAGAGGTCTGAAGGAGGAGAGAGAACCATCCACACACCTGGGGCATCCCATGCTCCATTGGAAGGATAATGAATGGAAGACCCTGAGAGGGGAGCAGGCCCAGTGTGCGTGAGAGACAGCAAGGTGACCAGTGAGCTTGTAGTAAGTGAATGGCGGAGGGGAAGAGCAAGTAAAAAGGCAGCATCAGAGGAATGAGGCCACATATTGGCGGCTGTGAGAGACACTGGATTTTACTTTGGGTGAGATGGTAAACCACTGAAAGATGTTGAGCAGAAGAGTAACATGATCTGAAGGTTCTGACGGGATCACCCAGGCCACCATGTAGAATACTGATTACAGGGTACAAAAGCAGAAGCAGAGAGACCAGAGGGAAACTATTGAAATAACCCCAAGGAGAGATACAGTGACTTGGACCAGAGTGGAACCAGTGGTGGTCAAAAGTGGATGAACTTGGGATACATTTTGAAGGTAAGACCAATAGGATTTTCTGACAGATTGGATGTGGGCATAAGAGAAAAGCAAACATGCAGAATGACTCTAAAGGTTTTAGCCTGAATAACCGGCAGGGCCAACTGGCTTTTTCTGCCATGAGAGTGAGTAGGGGTGAGTGGGGTTGGTTTAAGAAGTCAAGGATCATTTTTCTATTTCTCTTCTGATTCTGTTAAGTGTGGGAGTTCAAATTTAATGAGCAAAGTGAAAATCCCTCAGTCATGTCCAACTCTTTGTGACCCCATGGACTGTAGTTTGCCAGGCTCCTCTGCCCATGGAATTCTGCAAGCAAGAATACTGGAGTGGGTAGCTGTTCTCTTCTCCAGGGGATCTTCCCAACCCAGGGATCAACCCAGCTCTCCAGCATTGCAAGCAGATTTTTTACCATCTGAGCCACTAGGGAATCCCAAGAATACTGGAGTGGATGGCCTATCCCTTCTCCAGGGGATCTTCCTGACCCAGGAATCAAACCAGGGTCTCCTGTATTATAGGTGGGTTCTTTGCCAGCTGAGCTACCAGGGAAGCCCTGGTAAATGAGTAAAGGTGGAGAAAGAAAATAGCCAGTTAAATCAAAATGGCATTCTAAGAGTAATTTGAAGCTATACCAGACCACCTGACCTGCCTATTGAGAAATCTATATGCAGATCAGAAAGCAACAGTTAGAACTGGACGTGGAACAACAGACTGGTTCCAAATAGGAAAAGGAGTACCTCAAGGCTGTATATTGTCACCCTGCTTATTTAACTTATATGCAGAGTACATCATGAGAAACGCTGGACTGGAAGAAGCACAAGCTGGAATCAAGATTGCCAGGAGAAATATCAATAACCTCAGATATGCAGATGACACCACCCTTACGGCAGAAAGTGAAGAAGAACTAAAGAGCCTCTTGATGAAAGTGAAAGAGGAGAGTGAAAAAGTTGACTTAAAGCTCAACATTCAGAAAACTAAGATCATGGCATCTGGTCCCATCACTTCATGGCAAATAGATGGGGAAACAGTGGAAACAGTGTCATACTTTATTTTGGGGGGCTCCAAAATCACTGCAGATGGTGATTGGAGCCATGAAATTAAAAGACGCTTACTCCTTGGAAGGAAAGTTATGTCCAACCTAGACAGCATATTAAAAAGCAGAGACATTACTTTACCAACAAAGGTCTGTCTAGTCAAGGCTATAGTTTTTCCAGTGGCCATGTATCGATGTGAGAGTTGGACTGTGAAGAAAGCTGAGTGCTGAAAACCTGATGCTTTTGAACTGTGGTGTTGGAGAGGACTCTTGAGAGTTCCTTGGACTGCAAGGAGATCCAGCCAGTCCATCCTAAAGGAGATCAGTCCTGGGTGTTCATTGGAAGGACTGATGCTGAAGCTGAAACTCCAAAACTTTGGCCACCTCATGGGAAAAGTTGACTCATTGGAAAAGACCCTGATGCTGGGAGGGATTGGGGGCAGGAGGAGAAGGGGCCGACAGAGGATGAGATGTCTGGATAGCATCACCGACTCGATGGGCATGAGTTTGAGTAAACTCCAGGAGTTGGTGATGGACAGGGAGGCCTGGCGTGCTGCGATTCATGGGGTCGCAAAGAGTTAGACACGACTGAGCGACTGAACTGAACTAATAAGTGCAAAAACAGAAGGGTAGGGGATAGGTCTACCTAGCAAGCTTGCTAGAAGCAGGCGAAGGGAGATAACTGGGCTGAGGCGTTGGGAGGAGCCAGGGAGTCAGGACAACACGACAAAGACTTGCATCTTGCTGTCCTAAGTGTCCGTTACTGGGGCACAGCAGGGAGTGTCAGGTGAAAACTGATGGTGGACAACAACATCTCATGAAGTCATAGGATGTGTGAGTGAAGAGCAAGCAAGAATTTCAGCAAAGACAATCCAGTGGTCTTGGGATGAGGGAGGAATTGACGGCATACCTTGAGGAAAGGGTTCAAATGAGAGCATGTCATCCATGTGGCATGAAAACCAATATATTTTTTAGGGGCTCTTCCTTTTGGCTTGCTGCCCCATCCAATCTATTTTTTGAGTTCTGTAGGTTCTACTTCCAACGTGTTTCCTGGATCTGTCCACTTTTACTGATTTCCACTGCTAATACTCTAGTCTAGGTGACTAAAATCTCTTCCCATTAATATCAAAACAGCCTCCTAAATGTTTCTCCATATTTATCCTTGTCTCTTTGTAATCTATTTCCCACATAGATGTAGGAGGGAGCTTATTAAAATGTCAATAAGCTCTTGATAGTTTCCTTAAAATTCTTTACTGACTCCCTGTTGCCCTTAGAATAAATAATAGTGATAAAGATATCACATCTATGATACTGGCCCGCCACTAACAGCATTACATGTAGAAATTTGCTTAATATTCAACCCTATGAGGCAGGTACTATTTTTATAATTTATATGTATCAAATGAGGAAGCTGAGGCACTGAAAGGTAATTTTTTCAAAAGGCCTGCGCTAACCTGTTTTCCCAGAAAGCAGAGACTGAAGTAAATGCATATGTCCCACAACTTAACTAGAGAGTGCACCCTCAGGAAGCAGCAGTGAAGTTGGTTCGAGGAACAGCCGATAGGAAGTGATGGGGCCACTGCGGGGTATCCAGTCCTACTGATGACTTGATCATGCCTGAACAACTCCGAAAGCCATGTGAGGGCATCCCTGGTGGTCCAGTGGCTAAGGATCTGCCTGCCAATGCAGGGAACATGGGTTCAATCCCTGGTCCAGGAAGATTCCACAAGCCAAGGAGCAATTAAGCCCATGCGCTGCACCTACTACAAGCTACAACTAACTACTGCAGCCCGTGCACATTGGAGCTGGAGCTCCGCAACAAAGTATAGCCCCCACTTGCTGCAGCTAGCGAAAGCCTGGGCACAGCAATGAAGACCCAAGGTAGCCAAAATAAAATAAAACAAAAAACATAGTTATTTGGCATAAGTTAAGGCAAAGTGATTATCACAATAAATTTAGTTAAAATCCATTACCACACATAGTTAGAATTTTTTTTTCCTGTGATAAGAATTTTTTTTAATAAGAATTTTTAAGATTATTCTTTTAGGAAGCTTCAAATATGCAACAGTATTGTTAACTATAGTCCCCCCTGCTGTACATTACATCCTCAGGACTTATTTATCTTAACTCTAAGCTTTTACCTTTTAACTGAAACCATGTAACTCAGATTGGGACGTGAACTCAAACACTGGAACTTGAAACCAGCCAAAACCCACATTGGGACTTCAACCCAAGGTCTTTTAACTGAGATCACACCTGGTGTCGGGACTTAGTGAAGCTCAGGTTCTTGATATCTCATGGCAGAAAGAATTCAGTGAGAGACACAGTGACAGATGAGGAGTGGAGAAACACATCCCACAGAGAGTGTGGGCCATCTCAGAAGCTGAGAGTGGCACGAGGATATGGGGCTGTCAGTTTTTATAGGGATGGGTAATTTCATAGGCTAATGAGTAGGAGGGGTATTTCAGCTATTTTGGGGAAGGGGTGGGGATTTTCAGGTTTGGGGCCATCACCCACTTTTTGGTGGTTGGCCTTGGAACTGTCATGGCACCTACTGGGTGTGTTATTTAGCTTGCTGGTGTATTCCAGTGAGCACATAGGTCTAGTGGAAGTTGACTTGTCCACAATCTTGAACCTAGTTGGTTCTTACCAGTTTATGTCATGTTATGTCATTCTTTTCAATGTTGTGCTTGTCCCCTTCCCAAGCTTTCATAACCACCTGCACCCATTTTACCAACCCTTCTCACCTCCGACCTCTGGCAACCGCCAAAGTCTTCTGTTAATTTATGAGACCTTTTAAATATTTTTTAAAAATTTTTTAAGCTTTCATTTAAGTAAAATCATACAATATTTTAGTTGGCTAAAAGCTAAAAAGTCTTAGTTCAGTAGGCAACCTAACTTGTTCTACCTATCAGAAACACAATTTGGATCCAAATATTTTAGATAAACCAGTATGTTCTATATTATTTGTATCTAACTCACATATAAAATTTTTTAATGAATGCTATAAAATTCATTTGTGCTATAAGATTCATTCGTTCATCATATTATTCACTATAATGCTATTTGTGTCTGAATGTTTATGTCTACATATGTATATTTTGTGTATGTGATATTTTTCTACTTATGGATGGTATTGCCAAAATTCATAAAAGAACTCTGCTTTAGTTGGTTTAAAAAGGAACACTTAAATAAGTTAAGTATTCCTAAAACTGTCAGAAAAAGAGGAATTAACCCAAATTGGTTGAATTTTTTTTTTCAAGTCCATTTGATCTCAGATAATGTATGGTAATAGGACTAGTTTAATATTGCAGGTTAAAGAAAAAAAAAGTTTTGTCCTAAAAGTTGTTGTCATTAAATATCATGCAGACATACAATTTTATTATACTTGGGTTTTTGAGTCCAATGAGAGTATGTTATCTCTACTAGCTGTTTAAAATTATAAATTTATTCTAAGGCATATGTTAAATACTTAGTTTCTTTACTCCCATGACTTTTAATCTTTTCCTAACACACATGTTATAAAATTTGATAATAAGAAAACAACCTTAGATGAAATTTTCATGAACAATTCAAACATAATTGTTAGCAATATGTGTGTTAAATGGGAGTGAATAACAAAGCTTTTACATGAGCCTTTCTGCTTAAGAATATTTTCCAAAATCTTTAGGGTATCTTAAAACTTTGAAGTTATACTCAGTTAAGTTAAATGATGTTCTTTGATTATCTAAAATCATTTCCAAATAAGATAAAATACCAAACCTTAATTTGCTAAACATTTAGTTTAATTTTATTTACTTTGGCCTCATTATAGACCAACTTAAGATATTTGGGTCTGTCAAAAAATGTATTATTTTATCATATTGAAAAACTTTACTATGAAGAAACAGATGCCTCTAAAAATTATAAAATTGCTATATGCATAAATTTTCTAATTTAACACAGAATGTTAATATATACATACATATATAAAACATGTGTGTGTTCATATGGTTCACAATTGCTTATTTCCTTGCTTTCCCTGGAAATTAAGGTTACCAAGGGTTAAGAATTCTAATCAACATATGTAAATTAGCTATTAAGAATAATAAAAATGAAGGGAAAACTCCTGTGTGCAAGCAAAAATAAAGCAGGATGTGAGACATGAAGGATGCTTTTTTAAGAAAAAGGAGAGTAATTGTATCCTAAAGTATTAGTTTAAGGTTATTTAAAAGTTGTTTCAGATGAGAAAGCTGAAAATAAAGGGCAAAAACCTAGACAGATACATTAGTTGTTCGGTCATGTCGAACTTTATGACCCCGTGAACTGTAGCCTGCCAGGCTCCTCTGTCCATGGAATTCTCCAAGCAAGAATACTGGAGTGGGTTGCCATTCCCTTCTCCAGGGGATCTTCCTGACCTTAGAATTGAACCCAGAACTCCACATTTCAGGCAGATTCTTTACCATTTATAGGAGGTTTAAAAGGAAAGAGAAAGAGGTCTTTTCTCACGTGGTCAAGCTGGCCAAAAGTATTCATCATAAGGTTTTAAAATGAATTTTGATATCAATAGTGTACTGATACAGAACTGGAGTTTGATTACTGGTCTGTTCTTAATATGATATTGTAACAAATTTTTCTTTATCTGTTGAGTGGTTCAGTGGTAAAAAAATCCACCTACTGATGCAGGAGACCAAGAAAAAGCCATGAAGCTCTCATGCTCCATCATTTCACCTCGCTTGGCAGCTCCCAGCCCCACTGACGGTTTGCTGTCATCTCCAGAGCCATTGTTCAGCCTGGGTCCCTTCCAAACTAACGAGGAAAGTGAGTGACATGAATATGCAAGAGGTGGCCATAGACTGTGGCCAGAAACACAGGACTAGGAATGACACAGGAACCTTCAACTCGCCTTTCGCTTTTTCTTTACAGTATTGTTTCATTTGGGCTTCTCTGGTGGCTCAGCGGTTAAGAATCCGGTGGCCAATGCAGGAGAAGTGGGTTCAATCCCTAGGTCAGGAAGATCCCCTGGAAAGGAAAACGGCAGCCCACTCTGAATTTCCCATTCTTGCCTGGGAGAAATCCCATGGACAGAGGAGCCTGGAGGGCTCCAGTTCATGGGATCGCGTAAGAGTCAGACACCTCTTCATAACTAAACAACAATAATCTGCCTAGGAAACAAAGATTCTGTATCTGATCAAAATAATTTCATCTGCTTTGTATTGTCTATATTATGTTTTTGATTACTTAAGAATACAGACTTCTAAATATTGGACATTCTAAGTTGTGTCTTTTTTTTTTTTTTAACATTCATGTGACCTGTATTTGCCTTTGAATCTTTCATTGTCACTTTGGTTATCTTTTATTTTTAATATTATTTATCTCTTTGGCTACACCAGGTGTTAGTTGTGACACTCAGGGTCTTTAGTTGCAGGATCTTTTTTTTTTTCTTTTTCAGTTGAGGCATGCGGGATCTAGTTCCCTGACCAGGGATCCAACGCAGGCCCCCTGCATTGGAAGTGCAGAGTCTTAGCCACTTAGGTCCAGTGGCCCAGGGGTTGGGGACCTCTGCTATAATGAACTTTCATCAGATTTTTAACCATGGCCATTTGAAAGTTTGTCATTCACACACAAATAATGTCTTACATGTCTTCGTTCTGGAAGTGGTGGCAGTCAGCGACAGGTGAAATTGCTTTACCTCAGGAAAATTCTCAGAAAAGAGCCTGGTGAGTATTCCGGAGAGGAGGCTTCTGACAACATAAAAATCATGATACTGGGCTGGGTAAACAAAAATTCAAAAAACTCTAATGGAGCCTTATGGTCAGGCCAGCAAGGATGGCTGTTCTCTTGCTCTCTGTACATCCCCTGCTCCACCAATATCTGCTTCACCTACACTCTGCACATAACTGACCTTAGTACGTACTTGCCCCAGGCCCCAGCTAATGATTGTTCTTATCAAAGGGGTGGGGAGGGGGCTTGCCCATTTGCTGGTTTCCCTGGTAACTAATAAGCCAACCTGACATCAGTTCAGTTCAGTTCAGTCGCTCAGTCATGTCTGACTCTTTGCGACCCCATGAATCACAGCACGCCAGGCCTCCCTGTCCATAATCAACTCCCAGAGTCCACCCAAACCCATGTCCATTGAGTCAGTGATGCCATCCAGCCATCTTATCCTCTGTTGTCCCCTTCTCCTCCTGCCCCCAATTCCTCCCAGCATCAGGGTCTTCTCCAATGAGTCAACTCTTCGCATGAGGTGGACAAAGTATTGGAGTTTCAGCTTCAGTCTCCAGTTTCAGTCCATCCAATGAACACCCAGGACTGATCTCCTTTAGGATGGACTGGTTGGATCTCCTCGCAATCCAAGGGACTCTCAAGAGTCTTCTCCAACACCACAGTTCAAAAGCATTAATTTTTCGGTGCTCAGCTTTCTTCACAGTCCAACTCTCACATCCATACATGACCATTGGAAAAACCATAGCCTTGACTAGACGGACCTTTGTTGACAAAGTAATGTCCCTGCTTTTTAATATGCTGTCTAGGTTTGTCATAACTTTCCTTCCAAGGAGTAAGCGTCTTTTAATTTCATGGCTGCAGTCACCATACGCAGTGATTTTGGAGCCCAAAAAAATTAAGTTTGACACTGTTTCCACTGTCTCCCCATCTATTTCCCATGAGGTGATGGGACCAGATGCCATGATCTTAGTTTTCTGCATGTTGAGCTTTAAGTCAACTTTTTCAGTCTCCTCTTTCACTTTCATCAAGAGGTTTTTTAGTTCCACTTCACTTTCTGCCATAACGTGGTGTCATCTGCATATCTGAGGTTATTGATATTTCTCCCGGCAATCTTGCTTCCAGTTTGTGCTTCCTCCAGCCCAGCGTTTCTCATGATGTACTCTGGATATAAGTTAAATAAGCAGGATGACAATATACAGCCTTGACATACTCCTTTTTCTATTTGGAAACAGTCTGTTGTTCCATGTCCAGTTCTAACTGTTGCTTCCTGACCTGCATATAGGTTTCTCAAGAGGCAGGTCAGGTGGTCTGGTATTCCCATCTCATTCAGAATTTTCCACAGTTTATTGTGATCCACACAGTCAAAGGCTTCGGCATGTCAATAAAGCAGAAATAGATGTTTTTCTGGAACTCTCTTGCTTTTTCAATGATCCAGCCGATGTTGGCAATTTGATCTCTGGTTCCTCTGCCTTTCCTACAGTTCCTCCTATATATGGCAATCTCTCCTTTCCCTGCCAGGAGCAAAGACCTCCACAATGTCCTGCCTGTCATCCGCCACACATGGTGGGATGTTGCTCCAGGACCTTGCTTCAGGCACGTAACTTTCCACCATCCATTAAATCATTGATGTCTCTGTCACTGACACTGGTCTCTTTCTTCAGTCTTAAACCTGGGCAAGTACAGGCCTTGTAGGCCTGTGAGTTGCAGCCCAACAGAGAATCTGATGACTTTATAAAATCGCTAACCCCAAATCAGGCAAAGCAAGAGAAATTTCCTGGGGCTGAATGAACTGATAAGGATAATTATAATTTTTCCAGCCTTTTTGTTTGAAACATCACTGGTTCTTTAATGTTTCAGTATTCAAATTTAAGGAACCACTTTTCTTTTTTAAGCTATCTTTAACTCATAGAAATATGTCAAAGTATGCTTTGTGAATAAAGATAAAATATTTACTTTTTTCTTTCTACCAGATCCCGCATGAATTTGGAAGCTCTTATTAAATATTCTCATTTTCATGATAATATAATTATTTGTTCAATGAAAATATATGTTCAATAAGAATCTGATGTTCTGGGAAAGTATCTGGCAGTCCAGTGTTTAGGACTCCACAGCAGGGGCCACAGGTTTCATCCCTGACTGATCCCTGATCAGAGAACTGAGATACCAGGCAGCCAAAAAAAAAAACAAAAAATCTGTTGTGTTTATTAACGGGACACAGTTTGAAACATTGGTTATATTACCAAGGCTTTCATTGGAATGGTGAATTTGAGAATGATGTGTATAAATTCAGATATGACCAGAAAGCTTCAAGAACTAAGGTTCACTGCAGGGTATCCATGCTTACAATGACCTCTTAGAATACCCACCTGGCTTCTAGGCTTCCCGGTCTTACAGGTAAGTGAGAAAGATTACTTCCTAATGGACACAGGAGCCTTAAAATACCTGAGAAAGGAGGAATGCACCAAATGTATAGGTACTGAAGACGAAGACTGATGATAAATTCTTGGCTTCACATCCTACCCTCACAAGGCATTTAAAAATCTAATCTGAGTTCCCTTACTTAAAGTTCCAGCAAATCATACTTAAGAGAGCCTAAATCAGTTCAGTTCAGTCGCTCAGTCGTGTCCAGCTGTTTACAACCCCATGGACTACAACACGCCAGGCCTCCCTGTCCATTGCCAAACTCCTGGAGTTTACTCCAACTCATGTCCATCTGGTCGGTGATGCCTTCCAACCACATCATCCTCTGTCGTCACCTTCTCCTCCTGCCTTCAATCTTTCCAGGCATCAGGGTCTTTTCCAATGAGTCAGTTCTTCACATCAGGTGGCCAAAGTATTGGAGTTTCAGCTTCAACATCAGTCCTTCCAGTGAACACCCAGGACTGATCTCCTTTAGGATGGACTGGTTGGCTCTCCCTGCAGTGTAAGGGACTCTCAAGAGTCTTCTCCAACACCACAGTTCAAAAGCATCAGTTCTTTGGCGCTCAGCTTTCTTATAGTCCAACTCTCACCTCCATACATGGCTACTGGAAAAACCATAGCTTTGACTAGATGGACCTTTGTTGGCAAAGTAATGTCTGCTTTTTAATATGCTGTCTAGGTTGATCATCTTTTCTTCCAAGGAGCAAGTGTCTTTTAATTTCATGGCTGCAATCACCATCTGCAGTGATTTTGGAGCCCAGAAAAATTAAGTTTGTCACTGTTTCCATTGTTTCTCCATCTATTTGCCATGAAGTGATGGGACCAAATGCCATTATCTCAGTTTTCTGACTGTTGAGCTTTAAGCCAACTTTTTCACTCTCCTCTTTCACTTCCAAAAGAGGCTCTTTAGTTCTTCTTCCCTTTCTGCCATAAGGGTGGTGTCATCTGCATATCTGAGATTATTGATATTTCTCCCGGCAATCTTGATTCCAGCTTGTGCTTCGTCCAGCCCGGCATTTCCCATGATGTACTCTGCATATAAGTTAAATAAGCAGGGTGACAATATACAGCCTTGACATACTCCTTTCCCAATTTGGAACCAGTCTGTTGTTCCATGTCCAGTTCTAACTGTTGCTTCCTGACCTGCATACAGATTTCTCAGGAGGCAGGTAAGGTGGTCTGGTATTCCCACCTCTTGAAGAATTTTCCAGTTTGTGGTGATCCACACAGTCAAAGGCTTTGGCATAGTCCATAAAGCAGAAATAGATGTTTCTCTGGAACTCTCTTGCTTTTTTGATGATCCAGCAGATGTTGGCAATTTGATCTCTGGTTCCTCTGCCTTTTCTAAGTCCAGCTTGAACATCTGAAAGCTCACGGTTCACATACTGTTGAAGCCTAACTTGGAGAATTTTGAGCATTATTTTGCTAGCGTGTGAGATGAATGCAATTGTGCAGTAGTTTGAGCATTCTTTGGCATTGCCTTTCTTTGGGATTGGCATGAAAACTGACCTTTACCAGTCCTGTGGCCACTGCTGAGTTTTCCCAATTTGTTGGCATAATGCGTGCAGCACTTTCACAGCATCATCTTTCAGGATTTGAAACAGCTCAACTGGAATTCCATCACCTCCACTAGCTTTGTTTGTAGCGATGCTTCTTAAGGCCCTCTTGACTTTGCATTCCAGGATGTCTGGCTCTAGGTGAATGGCACACCATCGTGATTATCTCAGTTGTGAAGATTTTTTTAATATAGTTTTTCTGTATATTCTTGCCACCTCTTCTTGATATCTTTCACTTCTATTAGCTCAAAAAAAAATTCATATGCCAAAGAGGTGTGTTTGGGGGCAGCATATTCTGCCAACCTTCAATCTGCCTTTTGAATACTTCCCCCCAAGATAAAAGGGGTTTCCCAGGTGCTCAGTGGTAAAGAGTCCACTTGCAATACAGAAGATGCACGTTCAAGCCCTGAGTCGGGAAGATTCCCCTGGAGAAGGAAATGGCAACCCACTCTAGTATTCTTACTTGGAAAATTCCATGGACAGAGGAGCATGGCAGGCTACAGTCCATGGTGTCGCAAAGAGTCAGACATGACTGAGCGACTGAGCACACCCAGTAAAACGCATTTCTATTAAAACAAAACAAACAAAAACTCAGAGTTTCATGGGTAGCACAAATTATAAACCCAGTTTTGAGGACTAGAAAAGAAGTAAAAATTATATCTAGATGTTGGGCTCAAAGCATGGTTAGATGATGGAGAGAGGATGACTGTCACAGCCTTACTTCCAATTTCCTGGTTTACAGTCTGAATGTCTTTGGTGATGGCATGTGCATCAGTGTCGCAGTTATGGTTATTGTTTTCACAGCAAAGCATGAAAGGGTCTGACATTAGCTTGTAGAGCCCTCTTGTCATTGTTGCTCAGTCACTAAGTTGTGTCCCACTCTTTGTGACACCATGAGCTGCAGGACACCAGGTTTCCCTATCCTTCACTGTCTTGGGGAGTTTGCTCAAACCCATGTCCATTGAGTCAGTGATACAATCCAACCATCTCATCCTGTGTTGCCCTCTTCTTCTCCTGCTCTCAATCTTTCCCATCATCATTGTCTTTTCCTGTTAGTTGGCTCTTTGCATCAGGTGGCCAAAGTGTTGGGGCTTCAGATTCAGCATCAGTTCTTCCAATGAAAATTCAGGACCGGTTTCCTTTAGGATCGACTGCTTTGATTTTCTTGCTCTCCAAGGGACTCTCAAGAGTTCTCCAGCAACACAAGGCATCACTTCTTTGGTGCTCAGCCTTCTTTATGGTCCAACTCTCACATCCTTACATGACTACTGGAAAAACCATAGCTTTGACTAGACAGACCTTTATTGGCAAAATGATGTCTTTATTTTTTATAACTCTGTCTAGGTTTTTAACATGCTGTCTAGGTTTGTCACAGCTTTCCTTCCAAGGAGTAGGTGTCTTTTAATTTTGTGGCTGGAGTCACTATCCGCAGTGATTTTGGAGCCCAAGAAAATAACATCTTCCATTGTTTCCCCTTTTCTCCCATTTATTTGCCATGAAATGACGGGATTGGCCGCCAATATCTTAGTTTTTTCAATGTTGAATTTTAAGCCAGCTTTTTCACTATCCTCTTTCACCTTCATCAAAAGGCTCTAGTTCCTCTTCGCTTTCTGCCACTGAAGTGGTATCGTCTGCATATCTGAGGTTGCTGGTATTTCTCTTGGCAATCTGGATTCCAGCTTGTGATTCACCCAACCTGGCATTTCTCATGATGTATTCTGTGTGTAAGTTAAATAAGCAAGGTTACAATATATAGTCTTGACGTACTCCTTTCTCAGTTATGAACCAATCCGTTGTTCTATGTCCGGTTCTAACTGTTGCTTCTTGACCTGCATACAGGTTTTTCAGGAGGCAGGTAAGGAGGTCTGCTTTTAGATAGTTCTAATGAAGATCCGGATAGTCAGGTTTTCATTCTAAGTGATGAGAAATAAGAAAGGTGAGAGATAAACTAGAGATCTTAATTGCTGACAAAATGTAGAAAATAGCAGGAGCCTGTTTACGAAGAGGTGAAAAAAAGCATGAAGTGAGAAAACATGGTTAGAATCCAACCACCCATAAGGATGTGCTCTATTTTTCATTGTAAAAGAATATCTTTCTCTAGAATTGAAACAGTGTAACGCAGATTGGGACTTGAACCCAAGATCTTTCAACTGAGATCACATACCTGGTCTCAGGACTCAGTGTTCAGGTTCTTGATGTCTTATCACAGAGAGAATTCAGTGAGAGAGAAAGTGACAGGTAAGAAGTGGATTTATTTATGATATGGTTGGATGGCATCACCGACTGGATGGTCGTGAGTTTGAGTAAACTCTGGGAGTTGGTGATGGACAGGGAGACCTGTCATGCTGCAGTCCATGGGGTCACAAAGAGTCGGACATGACTGAGGGACTGAACTGAACTGAAAGGCAATTGAGAGCCAAAAGTTGCAGAAAAAGCTCTTTACTTCCCCCTAACTTCCTAAAAATAGAGCTATAAAGTCCCTTTTTCTGCTGGACTTATACAGTTAAAAAGGAAATTTCCACTTGTAAAAGTCTCTCATGAGAGAAATAGCTGCACCCAGAGACAAGTCTTATCACCTGAGAGACTTATTTGCATAAGGAATCAACCCTTAGTTATCTATGGTTCCTCCCTTCTCCTTTCCACAACCTGCCTCCTCCACCCAGAAGCCGCAGCTCTTTTGTTTAGCTTGAAACTGTTAGTCTCATAGTGTTGATTTCACAACCCCATGGACTGTAGCCCACCAGGCTACTCTGTCCATGAATTCTCCAGGCAAGAATACTAGAGTGGGTAGCCACTCCCTTCTGCAGGGGATCTTCCCAACCCAGGGATTGAACCGGGTCTCCTGCACTGCAGGCAGATTCTTTACTGTCTGAGCCACGAGGGAAGCCCTAAGATGGTATATAAACCTCAATCTGACTGCCTCCTTGAGTTTTCATTTCCTTGTAAATCTCTGTGTCTATGTGCATGTGTGCATGCTAAGTCACTTCAGTTGTGTCGGACTCTGTTCAACCCTCTGGACTGCAGCCTGCCAGGGTTCTCAGTCCATGGGATTCTCCAGGCAAGAATGCTGGAGTGGATAGCCACTCCCTTCTTCAGGGGATCTTCCTGACCCAGAGATCAAACCTGCATTGGCAGGTGGATTCTTTACCTCTACAGCCACCTGGGAAGTCACTATGTGTCTATGTACATAAGCAAATCTGGTTTGGGGTTTTTTTTTTTTTCTCTCTCTCTCTTTCTAAAGTTGTTCTTATTAGTTTAATGGCGGGGGGGGGGGGGGCAGCCAGTTAACATAGGAAGGTAGAGGAAAAAAATGGGTTTTCCTTCCCTTTCTAGGCAAAGCCCCTGGGGATGACTGAGACCAGAGAATCTGAAGGTAGCTCACAAGAACTGGCTGATGAATATAGATAGTAAGTAATAAATCTGGGATTGAGGCTCTGGCTGCCTGGCCTCAAAGTCCATCCATTTCGTTGAACTTGAAATAATTTATTAAATTCTTTGGAGAACTTCCCTGGAAGTCCAGTGGTTAAAACTCTGTGTTTCCATCGAAAGGGGCACTGGTGTGATCCCTGGTCAGGGAACTAAGATCCCACATGCCAAGTGGTGTGGCCCAAACAAACTCTTTGGTAACTTGCTTTTTGTCAGTCTCTTCAGGAAGCCTGGGCTTCTCTGGTGACTCAGATGGTCAAGAATCTGCCTGCAATACAGGAGACCCAGGTTCAATCCCTGGGTTGGGAGGAGTCCCCTGGAGACGGAATGGCAACCCACTTGAGTTTCCTTGCCTGGGAAACTCTGCAGACAGATGAGCCTGGCAGGCTACAGTCCATGGGGGTGTTGGTAGCAAAGAGTTTGACACAACTGAGTAACTAACACTTTCAAATGTAACTTAGTACAAGTCAGCTATTGGAACCGATATTGCCTGAGAGCCTGCTATGTATCAGGCTCTAAGCTATACACAATGCCTGTTAGTCCTTGTAACAATGTCGTTGAGAAATCAGGAAGCCTCTTGGGCCTCCAAGATGGCGCTAGCGGTAAAGAACCCGCCTCCCCATGCTGGAGACCAAGAGGTGTGGTTTCAATCCCCGAATCGGGAAGATCTCCTGAAGGAACAAATGGCAACCCACTCCAGTATTCTTGCCGGACAAATCCACAGACAGAGGAGCCTGTGGGCTGCAGTCCACAGGGTCACAGAGAGTCGGACATGACTGAGCAACTGAGCACGCATGCAGTCAATACTCCAGAAAGCCTCTTGAGGAAAAGACAGTGTCTATCTTATTTGCCATTATATCCTCAACAAGGAACTCAGTGCCTGACCCAAGGAGATGCCCAATAAATATTGTAGCATGAATGAATTAAAAAGGGTTCCTACATGAGAAATGGATTTTAATGGGCTATTGTCCATGTCATTATTCAAAATAAAAACACTATCGAGTTACTAAATGGACAAATGAGAAGTACTGGCAAGTGAAGGTAATAGACAGGAAGGCATAAAGCTTGCTCAAGTTGTTTTCCAACTCTAGGAGATTTGAACTATGGAGGACATCATTCAGGAAACAGGAAGGAAGAAAAATCAGGAATTCCTTAGGAAGTTCCAGAAAGGAAATATAAAGAAACTGGCACATTGTATGACATACAGTAAGTTAGATAAAGATGGTTTTTGAAACTGTGAACTTACAAATGGGTTACAGATGTCCAAAAGTCCTGTATAGCATCACACAAAAACGTGCTTCTTTACATCCACATGCAAATTTCTAGACAATGACTTGTCTCACATTTAGGAAGAAATCCATAACCTCCACATGGTTAGGAAACACTGATGGATTACAGCAACTATAGATTATCTAGATGACATTCTCAGTTTGCAAATAAAGAAATCAACTCCCCCAAATGTTGTGGGACCTGCTGAACAGGCAAACAATAAACTAGGTAACAAAAAGAACCAGAAGTCGGGTCTCTCAATTCCCAAACTTGTATTCTTTGCTGTGCCTCAACACCTCCCTGAAATTAAGTCAAATACTGTGCAAAGAAAAAAAAAAAAAGCTTAATTTCTTGGAAAAACGAAGAAGAAATCCAAAAAGATTAATTACAAAGGTAAAAAGCAACAGAACCATTAGGCTGAAGGAACCCCGAGGTGCACCTAGTATTTCCCCAATTTCAGGAGAAACACCTCTAAATATTCCTGAATGTTTGTTTTTCAAGGTGGTTAAGGACTGTGAAAGAAAGAAAAGTTAAGTTGCTCAGACAAGTCCGACTCTTTTCGACCCCAGGGACTGTAGCCTACCAGGCTCCTTTGTCTGTGGGATTTTCCAGGCAAGAGTGCTGGAATGGGTTGCCATTTCCTCCTCCAAGGACTGTGAAAAAAAAGACCAAAAAAATCATTCAGTCATTCATCTGAGAAACAAAAAGAACTAAGTTATCTTTATTCAAAACATAAGTATGAACGAATGTATATCAAAGTTATCCACACACACACAAATTTTAAGACTAATAAAAGCATAAGGTGACAATCTGTCAAAGTCTAAGGCTTATCTATGACACGAAGTATAAGAGCCACACAATGTACTCATAAATACTAAGATAGCAAAGCATTATAGACATCTGATCATCTTTCACAATGTGATCTCAAAGATAAAGTAAGTAAATGAAATCCCCCCCCCGCCCCCCCCCCCCAACCCCCAGTCCTCATGTTCAGCAATTAATCAACTTTGGCTCAGAAAATATCAGGCTATTTGAAGACCTAAATTCAAATCTTGCGTTTGCCACTAATTCTCGAACTTGGACAAGTCAACTTCTCTGGTTTTCAATTTTTTGATCTTCAGAGAGGAAAATTTTTCAAACCTTTTTTTTTTTTTTTTTTTTTTAACGTAAAAAAGGTTTTATTTGCAGGAGAGCCGGACTCGAATCAAACAAGCCAACCCCCATGTGGTCATGTGACTCCCCCTCTTCCTCTGCTGCAGCTGGGGCGGAGACTTCCAGGGCTCCGCCCGCGGGCACGCTGGCCAGCTTGGCGATACCCTAGACCATGACGTCCTCAGTGTTCTTTCCGTTCAGCTCACTGATGACCTTGTTGAGCCGGTCGTCATCTGTCTGGATGCACACGCTGTCCAGGATCTTTTCCATGTCCTTGAAGCTGGGGGAGGAATTGCCCCCGCGGGCTGCAAGCAGGTAGGAGGTCACGTAGCTCAGAGAAGCCTTGCACGTGAGACCTCTGCAGAGTTAGGGACGGAAAGCCCAAGCTGTTTTCGATTTTTTAAAATTTAACCTTTTTGGTTACCACTCATAGTAAGTTATGTTTCATACTCTCTGCATGAATAAACGTATATGATTATAACTGAAACAAACTTTCCTGAAAGAGTATCGACCCTATTCAAGGCACCCTGGGCTTTTCTATTCTATTAGACTAGGTCCCCGTTTCTTTTTTTAAAAATGCAAGTCATGACCCATAAAATTGATTTCATGACCTACACGTGGGTCACGGCCTACAGTTTAAAAAACATTATGAAAAACATGAAAGTCACTAGAAGCTTTTTTATTCTACTAATAAACTCTCTGCGAGAACCACAGGACAACAGTAAAATCAATTTACTTGAATTTCTGTTTTCCCTCCCCACCCCCATGTTGAAGGCGATGATGGGTTGTGATGAAGAATTACTGGTGGGTAAGGGAAAGGAGGAGATCTGAGCATCCATGAAAGGAAATTCTGCCCATAAATAATGTAACACTGACCCTAGAGAAAAAGACAGAAGACACTTACAACTAAATCTGAAAAGTTTTCACTGATATTTGTAAAGACTTCCCATGATCTGTTTTCAGAGCTTCTTACGAGAATGTTTAAGAGAAGGAAGAGGCTGAGGGAATAGGAAGGAGAGAGAAGAAGAAAAGAAGGAACGGAGAAAACTGGGTAAATGCTCTGTGTTGGTGGATGTCCTAACCCCTCTGACCTTCATAGGCGCTAGGCTCAGCTCTCATGAGAAACACCCTCTGTATGTGTGAATGAGGATCTTCTGAGTCATGTCAGTGGCCCCCACTGCTACAGCACTCCTTTTAAATCATTAATACAAATCTGATCATTATATTTCTGCTTAAAGTTCTTCAGAATAACCTACACCCTTCAGCATGGCACACAAGTCATTCATAATCTGATCCCATCTGATCACACATCACCCCTACCCACTTCCCATCATCCCCGCCCCCTCCTCCCCCAACATCATCAGTTACATCAAGTCTCTGGAGTTCCCCAAGGTCCCTTATCATGCCTCTAATTGCTTTTTTCAACTCTTTTCTCTTTCTGGAATGCTCGTAAGAGCTTACCTCTCCAGGTTCTTCAAGTCTCAGTGCACATGTCCTCTCTCCATCATTGCCCACCTGGTCTGTTCTCTAACACTGTGCTTACCCCAATCACAGATGCTAAGGCCATGTATTGCAATATGTTTATCTTCCCCCTAGAGCATGATGTCCTTGAAAACAGGGATCATGTCCACCCTATTCAGGGGTGAACAGCGCCCAGCACATAGTAGAAATTCCACAGATATTTGTTAACTTAATGAATATGAATAATGAAGGACTTTCTTGTGTTCTACCTGTTTCAAATGCTGAGAGTAAGTGAAAGTTCTGAAATTCAGTGATGATGCTTGCCAGTCAAGTGTAATCAGATTAAGTAGATAATCCTCCAGTCTTCCAACAAAGCCTTAGCTAAATTTTTACATAACAAGTAAAGTGTGCGCGATCTCTGGTTTAAAAAGATAATGATTAATTAGAATGGGAACATGAAAATTGAGAGCATGATGTCTTGAAAGAGTCCCTCCAGAAAAGTTGGAAATTAAAAGTGGAAAGAAGTCAGAAAACCGAAGTGGAGAGTTACCAGATTTTAGAAAATTTAGTATTTCAGCTATATCCCCTTTTTTTAATGGTAAACAGATAAATTTTGATAGTGGTAAAAATCATGTGTGAAAGAAAGGAAAACACCTCTAAAACTTAAGCTGTAATCCTACTTTATTGTTAAAAGAGTATGATTTTATTAAGATGATAAATCCTTGGTGTGAGGAATAAGTAACATGGGATCAGGATAATTAATTTTTAAATATGGTAAAGTAAGAGAGGGTAAGTTAAAACTAACAAGGAAAAAATAAGAGGAACAAAGATAATGAATTTTAGCCCAAGGAAGGAAAATAATAAAATATCTAAATATTAGAAAATGAATAGGACTTCGCTGGTGGTCCAGTGGTTGGGAATCTGCCTGCCAATCCTGGGGACATGGATTCAATCCCTGGTCCGGGAGGATCCCACATGCCACAGAGCAGATCTGTGCTCTAAAGCCTGTGCTCCGCAACAAGGGAAGCCCCCACAACGAGAAGCCCGTGCACCTCAACAAAGAGCAGCCCCCTCTCGCCAAAACTAGAGAAAAGCCTGAGCACAGCAATGAAGACCCAGCTCAGCCAAAACATAAATAAATAGAAAGCAGCCTTTAAAAAAAAAAAAAAGAAAGAAAATGAACAGAAGTAAGCCCAACGAAAGCCCAAAATAAGGAGTAAAAACAGATCATGATTCTAGAGCAGCCAGGCAGACCCTTCTGGAATTGAAGTCATCTTAGATCTGGTGTTTTAACAGGAAACACAAGAAGACAGCTAAGAAGTAAAAAAAACATGCTTCCACTAAATTGCTGATAAAAGGCAGGTAAGGGACTATAAAAGTCCAGGGACGTGGTTTAAATCTCCTTGCCTCTGTGACACAGAGGATATCTCAATTAGATGATTTCTTTTCATTTCCTAAAGAACAAAGGAACTGAATAAAGTAAATGCATTTATTGTTCATCAGAGAAAATAAAGAAGTCAGATGCCAGAAGTATTTCTCAGTGATTCAAATTCAAATTCTGATCCTTGGGGAACTCTTTGAAAAAAATCTATGAGCACATGAAAAAATACCAGTAAAATTACATGAATTCATGAGGATAATTCAAGATACTGATGTGCTTACACTTTCATTTTTATTGGGGTTTCCATCCTAAAAATTACAGATGGCTATCTGTTACTGACTGATTTTGGAAATTTTTTGACCTATATACCTTATCAAAAGCTTCTACAATGAAAATGTACTACTTCATTACAATAGTAAGGAAGAAAAATCCCCTGACTTCCAAAAACTCTGAGTCGAATAACATCTAAAAATTTGGTTTATTTGATCTTTTGTGATAGAAATATGAAAAATTTGACCCCATCAACTCAAATGATTACTCAGATAATCTCCAGGAAATCAGAAGAGCATCAGATCCAAACTCTTGAACTAGAGCTCAGAGGACACCATGCCAACAGCAGCGATGGCTTTCATAATGCTTCTTTCTGGGCAGAGGTGAGCTTTTATTGTTGTTACTTGACAATAAGTAATCAAGTATGGTTAGGAGATTTTTAACTAATTTAGTTATTGACTGTATTATTACCAATTTTCTTGGCTCAAAAAAACAGAAACCAACTCAGCTTAGACTTTTTTTTTAAAGTGGGCTTATTTTTAAGCACAGAGAGAACTCATATAAACACTACTCAATCAGCTCATGGGAGCTGAGGATAAGAACTGGTAAGCTGTCAGCCTGGAAGTCATGCACTGTAAGTCCTGGAGCCCCATGGCCACTCTTCTTTGCCTTTTTTTTTTTCCTGAATATCTGCCCCCATGCTTATCTTTGCAGACCAGATCCCTTTACTTATTCAGTATTTCTGCTCTTCCATGATTTTGGCCCGAACATGGCTTTTTGTAGCCCATAGAACTGACCCCAAGGATGGTGCTACATAACAGATAGGTCCCTCAATTAACACAGACTCTGAGAGACCCAGTTCCACGTTGGTTCCAAGAGAAGCTACCGACTGTCTCAGCTTGCGTGAGGTATACATAATCCCTCTTCCAGTCTGCCATGGAAGAGGAACCAGCACACATTGTATCCATGTGGCCACCTAGGTTCACCTCTTCCCCAGAGGCTTTTCTGGGGCTCATTTCCAAAGAAAGGGACTTTGTGCTAAAATGCATCCAAAATGTTTGTATTATGTTTTACTGTGCAACGTTGGATGAATCATAATATTTAGTAATGCGATGAACATATTACTGTGTAGTTTTTCCTTGCCTCTCCCCACCCGGTCACCACATATCCCATTATTCCTTGCTTTGACTGCCAAGAGCCCCAGTCCCAAATTTTCCTCACAACTACTAAGCCATCTCCAAAAGCATCTGCTTTCTTTCTCCCCATCCACAGTCTTATTCCTATTTCAGCCTGCTCTTTGCTGAAAGACAGATAATTCATACTAAAGTAGTTACTACTGATGAAGTAACTTTATAGCAAGCCATTCATCTTCTCAGTGACTTCATTTACTTAATCTCCAAAAGTGACAGGGCTTGGATTGACTCTTAAGTAATTTTCTAGTATAATACAACTTTTTAACTTCCAAAGATTCTCCCCTACAAGGCTATTTGCATTTTTAAAAAGCATTCTAAATGGTAATAATAGTTAACATCCATTTAGTGTTTATTATATGCCAGACACTTTTCTAAGAGCTTTACATATAGTAATTACTTTAATCCCTGATAGCTCAGCTGGTAAAGAATCCACCTGCAATGCAAGAAACCTGGGTTCGATGGGAAGATCCCCTGGAAAAGGGAACAGCTACCTACTCCAGTGTTCTGGCCCGGAGAATTCCATGGACTGTATAGTCCATGGGGTTGCAAAGGATCAGACATGACTGACTTTCACTTCACTTCAGTTTACAATAACCCAGGTAGTTTGTTGTTGTTCAGTCACTAATTCATGTCTGATTCTTTGTGACCCCATAGACTGTAGCCTGCCAGGCCCCTCTATCCATGGGATTTCCCAGGCAAGGATACTGGAATAGTTTGCCATTTCCTTTTCCAGAGGATCTTCCCAGACCAGGGATTGAACCTACGTCTCCTGCGTTGGCAGGCAGATTCTTTATCACTGAGCCACCAGGGAGGCCCACCCAAGTAAAAGAGTGTGTTAATTAAGACTATTTTAACGATGGTAAGGGTAACAAATGAAAATTATATACCTTAAACAAAATTCTAGCTTATTTCCCTCTCACAAGCCAGTATGGGTCCTGATCTGTGGGTGGTTTTCTCCCATTTGGTTCAGGAAACCAGGCTTTCCTCTCCCCCTTTTCAGCTTTGCCATCTCCTAGATCTCAGTTTTATCTGCTTTCAGATGTAGAAGGAAAAAGTATGGACAAGCTACCCACATCTTAGAGTCTGTCCCAGAAGTGACATGCCTCACTCCTACTCATACTTTATTGGTGAGAATTAGCCTCAAGGCAACAGCAGAATGCAACGGAGATTAAGAAATATTGTCTCAGATACGATAGTCATTTCTCAAAAACTTTTTCATCACTCCTAATCTACACATTTTTTTTTTGACCTTTAACATATCTTTAATAGGAATGCATTATTCAATAGCTCAGCTGGTAAAGAATCCACCTGCTATGCAGGAGACCCCAGTTCAATTCCTTGGTTGAGAAGATCCGCTGAAGAAGGGATAGGTTACCCACTCCAGTATTCTTGGGCTTCCCTGGTGGCTCAGCTGGTAAAGAATCCGCCGGCAATGCGAGACCTGAATTCAATCCCTGGGTTGGGAAGATCCCCTGGAGAAGAGAATGGCTGCCCACTCCAGTATTCTGGCCTGGAGAATTCCATGGACTGTATAATCCATGGGATCGCGAAGAGTTGGACATGACTGACTTTCATTATGTTTAGCTGGAAGCATTTTTTTCTCTCTTAGTAATACATAAAATTATGTATTTGACAACCAATGAAATCTTAACTTAGATGAAATTCACTGTATAATGTGGAAGAGGGGGCTGATATTTTGGCTCTTCCTCAGTCTGCCATTCTTTTCACCAAATATTCATGCACACCCATCTTGTTGAGTTTTAACAACTCAACATTTAAAAAACTAAGATCATGGCATCTGGTCCCATCACTTTATGGCAAGTAGAAGGAAAAAGTGGAAGCAGTGACAGATTTTAATTTCTTGGGCTCCAAAATCACTGTGGATGGTGACTGCAAACATGAAATTAAAAAATATTTGCTCCTTGGAAGGAAAGCCATAACAAACCTATGCGTAGACCTTTGCATATTAAAAAGCAGAGGCATTACTTTGCTGGCAAAGGTCCTTATAGTCAAAGCTATGGTTTTTCCAGTAGTCATGTATGGATGTGAGAGTTGGACCATAAAAAGGCTGAGCACCAGAGAACTGACGCTTGCAAATTATAGTGCTAGAGAAGACTCTTGAGAGTCCCTTGGACTGCAAGGAAATCAAACCAGTCAATCCTGAAGGAAATCAACCCTGAATATTCATTGTAAAGGACTGTTGCTGAAGTTAAAGCTCTAATACTTTGGCCACTTGATTGAAGAGCTGACTCATTGGAAAAGACCCTGATACTGGGAAAGACTGAAGGCAAAAGGAGAGGGGGGCTGCAGAGGATAATATGAAAAGATAGCATCACTGATTCAATGGACATGATTTTTGAGCAAACTCTGGGAGATAGTGAAGGACAGAGGAGCCTGGCATACTACAGTCCATGGACTTGCAAAAAATTGGACACGACTTAGTGACTGAATAACAACATTTTTTCTTACTGCCACTGCTACTAATGGGCTGGATCACTGGGCCAAACATTTCAGTTCTCTAAGGCTCAGTTTCCCCTGCTGTGAAGTAAGGGCTTTGGGCTGATTCTCAAAGTGCTGTCTCTAGAGCAGCAGCAGCAGTATGGAAAAACTTGTTAAAAACACAGATTCTTAGATCTCATCCCAGATTTCCTGAGGCTCTGCCACCCGTGTTGTAACAAGCCCTCTGTCAGAGAAACCTGTGAAGTTTGAGAACCACTGAGAAAGTCACCAGTCAACTGGTCTCCACGTTCCTTATAGCTGTAAACATTCTTTACATGCATGTGTGCTCAATCATGTCCTACTCTTTGCAACCCCACACACTGTAGCCCGCCAGGCTTCTCTGTCCATGGGATTTTCTAGGAAAGTATACTGGAGTGGGTTGCCATTTCCTCCTCCAGGGGATCTTCCCAACCTAGGGGATAGAACCCAAGTCCCTGTGTCTCCTGCATTGGAAGGAGGATTCTTTACCACTGTACCACCTGGGAAGCCCTCTAATTCTAAGCGAACACTCTAATTCTCAACAAAAGGGGAAAGAGAGCTGGATTAACCTAGTTGCTGGCTTGAAAGATGTTTAAAAAAGATATTCAATAGGACAGAAAACGACTGTGTCGAATGATGCGGGTGTTTGCTTAAACTATTCAGTTTTATGAGATGTGAGAACACCATGCACAGGTAAGGAGCTTTCCAACAATGAAATGAAATGAACTGAAGCAAAGTTAGAGACCACAGGTGGCCAGGTGAGGACTGTCACAAATGCCCAGCAGTACTTTCCCTAGGAGGGTATATACATAAACACACACAGGCTCATGGCTCAGACTAGGTTAGAAGGGTTCCTCCCTTTCAGTGTTGAAGCTCTGCCTTAAAAAATAAAACAAAACACTTAGTGAACTGCCTTATAAATGAGCTTACGTTTACAAAAAAAATCTTCAAGGTTCATTGGAAATTTTAGTGGTGTTAGAGGGCTCAAAGGTTTTGAGCTATAATACCAAAAAGCAAAGCAAAAGAAACAAAAACACAAGCAAAGAAGCAAAATAAACAAGAAAACCAACCCCAGAATCAACTTCTGTCTGTCCGGCACTGTTGGAAGATGAGCAAGACGGCAGAAATGAAAGAGTTCAGCTTACTTTCCATAGCATCCCCTTTCGGTCTTCCCTCTTTGCTTTCAGGGGGTGCTGTGCGTGCTCAGTTGCTCAGTGATATCTGACTCTCTGCAACCTCATGGACTATAGCCTCAAGGCTATAGCCTGCCAGGCAGGACCTGCTCTAACTTCTTTTCCTTATTGGGCATTTATGCCTATTAATTCATTGATTTAACACGTAAGTATGAACAAACTTGATGAAGTGCTATGTCAACCAGGCATTTTCATTGTGCTTTTCATAATGGTTTCTAGAATAAAAGGTTCTGTTATCTGTGAAGGTATCACCTAATAGGTAGGGAAATTTTTGAGTGGAGCAGAAAAGCCTCCAGGGTCAGTAAAGAGAGCTCTGAAAATTGATCATCTTAGTATATTGGGAAGCAATGTTAGCAGGGGAGGTGGACAAACAGGGGACGTGGAGAAGGAGAGGTGAATAGCAGAGAAGATGGAGTAGGAGGGAAGGTGGAGTGGTGGAGCAGTCCAGGATCTGGAGGTGAAATATTCATTTTATACTGGCCTCTTTGCTAAAGAACATTCTCCCACAGGAAGGAAAACTTGCAGGTTGATCAGGCAAGACCACCCATATCAGTAGTCACGAAATCTATAAGGAGTCTCTTCCAAGACTGAACATGTCTTTCCCCACAGGTGAGACCTTTCCCACCTATCTGCTTTTCTGCTCCATCTTTCTGTGCATGAGTAGAGATCAGCTCCTCTCCCATCCCCCTAATCAGAATCCATTTTCTGTCCCAGGAGCCGGGGCTATTGTGTTGATTGTGTTGGTTGGGCTCACGTCAGTGGTACCATGCAGATGGGGTGGATGGAGCGAGAAATCTAGCCAATGTTTTCCTTACCAAATCCTGTGTTAGGGGATGGGGTGCCTTTTTCTAACTCACACAAAGATACCTTATGGTCTAGCCACAATCATGCCCCTGAATTCTATTTTTGGGCATATATGACAGTATAGTATTTTTAAAGAAGGTCCTCTTAACATAGTCCTTAGATTAAGCCAGGCTTCTTGCTCCTTCTGTAGAGGAGGAGCTACCGTACTGGTATAGGCTCTCCAGTATGTTCTGTTATGTTATATGTATACCAAGCACCCCTATTTGTTCCCAGACTGGTTTCTACTCATAGTGCTTATTGTTTTAGTTATCTAAATTAATTAAATATTGAAAATACTGATGACACTGTGAAAAAAAGAATTGTGGTTTCTGTGAAAACTAAGTTAGATACTTTGCAAAGATTGGAAAGAGGTATTAGATGTTGATAGAGTTGTGAGGGGCAGCTATAAACAATTGCCAAAAGAAAAACGATAAGTTTACCATTCTAGGTTTGAATTACTTTATATGTGATTAGAAGTCCTTGATTCACTTGAGAGAAACTCAAGCAAGAAATCATAAAACATGAATCATGGGCAGAGTTTATGAAAGAAAGGTGTCATTGCAATCCTCAGACCCACATTAACAACAAAAAGTAATAAAACTTAAAAACTTTACCCCTATATCAGAAAACATATATTTATATTTTTTAAATTGAAGTACAATTGACTTACATTATTATATTAATTTCAGGCGTACAACAGTGATTCAGAATTTTTACAGTTTGTACTCCATTAAAAGATATTACAAGATAAAGGCTATAATCCCCTGTGTTATACAATATATACTTGTAGCTTTTCTATTTCATAGTAGGTATTTTATGGTGTCATGTCTTATATTTAAGTCTTTAAGCCATTTTGAGTTTATTTTTGTATATGGTATGAGGGCGTGTTCTCACTTCATTGATTTGCATGTGGCTGTCCAACTGTCCCAACACCACTTGCTGAAGTGTATTGTATATTGTATATTTTTGCCTCTTTGTCGAAGATTAATTGACCTTAGGTGTGTGGCCCTATTTTCAGGCTATTATGTTCCACTGATCTATATGTCTGTTTTTGTTGCCAGCACCACCCTATTTTGCTTACTGTAGGTTTGTAGTGTTGTCTGAAGTCTTGGAGGTTTATGCCTCCTGCTCTTTTTCCTCAGGATGGCTTTGGCAATTCTGGGTCTTTTATGATTCTATATAAAGTCTATGATTGTTTGTTTTAGTTGTATGAAAAATATTATGGGTAATTTGATAGGCATCTCATTAAATCTGTAGATTGCTTTGAGTAATATGTCCATTTAAAAAGTATTAATTCTTCCTGTCCAAGAGCATGGGATAGCTTTCCATTTCTTTGGATTATCTTCAATCTCTTTTATTAATGTTTTGTAATTCTCAGCATGTAAGTCTTTCAACTTCTTAGTGTGGTTTATTCTTAAGTATTTTATTTTCTTTGATGTAATTTTAAAGGAGGTTATTTATTTACATTCCCTGATATCTCATTGTTAGTGTAAAGGAATGCAACCAATTTCTGTATGTTATCATTTTTTTAACTTTATTATTTTTTAACATCAAAACCATTTTGTACTGGGATATAGCCAGTCAACAATGTTTTGACAGTTCCACGCGAACAGCAAAGGCACTCAGCTATCTTTATGTTAATCTTGTATCCTGCTATCTTGTTGAATTTGTGTATCAGTTCTAGTGGTTTTTATGTGGAGTCTTTAGAGCAGAGACCCCTAAGTTTGAATTCAGTTAGCTCTGATCCCTTCCCTTGTCCCCATAACTGGACCTTTGCCTGAGTGGGGCCTATGTGGACTCTCAGCTCATGCTGGTCATGAACAGAGGTCCAGTGTACTGCCTGTGAGGGTGCAAATGGCTCTGCTCAGAGCAAGTCTCCTTTGTCTCTCTCAGTCAATCACCACCCCAGCCTCCACCCTCCTGCCTGATTGTGGAACCCCTCCACAGAGCTAGCCAGCCTTTGTGGACCCTCAGCATGTACTGGGAGGTGAGCTGCAATGGGTCAGCCATCATCAGAGATCTGGGCTGCTGCTGAGGCCCCGCCTGAGTAAGAGACAACAACAGATGCCGCCACCCCATCTGGGCTCCTCCCCAGGGTGAGGTTGCCTCTGTGTCCTATAGCTGAATCTTCCTCCAGTGTCCTAGATCCAGTGCCGTGCCATCTCATGGAGTGAGTGGGACCAGAGCATTCACTCAACCGTGGCCAGGTGTGCTGATAGGGGTCATGGAAGCCCAGCAGCCACTGGAGCAGACCTCTCTCCTCATGCTCTGGGGGCAAAGCCAGCATGCGAGCTCTCCTTGCAAGTGGAGTCCAGCCTTCTCACAGCCTTTTGTTAGTCTCAGAGTTCCTCCAGTCAGGCCAGTGGGCTGGTCTTCCCTGCCTAGGACCCCACAACTGTGGAGTCCAGTGTAGCTCGGACAACGCTCTCCCCAGGGCGTGTGTCCTCTTCCTCTCCACTCCCCTCCCAGGGGCACAGGTTCTGACCTGGCAGCTTCTCTTCCTTTCCTACCCAGTTACGTGTGGATCTTTCTTACAGCCTTGGTAGCCCAGAAGTCTTTTTGCCAGTCTCTGGTTAATTTTCAGTGAGAATTCTTCCATATGTAGATGAATTTTCAATGTGTTTGTGGGAAGAGGTGAGCTCCACCTCCTCCTACTTTGCCAGCTCGATCTGAAACCCCTATTTATGGGTTTTATTTTATTATTATTTTTTGGCTGCATCACATGTAGGATGTGATGTTCCTAGGAGCTTAGTTCCCCAACCAGGGATTGAACCAGCACCCTTGGCAGTGAACCACTGGACTGCCAGGGAATTCTCATCTATTTATATATTTTCAGGTAAAACACATGTTTAAGAAACCTGTGTGCTATTTTAATCAGTTATTCCAGTTAATCCAATTAACCAATACCCAATCCAGATCATGTCATGTAAGAAGGCTTCTCTAGAATTTTATTTAGAGTTTAGTGAGATTTGTGTATTGTAGCTCTTCCCCTGTGAGATGTCCTTCCATGAAACTTTAAGTATACTGTACTATGTCTGTCTTTGCTAACAGTATTTTAAACCTTTTCAAAAATTTAAAAATTTGCCAACAGTGTTTTCAACAACTTAGCAATTACTTATCACACGAGAAAAGAGTCATCCTTGGGACTTCCTGGCTGGCCCAGCGGTTAAGACTCCATGCTTCCATTGCAGGAGGCGTGGGTTTGATCTCTAATTGTGGAATAAAGATCCCACATACCATGGCACAGCCAAAAAACGAGAAGTCATCCTCAATAGCAGTCACATCAATACCAGTTTGAAATATAAAAGTGTTCTTTTGAGTCTGAGTTTATGAAATATTACTTTACTATGGATTAGAACAAGACACACATTCTATCTGGCAACCTCAAATCAATATTTGGCACCTCTGCTGGGAATTTTGTAAAAATTGCTCTTTAGGTTCAAACTGACTAAAACACAGCTGGATATTACAAACTCAGAACTTTCTTAGGAAAGATGATTTAATGTGTGGTTAATTATTCATTAAGGGAGGAAGGAAGAAGACTGAAAAGAAGTTTTGTTTCATTATTTCCCAACTATTTGGAATCAAAGAGTCATGCAATTTGGACCTAAAGAGAAACTTAGAGGTCAGCAGGTTATGCTTTTGTCTCATGGCAGAAATTTCTTATTTAGATCAAATGGTCCCCATTCTGTTTTATTACCATCAAAAATGAGGTGTTCCCCATATTGGAGAGAAATATTCTTCATTCTTGAGCAACTCAATTTAGAAAATTCTTTCTTGCTGTCAGTTTTACACTGTCATTTTGTCACCTCTACTCTTAGATATTAGTTCTGAAATTTGCAATTTGAACACTTTGATCCTTGCATATTTTGAGGAACTGGATATATTTATCCTGGAGAAAACAAAATGTGTGTGTATGTCCTAGGTGGATTGTGGGTAAGAGTAACCAGCTTTTTAGTACAGAGAAAAATAGCCTATGTGTTAGTTTAACAATTAAGCAATGTGGAGGCATGCCTTTAAAAATAGTAAACTCATTTGTTGCAGAAGAGAGCAGTGATTATCTACTGTGAAGTCTTCAGGATGGGATTCTTATATCAGATAGAAGGCCAAGGTAAGAAGCCTCTAAGATTCCTTCTAAAATTCTTTACTATACTTGACAATGTCCATAACTTTCTACTCCATAACATACTTGGTTCCTTCAAATATACATATATATTATAGCTTTTAGATCTTTACACTGTTCTACATTGATCTGCTGTGAAAGCATGTTGATGTAATAATATCCTTGAAATTTTGTATTCAAAATTAAAATTTATAATTGGCAAACATGTTGCTGAAATAGGCCATCAGAAAATGGCCTCCACTTGGTGACTTTGATACTGCTATTAAAAACCAATGAGGGAATTCCCTAGTGGTTCAAGAGTTTGAACTACACACTTTCACTGACAAGGACCTGGGTTCGATCCCTGTTTGGGGAACTAAGATCCCACAAGCACCAGGGCACAATGTACATATGAAATGCATTGTTGCTAAAGAGCCTTGGAAGACAGTAATTCTACCTAAAATGGCCAGAATTTATCCTTAGAACTAGAATGCCACTAACAAAATAATAATTGATTACTTTGTAGCCTATTTAAGGAAATACAAATCAAGAATCTCTTATTTGTAATTCCAGAAAACCATGAAAAACTATTTTTTTAAAACTAATTTGGTGGCAGAATCTGATATGAACTCCTGGAGGCTACTTGATTATCTGCATTTATCCTATTTATTCTGAACATTCACATGTTTGACTGCTGAAGTGTTTAGATGTTTGATTCAGAAGTATACTGTATTACCTTTCTAAATCCAAAAGATCTGAATTGAGAAACACATCTGGCCAAAGAATTTTGACTTGGGGGCTATGAGCCTGTCATGTGTGACAGAGGATTGGTGATGAGCATCTGTGTATTTGGGGTCACAAGAGTTGGACACAACTTAGCAACTAAATCACTGCCACCACCATCTGTATATTAAAAAGAAAAAGGATGTGATTCCACTTGCCGGAGTGTGGTACTCCACACATTCTGAAGGATCCAGCAATACAAATAAAAGCAATTATATCCTGAGTAAACCATGTCATGCTGGGCTATCAAACAGTAATGGAAATCTCCAACACCCACTCCCCTACCCCTGCATACACACACAAATACAAAATAACTAGATAGAGACCAAACACATTCCAAATCAAGGGGGAAAATGGAAAAAAAAAATACAATCATTGCAAAATTTTTAAATGACATATTAATCACAGTAGGCTACCTTATGCTATGATGATAAATCAGCTTGACTATCTCACTGACATAACACAAATGAGATTGATTTTCTCTCTCTTACTGCACAGGAATGCAGATGGGAAGGAGACCCCGCTCTATAGTTACCGAAGGGCTTGATGGATAAAGGCTTTGTCATACTGCATGTGGTAAGTTGTTGCAACAGGATAAAAGAACACGTGGAAAACTCTGACCCTTCCAGCTTTGGGTGGAAGGTGATATGTCACTTGCACTCCTGTTGTTCAGGATTACTCACTTTGCCTCCCCAAACTTAAGTGCTCATATGGGTAAGCATAAGAAATGTTGAAGCTGAAGCTCCAATCCTTTGGCCACCTGATGCGAAGAGCTGACTCATTGGAAAAGACCCTGATGCTGGGAAAGATTGAGGGCAGGAGGAGAAGGGGATGACAGAGAATGAGATGGTTGGATGGGGTTTGGGTGGACTCTGGGAGTTGGTGATGGACAGGGAGGCCTGGCGTGCTACGGTTCATGGGGTCACAGAGTCGGACATGACTGAGCGACTGAACTGAACTGAAGAAATGTTTGCCAATCATGACCATCTTTCCCATAAAAGGAAAAAAAGAAACAGAAAAAGTGGGACAAATAGGAATTTAAAACATGGTATAAACAAGTTCAGAGAAATCTATAATTACAATACACAAATGAAGTATATTCATAAGTAAAAAAACAGGGCTTCCCAGGTGGCACAGTGGCAAAGAATTCACCTGCCAAGAGGAGACATAAGAGACTCAGGTTCGGTCCCTGGCTCAAGAAGGGAGCCCGTGGAAGAGGAAATGGCAACCTACTCCAGTATTCTGCCTGGGAAATTTCATGGACAGAGGAGCCTAGTGGGCTACAGTCCATGGGGTCGCAAAGGGTCAGACATGACTGAGTATGCCTACATAACCAAAAAAACAGGTAATGTCAGAAGGGATTGGTTTAAAAATCTGCTTATATGATGTTTAGAAGAGATCCATCAAAAATGTTAGAATAAAGCCTAGAAATAAAAAGGCAAAAAAGGATAAAACAGGTAAATATTTAACAGATATGGCTATGTTTTTATTAGAAAAAATAGATGTTAAGATTAAAAAATATTCAGTTCAGTTTAGTCGCTCCGTCATGTCCAAGTCTTTGCAACCCCATGGACTGCAGCACTGCAGGTGTCCCCTGTCGATCACCAACTCCCAGAGCTTGCTCAAACTCATGTCCATCCAGTTGGTGATGCCATGCAAACATCTCATCCTCTATCGTCCCCTTCTCCTCCTGCTTTCAATCTTTCCCAGCATCAGGGTCTTTTCCAATGAGTCAGTTCTTCACATCAGGTGGCCAAGGTATTGGAGTTTCAGCTTCAGCATCAGTCCCTCCAATGAACACCCAGGACTGATCTCCTTTAGGATGGACTGGTTGGATCTCCTTGCAGTCCAAGGGACTCTCAAGAGTCTTCTTCACAACCACAGTTCAAGAGCGTCAGTTCTTCAGCATTCAGCTTTCTTTATAGTCCAACTCTCACATCCATACATGACCACTGGAAAAACCATAGCCTTGACTAGACGGACCTTTGTGGACAAAGTAAAGTCTCTGCTTTTTAATATGCTGTCTAGGTTGGTCATAATAGCTTTTCTTCTAAGGAGCAAGCATCTTTTAATTTCACGGCTGCAGTAACCATCTGCAGTGATTTTGGAGCCCAAAAAAGTCTCTCACTGTTTCCATCGTTTCCCCATCTGTTTGCCACAAAGTGATGAGACCAGATGCCATGATCTTAGTTTTCTGACTGTTGAGCTTAAAGCCAACTTTTTCACTCTCCTCTTTCACTTTCATCAAGAGGCTGTTTTGTTCTTCTTTGCTTTCTGCCATAAGAGTGGGGTCATCTGCATATCTGAGGTTATTGATATTTCTCCCGGCAATCTTGATTCCAGCTTGTGCTTCGTCCAGCCCGGCATTTCCCACAAGGTACTCTGCATATAAGTTAAATAAGCAGGGTGACAATATACAGCCTTGACATACTCCCTTCCTGATTTGGAACCAGTCTGTTGTTCCATGTCCAGTTCTAACTGTTGCTTCCTGACCTGCATACAGATTTCTCAGGAGGCAGGTAAGGTGGTCTGGTATTCCCATCACTTGAAGAATTTTCCAGTTTATGGTGATCCACACAGTCAAAGGCTTTGGCATAGTCCATAAAGCAGAAATAGATGGTTTTCTGGAACTCTCTTGCTTTTTTGATGATCCAGCAGATGTTGGCAATTTGATCTCTGGTTCCTCTGCCTTTTCTAAGTCCAGCTTGAACATCCAAAAGTTCACGGTTCACATACTGTTGAAGCCTAACTTGGAGAATTTTGAGCATTATTTTGCTAGCGTGTGAGATGAATGCAATTGTGCAGTAGTTTGAGCATTCTTTGGCATTGCCTTTCTTTGGGATTGGAATGAAAATTGACCTTTACCAGTCCTGTGGCCACTGCTGAATTTTCCCAATTTGTTGGCATAATGAGTGCAGCACTTTCACAGCATCATCTTTCAGGATTTGAAATAGCTCAACTGGAATCCATCGCCTCCACCAGCTTTGTTTGCAGTGATGCTTCCTAAGGCCCACTTGACTTCAAGTTCCAGGATGTATGGCTCTAAGTGAGTGATCACACCATCATGCTTTTCTGGGTCATGAAGATCTTTTTTTGTATAGTTCTGTGTATTCTTGCCACCTTTTCTTAATATCTTCTGCTTCTGTTAGGTCCTTTATTGTGCCCATCTTTGCATTAAATGTTCCATTGGTATCTCTAATTTTCTTGAAGAGCTCTCTAGTCTTTCCCAATCTATTGTTTTCCTCTATTTCTTTGCACTGATCACTGAGGAAAGCTTTCTTATCTCTCCTTGCTATTCTTTGAGACTCTGCTTTCAAATGGGTATATCTTTCCTTTTCTTCTTTGACTTTAGCTTCTTTTCTTTTCTGAGCTGTTTGTAAGGCCTCCCTCCTCAGACAATCATTTTGCTTTTTTGCATTTCTTTTTCTTGGGGATGGTCTTGATTGCTGCCTCCTGTACAATGTCATGATCCTCTGTCCATAGCTCTCCAGGCACTCTCAGATCTAATTCCTTAAATCTATTTCTCACTTCCACTGTATAATCGTAAGGAATATGATTTAGGTCATACGTGAATGGTCTAGTGGTTTTCCCTACTTTCTTCAATTGAAGTTTGAATTTGGCAATAAGGAGTTTATGATCTGAGCCACAGTCAGTTCCCAGTCTTGTTTTTGCTGACTGTATAGAGCTTCTCCATCTTTGGCTGCAAAGAATATAATCAGTTTGATTTCGGTATTAACCATCTGGTGATGTCCATGTTTAGAGTTTTCTCTTGTGTTGTTGGAAGAGGGTGTTTGCTATGATCAGTGGCAAAGAATTATTAAGTATTAATATAAAGGGGGACACATAATAGTTTTTTAAAAGCCCAATTCACCAGGAAGATATAAAAATTCTAAACTTATGTGCACCTGCTACAACAGTATCAGATTATAAAAGTAAAACTTGATAAGGTGAAGACAGACTATGCCTCACAAAGCTTAAAGTAGTTCCTCTATGACTTTTTATAGAAAAAATTTGTAGTCCACTGTACCTGGACATAAATCATCTCAACAAATTCCAAATATCAGCATCAAGCAATGACCATCTTTTAACTGGAATGCAATTAAGATATCAATAAAAAATAAATTAAGTATAAAAATTCCATGCTTTTGAAAAATGAAAAAGAAACTACAGTTGAAAATAATGCACATGTGAAAGGAGAAATGATAATGGAATTTTAGAATACTCTGCAGTAAATGATAATGAAACTGTTATATATTAGAATTTGATAGATGGCCAAGGATAAACAATTAGGACCTAATTGCAGTGCATTTAAACAGGCCAGATGTGTTTAAATCCGAGAGTTTAGATACGTGGGCAGAGAGAGGCTAGTAGGTCACCTTGGGAAGACGATAGAGAACCATTCATTATGTTGAGAACAGGTAAGTAAAGGGGGAAAAAAAATCAAGCATTTATCAATCTTTTCCTACGTGATTATACCGGTAAGCAGTCAATGATCAATCAGCTGGAAACACTGGTGCAGGCGGACAAGTTGAGGTTTGCAGAGAAATCCAAGAGATCAATCATATTCAGATGCCCAAGTTAGCCTCTGAAAGTGTGCTTGTGGAGCAATCTGTAGGCTGGTCATGGAATTCAAGAGCACGGACTCACTGCAGTCCTGTGGTGACCTCTGAACCTAACCATCACCACATCTGACTGCAACAAACCTCTGAAAACTGTGACCATGACTTCCACCCTGCCTTCCAGTTTCCTGCAGGCGTTGTTACAGCCAACACTAATTCAGAACCAGAGGGAAAGGGGATTCTGGAAAATAGCACCCTTTAGAGTAGTCCACTGTTTCTTAATCTGGCAGCTGTGCATCTTCTTTTAACCACTTCTAAATATGGATAATAGCAAAATCATGTTCCCACTTAAGATGTAACTACCCTCACACAACTGCAAAGACACTTGTCATCTCCCCCAAATGATCCATACACGAGATCCGCTTTTCAGTGATACTCAGTCCTACAGCAGGATTTCACTCGTCCTTTATTATCCTGTAATTTAAATACTAAGGTGTTAAGTTAATATTGTTAGATGGTTAGATGGTAGATGGTAGAGGAATGGGAGAGGAAAAAAGAAACAAATAAGCCATGTGTGTGTGTCTTGCAGATACAGGCAACAGCTCCCCTCACCTCCACACATTCCTATCAAAGAGAAAATACACTCAATACTACCATGCTCATTTCTGCAATTGGTCACCTGATCATTAATATTTGTAAATCTCCTTTCCCCACTATCCAGTTAGTATTCTCTACACTCAGGAAGCACCTCAGCTTTCCTGGGGGCATCACCCAAATTTTAATTCCCAAGGGATCTGTAGCATTTGCAGTCCTGCTGTATTGGGTTGTTGTTTTCTATCAGGCTTCCCAGGTGCTCAGTGATAAAGAATCTGCCTGCCAATGAGGAGACACAAGACACACGGGTTCGATCCCTGTATTGAGAAGATCCTCTGGAGGAAGAAATGGCAACCCACTCCAGTATTCTTGTCTGGAGAATCCCATGGACAGAGGACCCTGGCAGGCTACAGTCCATGAGGTTGCAAAGAGTCAGACAAGACCGAGAACACACAGTTTTCTGTCAACTTTTTCCACGGTGCATGTGAATATGAAGAGGTATTCCCAGAGGATCCGTTGTTACTCCACCCTGCTCCCATTTTTGTGTGGCAGCAACCCAGTTTCCCCTTGAGGATGAGGATCAGTCACACTAGCTAATATATTAAGCCCATTTATTTTTCTCCTGCTGGTTGGTTCAGTGGCATGAGAAACTCCAACTGTCCAGGTTACAGTCTCAGCTTCCACTTTGGTAGAAGCACTGGTATGTCTATGGTAAAAACACACTTCCTTGTGAACCAAGACCTCTAAACCAACAGAGCACACCATTCAGAGGATAGGAAGCATCATTTTTACTAGTGGACCTCTGGAGTTCAGAATGAAAGCAGTCAGTTCCATTTCTACTGCTTGATTCTTGGAATGGAGAGAAGAAGCACCAGATGGTGGCTGCTTGCTCAGTGCATGTATACTGGAAGAATCTACTCCACCCTTGCACAGTGGTGCCACCCAGCTGAACCACAACTGAGTCTTCAAAGGGCCATCTCATTATCCTAGCAAGCTAATTGCTTCAAAGTGATGGGGAACATCATTGCTCAGTGAATTCCGTAAGCTCAAGCCCATTGCTGTCATGTGCGTGCATGCTCAGTCAGTCAGTCTTGTCTGACTCTGCAACCTCATGGACTGTAGCCCGTCAGGCTCCTCTGTCCAGGGGATTCTCCAGGCAAGAATACTGGAATAGGTTGCCATTTCCTCCTCCAGGGGGATCTTCCTGACTCAGGGATCAAACTCGTGTCTCCTGGGTCTCCTGAGTTGTAGGTGGATTCTTTACTGCTGAGCTATTAGGTTGGTGCCATTTACTTGATACAGAGTCAACTTCCTGTCCAGAAGTAATGCTACAGGGAATACTCTGAGGATGAAGAGGGCATTTGTAAGTCCACAATCCATGATTTTTCCCGAAGCTTGGCAGACAAAAAACGTTAAGTCCATTTCCAGTTCTGACCACTGGAGAGGTTTTTTGTGACCACTATCCTTTAGAGCCACTCCAGAGTGGGGCAGCATGGCCACAGTTGTCCACTCTCAGCTGATGCCAGCATGTTGGCTGAAAACCACCCGCCAACAGGCCTGAACTTTGTCTTCCTTAGCATAGTGGACACAGAGAACTTCCAGTGAGGCTGTAGGTGTGGGTTGAGAAACAGGAGGCAGTTTAACAGGAGTAAGAACAATAGGAATCTGAGCCAGTAGCTCAGGCAACTTCCTTGTGCCTTTAGGACCTATTTGTGCCCAAACCTGTATATACTTCCACTCACATTGGAGCCCTGCTGTGTGTGCCCAGCCCAATGGTTTCCTGGGTTTGGTCATGAGTCTTTCAAATTTCAGTGGGTCTTCTGGATCAAAGGGCACAAGGGGCAGAGGAGCAGCCACACAGCATGGGTCTGTTGCAGAGTCTTCTTTTACACTGGGTCCCACTGAAAACTGGAAGCCAGTAAAAGTAGTGCTTTTCTCTGGAGTGGGAAGGGTTAGATCCAGCAGCTTATTCTTTCCCCTAATAGAGATATCATGACCATGCCCCAGATCAGAGAGGGTAGTCAACAGGGCAGAAAGCCCCTAAGCTTTTGTGAAATTTATTTTCACCCTCTGAATAGTTGCTACTTCCTGCTAATCATGTCCAGTTCATATGCTGTCACTACCATAATAAACCAAAGTGATATTTTGTGGAATGAAGAGGCAATTCATGTCTTTTCAGACCAAATGATGATACAGGGCTGTAGTGTTGATAAAGGCTTGAGACAGGACAGTGAAGTGTATTGTCACCCCTACCAGGTGAAAGCTAACTACGCTTTGTCGTCTTTACTATGAGAGGTAAGAGAAAAAGTATTCACCAGGTCAAGTGCTGCATAATGGGTACCAAGGATGGTACTGATGTGCTCCAAAAAAGAAACTACATTTGCAAAAGCAGATGCATTTGGAATCATGACCTGATTAAGTTCACCATAACCCACCAGCATTCACAAAGACCTGTCTCTCATTCACAGGCCAATAGGTGAAATGAAGGGGAACGTAGTAGAAATCACTTCTCCATTCTTTAAGACTTTTATTGTGGCCCCAATCTCTGTAATTCCTCCAAGATTGCTATTACCTTTAGTTTGTTATTTTGGCAAGAAAAAGTCATTCTAGGAACATTTTTTTTTTCTGGCCTTTTGTTTTTAATTGGAGGATAATTTCTTTATAATGCTGTGTTGGTGTCTGTATACACATTCTGGTCTTTTTTATCATAAATCCCTCACTTCATAATTTGGGGAACAACATGGGGAGTCTGCCATTTGGTGAATATATAAATTCCAACTATGCATTTCAGAACTGGGAAAATAATCATGGAGCGGGTTTGGGTATCTACCAAGCCCACTATGAATTGAGCTCAAGCCAAAACTCCACTTATTGAGTTTATAGGACTCAGTGTTAACTCAGAGCCAGTGTGCAGTAACTGCCCCCAATTCTGGTTGTTTCTCCTTCCCTAATGCTCAACCATACTGGTAAGTGGCCACAAGTGCTTCGTAGAGGCTTATAGTACATATTTTTGGGCAGTGTAGTAGGTTTCTTTCTTAAGGAGAGCTGCTTCGCCTTAATTTAAGGGGCTCTGTATCTACTCAGTGTGGACCAAATCAAGTCTGGGAATAAGTCAGGGACCCAGCACTGTCTGTTACTGGGACACAAATCACAATTTTTGACTCTAGACCTAGAGCTTTTTTCTGTATACAAACCAAGTAAGATTTTATTAGGATGTCTATTTATTTTAGTACAAGGGAGATCACAATAAATTAGCCAGTACCAAAGATCAAACCATTCTGATGACCTGCTTAGTTCTGCTGTCCATTATGACAACCATGTTCTCTTTTTTTCTGGTAGGTGACACCACCCTCATGGCAGAAAGTGAAGAGGAACTAAAGAGCCTCCTGATGAAGTTGAAAGAGAAGAGTGAAAAAGCTGGTTTAAAACTCAACAATCAAAAAATGAAGATCATGGCATCTAGTTTCATCACTTCATGGCAAATACATGGGGGGAAAATGGATATAATGACAGATTTCATTTTCTTGGGCTCCAAAATCACTACAAATGGTGACTATAGCCATGAAATTAAAAGATGCTTGCTCCTTGGAAGAAAAGCTATGACAAACCTAGATAGTGTATTAAAAAGCATAGACATCACTTTGCTGACATAGGTCCATCTAGTCAAAGCTATGGGTTTTCCAGTAGTCATGTATGGATGGAAGAGTTGAACCATAAAGAAGGCCAAGTGCCCAAGAATTGATGCTTTCAAACTGTGGTGCTAGAGAAGATTCTTGGACAGCAAGGACATCAAACCAGTCCGTCCTAAAGGAAATCAACCCTGAATATTCATTGGAAGGATGCTGGAGCTGAAACTCCAATACTTTGGCCACCTGATGTGAGGAGCCAACTCACTGGAAAAGACCCTGATGCTAGGAAAGACTGAAGGCAGGAGAAGGGGATGACAGAGGATGAGATGGTTGGATGGCATCACCAATTCAATGGACAGGAGTTTGAGCAAACTCTGGGAGACAGTGAAGGACAAGGAAGCCTCGTGTGCTGCAGTCCATGTGGTCATAAAGAGTCAGATAGGACTAAGTGACTGAACAACAACAACAAAGATAGTTAAGCCATGTGACTTATCACCTGTCACTCCAGTATCTCACCATTGTTAGTGAATTCTGTGGCTCACAGAGAAAGACTACTACAGAACTCCACAGGGATGCTGGTGTTTGCTTCAACAATGCAATACTTAAAGCCTCATGGAAGGGAGTGTCTTCTGAACCCTCCCAAGTCATTTAGGGGACAGCTGCACAGTTCTCACAAAACAAAACAAATCCACTCCAGCATTCTGACTCCTTATCTTTTGGATACCTCCCATCTATGCAGTGTGAGATGGATTTATGAAAGAGGTGATCTTCAAGTACTACTTGATGGAAAACAAATAGTTTCATAGCTTGTGTGTGTGGGTGGAGTTTTGAGTAATATGGGACAAGGCCTGAGGATAGAAATGGGTAATGAACTAAGAGATCTGAGCAGAGACAGAAGATTCACTAGTGATTACAGATGAACTGTAGAAGTTAGGTGTTGAAAAAAGGGGAGTGGTGATAATCCAACCTGAAGAGTTGCTACTTCTGGAAAGATTAAGAATCTGTAAAATGAAACAGATTTGGGAAGAGGCAATATTTATGGCATAAAAGAGAGCAGCATGTCAAAAATTATTTTGAGGTTCATTAACTTGGAGCTTGATAATATGGTGGCATTAGTAAGAGAGATGAGGACGCCATGGGGAGAAGGCATATGGAATACAATAGTTTGAAGGTTAGATGGGGAAAGACGTGACAGAGGACTGAAAAATGCTAAAAATATAAATGGCTGGATGGGTCTATGGGAAGCTGATCATTTTGCACAGTGACTTTGTTTTAAACAACTGAAAAAAAACTTATTATTATTTTTTGGCCAGACTGCATGGCATGTGGGATCTTAGTTCCCTGGCCTTCCTGCATTGGGAGCAGGGAGTCTTGGCCACTGGACCACCAGGGAAATCCCTGGCAGGGACTCTTAAGGTTTAAAAAACATTGTCTTATTTGGATAAGCATAAACATTTCTCCTCTTCTTTCCCACCCCACTAGTTATGACAGAACCCTTTTAAAGAAGCATGTCCATGGGTTAAGGAATGCTGGTGTGGCAGAGATACGTGAACGGTGTTTCTTTTTGTAGTCTATGTTTTAAAAATGTTATTATTTTTCATTGTAAAAATATAACTATATTATAATAATGTTTTTAAATTAAGCACATCTACTTCCACATGTTCTTAACTATTCATTCTTCCCCCACTTCTCCCCCCTCCTCATCACTCTTTTGTAGGATAAAGATTCAGGTCCCTCTTCCAGTTTGTATGTAGAAAGTCACAAGAGACCGTAATTCATTCCCTAACACCCCAAACAAATTACATAGTCTACATAATTACCAAAAAAGAAAAAAAAAATCAGAAAGATGAGAGCACAAAGAAACCTCAGTGAATTAAATTTCAGAAAACAACAGTTCTTCAAATGAAAGAAAAGATCCGCATTGGTTCTCACCGTTGATTGAATTATAGACAAGAGGACCCCACCACAGATGATGGCAAGGAGAAATCAGCCTAACTTTTAACAAATTTTAATGGCAGTGTGTAGGCTGATGTATCAGAGTAGAATCCAGAGGAATCACAGGCCCAGAGCGAAATTATACTATTTCACAATTCTTTCCCACTGATTTTCATTAACTACTGGGGTCGGACCACAAACAGAAGGGCAGTGAAAAGAGCTGAGAGACACTTTCAGAGACACTTTCAGTTAAGAAAGACTTGTAGAGGGTGGGAGAACTGAGAGAAAACCCACGGCACTCCAGGCCTTCAGCTGACACAATTGAAGGTCAGGGCAGAGAGAAGGGAGCACTTACTCAAAGCTTGAAAGATAATGAAGACACCAAGCAAGGCAGAACAGCTGAGATAACAGTACTCAGACAGTATTTGTTTCTAAGAAAAGTTCTGATCCTGCCTGAATCAAACTGCAAAATTACAACAAAGCCCACATCTGGCTCGACTATAAATTGTATCAACTCAGCTCCAATTCTGATAGCCTTATAGAAGAATGTGTATGCCCCTTTTGGGAGGAAAATATTATTTAATTCATTCTCTACTGTGTATTTTTATATAATGTATGTATTTTTATATAAAATGTCCAGTAAAAAATATACACACAAAAGTAAGAAAATGTAACTCATGGTCAAGAAAGGAAACCAAAAGAAGTTAACCAAGAAAACATTATATTTGAGAACTGTAACAGTATAACAAAAATGCTAAAGGACTTAAAAGTAGAACTCATGTATAATGATATGGGCAACTTCAGAGAAATGATGAAGAATATTAAAAATGGAAATGCTAAAAATAAAAAAACAGTGTCAGAAGTAAAGAACCAGATAGGCTTAACAGTAAGTTGGATGATACAGAGGATAAAACTTAGAAAAGAGATAAATAGTAATAGAAAGCATCCAAATAGAAAGTTAAAAGAAAAAAAGAATATTTGGGTCTATGGAACAATGTCAATCGGTCTAACACTTGCATCAGCTGGAGTAAAAAAAGAATAGGACAAAGAATGGACAGAAAGAATATTCAAAGAGCTAATAGATGAGAGTTTTCCAAAACTGATGAAAGATAACAACTTATAGGTCCAAGAATAGTTGCCAACATCAAGAAGAATAAATACAAAAAACCCCCACAAAAACCACCAACCCCCTATATGTAGACACATCCTAGTTACAATTTTGAAAACCAAATTTATAGAGCACATCTTAAAGACAGCCAGAGAAAAAAGACATTACAAACCGGGAGCTAAAATATGAACTACAAATGAATCTTAATCAAAAGTAATGGAGACAGAGATGGAATGACATGTTTAAAGTGCCAAAAGGAAAAAAAAAAAATCTGTCAACCTAAAATTTTATATACAGTTGAAAATTATCCTTCAAAACTGAATGTGAACTAAAGACATTCTGACAGACAAAACTGAGAAGACTCTGTCTCCACTAAGAAATGCCAAAGAGATTCTTGAGGACAAAAAGAAATAATACTAGATCTGCAAGAAGGAATAAGAAAGTACTGAAAAGGATAAATAGTTAGGCAGATGAAAAAGAGACACATATTTTAGTACCTTCATTACACACATATATTTACAATATTAAGAAAAAAGTATCAACCACTCCACAATGTATGGTGGGTTTCATAATAGGTAGAAATAAAATATAGGACAATATCATAAAGGATGGGAGAGTAATAATGAAATTATACTGTTGTAAGTTTTCTTATCTATCCATAAGTTAGAATATTATTTGAAGATAGAGTGTGGTAATTAAAGACACAAATTGTAATTTCTAGAGCAACCACTATATTCAGCATAGAAACAGAAACACTAGAAAGACCATCTAGGAATTTAAATAGAACATGAAAAAAATACCTTATTACCCCAAAGAAATCAGGAAACAAGGAACAGAGAAACACCTGATGAATGGGAACGAATTTGAATGAAAAGAACTTCCTTCAACCATAATTACTGAGTGGTTTGGCAATTAGTTTGTTATAGACTTGATAATGTTTTTCATGAATTCAACCTAAAACTGCAAAGCAAAATACAGCTATATGTGAAGCTTATACTGCAGTTAAATTATTTTGACACAATTAACATTGTTTGAATCACAAATAATATCAAGCTGCTTTATACACTTCAGTTAAAACAAATTTTTAAAAAGTTAAAACATGAAGCAAGACCTCCATTTTAACACAAATTTGCAGCAGTTCTATTTTTCTGAGCTCAAACTACAGTTCCAACAGTGGTTTTGGATTTTGACACAAGTGAAAAGGACATTTTCATATTTAAAATCCACTTCACTGTGCAATTGAGGCATTTCCACCTAATTTTCAATTGGAAATGATTAACCTGCAATGTAATGGCATACTAAAGGGGAAATATCAAGAGAATTTATAGGATTCCAATAAAATTGTATAACTGCCTTATAAGCAATAAATATGCTCAAGTAAAACCATATGCTCATGGATTGATGTATTTGGCAGTATCCTATCTGGGTGAAAAGATATTTCCAAATGAAATAAGTAAAATCTCATGGGAGATCCGCATTAACAGATAAACCTTTGCAATCAATTGTGATGATAGAGAACATTTACTTCAAACTGATGTTTAACTTAGTGAAATGTTATCCCTCTGAAAAAGAGTTCCATTCCTGTTAGACTTGTATTACAACTCTTATTATTACACCTTATATTTTGTCAATAAAAAAATTGGATATTTGTTTCCTCTATTGTTATATAAGTATCTACAAAATCTAAATTTTGTCTCTTGGGGCACAAAGCCTAAAATATTTACTATCAGGAGCTTTCTAGAAAGAGATCACCAGCCCCTGGATAAATGGGACATTTGCCACAGCAGCTACTGCTATATTTTGCTTTGGACCACACACACTCATTTAAACGACCACTTTTGTGAGTCACCTGGAGAAGGTTAGGAGAGAGAATAAAGTTGAGTTAATTCGGTCCTGAGGTTAAATAATTGTAGCTAACATTAAGCAGGTAAAATATGTAGCAAGCACTCAGACAATCACTTCGTATATATCTGCTCATTTAACATTCACAGGAATCTTAAGAGATAGGTACTATTTCCCCCCCAACCAGCCCATTTTACCCAAGCTGAGAACGTGAGCTGCCAAATATCATACTGGTAAGTAAGGGATGTAGAGGTTCATAGGATTTAACCCAGCAATGAGACATCAAAACCAATGCCAGCAACACCAGCCATGGGATCTAAGGCAGATACGTGTGTGTGGATTGGGATAGGGGGCAGCAGGTGGTTCAAGACAGAGGAGTTGGTGTGGATGTGAGCCCTCCCGGGGAGAATAGGACTAGCAGGTGACAAGGACTGCTGAGGTCCTCGGAGACTCACACTATCCCATTATTGCCACCTTCCCAGAAACAGGGCTTTCCCATTCCAACCCCTTAAATAAATCCTGGTTCAGAGTGTTCTTCGAACGAGCGTGTAAAAAAGTCTGCACACGATTTATCACGTGGTGAGATGAAGGGAAGTGGGTAGGAAAATGGGGAGGATCTGGGAAATGAGTCGTGGTCTACATATTCATAATTTAATACACATCGATACGTTAAAGCCTAAAGTATTAGCAGGGTTTAGAATTTACATATAATTAATAATGTGTCCACTTCTGCGGCGGACGCGTCGGAGCATTTTCAGAGACTATAAACAACAATAAAAATAACAGTGATCAGACAACACGTACTCAAGGATAGAACCTTCTGCCCGACCGGCTTTAACCTCCTCTCAATTGTTTTCCCAGCCAAATATTCCTCCCACCCTCCCGGCAGGATCCCTGGGGTCGTCCCATCCGCCAGTGACTGCTTCGGAGAAGCGGTCCCGGGAAGGGTATTATCTCCAGGAACCCGTCCTGTCAACTTTGTAGTCGAGTCACCTACGTCGGTTGGTAGCGGCCGCTATTGCTTTAAAAGGACAGCGGATTTCGAAAGAGGGAGGAAGGGTGGCTGGGGGTGGTGGTGGTCAGGAAAAGGAACTCAATCGCCTTTGATAACTGCCCAGCAGCCTTCCCTTCTCCAGGACGCGTGCTCGGCCGGGCAGCGCCCGCATTCCCGGCCGGGCGGGCGCGCGCCTGCGCGCCTAGCGTTTTCGGGGCGCCCACCTTGGCGGGGAATTCCCCCCCGCGGCCGGGCGGGCGTCTGCGGGAAGCAGCCCCGCTTTGTCTCCGGCGGCGTCGCGCTCCGCCGCTCGCCCGCTCGCCCCTTTTCCCCGGTGCGGGCTGTAACCCGATCTCCCATTTCCTGGTGGATTCTCTTAAAGAGGCCGCGGCCGAGAAGCAGAACAAAGGCTATTGTTTTATTTCCTCCTTCGGGTTCCGCGTCCTTACCGGAATGTCCCTTCCTATATAATTATTTTCATTGCGTCTGCGCTCGGCTCGGGGCGGGGGGCGGAGGAAAAATTAAAAAAAAAAAAAAAAAAGCCCTGTGCCTTTCAATGTATCCAAGAGACGGAACTAGGGGAGGGGGAGGCGTTGATCCTGTCCGGAGGGTTCTGGGGCCCCGAGGCGCGAGCCCGGCGGCGGCCCAGCGGAGCTTAGCAGCCCCGCGCCCGGGCCCCGGGGGCCTCGCGCACCGCCCCCCGCCCCCCGCGCCAGCCTCTTCCCCCCTCCCCCGCGCGGCTTTTATTTCCCGATGCCGGGCTGTAACCCGAGCTTTTATTTCCTGGTGGCTCCTTTAAGAGGCAGAGCTCAGTGCTGGGAATTCACGTCAGTTTCTGCACTGAAACTCTCAAGATCAATGAGCAAAGAGCTTTCTCAGTTCTGCCTTTCAGTTTCTCTCTTCCAGGAAGGAAAACATTCGAGAGAGAGAGAGAGAGGGAGGGCGAGGGAGAGCGGCGGGAGGGCGGGGGGCGGGGGCGCCGGCCCGGGTGGGAGGAGAGAGCGGGGCAGGCCGGCCGGGCTAGCGCCCCGGGTCGCCGCGCCGCGACCTGCAGACCCCGCCGCCGCGCCGCCCGCTCCCACGCCCCCGCCGCCCCGCGCGCGGCGACTCGGCCGGCGCCCGGCCCGCCCCGCCCCGCCCCGCGCGCTCGCGGCCCCCCGGGGCGGCCGCCGGGAGAGATGCTGCAAGAAACTTCTTAAATGACCGCGTCCGGCTGGCCGTGGAGCGTTTCTGGGTTGGGGAGAGGAAAGGAAAGTGGAAAAAAAACTGAGAACTTCCTGATCTCTCTCGCTGTGAGACATGTCTGAGACTCCTGCTCAGTGTAGCATTAAGGTAAAGATCTTCTCCCCCTCCCTCTCCGGGGTGGAAAGCCTTGAGCTGCACCGGCCCGGATGATCGTGCCGGGCTCCTCCGATCCGAGGGGGCTGTTGCAGTCGCTCTGTTCGCAGGAAATTATTTGGGGCGCCAGGGAAGGAGATGCAGCTCTCGGCGGCTGCGTACCCTCTAGTGTAACCTTGCTGCTCCCCGGCTCCCGCCGAGCCCCCTGTTGGCTCCTGCGCCCCCACCCCACCTCCTTTGCTTTTTGACAATGAAATGCCGGTCACAGTCGGTCTGGAGGAACCCGAGTGGTCCTCAGGTCTGTAAAACACCCCGGTAATTAGTGCGCTTAAAAAAAAAAAAAAAAAAAAAAAAAAAACCTGCTCCCTACTCCCAACATGTGATCGAAATGTAACTTTTGTTACCGAGGGGTGGTCTCCTTAGGAAAAAAAAGTTCTCCGGCTCCATTGGGGTTGGAATCTTTTTTTTTTTTAAGGGTTCCGCGAGTCTGGTCAGAGTCTCTCTCCCCCCCGCCCCCCCCCCCCCATTGTAATTGCAAGCGCTTGTCGGAGAGACAGTAATGCTGTCAGCTTTTCCTGGGCATTGCACAATGAATTTCTTTCTTTTCTTTCTTTCTTCTTCTTTTTTTTTTTTTTTTTAAACCAAGGTGAATAAAGTTGCCGAATGGTTATTTTACTCTCGTAGGCATCTGAACGTTGACCAACCCCAAAGTAGAAAACTGTGATGCAGGGAGAATGATTGAAGTGACCAGGCAGAATGACCTTCCCACTTTGACAGTGCAGAGAGGGTAGCTAAGAGTAGAAATCTCCGTCTCTGGCCAAGGTTTGCAGTCTGGTAAAGGCAGGATGGTGGAGGATGTTTGCAAACACAGTACTTATCTTCCAAGTAGTGGTGTGTGTGAGCATTTTTGTACGTGTCTGTATGTCTGTAAAGGCTAGTGGTGCTGCGGTTTGTTGCTTCTAAAAAGTTGTTGTAAAGTTTGCCACCGTGAGGAGGCACACTGATTTGTCCATCCCCCCCAATTAATTTTCCCTTCCCTGCGTTCGGTGTGCACTTTCGTTTCACTGTTCCATCAGTGCTCAGATGGAAAATCCTTCTTCAGTGAGAAGCTGAAACTGCTGAAGTTTGTGGCTTGGCCCATTTAATGTGTTCATTGAGGGGACCCTGCAGAGACAATGAACAAATAACCAGTTTTCTTCATCCGTGGGGCATTTTGAGAAACATCTCTCCTGTTTTAACATGGCTTTTACATAGGATCTGTTTAGAGGAAAACAGCATTTTCTCATATTTGCTCATTAGGGGGGGTTCATAATTATACTCAGGTGTTAGTATTTCTTATCTGGCGCGATTTCCCAGGGGGTTTGAATTAGGGTTAATGTGAACTGAAAAGGTGGGTTGGGTTTGTTTTTGCCTGGCATGAAAAACTCCTAGTGGAACTTTCGGGTTTCTGTGTAGATATCGGGGGATAGCAGTATGTCAGCGGTGGAGAGGGTGTCAGAGTAAAGAACTTAGGTAGGTTGATACTTTAATTTCTTTTGCTGAATAAATTTGATTCTATGAGTTCAGGAAAATCCTTGGGTATGCCTAATCTATCTGATACTTCATAACACAGAAGTGTATGTAGGATATTAAATCTGTAAATTGTACTTAGCTCAACGACAATAAATCTGACCTCAGGAGAACTTGAACAACTATGGGAGAGTGATTTTGGAGAGGAGACAACGAAAAGCGAGCCGTTTTGTGGCTTGCTAGCTCTTCTAAAGAGACTGCATAAGCCCGCTGTTCTGAGGGGCTCGGGGCTGCAGGCAGAAATACCAAGGAGGAGCTCATCTCATGGTACCTCAGTGGAAGACTACAGCAACTCTTTCCTTACACACACGGAGGGAACCAATCCCAAACCCAGACAGCGCAGTCTCTTAACTGTGACCTAAAAATTGCAGCCACGGTTTGTGTTATCATTTTCTATCTTATCATTTGCCTTCTCCATTCTTTTCGAAAGCCTCTTTTCTTGACTTCTGTATTTCTCTGTAATTAGAACAGATCCAGTGGTCTTCCCTAGTAGTGAAAGTATCACTTTTAATTTGGATTGCCCTTTATGGAACCGATCTATGACTGCTTGCTTGGACCGTGCATATGTTTAAACGCACGCAAGGGAAGTGCATTTTCTCATGGAGTTTGTTTAGTTTGCAGTGTTCCAGTAAGAAGCTCTGGAGATCAAGGACTGGGATTATTCTAGCTCGTCTGAAAATGTCCTGGTGCTTGTATGCGGTGTTTCCCTGAGTCCCTGGGATGTGGTACAATGACTGCATGATAAAAAATGTTTGCCGGGAACCCACTAGTACAGCGATTTTTTTTTTTTTCTAGAGTCCAGTAAACAATAAAGTTTTCTGTGAAGCAGAGAATGAGTGTCAGGAGCTTTAAAGGATGAGCTCATGGCTCTGATGTCCTGAGGACATGTGGCAGGGAAAGCTCTCTGTGGAGAGTTTTCCCTCACCTCTCCTGTCTGCTCCTGAAATCTTTCTCCCTGGCTCGTATCCTCTATGAGCAGCTGGTCAGCAGGCAAGTAAATTCCTCAGCAGCTGGTGTGATGGAGCACAGAGGAGCCCGACCAGAGGCAGCCACAGGGGAAGTACTCTGTTTACTTCGGAGCAGTGTCAGTTCTGCTAGAAAAAGAGTAGTGTATGATTTCGGTGGAATTTCCAGGGTGAAAGTTTCTGAATCAGTCAGTCAGTGACACCTTTATATGTATCGCTTGCGTGGTGGTGGTTGCTGATGAGTGCCTGATATTGGCTCTCATGTTTTCTTTGCACTTTATAAGCATCTTCCCGGCACCCTAGGAAGTCATCAGACACATGTTTACAGCAGAAGACAGGTGGACCAGCCCAAGGTCACCCAGACCAGGACTGTGCCTCTCTGTGTGTCTGCACTGGGCACTCTCATCATGAGAGATTAAATGCTTCCATTCCCGACCATTTGGGGGCTTTTGTTTGTTTGTTATTTTTTTTTTTTTTTTGGTCTTTCTGTGTCGCATAAGGGATTTTATTTCCCCGACCAAGGATGGAATCTGTGCCCCCTGCATTGGGAGTGTGGAGTCTTTATAACCACTGGACATCCAGGGAAATCCCTGGGGTTGTTTAAATGTAAGAACTAACTATATAAAAAGTCGACTTTTTTTTTTTATCAGGGGATCGTGTGGCTGACTGCTAGGCAGGGGAGGAAGGAAGAGGCTGTCTTTTCCATCATCAGCCTTCACCTTCAAGTCACCTGTTGAGTTCTAAGTTCAGCCAAGTTGTAGTGGAAAGCAGTTATGACCCAGCAGACCCAGCCCTTTCAGGGAGGGCTTCCAGAATACGATAGAAGACAGTCGGATAACTTCCCTGATCCTCTCGCTTTCTCTGCCCTCTGCATGGGTTGGCTTTCTTAGTGGAATGAATTCTCTATTTTCTTACTCTCTAAGAGACTCCCCTCTGGACCCTGAGCTCCTTGGGTTGAGTGGTGACTATCTTTTTGTGTCTTCTGCCCACCTTGGCTTCTGGCTTAGATGGATGTGTCAGTCACGTTGGCTGACTTGCAGTGAGGCATGGAAGGTGGTCAGGGCCCCTTCCTCTCTATCCTGTGTGCCCGGAGTGACTTAACGCTGCATCCACAAGCTGGCGTGAAGTGGTTGTAGGGTCACTCTGCTGACTCAGGGAGGCCTGGGGCACTCCCTAGGGTGTTGGTCCAAAAATTATTATCAGTAGAATTTTGACCTTATAATTTTTCTTATTTTGGTAACATTTTCAAAAACTGCTTTTGTGTCTAAAATAAGCAAAAACATGGAGTTGAGTAAAAGATAAAGGGGCTTGAGGAATCACTGGAGAAGGTCCAGCTGAGGAGACTTCTAAAGTTCTCTCTGGGTTCTTTAGCAATTGAATTAATTAGAGACTTGGAGCTGAGAGGCTATAAAGATCACCTGGGCCAGCGTCTTTTATAGCAAAGAGGCCCACACGGCTAAATGGTTTGCTTCAGCTGATCCATGTCCGAGGCAGAGCAATGCAGGCCTCTTGGTTTTCAAGCCCCTGCCCCGTACTGGCTGGGTTCACGGGTTCGTCCCTATAAAAGGCCAAAGAAATTCGATACAATAGGCTGTGTGCTCTCTGGCACTTCCTAACTTGGTCCATTTTAATCACAAGCCAGCTGGTATGAGGGCATGGAGGTCTGTGCCAAGTAAGACGGTGTGTGGGGGAGCCCTGGGTCGAGAGGGTATATTGTTAGATGTGAGAAGAGGAAGGAGTAGGAGTGGGGGATGAGGGGAGAAGGGCTTGATGGGCTTGTCTTTGCACCACCATCTACCACAATAGCTTTTCTCTGTATTGTGGTGAAAAGCATGTAACATTAAGTTTACCCTCTAAACCATTGTTGAGGGTGCAGTTCAGTCATGTTAAGTCTCTTCCCATTGTTGTGCAACTGATCTCTAGAACTTTTCTGTCTTGCAACACTGAAACTCTATATCCACTCAACACTAATTTCCCCTCTCCTCTCCTCCTAGCCCTCAGTCACCACCTTCCTATTTTCTGTTTCTGTGATTTTTGTCTCCTTTAAATAGTTCATGTGAGTAGAATTATACTGTATTTCACTTAGAATGGCCTGGAGGCTTGTCCATATTGTAGCATGGGACAGGGTTTCCTTTTTTTCAAGGCTGCTTTGCATTCCATTTTGCCTTCCCTGGTGGCTCAAATGGTAAAGAATCTGCCTGTAGTGCAGGAGAACTAGGTTCGATTCCTGCATCGGGAAGATCCCTTGGAGAAAGGCATGGCAACCCACTTCAGTATTCTTTCCTGGAGAATTAGTTCCATGGACAGGAGCCTGGCAGGCTACAGTCCATGGGGTCGCAAAGAGTCGGACACGACTGAGCGACTGCCACACACAGCATTGCATTTTATGTATATGCCATATTTTCTTAAATTCATTCATCTGTTGAAGGACATCTGTGTTACTTCCATCTCAGGCTGTTGTGAATGAGGCTGCGATAAACATGGGTGTACAAATAAATGACTCTTGCGATTCCACTTTGAGTTTTGGATATATCCCCAATGATGGGGTGCAGTGGTACTTTTTTTTTGTATGTGAGGAGCTGGTTATTTTGCTTTGGGTTGAGGGCTCTGGGCCTGTTCGCTGGACCTTTTCTGAGAAATCCTGGAGGGGAACCTTAGGCTCAAACATACACCTTAATTTATACATAGTGAGGCTCTGTGTTTCAAAGAGCATCAGCTGAAAACACAGCAGCTAGTCCTAGAGAAGTAGCTTACCTCTTTAGCATAGGTAAGTCAAGGGAAAAAACAGCCCAGTTTCTAGAACTTCCTAGGGAAGCTGGCAGTAAAACAGATTCTGAGCAGCCACGTTGACCTGCGTTAACTCACGCGGAGGCAGGTGGGGAGGGGGCGTGTTTGGGACCAGCTTCGTAGAGCCTACACGCTCTGTTATGGATACTGAAAAGTTGCTTTTTGGTGTGACACTCCCAGCAGAGTGAATCGGTATCAAACAAAGCCCCTTGGGACATGGGGTGTATAAACAATGTATTTTGTCTTTGTGAATGCTACTTTAGGAAAAGCACTAGTGTTGATTTCCTGGCAGAGGCCCTCACTGCCATATTTGTTATGAGACGTGTGTAAGAAACCAAGCTCTGTGTGGATTTATTGAATAGAATGAGTGTAAGTCGACGCCGGGTTCCCACGCCAGGAGGGACCTGGCATAAAGACCATTGGCTGCCAAACCTAGTATTTGGGGAGAGAAAGACTGAAGTAGTTAGAAGTTAGAATGGGAGCCTGTTGAAAAACAAACACATTTTCATTGATTTCTGAACATACAGAAACCAGCCTAAGAAGTGTGGCTCTCTGGGGGCATCTCAGGCTGCGCCTGCGTGAACAGGCAGAAATGACGTGTGTCCATATCGTCCTCTGATTAGAAATGAGGGCTGCTGTGTGCTTGAGACAGTGCCTTCTGCATCAAAATAGTACCACCGATGTGTTATTTGCTCTGCTAACTTGCTTGATCCATCTTTTCTTCTTAGTGAAAGTATACAGTTCAGCCTGGTCTCTGAGGCAGTGTCTCCCATCTTCTTGACACCAAGGACCAGTTTTGTGGAAGACACTTTTTCCACGGATGGGGAATTGGCGCGTGGTGGTGATTTGGGGATGGTTTGGGGATGATTCAAACTGTGGACTTTATTATTGTTACCTCAGCTCCACCACAGATCATCAGGCATTAGATCCTGGAGGTTGGGGACCCCTGGCCTAATGATCTGGAATTTGGGGAGTATGGGTGGGAAGGGCGATGAGGCCTTAGTCTGTGTTTGTTAGGTATGAACCCCCTAGAAGCACAGACTGGTCACTCAGGCCTGTGGACTTAACTATGGAACACCTGCATTTTGGGAGCTTTCTAAAATCTCGATGGGCCCCTCTGGTGGCTCAGAGAGTAGAGAATCCACCCGCAGTACAGGAGACCTGGGTTCGATCCCTGGGTTGGGAAGATCCCCTGGAGAAGGGAATGGCAACCCACTCTAGTTTCCTTACCTGGAGAACTCCATGGACAGAGAAGCCTGGTGGACTACAGTCCATGGGGTCGCAATGAATCAGACATGACTAAGTGACTAACACTCTCACTTTTCACTTTGTTTTTAAAATTTTAATTGGAGGATAATTACTTTACAATATTATAATGGTTTTTTATAATGGTTTTTGCCATACACTGAATGCATAGGCATATATATGTCCCCTTTCTCCTCAACCCCCTTTCCCACCTCCCTCCCCACCCCATCCCTCCAGGTTGTCTCAGAGCTTTGGGTGCCCTGCTTCATACATCAAACTCCCACTGGCTATCTCTTTTACGTATGGTAATGTGTATGTTTCAGTGATATAAGTCTAGGTAATTAAAGGGGTTTGCGTGCTGCTCTGGTGGTCATCCGTCGTGCATTTCTTCTTCCTCCTCCTCATCCTTCATCATTACTACCCTTACTTATTGGGTCCTGCTGTGTGCCAGTCGTCAGACTGAGCATTTTGTGTGCATTATCTAATTTGTTCTTCACGACTCCCTCTGGGAGGCAGGTTTTCTCCCTATTTTACAGAGGAGGAGCCTGCAGCAGTTAAGCGATGTGTTGGCCTGCCATCTCCCAGGCAGTGCATGCAGCAGCTCAGGTCAGCATCTACCTTCCCTCCTGACCCCAGTCTCAAGGCCAGCCTCCTTTGTGCAGAAAGTTAGAAAACAGAGCGATGGGGTGATGGTGGCGCTTCCCACAGGCCAAGCTGAGAGGTGGGCATAGAGCTGGCAGGGACGGCCCCTCCCTCTCTGGTTTCCTCCTGCCTGGGTGGGTGGTTCCTAACCAGCCCGCTGGGGACAGGGTAGCCAGATGGTCAGTTCGCACACAGCACCCTCCCTGGAATGGATGTCCAGGTGTCCTGTTTTCACACCAATCCCTGGTGTTGTCTTGTGATGCTTTGTATTTGGGTGAGTTCATTTGAGCCCTTTTCATGTTTTTCTTAGAAACCTTTCCCCTCTCTACTTTCCCCTGTGTGTGCGTGCTAAGTCGCTTCAGTCGTGTTTGACTCTTTGAGACCCCATGGACCATAGCCCGCCAGGCTCCTCTGTCCATGGGATTCTCCACGCAAGAATACTGGAGTGGGTTGCCAAGCCCTCCTCCAGGGGATCTTCCTGCCTCAAAGATCGAACCCGCGTCTTTTAAGTCTCCTGCTATAGCAGGCAGGATCTTTACCACTGGCATCATCTGGGAAGCCCCCAACTTTCCCCCAGTGACTCCTTATGCCGTCATCATGTGATCAGGTGGGTGATCATGGCTGGGGCCATGGGAGCTGGACACCTTGGTCACACCTTGCTCAGTCTCTCCTTCCACTGCTTTTTTCTTTTTTCCAATTAAAAAATGTTTACACAGTTCATGAATATAGTACATTTTAGAGACTTTCCCTCTTAGTTTGCTCCTGCAACGCAGGGAGCTCAAACCTGTGCTCTGTGACAACCTAGAGGGGTGGGATAAGGTAGGAGGTTCAAGAGGGAGGGGTCATATGTATGCCTATGGCTGATTCATGTTGATGCATGGCAGAAACCAATACAATATTGTAAAGCAATTATCCTCCAATTAAAAAATTTAAAAAACCCATCCCTTTCATTCATCTAAAGATACTGTGTGATTTCTTGGAATCTGTCTGATGTCGCTTCAGGCATTCCCTGATTTCCCCCACCACCAAAGGAATCATCTTTCTTGTTTTCCTCTCTCCTGATAACCTGACGCCACTGCCCTTGTTCTAATTTCCTGAAGAGAGGCTGTGGGCCCTGTGACTTAATGCATTTCTGGATTTGAGCAGCTTTAACGAAGCCTGTCTTCAGAGCAGATGTAGGGAAGGAAGCAGACAGAGTACAGTGTGGAGGGAGTTGAGGGATTAAGAAAGTCTAAGTCCCAGTTCTCATCAAACAGAGGAGGAAACTGACTCCTAGAGCATTTAGATGTGTGTGTGTGCTCAGTCGTTGTCTGACTCTGTGACCCCGTGGACTGTAGCCTCCTAGGCTCCATGGGATTTTTCAGGCAAGAACACTGGAATGGGTTGCCATTTCTTGCAGCATTTCAGTAGTCTGCCTGACATGGGTAGAGATGTGGTACGTATTTACAATGAACTATTACTCAGCCATAAAAAGGAACAAAATTGGGTCATCAGTAGCGACGTGGATGGACCCAGAGTCTGTCATACAGAGTAAAGTAAGTCAGAAAGAGGAAAACAAATATTGCATAGTAACATGTGTATGTGAAATCTTAAAAGCTGGTACAGATGAATCTATTTGCAGGGCAGGAATGGAGGTGCAGCCGTAGAGAACCGGTATGAATGCAGTGGGGGATGAATAGGGAGGTTGGGATTGACGTATATATATACTACCGTGTATAAAAGAGAGAGCTAGTGGGAACCTGCTATATAGCGCAGGGAGCTCAGCTCAGCGCTCTGGGTGACCAGCAGGGTGGAGGGGACTGGAATGGGGTGGGAGGGAGGTCCCAGAGGAAGCGATCTATGTATACATAGAGCTGATTCACTTCCGTGTGTGGCAGCAACTAACACAACATTGTAAAGCAACTATACCCCAATTTTAAAAAATGAAAAAAAAAAAAAATAACCTGCCTGAGATAACATTGTCCTTCGTAGCTGAGGCGGAGTCAGAATCAGGTGTTCATGATCCCAGGGCCATGTCCCACTGACACCAGGAAAGTTGACAAAAAGCAGACAATAACTCAGCACAGCTTCGTCGTGGGGACTCCTGTCTAGAGAGTGAAACCGGTTTGTCTGGCACCACACAATGACTGATGGTATTAATGATCATCATTATGACCTCCGCGTTAAAGACAGTCTTTATGAGGTTTAGGAAGTGAGGAAATAGTGTCGTGCATTTTGGAAAGCTATCCAACGAACAGGGCTGGCATAGAAATAACGTTACCTTCTAAAAAGGCTACACTTCAGTTATCTGGACCAGTGACTTATGAAAAATATTACTTTCCTCCCCAGTGAAGACAGGAAAGAGCTACCCAATAAATCTGCACGCTCACCAGACTTTGTGTGTTCCCCGGGGGTGTTTTCCCTTTGTATGTGGGAGTCAGACACACGGAAAACGATCTGATTTCCTGAATGACCCTCAAAGGGCGTGCAGTCCCGCTGGTGTGAGTGCTGTGGGTGCTGGTGCTTAGGGATGTGAGCACTGTCATCGTAATCACCGCTGTTTCAGAGTTTGATTTGCATTTTATTCTGCCTGATAGCTGTTCATTGGTTCTTATCGGTAATGCTGATTTCTCTTAAGGGGTTTGTATGTTCTTGAGAAGAGGGGACCAGTCATTGCTGTACCATGAAGGGCTTCTAAGGGAAGGACAGACCCTGGAGTAGATAGACCTGAGTGTGAATCTTGCTTCTTAAACATATTCATTAAAAATTTTTTTTTATTAGAGTATAATTGCTTTACAATGTTGCGTTGGTTTCTGCTGTACAATGGAGTCAGCTATTTGTATACATATGTCCCCTCCCTCTGAGTTTGAGTAAACTCCAGGAGTTGGTGATGGACAGGGAGGCCTGGCATGCTGCAATTCATGGGGTCGCAAAGAGTCTGACACGACTGAGCGACTAAACTGATCCCCTCCCTCTTGAACCTCCCTCCCTCCTGAACCTTCCTCCTATCCCCTAACGTGTTCATTTTAGGCTTGAACCTAGTAAGTGATCTGAAGTGGTAATAAAAATACTATCACAGGACTTCTCTGGCTGTCCACTGCTTAAGACTTCATCTTCCAGTGCAGGGGGTTGTGGGTTCGATCCCTGGTTGGGGAGCTAAGATCCCACGTGCTATGGGGCCAAAAAACCAAAACATAAAACAGAAGCAGTAGTATAACAAATTCAATGAAGAATTTAAAAAATGGACCAACTCAAAAAATCTTGAAACCAACCAAACAAACAAAAAACAGCCCTGTCTCTGAAGGTTGTTGGCAGTGCCTTAACATTGTTCAAAGCAAAGCAAAATGTAGTTCTTTTCCCTCTTTGTATATCCTCCCATCAGACGAATCTAGAAGGGGTGAGAGATTTTCTAGTCCTGGAATTTTCCCAACATTACATCGTTGGGAAAACAGAGGCCAGAGACATCCTGGTCTTGCTAGAGCTCCCGTGGCTGGTTCTTGGCCCCGCCTGAACCTCCAGGCCTCTCAGGTTGGCTGACTCCCAGCCAGGGCCCTTGTCACCGTCCCTTTGAGCTTCTCCCAGGCCCGGGGTCACTCAGTCAGCGCTCAGCAAAGCTCCGATTTTTGACTCTCGCTGAATACAAGCCTCAACAACAGAAGAGACGAGCCAACTGCAATTACATGGTCGAAACAGATGCCGCTTGCATCTTAAAATTGTGAGGGAATAGCTCGAATGGTTCTGAATAAGTTTCCAGAGATGAAAGGAAAAAACCCGAAGCCTGCAAATACTGTGCAGTGCCTCTGATGGGCATTATTACTCAGCCCTCAAGTATTCAAACCTATTCAAGGAGCCACTCGTTCATACAGTTACTTATTATTTGCAACCGGGACGAGACTCCGGAGGGAGCATCCATTCTTCAGTCTGCTTTTGTGTGGCAGGCAGCCCCGTGGCTGTCTGACCACAGAGCAGACACTGTTTGCAGTAGATGGTGAATTTTCCGGTTCCAAGAGTCTGGAGTAGATGGTTCTTGGAGGTTTAAACAGGAGAATTTGAAGAAGCTAAATTTGTAACTTTCGGGCATCAGGGAACCTTGATTTGTTGTAGAGGTTAAGGGAGGCTGGGGGTGGGGGGGATGCTTCCCAGGTGTGGTGCTAGTGGTAAAGAAAGTTCTTGCCAGTGCAGGAGATTTAAGAGATGTGGGTTTGATCCCTGGCTCAGGAAGATCCACTGGAGAAGGAAATGGCTACCTAGTCCAGAATTCTTGCCTGGAGAATCCCATGGACAGAGGAGCCTGGCGGGCTGTAGTCCATGGGGTTGCAAAGAGTCAGACACAACTGATGTGACTTAGCATGCATGCATGCAGGGAGGCTGAAGTATTTGTTATCAGCAGCTGTGATTCCTTTTGCTGTGGACTTATAGTGCGCTCCTGGGTTTCCCACTGTATATCCATGTTAAGTGAGAAGATGACATGGAGCCTGCAAAAGCCGCCCCCCCCTTTTGAAAAAAATTTATTTGGCTGCTCCAGGTCTTAATTTTGGCATGTGGGATCTAGTTCCCTGACCAGAGATCAAACCTGGGTCCCCTGCTTTGGGAGAGTAGAGTCTTAACCACTGGACCACCAGGGAAGTCCTAAAATTGTCCTTTTTGAGGAATAGTGGAGAGAATGTTCGAGGCCTCCTGTGTTGACTCCTGGAAGCAGGTGTAGGCACTTTTAAGCTGTTGAGGACAGAGCTTAGGTCTGGAGAGAGACCCGGTTCCTCTGCCTTTGCCCTGGAAAACACAAGCGAGTTGGTGATTTTCTGCTCAGCTTTATTGTGCACTCTCCAGTGGATTATGATGGGGCCTGGTGACTTTATCTTTCTGAAGACTTTTCCGTATCATGAGGTCAGTAATCCCCGATTCTGTCATATCCCCTCTTTGCGAGGAAGCAACAGTCAAAGTTAAGATACTGACTCTCAAGTATTTCCGGAAAGAAATGAGCTACAGATAGAAATCTGCATTGTAACTTAAAAGTCAGCCCCCCAAGAATAGCTTGTCAGTCTCTGAAGTCACCCATGTGGGTCTAGGTGTGTAGTGGTGGCCTCGCATGTACCTGCCAGACTCTAGTGTGCCGATAACAGGCATCCTTGGGGTCCCTGTTGAAGATTCCAGGTCAAGAGAAAATTGGGGACCAGTATCATCCAAAGGCTCCTAATAACCTGATAATTAGTACTTGGAGAAGTAGATCTGCCACTGGTGTGGGCAAGAGGAGCTGTATACCCGAGACTTGATGAAAGAGGAGCGAGCGTTTCCTGAGCACCTTTCTGGGCTTCTTTGGGGAGTTTGCACAAGGGCAGGCAACTTTTTTCCCCCATGTTACTTCCTTCCTTCATTGTTCTAGACTGTATATCTTTCCCAGACACTATCCTTGAACATCACGTCGGCCTCCTGCCAGAGCAAACCACAGGGTAGCGTCTCCTGACTCAGCCACCTGGTCCTGCTCTGTCTTCTCGTGTGTAGGCTTGTGATCACTGGCCGGGTACCCCCAGGGACAGAAATGAGTTCTCTTTTCTTTGGGTCTCTGCGTGTGCGCTCGTGTCCAGCTTCCTGCCCCGGAGTGGGTACATCTATCTGGTTTTGAGAAGTGGGCATGTGAAGGGATCCCGGGTGCATTTTGTAACTACCGTATCCTCCTTTTGACTTACGGTCTGGCAGATTTAAAAAATCCAGGTCAGAAGTTCACTTGACTGGTGTTCTGCTTGGAGACAGTGGCACTCCTAACGGTCTTGATAGTCATGGCCAGTCATGGGCAGGGACAGCCCTTCAGGGTCACTCTTACTTCATGCCTCTTAATCTGGCCTGTCTCTGAGGCTTGGTGAACTGGGTGGGAGAGCCGTCATTTGGGGGTGAAATCTGAGTGACAAAGGGCCCTTGTCTGGGTGAGTTCCGCTCTTCTCCTGGATGTGGAAACCTGAATGACCTGATGTGGCTGACAACAGCTCAGACCCCCTGGCAGGCTGCCAGCTCCATATTTGACTCTGTCCAGGGCTTCCCTTGTGGCTCAGCTGGTAAAGAATCTGCCTGCAATGCGGGAGACCTGGGTTTGATCCCTGGCTTGGGAAGATCCCCTGGAGAAGGGAAAGGCTACCCACTGCAGTATCCTGGCCTGGAGAATTCCATGGACTTTACAGTCCATGGGGTCACATAGAGTTGGATATGACTGAGCGACTTTCACATCCCCCTGGTCCTTCCCTGGGGTCTGCTGACTCGAATGCTTTAGGTTGAGGTGGAAGGAGAGACCATACTCATTGGGAAGGCAAAGAGTCTTTGCCCTGAGAACCAGGAAACAAAGGCTTGCCCTCTGAAGCTGGCATCCTGCTCTCTTGCGTCTCCGAGGCTCTGTGCGCTGGCTAGGCTGTGCGTGAGTGGTGAGGGCGTGCTGCTCGGCGGCAGGAGACCCCTGTGGGTCAGACGCAGTTTTTGAACAGGATGGAATTCAGGGGGAATGCTGGCGAGCCCGGAAAGACTGGAGTGATGATCCTCTAATCTTTTTCAGCATGCTGCAAGGGGATCTTTAACTTTGAGCCAGATGGGAAGGAGATGAGCACGAGGACCTAGGTGTTGGGTTACATCTCAAGTAGGGCACCTATTAGTACACCCATCTATGTGCTCCCACCCTCCCTGGTACCTTGGCTCTTCTAAGCTCTCTACCCTAGAAAAATGCATAAAAAACCACTGACATCAATGGCAGGATATTTATTTCTCCTTTCTGGGTACAGGGCTGTGGGCCTTGCTTGGAGATGGGTGGCACGAGGCCTCAGAGGGAAAAGACTTAAAAATGCAAGAAGGAAAAAAGGCAGAAAGCCACGCAGACCCCACCGAAAGGCCCTGTTATTCCAGCAGAGGGAAGAGGTGGGCCCCTGGGCACCAGTCACTCTTAACCTGAGCTGGCTCTTCTGAGAAATCATCTGTCTTGAAAACCTTGGTAAAATGGCCAAATGGAGCTCCTGTAAGGTATGGGGAATGCCTGTGTGTGCTTTTGTGGTTAGCCATGGTGTTGAACAGTCCAGTTTAAGGGAAAAATGGTTCTGGGTACGTTTCAATTTCAACTGTGGTCTTTAAAGGTTTACTGTGAAGGGAATGGGTGTGGGTGAATGTGAGTATAGTCGTCTGGCCTCTTGGTTAATTTTATCTAGGTTACAGGTGAGAAATGAGTTCACAACACCTCCTGTTTCTTATTTGGGTCTGTTTTAGGGTGACCTGCTGAGTCTAGTTTGGGCAAATCTTGTTTTACCCAATGCACATGTTTGTGGACTGCCAGATTACATACCAAATGGATTATTAGAAACAATCCCCTTACAGCTCTGGCCCCTAGAGTGGTATCTGTGATTCTTCTCAGGATCTTGTAAACTTAGGGTGCTCTTCTCTTCATCCTACCGGGATCCCATGTGGGGCTGTGTTGACAAGATTGTGCCACGTTGGGCAAGTTTTGACCACACACTTTCCCAGGCACGGTAAGGCAAGTGTGGGTTCAGCTGGCTGCTCCTAGGCAGTTGATGGTACTTGGCACATCAAGGGTTTCTGTTATGCTGTTTGCCAGAAAGGTAATCTCTCAACCGGTCTGAGTGTCCCAGGGCACACATGTTCAGCTTTGGGGGAAAAGTCACAATTTCAGGTTCACTCTTTGCTTGCATCTTGTGTACATTAATGGCCTCATAACTGAAGTGCATTGAACTATTGCTGCACCGTTCAAAGCCTGCAGCGTAGCTCTTTTGGGTCAGGGAAAGGTTTCTCTGTAAAGTTACTGAAGGCTCAAGCTTGAAAACCAACACTGGAGGTTAGAATCAGCGTGTTCTAGTGGGAACAGTGCAAGGGTAGCTGACACCAAGCCTTTCTGCACTATTTTTAATCCTAGTCAGGACTGTATGGGATGGCTTGTGCCTTCTTGGATGTCATTCTGCTTTTATTCCAGGGATTTCTTCTTGCGACTCTGTATGTATGTGTGTATTGCATGTGCATAGGATCATATGTCCCAGAAATTATGGCATAATCTGTTTTCCAGTTTATAGAGTGAAAGATTGCATGAATCCCAGCCTTGTGACAAAGAAATCTTATATGTAGATGTAAAATACTTCTCCTTGGAGGGTTGGCTTTCTGATGGGCTATAAACGGATTGTTAAACAGCATTGCAAGGGGTTGTTAACAAGCTGTTTCTGAGAGCATCACCCTGGTCTGGTCTGAAAAGGTAATGTGTACATATTGCAGCCATGAAACAGTTTGCCTGTGGTGCTTATATGTTGGTAGGGTGTGTGTGTGTGTGTATTTTCAGTGGTGAATGAACTGAAAAGATAATTTTTAAAATCAAGGTCCGTGGTGGCTCAGAAGGTAAAGAATCTGCCTGCAGTGCAGGAGACCTGGGTTTGATCCCTTTGTCTGGAAGATCCCCTGGAGAGGGGAATAGCTACTCACTCCAGTATTCTTGCCTGGTGAATCCCATGGACAGAGGAGCCTAGTGGGCTACAGTCCACGGGGTCACAAAGAGTCAGACACAACTGAGCAACTAACACTTTCACTTTCTTTCACAGTTGATTTACAATATTGTGTTGGTTTCAGGTGTATAGCAAGGTGATTTGGTTATACATGTATGTATATGTGTGTGTGTATAACTTTTTTCCAATTCTTTCCCTTTGTAGGTTATTAGAAGATACTGAGTATAATTTCTTGTGCTATGCAGCAAATTCTTGTTGTTCATTTTATAATAATGTGTATCTGTTAATCCCAGACTCCTAATTTCTCCCTTTCCCCCTTTTCCCTTTGGTCACCATAGGTTTGTTTTCTCTCTGTGAGTCTGTTTCTGTTTTGTAAATAGCTCATTTATATTTTTTTTAGATTCCACACATATGTGACGTCATATAATACTTATCTTTCTCTGTTTGACTTCACTTTTAGTATAATTTCTAGATCTGTTCACGTTGCTACAGATGGCATTACTTCATTCTTTTTCATGGCTGAGTAGTATTCCATTGTATGTATGTACCACATCTTCTGTATCCATTCATCTGTTGATGGACACATGTCTTGGCTATTGTGAGCAGTGCTGCTGTAACACTGGGCTGCATGTATCTTGAAAAGATAATTTTAAATGTTCTTTATTTGCTCCTATGTCAGTGTCCACTTTCTCCACTGGAATGTGTTTTGGTTGTTGGGTTTTTTAAGCTGGCTTAAGTGAAGCAGTGTTTGGTCAGTACGGTGTATGAATCAACCAAACTTCAAAAAGCTTTAGTTACTGTTCGTGGTTAACACCCTATGTGAATAATAGCTGCCTTAAGGTTTTAGAATCACCTCCCAATAAGCAAACTAACATTCATGTTCCAAGTTCAGCAAAGCAGAGTTCCGCGCATGTGTCAAATCTTATTTGAATTTCTTGTCACGTTCCGGTGACATAGCTGGAAATTGGTCCATGCCAATTTCTGCTACTATTGGATTTTAATGAGCACGCTTTCTTGTTACTAGGTTGCCATGCTGCTACTGTGTTCGCAGCTGCTGTGTTGAAAAACAGGTGTCTGTTATAATCCCCTGCCTGGATCAGTTTGCTAGTCTGGCAAGGCCTTATTGTTGTTGTTTTTTATTTATTTATTTTTGTCTCATGTAGGTCAGAGGTGTTGACGAGCAGGATTAAGGAGAGAGAAGATGGTAACTTTTCTTGGTGGAGATTTCTGTTAAAAGAATCTAAGAATTGTAGCGTGTAAAGATAGAGCTAAAGAAAACTGTTCAAGATTCGAATCACAGAGAGAAGAGCCAGGATGAGCATAGTAATAATAGTTCTGCCAAGTCACCTCTGTCTCATTCTTCAAAGGCCAGTGTGGCCACAAAGCCATCCAAGACATGGGGAGTGAGTGATGACTGTTCTTCGGTCCATGGAGCGCTCACGGACTCACCCATGGTTGCTTCTCCACACTTCTGGATCCTGTGTGGTCCACACCCTGTGTATCTCACGCTGTCCTTTTTTCTCCATCCTGATTAGCTCTGACTTCCCTCTGGCCCTGGACTCTTCAGCTGTCTCCCATCTGGTCCTCCTACCTCTACTTCCTGCTCCTTTGAAACCAACCCAGAATAATTTTTTTTTCATTTGTTTATTTGGCTGCATCAGGTCATAGTTGTGACAAGTGGGATCATTCTTGCATTATGCAGGATTTTTCATTGCAGTGCATGGGCTTAGTTGTTCCATAGGCATGTGGGATCTTAATTCCCTGACCAGGGATCAAACCCATGTCCCCTGCATGGCAAGCTGGATTATTAACCACTGGACCGCCAGGGAAGTCCCCAAAATGATTCTTTGTAAATAAGAAATCGATCACGTTCTTTCTGACACTGCAGTTTATCGTGGCAGCAAGGCCTTGGACAGGCTGACTTTCTAGAATCATCTCCACCGCCCCCCCCCCCCCCCATTCCACATTGTACTCCAACCAGTACCTGCCCTCCTCCCAAACCACATGATGGACTTTTTTTATTATTATTTTTTATGGTTTTTAAAAATTTTTACAATGTTGTGTTGCACACGATGAGCTTTTATGCCTAGAGTCTTGCACCAGTCCTCCTGCTGCCTGGTAGCAACTTGTCATCTTAAGCGTTCCGTGGTGCTGTTGGGTACAGCATCCTTCAAAGTCGCTGAACTTGTCTCCATTACTGGCACTGGTCCCGTTATAGTTTAATTGTGTATCATCCTCTAGCTGGAGTGAAAACACACTGAGAGCAAGAGATTGATGAAAGGATTCATTCTCTCTTCCCATTGTGCAGAGCAGTGCCTGGTATAGAGAAGATCCAGCGTCCTTTATTTGAATTGAATTTTTTAAATCAAGTATTTATTAAGCTTCTCTTATGTGCTCGGTGGTTGCTAGGCTCTGTGCTACATAAGAAAAGCATTAAGTTGAAAACCTGACACAGTCAGCATGCGTGCTAAGTCGCTTCAGTCATGTCTAACTCTTTGCAACCCCATGGACTGTAGCCTGCCAGGCTCCTCTCTGTCCCTGGAAATTCCCAGGCAAGAATACTGGAGTGGGTTGCCATTTCCTCCTCCAGGGGAACGTCCCAACCCAGGGATCCAAGCCACCTCTCCTGAGTTGGCAGGCGGGTTTTTTTTTTTTTTTTTTTTTTTAACCACTGAGCCACCTGGGAAGCCCATAGGTCTGCGTGTTCCCAATGAATGGACACATCTATGAAACTGCCGAGCTCATGACGGTACGCCTTTTCAGAACACTGGGCTCCTACAGCTCATATCTGGACGATGTGGTGTTGTCAAATTTCCTCCCGCCATTGTCCCCCTGGTCTAGTGTCTCCACTGCCAAGACTGCTGATGGAGAGGCTGTTCGTTCCTTTCTCGTCCACTTCCTCTCTCTTCCTTCCAGCCTTACTGGACCCAGCGGTAAGCTTACTCTTCTGGGGACTTGGGAACCTGTGCTCAGCAGTGAGGAGAGCTGGGTTCTTGAGAACTAAACCATCTAATCTTGGGATTCTCTGCCTTTCAGTCCTGCGAGGAATTATGGTCCTATTCTAGCAACCTGCTCAAGATGAACTTTCCAACTTCTGTGACTATCTTTAGGGCCATCAGTCATTGTTTTCACTTGAAGTTGCTTAAAAATTGACCTGCCTAGAGGAGGATTTCAGGACGTGTTCCTTAGGGAGCTGTTGAAATAGAAACAGGAATGAAGTAACCAGTGCCATGCAATTGTGTGGGTGAGGCATCCCCCTCCACCAGGAGTTAGCATATTTTCCAAACCCTAAATTGTGACATGTGATCTGATAAAGGACTTCTCAGTGTTTTTCATTTATGTGGCAAGGCTTGCAGATATTTTAACCGCTTAGCTCTTGTCAAAAAGAAAATCGCGTGAGATTAGGCCTGTTGAGGAACAGGCTTCCTGCCAGCCGGCCCACCAGTGTGGCCAAGGGACACCGCTCTCTGTACTTCCTCCACTTCTGCCACCCTTGGCTGGTATCAAGAAGGACGAGTGAGCCTGTTTGTCTTTCTTCTGGATGAAATTTGCAAGGACACTTAAGCCTTCTGCTTCGGGGCAGAATCCGATCATGGGCTGCAATCAGGAAGAAGTTCTCTCCCAAGATATCAGATTGCATGCTTGCCCGGCCAGGTGTGTTCCCTCTGTTCACCACTGTTCACGGGAGCACGGGCTCCTCGCTGGCCATCTTCAGAGCAGGATGTTGGACTGCTCGGCCAGCAGCCCGATTGCTCTGGCAGGTCCTGCTCCCTGAGATGGCAGGCAGTTGTCCCAGGCGCTCCTGAACCTGGCTTTTCTCCAGCCATGCTGGACAGGCCTCAGGGCCATGTTTTCAGACCCCCACAACTCTTTGCAACTCCCACTTTGCAGGAGACTTTCTTTTTTAGGTGCTTAGCACTGTTCTAAGAGCTTTATTTATTTATTCTTTTTAACTTTTTATTTTGTATTGGAGTATATATGGCTGATTAACATTCTTTTTTTAGGTTCTTAGCACTGTTCCAAGAGCTTTATTTTTTTTTTAAACTTGTTATTTTGTATTGGAATATATATGGCTGATTAACAAAGTTGTGATAGTTACAGGTGGACAGCAAAGGAACTCCGTCACACATACACATACATGTGTCCATTCTCCCGCAGACCCTGCAGGGGATTTGAAATTGGGTCTAAGTGCTTCCCTGGTGGCTCAGGGGTAAAGAATCTGCCTGCCAATGCAGGAGAACCTGGTTCAATCCCTAAGTCGCAAGATCCCCTGGAGAAGGAAATGGCAAGCCGTTCTAGTATTCTCGCCTGGGAAATCTCATGGACGGAGGAGCCTGGCGGACTTTGGTCCAATGGGGTCACAGAAGAGTTGGATGCAACTTGGTGACTAAACAAAAACAGCTAAGTGTATACACACACACTCGTGCATGTACACACGCACACATTCACCTTTAAAGAGTTTTGCCAAAAAAAAAAAAAAAAAAGGCAAAGGAGTTTTACTTAAATTCATGTTCATTTTCCCAGGCTTTACTTGGGCTCCAACACCGCATTCGACCCACATGCATTCCCAGAACATCAGAATGCTGTTCTCAGCTAATAGTCAAATTCTTTAAGACCTGCAGGGGCCAATCTCAAGCTTGTGTCATAAGTGACTTTGAAGTGTGATCGAAAAGAAGTTGGGGAGTAGGGAGAGATGGACTTTTTCTTTTTCTTTGCTCAGGGCATGGCTGTACAGCCTCTTGCGCAATAGGGTAATTATCCCCGGATTCCCAGGCTGGCTGGCCTGCATCTTCTTCCTTAGCATCTCTATCTCCTGGGGCCCAGTGTTTCCTTCTGTCTCTATTCTTAGCCGACTTAGCTTTCCCGTTCAGTTCCCGGGTCCCTCCTCATCTTCCCCCAGTCTTTCTTCTCCCAGCAAAGTTACTTTGGGGAGCACTTCCCATGTTCTATTCAGATGTGAATCTTCTTTCTCTTTATTAAAATAAGATTTTCTTCTTCATTTCACCATGCATGCATCTTCCCAGAATATAATAGACCCTTGCCCTCCAGCACATAATGTCTGGTTTGTGAACCTTTAAAACAGGGTGTGCTGGAAATTCTCTTCAGCAGTTAAGACTCTCTGCTTCCACTGCACGGGGCATGGGTTCAATCCCTGGTTAGGGAACTAAGCTCTCGCATGCTGAGCTATGCAGCCAAAAAGTAAAAACAATAGCAAAACACCAAGCAATAGGGTGTACTGATGTGAGTTCCCCCAAAACAGGTTTGCTCTATCCCAAGACCGGGCACTCAGATACCCTGGTGGCCACTTGCTCATCTTTGCACTCTCTTACCCTTGCCTTTTTTCCTTTGATGATTCTGCCCCAATCACGTTCCTCCCCCACATTACTATTTTATTTATTTATTTTTAAAAGTTGAGGTATAGTTGCTATACAATATTATAGTGTTGCAGATGTACAGTATAGTGATTCACACTTTTTAAAAAGGGTTATATTCCATTTATAGTTAGTATAAAATATTGGCTGTATTCCCTGTGTTGTATATCCTTGTCATTTATTTTATACCTAAGTTCAGAGGTACAAACTATTCTTATCTCTAGATTGCCCCTCCCCCTTTCCTCTCTACACTGGCAGCCACTAGTTTGTTCTCTGTCTCTGTGAGTCTGCTGCTTTTTTGTTACATTCACGAGTTGGTTGTATTTTTTATACACACACAAGTGATATCATGCAGTATTTGTCTTTCTCTGACTTATTTCACTTAGCATAATGTGCTCCAAATCATCCGTGTTGTGCAGATGGCAAAATTTCAGTCTTTTTTTTTTTTTTATGGCTGAGTAGTATTTCATTGTATAGGAATTCTCCAGGCAAGAATACTAGAGTGGGCTGCCATCCCCTTTTCCAGGGGATCTTCCCGAGCCAGGGGTTGAACCTGGGTCTCCTGCATTGCAGGCAGATTCTTTACCGTCTGAGCCACTTTCAAATGACTATGTGTAAACCACATCTTCTTTATCCATTCATCTGTTAATGGACACTTGGGTTGCTTCCAAATCTTGGCTATTATAAGTGGTGCTGCTGTGAACATTGGGGTACATGTATCTTTTCAAATTAGTGTTTTCTTTTTTTTTGAATATATATCCAGGAGTGGAATTGCTGGATCATGTGGTAAGTTCTAGTTCCAGTTTTTTTTGCAAAACCTCCGTACTGCTTTCAGTACCTGAATTTACATTCCTCGTAACACCATACAAGGGTTCCCTTTTCTCCATATTCCCACTGGCATTTATTATTTATATTCTTTTTGATGATAGGCGTTTTGATAGCTCTAAGCTGATAGCTCGTTGTCCCAGATTACTATTTTTATACTTACTTGTTCAGCTTAGTTTGTTTATTTTGTAGTTTATTGCTTCCTTTTGTCCTTTAAGTTTTTCTTATTCTTGGGGGTACACTGATACTCCTTCCTGTTAGAAATTTTTATGCCAGTTTTCATTACCTAAATTTGCTAAATGGACATAATAGTGAGTGTTTGGTACTTATATCAAGCTTGCCTTTCAGAAATAGGGAAAGAAAAAGTAGATTTTTGGCAGCTTTCAGTATAGTGATAATTTCAAATTTATAATAACTGAGAAATAGTTCATGTGATTCTGATAGAGTAGAAGCTTGGAAGTTATTCTTTTTGTAATTTATGTGGCTCTCATTCAGTTTGGGTAAGAAACCAAGTTTAACTGTAAGAATTTTTCAAATAATGGCCTTAGAAATTATTATAATTACCGCTTTAATTTCAGCAACTAATAATTTCTGTATGTTAAGAGTTTTAATGTTGGTGAAATATTACTATGGGGTATTAGCCTATTGGGAATTATAATTTTCTCATTTTATAGTAGAGCTTATAGTGCAAGATGTATTACATATAAGTAGTGAAACTGCACTTCCTTAAATAGGCTTTCCTAGTCAGACTTTTACTGAAGTCACCATACTCTTTGACATTTCCTTACTGCCCATTTGTAAGATTTTTTGGTACAAGAGTAGTTTCAACATACCCTGTTCTGGGAATAAAGGGAAAGAGTTGAGGGAATTCTGTTTGAGTCATAGCAACCAAACACCAGCCTCATTTTGGGAATGAAAGCAGAGAAGTTCTCACTCTTCTAAAAATAGTGGGGAGAAGATTTAGGGAGGTTTTAAGACCAGCACAGCTATCAATACTGATTCCCTCTTTGTAAATGAGAAGTAAAGCTTGACTTTAGTTTGGTGGGGAGGTGAAATTTCCTTCCACCTAAAAGCATGACACTGACATAAGTATTACTCTTTGAAACTTGTCTTGTAGGGTTAAAATTTTTTCTTTTCAGGATTTTCATGATTTCAAATAAGCGACTGGAATTTTATTAAAACCATATATACTTTTTGGTGAGGGATAAGTGAGGAAGTGGGGCTTCCCTGGTGGCTCAGTGATAAAGAATTCGCCTACCAATTCAGGAGACCCAGTCAGGTTCCATCCCTGGGTCAGGAAGATCCCCTGGAGAAGGAAATGGCAATCCACTCCAGTATTCTTGCCTGGAAAATTCCATGAACAGAGGAGCCAGTGGGGTCGCAAAGAGTCGGACACGACTGAGCACTCATGCACCAGAGACCTGGGGTCTGGCTCAGCACTGCTGCATGTAGTCTGAGGATTAAGAGGGTGCCAGTCGGAAGCCTCTTGCTTTCACTTTCTCATTGCACCCGAGCTTGCTGTTCAGAGCTTGGGTCTCCTGTGTTGGTGATAAAGGATGGCAACAAGCAGCTTTGTGACATCTGTCTAGCAGTTCTTACTACTGAGCACTTATAATTCAGAAGATAGTTGTTAGAGTTTAGACACTTGGAGCTCCAGCTTTAAGGAGTTTCAGACAGGGCTCCAATTAGAACCCAGGTCTTCTGACTCCCTGCCAGTTTACTGATTTCCAACTCAGAAGTTGTTTTCATTTTAGGCGTGTTTTCTAAATAACAGATCAGTTCAAGTCAAATCACTCTACTTAGTGGGAAGAAGATTTTTGACCTCAACCAAGTGAACAGAGTGAATATATCTGCTTTTCAGTTGGGTGCTTTGGTCATGTGAAAAATACCACAAACTCAGAAGGTCTTCATTTTTTTTAATTAAAAAAAAAAATACCCAAAATGATTAGGACCCGTCGAGTGGGAAATAGACCTTATACATAACACACCATATCCTCCCCTGTTCAGTTACCTGCAGTCCCCTTAGATGTTTCAGGGTTCATTTTATTTATTTATTTTGACTGCACTGGGTCTTTGTTGCTACATGTGGGCTTTCTCGAGATGTAGAGAGCAGAGGCTACTCTTTAGTTATAGTATGGAGGCTTCTCATTGTGGTGGCTTCTCTTGTTGCAGAGCACAGGCTCTGGGGCATGCAGGCTTCAGTAGTTGTGACATAGGACCTTAGATGCTTCACAGCTTGTGGGATCTTCCCAGACAAGGGATCAAACCTGTGTCCTCTGCACTGGCAGGCAGGTTCTCAACCACAGAACCACCAAGGAAGTCCTCAGGAAGCCTCCTTCTAAGGTGAGAGGTTGTTTTTGGCCCTCCTGACCACCCTGTTTCCTTCAGCTTAAAAAAAAAAACAATGTGATGGTAAGTTTTTAATTTTACAATGTACTTTGATGCTGAAAAGGAACCCATTCCCAGCCCAAACTGAATCGCCTCTGAGATCCTATTAAAACAGCGAATGCCCTGAACACCACTAGATGAAAATGCTTTTCTAGGATGAGCTCAAAGCATTTCATCCTCCAAATAAAATCTATCTGCTCGCACTTAGATTGTTCAAAGGCAGATGGTAGGCAATTGAAACAGAGAGGCAAGCTGGCAAAAGGAAAAATAAAACCACAAATATCTGTACATGAAGGTGATATATGCCCTTGCCAGCCCCCCTCCTAACTTCGTTAACACAGCAGTGTAGCAATTAAGTAACACGGGAACTCAGACTCATATGGCTAATACAATTGTCCTCCGTTAATGGGGTGAAACAAAGCTTGCATATGATATACAGTGCTGTTCACCCAGGGGCAGAGCCCAGGGAGACTTTAAGAGGGAATCAGCAGAGGAGCCCATAAAGGATGGTGCCCATACCTGATAGCCACCTTACTGCAGCCTCACAGACCCTCACCTCATGTCATTGGGGTCCCTGGTATGAAATATTTGCTCTTTAGAGTTACCACGTCTTAAGGAAAAGGACCTCCCTGCAACACTGAGCTTCGGATTGGAGTGAGGGAAGGAAGGTGCCCAGCAGATTCACCCAGAACATCACAAGCCTGCACCCCAGTTTCCTTGTTTTTGTTCAGTCGCTAAGTCATGTCCTACTCTTTGCAACCCCATGAACTGCACACCAGCCTTCCCTGTCCTTTAGTATCTCCTGGAGTAGCTTTGTGGGAAACCCCAAATTCACCCAGGATGCATGCTGCTGCCATCTCACTGCCGGAGAAGGCTGCGTGATGATGAGAAAGTCCTTTGTGAAACCCTGGTGCTCTTCACTAACCTTGAACTTGAACATTCAGTGACAGAAGGGAAGGGCGAGTGTCTCAGCTGCTGCAGATGGTACTTGTGAGCGGCTCTCTTGTGGCCCACCTGTGGCCACAGTGGTATCAGACCCGAGTGCTCCGAGGGCATGGGAATGAGAGGGGTGGGCCAGGCCGTGACGGAACAGCACTTGGGGCAGGTGGGCAGGCTGAGTGAGGAGGGGGTGTGGGGGGGCAGGATACCAGAGGGGTTTCCTCTGCGAGAAATAGTCTGGGACGTCTGTGAGGAGAACTGGGCATCTCTGGGGAACAGTCGGAGGGAAGAGGTGACGGTGCTGAGCAGAATCAAAGAAGGGCTCTCTTAGCATCGAAGGAAATCACTGTCAGGACATTAAAGTAAAATTTCATGTAAGAAGTCAAGTGTTACAGATGTTTTCTTGTTTTAGTTTTTAGTTGTGCTGGGTCTTCACTGCTACGTGTGGGCTTTCTCTAGTTGTGGCGAGTTGGGGCTGCTCTTCATTGTGGTGCTTGGGTTTCTCATTGTGGCGGCTTCTCTTGCAGCAGAGCGTGGACTTTAGAACACTCAGGCTTCAGTAGTTGAGGTGTACGGGCTTAGCTGGCTCATGGCCTGTGGGATCTTCCCAGACCAGAGATTGAACTCCTGTCCCTTGCATTAGCAAGTGAATTCCCAACTACTGGACCACCAGGAAAGTCCTGATTTTTTTTTTTTTCTTTTTAAAATTTTTACTTTTTTGCCCATGCCACACAACACATGGGATCCTAGTTCCCCCACTAGGGAGTGAACCCATGCCTCCTGCATTGAAAGTGCAGAGTCTTAACCACTGCACCGCCAGGGAAATCCCAAGACATTAAACCTTCTGCTGCCTAAGCAACTGATGGACCACTCGGAAGAGTTCCATATGTGAAAAGATAAGAAAGTGAAAGTCGCTCAGTTGTGTCCGACTCTTTGAGGCACCATGGACTATACAGTCCTTGGAATTCTCCAGGCCAGAATAGTGGAATATCTTTCCCTTCTCCGGGGGATCTTCCCGACCCAGAAATCAAACCAGGGTCTCCTGCATTGCAGGTGGATTCTTTACCAGCTGAGCTACCAGGGAAAAGATAGCAAAATCAGGTGGAAACCTTGAACTTTAGCCCCACGGAGCTCACATGAGGAGCGGTGACGTTGGAGAAAGGAACACACCCCTTCACAAATCAGCGTTTTATGCTCCAAGCCCTCCACGTTATACAGTTATGGTTGTTCCAAACACGCTGCTTTATCTCTTACATAAGAGAGCTGCTCTCACTTTATTGCCGGGTTCCATTTTCAGTTGTTTTTGTTCCTAATGGTCCCGCGTGTGATCCTGGTTAGAAATTGCCAGTGACGGTTGTTAGAAGGATCTTTCCTCTCCCCCCAAGCCCCGGCCCCTGGTCTCCAGAGTCGAGTTTGGCGGAGATTCACCACTGTCATGAGCGCAGCTCAATGATAAAGCTCAGGAATGGCGTGGCCGGATTGTGGAATTCGGTTGGAGCAGGTGTCATATTTATCCCTCTGCCAATGCACACATACCCCAGAGACTTTTTCTTTACTCAGAAAGAATGACCTCTCTGCCCCCTTCTTCTAAAAGGGACCCGGGTAACAGTAACGCACGTGTGACGGACACGTTGGCTGGCATTTACCTTGGGGACAGCAAACCACCCCCCCCCCCCACCAGCCAGGACAATGTGCAGAATCCAGCCAACAATAAAGAGCCTAAGCTCGCGTGGCCAGATCGTTAGCTTCCTTCCTTTTCCGCCTAGATTTTTGGGACGCCCTGGCTTGCTCATTGCATAGGCCCTGGGACATAGTGATGTAAAATGCCAGAGGATGTGCAAACAGGCGGGTGGAGGGAGAAGGAAAGCAGGAATTCTGGGCCAGAGAGTAGATGGCTGGCCGGTGGCCCAAGAAGGGAAACTCGGGCTTTTTAAAATAAAAAAAGTATTCTTTCATGAATGTTTTTCATAGCATTGTAGCTCCACGTTAGAGAATTCCAAGAGCGGTCGATCATAGCGTGCCTGTCCTCAAGGGTTTACTATCCGAAGAGGTTTTTCGTGTCAGGAAGGTGCACACAGAACAGAAAAGTGGAAGCACCCTTGGCTCGGTGCCACTGTGTTCCTGCTAAAATGTGTCCTGTGGCTCCAGGCTTCGGGGATTTGGGGGGGTTTGTTTCTGGTGTTTTCCCTTCGATGACTCGGTTGGTTGTGCAACCCCACATTTGGAAACAACCTGCTTCCTGCTTCTCTTTTCTAGGAGAGCATTAACATCCATCTCCCAGCCTGATGATGGAGGCGAGGGCGAGGGAGGAAACAGCTCAGCCTCTGCTTTCTCACTGCTCTCCCATCCTCCAAGATCCAAGAACGGGGCCCTGGAGCTAAGGAGGCCCCGGGGCTGTGTCCTCACCTCGATGAGGGCCATAGGGAGCCTGGCCATGTTGTGATGGGGGCTGCCACCATGCCAAGCTCAGTCGTGTCCGACTCTGTGTGACCCCATGGACTGTAGCCTGCCAGGCTCCTCTATCCATGGGATTTCCCAGGCACGAATACTGGAGTGGGTTGCCATTTCCTTATCCAGGGGTTCTTCCCGATCCAGGGATCAAACCCGGTTCTCCTGCCTTGGCAGGCGAGTTCTTTACCACTGAACCGCCCTGGACACCCTGTGATGAGAGTCATGGCCCTCCTAATGTCGGAGGGAAGCCGCAGCCCCGTCTGTCAACACTTACTGAAGGAGCAGCTTCTGGGTTGTGCAGGCAGAGCCAGGCCCTCCTACGGCTCCTGGGCGGGCCTCGCCTCTCTCTCTGCACACGTTTGTTTACAGTTACAGACCAAGCAGTGGCCACAGACTTGAGCCTGGTTCTCCACCCCACACAGGTTTATTACTACAAGGAACAAGAACACGGGAATGTTTTCTTAAGGTTTCCTGTTGTCCCAAAGTACCTGTACCTTCAGGGTGTTTTTACCTTGATTTCAGAATTACCCAGAGAGCATTCAGCCAGGAACTCGGTAGAGGTGGCCATCTATATGTACTTGTGCTCCAGAGGGCAAAAAATAAAGCAAGCGATCCAACAACAACAACAAAAGCCCTTGAAAGTCCTTTAGTGATAGTAGTATGTGTTTGAAAAGTATTCTATGCCACTGAGCAGGGGCATCTGTACAGTTCAGTCCTTTGGAAAATGCACTTTCCCAAACTTTATGATCAGCCTTCTAAAGGCAGCGCATAGTGTACATGCAGAGGAAACCTCAATTTGAAGCCCAAACATGGGCTTCCCCTCCCTCCCTCAGAAAAAATTACCTAAAGAGGAGCTGCATGTACCTAGAAATTAATAAATGAAACAATTGTTGTTAAGTCACTCAGTCATGTCCAACTCTTCTGGGACCCCATGGAATGTAGCCCACCAGGCTCCTCTGTCCCTGGAATTCTCCAGCCAAGAATACTGGAGTGGGTTGCTATTTCCTTCTCCAGGGGATCTTCCTGACCCAGGGATCAAACCCTCCTGTATTAGCAGGAAGATTCTTTATTGCTGAGCCACCAGGGAAGCCCAAATGAAACTTGTAAAGAAAAAGCCGCTAAAGGCGAGTTGAAGGTTCCTGTGTCATTCCTTGCCCCATGTTTCTGGCCACAGTCTATGGTCACGTCTTGCTTGTTCATGTCACTGACTTTCCTCATTAGTTTGAAGGGACCCAGGCTGGGAGATGGCTCTGAAGGCAGATAGTCAGCTGGGGCTGGGAGCCGTCAAGTAAGGTGAAGTGATGGAGCTCACAAGCTTAATGCCTTTTTCTTGGTCTGCGACATCCACCCGTGTTGTCTGACTGCCCTTGGATCCGGCCCCCTCCTCTTTTCTGGGACTCACTTTACTCACACTGGCTTCCGAAGATTCTAGCAGATACCACGCTTTCCTCTCCCAGCCTTTGCACGTGCCATTCATCTTCTGGAAACACCCTTCCCATCTTTGTTCTCCTGACTGCTCTTCATCCTCAATCTCGCCTCCAGGAGACTATTCCTAGCTCCCGGAGTCTGGATGAGATGTCCCACTCAGATATTCCCAGTGTACCCTTTATTAGTATTTTTTAAAATTTATTTACTTTTGGTTGCACTGGGTCTTCATTGCTGTGTACGGGCTTTCTCTAGTTGTGCAGAGTGGGGAGCGGCACATGGGCTTCTCACTGCAGTGGCTTCTTTTGTTGCAGAGAACAGGATCTAGAGTGCACTGACTCCGTAGTAGGAGCTCACAGGCTCTAGAGCATGGGCTTCAGTACTTGTGGGTCTCCAGGTTAGTTGCTCTGTGGCACATGAGATCTCCCTGGACCAGGGACAGAACCTGTGTCCCCTGCATTGGCAGGCGGATTCTCAACCACTGGACCACCGGGGAAGTCCAGTACATCCATTTTGAAACTTCCACCCCCTCCTCTTGGAATTGGCTATTTATATCCATCAGCTGGTAATAAGCCCATTAAATCAGGGCCCACCCCAGTTTTGTGTCTGTGACCGCAGCATTGGCCATAGGAGTTGCTCCCCCACAAATAACTGACAGGATGTGTAGAAAACAGAACACGGTCTTTGATTCTCGATGTGCCCTGATCCTTCCTATCGTCAGGCTCCGCAGGACTGTCTACTGAGCGGATCTGCAGTGTTGTCAGTTGTAGTCAGGTTGTCACAAGTTTGCTTATGCAGAGGACATCATGGAGTTTTTTATTTTTAGTTCTGAATTCAGAATCTTGAGTTATGCATGAGTTGCAGTGTTTTTGTTTTTTTTTTTTTTAATGGACTTTCTGCTTACTGTGAAATCCAAACCCAATCATCTGAAGGAAGGTCTCCTTTATCATTTGGTCCTTTCTGCAAAGACACTGCAGTTCTCTGGATGTTCCTATAAGACAGGAAAAGTCCTCACAGATCTATTCTAGTTGTCTCTGGAAAAGGAGAGGAAATAGATGGATCTGGCTTTTCAGGAACTTTTCCTCTCTCTTCTCCTCCCTCTTCTCCTCTATCACCACCACTTTCTTCTTTTCCCTGTCTCTCTGCCAGTAATTACAAAGCTGAACTGAAGTCCTGCTGAGAATCCAAATTCTTTCCTGGTTCTGAATAAGAGAATAGCACACGTATCCTGTTGCTTCAAAAATATACATACATACACACACACGTGCACACACATACATACACACACGCATACACATACAGACACACACTACCTTTGGCCTGAAATGATGACCCTATATGGAGACCTGTTTCTTGTTTCCTAAGCAGTTGGCCAGATAATATGTTTATCTTAACCTTTCTTGGTTGGTATCTTGGGATGTAGCTGAAAGAACATGAGAGATGGGAGTCCAGCAACATGGATTAACTGGATAAATACTGAGCACCTATGTGTGATGTTCAGGATACCGTTGGAATGTCCATGGTGAAGAAGACAGGCCTCTGACTCAGCAGCTTGGTTGTGTAATGGAGTCAAGTTAGTGCCACTTTGTGACTTAGGGGACCAGTCATTTATCCTCTTTAATCTTCCCATTTCTTCACTCTAAAAGAAGGATAGTAGCACCTACCTAGGATTGCTGTGAGGAGAGTAACACCTGCTTTATAGAGCTGCTGAGAGCATCTGCTATGTTAACATTCATCACATCCCACCTGACAAACCCCTGTTCATCCTCCAGCTCTCTCAAGCCCTCCAACCCCCTGGCAGAGCTCTGTGCCCCAGCTCTCCCCGGTCCCTCCTGCAGGGGGCTGTGGCGTTTGGCCCCTCGCTGTGGGGCCTGCACCTGGTCCAGACTCTTCTGGACGGACATCCATATTGTACCCGTCTCTACAACCCAGGGCCCATGGGGTGTCTAGCACACAGCACATTTTAAAAAATTTTTATTTTATTGAAGTATAGTTGATTTACAATGTTATTTTCAGGTGCACAACAAAGTGATGCAGTTATACATGTACATATATCCATCCTTTATAAGACTCTTTTCTAATAGGTTATCCCAGAATATTGAGTAGAGGTCCCTGTGCTATACGGAAGGTCCTTGTTGGTTATCTATATACAGTAGTGTGTGTTTGTTATATACATATGTATGGTTATCTGTATGTATGTATATTCTTTTTCATATTCTTTTCCATTACAGTTTATCACAGGATATTGAATATAGTTCCCTGTGCTATATAGTAGGACCTTGTTGTTTATCCATTCTATGTGTAATAGTTTGTATCTGCTAACCCTAAACTCCTAGTCCATCTCTTCCCAAATCCTCCCTGCCCCTTGACAACCACAAGTCTCTTCTCTATTCCTGTTTCGTAGATAAGTTCATTTGTGTCATATTTCAGATTCCACTTATAATTGATATCACATGGGATTTGTCTCCCGACTTCCTTCACTTAGCATGACAATCACTAGGTCCATACATGTTGCTGCAAGTGGCATTATTTCATTCTTTTTTATGACTGAGTAATATTCCCTTGTATGTATATTGCATCTTTATCCATTCATTTGTGGATGGATATTTAGATTGTTTCCATGTCTTGACTGTTGTAAACAGTAGACATGGTACTTGATGCATGTTTGCTGCTGAATCAGTTAAAGAATAAGGCTTATGAATGACCAAGTACCACAGATATCATCTAATGAATATAAGAACTTTGGACAAGAAAATAGAAGAAAAAGAGAGCGTGCTTGGAGGCCCCAGAGAATGAAGGAGAGCCTGGCCTTATTACAAAGGTTGTAAAAGTGTGATGCTTTCTACCATGGATGCCGAGGTAAAGAAACCCCCTGAGATCTGGGAAGAAGTATACTGAGTGTTTAATCTGGAGGTGACCACACAGTTTCATTAGCTATCGAGGCTCACAGATCTAGGTGGTTGGCAAGGCGAGGTTCATTCTGTTTTTTTTAGGCCATGTTCTCCACAACGCACGGGCTGACACCTTCTTCCTCCAGTTTCATCTCATCTCACGAGAAGAAATACCTTTCTCTTCTTGGAGTCACCTTTTTTCTGCTCTGACCCTACCTCTTTTTTGCCGTTATTGTCCAAGCAAGCTAGAGCATTCATTTGAGTTATTAACGACATTTGAGTTGAAAAGACAGTGTTCTTGTTCATTGTAGGATGTGTGTGTGTGTGTGTGTATAAGTGTGTAAAATCTTCACCGTGGCCTGAATGTGCGGAAAATAAAGAATAAACACATTTGGGAAAAGATCATGCCTTTTTTTTTTTTTTTTAAGTCTTCATTGAATTTGGTACAATTCTGCTTTTGTTTTATATTTTGGTTTTTTGGCCCTGAGGCATGTGGGATCTTAGGTCCCTGATGAGGGACTGAAGTCTCACTCCCTGTATTGGAAGGTGAAGACTTAACCACTGGACTGCCAGGCAAATTCCAAAGATCATGTCTTGAAGGATTTTTTTTTTTCCTTTTTACCCACCTCTTTGGGGCTTCCCAGGTGGTGCTTGTGGTAAAGAACCCGCCTGCCAGTGCAGGAGCTGTAAGATCCCTGGGTTGGGAAGATCGCCTGGAGGAGGGCCTGGCAATCCACTGCAGTATTCTTGCCTAGAGAATCCCATCGACAGAGGAGCCTAGCGGGCTACAGTCCATAGGGTCACACAGAGTTGGACATGAATGAATCGACTAAGCACGCACCTACCTCTTTGATCTCAGCATTGAAACCATAGTAAGGTCAGACGGTTGTGTGAATGGTCTTCTATGCAAGGCTGCCGCAAAGTTCACTTAGGGAATGTTAAATGATCTTGATGTCTCTTCAGTCTATAAATAAATCCTCTTTTAAATGGGGCCATCACGGGATTTGACTGCATTTAGTTTTGTCATTCTCTCATTCATCTCCTCTGGCATGTTTAGGAAGAATTTCCCTCACTGGTAACATTCAGTGATGTGTATCTTCCATGGACCATTGTCTCTGTCTAGGCGTCAAAGCCAGAGGATCAGGCAGTTCCTTACTTTCAAGCATGCTTGTTCCAGGGTCCATGGGGAGGGACCACGCTCCCACTGGGATTCATCATGATGACATCCTGTGGGTCTCACGCAGCTTCTCATCATACTACTCTTATTCTCGAGTTTACAGATCTCTTCTCATTGATTTCATTTTCATTTTTCATCACAAGGTACTTAGACTAGTACTCAGCTGGGAATTGGGACAAGCTTTGGGTCAGAGACTCAACATTTCCAGTTGGTAATTTTCTTCTGTGTAAAAGTTGAGACATCTAGCTTGATAGCTCTTTGACTTGAAGGGTGTTTTGACCTCTGAATGCTCAAAGGATGCTGTGGGATTTCTATCTTTCATATCTCATGCTTTTGGGGAGCATTTTGCTCAGCCTGTGAGTTATTAAAAAAATGTGTGTTCTCATGAGAAACAAAGAGGACTACACTGGTCCCTTCAGGTGGTGGCCGCTAAAAATAAAAACCCTACAGTTGTTGGGGGGCAGTCAGTGTATTTCAGCTCTATCAATAAAAATCTGGAAACCAAATTGCAAAGTTGATCCATGCCTATTATTTAACATTTTCAATGTTTACTGTTTTCTCATTTCTAAGCAACTTCTGATGGTGGAGTGTCTTGCATCCTCTTTTTTTAAGATTTATTTTATTTTTTGACTGCGGTGGTGGTCTTCATTACTGCTTTCTCTAGTTGTGGCGAGCTGGGCTATTTCTTGTGGCGTGCGGGCTTCTCTTGTGGAGCACGGACTCTAGGTGCTCAGGCTCAGTTAATTGTGGCACACAGGCTTAGTTGCTCTGTGGCACGTGGGATCTTCCTAGACCAGGGATCGAACTAGTGTTCCTTGCACTGCAAGGCAGAATCTTAATCACTGGACCACCAGAGAAGCCCCACGTCCTCTGTTTTTGGGAAAACCCCTCTGCCCCTTAGTGATGATGCTATAGTCGAACTTCATCCCAGTAAGTCCGTATTCCACGTCCAGCTGGGTCTGGGACTGCAGCAGGGCAGACCCCTCGAATATAATGTGACTCAGCTGAACACATTGATCTTCTCACAGCCAGGGATTAACTCCCTCTATCGAAGGGCCACGTGAGAGGAAGAACAGGGAGCAGAGTGTTAGTTAAAATGACGGACTGTCCTTATTTCATCTTCCGGCAGCAAAGCGATCTGCTGGGAAATTAATTAGAGCATTTCCCCAATGGTGTGATGATCCACTTCTCCTCCTGGCTATAATTTGAGTGCTCCCGGGGTCTCCTAGACAGTCTTGCCTCTGTCAGGACTCAGCTGTTGAGCAGCCACCCCACCTCTCCATCATTCCCCCTGTTTCCCTTGAAGTAGGAGAAGGCAGAGAGAGAGGTCAGTTCCTTCAAGGGACTCTCAGACCTTTTATTTCAGGCTTGTTTAAGAAGGTTTTTCATGCCTCTGTGGGCTTCCCAGGTGGCTCAGTGGTAAAGAATCTGCCTCTCAATGCGGGAGATGCAGGAGACTCAGGTTTGACCCCTGGATGGAGAAGATCCCCTGGAGGAGGAAATGGCAACCCACTCCAGTATTCTTGCCTGGAAAATCCCATGGACAGAGGACCCTGGTGGGCTACAGCCCATGAGGTCGCAAGAGTCAGACACGACTGAGCATTTACACACACACTGTGATGCTCCTTACTTTCTGCATCTTTCCTTCTGGATCCCAGGGTTGGCCAGGAAAACATGCTTCATCTTTAGTATCATGTATAGGTGTTATAGGAAAGTTCACGGTCCTCCAGATGTGGTCTATGCTTCCCGGTGGTACAGAAGCGAGCTGAACTTTTCTCTGGAAGCCTGCCAGGCCAGCCTCTCTTCTGTGCATCCCACTGAATGTAGGCTTCATTGCTTTGTAACATGGGCAGCATGCTCCCCACATGTGAAGATGAGAGTGGTCTTTGTCAGGCTGAGGCAACTCTAAGCCACATGCATCTGGGTTCCATAGCAGCTGAAACACTATCAAGTTGGTTGGGTTTCTTTGTTTTTCAGGTTAGTTTTTGTTTGGCTCGTATATTGAGGAGCAGACTCAGATGCCCCCCACCCTTTTCTTTCCATTACACTGTGCTAGAGATTTGAGGTCTATGGCCTTAGACAGTCATTTCTTAACATAGTTGAAGTTAGCTATTAATACTTTTCAGTGTTATGCCCCTTTCTGGTGGGTTTCTGGTATTTTTTTGGTTTGTTTTCACACATCTTAAACCACAAAGTCCAGTGACTTGCATGCTGCTGCTGCTGCTGCTAAGTCGCATCAGTGGTGTCCAACTCTGTGCGACCCCATAGACGGCAGCCCACTGGGCTCCCCCGTCCCTGGGATTCTCCAGGCAAGAACACTGGAGTGGGTTGCCATTTCCTTCTCCAATGCATGAAAGTGAAAAGTGAACGTGAAGTCGCTCAGTCATGTCTGACTCTTCGCCACCCCGTGGACTGCAGCCCACCAGGCTCCTCCGTCCATGGGATTTTCCAGGCAAGAGTACGGGAGTGGGTTGCCATTGCCTTCTCCGGTGATTTGCATGGGATGGTGCCAAAAAAATCAAGAGGGAAGACTGAAGTCAGGAATGAAGTTCCTGACTGTAAGGATGATATTCACTGTCACCAGTGGCTAAAGGCTTCAGACCACAATTCAGTGAGCAAATCCGTACTGTATCTATATCTGTATATGCACTTTGTCAACGCTAGCACTCTGTTGTTCTTTTAAATGTATTTATTTATTCATGGCTGCAGTGGGTCTTTGTGGCTGCGCTCAAGCTTTCTCTTATTGCAGGGGGTGGGGACTGCTGTCTAATTGTGGTGCACAGGCTTCTCATTGTGGTGGCTTCTCTTTTGTGGAGGCTCGAGGACCCTCAGGCTTCAGCAGTTGCATCACACAGGCTTCGTTAGCACGAGGCATGTGGGACTCTTCTTTGACCAGGAGTTGAACCTGTGTCCCCTGCATTGGAAGGTGAGTTCTTAACCACTGGACCAGCAGGGAAACCCAAAGGCTCGCACTTATTTAAAGATTCTGCCTTGATTAGATTCAGTTTACTAGACATAAGCTCATGAAATTTCTTTGAATTTCTACCAGGCTGTTTTCACGTCACATCTCACAGTGAACGCACAGATGTAGCCACACTTTTCATGCTGATGCCTCCATTATAAATGAGACATTTAAATTATACTGCAATAAAAGTAAAATAAAAATGTAAAAGGAACTCTAACATTAAATGAAGTTTTTCTTCCTTTCTGGAGAAATTCATTATTTCATTCAGTATTTCCATTATTAACTCATTTATTGCTCCATTTTTAGCCAGGATGCATATACCACTAGACTGTGTGTATAGGTGTGTGTTAGTCACTCAGTTGTGTCCGACTCTTTGCAACCCCATGGACTACTGTAACCCACCAGGCTCCTCTGTCCATGGAATTCTCCAGGCAAGAATACTGGAGTGGGTAGCCATTCCCTTCTCCAGTAGACTCTCTCACTGTCTAATTTATCAGTTCAGTTCAGTTCAGTTGCTCAGTTGTGTCTGACTCTTTGCAACCCCTTGGACTGCAGCACGCCGCACTTCCCTGTCTATCACCAGCTCCCGGAGCTTACTCAAACTCATGTCCATCAAGTTGGTGATGCCATCCAATCATCTCATCCTCTGTTGTCCCCTTCTCCTCCTGCCTTCAATCTTTCCCAACATCCGGGTCTTTCCCAATATGTCAGTTTTTTGCATCAGGTGGCCAAAGTATTGGAGCTTCAGCTTCAGCATCAGTCCTTCCAATGAATATTCAGGACTGATTTCCTTTAGAACTAATTGTCTGATTTACAGGTAGGCTCCAACTACTAGGAATAGAAAAAAGAGAGTGGGCAACAACTTCCCCATCAGACTTCTTTTTAAGTCTGACTGTTCCTTTCTGTAACTCTCATGTCTCAAAGAACTGAGGGCAAACCATGAACCCGAGTTTAAAGTTTGTCTTCCTAGAAATGTCATCAGAACATAAACTCAGAAACAGACTGCCCACAGAAAAATTCCCTCAAGAATTGTTGTTACTTTCTTCCCGATGTTACTGGTTTTCTTGTGGGGTTCCATACAATAGAATGTACTTCATAAAGTTCCCTCCGAAATTTCCGTGTTTAGTTCCTTTTGGAAGGAACTAAATAAATGCCTCCTGGAAGAGGCATTTCATTCATTACTATGCAAACATGGGCATAAAGAAAAGCCTGACCTTCCTAAACACTGTGTTGCAAAATGAATTGATAATTAATCCCTCAGATGTGTGTTGACACATGGACAGAGAATAAGGATGGTCATTTGTTACAGACATGAACAACGGAGTCACAGTGATTCAAGGAAGTTGGCCCTGCATGTGAGAAATTTTAGTAACAGCATGACCAATTAATTTCACTCATTTTTCCTTGTAGTATTTGCCCAAGATGAATGTAAGCGTCATGTGTGTATCTAAACGTTCTTTCAATAACTTACACAATAATTGTAAGTGATAAAATGGTTTTTTTTCCCCCCTTTAATGGTAGATAAATCAGTGCGTCATAGATGAATTCTCATCTGTGGCTTGCTTTGACTCATTGCTAATTTGATAAACTCAGTGAGCATCTAATTTTATTTAGCTTTGAAAACAATTCTTTGTGGGTTTTCTCCTTTGATTTTTGACTTAGGCTTTCTCTACCCTAAGATCAAATAAGTATTCAGTTAAATATATGGAAAACGACCTGTTTCATCTTTTCAGTTAAGCTGAAGATTTCATTAGAGAAATTTTCCGAAGTAAAGAGAACAGTAGAATGGACTGTATATGCTCATCAGTCATTTTCAGTGCTGATCAGTTCATGACTAATCTCGTTCTTTGTAGATCCTATGGCTGCCCTTCTCAACTCTTTCCCGCCCTGTTATTTTGGGATTATTATTGGATTATTTTTCCATCCTTTCCATGGTGTTTCCTATAAATACTGAAGTATGTGTCTTTAACAGATTTTTTTCCAATATACAAAATGTCATTAGCACTCCTAACAAAGCTAACAGTAATTCCTTCATGTTACCTAATTAAAAACTGAATTCAAATATGATAACCTAGTGTTTTAGGCATTAAGAACACAGCTTATAAAGGTAAAGCCTGGAAGGTTTTAATATATGTAAGCCAGTGTTCTGGAGTGAGGAGACAGACACAAAAGGAGTAGAACAAAACCAACATCATTTCTTTGAATGCTGGGCAGCAAACACTGTGGGTAACACAACAGCCCAGGTGGAGGGCAGGGCTGTTCCAGGTACGGTGGTCAGCGGAGCCCTGGGGAGGCGTCCTAGGAGCCAAGACCCATGGGAAGCAGGAGCTGGGAGCAGCTTCCAAGGCAGATGGATGTGTCAGTCAGCATGTCATCCAACCAAGCAAACTTTCACCGTTTGTATTGGCTTTAGTTATCATCTGTAATATGTAACTTTTCAGTGTTTCCCTTCTTGGCAAGGTCAGTAGAAAGAAGCATCCAGAGTACACTGATATTGAACTATTTTTAAAAAATAATTTTATTTATTTTTTGGCTGTGCTGGGTCTTCGTTGCTGTAGTCACAGCAAGTGGGGTCTACTGTCTAGGTTCTCAGGCTTCTCATTGTGGTGGCTTCTCTTGTTTTGGAGCATGGACTCTAGGGCGAGCGGGCTTCAGTAGTTTCAACTCATGGGCTCAGTAGTTGTGGCTCCCAACCTCTAGAGCACAGGCTCAGTAGTTGTGACTCACGGACTTAGTTGCGCTGCAGCATGTGGAATCTTCCCAGACCAGGGATCGAACCTGTGTCTCCTGCATTGGCAGGCGGATTCTTTAGCACTGAGCCACCAGGGAAGCCTCTGATATTGAACTCGGTGATATTTTTTGGCTTATTTCTTTGTCAGTTATGCTTAATTGCCCCTGGACATTTCAGAAAAAAAAAAAAAAAGCGGAAAATTCAGGCTACTTAAAGACCTTTTAAAATATATAAGCTGCTAAGGGCTTGAATCCTTCTCTGTTTATAATAATAGAGCTCTAATTTCTGCAGGACAGTTTCCCTCTTGAGACTGTGAGCACTTCCTGATTCTGGGTAAATTAAAAGTGACAACTTTTTTTTCCTGTAACTTTTTAATACTTCTTCTTCTCTGGGTAAAAACCAGGAAGTGGGAAATGAATGTATAGGAACCAACGATACACATACACAAGTGTATATTTTCATGAGCATATGAATATATACGTGGGTAATTGGGAGAAGGGAGTGGATGCAAAGGGAGGATGGTCTTTGTCAAATTTCATTTAAATGTGATAGCAAATTAGGGTACATTCTTGTCTTAATCTTTTCTGTAATAAAGATAAAATGGGGTATTAATTTCAAATGATTGAACAAAAGTGGATGATTCTAGCATTTTTCTCTTCAGTCATTAAAAGAAGCATTTGAAAGAAGCATTCTTTACATATACACACAGAGTTTGTTAGCCTTTCTTCAAACACAGCCAGCCACAGTCAGACTAAACATTGGTAGACATTTCATTTCGTCCACAGAGGAGATTATTTGTTGATTCACATATTTTCTTTGTACAAGAACAGCTTCAAGGTTTGTATTCATCACTGAATGTAACCCAAAGTAAAATTCCATTGTGTCGTAAGACAACTTAAAATGTTATCTTTGATTTAATCTAGAAAGCTATATCATCTTCACTCCTAAAAAGGGTTCTGGTGTTTTAGGTTTAACCATTAGGTACATTAAAGTCTGTGGATAGTTTTGCAATGTATGAAATTACTACTTATCCTCATTTATCTTCTTCATCTGCTAAACATCAGTGCCCGTGTATTCCCTCAGGGACTAACTATTGGATTTTTCTTCCCAGGAGCTGTGATACCCGTAGGTGGGTTAGATAGTTTATGGTAGATTCAGTTTGTCTTTATTTACTTAACCACTCTTTCGGGGCCTGAAGCTGTCAAAGGCAAACCAGAAAATTATTGTTTACATCTGTCAGGAATTCCCCATTTTCTCTTTTATGAGCTCATGCCCTTCAGAGATCATTCTGTACACCTTGATTGTCAGGAGAAGTCTGGGATGAATTTGGAGTGATACAAGATTGCATATCAACAACTTGGCTGTGATTCTCAATGCTCTGTAATATCTGTTTTCCTTAATATTTAAGTTTGCTTGGCAATTTTTTTTTTAAATAAAAAATTAGGAAGACACATCTTTGGGAGTTCAACACTCAGTCAAGTTCACAGAGTATGAGAAATCAACAGACTAAGTGAGCTAATGCATGTGAAGGACTTAGTATGGCTATAGCCTAAGTAGAGCTTCATGGCTATGAATGTGTTGTTGTTAAGTAGCCACCATTTATTGTGTTCTTGCATTTAAGACCCTTTCAAACATTGCAGGGAAAGAAAAACACATGCGCTGCAGTCTTTACCTCCAAGGAACTTGTAGCCTGATGGGGAGATGAGACATATGTAAGTTTCATCAAAAAACATATGTAAGGAACACCAATTGCGAATGTGTGCTAGAGAGGTTTATTATTTTAAGTTTTTTTTGGACCATTTTAAAAGTCTTTATTGAATTTGGTATAATATTGCTTCCGCTTTACGTTTTGTTCTTGGTGTTTTTTTTGGCCCTGGGGCATTTGGGATCTTAGCTTCCCTACAGGGATTGAACCCACATTCCCTGCATTAGAAGGCAAAGTCTTAACCACTGGACCACCAGGGAAGTCCTGCTGAAGGGATTTAAAAGAGGGAGAGAGTTCATTGCAGTAGAACTAGAAGAATAATGACAACAGGCAACATTTATCGAGTGCTTACTGTGTATTCAGTACTGTTTGAGGATTTTACAGGTGTTTACTCAGTCTTCACGTCAGCCGTGTGAGATGGACATTATGACTCCTACTTTACAGATGAGGAAACTGAGGCAAGGTTTGCTCACTGGCCCAGGGTCACAGGCCAAGGAGATGGTGGAGCCCCTATTAGATTCCAGGCTGCCTGACTCCAGAGCCATAGTCTCATCCATACCAATCTGCATACCTGCTGCAGGGGGCACCTTGTGGGCAAAGGAGGATGCTGGAGTAGACAGGGAAAGAGCGAACGGTGAGGTTTCAGAGGCATATTTAAAAGGCTTTCAGTGCAAGTCAGAGGCATTCGGACTCCATGGTAAAAAAGCAATGGAGAAACAGTGAGTGAACCGCACAGGAAAATTACATGGTCACCCAGCCCCCTGGGAGAATGGCTCTCACAGTGAATGCTGGGTGTGCTGCAGGGCAACTACTCTGGCTTGAGTCTTGCGACTCTCCAGGGCTTCCCTTGTGGCTCAGATGGTAAAGAATCCGCCTGCCATGTAGGAGGCCCAGGTTCGATCACTGGGTTGGGAAGATCCCCTGGAGAAGGGAAAGGCTACCCACTCCAGTATTCTTGCAGGAGAATTCCATGAACGTAGAAGCTCACCAGGCTACAGTCCATAGGGTTGCAAAGGGTCGGACACAACTGAGCAACTAATATACATACTTGTGGCTGTCCAGGAGTTTACCTGATTTCCTGCTAGCCCTTCCTCCCTTGGCCTGGAGGGATCAATAACTACCAAATCTCTGTCATCAGGCTGTATGGGCTTGGTGCCCCACATGTCTTTTTAGCAGCTAAGTGCTGGAGAGTAACCTGCCTGGCAGAAGGGAGAGCCCCAGATGATGTCACTACCGCTCTGAGATCCCTTGACTCTTCTCTGGATTTGGGGCCAAAGAATGCAAAACCACATTTCAGAGCAACCTTAGAAACTTGGGAGAAAGGTGGTGGCACATGGAGAACCTTCCAGAATAATTGTAGTCCCAGCTGCCCTTCCAGGTCTGATTCTGGGTCCTCCCCAGGGCCCAGGTAGAGGAATCCTTTGTGATCACCTGCTCAGGACTGCGTGTATTTAGAGATCAAGGTTATGGGGAGTGGCCACAGTTTTCTACTTTACGCTGATTAGATTCATCTAGAGTCAAAATAAGGGTCAAAAATAAAGCCTAAGAGGGGAGTCACTTGAAGAAGACAAAGCTTCACTTTGGAGGATTTGGGGCTCCTGTAAGTGTGGGAAGGACTGGAAACAAAGGTTGCTTTCCCTATCTATAAATGTTTAGACCAGGAAAATATGTGATTAAGAAATGTTTTGGCAAGATCTCACCAAGATTATTTACTGGGAAGGAGGCCCAGGGCAGGAAAGGAAAGGCCCAGTCAGGCAGGAAAATGTAGGGTGTTTGCTGGGGGTGTGGAAGTAGCGTGAACATCCGTGTTTGGAGGGCGAGGAGTACCATAGTACAGTTTTGTACTATTGAAGACTTCCCCCCAAAGCCAAGGTAAATAGAGAAAGGGATTTGCTTGAAATGTGGGACTTGGAGAGCAGTGGTGGGATTGGGGGATGGTTAAGCATGCTTTAGTGTTTAAAGGCACAGCACACAACATTTACCTTACTGTTTTATTTTAAATTATGGTCTACCTCCTCTCCAGGGCTTCCCTGGTAGCTCAGATGGTTAAGAGTCTGCCTGCAATGCCAGAGACCCAGGTTCAATCCCTGGGTTGGGAAGATGCCCTGGAGAAGGAAAAGGCAAGCCACTCCAGTATGCTTGCCTGGGACATGCCACGGATGGAGCGTGCTGGCAGGCTACAGACCATGGGTCGCAAAGAGTTGGACACGACTGAGCGACAACACTCCTACCTCCTCTCCAGTCTCCTCCAGGAAGAAAACTTGGATTGTTTGCCGTCATCCTGGCATGGGAGTGTCCACAGTTATGCTAACGGGCAGGTTTAGGTGAGCAGACAGGATTTGCCTTTCTGGTTCTAGTGTTTTGCCACCTAGGTTTTTATAAAAGAACAAAATCAACTACCAGCAGCTAAAATTTCAGGTTAGGGGCTTGGTTGGAGGGAGTTGGGAGCAGCAGGCATTCTTTGCCATGTTTTGTGTGTGTGTAGACACTGAATGCATTTCACTGTCCTGGCTGACCATGTTTCCCCCTGGGGTGCCTCCTCTCCAGAGTCCTTTGTCTCCCACTGGGAGCCTTGCCTCCATCCTCTGTGTTTCTCAGACCTCTGCTGCACCTTTTGTCCAGGGCATATGGTCCAGGCCATCCCGAGAGCTTGGTCTGCTTAGTTTAACTTCTGGAAGAAGGTAGAACTGATTGATTTTCATGTGCAAATACAGGGATATTCTTGCCAAAAGCTCCACATCCTCAGTGTCACAAGCATGAATTTATGATGCCATTTGGAAAGAGTCAGAATATTCAAAGATGAGATTGGTGCTGGTCTATGAGTGCTGTGTTGTGCCGAGGTAACCCATGTGTATCCTGCGTTCTCCAGGGCTTGCGTTCTTCCCACCAGTGCCAAGAGGAAAAAGAGGGCTCTGAGGATTGACACTGGGGCATGTGGATGCAGATTTCTTGCCTTTTTTCAATTGGTAACCTAGGCTGGAGTCACCCTGGCTGCCAGGGGAAAGTACAGAATGGGGCATGAGTTAACCTCTCTATGCACTTCTCACCCCCTTACAGGACACTTTGTATTTTGCATAGATGCAGGCACCATGCTACGATGTTCCTTTAACTTAATTATTTTTTTGTTTTGTTTTGCTAGTGGACTTCTATATAAAGAGTTGGGTTAATCATAGTCCTTACTTCATGATATTTCCTAAATGCTTCCCTGGTGGCTGAGATGGTAGAGAATCTGCCTGCAATGCGGGAGACCCAGATTTGATCCCTGGGTTGGGAAGATTTCCTGGAGAAAGGAATGGCTTTCCACTCCAGCATTCTTGCCTGGAGAATCCCATGGAGAGAGGAGCCTGACAGGCTATAATCGTGGGCTCACGGAGTTAGACATGACTGAGTGACTAACAACTTTCATACGTTCACTTCATTATACATTCTTTATATTTTATTTAAATTAAAATAATAAGTAACCATAAACTGATCTCCTGAAACAAAAGCTGGGATCTTAAAGCTAACCAACACGTGCTCACCTATATAGAAAATAAACTACTGGATACAGAGGGGAGAAGGAAGGAGGAGGGGGAAATAGGGGCATGGCATTAAGAGATACAAACTATATTATGAAGCAAATAGATAAACAACAAAGATATTGGACAACACAGGGAGTTATAGCCATTATTTTGTAATAACCTTAAATGGAGTATAATCTATAAAAGTACTGAATCACTATGCTATACACCTGAAACTAATGTAATATTGTAAATTAAATATTTTTTAACTTAAAAAGAAAAAATAAATTTAAAAAGACAAAAAATATAACCTACATGTGATTGGATGATGGTCCTCCCCACATCTTAGTCCCCTTCCTTCCCATCCCCAAAGTAATGCGTCACCTGAATCCTGTGTGCGTCATCCCTTACTTTCCTTTCTGTTCTCTCTCTCACCAAAGGAGTCCTAAAAGGGACTCCGTGAAACATACAAAAAGTATGTGTCGATACAGATGTGTATTTAATTTTAGTTGTCTTTTTAACACCATAGAAAGGGTATCAGGCTATGTATAATCTTTGGAGTCTTTTTTGCTTAACGTTTTCACTGCTGTTGTTCATCTGCATTGCTCCATGTCACTGTGCGTCATTGCTTTATCTGCTCTAGAATGTTCCCTTACGTGGTGATGCTCTGTTTAGTCATTCAGCCTCCCGATGATGTGCTCATAGATTGGTGCTGGGATTTTGATAATTGCAAACATGTTTGCTGTAAGTATGCTCATACATAGGATCAGTTATCCGTGTGCAGGGGATTGCTTTGTATATCTGACCTCCCTCATTTTTTTGGAAACCATCAGTTCTGTGAGCTGGGGGAACATTTAATGGAAGCGAAATCTCAGTGCTTTTTAATTCAGTTGGATGTGAAGAAGTAGCACATAAACTTCGTATGAGACCAGACACCGTCTTGTTTCTGCCTTATTCCTCCAACCATCTTCCCAGTCCCACCCTGATGCTTGAAATGACTCTGACAGCACCCAGCAGGCACTTTCCTTATACGTGGCTTCGACGCAGTCAGTGCTTGCTGACTTTGACTTATATTTTAAACTCTTCGATGGGAAAACCATGTCCCTCTGAGACCAGTCTCTTGATGCTTCCATGTGTCTACTCAGGTCGGTCCTTTGCACTGTTTTGTTTAGCACCTACCACAAACCAGGCAGGTGCCATCTCAATAAGGCAGGCTTCTTGCCCTTAAAGAGCTTCCTATCTAGTCCGGAGAGGATATGATCAAAGTGAGCATTTTAATGCATTAATGAGGTGTGCTGTAACACTTAGGTCACAGAGGGAGGGGGCTTACCTCTCCCTGGGAGAGAAGGCTTCTGGGGGTGGGAGGAGGAGAATGCATTGGATCTGATGTTTGGAAACTGAGCACGAGCTCACAGGACAGACGGGGGAGGATGGGGTGGACTGTTTTGGGGGAAGTTAGAGGTCTGAAGGGTCTGGCACACTTAGGCCCTGGCAAGTGGTTGGCTTTGACGGGAGCTTGCACTGCGTTCAGTTCAGTGGACGCCATGAGAGATCAAAAGTGCCTGTGTTTTGGGAGTGTCTTCAGTTTCGAGGGTTATGGATCAGGGGTCCCTGGCCTCCAGAATCTAACAGCTGATGATCTTAGGTGGAGCTGATGTAATAATAATAGAAATAAGTTGTTGTTGAGTTGCTAACTTGTGTCCAACTCTTTGTGACCCAATGGACTGTGCAGCACTCCAGGCTTCCTTGTTCTTCACCATCTCCTGGAGTTTGCTCAAACTCACATCCGTTGAGTCCGTGATGCCATCCAGCCATCTCATCCTCTGTCATCCCCTTCTCTGCCTGCCTTTTGTCTGTCCCAGCATCAGCGTCTTTTCCAATCAGGCTGTTTGTGGTCAGGTGGTAAAAGTATTGGAGCTTCAGTGTCAGTCCTTCCAATGAATATTCAGGGTTGATTACCTTAAGAATTGACTGGTTTGGTCTCCTTGCAGTCCACGGGACAGTATACGATATATGTAATGCACTTGAAGCATCTGAAAACCGTCACCACCAAACTGCTCCCTGACACCAAAAAGACTGTCATAGGTAGACCAAAAAAGTCATTTCCAGTCACTTCCAAGCTCTGCCCCCCGGTCAGTTGGGTCTTTGGTCCTTAGTGATGTCCATTGTCCTTCCTTCATGGCACGTCCAGTTGGCTAAGAGGGCAGGCCTGAATCTGTACCCAGAGGAGGGGAATAATCCTGGTGACCTCTGTCCCACTCAGTTGTTGCCTGGACGGTGGAGTTCACCCACCCCAGCATTCAGGACCAGTCTGGGGTCACAGAGTAGTGTTTCCCTTTCCAAGATAACTCTATCAACACAGTACATGTCAAAGAGCCAGCTTTGTACTTCTGTGTCTTTTCACCCCAGGAATGCACTCTCTGCCCTGTCTGTGCCCCCAGCTGCTTTCACGTACTTGCTTTCTAGTGATAAGCACTGGGCTTACTCATGGCCATCCCTGGCCATCTGTTCTTGGGGAAGAAAGAGTTCCACAGGGGGCTGATGGAGATCAGAGGTCTCTTCTCGGAGAAAACAGCCAGTCCCCTACAAGCAGTTCTCCCTCTAAATAGAGAGATGATGCAGCTACAGTGTACACGTGTACACACCACACACACATGTACACACACACAACTGGGGAGAGCAGATAGAGTTGTACCAAACAAAATTTTTATTTGAATGGATGCTGGTAGAGAAACACTTTTTATTATGCTGCAGCATAGTATAGTGTTATTTTGGATGATCTGGGGGGAAGTCTTTTTTTTTAATATTGATTTTTTAAAAATTATTTTTATTAATTTATTTGGCTGTGCCAAGTCTTTGTTGCCATATGCGAGCTCTTAGTTATGGCATAGGGGATCTAGTTTCCTGATCGGGGATCAAACCCAGTCCGCTGCATTGGGAGCATGGAGTCTTAAGCTGCTGGACCACCCAGGAAGTCCTTGGGGGCAAGTCTTTATTTTTTAGGTTTATCTTATTAGAGATCCGGAGAAGGCAATGGCAACCCACTCCAGTACTATTGCCTGGGAAATCCCATGGACGGAGGAGCCTGGTAGGCTACAGTCCATGGGGTCGCGAAGAGTCGGACACGACTGAGAGACTTCACTTTCACTTTTCACTTTCATGCATTGGAGAAGGAAATGGCACCTCACTCCAGTGTTCTTGCCTGGAGAATTCCAGGGATGGGAGCCTGGTGGGCTGCCGTCTGTGGGGTCGCACAGAGTCGGACAGGACTGACGTGACTTAGCAGTAGCAGTAGCAGTATTAGAGATCTAATGTCTTGGTATTCTTCTACGTACCTAGCACAGTGGTTAAAATTTTTTTTTTAATTCAGTGGACCTGCCCACTGGGTTTGAATTCTGTCTCTGCCACGATTTAGTTCTGTGACTTTTGGCATATTATTTAACCTCCAAGGCTCAGTTTGCTCAGCTGAAAATATGGGCCACTAGTATATAGCTCCTGCACTGGGTTATGTGAGGGTTATGTGAGATGTAATGGATGCAAAGTATATTACAGTGGTTTCTATATGAAATGATTTGAATTTTGGACCCATCTGATGCTTTGGAAGACAGCTATGCTAAGCCCTATACCACCAACCCTCAGCTCATACGTTGCTTTAGTAAGAAGATTCAGTCCCTCCTTTAAGCTTTGCCAGTCAGATGGCCACCTTGAAACCAAGTGGACTGTCTTCTGTAATACTGGATACAGTTTTAATATTATTCAGTGCCAAGACTAAAAAGGAGGGTGATTATATACAGACTGAGTGGGCACATCTGCCTAAACGTGGCTCTCTCCCACTTTCAAAACAGTGCTTGGAAGGTCTCCTCCCCTTAGGAACTTTCCCAGTAAAAATGCTTTTTCCACCTGGTTATTGTCTCCATGTTTGTGACAGCCTTCTCTCTGCTTTCGTATATTTAGCTCTGCAAAGTCACAATCATTTATCCACATGTACTTAGCTGTGTGTTTGTCCCATCTCTCTAGAAGATATATCCCTGCTGGTCCAGGGAATAAGATGTTCTTTTCTCTCCAGGAGACAGTTGCCGTTGATGTTCATTTTGTATATCACTGTGCCTTTCTTCCTTTTGATCGCCATGTGATTAAAAAAAAATATGGGGGAACTTTCAGGTAAGGATGGTATAATCCCAGGTGGCTCAGTGGTAAAGATTCGCCTGCAATGCAGGAGACGCAGATTCGATTCCTGGATCAGGAAGATCCCCTGGAGGAAGAAATGGTGACCTACTCCAGTATTCTTGCCTGGAAAATCCCATGGACAGAGGAGCCTAGTAGGCTAAAGTCCATGGGGTCACAAAGAGTCAGACATGACTTAGCAATTCAACAACAACGGCCCAGCATGTACGGCATCTGTAACTTTTGTATCCTCAATTTCATTGAAATCTGCCAAAAGATAAGGAAGATGGGCCCATTTGAGACATTTCGTTCCCTGGTGTTTTCCAATAAGTCAAACTGATCTGTTGGCCTTTCTTTTCAGGACGTTGCCAAATCTAGCCCCAGTTCAAAGGAAATTACTCTGATCTGAACGTATTCTAATAAATAGAAATGTAGATTTCTCAACCTCATGGGAGTTAAATATTGAAGTGGGTAGTATGGACCAACAGGCTTACAACAGTGCAGAGAAAGGGAACCGAGGAACAGTGATGAGGGGCAGGAAGGAGCACAGCCCGCAGGCTTATGTGCTGTGTTGAGTCACTCGGTCGTGTCTGACTCTTTGCCATGGACTGTAACCCGCCAGGCTCCTCTGTCCCTGGGATTCTCCAGGCAAGAATACTGGAGTGGATTGCCATGTCCTCCCCCAGGGGATCTTCCTAAACCAGGGATCGAACCCAGGCCTCCCACATTGCAGGCAGATTCTTTACCATCTGAGCCACCGGGGAAGCCCTCGGGGGTCATGGTTTCACACAATTTCACACCCTCTCTCATGGGGTGTTAGAATTCTTTCTGCCCGACGTTTTGTCCTGGGTTCTCTCTGGTTTCAGAGGCATGATTTGTTTCGAGGCAGAGCTGGGACCAGACTGGGCTTCTGGAATCCTTCTCTATGGCTATTTCTATTAAATGACCCCCTTTCTCCCTTCCCCTGTGCGTTGGCAGACGTGGGGAACCCCGATAAGGATGTCGGCTGATGAATCTCAAACCGCCTTAAGAATAGAAGTTCCTGTGAAAAACCTGTATTTTAAAAATTTATTTATGATGTTTTACAATGTTTATATTGATTTACATATAAGTATTGGGTTAGTCAGGTATGCAGCCAAGTGATTCAGTCATATATCTGTGTGTGTGTGTATACATATTGTTTTTCAGATTCTTTTCCCTTATAGGTTATTATAAAATATTGAGTATAGTTTCCTGTGTTACACAGTAGGTCCTTGTTTGTTGTCTTTTTTATATATACTATTTTATATCTAGTAGTGTGTGTGGTGGCTTAGACAGTAAAGAATCCTCCTGCAATGCCAGAGACCTGAGTTCGATCCCTGGGTTGGGAAGGTCCCTGGAGGAGGGCACGGAAACCCACTCCAGTATTCTTGCCTGGAGAATCCCATGGACAGAGGAACCTGGCGGGCTACAGTCTGTGGAGTCACAAAGAGTCGGACAGGACTGAGTGGTAATCACACACACGCACAGTGTGTATATGTTAATCCCGAACTCCTAATTTATCCTCCCTCCCACGTCCCCTTTGGTAACCAACCATAAGTTTGTTTTCTATATCTGTGGATCTATTTCTGTTTTGCATAGATGTTCATTTGTATAATTTTTTTTTTAAGATTCCACATGAAAACCCACTTTTAAATCCATTTTTTCAATAAAGGCACATGATATTAATATTTATAATCAGAAGAGGAAAATAAAAAGTGCTTTTAAGGAGATGAATAGAGGGAAGTCACAGCTTCTCTCCCTTGCCTTTTTTGCCCGGCATGGTGTAAGTGTCAGGGTGCTGCCGGACTGCCTGCCTGTGTCTCGCTCTGCTGCTTGGGGACCCCCTCTGGTCTCTGCTGAAACCCTCCTGGGACACTTTTTTCTAAAAATAGCACCTACCCAGCCACCGCCACTCACTCTTGAGTTTCCCTTCCCTGCTTCATTTTTCTGTTTAGCACTTGTCACTCTCTGACTTTGATTCTTTTTTTCTTTTTTTTTTTTTCATTTTTAAAGTCTTTATTGAATTTGTTACAATACTGCTTCTGTTTTCTGTTTTGGTTTTTTGGCCTTGAGCCATGTGGAATCTTAGCTCCAGGGATCAAACCCTCACCTTCTGCATTGGAAGGGCAATGTCTGAAACACTGGAGCACTAGGGAAGTCCCAATTGTCATTTTTTACTTAATATTTTTCTTCTCCCACTAATACATAAACTCCACAGGAAGAGGGATTTTCACCTCTTTTGTTCACTGCTGTGTCTCCTGCACCCAGAGCACTGTGTAGAACACAGTAGGCAAATATTTGTTGAAACAATGAATGTGTGAACTTTGGGCAGGAAGCTCAGCCTTCTGTGCCTTCGTTTTGTGAGTCAATGAGGAATTAAAAATAAAGCTACTTCTTCAAGTGCAATGAGCATTAAGGGAGTTCATCCGTGTAAAATACATAGAACCAGCCTGGCACAAACTAAATGCTCAATAAAGGGTCTCTGTTATTAAAATAATTGCTAAATATTTGACTTCTTCACAAGAAGTCTCTCCTGCAGGCAGAGACTGTTTGTTTTGTTGTTGTTGTTACATTACTGCTGCTTTTCTTTTTTTTTAAATTTTAGTGTTTTTTTTTGGCCGTGAGGCATGTGGGATCCTAGCTCCCATACCCAGGACTGAACCTGCACCCCTGCTTGGGAAGTCAAAGTCTTAATCACTGGACCTCCAATAAAGTCCCCCAGAGACTGTTTCTTTATGTCATCTTTTAGTTCCTGGTAGACATGTGGCAAACAGGTGATTGGTATTCAGTGTTTGTTAAATAGAGAAATTGTAGAGAAATTGTAGGCAGTCCCTCTGTTACATGTTTGTTACATTTGAATAGGTTTCTTTGCTTCCTCCCCACCTCTCCCCCACCTCTAGCTGTTTTGGTGAATCCATGTGGAAGGAATATGATTATGATCTGCTTAGCTCATCCCTTAAGCAGTGGAGCCAGTAATTTATTTTTGTTGCCGTGACTTGGCCGAAATTTCTTGAAGACTGACAGCATTGGCGGAAACTTGATGGGTGATGAATGTCACTCCAGCCTGTAAGATCCCCATCAGTTACTTGAGATCTCTTTCATTCATAGTTGGTGGTTCATAGAAATCTTTCGCTGCAAGGGGGGCTGCCCAGCAGAGGCTGTCAGCATTCGAACAGACAGATTCAGAAACGTAAAAGGGAAGGTTAGGAGAGAAATTAACTCCTCCTCCTCTGTTTTCAAGAAAGAGGTTAAAATTTGTCAAAAAGATTCAGCTTTTAAACTTAAGCCAATCATTTCAATTCCATGGGCCTCATGGTTTTTCCAGTAAAATTAGAGAATAAGACTAGATGATCTCCAAGGAACCATCTTACTTGTTCAATTTCTTGATTCTATGCAAAAATGTTTTGGAAGTCTCTAGGCTGGTTAAGGACTTAAGGTCAGAAGTTTAAATGAAGATCCTGATAAAATGGAAGAGAGAGTCACTGTAGGAGCATCAGGCAAGTGGCAGGCTGTGTCTTTTTGCAAGAGGAACTGGGAAATTATAGTATTTAACTAGAAAATGAATCAGAACCCACATCTTAACAGAAGGCTCTTCCAAGTTCCTGGTTTGGGTCTGTTTATTTGACATGAACTAAGTTGCGTGTTGGCTATCCCATCTGGATGACTGATCTGTGGGCCTTTCCCATAACCCAGTCCCCAGAGACCCCAATCATGCCCATAAGGTAATGCAATTTGGCAGGAGGATTTGGACCCTGACAAAATCTCTTGCCCAATTTGCTTTCCAGAAAGGCTGACTTACCTAATTTGAAAATAAATTGAAAACAAAACCTTTGGTTGTTACTTGTTTGGTGAAATGCCACAGAAAACTGTCATTTTTTTTTTTTTTCATACCCCATCACTGTGGAGAAGAGTTACCATTCACTCCTAAATACTTTGATTTACTGTCCCTTCTGCCAGCCAAGATGCAACTTAGTTCACGTTAAATAAGCAGACCCAGCATGTGTTCTAATAAGCTAAATCACTATAGCAATGACATTAAATCATAGGACTGTGTGTGTGTGAATGTATTTTTGCCCATGTATGTGTTTTTGTACCATGTGTATCTACTGGCATTCCCAGTCCCAACATTAATACTAATTTTCTATTGTTGCATAATACCTCACCAAAAACTTAGCGGTTTAAAACAACACACATTTATTGGGTTGGCCAAAGAGTTCTTTTGATTGTCTCCATAAGATGGCTTTAGTAGAGCTGAGTTGTCTTTAACTTTATTCAGAACACTTTTGTTGGATTGTATTGCGACAGCTGTCATATCAGAGTTCATTACTTAAAAAAAAATCAAAATTGGTGAATTTTTGTTTAGTCATTTTAATACTAAGGATGGAAGAAAGCAGCATTTTAGGCATATTATGCTTTGTTATTTCAAGAAAGGTAGAAACACAATTGAAATGCAAAAAAAGATTTGTGCAGTGTATGGAGAAGGTTCTGTGACTGATTAAACATGTCAAAAGTGGTTTGCGAAGTTTCATGCTTGAGATTTCTCTGCAGTTGGGTGATGCTCCACAGTCGGGTAGACCAGTCGGAGTTAACAGCAATCAAATTGAGATATTAATTGGAAACAATTAATGTTATACCACTCAGGAGATAGTTGACATGTTAAAAATATCCAAATCAAGCATTGAACATCATTTGCACCATCTTGGTTATGTTAATCGCTTTGATATTTGGGTTCCACAAAGTTAAGCAAAAAAAAAAAAAAAAGAAACCTCTTAATCTTATTGCCACATACGATTCTCTACTTAAACCTAATGAAAATGTTCTGTATTTAAAACAAATTGTGACAGGCATTGAAAAGTCAATACTGTACAATAATGTGGAATAGAAGTGACTGTGGGGCAAGCAAAATGAATACCACCAACCATACTAAAGTCTGGTCTTCATCCAACGAAGGTGCTGTTGTGTATATTGTGGGATTGGATGGGAGCCCTCTATTATGAGCTCTTCCCAGAAAACGAAACAATTCCAGCAAGTACAACTCCTAGTTAGACCAGCTGAAAGCAGTATTTGACAAAAGTATCAGGAATTAGTCAACAGAAAATGCATAATCAATGCGTATGCATTGATGACCAGGCAAACACTGATACAGCTTGGCCGGGCAGTTCTGATTCATCCACCATATTTACCAAATGTTGCACCTTTGGATTTCCATTTATTTCTGTCATTAAGAAATTCTCTTATAATAAAACTCAATTCCTTGGAAGACTATAAAAGGCACCTGAAATAGTTCTTTGCTATAAACGAGTAAAAGTTTAGAGAAGATGGAATTATGAAGCTGCTTGAAAAATGGCCGGAGGTAGTGGAACAAAACAGTGAATACATTGTTCATGGAAGTTATTGGTGAAAGTGAAAAAAATGCATCTTTTATTTAAAAAAAATAAAAGCCAAAGGAACTTTCTGGCCCACCCAGTACTTCCGCACAATTTCTATGGCTCAGGAATCTGGACACAGCTTATCTCGATCGTCTGCTTAGGGTCTCACAGGCCGCAATTCCTGTTGTCAGCCAGGGCTGTGGTCTCATCTGAGGCTTGACCAGGGAAGAATCTGCCTCTGTTGGCAGACTAGGGCCTTGTGGTTCTAGGGCATTGGGTGTCAGTTTCTTGTTAGCTGTTGGCTGGAGGTTGCCCTCAGCTCCTTATCATGTGGACCTCCCAAGACAGTCATCCCACACATGACAACTTGTACCCTCGAAACTAGCAAGGGAGTTAATGTTTTCCTATAGTTCAAGTTTCATTATAGATGTAGTAATAACAAAAACGCACATTTGTGTGCATGTGTCCCGGGTTGCTTCAGTTGTGTCCGACTCTTTGCAACCCCATGGACTGTAGCCCTCCAGACTCCTCTGTCCATGGGATTCTCCAGGCAGAAATACTGGAGAGGGTTGCCATGCCCTCCTCCAGGGCATCTTCCTGACCCAGGGATCAAACCTGTGTTACTACACACCAGATATGTGCTTAGAGCTTTACCCCACTACAGGCTCATTTAGTTCTCAGCACAACCTTCTGGATAATGGGTTACTATTACTAAACTACTTAACAGCTGGAGAAATTGAGGATTATGAGTTATATAACCTGATCAAGGTTCACAGACAGAGAGTCTCCAGGTGTGAATATAGGCAGATTACTGAAGCCACTAACATCCTACTCTGAAGATCTTTGAAAGAAAAAGTGAAAGTCGCTCAATCGTTTCCAGCTCGTTGTGACCCCATGGACTGTAGCCCACCAGGCTCCTCTGTCCATGGAATTCTCTAGGCAAGAATACTGGAGTGGGTTGCCATTTCCTTCTTCAGGGGATCTTCCCAACCCAGAGATTGAACCTGGGTCTCCTGCATTGCAGACAGGTTCTTTACTGCTTGAGCCACCAGAGAAGCCATGAAGATCTTTATGTTAGAATATAATGCAGAGAAAGAGAATTCTTCCAGTCCTTTATCAGACACTTACATCGCTTCAGTGTTGCAAAAGGATACCTGCAAGAAGTTGTTTCTTTGTTTGTTTGTTTTTGGCCGTGCTGGGTCTTTGCTGCTGCATGCAGGCTTTCTCTAGTTGGGGTGCACTGGCTTCTCGTTGAGGTAGCTTCTCATGTTGCAGAGCACAGGCTATAGAGCACATGGGCCTCAGCAGTTGTGGCACGTGGGCTTAGTTATCCTGTGGCGTGTGGAATCTTCCAGACCAGGGATTGAACCCGTGTCCTCTGCATTGGCAGGTGGATTCTTAACCACTGGACCACCTCTTCTACAATAAAATGGAGGAACAGTGTTCTTTCTTTTCTACTTGAATGAGGCTTTCTCATTTTCCTGAAGACATATGGGATGAATTGAAGGAAACCAGAGTTTAGTGGGATTTGCGTGTTTTAATAACACTTTTCCTTCGTACACATCCACAAACCCAAACTTACCAACTCCTCGAAGTTGATAGGCTACAGCTTGTTCATATTAATTCATTGAAAGCATTCATTTAAATTCAGCATTGGGCATTTGATTATTCCATAAAACACCAATAATCTGGGAAAGGCAGAATAGGTCTCTTTCTTCACCCCGTAAAACCATTTATGTAGATGGAGTTTGTTGAGAGATGGGCAGGATTTGATTGGAGCATTAGACACTGAAATTTTAGAGTAAAAATATCTAGTTGTGTGTATGTATTTCTTCTCTATTTCTGGAAACCTAGAGCGTTATCCTGCAGGATACTGTAAAAATCTATAAATACCAAGGGGAAATAAAGTACAGAGAAGGTTTGTTGATTATTGAGCTTTTTTCAGGAGTAACAGAATGGAACAGCTGCAGATAGAGGTCAGGAGGAGAGAAAAATGTCACACTAGGTCAGATCCAGCCAAAGTGTTGTGGCCACTCTCATGTCATATAACATGCATGACATATTATTATTAAATATTATATATATGTTATATCTTATGTATATGTATATTTATATTGTATTTTATTTACATGTGTATATACATGTATATATGTATATCTACTTGTATATGTGTATATATATAATGTTATGTGTTATATATATTAGGTATATATGTTACCATCTTATGGTAAACCTGAATGAACTTTTTGGCCAACCCAATATAATGCTGCTGCTGCTAAGTTGCTTTAGTCGTGTCCGACTCTGTGTGACCCCATAGACGGCAGCCCACTAGGCTCCTCTGTCCCTGGGATTCTCCAGGCAAGAACACTGGAGTGGGTTGCCACTTCCTTCTCCAATGCATGCATGCATGTTAAGTCGCCTCAGTCATGTCCAACTCTGTGTGACGCTGTGGACAGCAGCCCACCAGGCTCCTCCATTCACAGGATTCTCTAGGCAAGAATACTGGAGTGGGTTGCCATTTCCTTCTCCAACCCAATATAATAACAGTATATAATATATATAATCAATATAATATATAATGGTATATATATTCTATAGCACGTAGGATGGCAGAGTCCTTCAGCTGGAAGGATGTAGAGCTACCGGGTGCCCCGTCTTTACTTGCTGGTGGGGATGAAGGGTATAAATGGACCAGGGTCAGCATCCAACTTCCTTCATTAAATGCCTTTGACGTTGCCTTCCCTGAACTTCTGTTGGAAAACTTCCTTGAACTGTCTGTCATCCTTTCTCCTAGACTATGTTTGTATTTCTTTTTATAAACCTCAATCCAAGTCCGCCCAGTGCTGTAGTTATTTGGGTAGATGTCTTATTCTTCCTAGGATACTCTAAGCTCTTTTAATCAGCTTGGATGTTTCTCAGCACTTGCCGAACATGAGGCCTGGAACATTGGAGATGCTCAAAATATATTGGTTGAATTGAGTGGAAAGCATTGAGTACATTGCACATACTCTCACTATGGAACTCAGACTTCCAGCCATTAGTTCTTCATTATAAGGCTCTGAGGGGGACACCCTCATTCCTGGAATCAAAGAGTTTGTGAACCAATTCAAATACACTCTATCTGCTACCCTTCATGTGCCTATACTTTTAAAATTTTAATTATTTTGACTCTCAGCCATTGTCTCTGCCCCCCCCCCCAATATGGTAAAATATACATAACATGAAATTTACCGTTTTAACCATTTTTATGTATACAATATAACATCACCAGCTACATTCACATTGCTGTGCTATAGTTTCCACTGTCCATCTCCAGAACTTTTTGATCTTCTCCAACTGAAACTCAGTACCGGTTAAAAAGAATGGCCCTTTCTTATACCCATACAATGGAAACTACTCAGCCATAAAAAAGAATGAAATAATTCCACTTGCAGCAAAATGGATAGACTTAGAGATTTATCATACTAAGTGAAGTCAGAGAGAGGAGAGAGACAAAAACCATGACATCACTTATATGTGAAATCTAAAATATAACACGAATGAGCTTATTTATGAAACTGAAACACACAGACATAGAAAACAAACTTAAGATTACCAAAGTGGAAAGGGAGTCGAGAAGGGATAAATCAAGAGTTTGAGATTAGCAGATAGAAATTACTATATATAAAATAGATAAACAACAATGTTCTACTGTACAGCACAGTGATATATTTAGTATCCTACAATAAACCATAATGTTCAGTTCAGTTAACTCAGCCATGTCCAACTCTTTGCGACCCCATGGACTGCAGCATGCCAGGCTTCCCTGTCCATCACCAACTCCCAGTGTTTACTCAAACTCATGTCCATTGAGTCGGTGATGCCATCCAACCATCTCATCCTCTGTGGTCCCCTTCTCCTCCCACCTTCAGTCTCTCCCAGCATCAGGGTCTTGTCAAATGAGTCAGTTCTTTGCATCAGGTGGCCAAAGTATTGGAGTTTCAGTTTTAGCATCAGTCCTTCCAATGAATATTCAGGACTGATTTCCTTTAGGATTGATTGCTTTGATCTCCTTCTTGTCCAAGGGACTCTCAAAAGTCTTCTCCAACATCACAGTTCAAAAGCATCAATTCTTCAGTGCTCAGCTTTCTTTATAGTCCAACTTTCACATCCATACATGACTACTGGAAAAACCATAGTCTTGACTAAGACGGACCTTTGTTGGCAAAGTAATGTCTCTGCTTTTTAATATGCTGTCTAGGTTGGTCCTATGTTTTCTTCCAAGGAGCAAGCATCTTTTAATTTCATGGCTGCAGTCACCATCTGCAGTGATTTTGGAGCCCCCCAAAGTAGTCTCTCACTGTTTCCATTGTTTCCCCATCTATTTGCCATGAGGTGATGGGACCAGATGCCATGATCTTAGTTTTCTGAATGTTGAGTTTTAAGCTCAACTTTTTCACTCTCCTTTCACTTTCATCAAGAACCTCTTTAGTTCTTCTTCACTTTCTGCCATAAGGGTGGTGTCATCTGCACATCTGAGGTTATTGATGTTTCTCCCGGCAATCTGGATTCCAGCTTGTGCTTCATCCAGCCCAGCATTTCTTATGATGTACTCTGCATTTAAGTACATAATGGACTCAGCATATGAACCATAATGATAAGAATATGAAAAAGGATATATAGAAATATATGAAAAAGTGAAAGTGTCAGTTGCTCAGTCATCTCCAACTCTTTGTGACCCATGGATTATAGCCTGTTAGCCTCCTTTGTCTATGGAATTTCCCAGGCAGGAATACTGGAGTGGGTTGCCATGCCCTCCTCTGGGGAATCTTCCCAACCCAGGGATCGAACACAAGTCTCCTGCATTGCAGGCAGATTCTTTACCATCTGAGCCACTATATCACTTTACTGTAATACAGAAACTAATACAGCATTGTAAATCCACTCTACTTTCAGTAAGAAAGAAAAAGAACATCCACTTCATCCCTCCCTCTCATCCCTTGTAACCACCATTGTACCTCTGTTTCTGTGGATTTGACTCTTGTAGTTTCCTCATGTTGTGGAATAATACATTTGTCCTTTTGCAACTGGCTTATTTCACATAGCGTCGTTTCAGGGTTCATCCATGTCACAGCATGTACTGAATTTCATTCCTTTAAGTCAGCCATTGTCTTTTTTAAAAAAGTAGTTTTATTTATTAATTTTTTCTGTGCTGGGTCTTCGTTGCTTAGAGGCCTACTCACTAATTGTGGTGTGCAGGCTTCTCATTGTGGTGGCTTCTCTTATTGCAGAGCGCAGGTTCTAGGACATTCAGGCTTCCGTAATTGTGGCTCCTGGACTCTAGACCACAGGCTCAGTAGTTGTGGGGCACAGGGCTTAGTTGCTCTGTGGCATGTGGGATCTTCCTGGACCAGGGTTCGAACCTGTGTCTCCTGCACTGCCAGGCAGATCCTTTACCTCTGAGCCACCAGGGAGGTCCCAGCCATTGTCTTTTAAGACTTGAGAGTTTCAGTGTGTTTTTAGTTTTTGTAGCCAGAGGTGGATTTGTCTTCCAAATCTATCCTTGGCCTGTTCCTGGAATGCCACTTCTAAGGGCATGCCCTATTCTTCTTGAATGGTCTTCTTCTGGGGAGCTGGGTAACAAAACTGAGGCAATTAATGTCAGAACAACAAGTGAGCACCTACTGTGTGTCAGAGGCTCTATGTCTGGCCAGAGATTGATGGCGCAGTCTTTTGAAGGAGACAGCTGTATACTCCGCTAACTACAGTGTCATGTGCTAAGTGCTAGAAAAAGGACCAGGAGGGATCCAATCATCTGCTGAGGACTATGAGCAAAATTTAAGAAAGATTCAAAGAAGGGGTTGTATTTCAAATTCACCTTAAAGGATGAATAGGTGTTCAAGACATAGAAAAAAAAGATGGCATTCCATGAATGGCCTGAACCATGAAAGGTAAATACATGGTTTGTTGGAAAAATAGAGAAGGACTGTGGATGTAGAAAGCAGAGGAGGGTAGAGGGGTGGCGGGAGGCTTAGAAGAGCTTGAACACCTTGCTGAGGAGTTCAGTTTGGGTGAATGGGTCACTTGGTGGCTTCATGCATTTAGACTGACCTGATTGGATCCTGAGTTGACAGGGTGGTAGATGGAACTGAGTAGGAGAGATGGGGATTGGAGAACAGTGTGTGTGGAAGAGAGGGGGAGTGAGGTGACAAGGTGGTTGCTACATTTTAGGCAAGGGATGCTGGCGGCCTGGACCAAGGCAGCTATGGACAAGAGTTTGCTCATGGTCGGTAGCGTTGGGTTTGTTGACATCAGAGTTTGTTGGACCACCTCTGCCTAACTAGCCTTTTTTTTTTTTTTTTTTTTTAAACATTCTGAAATTCTTATCATTTTAGCTTCAATTTGGAGTTTTGTTTTTGTGAAATTTCCATTAGACCTCTCATTGTAACCAGAGTGACAAAAAGGGATTGATTAATAAAAGACAACCGAACAGATTCCTACCTCCAGGCTTTCCACTCAGTAATGCACTTTTGGGGAGTAGTTTTTTTTCTCCATGTGTTATTAGTCTTTATTAATATGAATATATTATAAATACTACTTTAAAGTCTTTTAAGATAGTATTTTACCATCCGTAATTTATTTTTCCCCGTTTCCTTGTCCTGCCCACAGTATGACAATCAAGACCAATACTTATTAAATCCATCTATAGGGTAGATATATTTAACTCAAAATTTCAGTCTTCCCTAACCCCTCCCCTAACTTCTGAAAGAGTTATTCACATTTGTTAGTTCTATTTTCTCTAGGAGAGGCGTAGTTTTTAATAGTCTTCCATGTGCTAAGTGATGTGGGATCGAACACCTAGAAAGACACGATTGTTAAGACTGTAATACACATAGAATAGTTGCAGTGTAGCCATAATTAGAACAAATCAGCCAGGGTACATCAGGGATTCTCGCTGCTCTCCCCGCGATCTCTTGGTAACTGAAGAACTCCAGCAAACTTTCCTGTGAGTGAATAAACTGAAACTTTGAAGTGCGTGGGTACTAAGTTGCTTCAGTCATGTCCAACTCTTTGCAGCCTATGGACTGTAGCCCACCAGGCTCTTCTATCCATGAGATTCTCCAGGCAAGAATACTGGAGGGGGTTGCTATTTCCTTCTCCAGGCGATCTTCCCAACCCAGGGATCGAACCCACATCTCTTATAGCTTCTGCATTGACAGGTGGGTTCTTTACCACTAGTGGCACCTGGGAAGCCCTGTAACTTTGAAGAACAAAGCTCAAAAATTGTTGGCACAGCCGCTAGAGCTTCTCTAATGGTCCATAAAGAACTCAGCTCTTATGAAGTGCTTTCACAGTCCACTTAACAGGAAAAGACAGTGTCCCTGCCCATAGACAGTTTATATTCTAAGTCATAAACCGTTAGCAGTTACTCTGGAAAATTAGAAAAACATGGAATTCAGTCAGTACTCTTTAAAGAATGATGTGTCAGAAGGTCCCCAAACATTCACATACACAAAGGGAAAATACTACTCAGTACAAATATTGAAAGAAAATACCCAGAAGTCATTAGTCAACTAAAAGCTGATTGAGGAAAAAGTGCTGAAATATACTAAAAATAAGATGAGTTTCAAGGAAAATAACCCTTTTGCTAACCTTTGCATTAGTCAGTTCCTTATTAGAATATTTTTTCCCGTTTTAGTCACTGCTTTAAAAGTGTGTCTAAATATAGAAGATCAAGAGGAGTGGGATTAAAATAATTTAAGATGTAGGACATGACTTTTAAAAGAAAAGGTTAGAGAAATTTGGGGAATTAAAGCAGGCTGACTGTTATCTTCAATATAAAAATAAAAGATAAAAAGACTATTTATGGGTAAGCTGGTGTGAATGATACCAAGAAGTTTAAACCACACACTCTACCCTGAGGAAGATTTAATCCAGTGGCCAGGATTTCACCATGCAGTTGACTAATCCAAAAATATTTTTTAGGTTCTGAAGAAGCACTCAGTGAAAGAAAATGCATGTTAAGTTGTGGGAGTTATTTTGAATGATCCACAGACCCTAGCAGAATGCCTTGTAACCACCCACTGCAAGGAGAGGGGTTTCCTTCCTGGAAGCTAAAAGGGCCAAACTGGAGAGCTTCCTGAAGGGTTTGGACCAAAGGATCTCGATTATGTGATCCCTTACCATTTCAAGATTGAAAGGAAAGTTTAGCGAGAGATGGGTCATTGACTGTTCTGTGAGTATGGGAGTCAACACCCAAAATAAATGTATATTTCTAAGGCTTTAAAAAAGAAAAAAGCTGTCTTGGTCATCCCAAAGGATATTCAGGTTCTCCTTCTGTAGTTTTGTTTTTTTATTTTAATTTTAATTTTATATTGGAGTATAGTTGATTTACAGTGTTGGGTTAGCTTCAGATGTACAGCAAAGTGATTCAGTTATACATATATCCTCTCTTTTTCAGATTCTTTTCCCATGTAGGTTATAACAGAACATTTACTCAATATTCTGAGTAGAGTTCCCAGTGCTATATAGTAGGTCCTTGTTGATTATCTGTTTTTTGTATATGTTCATCCTAAACTCCTAATTAACTCCCCCCTCCCGCCCTCCCCCGGCACCTTTCTCCTTTAATAACCATAAATTTGTTTTCAAAGTCTAAGTCTGTTTCTGTTTTGTGAGTTCATTTGTTTCCTTCTGTAGTTTTTCAACTCACTTCACTGTGGCCTTCTTAATAGTGATGACAACTTGCAAATACTCCTTTATTTCCCCTCTCATTTGTCTGTCTTGCCCTTACAGGATGAGCACCAGGAGGACAGGCACTCCATCTGTTTCACTTGTTACTGTCTTTTCTGGCATCAGGCACAATGTCAACACATGATAGGTACTCAAGAATAGTGGTTGGCTAAATGGGAAAAGAGCTTGAAAAAAATACAGGTATATGTGTAACTGAACCACTTCCTTGTACTGAAACTGTACTGTACCTGAAACTAATTACAACATTGTGAATCAACTAGATGCCAGTATAAAATAAAAATTAAAAAAAAAATAGTGGTTGAATAAATGAACAAGTGGGAGTGCCCCGGGGAGAAGAGGGGTGACAAGGGAAGGAAAGTGCTACAGAGACCAGTCGGTGGGTAATAGTCTCCTGGAAGGGATGCTCACCTGGGGTTTAAGAGAAGGGAGAGGGGATGAGAGTAGAAGGAAGGAGAGTGAATTCACAAGGCCTTGTCTCCTGTTTTTGCCCCTGTGTTAGGTAAGAATCTACATTAGGTAAGGATGAGAGTCATACGGTGTCATAAAAAGCAGAAGACAACATGGGCTAGTCCCCAGACACCAGCTCTTGGAAGCAGTTCATGATGACATGGCACTGGATAAAGTTTGTTATTTATTTATTTATTTATAAACAGCCGAAGGCTCTGTTAAAACCTAGTTTTCCTGGTTTGTAAGTCATCTGGGAACTTATTTGTGTGTGTGTGTGTTTTAAGCATCTGACTCCTGTATTTATATTCTCTGTCCCTGGCCTTCAGATATTTTCTGAGTGACTCTAGATTAGATTATCTGCATGGAGCTAATGGAGCAATTTTGCGGCCAACTGCCTCTGTGCTTTGGGCTGTCCAACTCTTTTTGTCCTGAGGAGCAAAAAAAATCTTGATTTAGTCTGGTCTGGTCTGTTTTAGTCTGACTTAAGGACATGAAGTTCCAGATCTTAAGATGCTTCACTCAAAACATTCACATGTTAACAAAAGGGCAAAATAAAATGAAACAAAACAAGAACAAAAAAGCACCTCTTCCCAAACAAACAATCCCACCCATACCCAAATAATTCACCTTACAGGCTGCCCTGTGCTGATGGAGCTTTCCAGGGAAATTTTTTTTTTTTTTCAAACCGCTGAGTTCCCTCCTAGCCAGAAGAATATTCCAAGGACCGCAGAAGCAATTCTGACTCCACCATCCTACCACACTCTTGCCACCTCTGGACTCTCTTTATCATGAGAAGATTGGCTAGGAGCCCGTTCAGCTACCTGCATTTAACTGCTTAAAATTTTTTTTACTTTATAGTTGATTTACAATATTGTGTTAGTTTCAGGCATACAGCTTCACATTCTTTTCCATTAACGGATATCAGAAGACACTGAATATAGTTTCCTGTGCTATACAGTAGGACCTTGTTGTTTATCTATCTTATATATAGTGGTATGTATCTGTTCATTCCAAACTCCTGATTTATCCCTCCACACCCCTTTTCCCTTTGGGAACCATAAGTTTTCTATGTCTGTGAGTGTGTTTCTGTTTTGTAAATAAGTTGATTTGTATTTGTTTTTTTTTTTAGATTCCACATGTAAGTAATATCATATAATAATTGTCTTTCCCTGACTTACTTCACTTAGTATAATGATAATCTCTAGGTATATCCTTGTCGCTATAAATGGTAATATTTCTTTCCTTTTTATGGCTGAATACTATTCCATTATATATATATATATATATATATATATGTATGTATGTAGAGATAGATACACAAACACACACATACATATATATATCTCACATATTCTCTACCCTTTCATCCATCAATGGACACTTAGGTTACTTCCATATCATGACCATTGTAAATAGCGCTGCTCTGAACATTGGAGTGCAGGTATCTTTGTTTGAGTTTTCATCTTTTCCAGGTATATACCCAGGAGTGGGGTTGCTGGATCATATGGTAGCTCTGTTTTTAGTTTTTTAAGAACCTTCCATACTCTTCTCCATAGTGACTGTGCCAATTTACATTGTTACCAGCAGCGTAGGAGGGTTCCCTTTTCTCTACACCCTCCCAGCATTTATTATTTGAAGACTTTTGGATGATGACCATTCTGAACCGTGTTAAGTGTTTTTAATAACCCCAGAAGCACAGAGAAATGACAGAGACTTGAGCCTATGGATTTTTCCAGAATCATTTCGAGAGACCTAGTGTTGTGGCAGGGCTCCCATGTTCTGGAATTGTCTCTGAGCTTCTGTGGTTTTAAACATCCTTGAGGGTCTGTGGCTCAGAGGTCTCCTGCCAAGACCTCTTCAGCACAGGGATGATAAGAAGCAAGTGTTCCTTCCACCGATGCGCCTGTGTCTGAGCCCTTGGAAGGAGAATAACAGCGCCTTTCATTTGTCAAGCTGCTTCTAAAATATTTGCCTTTGTTATCTGGTTCCATCCTGATAATAACCGTGTGAGAAAAGCAGGGTGGTGTCCTTCTTGTCCTTGTCCACATGCGGGAAAGCTGATGCCCAGGGAGGTTAAGTCACCCCGTTTGGTAAAGGGCAGAGCGGGGAGCAGCCTGTGTCTTTTGGCCACAAGAGACACAGCCTGGGGTGCCAGGTGGGCCTTTGCGAAGCGTCCTGAAAACAAAGAGGGGCAGAGAGCCCGATGCTGTGAACTTGAGCTTTTAGAGGCGCGTGAACAATCATTCTTCCTCATCAGTAAAACAGGGAATCTGTGTCCTCTGGGCCTCAGTGGTGGTAGCCCATCTCAGTGGGCACTCTTTTCTTATGACCTGAAGTTTAAGTGCTGGAGAAACAGCAGGGCCAACTGGACTGTCATTTGAGAGCGGGACAGATAAGAAAGTGAGTCTTAGGTGGACCGAGCTCCGAGGAGTTCTTACATTGGCAGGTGGCAAGGGTGGCAGAGCCGCTGAGAGCCTTACCTCCTGCCCCCTAACTCCCCTTCCAGGCCGGGACAGCTAGGGGCCGGGTGTTTGCTTGGACAACTGACTGTACCTCTTTGCTTTCTGATGGGGCACGTGCTTTACCTTTCGAGTTCTATAAATGGAGTCCGGGGGTGACCTCTGGTCTGCAGTGGACCCGGGGCCTTGAAGTTGGGCTGTCTTGTTTGGGGAGCCCTCTGTTCTCTCGTGAACACTCTGTTCAGTCAGGTGGGCCCGCCCGCCAAGGCACCAACTCCCGTGTGTTTGAAAAGGAAGACAAACCTGTATGTTGTAGAAAGGGCCTATTGTTTCCAGGGAGTGCTGGTGGCCAACTTCTCAGGCTCCTTTGGCTGGCTCTGAAGAGGGAGCTGAGGTCAGAATGCTAATCAGCGACTTGCGAGACACCGGCACGCAGACCTCAGGGAACTCGCAAGAAAGTAAACAAAAGTGCTCCATTTCAGATTCCAGAAGAAGAGCCAGCGGGATGAGAGAGGTGGAGATGAGAAAAATGTGTGGCTGAGAAAGCACAGAAGTTCTCACCCCCTGCTTCTCTGAAGCGAAAGAAAGCAAGCCTGCGGTGGAGAGGCTGGTTCTCCACTGGGGGGCTTGCCAAGGTGGGCGGCTCAGCCTCTGGGAGGTGGTCTCCTGAGCTCAGAGCGGGCACGTACCTGTGGGAATTCCCCCCCATTCTGTACTCCAGGACTGCCCCACCGGAGCAGGACACAGACTTCTTGATCCCAGTTGTACCCTGCATTTCCAGTGACTCATTTTATGCCCTCAGTTTCCCCCACCCTGGTGCCAGGCCGCAGGCTGAGGTTGAGAGTTCTGTCCTCTTGAAGGAGCACTTTCTTCTACATGTGAGAAATCTGGGGATGGTTGGAACCACGGTGTCAGTTCCCAGGGGTGGGTCCGTGAAACAGTCTCAGTTTGGGTTAGCACTGACCGAGTTCCTTCTCTTAGTGTCGGGAGAGAACTCTTTTCCTCTCTATGACTGCCCTTCGGCCTCCTTCATGGGGATTTGTGTGTTCTAATCTGGACCTTTTCTTTAAACTGGGGCATGGTTAACTCACAATGCCCTGTTAGTTTCCGCTGTACAACGAAGTAAATCAGCCACACATATACATGTATCCCCTCTGGGGCCTCCCTTCCACCTCTCATCCCACCCCTTAGGTCATCACAGAGCACCAAGCTGAGCTCCTTGCACTATACAGCAGCTTCTACTAGCTAAGTATTTTACACATGGTCAGGGATATATGTCAATCCCAGCGTCCCAATTCATCCCCCATCATGTCCACACGTTCATTCTCTGTGTCTCTATTTCTGCCCTGCAAACAGGTTCATCTGTACCATTTTTCTAGATTGCACATATATGCGTTAATATATGATATTTATTTTTCTTTTTCTGACTGACTTCACTCTGTATGACAGACTCTAGGTCCCTCCATGTCTCTACAAATCACCCAGTTAATTCCTTTTTATGGCTGAGTAATACTCCATTGAATGTATGTACCACATCATCTTTATCCATTCACCTGTTGATAAACATCTAGGTCGTTTCCATGTCCTGGCTGTTGTAAAAGTGCTGCAGTAAACATTGGGATGGACTTTTTTTTTTTTTATTCAGTGCCAGTTTACACAAACCCCAAGTCCTCTACATGGCAGGTGGCCAAAATAATCTATCCTTGAGTCCAGCTTGGTGGAAAGAGCATTGGCCATAGAGTGGAGGAACCTGGGTCTAGAGCTTACCCTGCCAGTGACCTGAGTTGTCACTCGGCTGGTTATGTCACCTCACAGGGCCATATTCACCTGTTAATTGATGAGGCTGGACTAGACCATGACTAGGAGAATTTTAACCTCAGCCTTCTCTCCTTCTGAACTATAGCATATTAATTGGCCTTTGAACAGGATCTGTTTATAAGTGGCCTGAAGTCTATCCATTCCTCTCTAACACCTGTAGTTGTGATCCTCCCAGCCTGATTCCCTAGTTTGGCAAGTAGAGAAGTCCTCTCCATCTGTGGGGAGCACACATCAAAAGCTCCACTTGCTCTCCAGGCTAACATTCGATTCCCATAGAGGAGAGCACACACCACCACACACAACCTTGATCTCTAACCAAGACTGGAATAAGCCAGAGCTGGGATGCATGGGCTTCCCAGGTAGCTCAGCAGTAAAGAATCCACCTGCCAATGCAGGAGACTCCAGTTTGATCCCTGGGTCCAGAAGATCCCTTGGAGAAGGAAATGGCAACCCACTCCAGTGTTCTTACCTGGGAAATCCCAGGGACAGAGGAGCCTGGTGGGTTTCAGTCCATGGGGTCGCAAACACAAGCGACTGACATGCACATAGGTTGCCTCCTAGCTATTGATTAGACTAGGCTGGAAGCTGGATGAAAGATCGGAAATTTGCTTGGGGACTTGGCTAGACTTGCCATGGTGCCATAGTATGTTTCTTAAGGACACTTGAGGGGTGAGGTTCCACATACCTGGGAGCCGTTTCCTACTGGGTGCCCGTAATCTGATCATCTCAGAGGCCCTGGGTTCCCATCTGTCTTGTGTGCACCTCCTCCTACCAGCCTGGCTGTGTTACCCTTATTAACAGGATACCATTTGTGGTACACCACCACATGGGATGGGCATTGTTTTGTTCCAGGCTCCTAAAAACTCACGCATGTGACTCTGCCTGGGTTCTGATGCCTCCAGCTAAATTTTGGAACTGTTCATGCCTTCTGTACAGCTGAAACCCAGGGCCACTCAGGCTGCTCTGCTATCCCGCTGGCTTATTTTTGTTACCCTTGCCCCCGCCCACCTTGTTTTTCAGCCTTCAGTGAGTTTTTATGGAGTTATTCAGACTTTCAGCCAGACTCCGTGGGGGAATAAAAAGATGTTGTAAGAAGCTGTCTCAGAAATTCATGGACTTAAAATCCATTTGAGCAGGAAAGGGCTAAGCACATGAAGAGTCATCTAGAGTATCAGTCCATGGATGGAGAAGGCAATGTGATTAGAGAAGACATGAGTTGTGTTCATCAGGGGGCTGATCTTGCAAATGGCCTGAAGACTTGGTTTTTCTCCCTTTGTCTCATATGTAATATTTGATATTATATATAAGAAGATATGTGCATTACAGAGTACAGTGATAAAATGACCCCCCAGCCTTGCCAGTGAGTTAGCTACCATTCTTTAATTTAGTGGATTTTAGTCCTTTGCCCTTTTTTAAAAAGAAAAATAAAAACAACTTTTTTGAAAATCTTTGTAGAACCCATATGACTTCTTTGGAGATCTCATAATTTTCTGTGAAACGTAAGAGTTCAGTTGTTCAGTCGCTCAGCTGTGTCTGATTTTTTGCGACCCCATGAACCACAGCACGCTAGGCCTCCCTGTCCATCACCAACTCCCGGAGTCCACCCAAACCCATGTCCATCAAGTCGGTGATGCCATCCAACCATTTTGTCCTCTGTCGTCCCCTTCTCTTCCTGCCCTCAATCTTTCCCAGCATCAGGGTCTTTTCAAGTGAGTCAGCTCTTTGCATCAGGTGGCCAAAGTATTGGAGTTTCAGTATCTGAAGGCAATAAGGCATATGTGATGGTTAACATTATGTGTCAACTCGGCTGGGCCACACGGCTCAGATATATGGTCCAGTGTTATTCTGGATGTTTCTGTGAAGGTGTTTACAGATGAGATTGACATTTAATTTCTTAAAAAGTAGTCTTTATTTTTAGCTGCCCTGGGTCTTCATTTCTGTGCACAGACTTTCTCTTGTTGCAGTGCGTGGGGGCTACTGTCTGGTTGCATTGTTTATGCTTCTCATTGCCATGGCTTCTCTCGTTGCGGGGCACAAGCTCTAGGCTCACTGGCTCAGTAGTTGTGGCACATGGGTTTAGTTGCCCCACAGCATGTGGGACCTACCCATACCAGGGATCGAACCTGTGTCCCCTGAATTGGCAGGTGAATCCTTAACCACTGGGCCACCAGGGAAGTCCTAACATTTAACTTTGTGGAGTAAAGCAGGTTGGCCTTCATAATGAGGGTGGGCCTCGTCCAATCAGTTGAAGGTCTGAATAGAAGACAAGACTGACCTCTCCCAAAGAGGAGGGGATCAGCAGACAGCCTTTGAGCTTGAACTCTAGCATGGTCTCCTGCCCGGGTCTCCAGCCCTCCCTGTAGATTTTGGGATTTGTTGGCCTCTGTAAACCTGTGAACCAATACTCCTGTGTATACACACACGTGCCTTTGGTTTTGTTTCTCTGGAAAGCCCTGACTAATACAGCACTTCATGCTTCTCCACATGCCACACAGGCAGCCTTATAGAACTGACATGCAGGGACTCCTTTCGTCAGTGGAGCCGCGGTGTGTTAATCACATGCTGGGAGATCATTTGGCTGACTCTGGCCTAGGCCTGGAAGAGAAGCCCTCGGAGCAAAGGCAGCCCTCTTTTCTCCTCTTTAGCTCTTTTTTTTCCCCCCACACCCTGGCTGTTCGGCCTGGCTTATGAGATCTTAGTTCCCCAACCAGGGACTGAACCTGTGCCTTCTACAGTGGAAGCAGAAAGTCGTAACCACAGGATACACCAGGGAAGTCCCCTTTCTCATCTGTAGTGCTCTGTCCCCATCCAAACCTCTCTAGCTTTCTCAGTCACTCAGAAACCCTCTCCTACCCCCGACTCCCACCCCCAATACACCCATCCCTTCCCAGCATGTGTGCCCAACCACACCTGTGTTCCCATACCTTCTGTGTGGAATCTTGTTCTGCCTGTCACCAGGTTCATTTCTCCATCCTAATTGCAGAAGGAGCAGAAGTAACTCCATTTGAGTGTAGAAATACTCTGTTTTTTATTTTTAACTGTATAAAGTACTGTTTTGGGGGGGGGGGGGGGAACTTTATTTTTTGCTATATTTGCATAACTTTTTTTAATTAATATTTTGGAGTACAGTTGATTTACAGTGTTTTGTTAGTTACAGGTGTCCAGCAGAGTGAATCAATTATGCATATATCCACTCTATTTTAGGTTATTTTCCCATATAGGCTATGTCACAGTGCTGAGTAGAGTTGCCTGTGCTATACAGTAGGGCCTTATTAGTTATCTATTTTATATATAGTACTGTGTATACGTCAGATATATTCTTTCTAAACTGCCTCCCTTCTCTCAGTGTGGTGACCTAACTGGGAAGGAAATCCAAAAAGGAGGGGGGATATATGTGTACATACAGCTGATTCACTTCGTTATACAATAGGAACTAACACAGCATTGTAAAGCAACTCTATGCTGATAAAAATTAATTAAAAAGTCAATTCCCTTTTTTCTTCATACATCCTGGTTCCCCCTCTTCTCGACTCTTGGGGAGATGCTGGGATGTAGAGATACTGTTTTTAACCCCAGATTCCTTTCCTGAGGGATAGAGGATGTTTGTGGATGCCATTGTTTTTTGCGAGACATCGATGCTGCACCCTTGACTTTGCAGACATTACTCCCTAAAGTGTTGTCAAAACACCTGTCATACAAGGTACCAATGGCTTCTGGGCCCTTTTAGGGGCACGTTCGTAATTACTCAGAAATGAGTAAAAAAAAAAAAAAGAATACTCATCTGAAGTCGTGATTTGTATGTCATTTCCTTGTTTTCTTCAACATCATTATTTTTGAACCAGCAAGTATTCTGATCAACATTTTTTGAGGAAGAATTGTGCGTTATTTCCCAACCTCCACTTCCCCCTCTCCCCTCCACCCGTGGGTGGAATTGCATCACTGAATCACTTTTCTCTATTTTTTTTTTTTCCGCTTTCTGTCTCCTGTTTTGTCAAGGCTCCAGCAACCCCGTTTGGTGTTTTTCAGTCCTGAAGTTTTATCGTGGCATCTGTGACTGTGTCAATTTCCCTTCATTATTTCCCAGCCCATCAAGGAAGCCTCCTAGAAGCAAAGCACTGTGGTTAATCCTCAGGTGAAAGTGTAAGCCTTAGTAAACAGGGACCCTCCTGTCTCACTTTAGCAGCCCTAGAAGTCAGAGGATGCTGATCTTATCAGCTGTCGGCAAAGTGAAGTGCTATCCTTATATTTGCCTTTGCCTTATTCCCTGTTTCATCCACCCCATCTGTTTTCAGGGATAAAAATGCTACTAAAGCCATTCCACATGTGATCAGAGGTGTAGCATTTTAACCTGGTCTGAGACTTAAGATGAAATGCCAGTTCCGCAAGTGGCTTGTGCAGGGTCAAGGGCCTGGACCACAGTCTCAGTCCATCATTTCATAGGAGTGTAACCTTGGGACAACCTCAGAGATACATCACGCCATCCTTGGTGGGGATGATGTTACTGGTTGTTCCATCTGTATCAGTCAGGATTCTCCAGAGAAACAGAACCAACAGGATGTGTGTGTAGTATGGTGAGAGAAAGACTGAGTGCTTTGGCTGATGAGGTTGTGGAGGCTGGCAAATTGACTAGGCCCAGGGACGAGTTGAGGTTGGCAATAAGGAGGGTGAATTCCCTCTTCCTGGAGGACCTCAGTCTGTTTTTTTGTTTTTCTTTTCCATTAAAAAAGATTTTGTTGGAGCTTATATAGGGGGCTCAGGGGTAAAGAATCCACCTGCCAATGCAGGAGACACAGGTTCAATCCCTGGGTCGGGAAGATCCCCTGGAGAAGGAAATGGCTACCTACTCCAGTATTCTTGCCTGGAAAATCCCATGGACAGGGGAGCCTGGCGGGCTACAGTCCAAGAGGCCACAAAGCGTCAGACACCATTGAGTGACTAACACTACATGTAGCCCTTCTTTCAGGCAGCGATTTGGCTTATTCTTACACATCTTTCTGGTATCTTCTCAAATGTCACCTCCTCAGAACGGTGTTTCCTGAAATCACCTTATATAAAATAATACAATCTCTCACTTTTGCTTGTACTTACTTTGCTTTTTTCTATCATAGTATTCTCTGAAATAAATGTCTATTTTCTATATACACCTGCCAGTAGTGGTTTCTCAACCTTGGATGTTCACTATAATCACCATGAGAGGTTTTTGTTTGTTTGTTTTTATAATCCTAACGCACTCCAGAACGTTGAAATTAGAAACTCTGAGGAAGAGGCCCAGGCATGAGTATTTTCAGAAGCTTTCCAGGTGACTCCTATGTGCAGCCAAGTTGAGAACCCGTGCTCTGGTCTAGAACTTACTCCAGAGAATGAGGACTGGGGGTGTCAGCGTCACCCAGAAGCTTATTAGAAATGCAGGTGCCTGGCCCCACCCCAGACCTCCCAAGTCCAGTTCCACTGCTTGGCAAGATCCCTGAGTGATTCAGATGACCTTGAAGTTGGAGATGCAGTGCCCTGGGATGTAAGTTAGTAGCCACATCTTGTGGCATTCCTAGTGCCCAAACAGTGCCCCGCACATGGTAAGCACTCGTGTGTGTACATGAGCCTCTGTGCTCAGTTGCTTTAGTTGTGTCAGATTCTTTGCAACCCCATGGACTCTAGTCCATCAGGCTTCTCTGTCCATGGGATTCTCCAGGCAGGGATACTGGAGTGGGTTGCCATGCCCTCCTCCGGGGGATCTCCCTGACCCAGGGATTGAACCTGTGTCTCTTCTTACCTCTCCTGCATTGGCTGGAGAGTTCTTTACCACTGAGCCAGCTGGGATGCTAAGTAGCACTCACTAAACACTTTTAAGCAGATGATGGATTAAAGTTAGAGATCAGAGGGAGAAGGAGGTGATAAGGGAGAGGGAACAGAGAAGCAGAGAGAAAGGTAGAGAAGAAAGCCTTGCCTTATCCATGTTCTCTGGGCACAAGAATGGGCGGGACTGCTCTCTGCTCTCTCCTCCCACTGAAAACCTCACCAGCCTCTTGCTTACTATCCCATGGGCTTGCCTCCAGCCCGCTCTACTTTCCAAGGTGATGGCTGACTAATCAAAGATGTTGTGATAATGAATTGCCAAACTGCCCGGCCCTGCTTCTTCTCCTCAAGCATAGATTTGATTAGGAGCCTGCTGAAACCAATTAACCAATTAAGTAATAATTCCGTAGGACTTTATGGACTATCTACCACATGTGTGACTTAACGTGCCTCGGGAGGCTAAGAACCAAAGAGGGAAAAGACACGACTCCCAGTCCAGCAGGAGAGAGAGGCGCGGAGGTGAATGATTATAATAGCCAGTTGCTGTAAGGTACATGTAGACGTGTAGACAGACTATTGTGGAGGGTCAGGAGGAAATGATTATTTCAGTTTAGGGAATTGGAGCAGACTTCCTGGGAGGCTGCAGAGGTCTCATGCATGGACCACACAGCCAGACAGGTCACACAACTAGCTACACATGTCCTGCAAATGCCTAAATGAACTGTCTAAACAGTTAAGGGGCTTCCAGGTGGCTCAGTGGTAAAGAATCCACTTGCCAGTGCAGGAGACTTGGGTTTGATCCCTGGGTCCTTGTTGCTTACTTCTCACGACTTAGTGACTTAAGAACCAGCCCATCTAAGCTATGTTCTTTATTGCCATGCCCTGCTGGCTCCTGACTCAGCACTCCCTCCCACTCCTGCCAATGAGTTGATCTTTTAAAGGAAGGTCAGACATTGTTCTCCTCATTTCTGGACAAAGGTTTGTTCTCTCTGATTATCATAAATTGGGGTTTTGTGAGAGCTGATTCTCTAACTTGGTCACAGTTAACCCAACATGACCTTTGGAAGTACTAAACTCTCTGAGTTCCTTAAAAAAACCTGAAGTGTAAGAGGGGAAAACAAACTCAAATCTGAGAATTTCTCTCAGGTTTCCTTATTAGGTTTCTTCTAAAAATTAAATAGTCAGCAGTTCTTTCTTCACATAAATGGGAGAGCCCTGGGAAGAATGGTGATCCTTGACCTGGCTGTATCCAGCCTACCACCTTGGTTAAAGGGAATTTGCTCTCTGGGTCTGATTGCTGGGTAAGATTGAAGGCAAGAGGAGAAGGGGGCAACAGAGGATGAGGTGATTGGATGGCATCACCTACTCAATGGACTTGAGGTAGAGCAAACTCCAGGAGATAGTGAAGGACAGGGAACCCTGGCGTGTTGCAGTTCATGGGGTCTCAGCACGACTTAGCCACTGAACAACAACAACAGGGTCTCCTACGGAAAAGTTGAAGTAAGCAACAGCTTGCACATTACTCTTATGTGTCAGAACATTTGGGCCCAATTTGGTGGAGATTGGGGAGCTCAAGGCTGTGATCTGGTGACTGGTTTATGCCACCCAGACGAGTTGACCTGGATGAGTGGGCTCCATCCAGACTGCTTCCGTTTCTGCACTGGTGTTTCTATTAGTGTTGGGTGGAAGTTGTCCATTTGGGGTTGAAACTGGTGGATGTGGGCGGAACAGGACTGGTTTCTTTCTTTTGTGCTCTGTTCTGGGTCTGCTCCGAAGAGGCTCAGAAAGAATCAGCGTGCAGATCAGCTGCCCACCTACCCTCCACATCCCCTTTCTCTGGCTGTGAAATAAGGGACCCGGTCAGGAAGATCACAGTTCTAAAATTCTGGGATTTTTCTTTTACGTGGTGAGCGGACTAACCATCGGAGCTGCTGGGTCGGGTTTTGCCTCTTTCTTCCTGTATTGAGTAATTCAGCACCTGTTGGCATCGACCAGTCCTGAGAACACCTTGGTGGCTTCAAAGCAGTGGTATGCAGTCTATAAAGAACCCTGTCTTATGCGTAGGTGCAGATTTTTATCTCTTATATCTAGAATAATTCTGTGGATTTTGATGAAAGGGCCAGTGTGGCTCAAAGCAGGCTCTCATCCGAGCAGCTGTTTCAGAAGGTGGCGTGGGCACTTCTGGCCTTCTGTGTACAGAGGTGAGAGCTTCCCTGGGCCTCAGGGAACAACATTTGTTTTGCCAGTCACTGCTCTTTCCATCTCCTGCACGTTAATCATATTCTTCTGGTCCAAATACAGCAGCATCTTCTCAACTTCATCTTCTTCCTTTTGCCAAGATGCAGACACCCAGCTCTGCTTTCCTGAGAGAGGACAGACCTGGAGCCCGAGGTACCCTGTTTGCAGTCTTGTTGGCAGTTGCTTCCGATCTCGTCTCATCACTGGTTAGGACGGGTCAGCAGCGCTGAGTGACACACAGCTCGTCAAGTATACCTGCTTCCTGCTGACCTCACGGTTCAGGAGGAGAGGCCATGCATGAGGACAAGATAGATAGGGGTGATAGGCACGGGTTCCCTGGAATATTTCCTTGACCTAAAGACAGCAACTGCCCTTTTGAGAAGGACACAGTTGTTTTCCCCCTAGTATAATACTGTCATGCTGTGTGTGTGTGTGTGTGTGTGTGTGTTGAGTAAAGAGCATCCATCCATCTCTTGCTGTTGTGTCTGAGAACATACATAAAAGGTGCAACCCTGTATGGCTGCAGGTTGTTGCAAGACAGCTGTGGACACATTTGAAGAAGCAGTGTCTTCTGAAAGTGAAAGCTGAAAGTTGCTCAATCATGTCCTACTCTTTGCACCCCCGTGGACTGTAGCCCACCAGGCTCCTCTGTCCGTGGAAATCTCCAGGCAAGAATACTGGAGTGGGTAGCCATTCCTTCTCCAGGGGATCTTCCCAACCTAAGGGATCAAACCCAGGTCTCCTGCATCGCAGGCAGATTCTTTACAGTCTGAGCCACCAGGGCTCCTTTTGAAAAAACTTGGGAAGAGGCCACTTCTTAGAAAACACACTTGGGGACAGCTCTCCTCCTATAGTTTATGGTCGTTGATGATCATTGGGGAGCTTGTGCCCAGCCAGATCCTAGACCGTGAGTGGCCCCAATATTCCCTCATGTCATCCTGGTTGCTATGGGGTCCTATCCCGTAAGACTTACCACCACTACCAGCTCTGTAGCTGACAGAACCTGGACTGGCGACCGAGGATGGACAGCCTGAAAGTGTAGTTGTCTCCATTCCAACAGCCCTCATCTGCTGCACATTTCTCTCCAGCTGTGGGGCAAAGGACAAACCAATAGACGGTGAACTTTTTATTTATTTGGCTGCATCGGGTCGGGTCTTACTTGCAGCACTTGGGGTCTTCCATTGTGACTCACAGGACTCTCGAGTTGTGGCACATGGGCTCAGTAGTTGTGGCAGGAGGGTTTAGCTGCCCCCAGGCATGTGGGATCTTAGTTCCCCACCCAGGGATTGAACCTGTGTCCCCTGCATCGCAAGGTGGATACTTAACCACTGGACCACCAGGGCAGTCTCTGAAGGCCAACTTTTTTAATGAGGTGCTTCTCTGAAACACCAGGGGAGAGTCAGACTTTGTATAAATCAGTGAGTGAGAGAATGAGGCCCATTATCAGAGATATGAGATGGATGCGGGGAGTGACCGAAGTGAGCGGTACTTGGTGGGTGTGTTTGAGAAGCTCTTGCTGGAGCCACCGTTGCTGGTGGCGTTGCCCCCGCCCTGCACGCTGTGCGTCCACCTCTCTGTAGGTCAGTCACCCTTCACACCAGTTGGAAGCCTCCCTTATACCCTGCTTGGCCACACCTTGCTTCTCCTGGCACGGCTACCCTGGCTTACTAGTGGTTCACAGTGATTCTTTGACTGAAGTTCAAGTGCTTGGCGGGACTGGCTACTCATCTTGTGAGGCCCAGGGCAAAAGGAACACGCCAGGTCCCTTGTTCAGAAGTTCCAAAGGATTTCAGGATGGCCTCAGCAGACAGGCCCAGACACAGGTCCTGTGGAAATGTACACAGGAAGCCGGCCTGGCACTTAAGACTGGAATTAGCAGGCGTCGCTTTGAGGGGCTATCTGACTCTCAAGTCCCATCACTGGGCCATCCCCACCCTGTGATTCAGAAAGAGTCATTCAGACAGGAACTGCCTGGGGTCTGGGCTACCCTCTCTTTGCCTCTTTCCTTGGTAGTTGAGACTGGGCAGGGTGCATTTGTCCAGTGTTTCATCTAGTCTGGTAGGTCAGTCAGTGGGGTTTCTCTGGCATCTCCAGGCCTGGCAGTAGACCAAGTGAGCTCAAGGATGGTGAGGCTTTCTGAGGGCTGGCCATGGTGCCCTCCTGTCCATAAGTCCACAGGGAGAGGGGACCCACTTTCCTGGAGCCTGGGATCCATTCGCTCTAGGTGGGAGGCCTGCATTCAAATTAGGAGGCCCTGCCTGGGTCTCCAGCGTCACATAGATGTCTTTTGGTGGAGAAAATAGGGTCCTTGCTCCAAATTATTTTACAATGGAATGAAATGAAATGCATAGAAAAATCCCAACAAACTTGAGATCCATGAAACACTGATCTTCTAGGCTTAGGATGTGCTGGAGACAATGAATGCTGTGGACAGGGGAGGGAAGAAATTTTTTTCCCCTGGAGGACCAGCTTTTGTGGTATTTCCTGCACTGAGAGTACGTTACACACCAAGGAAGGCAAGAAAGGAGCCGATGCCCAGTGATGAAGCAAGCCCCTTTGCCTGTTTATAGGATGCTAAACAAAGGTGAATTTCTCTCCGGTCAGTACCTGGAGGCCTTGGTGCTTCTTCCAGTGAGAGACTCAAGGTGCTGTGGCTCTTTGGGGGTGCTGGGGCAGAGTTGCAGGGGGGCAGCCCGGCCGGTGAGGCTTGGGGAGGAGAAAAGGCAAGTTGAGGCACTCAATCCGGCAGTGATGGGCTGGGCAAGGGGACAGGAGCAGACACTGGGGCGTGGAAGACAGGGATTGAGAATGTAAGCAGGTCTCTTCCTCCTTCCTCCCATCTGCTGGACCGTTCAGCTCCTTCCCTCCCTGAAATGGGAAGCGGCCATGTGGTGACACCAAGGGCATGGCTTGGGCTGCGTGGGCATCCTGGCACGCTTGCCTGACCTGAGTCATCCGGGAAGTCAAGGCGCCTCTTCCGACCTCCTCTCCCCGCCGTGGCCTCAGGCTTCTGCTGTGCAGGAAATGCCTGTTCTCCCAGCAACCTGAAGCTGTGAACGAGATCAGCGGGCGTCTGGACAGATTGGGTAAAGGAGTGGGAGCTGATTTATTAGAGCGGATGGAAGCAAGAAGGGTAGACACCTGAGGATGTTACGAGGGGCTTCTGACCACGCTATTAGCAGATCCAGGTACGGCCTTCATCTTTAAAAGTCACAAATAGCAATTAGCACAGTCATCTCTCAGATGAGGTGGGAGCACTGTCTCTGACAGAGTTCTGTGTAGATATAATAAATCTTATCAGTAAGGCTGACTTTTTTTTTTAATTGAAGTATAGTTGATTTACAATGTTGTGTTAATTTCAGGTATATAGCAAAGTGATTCAATTATATATATATATTTATACATAAATTTATATATAAAATACATATTTTTTTTCAGATTGTTTTTCAGGTTATTACAATATATTACATCTAGTTTCCTGTGCTGTACAGTAGGTGTTTGGGATTAACAGCGGCTGACTTGGGTAGTATAAAGAGCATAGTTTTGGCAGGCAGAGAAGACAGCTCTGTATTCAGATCTCTGGCACTTACTAAGTTAAATTCTCTAAGCCTTGGTTTTCTTTATAAAATCAGGATAAAAGCTTCTTGCCCAGTTGTTTTAGAATTAAGTGATTGTGTTCCTAAGGTGGCCAACAGAAGTTCTGGCACCCTAGAATATTTTTGTTCTCAGTCATGTATGACTCCTTGTGACCCCATGGACTGCAGCATGCCAGGCTTCCCTGTCCTTCACCGTCTCTGGGAGTTTGCTCAAACTCACGTCCATTGGATTGGTGATGCCATCCTACCATCTCATCCTCTGTCACCCACCCCCGCCCCCCTGCTTCTCCTTCTGGAATATAGCAGGTGCCTAATTCATGTCAGGCTTCTTGTTTCTCTTATGAGCATTGAAGATGCATGTATTCCATTAGGTCAGGTAACGTTAGAAAGGTAGGGAAAGCCAGTGTTGAAAATGGGACCTGTAGAGACATCACCACTTCTGAGCCTCTCTTGCTGTCATCAACATTGTCCATGACCTTGGCATTTTTAAGAGCTGTAATTTAAAATAAGATATCACAGGCTACCTCTATAAATTCTAGAATATGAACATTATGCTTCTCTTTACTTGTCGGTGAGATAAAACTATAAAGGTAGACTGGCCTGATGGTGTGTGATGATTAGGAGTGGGGTTCGGGGTGGGGAGGGCATGGAAAATCAGAGCCTGTAGATCATCCCTGTGTCTCATTTTAGCCGATAACAATTCTTTTCCCACCAATTCTTCACCAGAACTGCTAACAAGGAGAGAAGTTGACCGGTTTGAGGTTAGTCACCTTTCACTCTCCCCTGCTGACCCTCAGCAGAGGTGCTAATGAACAGTGAAATGACCAAAAGGTGGGCTGCTCCAGGGTTCAGACACAAAAGGCTTCAGTCATCCACTCACTGGGTCATCAGCTTGCATCACTGAATTAACTCCTGGAGAACAGGACAGAGGACTCCACCTGCCCTGTGTCACTGGAAGCTCAATTAACACATTAAAGGCAAAGCTTTCAAGTTCCCTTTTCATCTAGTGATAGATATTTCGGGTTACCGCTCACTGGTGGTAAGTTGCCGTGAAGGAGTTAAACCATCCTAAAAATATCCAGGGATTCTCACCCACTCCTCACTTCTTTATTGTCACAGGATGAAATCAGAGAAACCGTATTGACTTTTCTGAAAATAATGACCATTAAGACTGCTCTCCCAAGCCCCAACCACAGGCTGTGCCCTAAACTAAAAGAAATGGAAGACCCAAGTATTTTGACCTTTGCCCATTGCCTGGTGAGGCCACTGAGGGGGAGGGTGCTTTATTATCTGCCTTGCTGTAGCCACTCTGTGGAAATGCACTACACCGTCATGAGTGGCGTGGTGCTCAGGGTTTGCTCTTCATCACGGTCACCTAGTTGTTTCGTTCAGTCACTCAAGTCATGTCTGACTCTTTGTGACCCCATGAATTGCAGCATGGCAGGCTTCCCTGTCCTTCACTCTCTCTCTCAGTTTGCTCAAACTCATGTCCATTGACTCAGTGATGCCCTGAGACCATTTCATCCTTTGTCATCTGTTTCTCTTCTGTTTTATTGAGTCTGCTTAGGATCAAGGATTTGCTAATCTAAAAAGTTCCCAGGTTCTGGGGACCAAACCTTGAGAACCTCAGGGTTCATGGATGAGAGGCGAGAAGGGAATTAGACACCTGGGTTTGACTCCTCTCCCCTGCCCCCACTGCCCCCATCTCTCGCCTGATGGTTGTGTGACTGGGTAGTTGGAGCTGACATATCCCTTGCTACCCACTTTCCCTTGTGTATGAAGTGGAAATACTGTTATCTCATAGGCCTGAGCATTAAATGAATTAACACATGGTAAGCCATTAGTTTCCCTGGTGGCTCAGATGGTCAAGAGTCTGCCTACAATGCAGGAGACCCAGGTTCAGTCCCTGCATCTGAAAGATCCCCTGGAGAAGGAAATGGCAACCCACTCCAGTATTGCTGCCTGGGAAATCCCATGGACAGAGGAGCGTGGTGCGCTAGTCTATGGGGTCGCAAAGAATCAGATACAACATAACGACTCAACAGTAAGCCCTTAGGCTATTACCTGTCATATTGTATGTGTTCATTGTAGCATAGCACGAAGCAGTTACAGGCCCTTAACCATGCCCAGGGTTTACCGAGCACTTACTGTATGCCAGAGCCTGGTTGAGTACTTTGTAAGGATTATCCCGTTTAATACCCACAGTCTCTCCTCCCTTTTTCTCTTCCTGCTTCTCTTCTATTATCCTTTCCCTCCTACCTGCCTCCCATTCTCTTGTTCTCCGCAATTAATACTATAACAACATTAATAAGATTCTCGAGAGAAAAGAAAAGACACGTTTATCATCATCAGGTGAGACCTCCAAGAGTCTGGCTCTCTGAGGACTGCCCCTGTCTTCATTTTGATATTCCAGGGCAGTACCAGGCACAGGTAGGAGCTTGGTTTATTACACTAAATCATATCATCCTTACAAATCAAACTGGGTTTATCCATCAGGGTTCCCATCTGGTCCTTCATCCTGTCCTGCTTCTCCTTAACCAACACCTTGGTGAGTTTAGCCTCTGTCTCTTCTTCCTCCTAGTGCAGGCACCCACATGCCCAGGTAAGTTGGCATTGCCAACCATCTACAAGGCTTTCTTGTCACTGGCTGCTGCCTGGAGTGAAATGAAAGTTTTTCACACAAGTCGTCCCTGGGACAAGGCAGGGTTGTTCCTGAGAACCTCCAGGAAGCCTGTGGGACTCCTGGTTGGGGAGGGAGGAGCCCACACTCCTGAGGGTCCCTGGCGTGAGCTGGCCCTCTGAAACTACCCTCTGTGCCCTCAGCCAGCGCCTCCAGCAGCTGCCCCCTCCCCACTCCTCACATGTCAACCCAACTCTGGGTCTTGTAGGGGAGTGTGTTGCCAGGTATGGCCCAGTTACAGTCGGTTTAAACTCACCCCTAAACTGAGACTGCCTCCAGATCTCAAGCAGGTCAGCTGCCCAGGTCTCCGGTTACTTGTGTGGCTCAGGTTTCCATCAGACCAGTCTTGATGGGGGCCTGTTTGGCGAAGTCAGTGTGGTCAGGGCTGACAGCAAGGTTTAAGATTTCCACATGCAGCCTCTTTCACAGGCAGCACCTAGAGAGAGAGTGTGTCCTGAGGCTTGGGAAGGGAGCTGCCTTCCACGCAAGGCATATTCACGCACCTTCAGTATCTGGAGCCGATTGTGTGGGTCTGTGCAGGTCAGCACCGGGGAAAGTTATCCCTGGGGAGAGTCCGTAAACCGTGTGATGTTTCAAGGGTCCACTTTCTCATTGTTTTGCTTAGCTTGACCCACAACTGGGTGTTCCAGAAGCCTTGACTGAGAAGCTGCCGTGTGTCAGACTTTCTGCTACATATCAATGAGGATGGGGAGGAGGATATGGAGACTGTTGAGAGCAGCCCTTCAGGAAGCCTTTTTGCTCTCTGTATCAGCAGAGGGTTGAATTGGTATAAGAACAAAGAGTTAGGGGAAGAGGACCTGAGATATAATGATAAGCCTTAGAGAAGTAGTTATAATAGCCAGGACATGAGAGAAAGTCTTAACTATTTATAAACAGTTCGTTAAGGCATTCGTAGTGGAGTATAGCTCGACATGGGACCTGTCTGGTTGTGTGGTCTATACATGAGACCTTTTGCAGCCTCCTCTGCTTTTTTTTTTTTTTTTAAATCTCTCTCCATCTATTTACTTTATTTTTTTAAATTTTATTTTATAAATTGGAGTATAGCCGATTAACAATGTTGTGCTAGTTTCAGCAAAGGGTCTCAGCTATACATATGCAGTGGCAGATTTTATTTTCTTTGGCTCCAAAATTACTGTGAATGGTGACTGCAGCCATGGAATTAAAAGATACTTGCTCCTTGGAAGAAAAGCTGACAAACCTAGATAGCGTATTAAAAAAGCAGAAACATCACTTTGCCAGCAAAGGTCCGTAATAATCAAAGCTATGGTTTTTCCAGTAGTCATGTACGAATGTGAGAGCTGGACAATAAAAAAGGGCTGAGTGCTGAAGAATCGATGCTTTCAAATTGTGGTGCTGGAGAAGACTCTTGAGAGTCCCATGGACAGCAGGGAGATCAAAGCAGTCAATCCTATTAAGGAAATCAACCCTGAATATTCATTGAAAGGACTGATGCTGAAGCTGAAGCTCCAATATTTTGGCCTATCTAGCAAACAACTGACTCATTGGAAAAGACCCAGATTCTGGAAAGGATTGAGGGCAGGAGGAGAAGATGGCAGAGGATGAGATGGTTAGATATCATCACCAACCCAGTGGACATGAAATTGAGCATACTCCGTGAGATAGTGAAGGACAGGGGATCCTGGTATGTGCAATCCATGGGGTCACAGAGTCAGACACAACTTAGTGACTGAACAACAACATACATATATATGTGTGTATCCATTCTCCCCCAAACTTCCCTCCCATCCAGGCTGCCACATGGCATTCAGCAGAATTCCCTGTGCACTACAGTAGACCCTTATCGGTTACTTCTCACACTGCTTTTGACTGGGTGCTTTTCCTTAGTGTGAATTTAGGTAAGAGGAGACCGCCGCTTATCACATGACACCAAGGTTTCAGGTGGGGCTGCTCTGGTGTCCACACAGATGAGCTTTGTCCTCCTACCCTGGGTTCTCCAACCTTCCATCTGGGAAGACTGGAGAGTCTTGTGACCATGCATTTCTTCTATCTAAACTGGATACCACTTGCTTCCTGTCCACTTCTGTCATCAGGTTTCTCCAGGATCCTTGCCTTTGCCTAGAATTGGCAGAGAGCTTTAAAGACTTCTATTTCTTTTTCTTTTTAAAAAAAGAAAACACACTCAATACCTAGTCTGGCACTAAAAACTTACATTTCCTGCTGTATGTGTGGAATGGATTGGGCAGAATGGAATGGACTGGACAGAATTCCAGGTCTGAGTTGCAGGAAGATTCTTTTGTTTTGCATTGCACATTGCCTAACATGAGAGAAGCTACTGACAAGGACTTGGCAGTCCTGAGGGTTTGTTTGGACTGACATTTGCCTTAATAAGTTTTGTAATAGATAAGGATGGGAATTCCCTTTTACCTCCTTTTTCAGCAGTTACATGCGTTAAAGGTCCATCTCAAAGGCATGATGGTGGTGGTGGTTTAGTCGCTAAGTTGTGTCCGACTCTTGAGACCCCATGGACTGTAGCCTGCCAGGCTCCTCTGTCCATGGGATTCTCCAGGCAAGAATACTGGAGTGGGTTGCCATTTCCTTCTCCAGGGAATCTTTCCGGGTCTCCTGCATTGTAGGCAGATTCTTTACCGACTGAGCAACAAGGGAAGCCCCAAAGGCAGTTTTTAAGTTTCAGAATAGTGTTTCCAGGCTGAATTATGACTTCTTCCTCTTTGTCCCACAGGACTCACAGAAAACACTCTTCTTTCACGTTTGATTAGCTGTGTCATTTTGAGCATGTATTACCTCCCCGTATGAGTGCCTTTGGCAGCCTCAAGGGCAGGCAGGAATCGTGTCTTGTCATTTCCATGTATAGTGTGGATCCACAGTGCCTTCCGTTGGCAAAACAGTATGTACCCAGGAAATGTTTATGGTCTCAACAAGTAGACGCGAGAGGTATGCACTCAAGAAATGATCAAATGAATGGATAACTTGGTTTCTGAGCATTCTTAAGGGCATTCCGGGTGACCAAGGGGTGTGTTAGAAGAAGGGGCGTGTTAGAAGAAGGGGCGTGAGCAGCTAGTGGGCCAGAGGGGATCAGCCATATCCACAGCTCATAGTAATTTCCTCTGGAAGCATTACCAGCTATTATGGGATGTGGAGAAGCAATCTATCTGTTCATTACCCTGGACCACAGTTGTCAAGTTGGGCACCCACTCACGGGGTAGACATGATGAAAGCCATGTCATTCTTCACAGTCTAAGTGGGGAGATAATGTAGAAACACAAAATAATTGAAAAGCATGAATCAGTTCAGGTTAGAGAGAGGAAGGCAAATGCCTCCTGTGTGCCAGACGTTGTATAATTCTGAGGTGGGAGCCTTTGAGACACACACACACACACACTTTCATTTAATCTGCACAGCCTTCCAAGATAGGTGTTTTTATCTTCAGTTTACAGATGAGGAAGCTGAGATTCAGGGGCCAGGTCACTGGTGCCAAGTCTCACAGCTGGTAAATATCAGTGCCGAGATTTGAACTTGTGATCAGGGAAGAGAGTCTTATGAGTGGAGAGTAGGCAGATGATGCATGAGCAGGGGGTGATGGACACCTGAGGAGGCAGCTTGTCCTGGCGAATAAACAAACACCACCTGCATGACAAGTTGTCGAACGTGGAGTTTGTCTGACTCTCCCAAGAGGGAGCCTGGAGGGCTTCTCTGGTGGCGCAGATGGTAAAGAATCTGCCTGCAATGCCGGAGACCTGGGTGCGATCCCTGGGTTGGGAAGATCCCCTGGAGGAAGGCATGGCAACCCACCCCAGTATTCTTGCCTGGAGGAGCCCATGGAGAGAGAAGCCTGGCGGGCTGCAGTCTACAGGGTCACAAAGGGTCAGACACAGCTGGGCGACTAAGCACTGTATAGCAGGGAGCCTGGTAGGGAGGGAATCTTGTATGAAACAGATGTGCTCACATCCCATACACCCATCCTTTAGGGTCTTTTTCTCTTAAGGGCAGCATAGCTGGGGGCTTCCTGCTCTATTTGTGGTATCCGAGTTCCTTTCGGTCATTTAACGTCACTGTGTTCCTCCTCCCCCTCATCCATGTCACTTGGGAGGAAGAATAATTCTAAAAAATTAGAGAGTAAGGAATAAAAAGAACTAAGAAAATACAGCCTCCAGCATATGTGGAGCTGTCTTTCCAGTTACAAGGCTTGATTGGAAGTGTGGGGAATGCATCTGATTTACAAGGTTATAAAAAGTGAAGAAATCAGAGTCTCAAAAGTTCTGTAGCAGCTGCATCACACACGTGGGGAAGAAGCAGACCTGTGGGGTGTGCGCAGAAGCCCCCAGCAGGTGCCCCTCGGATGCTCCGCGGGAGCGGACCCAGGTGGGAGAAAGTGGCTCTGTTTCTAGTTATGAGACTTGATGACCTGTAATTTGGTAAATGGTGCTTATGTAAAGGAATCTGTTGGCTGTTTATCCTCCCTCCAGCTGGACGTTTGTTCAACACAGAAGCAAACTTATGATGAATTGTACACTAGCAAGCACTGGTGAGTCTCACAAGATGACAGTCTACATCTTAGAAAATTGGTTTCCTATATTTTGTGGTGATAAAGAAGATAGAGCTGGTCTTGAGGCTTCTTGGAGATTGCCCTTCCAAGTTGCGATTATGACACTGGTTTTACTGTTGAAATTGGATCAAAGGCACTTATAATGGAAGGAAATCATTTAAACTTATTTATTGTTTGTTAAACGTTTGAACCACTTTAAAAGATTTCTTTTCAGTGGAGCCTTTTTAATGTAGTAACCAATACCTGCTCCTGACCTCTTCAGGTCATCAGCCCTATGCTCACCTAGTTGTTCCATAGTTGTTATTGATGTTCAGTTATAATTTGATATGCTACTTTTAGCATTGTTTAATATCAAAATAACTGTAGGTAGTATTGTGTAGCTTTGTAGTTTATAAAACACTTGGCATATGTTCTCTCTCTCTCTCTTTTTTTTTTTTAACTATGTGACATTCCATGGAACTGATTGGCAGCAGTTAAAGGTTCAGTTTCTAGACTGAGCTCTGCTTTAGGGTGAGAAACCATAGCAATCAACATGAACCAGCTTCAGCCTTATCTCTGTTTCCTGCTCAGGCAGGTAAGATCTGCTAAAGGAAGGAACAGTTGCCAAATAGCCAGGTGTGCCAGTTCGTGGCCTAGAAGGGGCAGCTGTTGGTTGAACTTTGCCCGTGTTTTCCAGATTTTATCTGATCTTTGGGTGTACTCCTGTGGGTGGGAGCATTAGGATCAAAAGACCTGTTCAAAGGCTTTGTGCCTTTAACCATATACTTTCTGCCATCTTGGAACAGGTGAGGGTTGAGTTGCAGAGTGGTGTATGGGTTCATGCCTAAAAAAATAGGCTCTCCCAGGACCTAAGAGGGTTGCTCTGTGGAAATCTTTACTGTGAATGAAAAGGAGGTGTGACAGGAGTAGTTAGTTCCCTATTTCTATTTGGTGAGATTGCTTCCAGTTTGAGGAGTCTCTCTTTAACCTTGAGGCAGTCTTAGTAGGACTGACTCATACCATGGGTTAGCTATAGTGGCTTGGTTCATTCAGTCTTGACCTTGGTTAGATACTGTTTTGAACTCTGGAAAGAACTGTGCCCTGGGCTACTGTTTCATTGGTTTTTCTCTCCACAAAGTAGCTGATGTCTTTTAACAATTTTTGGTACCTTATACACCCAAAATTGAAGGTCATCTCTTTCTTTTTAGTGAAAGGAATCCATTTTCCCTGTGTTTTGCTGGATGTGAGGGTCAAGCCAGGAAGACTGACTGTCTGGGGCTCTATCCCTACAATTTTTTTTTGCTGATTCACAAAGGCATTTAATTCCTCTCTCCCACTTTGTCTAGACCTGAAAAGTAGAGAGGGGAATTCATGAACATTTTCGTGCCATGGGGGATTTTTCTGTGCAACTAAAAATTAGTGTTGATGCAACCACAGGACTTGCTGCTGGGGCGGGGAGGGGGGCAGCATTTTACTCTCTCTGGAAAGAAACCAAAGTAATGACAGAAATGGTGCACTTGACTCTGACCTTACTTTTGACAGTTTTTCCCTTTACCATCCTTCGAAACACACTCCACTCTGTAAGAGACCCACAGCAGGCCTGTGGCCAAGTCTGTGGCCTATGCTTGCCTGTGTAGGCCTCCGGGATTGTGGTGAGAAAACCCTATCCCTCTCTTGCTTCCTGATACCTTGGCACTTGGGAGGCGTCTGGAAGGAAAAGTGGTAGAAAAGCAGCCCAACCTGCTCGACAAGTCTTGTATAAACAGGGCAAGTCCAATAAGGCTCCTGGTCGGGAATTGCTCAACTCAAAGAGGCCAGTTGTACTGTGTACAAAGGTACAAGTCACCAAGGCCCCTGAGAACTCCCAGGAGGCCTGTAGGCAGGCAGGACCAGGAGTTCTGGGGACTGAGGGTCCATCACAGCCCAGGTGGTGAGCGTTGACTATGGACTTTTTGGTGGGGTGGCGTCAGTACCTGGACTGGCCGTATGCCTGGGTGGACATCTGACAGTGCTCCTCATGTCAAGTCCTCTGGACTTCATCCTGCAGGCGCCCCTCTTTCCACTCAGGAGGTTGGTGGGATTAGCAGGCCTGGTTCCATTTCCCCCTTTTGCTTTGGAAGTCATGTCAGTCGATGCATTAGAGAGGAAGTGGATGGAGAGGAAGCCTTTCTCAAGGGTTCTCAGTGGGCTACATTTGCCCTTTTCTAGAAGACTACTTTATATTTGAAACATGCTTCCAGGAGATTAGGGGATGGGAGGACGCCTTTCTCAAATATGCGTAGAGGGCAGCGTTAAGCCGTTCCTGTGAGTAGGGAAACGCGTTGACATGCCCCCTCGCCCTGGTGTAAGCCCATCCTTGACTCACATCCTTGCCACCCCATTCTAGGCTGAGTACCTCCCGTGTACTTGGTGACCCAGAAAAGGGGAAAGTGAAGCTCCCTTTGGGGCATTGCTATTCGTGACTGGAAAGTACTGCTCAGGAAAAATTAAATAAATGTGAAGTTTTGGGGCAGGGCATGGCAACCCACTCTAGTACTCTTTCCTGGAGAATCCCATGGACAGGAGAGCTTGGCGGGCTACAGTCCATAGGGCTGCAGAGTCGGACACGATTAAGGTGATAGCACACAGCTCTCTTTCTGTGTTTCAGTAAGTATCAGGATTAAGTCCTCAAACCCATTTTTGATCTTCAGGTGATTGATAAATGAAATGAAAATATACTCTCCTTATTCAGTATTGTATTCTCTGCTCCTATCAGAGTACTTAAAAACAACAGAATTTTTTTTTTTTTGAAAATACAACTAGATTCTTGAGTACACAGGTGCTACTTAAGTGCATGTATTTATCATTTCTAATCAGATGGTTTTCTACTTGCCTACAATTGTATGTATAAAGAATTTAGGATGTTTATGGAGAAAAAGGAGGGCTATTTGTTTCTCCATAAAATTTCTATCTGACAGCAAGAGCTGGCTAAACGTTAGAAGTCTTCGGAGGTTTTGAAATTCCCCACTGTTCTTAAGAGAAGAGGGAACAGTTTTTTGTTTTTTTTCTTTTCCTATCTTCTTGGCCAATAAGGAAAAGCAAATTTCAGAAAAACATGGGACGGAACAGGAAGTGTTTAGAGGTTTAGTCATACTTGTTAGGTATGAAAAAGCCCCATTGCATTCTCATATTGTTTCTTTTATGGACTTAACACTTCCTACTTTGAGAATACCTTCCTCCCCCAGGGCTTGATGCTCTTTACAGTCATTAATCTTCATTCTGCTTCTTTTAGTAAAGACTTGAAATGTTAACTACCGCTTAGCTAGTGTCACACCAGCCAAAACATCCAGCTAAATGCATTTTATCTCTGTGGGTCCATTAGCTCAGTTGAGAATGTGGCCCTACTCAAGGCAGTTGAGGGTCCATTTGTCCTGGTTTCTTTGGGACTTTCCTGGTGTTAGCCTTGAAATCCCAACATCCCAGGAATCAACTCAACCCCAGTAAACCATGGTCTGTCATCCAAGACGGTGACCATGAGGGTCACCCTAGGTAAAGAGGCATCCTTTGGCCTTGCAGTCCTAACCTTCAGCCTGGCCAGGTGGGAAATCCCGTGGACAGAGGTGTCTGGTGGGCTACAGTCCGTGGGATCGCGAAGAGTCGATACAACTGTGGCTGAGCACACATACACTGCACTGCTCACATAGTACCCTCTAGGTCATTTCAGCACCTGGCCAGCTGTGTGCCTGCTCAGTCGTGTCTGACTGTTGCGACCCCATGGACTGCAGCCCGCAAGGATCCTCTGTCCGTGGGAGTTCCCAGGCAACAAAACTGGAGTAGATGCCATTTCCTTCTCCAGGGGATCTTCCTGATCCAGGGATCAAATCTGCGTCTCCTGCACTGGCAGTGGAATTATTTACTGCCGAGCGAGCCACCTGGGAAGCTCGAGCAGTTTAGTACACACACCTTTAATGCCGTGGCAATGGAATTAGGGGAATTTACAAGATAGGTAGGGCTATCTTTGTGTCTACAAGTTAAAAATTCGTGTTTCTTGCTGGTAAATTTTTTGTTTTGTTTTCTGTCTACCCTTTTTCCTCTTTACAACAGAATATGGTGAAAAACGAAAACAGGAACTGATCACTACCTGATTCCTGAAACAAGAAGTGTGATTGCAGAGACTTCTGTTGGTCTCAGATTTTTCCTCTGAAAAATGAGGATGCTGGTCTCGATTTCTAGGGTCCCTTTCTGCTCATACTTATTGTGAGGAAAGAAGTAGGAAGTAGGAAGCCAGAGAGGCCAGAAAATGGACTCTGTCTCCTTCACTAAGCTCTACTCACAAGGAGAACAGTTTCCTTTAAGTGCAAATCTCTCCAGATGCGTACGGCATCTTCATCCGTCATATTACACCCCTTCTTCTTCATCTGTTGTTTGAATGTGCTGCGTTTTCAGAGCTGGGGTAGGTGTGGGTGGCTGCCCTGGTTCTCTGGGAGTACCTGCCACACAGTCATCCATTCCTCATTCTGCCTCTAGAGGACCTAAGGCAACCCTTGCTCTTAGCACACCTGACGCTGGGCCTAAATACATTATCCCCCTTGTCAGAATATGCTTTTTTCTGTTTAAATTGCCCATCTCCAGGTTTGCAATCACCTTGGGAAACACTGAAACTTTAAAAACCTTTCTTTTTTCTTTTTTTACTATCTTCCCTGAGTCTATGGTACCACTTGTCATTTTGCCAAAGATCTTTACTCCTCATTTTGGGGGAGAAAAATGTAAAAGCATGGCTTTAGAATCTGACCTACCTTGATTCAAATTCTAGCCCCTCTTGTTGTGTGACATTGGGAAAACCAGTTTAGCTTGCTGAGACTTGGTGTCTTTATTTCTGAAACAGAAATGTCTCAGTGTCTTCGGTATTTGGCACATAGAAGGTGCTGAATATATTTGATTGACCTCTTTATTTTCCTCTGGGCTTCTCTTGTGGCTCAGCTGGTAAAGAATCCGCCTGCAATGCAGGAGACCTGGGTTCAATCCCTGCGTTGGGAAGATCCCCTGGAGAAGGGAACAGCTACCCACTCCAGTATTCTGGCCTGGAGAATTCCATAGACTGTATAGCCCAGGGGGTGGCAAAGAGTTGGACATGACTGAGCGACTTTCACGTTCACTTTATTTTTCTTTAGCCCTTCTTCCTGCACCATGCTCCCTGACACATCACTTTGCTTCCATTCTTTACCTTCTGTTTAATTTCAGAGGCTACAGAAAAGGTGTCTGTGACAGGTGAACGGATAGTGAGTGGCTGCTGATTAACTGCATCAGACTCTCCTCCTGACAATTCATACTGGGCTATGCTGCCCCTGAACATTTATGTAACCAAGTGGGAAAGAAGTGTCATTAGCAAGAACCAGTTACCTCCATGCAGAGAGTGAAGTGTGCTCGTTATTGGAGCAAGGCAGACATTCCCCATACCACCAGCCCCAAGCTCCATGATCCTGAAGCTGTTTAGTCACTCAGTCATGTCCAACTCTTTGTGACCCATGGACTGTAGCACATAGTCCCTCTCTTCACCATCTCCCACGGTTTTCTCAAGCTCATGTCTATTGAGTCAGTGATGCCATCCAACCATCTCATCCTCTGTTGTCCCCTTCTCCTCCTACTTTCAGTCTTTCCCAGCATCAGGATCTTTTCCAATGAGTCAGCTCTTCATATCAGGTGGCCAAAGTATTGGAGCTTCAGTTTCAACATCAGTCCTTCCAGTGAACACCCAGGACTGATTTCCTTTAGGATTGATTGCTTTGATCTCCTTGCTGTCCAGTGGATTCTGAAGAGTCTTCTCCAACACCACAGTTCAAAGGCATCAATTCTTTGGCGCTCTGTTTTCTTTATAGTCCAACTCTCACATCCATACATGACTACTGGAAAAACCGTAGCTTTGATTAGACAGACCTTTGTTGGTAAAGTAATGTCTCTGCTTTTTAATATGCTATCTAGATTTGTCATAGCTTTTCTTCCAAGGAGTAAGCATCTTTTAATTTCATGGCTGCAATCACCATCTGCAGTGATTTTGGAGCCCCCAAAAATAAAGTCTCTCACTGTTTCCATTGTTTCCCCATCTATTTGCCATGAAGTGATGGGACCAGATGCCATGATCTTAGTTTTCTGAATGTTGGGTTTTAAGCCAACTTTTTCACTCTTCTCTTTCACCTTCATCAAGAGGCTGTTTAATTCGTCTTCACTTTCTGCCATAAGGGTGGTGTCGACTGCATATCTGAGGTTATTGATATTTCTCCCCGAAATCTTCGTTCCAGGAAGAGCTGATCCATTAACCGGTACAGCTGATGCTAAGAGGCAGCCCCCTGCACTGATCCTTGTGACAGACAGTGGGAGACCTCTGCTCAGTGACCTCTTGATGTTCCAGCTACAGCCATTCAGATGCTCATCCAAAGAAGCAAAGGCATGTTTTCTCTTTGGGCAGAGCATGGGTAACAGTGTTACAAAAAGTCGCTTGAGATCTCTCTATCCAATCTAGAGAGATGGAATGTCTGGTCCTCCTGGGACACGCAGACCTAGCAGTGGCCACGTCTGCTTATTTCAGCATCTTTATAGGAATTGAGTCTTTTTTTTTTTTCCGTTTTTAATTTATTTTGCTGCACCAGGTCTTTAGTTGTGTCACGTGGGATCTGTTTCCCGACCAGGGATTGAACCTGGGCTCCTTGCATTGGGAGAGGAGAGTCTTAGCCACTGGATCACCAGGGAAGTCCCAAGAATTGAGTCTTTTGATTTCCATTTTCCCCTATTTTTTTTCCCCCTGCTTGAAAATGGATGATTTGCAAGGTACTTAAAAGTGACTTAAACTTGCTAATGGATAATAGTTTTGTTGGGTTGGCCAAAAAGTTTGAGTTTTTCCGTGAGGTCTTACAGAAATACATGACTATTTTGTCTTTTATTACACGATTCTCCGTGTAATTATATTTTGAGCTTACCACAAATGAAACCACCAAACCATTTCAGAGACAACCATCTCTATAGTTGTGCCTATTTGTCAGTCCTGAAGAATTATACCACCACACAGACATGTGTTTTTGTCATTGATATTTGTTAAGCTGTTTACGCACTAGGCCCTGTGCTGAGTTCTAATGTATTAGCTCCTTCGCAACCTTTTGAAATGGATAGAACCGGTGTTATCATTATCCCATTTTCTAGGTGAAGAAACTGAGGTATGGGGAGTTTAAAGAACTTGTCCAGAGTCATGCAAGAAGTGCAGGAGCCAAGATTCAAAACAAGTCTGAGTACCTCAAAGCTGTAAGCTCTTCACTACCACCTTCTACACTAAAAAATATTTTTAGAACTGAATGAAGAATTCTAACGGAAAGGAAAGCATGGTCCCTAGATTTTAATGTCTTTTGTGATAACTATACGAAAGCCAGATAAAACCTGTTTCTTTCAAATGTCACTGAAATGAAACTTGAAAGGCTCTATTTTTCATCTTCTACTTAGTAAGAATGAGTAAATATCTTGCTTAATTTATGGCACATGTCCTGAAGGTGGCCCCTTTTAGTGACACCAGTTCCTGCTTCTGAGCCTCCTCCTTCCTTCCAGCTCTTGTGTACCCGTGTTTATCTGCTGTGTAATCCACCTGCCCCTCTGTAGGCATTTAAAAAAATTATTTGTTTGGCTATGCCAGGTCTTAGTTGCAGCATATGGAATTTAGTTCCCAACCAGGGATGGAACCCAGGTCCCCTGCATTGGGAGCGCAGAGTCTTAGCCACTGGACCACCAGGTCCATCTGTAGGCATTTGTAGACCCACCAACATTCACATTGGAACTTCTACTAAAACACCTTCACTGCAACATTGGTGCACAGATCAGGGGTGGTTGACCTCAGATTGGAAAAGCCTCAGGCTTCTTGATACCGGTGTGAGCCAGGGCTAAGGGAGACGGTCTTTGGAGAACTTCTTAGATCAGAGATGGTGGGTTACCTAACATGCTTTCTGGAGTAGTAAGTGTGGGGTAAGGCTAGGAAAGGTTAGGCCCCATGTCAGCACCCAGTTATCCATGTCAACATGTCTCCATTGAAAGAGTTTCAAAAGTAGTCGCTTATAAGACAGTACATTTCCTTGAATTTTACACCCTTCCTTGGTGTCAAGGAAAAAAGGACCTAGGTTTTGCTGTCCTTAGGCTCTGGGTTCAAAGACTGGCTTGTAACTGATTAACATTATGCAAGTTATGCAGCGTTGCTGAATCCTAATTGTTTAGTCTCTAAAATGGGAATTTAAATATCATGCTTATTTGATTCGTGGGACATTTAAGTGAAATGATGTATGTGTCTGTTACATAAGAGTTGATATTATAGTAAACAATACTTTCGTTCCTTTCCTTTTAAATTATTTTTCCCCCTTTAGATGTTAAGCTCCTTAAAGATGATAGAATTTTTTTTTGTCTTACTCATGTCCATATTCTCAGCATCTAGCAATGCCAGACATGTTCTTGATGAAGCAAAGAAAAATCTTTCAGGAAGGTCTTCAGATCATTTGTTCATTCACTTACCAGTTACTGGCTGTGTGCCTCCAGTGTATCAGGAGAATGTAGTCAACAGCGGAAACCAAGACTGTGTCCCCACTCTTGTAGTCTAGCTGGAAGAGAAACATTCCACAGTTATAGAGTAATGAACAACTTCGGTGCTTGAGGTGAGAGCTGAGTTTTGGACATTGCTGAAATCATTTGGCATCAAGTTCGATGAGTAAGGCTTCCAAGTTATACTTAAAACGGTTCTTGGTCAGATCCAAGACATAGTGTGAAACCGCTACCTGTTTTTGCTTCTGAAAGTCCCAAAGAGGTGTATCTAGGGTGTTCTTGAGGAATCATGGCATCATTGCAAGAAGTATAGTGATAGTCAGTCGTGTCTGACTCTTTGCGACCCACAGACTGTAGCCCACCAGGCTCCTCTGTCCATGGAATTCTCTTGGCAAGAATACTGGAGTGGGTTGCCATTCCCTTCTCCAGGGGATCTTCCTGACTCAGGGGTCGAACCTGGGTCTCCTGCATTCAAGCAGATTCTTTACCATCTGAGCTACATTATCAAGTCTCTCTCTCTCTCTGTCTCAGCTGCAGAGTTGAGATAGGATCTTTGTAGGAAAGGTGTTGCAGGAACGTGGAATGGCCTAGAATAAGGCCTAAGAACAAGTCACATTAACTGGATAAGAGGGCAGTGAGCGTGTCTCCTACAGAGAAGTAGCAGAAGGGCAGCATTGGCAGCTTGTAGCAAGACTTTTGTGTAGACAGTTGAACTTAAAACTGTGTCCAAAAGTCACTGGATGGCCCCAGGGGAAAACACAAGACAAAAGATGAGCTTGTATTGGCATCAAGAAGTGCGCTGCATGAGACTGTCTAATGAGGCTCATTCATTCATTTAGTAAATACATAATGTGAGCTGTTGTGAGCCCAGAGGTGCTGCTTTGTGTGCAGGATGGGGAGTGTCCCCTGCTCAGGCCAAGTTTGCTGCCAATGACAACCTTGCCTTCTGGGTAAGAGGATGGTCTGGGGCCCCCCATATGTTTTGGGGGAACTGAGAGACAGGTGAAGGTGAGATGGACCTCCCAACCGTGGATGTGGACACAGAAAAATGGAAGCTGAAGCTCTAGCAAATGATTGACCTCAAAACAGGGAATTGGAAAGGAGGAGACCCAGATTCAAAGTCAAGGGCAAGGTCTGCTGAGGGTGTCAGGCAAATGTGGGTGGACGAGACTGGGACAGGGCAGGACATGAAGTTCCAAAGGGGGCTATCCAGCTGAGCCCTGGATGGGGGAGGAAATGCTGAAAACACTGAGTTGGAATGATGGAGTTAAAAATCTTGTTTTTCAGTCACTAAGTTGTGTCCAGGTCTTTAGAACAACCCAAAGAGTCCTAACCCGTGGACTGCATCATACCAGGCTCCTTTGTCTTCCACTCTCTCCCAGAGTTTGCTCAAATTCATGTCCATTGAGTTGATGATGCTATCCAACCATCTCATCCTCTGCCACACCCTTCTCCTTTTGCCTTCAGTCACTTCCCAGTGAGTTGGTGCTTCACGTTAGGTGGCCAAAGTACCCACAGTCAGCTATAAGAATTTTCCTAAACACCCTTATTGAACTAGAAATTATGTATCGATGGTGGTTTGAACAGAGCGGGATTTTTGTTTAGGTCTTAGGATACTCGGAGCCAGGCAGAGAGTCCCAGCTTATCAAAGTTTGTCCTGTAATCTGATGAATCGCACTCAAGGCCAGCTTCTGGACATCAGACTGACATAGTTTTCTAGTCTGCACTGAGGAAAATTCTACCTGTCCTTCTCTTCCCAACGATCTAATGCGTAATGTTTGTACATGAAAAGGGTATCATACAGTGAGACAATGCATATGAATTTTTTTTAGCTCTGCATGAAAGGAATGGGCAAGCCAATCAGCTTGAGTCTTTGGACCTTGGTCTGAAAGCTCTGAAAACCATTGCATAAGAATAATAAGGTTGGCATAGCCTTTTTACCTATTTTAACTCAGTCGATTGACTCAGAACCTCACCAATCAGTGAGCAGAGTTTTCTCCATTTTATAGCTGAGGAAACGGAGATTCAAGTCTGCACCTCCCCACTTTTTGTACTTTTTTCTGGGCTTAAAAATTTCTCTTTCTCATCTTTGTTTTTTTTTTTAATTTTTATTTTATATTGGAATTTAATTGGTTAAAAATGTCGTGTTAGTTTCAGGTGTATAGCAAAGTGATTCAGTTACACATATACATGTATCTGTTCTTTTTCAAATTCTTTTCCCACTTAGGTTATTACAGAATATTGAGCAGAGTTCCCTCTGCTATACAGTAGGTCCTTGTTGGTTCTCTCTTTTAAATGCAGCAATGTGTACATGTCCAGCCCGAACTCCCAATCTATCCCTCCCCCACACCCGTCCTCCCAGTAACCATACATTCATTCTCTTAAGTCTGTTTCTTAGGTAAATTCATTTGTGTCATATTTTAGTTTCCACCTGTACGTGGTATCACATGGTACTTGTCTTTCTCTAACTTACGTCACTTAGTATGATCATCTCTAGGTCCATCTATGTTGCTGCCAATGTCATGACTTCATTCCTTTCAATGGCTGAGTAATAGTCCATTTTATCTATGTACCACATTTTCTTTACCCATATTTGCCTATTTTAACTATATCAATTAACTTAGAACCTCATCAACCAGGGAGCACTGTTGTCCCCATTTTGTAGTGGAGGAAACTGAAACTTGAGCCTGCACCTCCCCCATTTTTATAGTTTTTATAGTTTTAGAGGGAGTAATCAGTGTGGAATATGGAGCATTTGTTCAGGGTTCTACTTATGTTGTTTTCTAGTCTTGTGAGTAGGGGAAAGGAGATAAGGATGGTTAACATTGTTGATAGAATAAAGGCAAGTTGCATTAAAATTGTAAGGTTAGTCTTAGAAAGAAACTGAATCTGGTGGGGGGGGGGGGGCGGTGGATATGCCTTATCAAAGGCCCTTATGAAACATTCTTCCTTTTAAGAAGGTCCTTCAGATGGAACATCAATCATAGCCTAAGGAGCCCGTGTTCCTTTTCAACATCTGCTATACCTGCTGTGTGGAGTCAGGTCAGGTATGTGAGGATGGGTCCAACCCAGACTTGCTCTCAAGGGGTGTTGAATCGTGTCTTTTACTCCATATGGAGCGTTCCTTCTGCTTCAATTCTGTTTTTTCCTAATTAGAAATGTCTTTCCTCTGATGGAGGCAAAGTATCTTTTGAGAAGTTTAAACCTCTGTTTTTATGGGACAGAATTCTGGATGGTAGAAATAATTAGTATTAAACCATGTGCCCCAGAGCTATGGGAGTTGCAGCTGTCTTGTATTTCTGGGCCTCTCTTAAGGATTGTGGCCAAGTTCAGGAATGACCCACATGAGGAAAGGTTGCAATACACAGTGACAATTCATGTTGGGGAGGAGAGCTGAAGCGCTGCAGTGTGGCATCCTGCGAGAACTCATTTTTCAGCTCCCAGGGAAGCTGGTTAGGTCGTCAAAGGTAGAAAGAGAAAGACAGAGACACACTGATAGAGAAGAAGAAGGCAAAAGACTTGACCTGATGGAAACTCAGCTCCTCTGTATTTTTGCTGAGTGCTGAGAGTGCATGGTCTCTGAGGACAGAGGCAGGAAGGACTTCTAGATCCTTCATCCTTCTCTATAGATGGCTGTCAGTCTGGAGAACTCTGATGACTGCCTCTTGCAAGTGGAGAAATGAAGGGAGAGGAACATGATCATCTGTAGCCATTGCCCGTCCAGAGTTGAGGATGCTTCTGAAAGGATGTGCAATCGCATCCCGCCTCCGCTCATCCCTGTGGGTGCTCATTGCCCCAGGATCTAGCCTTCTCTGCTCATCCCTGTGGGTGCTCATTGCCCTGGGATCTGGCCCTCGGTGTGCAGTATGGTCACCAGCAGCTCCGTGAGGCTGTGAGCACTGCAGGTGGCTCGTGCCGTAGAGAAACTGAATTCTTAACCTATTCAATTTTAATTAATTTGAATTTTAAAATGTACTGGGTTCACTTATTAAAAATCTTTTAAAACACTGTTTGGAACAGCATTGGGTATGCAAATTTACCTTTTCAGCTATAAATTCTGTGAACTTTGAAGACAGATCAAGTCTTTCCAGTGAAAATTTACTGAGTGATTTGAACTGTAAACTAGATTGTACATTTCAGGGACTTGGTGTAAAAAAAAAGTAGCATCTCAGTAACTATATATTGACTATATGTTGAAAAAATAGTTTGGGCATGTTGGCTTAAATGTAATATATTAAACTAATTTTAGTTTCTGCACCAACTAGAAAACATTAAATTACACATGTGGCTTGTGTTATATTTGTCAGATATGCTTGTCCAGATAATGCCTTATGGGAAGTGTGATCAAAACTTCCTAGGGGAAGTTGCTAGACTACAAAAGTTAGAGATACATTTTCTTAATTGTCTTACTGTGGGCTTCCCTGGTAGCTCAGACGGTAAAGCGTCTGCCTGCAATGCGGGTTTGATCCCCGGGTCGGGAAGATCCCCTGGAAAAGGAAATGGCAACCTCCTCCAGTACTCTTGCCTGGAAAATTCCATGGATGGAGGAGCCTGGTAGGCTACAGTCCATGGGATCATAAAGAGTCGGACACAACTGAGCAACTTCACTGGTTCACTGTGGTCTTATATGAGGATGGATTTATGACAGTTGAGGGTAAATTCATTGAGAAGATAGCTTTGCTTGTGTTTGTCAGAATGATTTTCAGATGCTTTTCACCCAGTCAGAAACCACATGTTCTCATGAGAACAGAGACCTATATAATACATACTGTCTGGCTGATTCATTCACCTTTCCTTCAGGCAGAAATCTTGATGATTGTCAGCATCGATTTGATTGGCTTGTGGCAAGGAATATGAAGTAGTACAACTAGAGAGAATTCCTTAGTGATATAGGAAATAGTAGCCGTTTCTAAGCTCTTGTTTCAACCCTACAAGGTGCAAGTGATTTTTAGAGCCCCTATTTTAGCTTTTTGATTAAACTTTCCAGATCTTCCTATTGATAGATTTCAGTTGTTGGCATCTCCATGTTGTAACTGTTGACATCATCGTGAGGCTTGGCTAGCAATGCTTTTCATGGTGTAGCTTGCAAGGTGCTTCCTAAAGATGCAAAGAGAATCACTGCCCACTCTAGGACTTTCAACAACTGAGTGAATTTCAGATGATAAAGCTATCTTTATGCTACCATGCTATCATGTATGTTTTAGAATTGTATTTTGCTTAAAGGAAGAAGAGTTAAAATACTAACAGCGTCAAGATGCTTGGAAACTGTTGAAAGTTTTGTTTTATTGCAAAGACTTCAGTTTCCAGTGGCTTCTTTGGAGAATGTTTGTATCAAGGAGTAAATAAATAAATCAGCTTGGTTCTTAAGTGTACTGCCGTTCTGCTTAAGGGCCACTTTGTGCACAGACTTGACCGTGATGACCAAGAGTTTAAACAACACTATAGGCAGAAAGTTAACTCGGGAGAAAGATGACATCTTTGGGCTTAGGACACTGCTCCCTCCAGAGCAGTTATGGAATTCATTCAAGAATCTTGTCAGCCCATCACCTCAGTTCCTACACCTGTCAAGTAGGTTTTGTGCTTGTTCTGGTGACAGGACTCCTAGGGGTGTTAGGAGGACATTGCAGTATGTCATGGAAGGACTTTCCATGATCTTGGTGAGGAACTTAGCAGACTCAAGGTGTCTACTAGTTTAGGGTTCCAAGATTTCATGAAGAAGTCAGCGCTTGGAAGTCAAGACCTTTCTCCAGCGTATAGTTAGTTGACAGTTCATGTGCAAAAGTAGACCCTATCACTAGTAGTAAGGCTGAAAGTGAAAGTCATAGTTGCTCAGTCATATCTGACTCTTTGTGATCCCAGGGACTGTAGCCCGCCAGGCAGCTCTGTCCATGGGAATTCCTGGGAAAGAATACCAGAGTGGGTTGCCATTTCTTCTCCAGGGGATCTTCCCAACTCAGGGACTGAACCTGCGTCTCCTGTGTCTCCTGCATTGGCAGGCAGATTCTTTACCATCTGAACCACAGGGCAGTAAGGTTACTTTGGGGATAAGCGGTGTCCTACTTGCTATTTTTGAGGGGCATATGGGCAGCCCTGCCAGCCGTCGTGGGGCTCATCCACCTCACCTGGGGAGAAGAGGCTCCCCAGACTCCAAGCTGCTAGATGTGGGTTCATTCTTGAGCTGGAAAAAGGCGGTCTGGGGTCTGAGCATATACAGACAGACCCTTCTGGGTGGGAGGGGAAAAGGGAGGGCAAATTGGAAGTGGAGTGGGTCTTCGTGCCCTCTAACTTCTCCACCAGGACGCTTCTGTTAAGTCCAGCATCTGCTGAGGACAAGGGCTCCGGGTGGAGCTCCAGAAAGTGAAGCCGAGCAGCCTCCCTGGAGGTTGGGCTGGGGGAACTCCAGAGGCAGTTGGGAGGGAAGAGGAACCACTGCAGACACACCTGCCGGGGGCATCGGTTCCTATGTGGGTCAGGTAGTCATCGGGCAGGAACTTCCTGTATTACGCTGGTAATCTGTGTTTTATGGTTAAAGGCAGAACAACAGCAGTTTACTCAGGAGGGAGGGACAATTAGCAAATGGGTTAACGAGGTTTCTAAAAAACTATTGTGAAAGATAATCATTTAGCCCGTGTCTGGATTTACTCCTTTATTGATCCAAGATGCTGATTCTCAGCCTTACCTCTCTGCATATTGGAATCCCACATAGACTGTTTGTTTTTTTTTGGCAATTAAAGACAACTGTTTTATTTATTTTTATATTCGTTTCCATTATGGTTTGTCACAGGGTATTGAATGAAGTTCCCTGTGCTATGCAGTAAGACATTGTTTATCCATCCCATATATATAATAGTTTCTCTCTGATAATGGACGCTGGAATTTCTTTTGCCCTAAAGTTTCTTCAGATGATTCTGATGTGCAGCCAGGATTCAGAATACCTGTGGTAAAATGTGTGTTTCCCAAAAGCTTAGATGATTGGGAGTCCTTGAAGTACGTGGAAACTTGAGCATATTTTTCATGTACTATTGAGCACGATAGTTTTAATGAAGGCATGGGATCTTATGTAAATGATTAATTAGTCTTAACAGGGCTCCAGGAGTGCAGCACATGAGTTTATTATTTCAAGTCACTTTTATTCTGTTAATCACTGTTGTCATCACACGCATGCACACACCATCCTATATTTCACTCTCATTCTTAAGTCATTAAGTTTTTAGAGTGCTATTCATACTAATCGTATTTCTCCTATTAGTACTCCTCCTCCTCAGTAGAACTTGTTTTCCATCATCAGTGGTCCAAAACTACAAAACAAGAAAACCCCAAACTCCCAGATCGTTCTATCTGTGACCACAATGAAAGGGAAGATGCCTTTTCTGAATTCCTATAAGGAGTCATGTGTCTAAAACTTAGGAAATTTCTATGGTTCCTGACAAAGTATATGAGAAATTACTTGCCAAGATGGTCATTACTTCTGGAAAAATTTTTCTAAAAGAGGAAATTCAACTGTGTGACTCTTAATTGCCATTCGGGGTTGCTTGTAGGTTACTTCTGAGTTACAGAGGGTGCGGGGTGTCAGTGGGGAGGGATCAGATCTGCCCTGCTTCCTCAGTCAGTTGCAGAGTGAGGTCACCGTCCACCCTCACTTGTGGTTTCAGTTAACTTGATTTCCCTTTCTATAACATGAAGTCAGGTTGAATTCTTAAGGCACCCATAAAAAAAGGTAGTGCTTTATTTAGGACTTCTCAAATTTCTCATTGTAATAATGCCTTGCATTTATAGAGAGCCTTCCTTTCAAGAAAGCATAGTATTTCATAAGCTTCATCTCACTTATCCTTAAAAATAGGATTCTGTGATGGGAAAGGCTGAGAATTGTAATACCTGTTTCCTTAGACAGCATACAGTGAAATTTATTCCTTTATGTTGCTTTTTTTTTAAATTGGAGGATAATTGCTTTATAATGTTGTGCTCGTTTCTGCTATAGAGCAAAGGGAATCAGCTCAACGTATATATGTATCCCCTCCCTCTTCAGCCTCTCTGCCGCCCCACCTCCATCCCTCCCTCCCAGGTCACCACAGAGCACCAAGCTGAGTTCCTATACTGTACAACAACTTTCTGCTAGTTACCTGTGGTACGTATGTACCATATTTACATATGGTAGTATATAGATGACACTGCTGCTCTCAGTTTTTCTCGCTCTCTCCTTCCCTCACCCCATGTCCACAAGTCCGTCCCCTCCATGTGCATCTCTGTTCCTTCCCTGCAAATAGGTTCATCAGTATCATTTTTCTAGATTTCATATATGTGCATTAATATATGATATTTTTCTTTTCCTGTGTGTGTGTGACAGACTCTAGGTTCATCCACATCACTATAAATGACTCCACTTCTTTCCTTTTTATGGCTGAGTACTATTCCACTGCGGGCTTCCCTGGTGGCTCAGATAGTGAAGAATCTATCTGCCATGCAGGAGACCCAGGTTCAACCCCTGGCTCGGGAAGATCCCTTGAAGAAGGTAATGGCTACTCACTCCAGTATTCTTGCCTGGTTATTTCTTTGGACAGAGGAGCCTGGCGAGCTACAGTCCATGGGGTTGCAGAGTCAGACTCTACTGATGGACTAAAACTTTCACTTTTCAATATTCCGTTGTATATATGTAACACACTGTCTTTATCCATTCATCTGTAGATGGACATCTAAGTTGCTTCCATGTCCTAGCTATTGTAAATAGTGCTGCAGTGAACATTAGGGGGCATGTATCTTTCTCAGTTATGATTTTCTCAGGGCACATGCCCAGTAGTGGGATTGGTGGATCATATGGTAGTTTTATGTTTAGTGTTTTAAGGAACCTCCATACTGTTCTCCACAGTGGCTGTATCAGTTTACATTCCCACCAACAGTATAAGAGGGTTCCCTTTCTCCAAGCACTTCATGTTGCTTTTTAAGTGTAGTGTTCTTATAGGATTTTGTTGAAAATTCTTTTGGTAGTAAATATTTTCCAGACCTAAACGTTTTCCAGACCTAATTTGCACCTGTTACTCTAGGTGTAGTTTACAGACCTTTTTCTATTTCTTTCTCAGCCTGAAGCAACCCAGGAATTATCTGGTATATGTAGAGCAAGGGAAGTGTTCAACTTGACCCTGGCAGTGGTTCTGACCCAGCCTTCTCCCTTCCTGATTGAGGTGTGGGGGCGGGTGAATGTCTAGTTCAAATAAGAGTACTCCAGAGAAATGCTGAAGGACGTCTCTAAGATAACAGTCCCACTGAAGTCTGCAGGAAGTCCCGCAAGGTCCTAATTTGGTGTAGCCCATTTCCAATGAACCAGGCATGGGGCTGGGTGAGTGGGTGACTCCCGGTTCATTGGAAGTGGGCTGCATATAGTTAGGACTTACAGGGACTTCCTGGAGCTGTTATTTTAGAGACTTTCTTCATATTTCTATGGAATACCTTTACTTGAACTAGAATGAAAATCCTGCCCTGGTAACCAATCTTTAAATCCTAATATTTCTCATTCAGGGCTTGCCAGGTAACTCAGTGGTAAAGAACCTCCCGGCCAGTGCAGAAGACCCAGGTTTGATCCCTGGGTTGGGAAGATCCCCTGGAGCAGGAAATGGCAACCCACTCCAGTATTCTTGCCTGGAGAATCGCATGGACAGCGGAGCCCGGCGGACTCCAGTCCATTGGGGTTGCAAAAGAGTCAGACACATCTTAGCTACTCACCAACAACAAATTCTCAGTCAGTGTGTGGTCCATTTAAGCTGTCGAGATTTTGTGAAGATGTATCACAGGGCAAACAAATCTTTTCAATTGTAAAGGAGATCTGAGTTGCCTCCCCTCCAACCATCCCTAGCCACCAGCTGAGGGTGTGAGTTGCAGCCGAAACTTCTCTTTCTCTCTTACTTTTATTTTTTTACAAGACTTTCAGGTACAGCCATTCTGGAAAGAAATGAAGGTGGGGGCTAAGCCTAGAGTGATGCTGTAACAGAAAGAAGAAAGCTGCTTTGGGACGGGGAGAAGGTTTATGAGGCAGAAGAAGGCAGGTAGAAAAGGAGGGAGGAGCGAATGGTTAATGTGCAGGTTCAGAGCATGCCTTTGGGGCTGCCTCTCCTTCTTCTGCCTCTGATCTGCTGTCTCCACGTGAGCCTGGCCCTCATCCTTTCCTCCGCCTAGATCTTAAGGTCCCTTGAGTCCCCCTGGGACACTGTGAGTGCAGTAGGAGAGCAGCTGTGTGGCAGGTAGAACATGCCTAGAAGGTTTCTTTCCTTTAGGGGGAGAAATTGAGAAGCTCTCTCTAATGGTGCCCTTGATACAACTAAATAGCAACACTCGCAGTTCATTACTTGTTAGCCCCAGGCAGGGACACTGCAGACTGGCTAATTTTAATCGCCAAAGCATTAGAGGGAAAAGCATTAATGGAGTAGAAAGCAGCTAATCAAGAGCCGAACTTGGCCACACTTGATTGTGCCCTGGATATAAGCTGCTTTTCATTTAAGTTCCTGTTGCTTCTGCTATTAGAATTAGTTAAGAAGTCCTTTGTTTCGGCTTCTTAGACGCACCCATCATTTGAAAGTGGACATTTAATTTCCAAACATATGGGAATTTTAAAAGTATCTTTGATATTAATTTCTCATTTAAATGCTTCCTTTTCTGAAATCACCCTCTGTGTTTCTTCAGTCTTTTAACTTTACTGAGGCTATCAATGCCTAAGTTAAAGCGTTCTCTTGGTAAATGTCACATTGGGCTTGAAAATACAAGGGTTATTTTCAAATATCTTCTGATAGTGATTTCTGACATAATTCTGTAGTGATAAGAGAAAAGACTCTGTATGATTTCAATATGTGAAATTTTTGCACCTTGTTTTATGTCCCTAGATATGTTCCAGTCTCCTAGTTTATAGTCTATGGGAACTTCACAGGATTTCTATCCTGTTATTATGTGAACACTATATAAATTATGTTGAATTGGTTCATAGTGCTTTTCAGGTCTACTATATCCTTTGACTTTTCTGTCTTTTCATTCTGTTAATTTTTGAGAGTTTTATATTGAAACTCCAACTAAAAGTCTTACTTAAAAAATAATTGTAATATATAGTTGAACTAGGCTTCCCTGGTGGTTCAGTGGTAAACCTGCCTGCCAATGCAAGAGCCGTAAGAGACACGAGTTTGATCCCTGGGTTGGGAAGATCCCCTGGAGAAGGAAAAGGCAACTCACTCCAACCTTCTTGCCTGGGCAGTCCCATAGACAGAGGAGCCTGGCTGGGTACAGTCCATGGGATCACAAAGTGACAGACACAGCTCAGTGACTGAACACACACACAGAGCTGAACTATATGTAACTTTATTCTGTATTTTCCAAGTCTCCTGTAAATTTGTTATCATACTTTAAAAAAAGAAAAATTAAACAAAAATATTTTTTAAAAAATTAGGAAGAAAGCATTCGGTGACCCCACTTTAAGCTTAGGGGCATCCATGGATAAATCCCACAGCCTGACTGTTTTTCCCAGTGGTGACACCGGCTGGTTCTGTGTGAAATCTGTGTGAAATCCAGTTCTTACACTGGAGTGACCCACTATCAGTAGGTCATGCACTTCAGGGGTTTGCAGGATGGTGATGTGTGATGCTCACCTCATCTCTACCAGAGATGCCATCATCTGCATCCTGGCAGGGATTAGGGGTATAATTTGGGCCATGGGGTGGCATGCGTCTCATTTGCCCAGTCATGTCTAAAGCCTGTGACCTTGCCTGCCTCAGCACTGGCTTCCAGCCACAGGAGCTGAGCATCCTTCAAGCATAGGCCTCCCTGGAAACCACAGCCTGGCATGAAAAGAAATCGCAGCTTGAGAGTCTGCTTACCATTCATGTCAGAAATATTTCAGAAATTCAGAAGAGAAAAAAATTCATAGCATCTCAGGGCTGGAAAGGATCTTAATTAAGATGTTTTACAATTAGAACAATAAAGAAACCTACTTGAGGATTTGGCTTTGGTGCTTGTCTTCAAAAGGGTTGCTCCAAGTTGTTGATACTAGTGCTTTTTTCTAATTGTATTGTGTAGAACCCTTAGATCATGTGCAGGGCGCCGGGGTGGGGGGGCCCTAGTTGATAGAGAAGGGAATCTATCTCGTGGTCTTCTGTTTTGTTTTGTTTTCTTTTTTTTAGGATCTGTTCTGCCCACAATGTAATGAATAAGCATTGACTTGCTGGGAGATATGAGAACATGTAGAAGCAGCATCTTGGAGTTTAGTTATAAGGCACCTTCAAATTCTACTTCAGTTAATTCGCAGCACAGGGACTCCTTTCAGAATCACCCTTCAGCCTCAGTTTAAATTGGCTTTGTTGTTTGTCACCAAGTTATGTCTGATTCTTGCGATGCTATGGACTGGAGCCTGCCTTCACTCTGTCTTACATGAGCCCTTACGTATTTTAAAACATCTGTGAGGATCTGTTTAATCTTTCTCCCCCAAAGGCCCCCACAGTGCCTCCATCCCTCCCTCATTTGCTAGAAGCAGAGGGTGAGTCTTCAGACCACTGGACCAGGCTTGCTGGATGACAACGACAGTGATGGGCTGCTGGACTCAGCACCTCCTTAGTACAGATAAGGCACCAACAGACCCCGAGTAGATGTTGACCAGGCCTTTCCTCCCCACTGCTCCTGATCATCTCACCTGCACATTTAGATTTGTCACTCCTGGTTAAACAGAAAGGGAAATGATTTTTGTGGTAGTTGGAAGAAAAGTTAGAGGAAAAGGAGCATCGAAATCCAGAAATAGAAAAAGGAGCATAAAAATTCAGAAATCTCCTAAGATGAGCTTTCTGTATGAGGTAAAGTCCTCATAGGCACCACTGGTCTGAAGCTTCCCTGACGGTCCTGCTGAGAGAGTCCTCCAGGTAAATTGCACCACTGGGTGGATTTCAGGGGTCATGCCAGGGGGCTCCCTCATACGTTCTGTTTAGTTCCCTTCCTTCAGCTAAAGGCACTTACTCCTTGCGTCTGTGTTCCCAGTAGGAGAAGCCACGGCTTAAGGAAGTCAGCCTCCTGGCTCAGAGGCTTCTGTGGGGTGACCCTCAGAGACCCCCATTGGAATATTTGCAATGAAATATTCCAAAACTGCAGCTGTTCTTCTAAGCTTGAACTTACCTCATGGGATACCTTAGATGTTTTGAAGCCACTGTTGATGGACTGGCCCAGCTTGCCTATAATTTCTCATTTCTCCTTTTTACCAGCCATACCGTCTCCTGAGCGGGTGCCTTGCAGAGATGGCTTACTCCCTGCCATCTTCAGATCAGGTTCTTCGTGTGGAATGGGGGTCATGATACCTTCCTTGCAGGCTTATTGTGAGTCTGAAATAAAATAGAGGGCTCGTGAGAAGCACATACCCAACACTCCCTTAATGCTACCAGCTTCCCTCCCTGGTTGTTGCAATGACTTTTTTCCAACAAAGGTTGGAACATGTGTTCTGAGGAGTATATTTATGAGTGTGTGTGTGTGCTCAGTCACTAAGTTGTGTCTGACTCTTTGCAACCCCGTGGTCTGTAGGCCACCAGGCTCTTCTGTCCATGGGATTTCCCAGGCAAGAATACTGGAGTGGGTTGCCGTTTCCTTCTCCAAGGGATCTTCCTGACCCAGGAATCAAACCCATGTCTCCTGCTTGGCAGGTGGATTCTTTACCACTGCGCCACCTGGGAAGCCCATATTTATGTATGAGTACCTATATGTATTTATGGGTAAAGTGATACAAATTTTTTAAAATTAATTTTTATTGGAGTATAGTTGATTTACAATATTGTGTTCATTTCTGCTGTATAGCAGAGTGAATCAGTTATACATATATCCCCTCTTTTTTTATTTTATTCCCATGGGTCATTACAGAATATTGAATGAAGTTCCCTGTGCTATATGGTACGTTTTTGTTTTTGTTTTTGTTTTGGCTGTACCGGGTCTTAGTTGTGGCACACAGGATCTTCAGTCTTCATTGTGCATAAGAAGTCTTTAGTTGCAACATGCAAAGTCTTACCTGCAGCATCTGTGATCTAGCTCTCTGACCAGGGGTCAAACTCAGGCAAACTGGACCACCAGGGAAGTCCCCAGTTGGTTCTTACTAGTTACCTATTGTGTATATATTAGTGTGTATCTGTCAGTCCCAATCTCCCAATTTATCCTTTCCCTCCTTTCCCCCTTGATAACCATAAATTTATTTTATATATCTGTGACACTATTTCTGTTCACTAAATAGGTTAATTCGTACCAATTTCTAGGATCCCACATATAAGCGATATCACATTTGTCTCTGTCCACCTGACTGAGTTTACTCAGTATGACAGTCTTTAAGTCCATCCGTGTTGCTGCAAATAGCAATATTTCATCCTTTTTTATAGTGGCTGAGTAATATTCCATTGTATATGTATACCACATCTTTTTTATCCATTCCTCTGTTGATGGACATTTAGGTTGCTTCCATGTCCTGGCCAGAAATTTTTAGTATTGGGGCCATCTTTGGAATTCTAGGTCTTAATGGGTGCGGAATTCATAATGTCTGGTCCAGACCTTGGCCCATAGTGGATGCTTGGTGAATGCTGGACAATTTCATAACAGTCATAGGGAGAATGAACCCTTAATGACATTTTGCAGTAGTGCTTGGCAGGGCCTGTGGCCAGTGCTTCTATTTATTTATCCATTTGTGCATTGATAACTCAGTTCTGGGCAAAAGAAAGATTGAAGGTGCTTTGACTTAATTGTAGCTCTTAAATACAATACACTGTCTTCTGACTTTAGGATGTAATAGGTAGGCCAGGAAGAGGAGAAAATGGACTATTTCAGTTTTAAGTATGTAGTTGTTGTTCATTTGCTAAGTCATGTCCAACTCTTTGCAACACCATGGACTATAGGACACCAGGCTTCCCTGTCCTTCATTATCTCCCAGCATTTGCTCAAACTCATGTCCATTGAGTCAGTGATGCTATCTAATCATCTCATCTTCTGTCACCCCCTCCTCCTCCTGCCTTCAATCTTTTCCAGCATCAGGGTCTTTTCCAGTGAATTGGCTCTTTGCATTAGGTAGCCAAAGTATTGGAGCTTCGGTATCAGACCTTCCAGTGAATATTTGGGGTTGATTTCCTTCAGGATTGAGTGGCATGTGAGTACGTAGGAATCTACATAATTCAGGTCCTGAATCCATCTTCTTCAGTGTCCTAAGCAAGAGCACTCCTTGGGGAGGTGAAGCTGGGCTCTTAGGAAGGACTCCACTTCAGTGTGAGTATAGATGGTGGGGTGCACCCTCCCTTCCAGGACTGAATGGGCATCTGCAAGACCAAGGGGGGGGGGTTGTAGCTCCAGGGACGAGGAGTGTAGTTCCTGCCCACCCTGTTTTCATGGAATATTCCCATTTTTCTTATTCATTTATTTTTGGGGGCATTGGGTCTTTGTTGCTGCATGCAGGCTTTCTCTAGTTGTGGCGAGCTGGGGCTATTCTGTAGCTGTAGTTCTCAGGCTTCTCATTGCAGTGGCTTCTCTTGTTGCAGAGCACAGGCTCTAGGGTGAGCAGGGTTCCGTAGCTGTGGCACATGGGCTTAGTTATTCTATGGCATATGGGATCTTCCTGGACTAGGGATGAAATCCATGTCCCCTATATTGTCTGGTGGATTCTTAACCTCTGGACCACCAGGAAAGTCCTACATTTTTCTTTCTGGAAGTGACAGCAAGCGTGTTAAAAGCCAAAGATCAATTGGGGTGTAAAAGTCTATTGACTCAGCACCCAGAAAGGATGGTTCTCTCAGGAGGCCAGCTGGACTCTTAAGAGGAAAGCTGACTCAGGCCACTTGTTTGGACATCTACTGTAGCCTCTGTGGGTAGGAGAGATAGCATCACAACTTCACTGCTGTGATTTGATGGACCTGGTTTTCTCTTCCAAAATTCGTATTTGATTTCCTCAGATCCTAAAGTTACTCTCCTCACCCCAGATCCTAAAGTACACCGATTCTTTCTGGAAAGACATCAAAGATGCTGTGAGCTGTGACAGTGTGTACATTTTAGTAAAGAGTGACGTTTACATCTTTTCTCAAGTTCTTTAAGTTGATCTTGCTAAATTTGGGGGTGAACAAAATATTCAATGTAGTTTTTCAAGTGAAAGACGCTGGCATTCAAGAATGTGTTAGTTTAGGTTCTCATGTGTGCTATTTGCATCCCTGACACTAAAAACCTAGAAAACTGTGCAGCTCAAAATTCAGTCTTGTTCAGTTTTTTGGTGATGTGTTGCTTTTGCTTATTAATGAAAGCTTATTTAATGAAAGCCCAAACCACCACTTTGAATTATTTTGCAGCCAGGAGAGTGTAGTTAAATAATTGTGTATTCAGACTTCAGTTTAGTGGTTGTTGTTTAGTCACTCAGTCGTGTCAGACTCTTTGGGACCACATGGACTTTAGCCAGCCAGGCTTCTCTGTCCATGGGAATTCCTAAGCAAGGATACTGGAGTGGGTTGCCATAGTAAATCTCACCACATAGTTTTTCATAGGAGAGATTTCTTCTGTTAGTCTATAGCAGATGACTGTAGTACAAGCCTCAGCTTTCCCAGGCAACTTTCCTCAAAGCCTGCAGGGTGGAAAGGAGATCCTTCCCTGGAAATATTGAATATTACCAGCATGACCACTGTGTCTTTGGTGCCTTTTGCTTTCTCTCTTGTCTGGGTTGCCAGTTTTCAGCACAGTAAAGGGACACCAGAAGTGTAACAGACAAAGAGTGCACCTGTAGCATTTTTACCGTATTTCTTTGGGAAATGGTCCATAGATACCACTGTTTCCATGACAGTCTTTGTCCTCAAGGCATTACCTGGGCTTCAGAAACCTCTGCTGGAGTAGTTCTGGCACTCAGTATGGGGGCTGTTTTTTGGAAAAATTCCTAAATCATGGGCATCTCAGCTCTATGGTCAAGGAATCTTTGAAATTGCCTCTAAAACATATTTTTACAAGTACGGTTGTCCCTTGATATCTGTGGGAGTCTGGTTCCATGGCCCCTGAGGATACCAGAATCCATGGATGCTTAAGGCCCTTACCAAAAAAAGCTGTAGTATATGCATATAATTGATACACATCATCCTGTATACTTTAAACCATCTCTTGATTGCTTATAACAGCAATACCTATACAATGTAAATTGTATGTAAATAGTTGCCAGCACATGGCAAATTCAAGTTTTGCATTTTGGAACTTCCCAAAATTTCTTTTTCCTCCCAAATGTTTTCAATCTGTGGTTGGTTGAATCCCCAGATGGGGAGAGTGTACTGTATAAGCAAACTTTGTTTCTGTTTTTCTTGATTCCAGAAATGCTTTATCTTTATTTCCAGAAGGTTCTTATTTAATGAGAAATAGGCTTTAAGCTCCTCAGGCCTGCAGCTTTTTCAAAGAGCTCATGGTATAAAAACAAATGTATGGATCCCCATGATTTCTAGAAGCTCTATATTAAATCACTTTGAAAAGGAAAGTGTTTTTTTTTTTTTTTTTTGGTGATGATAATAATATTCAGTTTTTAACTCTTGTAGTCTGTAAAATGCAGCCATAGAGAGGACATGGGAGCAGGAGAAACACCATTCTCCTAACTGAACCCAGAACAAATAAGGTTGGTTTACACTATTGTCACAGATTCTAAGCAGTCAGCTTAAAAATCAGCAGAATTATTACTTATTAGATGCATATCCAAACTACAGTGAGGTACTACCAAACCCTGGTCAGAATGGACATCATTTTAAAAAAATCTACAAATAAAAAATACCAGAAGGGATGTGGAGAAAAAGGAACCCTCCTACATTGTTGACGGGAATGTAAATTGGTACAGCCACTGTGGAAAATGGTATGGAGATTCCTTAAAAAAATAAAAAAGTTGCCATATGATCCAGCAGTCCCACTCTTGGGTACATATCTGGACAGAACTATAATTCGAAAAGATACATGCACCCCCTATGTTCACAGCAGCATTATTCACTATAGCCAAGACACGGGAACAACCTAAGTGTCCATCGGCACATGGATGGATAAAGAAGATGTGGTGCGTATATAAAGTGGAATACTACTCAGCCGTAAGAAAGAAAGAGATAATGCCATTTGCAACTACATGGAGGGATCTAGAGATTAACAAACTAAGTAAGTAAGACAAAGACAAGTACCGTATGTATCACTTACCTGTGGTATTCAAAATATGACACAACTGAATTTATCTGCGGTATAGAAACAGACTCACAGTCATAGCAGACTTGTGGTTGCCAAGGGGGAGGTGAGGATGGGAAGGATGGATTGGGAGTTTGGGATTAGCAGATGCAAACTAGTATATACACAATGGATAAACAACAGAGTCCTCCTGTATAGCATAGGGAACTATATTCAGTATCCTGTGATAAACTATAATGGAAAAGAATATGAAAAATAATGTGTGTGGGTATATATATATATATATATATATATTTAGCTGCTAAGTCACGACAGACATTTTTTGTGACCCCATGGTTGGTAGCCCACCAGGCTCCTCTGTCCATGGGATTTCCCAGGCAGGAATAGTGGATCCCCTGTTCCAGGGGATCTTTTCAACCCAGGGACTGAACCTGTGCCTCCTGAGTTGGCAAGCGGATTCTTAGCGCTGAGCCACCAGGGAAGCCGTGTGTGTGTGTGTGTGTGTGTGTGTGTGTGTGTAATTAATACAGCATTATAAATCAACTACACTTTAATAAAATAAAGTCTTAAAGCAATGAGCAGAACTAGATGGGTGCCATGTGGCCCTTTACAGTCGGGGAGGAGTCACATGAGATGGATGGAGCTCACTTTGGTTTCCGTAGCATGCTTGCCGCAACCCTAACTCCACATTCCATTTAAACAAATTTTTAAGCTTTCTATAATGGTGAGTAACATTTACATTTCATCCTTTGCCTAAAATTATTTCTAGCTTTATTTTCTCTTTCCAGAGCTTGGCACCCTCTTCCAACCACCCCCCCACCCCCCGAGGTATTACTGTCGGCCTTAGAAATGGCATTGCTCCCTTTTGTTCTGCCCGCCGGTTTGATAGGTTGTGTCTGCACATTTGAGAGCAGCATGTTTTCCTTTTTCAGCATCTAAACAATCCTGTAACCACATCACGGCATTTTTAGTCACATCATTGACCTCCGCCGGCGGTGAACCCCCCTCCAACACTTGAATGCATTAATATCACCGTCTGCAGCATTTTAATTTAATTAGAGCAGTGCTTATAATCCTCCTGAGGAAATGGTTATTCCCCTCTGTAATGTTAAAATAAAACACCTCTGCTTTTCACCCGACTGACAATTTGCTCTCGAGGTGAATGTACCGTAAACGGGTACTTGCTGTCCCTTCCTTGGGGTTGGGCCAGAGAAGCAGTTCTGAGAATGAAGAGATTTCCTTTATTTGGAGAATTGGATGTTAGTCTCTTTACGTCTCTCTGCTTGGATGTCTCCATCAGAGACAGCAGTATTTGTTTTGTATTTCTAACTTTTGACAGTCTGCTGATTGTGCCATGGTAGATGATAAGTGCACTGCTAGAGTAAAAGATTTAAAAATAAGGACCACGTGAATCACCCTAGAGATGAACAGAGAGACAAAGGAGATAAATGTGTGGTGTGGAATGCCCAAGTGTGTGTTTTGCCTCCTTGGAAAGGAACCCATAGGCTGGACAGCATCCTTTCTGTGGTCCGATGAGTGTTGTCCTGGCCGCTGAACAGGGTCACAGTGTAACAGCCACTAATTGCTCGAGGCCCTAGAAGCACATTTTGCTTATCCCCCTCAGGGTCAAGGGTACCCATCCTTTCTTTTGTTACTGACAGACCTCTTCATTAAATCTTTTAAAAAGAACTTCCCAACCCAGACTTACTGTGTTGCCACACTGCTGAGTGGAAACCTGTATCAGAAGTGAAAGGCATTCAAGGTCCATGATCACTCAGTCTCTGGCCGCCTTTTTCTTTTTTAATAATTTTATTTATTTATTGACTGTGCTGGGTCTTCATTGCAGCATGGACATTTCTCTAGTTGCAGCGAGCAGGGGCTACTCTCTAGTTCAGTACGCAGGCTTCTCATTGCCTTGGCTTCTCTTATTGTGGAGCACAGGCTCTAGGGCGTAGGGGCCTCAGTAGTTGTGGCTCGAGAGCTCTGTAGTTGTGGTTCCTGGACTCTGGAGCACAGGTTCAAGAGTGCACTGGCTTAATTGCTCCTCGGTATCTGGGATCTTCCCAGACCAGGGATCATATTTGTGTCTCCTGCATTGGCAAGCGGATTCTTTACTGCTGAACCACCAGGGAAGACCTGGCCTTCTTTTTATGAAACAGCAAGGTAGTCTTCTTCTGGAATTGTTTGGATGTGGAGGTGAGGGCATGAAATCCCAGGGCAAGCCCTGAAGTGTGACATTCAGTGTCTCAGTAAAGACAGGGAACCACACACATGTAAACACACATGGGGCTGCCTCCGAAAATTATAGTAAAAAGCAGCTTGTTGTCATTGAGTCACCAAGTCGTGTCTGACTCTTGCAACGCCATGGACTGTAGCCTGCAAGGCTCCTCTGTCCATGGGATTCTCCAGGCAAGAATACTGGAGTGGGTTGCCATTCCCTTCTTTAGGGGATCTTCCCAACCCAGGGATCGAACGCAGGTCTCCTGCACTGCAGGTGAATTCTTTACCACTGAGCCACCAGGGAAGCCCCCAAAGAAGGTACAACATGATAATTTACCACGTCAGAATATATACATTTTAAAGGTTATACCTGGCTTGACTCTTTTTCTCAGCAGGCTGGTGATATATTTTCCCAAGAAATTAAGTAGAATCTGCTTGGAGAGCTGGGTTTCTCCCTCCTCATCATCCTAGATGGAGATGGTAAGGGGATTGAGGTGGCCTCTCACTCACAGAGACTAGTTATAGAATCTTGTCTTCTAGAGAAAGTCACCGTCTTACGAAAGAAATGCCATCTTTTTTTTTTTCTCGTACTCATGCCTTGCCATTTGAAAGGTTTCTGGTTGCACAGGGTTTTCTTCATCAACAGTTTCACTTCTGCAAAAACCCTAACAAAACAGAAAGCTATTTCTGGGAATAAAGTAACGGTAGATAAGATATTGAGGCGTATGTTGGGACTGGGGTGGGGTGAGGGGTTATTGAAAGGTTGAAGTGTATGAAGAATTTGTTAAACTAGAAAAAACAGACTCCATTTAAAATATTTTAAAAACCTATCTCACCTTGAAAAACCCCTCAACAGATTTCGTATGTTTCCCATATGTGTGTTTATGTCTTTGCCTTTTTCACCTCAAAAACCCCAAACCAAGCCCTGAAAATATAACTCATCCCTAAGTTAGAATTGCTCAGAATACGTGTGATATTTGGTAAAGTTCAAGAAAAGTGAAGTTGAAGGTTTTGCCTCTGGGTGACCTTTCACAGGACACCTCGATCAATCCAGAAATGAAATCTAAGGTGTATGTGTCTTCCCTGAATTAAGAAATTCACCAAGAAACTTTAGGATGTGTGTTTAAGCAGAAATATTCCAAAGGCCCTCATTGCCAGTTGAGGATGCCTCGGGGAAGGTATAGCGATTCCATTCGGAAATTACAAAAATATGTATATATTCATTTAAAATCAAAACTTCCTACCACAACCGCCTAACTTTCCAGGTTATGAGAAGAGAAGCTTTAATTTGGTTACAGGGCTGGGGGACGCCCCTGCTTCCCGTTGCATATTTGATGGAGTATAAGATGTTAGAGAATGCTTTGTAAAACCTAAACACCCCCCTTGGCTTTATTTTAATCCGTAATTTTTCTTTTGCTCTTGATTTTTGTTTTCACAATGGCATCTTGCTGATCCCCCCTATCCCCACCCCCAACTTATTTTTGGACTGTGTGTGTCCCACTTTACTTTGCCCAGTTAAACCACAGAAACTAACGGAAGTTGTGTTTATGTATGGACTGCAAGTCAAACCAGTTGGTACAGATCTGAGATGCAAATTGCACTACTCTCCCGATGAACAGCATAATCAGTTTCTTGCCATTATTTGCCACGTTTTAACTTAAAACTAATACTTCCCACCCCATTGCATTGTTTTAATCGATCTAACAAACACTGCCCTTTTGAATTTAAACAGTGGAGGTGCTGACTTTCCCCTCCCCCTTTCCTTGTCTGTTGAGTAAGTACCGTCAATTAAACAGTACTTCCTTAAATGCAGAGGATTCTTTGAATGAGCTCTTGAAATGCTTCAGAAGGAAAGGAAATATTGATTCTAAGATGGAGCGCGAGGGGAGCAAGGAGATAACTGGTTGATGTGGCAGATAATTCGCAGCTATGAAGGAAAAAATGAAACCGTGGAGATTTTTGGTGGTGATGGTTGTATAATGGGATAGGTAGGTGAGAGACAAATATTGCTTGTAGATTTATTAACTGAAACCTCAAACTTATAAGCTCTCACTTTGGGCTCACCTCTCATTGGATCTAAGTATGGAATCCTACTTTGATCAGAAGCTGGGGATATTGCCAGAGAAGAGAAAAATGGTTTTTAATGTATTGGTGACATAAATTATGTGACCGGGAAAAGTAATTTTTGAGAGAGGAGTCTTTAATGACATTCTCTTGGGATATATTGTTTCATCCCCTTCATCTTGCCTCCCCTCTTTACTGGAACAAACCACTAATACAAAGAGGAAGAAAAAAAAAAGAACACCTATTGACCCCAGCGCACAGGAAAAGCCCTATCTTAAAGCTTTTCAGCGTTTTGTTATAAATCCCGAGTGCTGGCGATCTGAAAGACAACTGCACAGAGAGAGGTCTCCTCTGGAGAGGTGACCCGCACCCAGACTCCCCCACCCACCCCCTCGCTGCCGTCACCCCTCAGTTCCAGGCTTTCATTGTCTTTTTTCCCTTCCCCTCTCTCTGCCCTTCTTTTAACAGCAGGAACGAATTTCATACACACCCCCCGAGAGCCCGGTGCCCAGTTACGCTTCCTCGACGCCGCTTCATGTGCCAGTGCCCAGAGCGCTCAGGATGGAGGAAGACTCGATCCGCCTGCCCGCGCACCTGCGTGAGTGTTCGTGCGTCCTGGATGGATGGGGGATGGATGGAATGGGTGGACGGACAGACTGTCAGTCAGAAGGGTCAACCGCATGGGCCGAGGGAGGCAGGGCTGCAAGCCCGGGCAGGGGCTACGCTCTGAGATGGTTTTCCTACAGTTTCCAAAAACTCTTGGCATCCTTCTCCTCCCGCCGCCCCACCCCCCAAAATGGCTTTGATAACCGTGAGATTCGGAGATTACTGGGTGTTCCCTTGTTTGATGGTGCGTTGATCTCAACTCTGACTATGACAGGGGTACTACAGGTTCCACTGAGTCTCCCAAGAGGCAAGGTGAACTCTTGGGGGAGAGTCTGTCTTCCTAAAGTTCACACTTCTTCCCCTTCTGTGTCTTCATTGCCCCTAAATTTTGCACAGCTTCTGCGCCAGACTCCCTCCCCTTTGGCTTTTTGCTGTGTACTTGAACTTTATTTGCAGGGCTGTCCCCTCCTCTTCCATGATCCTCGCTCTGTTCCTTCCTCTTATGCCAACACAGGGCCTTTCTCCCTCCCCTCCTGTTTTCTCTGCCTCTCTTTTGTACCTTCATTGCCTCTACGGTTCCCATTGTGGGTATTCAGTCGCTCAGACGTGTCCCACTCATTGCGACCCCATGGACTGTAGCTCTCCAGGCTCCTCTGTCCATGGGATTCTCTAGGCAAGAGTACTGGAGTGGGCTGCCATTTCCTTCTCCCAGGGATCTTCCGGACCCAGGGATGGAACCCGCATCTCTTGCATTGGCAGGCAGATTCTTTACCGCTGAGTCACCTGACAACTCCCATTATTTTGTAATAGTTCTACCTTTCTCTTCTGAGTTTCCTCTGCCCCTTCCTCTTCCACTTCCCCTGCCTGAATCCTCAGCTGCAGCTGGGCAGAGCATCAAGGGCCCCACACTTGGGCTGCTGGGGCCAGGCTCCGAAGCACCTGACACCTGTCCCTTCCCTTTTTGTCTCTCTTCTGAGCTGCCGCTCAGCCCCGATGATCCAGGGTGCTGGGTGTAGCCGGGGAGAATGGGTCACCTGATTTCCAACCTGGCTGCGATGTCCAAGAAAATGCCAGATTCTCTGGCTTGACTATTACCCTCGGGACGCAGGTTCAGGTTATGGAGGACACGGCAGGGGGAGGGAGTCACCTTGGCCCTTCCCTAGTTGATTTCTCGTGACTTGAGTGGTGATCTGGTTGTACCTGCCATCTCTTTCTGCCACAGTCGTGCTCCCTGGGTTATTCTGCTCTTCGTGGCTTATCCCTCCTGAGAAAGCCCAAGGCTGCCTGCTAAGAGTGGGGAGCGAGAGGCGAAGATGCAGGCGTCTGTTTCCTCTGTCTGTGCCTATTCAGCAGATCAGATGACTGTGATGCTGGGAGGTACTGGGGGGTGTTACTGGCATATTCCTTCTCTTTCACAGTGAGGATGGTAGCTGTAAACTTCAAGGGGTGTTGGGGGCTGAAGGCATCCTTCACCTCCTTCAGCTGGCCTGCCACATCTATCAGTGTTTACAAAGCTGGTATACTGTGGTCAGCACCTTCCAGCCTCAGTCTACCATCTTCTCCACAATGAACTTTAAAGAGATTAGGACTGTGAGCGTGTCAGGGTCATGACTGTGGGCACGGTCATCTGCAGTAAACCTGGAGCATTGTGGTACCAGTGAGTGTTGTGAGCAGACAGACTGGGAGAGAGACCACAGCTAGGTGTGAGCCTTTTTTTCTCCAGAAGCTGTTCTGTGACTAGGACATTCACTTCAGGATGGAACAGACTCAGGCCATGCAGACAAAGCATGCCTGCTACTAATCTCATTCATTTATTCATTCCACAAGCAGTTACTGATTACCTGCACTATGCCAGACACTTTGAAATGAATAGAGTAGACCCAACTCCTTGCCCCTGTGGAGCTTGGAGTCTCCATAAAGAGAGAAAAGGAAATGATGAACTCCTGTTCCAAATAGGCTGAGGTTTCTTTCACGGCTTTTGAATTCTGTACGATGACACGTTCACTCCCCTGACCTCCCCCCATCCCAAGAAAGCCCTAACTCTTGGTTTGCTGCTGGATGACTTTCACATATGGAGGCTCTTTTACCCTAGCGCTGCCTCTCCATAAAAAGTTATCATGATAAAATGCACTAACAAACACAACGAACTGGCGCTCAGGAGATCTTAATCTTTAACTAGTTCTACTGCTAGATGAGCTGTTTGACTGTGAGGCAGTCATCATAACACTCAGTTTTCCTACCATGCAAGGTGGTGATTGGACAGGAGAATATTTAACAGCCCTCTTACCTTGAAAATATTATGACCTCACCTAAGACATCATTTTCCCTACTTGGAACTGTTTCTTCCATACAGACATTTTAAGTTTTTTTCCTGAGTAGACAGTTTCCTCATTGAGTCACAGCTGTGCTGCTCACCACTGGCCAGACCCTGCCAAGTGCCTAGCACATAAGCATCATAGCTAGTATTTATTTATTGGGATGACTTTATAGCAGGCACTGTGTGAAGTCCTTGATGGAAATTATTTTATTTATTCTCACAGCAATACTTGTAGATATTCTTTCAATATCCATGTCACACATCAGGAATTTAGCGTTTAAGAGAATGTAAGTAAACTGCCAAGGTCACCCAGTCAGTGGGAGATAGAGTCAGGGTTCAAACTCAGTTCTGTCTGACTCCAGAGCCTGTGTGTCTGTGTGTGTGCTCAGGCATGTCCAGCTCTTTGAGAAACCATGGGCCATAGCTGGCCAGGCTCCTCTGTTCATGGGATTCTGTCCATGGGGTTCTCCAGGCAAGAATCCTGGAGTGGGTTGCCATTTCCTTCTCCAGGGGATTCTCCCAACCCAGGAATTGAACCTGCATCTCCCAAATCTCTCGCATCAGCAGGCAGATTCTTTACCACTGCACCATCTGGGCTCTTATCTATCCTGCCACAATGTAAGTATATTTAATATGTACGTTTTGGATGGATGGATGAGTTCAGGGTTGACACTTGGCCAGTATTCACTGATGTGGCCAGAAGGCTGGTTTCTGGCTAGAATCTGTTCTAACTGGTGGATCAGTTGTTGAATAGTTTGCATTTCTCCCTTGGGTAATGGATGAATGAGTAGATGGATGGTTGGATGGATACCCACATAGAGAATTATCCTATATAGAACTGTAGCAGAGCACTGCTGGCTTTAAAACATAGTCAGTTGTTAGGTGATGGATTTAGGTTTCATGGTGATAGTTTTGCCTGAGTGCTACTCTCTGGGCAGCCTGACGTTAGGGCCCTCCTTGGCATCTGCATTGGCCCTCTCGTAACACCACCAGTTCCCACATCTGGAACGAATCCTCCAGTTCCCAGGCTCTTGCCATCTGTCCTCAGCTGGGACTTTCCACGGGAGGCTGAGCTGCCCGCCTCTCTCACGGGTTCCAAAACTCAGCTGCCCGTTGTGCTGTTTGAGAAACGTCTCCTGGAGCCTCTAGGTTGGTTGCGGCTGAGCTGTACACTTGAGGATGCCTCCCAGCTGGGTTTCCAAGCCGAAAAGAAAATAAATCTTCTGACAAGGGAATTTGGTTATTGCTGTTCGAATCTGGGATTCCAGACAATTCCCAGTGGAATGCTCATGGAAAGTACGGGGAAGAATCCGAGAGCCAAGACAGCAGCAGGACATTTATGGTATTGCTAGTTCGAAAGCGTTTTTAGCTGCTTGTTTTAAAGAGACACTCAGCAGCCTGGTATGCCTCCAGTGGCTTCCTTTCTCCCTTTATCCTCATTGATCTCCAGATAAACCCTCTCTCTCTTAACCTGTCCTTTTCTTCCTTTCTGAAATCAATATCTAGCCTTTCCTGGTTAAAGGGGAAGGCAAGGATCATAATATTTAAGGTTCTTGTATGATGGGTTTCTCACCATTTTGTTCTCCAAACACAGGGCCACATGGAAGACACAGTGTGACAAATTAGGAAGCTGTTAAGAAGTAGAAAGTAATGCCTTTTCCTCTTACTTACCTGTGATTAGAAAAGAAAACAAAAAAAACACAGACAGTGATAAATAGGGCAACCTGTTAAGTGGTGATTCTAGAGAACTTGATAGGGGCAAGCAGGGCAGTCTGGTCCCAGGAGAGGAGGGGAGCCCAGAGGAGAAGGGCTTGCCTGCCATCCTGGTCCGGCCTCCTGACCCCCACCCCCCACTCCCTTGCAGGAGTCCTCCAGCAGCTTCTTGGAACTTCCCTGCTGCACCAGGAAGCAAACACAAGTATGTTTATTGAAAAGACAGAAAGGTATTTTTTTCCCCTTCCTTCCGTCTAGGGTATTAAAAAAAAATTTTTTTTTTTTTTAAGCTTGAGGCTAGAGGAGCTGAAGTGTGACAATTACAGCAGGTAGGTGAAAATGAAAAGTCCTGTTCTTTAAAGGGGACGTAATCCTTTCATGCGTGTGTGCTAAGTCCCTTCAGTCATGTCCAACTCTTTGCAGCCCCATGGACTGTAACCTGCCAGGCTCCTCTGTCCATGGAATTCTCCAGGCAAGAATACTGGAATGGGTTGCCATTTCCTTCTCCAGGGGATCTTTCCAACCCAGGGATGGAACCCGAGTCTCTAACATCTGCACTGCAGGCGGATTCTTTACCATTAGCACCACCTGGGAAGTCCCCAAACCTTTCATGATACCTTGAAAAAAACTCATAGGACTGTGGTGCCCCCGAGAGTGGCTGGAAAAGGCCAGTTTTGATTCTCTGAGCAGTGAAGGGCCTCATTGGACCTTCATGGTGTGAAGATTCTTTCTAGTTTGTCTGCCCAGGGATCACTTTTTTTTCTAAATTCATGGGTGGTGGGTGATGAGGAGGACAGCAGAGATACCTTATGGGCTGATGCCAGCCCTGTGACATACTCAGCCTCAAATCACGATGTCCAGGGCCACCCAAGTGGTCACAAAGCATATATTTCAGATCTACGGGGCAGAATTGAAATCACTAAATGCCTTTTCTTTATTAAATTCCTTTTCACATAATCATTGTGCATTTAGTCGACATGATCACCTCTAATCACAGGCTGAGGTGATGCCATCTGCCTGGAGTCTCTGCCTTCCGTGGTGCCAATTTGCTCTTGTAAAATTCCTGTGGTTGATATTTAAAAATCAGAACCCAGGGCTCATTCATCACATTGAATCGGGTTATGGTGTATGATGTTGCAGGTTAATAAATAGCCGTAATAGCTGCTCAGAGTTTTCTAGCGTCAGAACACCAGAAATAGACCCTTAGCTGTCTCCTCCCTTTGCTTGTGAATCTTTCAGAAATCTTACATTATGGCTCCTACTTGTGTGTGTTTAATAATTTAATTTAATGCCTTCCTATGGAAACGTTCCCTGGTTGCTCACCCTCTTTGGCGATTTTGCACACTCAGCAGAGTGTTGGAGTGTGAGAGCGTCATGTGACATGCAGTGCCCGGTTAGAGCCAGGCAGTGAAGGGAGACGCTGTGTCTCTCTCGGCTCCTGAGCGGAGCAGCTGACAATTTTATATACTTTCAAGCTCTTCCCTGTCCCAAAGAAGAGGCAAAAAATGGGAATTACGTATAATCATAGTTAGCATTTTACATTATGGTAAGTAACAAAACGTGTTTGTATATATGGTCTCATTTAATCATGCAGCCATCCTAAGTGTTACTAATCCTATTTTATTGATGAGATTACCGGGGCTCAGATAGTTTCACTGAATACGGCAGGTGAAGAATCTGATGTGATTTCTGTGTTCCCAAAGTCACCACTTAGCCTTTTTGGGAGAAAAGATGATGGCAGAGTGTCACAGACTTGAAAGCAGAGGCGATGCTGACTGTCGGTGTCTGGGCGGCTGTGGGTGCGGGGACTTGGGGCAGCGAGGGCTCTAGGAATGCACTCACCCCTTCACTTGTGCTGACCCTCCAGCAGGCTGGCTTCTGGCAGGAACAAGCGCCTGTCTTGATGGATAATCATTTTGGTTTTGCTCACCCGTTTCTCCTGCTCCTCCCTCTTTACTGTCCTGTGAGCTGAGGTTAAAGACCAGTATCTCTCTTGCCACTAGAAGAACAGCGCTGGCCACAGAGGACTCACCCAAGTCCATAGCTTCCTTGGCATTTCATCAGGAGTTACCTCCTGGGATCGGGGCTCACTGATCTTTCTGAGTTTCTGAGTGAAAAAGCACAGTAATAGAAAAGACTTGAGTTGGGACAGATGTAGGAGACTGGCCTCCCAGGGCTGCCTCTGTTAGATGAGTTCCCCTCTCCAAGACTCAAATTGCATAACACACCTACTGATGAGGGTTTCTTTTTAAGTCTTTATCCCTAAATACTTCTGTGTATTTTTCTAAGAACAAGGGTATTCTCTTACATAATCACAGTATGATTATCAAAATCCAGAAAATTTTTTGAAATATATTAATTTCAGATGTACAGTAATTCCATATATGTATATATTGTGAAATGATCATAATAATCTGAAAAGGGAAAGTGCTAATTGCTCAGTCATGTCCGACTCTTTGTGACCCCATGGACTGTAACCCATCAGGCTCCTCTGTCCATGGGATTCTCCAGGCAAGAATACTGGAGTGGGTTGCCATGCCCTCCTCCAGGGGATCTTCCTGACCCAGGGATCGAATCTAGGTCTCCTGCATTGCAGACACTCTTTACCACTGAGCCACCAGCAAAGCCCATAATAAATCTAGTTAAGATCTGTTACCACATGTAGTTTCTCTTGTGATGAGAACTTTTAAGATCTGCTGTCTTAGTCTTAGCAACTTTTGTTTTTCAAGAGTTTAAAAAAATGTTTTTTTATTGAAATAGAGTTGATGAGTGTTTCCTATACGTTTCAGAGGTAGTTTGCGTATAGCACCTAGCACAGTGCCTGGCGAACAATGACCACAAACTCACTGAGAGCTCTATTTCAGTTTTCACGGCTAGTGAATCGCCTGTTTAGCAGGGCCGTCCTCACTTTCAAGGGTGGAGAGGAGCATGGATGTATTTGCTTGTTTCATTAAAGAAAGGGCCTGGAGTTCTGCCTGCATGTTCTGAGGCTGTTTCCCAAAGTCACAATGGAAATGAGATCTATTTTCTAACTCGGTGATTCCTGGGAGCTTGGTCCGGCCCTGGGGCCCTCCACCCCAGGGCCTTGACCATTCCCACACTGCAACTGTACTTCTGTCTGAAACTGCGTTCTTTCCTTGCCTGGATCTGTCATCTTTTTCTTCAACCTTCCCTCCCCTCTTCCCCAGACCCAGCAGATCCTCCCTGTCCTCAGCCAAATGTCAGGGCTCCCCAGATGCCTGTGGTGTGCTGTGACGTCACTGGCAGAGTTGAGGCAAGGACACGGAGAAGGATTTCCTTCTCAGTATCTCGACAAAGCAGTCATGACTTCTAACAACGATGGCCAGCCACCAGCATTTTCTGTTGTGTTTCCCGCAAGCCTTCTTTGGGGGCCTTCACTTTCTAGTTTCAGATACTTGGAGGCTTTCTGCTTTTCCAGCCTCATGGGGTCCTGGGTAGCTACTTCAAAGAGCTCGAAGAGAAAAAACAGGCCACAACAGAACAGCCAGGATGCTTTTGGAAGGGAAATTTCCTTTTTGGGTTTGCTGTCTGCAAGAATTTCCGATGCAGGCAGACATTAATTCCTAGCTCCATGCTTCCTGATAAGGAAGCAACTTCAATAAATGCAGCTATTTATAGATGTCTTTTTTTTAAAAAAAGAAAAAAAATATATAACCAGAGGTCTATTGACCTTTTCTTTCGCTTCACATTTCATGCCGTGTGCTTCATGTACATTTAAGGCAGTTCCTCTGGCAAACGCTCCAAGACAGTGGCTCTGGTCCTGCAAGGAATGGGGGAAAGGCTCTCACTTTCCTTGAAATTTTGAAGTAGACATCAGAAGCCTCTGACCATGGGTTGTCCTTACCTGGTGCTGTGGGTTATTTACCATGAGAGAGATACAGAGATACCTGGCTCCATTCTACACCCAGTGTTGAACGTTTATGACAGATTAAGTGAGCAAGCCGTCTAAAAAGCAAAGCCAATGGGAACCAGTCTGTTCTGTGAATAGACTTGAACAACAGGAAATAAGAAATGTTATTTCCATTTCTTCTGTGTCCCTTCTCCCATCTCCCCTTGGGTCTTCCCCACTATCGGTACCACTGTGATCTTTTCTCTTGGTGTTTTTTTGGGTTCTACAGATTGAGGGCTCCCTGTCCATCATCCTCATGTCTGTCTACCTAACACTTGCTGGCTAGTTTGATAAAGATTCACCGTCCCGTTGGCTCAGATGTGCTCGGTCTAGGTTCCTCCCTACCTCCTCTATGTTATCACAAAGTGTATTGATTGGGCCGAGTCTGTACAAATGTGAGCAAGTTTCCATTATCAAGTAACAGGTTTCTTTTTTGCCCCATTTGCTTCATGCCTGAGTTCACAGCAGCTCAGACTCTTGGAGTTTCTTTCTTTCTTTGTGTTTGGCTGTGCTGGGTCTTTGTTGTGGTGAACGGGCTTCTCATCGCAGTAGCTTCTCTTGTTGCAGAGCATGGACTCTTAGGGGCACAGGCTTCAGTATCTTCTCGCACCAGGGATCAAATCTGTGTCTCCTGCATTGGCAGGCAGATTCTTTACTACTGAGCTACTAGGTAAGCTCCCGCTTGGGGTTTCTGACCTGACTTTGTGTGGTTTATCTTTCTGTATTTCCAGAGGTCAGTGTTACCAAGGACCGTTGAGTGTTGCTGATTTCACTCATTACCATCAGAGGATTCTGGTTTGGTAGCCTGAAGCATCCATGTGTGTTTTTTGAGGGGTAGGGGGCTGATTTTTCTGGTCTCTTCTGAAGGAAGGTAGGGTAGGATTTGAGAGATTTAAACAATCCTTGTCTCTGACCACATGCTAACTGTAAATTCCCAAGAATAATTAGTCACCACACCCCAATATTTACTGCTCCCATCTTGGGTAACTGGACTAAACCCCATTCTTCTGAAATTAGTCCTTGTTTCCTCTAAGATCATGAATAGTTGTTGTTCAGTCACTAAGTTGTGTCTGACTGTTTGCAACCCTACGGACTGCAGCACATCAGACTTCCCTGTCCTTCACTATATCTTGGCATTTGCTCAAGTTCATGTCCATTGAATTGGTGATGCCATCCAACCATCTCATCCTCTGACGCTCCCTTCTCCTTTTGCCTTCAGTCTTTCCCAGCATCAGAGTCTTTTCCAATGAGCCAGCTCTTTGCATCAGCTGGCCACAGTATTGGAGCCTCAGCTTCAGTCCTTTCAAGATCATGCATAGAAATAGCCTCAAATGGGGCACTAGAAATGCAGACCGCATGTGTGGATCCTGGACAAAGAGCTCTGGGTATTTGGTGGGTACAGATAGGATGCCTGTGAGGAAAATCCTCACCCATGCAGGACTGTGCAGAGAACATGTCGTTTGATCAGTTTCTGCGGGGGCTAGATTCTCTGAGCTGGGTGGGACCTTTCAGTAAAGTGGTTCACTTCAAACAAGAAGGGGAAGGTTTGCAAGGGGATAGGTAACAGTCACTTTTTTTAAAAAAAGATACATAGGTAAGTGTTGGCAAATAGCATGCTCTTAAAAAATATTAGAGGGCTATCGAGTATTTACGTAGCTCTACTTTATTTTATTTCATTTGTTTATTTACTTATTTGGCTGTGTCAGGTCTTGGTTGTGGCACTCAGGATCTTCATCGTGTCATGGGGCTTCTCTAGTTGTGTGCTCTCTCTGGAGCACGTGGGCTCAGTAGTTCTGGCATTTGGGCTTTTCAGTGGCCCCTTGGCCTGTGGCCAAGTTCCCTGACCAGAGATCAAACCTGCATTGGAAGGTGGATTCTTAACCACTGGACCACCAGGGAAGTCCCTGTAGCTCCACTTTAGAAGTAACAGGATTAGGGTTTATCCATTTGTTTTCCAAGAGTGGCTTACCTTTGCAAATCAGTTTCTTTTTTTGTTATCACCCCCCACCTTACAGTTTATAGATGCTTTGCTTTTCCTAGGAGCCGTTCTGAGGTTGACTGTGTATGAGATACCACCTTAGGGAATCTGTTGCAATAGAGTGTGGAATAAGAAATCGTTGTCACTACTGCTTACTGAACACTTTCTCAATGCCAGGAACTTTATCTATATTACTCTGAATAATCACTAGTACTGCATGGTAGATGTTTTGTCTGGTTTGTGTCTGAGTGGTGCATCACTGGCTAGAGTTCACACAGAGAAACCAGAGGAGCCACAATTTGAATCCAGATTTAATTCCAAAACCCAGGCTTGTATTCACTTCTCCATGTTGCTTCATAAAAGTACTAGGAACTGTTGAAAATTGTTTTCCTCTAGCTGTTGGTTAGAAAGAGAAAATCCAGACTTACAGGTTGATTTTTTTTTTTTCTAATTTAGGCAAAACTTATATAAATTGCCAACAAGAAATGCCAAAGGGATAAAATCAGAGACAGATACTAAATTATCTTTTGAACTTAGAAGACGATAAACTTTCAAATTCAAGCCTCTTTGTAGACTGGTATCTGTAACTTATTTTCAGGTGTTGATAAAGGCTGGAGTGTTAAAAACAAAATGAAGTGAAAAGAGGTTTCTGTTGTCCACAGTTTTCCATCTTTTTAAAAGTGATAATCTGCCTCGCAGATTATTATTCAACAATAGAAAAGTTGATGGGCTCACGAATGAAAACATTTCACTTCCTAATGCTTTTTGTTAATCTCACACGCTTCTTCAGAAAAGTTGTCTGACCTGTTGATGCCTTGGTTGTTACCCTCATGACCTGCATTCCAGGAAGCTCTATTGCAGAATCACAGAGCAAAGGACGCCCTTGACGGGTCAGCCCTCCCATTGTTGGCCAAGTGTGGTCAGTAGTAGGTGGGGTCATCTCTAACACTTCACTCTTCCTCCCAGGGTCATCATTTCCTCACCCTGAGTATGTAATGTCCCTGGGTTCTTCCCAGCTCAGCCACTTTTTGTTGTTGTTCTTTAATTCCAGAAGAGAAATACAAGGCATATCAGCAGTGGAGCATTATCTATAAAATGCTCATGATTATTCACTTGATTTCATGTGCTCAACATCACATTTTAGTGCAGATGGTGGTATTTTAATGACGCAGGAAATTGTCTTCGGCTTTGGCTGTGATGGTTTGTGAGGATGTTCTCCTGCAAAGAAATTTGGAAATTCAACTCCCCGACGCCGAAGGGTGCTTCCCCACGCTGCCCATGCTGAGATCAGTTGATGCTTTTGTGGGTTGGGAACCCGAGCCAGCTCGTGGGCTTTGCAGGTGTCCTGAAGGGTGCCTTAGCCACTCGCATCTTCCCCCGGTTCACAGGACCTCAGAGTAGAACTACGGGCCCACTCCCCCGTCCTCCAAACCGCGCCCCCCCCCCCCCCACGTTCTGGCCTGAGAATCGGCTGTGAGCCTGGCTCTTGGCCCAGTGCATTACACACAGGTGTGACTTCTGGTAACTACCTCCTTGACCCCAATTGCATGATTTGTGGGAATCCCCTCAGCAGCTAGGGGCACGTCTGCCTTTCCTGTAACCTGCACAAATGATCACTGTGCTCCCTCTCTCGGTGAGGTGCTCCCTCTCTCGGTGGCGTCCACTGGGTTTCAGGCTTTCCAGATTGGCCACACTCCCCTCCTTCTGCGGGTCCCACAGCACATGCACAATTAATTCCACATTAATAGTTGGGGGGGGGGCCCAGTTGACCAGGGAATGGAGGCTTTCAGCTTCTCCAGTGAAAGCTTTCATGCTGAGCTTTAATGTATATTTCTATTCGCACAGCCCAGCAGAGAGAATGCGTGACACTTAGACCATCCCCTGAGCATGAAAGCTCACACCCAAGAAACTATTTCTAAATGGAGCCCCTGTACCAGTTACTCGAGTCCTCTGCTCATTGCCACAGGCTGTGAAAAGGGGGTGTAGGATGAGGGAGGAAAGAATCAGCGGTGCTGATTCGTGAACAAAGCTGACGAGGGGTTTTATTTTGCTTCCCTAAGTAGCTCTCGAGTCACCAACATTGAGAGCTCTTTGCAGGGAAACAAATATGAGCCGATGATCTGGTGCCAACCCTCTTGGGGACATGAAATGACTCTTTCTCCTCACGAGCCTGACTTGAGGAAGCAACTGTGTGGCCAGGCAGGTTCGCAAACCTGTTATTCTGATGACAAGCTGGAGGGTTCATCTGTCTTGGGCGTATTTTCCTGGTAGATGACAACCAAGGGGAAGGGGGAGAAATCGCGTCTCTTTCTTTTTTCACTCTGATTCCTTACACAGTGCTGTTCTCACAGCTCTGAACTCTCACACTTACTCTTTTCACTTCTCCTGTGAAGTGGCCACGAGGTTGGCTCGCGAAATCCCCACCCGGACAGACAGCAAGCTTGTGTTCCCCTGTTTGCAGTTCTGCCCCATGTGGTATGGGCCACTTGCTGATCTTACAGTCTGGCTGTGATTCAACGATTCACCCAGATATTTGGGGTTTACTTTTAGGAACACGAAACTAGAAATTCCCTGAGAGAGAGAGGGAGAGAGACACCCCACTTTGAGAGTAATGGGTTAATCTTTCCTCGTGTTCTCTGATGGTGCTAAGAGGAACTTCAGAGACCCACAGAAATCTGAACAGGTGTGAAATGTGTTTGGACTTTATAAAAGAAGAATTTTTTTATCTCTTGATTCCTCGGCAAAGAAGAATTTCACTTCAGATAAATCCAAATGAGTGTGCATGTGTGTTTGAGTGCATATAGGGGTGGGTGGGGGGCTTCCCAGGTGGCGCTGATGGTAAAGTACTTGCCCGCCAAGGCAGGAAACATAAGAGACACAGGTTCAATCCCTGAGTTGGGAAGATCCCCTGGAAACGGGCATGGCAACCCACTCCAGTATTCTTGCCTGGAGAATCTCATAGGCAGAGGAGCCTGACAGGCTACAGTCCATTGAGTTACAAAGAGTCGGACAGGACTGAAGTGACTTAACACACTAAGGGATGGGGGAGTTTGGTTGGGAACTGTCTCAAAGCTAATACTCCAGACATCTGCTTCTTGGAGCTTCTGTGATGACTCCTACCACTCAACATGATCCAGGGAATGAAGTTGAAGAAGTACAACTGGGCATTGTCGTGTTGGCATTGTACATCCAGCTGGGTAGCCACCTCTCATCTGCTGCTCCTTTGTTTGCTGAAGGAGTATTGAGATTCAGAAAGAGGCTGCCTTCTGCATTTGTATTGTCCAGACAGCACTACTCTGACTCCAGAACTGAGGGCTTATCATTGTCCGTGAACAGGGCCCATGTTATGCTTTAGAAAGTGTGACCACCAGCTGCAGTGGGATAAGAGTGCCTCAAACTTGAATATCTCCCAAGATGAACTCCTGTGGTACCTGAAATTCTTCTAAGATATATTCCTTTGGATCAAGCATTTTTTCTGCCTAGCTCCACTTTTTTTTTCATTTATTTGGCTGCATTGGGTCTCAGTTGTATCATGTGAGATCTTTTGTTGCGGCGCATGGACTCTCTAGCTGTGGACCATGGGCTTAGTTGTTCCCCGACATGTGGGATCTTAGTTCCCGGACCAGGGATCAAATCCAAGTCCCCTGTATCGCAAGGTGGATTCCTAACCACTGGACCACCAGGGAAGTCCCAACCTAGCTCCACTTTTGAAAGTGAATAATTGTGATAGCAGATGATACATCGGATTGATGTAGTTAATACCTGATATCCTTGATGTCTTAATGAAAATTAGTTTAATGAATCTCTTGAATCTTTTAAATTAGACAATCCGTGGTCAGATCCGTGGTCAGCACAGAAGGTTAAGGGAGGGATCTGAGCTGGATATAAACCCCATGATTTCACTGGGGGCTGGCTTTCCCCATGGAGGAGACTAAATAAGATTAGATGGAAAATCCAGACCCCTAGATTTAGACAAAACATTGTGAACCTGGATCTGTGAGACCAAGATGAATCATCTGATGCTTCTTATGTCTAGCTGTTGGTCTCAAGACATTGCCTGAATCTTTATTAGCTGAACAGTATTGGACCTCTCTAGCTCACTGTCAGCATGAGAAGGTGTAAGTCATCTGCATTTTCTTGAGAGGAGTAGTAAACTTGGAGGTGTAAGTCTAAATCCTTAAGCCTTTCAACCATTCTTACCAAAGTGTCTCTACTCAGGGATGACTAAATCATTGATTGCCTACGTATAAGGGAGCTGTTAATCCAAGGCTCAAGTTGAAGGGGCCAGGAACACCTTGGCTTGTGTGGAAATTGAAGCAACTGGCCGAGCTGGGTGGCTTCTATGAGGAGTGGGCATGTGGCTTTGGGAGATAGTCTTTGGCGCATTCCATATGGAGCAGTAACTTCATTTATTGAGTGCTTACGGTAGGCACTTCTCACATGTATTATATTATTTAATCCTCACAACAGACCTATGAACTGAGTTTTATTGCCCTCACTTTACTGATGAAAGGTCAGGTTTAAAGAGGTTACGGAACTTGGCCGAAGTTACAGAGCCGGTAGGTGGCTGAGCGGGTCAGACCCTTCTCTTTACATCTCTCCTCTCAGTCTGAGCCAAAGACTGAATCCCTAGACCATTCTCTTAAAGAACTTGAAAAATAGTGTTGGATCCCCCTCTGTGATCCAACTGCGGTTAAAACCTCATAAATTTTAGAAAAACAGAATAACTCACTAAACTAGAATCGTAAATTCACTCCTCAGAAAACATCCACCACAACCTCAAACCTCAGGGTTAATATATTCAGATTTCAGTGGGCTATAGGAGTCTTGCTAGTCCCTTAAATATCTCTCTGTTTCCTGGTAAATAATATCCCTTACCAATTCCTGGCACATGAATAGCGTAACCAGATCAGATCCTATGACTGCCATTCAAGTTCAGTCTTAGTACAGAGTGAAAATCCAGGATTGCCTTAGTTCCTCATCTGTCTCTGTCTCTCTTTGTCCTGTCTCTTGTGATACAGTTTGAAGTTCATTATCACTCCCTCGTTTTGTTCTTTAGGTCTCTGTGTCGTTTTCCTTTTCACAGCTTTTTTTTTTAATGAAATAATTTGAAATGGAAAATTAAAAACTTAACTGTGAGTCTGTCAGTTTTCTGCTAATGCCTCTGTACTAAGAAGCTTCATAAAATATTATATATTATTCTTCACTTCAGCCCAGCTGCTCTGGGTGCTTACCCACTGAGTCATTCACAGTATGTCTGAGAGATTAATTTTTATAAGGCTGTGGTTTGGGATCTTTTCTCCCTTCCATGTTTTACTTTAAGTCCTCACCGGGAAAGTTTGCGTAGAAAAAAAAAAAACACCTACCACCCTTGATAAAAGGTCATTTGGCAATATACGTGCTTTAGGAACTGTAATTGGCTGTTTTATTTTTCTGCACCCTCTTGGTTTGAAATACTGCCATCTTTCTACCAGAAGTCTCAAATGTGTGTGGGCTTGAGGACAAGAATGGGTGCTTTGTGTTGAAGTCTGTTGTGTGATGTAGGTACATCTTCATAGATGGTTTTCTTTTTTTTTTTTTTTTTTTGGAGTTTGCACTTTTTGGAAGAAGCGGATTAAATACATGGTTACATCAAATTCTACTTTAAATAATCCTGTGCAAACAGTGCAAACTCCGTTCCCTTTTCAGATTATCCCCTTCCATTAATTTAAATCAAAATTGTGCATGTGCAGAGTTTAACTAATTCTGTAAAGCTTACGGTGAAAAATAATGAGAGATGCCTATTTCTTGATGAAAGTCACAGCCACGATTCCCTCTTGGAGAATTAAAGCTCTGAGGGTGACACGGGGTGGTGGGGTTACAAGGGCTCAGAAGAAGGCGGAAGGGGGGGTGCCAGGGCTCGTTTCAATGGGGTCCCCGCCCCAGGGGGGAGAGCCACGCTGTTTATTCCAGCAGCCCAGCCGCCGCCAGCCAGCCAGGGGTGTTTTCAGGACTCAGCTGCCAAAATTTCTTGAAGCAGCTCTGCTCAAAGGCATATGCTGGGCTCACTTCTGAGGGAAATTTCCTTTTTGGGGAAGTTGAAGCAAAGGAATTTCCTGTGTGGGCAGACAGAGCTTCCTGACTTGAAGGCTTCTTGGAAGGGAAACAGTTTCATAATGAAATGACAAATTAAAGACATACCAGCCGGGTTCACTTCAAAACAGCTATTGAGAGCGCAGGCAAAGCCCTATTATACTCCCTCACAGAACAAAAATAAATCCCATCCTGACAGGTTTCTGTATGCCGGATTATATCCGTCCCCCCACACCTTCCCTCACAGCCCTCGGCATCTCCCTTCCTCCCACCCCCGCCATTAGTCTCTATCTTTAACAGGCTCTGAGCAGCCAGTCGGGAGGCTGGGAGCGTCGCTAGCCGCCTTTCTTTGTGGCTTCACCCAATCCTGACCAACACGGAGGCCTTATACGTTCTGTGAGAGCCCCAGGCTGCCAAGAAATGACCCCTTTCCTTCCCGCTTTGACACAAAGCGATAATTGAAAGTGTCTTCAGCCATGGGGTTAAAAAAAAAAAATACAACCATTTCCTCAGGCTGGCCTTTACAGTCTTGTAGGCAGTAAATGTAAGTGCTCTTCTGGTCCTTGGAGCTGGGTCTCAAGTCTGGTTTGTTGAAGAAAATTAGGGTCTGTGTTGGGCAGATGATGTTCTTATAACCTGAACTTATAATTTTATGTATATATATATGTTTATGTATAATTTTGTGTAGTCAGCCAGCATTTTTTTTTAATTGACTTGAATATGCCTTATGAATTAAGTTTCTTCTTTGGTGGAACAGACTAGGAAAAGGAACAATGGCAGTATTATCTGAAGTCATCATTAATTAGGCTTAAGCTCATGAAGTAGAAAAGGTACAGATTTTGGAATCAGATGTCAAAGTTCAAGTACCAGCTCTGACAAGAGACAACTAGCAGTTGGGATGAGTCCATTTAACTTCCCTGCCTCAGTTTCCTTATCTCTGAAGTGGGTACAGCAACACCTGTTTCACCTTGTTGTGAAGAAATTGAGTTAGTCGCTCAGTTGTGTCCAACTCTTTGTGACCCCATGGACTGGACTGTAGCCCACCAGGCTCCTCTGTCCATGGAATTCTCCAGACAGGAATACTGGAGTGGGTTGCCATGCCCTTCTCCAGGGTATCTTCCCGACCTGGGGATCAAACCCCAGTCTCCCACATTGCAGGCAGATTCTTTACCATCTGAGCCACCAAGGAAGCCTGTTGTGAAGAAATGAGGAATGATTTCAAAAACACTTCATACATTTCTCTGAAGCATTGGCCAAATATTAATAGCACTTATTCTTCAGTTGCTGTTGGGATCTTTGGGGATTGAAATACAATATTGGGTTGAAACAGCAGAACTGTAGAATTTGTAAGTCAGTTTGGCAAATGTTTATTAGAGGTTTTCTGTGTGTGCAGCATGCTTGGGCTCTGTGGGGAGGAATCCACAAAGTGTAAAGTTTAGAGCAGTCGTGTGATGTAGCAGAAAGAATCTTGAACTTGGGATCAGGAGGCCAGGGTTCAATCCTGGCTGCCACCTAGCGCTCGGTGGCTCAGGGTGAGCTGTTTAACCTTTACGAGCCTCCGTTGCTCTTCTCTAAACTTAGGGGAACTCAAACTCTATGACTTTAATAAGTTCTGTTCAACTCTGACATTGTCTGATCAATTTTAAGAGGCCCCTGCCTTTTGCTGATAGGATTTATTCTGAAGAGGAAGGAAGAAATACTCCCTGTATAAGTGATGAAGAAACTTGCTCAAGAAGCTAGATAATCAGTGTATCTGATGTAAACAAAAACAAAAAAACCTGGGGCTTGCCAGATATGTCAGCAATAGCGATTCGTGTGTATGTGTGTGTGGGTGGGGGGGCAGTGTTTCTGAGTGAATACTGACTTGAAAATGACTAGGGTTGTGGGTTGAAGGTGGCTGTTTCCTTAAGAGAACTTGTCCCAGGATTTTGGTTTACCTTCTCCCAGCTGCTCTGGGGGATATTCGGCTTGTTTCCAAATGGTTGTTTGTTTAAGCCGTTCCCATTGTGGATATCCTTGTCCAAAGAGGCTTCCAGGATAGAGGGTGTGATGCTGACCAGTCCTGCCAATTAGGTTTTATTATGTGCTGTCGTGTATTCATTTCAGGGCTGCCACGTTATTCTTCCTCTCATCTTACGTTTGTATGAGTGAAGGACTATTACTGATCTTGCCTCAAAACAGTCTTTTTCCGTACCCATTTTTTTTTAAACTTTTTATTTTCTGTTGGGAGTATGGGTGGACAGCAAAGGAACTCAGCCACACACATACAGGTATCCATTCTCCCCTAAACTCTCCTCCCATCCAGGCTGCCACATAACATTGAGCAGAGTTCCCTGTGCTATACAGTAGGTCCTTGCTGGTTATCCATTTTAAATACAGTGGTATGTACATGTCCATTCCAAACTCTATAACTTTCCTTTCTCTACATCCTTCCCCTCTGGCAATCATAGGTTTGTCCTCTAAGCTCATTTGTATGATTTCTTTTTAGATTCTGCATATAAGGGATGTAGTAGGAAATTTCTCCTTCTCTATCTGACTTAACTTTACTCATTATGACAATCTGTAGGTTCCATGCGTGTTGCTACAAATGGCATTATTTTATTCTTTTTCGTAACTAATATTCCATTGCATATATGTACCACATTTTTTTTCCTTTCCTCTGACACTTGGGTTACTTCCATGTCTTGGCTTTTGTAAACAGTGCTGCAGTGAGCATTGGGGTCAGCACCCATTTTTGATTTGACAAAACCAAAGTGCTAGAAAAACTAGTACCACGTAGAAGATGACAGTTGTAAAATGGTGACAAGTTGAGCCTTGAGTCAAAAGAGCTGATGTTTACTGGATGTGTACTGTGTGTTTCTGGAGCTTTAATAAGTCATCTCATTCCTGTTATTCTGCCAACAAGCTGGAGAGGTGGGTGATAATATGTTCACTTTATAGGTTCGGAAACTAGGGCTTTGAAACCTTAGTAACTGGCTGCAGGATACAGAACTGGTTGGTGGTAGAGTCAGGATTTGAATGCAGGTCTGTGTGCTGTTGAACCTGTGTTCTTCCATGCCTCCCATCTGTGTTGTCCATTGTTATGAAATTGACCTCAGTGCCCAGAAGTGGAGTCAAAACTGTATCAGGTACCTGAAACGAAACAAAATGAACCTCATAGTCAACCTGCTCCTGAAAGGGCAGAAAAGCCTGCAGCTTTCCAGTGGTGGAAAATCATATACCTGGGCGTGAACCAAGCAAACAGAGCCCTGCCCCTCGCCTCTGGAAGAGAACCTGTTTGAGTTCATCACAGGGCCAAACTGGTCTTAGAACCTTGTTGGCCAGTTCCAGTCACACCTTGAAAAATAGATCAGAAATCTGCTGGCCATGTTTCAGGTGGTTAAGAACACTGCCCAGTGACAGACTGCATCCTTTTTCTTGTGAAATTCCTTGGATATATTGTTTGTGGCTCTCTGGGCTTGTTCGGAAGAAAATTAAAATCTGGTTCTGTTCAAGAAACATCGATTTGAACAAACACTATGCTCAGTGCTAGGAATACAAAGATGAGCAAGGTGGGAACTTGGTCTAAGGGAGCAAAGACTTGGATAATGATTCAACAAAACCAGTAATTACTGAGCTCCTACTGTGCCAGTAAATGGTAATTATAAGAGACAAATAAATATCTAAAAAACTTCAATCCAAAGATGTGTTTTAAATCTCTACAGAAAGAACATTTTTTTTTGTCTTGATCCTGTTTGGTTTTATTAACTTTCCTCTACAAGTAAGCTTTTAATGTGCGCTCTATTGTTTAAGTCCATTTTATTATTACTATTTTCACTTATTTGACTGTTGTGAAAATAACTTTGGACTTTCTCCTCCTCATTCTCATTGTTAATCTCACTTTTCTTCCCCCAAGAATATAGACTTTCAAAACAATTTTTCAATAAAGGCCACAATATTTTTAAAAAGTCACGTCTATTTAAAACACGTGGAGAAAATCTGAGAGAAACATATGATTTTGACAGTATCTAATAATAAAAAGACAGTACTAAGCTGTTCTTTGGCAAATGTAGCAAAATACCACGTGTATGTCATTTTGAGTTCATATTAAGGGTAGACCTGGTATCACTTCTGCAGAGAAATGTAATCACTCATGTTGATGTTTCATTGGCCTTCTAGCTGCCATGGTGTCTGTTTGTTTTTTGTTTTTGTTTTTTCTTTTTCTTTAAATCCTTTTCTTCATTGCTTCATTATTCCCCATTTGGTTTTAAGGTAGAAAAAAAGAAAGTACTGTTGAAACGCGTGCACACTCAATCGTGCATACTCAGTCGTGTCCGACTCTTTGCAATCCCATGGACTGTAGCCCGCCAGACTCCTCTGCCCATGGGATTTTCTAAGCAAGAACACTGTTGAAATCCTCTGACCCAATCTACACTTTAATGGGCTCCTGTGTTCTTCTGGTAGAAGAAGTAGGAGGAAATGGAAGAGACGGATGATTATTTATTCTGTTTGGATGCAAGGAGCAGGGAGTCAGGGCTGGTTTAGAATAAGAGCTGGTGTGCACTCTTCTGCATCCTAGTCCCATGGATGGGATGATTCCTTGGATGCTTTTCTTACCTGGCAGCATTGCAAGGGGAGAATCCATTAAGAGGAAGAACGTATTAATGGAGGAGCTGCAGGAGCTGAAGAGGTGGAACGGGGAGCAAGATGACTGACAGGTGGATGAAATTCAACATCCTTTATGTTCAAAGTTTTTTTTAAAAAAAGGAAGTTGCTAATTAATGAGTTTGAGTTATAGCTGTTATTTGGGGCTTCTCTGGTAGCTCAGTGGTAAAAGAATCTGCCTGCCAATGCAGGAGACATGGGTAAGATCCCGGGGTTGGGAAGATCCCTTGGAGGATGAAATGGCTACCCACTCCAGTATCCTTGTCTGGAGAATCCCATGTAGCCCTAGCAGGCTACAGTCTATGGGGTTGCAAAAAAGTCAGACAAAACTGAGCGATTAAACAACAATGCCACATAGCTTCTGTTTAATGCTTCTTGCTTTTCAGATCAGCAGAATGTCAGTGAGCGGCTGTGGGGAGGAAGAACTAAATTCGCTGGGTCTTGAGATCCCTAAGTGGACCGCCAGGCCATGGATGTTGGCAATTGATAGTGTCTAACTGGTGGCTCTGATGGTAAAGAATCTGCTTGCAATTCAGGAGACCCAGGTTCGATCCCTGGATCAGGAAGATCCCCTGGAGAAGGGAATGGCCACCCACTCCCGTATTCTTGCCTGGAGAATTCCATGGACAGAGGAGCCTGGCAGGCAACAGTCTATGGAATCACAAAGAGTTAGACACAAGTGAGGGACTAACACTTTAGCAACCACTTGCTTAACCATTTCACTGACCATCAAGGCCCCAAGGGCCGAGGCAGTAGCCTAGGTTCAACTCTGGGTTTGCAGAGCGACAGAAGCTCCGCCTCCTTTGCTCTCCTCACCCAGCTGGAGTTGCCTCCGCTCATCATAAAGGAAACCAGAGAACTTTGTGTTCTTATGTGGTCCAGGCCCAGCTTGAAGCCTGAGCTCCTGAACATGAGCCTGGCAGTCCCAGCCTCCCTCCCTTCCGGGACCCCTGTTAGAGGATCCTAACGGGGAGATCACATCTAGCTACTGTCAACCAGATAGTCCACAGCCTGCCCGCCAGAAACCTTAAGATTTAGGGGAAATTAAAATAGACTTTCTTCTAGAAAGATGGAGGTCTCGCACAAATGTAGCCTTTTTCACCACTACTGAAAGAAAACCTTTTTGACTTCTCTGAATAAAAAATAAATAACGGCTTGGTTCCACCTTCCTGGTTGAGCCAGGGCACTTGCGTGGGACCCAGAGCAATTCTGGCAGGCTCGAACTGATGACCAATGTCAAGTCTGTTTGTCTTCACATTAGAGACTGATTGCCATTGACCTGCCCCATCTAGGAAAGAATTCCAGTTTCTGAAATGTAGAGATTAACTCCCAGTAGTGCTTTAACAGTCCACAGCTCACAGTAATGAACTGGTGTGTCAACAATATGTTGCCGATGATCAATAAGCGTTACCACCCTCCACGTTTTACTCTGGTTCTTTGTGAAGTAATGTAATAACTGAGTCAATCACTACAACCTAGGGAGCAGTTGCTATGTGTGAACTTTGTTGTGTTAAAATCTTGAGACATCCTTTCCTTCCCTCTTTTCTTGTCTCTGACTATTTAGACCTTTAATGACATTTAAAAGTCAGTCTTCAAAAAACTTTAGAGCTAAATCCTAGCAGAGACAAACTTTAAACTGGTGGGACTAGAGAGGAGGATAGAGTAATCCTTCTGGGAGTCAGAATGAGACACTTGTGTGTCTGGACTGGTGGCAGGTTTGTATGTTACCACAGTGATCTCCGTGGTAACAGATCAACATGGAGCCAGTGACAGCTCCTTACTCAGAGCTTAAGGTTCCCATGAGAAAGTGGATCCTCACAGCAGATAGAGGGGAAGAAATCAAGAAATTAGGGGTGCATGCTCCCCTTCCTTGCAGAATTCTGAACATGCAGTTTCAGTTCAAGTAGCCACTGACACATCCTATTTAGCCACTTGGGTTCCTCTGAGAAAGCGAATATTCTTTATAGAATGCATGGTGTTCTCTCAAATTCCAACTAAACTTGCTTGAGGTTTAAACAGGCTTTCTTACTTAGCAAAGAATTATATTGCCTTGAAACAAGAGTATGACCTGGAGTTGGGAAGCCAGGCTTCCAAACCCGGCTGACTTGACCTGCAGGTCCTTACTTTTTAGGTTCTTGGATTCCCACTAGTTCTAATCATCCAACTGTACTGAAAACCCCTAGAAGGATACACGGGCAGTCAAAAAAGCTGGTTAATGTAATCTAGTGTATCATCCCCGCCACCATCAAAGCTGTGAAGATGTGGCTGGAAACTTAGAATCACCAAGAAGTGGAAGGTGGGATTCATCTCTATTAAAGACTCATCTCTGAAACTAACAACTGCAATCTGCAGGCTGAGTAGCCACCAGAAGAGTTTGTTTTTCTGGAACCTTGGTGGTGGTGGCGGTTCAGTCGCTAAGTTGTGTCCAGCTCTTTGTGACCCCATGGACTGTAGCTTGCCAGGCTTCCCTGTCCTTCCCTGTCTCCTGGAGTTTGCTCAGATTTGTGTCCATTGAGTCAGTGATGCCATCCAACCATCTCGTCCTCTATTTTCCCCCTTGCCCTCCTGCCCTTAATCTTTCCCAGCAGTTCATTTGAAGAAAGAATCAGCAATCACACACTTATCTTAAACCACAAGAGAACCCTTACACTTGTGAATTCAGAAGAATAGTTAATGTCATTCAGTGAATTCAAGAGCATCTTCCCTGGGGCCTTTGGAGGTGTCAGAGCAGCAAAGATAGTTTTCCGTGGTCAGGTCTGTTCCCGTGGTTGGGCTCGGGTCTACTCTGAAGTGAGCTTCTTTGTGACCAAGACCACAGAGAGATTGGGCGATGGTGTCTGCTGTATACACTTAAAGGGAACTAGTTTTTCCCGCAAAGAGAAATTTCTTTTCTAAGGAATTTATTCCTGGGACTATGGGGAAATTAAATCCACTGTGAATCAAGGAAGCAAGAGCATATTTCCTTTATAAGGCAACTAATGAACTTGATATTAACCAAAGCAAGCTGGCAGCTCCCTTTACCACCATAGTCAGAATAGTTCTTTACCCGCACTTTGCAAGGTTACAAAGAGCTAACTAATGATGGCAGTGCTCAGTTTAAACATGTCCTGTCATTCTCTCTGGTCTATCTTTAACCAACAAAAGTATAAAGTATTTTGGATTCATATCGTTGGAAGTTTTGTTGATTACCTACATTGTAACTCTGCTTCCAGGATTGTTTTTAGGAAGGTCCATGGTCAGGATTTAAGTATAAAAATCTTCATCTAAATAATTTAGCTAGTCACTTCTTTGTCTTTAGTTTACTTTGTTGACATAATTTTAGTTCAGCAAGTGCTAAAAGAGCCACGTGTGTGTGAAGTGAAGTGAAAGCCGCTCAGTCGTGTCCGACTCTTTGCAACCCCATGGACTATACACTGCATGGAATTCTCCAGGCCAGGATACTGGAGTGGGTAGCTTTTCCCTTCTCCAGGGGATTTACCCAACCCAGGGATCAAACCCAGGTCTCTCACATTGCAGGTGGATTCTTTACCAGCTGAGCCACAAGGGAAGCCCAAGAATACTGGAGTGGGTAGCCTATCCCTTCTCCAGTGGATCTTCCTGACCCAGGAATTGAACTGGGGTCTCCTGCACTGCAGGTGGATTCTTTACCAACTGGGCTGTTAGGGAAGATATATGTATATGTGTGTGTTTATATATGTATATGCATGAATATGTATATGTGTTTGTATATAAGTAAAGTTTTCTCTTTTTTTTGGTCTGAGTATCAGCTTGATTATGGTCTGTTGAAAATGGAAGAATTTTTTTTACACTTATATATATTCTTTTTAAAATATTCTTTTCCATTATGGTTTACCCCAGGAGATTGGATATAGTTCCCTGTGCTATACGGTAGGATCTTCTTGTTTATCCATTCTAAATGAACTAGTTTGCATCTGCCAACCCCAAATCCCCAATCCATCCCTTCCTCACCCCTACTTCACCTTGGCAGTAAGTCTGTTCTCTTATGTTTCTGTTTCATAGAGAGGTTCATTTGTGTCATATTTTAGATCCACATATAAGTGATATCATATAGTATTTGTCTTTTTCTGACTTACTTCACGTATGATAATCTCTCATTGCATCCCATGTTGCTGCAAATTACATTATTTCATTCTTTTTTATGACTGGGTAGTATTCAAAAATAGAAAAATTCTTGAAGTGGTGTCAGAATGAACAAGATGGAGAGTTAGACTTTTAGAGCACAATTTATTATACCATTCCTATTCTAGAACATTAGCTGTCTCTGTTCATATGTAAATATGCATTGTTTTATTGATATCTGCTGGTTCATATTTTTGGTTGTGCTCAGAGATAATTGAGAGTCATGATCCATTTAAAGGAGATTTTCTACATGGATCTGTCCAGCTGATATTCAAAGCACCTTTCATAAGCTCTGACTGCTAGGGCTTTCAGAAGAAAAGGTTCTCATAGAAAAAGGAGGGCAGTTGAGTAAAACAGAGCATGTATTTATAATGAGAGCAAATTTCTTCCCCTCAAAAGAACAAATAAATAAACAAACAAACCCCAGGCCCCATGATGAGGGCTGAGGTTATCCTGCGAATAAAATACAGACACCCCTCTCTTTATTACTTATGAAAATGTCTTTCAGAAAGTTTGTGTTCACAAGTATTAACTGAGCACCTCACGTGCCAGCACTGTGGAAAGCATGGTGAATGAGAGCAGATGGTTTTCCCTGTTAATTCACAGAACTTATAGAGGGAAGACACCCACCCTACCAGATGCCAAAATAAGACACTCTCAACGCCCAGTGTTGTCTTTCTACGTTTATACACATTTCTGTTGTGGGAGCCGCTGAAGAGCCCGAGGCACCTGAAAAAGCACCACACAAGCATCACATTTAAGAAATGGTCAGGGAGCCACTTGTGGCAGGAGTCCCCTGCACTGAGCATCGTGGTCTTATCATGTCCGTGTGATATTGAGTGCTTCATTGTGCTGATCTGTTTATTACAGTTCTTCAGGTCTGTCTGAGCTACTATAATCTGTTTGTTTGTTTTAATCAATTCAGTTTTTTAGAAAAGTTCAGTTCAGTCACTGAGTCGTGTCCGACTCTTTGCAACCCCATGGACTGCAGCACGCCAGACTTCTCCATCCATCACCAACTACCGGAGCTTGCTCAAACTCATGTCCATCGAGTCGGTGATGCCATCCAGCCATCTCATCCTCTGTCGTCCCCTTCTCCTCCTGCCCTCAGTCTTTCCCAGCATCAGGGTCTTTTCCAGTGAGTCAGTTCTTCATGTCAGGTGGCCAAAGTATTGGAGTTTCAGCTTCAGCATCAGTCCTTCCAATGAACATTCAGGACTGATTTTCTTTAGAATTGACTGGTTTGGTCTCTTTGCAGTCCAAGGGACTCTCTCAAGAGTCTTCTCCAGCACCACAGTTCAAAAGCATCAATTCTTTGGCAGTCAGCTTTCTTTATAGTCCAACTGTCACATCCATACATGACTACTGGAAAAAAACATAGCTTTGACTAGACAGACCTTTGTCGGCAAAGTAATGTCTTAGAAAATTGATTTATTTATCTATTTATTTATTTTTGGCCATGCTGGGTCTTCACTGCTGCTCGAGCTTTTCCCTCGTTGGGTGAGCTGGGACTAATCTCTAGTTGCCATGTGTGGGCTTGGCAATGCAGTGGCTGCTGTTGTGGAACATGGGCTCTAGGGCATGAGGACTTCCGTAGTTGCAGTGTGTGGACTCAGTCGTTGTGGCTCCCAGACTCTAGAGCACAGGCTCAGTAGTTGTGGCTCGTGGGCTTAGTTGCTCCACGGCATGTGGGCTTCTTGGACCAGGGATCGAACCCATGTTACTTGCATTGGCTGGCAGACTCTACCCCTGAACCATTAGGAAAGCCCTAATATGATCTGTTTGTTTGTTTTTAATTAATTTATTTTTTCATTGAAGGATAATTGCTTTACAGGATTTTGTTGTTTTCTGTCCAACCTCAACATGAATCAGCCATATATATACATATATCCCCTCCTTTTTGAACCTCCCTCCCATCTCCCTCCCCATCCCACCCCACTAGGCTGATACAGAGCCCCTGTTTGAGTTTGCTGAGCCATACAGCGAATTCCCGTTGGCTATCTAATTTACATATGATAATGTAAGTTTCCATGTTACTCTTCCCATGCATCTCACCCTCTCTGACGTTTCTAGGGTTTGGGGAACTGTTTAATCCACTTTCTGCACTGTCAGCTGCAGCTCAGGGCTCCAGGCCTGCTACCTGTGCTTGATGGGGATGCTGAAGCAGTACTGGGTCTGCAAACCATTTACCAATGATGGAGTTGTCAGAGCTCAGAGTGTTTCCAAAGAGGGAGCTCAGGACCACACCCAGGAGGTAGTTATGGAGTGATGGAAATTGATCTCTTCTTTGAAAGTGAATCTCCAGCAAGGTGGAGACGGCCCTGCCAGAACTAAGTCCTTCCATGGTGGTGGTTTAGTCACTAAATCATGTTCGACTCTTTGCCACCCCATGGACTGTAGCCCACCAGGCTCCTCTGTCCATGGGATTCTCCAGACAAGAATTCTGAAGTGGGGTTGCCATTTTCTCCTCTAGGAGATCTTCCTGACCCAAAGATTGAACCCAGGTCTCCTGCATTGCAGGCAGAACTTGTGTTCTTTTTGATGATAGCCATTCTGAAGTATGAGATGATATCTTCTTGTTTGAGTTTACAATTCTCTGATGATTAACGATGTTGAGCATCTTTTTACACGATTGAGCACTAAGATTAAATAACTCACCAAAAACAAATACCTATATATATACACAATTTAATACCTATGAACAAATAATTATATTATTTCTAGTGTGTAACATATAGGTATTTATTTATAGGTATTAAATAATATATATACTAGAAATAATAAAATGCCAAAACACAAATTTGTGGGTTTTTTTAACTAGCAGGTTTTTTTTTTTATGTTAATTCTCAATTTAGATGGGGAAGGGGCTTCCCTGATAGCTCAGTTGGTAAGGAATCCGCCTGCAGTGCAGAAGACCACGATTCAGTTACTGGGTCAGGAAGAGCTGCTGGAGAAGCGAAAGGTTACTCACTCCAGTATTCTGGCCTAGAGAATTCCATGAATTGTATAGTCCATGGGGCTGCAAAGAGTCGGACACGACTGAGCGACTTTCATTTTCATGTTCACTTGTGGGGGAGACAGGAGATGTTACTTGTACCTGACACAACTGGTTACTCTAGACTTGCAGCAGCTCACACACAAGAGACCTCCATATACACGTGGAAGAAAAACACTAGCAGTGTCATGAGAACAAAAATATGCTTCAGGGAGCATAACCTTTGTAGAAACACTTCGGTCGTACGCAGAAAGAACCTTCAAACAGCTTTATTCATTGGCTCAGAAATTCTTTTCCAAAAACCCGTCACTGGGAAACAATATCAGATGCTGACAAAAAATTCTTACATGTGGATGAGCAGCGCAGCAGGAGCCAACAACACTGGATTGCTTAAGGAAGTTGGGGCGGGCCTTGAAGCTGGAAAATTACACAGCAGTTAAAAATCAGGTTTTTGAAATGTTCGTGTAATGTATTTGAAAAGGCAGGATACAGATCTCTCTCCTGAAAATAATCTCCTCTCTCCCCTCATTTTTAATCTATAAAAGTAGACCAGAAGGACCTGGAGAAGGGAATGGCAACCCACTCCAGTATTCCTGCCTGGGAAATCCCACGGACAAAGGAGCCTGGGAGACTATAGTCCATGGGGTCGCAGAGTCAGACACGACTCTGTGACTAATAATTTCAGTTGGTGTGTTATAAGAAGAAGATATATATTTGGTCTCTGCCCTTGGTTCCTGACACAGAACTCCTAGATAACTTGGAATTTCCTGGGTAAAAGGAGCATCTTTTATTCTGATGAGAAAACTCTTGGTGGATACCTTCAAGAAGGTGGCTGGTCACCAGAAAAACTAAGCCATGATGAGAAACTCGGAACGTAAGCCCCACCCAGCCCCATCCTCTAGGGAGGAAAGATGGCCTGGAGACTGAGTTAATAATCACCATGCCTCCATGAGGAAATCTCCATAAAAATTCTAAACTATGGTGTTCAGCGAGCTTCCAGATTGGTGAACACACCCACATGCTGGGAGGGTAGTGCATTCCAACTACACAGACCAGGTGGACTTACCCTAGGTAAGTCCCTTCACCTGGCTATTCATCTGTACCCTTTGTAACATCTGTTATAATAAACTGGTTGGCATAAGTGTTAAAAAAAAAAAAAAGTAGACCAGAAGGAAATGCAGGGAAATAGTTACTCCAGGTGGTTATCTTAAAGTGAAAGGATTGTGGAAGTAATTTTTTTCTCCTTTATATTATAATGTTTTCTAGCATTGCTGTCCATGGGGACCTGTGAAATAGTGGTCACTTCTGTCTCCAGCTTTGCACCAAGATTGTGTTGAAATGCAGATCTGGGCTTGTGTCCTTCAGCATCCTTCTCAGGACTGTCCTATGCATGCAGCATGAATGCTGCAGCCTGCAAAACCCTGCGGGCTCTGGGCCCCACTCCCCAGCCAAACGGGGCCTTTTCCCATTTCCTGTACGGACCACATTCTCTCTCTTCTTCCTCTGGCGGCCCCTCTCTGCACTGAGCCCTTACCCTGTGCCACCGCCTACCCCTAACTCAGCAAGATAAATTCAGTATCATTCCAGCTGGTCCGGTAGGCCGGGGTTCCCAACCCCCCAGTCCCATCCATGGCCTGTTAGAAGCTGGGCTGCACAGCAGGAGATAAGCGGCGGATAACTGAGCACCAGCTTTATACCTGCTCCCCATCACTCGAGTTACTCTGTGAGCTCCACCTCCTGTCAGATCCGCAGTGGAGTTACTGATGCAGTAGAACCCTACTGTACTTAATTCATCACCAAACCATCCCTCCCCACCATCCTGGTCTGTGAAAAAAACTATCTTCCACAAAACCAGTCCCTGGTGGCAGAAAGGTTGGGGACCACTGCTTTAGGCCTCAGCTTAAGTCACTTACTCAGGCCGGGCTTCCCCGAGGACTCACCAGCACCCCCACTGTGCTTCCAGCATGCTCTCAGCTGCCCTGCTTAGAACACGGGTGCCCAGTCTGTCCTCCCTGAACCACACAAGGTCCACGAGGGCTGGGACTACGCCGCCTGGGTTACCACGACCTTCCCACAACACAACAAGGGCTCAGCTCCCAGAGATGCTTCCTGAGTACTGATGAGTGACTGGATATCCTGTGGCTGGGCTGGGTCGTCTTTTCTCAGGAGGAGCCATGCCCAGTAAAGGCAGAAGCCTTGGAGCCCTGCAGACCAGAATGTCATAGGGTCGCATTTTCCTCACCCCTCAGAAGAGGATCTCATGCCTGTTGTTTGCAGAGCTTATGAGCTTACCGGAGTCACTGTCTAGTGCATGTCAGGCACTCAGTAAGTGATCCTGTTTCCTGGGCAGCAGGCTTGGCACACCACTCTTTTTGATATGACCTTGTCTACTGGAAGTCACTTGAGAGATTTCCCCAAAAGAAACTCCCCCCATCCCCCCACCAAAAATGAGGTCTGGTCAATGTTCCTCCTGAACCCTAAGGTTATGTTAGGTTTCTGGGGTGCAACACAGTTTCCCATGTGTTGTTCAGTTGCTAAGTCATTGTCTGACTCTTTGCAACCCCGTGGACTGTAGCCCGCCAGGTTCTTCTGTCCATGGGATTCTCCAGGCAAGAATACTGGAGTGGGTTGCCATTTCCTTCTCCAGGGGATCTTCTGATCCAGGGATCAAACCCAGGTCTCCTGCCTGGCAGGCAGATCCTTTACCGCTGAGCCACTTGGGGAGCCTGTCCATGTGTATTTGGGCTGAATTGACAGAACCAGACTGAAGCTCTGAGTGATACCTACATGTCCACCTGCCACCTTTTCATGCATACAAATCACCCCTCACTCAGCCTGCAGCTGCTTGATGCTGGCTTTAAAGAGGAGAAGGAGATCTCCCCTTCGGGACCCAAGAGCTCTTATTTTATCCTTTCTGAAAATCACTCTTTCAAACACTGTTCAACCAGCCCTGTTGTGGCCACCGGGTTTGAATTGCACGGTATAAAAGCCAAGCTCTATCTCTGAGATTGGAGCCCTCAGTGTGGTTCATTTCAGGTAAAAGGTCTTAGAGGCTCAGACACATCCTTCTTTTATAAAACTGATTTTTCAAGCTGTGCAGCCCTAGGGCTGTCGCTTATCGTAGTTTCCTGACCATTGCCAAACCGTCAGACCAGGGCTGGTATAGTTGGTTTATCTCCCAGACAACCAGAACCAGATTTATGTCGGAAGTAGATATTAGTGTGGTTTTCATCCTTCCTGTAGCTGGGCCCCAAATAGTTCAGAACTGGATCCAGTATTTTGCTCTGTGTTTTCACAGATTTATGCTTTCAGCAAATCAGGAAACAGGACTGTTGCCTCCTCTCTGTGTATCTGTACACACACATCTCTGGGTTGGTCCATGCGTGCTTTCTTAAAGAAGTCCTCCTTCAAAACTCAACTTTTTATCACCCAAGCATTAATTTGCTATTTCACAGCTTGTACTTTTTCTGGTTCTCGGAGGATCATTGCAACAGAAACGCAGCACGCAGGCCCTTCCCCAGAACTCAGGGCCAAATCTGCTGAGTTCCCATCTCAAAACCTTAAAATTCCTTTGACTTTTCCCGTGATGTGTGCTCATTTCAGTTCTAAAACTGTACTTGAAAGCTAGTCTTGGTAATCACTCACATCAAGAAAGAAGTGAATTTCTCAGAAAAGAAATCGAGTGCTAAAAATAGTTCTTCCACAAAGACCCACTTTCTTTTCTACCTGGGGAACCAAGACAGAGATCTTTCCAGGCTGGAAATGGCATAGTTCAAGTGATGCAACTATTTGGCCGCCTGCTGTTTTTCTCTTTTCTGCCAGAAGAAAAGCATATAATGTCATATTGAAGAATTTCCCCAGAGTTGGTAAAATAAGCACTGAGATAACCTTGTGTGCTTATTACTATGATACCCTGAAAACTTGGAGCCTTAGCATGGTTCATGTTTCAGATTTTCCAGAGAGCCAGGTTTTTACTCAAAATCTGGTTGCAGGATTTCCCTGGTGGTTCATGGTTAAGAGTCTGCCTTTCAATGCAGGGGGTCTTCTCTGTGACTCAGATGGTAAAGAATCCACCTGCAATGTGGGAGACCTGGGTTCGATCCCTGGGTTGGGAAGATCCCCTGGAGAAGGGAAAGGCTACCCACTCCAGTATTCTGGCCGAGAGAATTCCATGGACTGTATAGTCCGTGGGGTCGCAAAAGTCAGACATGACTGAGCAGCTTTCACTTTTTCCAATGCAAGGGATGCAGGTTCAATCCCTGGTTGGGGAACTAAGATCCCACATGTTGCAGGGCAACTAACTCGAGTGCTACAACCAAGACTGAGATAGCTAAATAAATGAATTAAAAAAAAAAAAAAAACTGGTTGCATAGCAGTTCTCACTGTTACAGTTCAGCACATTATAAGAATGCTTCATGGAGGTAAAATGTATAAAGAGCATTGTGGAGGGTGACCAGTTATCTTCTGTGTTTGCCTAGTGTGCTGGATAATTAAATGAGTAGATAAACTCTATACGAAGTCAAGTCTTATGCGATATCAAACTAAAGATATGATTTTTTGAAAGGTTTTGCCTATGCGACTTTTTTCTGTGTTTATAACATTACAAATGTTCTGCCTTCAACCTTCTCGGCTCATAGATGCCTCAAAACAAAAGGGTTCATTAGGAATCACCCCTTATCTCTCTTCCTGGCACAGAGAAGGCTTTCAGTAAATATGTGCCCAATGAATGAGCCAATCGGTGAGTCATCATTTATCACACAGTCGATTAATGGAAATGTAATTGTTATCTCCTGTAATTTAATAGGATTTTGTTTTTTAACTTGGAATTTTTCTCTGTCACCAGGATGCCAGCTTTTGAGAAGAAGGAACATCTGGGTTTATGTCTTAGGTAGTTTTTAGATTTAGTAACCTGTACCCTTTTTATTTTTTTTTTAAACCATACTGGGACAAAAATAAGTATACAGCCAAACTCATTCTATGATTTCACTGTTAGAAGTGAATAGCAACAACAGCAAATGTTATGTATAACTTAATCAGAAAAATTTATTGGAAAGATAGGAGGCAAATCATTGGCTCAACTGGAGAAAGAAAAAAAAAAAAACATGGCAGAGTCTGAGGCAGGCTCTGCAGCCAGGATCTCAGCCAGAGTCATACCCTGGGGACAGTCCTCTTAGAATGCCACTGTGGCATTCTGGACATGCGAATTTCCGAGGCTGATGGTACCTCCATGAATACTGGCTCACCGTCCTGGGGAATCTGTCACTTCCTTCAGATTCAAACACCCGGGCGAGTATGTCTGGTTGGCCCAGGCTATGTTTCAGGGAACAGGTTAAAAAAATCCTGCCAATGTTGGGATTTCCCCAAGCAGAAGGGGTTTGTGGATGTTGATCAGACAAAAGGATTCTAGTTTAAGATTGTAAATTATTGCAAAGCCATGGGCTTTGTTTTGTTTTATGTCCTGTGGACTCTATTCGCAGCAGAGTTAAGGGGGTTCACATGTGTCTTTCCCGGCTCAGCATACAGACTGTCAGTAGATTGTCTTCTCTGTTGGGGTTCCTCCACTCTCATGTATGAGGCGTTAGCAAATTAGACAGATCCCAGCGAGCTTTTGTTTCCGTGTTCCCTGGTGTGCCGAGAAGCTGGCCTCTACCAGGAAACAAAGGCAAAGCCTAACTGCAAGACATAAATAGAGACACAGACATAGAGAACAAACATGTGGACACCTAGGGAGGAAGAGGAGGTGGGGTGAATTGGGAAATTGGGATTGACATATATACAGTTACATTTATGCTATGTATGAAATAGTTAACCAGCAAGAACCTACTGTATAGCACAGGGAACTCGACTCCATGCTCTGTGGTGACCTAAATGGGGAGGAAATCCAAAAAAGAGGAGATATGTGTATACATACAGCTGATCACTTTGCTCTGTAGCAGAAACCAACACACCATTGTAAAGCAGCTATACTCCAAAAAAAATTTAAGGAAAAGAAAAAGATGGGCCTGGTGGTTAACACAGGCAACTCTGTGGAAGTGTTTATTATACTCTTAAAAAAAATGGCCTTTAATAATTTCTGATCCATACCAATGAGTCTGGAGCTGTGAAGGACTTCAGAGATGACATGTTTTCACCTTATCACCAAAGTCACAGATGTGTCTCCAGCATCCCAAGTAGAGCAAGTCTTTCGCCTTCTACCTGGATATGTTCAGCGAGGTGCACATTCCGCCCCCCTCTTTTCCATCCTGTTCTTGGAGATCTCTAGGTGGGATAAAGCTTTTCTGAAATTCCCTGTGAAATTCCCTGGAATTCACTGTCCCATCTCTCTTTGGTGCTAGTCTTGTAGGTGCTAGCCTTTGCTAGTCTTTGTTGCTAGTCTTGTAGTCTTTCGTCATGTAGGACCAAATGGGGCATGTTCCATCCACATTAATTCTAGAAACAGACAAAATTTTAGAATCAGGTGTGGATTCGAGTCCGCTTTTTACCAGCTGGGTAAATTTTAGGCAAATATGTAATCTGATTTTTTTTTTTCTTTTAAAAATGTTACTGAAGCATAGTTGGCTCACAGTGTTGTGTTAGTCCCAGGGGTGCAGCAAAGTGAGTCAGTTATACATGTCCAGGTAGTCATTCTTTTTCAGATTGTTTTTCTTATAGGTTATTACAGAGTATTGAGTAGCATTCACTGTGCTATACAGGAGGTCCTTGTTTGTTTTCTACTTCATGTACGGTAGTGTGTGTATGTTAACCCCAAGATCCTCATTTATACCCCTCACCACATTTCCCCTTTGGAAACCAAAAGCTTGTTTTCAAAATCTGTGAGCCTGTTTCTATTTTGTAAATAAGTTGATTTATATCTTTTTAAAAGAATTAGATTCCACCTATGAGTGATACTATTTGCCTTTCTCTGACTTACTTCACTTAGTATGGTGAAGTGAGGTCTGCCATGTTGCTGCAGATGGCATTATTTTGTTCCTTTTTATGGCTGAGTAATACTCCATTCTGTATATGTATCACATCTTCTTTATCCACTCCTCTGTTGATTGACATGTAGTTTGCTTCCATGTCCTGGCTATTGTAAATAGTGCTGCAGTGAACACTGGAGCACATGTATCTTTTTGAATTATGGCTTTCTCTGGATATATGCCCAGGAGTGGGATCGGTAGCTCTGTTTTAGTTTTTTAAGGAACTTCCATACTGTTTTCCATACAGTCTCTTCAATAAGTGGTGCTGGGAAAACTGGATAGCTACATGTAAAAGAATTAAATGAGAACACTCTCTAACACCGTACACAAAATAAGAATGTAATCTTTTTTGAAATGTTCTTTCCTCATTGGTAAAATGAGAAAATTAATACCTACTTTGGCAGGGATTAAAATATAATAGACAGGACCTTACCCTGTGCCTGGCCTTTAGCAGATCTTTGATAGATGCTTAGCATGCTCCTTATTATTGGTCATACATTTGAAGATGATTCTCTTGACCCCTCAGGCCTGTTTTCTGTGTAAAACCTGTTTTCATTTGAAATGTAACCAAGTAACCTGCCATTCTCATCTTCCTCCCAAGCTCCCTTCAGTCCCTGTTCTCCCAGTTTTACTAATGTTTGTGTGACAGTGTGGTCTGCACACTCTTTGGTTTAAGGGAATGGGACTCTTACATCTTTTAGAAGTATTTATCTTCCAGTAGGTGCAAACTAATTGTTGAATGAATAAACATGCAATTATTTTATCAATGTGATATAAAGTTATGTTAACACTTTAGTATCTATGTTATACTCACATTGATCATTTTGATTTGACATATAGCCAAAGTCAGAATTCTCCTCTCTTAAGCTTTTATGGGTCTTTTTCTTTTTTAATGAAATATTTGCTTTTACTTGTAATCCTATTAAATTTGATTTAAATTGGCTGAGGTAATTTTGATCTTACGTCTTCATCCCTGTCTAGAATTGCTTCTTTTTTGCTTTAGATGAGTATTCCCTGTAGGTCTTTATATTAATTGTTTGGAATCAAAAAAGATTGAATGGGACAGGATCAGTGAAAGAACCCTGTGGCATGCCGCTGGAGACTGCCTTCCAGGTAGGCACTGACGATCTTTATCATAAACAAGCATATTGTGGTTATGTAGTGTTTTATGGCATATACATCTCTTTTTATATACCATGTACCGTATATGCCATAGATGACACATTGTCATTTTTGCCAGTATGTACAGTGGTACTGCATTTCAGTTTAACCCAGAAGAAAATGTCAAGACAAACTGTCAGAGTATTTGGCTGAAGTCAAAATGTACTTTTTGGCACTCCTGAAAAATCTTTCCCAAGTACCCACTTTTGCTTTGCTAATCTCATGGTGAACCTAAAACCTTATAGTTAGGCTTACAGAAAAAAATCTTGGGTCAGAGATAATAATCAGATGGCTAGTCAATTTATGTACGCTCTGTGCTTTCAGCAGAGAAAAAGAAGAATTGTAGTTTTGTGTGAGCAGCGTTTTTAAGCTGGAGAAACAGCTGGAACGTATCTGAAATCCAGTGAGAGAAAGTGTCTTGTACTCTTTTCCTCGTGACTGTGTGTATATTTGTGTTTTCTACCCCATTGAAAAATTGTGGGGTTTTATATTTTATTTTTCACCTTATTTTTCACCTTAAAATTGACTCTGTGGAATGTTCAGTAATGTCGTGAAAAAATGGACTTGAGGATCACTGGGAAAGGCTTGGAAGCAATTCATTATGTAGATGTTTATGGTAACAGATTCAGGAGGAGACAGCGTTTCTTGCTTAATGTGCTGTTTCTCTCTTTTCAGAACATTCTCCAAAAATTAACTTGTAACTAGGATATCAGAAGAACATGTCCCCTTACTGTGTAGCTCAGGGAACTCTACTCAGGTGCTCTGTGGTGACCTAAATAGGAAAGAAGTCAAAAAAGGGGAGGATATATGTATACATATAACTGGTTCACCGTGCTGTGAAGCAGAAACTAATACAACATTGTAAAACAACTATACTCCGATAAAATTTTTTAAAAAATCATCAATATCCTACCGAGGCATATTATGGGATGGTTCGCCCTCAGCCCCAAGAGAGGCATTGGCACTGTGTGGCCCAAGGCCATCCATTTGACAGGGCAAAAGTAGGAACTTGCAGGAGTAGATGGTCATATCTGCGATCTAACAGGAAGAACATAAAAGCAGGAAGAAGAAAACTTGAATTTTAATCCTGATTCTTCAGAGAATTAGCTCTGTGATATTTGTCCAACTCAGCTTTGCCTCTTTGTCTTAAGCAGGAATTTTTATCCCACAGAGTTGATTCAAATGAAACTTACAAAACTGCATTTTAAGTTGTAAAGCAAATTCAAATAAAAGCATTTTCAGCATTGTTTTAAATTATTTTCACATAGAATGACTAACTAAATATCTGTTGGAAGAACGAAAAAAAATATGCCACCTTGGCTTGTATGTGTATAAAATGATATATAGGATAACCTCAGGAGTACTGATACAAGAAATGGAATTAAAGTATTTCCAGTGTGTAAGAAAAATATGGGAAGTGTACATTTGTGTAAAATAAAAACTGCAAATCTATTGACTCATTGAAGAAGGAGGTAGGAACTAGTTTTTAAGAGGCTAAGGGTATGTCATTCTAAGGAGTTTAGATTTAACCCTGAAAGCCAGGAAATTTAAAGAGGAGAGAGAGACTCCCTTGGTAGTCCAGTAGTTAAGACTCTGTGCTTCCAATGCAGGGGCGCAGGTTCAATCCCTGGTTGGGGAACTAAGATTCCACATGCCTCACATTGCAGAATAAAGCTTAAAATAAAGGAATGGCCAGATTCATGTTCAAAAGCTTTCATAGGCAGTAACACAGAGGATGGAATGAGATAAGAAGCTATGTATATGAAATGAGTTTGAGTCAGTTCTAGTGAGGCAGATGAACCTAGAACCTACTGTACAGAGTAAAGTAAGTGGGAAAGAGAAAATATTGTATATTAATGTATATGTATGGGATCTAGAATAATGATGCTGACGAACCTGTTTGCAGGGCAGGAATAGAGACACAGACGTAGAAAACAGACTTAGGGACAGAACAGGGGAAGGGTGGGACACATTGAGAGAGTGACAATGAAGCATATACACTACCATATGTAAAACAGATTGCTAGAGGAAAGTTGCCGTATAACGCAGGGAGCTCAGCTCTGTGCTCTGATTACCTAGAGGGTGGATGGAGTAAGGGGTGGGAGGTGGGGGGGAGGTTTAAGAGAGAGGGGGATATATGTATACTAATGGCTGATTCGTGTTGTTGTGTGGCAGAAACCAATACAGTGTTGGAAAGCAATTATCCTCCAATTAAAAACAAATTTTAAAAAAATAAAGCGCAAAAAAAAAAAAAAAAAAGATACAGATGAGAAAAAATGCAAGTCCAAACTGAAATAACATCGAGAAGGGGGGATGTTGTGAATAGGAAATACTCAAGTGATATTGTGTGTTCAGTGAGGCAGGTTCGGAAACAGATCAGATGAGGAGGGTAAGGGAAAGAAGCTGAAAAGATGACTCTTTGGGGAGCCCATTATCTTGGGTGGCAAGATGTGAAGGAAGATGTTGCCAGGAGGGGCTCCGCAAGAAGTGGGGGGGAAATCACAGACCAATGCAAGAGAATTTCGGGAGGGAAAGAATGATCCCACAGAGCCATGTGCTATGGGGAAGTGTGGTGAAAGGAGGACTGAAGATGCCCTTGGCTTTTACAAGCAAGGAAGTCATCAGGGACCCAGGCAAAAAAACATTTGTTGAGGTGAGGAGAGGTGGGTAGAAACCTTATTTCTATGGTTAATGTGGATAAAAGTGATTATAGGTGTCTCTTTGATAAACTATGAGTTGGAATCCATAAGAGAGAAGCCAGAGGGCAACAGTGGTTGAAGAGAGTGTTTTGTTTGATTTTTTCTTAAAAAAAAAAAAAAAAAAAAATGTCTATAGGGGGAGTATAGTTGATTTACACGGTTCTGTTAGTTTCAGGTGTACATCAAGGTGACTCCGTTTTTATGTATATCTCCACTCTTTTTTAGACTCTTTCCCCGTGTAAGTCATTACAGAGTACCCAGCAGAGGTCCCTGTGCGGTGCAGTAGGTTCTCATTAGTTGTATATTTTATATATACTAGTGTGTATATGTCAGCCGCAATCTTCTAATTTATCCCTCTTCCCCCTGGGACCCATACATTTGTCTTCTGCATCTGTAACACTATTTCTGCTTTGTAGATAAGTTCATTTGTAGCATTTCATTTTAGATTCCACATATAAGTGATATCATGTGATATTTGTCTTTCTCTGTCTGACTTACTTCACTCAGTATGATAATCTCTAGGCCTGTCCATGTTGCTGCAGATGATATTATTTTGTTCTTTTAATGCTTCGTATATATCTATGTAGCCCATCTTCTTAATCTCTTGATGGATAGGTTTCCATGTCCTGGCTATTGTAAATAGTGCTGCAGTGAACCCCGGGGGTGCGTGTATCTTTTCGAATCACAGTTTTCTCTAGATGTATGCCCAGGAATGGGATTGTGGATCATATCGTAGTTCTATTTTTAGTTTTTTAAAGAACCTCTGTGCTATTTTCCATAGCAGCTGTACCAGTTTACAGTCCTACCAAAGGTGTAGGAGGGTTTCCTTAATGTCTTCTTTGTGTAATGGAAGATATTTGGCCGTGAAGAATTGTTGGTGAGAGCTGAAAATATGGGAGAAATAGGAGGTGATTTACAAAACTGGGTCTTGCAGAAGTGGGAGAAAGGGCAAGATACAAATTAAAAATGGAGGTAGGTATTCTTCAGTGTTCAATAGGCGGAATAGCTATTCATTCCACTGGAACTAGAAGAAAAGCGGGTATAAATATAGGATAATTGTTTGAATGAGAGCAGGCTTAATAATTGATGGGAATTCCCCACAAAAATTCCTTTTTTTTTTTTTTTCTGAGAAGATTGGATGGAGGGGATGGTGGTGAAGGAAATGGGAGAGTGGCTGATGGCTCAGGGTCCTGGCATTGAGTCCCAGTGGGAGACCGTGGCTTTGTATTGGTGCCAGTCTGTCTGTCCGTGTGGTCTTCCCAGTGCTGTTCAACAGCATGGTGTCGGAGGGGAGGCAGGACGTGGTGAGACCCAGGCTGTCAGTAAATTCAGAGCAGCAGCCACAGGAGAGGCAGCAGTTAAAATCCAGAGAAGTGAGGACGCGAGCCATGTGCATTCCCAGGTAAATGTGTTCCAAGTGCAGAGAGCAGCAAAGGCCTTGAGGAGGGAATACGTTCAGTGTATTAAAAGGAGAGCAAGGAAGCAGGTGTATCTGAGGTGATGTGTGGCAGGTGAGGGGTGGGAGTTTGGAAGGCAGGCTGGGAGGAAGAGGGTATGGGAGGACCCTCTGGTCCAGTATAACGGGTTTGGCTTTTACGTTGCCAATGAGAATTTTAAGCAGAGGACTGACAAGTCCCCTACATACCAACCTTCAAAGATACGAACTTTCGAGGATGGGAATGTACACTCTCACATCCAGTCGCGTCAGTTAGTTCACGGGTCTGGGGTGCGTCGTCACGTGTGCGCGTCCCCTCCAAGTGGCCCCTCTGTGGTACGCGAGTGTGCTTACGTGTGCCGTACAGGACTGTATTAGAGTACAGTGGTACAGTATCTTTTTAAAATTAATTTCATTTTTGGCTGTGCTGGGTCTTCGTTACTGTGCAGGCTTTCTCTAGTTGCAGTGAGCAGGGGCTCCTCTCTAGTTGCTGTGTGCAAGCGTCTCATTGTGATAGCAGAGCGGAAGCTCTAGGGTGCACGAGCTTCCGTAGTTGTGGCACATGGGCTTAGTTGCCCTTTGGTATATGGGGTCTTCCTGGACCAGGGACCGAACCTGTGTCCCCTGCATTGACAGGCGGATTCTTAACCACTGCACCACCAGGGAAGTCCAGTAACAAAGTATCCTTATTTCAAGTCCAGGATATCTGGAAGCAAGAATAAAAGCAGCAGTGATGTAACTTCTCAAGGTACTGAAAATGTTTTCTTTATTTTTTGTTTGTTTTCTATGTATTATTTGTGTGAAAAGTATTGTAAACCTATTACAGTACAGTACTATATAACCGATTATGTTAGTTGGGGACTAAGGCTAACTTTGTTGAACTTACGAACATGTTCTCGGAATTGGAACTCACTCATATGTAGGAAAGAAAAGTGAAGTCACTCAGTCGTGTCTGATTCCTTGCGACCCCATGGACTGTAGCCTACCAAGTTCCTCCGCCCATGGGATTTTCCAGGCAAGAATACTGGAGTGGGTTGCCATTTCCTTCTCCAGGTGACCTTCCCAACCCAGGGATTGAACCCGGGTCTCCCGTGTTGGAGGCAGACACTTTATCGTCTAAGCCACCAGGGAAGTCCATTGAAGGTATAAACCTCCGACAGGGTTTCTGCCATAAGCCGTGTGAGGTCACTGTGGAACTGCAGAACAGGGCTCCTCACTTGCTGCATGCAGGGCATGTCATTCATTCACACAAGCACACTGTAGGGTTAGTAAAGTACAGCAGGAAACATGTTGCTAGGAGAACAAAGAACTAGAGCTCATATGTAGGGGACTTATTGTATTCTGACTTAGATTTTTAAAGGGTGATTCTAGCTGCTGTGGGGATAAGAGGAAGATAGGTGGAGTGTTGAAAGCAGAGAGGCCCCTTAGGAGCTGGTGAACATTAAGTCTGGAAAGACATGATGAAAGGTCAGACCAAGCATGTTCTACCTCAGGGCCTTTGCACTTTCTGTTCTCTGTGTCTGGGCTGCTCTTCTCCCCCATAATCCCATGGTCCACACCTTCCCCTCCTTCAGATGAATGCTTAAATGTAAGGTCTTCATAGCAGCCCTTACCCCTTCAACCCACATACCCAATACCACCTCCACCATTGTAATTCAGGGCTAATGGCAACACTAATACTGGTTTTCCTTACTGTAGCTCCCATTTTGGAAAGGTGTGGTACATCAAGCTTCACATACCTTCCTCTGCAGAGTAGAAGAATGCCATGAAACCGTGGGGTTGGTTTCTTGGCTCCTCATGTAGCAAACAGCCTTGCATTCGGCTGGCGCCAGTCTTTGCATCTTTTTTTAGCCCCGTCGCTCACACTCTTCACAATCTTCCAGCTTAAACTCTTGAGTAACTCTGGACATTGGAGTTAGCTGGGAACTTGAGAACCAGATGAAGGATACTGCCAATAGCATGCCTTATGTGCTTGGCATCTAATTTTGGCACTTGTTTTAGCAGGTTTGATTGCATAATTCAGCCATTGGCTACAAAAAGTGACCACATATCCAGGGGGAAAGGAGGATTTGGAAGCACAGGATAGAAGCTGGTCTTGGGATTCAGAGGATGTGCTAGGATTCTTGTTTTTTTAAAATATACCTGCATATCCAACACTCTTGGGATTATTCCAGATCTTACACATCAACCATCACTTCCTTTGGGGAGTATGGTGTGATGCTGTTATTCATGGTCCTTTCTACAAAGTCTCCGTTTTTATTATATCTTTTGTGCCTGAATCCCATGTTTTGCAATAGTTTCTCTCCTACGAAATCTGTATCAATTAAGTACAACTTAATTTGTTTTCCCACTTTTCCCTAATTAAACACATGCTATATAAACTGCTATTCAGAACGTCTGATAAATATGAAATAACTGAAAATAGCACATGTAATTGACACCATTCCAAAATAAAACAAACAGTTTTCAGATTCTGTCCTCATATTCTCATTGTGCATCAGTAATAGAATTTCTGACATATATACATGTCAGATGTATACATACACACACACACACATATATATATAGGGGAGGTACTATTTCATGATTTATTTTACTTTCATTTAAATTTCACCTTTAAATACTGAGTATAAGTATATGCTGGCCTTGTATTCATATATTTGAAGTAAAGATAAATGGACAACTTTAAAGGAGCACTGCATTGAACATGGCACAATATGTTAAACAATTAGATAATCTAAGGGATGGTATAACTTTGTATCCTTTTACACATTCAGTGGCACAAGGAAACCATAGGGACAAGAAAGCAATTGAGAAGAAACCCATTCAGGACTGAAATGAGAGCCCTTGGTTGCTGACAGAATCTCCCCTTGACTTCAGACTCGAGACAGACTAAGAAATCTGTCAGTATACAGAAACCACTGGATTCCTGGTTGGCAGGATGAGCAGTGGCATCAGGAGAGATGATAAGAAATTGGCTCATGCCAGTTGGGGTTGTGGGGGCCTCTGAAGTAAACAGGGTGGGCAGGAGGCTGGAAATCTAGTTGGGTGTTGCAACTGCGGGCCAGGAGCTGGAGATCAGAACCAGAGGCTGGAAGCTGAGTCTAGAGGTGGAATGATTAACGCATTTTCTGAAAATCATGTTTCCCAGAGAAGTTCCCAGGATGCTTTCCTTAAACAGAGGGATTTCTATATTTTTGAATGCACAAACATGCTGTTTCTTGAGAACCCTCAGCTCATTTCTAGGGGAGAGATTTTTATGGTTGTTTGTTTTGGTTTTATTTCTTTAAAAAAATATTTATTTGTTTATTTGGCTGCATCAGGTCTTCATTGCATCATTTGGGTTCTTTCGTTGTGGTGCACAGACTCTCTCGTTGCGGCACATGTGCTCCAGAGCTAGGGCTCAGTAGTTGCAGCACATGGGCTTAGTTGCTCTGCATCATGTGGAATCTTAGTTCCCCAACCAGGGATCGAACCCACGTCCCCTACATTGCAAGGCAGATTCTTAACCACTGGACCACCACCTGAATATTTATGTGACTAATAAGCACCTGCATAATTAATACTGTTGCCAGTACTCAGATGCTGAAATTACCAACGTAGGTTGCTGGAGGAGACCTTAAGTCCAGCTGTGACCCCCAGACCCCAAAGAGTCTGAAAAGTGTAAGGGGGAGTATGTCCATGAGTCAAATTTAATATTCCACTTGCCCCATGGTAATTTTACATTTGAGGACAATATTGTAAGGTTGGTTAAGCTAGGGAAGCCCAAGATTGCTTGCTTTTGGCTGGAGTTACAGACGTGAGAGTAAATCAGTTATTCCTTATAAGTGTTCTTGGGGAAGAAAAATCTTTCAAAAACAGTCCCTGTAGCTACATTGTGCAGTACGGTTAGCCACTGGCCACATGTGGCTGTTGAGCGCTTAAAACACAGCTAATCCTTCTTGAGTGCTGCTCTGAGTATAAATGTACTCCAGGCTTCAGAAACTCAGTATAAAAACCTTACAGATCTCCCTAGTCTTCATACTGGTTACATGTTTAAATGATAGCATTTTACATGTTGTTGTTCAGTTGCTCAGTCGCATCTAACTCTTTGAGACACCATGAACTGTAGCCCACCAGACTCCTCTGTCCATGGAGTTTACCAAGCAAGAATATTAGAGTCGATTGTCATTCCTTTGCCAAGGGATCTTCTCAAGCAAGGGGTTGAACCCACATCTCCTGAATTAACAGGCGGATTCTTTACCACGGAGCTACCTGGGAAGACTATTTTACATATAGATCGGGTTAAATGAAATATTTTATTAAAGGTAATTTCAACTGTTTCTTATTCTTTTTACCATGGGGACTAAAACAATGAAAATTACATTATCTGGTTCATGTTATATTTCTGTCAAAAGTGCCTGTCAACAGTGAGAGATTTCTGGGTGGTGAAAAGGCTGGGACGGTTCATTTTGCCCACAAACAAAGTAAGATCAGAGAGGTGAGAGCACTTGCTCAGGATCACACAGGAAATTAGGAGCTGAGCTAGGATTAAGCCAGTGTGTTTTCTGTTACCCAAAACAGCCCCAAGGATCACAGTGATGTGTTTTACTGGTAAAATGGCTGCTTTGAGTAAAAGCCAAGACTCTTGTATATGGATTGCTAGCAGTTTTCCAAAGCACGAGCCCTCACTTCTGTCCTCCAGTATCAAATCCAACCAAAAACAAATTAAAGAGAAAAAAAAGAAAAGAGAAAAGCTTGCTCTTAAAGGACCCAGGGAGAAATCCCAGTTTTCCTTCTTGAGTAGATTTCTTTCACACCAGCATCCTGAAATGGAACATTAATTACTGAAGAAAACCGCAGTAAGAAAACACTGACCAGGAGTCCAGCTTTCATTCATCATGCTTTCCCCTTCAACACAGCAAGAGTTGTTTCAACAAATAGCCATTAAGAGATTAAGGCCGACCAGGAATAAAATGTTTTGGTCCCTAGGCAGCTCATTTGACCTCATTTTCTCAGAATTAGGGCCCCCAACGGTATGTGTTTAGCATGAAGCTATGTTAATTCTACATCATGTTACTCTGAAAAGCTTTTAAATATATTTCTAAAAATATTGAACTAATAAGACTTTAATGTGGCTAATAATCCTAGTAATATCTTGCCCACAAATGGGGTCTTTTTTTCCCTCCATGGTGTGTAACCAAACCCAATAATTCTATCATTTTAAAAAAATTGTAAAAAGTGATCTATGAAGTGTAGCAACAACACGGGCACTTGTGGATTGTCATTGGATGAAAGGAAGCTTATAGCATTTTGTGTGGTTGGCCCTGCGTCCCTTCTCCCCAAAGGCATCATCACTTCTCCTCTGATAATTTTGATTCTTCTGGTTATCAATATTGTTATGCATGGAGTTTAAACAGGTAACAATTCTACAACGTTAGTTACAAAAACCTTCCATGCCCTTATGCTGTTTTTCCCACTCTTGATTTCCTGCTCATTGGAGGCAAACACTTGTAAATGTTTGAACTGGTTCTTTTGTCATTTACCTCCAATTATTGAACCAGCTGCCAGTGTTGCTATTTTTTTATTTTTCACCTCTAGACATTATCTCATGTTATCCCATCATGGAAGATGACTGTTTATCCTTTTGTCCTCTACTGCAGCCCCTACTATGGAAGCATCCCAATAATCATGATTTTGGATAGATCAGCATTTAGTGTTTACATCCTGTGATTAGATAAAGTTATTTGCATCTGATTGACATACTCTGGTGGCTCAGACAGTGAAGGATCTGCCTGCAATGCTAGGAGACCCAGGTTCAAGCCCTGGGTCAGGAAGATCCACTGGAGAAGGGAATGGCTACCAACTCCAGTGTTCTTGCTTGGAGAATCCCATGGATAGAGGAACCTGGCAGGCTATATAGTCCATGGCGTCGCAAAGAGTCAGACAGGACACAGCTGAGCGACTAACACTTTCACTTTCATATACTCTCTTAAGATGACTTTTCCTGTAACTTTGTTTCCGCTGGGGTTAATAACTATAATGTACTTACCATTTTAATGCGCATAGTACTTAGTTTTTCATGCGCTTGTTGCTAATTCAGACTCTGCCTCACCTCCCTCTTGGTCATTCAGATGCAGTAGGTGTCACAAATCCTGAAACAGAGCCTCTCAGAGCCTTCCACCTGCTCTGATCTTGGCTTAACTTGGTGCCCAACTGCCATCTGGACCTTTCTTCCCTTTATTTCTTCTTTGAGTCTGATTCAGTTTCCTGAATGCCATGCTTTTCTCTGCTTTAGTTTATTCCCTATTTTAATAGAGAACCATTTCCAATAGCTTCCGGAAGGGAGAAGGTAGCCAGTAAATTTTTTGAGACCTTGACTGTCTGAAAATATCTTTTTTCCCTATCCTTGATCATTTGAGTATACAATTCCAGGCAGGAAATAATTCTTCCCCCAGAATTTTGAAGGCTTCTCTCCATCATGTATGTTCCAGTGGCACTACTGTTGAGATGAGCATGCCATTCTGACTCTTAGTCCTTTGTGTGAAACTATTTTTGTTTGCCTGTTTGTCCTCTGGGAAAATTTTTATCCTCCAGGTTGTAGGATTTCCCTGTCATGTCCCGTGGTGTTGGGTCTGTGTTAATTGTTTCATGTCATTTCAATCGGCCTGTTCATTTCTTTCAATTCTGGGAAATTTCCTCTTCTGTTTTCTTTCCCTGGGACTCCCGTTATTAGGGAATTGGTCCTGTAATTGTCTCATCTTTTTTGTTTTCCACCTACTTATATTTTGAGATCTTCTTTGAGAGATCTCTCCACTTTATTTCCTACTACTTCTATTGAATTTTTATTCCTGACATCTTATCTTTAATATACAACTGCATTTTTTTTTGTCGTTGTTCTGGACATTTTCCTCATTATAGCATTTTGTCTTTGTTTCAGAGTTACAATATATTCTCCTATCAAAACCTAATTATTCTGCTTTTTTCCATCTTCCCTACATTGTCTCTGTTTTCTCCATATTGCCTTTTTCTGTTTGTTGGCTAATTGGTTTTGTTTTGCTGTCTGTCTTTTATGCTGAAACTTCTGGTGATCTCTGCTTGCTTGCTCATGTTGTCTGCTTGTCTGCTCAGCTGGTGGCACGCTGATTGGAAATTCTACATCCATGGTTGGGCTTGTCCATAAGAGTAACCAGCCTGGGCATTTCCTTGAAATACCTATAGTGTGAATATCTCCAGGTTTTTTGTCTTTGGCTGCTCAGATTCCCCAAAGATGAATGATGCTTCAGGAACCATCCTAGAGACCATGTAAGTCCAGCTGCCGACGTCCTGGGAGTGCAGTGGGAGAAGGGGTCGGGAGGTCTCAATGGTCAATGTACACACATTCTTTTACTCCTCCATGTATAAATGTTCAGTTAATTCCACTTAGTCATTTTGGTGTCAACTCTTTTGGATGTATTGTACTTTACTGACTGTAGTGCATGAACTTGTAATCTCCTGCCAGGGTAGGGGAGGTGCAGTAATACAATGGTCCAGGATTTCAGATGTAACCCATGCCACTAGTTCCAGGGTGCTGCCCTCTGCATCGAACTACTTCATAGCTTTCCCTTCTATGAGTGTATACTTCTGCCTTCCCGGCTCTTCCAAGTAAATTACCATTGGTTCATCAGCTTTCAAGTTTCTGGCTTGTTTTTCTGTTTTATTCTCCACCCTTTCCCCTGTAATTTCTTCCTCTCATCTCCTCTTCCTGATGTCTTTGTCTTTGTGCCTTCTTAAAAATCTCTTTGCCATTGTTTTAGAGGAGTCTGGGGAAAGAGAGTAGAGCTAAAATTAACTTCTTCAAACTCTGATAAACTCTGACAATCTCTCTGCCATAGGGAGATTATCTAAAATATATGTTTTCTTGTATATGTCAACCTAAACCTTCTCAGGAAGAAACTTCACTGTCAGTTGAAATTATTATTACTATCAATATTTTTTTCAAACCTTAACAGGTTCAACTTGTATCACAAATGTTACTTGTGTATAATTTTTTGTAAGTTGTTCCTTAAGGGGCAGGTAGTTGTCTCTTTGTGTTCCTATGGTTCAGTGAATGGAAACAAATTGTTTCATCTCCTTTGTTATAAGAAATCAAAGGAATAATCTGAGACTCTGTCCATCTCTTCCAGGTTGTCCATTTTATTGGCATATACTTGCTCATAACTGTCTCTCATGATCCTTTATATTTCTACATTGTCTATTGTAACCTCTCCTTCTTCATTTCTAGTTTTGGCGATTTGATTCTTCTTCCTTTTTCCCTTGATGAGTCTGGCTAATGGTTTGTCAATTTTTTTTATTTTCTCAAAGAACCAGGTTTTAGCTTCATTAATCTTTACTATTGTTTCCTTCATTTCTTTTTTGTTTATTTCTGCTCTGACCTTTACGATTTCTTTCCTTCTACTAACTTTGGGGGTTTTTTGTTCTTCTTTTTCCAGTTGTTTTGGGTCTACAATTCAAAGGAATAATTTAGATAAAACCCAGTTAGTTCAATTTTTTTCTGTTTTTACACCAGCACCTTTTAATTCAATTAAGAAATCAATATACAAATTAATCATAGACTAGTTAGCATCTGTAAAGCTCTTAGTACCATGACTACCACATAGCACCATGTCAGTGTTAATTTCTACTGTTATTTTCATACTTATTCATACTTCTACGTTTCCCAGTACTTAAACCAAGGGTGCTCAGGTCCAGGTGCACAACAGAGTTACCTGATGATCTTTTTAAAAAGATTCCATTTTCCACCTCGGACCTACTTGATTAGAATCTTCGGGTGTGGATTCCAAGCACATAACAAGTTAGAACTCCGACTTTGGGGGGAAGAGATAAGTAAGACATTTCACGGACCCCTTTGGAGGAAAGAAGATGTCAGTGCATCATTGATGGCACTTATCATGTGGAGGGTAGTTCAAGAAGATAGCAAAGGAGTCAGTTCTGAGAGCTGAGATGAGGAACAAAGTACATATACAAAACAAAATGTATTTTATATTTATATATTTTTATATATATTATATATTTATATACATACATACACACACACACATATAGACAACACATAGTAAATACATGCACACAAAGCTTGGAAACTGAAGATTGCTTGACCCTCTTTCTGTTCATAGCATTTATTTATTTTTATTGTATTTTTTTTGGGGGGGACTGCTCTATGTTGCATGAGGGATCTTAGTTCCCCTACCAGGGATTGAACATGCACCCCCTTCAGTGGAAGTGCTGAGTGTTAACCACTGGACCACCAGGGAAGCCCCGGTACAGAGCATTTAGATAATGTGTTGCTCTCTTTCTTTATGCTGTTTTGTCCCTTTGTTCAAATCAGGTTTTACCTGGAGAGAGTTAGAGGAGGTTCATGTGGATAGGCATGCCTTTATTCCTGCTCGCACAGTGACAGATAGTCTTGAAGTGTTGGCCAGAGTCAGCTAAGCACTTACTTTAGACAATCCACACTCCTGAATGGGAGCCATGTGATTCTGATGGATTGCATTTAAATTAATCCTTGTTCAGATTCAGGTCTCATCTGCTAATGGGGTTCAATTTTCATTCATCCACTGTAAGACCCGATAACCCTTATTTGCAGCAAAGGGAGAGAATAGGAAGGAAATTAAAAAGCATTAGGTTTTATTTCCGTCTAAGTGACTCAGAAAGCTCTAAACAGTTATTTTATTTGAGAATTAATAGTGACCCTTTGTTTAACAAAAGCAGTCAGTGTTGGAAGAATAATTTATAGAATAGGAAATAGAACGATAGAATTGTATGTTATATGATTATAGTATAACTGGTAAAAATCCTAGTTGGTGGGGTAGGGGGATGTACTATAAAAGAATAACCAAGTTCACATCTGCTAATACTTTAGGCTGTAAAAATTTTAACGTTTGAATCTAAGGAATAATCCTTTAAAATCTATTTTTTTAAAAGTATTTTGAAATTCTGTATTCTAGTCTTGGAACAGTAGAGAATAATATCAGAGCTTTTAGTGGGTGAAATAATAATAGCAAACACTCCATGCTGGCTATGTGCCAGGCATTGCCCTGAGCATTGTACATCCACTCACTTGTTGGAACCTTTAATTTATTGAATTTTATTAAGCTTTTAATTTTCTATTGGTGTTTAGCTGATTAACGTTATGATAGCTTCAGGTGAACAAAAAAGGGACTCAGCCATACATGTCCATGTACCCATTCTCCCCCAGACTCCCCTCCCATCCAGGCAGTCACATAACATAGAGCAGAATTCTATACAGACCTTCTATACAGAAGGTCCTTGTTGGTTATCCATTTTAAATACAGCAGTGTGTACATGTCCATCCCAAACTCCCTAACTATCCCTTTCCCTCATCCTTCCCCCCTGGCAACCATGTTAGTTCTCAAGTCTGAGAGTCTCTTTCTTTTTGTAAATAAGTTCATTAGTGTCATTTCATTTTTAGATTCCACACATAAGAGATGTCATATGATATTTCTCCTTCTCTGTTTGACTTATTTCACTCAGTATAACAATCTCTAGGTCCATTAGACCTAGTTTGCTGGACTTCCTTGGGCTGCGCACTCCAGGTGCCTGGTCCAGACGACATTATGCTCCAGACTAGGCTGGGCAGGGCTGTAGAAAGTGTTTTAGAAAAACTCAAAGGAAGCCACTGGATGCCCACTCTTCCTTCTGCATGTCATCTCATAAAAACCAACAGTTACTCTCTTAAGGGACTCTTAGAACAGGTGACCTCAGAAAACTCGAGGACATTACTCAAGGTCACACAGATGGACAGTGGCAGCCAGGATTCAGTCTAAGTCGGATTCCAAAGCCAGCAGCATACCTCCCTGCCTCTGTTAATACCTTCTGCTCCGGTTTGCCTCTTGGAAGGTGGGAAAGAAAGCCAGGGATGTGTAGCTACCTCAACTTGCAGTTACCTTGTGCAGTGCTGTATGACGCTTTGGTCGATTTCCCAGGTATCAACCTGGCTGCATGGTAAAGAAAGCCCAGCGAGGAAGGTACCATCCTCCTTTTGTGTCTAGAAGAAATAACCCTCTTTTGCACCAGAGAACTGTGCCCACTACCTCTGGGTTTTTCCTTCTCCCCTTTTCTTTTTTGCCTTTATCAAAAAGATATGACTGCTGAGATCATCCCAGAGAGATCTAGAATAAATACCATGAGAAAACGGTCCCTCTGGAAGGCGTCTTGTTCTCCCGCTGTTTGTAATTGTGAAAAGCTCAGCAACTGGGCAGCTGGATGGGGATAAATATAGCCCACAGCACTGACGCCCGCTGAATCCTGCTTTCTTAGAAGCACAATGGGAGTCCACGGAAGTCCGGGGAAGGAGCAGTAAAGCCCAGTCGATCAGTCAGCCTCCTTCCCTCCCTCCGCCCCTCTTTCTCTCTCTCCATCCTAGACCTAAGTGTGGGTGTGCTGGTAGAAGTAGCTCCAAGGTGCACTTAAAATAGCTGTGGGACCTACATACTGGCTGAGCTCAAAGATAGGGGAGATGCTGCCTATAAAGCCAGCCCCTGTCTGACCCTCAGGACAATTTTGACCATTCTGGTCCAGGGACTCCGGGAACACGTTCTTTTCTCTGCTGCGTGGGTACAAGCAAGTTTTATAGTGTGAGCTCTGGGTGTTTTGTGCGTCGCTGATGCCTGCGTGCTTAGATATCTTATTCTAACCAGACTCAGCTGTCTAAAGCCTCAGAGATTAAAAATAGCCTCCCAGTGCTAGCTGTGGAATCGAAGGAGAGATACTCAGTGAGCAGAGAGGTCAGCGTTGCTCATGGCACCTGACTCTCATACCTGTGGATTTCATTGCACCTATGTGTTTAATCTCTCAAGATCATTTTAGCCTTATGCAAAACTGTTGCCCCTTTGTTGGAGCTGTGCAGAATAAAACAGTCATCACAGATTTGTGGGCATCAGTTTCATTAGGAGTCTGAATGTTGGCAGGAGAGAGCCATTATTTTCCTTGGTGGTTCCCAGAGACAAATGGTACCTGTTATCTCCCCATGCAGATGTCAGTGGTATTGGCTATTGATGCTTGCATTTGTTTGTTTTCTCTCTCCCATTTGGGAGTAAATACTTCAAAGGAAAGAACCACACTATCTATGTTCATTGTAACTACCCACAAAACTTAATCATCTTACACATCTTAACGTGTTTTGTGACATTGAATGGACCAAGGCAATCTTTCATTAGTGTTCATGGCACTCCTCTAGAAAATGGCATAAATACTATGTTATTTGCCTTCCATTGTCCGAGGTTCTGTGTTCATGAGTTGTCTAGAGTAAATTAGTGTGCGTGCATGTGGGTGTGTCATTGGATGCAAGTTGCATTGATGCTATTTTTTTCTTTAATCTCTACGACTGCTTCCTTCAAATTGAACCTCAGAGTGTAATACTTGTAAAAACAAAGCAAGAGCAATTAAAGCAGAATATATTTAAAAGAAAAATTTAAACATGGATAAAATTGGAGGGGACCCTGAAGTTAATGTCCAAGAGCTCTGTCTGTCCATTGGTGAACAGGGTGCCCCAGGGCATGACCTGCCTTACGAAACTTCTTGCCTGCAATTCCCCGTCCTTGGAACTAGAGCCCTGTTAGCAGCAGAACACCAGCTGTTCTGGCCTTGGTAGTGACTCATGGAGGAGGGACACTGTCCAGGGAAATCAGGCCACCACATGGGAAGTCTTGGAGCCAAAGTGGAACATCTTGAGTTACAGCTGAGAGCCACTGCAGGTTATACAGAGTGGACTTCCTAAAGACATTCACTGAGTACAGTGCCTGGCCTATAGTGAGGACCCAATGATTGCTGGCCAAGAGGCAAAGAGGCCCCAACCCTTATCTGTTAGCTCAAATTCAGAAAGCCTAGGAAGATAACACAGTGAACTTGATCTGAGCGTCCACAGCAAATCCCTCCTTTCAACTGGGGATGCTCAGATGACCTTGACCACATTCTTCAGATTTTTTCCCCTTTGTCTCTGAATGAAGACTCCTCTTTACACAAATAAAATGCAGACATCCCAGCCTCCAGTTCAACTACTGACCTGTATAGAAGGAAGATGTTGCAAATGAAATTCATACGAAAAGGACTACTTGTGATACATTGGAGGCAAGAGGGTAGATTGAGTTTGAGGCTTTTCTGCCCAGAGCATGAAGGAAAGGAGAAAAGCACATTGAATAAATCATCTTCTCCTCTTTGGCCAAGATTCACACTCACCTGTTGTGGTTCATCTTCACAGTGTTACATACCAGCCCCATGACATTTGTCATTTTCCTTAGCCCTCACAACAACCCAGAAGCTGGTTGGTGTTACCCGTAGCCTACAGATGGGGAAACTGAGTCTTGGTGAACAGGATAGATGTCTCGTCTGGGGTCTTTGAGCTAGTAAGTAGCAGAGTGAGAATATCAACCCATATCTTCTGATTCCCTGCCTGGTAGGGTAGGAATAAAAGAGTGGAAACAACTGTTGTAGCTCTCCCAGAGAGACCACAGACATTAAAGGTCTGGATTGTCTTAAAGGTGGCGCCAATTCTTATCCATCACTTACTATTTTTTCCCATGTTTAATAAGAGAGTAAAATCAGGTCCAGTTTATTAATTTGTCTGACTCAGTAAACGCCATTTTTGGTACATCCCCTAATGAAGGGCTTCCTGGGTGGCTCAGCTGGTAAAGAATCCGCTTCCAATGCGGGAGACCTGGGTTTGATCCCTGGGTTGGGAAGATCCCCTGGAGAAGGGAACAGCTACCCAGTCCAGTATTCTGGCCTGGAGAATTCCATGGGCTGTATAGTCCATGGGGTCACAAAGAGTTGGACACAACTGAGCGACTTTCACTAATGAAGCCAATAGGGATCCCATAAATAAGTGTTTAGATTAAGAAAAAGTATTTGCCCGTGGATTTGATCCCTAATGTGGGGTAACTGAGATGCACCGTGTGTAAGACATGGTGGAGATGTCCACAGTCAAGGCTGATGGGGCTGGAGACCTGCAGTTAGACACATGTGGTGGGCTTACTCTGTTATAACCACTTTATCAACAGACCATACAGTTCACCTATTTAGAGTTCAGTGGCTTTTAGTGTATTCACAGAGTTGCATCACTTAGCATTGAAACAGAGCACTAGCTATGTATTGTCGGTGCCTGGAACCCACCAAGGACACTGAGGCTGTGCATTGACAGGCTTTCTCTCTACAAGCTTCCTTCATCTCTTTCATTTTAAGGAATTGAACAGCGCTGTGGGATAATTCCTTAAAGCAGGGCTTTATCGCCTTCTTTTTATAAGATATTTATTTATTTGTCTACATCGGCTCTTAGTTGTGGCACACAAGATCTTCGTAGCATCATGTGGAATCTTTCACTGTGGTGCATGGACTCTAATTGTGGTACAAAGGCTCAGTAGTTGCAGCGTGCAGGCTTAGTTGCTCCACAGCATGTGGGATCTTAATTTCCCAACCAGGGATCAAACCCATGTCCCCTGCATTGTAAGGTGAATGCTTATCCACTGGACCACCAGGGAAGTCCTCCTCCTTCTTGAGAAGCATTTAGACGTCCTTTCTTCAGTGGAAGATCCTCTCTCTCCTGTAAGAACCTGGACATCATTTGTTGGTCTTCCACTGTGATGTTTCCGGCAAATCCAACTTGTGCCGTACACTGGGCTGTTTTTGAGAGCCGGTTCATTCTTTCAGATACTAGTATTTTTAGCCATACAAACGCCTAGCACTAGTCTAGGCACTGGAAGTGTAGAAATGAAAGATTGTTCTGTTTCAGAAATTCAGTTTCCAGACCTCAGCTGTGCCCACAGAGTCAGGGAAATTGGGAAAGTTTCAGTATCAGACCATGGGAGGAAAGTTGGGACTGTCATTAGTGAGCGTGGTAGGCAAGCCAGCTGTTGGTAGTTGGGATCTGGGGTCTAGCGTTAACTTTGGAAACATGGCTCCAGAAGCAGATAGCAGTTAATGTGTATCCCTCACATTGTATATTATATCCTTGGAGCTTATTTTGTACCCAACAGTATACTGCTACCCTTATATTACCCTGACCCCCTAGAAGGTGTTTTTTTGTTTGTTTTTGATAAAGCACAGGTTTGGGCCTAGAATCTGGGTAAGGCTGAACTTATAGAGAAAGGGGTTAAGTAAGCCCAGCAGGAAAGGTTAGAGGGTCATAAGGGCAGACCACCAGGCATCCCACTATAGCTAAACCCAAGTAAAACAAATAGGGCTGATGTTACATGCAGGAGAAAATGGACATCCCAAGACTGCATGACCTGAGGGAAAGGATTTCAGTTCTGTGGGTTTCATAGACTAAAATACAAGATTGCTTGAATGCTTATGACACAAGATAGCTTTGGAGAAGGAAATGGCAACCCACTCCAGTATTCTTGTCTGAAGAATCCCAGGGACGGAGGAGCCTGGTGGGCTGCCATCTATGAGGTCACACAGAGTCAGACATGACTGAAGTGACTTAGCAGCACCAGCAGCAAGATAGCTTTGTGTGGCCTGTTTATTTGTTTATTTATAGTAGAAACAAAAGGATATTCCCCTAACTTTTCTTACCACACAAAAGAGTATCTTTACCCTTCAGACTATCTTCCTAACAAATACCTATCAACTATTATGTGTTAGGCACAGTCCTTTGTACTGTGATTCCAAAAGCAAATAAGATGGTTCTTGCCCTCAAAGACCTTGCCTCTGTGGAAGGCAGATAGCTAACCAGCAAATTAGAATATAGGGTGGTCAGGGATGCAGTTCTTGTCATTGATTCACAGAGAAGAAGCAAGTGCCTTAGGGAAGGAGAAAGTGTTTAAGGTGGGATCATGAAGGACTGGTTTCTCCAGTAGTCATGTTCAGATGTGAGAGTTGGACCATAAAGATGCTTGAGCGCTGAAGAATTGATGCTTTTGAACTGTGGTGCTGAAGAAGACTCTTGAGAGTCCCTTGGACTACAAGGAGATCAAACCAGTCCATCCTAAAGGAAATCAGTCCTCAATATTCACTGGAAGGACTGATGCTGAAGCTGAAGCTCCAGTACTTTGGCCACCTGATGTGAAGAACTGACTCACTGGAAAAGACCCTGATGCTGGGAAGGACTGAAGGCAGGAGAAGGGGGCAGCAGAGGATGAGATGGCAGAGGATGGCATCACCGACTCTACAGACTTGAATTTGAACAAACTCCGTGAGATAGTGAAGGACAGAGGAGGACTGCATGCTGCCGTCCATGGGGTCACAGAGTCAGGCACAACTTAGCAACTGAACAACAGCAACAAATGAAGGAACGTCAAGGTCAAGATGGGTCTAGGAAGACAAAAAGAAATGATGCATGCTAGTAAAATAAGACTGGGAAAGTAGGCCGAAAGGGCCTGGCATGCTTAGTGGAGGAATTAAATTTTACCCCCAAACCTGTGGGTGTCCTTGAAGGACTTTAGTAAAGGAAGTGACATGCTCCTTTTTCGTATTTAGAAAAAATACCTTGGGAATTATGTGAAGAATGATGTATGGTAAGACAGGAGTCAGAAACACCAGTTAGGAGGGAAAATGATGCTGGTAATTCATAAGTACTCACATTTTTCTCTTACTGCCTATTGTAGCTTCCCAAACTGTGGACTCAGCTACAGAGAAGAAAGACAGATGAAATAACTGGTTTGTGAGACACTCAGAGAAGTGTAGACTGAGGCCTTAGAAGTGGCGGGAGATAGGAAGGATTCTGAAATGAGGAAATACATTCTATTAGGGCATAATTGGTAGGGCTTCCCAGGTGGCTCAATGCGTAAAGAACCTGCCTGCAAGTCAGGAGATGCAGGAGACATGGGTTCAATCCCTTTGTTGGGAAGATCCCCTGGAGGAGGACATGGCAACCTACTCCAGTATTCTTGCCTGGAGAATCCCATGAACAGAGGAGCCTGGTGGGCTACAGTCCATAGCATCGCTAAGAGTTGGACACGACTGGAGTGACTGAGCAGGCACAGGGCATATAAGTAAGGAAGCTGTAAAAGTGTTTGAAATCTAAATCACTTTGTAGCCATGCTAATTATCAGGACCAAAATTTTCCCCAAGTGAAATTTTTCAAAGTGCTTTAAAGTTGGTCCCTGCCACTGCACCCCCCCACCCCCAGAAAGCCAGTCTGTCTTCACTGTGAGTTACAAATTAAAATTCACATGTTACATAGCCATGGGAGTGGTATTTACATTCTCACACATTTCAGATCTCTTGAATCCATTTTGCAAGTTATTTATTTTCCTTTGAGATGGGAGTTAATTCAGTCACACTTTCTTCTCCTGACAATAACTGCTTTTTCTTTTTCAATTTTTTTTTTTTTTTGCCCGAGGTAGCTTTCCCTCCAACCGTTTCTTGTTGTTCTTACCCAAGACCCAGTATCTGCCAAAACAAATGTATGTGAGTGATAAACGCTGAGAGGAATGTCTGTTGGACCACAGGAAATTTCCTGTTCAGGAAGAGATCTTGGGAACTTCCTGTGGAGGAGTGCATTGTGGGACTTTTGGCTGCAGGCCCTTGACCACAGCTGCAATTAACTAAAGGCAGGAGGGGGAAGGGAGAGGAAGAAGAGGAGACAGCTACCCACAGACATTTTTATCCATGTAGGTTGAGGAGAGAATGGGCTAATACAGCTTTAAAACTTGCCAAGAGAACTGCTTCATTGCCTCCCATCTTTTGCAGCATTCCAGACACTTCCTTAGGGTTTTCCCAAACAAGCAGTGTCCCATTGTCCGTGTGTGTCCTCCTGTCCCCCACCCCATGCCTGGTGAGCCTGCATGAAGTGCCTACCTCCTCTTGAACACCCCCAACGAGTTGGAATCCCCTCATCAGCCTCAGGGCTCCCTCACGGCTACTGGTACCCAAGCCTTGGAGCGGGTGATGCTTGTTTCCCAGATACAAAAGAGAGTAGACATTTGGGTGTTTGATTTATTTCTATTTGACTCAGAAAACATGAGCTGTTATGGATTATAATGAAAGACAAGAGTGATAAATGCAGCTGATAAGCGTGACCAAAACCAACAGGAGAACCCTGCATTTTGGTCGGGTCAATCAAGTATGAAGTTCTGAGGAATGCCTCATGGCTACACTTCTCAGCCCCTGAGTGGTCTGCCCAGTAGAGCTGGACATCACCCCCTGCCCCTGCCCCACCCGGCTGGGAAACTTCTGGGAAGCCTTTGGCTAGGAGGTCGGTGGCAGGCCTTGTCAAGGCCAGTAGGGCCATGACTAGCTTTCTAAGCCCCAACTTACGAAGGGAAAGTCACTTTATCTCTCTTCTGGGCAGTTTCTTTGTCTAACCTGGGGGATTAAAAAAAAAAATTCCCCTCTCAAAATCGGGGTGAGAGTTAAATCATGGACAGAAAAGTGCTGAACCCAAGGCAGAGGCTGAGAGAGTTAGATGGATCTTTCCCGCAAGTCTCTCATCGGTACAAATTGGAAGTCACTGAGGTGTGGTTCTGGCCTGAGTCAGAGGGAAGGCTTTGAGGCTTAGCTCCGGTGATTTGCATTGAAGGAAATTTGTCCTAGAGCTTCTGCTTTGCATCCAAGTACCTGTTATTTCTTTACAGCCTCCGCTCACCGCTGTGGGGAGTCCATCTCTGAACCTGCAGGGCTGTTTGGGTTTCAGAACCAGTCACAGCCTGGTGGCAGCTTCTGTCCTTGGGGAGTTTCAGCTGGGCTGGGGAAGGGGAGTGAGCAGCTAAGGACTGACGACTGGTCCACGCCATGTTCTGGGTCACGTAGCAGGACCTTGGCCTCTTGTGCATCATCTGCCTCACCATCCATCCCTCTCCCTCTCTCCTGATGGGCAGAGCCCCTGTCCTCTCCAGGGCTGGTCCCTGGAGAGGAATCACTGCTGTGTGCTACTCAGCACCGTGTCCACATCACCTGCTAGAAAGTGACTTCCTGAGGGACAGGGGCCACGTCTGCCTCATGGTTGGTGCTCAGTAAAGGCTTGTGAAGTGGAACCCACTTGATTTTAAGGGGAGGCTCCAGGGAGGCCTTCACGATGGGGCTGAAACAAAAGACTCGTGATAATATCGTACAGTCCGTACCAACACATACCAACCAGGCTGAACATCATTTGTTGTTATTAAAAATATGTGTCTGTGTGCTCTGGTGACGGACTGTATTCTTTTTTGTTATTTGACCTACGGGCTCCACTGTCACATGTTTAGTCTCTGTTTTCATGGCCTCCTTTCTTCAAAAGTTGCATTTTCTTTTTTTTTTTTTTTCTCTCTCTCTCATGGGCGGGGGGATTCCCCTCTTTGTAGTCTAGAAACTTGAAATGCAGGCCTGTTTTTGCAACAGGTCAGTAAACAAAAGACAGTGGTATTGACCCTTGAGAGAATGAACCTGCAGAATTATCTTGAAACGTGAGGTTCCAGTTTTTAAATTTTCTTCAAGGTTATGTGGCCAGAGGTCCACCAGAAAGAATTTTAAAAAGCCAGAGTATTGTGTGGCAAACATTGTCTGAGTGTGGGGTCTACCCCTTCAAGTAGTATAAGTATCAATATGTGCTCAGTCATGTCCAACTCTTTGTGACCCCCTGGACTGTAGCCCGCCAGGCTCCTCTGTCCATGGGATTCCCCAGGCAAGAGTACTGGAATGGGTTGCCATGCCCTCCTCCAGGGGATCTTCCCACCCCAAAGGAAGATCGAACCCATGTCTCTTACATCTCATGCATTGGCAGGCAGGTTTTTTATCACTGCGCCACCAGGGAAGCCCACAAGTATCAATATATCATGATTTTAAAAATAGAAGTTAAAAATCCAGATGAGACAAAGAATGAGCTGTGTTCACTAAAAAGTTGTCCTCATCATGGGGGACAAGTGATTTTGTTTTACATTATTCTGAGGAGACTCCCTGCATGAGAATGGCAAATATGTGAACAGAGAAACACGAATTCACTGGAAGAGAGCAACATAGACCTCTCAACTGACCTTTCTTTTTAAAACTCTGACCTTGGCCTTTAGAAGAAAAAAGGCAATTTTTTTTTTTTCCCAAAGTTATCTGACTTCGTTCAGGAGGCTGCTCTCTGACTATGGCCTAGAGCATTCAGGCCGGTTTCCTACATTTTGAAGACGTTCCTTACAGTTGGGAAAATAAAAGCTGTTTAAGAACTCTTGATGCCTCCCCCCAAACATCCAGGTGTGTAGACAAAGTGCTCCCTTACTGCAGCTGGTGCTCTGATTCATTCCAAGCGTCTTGACAGAGACTGGGAAACAGAACGGTCATCCCAGGGAGAGACCAAGCTATTCTTCAGGTAACACACTGTCATCCTGGCATTTGCTGTAGTGAAGATACTGTTATGATAAAGTGAAGAAGTGAAGTGAAAGTCACTCAGTCGTGTCCGACTCTTTACAACCACATGGACTATAGAATTCATGGAATTCTCCAGGCCAGAATACTGGAGTGCGTAGCTGTTCCCTTCTCCAGGGGATCTTATCAACCCAGGGATCGAACCCAGGTATCCCACGCTGCAGGCAGATTCTTTACCAGCTGAGCCACAAGGCTAGTCCTATTTTACATTTATATGATACTTTTGTTCTTGTTCTTGTTTAGTCGCCCAGTTTTGTTTGGCTGTTTTGTGACCCCATGGATTGGGATTTTCCAGGCAAGAATATTGGAGTGTGTTTCCATTTTCTTTCCCCAGGGTATCTTCCCAACCCAGGAATCAAACCCCTGCCTCCTGCCTGAGTCTCCTGCATTGCAGGCAGATTCTTTACCACTAAACCACCTATGGCTTCCCAGGTGGCGCTAGAGGTAAAGAACCTGCCTGCCACTGTAGGTAGACATAAGAGATGTGGGTTCAATCTCTGGTCAGGAGGATCCCTTGGAGGAGGGCACCGCAACCCACTCTAATATTCTTAGCTGGAGAATCCCATGGACAGAGGAGCCTGGTGGACAACAGTCCATAAGGTTGCAGAGAGTCAAACACAACTGAAGCAACTTAGCACGCAAGCATGAACTACCTATAGTTCACCAATGTTAATGTATGGATTTAACTATCTCATTTAATCATCACAATCCTCCCTTGTTGTACAGTTGGGGGAAACAGACTTGGAGGTTAAGGGTGGAGGTTGACCAGCAGACCTTTCACTCTCCTTACGTCTTTTCTCTCCAAGTTCAGTGTGGTCAGGCCAAGAGGTGAAAGTGAATATGCACCAGTTAGTAAGCAATGTTCTGACAAACTCCAGGCCAAAGGAAGTAAAAGGGCTTCTTTGTTCCCCTTCATTTCTTCCCATGCTGTCTGCCCCTGCCCCTCAGCTCCTGTTCACACCCACCCCTGTCTGCCCACTCTGCCTTGGCCGCGTCTGCAGGTTCTGCTGGGGGGCGGGTAGGGGTGCTGAGGACCTCTTTGTTTGTGCAGTAAGGGCTTCCTCACAGGAAATTTCCGGTGATGGAAACTCTGCGGAAACTTCCTGTTGGTGAGGACACTGCAGAAGTCTGATAACACAAACCACTTAAACCTCCAAACTTCAGCTGCCCAGGAGGCTGGGAAGGCCCATCCCTGCTTCCTCAGAGACTGAGAGGGCAAGAAAGTACAAGTGTACAGAAGCCTCAAGAGTCTCACTCGGGCAGCATTTTCTCGACGCAAAGACTTGTGATCAGCAAGTTGTCCTAGAAGATCAGACCTCACAGTTAAACGGACTGCTTAGATTTCTTAAAAAAAAAAAAAATATATATATATATATATACACACACACACACATATATATATATATACACACACACACATATATATATATATATTTATTTGGATGCACTGGGTCCTAGTTGCAGCATGTGGGATCTAATTTCCCGACCAGGGATGGAACCCTGGGCCCCCTGCATTCAGAGCACAGAGTCTTAGCCACCGGACCACCAGGAAAGTCCCCTGACTAGATTTCTAAAGAGACTGGTGTCTGCAGGGACCTTCTGTCTGGAAGCATTGAGGAGGCTCTGAAACATGTCTTGAGGTTCTTCCTAATCATATTAAATCTGGTTCTTTCTCATCATGTTAAAATACATCCCTATGACTCTTCAATGTTATGGGTTCGTGAGTACTACAGACACTTCAGCCATCACATATGGACAGGGAATTTTAATTAACCCTTGTCATTGGTAGACACAGTTGACTATGAATGGACATGGTTTTCTTAACACCAAGTGTAAATTGTCTTCTGTATGTACTGCAGGACGACCAGCCTTGAACACCAAGTTCTCCAGTAGGCTTTATGTTCATTTGACCTGCTCTGGACCTCTGGTGCTTTATTTTGTTGTTTGTTATCATTTGGGCAAAGTTAGTTATTCCTAACTCATGCCTTGGAGTGAAACTGAACTCTGAATATCTCCAGTGTTGAGAATTCTGTAGGTTTCTGTAGGTGAACCTCATAGCCCAGCTCATAGTTTAAAAGCTTGGTCTCCTAATTAGGCTGAATTTGCCCTGGTGACCTGTAGCCTCATTACCACTTGCCCTGCCCTTGTCATATAATAAAAACAATTTACCCCCCATCCTCTTTCTAGCTATTCCCATTTGCTGAGACAGTTACTGGAAGAATGTCTCTTAATCACTTGACTTGCCCCAAGCCAAGTTCGTTTCTCTACAAGTTTCTTAATAGGTGTTATTTCCTGATTAGGGGCTACGGTGGCCTTCCTTTCCAAAGTGTCCTAGATTCAGTGGAAGCTTCTGAGTCCCACCTCCCCAAACTTCTGCCACAAGCTGGGGGTCTTTCTTGCTTTCTTGATAGGAAATGATCATTCCAGCATCAGAATAAATCAATGAACTGGACTATTTATAGGTGGGGTTTTGTGGTTACATTCTTGCAAATTAGGGAAGCATGAAAAAAATTATAATTAACCAGGAAGAAATTTGTTGGCTGATAAGAAGTCTGCCTGTTAGATTCCTAGAAGACAGAGACCATTGTTTATCTTTGTATACATGCTATTTTTCCATTCTTGGCATATAGCCTCAGTACATGTTTGCTGAATAAATGAATCATAAAGGTAAAAAAGGAGCAAGGTTTTGGACTTAGTGTAAAATGCATAAAAATTGTGGATGTTTTCACCTTATTTGTAAGGATCAGCTGTCCTCATGAATTGAGTATTGATTTTCAAAGTGGTAAATTATCATTGATGAATGATACTGCATATACTTAAAGGCAAGGAAAAACATTTTTTAAAAAATGCCTCAGAATAAGTTTTAAATATGGAAATGCAAAATAACAAATTAGTCCGGGCCGCTTGGGGAAAAAAGAAGGCCTGTCTGCAATATAACTTACTGTTGGTTTTATGTTTGAGTTCATATTGTAGACTGGGATTAACTGGAACAGGTTATAAATAGAGCTGTCATTATAAACACTAATTAGCACAATTTGTCTACAGAAGAATAATTGCCATTTTCAAAGTACTCTTACCTTAAAATAGATCGCAGTGATGTCATAATAGCTATAGACTGGACTAAGATATTATTATTATGTCATGGGCTTCATCAAAATTGTATTAAAGTACCATAGGACTGTCTGCTAGGTAGCCTTATATTTTCTGAAAGTCCAGTTAGTGTGTTAGAGGGACCACAAGCTTGGGATTCTCAGAACTAATTTTAATTCTACTTTTGCTGTTCTATCATCCTTTGAACAGATAATTTACTGGGTGAGTGCCGTCTCCTGTGAGGTGCTAGATGTGTATCGGTAACCTAGACAAATATGGCCCCTTCCTTCATATTGCTCATAACAGTGTGTAGTGAGGGAGAGTCAGGCTTCCCCAAGAATGAACACCAGCCACATAGTCCATTTTCTGCAGAGTAATCTGCTGTAAAACAGAAACCAAGTAGTGTCATTTCACTGCTACAAAACCTCCACTGGCTTCCAGTTACATCTAGAAACACTCCGAGTGTGAACCACCTGGCCCTGTGTGATCTGGACCCGATAAACCCTGTGAGCCTCTCCAGGCTCCCCTCTCCTGTATCACCTTTTGTTCTGCTCAGTCCTCTCCAGCCCTACTAGTCTTGCTTTTCTTAGACCACTTGCTTGTGCTCCCACCTCAGGGCCTTTGCACTTGCCATCTGTCTGCCTATAAGGCTGTTCCTCCAGTTATTCCCATGGTGTAGTCTTTGCTCAAATATCAACTCCTAGAGGAGCTTCTCTGACAGCTTTATCCAAAATGGTATCTGCCTTCATGCCCTGCCTTCTTTACTCTATACTGTTTTCCTTTGTAGCACTTTTCACCACTTGATTTGTCTTTTTTTTTTTAATTGGGTGGTGACTTTTAGGTGGCTATTCAAAAAGCTGATTGGCAATTCATGGTGCACAGATTGGGCTTGGGATCAACTGGGGTCCAGTTGGATGGGAATCTGGCTGTCTCATGGGAGGCTCCAGAAGTTTTGGGGGCAAGTGAATTTGTCCCCAGTGAAGTCCTGTGGTTTCTGGCTTGTAAGGAGCCTGGCTGGGGAGGAGCTTAAGCTTTTATCAGTCATTATGTGGATTCTCACTAAAATCCCCTGTGTTCTTACCTGTCGTTTCTCCTGGACCTTCTCATCCTCTGACTCAACCTGGTTCCAGCCAGCAGTGTTCTGTCATCTCCCCAAAGGAGCAGCTTCTGGACTGGGGGTGGGGCAATGGAGTGCAGACACCCCCAGTGCCTCCCCTTGCCCTCCTGTCTTCAGAAGCACCTAGAACCTCTAGTGTCCGAGGTTTGGGGGGTTCTGGCAGGAAAACCAGCTTGTTTCTTGCTGTCATATCCCTCCGCAGGCAGGTAGGGTTCAACTGTCTCACTCCACTGAGTCAGATACCAATTATGCTCAGTCACTCAGTCGCATCTGACTCTTTGTGACCCCATGGACTGTAGCCCACCAGGCTCCTCTGTCCTTGGGATTTTCCAGGCAAGAATACTGGAGTGGGTTGCCATTTCCTACTCCAGGAGATACCAATTGTCCATCTGTTTTTCACTCTCTAAAATCTTGTGTACTCCTCTTAATTGACATCGCTGCATCTCCCATTCTGTCTCTTCATGGGTTTGTACCTTTTTTATTCCTCTGCTGTGGTTTAGTGAGACCTCGGCCAGGGGCAGGGAGAGACACAGGTATGACTGGGACAGAGTTACACTCCAGGGGAAGTGTATCCATGCGGCCCTCCTGGCGGCTTCGAAAACACAAAACATGCAAACTTGGCCTAGTCTCTTACATACATTGAAGAGATTTCAAAGCTTAGCAGGAGTTAATTGGGTCAAGAGAAGGCAAGATTATTTCTGGAAAGGAGAACAAGGTGTGTTTAAACTCTGAGCCCAGAAGAAGATATGGTCTTAAAGGAATAGAAAGCTCAGCCAACTGACATTTGGTGAATTTGCTGCAGGAAACCAGAGCAACATGTTATAGAACTGCAAGGGGCAAAGATGGTGAGGGAGAATGAGGCAAAGTCACATTAGGGATATTGGTCTTTGTCCTAAAAGCAATGAGCAGCCATGACTGTTTCTGGAGTAACCTTGGACCTCACAAAATCTCAGTTCTTCTTTTGTAAACAAGACACTCTACCTCATAGAGTTATGAGCATAAAATGATATTGTGTATTAATATTTACTGTTCTGCTAAGGGGCTGCAATGGTCTTTTGGGACAAGTCACTGTAGCCCCTCAGCAGAACAGTATAATCAAAATGTCAAATTGGGGAGCAGTCTTTGCAGTCAAGTAAGTGAGAGGTATGAAGAAATAATCGGAAGTCATGGTTCTGGGACCTAAAAGTCTAATGGAAGGAAGTTTTTGTTGTCCACACCTCAGATGAAAGTAGACTTGGAAGACGGTGGAAAGGTTAAAGGTTTGATAGTATTCCAGTATCCCAGTCATATTGCAGAACATGCTGCAGGAAGATTAAGCAGCTTACCAATTAAAGAGAAAGGTAAATACCATATGATATCACCTATAGGTGGTATCTAAAATAATATCACAAATGAACTTATCTGCAAAACAGAAACAGACTCAGAGACATAGAGAACAGACGTGTGGTTGCCAAGGGGAAGGGGTAGGAGAGGGGTGGATTGGGAGCTTTGGATTAATCAGTGTCATTTGATAATGAAGCAGCCATTCCAGGTTTCCATGTAAAAAAGTTTCATGACAAGGTGCTAAATACCGTAGACAATAGACAGTAAAATATTAAAGAGGAGAGCTCCGGGAGCTTTTAAGCTTTAGTATATTTTTATTTGAATTGTAATATATTTGCTCTTTTAAAGAATTGTTCATTGAGCTGCCCTATCAGTGCAGGGATAAATTGACAAGTTTTGGTTCTCTGAACTTCACGGTGCACATACATGGTGTTCATCCTGCCAGCACCAAAGCAGCTAATGAGCTCAGCTCTTTGAGCTCTTCATTTGAGCAGAGGAATCAGCCTTCACTCAAAACCTGACATTTCTTTTCTTCTTTTTTTTTTTTTAGATTTTTTTATTTTTTGATGTGGGCCATTTTTAAAACCTTTATTGAATTTGTTACAATATTGTTTCTGTTCTGTAGTTTTTTGGTTTCTGGCTGTGAGGCACATGGGATCTTAACTCCCTGACCAGGGATCGAACCCACAACCACCTGCATTGGAAGGTGAAGGCTTAACCACCAGACCACCAGGGAAGTCCCAAGACCTGACATTTCTGAATATGCTAAATATTCTTAGAAGACAGCAGTGACTTTTATAGTCCCTTGGTAGTGTCCCTTCCCAGTCAAGTCAACACACGGAATTGTCACACGGGTGAATGGTCTTAGTCGCTTAGAATTCTTTCTGGGTTTTAAAGATGCAGGCAGAGTCTGAGGCCCACCAATGGCAAATTTCCAGGTAAGCTTAGGCTATAAACTTGTCTTTAAATAGTCTGGTTCTCTTGCAACTGCTGTAACTGTGTGGCTTTTTACAGCTCAGTACGAATTACTTGCAGTTGTAAATTGTAGTAGAAACAGGCATCTACTTAATTTTGATCTTAAAGAATTTCAAAGAAAATAAATGCACGCTGGAGAGTAGGTGGATTTTGAGATCGCATTCCGAGTATCACTTTTTATGGAGCGCCTGCGGAAATGGGTAGTAGCAGGGAGAATTGGTAGAGTGAAGAAAAATCTAGATTCATAGGGGTTTTCGGTGAACACGTGCGAGGCCAGGCTTCTGTGGCCAGGCTTCCGCTTAGGAAGCGGTGGCTCGGGCAAGGATCTCTGGGTGTGCAGGGCTCATTAGTCACGAGCAGGTGGGGCCCCGAGCTATCAGGGTGACAGCTGTGCGTGAAACCTCAGAAATGGAAGTTTTTTTTTTCATTTCTGAGCCTGTTGAAAGGTGGATGAGAGAGAAAAAAAGTAGTCACATAATAAAATCGTATGTAAAGACTAACCAAATAACCCACTTCGGGTTTTAGTCACTGCCAGGCAGGAACACATATTTAAAGAGGGGGAGGCTTTACCTCCATGTATCTATGTAAACTAACCACCTTTCCAGGGAACCACGATGCACCTGGCCAGGGGTGTTTTTGTTACTAGGGTAACGGCTGTTTGATTGGACTCACAGATTTTATTTTCTTTTTGGAACAGAAGAATGGCAGGTATATCCAATCACCGTTACTCTTGCCCCCAAGAAATTTTGCAAAAGTAGGAGTTACTTCTGAACCAGAGGTACCTTAGCACATTCTGAAGTATTGGATTAGCCAAAAAATTCATTCAAGGGACTTCTCTGGTGGTCCAGTGGATCAGACTCCATGTTCCCAATGCAAGGGGCCTGGGTTCAATCCCTGGTCAGGGAACTAGATCCCACATGTCGCAACAAAGACCTGGCACAGCCAAATAAATATTTTCTTTTTCTTTTTTAAAAGTTTGAGTTTTTCTGTAACATCTTATGAACTTTTTGGTCAACCCAATAATAGGAGCATGTATTTTTTTCTCTTTCCAAGCCTGTAGCGGCCTTTCCTGATGATCATCAACAATACACCCACCCATAAATCAAGGAAAGGATTATGAAAGGGGAACATGAAATTCACTTGAAAAAGAACAGCTCTAAGCCTTTTCTAGAATTTTCAGACTAAACCCATTTTTTTTTTTTGGTCATCAAAGTTCATTGTTTTCAAACATTTGTTAGCAAGAGTGGCATATGTAGTTCAGTCCAAAAATCTCAACTATGGGATTGGGCCCCACAAACCACTGTTACTATGTAAGCAACTCTCACTTTAACATGAATTTTATATTTTTCACCACAGTTGTGGTCACACCACCTCCATCCACCCACCCCCACCCGCCACCCCCCGTTTCCCCCATGGGATGCAATAAGAAGGAAAAAGTACCTGTCATGGTACCTAGAGAAATACATTGAAGGGGATAACAGCAGGCAACAAAGTACTAAGAGGAAAACGGTAGCTGAGAGTAGATGTGATGTTGTAATTTATAATAAGCAATAAGTATTTGGTCCCTATTTCTGGCACAGGGTTCCTAAAACCCTTGGAATTTCCTAAGTACTGAGCATGGCACAGGTGTCTTTTGTTATGTTAATGAGGCGGCTTTTGGAGACACTTAAAAGATTCAGGTTGACTGCCAGGGGAACCAGTCCAGTGACTATAGAGGGTATTTTCTATAGAGGGGCTGAAGGTTGAATCAGTAATCCATGACCAATGATTTAATCAATCATGCCTATTTAAGGAAGTCTCCATAAAAATCCAAGAGGACTGGGTTCAGAGAGGGTTCTGGGACGGTGACCACGTGGAGGTGCTGGGAGGGGGCATGGAGCTCCTGCCCTTTCCCCTGACTTTGCTCTCTTCACCTCTTCCATCTGGCTTTTCCTGAGTTACATCCTTTTATACTAAACCAGTGATCTAGTGTGTAAAATTTTTGTTGAGTTCTGTGAGCCACTATGGCATGTTAATCAAACCCTAGGAAGGAGAAGGTGGCAGGACTTTATGATTTATACTTTATTGGTTAGAAGCACAGCTGACAATCTGGACTTGTGACCGGCGGCTTAAGTTGTGGGGGAGGCACAGTCCTGTAAGACTGAGCCCTCAACCTGTGAAACCTGATGTTCTCTCTGGGTAGATAGTATCAGACTTGTTGAATCCTAGGACACCATGCTGGTGTCCCAAGCATTGTTTGATTTTATGTGGGAAGTGGCCCTGCCCTCCCTGTAAAGAACCCCATACATTAGAATTGGATCAGGGAACCCAAGAGGGTACCTAGGAAATATAAAGGAGCTCTTGGAAGAGGAAGGATGGGTAGAGGAATGCGACTTTAGGGAATCATGGATACCTGGGTGACCTATTTGTAATGACAGAAGTGGGAGGAATGGGGGCTGGAGGTAAAGAGATGATGGGGTATGTAATGTTCAGCAAGGAGGAAGGAAAGAATAAAGAGGAGGAAAAAAGCATTGTGAAATGGGAAGGAAAAACACAAAATGAATATGAGAAAGAACGCAGAGAGACATGAAAGACAAGGAGAAAAGATGTAAGAGGGGAGGAATGAAAATAAACAAGTAAAATGGGAGAAGTGTATACTCAACTATTGATTTTCTATTCTAAGAAGAGGAAAATGATACAGATAATCCAAAATAATGGGTCCTTTCCAAGCCATCAATATGTTTTGACCTAGTGTGCATCTTTATAATTTCATTGTTTTGTTTTTAATTTTTTTTTAATAAAACAGAGAAGCCACAGATGCATACATAGCTGATTGAGTAGCCCCAGCTCCTTATCTTCAATTCAGTTCCTTCCTGCATCCTCCTTTGGGTTGGGAGGGATCAATATCTACAGATGGCCGTTATTCTATAAAGAAGCCAGATTCCCACCCACCCACCCTCCATAAAGCCCTAATCTTGGTGGCTGCTTGGGATGGGGTGGGGGTGGTTAGAGCAGTTGACTTCAAGATGTCTATGAGCTGACCCTGAGCCTGGCTGTGAACCCCAACCCCCTTTTCTCCTGAGTCCTTCAGGACTGTGATGTTCCAAAGTGAGACTTCACAGAAGGGTTGAGAGGGCCACTAGAGCACCATGTTTCAAATAGAAAACCCCTGAATGGAAACCCAGGAGGAAAAACACTTCTTTATTCCAGAAAGAGCCCAGAAGACTCATCATTTAAGTGCATCTGTGAAGACCTAGAAGGAGCTGAGCATAGGTGTGTGGGGGGTGGTGAGGGAGTGCAGACATGAATATCTATCTCTGTCAGAGGCCCTGCAGCTCAGAACCAAGTACCTGTGTGCCGTGATCCATGGTTTCTTTAAAAATTTAAGTGTTAGTATAAGACTTAGCCACTCTTGACCAGAAATACCTGTTGTGTCTTGAGGTTCTAGTTGGCAAGAGCCAATCTAAAACATGATGACTATCACCATTAGCAAAATCCATGTGTCAGATTTTACTCTTTCTGATTAGGATTAACCTCCAAATTAATCCTGGATTGGGTCCATCTTTAATAATAACCTATACCTTCTGGAAGACTCAGACTTACTGTTTTCTTTTCCAATGCTTTTATAACTTTAAGAGTGGGATTCCTAGGCTTAGATGGACATTCCCGGTCATCTGGTCTACCCCTGCCGGTTTTTTTTTTTTTTCCTCACCTGTAGCTTCACTGCCTAGAGACTCAGAGGGTGGGATGTCCCACAGGCAGCCTTGTCATTTTGAAACACCACCATCTGTTAGAAAGTTCTTTAAACTCTTTGTCATGTGACATTTGTTAACACAAAATTTCATGTATTACATGAGTAGTACAGCAAATAATTGGTCTGCATGTGTTGTTTTTTTTCTTCGCCAACTCTGATCATCGCCCAGATATTGTTTTTAACAGGATCTCAACCTCAACTGATCTTTTTCTGCTTTTACTTCACTCTCTGGTGGTATCTAGATTATGAGATTCATTTAGAATCTAACTAAAGAATGAGAAATCCTCTGTTACCATAAATATAACACTTGGCAGTCAATAGAAGAAGGAAAAATGGTTTAGCAAAGACTTATGACAATTCCAAGAAGCAGTGTCTTTTGGAATATTCCATGGTGACCCTGCCCCTGGAGTTATCAGCTTATCTGTCTGGTTTTGGAGTTTCCAGAAAAGACTTGCTGCCTTCAGAATACTTTCTGGCCCTCACTTTAGTGCCTAAATTTCTACACTCAGTATTTTACCGCTTGAACATGAATTTTTGTTTTAAAAAGCCCATAGACTGGGGAGATGGCTCATTAAGCGCTGGGGGTCATTTCACAAGAACATTAATTATTTTTAGGTCTCTTCCTGGAAGCATGTTTTAATGGATAGGAAATGTGTAGATCATTAGACACACATTTTGGGAAGGGAGGAAAGAAGAAAAGAAAGACAACATTTCTGAGGGCCTGTTGGGGACCAAGCACTTTCACACGTGTAATTTTCCCAACAGTCCCTGTGAGTTGAATTCTACTTCTTGTTATTGTTGTTCAATTACTAAGTTGTGTCCAATTCTTTTGCCACCCCGTGGGCTGTAGCCCACCAGGCTCCTCTGTTCAAGGGATTTCCCACACAAGAATACTGGAGTCGGTTGCCATTCCCTTCTCCAGGGGATCTTCTGACTCCAGGATCGAACCTGGGTATCCTGCATTGCAGGCAGATTCTTTACCATCTGAGCCACCATGGAAGCCCCCTATCTCCCTGAATTTGCTGAAGTTCATGTCCATTGAGTCGGTGATGCTACCTAACCATCTCATCTTCTGCTGCCCTTTTCTCCTTTTGCCTTCAATCTCTCCCAGCATCAGGGTCTTTTCCAATGAGCTGGCTCTTTGCATCGGCAGCAAGACAAAGTGTCCTGCTCAGGTCATGGGCTAGTCAGGGACAGGGCTGGGACTTAAACCAGAGCTGCCTGATCTAAAGCCTGTGCTGCTTCTTATTCCGTGATATTGATACCTTGTGCTGTCATCAGAAGGAAAAGGGCAGAGATCTGGGGAGGTGAGATGGAGTTTGCCTCCTTCCAAATTTTGCATAAGGCTGACCTTGTCTAACAGCATCCCTGTGAAATCAGATGCACATGGCAGTAAAAATGTCCACATGCCTTGGCTTTACCTGAAATTTATGTACCACTGTAAAGTGTTTTATTTGGAGTGAGGTATTTGTTCATCAAGAACCTTTCTCCACATGATCAGGATGCTTTTTATCACTTCCTTGTTCATTCTCATAGCTGGTCCCCCCATTGGAGAAATGGATAGTATTCATACTCCTCGTGTAAACTGGCACAGATCTTGCCTGATTACTGGCAGGCTGGTGATGATCCCCTCCGAGATCCCCTCAGCCTCTAATTTCTTGCAGTATTTTGGCTGTGTGCTGTCAGACCTGATCACAGTAAGCAGACTGCCAGTTTTCTACACTGATCCCCTGAGGAAGGACATGGAAATGATTCTTAGGTACCTCCCTCATCAGTCACAGCCAGCAATGCAGCCAACCTCTTTTAACTCCCCTCCTCTTTCCACACTCAATCAAGGACATTCAGTGTTTGTCTGGGGTTCTTTCTGGACCCTCGCTCAGGCACTTTTGGGGAGAGCTTTATGGTGAGGATACGGTCTCTGGTGAATTTCCCTGTTTCCCTGACACAGGCCACCATCAGATTTTGGGAGGCAGGTCTCTTCCACCCACCTCAGCATCCTTTCATGGCAGCTAGAAAACCACGGTTTCTCTTTTAAGTACACATCCCTAGGACTATAACAAAAGGCATCTGTGAGCCCAAGAATAGCAGGGGAGGGTACCACGAGAAGGGCTGAAGATTTAAAGGGTTTCATTTCTTCCTTGCTGCAGACCGTATCGTGTCTGAACGCAGTTTGGAATCTGCTTCTCCAGCACGAGGGGAGATAGAAATGAGTCCTAAAGCTGCCCAGGGACCCCAGCTGGTCTTTATCCTCAGAGCTTAGCGATTTCCTGCCACGCGATTGAGCGGCAGAGCTCCCTGACGTTCACGAGGCCCCAGGAAGCCCCATGTGAATCTCCCCTGTTTGCTGAGCGGCTCCCCAGCCAGGCCAGGTCTGTCCAGCCAGAGCCCACAGCCACAGCTAAGCTGCCCTCCTGGGAGGGTGGGATGCATTGTTTTAGAAGAGACACAGGAAATCAGAAATCTCTATCCTCCCCCAATTGGGGAGAATTGAATTTTACGGAGAAAGTGGCCAGTATTGAAAAAAGAAAGCCTCCTTTCTTCCCTGCTTCTCTCGGCAGCCCACCCCCAGGTCACCCCACCCCACAATCCTGCATTTGCAGGAACCTCCCCTGCCTAGGGATGCTGCGCATTGTGACCGTGGATTTGGCTGTGCTGCCAGGCTCTTTTTCAGTAGCAGAGTTAATGTGGCCATGACTCAGAATGATGGGACCCCAGATGCTAAGGAAGGGAACTGACTTCTTTTCGGCTCACAGTGGACTCGTAGCCAACAGAAGAGGTTTCATGTTCTAATGAAATGGCGCAGAAACTCTGTCCTTGGTGGCTAAGTGGTGTGTGGTATGGCTCTGATTCTCTCTCTCTCTCTCTCTCTCTCTCTTCTCCCTCCCTCCTTTCACCACCTCCTCCCTCTCTTTCTTCAAGTCAGAGCTGAGAACTCTAACTCCAGCCCAAATTCCTGTAAGCAAAGGGTCCTTCTGAACATGACCTTAAAAGAGTTCTTCTTTTAAGAATCCAAGTTGCATGTTGTTCCTTGGATGTAGGAAAGGCTGGAGAAATCTTCCACTCCATTTAAGGAGAGGCTGGATGCTTGGTGGATAGGACCTCAGGCGCAGGATGAACAATTTACAATTATATAGCACCTTTCTTCCAGGGAGTACCGAGCACTTCCTTGTAAACCCTGCCCTATTCTCACAGAGCATGAGTTATTTCCTAGAAGTGATTTAGTCCTTTTTGGAAAAAGCATTGATTTCTTTCAACCATCATGAACCCAGTTACAGTAAAACCTCTGTTGTCTGATCTTCTGTGACTTTGTAAAGCTGTTATTAACTGGCACATTATGTATTTCACCAGTACAATGACAACTGATGTTTTTAGTAGTGACCTCGAACTTCTAATTTCCTGCATTATCCACTCAGGAATCAAAGAAAAATGAAATTATATTCACTAGAGTTTGTTATATTGTATCTATTTTGTTTCTTTTTTTTTTTTAAGGAAATTCAGGTCTATCATGACTTCCCAGAGTAGTACCAATTTTATTTTTTTTTAATAATTTTTAATAAAATACAGTTGCTTTACAGTGTTGTTAGTTCCTACTGTACAACAAAGTCAATCAGCTATACATACACATATATCCCCTCTTATTTGGATTTCCTTCCCTTTTAGATCAAGCAGAGCCCTGTGCTATACTGTGGTTCTCATGGGTTCTCTACTTTATACATAGTATCAGTAGCGTGTATATGTCAATCCCGATCTCCCAATTCATCCCACGCCCCTTGGTGTCCATATGTTTGTTATCTATGTCTGTGTCTCTATTTCTGTTTTACAAAAAAGATCATCTATATCATTTCTCTAGATTCCACTCCAGTTTTAAATATTTTATCCTTTCCTGGCTTTGTAAACCAAACCTTATTTAAAAAAGAGAGAGAGAGAGAGATTCCAGTATGTTGGAGCCAAACTACAGATGATGATCACTCAGATCTGACCAGGAGACAAAATTTCTTTCTTAGAGCAGGTATATCTCCCCACCGTGTGGACAGGTCATCGTAAACACTGCCCACAGTTCCTCTCTGAGATCTTAGCCCATCTCTGCTCGGTGTTCTGAGTTATGCCAGGGTTTGACACTCAGGCTGACAGTAGTTTAGCATCCACATCACAATAGCTCAGATCCATGGCCTTCCTTCTCCAGCTTTACACCTCTCTCTCAGGCTTCATTGTGAGATGTGGTCTGTATCCTTTCCCTTGAAGGAAACCTTATATGGAAAGACGAATGCAAAAAACAATGTGGAGACCTTAGGAAATTAGATTTCTACCAGCGTCTTGGAAGGGGGTTAATAATGACAAAAGACACCAGAGGAGAAAGAGATGTGAGCACACTGCCTCTGCCTTGCCTCCAGCATGATGCCAGCTGCCACCAGGGTAGTCCTGGTACGGGGCAGGGGACCGTGGTGCTGTTTCTGCAGGCTCAGCTCAGGAAAACGAGAGCTGGCGCCCAGCCAGAGCAAAAGGACAAGGAAACAGAGGCCCTAAAGCAAAAGAAAAGGACATGCCCAGCTCTCCTGAGGGCCAGCAGTTCACGCACTTGGCTGGAGAAGTCACAGCATACCGTGAATAGGGTATGTGCTTTTCACTGCATGCGTGCTAAGTCACTTCAGTCATGTCCGACTCTTTGGACCTAAGCCAGCCAGGCTCCTCTATCCATGGGATTCTCCAGGCAAGAATACTGGGTTGGGTTGCCATGTCCTCCTCCAGGGGGTCTTCCCAACCCAGGGATCAAACCCATGTCTCTTTATGTCTCCTGCATTGGCAGGCAGACAGTTCTTGAATGCTGCCTATTGTAACGTTGAAGAACCTTCTTGTCCATTGTCTCGTGTGATCTCACAACAGCCCTGGGAGGCAGGCTTGATAGAAGGAGTCACTCCTATGTTACAGAGAAGGAAACAGCCTCAAAGACAGTGATGCCTTAGCTCAGCCCTTATCAAACAAGGCAGGTGACAACCAGGACCAAAACACAAGGCTTTCGATTCTATATCCACAATCTCCTGATCGAATAGGGTCACCCTTTCAGGTGACTGGTCCCCCAGGGCCTGGTTATAAACAGGTGGATATGTGTGGAGAGTACCTTTGAGGACACTGATGCAGGGGACCACCTCTGATTTCAGAGTTCAGAGCATTAGACAAATCCTCGACTGAGAGCCAGAGACCTTACTTCTAATCCTGGCCCTGCTTCGAACTAGTTGGGCAGCTTAGAGCAAGCAGCCAGTTACCTCCCTCCCTCCTGGGTGCTCAGCTGGAAGTAACAACAGTAATGTCTGTACCACTGACCCCTCTGGCTGTTGTGAAAGCTGCAACTTTTGAAAGCCCTTTGTTCCCAGATATAAACTCACGTCTCCATTTCCCATGATTCGGTTCAGAGGAAAAGGGCATCCAGGTATAGGGTGTGGTGACTTAGATTTGAGAATCTTTTTGAACAGGATATAACAGTTTCATTTGACTGGGAGCAAGTAAAGAACCCGCCTGCCAATGCAGGAGGCACAAGAGATAGGGGTTCCAGAAGGTCCGCTGGAGGAGGGCATGGCTACCCACTCCAGTATTCTTGCCTGGAGGATCCCATGGACACGCGAGCCTGGAGGGCTACAGTCCGTGGGGTCGCGAAGAGTCGTACACGTCTGAAGTGACTTAGCACAAGCATGGAGAACTGTATGCTGGGTGTGGTAGAAATGCCTGGAACCCTCAGTCATTGTGGGATTCGAAACTCAAAAATGATGCAAAAGGCAGTTCCGTCCCAGTTTTTGTTTGTCCTGTTCAGCACCTCTGAGGATGACATGGCACGTGTCTAATCCTTCCAGGGTGGTAATTCATGAAAGACCTCACCAAGAAGGTGAGCCTTGAGAGATCTTAGTACATTTTGAAGCATGCCTAGTTCACTGGGCCGACAACAGAAGCAGCCCGTCCCGCCAGAGCGGGTGCTTGTGCGCAAAGACCAGAGAATGCAGCGCCTCTGGGAACTGCAAGCCTGTCCACGCGGCTGGGGCTGGGTCAGCCAGAGGGCGACATGGTGAGTTAGGCAGGCACTGAGGCGGGCCTGGGAAGCTTCTGAAAACGTTTAAGCAAAGCAGGAACACAGCTCCATGTCTGACAGAGACACTGCCTGAGACTCGCTGCTCAGCTAAGTTTTATTGGATGGAGGGCAGATCTCAAGGTGTGTGGAGACCAAAGGGGTGGGGAGTCTGAGGTCCTGCCTGGCCCCTCCCTCCAGGAGCCCACCCTCAGCCATCCTTGTCCATTGAGGTCAAAGGATGGTGGGTGGTGGGGAGCCTGGAGCTCACCAAGAAAGGGTAGGAAGAAGCCGACCGAAGGGTCCACACCGCAGTTGATAACTTGCTAGCTTTAAGTCACTCCGATTCAACCATCTCCTGCTTTTCCTTGATGTTTCTCAGAAGCAAATGGAAACTCCAGTCAGACACCAACTTCCTTCCATCCTTCCACTGGACTCACAGCCTACCGAGAGCTCAGGTGTTCAAAGTCCCAAGCCACAGAGAGCGTGTGCCATTAGGGGAGAGGGCAAGGGGTATTCTCTCCAGGCTGTAGAACCGCCTGGTGATGTGCTGTGAAATGGGGGGTGTGGGAACGTGAACTCTGGAGTCAGGCAGTCTGGGCTGTGAGTCCTGGTCTCAGCACTCAATGGACACAGGATCTCTGTAAGTCATTGAACCCCTCTGCCTGTGTTAGCATTTTCTCATCGGAAAAATAAATGAGAACAGCAGCATTCACCTCCGAGTGCTGCAGGAAGGATCCAACAGATAGAGTCTCCAAAGCACCAGGTATACAGTAAAATCTCAGTTTATGTTTTGCCTTTTCACATTGGAAGTTTTCAGTAATTAATCTCTTAGAAACAAACAGAAGAGAGTCTGCATGTGTGTGGTGCTGGTACTTCTGCTGCATTGCTTTACGGAAGCTGAAGAAGTAGGAGTTCGTGATGAACTACTTCAGAAAGGAAAATGTTTCTTAAGATGCCAAGCAAGGAAAACTTAGGAAGAAGAGCCAATGAATAAATCAATTGATTAGGGTCCAAAATGCCCTATAGACTGACCTAATATTATGGTCCCAAGATCTCATCTGCAGCGCATTGCCTACCCAACCTATAGTAAGCTTTTCTAGCCAGAGAGACAGACCTCGTAGGGTATATTCAATTTAATGCATAAATCATTATTACTGGTCAAAAAGCCTTCTTGTTCTTTCCGTGGTCGCAAAAAGCACACCTCAAGCCTGGCCCCATGCCAAGTCAAGTGTGTGAACACAACCAGGGTGGGTTCCATGGAGGGGGTGGAGGGACCACCTCCAACACGAGTAGGCTTGCGTTTAGAGCTTATTGCGTAGTGGGGAAGAAGGCACAGATGTGGATAACTCTTAATTTATCACAGCTTCTATGAGTCCTGTATACATCTTCAGAGCATTCTGGAAGCAGAAAGGCGGGAGAGACATTTTTGGAAGAAGGTTTCAGGGAAAGAGTGATTTTAGTGCCCGGCCTTAAAAGAGGGGTGAGTTCCAGCAGGCAGTGCTGGAGGGAGACTGGGGTCCAGTCAGAAGCAAAGGTCATGATGAGCAGAGGGGGAGTGGCTGGACCAGGGCAGGCAGGAGGGAAAGTCAGGTGAAAGGTCTTGAATAGGGTCTGCATTAGTGTTCAACGCCCCTGTCAAGAGAGTGGTCTTATTCTGCTATGTATTCAGTGCAGAGCCTTGAAGGGGTTTCATCAGAGGAGCAATGGGGACGGTACTTGAGGAGGTTTCTCTGGGAACACGATAGTCTCACTGTGTACTTGTTGTGTTTTGGTTTTATACCAGTTGCAGTCTGGAGCTCCATGTCTGTGAGCCTACAGTCTGCGTTTCCAGAAGAGACCGGGTTTTTGTGTTTCCTCCACTATCCCCAGTCAGTGCCCTCCTCTCTGATATGCAGTTGATATGCAGTCAGGCCTACAATTCCCCTCCCTCATCCCCTCCCCGTCTCTTTTCTCTTCCCCTCTTCCTCCTCCCCTCTCCCTCCTCCCTCTCCCCCTGTTCCCCCTCCTCCCCTCTCCTTGTCCTCCCCCCTCCCCTCTTCCCCTCCTCTCCTCCCCTCCTCCTCTTCCCCTCTTCCTCCTCCCCGCTCCCTCCTCCCTCTACCCCACTCCCCCTCCTCCCCTCTCTCCTTGTCTTCCCCCTCCCTCCTCCCCGCAGCTTGTCTGCACTCAGGCCCAGCTCACTGCTCCCTCCAGTCACCGTGCAGCAGGTCTCCGCTGGCTGCACACAGCACCCTTTTCCCCTGAGCCCAGCTCCTGTACCCCAGCCTCCCCAGCTGGTTATCCTCTCCCTTCTCTGCTCTCAGCCCTCTTTCTCATTTTCATCTCATTCCCTTCCATCTTGAAAGAAACCTGCCTGGACTCAGCATTGCTCTTCAGTACCACCCCGGCTCTTTTTCTCTCCTCCCAGCCAAGTTTTTTAAAAGAATTCTTCACACATGCTTCCCATTTCCTCACCTCCTGTGGATGCCTCCACCCTCCGTGAGCTGTTTTCCATCCCCGCAACAACTCTGCTCTGGTTAGAATCCCCAGATGCTAAATTCACAGGACGGGCCTTGGCCCTTCTTATCTTGCCTCTTAGTGAGTCTCACTGCCTCCTGAGATTCCCTCTGTCTTGGTCTGCAGGGTACCACCCTCCCCTGGTTTGTCTCCTGCTGTCCCTTCCATTCCTTCAAGAATACACTTTTTTTTTTTTAATTGGGCTACGTCAGGTCTTAGTCACAACATGTGGAATCTTCATTGCATCACACGGGATTTTTCACTGTGGCTCGAGGACCCTCTAGTTGCACCACGGCTCTAGTTCTAGCACAGCATGTGGGCTCCTAGTTCCCCGACCAGGGATTGAACCCACATCCCCTGCATGGCAAGGCAGATTCTTAACCACTGGATGGCCAGCAAAGTCCCGGGTATACGTTTTTTAAACCGTTTGCTCCTTAAGTGTTTTGTTTAAAACTCATCTCCTCCAGTAGCTTCAAGTATCACCAGTGTGATGGTGACTCCCAATTATCTTTTGTATCTCACCGAGATTTTTCTCTTAAGTACCAGATGTATATCACCTGGCTTCCTAGGTGGCTCAGTGCTAGAGAATCCACCTACCAATGCAGGAGACATAAGAAACGTGGGTTTGATCCCTGGGTCGGGAAGACCCCCTGGAATAGAAAATGGCAACCCATTCCAGTATTCTTGCCTGGGAAATTCCATGAACAAAGGAGCCTGGCGGGCTGTGGTCCATGGGGTCACAAAGATTCGGACACCATTGACCACACACACACAACGAGAGCATGTACACAGCTGTGTGGTTCTCGGCCTCCCCACCTCCACCTTGCTAGCCTACAGTCACCTCCCATGAAACAAAATGATGTATACTTTCTCCCCATCAGTCCTCTGAGGACTGGGGTGGCTGGGCCCCGCTGTTTGGTGGCAGGAATCAGAAGCCTGGATTTTGTCATTGCTGGCTTCCTCCACATTGAGTTCCTCTTCAAGTTCTGACAGTTCTGCCTCCATGACGTCTTAAGCCTGTTCTTTCTCCATTCCTTCTGCTTTGGTTCAGGCTAATGATATCTGTCATCTCCACGTCTCCAGCAGCCCTCAGACTGATCTGGTACCAGTCTGGCCCTGTTCTAATTCATCCTCCACTTGCAGCTGGAGTGACCATTGGAAAACAAGATCTGATTGTGTTACTCCCTTGTTTAAAATCCTTCAATGACTCCAAGTAGCCTTAGGATAAAGTCTAAACTCCTTAGTACAACAGACAGGCCCTTTCTAATAATGGCTAACATTTATCAAGTGCCTCGTCATTGCCAGGCTCTGTTCTGAGACCATGACACTCTCAGCATCCTGAGTGCTCACAACGCCCCAGTGTGTCTTCTGTCACTGTCCCAGTTTTACAGTTGTGGAAACTGTGCGGTCTTACCTATGATCACAAAGTTAGTAAGGTGCGGAGCCAAGACTTAAATCCACACAGTGATACACCGTCTTTTCTTCACAGGGCATAGCTTCTCATTCATTCAAAAATACTTATTCAGTGACTACAATGTGCCAGAAACTGCTTGATGCATCACAGATATAGTCAGAATCAGAACAGTTCTTTCACTGCCGACTTAGATTTTTATTTGTTTCTTTATTTTTGGTTATGCTGGGTCTTCGTTAACTGTTCAGGCTTTCTCTAGTTGCGGTAAACGGGGGCTCCTCTTTGTTGCAGTCCATGGGCTTCTTGTTGCAGTGGTTTCTCTTGTTGCAAAGCATGGACTCCAGGGCATGTGAACTTCAGTAGTTGCGGCTCGCGGACTCTAGAGCACAGGCTCAGTAGTTGTGGCGCACTGGCATAGCTGCCCCATGGCGCCGGGGATCTTCCCAGACCGGGGATGGAACCTGTGTCTCCTGCATTGGCAGGCAGATTCTTTACCACTGAGCCGTCGGGGAACCCTCCTCTCTGCTATCCTAGATTTGTGTAACTAATTATGAAAGTGAAAGTGAAGTCCCTCAGTTGTGTCTGACTCTTTGAGACCCCATGAACTGTAGCCTACCAGGATCCTCCATCCATGGGATTTTCCAGGCAGGAGTACTGGAGTGGGTTGCCATTTCCTTCTCCAGGGGATCTTCCCGACCCAGGGATCGAACCCAGGTCTCCCACATTGTAGGCAGATGCTTTACCATCTGAGCCACCAGGAAAGTCAAAAGATGTTTAGTCAGGAGTCTGCCTTGGACTTGTAATAGGCATTTTGCAAGCATATTCAGAGGCTGGATGTCAGGATGAAGTAACTTTAATGATAGTAATATTTGCTTCATTGAGATAGTTTGCAGAGTATATAATTATATTTAAAGGATTTTAAGATGTGCATAGTCTTCAATCCATTGAACACCAAAAAGATAAATAATAAAGCAGAAGATAAAAATTGTTCACATCCAAAAAAAAAAAAAAAGGAGAAGGAAATGGCAACCCACTCCAGTATTCTTGCCTGGAAAAGTCCATGGACAGAGGAGTCTGGCGGGCTGAAGTCCATGGGATTACATGACTGAGCATGTGTGCACAAGGGTGGAGGGAAATGGGTTGGTAGCAATAAAGTGGTAGAACTAAAAAAAAAAAAAAAAATTGTTCACATCCTAATGAATAAAATGAATAGTAAACAAGATAAATAGTAAAATATATGGATTTGATTGTGATAAATGCTAAGGAAAAAAATAAAGCAGGAAGAAGAATAAGGAGGCATCAGAGGACAGAGATTTGTAGCTTTATATGGAATGTCTGGGAAGGACTTGGAGAAAGTGAGGATGTCTGAGATCAGAATACTCCAACTAAAGCACAGCGTGTACAAAGGCCCTGAGGTAGAAATGTGCCTGGTGTGTGAGGGGAGACAAAGGGGTCAAGTGGCTCGAGCAGCATGAGGGAAGGGACAGGTAGGAGGAAGCAGGCTTGGACAGAGGTTAGATCATGTGGGGCCCAAAGGTCATTGTAAGGACTTTGACCTGGACCGAGTGAGAGGGAGGCCCCTGGGGGATTTCCAGCAGAGGAGTGACATGTTTTACTTGGATCCTTCTGGCCGATATATTGAGACTAGACTGCAGGGGAACAAGGGTGGAAGCTGGGGGACCAGTTGAGGACCAGCAGCAATAATGCCAGGTGAGAGGTGATGGCAGAGCAGAGGTGACAGGAGTGGTCAGATTCTGGATGCATTTTGAAGGCACAGCCAACAGCACTTGCTGCTGATTGAATGACTGCAAGGTGTGGGGCGCTGGCAGTGGGAAGAGTGGACTTGGCATTCTCTGAAGTGGGAGAGACTGGAGACAGCAGGTCTGGACAGGGGACAGCAGGAGGGCACTTTGGGATGCCCTAAGCCTAACATGCCTGTTAGGCATCAACACGGAATTGCTCTGTCAGTCTCTCTTCTCATTTATTTATTTTTTTAAATGTATTGCTTTTAAAATTTTACTTATTATTACTATCCTTATTAATATGGCCATGCTGTGCAGCTTGTGGGATCTTAGTTCCTCAACCAGGGATTGAACCCACACCCCCTGCTTTGGGAACTCAGCCTTAACCACTGGACCACCAGGGAAATCCCTGTTTTTTTAAATATCTTTTTTATTAGTTTATTTGACTGCGCCAGGTCTTCTATTGTCTTTGTAGCATGTGGGATATAGTTCCCTGACCAGGGATTGAACCCTGGGGCCCCTGCATTGAGATTATGGAGTCTTAGCCACTGGATCACTAGGGAACCCCTTCCCTCTCCTCATTTAACACACATTCCATGTACATCTCGTGTTTTGTCCCACTGAACTACTCAATGGTTCCTAAATTGGCCTTGCTCTTTCATGTGTCCAGATTCTTGTATCCACCTTTTCCTCTGCCAGGAAAGCAGTCACCCCTTCCTTCGGTTCACAAAACATTCCCCCATCCTGCACTAATGCATGGACTTGTCATTGTCTCTCTACATCCCTTTATTCCTACCAGCATCCATGTGGCATTCACCTGGGTGTACCCTGCCCCAACACAGGATGCGGTGCATTTGGGGAGGGAGGGGCACCTGGTTCGGTTAGATGTCTGGGTGAGTGGGAGAATAGGTAGACAGATGGATAGAAGAGCCCTCAGCATGGTTAGACCAACCGTGTTTTGATGGTAATGATGGGAATTCCCCTGGAGCAGTGCCAGGTGACACGATCGCCCCAGACTGAAATGAAAGAAACAGCAGGTGTCAGGAAGTTTCTGTGTTCATCCTGCTGTCTGTGCTAGAACACTCCAGCGTGGGTCTGTCTTTCCCACACTCTCCCCATCCTCCTGCCCCCGTCCTGGCCCCTGATTTTATTGATCACAAGCCTCAGTGAACATACACCCTGTCGTTTACACATCCACGTCTGCGGGGTAGATTTCTTTATGAAATCCTAAGAGTGTTTAACCTAACGACAGGATGTGAGCCTGCTTCCCCAAGCCCCCTCTGCTCTGCTAAAAAATAATAGGTCCTCATTCTTTAGGAAGCTGCCTCGGCCAGCCATTACTAATTTGGGCATCACTAATTCGGGTGCCCATTCAGGCAAATGAGCAATGGCTGCAAAGTGCTTTTGTCCGTAACTTGCAAGTGGAGGGGAGAGCAGGGGGGAGGAGGGGGCGTTGAAGGGAAGGGAAGGAGGTTAGATCGTTTTGAGCTTCATTTCATTTCCAAAAAGGACAGTCATCGCTTCCTGGAAGCGGCACTTGGCAACAGGCATGGAGAATGGGAAAGATTTATTTCCCTTTGCTGGAGCTCAATAACTCAGCTCAAGGATCGCAAATCGATACATTGCTTGCAAAGTTTCCAGGGACTGCATTAAAAAAGCCATTTTTTTAAAAAAAGGAAAGATCATTCTATGGCGGCAGCCTCTGATGAGGCCAGCCAGTCAGGGTTGGGTCAGGTCTTCCAAAGACACCAGACCCTAATGAGAAAGGAGGCTTTTGAAAAAGGAAAGCGAAGTTTAGAGTTGACAGCAACGGGCCACACTTGCAAGGGCTCTGACAGCCACACCTGGCTGCTTCGTGGGGCTCCTTCTCAGACAAGCAGCTGAGTCACTTCTCCCCGGACTTCTCTGAGAAATATGTGACTAATACATAGCTAGCTCCATCTTTCTTGGAGCTGGAATTGGTCACTGAGCAGAGGAAAGACTCACTCGGAGAGATCATCACCATGATCTAGGACTTCTGACATGTCTGGCTTATAGGCGGAGTCACTCACAACTTGGTGAATTTTTAAAAATTCTGCAGTTTTTTGACATCTGGCAGTCTTGACTTTCTCGTGAGAGGACGTGTGGAAAGACAGTGAAGAGGTCAGCTGTCTGTATTGTGGTCATCGAGGCTATTGTTTTCATCCCCATTAGAAAGTCCTTCCCTTCGGAAGTGTTATCTTCACTGGAATAGTTCCGTAGTCTTCTCGATAGGAGAAGCTGGGTGTCCCCTGCCATGAGATCCAGTGCCCACTGAAGCTCAGAGACATTTGATATTGTGTCTTCCATTCCTGGAGAAGGCAGCAGCTACCCACTCCAGTATTCTGACCTGAAGAATTCCATGGACTGTATAGTCCATGGGGTTGCAAAGAGTCAGATATGACTGAGCAACTTTCACTTTCACAGCCTGCAAGGGAGGTCTAAAGCAGCAGTTCCCAACTCTTTTGGCACCTGGGACCAGTTTCATGGAAGACAATTTTTCCATGGATCTTGGTGGGAGGATGGAAGTGATGGGGAGCAGCTGTAAATACAGATGAAGCTCCACTCACTCACCAGCTGTTCACCTCTTGCTGTGCGGCCCAGTTCCTAACAGGCCACAGACCGATGCTGGTCCATGGCCCGGGGGTTCGGGATCCCTGGTCTAAAGTATCTAGAGCCTTCCAGCCACTGTGAACTCTGGAACTAACCAATCAGGTCCTCCTCTAGGATGACCATGTAGTGAGAAGCTGCCTGAAGTGAAATCAAACTGAACAGGATAGGGACGACAGAGACTTAGAGGAGAAAAAAAATCCCATAAGGAAACAGAACCTGGAAATTTCAGCAGTTATATATTTGAACACAACATGAACGTAGTGGCAGAGAAGTGAAAATGAAAGTGTTAGTCACTCAGTCGTATCCGACTCTTTGAAACCCCATGGACTGTATAGCCTGCCAGGCTCCTTTGTCCATGGAATTCTCCAGGTGAGAATACTAGAGTGGGTTACCCTTCCCTTCTCCAGGAGCTTTGTAAAGTTAGAACGACACTGTGTTCTAAAAGTTCAGGAAAATGAATTTCACATAGAAACAAGCAGTTGCAAAGCAGTGAGGTCAAATCCCGTACAAAGTTTTTATATAAAAAGAAAATAAGGAGCAGGCTACATTTCTAAAGAAAGCATGCCAAAAAGACATGGCTTTGGAACAATTCAGAACTGTGACCCAGGTCCAAATGAGCTGAAAGGCATTAAGAAATGATATAAAACATGAGGGAGGGAGGAACCAACATAAATCAGAATTATGAAAACTTAGAAATTAGATGACAGAGATCAGGAGAGAATTTTAAATGAAAAAAAATGACAAGTAAACTAGTAAGAGTACAAGATGAATATATACAAAAGGTAATTTTTAAGAGAAAAACTGGAACATTTTTAAAGTAAAAAAAGGGATTTCCCTGGCAGTCCAGAGGTTAAGACTTTGCCTTCCAAAGCAGGGGCACGGGTTCAATCCCTGGTCAGGGTGCTAAAATCCCACATGCCTTGAGGCCAAAAAACCAAAAAGTAAAGTGGAAGCAATATTGTAACAAATTCAATAAAGATTTTTAAAATGGACCACATTCCCAAAAAAAAATCTTTAAAAAAAAAGGTAAATTTCAAGAGAAAGTGACATATGTTGAAGGGGGACAAAGGCATTTCAATACATGGATAATAGGAACCTGTGAGGAAGGAAAGCAGTGGTCTTGGGTCTACACCACCCCCATCTCTGCCCCTGCACTCACGTAGCTGTCTCTTCTTCCTTGTCTCTCCTCATGTTCCCTCATGAGGACCCTTGTCCTTGGATTTAGTGTGTTAGTCACTCAGTCATGGTCAACTCTTTGTGACCCTCCATGGACTGTACTCCACCAGGCTCCTCTGTCCATGGAATTCTCCAGGCAAGAATACTGGAGTAGGTGGCTTTCCCCTTCTCCAGGGGATCTTCCCAGCCCAGGAATCAAACCCAGGTCTCCTGCATTGCAGGTGGAATTTTTCCCAGCTGAGCCACAAGGGAAGCCCAAGAATACTGGAGTGGGTAGCCTATCCCTTCTCCAGTGGATCTTCCCAACCCAGGAATCAAACCGGGGTCTCCTGCATTGCAGGTGGATTCTTTACCAGCTGAGCTGTCAGGGAAGCTCCCAAAGAGTCAGAAGCCAGAACCAAAGCAGCGTGCACGTCTTCCTCGCAGATCCTCTCGCATCTTACTACCTGCGGGCTGCAGCAGCCCCCACCAGCCCTAAAACTCAGGGTTGCTCACACTTCCCCTCTGACTCTTTTATCCAACTACCTCACAAAGCTAAGGTGTGAATGATTATATTGATTTGATGTGTTCCTTTTGCTTCCCTGATCGCTCAGTTTGTTAGGAATCCGCCTGCAATGCAGGAGACCCCCGTTCGATTCCTGGGTCAAGAAGATCCACTGGAGAAGGGATAGGCTATCCACGCCAGTATTCTTTGGCTTCCATTGTGGCTCAGCTGGTAAAGAATCCACCTGCAATGTGGGAGACCTGAGTTCAATCCCTGGGTTGGGGAAGATCCCCTGGAGAAGGGAAAGGCTACCCACCCCAGTATTCTGGCCTGGAAAATGCCATGGACTGTATAGTCATGGGGTCGCAAAGAGTCGGACACAACTAAGCCACTTTCACCTTTCACTCTTTGCCTGCGACCCCATCCACAGAAGACTCTGTGCTTTCATCCAAAGGGGTGAATAATAAACAACTTAAGCTGGGATGACAGAACCAAAGAGAAAGATATTTTGTGGCCAGGGAGAGTCCCTCGGTGCCCCATTGTGCCGTGAGCTGGCCAGAGAGGGTCCACGTTGGCTCCCAGGCCTGCCCAGCCACCCCACCTCCAAGCATCTCAAGTCTTAGCCCAGCCCCGGGCCAGGTATATAGCAGAAGGCATGTGTCGTTGTCTCCGGCTGCGTGTCTGCAGCTCTGTTGAAGGAGGTTAGGACTTTGTTTGGTTTTTAAATTTTTCTGACTCTGTCTTAAGCCTGGAAATCAGAGGATTAATAACCTTCACAGCTCTGACACTAGGGCATACAGCTGGTAAGAAAAAAAGACTACAACTTTTTTTTTTTTCCTGGGAAAATTTTTTCATTGAAATATAAAATTGCTTTACAAGATTGTATTCATTTCTGCCATGCAACAACATGAATCGCTATAAGTATATGTAGATCCCCTCCCTTCTGGGCCTCCCTCCCACCCCTCATCCCACCCCTCTGGGTCATCACGAGCACCAAGCTGAGTTCCCTGTGCTACACAGCAGCCCCCTAGCTATCCATTTGACACATGCTGGAGTATATGTGTCAGTGCTCCTCCAAGTTTGTGTACTACAACATCTTAAGTGATTACATCTGTGAAAATAGATTCATATTTCCCCACACATCCTCGAGGAAATGAAGGACCAATGGGATGAGGAGTGGCGTGAAATCTCGACACACACGAACGTGCACACTCACACACACAATTATCTTTAAACAGAGGTTGCTTCTCCGGGTTTGATGGGGTTTTTGTTTTGGGAGGCCTCCACAAAAACCCTTAAAGTGACTTCATCCTGCCTGTGTTCAGTCCGCCTGCCCCTCGTCTCGCTGAGTCAGCATCTGCTTGGGCAGCCTCGGAAAACATTGGAATGCCTCCCCAGGGAAGAGAGTCAGGGAAGAGGAGAAGGAAGACAGGGTCGGGGGAGTGTGAAATTCTCCATCAAAGAAGACATTTTCCAGTGAAGCATGGTTTTGCCAAGTGTGTTAGGTTTCTTGAACCCCTGGTGCCATCTGCCTTTTGGACCCTGGATGTGTTTGCTGGGTAAAGGCTTCCTAGAGTCTTCCCCTCCACCCCTAGTCTTCGCTCTATCCTCAGAGGATGCAGTGACCATATTGACTGAGAAAGGCATCCTGAAAGAGGCAGCCTCCTTTTTAATTTTTTTAGCTTTTTCTTTTGTATTGGGGTATAGCTGATTAACAATGTTGTGATAGTTTCAGGTGAACTGTGAAGGGATTCAGCCACACATATCCATGTATCCATTCTCTCCCATATATACATGGATATATATATGTATGGCTGAATCTCCCCTCTCCTCCGGGCAAGGCAGCCTGCTTTAAAATCCAGGAGAGAAGGGACCAGTCATAGCTGAACCACACACGGGAGAGACCCCGGCTGCCAGTGACAGGGCTCATCAGCCCGTGCAGAGGGAGATTGAGTTCTGGTCTGGTTACACTTTGCAAAGGAATGTTCTGCAGACCAGCAGGCACACAAGATGATCCTGCATGGTTTAAGAGAAGAAAGCGAAACAGTTAAAGATGTGGTACAATGAAATATTACTCAGCCATGAAAATGAACTAAGTTGGATCATTTGTAGAGACGTGGATGGACTTAGAGACTGTCACACAGAGTGAAGTAAGTCAGAAAGAGAAACACTAATACCGTATATTATTGCATACAGGTGGAATCTAGAAAAATGGTACAGAGAGCCTGTTTGAGGGCAGTAATAGAGACACGGCCACCTCATGCGAAGAGTTGACTCATTGGAAAAGACCCTGATGCTGGGAGGGATTGGGGGCAGGAGGAGAAGGGGACGACAGAGGATGAGATGGCTGGATGGCATCACCAACTCAATGGACATGAGTTTGAGTAAACTCCGGGAGTTGGTGATGGACACGGAGGCCTGGCGTGCTGCGATTCATGGGGTCGCAAAGAGTCAGACACGACTGAGCTGAACTGAACTGAATAGAGACACAGACATAGAGAACAGACGTGGACATGGAGAGGTGGGGAGGAGAGATGGAATAAATTGGGAAGGTAGCAGTGGCATATATATATGACCGTGTGTAAAATAGATAGTTGGTGGGAACCTGCCGTATAACACGGGGAGCTCAGCTTGGTGCTCTGTGATGACCTAGAGGGGTGTGATGGCATGATGGCGGGGGAGGGGGGAGATCCAAGATGGAGGGATATATATGTACGTACATAGAGTTAATTTGCTTCATTGTACAGCAGAAACGAACACAATGCTGTAAAGCAACTATACCCCAGTAAATTTCTTTAAAAGTGAGGGCACAGAAAGGATATTCATTCTTCTTTATCCAGACACGCAGAGAGGATCATCTGTGTCCCGTGGCTCTTGCAAATCCAACGAGATCTTTAGGTCCTCTGCGCCCCATCCATTTCCACAGAGGAGTGAAAAACCTTGCACCAGCTTTCCCAACCCATTTTGATTTGCTTGCTAAATCTATTTGAGGAACGTTTCAACTCTTCATGTCTATTTCCCTACATATTTATTTCTTCTTAAAATTGGGCTTTGTGTGTGTGTGCATAAATATCAGTAGAGTTGAAAATAAAAATGTGTCTCTCCACCCAGCAATATGAGAAATTCTGCCCTTCATCGCCTCCTTCCTTTAGAAACTCATCTTTCAGTGGTCTCTTTCTATACCAGCCCAGTTGCTTCAGCATTCATAGAGTAAGATAATTTGCAGTGTTTAACCTTCAACACTATGAATAAAAACTTGCAATATGTTAGCAATGAGTTCTAAAATACCTGAAGACGGGTCATCCCATATTTAAGGTCAGATATGTGCATTTGACAAGGAAATGACGTCCAAGTTGGCTTTCATCATTTCGTTGCCTGCCCCCACCCGCCCTCCCATCCTTTGCAGGGTGAGAGGAGGGCAGCCTGCCAGTCTCTCTCTTCTCTTCTCCTCCCCCAAAATGTCAGGAGAAATGTGTGTTTCCCTCCTCAAACCTTACTTGGTTTTAGCATTATAACCCTAGTACATATCATCAGATCTCTTTGCATGTACAAGGCTAAAAAGTTCTCAACTGATTGTCCAAGTGTCCATAGGAAAACTGGAGCTAGTCCACAAACTTTGAAATTGCAGGGGAATATTGGTATGCATGGGTCTATGCATTTTCAAAGATCAGTTGTTGTCATTCAGCCACTCAGTCATGTCTGACTCTTTGCGACCCTATAGACTGTAGCCCACCAGGCTCCTCTGTCCATGGAATTCTCCAGGCAAGAATATTCCAGGCAAGAATACTGGAGTGGGTTGCCATTTCCTTCTCCAGAGGATCTTCCCAACCCAAGGATCAAACATACGTCTTCTGCATTGACAGGCAGATTCTTTACCGCTGAGCCACTGGGGAAGCCCAAAAGGGGTCAGTAGCTCTCACTGAATTCTCAAAGGGGTCCATTATCTCCCGAATTTAAGGATCACTCTAGTCGGAAAAGGAAATGGCAACCCACTCCAGTGTTCTTGCCTGGAGAATCCCAGGGATAGGGTCGCACAGAGTCGAACATGACTGAAGTGACTTAGCAGCTAGTCTCTCCTCTTCTTCCTCACAACACCATCCCCATTATCTCTCTTTTCAATGTAACTTTAGTTAAAATGTTGATATTTTGTTCGTTACGAATTTTTTTTGCATTTATTGGGCAGGTCAAAAAATTCCTTCGGGTTTTCCCATACATTGTACAGAAAAACCCAAAAGAACTTTTTGGCCAGCACAGTAGTTTGATTTTAAAATAATGCATTAAAACTATCATTATTGTTTGTGATTCCTGAGCTTTCTGGCACTGCCTTCAATTCTGCACCCGAAGTGAGCGCCTCACTGCCCTCACCCTAATCACAGACCTGAGTGGACTCCTAGCCTGGCCTTTTTGCCTCCAGCCTCTCACATGCTCCCTGCCTGTCTCTACATCTCCTCCTGAGCTGTCTTCCTGGCCTGCACACAGATGATGCCCACCTCTCCTTAAAACCCCATGCTGGGCTCGTAGCTCCCACCAAACCCTTCACACGGCTCACAAGAACCCTTGCTTCAGCTTCTGAGGCTCCAGTGAGCTTTAGAAAAAACCTTTCAGTCTCCTGAACAGATGACAAAGTGCAACAGATTTGCTTTGGGGTCTCTGCCCTACCCAGCTCCCCAGAATGCATTGAGCACTTTCCATGGACCAGGTATAGAGCTGAGTCCTTTTTAAAAAATATTTATCTGTTTTATTTTTTGCTATGCTGGGTCTTCGTTGCAGCACGCAGAGTTTCTCTAGTTGCAGTGAGCAGAGGCTTCTCTCCAGCTATAGTGCTTGGGCTTCTCATTGTGCTGGCTTCTCTTGTTGCAGAGCATGGTCTCCAGGTCTGGCGGGCTCTGTGGTTGTGGCTTACAGGCTACAATGTGTGGAATCTTCCCAGGCCAGGGATCGAACCCATGTCCCCTGCATTTCAGGTGGATTCTTCACCAGTGGACCCCCAGGGGAAGTCCAGTGCAGAGCCTTTGCGTTATCTTACTTGATATTTAATTTTGCCCAAAGAGGTAAATGCTGTTCTTGGCCTCATTTTACTGCTGAGGAAATTGAGATCCAGAGATGTAACTTATCCAAGGCTATTGAGCAGGTGGCAGAAACAGTCTTTGAACCATCTGACTCCAAAACCCAAGTTTTTATCTAAAATATTCCATGCCTGTCACCACATTGGGCTTGCTGCCCAAAGACAGAAATGTGGGGGAATCGTCGAACTCATGTCTGTAAGAATGAATAGCGGGCCCTGGGCCAGTTTTGCTGTCAACAGGTTTGCTGATAAAAAACCCCTTTGTGGCTAAAACTGAATGAAAGCCAGAAAAAAATCCACAAAATGAAGTTTATTAGGAAAATTTTTTCCAGGGACTAGAGTGGGACTTTGGATCAAAACATGAACATGTAGTATTCTTGCACCTGGGGGGTTTGGCTGAAAAGACACTATTATAATCTTCCAACCTCCACTTGGAAACTGAGTCCTGAGATATAGGGTGACCCTGAGGACAAAAATAGGAAATGTTTGAGAACGTCCCATCTCCTAGTGATTGAGTCTCTGTGCCGAGAGCAGTGATGAACAGATAGCTGTTCATCCAAGGTTAGGGGCAGACCCAGAGGAATGAGAACACTGAAGTTTATCAGAGTCCATCCAGGACTAGGGTAGGGTCCAGAACTCAGCCTGCAGGGAGGAGAAAGGCATCAGAAAAGACCCCTGGGAAATGCCCTGGGAAGCAGCAGCTTAACAGGATCTAATGATAGTTGTTTTATTTTGGAGGGTTTATTTATCCTGAGGGAAACCCTGCCCCCCGTACCCCCTTTGCAGAGGTCAGAAAGGGCTCAGAGTTATGGATCTGCACCTAAGCCAGACCTGCCAGGAGCTGAGTTTATGGTTAATTATTCGTAATCCCCTTGCAATTTTGCAGTGCATTTTAGCGTGCATTAGAATGCAAGGGGCTTTTGTATCCTTTATTTCCTTTGATGGAGAGGAAGTTCACCAGGCAGATATAGAAGACCGGGAACAATTCTGGTTCTGGGGCCCATTGTGACCTGGGGAAGTAACTCAGCCTCTCTGAGCTTCTGTGTCTTCTGCAGATGTAGTTGTGCCAACCTGAGCTCTTTCACAGAATAGTTGCCAGGATGGCGTAGGTGTGGAAGTGTTACCCACCCAGGTTCTTGGCCTCCTTAATCAATAGAAATTGATCAGGGGCCAGATAAGAAATTCAGGCAAGCCTTTATCGGGGTCCCTGCTGCAGCAGAGGGGAGCTAGAACAAATATGTTTCCTTTGCTTGCTCGCCAAGGAAGAGCAAGCTGGTTCCTTATATGGGGTGAGGGTGAGGGTGTGTCCAGGGGTCGGGCCAGAGGGGTGGCTTAGGTGGTCTGCCCATCCCTATGGTGGTCTTGAATGCAGGGGTTATATGCAGTATCCTGTTTTTGCTCCCAAAACCCTGTTTTTGCTCCAGCTCTTCATAAATGGCTGAAGTTGGGTTTTTGGTCTTTTGTATCTTGTTGTCCTTAATTTGCCCCAACCACTCATGCACACCATTGTTTTTAATCCCTTATTCCTTGTATTCCGTTGCTCATGGAGATTTGTCCGGGTACAAGCACTGCAGCAATGAGCCCCAGATCCCAACCTGTCTCAGAAGCGTCTGTTAGTGGCAGTGAGCTGCACTGGTCAGAAGTGTCTTACCTGGTGAGAAGGGTGGTGGGAGAGGGTGGCAGTGACAGGCTGCAGCCTGTCCCATGGGTAGGTTACTAGTATTGGGGTTCTTGGTCATACAGTCTGGCATTACTGGGGGACCACTGTGTGCCAAGCATGACGTGAATGTCACTGAGCAGTTGCCTTCAGCTACACGATTAGTGATGTGATTTCCCAGAAGGTAGAAGCAGCAGTGAGGGGCGCTGGTAGTTTGGACTCAAGTCTGACAAATGAGGAATTGGTTGGCCAAGTAGAAATGATGGGAAATTTCGGTGAGAATGAAAACATCATCTTGGAATTGGGGAAGGGAATTGAAAGGCATGAGCAGATGTGTTTTCTTGACTAGAAAAAGACAAATGATTTCAGTTGAGGGGAAAAAGTACCTAAGGATCCATGATCTGAAAGGAGTCAAAACCAAATCTAAAGAATCAGGGTGCTCTTGAAAATGAAATTCTGGCGTACCAGCTGCTTGGGGCATGAGAAGGAAGAAGACAATGAAAGAATCTGATGAAGCTGTTGAGGGGACATTTCTCTGATGAGCTCCAGTTTTAAATAGATCTTTTTAAATATAAAAGTAATAGAATTGGGAAATAAAGAATGAAAAGCAGACAGTAAACATCACCTGTCATTTGGATGAGTGACGGCTGCTGTTAATATTTTTATGTTGCATTATAATATTTTTCCATAAGTTGTTTGAAATTATATATGTCCACATGTTATTTGGTGATTTTTCCATATGAATAGATACTTTTTATAAATATCATGTTATTGGCTGCATCATTTCCTACCAGAGATGTTGTTTATAAATTCCTTAACTATTTCCTTATGGATGTTCCCAGTTTTTTAAACTATTAAAAATAATACTGCAGTGAACATCTTTGTGCATGAACAGTTTCTCTTTGTCTGAAATTATTTTCTTAAGGTAAATTCCCCAAAGTTAACATTTATAGGGTCCTTGAACTATCACCATATTATTTACCAGAAAGATCATGCCAATTTATCTTCCCACTACTTTCTGTGTACCAGTCTAATGAGCTCAGAGTTTTTAAGAGGATGAAAGAACAACTTACTGAAAAAAAAAATTTTTTTTAAATACAAAAAATGAAATTTTGCCATCTGCAACAATATGGATATACCCAGCAGGTATTTTGCTAAATGAAATAAATCAGAAAGAGAAAGACAAATACTGTATAATATCACTTATATGTAGAATCTAAAAAGTACAACCTACTAGTGAATGTAACAAAAAAGCAATAGGCTCACAGGTGTAGAGAAGAAATTAGTGGTCACCAGTGGAGAGGATGGGGAGGGAGGAGAAAGATAGGAGGAAGGAAACAAGAAGTACAAACTACTAAGTGTAAAATAAGCTATAAGGATATATTATACAACACAGAGAATATGGCCAACATTTTATAACTAAATGTGGAGTATAATCTTTAAAGATTGTGAATTACTGTACACATATAATATCCTACATCAACTATACGTCAACAAAAAAATTTTGAATATATAATGGAGAGATTTTTATTTTTTTAAACTTTATTTTGTATTTGAGTATGGCTGATTAACAATGTTGTGATGATAGTTTCAAGTGAACGGGTGAAGGGACTCAGCCATACGTACACATGTATCCATTCTCCCCCAAACTCCCCTCCTATCCAGCCTGCCACATGTGTGGCAGAGTCCCATGTGCCATACAGTAGGTCCTTGGTTGGTTATCCATTTTAAATACAGCAGTGTGTACATGTCCATCCCAAACACCTATTCCTTCTCCCGCCCCCTCCGGCAACCATAAGTGTTCTCCCGGTCTGTGAGTCTCTTTCTGTTTTGTAAGTTCATTTGTATCCTTTCTTTTCAGATTCCACATATAAGGGATGTCATACAATATTTCTCATAAAGGAGAGATTTTTTTTAGATCTAGACTGTTAAAGCTAAGTGAGCTAAAAACAATGGGCGATACATAAGAAAATCGTGTGTTTGGAGGGGCAGTAAGAGAACAAGCATGGTCTCAGCACATAGATTGAGTTGGTGGCAAAGAGAAAACAAAACTGGACAACTTCTCTCTTTCCTCCCCCTCTTCTATCGAGGAGGGTGATTGTCAGACTGAAACAGGTAGTACAAACTGCCATAAGGGAATTGAAGCCCAAGGCGGATGAGTTGATGATAGAAACGAATCTAAGTTGTTCTAAATAGATTCAAGGCTCTTGGCCCAGACAGATGACATCCCAGAATAGAGAATTTACAAGGGTGAAAGGTCACTGATAGTGATCTATAAGGTTTGCAGGAAATGGAAGAGGTCCTAAAAGAGAGAATACAAACCACTGTTTACCCTACGCTCAGAAAAGGAGAAAAGGGAGTATGTACAGACTAAAAATAGCTGACCTGATACAACTTACAGATGAAATTCAGGAGAGATTTTCAAACATGTATGTTATGAACACTTAGGAAAAATTTATTTCTTAGGACCCAATCACCTGCTCCTTTTTTTCATCTTATTCAATAAAGGTGCTGTAGATTTTGTACTTATTGTATTTCTGGACATCAAGAAAGCATTTTATTTGAATTTTGGATGGTTCCTTTTATGGCTGAACTAGAAAGATGTAATCTAAATACCAGAGTAGTTAGGTGGGTTGATAATTGAACACCTGTATGCAAATGGAGCCAGGGCTTCCCAGGTGGCACAGTGGTAAAGAATCCACCTGCCAAGCAGGAGATGTGGGTTATATCCCTGGGTCAATAAGATCCCCTGGAGAAGGAAATAGCTACTCATTCCAGTATTTTTGCCTGGAGAATTCCATGGACAGAGGAGCCTAGTGGGCTACAGTTAGTGGGGTTGCAAAGACTCAGACGCGACTGAGTGTGTGCACACACACCCCCCAAATGGAGCCAATAACTTGATCAGTATCCATCTAGAAGGAGGTGGCTGGTTTGTCACCAGAAGGCTCTCTTCTCAGCCCTCAGCTAATCAGCACTTTGTCAGTAACCTGTTGAGGTAACAGATGCTTATCAAAGGCAAAGTTGACATGAAGCTGTGAAGTATAGATGATACTAGATATAGGTCTCAGTCTGGAGGGACTGCTGCAGGCTGGAATGATGATGGAAAATAGCAAGGTAAAAATCTACTACTGGTTAATATACTTCTTCACAGGTGGGTTACAAACAGCAGCTATATATATGCAGGATAGGGAGATTATAAAAATAACCATGGTAGTAACTATAAAATGCTCGCTCTATGCCAAATGCTGTCTTTTGTATCTCCTATCATCATTGTATCATCTTACTCTATACTAGCTTTATGTCATCTGCACATTTGACAAACATATCATCTGTGATTCAGTGGCACTCGCTTGTCAAGTTGAGAGTTGTCCTCATTCTCCAGTTGAGGCAAGTGAGACACAGAGAGGTTAAGAAACTTGGCCGAGATCACTCAGAGTTTCCAAGCTGGTACTCTATGCCCACTTGCTTAAACACTGTGAAAGTTCACACAATCACTGAAACTTCTCTGTCTCTCTCTCTTTTTTTTTAATCCTGAATTTAATTTAATGTCCTGCCAAAACACCAAAATAAGCTTAGACAGAGGCAAGGAATTAATAAATAGGAACTTTGGGCTAGACTGACTGGGTTCAAATGTTGGCTCTTCTACTGGTTGTGTGACTTTGGCCAAGTCGCTTAACTTCCTAGTGTTCCAGTTTTCTCCTCTGTAAATAAGGATGGTGAATGTTTCTATTGTATAGCATCCCTGTGGGGATTACATGAGTTACAAACAGAAGACATTTAGAGCAGCGCCTGGCACACAATAAATGCTTCTAAGTGTTTGCTGTTCCAGACATCCCTGGGTATCCACGTGGCAGAGTGATTCTAGGACCCACCCCCTGCCCCCTGCCCCCGCAAGATACTAAAATCCATAGATGCTCAAGCCCCTTACATAAAATCACATAGTATTTGCATATAACCTACACATACCTTCCCATGTACTTTAAGTCATCTCTAGATACCTTTATAATTCCTCACACAATGTAAATGCTATGTAATCTGTTGTGACTACAGTGTAAACACAGTGTGAATAGTTGCCAGCACACAGCAAATTCAAGTTATGCCTTTGGGAGCTTTCCGAAGTTTTTTTATTCTGAATATTTTTGATCCGAGGGTGGTTGAATGTGGAACCTCAGTGTAAGGGGCCACTTGAGAATCCATATGGTGAGGTTTGAGTGGGTCTGATTTTCAGTCCCAGCCCCACCAATTCCATTTATTGTGTACTGCAGTTTTCTCCTCTATAAAATGGGACAAATCATCATTGTAGTGAAGACTTGCGTAAATGCTCAGCGTCCGCTATTATTACGAATAAAAACATTGTCCAGAGATAGAAAGGTTCTAATCCTGCCTCCAGTACTGCGTTTAGGAATGGGAGCCACAGAGGATCTCAGGAGGAGGCAGGCAGGCTGGTGAGGCTCTGAAAAAAGGCAGTACCGAATTTCTGTTTGGACCAGTGAAGGATGTTTAATCCAAAGGCAAGATGACTAAGCAAGGAAGTGATAGCTCTCCTCACTATGTCAAGGGTGACAGAATGGTTCTTTGTCATTGGATCAAGTTATGAGACCCCATGGGAGGTTGGAAAGAGTCAGGGAACCTGGGGCAGCTTGACAAGGGTTCAAACTCAACTTTTCCCAGCTTCAGTTTCCTCATGAGTCAGATGGGTAGGGGTTGTCTTCTATCTCTTCTGCTTCTGTCCTCTGAGCCACTGAATCTGCAGCCAATTTCTGTGTATACAGAACGTTTAGGATAAGGGCTGCTTCTGATGAATGTTTACTATAGCAAAAGAGCTTGAATTGAGTATTATGCAAACCAGCAAAATCCTCTAATGACTCTGAGCCCCTATTTCCTCATCTGTCAACTTGAAGTGAGACTGCAGTGGGTTTCACAGGGCTTTTTGGAGAATAACCTGAGGGCATCCATGTGAAAGCACCTTCTTAAAATGTTGTTTATTATTGGGTAATTATAACCTATTACCGGGTTATAAATTTTCAAGAATTAGAATATAATAAAAACACTCATAAGCACCAACATCTATTTAAAGTAACTTAGTCTGTTTTCCGTGATTCAGAGGAGCCTTCAGGAAGTTATAGAGTCTCTGGGTCATGGTTGTGAGCATAGAGTTGCTCTGTAGAAAAAGGTCCTGGCTGCTTAAGTTCTTTGGATTTTAGGATTCACATTAAGTGGAAGCATATTGACCATATTAAACCCAAAAGGGAATAGAGATCACATACTCTAAGCCCTTCATTTAACAGATGAAACTACTGAACCAAAGAGAAACTGAGTGACTGGCCCAGAAACACATGTTATTTAATGGCAGACCTGGGAGTAAGATCCAGGTCCCTGCCTCCCAGCATGCTTTCCATCATTAGTTTAAACACAACTCAGAAAGTCTGAAATGAGGCTAAGCGTGTACTGATGAACGTGGTTGATCCTTTGAACGTGGAATTGGAGAACTATCAAAAGGAAGTTTAAGGGTCTGGGTATGTCATTAAAGGGTACGGCCCCATGAACTTGACTTGACCCACTTGGGGAAAAAAAAAAAGTGCAGTGGAATGCTTAGTAATTTTCTTAATCATAACAGTTCATTTCTTCTGTATAAAATCATTCTCAGCTACCCTCTGAAATTAAATGACATTCCAAATGCAGGTCTTAGGGTGGCTTTCGCAGGCTTGTTATGTGCACAGGGAGCAACGTGATGTAGGTACAGTATAATAATGGTCTCTTTTTTCTTTTCACTAATGATCATTAACATATATGTTCTCTAACTTTATTGTTTTTTAAAAACATGTATTTATTTATTTGGCTTTGCCGGGGTTTGGTTGTGGCATGCTGGATCTAATTCCCTGACTAGGGATCAAACCCAGGCCCCCTGCATTGGGAGCTTGGAGTCAGCCACTTGACCATCAGGGAAGTCCCTTTGTTGAGTTAATGTTGGAAGAGATAAGTGTGAAACAAGTTACATGTGATGCATTCCTCCCTGGTCTTGCCCTGTGTGCTGTTACACTAGCAGCTGTCTACACAGGATCAGCGTCTACGCAGCGAGTGCCTGTGAGCAAGTAGCTGGTGATGCAAAGCCTTCCTGGATGCATTAAAAGCAGAGTCTCGCCTCCACCTCCTTACTCTTCCCTTGTATAAATGTATTTCTCCAGGGATCTACAGGATTTTTTTTTTTTTTTTTGCTCTATTTTTAGTTCGTTGATAACTTGAGAAACCTCCCAGGATCAAAATCTTGAATAGGGAGGATTCAGTTCACTCAGTCTTTTCTGAATCCTTAATCGATGTTGAAAATGAATCTGAATGGGAAGTCCGTGGGTCAGAGAATGTGGTGCGGAAGAGCACAGACTCAGAAACCAAAACGGCCTGGTTTCGAATCCCAGCTCCTTTTGTGACTCTGGTCGCATGCCTTTGGGCAGATCCCTTAAATGCACTGGGCCTCAGTTTCCTCACCCTGAAACCTTATCTCATAGGGTTGCTGTGAGCATGCAGTCAAATCAACTGATAGTTATAAAGTGCTCAAAATAGTGCTGGATGGTCAAAATGTTTAAAAGATGACTCTGGGTCCAAGGCTGTCACACGCAGGCCTTAGGGTCTTGAGGTTTGAGCAAAGGGGGCTTACTTTTCCTCAATTAGAGTAGCAAAGCACATCCTAGGTCAGGACTTTTTAAGGAAGTAAATAGCAGGGGGACTTGACTGTGAACACCAGAGTTCGTTTGTTTTATTTTAAATGTACTTATTTTTGGCTGTGCTGGGTCTTCATTGCTGCCCACAGGCTTTCTCTAGTTGCGGTGAGCAGGGGCTACTCTCCAATTGTGGTGCATGGGCCTCTCATTGCAGTGGCTTCTCATTGCAGAGCTTGGGCGCTAGGGCATTCGGGCTTCAGTAGTTGTACATGGGCTTAGTTGTCCTGTGGCACTGCGGAATCTTCCCAGCCCAGGGACTGAACCCATGTGCCCCTGCATTGGCAGGTGGAATTCTTGACCCCTGGACCACCAGGGAAGTCCTGAACACCAGAGTTTATTATCAAGCCTCTTTCTAGCTCAGTGAATGTGTCCACATTCTCTGCTTGGAAGAGCGGTGGCAATTCTGATAGATTTGTAGCCTGGCCTCCAGCAGGTAGCTTGGTCTGTCGGGGTCACTTTTGTAAAACTGCTGGAATCGCCATGGTGTTTCCTGAACTGACTGGGACTCACCCGGTCCCTTGAGCCCACAAGCCCAGAGCCTTAAAGTGGGTCCCCTGGCAAGGGGGTTTCCGCGTTATGGTTTTGCTTGCTTCGGGGGCTGGGCTGTAGGAGAAATTAATGGGAAGTGAAAAGAGAAACAGTTGTTCTCAACAGGCAGGTCTGTTTGGAGTGTGTGACTCTTCTTGTATTTAGGGAAAAGATTACTCATGAGTATTTTCTTCCATAGAATATAAAGAACCTCAAATTACTACTTGCGTCCCCCACCCCCTTCTCACCCGCCTCTCTTGTTTCCGTGTCTCCTCTGCAGAAACTTCAGCATTTTACTCTCGTTTCCCCTCCCGAGTGGGATTCGGTTCTGTATTTGCCTTGGCACTCGCACTTCCAATAAGCAACCCCATCCTTTTTCCTGTTTCTGACCGAGCATCTTCTGCTCTGTGGTCCTCTCACCACCAGGCACTTCCTTCGGCCACGCTTGGCCGGTCCTCGTATTTGTCCCCGAAGGGCTGACTGTGCTCTCGCTGCTCATGTGAAGGAGAAGAAAAGTCCCCAGTAACTAGTCACCCCGCTGTTCCTCTTCAGAGGTGACAGCATTGACTGTGGAAGCCAACTCTTAAGGTTTCTTCACTGGTTCAGAAGTTGAGATCTTGCTGAGCCGTTTTCATGCCCATCCCCACCTCCCTATGGTCCCAGGTATGCATCTTTAAGGTCATTGGAAAGAGTTGGGGTACCTCCTATGTCCAGGAACCATTTTTTAAAACTTTTAAGAATACAGTTCTTAAAGATTACAGTTATCACGAATATTGGCTGTATTTCCCCATGTTGTACCATACACCCTTGAGCCTGTACATCCTTCGAACCTCCCACTTCACCCACCCCTGTTGCCCCCCTGCCACTGGTAACTACTAGTTTCTTCTCTATACCTCTGAGTCTGCTTCTCTTTTGTTATATTCACTAGTTTGTTATATTTTTCAGATTCCACATATAAGTGATACCATACATTATTTGTCTTCCTCCAATTTATTTCACTTAGCATAAGGCCCTTCAAGTCCATCCATGTTCAAGGACCATTTTTCATAGGCATTGCTTCTTGGCCCAGTCAAGAGTCCAAAACAAAACCCTGAATTCTTTAGTGGCTGTGTGTATTCTAAAGATCATAGAGCAGTAACATATTGCATGGTATTATTTTACAGTCCCCCTTTATTCCCCATGTGAAAAAAAAAATTAAAAACCAAGAAAAAAACTTTATGTTGCTGTATTAGTCACTCAGCCATGTCCGACTCTTTGTGACCCCATGGACTGTAGCCCACCAGGCTCCTCTGTCCATGGAATTCTCCAGGCAAGAATACTGGAATAGGTAGCCATTCCCTTCTGCAAGGGATCTTTCCCACCCAGGGATCGAACCTGGGTCTTCTGCAAAGCAGGCAGATTCTTTACCATCTGAACCACCAGGGAAGCTCATCTCTAGCTTCAGTGCCCATAGTTCTTTATCCATGCCCAACACAGTGGACCAGTTTCAGAAGGACTCCCCCAGAGTTCAGGGAAACCAGCTGCCATTCCGTAAAACTAGACTCTGCAAAGGAGCCACCTGGAAGACAGAGCCACTGGTCCTGCCCAGACACCCTGGATCTTCTCAAGGGCACTGAGCTATTCCATTTCCTCATGCACCCAGGAGGAAACGTAGCCCATCCAAATAGACCAGTTCTTTGTGATGTTTGACAGGTGAAAGGTCCTTCTTTCCAGGGTCAGACTGAAGGACACTGTCAGAGCACACTCAGAGTCCCCTTAGCAAGTTTAAGTAACCACCAGTAAATAACAGGCTGAAGTTCCTCTTAGCAAACATTGATTCTGTTGTATTTGAGCTGTTAGTTCATACAATATTTTAGAGAATAAAGCACTCTTGAGCATCTGGCTTTTAACCCATCAGTTCTCAAACACTTGGTTTCAGGATTTCTTTCGATCTTTTAGAATTATCGAAGACCCCAAAGAGCTTTGCTCATGTGGCTTTTATCTATCTATCTATATTGGAAATTAAAACCAAAAATTTTTACTGTTTGTTGTAATATGTATCAAAATATGTGTTAACTTGCTGAAAAATAATAAGCCAAGTATATGTTAACATAAATATGTATTTATGAATATGTTTTTCAATACCAAAAAAAAAATCAGTGAAAGAGTGGCATTGTCTTACATTCTGCAAGTCTTTTTCATGTCTGGCTTCATTTTTAAAAAGGCTGGATTCTTGTGTCTGCTTTAATATCACATGCTGTGTAGCTGCTAGAAAATTCCACTGTATGCTAATAAAAGATTGAGAATAGAACAACAACAACAGAAGAAACAAATAATCTCTTCATAGTGTTACAAAGAGTTTTGACTTCTTAGACACCCTGAGAAGGTCTTGGGAACCTGGAAGGGTGCCTGGATCACACTTTGAGAATCACTGTTCTCTAAACCACTTGTATGATATGTCAAAGGTTTTCCCCAACCACAGAATAAAATGAAAACACAGACTCACAGTCAGGCTTCCAGACGGAGATCCAGCCTGAGCCATCCTCTTGGCCTCAGGGGCCGCCCTCTCTGCAGCCCAGTCCTGGTCCTACTCAGAGTGCAAGTGCCACCCCCACCAGGAAGTTCTAACATGAACAAGCACCTGTTATCCTTACCTTGCCCTCTCATTCCCAGAGGCTAGGCTGATGGTGTCCCCGAGACGAGTGAGTTGCTCTTTCTGGAAGAAGTTGCAGGGAACACTATATTATTTGACATCTCTGGCAGGTCCAGCCCCACTCTGAAACATTCTCACTTCAAAAGGACACGGGGCTGCCATCAGATCAGTTCTGTGCATGGAATTCTCCAGGCAAGAATACTGGAGTGGGTTGTCATGTCATACTCCATGGGATCTTCCCGACCCGGGGATCAAACCCGGGTCTCCTGCATTGCAGGCAGATTCTTTACCTCTGAGCCACCGGGGAAGCCCTGTGATTCTACAGTTGCCTCCAAAGCCCACTGACATTATTTTGACTCTGCATCCCCTCAGGTGCTTCAGGCCACCATAGAGCTGCCCCTTCAGGACAAACTGGGAATCCACATACCCCTGGAACTGGAGCTGGGCAAGGAAGAACAGGGCTGGGAGACCTATGGTTCCTTAAAGACACGAAAAGCAGTTCTCTCCCCCCACACACATTTTGCCTCTAAATAAAAAAATTCATTTGATACCACACTTTGACACTCATGAAGCTAGAGTTCTACCTGAGATTCAGAGTTGAACCCCAAGGGCTCTTCAGACATGGAGACTGAGTTTTGTTAACCATTCAGAAATCTTTTCCCTTTTTTTCAGCTGTCTAACTGATGAGATCTTTTTTCTCTCTTTCCTTTCTGCCTTGCTCTCTCTCCAACAGGCTTGCAGCCAATGTTCTGGAGCAGAGATGACGTAGCCCAGTGGCTCAAGTGGGCTGAAAACGAGTTTTCTCTAAGGCCGATTGACAGCAACACGTTTGAGATGAATGGCAAGGCTCTCCTACTCCTGACCAAAGAGGACTTTCGCTACCGGTCTCCTCATTCAGGTGAGAGTCTGGACTCCGGACCTGGGCTCAGCCTGGGAAGTCTGGTCTCCATCGCTGGCCTTTGTCACCACTCACCCTCCCAGGAGATCTCCACGTCAGGTCGCCGTGAACGCAAGGGCAGTGACCCTGCTTAGTGGAGGGCGGATCCTGCTGACGTGGGCCAGTGTGAGGGGAGAAGAAGAAGGGTTTCCAGGTCCGGGAGAAACTTTCAAGAAGTGACCTAGCTCAGACCTATAGACCCTGGAACTTAAGGGATCCAAGTGTACCACCATATAAGGAAGAAAGTCCGTTCTTGCCCTTTCTCTCCACCTTGCTTCTGATTCTGAAGTGTTTCAGAAGAGATGCTTGAGAGTGAGTGTAGAATGCAAACTGCTTATTTAAAAACAGACAGGAGAAGGCAGGGAATGAGTGGTGCTAAGGCAGGAGGAGTAGAAGGGGAAGGAGAAACAAGCGAATGGGTGAGAAGGGCTGGGGAAGATAGAGATCCTTCTGCCCAGGCAATTTGAGACCTAAATTCAAAGGGCTTTAGGTGATTTCTTTTGGAAGTTGTGAATTTTTTGAAGTAATGAATCTTATATTGAATAGTTTGTGTGTTGGTATTAGTCATTCAGTCATATCCAACTCTTTGCAACCATATGGACTATAGCCCATCAGGCTCATCTGTCCATGGGATTCTCCAGGCAAGAATACTAGAGTGGGTTGCCATTCTCTTCTCCAGGGGATCTTCCCAACCCAGGGATCAAACCTAGGTTTCCTGCATTACTGGCACATTCTTTACCATCTGAGCCACCAGGGAAGCCCAAGAATAGTTTGTACAACTCTTGAAGGATACAAGTGACAGTTTCCTCTGGCTCATCTAACAAGAAAGATTTATCTAAATAAGGGCTCCTAAAACCACATGGAAAAGTTTCCTTCAGTAAGAAGCTTTGGTACCTGCAAAATATATTGCTGACATGGATAAGAACTCAAACAGACTTTCTAATTTCACTTCTCACACTTGATGGATATTTTTTCCTTAAATTTTTTGTGATGTGGACCATTTCCAAAGTCTTTATTGAATGTTGCAATATCGCCTCTCTTTTATGTTTTGGCTATAAGGCATGTGGGATCTCAGGTCCCCGATCAGGGATTGAACCCGCTCCCCTTGTGTTGGAAGGTGAAGTCTTAACCACTGAACCACCGAGGAAGTCCCCTTGATGGATTTTTAGAAGAGATTTGGGAACTCCGTATGTCCAAGGGGAACCTTGGTCTCGGGTTTCTGCCTCTTGAGGACAGTTATTCAAGGACCAACGGGTCCTGCCTCTGTCAAGGCTCCTTGCTGCCCCCACTTTGATGTCACTTGTCTGGCAGAGACCCTTTCTTCCTTGACTTAAGGGCAAAGGTCCTGCACAAGGTCTTGGCTTTTTCCCCAACTACGTTCACCCTTATTTACTCCTGGAGACCGGCCAGGAGTTAATAAACTAGCTAACCGTCCTGAGGAAACGGCCTGTCACACAGGGCAAGATAAGGATGTGTATAGAACTGTAGTGTTGCCCCAGCCTTTCCCAGTTGCAGCAGAACCGTTTAGAGGAGGAAATGATAAAGGGGAAGTTTCCCCCAGAAGTACAGATGTTCATGGAAACTTGAAAACTTCTACAGCTGAAAACCAGGGCACTGTGAAGGTTTTAGCAGGGACACAGACATTCTTGAAACATTTCATCTTCCATCATTGGTTCTTTCTGTAGCCTCAGGATAAGAAAACTGTAAAACAACGATATAAATAAATAAAACCAACCTGAAAGGAACCTCGAGAGTTCCTTTTAATTTAATGCAAAAACACTTCCCTTTTCTGTTCCAGTGGAAACTCAGAGATTAGACTCAAAGGGGCAAAGTTACCCATCTGGAGGGAAAAGTACTCTAGCTCATCAGTGTTCAGGAGAAGTCATTCATGTCAGGCAAACACAGGAAAACAATGATGTGTTTTAAGTTGACTTGATTTAGACCTTGGGCATGCTTTCCTCTTTGTAAATCTGCCTCTCCCTCCCCTCATATCTCAGGTACGCCCTTTTTTTTTTTTTTTTAACTTTCTGTTTTGTGCTGTAGTATAGCCGATTAACAGTGATGTAATAGTTTCAGGTGGACGGCAGAGGGGCTTAGTCATACATATACATATGTCCAGTCTCCTCCAAACTCCCTTCTTATCCAGGCTGCCATAGAAACATTGTCAGGAGCTTCTTTTTGTTGCTGATTTTTTATTTCTCCAGTGACTTCTCAACTTTCCTTAAAGCTGGGAGCAGAGACATACCAAACCTGTCAGTACATCCTTGCCAGTTTGTCGGGTGTTTGCAGGGAGAGCCGTGTGGGAGGCTGGAAGGGAGCCCGCCGCCCCATTGAGGGCAGGATCACACCGAACCTGAAGGCAGGGGCAGGTGGGGAAGGAGAGAGCAGAACGAATGGGCCTCAGAAAAGGAGGGGGGCTGCTGTGGGACGTGCAGGATGGAACTGCGTGACGGGTCATTGGAGCAGCGTTAACTTGGGTTTGGGTGGCCATGAGGAAGCCCGCCTGGAGATGGAAGAGGCAGCGTTAGGCGGGTGCGCTAGTCGGGACGTGGTTGCCATAGCCTCGGTTCGGAGGGAGCAGCAGAAATTTATTCTGTGAGTGTTCCCTGAGCAGCTCCATGCCAGAGGACAAGAGAGCTGGCTGAGGGAATTAAGGGAGAGAGAAGTGATTTCCGGCCGGGTTGTCAGATGAGGCTCAGTTGTGTGGTAGCTGAGCCAGACTTTGAAAGCTCTGAAAGGTGAGCAAGAGGCCAGGAGGGAAAGGTGCTGAGGAGGAGGTGAGGCCAGTTCATGTGAAGGAGGACCTTGGAGAAGAGTTTTCCTTTGAAACACTGTTCATCATTACTCATCACCCCTCACCCTTGTCTGCTCGCCTCTTCAAGTTCTGCTACTTTCTCCAGGAACACTTTCCCTGACTCTCCCATCCCCACATCCCTGGTTCCACTCCGCCTTCCTTTCCTCCACGTCTCCCCGCCTCAGTCTCGGTGAGGTGCTGGTCCTCATGTGTTTTCCTTTTGGCTGCACCACATGGGGGATTTTACTTCCCTGAGAGAGTGAACCTGTTCCTCCTGCATTGGAAGCACTGAGTCTTAACAGCTAGATCACCAGGGAAGTCCTGTTGATCCCCTTTTCTGTTCAGTCACTCAGTTGTGTCCGACTCTTTGTGATCCCATGGACCGCAGCACGCCAGGCATCCCTGTCCTTCACCATCTCCTGGAGCTTGCTCAAACTTATGTCCATCGAGTTGGTGATGCCATCCAGCCATCTCTGTCATCCCCTTCTCCTCCTGCCTTCAATCTTTCCCAGCATCAGGGTCTTTTCTAATGAGTCAGTTCTTTGCATCAGGTGGCCAAAGTATTGGAGCTTTAGCATCATCCTTCCAGTGAATATTCAGGACTGATTTCCTTTAGGATGAACTGGTTGGATCTCCTTGCAGTTCCAGGGACTCTCAAGAATCTTCTCCAGCATCAGAATTCAAAAGCATCAATTCTTTGGCACTCAGCTTTCTTTATGGTCCAATTCTCACATGCGTGACTACTGGAAAAACCATAGGTTTGACTAGATGGGCCTTTGTCAGTAAAGTAATGTCTCTGCTTTTTAATATGCTGTCTAGGTTTGAGGTTTGTCATAGCTTTTCTTCCAAGGAGCAAGCATCTTTTGATATCATGGCTGTAGTCATCATCTGCAGTGATTTTGGAGCCCAACAAAATAAAGTCTGTCACTGTTTCCCTATCTATTTGCCATGAAGTGATGGGACCAGATGCCATGATCTTAGTTTTTTGAATGTTGAGTTTTAAGCCAGCTTTTTTATTCTCCTCTTTCACTTTCATCAAGAGGCTCTTTAGTTCCTCTTTGCTTTCTGCCATGAGGGTGCTGTCATCTCCATATCTGAGGTTATTGATATTTCTCCTGGCAATCTTGATTCCAGCTTGTGCTTCATCCAGTCTGGCATCTGGCATGGTGTACTCTGATTATAAGTTAAGTAAACAGGGTGACAATATACAGCCTTGACATAACTCCTTTCCCAGTTTGGAACCAGTCTGTTGTTCCATGTCTGATTCTAACTGTTGCTTCTTGACCTGCATACACGTTTCTCAGGAGGCAGGTAAGGTGGTCTGGTATTCCCATCTCTTTAAGAATTTTCCACAGTTTGTTTTATCTCAGGGCATTTCCTAATTCTGTCATGGCCCCTGACACACACACCCAGGGTTCACACTGTGATACATGAGATTGTTTTCTATTCCATATCCTCTCTCAGAGTAGAAAGTTCAGGCTGCGTCCTGTTCAGCTGCTGTGTCTCCAGTGTCTAGCACAGGGCATGACATCTGGTTGGCACTCAATAAATATTAGCTGAATTATGACCCAACCCAAGAGTATCTTACAGCCAATTAAGCAGTTTGGATGTTATTTTGCAAATAATAGGAAACCACTGAAAGGTTCTGATCAGGAGAAGGATATGACTGAAGCTCTCCCTTTGGTACAGTCAGTCCCCTACGTACGAGTTAGTTCTATTCCGAGAGCATATTTGTTAAGTCCAGGTTTTGCATAAGTTCAACATAGTTAGCCTCAGTACCCAACTAACACAATCTATTTAGTACTCTACTGTAGTAGGTTTATAATACTTTTCACACAAATAATACATTTTAAAAAACAATAAATAAAGCATTTTTTATGTTACACTATAGTACCTTGAAAAATATAGTAGTGTAGTCCAACCGCTGGCATACAGGGGCTGGCATCCAGTGACCAGGCAAGGAGAGTTACTGACTGGAGGAGGGAGAGGAGGGAGTGGATGGTGGAGCTGAGGGACCATCAGCCTTAAGAGATGGAGGGCAAGCACATTTACGTCTTTGAAAGTTTGCAACTTGAAGGTTTGTGTGTAGGGGACTTGCTCTATAGACGCTTGCCATCCGTGCATAGGGTAGCTTCACTGGGTCATTAAAAGCAGGAAAACTATGTACAGTGCTACTGCTACCGTCTAATTTGAGACACTGAAGTCCAGAACGGAATCAGTGACACCAAAATAATATGCTTTAGGCATGAAATGGTTATCCTGGCATTTTGGCCAAGTGATGCCAGAACATTCAGGAAGATGTGCCCTTTTCTGCAGAAGTCTAAGATAGAAGCCAGGCCAAGCTGGGAATAATAGATTTCAGAGCATCCCCTATTACATCGAGCTGACAATAAAGATAAATCTATGTTGTAGGTAATTTACTTTTAAGGCAGCAACCAGAAAGCCATGGACAGAATATCAAGGTGATACCTGCCAGTAGGGGCTATCAGAAAACTTGCCACAGAACAGGAGTATTGTCAGAGGAATTGGAAGACAGAAATAAGAAGGAAATGAGATGAGCCTTCCCATGAGGTAGGTAGTCGGCCACCAAGGTGATGAGGGCGTGATATACCTGCTCACCTTCTCCTTAGATAGAGACAATGTATAAATAGAAAACCTTGTTTCTCTCTCATATGAAACATTTGGCATGCTTCTATTGACCTCCACTTTGCTCTTGGCCTTCAATGTAGTAGATGTCACAAGGTCCAGATTCTATACACATCTCTTCCACACATGCCATCACCTCATTTGCTCTTACCTTCCTTGTCCATAAAACAGAGTATTCAACCTGGGGAATCCCAAACTCTCTTTATAGTTCAACCCAACTTCAAACACTGAAGGTGTTAAGCTTTGAATAAGCATTATGACTTCCCACCTACAGGCAGTAAATAGATACTTTGGTCTCCTTCATGACTTTAAAAAACCTTCATGACCTTGAAAAAACCTAGACTTTACCCAGTTTTTTCCTGTCTTAATCTTTTTTGCTGCATAAGACAAAGCAGCAGCAGCTTCTCACTAGTCATAGGGTTGCTAGAATGAAACAAAAGGATCTGATGGCCCATCACCATGAATGGATGTTTACAGCTTCCTCCTGTTTCCTGCCTGGCCTCACCCAGAGTTATGTTCTCTGTACATAGAAATAACATTCCTTGACACAACTCATCCCATATGTAGACAGGAGAGAACAAGAGTTCGATGAGTTATAATTAGTTGAACTATTAAGATACCTTCAGTCAAACACAGTAGCCTCCTTGAACGGCACATTCTCCAACCAATTAAACAAACTACATTTATGCTGTCCACTTTCAGGACAAAGGTCCTCCCTTTTCAACCACTAAACTAAAACAGGGAACGTTGAGAATATATTAAGATATCATCTCCAACAGAAGATGTCAAAGTTGAATATAAATGGTAGCTTTTCTTTGAAATAATCTCCTAATCAGGATATAGCAGGATGACAAATTTATGATGTTCACAAAGTTAAGGGAAAAGTGTAAAGGAATCTCTATTTTATAAAACCTCACCCAGACAGGATTATTTTACCCAGTCCTTGGGCGACTGGGTAGTTATCACATTAAATGGTCTGGGATGATTCAATTCAAAGGAATTTCATTGAATTTTATGAATTTATTGAATGCCTTGAAATGAATAACTCCAACTGTGACTTGATCTCTTTGAGAGACTGAGAAAACACATTAATCAGAAGGAACAGACAAGTTAGCATTGATATTAATCCTCTCACTTAGAGTTATCCATTGCAAGATACTCAGGTGGGATGTATTTATGTATCCCTTATTAAATGAACAAAAAGTGTTATTAATTTAATTCATATTATACTTTTTAATCAATGCCTTTTAAAAAACAAGAAATGTTCAAAGTTCCTTCAGTTTAATTCAGCAAAAAAAAATGTATTGGGGTTTTACTAAGTAAATGAGTTTTTAACATACTGGAGTGTGATGTTACAAAGTGTTTCTTCCTTTCCAGCCCACCAGAATCTTTTTCTTTGGAAATGTGCTTTGCTTGTGACTTTCAGAGATAGTAAAATTTCTTTTAAAGGTTAAAAAGGTCTGTATCTACATGTGTTTCCTGGGAAACCAACCTGCCTATTAATCTCTATTAAGCAGTGGTAGGTGGTTTGCTGGCTTGAGTTCACTGGCTGCTTTAGTCTCAAGTCACAGAGTCTGAGGGCATGGGTCACAGAGAGGAATTTTAGCCCTGAAGTGTGGGATTTCCAGCAAACACGACCCTTGACTGAAGATATCCAGAGTTGCCTCTCTCTTCTCTTCCTGTGTCTTTGAGCAAAACAAGCCAAAAATATGTGTATTACCCATCAGCAAAGTGCCCAGATAAATCAATTACAGGAAACTCAGGGAATTTGTTAGCGTTTGGCTTATCCCATTTGTGAAATATTGATAGTGACTGACGGATCGCTCTGCTATATGGAGTCATATATTAACATGTGAAACGTACAGAACTTCCTGTAGTTGACAGTGCATACTTATGTCACAAGATTTAGATTTTCTCACGAACTTATTCTTTGGTTTACCTTACCTTATCTTCTGTATGCAGGTAAAGGCAGTTGTCTTTCTAGATGTCTTCCTAACTGAGTGAGTCTGCTGTTAAATATCATATTCAGAGACTTCCCTGGTGGTTCAGTGGCTAAGACTCCCTGCTTCCAATGCAGGGGGGCCTGGGTTCAACCCTTGGCCAGAAACTAGATCCCACATGCTGCAACTAATTAAGAGTTCACATGCCACAACTAAAAATCCAGCATGCTGCAACTAAGACCTGGCTCAGCCAAATAAATAGATAAGTAAATATTTAAATATATATATAATATTTATGTTAGATATATATTACATATGTATAATATCACAATTTTATACAACCTGCTCCCTTTTTTTTTCCCCAGGATCTCTGTCCAAGACATAGATATCAAATAAATTTCAAATATTTGTTCCTAAGTGAAAGAGGAATTTATTTTTATGGTCACAGAAAGCACTCTGTATTAAATTAAAAGATTTGTAATTCAATCAGGCTATAAAAATGGATTGAGTGGAATGCTTGGAAACGAAGACAGAGCAGAGCTGGAATGCCAAGCAGTCCCATGATGGGAATGTTCTTAGACCACCAGTGGGATCTCCCAGGCCTGTGTCTGAGTTGGTGTTTTCACTGTTGAATTTATTATGAAACTGAAGGGACTGAGGCCTCAGACGTCATTTTGAACCTGTCACAGGCGGAAAAGAGCAGCAGAGAGTTTTCTGACAAATCTGAATAGTGTCCCTCCCACACCATATATGCTGTTATTTTTTTGTAACTGGTCAGAGGGAAACTAAAATCTCTGAATAAAAACAGAAGAGAGAGAAAAAGAAAAGAGCACGCTTTGCACATGTAAGAATGTGTTACTTCTGATAATCTTCATGGGAGGATGTGTACATAGTAAATTGTCACCTCTGAAAAATGCCAGTTTTTAATAATGTGAAGATTCCGCTTTAAACCTACTGAACTCAAGAAGGTAAACGCTGTGAAAACCCCATGGCAGCGCTGGGTAGCCCTGTCAATGACACTGCATTGGTCCGATTCTCCTGGAGAATAAGCAGTGTACAATAAGAACTTTAAAACTAATCATACCGTTTCACTGATAACACCGTTTTAGGAAAAGAAAATTCCCATGGAGGCAATCCAATAGGGAGTCAAAAAAGATACCCTTAGTAATTCTATTCATGACGGTGAAAACTGGAAATGCCCATACCACCCCTAGTAGGGGACTGACTGGCTTTAAAAAAAATATGGAGAATATAAATATAGAGAAATACACCATAGCTTTACAGCCACTCATTGAGACACTTCAGTAAATCGTACAGGCCTTATGGGTCATGTTCAGAACTTTAAATGTTATTTTAAAGACAGGTGGAAGCCATTCATGGTCTGAAGCAGAGACTGGCTTGATGAAACACAGAACTGAGGAGTGGGATGTAGGGCAGTCGGTAGATGCATTGGCAGTGACTGAAACTAAGACATCCAGCAGGGAAAAGCGGGTGATTCAAGGAATATTTAGAAGGCAGGGTCTGTAAGTCTTGGTGGTGTTGAGTGAGGAGGAGAGAGTCAAGGATGAGTCCCGGTTTCTGACCCAGTCAGCTGGGGATTTACTGCAGTAGGAAGCACCGAGGGTTGTAGAGGCGTTTATGTCGAACACAGAAGACGTGAGATGCCCGGGTGACGGGCAAGAGGACGTGTGTAGGAGGTAACCGAAGGCTCTGAAGGTGAGGCGGGGTGTCTGACGGGAGTAGATGTAGTGGAGACCGGCTGCCGGCAGCCATGGAGGGGCTGAGATTACCCTGGAGGAAGGCGATGAGAGGCCTGGGAGCCTTAAAGGTTGAGGAAGCAGGGAGAGCAGAAAACCAGGAGATGAGCCGTGTCTGAAGCTGTGGGGTGTTCTAAGCCAGGGAGAGACCGTGACTAGTGGTAATGATGTAGCTGAGAGGCAAGCACATCGCCCTTTGGCTTTTGATGAGCTGGAGGTGACCTTGGCAAGAGCACCCTTGTACCTTCCTCCCACCTTCCCCCATCCCACCCCTCTGGGTCGTCACAGAGCACCAAGCTGAGCTTCCTGAGCTGGACGACAGGTTTCCACTAGCTAGCTCTGTTACATGTGGCAGTGCGCGTCCATCAGTCCCAGTCTCCCGGCTCATCCCCTCCCCCACCCCGTGTCCGCATGTCCATTCCCTACTTCTGCATCTCGATTCCTGCAAATAAGAAGGGGCTATACATCCAGGGTTAGCTGATTCACTTTGTTGTAAAGCAGAAAGCAACACAGCATTGTAAAGCAACTATACCTCAATTTAAAAAAATAAAAAGAGCACTTTGGAGAGGGTTGGAGTGGAGACCAGAGGGCCCAGGGGAGCGCAGGGAGGCGGGCGTAGTGATAACAGAGTTGGACAGCTCCTCGGGAGGTCTGGCTGCCATGGGAAGAGAAACAGGGACAGCACCTGGAGGCGAAGGTGAGGACAGAGTAGGGTTTGTGTGTGCGCACGTGTGTGTGTGTGTGTAGAAGACAGAAAACACTTGGAGCTGCTTAAATGCTAAAGGGAAGACACCCACAGGAAGAAGTTGAAGATACCCTGTGCACTAGGACAGGGGAAAAAAACAATGAACTAGAAATATGTGTATGAAATTATGTCAGCTGGAAAAAAATTCCATTCTTATGAATGTGACTTTATGAAACTTATGTGTGTCCTTGAAAGACAGAAAGTATTGAAGCAGAGCAAATAGTTTCAAGATTTTTTTTGGAGACACGTCAGTTAATGATTATCCTAGTCACAAGGGGTACCATCTCCTGAGCACATAGGAGAGCAGACCTGGGCCTGACGCTTATTCACATCATCTCATTTAATCCTCATAACAGCCCTGCCAAGTCTAGGCATTGTTCTCATCTGATACAAAGGAATATTTAAGCCTTGAACCAAGGCTCAAAGAGAAAAGGTAGTTTGCCTCAGGACATGCAGCTAATGAATAGAGGAACCGGGATTCAAACCTGGGCTCCCTTGCTCCAGACCCCAAGCTCTTTCTTCTAAAAGTAAAGAAACGTAGGTAAGTTTAACCCTCTAAACAGCATCTTTATGTTCTTGGTCTTCAGACACTGGTAAAATTGCTAAGGCAACTTGCAGCAGTTTTGTTCACTCTACTGCTCCTTTCAAACAAATTGCAAATAAAACAATAGAATTTAGGCTTCTCAAAGCAGATGCCTAGGTTATAACATCAAGGTCACTGATACCTTGTATACCTTGTATACTTGATACTGTGTATACAGTGTACACAAAATTGTATATATGTGTTTAGTTTGTGGGTTTCTGTGTGTGTGTGTGTGTGTGTATGCATGTATCTAGGAGTATATCTAGGGTTTATAGGACCTGAAGTTATAATTTGAAGACACACAGTTCTAGGTTTCCTTTTGTTTCTTTTTTTAAATTTTATTTGTTTGTGGTGTGCCGGCTCTCTGCTGCTGTGCACGGGCTTTCTCTAGTTGAGACAAGTGGGGGCTACTCTCTAGCTGTGGTGTGCAGGCTTCTCATTGTGGTGGCTTCTTTTGTTGCAGAGCACAGACTGTAGGCCGTGTGGGCTTCAGTAGTTGTAGGGGAGGGGCTTCGTTGCCTGGACCAGGGATCAAACCCATGACCCCTGCATTGGCAGGCGGATCCTTAACCACTGAGCCTGGTAGGAAAGTCCCCTAGGTTTCCTTTCCTGGGACTATGCAAATGAAGGCCCCTGAAACTCACTAGCTTCACAGCAAACCCACTTGTGCATGTGGATACATGAACCTTGTGTGTTTGCTTGAAGATTGAGGGAGAAACCCACAAAAGCTATTGTCCCTTAAACAATAGCCTTGGTTTCATTGCTTAGTACAATGGAAGCATCTTTTAGGGTTAGTACTAGTTATTTCTTTTCTGGGAAGACAGAGAAGATTTATCAAGGACTGAATAGGCCAAGAGTTTCTTGAACAAGTGCCTTGAATTCAGGCCAGTGGTCATTTGCTTTGTTAGATATATGGCTCATACTCTTTATATAGCAGGCAAATAAATATAACTTCTTTTTAAATATCTTCTTTATTCCAGCGATCTTTTTGTTAATATCACTTTTGAGATGTCATCTCCTGTGTATATGAAGATTTTCAGAATGTAGCCAGAAAGCATACTGGGTGCTGGAGGAACTGGGGGCCAGTGAAGATGGAAAAGGATGGGGGGGGCACCTTTATTTATTTAGGAAACTGTTGCAGATGGGACACACATGCTGTGCTGCTCCAAAAGCCAAAAACTAGGAACCGAGGTACATAAGATTACAGAGGCCAGCTTCCAGCCCAGCAGAGGAACCTTCTAGCGACTAGAGCTGTCCAAAAATGGTTTGCTTATGCTGTGGCTGGCTGCCCATCATGGAAGTACTCAGCCAAAGCTACTTCTTGGCAGGGGGCTTTTGCTGAACACAGGTTCGACTCCATCTAAGAAACTTGTAGAATCCTAAGATTCCAAGTCATTATCGGGCACAAAATATTCCTGCCAGGCACACACAGTGGGTTGGTTTTGCCCCAGAGTAGTGATGTTTGTGCTAAGCCAGCCACGATCCCCAACTGAGCTCCTGGTCGCCAGGGAAACATGTCTGTGGATGGACTGGTTCAGTACTCTACGGTCTTAGAATCATGTTTTTCCCTAACCTGGGACCCTGGGCCCGGGCTCCCACCCTTTAGCTAGCTGTCACAGGTGTCACTTCCAAATGCTGTCTTACTAGTTCTTGAAACTTAGGTAAGGAACTGGCCGAGCTCTGCCTGACCTCCTCTCCCCAACTCACTCAAAGAGGAGCCTTCTCTGCCTGGCTCCCTTTGCCAATTTTTGGATGAAAGGCTGCAGAGAGGCAGCACAAGGGCCTGGGGAAGTAGGCGGCAGAGCACAGGTCAGCCCCGCTTAGCCAGGGTGAGGCGTCCCGAGAGACCAAGATGGGGGAATGGCCTCAGTCCGCCTTGCCTTTTCTAAAAGGGGAACATAACCGTGACCATGACCCAGACACTCCTGCTTTGTTCTCCCTCAGGGTCCACAGGTCTGTCCTAAACCACTTTAATAATATCTATAATAATAGTGGAGATAGTGGCGGTCACACAGCAGCTGGTGTTTGCTGGGTTCTCACTGTTTGTCAGATGCTGTGATGAGTGTATTACCTGATTACCTCGCTGGGTCCTCATAGGCCCCCTGAAAAGTGGTGGTTGTTATCGTTATTGTTGTTTAGCTGCTCAGTCGTGTCCAACTCTTTGTGACCCCAGGAGCCTGCCAGGTTCCTCTGGCCATGGGATTTCTCAGGCAAGAACACTGGAGTGGGTTGCCATTTCCTTCTCCAGGGGATCTTCCCCACCCAGGGCTCGAACCCACATCTCCTGCATCGGCAGGCAGGTTTTCTACCGCTGAGCCATCTGGGAAGCCCTCCTGGGAGGAAGATGCTACTGTGCTGTGTTGTACTTAGTCACTCAGTTGTGTCCGACTCTTTGTGGCCCCATGGACTGTAGCCCCACTCCCAGGCTCCTTTGTCCATTGTCTGGGCAAAAATATTGGAGTGGGTTGCTATTCCCTTCTCCAGGAAGGATCTTCCCAACCCAGGAATCGAACCCAGATCTCCCACATTGCAGGCAGATTCTTTACTCTCTGAGCCACCAGGGAAGTCCAAGAATACTGGAGTGGGTAGCCTATCCCTTTTCCAGGGGCTCTTCCCGACCCGGGAATTGAACCAGGGTCTCCTACATTGAAGATGGATTCTTTACCAGCTGAGCTATCAGGGAAGCCCAGATGCTGCTAATTCTGCCGTTTTACAGATGAGGAACTGATGCCTGGAGAACTTAAAGGACATCCGCTTTGTAGACTCGCTTTCTCTGTACCTACAGAGAAATGGAAAAGAAAGTGATGCCCGCTCCCTACTCAGAGCCCTTGGAGTGACCTCCAAGGAGGGGCCAGGTGTCACATGCACCCAGACCCTGCTGCTCGACATCCTCCTCTGAGGGGGACATTTGCATTTCCCAGAAAGTCAGGTACCTGCTCAAGGTCGCCTGGGGGAGGCTCATCCCGCAGCCCAGGCCCCAGGGCCCTCGCCGCACACCAGCCTGCCTCCAAACCAGCAAAGTCCGCCACCTTCACACACACTCCATCTGCATTTCCTGGCCTCCCCTTTCTAAATGGGCACGTTAATTACTGCCCATTTTTCTTAGTAATCATCTGGAACACTTTTTTCTTTTTTTTCCCAGGGTTTTCGTTTTCTCTCAGGCTACTACCGAAATAAAGCTTTGCTCAAACCCACAGGATAGAACACCAGCTATGTGAGGCCGTGTAAATGGGAAAAGTTCAGGAAGACATTTACGCTAAACCCCAAGAAACAAAGTGTTGATTAGAGACTTATTTTTGTGAGCGATTAAAATATGAATCATTAAAATAGGACGGTATTTCGGGCTCTGTATCCTCATCTCGTCAGCAGCAGCGTCACCATGACTACTGGGTCTGAATTAGATGAGCTCCAGAGCCTCCCAGCCGTAGTTGTGCCACCACGCTCCCTCAGACACACAAACGTTCTCGAGTCTGGTTCAGAACACCTCTGCGGCTCCTCGCCCGTGTCAGTGAGAGGAAAGACCCAATGACATGAGGTCTTCTGTTCTTAAAGGCTTTTTGCTCTGTTCGATCACAGTCATAAATAGTGGCAGTAAAAGTGTTAGTTGTTCAGTTGTGTCCGACTCTTCTTGACCCCTTGGACTGTAGCCCATCTGGCTCCTCTGTCCATGGGATTCTCCAGGCAAGAATACTAGAGGGGGTTGCCATTCCCTAATAGTGGCAGTAAGTTATATTAATATAATGACCAAAATTCAAAGATAGAGGAAGAAACAAAAGCGAAACCCAAGCGTATCTCAGGAATCACTTAGGATGGGGTATCGTGGAACTTTATTTGGTACAGATAGAAAAGGTGCAGAAGTTTGCAGAAGCAAAGGAATTCATTTGAAGTGTTTCTCAGGTTCAGGCTGAGTTGAAGGGGAAAAAACAAAAATTTAGCCACAGCCCAAAATATGCAGTTAGATTAAGTTGTTAATTAAAGTATCTGTTAAAAATGGCTAAAATTAGAGACAAAAAGCCCATTGTTTGGTACAATTGTTGACTGCGTATCTGTGTGTGGAAGGGCGTAGGGGGACAGTCAGAAAAGCCTGCGGTATTTTTAAGACTAATCACCCACGTCGAAGGGGTGTTGAGGCACCCACCTGCATTTTTGAACTTGGAGCTAAGTCAAAGGGGAGGGACAAGACCAGGACAGCTTTTCTTTCTTTCTTTCTTTTCTTTTTTTGCTAACTAACTGCTCAGTGGACACTTCAAATACAAAATATATCAGCACAGAAGGCCCCCAGTTCAAACCAGCCCCTCCCATCCTCTGCGAGAGGCTGACATCCAAAAATGATTTTTTGGGATGGTGGAACCTGGGAGCAATGCCTGTATGTATTTTTAGAAGGAAGCATAAGTTTGAGCTTCCCAGAATATGCTAGTTCATTATAGGGTATCTTTAATATTAATAGTTAGCACCTCTGATTAGACTTGTAAATTTTTTTTTCATATTTATTCTTTTCCTGCCTGGGATTGGGGTGGATTAGAAAAAGGCACTTTTTTTTTTTTTTTTCTGTTGGGAAGATTTCTATGAAGAATCCATGAATTGTCATTGAAACATTAAAACTTTTCATCCTTAATGACTTTATCTTCTTTGAATAATCTAAAATGCAAATAGAAATATTTATTTTTTTAATAAAAGGAATAGCAATAAGTTGAGACAATTTAAGTTTCTAATAAAGTCTGGTACGTCCCTATGACAGGCTGTTATATTGCAGTTACTAAAGCAGTTGAATGATGTGGAGGGAAAAAGATACTCAACTATGATAAGCTTGATTCTAATTCTATAACTATATCATATACTGTTGTTGTTCAATCGCTCAGTTGTGTCCAACTCTTTGCGACCCCATGACCTGCAGCATACCAGGCTTCTCTATCCTTCACCATCTTCCAGAGTTTGCTCAAACTCAAACTCATGTCCACTGAGTCAGTGATGCCATCCAGCCATCTCATCTTCTGTCACCCGCTTCTCCTCCTGCCCTCAATCTTTCCCAGCATCAGGTGGCCAAAGCATTGGAGCTTCAGCTTCAGCACCAGTCCCTCCAGTGACCATTCAGGTTTGATTTCCTTTAAGATTGACTGGTTTGATCTCCTTGCTGTCTAAGGGACTCTCAAGAGTCTTCTCCAGCACCACAGTTTGAAAGCATCAATTCTTCAGCAAAAACATACTGTATATAGTATTAACAGGGTTCTTGTTTCTTAGGAATAGATTATAGATGACTTTTGTTTTCTTTCTACCTTCCTATTCCTTTTTTGTATGTGACTTTCATAATCAAAAAAGTTTTTAAAAAGTCCCACATGGCTCTGACTTTCTGAGTTTTAGTGCCACATCCTATCCTCTGTAAGCTCCCCGTGGACAGACCTGCCTTCCTCAACATCACGTCTTTAGGACAGTGGCAGGCGCAGAGTTAGAGCTCAGCAAATAGTTGTTGAACGGAACACTCCCATTTCCCTGTTTCTCTCTGCTTTTTCTCCCCAGGTGATGTGCTCTATGAACTCCTTCAGCATATTCTGAAGCAGAGGAAACCCCGGATTCTTTTCTCACCGTTCTTCCACCCCGGGAACTCGATACACACGCAGCAGGAAGTCATTCTTCACCAGAACCATGAAGAAGGTACCCGGGAGGCGACTCTCTCGTCCTAGATGTAGCCTAGCCCCAGAGCTTCCGCTGTCTCTCTGTTCTTATTCACGTGATTCATTTTTCATTTGACCAGCATTTGCTGAGTACTGACTGTGTTTGAGACCCTAAGGGAAATGCCAAGGTGAATAAGGTCTCTCTTTGGTTCTCTGCAACTCCCAGTCTCGGGGAGGAGATGAGATAGATACGCAGGTCAATAACAAAGAATAGCTATAACAGGCACCATAAAGAGAAGGTGGAAGGGGAGATGACAGCCAGTGCAGGCATCAGGTTTAGCATCACAAAGGAGGTGGCCTGCAGGTCTCCTTGAAGTTCTGATAAGCAGGAATGAAGTGGGGGAACATTCCAGGAGGACCCAAGATGGAGTTACATCCTTGGAATCGAGAGCATTCATGTGACTGGGGTTACAGAGCTTATCTTTCTTTTCCCCCTACCTTTGGTGATGAAAGATTTCAAACAGACCCCAAATAGGGAGAATAAACTAACTAAAGCCCTGTGAGCCATCCCCCTGTCTCAACAGTGATCCACATTTCGCTGCTGTAGAACCAGTCCAAGGAGGTAAGATTAGAAGCAGGACATGGAGGACTTTGATTTCTGGGCTGTGGAGCAAAGTAATAGGGAGTCATTGAAGATTTTGAGCAGAGGGTCACATGTGCTGGGGGAAGAAAAGAGACCCAAACCCTGTGAACTCGATGGGGGTCCAAGGGGTCTCATCCTCGTGCTCCGGAGGCAGCGTCTTGCCGTGTGTTCAGTGGGAAGACTTAGTTCAGACGTTCCAGGCACCACTCAGCTCTGGCCAGTTACATGGTTCTTATCAAATTACTGGTAGAAACCAGAACAAAAGACCAGAATTGAATTGTGGCCCCGGACAGAGCTCCACAGCAGGTGTTTGGGGACAGAAATAGGGTGTAAAAAATCTTCCTCTGCTCCCTGTTCTGTTGAACTGCAAGGTATCAGGCCTCCTGGGAGCATTTCCTCCACATCTTTCTGCCTGAATTGGGAACCAAAGTAGTTCTTTTAAATGTATCCTTCGGACCAGATTATGAGGGGCCTAAAACCCTGTGTTTTTTGTTTGTTTGTTTTTCTAGAGGCATTTCCTTAAACTGATGGAGCATCCCCCAGAGCAGCACTATTTTTGTTTCATTGTTGGCAAATTAAAAAATGAGAAGTTATGTGTTTTCTTAATTAACACTTCACAAAACAGAGCCTGGCTCCAGGCGACCTGACCGGCATCTCTTTCGTGTGCCAAGCGTTTCACAGCGGGTCCCCTCGCCTCCGTGATGGAGAATAAACCTGTGCTTCTTGCAGGCTCCCTCTGTCTGTGCCTCTCAGCCTGTCTTCCCCAGCGTTACCTTTGCTGAATTTAGCTGCTGCCTCTCAACCCCGGTTTGGTTTCTCTGCTTTTTTACCCTTCCTGCCCTATACATTTGCATAGTAGCCAATAGCTACTCCAGAGAGCAGGAGGTGAGTTTACTGAAGCTTGATATTAGGGCAAGAAGCAGAGTATGTAGCCTGCGTCTTCAGATACAAAATGTGTGTGATGGCTTGTTGGGGGTGGTGCGTGTGTGCTAAGTCACTTCAGTTGTGACCAATTCTTTGCAACCCCATGGACTATAGCCCACCAGGCTCCTCTGTCTGGGATTCTCCAGGCAAGAATACTGGAGTGGGTTGCCATTCCCTTCTCCAGGGGATCTTCCCAACCCAGGGATCGAACCCGCGTCTCTTACGCCTCCTGCATTGCAGGCAGGTTCTTTACCATTAATGCCACCTGGGAAATCCAGTTGGGAGTGGGGTTGTCTTTTATTTGTTTTCTCTTTGTCCTTTTGTCTGTTTTCTCTTTTTCTCATTATTTATAAAAAGGAAAACTCCCATTTGGAATTTCTCTTCCCCTTTTTATCCTCAGCTGTGATTGGTGGCCGATAGCCTCACCTCATGACAGCTCCCTCCTCCCCTCGGCCTAATCTGACTCCTGAGCAGGTGTTGTTTGTTGTTCTCATTGGCAGGAGCCACTCAGTAGGGAACACCAGCCCCTCTCCGAGCCCGTCTCCCACCAAGAAAATACAAATGCACTACCCAAAACGCCCTAGTGAGCTATGCCCTCAAGTGCTGTGCTGTTGGCAGTAGTGAGCTCAGTAGGTAAAAGGATGGAGCTAAGGAGGCCAAGGTCAAGGGCTGATCCATCGCCTTGTGGACCAGATAGCTCTGCTCCAGACCTGCCCCTAAAAGTAGCCTCTTCTCAGAGACGGTTCCTTCGAGCTGATGGCCAGGAATCATGATCGTGCTATCCGCCCTGCTCCTTCACTTGCTCTCACATAAGCAGGAGGACACATAGAAAGGAGCATAGGTCTCTGTCAGATGGGATCACGTGAGAAGAGCTGTATCAGGCACAAGGTGATATGAGGAGCCTGCCGGCCCCAAACTCCAGATGTATGGGTGGATTTGGTGACAAAAAGGGACCAACTGGAGAGGTGAAGGGATGTGTACAAGGTCCCTACTTCCAACCACCTTTCCTTTCTTTTCCATCAAAAAGAAAATATATCCAGCTTAACATGAGTTGGCCCTAGGATCAATACTGTTATATCATGAATGAAAGAAAAACTGTTAGTTGCTCAGTAGTGTCTGACTCACTGCAACCCCATGGACTATAGCCCCCCAGGCTCCTCTGTTCAAAGAATTCTCCAGGCAAGACTACCGGAATGTGTTGCCATTCCCTTCTCCAGGAGATCTTCCCAACCAGGGATCAAACCTGAGTCTCCCGCATTGCAGGCAGATTGTTTACCATCTGAGCTACCAGGGAAGCCCTTCTATCATGAATGAAGTGAAGTGAAGTGAAGTCGCTCAGTCGTGTCTGACTCTTTGCAACCCCATGGACTGTCGTCTACAAGGCTTCTCTGTCCATGGAATTTTCCAGGCAAGACTACTGGAGTGGGTTGCCATTTCCTTCTCCAGGGGATCTTCCTGACCCAGGCTTCGCACCTGGGTCTCCCGCATTGCAGGCAGACACTTTACCGTTTGAGCCACCAGGGAAACCTGGTAACACATTAATGTGGGCATTTGTTAACATACAGAAAGATCTGATCTTGGGGGGAGAAAGTTTGTAAAGTGAAATTATAAGCATCCAATATTACATGCCCAATGCTTTGTGTTACATAATTGGGGATACAGAACAATGTAAAAGTGTGTTGCTGTTGACTTGACACAGAGCTGAGACCCTCAACAGGCTGGCACCATGAGGGGTGCAGAGTGACCTGGAAACAAAGCCACATTCACTCCTCCACCCCACCTCCCCCCATGTCTTCCCCTCATCACTGCCATTGACTTGACCAATTCAGACTTTCCTGATTTCACAGTGGGAATTTATATCACAGGACAAGCACATCTTGTTTATCCCAGCAACAGTTCCTTGCAGATACCCCATGTGAGGACATTACACCGCCGTCTTCCCTTCTGTGCTGGCATCCGCATGGCAGTACCAAGCCAGGAGGTCACTGTTAGCTCAGAGGCTCTGATGGGAGAGGAGGGTGACCCATGAATTCAGATCCCTCCTTTTGTAGACATTCATGATCTCTGCGACGTACACTATTCTACAACTATGCCATAACTTGGGCCTAAGCAGTACTCAGATTACCACCTTCATCCAGGAGAACCCGCATCCTTCTCTTCCCTTACTTAGTTACTGAGCTTCCCTGGTGGTGCAGTGGCAAAGAATCTGCCTGCAGTGTGGGAGACCCTGGTTCAATCCCTGGGTTGGGAAGATCCCCTGGAGAAGGGAAGGACTCCAGTATTCTTGCCTGGAGAATCCCATAGACAGAGGAGCCTGGTGGGCTACAGTTTATGGGGGTCGCAATGAGTCAGGCATGATTGAGGGACTAACATTTTCACTCTTACATAGTCATGGAAGGGGTGGGGAAGGCACTATTATATAACTAAGATAATCCGTACCCAGACACTTAGGCCAGTGAAATGGGACTCTAGACACATGGTCAGCTTAGAAATAATGTTTTAAAGAATGGGACCTGGCCATCAGGAAACCAGGTTCTTATCCTCTCTCCTGCTGTAACAGTCATAAGGGCTCAGATTCTCATTTCTCTCTCCCTTAGTCACCCCAGTTACAAGACAGGAAATTCAACCAAATGGTCTCAGATCTTAGAACTCTCAAGTCCTAAGGACTGAGTCTCCCTGGGTGATACGAAGATGAATAAGACACATTCTCTACCTTCAGTGTCGTGGGCGACTAAATTCCAGAAAAACAGAACAATGTCCTGTCTGGTGATGCTCAGAAATGTTGAGCATCAGTTCTCGTTTATCTCATCAAGAACTTTTGATAATATTACCCCTCTTAGTAGTCAAACCAAGATTAGCGTCATTCACTTGTTTCATGGTGAAAACCTCATTTTAAATAGATTGCTTTTCTTTGGTTGGTGACCCATTTTATCTGCATGAGATGAGTTAGGTGTAAGTTAGATAGCTATGTGGGGCTTCCCTGGCAGCTCAGAGGTAAAGAACCTGCCTACCAATGCAGGAGATGTGAGTTCAGTTCAGTTATGCAGTCATGTCTGACTCTTCGCGACCCCATGGACCGCAGCACACCAGGCCTACCTGTCCATCACCAACTCCCGGAGTTTACTCAAACTCATGTCCATCGAGTCGGTGATGCCATCCAACCATCTCATCCTCTGTCGTCCCCTTCTCCTCCTGCCCTCAATCTTTCCCAGCATCAGGGTCTTTTCCAGTGAGTCAGCTCTTCGCATCAGATGGCCAAAGTATTGGAGTTTCAGCTTCAACATCAGTCCTTCCTCTTACCCCTTGGGAAATGCCACCTGATTTCTTTGAGATAAGGGCTCAGAGGGCTTCCCAGGTGGTGCTAGTAGTAAAGAAACTCCCTGCCAATGCAGGAGAGGTAAGAGACACGGGTTCAGTCCCTGAGTCAGGAAAACCCCCAGGAGGAGGGCATGGCAATCCACTCCAGTGTTCTTGTCTGGAGAATCCCATGGACAGAGGAGCCTGGTGGGCTACAGTCCATGGGGTCGCAAAGAGTTGGACATGACTGAAGCAACTTAGCAGGCGTGCACACAAGGGGGGCTAGCGGGGGACTGGATTCACCTCCAGAGAAGGAAGTCCTCTGATGACATGATCTTGCTCTTTCCCCTCTGACCCTCATGCTGCCTTACCCCCTCCCTGTAAATGGCTCACGGTGTTTACCTCCAAATGGCCACTTGGCTCATCTGCAGCCTGATCCCTGATTTCTCCATTCACTTCTCTTGCGGGGCTTTCTTGAGACAGAAGGAAACTCCTCTGCACCCCCTGCGAAGAGCAGAGCCAGTGTCCAGCCAGGAGCACAAAGCCTCCTCTATGGCTGATGTGGACTTGCCCACACTGTCTTCACCACCAACAGGGGTGGCCCTTTGGAGGCCGTCCCGCACACAGTGATGAAGATTAAGCCTCAGAGCCCTACACGTCCCCTGTTTTGTTTCTTTTTTGGTTTTTGGTCACACCACACAGCTTGTGTGATCTTAGTTCCCCAACCAGGGATCAAACCTGGGCCCTCAGCAGTGAGAGCACAGAGTCCTAACCCCTGGACAGCCAGGGAATTCCCATGTTTAGTTTCTTTCAACCCCTTTCACCCAATGATTATAAAATTCTGGACACTTCCAGAGGATTTACTGTGTTTGACCTCAGACCTGTGTGAATCCTATACTCCAAGCTAGGGCAGTTTTCTTCTCGGGGCCTACAGGGGAATTCAGTGACCGCTGAATGTGATGGGGGAGTTGAGTGAGATGGGAACTCTGAAATGGGCAGGCACAGGGTCGGTGGGAAGTCTTAGCTGAACATCTTGGAAAGGCAATAGCGGGGGTAGTTTCTAGGGCTGCTGCACACTGGGTGGCTTGAACAACGAAAGTGCATTGCCTCAGAGTTCTAGAGGCCGGAAGTCCAAGAGCAAGGTCTCAGCAGGATGGGTTCCTTCTGAAGCTGGGGGGATATCTGTGCTATGTCTCTCCCAGCATCTGGTGGTTTGCCAGTGATTTTTGGAGATCCTTGGCTTATGGGTCTTGCGTGGCTTACCTCCTGTGTCTTCATTTAGCACCCGTAGGCTTTTGTTGTCATTTTGCCACGTCTGCCTTCTCCATGAGACTATGATACCCCTGAGAGCCAGGACCTCATTTCCTTACTCTTCATATACTGTGCATCTGAAAGACTACCACACATATTGTTGGCATCGCCGAAAGGTCTTTGCTTCAGTTCTTATTGTAAGGACTGTGATAAAACATACCTCTCCAGTCGGGCAACATGTGCATGTCTGTGTCCAGCCTCCCCCATTCAGGGGGGCAGCAGTCATGTCAGAACAGGGGCCCCCAACTCCAGTATGACCTCCTCTTACCTAAATACATCTGCAATGACCCTTTTCCCAAATAAGATCTCTTTCTGGAGTACTAGGGGGTGGTGACTTCAACACATGAATTTGGGGGTAGGGGAGCACAAATCAACTCATAACAGGTTACAGAGCCTGAGTATATGTATGAAATCTATTTTCAATTCCATCTCAAGACCTAGAGTCTTTCATTTTTGTGTAGGTCTTTATATCACGCATGGTTTCTGCTACTCTTTTACAGAGCTGCTGGGAAATGGTGTTTTCAGGGAGAAAAAAATCTGGATCCCAGTGTACTGAGGATGATGAGTGAGAGTTACCTGCTGGGCCTGTTGATTTGTATCTCCCTGACCAATGGCTCCTATTATCATCCATAGCCTTAGGGATAACACAACAGGGAAATGTGATCCTGGTGCGGGAGACGTAAACTTGACCTTAGCCTCTGCTCTACCCTGGAAATTTGCTAGTCAAAAACCAAGAGTTTAACCAAAGGCAGTTTTGCTTTGTTCTTAAGGTCTACCAGTTATTCATTACATCATGTGAATAAGTGTAAAGTGTTAGTCACTCAGTCACATCAGACTCTTTAGGACTGCATGGACTCCATGCAGTTCTCCAGGCAAGAATACCAGAGTGGGTAGGCATTTCCTTCTCCAGAGGATGTTCTCGACCCAGGGATCAAACCTGGGTCTCCTGCCTTGCAGGCAGGTTCTTTACCATCTGAGCCACCAAGGAAACCCAGTGTGATTAAATGGGGTTGAATTTTGATGAATTTTAAGTAAAGAAACTTCACTAATAAATAAAAGGAAAAAGGATGAGAAAAGAAATCAGACCTCTTTTTGTGACCTTCGCATTTAAGGTCCTACCTTATTGGGGGCTTTTTGGTAGTGAGAAGAAGGGGTTATTCGTGTCTAGAAGAGGTCTACAAGGAGAAAGGGTTGGGGTCAGAAAGTCCTTTCCACCAGAAGGAGGTCCCCTACCAGTCCCAGCTACATTCCCTGCCCCACCGCACCCCACCCCCTTTCTAAGTCCCAAGTGACCAATTGTATGTGGCCTTTCCTCTCTCTTCCTTGTACGTTTCCCTACCATATCAAGACCTTCAGACCAAGGGCAATGTGGATAATTTCCCAGTTTTCCAGCTGGGCAGTTCACCAAGAACAAACCCAGACATCAAGGCCAGACCAAAAAAACATCTTCTTGTTTTAGACAGAAGACTCCTACATCTAGGGGATTTAATGCACCCACTGTCCGCTCAGTGCATTTCCTGTGTCCGGAGCTTCTCTGCCTGGCGGCTCTGGTCTCATAAGTTTCCATACCCTGCTGCCAACTTATAATAACAGAGGCAGCAGGGTAGCAACATCAGAGCCATCTCCATACGTGGGCGCGTGCTTTTTGCAAACTGCAACAAAGCTTGGAAGGGCTCATTGCAGACCTTTCAGCCTTGACAGTGGTTGTGCCCAGACCACCAGGAGCCTGGAATTAAATACCCTCTGTTCCAGTTCTCCACAGTTAATGTTATCAACTTCATCAAGTACTTCCTCTTTCAGTGGTGTCTGCAGAGAAATAAATAAATCAAGCCCATCCAAGTCCTGTTTCTGCCCAGATCCTGAGTCAAAAGTAACATCAGAGTTGGATAAGCCAGAGTACTGTCTCCCTCCCTCATTGTTCCCAAAATCTGGGCAGGAACAGAGAGTGAAATCTCTCCAGGACATTACATCAGTTCCTCTTTTACCCTTGGCATGAAAAGTTCTTCCTCTCATAGTCCTCCCAGACTTCCTAAGGCTTGCCCCAAGTGCACACCCATCCACTGAGCCTTGACGCCTGGGACATCAAAGAAAACCTGCAGGTAACCAGGCTGCTGGCCAAAGCCTGTGTCCATTTTGAAATTTGTAAGACAGGAAATGGATTCAGGAAATAGGATTTCTCAGTACATGGTCTTCATCATCCTTAAGTATTTTTAAACCTTAATAAGCTTTTAAGGAAAGGGAGACAATCTATAAATGGCATTTGGAAGAAAATATATGAAACTTCAAAATGCAACTGTCTTAAATATTGCTTACAGTGATCATATTCTGTGACGTGGACAAAGGAGAAATTCATTTTTGTGGATGCAGAATTGACATCCATATTAGCTATGAAAAGAAAAATTTGCCTCATCTCCAGATGATTGCAGATCATTTCTGTCATACTAATAATTTCAGCCATTAAAGTTAACTCCCTGGGCTAATCAGTGTCCTGCAAGTTTTTGTCTGCATTGAGATTAAAGTGAGGAAGTTAGGACTTGTCATCCCAACCTATACCCTTGCAAGGTTGATTAAGCACCTTAATTCCCTTATAAAATCATAACCACTGAGCCATATCACCTGAAAACTAATAGTTCCTCAATATCATCAGCTATTTTCTTAATGTCACATTTTCCCAGCTATTGCATAAATGTTTTTACAGTTGGTTTGAATCAGAATCTAAGCAAGGATCTGTTTGTTCATTGCAAACAGTTGGCGTGTTTCTTGAGTCTCTTTCAATCTATAGGTCTCCATCCATATCTTTTCTTTTTTGATATTTTATTTTTAATTATTTATTTATTTGGCACCACTGGGTCTTAGCTGAGGCATGCACACTCTTTAGTTGTGGCATGTGGGGTCTAGTTCCCTGACCAGGGATCAAATTCAGGCCCCCTGCATTGGGAGCATAGAGTCTTAGCTACTACACCACCAGGTAAGTCTGTCCTTATTTTTCTTGTGCACATGCTTGCACACTGTCTTTCTAGTTGTTTAAAAAAGAAGTTAGCCATAATTGGTGTAACTTTCCCCCTGTATATTTTCTATCTGGTTGCTTTCAAGATTTTCTGTTTATTTTTGGTTTTCAGCAGTTTGACTGTGTGCCTGGATGTGGCTTTCTTTGTATTTATCCTATTTGGAATTTGCTGAGCTTCGTGAATCTTTAAGTTTGTATATTGCTGCTGCTGTTAACAAATTGAGGACAGTTTGGCCATTATTTCTTCATTTTTTTTTTTTTTGCCTCATTCTTTCTGTTTTTTCTTGTTTGACAATGTTAAAATGACTGCAGGAAAATCATCTTATTTTCTTACATGAACACAAAGTATTTAGGATAGGATATCAGAATTTCTGGGGCTTCCCTGGTGGCTCAGTGGTAAAGAATCTGCCTGCCAATGCCAGAGATGTGGGTTCAATCCCTAGGTTGGGAAGATCCCCTGGAGAAAGAAATGGCAATCCACTCCAGTATTCTTGCCTGGAAAATTCCATGGACAGAGGAGCCTGGCAGACTACAGTCCATAGAGTCACAAGAGTCAGACACAACTTAGCAACTAAACTACCACCATCAGAATCCCTAATTTGCTTTAAAATAATAGATTTTTTAAGAATGTGTTGATGGGAGGTAAAAATCCTCCTCCATTAAAAAAAAAAAATTCTCACTTTCTTGAACTCCAGTTGATCTCTTTTAGACCATTTCATATTGTTCCCACAGGTCACTGAAGATCTATTTCTTTGTCTTTAATCTTTGTTGATCTGTTTTCATATTTGCTAACCCTTTCTTTTATCATCTCCCATCTGCTAAGTCTGTCCAGTCCAGTATTTCAAGCACTGTATTTTTCAGTTCAAAAACCTTTTTTGATAGTTTCCTTTTCTCTTCTGATGATCTTCATCTGTTATTAGTCATTACCACCATTATCTTTAAGTACTTGAACTTATTTATAATAGCTACTTTAAAGTTCTTATTTGTTCCTTCCAGTATCTAGATTATCTGCATCTGTTTCTATTGCCTGCCTTCCCTCTTGAATATGGGTCATATTTTTACGTTTCTTTACATGTCTAGGAAATCTTTAGTGGATACTTAATATTATAAATAATATGTTATAGAGACTCTGGATTATGTTACATTCCCCTGAAGAGTGTTGATTTTTCTGCTAGTAGGCAACAGTTAAATAACTGGCTGATCAATTTGAATTTGTGGAGGCTAGATCTTATATTTGGCTAGGGAACATCTATTTCAGTTTTACCTTTAGTGCTCAGGCAGATCCCTTTGTCCTAGAGCACTAGTCCTATTCCAAAGGTATGACCATTCTGGGGTAATAAATAGCCTGAGGTGTTTTCAGAGTCTTCCTTGATAGATCTCCAACTCTGAACTCTTGCCAGCAGTACTGTGACCAGCAGCTGAGATTTCTGCTCATGTCTTTAAACCATGCAGCTGTTCCCTTTCATTGAGCTCCTTGGAGTTTCCCCTGCGCACTGCTGGTCAGGAGCACATGTTAAGGATTTGGGGAATTTTATGTGCCCGTTAGTGGCTACTCCTTCTGAGGCTCTCTTCATTGTGGAAATTGTCTCAGGTTTTGTTTTTTTTTTTTTTGCCCTTCTGGCAGCTTCATCCTCTACTCCCTGGCATCTCAAGCACCTTTCTGTTCTTTTTCTAGCTGCTCCAGACTACATGGACTGGGGAGGTCCCTCTGGGTGAAAAAGTGAAAGTCACTGAGTCTTGTCCGATTCTTTGTGACCCCATAGACTGGAGCCCACCAGGCTCCTCTGTCCATGGAATTCTCCAGGCCAGAATGCTGCTGAGTGGGTAGCTATTCCCTTCTTCAGGGGATCTTCCCAACCCAGGGATCAAACCCAAGTCTCCCACATTGCAGGCAGCTTCTTTACTGTCTGGGTGAAAGCTGTATAAATTTGGATCTCACTCTGGACAGTTCCTTTCTTGCAAGACTAAAATCCCCTCAATGACTTTTTTTTTTGGCCATACCTCAAAGCATGTGGGATCTTAGTTCCCTGACCAGGGATTGAATCCATACCCCCTGCATTGGAAGCACAGAGTCTTAACCACTGAACCACCAAGGAAGTCCCTCAATAACTTTTATAAATACATTTTATCCAGACACACAGGAAAATTAGTCTGCTACAAGTCATTCTGCCATTATTGAAACTGAAATCCTCTTTATGAGGAGAAAAATGATAGCATACCATAGTATTTCACCTTACTTTACTTATCTAACCATAGAGCCTGGAGACTGGTCCTTAGCACAATATTAAGGTACTCCTTATTCCATTTTATAGTTGTGTATCCTTCATCATTTAGAGAGAGACTCTCATTTGTTAAATCAGTCTTCTATTGGTAGCTATTCCAATGATTATGTGCATGCTTAGTCATGTCCAACTCTTTGTGACTTTATGGATTACAGCCTGCCAGGCTTCTCTGCCCATGGGATTCTCCAGGGAATATTGGAGTGGGTTGCCATTTCCTCCTCCAAGGGATTATCCTGACCCAGGGATCAAACCTGCATTTCTGGCATCTCCTGCGTTGCAGGTTGAACCACCACTGAACCACCTGGGAAGCCAATCCAATGATTAAGCACTTTTAAATTCATAGCAGCATGTTATATAGTGATTACAAAGTAAGCCCTTTGCTTTCAGGCAGATGATCATGAAGAACAATGTTCCTTTTGTTCACCATCTCATATGATTGGTGAGATCTAGTGGAGTCCCCATTTTCCTGTTGTCCCTGTGTTAAACTTTAAAAAACAACCACCTTTGACTCTTGTGTGCTAACTCTATCAGATTCCCAGATCCCCTTTATATGTTCTTCATATAGATACTGACGTCATGGTGAAAGGAGATGACTTTGTCTTGCTTTACTTAGAACCATGGACAAGTCTTTGACCAGAAAAAGGACCTGCAGGTATATGCATGCTTTTGGTGAAACAGCTCTGGGAATAGATGTGGCCAGAGAAACCTCACTGAGATGAGTAGGGGACTCTGGAGAAAGTTCCGTGTCTGTAGGCAGATTTCTGCACTTCTGACCCTATTAAGAACAGGGCCTCCTAAAGCCATGTGTTTGCTGGTCCCTCCCTCATCCCAGCCCATGGAGCTACTTCTGCCACTGAGCTGTGTACACTCCTGATGTTGTCTTTGCTCAAATGTCTTCAGCTGGAGAGTTAAGGTGGGATGGGGTAGAGGCATTTATTGTCAGGGGTCCACTCTTCCTTCTTAACTCTACCTGTCTGACCATTTGTAGGGACTGTGAATTCAGAAACAACATGCTCCTAAATGTTCTTTACAGTGCAAGATTGTCATTCTGTAAATCAGGCCCACTGTGCCTGCTCAGAGCAGGGTTTGATGTGACTCCCCCCTCCCCCCGCCACCCCCTGCTGCCCCCAGTTTGTACATAGCAAAGAGGTAGATGCTCTAATGGGCATATAAGGCTATAGAATCTGACTGGAGTCTATCTGTCTGGGTGACCTCGGGCAAGTTGCTTAACTTTTTATTTAAGAATATTTGTTTATTTGACTGTGTCAGTCTTAGTTGCACAAGATCTTCATTGCATCATGTGGGATCTTTTGCCATGGCTCTTGGGCTCTCAACTTGTGGCCCATGGGCTATAGACTGTGCAGGCTTAGTTTCCTGGTGATATGTGGAATCGTAGTTCCCTGACAGGGATTGAATCCCTCTCCCCTTCATTGCAAGGCAGATTCTTAACCACTGGACTACCAGGGAAGTCCCTGCTTAACTTCTTTATGCCTCCATTTTTCTCTCATGTTATAAACAGGAGTAACGGTAGCATCTTCTACTTGTGTGAAAGTATTGGTGGGTTCAGTTGTGTCCAATGCGTTGTGACTCCGTGTACTGTAGTCCCCCAGGCTCCTCTGACCATGGAATTCTCCAGGAAAGAATACTGGAGTGGGTTGCCATTCCCTTTTATAGGGAATCTTCTTGACCCAGGGGTCAAACCTGGGATCTCTTGCATTGCAGGCAGATTCTTTACCATCTGAGTCACCAGGGTATATTGTAAATTTTAAACAATATAATCCAATCCATAGAATAGACAGTAATTGCTTTATTATTTTCATCATCTTTATCATTAATAGCAACAACTCCTGGAAGCAGAGAATATGAAAATTGGGTTATGAAAATGTAAGTCAGTGAAAGCCTCTCGAGAGAGACCCTCAAGGGCCCTGAAAAACCACACTAAAGAGTCAAGTAACAAAAAGATAAAGAATGAATAAAGAATGAGTGTGTGGCTTCCTTGTGTTTATAAGCCACTAATAGGTGATAAATGGAATACTTGTAGACATTCTTAGCTTCTCCAGGGGCAGGAAAAGAATTTCAAGTATGTGCAATTTAATTTTTTTTTAAGCGGGGGAAAAAGATTGCACATATGGGGGGAAAGGGTCTTCCTACACCTGCACATGCTCCATGCTTGTCACCTTTAGGATTGCTGTGGGGTTCCCTCCCCTGAGCATCCATCTGGGTCACTGACTGTCCTTCCCTCCGCCCCACAGATAATGGTGTCCAGAGGACCTCAAGGCCGTCGGCCGAGAACGTACACCAGAACCCTCCCACCATTGAACTGTTGCACCGTTCCAGGTCACCCATCACAACAAACCACCGGCCTTCTCCCGACCCCGAGCAGCGGCCCCTCCGGTCCCCCCTGGACAACATGATCCGCCGCCTCTCCCCAGCCGAGAGGGCCCAGGGACCGAGGCTCCACCAGGAGAACAACCACCAGGAGCCCTACCCGCTGTCAGTGTCTCCCATGGAGAACAACCACTGCCCGCCGTCATCCGAGCCCCACCCGAGGCCCTCCAGCCCCCGGCAGGAGGGCACGCGGGTCATCCAGCTGATGCCCAGCCCGATCATGCACCCCCTGATCCTGAACCCCCGACACTCCGTGGATTTCAAGCAGCCGCGGCTCTCTGAGGATGGGCTGCACCGGGAGGGGAAGCCCATCAACCTCTCGCATCGGGAGGACCTGGCATACATGAACCACATCATGGTTTCCGTCTCGCCGCCTGAGGAGCACGCCGTGCCCATCGGGAGGATAGCAGGTGGGTGAGCCCCCTGCCCTCCCGGGACCCCCCATGCCATCCCAGTTAGGTGCCCTCCAGAGACTCTGGGAGGCCAGAGGGAGGGAGGAGGCTTTGACAGCAGGTGGATGAGCCCCTCGCCCTCCCGGGAGCCCCCACGCTGTCCCAATCAGGTGCCCTCCAGAGGCTCTGGGAGGCCAGGGGATGGAGGCTTTGCCGGCAGGAGACGAAATTCCCTAAATGGGCTAGTTAATGAGGCGCTGGGCTGCCGGAGTTAATGAGCCTCAGAAATGTGAAGAAACAAATGTCCTCCGACCAGCTTACAAGGAGAGTCACATTAGGATTGTGGCTAAGCGAAAACATTTAAAATCAAAGGTTTATGAGCATGTTAATGGCCCTGTCCCGGAGTTTCCAGTGGCTAATTAATGAGCAGGCACAGCACAGAGGACCTCTGTCTCAGACTCAGGCCTGGATTTCCATCCTCTGTGCAGTAACTCCACGTAGCCTTCACCTTGAGAAGAGGCAAGAGAGAAAAGTAGGATTAGGGTGTTGTTTGGTCATTTGGACAGAGGAAGCCACGCCCGAATTCTTTTCCTTTGATGATGACAAGCCCAAATTTGCTTCCCTAAGAGGAGAAACCAGTGAAAAAAGTCACCATGTTGTATTTTTGCTCATGTGCCTGTAATTTACATGAAGTCATTCTCCAGAAGCTTTTATAATTCTCTGACCTCTTGGCAAAGTTAGGGCTTTTCCTAGAGCCCTAAGTGTCATGAGACACTTTTTGAGCACCTACTGTGTGCAGATAAACTCATGAGGACATAGGGGACACAGAGCTGATTAAACACAATTACTTCCTCAGGGACTTAAAATGTACTAGGAGAGGTGTGAAAACCATTAAGGTATAAGACAGAGGGAGATAAGCCCTCTGTCCCATTCAGTCAAAACACAAGCATTTATTGAGTACCTATTGTGTGGTGTGGATGCAATGCAGAGAGAAAGGTTTTTAATATTTTGTTTATTTGACTGCACCGGATCTTAGCTGTGGAATGCAAACTCTTAGTTGTGGCATGTGGGATCTAGTTCTCCCCACCAGGGATGGAACCCAGGCCCCCAGCATTGGGAGTGTGGAATCTTAGCCACTGGACCACCAGAAAAGTCCCAATAAGGAGCATTTTGACTGGAGGAATTGAGGAAGGAAGACAGCTCGAAGTTGACAGTGGTTATGGGTCCAGTAATGGGAGGACCGGCTTCCCTGGTGGCTCAGGGGTAAAGAATCTGCCTGACAGTGCTGGAGACACAGGAGATGTGGGTTTGATCCCTAGGTCAGGAAGATTCCCAGGGAGGAGAAAATGGCAACCCACTCCAGTATTCTTGCGTGGGAAACCGCTTGGACAGAGGAGCCTGGTGGGCTACAATCCAGGGGGTCGCAGAGAGTCAGACACAACGTAGCAATCAAAGAACAACAATGCAAGAGAGATGTGGAGGCAGGAGAGAGGTCAGACTGTTCAGGGAAACGTGAGACATTCTCCTTCCTCCTCGAGCTGATGCTGTAGGACTGAGATCCAGCTGAACCACAAGATAAAGCAGAACTCACAACATCATGATAACACAGGTCCTAAGGCTACTTTACCTATGTCTTGACTCGCTGTCTCATTTTTATTGAAGTCATTCATTTCTAAATTTTCCTCTGGCCCCAAGGGCACCTCTGATATCACCTCAATTTTACCACTAAAATAAGTTACATCAGGAATGTTGAGTCAAGAAAATCAAAGAGCTATGACTTACATGTTTCAAAAAGAAAAAAAAAACTATAAAAAGTGATATGGTCTATGCTTGGAATGTGATTCAAAAGCATCCCACAGGACTGGGAGTGAGGAATGCATAGTTGTGGTGGTCCATTCGCTAAGTCATGTCCAACTCTTTGCGATCCCGTGGACCGTAGCCCACCAGGCTCCTGTCTATGGGATTTCCCAGGCAGGAATACTGGAGTGGGTTGCCATTTCCTTCTGTGGGTAAAATAAGGTTAGTTATGACCCGAGGGCTATATGGCTGGATACTGGGTCCCCAGAGATTTACGTTATTGTTCTGCCTACCTTTACGTAAAGTTTTTTTAATGATGGAGAGGGAAAAAAAAAAAAACTGTGAAAAGAAAGAACAGGGGTTAACATAGCTTTGCTTATTCTGCAAAGCATGTGTGTTTCCCAGATAGTTGGAGGAAGAGGATGGGGTCAGTGTATTCCTGGGAATAATATAAATGACCTGTTTTGAGCTTTCCAGGCATTCCCTTCTTGTCTGTATCTTCCGTGTTTGTCTTGTTTCTTGCATGGTCTGTACAACAGTTCTGAACATTCTGCGGGTACTTGCTACTTGTTTATAATCCTCAGGACAGCTCTGCAAAAGGAGCTAATCATTGCTGTTTTCATTTTATATGGAAGGCATCATTTACAGGGGAAACCATAGAGGAAACTTGAGTGCAGAGAAGCAGAGGCCACGTAGCGGCTGGATGATGTGGCTACAGGACAGCCCTTGCTAGCACCCACCCCCCCACTTCCTAATCACCATCTGTCTTGTCACCTCCTCCTGAAATGCCGTCTTCGCCACAGACCTCTTAGGAATCCGAGATGAGCCCCATGTGTCAAGTTAAACTGTTTAGACTTAGAGCTGTTTTTCCCTTGTTTAGTAGGTCTAGAAATTTTTTAATATGGCTGTCTTAAAAATTGTTCTACTCTGTTGGTATATTCCCAGATTTCATAATCTCCATATGTCCGTGTTCAGTCATTTGACCAAATCCAGGATTAGCTAATATAATCAAAAGGCAGTGTTTCTGAAGGGTGAAACAAGAGGGAAATCTATGATCTAATATTTAGTCTTAATCCTGTGACCCTCTGAATAGAACCCATCACAATTCCAGGCTCCTTTGTTTCATTTGGGATCTCCCTGTCTCTCCACCCCATTTGGGTATCTTCTTGGACAACTCAGATCCTTGTGGAATTTATTCTTTTATTGGCAGTCGAATTCATTGGGTGATTCTTACGTACAGTGTAAAGTCCTTTCATTACTGAACAGTCATAAAAGCCCCTCAGATGTCTATAAAGCAGCTTTTAGGTGAGAAAACTTAGCTCCTTATGCTTTTTTAAAATATTTATTTATTTTAATTAGAAGATAGTTACTTTACAATATTGTGATGGTTTTTGCCGTACATCAACATGTGTCCCCCCCATCCTGAACCCCCCCCCCACACCTCCCTTCCCACCCCATCCCTCTGGGTTGTCCCAGAGCACCAGCTTTGGGTGCCCTGCTTCAGGCATCGAACTTGCACTGGCCATCTGAGCCTAGAGGCACTGAAGGTGCTCCTGTCACACTGACAGAGACTGCAGCTGGAGGATATGGGTAGGAACAGTACTTGTGACTGTGGATGAAAAGGTCTTGTCCACTCAGATAGTCCTGGGGATATGCCTTTGGACACCTTCTGTGTGTATGGCGCTGCTCTGCATTCATGGGGGTTGGGTGTTCGAGAAGATTGTAAGACACGATCTTTTTTTTTTTTTAATTTTTATTTTTTTCCATTTATTTTTATTAGTTGGAGACTAATTACTTTACAATATTGTAGTGGTTTTTGTCATACATTGACATGAATCAGCCATGGATTTACATATATTCCCCATCCCGATCCCCCCTCCCACCTCCCTCTCCACCCGATCCCTCTGGGTCTTCCCAGTGCACCAGGCCCGAGCACTTGTCTCATGCATCCCACCTGGGCTGGTGATCTGTTTCACCCTAGATAATATACATGTTTCGATGCTGTTCTCTCGAAACATCCCACCCTCGCCTTCACCCACAGAGTCCAAAAGTCTGTTCTGTACATCTGAAGACACGATCTTTGTTGTGAAAGAGCTGAAGACAGTTGACCACAACTGCAGCTCATGGTACCTTCCAGGGACTCCATTTAAGTGCTGTAAGAGGTCAGAGTAGGGGTGTCAGGAGGCCTTCATGGGGGAGCTGGCTTTTGGCTGGGCTTAGATGAATGCTTAGAATATGAACAAGTAGAGATTAGAGGAAAAAGAGGTCATTCCAGATGGAGAAAACTCCAAAGCAAGATAAGCCCCAGTATATTTGTTCTAGGTTTCACATAGAAATGTAAACTCCAGAATCCAGGTTTGTTAAAAATGGATTTTTCAATTCAGTTTTTTTCATCTTTTAATCTCTCCAAAATTGGGACGCATCATACACTTAAGAGATTGCATACAAGTCGTGATAGTTTACTAAGGTATTTACCTGGTGGAAAAACTAAAATATTCAGTAAATATTCATCTAGGAGGTAGTTGGCAGTTTAAATACAAACCACAAATTAGATCAATTGAAGTAGATCATGTAGCTTATTTTGAAAGGTGGTGTTTATTTTTCAAAGAATAAGAAGGACTGTTACTGAGTTTAACAAGTTGGAATGGCTGGCATTTGTGGGAGAGAGTTTAACATAGGACAGAATGAGAAGATTCCTGGATTCTATTTTTTAATTTATCTTTAATTAGGGGTTAATTGCTTTACAATGTTGCTTTGGTTTCTGCCATACAATAATGTGAATCAGCTATAAGTACACATATACCTCTCCCTCCTGGGTTGTTTTTGTTTTTTTTTTTCAAACTGAAGAGCCAGTGATATGTGCCATGCTGAGCAAGTTGCTTCTTTCTGTGCTGTTTTCTATTATCTTCAGGAAAGGATTACTTGGGGGAGATGAGAGCATCTGTCACCTCCTAGCATTTTCTTACCCACCAAAGTTTTACTGGCCTGCGTCTCACTGATGTGTTTCATAGCCAAAGACTGGTACTGGCAGTGAGCACGATAAATTGAAGAACGGTAGCAAGGGTGATGCTGTGTTTTCAGTATAATATTAGAAATCATTCTTACAACTCATTGACTTCAAAGCTAGACGCATCTTTTACAGATGGAGAAACTGAGCTTCGGGCACTTCAAGTATTCAGCCTCGAGCTTCGCCCAATGTTCTTTCCAGCGCATTTGTTTCCTTAGGCCCAGGGACTGGAAACGCGGGCCTATGGGCCAAGTCAGCCACCGCCTGTTTTTGTAAGTCAAGTTTTATTGGCACACGGCCACACCCATTCACTTAGCATTGTCTGTGGCTGCTTTGGCGGGGTTGAGGAGGTAGAGCTGACACAAGACGGCCCGCAAAGCCTGAAATACTATATTTACTGATGGGCCTTTTACAGAAAGAGTCCGCCGCTCCCTTTTCTGTGGCACTATCTGCTTTGAAATCATAGGTATAACAGAGGATTCGGGGGGCAGAAAATGCCGTCATTGCTCTCCAGGAATTACACCTCAAAGAATGAGGCATGCCTAAGACATGTGGAGGAAACAATGGCAAGTGATGTAAGGAGGGAGATAAGTCCTGATGGCAGGCTGATTGCTGAGCCGCCCAGAGTACTTACAATAACATCATTAACGTAAAATAGAGCTGAAGAAAAGAAAGTGTCGGGCTGCCTACTTGAACTGTGTAGCTCAGATCATTCACTCATTCCAAAATTCTCATGTCTCTCTCTGTGCCAGGCATTTTGCTCGGTGATAGGGTGAAGCTTCTCTAAATGCCAAATGTTGTCTCTTTGCTGGCAGAAGACAGTGTGCTTCTTACTTTATGCCATCAAACAAGCTTAGCTCCCCGCTTTGGTTTTAACCATAGATACCTCAGTTTTAAAAGAAAAAATTGAAGTCATTTTGGCTTTCTTAAACTTCTACAATTCCACTAAAACCTGAGTTACCAGACTTCCTGTCTGCTTATCCCTTCCTTGGCCTTAATCCAAAAAGTCAGCTAAGGAAGCGAGATACATTGGCAATGTGGTTGATAATCCATTCGAAGTCATTCATCTGCTCCACAAAAGTGGGGGCTATAGAAGTCTGTACAGAGTTGGTTGTTCAAAGTCCATGGAACATCCAAATAGAGAATATCGTGTCTTATGCTTACCTTATAACTTTTGCTGCTGTTGTTCCGTTGTGTCTGACTCTGTGACCCCATGGGCTGCAGCACACCAGACTTCCCTGTTCTTCACCATCTCCCTGAGTTTGCTCAGACACATTTTCATTGAGTCGGTGATGACATCTCTCGCTTTTCTCTGCAAACGTGAGCTTCTTTATGGTTTATGAGGATCTCACTGGTGAGTTGATTCTACTGCAGATAAAACAGAATTTTCCCCACGCCATCCCCAGGCCCTGTGCACTTTACTTCCAACCCTCTGATAATGCTGGCCTGGCAACCTGAGATCCTCAAAGGATCTGAGAATATATGTATTCTCTCTCAAGGTTGTATTTTTAACAGAAACAGAAGGTTTCTCATCAAGGAGACATCAAATCTCCCATATTGCTTACTTATCACAGAGCACCGTCCTCTTTTGATCTGGTTTTATTGGCTGGATGAGCTCTGTGAGCACAGACGTTCAACCCTGAAGCCTCTAATCATCTAATCAGACATCAGATAAGCCCAGGACTCCAGGGACAGCACCTGGGGTCTCATCCTCAAGGCTGGATGGAGGGGTCACGACGCACATGGACTTGTAATTGCTTCAGGAGCAGCCCTGAAGAGAGAAAGACCTCCTAAAAGGCCAGTCTTAATGGACTGTATCAAAGTGATGAGGGCAGCCTTTGTGGTAAGGTATGACAGTATGCATACACGCTTTTGTAGATACTGTGTTTGGAAAAAAGGACAGTGTCGTGGGCAATCTCCATAAGCCAAGGGGACTCGGGGATTTAGTACCACCTGGGAGAGCCATGTCCTCCCGCACTGTCTCAGGCAGGTAACCCTCTGCAGGCCCAGAGCCCTCTCTGGCTCCCGGCCCAGGGCCTTCACCAACGGCTGCTCGGAGGGCTCCTGGGGAAGGGCATAATGTCTGGAATCAACACAATTAGAATCTAGCCTTTGGCTCCCGGGCTGAGGTACTTAGGATTGCTGAAGCCCAGTTGCCTTATCCATAATAATGCAGATACTAATACCCAAATAGTAGCACAAACAGGTTAATTTCTATGTGTTCGTGTCCCTGCTCTGCTCAAGGGTTGAGCAAGGGGAGGGGAGTAGGTATGGCCAGCACCACTGGCCACCGGAGTGAGTGTGGGGGCCTTGACCCAAACAAAGCCTTATGTCTGGACGTTTGTTCCAAGTGATGCTGGCCTCTGACGTGCAGACCTTCAAAGAATCCTATGTTCCTTGGAGACTAACTTCTTCCCTCCTGCTCACCTCCCCCGAGGCTTTGCCCACTGTATTTTGAGGAGACCCTTGGAGACTTTGGCAGACTCCACCCCAACAGGAGGCTCCCAAGTGGCCTGTCTTCACACACTCTAGCTGAGTCACTGCGCTTTCTTTTCATTGGGACCTCTAAGAAATCAGCCCTACAAGAGAAGGAAGTTTCAGGATGACCTTTTTAAAAAGATAACACAGTACCAGCACAGTAATGGGGTAGGAAATAAGAGAAGGGGCTTGAGGAAACTGGAGGTTCGAGTTTGTTTTAAGGGCATGCGTTCCTGGAACAGCATCGCTAGTCCCAGTGGTGCCTGGATGCAAGTTCCCCAGCTGCCACCACATTTGAGGGAGAGGGGGCTGGTCTTACTGGGATCTGTCTGGGGGCTTGATCTCAGCTGTAAGGCGTGATTGCAGATGCCTGCCTCTCCCAGCCTCACTCCACACCTCCAGCCACCAAAGGTGAGAAGGTTTAGCGGCGTGTGCAGCTGCGATCCCTCCACTCCCGTGGAGCCAGGAAGCACAGATTTGTGTTCTCGGCCTCGGCTTCTCTCCCTCCCGGCTGGCTGCTGTGCACAGAAGGCTTCTGTTTTCCTACGCCACAGCAGAGCACAAGCAGTTGCCGGCTGTAAACACACCTCTGCGTATCAGCACAGGGTTGGCTGCCCTGGATTTATCAGCTTTCTGCTTCTAGGGAATAGCCCAGGATCAAAGCAGGAAAAAAAAAAAAATAGCGGCAGACAGCCACCCCCCTGCAATGGTGTAAAACCCATGCTTCTGTAAGCAGGGTTTCCCAAGCTGGGCACTCTCGATATTTCGGCTAAATAATCCTTTGTTGGCGGGAGGATGGCATTCTTTTGTGCATGACAGTAAGTCCCCTACATACAAACCTTCCAAGTTGCAAGCTTTCAAAGATGCAAACGTGGGATCCCATGTCTAATCACTTAGGTTAGTTCACATGGCTGGCGTGTATTCTCTAAAGCGGTTGTGCTCTTGTGTACTTCGTACAGTAGTACTCTCTATCTTTATTCAAGCCCGGGCTGTCCAGAAGCAAGCATAAAAGCAGCGGTGATGTAGCTGGTACTACTGTACTTTTCAAGATACTATATGTGAGTACTGAGTCACTCAGTCATGTCTGACTCTCCTGTGACCCCATGGACTATATAGCCCACCAGGCTCTTCTGTCCCTGGGATTTCTCAGGCAAGAATACTGGAGTGGGTTGCCATTTCCCTCTCCAGGGGATCTTCCTGACCCAGGGATCAAAATCCATGTCTCCTGCATTGGCAGGCGGATTCTTTACCGTTGCACCACCAGGGAAGCCTTCAAGGTACTATACTGTAATATTAAAAATGTTTTTCATATTTTTTATGTACTATTTGTGTGTAAAGTATTATCAACCTATTACAGTACAGTACTATACAGCCGATTGTGTTAACTGGGTACCTAGACTTGGTTGGACTTGTGAACGAGTTGGACTTAAATGAATGCACTCTTGGAATGGAACTCGTTCGTCTATAGGGGACTTGCTATATATTGTATAAGATCTTTAGCAGCATCCCAGACCTCTATCACAGCATCCTCCACCCCAGATATAATGACCAAAATTGTCCCCAGACATTGTTAAAAGCCTCCCCCACCCCTCCACAGCAGGCAAGATTGCCCCTAGTTTAGAACCATTGCTATAAAGCAGAGAAGCAACTTTGTTGTTTTGTGTGTTACCTACCTATTGCTGAGCCTGAAATAAATTGGTTAGCTTTTCATAATGATTTGAAAGCAGTGAGACAGGGGCGCTAGGCCCCTCCTTGTTGGTGATTATACCCACAGAACTCCAGTTTACAGACCTTCATTTAAAATTCCATTTGGGCAGTTAAGACAACCTAAAATTGCTTTCTTAGATGCTTTCCTGAAATTTAAATTAACCACCATCATTAAACATTCCCTGGTCAATGACTTGCCCACTCAGATTTTTTAAACATCAGTTTTGTCTAGCATGGTTTTTGGTGTTTTTTTTTGGAAACCATGTTGGTTATGTGTGACCTGCCCATCTTTTCACAGTGTCTGCTCAATAAGCTTGTACAACGAGTCTCTGGTAAGAGACAGGCGTGGGAGGGAAAATATTTCTCCCTAACCACAGAAAAGGTTTTTCTTTTTTTTTCTTTTTGACAATGCCTTTTAACTATGGATACCCAGGGCACCTCACCCAGCAGGAAAGAGAACTCTCTTTCTGCAATTGGAAAATAACACTTCACTCTGCTAAGCCCTTTTATAAGCTTCCTCTCGTGGAAGAGAGAATCAAAATCATGCACACTTGTTTAAAATTCCCACGTGCCTTGAGAAGGAAGGCCTTTAAGAGACATGCACCTAAAAGTAATGAACTCTGTGATACAAGATTATTTTTCACATGCATAGTCAAGTGTTTTGTAATGTGATGAACCTTTGTTTTTAAAGCCTGATGCTTTTTATCGTATAGTAGTATTAAGCGTTTTTATTAATGACCAAAGAACATTGTATCTGTGCAGACATGGATGGATTTTAACAAAACTGAAAAACAGCTGGTGGGCCATGGCAACAGCCTTCAGAGGACCCAGGGAACTAAAAAGAATCTGCCTTTTTATTTAACTAAAGTCTTAAAAATAACTCATTGGGCTTTGAATTTCAATTGTTTGTTTTGTTTTTTTTTTTTTAAATCTGTTGTGTGGTCAGGTAGTTATTTTTATCATCTGGCATAATTTTTAACTAAAGCAACAAAAGAATCAATAGTGTTATAAAAGCCACCTATACTGTGAGCTTGAACAACTGCTTTGTGCCACAAAATTCCTGTTGCTACATCTGTTAGTGACCGAGTAATTCAGTGTCTTGAATGTCAACATGTTTTTATTACTCGGCTAAAGTTGACTTTGCTGGATTAAATGTCATTTAAAATGATCAATTGGCAGCTTGTTTGGGGCTCTTTTCACATTTATGAAAGGGAAAAGTTTGCAGGCTACAAATGGTCTTACAACTCAAGAGGTAAAGTCCGTTCTCTGGGAAACCCTGCCTTCCAGGTACCAACCAAACACAGATCACATTCTAGACCTTTTTCAGTAAATGATCTACAATGTGAAGTTCCCAGTTTGATGCCTCTCAAGAACCCAGCGTGGTAGGTACCCAGAACTGGTTTAAGCCCTTACTTTGAGAAATGGTCTGGTTCTCACGTCACCATTTTATGGGAAATAGAATGTACAAGGCAGTAAAAGAGAAGCAATAGAAACAATGAAAGTGAAAATCCTTGAGCAGATGGTGTCAAGACAATACTCATCTTACATTTTAGCTCCAGGAAGTTCTCAAGGTTGAGAGGACTGCCCATACATCGCTTACCTTCATGTGGGCAAAAATAAGTTCTTTCTATCAAACTGCTAAAGATGACCAAATCAGTCTTTTTTTAAATTATTAAACTGTATTACAATGATTTACTCTAGAGAATCTTATTCTCCCATCCACAAGCATCCAAAAGGTGTCATCAAGCCTCTAGGTGGTAAAAAAGATTGTAACCCTGTCAAGAAACATGGACAAGAAGCTCTTCACAAACCACCTTTGTTCCTCCTAGTGGAAGGGCATTTTGTGTGATAATATTTGGTTCTGTCAGATGGCTTCCACTTGGAAGAGGCTGTCGGAAATTAAAACCTATCTGCTGTTTGACGGTAAGGTTTGACGGTGGACAATTAAACTGCAATTCAATTCTCTGTTGGAGAAGGAAATGGCAACCCACTCCAGTACTCTTGCCTGGAGAATACCATGGATGGAGGAGCCTGGTAGGCTACAGTCCATGGGGTCACAAAGAGTCGGACACGACTGAGCAACTTCACTCTTTCACTTCAGTTCTCTGTTTTTCTCGCCTATGATAAAAATGATATAAGACGAGGAGGTGGCAGAGAGGGAGAATGACACTTCCAGCTTCACCACTTTGCCTGGAGTTGCCCTCTTACAAGTGCCTTAAAAATGAGCTCGGTTATTCTCAGTCTGGGATAGCGTGGCACTCACCTCCCAAGGTACTTCCTCTTGCTGGGACTGGTCCCCTTGCTGTCTCCTTGCTCCTTAGCACCCCCCTCTGGCAACCACAAGTACAGCGTCAGGCAGGGTTGGTAACAGAATCGCTGGCCAGCTTTCGTAAGCATGGGGTGCAAACGCCAGAAATTCTCTAAGAAGGACACCACGGGTCCTTTGGTGAAACACAAGAAACCACATGTCAACTTAATTTTTTTTTTTAATGTGCACCATTTTTTTAAATCTTTATTGGATTTGTTACACAGTATTGCTCTGGTATTATGTTTTGAGCTTCTGGCTGCATGCCATGTGGGATCTTAGCTTCCCTTATCAGGGAACGAACCTGCACTCCCTGCAGTGGAAGGGGGCTGGGTCTTAACCACTGGACTGCCAGAGAAGTCACCACATTAAATTTTAGACATAGATCAATCGGGGGAAAAAAAAGGATACAGTAAGGGATACTAAAGATGTATGGTCAGACTTCTTGGCGGTCCAGTGGTTAAGACTCCATGCTTCCACTCAGGGGGCTCATGTTGGATCCCTGGTCAGGGAAGTTCCACATGCCTCTCCGTGCACCCAAATTTAAAAAACAGAAAAGATACTGAAAATGTAAAACTCTTAGAAGAAAACATAGAAGTATTTGTGACCATGGATTAGGCAACTATTTCTTAGATATGACATTTAAAGCATAAGTAACTGAAGAAAAAATAGATGTTAAAAAAAAAGACATCTGGTCATTTTAATTTTAATGGATGTCCAATTTAAGTTTCACGGTTGCTGCCTAAAAGATACTCCCCTGGTGGCTCAGATGGTAAGGAATCCGCCTGCAATTGAGGAAACGCAGTTCAATCCATGGGTGGGGAAGATCCCCTGGAGAAGGCAATGACAACCTCTCCAGTATTCTTGCCTGGAGAATCCCCATGGACAGAGGGGTCTGGTGGGCTACAGTCCATGGGGGTCACAGAGTCGGACACAACCGAGCGACTAACACTTTCACACTTTTCCCTCTTGGAAGATGCTGCGCTGTGCGCCAGTTCCTTCTGCTGTTCAGAGGGAAGGCTGGACACACTCATCCTGCTTGGAAAAGTCCTAAAGCTTGACTGATAGACACCTGTGAACCAACTTCTCTGGGAACAGAGTTCTCAGCAGGAACTCTGACCTGTGTCATAAGCTGTGCCTTTGAGCCGATGACCAGACCCTCTAAGCCCCAGCTTCCTCAGCCATGAAGTAGGAATAGCAACAGCGCTGGCCGCACCGGCTGTCCTGAGGGTCAGAAGCAAGTGGCTGGAGGCGTGCATGGCCCCGTGCCTGCAAGCAGCACCCAGCACGCACCGTCATCGGGACACTCCTTACTGTCTTCTTCACTCGCATCATCACTCATACAGTAGTCTCGGAAAGAGTCACTGTTGTCGTTCCCCTTTCATAACGGAGGAACCTCAGGGAGATTGAAAAAACTTGCCCAATGCAACCTGACTCGATTCCTCCTGTAAACGTGTGCCCGAGGAGGGTGCGTTTTGTGCTCTGGGAGGTGAATGTGTTGGCGCTGAGATAGCCCAAGTCAAGATTAGACATTCCTCCTGGCCGTACAGAAGCCCCAGAGTTCAGATCCCACTGACCTGGGGGGCACAAGAGGATTAGGAAGGAGGTGGCGCGCCAAGTGAGGGTCAGAAATAACATGGCAACATGCAGAACACACACACGGTGTCCAATACTTACTCATTTACGACCAGCCGTGCTGGCCAGTGCTCCCCAAAACATCAGTGCACACCTGGGAAGGTGAGTCTGTGACTCTCATCCCGAGGCTGGTCCTGCACCAACTAGAGCCGCAAAGTCCACATCTGTCCCCATCCCCCGTCAAGGCTGTGCCGGGGAGCAGGCCACGTCCCGTCTGGCACTAATCCAGTAAGCACTGCAGCAAGGTCAAGGTGCAGTCTGCCTTTTCTCGTGGAATTTGCCAACCCGTAGCCAAAAGGCAAGGCCTAGCCCAGCACCTGGCCTGTGCTAAGGAAGATGTATTGCCTGACCAAGCAATCCAACATCTGTTCTGCACATGGAGAAACAAATTTTTTTTTTGCCCTGGGTTCCTTTCTACCCTGATTCCATTATAATAAAACTATTTCAAAAACCTCCAAAGTAGCTCTAAGGTGGCTGTTTTCTTAAACCACATGGGTCTTCCTTTCCCACAGCCAACCTTAGTCATCACATCTCCATCTGTTCACTGCCCGCCCACCAAAGGACCTTCCACCCCATCACTGACACCACACCGCCCTCTCCGGAACACGAGGGCACTCTCTGCCCTTTACCTGCCATCCTGTCTTCATCCCCTTTTCAGAACTGATTCATTTCCCCTTAGAGCTTGTTCTGTCCCTCCTGTGGGCTCTAGTCAAGTTCAAATCGTGGGTCATGACCGTAGACCAGTCCTTTCCTCTTTCCGGGTTGCTGTGTCCTCATCTGAGCTCGCGGGGAGTGGGGGTCTGGGCCAGGATGGTCTCGAAGGTCTCCACAGATCAAAGGTCGCCGTCTCTCTGTGCCTTGGTCTTGTCACTGTAAAAGTTTTGTTGTTTTTGTTTTCGCTTGCGGGATTGAACCCTGGCCCTTGGCAGGGAAAGCACAGAGTCCTAACCACTGGACTGCCAAGGAGTTCCTAAAACAAGGAGGTTGGACTCAATCCGAAGAAGGCAAAAGCAGTTCCTCGATTATTTTCTTGATTCTTGCTCTTCATACTTACAAGCAGCCTTGTCAACGGTGTTTTCTTGCCCTTTTCCTCTGTAGACTGTAGACTGCTTTGGGATTACGTCTATCAGTTGCTTTCTGACAGCCGGTACGAAAACTTCATCCGATGGGAGGACAAAGAATCCAAAATATTCCGGATAGTGGATCCCAATGGACTGGCTCGACTGTGGGGAAACCATAAGGTAAAAGGGCATCAGACATTTGTTCCATAAACTAGGGCCCAAATCCAGTTTTTGTCCCTGGGTTGGAGGGTAATTGTCTTCTGCTTCCTAAGTCGGCCTGTAATTATTCAGTTTATTCCTCACTGGACAAACAATTAAGACAGTTGCAAGGGGAAGGAAGTAATTAAAGATGCCCCTTTCCATGTGTTCCTCGTGCCAGGCTGCAGTTAACTCAGCATCTCCCGGTCTGATGGGCCTCGTGATGAGTAACCATCACTCCCCCACTGTGGCCTGGCTCTGCTGCTGCCCACGCCAGCGTTAAGAACTGGGGACCAGGGAAGCAGTGCAGCACTTTATAACTCACGAGGGGCCTTTGGGAGGTGTCGCTTCTGTTCCACTCTGTTAGACACTCCCATGGTCACAAACGCCCAGTTCTACAGGGAAAATGCTTATCTTCTTGACTGTAAAACATCTCCCTGAAAAGCAAACCCTGCAAGAATTCTGACTGCCCCACAGTTTTTCCAGCTTGGGAAGAGGGAATCAAATTTTAAAGACTTAGTCGTTCATAGTTAAAAAAAAAAATCATTAAAGTACATAGATGTAAAAGGTGGGTAAAACAACCTGAACATCACGGATAGATGAATGAATAACGAAATCAAGCTATATACACACAGTGGAGTAGTATTATGCTTTTTAAAAAGATTTGGCTGCATGTGGCAACGTGGATGAACCTTGAGGACAGGATGCTGAGTGAAATAAGCCAGTCACAGAAAGACAAATACTGCCTGATTTCACTTAAATGAAGTTAGATCTAAAGCAGACAAATTTCACCGAGGCCGGGAGTGGACTGGTGTTGCCAGGGGTTGGGAAGAGGGGGAAAAATGGGGAGTTACCAACCATTGGACAGAAAGCCTGCATTAATCAAGATGAGCAAGTTCTAGAGCCTGCTATACAACAGTGTACCTACAGTTAACACTGTATTAAGTGCTATATTACCCACTTAAAACTTCAGGAGGATAGATCTCACATTTGGTGTTCTTATCACAGTAAAATAAAATAAAGAGTTCCCCTGTTTAAAAAAAAAAATTTGAGATAAATCAGTAGTCCTACTTAAAAAAAAAAGTCACGAAGATCCAGGCCTAGCCACAGGCAGATAGACATGGGACAGAGCTGACAAGACACCATGACGGCCCCACTCCGATCAGCCCAAGGGGAGGGCCCAGGGGAGGCCCTGCCGAGCTCTGCCCCAGCTGCAGTTTCCCGGACGGCAGGCAGCCCGTGCCCTGGGCCCGCTGAGGAGAACCTGCCAGAGGCCATGACCAAATATGGCCAGGCCCCATGGACACCCTCCATCCCGTGAGTCACTGAGAAAAATCGCTCCTCAGCTCCCACAGGGTGCCCTTGCCCCAGGGCTCGGAACCACTGTATTCTTGCTTCCACAACAGGAATTTAAACAAAAAAAAATCTCTTCCTTAAAATGACAAACGAGAAACACAAGTTTGAGAAAGGTCACTTTTTTGTGTGTTGTTTTTTCTTTTTTAGAAAGGGCAAAAGGAAGAGAAATTCTCTGCGGGTCAGAAGGTGAAGGATGACCCCAGATAGGGGGACCCGCAGGAAATTCTTCGGGCACAACAGAGCGCGGTCCTGGGAGAGGAAGTCGGGGAGGCCTAGGCGGGGTGTGCTCTGTTGGCTGGACTCACCTTAGGAGAGACCTCGGCCAAGGACACGGGGGACAAAGCCCGGGGTGGGCCTGGCAGGGCCACGGGAGCACCCTGTGGAGCTGGATGTGAGTAACTCCTCCAGCGCCTGTTTCTGAGGTTCATTTCATTGTGTCTTTGTGCTTTTTTTTCTCTCTCTCTTCCTCCTCTGAACAAACAGAACAGAACAAACATGACCTATGAGAAAATGTCCAGAGCCCTGCGCCACTACTACAAACTAAACATTATCAGGAAGGAGCCGGGACAAAGGCTTTTGTTCAGGTAGCACTTCCTTTTTCTCCTTTCCTTCTTCTGGGAGGATATTGTTTTCTTGAAATAAGACGGAGGAGGGAGACGGTTGAGGTCTCTACCTGCTTTGTCTGATCCTCAAAGCCATCACTGCTACTCACTGGAGACCAGGTTGCTTGCTGGTTGGTTAGAATTTAAGGGAAAAGAACTTTTTGTTTGCTTATGTCTGTCCTAGAAGAAAGCCAAAAGTAAATCAACACAGTCTGACTCACCTTTAAAATAATGCAGTGATCAAACAGTATTATCTGGCATTTATATCCAGTATAGTTAAAGGGAGCAATCAGAGGAGCTAATGGCAAAGAAAGGGACTAAAGAAACGTAGACGTCCAGGTTGCCAGCACTGGGCTGGTGTTTGTCATGACCTGTGAGTGAGTCATGAAACAGATTTAATGAATCAGTTTGTTTGTTTTTTTAATGAAATAGAACAGAACTGAATAGGAAAGGATAAGAGTTGGAACTATCAGACTGTGTCATATGAATTAAGAGTGTGGCTTCATGAAAATTGTGTTTCTGGGGTAGTCGGGTGTGTGTGTGAGCACGTGTGTGATGAGTCATACTGTAAAATATATTTATGACAATGCATGGTAAATGTCTGAAAGCCGCTGAACTAGACATTCCTCTTTCCAGAATTCCTCCCAGCTTACAAGTTCTAACCAATTAACCTACCGCCATAGGCTGTGATTCCCAGGGAATCACATACAGTTAGAAGAGGAAAAAGAAGGTCTCTAAGGGACCAATCAGGAGAGGCAGACATAGCCCTCTGACACTGGTGGTAATTGATGTGTTGAGACCACCTGAAGCTGAGGAGAAGGTGGGCCCCAGACCTTAGGTTCCGGGTTTGGGCAGGTACAGAAGAGAGTTACAGATGGGGCCTGAGATGTGGACTGGGGGTAGAAAGAGACTGAATGACACTGTGTTTGAGCACACGAGCTCACTGGGATAATCACTTATCCGAAAGAGCAGAGAACCTGGGTGTCCGTGCTGGGAAGGCACGGTAACTTAGGGGCAGTAAAAACAATTGTGATCTTCGAAAGAAACAGAGAAGGCTTTTCAAGAGCTGGAAACAGAATAAAATGCAACGAGAACCCTCCTTTCTCTGGCTCTGCTGATGCCTTCCCTTCATCCTTCACCCTAAACTCAGTCCTTGGCTTCTGTTCCTCCCACTCTATACTAGTTTCCTGCATGAATGGATCCCATGACACAGCTTAGTTATCACCTCCATGATGGGGCTGTCAATTCTCTACATGCAGCTATAAAATCTCCCTTGGAATTCTAAATCTTAACACATTATTGACTAGGGGATTTTTGCAGAATCAAATTTATTATGGAATTGAAATACTGAAACACTCCAATCAATAACATTCAGGTAACAAAAGATGTGTGAGTAAGTCTCTGGTCAGTAAGTGGTTAATGTTCAAGAGCTTCTTGGAAGAGATACCCACTTAAATATCACATTAGTATCTCAGACATGAAATGTTCAAGACCAGCCTTCTTCCCATACTGGACATCCACCTACCCTAAGAATTCCTATTAGATCAGCAGTGGCATCACCATTGTTTAAGCAACCAACCTTTACACCAGAGTTATCTCTGAGCCTTCCTCCATCCCAGTCACCCCTGTGCTGGACTGTCCACTGGCTCAGTTCCTACTCCAGTCTGTGTTGCAGGGGCTAGAAGACTGGAAACCTCATTTCCTGAGATTACTTACCACCAGGTTCCAGGTTAGAATCTACCAATGGCAAGTACTCCCATAAGACCTGGAAGATGAAAGCAAGGTAGACACATTATTACTGCTTCCCGGGCAGTGGAGGCTGATGTCTAGACTTCACAATTGACACCTAGATTCAGCAATCTCTACCTCTGGTCCATGCCCCTGCCACCTAGATTCTTAATACACATTGCCAGCTGCCCTCCAACACTAATGTGGTTCCGTGTGTCAGAAATGTAAATCACTTGAACATTTTAAACATAAACCACCAAATCTACCTCAAGTCTACTTCTCTTTATGAGGCCACCTTCCGTGGCTCAAACACACCCAAATATCTTCTTCCATCATCTCTTGGGATCCCTTGGCCCTGTGCCACACCATGATTTACATTTTTAATAGCTGTACATGTGAACTCCTCTCCACAAGTAGGTCATAAGCTCCTAGAAGGTTAGAGGGTTACATTTTATATCAGTTTTATAACCTCAGGAAGCTTTTGATAATGTTTCTGGACAAGCCTGGTGGGAAGTATCAGAAACTTAATATGGAAGAGCCATCCAAAGATAAGGTCAGACATAGCACATCTGAGGACTCAGCCTGGAGGGGATGATTAGTGACTTCAGATGTCGAGGGAGAAGTTTTAGCTACAGGATAAAAGTGGAAGACAGGCTGTGGATGCTACAGATCACCCTGCTTGAAAAGATGAGCAATAATGGGCAGAAAAGTAGTCAGAGGTGGAAGGCTCACAGGTTTCCAGTAGTGATTTCAGTAAGACAGAAGGAAAGAAGAATGCTATTTGTGACAAGGGATTAGTCATTTTTGAGGAAATGAATGTCGAGAACCAGACTCACCCCAAAACCAAGGCTTCTCAGTATGGAACCAGGTATGTAATTGAGTAAAGTGTTAAATTGTAGGGACGCTTGAAGATTTTCAGCTCTTTGATGGTGAGACCCAGCTCAGAGAACCAGTCGGTCTCAGACAGGGGAAGGAGTCAAGAGGGTTCCAAACAAAGGCAAAGCTAAAGGTTTGGAGGTCAGCAATGAGCTGTGACTTGCATCAGAAAAAAAGACTGGCTGGACTGGAATAGAGTTCACACTTGTAAACAGTGGAAAACAGGAGTTTCCTGGGTTGAGATGACAGAGAGGCCCAAGGAGCAAGCCAAAGTGTGAATCCTTGATAAGCCGTCATAGGCTTTTGAATGTGGAGTGAGGACAGAAAATGCCTGTTCTAAGACAGGTCATATGGTACCAGGCAGAGTATAGGGGAAGGGAATGGTGTATGGGCTGTGGAAAGGGCCTTCTTACCATAAGGATGGGACGTTTGCACCCTGCTCCCTTCCTGAACCATGGTCATGGTCAGAATGTGCCACTGACGTTACTTCCAAATGAACCCAGCAACTGAGATGAGGCTTGCTGTAGGCACCCAGCTGCCAAGGAAGACAGAATAAAGGGAGTGAATGGCTGGCATTTAGGGTACATCAGTGATAATGCCGAAAAAATGTCTTTCTCTTGGCCTTTCTAATTTCCAAAAGCCCCACTGTCTGGCCCTGTTACCCAAGCTTTCCATCCAGCATTTAATTGTATCCTTCAAGTTAGATTCAAGTTTTGAATACCATCACTTGGGCTTATAGTCTGGGATGGAGATGGGTATATATCTCCCAGGGTCCTCTCAGATGGTCGTGCAGGGATGCACTGCCTGCTCCATCTTCTTCAATCCTCCCAGCCTTTTTTATAGTTATTTTGCCAGCTTTCAAGCAGTGAGAGCCCAGAGTATCTTTTTCTTAGAAGATGCTAGGTTAGCATTAATGATCAGGGTTAGTAGACCTCCAGCTACGTGAAGGTGACGGGCCCCTCTTTTTAAAGAGCTCAAGGTGAAGACACCTTTAGGGAACTGTAACCTCTTCATGCCACCGTTTCCTCTTCCAAAGGTTTATGAAGACCCCAGATGAAATCATGAGTGGCCGAACAGACCGTCTGGAGCACCTTGAGTCCCAGGAGCTGGATGAACAAATATACCAAGAAGACGAGTGTTGAAGGAAGTGGTTCCCAGCTTAGTGGGCCAGCAGCCAAGGGCACCCCCCATCCCCAGGATGGATGGGGCAAGATGGAGCAGAAAGGAAGAGACATGGATGTGGCAGTAACACTCCTCTCGCCCAGCGCGAGGGACCCCGCGGAGCACCTTAGACAAACCACTCAGCAAAGGCGGCGCTGGAGTTCTGGCCGAGGGCACCAGCCTGGGACTTGTGTTCATGGTTCCTTCTCGATCAGAATCTCTTGTCTGTGATCCCTCCCCCTCCCCCTCCACCTACTGTTAGTTTCATGGTGTTTTTGTTCTTTTTTTTTTAAAAGACCATGCAGTTTGACTTTTCATCATTCATATAGGGGAAGACATCCGAGGCTGTTTTCCTATGGAAATACATATCTATTATATATATATATATATCTATTTTTTGCAAATCTCACAAAGTGCAGAAGCCCAGCTGGTCAGGAGAGAGAATATTTGCAAAAGGGTTCAGGTTTCCTCTTGACCCTGCCACGTGGATCAGGTTTGTTCCTGTTGCTGTTGGGTCTTGGCTGGAAAAAAGGAAAAAAAAAAAAAAGATGCTCTTACAAAAGATGAAGTGAAAAGGAGAGCTCTCTTCTTCTCTCTCTGGCTCCCTTTCCTTCCTGGTCCCCGCTCCTCCCTCCTCACTGGTTGTTGAACTCCAGATGCCCTTTCAGCAGAGTTCAGCCTCTTGGAGAGTCTTGGGAATTTTCCACACCTGTACATTGGAATAGTGGTCTGGGTGCTTCGCAGCTGGCACCACAAAAATCAAACCCACATCCCAGCATCTGGCTCCCTGCCAGAGGGAGGCCAAAGGCCCCAGAGATGCTGCTGTCCTCCGGAAAGATACATGTGAGTCCAGCAGGCTACCCCGATCAACTGTGAGGACCGTGAGGCTTGGTGGTTCCCCAGAGCATAAGGCTGTCCAGATTATCTGGAAGCCCCAGCATCATGGGATTAGTTTGCAAGTGCTGCAGAGCAAAAAAAAAAAAACATAAGCCTTATGGTCCAGAAACTAGATGACAAGTGTTTGGTGGCATTGTGGATTATCCCAGAGCAGGTTACAGAGGGTCTTCTCAGCTCTATCCCAAAGGCCATCTTGCAGTCAGTTTCATATCCTCACTTTTTTTTTTTCCCTCAATTCCTAGCAATTTTTTTAAAGTTTCCTGGTGACACAGGGCATTTGAGAAGGAGGATCCAGGAGTGTGTCATCTCAGTTGTCAGCAGTGTTTGCCAAGACTGGGCAGACGGGAAATTCCTCAGATTCCTCACTTTTTCCCTTTTTCCTTCTTCCCTTGCTGTGTTTCAAAATGGACTCATGCGTGGCTCTTTTTCACCTCAAAGTAAGATCAGTCACATCTTATGAGGAAGGTGCCACCTCTTAGTACTTTTGATGATAACATATTTTTAGAAAGCTCTTGTTAGATTTTTTTTTTTTCTAGCCACTTAAATCAACTCTTCCAATACAGGCTCGGAATCCAATATTAGGAGTACAGTCTTTTTTTACTCGGAAAGGTTAGACCTGCCTTACACAGTACCGCCTCCTGGTTTCTCTCCGCTGCTTCTTTGTTGGGCGAGCATCTCATAGCTCCCCAGGGTACGTGTCTGCACTGTCAGCAGCGCTTGCAGATGAAGCCAGCAGACCTCCAGGCATGTCCTCCAGCCATTTCTGATGGAGTCAGGCAGGCCGGGGTTGTGGGCACACAGGCAGGAGAAATTCTCCCGTCCCCTCCCCCACTCCCCAGCCCTACTGACAAGGACACCAGCCAGCAGGGAGTGGGAGGGGACAAACAGATTGACTGTCGTTCAAGGACACTGGAAACGTTCCTGCCTCTTATGTGACCACAGAGAGATGCATGGAGGTGGCCGGCCTCCTCCCACCGTCGCACACCCCCACCCCCAGTCCACCTTCTAGAATGCTGGGCCTGAAGTGAGGTCAGGGACCAACAGTGTGGGCTCGAGGGTCCCCTGATGAAGGAAGGGTTTGGGCTCAGTCTGCTCCAATGGGGATGAGACCCAGCGTGCTACAGATGTCTTTTCAAGAGTGTCAGCAGCACACAGGGATAACCTTCCAGCCTGGAAGGTGACTGATGTTGGCTCTCAAATGGGAAGATTAAGCCAAATACCTGGGGAAGTCACTGAGTTGAAGGGCTGCAGAGAAAGGGTGGATCATCACTGAGGCTTTTTGTGCGATGTGACATCAGAGAATCTCTGTTCACCCAGGTGTAAGGACTCGGACTCGTGTGGTCCAAAGAATCCTAACAGTTGAATTGTGCAGAGGAAATTCCCCTTTGCCCCCAGGGTTTCTGTATTTAAAGCAATATCCTCTAAGAATCTGTAAGACATAGGCTGGCACCGTCAGCCACTTGGAGAAATAGAAGGTGTCAACTCCAATCCAGTCTTTATTGTCCATCCAGATATTACCGTTACTGGTTTTCTGTTCATTCCCTTAATGGCAGAGGTTCTTCTCATTGGTTCTTTGAGGGAATCTTTGAGTGATGCTGACAGTAGGGATACAGCATGTCCACAGCAGACCCGAAAGACTGCAGGTTCAGCTTAGCCAACTTGGGTGGGGCACCTGCTCGACCCAGTCCCAAGAGCCAGGCACCATCCTTGCCCTCCGAGAGCTCACCTTCTTCCTGCAGAATCTATCCAGCATGAAATGTCTCACTTCAACACTAGGGGCGACAAAAATCTCACCTGGGACCAAATTAAGGGCACGTTCCTGGTCAGAATAGTTGGCCTTTTCCTGCTGCCATCATGGGAGCTCTTGGCTTGCAACATGAGAAACTGGGAAAGGAAGAGGCAGAACAGTGCTGCAAGCGAGCAACCTTACCCACCAGTGGTGTCCAAGGCAGACACTCTCGCTTGGATCTTGAAATTCTCTAGCATCTTCTCTTCCCTGCACCTTGAGGTAGCCAGGGTGTCTCCTTTCCATCAGAAGAAAGCAGTGGCAAGTGGCTGGACTGGCTCCAGGGGAGTAATGTTATCTCTTAAGATCTTTCTGTCCCCAGATGACATTGTCTTGCCTGAGGTAAAACATCTCGGATGTTCCGAATCCTTTGGCGGGTGGGCGTGTCCCCATGAGCAATGAGGAGTAACAACTGATGGATTACTCTCCTTTCAACAGTATGTTTAGAACCCTCTGCTCCATTATCTTCCTACACTGATACTTTGTCCAGATGAGAATGTAGATTTAGCTGAAACGTAAAGGCCACGACAGGATGTACGTAAATGCCTAGGTAACCACCACTTCCACCGTTCACTGCCTAGGATCCAACACGTTTGAAACGTTAGCTCTCCTTCTGAAGAACGGAAATCTGAGTATCAGGCCATGTGACTTGTCCCAGGAGCAGACGGCACAGCAGGGTCAGAATTAGGACTGGGATCCAGCCCCGGTTATCCCCCCATCTGACCCCATTCCCATCCAGGAAGCTGAAGATAAAAATTTGGGGAAACACACAAAGAACAAAGGGCAGTTTCTTCGCCCAAGCATTCGGTGCTAGTTTTTACCCACTCAGCCTGTTCCTCTTCGGAGCAGTAATGGAGTGATCCAAGGAGCCGTGGGGGGTGAGCTGGGGTGGGGGTGGTGACAGCGGTTCCTGCAAACCACAGAAGACTAACCTGATACTCTTTTGGCCTCATCTGCATCAACACTAAACAACTCCCTGAATCTTTCGCACATGCCAAGTGGACACTTCACCATTTCTCTCTGTGACTGCAACCACCTGCAAACCAGACTGAATCTAGAATTTTTTTTTTAATTTCTAATCTCTTGTTGTTTTATGAGGTGTGGGGTTTATAAGGGACTGAATCAAATGAATGTAACAAAAAAAAAAAAAGAAAAACAAAAAAAAAGCCTTTTCTCAGGGCCAGTGAGTTGCAAATAATTTTTAAAGAAAAGCCTATAATTGCATCATCTCAATAAATTTTTTATAAAAAAAATCTGAGTCTCTGTTTTTAATAATATGGAGTCAGACAGGCCAGGTGGTTCAGTGAGGTGCATCCTGTCTACACTCAGTTATGGTGGAAAGTGTGGTCCTGGTTTCTCACTGGCAGGAAGCCTCCATCACAGAGAAGTCTGCAGGCAATCTTTGAACAAGAGGCAACAGAAAGGCCGGAGCACATGGTTCAAATCTGAACAGCTGCCACAGGTGGAGAAATCTTCCAGAAGGAACCCCAATCAGAGATGCCTGGGTGCTGTGCTGCGCCAAAGATTTGTCAGTTTGCTGCAGACTGACTTGACTCCAGGAGTTAAAGATCCCTGGGTCCTCCCACAGTAGAAGTGCTCCCTCAATTCTACCAAAATCACGGGTGTGCGAGTATAGGTGATGAGGTCAGGAATGTAGGGTAGAACCTGTGACTATACCAGGGCAATAAAGACCTGGAAGCCCAACCATCACACAATTCAGAGCCACCCCCACACTCAGAAGGTCTCCACCACGCTGACCAGTGGAGCCACCTGCCCACCAGTAGCCAATTATGACCCCAACATCAGACACCCTGCAGTGGATCAGAACTATCTACCTGCCATCAGCGGTGGGTAGAAACTAAAAGGACGGAAAACAAAGCAATGAAAGCAATTTACATTGCTTATAAGCAACTTGGATGTAGGTTGCAGAAGCAGAAATTTAGAATCAATGTTTGAAAACAACACTCTCAGAGAATGTTGTGAGGTTATTTTTGTATTTTAACTTGTCCTAGGTTATTCTATGACCCATGACCTGGAGGTCTTCTCAGGTGGCGCTAGTTGGTAAAGAACCCACTTGCCAACGAAGGAGACTTAAGGGACATGGGTTCCATCCCTGGAAGAGAAGGATCCCCTGGAGGAGGGCATGGCAACCCACTCCAATATTCTTGCCTGGAGAAACCCCACGGACAGAGGAGCCTGGTGGGTCACAAAGAGTCAGACACAACTGAAGCTACTTAGCATGCATGCACACCACAACTAAGACCCAGGGCAGCCAAATAAATTGTATTTTAAAAATACAATAATAAGGGTCTATGTATTTCCTAAGGTGGTAACAATGCATCTGAAGCTACTACTTCTATAACCAGTATCATGTCCCCTGAGAACTGCTAGAAATGGAAATGATGGTTCCTGTCCCATCAACTGAATCAAAAACTTTGGGAATAGGGCTTAGAAATCTTGTTCACCAAGCTGTCTGTGTGATCTGATGCATGCTCAAGTCTGGGAGACACTGCTAGCATCAATCTAGTCACCATAGTATGAAAAAGAGCATGTGGCCAATTCAAGTAAATACACACATTAATTGATGACAACTAATTGGCACGAATCATTCTCACGATAATGCTAGTTTTCTTCCCAATACTATATATACTGTGGAAGGAGGCTAAATGGACCAAAGTCCTCTTCCTGCTTCCTCCAAACCTTTTAGGCCATCTGTGTGCTATAAAGATTAGCTGTTTCAAAGGGTGACTCTAACTGCTGACCTCCACTTGCAAATAGAGCACAGCGATTCATCCCCTTCTATCCACTATCTGCCTAACTAGCCTAGTCTGAAAAGAAAAGAATTGTTCTCATGTACTGACTGCCCTTGGCTGGCTGTCTCTGGAATTGTTAAGCAGAGCCCAGGTGAGCACTTAGCCCGGGGTTTTTGGCAAGAGACTCCAGAACCACTGGACCAGATCAGCGCTTCTCAAACCTAAAAGTGCTTCAAATCACCTGGGGATCTGGATAAAAAGCAGATTTTGTCAGTAACGTCACCATCTTTGGAAGCAGGGGCAGAAGATCTACTCTGCTCCCCTACTCTATGGGTGAGGCTGGAGATACAGCATTTTTAACAAAAGATCCCCAGTGATTCTGATGAGGCTGATTCTTGAACCACACTTTGAGTAGCACGAGGCCAGTGATCTCCCATCAAGCCCTGAGATTCTGACCTGCAAGCCACATTGAGCTCGCCTCTCTCTCTGGTGTATCCTGTTGCCAATTCCTTCTCTAAAATTGTCCCCAGGGCCAGTCCTGCTCTTCAAGAAAGTTTGCTTGCTCTCCTTTTAGAGCAGCAACAAGAGTAAACACGGTGATCAAACATCTCTGCTGAGTAAAGGAACAACAACTCACATCCTGGACCTTCACACAGACGTTCACAACAAGATGATTCATGGTCAGCATCATGGCGGGGAGGGAGAGAATTCCTGGCATCACTGCCTCTCTTTTAGTCTCTAGAAAGATCAATTTTTTTTTTCCAAAAATAATAAGAGAGTTACTAATACAACACTGTAAAGCAATTTTCCTCTAATTATAAAACAACCACTAAAAAATAGTAGAGAGTTCAGGTACATTCTTCACCCAACTATCTCTAATATTGACAACTTAGACCAATCCTGAGTAGTGTGAGCAGACAGAAAGCTGAGGAAGCCATTCTTGTTCCAAAAGACAACAGGACAGATGGTAGATCTTCTATGGCATTAACAGCAGACAATCCCAGGCAGTGTCCTCAGTGTTGCCTCTTACAGATTCATCTTTTTTAAGGACCTCATTCCTGCTGGATTGATGAGATATATCTCTGCTAGTAAAAACCACTGCATAAATTCTGCCAAATATCTTTCAAGGTAGTAGACGACCTCTCTCTCTCTCCCCAAACCCTCTTAGCAACACTCTTCATGAATCCTCCCGAGAGTCTCCATGCCTGTCCCTTCAACCAGAGTTTTGGCCATGAGATTCCATGTCAGATTACTTGAGTTGGTCTCTGCTTCCTGGGAGCACTAAACACCAGCTCCTTCCTGACCCAATGGCAAGCGCTCTATGAGTGCAACTAGATGCCTGTCTACCATGGACTGCTCACCACCCTGTCCTTACTAGGGCTCTGAGGGGAAGAGAGTGTTTTACGCATTTTCATACGACCAGCCCCTCATGTGCTGCCTGGCACGTGTGCTTCTGAATAAATGCTTTAAATGAGAGCAGAGTAAAAGTTCACTTGAGTTAGACAAAGATTTCTTAGATATGACACCAAAAAAACAACCCATAAAAGAAAAAAATGCCGGGGGCCCAGTTTGTTCCCTGGTCGGACCTAGATCCCACATGCCACAGCTAAAGATCTTGCATGCCTATTGCTATTTAAAGAGCCCACACATGGCAATGAAGACCATGCACAATGCAACTAAGTCCTGGAACAGCCAAATAAATGATTTTTTAAAAAAGATTAACATTTCCATTAAGATAACTATCATTTAAATTATAATTTTAAAAATAAATTATAATCCACTAACATTTCCCTTAAGACAATTACAATTTAAATTATCACTTTAAAAATTAAGTATAATTTTTTTAAATTGTTGACAAACTGGACTTTATCAAAATTAAAATTTGTTCTTCAAAAGTCACCATTAAATGAAAAGACAAGCTACAGACTGGGAGAAAACATGTCTCTTTTAGTTACAAAATAAATTAATCACATGCACTGAACATATCGACATTTTTACTTTATCTAAAGCTACCCTGAAAGACAGTTATCTTTCCATTCATAACAGGTAGTGTTAGTCACTCACACAGAAAAGACAGAGATATATTACATGTCTACTGAAATGAAACCATCTTTCAAATGTGTTTTAAAATGATTTCTTCTGTCTGTCATGTTGGCAAAATACTTTGCACTGTTCAGTAATTCACATTCCCTCTTCCCTTTCCTTCTTCAAATCTCTGAAGAGGCAGCCTCCTGGGAAGCATATTAAAGGGTTTTTAAATGAGTTAATAAAAGAAATCCCTCAATCCTGATGAACAGCATTACTGGCTGAATCTTTGGTCTCAGAACTCAACCTATTGCAATTACAGGCAAAGAGATATATCCAGACAGTGGACCTCTGGGCTGGAGGAACAGACTGCAAAATCATCAAGGAAGGATCTGCTGTGTCAGGAGCAGAACAGTGTTCGAGACAGCGCGGGAGCAGCAAGGATGCTGATTGTGTCCGCCTGAGGATCCTGTCGGCTTGGGCATCAATGTCCAACCTTCATCCTGCCAGTCACATCAGGGATCCCAGGTACAGACCTGGATTCATTGGTCCCAAGTTTCTCATTCTGTATCCCTTACACATAGTGAAACTGAAAGTCACTCAGTCGTGTCTGACTCTTTGTGACCCCATGGCTATGCAGTCCATAGAATTCTCCAGGCCAGAATACTGGAGTGGGTAACCATTCCCTTCTCCAGGGTGTCTTCCCAATCCAGGGATCAAAGCCAGGTCTCCCACATTGCAGGTGGACTCTTTACCAGCTTAGCCACAAGGGAAACCCAAGAATACTGGTGTGGGTAGCCATTCCCTTCTCCAGCAGATCTTCCCAACTCAGGAATCGAACCAGGGTCTCCTGCGTTGCAGGTGATTCTTTACCACTGAACCACCGGGGATGCCCTTACACAGACTGGTTCCCAACAGAGCAGTCACAGATTGTTTAGACAAGAGCAGTCAAAACACCTGCCTCCAGTCCCAAACTTCCTCTCACTTGCTCCCTGACCTCAGACAATTGGCTTAACCTCTCTCTGCCTCCATATCTTCAGATGTCAGCTCTGCTTTTATCCGTTCTACACGTTAGGAATCTCCAAACAGATAACCTTCTGAAAAAGTTTCCATTGGTTTCATTTTATTTAGCTTGAGTTTGGATGCCATGTACCAAGGATGACCCCTTGCTCTACAGATGAGGGGTCAGAGCTTGACCAGGTGAGGGGCAGCCTAAGCCACCCACACCCTGGGGGTGTCTGAGCCAGGGTCCCCAGCCCAAGATGCACCCTGGACCATGTTTTCAGTCTCAAGGAGCCCCTGAGCAGTCAATGAAATTAATCTGTTGCTCTGGACTCAAGGGAAACAATTGCCTCGATTCAGCTTTACTGAAGGTGTTTTGATCTGGTTTTGTCCCAGGTCGATATCTTTAGGAAATGTGTAGGTTTTGTTCTATTTTAAATTGCTTTGTGAGGTTCTTTGGTTTTGTTTTCTCCTTCTTGCTAAGGAAGTCCCAGCTCAGCCCAGTGCACAAAACAGTGTTATTTGGGTTCGGTCTGGGGACTGGGAAATGAGAACGATGCCCCTGAAAAGAGCCGCAGACACAGGGAAGCCCCAGAAGTCTGGGCGTTTGGGAAACCGGGAAGTCCAGCTGTGAGACACCCTGACTGTCTTTGCCCATGGCTGGCCTCCTGCTTTTCTGGAGTCCATGCACATGACCAGGGGAGAATCTCCTCTTTCCAGAGATGTGTGGGGAAGCAGGAGGAATAGCTGCTGTACTGGGTCCTAATCCCATCTAACCACTCTCTCAAGCAACTCACTGAAGGCTTGAGCCTTTGTTTCCTGGAGAACTGTTTTCCTCAACGAACCCCTGAAATGGTTCAATGAAGAACATGTGTAACAATCTGGCACATCCACATTAGTTCTTTTCCCTCTTTCCTGCCTACCAAACTCCATCCCACCTCAATGTATATACACACTGCCCCGCCAGCACCTTAATGGCTCAGTGGTTCAGAATCCGCCTGCCAATGCAAGAGTCATGGGTTCAATCCCTGGTTTGGGACGATCCCCTGGAGAAGAAAATGGCAACCTACTCCAGTATTCTTGCTTGGGAAATCCCATGGATAGGGAAGGCAGGAAGGCTACAGCCCATGGGGTCACAAAAAGTCAAACACAACTTAGCAATGGAACAACAGCTGCCAGCATTACATTTCTATAGTTCTGATTTTATAGAACTCCACATGGGAAAATCAGCCAATGACAATCCCTGAGGGATATTAGACCTTTAGTTTCTAGTCAACTGAATTGTCATGTCTCCTCCTCAAGGCACACATGGCCTTTAGTCAAAACCTTGACCAAAATGAGGTAGTTACCTTGCAATACAACCTGGGGAGTCCTAAAGGAGGAGCCTCCCCCAGGATTAGAAATTTGCAAGCTCATCCCCTCCCTGAGTCTCTTCCTCCTGGTAAAAGCCTGCAGAGGCCATTTGCATCTACTTGGAACTGGTTAGTCAAATCAGCAAATGAACACAAACCCTCCAAGGAATTTGAAACCGGCTTTGGGCAATTCAGCTTGGAGTTCTTTCCTTTCTCTAATAGCCACTAATCCAGTTCCCTCCTGAGGAAAACCCAGAAGAATGGGAAAACTCCAGTGAGGGCTTTCTCCAAATCCACCCCCACCAACAGAAAGTTTTTCTATTGAAAGGGAAATTGGGTTTTGGTTTAGGTGTAATCAGGGTTTTAGATGCTCAGATATAGCTCCCTTGCTGGGAGATGCTTAATTCTCTCCCTCTACTGCCAGTATGAACACCATGGTCATCATTAAATATCGCTTGGGTACCCATGGGCACCTGACCATCCTTGAGGACCATGGAGTCCTTTCCCATGAAGAGTGTGGACTGACTCATCCAACATAAGTATAGGAAGATATGCGACTTTAGGGACTCCTGCACCTTTGTCCTGCTTCTTGGCTAAGACACTTGCCATGAAGAACACCCAGTTCAACGGAAACACCCTAAATGTCCATCAACAGTTGAATGGATAAAGATATGATATATATGTACACACACACACACATATATGTGATGGAATATTACTCAGCCATAAAAAAGAAATAATGCCATTTACAACAATGTGGATGGAACTAGAGATTATCATACAAGCAAATTAAGTCAGAAAGGAAAAACAAATACCATATGATCTCACTTACATGTGGAATCTAAAATATGACACAAATGAACTTATCTATGAAACAGAAACAGATTCACAGACATTGAGAACAGCTTGTAGTGGTCAAGAGAGGATAGAGAAGGATAGACTGGGAGTCTGGGATTAGCAGGTATTACATATAGAACAGATATTTTAGTCTATATTACATATAGACTATTACATATAGAACAGATAAACAACATGGTCCTATTATGTAGCACAGAACTGTGTTATATATCCTACACTAAATCAGAATGGAAAAGAAAAAAAATAATAATTTTAAAAGGGAGAAAAAAGAATACCCAGTTCAGTTCTACGCTCACCTACAAAGACTTCTTCCATCTCAGACACTAAGGTGGCTTAACCAGTAGTCAAGCAGCAACTACACCAATGTTAAATAATTATACGGTGTCATGATGCAGCGGCTCCTTTAGTCTCCCTCCCTTTATAATTCTGGGTGCCAAGGTGCCAACCTTTGGGTGGCTCCAACTTGCCAAAGCACATCCCCTACTGGGAGCTCCACAGAGGAACCCTGTTCTTGGGAGACTGCTCAGGCCACAGCACAGTTCTAACAGGTCCAGCCCAACAGCCCCAGGCCAGTCAACCTCAAATTATTTTGAAACATTCCTGTCCTTTGTTTTTTGAACATTTTTTTTGAAGGAGCTCCAGGTGCTCCAGGTGATATGTAGCTTCTGAGATAGATCAGTAAGCCTCTTCAAATTAAGTAAGAGGAGGGTGGTCTGGTGAAAGGAACACAGGCTTTGGGGTTAGCCAGAGCTGAGTTTGGAACCAGCTCTACCCACCCCTGTAGCAATAAAGCATTAGTCACTAAGTCATGTCTGACTCTTCTGTGACCCCACTGACTGTAGCACATCAGGCTCCTCTGTCCATAGGATTGTCCAGGCAAGAATACTGGGGTGAATAGGCATTTCCTTCTTCAGGGAATCTTCCCCACACAGGGATCTAACCCAGGTGTCCCGCATTGCAGGCAGACTCTTAATCATCTGAACCACCAATGTGACCTCACAAAAACTACTCATTCCCTTTGAGTAGCCAACTTCCTTTCCTACAGTTCTGAAGGGATTCTTTGAAAAGTGGAGAAAATGTATGTAAATGCCTGGCACATTACAGGTATTCAACAAATGATGCAATTCTTCATGGATCCTCTCTCCAGAAAATGGATGGATAGGTAGATATGGGATCTTCTATCCAAAGGCCTTATCTTCCATTCATCAGATCTCACCTAGTGTCTCTCTTTACATTTTATTCTTTTCTCTATTCATTAGTCAAGGGAAAAAAAATTCTAAGAAACAACTTCAGTATGGAGGCTATTCTAGATCTATCTTTTTCCAAATGAACTGAACTCTTTCCCAATAAACAATGTATTAATATATGGTGGGCTTGATTCCCAAGTAAAAACTTCATACTTACACAATACTTACAAGGAGTGCTTGCACATACTATAAATCCTTATTAAAACCCCCATGAAAGGGACTTCCCTACTGGTCTAGAGGTGAAGGCTCTGCACTCCCAGTGCAGGGGCCCCAGGTTCGATACCTGGTCAGGGAACTTGATCCCACATGCTGTAACTAAGAGTTTGCATGCTGCCACTAAAGATCCTGCATGCCACAAGGAAAACTGGAGATCCCACATGCTATAATGAATACCTGGAACAGCCGAATAAATAAAAATAAATATATATTTTAAAACCATGAAAAATAATTTCCCTCTCACTTTAAGGAAAAGGAAAGAGACACAAGAAGGGGTGAAGTTACTTGGTAAAGTTCACATAGATAGAAGCAGGAGAGCTCGGTTTCAAACCAAGACCTTCCAATTCTCCTTTGTTTTTTCTCTCATGTTCTATCATGTTATCCAGGACAGGAAACTCTTCAAACCACTGTCAGCCTTTGACACAGATCCCTCTTGATCTGGCTATTACAGAAGAGAACTCTTAAAGGAGTGAACACAGGACAAGTAAGTCAAGCTGGTGGGAAGAGTTGGGCGTGGCCATGATGTAGAATTTGGAGTCCTGAGATCTAAGTGAAGGTGCCTCTGGTGTTCACTAAGGCAGCAAGGAATAGTATGAGAGCATCAGATGTGGGGCAACAGAGAAAGGAAACGCATCTGAAAGAAACATGGGAGAATACTGGAAATAAACTTCCTGTCAGTCTTCATTTCACCCTGGGCCAGCCTCAGCTCTCTTTGGTACTACACTGACTTCACAGACTTCGATTTTTTTCCCATGGCCTTTTCTTGGGAAGGAGAGGGTATGGTGAAGGGACTGAGGAGGAAAACTCAGGTGAACTCAGCAGGCAGAGGTGGAATATAGCCAGGAGCAGAGCTGTGTGCATTATCAGGGTAAGTGAAAAGGGTCAAAGCCCAAATCAAGAATATAAGCATTGAGGGTATTTGAAGAGCCAGGAATAGCAAGCTGGATATGGGGTGAGAATGAGGATATACACAGAAGCAGCTGCTAAGAGTGAGGATGATCAAAACCATAAGTGTCAGGAGGTAATAAGAGAGGAGGGGTGTGTGTGGTGTGTGAACAAGTGGTCATATTGCTATAGCAGTTTCAACCCCCACCACCCCACACACACTGGGCAGTGTTTATATGTCACTAAAAGTGCAGTTCAAGTCATAGGCATACAGAACATTAGAACTAGAAGGAATCTTACATCATTTCATGTAAATTGGAGCTCAAAGGAATTAATGACTGACCTGAAGCCACACAGCTACCCAGTGGCATAGCTAGCATGCTTCTGTATGGTTCACTGGCTTTGGCACAAAGAGTAGGGAAAACACCTCGGCAAGGAATCAAAGGCGAAAAATAAAGAAAACAGTCTTCAAGAGTTACCAACCAACAGCATAAACACAAAGGCAAAAGAAAAGAGAAAAATATTCTGAAAATCACACATGATATGAAAAGTTACACAGAGATGAAAAGCCCCATACTTACGAAAACAATTTAGTCTTAGGAAAAACAGATCCTGAAAGCAGAAAAGGCATAAGATACAATTCAGAAGGAAATGCAAAAAAAATAAAAATATTAAGTTTATGGACAGTTTGATGCCAAAGTGTTATAATAAACTGCATGCCATAAATATTTGATTTTGCATGATGAAATACAAGCAACTGGTTTGTGTGGGAGGAAAGAGGCTTTATCTGTGATTTAAATTTAAAAAGAGGATGAATAAACCAAGTTTATTAGCTGAAAGCTCGCAATTGGGTGTTCCAATAAAGTGGCTTCCTGCAGGCTTCTCAGCAATTTATAAATGTATCTGGACAGTTTCAGAAACAAGAAATCTACTGAAGCTATAAATTAGACCTTGGTTTTCACTCTTGTCTCAGAAATGATTAGGTAGACTAGTGCCTAAAATCTCAGCATCTTGAATGAACTGAAGTTAGAGCAAAAGTTATAGTATCGTAGTGTAGGGTAACATACAGAAATGTAATACGTATGACAAATATGGCAAGAATGACGGCAAGGAAGGTGATAAATGGATCTATATGGTTACCAGGTTCTTATATTTTACATGAAGCAATATAACAATAACTCTTGGATTCTAAACAGTTAGGAATATTATAACATCTAAACAATCATTTCAAAAATGAAAATAGGTAAATGAATTAAAATGAAATTGTTAAAAGTATACATTTAACCCAAAAGAAACCAGGAGAAAACAATAGAACAGACGAGACAAATAGAAAACAAAGAATAGAATGTGGACAATCAAATTAATAAACACAATAAATGTGAAAAGACTAAACACTCCAGATAAAAGAGATTGTCGGATGGTTAAAAAAGGCAAAATCCAAGTATATGATGCCTATAAGAAATAACACACTTTAAATGTAAGGATAAAGGTAGACTAAAAATAAGTGGATAAGTGGGGGACTTTAACATTCCATTTACACAATGATCATCCAGACAGAATAAGGAAACACAAGGTTTAAATGATACAATAGAACAGATAGACTTAATTCATATTTATAGGACATCCCATCCAAAAGCAGAATATACTTTCTTCTCAAGTGCATAAGGAACATTCTCAGGGAAAGATCACATCTTGGATCACAAATCAAGACTCAGCAAATTTTAAAAAATTGAAATCATATCAAGTATCTTTTCTGACCACAATGCTATGAGATTAGAAATCAATTACAGGAAAAAAAAACTATTAAAAAACACAAACATATGGAGGCTAAACAATACACTACTAAATAACCAAGAGATTACTGAAGAAATCAAAGAGCAAATCAAAAAACACATACAAACAAATGACAATGAAAACACGATGACCCAAAACCTATGGGATGCAGCAAAAGCAGTTCTAAGGGGGATTTATAGCAATACAACCCTACCTCAAGAAACAATAAAAATCTAAAACAACCTAACCTTACATCTAAAGTAACTAGAGAAAGAAGAGAAAGCAAAATCCAAAGTTAATAGAAGGAAAGAAATCATAAAAAGCAGAGCAGAAATAAATGAAATAGAAATGAAACAAACAATAGGAAAAAAATCAATGAAACTAAAAGCTGGTTCTTTGAGAAGGTAAAACAAAATTGATAAACCTTTAACTGAACTTATCAAGAGAAAAAAGAGGATTCAAATCAATAAAATTAGAAATGAAAACAGACACTACAGAAATACAAAGGATCATAAGCGACTACTATTTGCCAATAGAATGGACAACCTGGAAGAAACTGACAAATTCTTAAAAAGATACAACCTTCCAAGACTGAACCAGGAAGAAATCAAAAACATAAACAAATCACAAATATTGAAATTGAAACAGTGATTAAAAATCTTCCCACAAACAAAAATCCAGGACCAGATGGCTTCACAGGTGAATTCTACCAAACATTTAGAGAAGAGTAACACTCAGCCTTCTCAAATTCTTCCAAAAATTGCAGAGGAAGGAACACTTACAAGCTCATACCACGAAACCACAATCACCTTGGTATTAAAGTCAGAAAAGATATCACACAAAAAAGAAAATTACAGAGCAGTATCATTGATGAACATAAGACACCAAAATCCTCAACAAAATACTAACAAACAGAATCCAACAATACATAAAAAGGATAATAAAAAGACTCACATGTCATGAACAACTGGGACTTATTCCAAGGATTCAAGAACTCTGATTCAATATACGCAAATCGATCAATGTGATACATCATATTAACAAACTAAAGAATAAAAACCATATGATCATTTCAGTCGATGCAGGAAAAGCTTCTGACAAAATTCAACACCCATTTATGATAAAAACTCCAGAAAGAGGACATAGAGAGAACCTATTGTTGGTTTTGTTTAGTTGCTAAGTTGTGCCCGACTCTTTTTGTGACCCCATGAACTGTAGCATGCCAGGTTCCTAAGTCCATGGGATTTCCAAGGCAAGAATACTGGAGTGACTTGCCAGTTACTTCTCCAGTGGATCTTCCTGACCCAAGGATAAAATCTGCATCTTCTGTATTGGCAGGCAGGTTCTTTACCACTGAGCCATCAGGGAAGCCCAGAGGGAACTTACTTCAACATAATAAAGGTTATATGACAAACCCACAGCAAACATCTCTCTCAATGGTTAAAAAAAAAAAAAACAAAACTGAAAACATTTCGACTAAGATCAGGAAAAGAAGGATGTCCACTTTTGCCATTTTTATTCAAGATAGTTTTTAAAGTCCTAGCCACAGCAATCAGAGAAGAAAAAGAAACAAAAGAAATCCAAATTGTAAAAGAAGTAAAACTGTCACTGTTCACAGATGACATGATACTATACATAGATAACCCTAAAGACACCACCAGAAAACTACTGGGGTTAATAAATGGATTTGTAAAGCTGCAGGATGCAATGTTAATGCACAGAAATCTCTTGCATTCCCATACACTAACAATGAAAAATCAGAAAGAGAAATTAAGGAAACAATCCCATTTACCATTGCAACAAAAAGAATAAAATACCTAGGAATAAACCTACCTAAGGAAGCAAAAGGTCTGTACTTAGAAAACTATAAGATACTGATGAAAGAAATCAAAGGTGATACAAACAGATGGAGAGGTATACCATGTTCTTGGATTGGAAGAATCAATATTGTGAAAATAACTATATTACCCAAAGCAATCTACACATTCAGTGCAACCTCTATCAAATTACCAATGGCACTTTTCATAGAATTAGAACAACAATTTTTACAATTTGTATGGAAACACAAAAGACCCTGAACAAAGCAACCTTAAGAAAACTAGAGCTGGAGGAATCCCGCTCTCTGACTGCAGGCTATTCTATAAAGCTACAGTAATCAAGACAGTAAGTATTGGCACAAAAACAGAAATATAGATCAATGGAATAGGATAGAAAGCCTAGAGATAAGCTCACACACCTATAGTCACCTACTCTATGACAAAGGAGGCAAGAATATACAATGGAGAAAAGACAGTCTCTTCAATAAGTGGTACTGGAAAAACACAACAGCTACATGTAAAAGAATGAAGTTAGAACATTCCCTAACACCATACACAAAAATAAACTCAAAATGGATTAACAATCTAAATGTAAGACCGGACACTACAAAACTTTTAGAGGAAAACACAGGCAGAATACTCTTTGACATAAATCACAGCAATATCTCTTCTTGACCCACCTCCTACAGTAATGAAAATAAAAACAAAAATAAACAATTGGGACCAAATTAAGCTTAAAACCTTTTGTATGGCAAAAACCATCACAATATTCTAAGGTAATTATCCTCCAATTAAAATAATTAATTAAACTTAAAAATAAAAATTGAAAAAAAAAAAAAACCCTTTTGCAGAGCAAAGAAAACCATGAAAGTGAAAATGAAAGTGAAGTCACTCAGTCATGTCTGACTCTTTGCGACCCCTTGGACTGTAGCTCTCCAGGCTCCTCTGTCTATGGGATTTTCCAGGCAAGAGTACTGGAGTGGGTTGCCATTTCCTTCTCCAAAGAAAACCACAAACAAGATGAAAAGACCATGCTCAGAATGGGAGAAGATATTTACAAATGAAGCAACTTAAAAGGAATTAATCTCCAAAATATACAAAAAGCTCATGCAGCTCAATATCAAAAAAACAAAGAAGCCAATCAAAAAATGGATGGAAGATCTAAACAGACATTTCTCCAAGGAAGACATATGGATGGCCAAGAGGCACGTGAAAGATGCTCAACATCACTAATTATTAGAGAAATGCAAATTAAAACTACAATATGTCTACAAAAAAAATTACAATGTGGTATCACCTCACACTGACCAGAAAGGCCATCATCAGAAAATCTACAAACAATAAACATCAGAGAGAGTGTGGAGAAAGGGGTGTGCTGTTGGTGGGAATGTAAATTGATACAGCCAGAATGGAGAACAATATGGAGGTTCCTTAAAAAATTAAAAGCAAAACTACCACATGATCCAGCAATTCCACTACTGGTCATATACCCTGAGAAAATCATAATTCACGAACATGCACCCTAATGTTCATTGCAGTACTATTTACAACAGCCAGGATATGGAAGCAACATAAATGTCCATCAATGGATGAATGGATCAAGAAGATGTGGCACATATACACAATGGAATATTACTCAGCCATTAAAAGGAGTGAAATTGAGTAGAGACATGGATGGACCTAGAGACTGTCATACACAATGAAGTCAGGAAGAGAAAAAACAAATATCATATTAATGCACATATGTGGAACCTAGAAAAATGGTACAGATTAACTTATATGCAGGGCGGGAATAGAGACGCAGACATAGAGAACAGATGTGTGGACAGAGGAATGGAAGGTGGGGTGGAATGAATTGGAAGATGGGGATTGACATATATACAGCACCATGTGTAAAACCTGTTGTATAGTATATGGAGTTCAGTTTGGTGTTCTGTGATGACCTAGATGAATGGAATGCGGAAGATGGGAGGGAGGCCCAAGACAGAGGGGATATATTTATACACATAGCTGATTCACTTCACTGTATAGCAGAAACTAGCCCAGTATTATAAATCAACTATACACCAATTTTTTTAAATGCATAAAAAAATACGCTATACAAGCAGCAAGCATAGGAAGACAGAAGTGGCTATGTTAATAGAAGAAAAAGTAGACTATTACTGGTGATAAAATCAGAGCCTCTGGAAATAGACATTAATTGGCTGACTATAGAACCTCAAGAGTGAAGAAAAAAAAAAGTTAAAGGGAGGACAAGATACAGTATGTACAGCATTTCCCCTAATTGCCTCTGCTAAGTTGTTTCAGTCGTGTTCAACTTTTTGCAACCCCATGGACTATAGCCCCCCAAGCTCCTCAGTCTATGGGATTCTCCACACAAGAATACTGAAGTGGGTTGCTATGCCCTTCTCCAGGGAATCTTCCTGGCCCAGTGATTGAACCCATGTCTCCTATGCTGCCTGCATTTGCAGGTGGATTCTTTACCACTAGCACCACCTGGGAAGCATAAAATTGCCTCTAGTTTATCTCGAAAATAATTTAAGACAACATGGTTCAAGCACACTCAATTTCCTGAGTTCTCACTATGAAAAATGAAAGACTTTAACTAGCAAATAAACTCAGGAAACACTGAGCTGAGTAGACCCTTCAGCCTTAGGTACAATTTAAATGAATGAAGAATAATATATATCCATTAAACAAATGTTTTGTTAAGTTCCTGCCATGTGACAGACACCAGGCTAAGCATTGGATGAAGGGCATAAACACAGTCCCTACCCTCATGTTGGTAAAGCAGATAAACCAACAAGTCACTAAAGCAGCTGTAAGTTGTGATCATCGTTATCAAGAAAATACTTATGATGCTGATATAGAGAACAACAGATAAGAGAGGAAACCTGCTTAAGATAGGTTGATCAGAGAAGGGCTTCAAAGGGGGTTGACACTGAGAAAAAGCCTGCACAGTGGGGTGTAAAGGCATTCAGGGAGGAAAGGACTTCAGAGATTTTAAGGAACTGAGTCAGAGTGACTGGAGCCTTGAATAAGGGAGTTAGGGAATAAATCTTATGGGAGAGTTCTACCAAATATTTAAGGACAAATCTTACATAAAAGTAGCCACAAAGTAAAAAAGAAGTAATACCTTCCTAACTCAAAAGACCAACATAACCTTGATATTAAAATCATATAAGAAAAAAAAAAACAAGGATGACACAAAAATGGAAATCATGGAACACTCTCACTCATCAAATAGATACTAAAAATTCTAAACCCAGGGACCTTCTTGGTGGTCCAGTGGCTAAGAATCCACCTTGCAATGCAGGGGATGTGGGTTCAATCCCTGGTCCAGGAACTAAGATCCTACATGCTACAGAACAACTAAGCCCAACTACTGAGCCCAGGCTCTCTAGAAACCTCCCTCACACCACAACTGGAGAGTCCATGCGCCGCAACGAAAGATCCCACAAGAAGCCATGAAGATCCCACATGCTGCTACTAAGATCTGACACAACCAAATAAATAACAAATATGTTTTTAAAAATCCCAAGTCCAGCAAAATAATAACACTTAGATAGGCCCTGGAAGGTATTATGAAACAGCCCGAAGCATTACACTTTGAACAGGGACAAAACAATTCACAGTTGCTCTTCATGATACTGAAATATTGACATCTGACTGAGACATAAGCAAATTTATAATACGCAGGACTTATGGTCCCAAAGACACCCAGCTTTCAGATTTATACTGCAAGAGAGAACTGGCTCGATGCAAATAGGTAGATTTTGCCTTTGGAACCGTAGCTCCTTTCCTATCCCTTAGCCCATGAGGTCACCTTAAATGGTCCTACCTTTCTCTCTCAGTAAAGGCTTTGGGGTAAGCTATTCACTAGTTGTAAAAATTCTCTATAAAATCATGGTAATACTCAGTTCCTTTGGCTGCTGTGATATAACTAAAAGAAACAATGCATGTGCTAAGATGCTTCAATCATATCCAGTTGGTTTACAACCCTACAGACTGTAGCCCACCAGGCTCCTCTGTCCAGGGGATGCTCCAGGCAAGAATACTGAAGTGGGTTTGCCATGCCCTCCTTCCAGGAGATCTTCCTGACCCAGGGATTGAAACACATCTCTTACACCTCTTGCATGGGCAGGCAGGTTCTTTAGCACTAGTGCCACCTGGGAAGCCCAAAATAATGCATGGGAGATGTCCATTAGAGCATTTGGGAAAGAGCAGGAATTCAACCTTTTTGTTCTATCTGAAGAATGAAGGTTTTTGCCCTATGTTCTAGGATTGCTGAATTTTCAGGAGCACAGAGAGGGATAATGGAAATAGTGCTCCTGATGTAAAATCTCAATGAGGATGGTGGTCCAGTGTTTAAGAATCCACCTGCCAATGCAGAGGACACAGTTCAATCCCATCCAGGAAGACTCCACAGGCCATGGGGCAACTAAGCCCATGTGCCACAACTACTGAGCCCATACTTTAGAGCCCATGCTCTGCAATAAGAGAAGCTACTGCAACTAGAGAGTAGTGCAGACTCACTGCAACTAGAGAAAGCCTGTGTGCAGCAGTGAAGACCCAGCATGGCAAAACATAAAATAATTTTAAAAATAAAACTTTAAAAAATCTCAATGAGTGACACAAAGAGCAATAAATCAACCAGATTACAAAGCATACTTTGAGGGTAAACTATCAGTTAAGAGCTTAATTTTTTCTCAGTTTGAATTGCCTTTGGTCAGTTTTTTTCTCACTTATAAACATTCTCTTTAATAAAACTTAGTCCCTAACAAGTGATCTCATTAAATCCCTTCTCTTAATGACAATAAAATGTACTAGATTAAATGTATCAAATGTAATAAGCATATTGCTTTTAAAGTATATCTCTGCCAATCCTTGGTCCACCTAAGTGAGTATCATTAAGTCCACACCAAAGCCATCTAACACTTAACATACTGGGAATTCAAAGTTCAGAGTCAGGTAGCATCCAAAAGAAGAATCAAAAGGAGGAGCTCAGTCTGTTTTATGACTAAATAAAGCTCACTGACACTTTGTGAACCCTCCATGCCTAGTTCTTTCTGTTCACTTCTATAGTGAGGGGGAAATAATGGAATGATTTAGAAGCATCTGGCAATAGCTAAGGCATTCATCATGCAAGTCCATTACTGGGACAAGGTATATATCACCTCTGAGAAAGCTATCACCCCATCTCTTCTTATAGCTCTTTTCACTATATTGGGCACTGTAAAACTGCATCAGTCAGAAAGAAGACTATCCTTTTTAAAAAGCATCCAGAAACTAGATGCCAAACCACAACTAGCCCAAAATTAGCTTTGATAGTGATTGGCTGACTGACTACTTAAACTATACTGGTTTCCAATAAAGAATTTTTTTATTATGACTTGTATAATTATTTATTCATATCTTTGCTGCTGCTCACCCCACTCCAAATTTCTTAAGCTCCAGGAAGGAGAGACCATAATTGACTCATGTTATCTATTCTTTATTGCTCTGGTATCAGAAATATTCTCAGGAAAGAAGAATCAAGACCTAACTGTCCCTGTGGGAGTTCTGAAGAAGGAACTGGGGCAGAAAGGCTGTTCTGGTCATCCAAAAAAAGAAGTCCAAGAGGGGAGTGGCAAGCTGGGATATGAACCAGGCAAATCAACAGCCAAGAACTGGGATTGAGGGAGTTGGGGAGAGGGGAAGCGACTCAAGATGGGAAAGTGGAGTGGGGTTCCTAAAAGGTTCAGGCTATTCCAACCACCACAAGATTACTACTGTGATCCTATTTCTAAGCCAGTCCTATTTGGTTGGAGGAAGGGAATGGCCAGCAGTTTGAGGAAATGGGAAAATAAAATCAACTCCCAAAAGTAAAGAGATCCCATTAGACCCAAGACATCTCTTAATGAAACAATAAATAGATTGACAGTAAGTAGATTGAACAATAAAGAGACTGAAAAGATCAAATGTAAACACGCTGCTTTTTAAGATACTTTTGTCATTCCTTAATCCATCTAAGAGTTCCTTGGGCTTTCCATTGGCAAGATTCACCTGTGTGTTACCTAAGAGAAGCCAGAGAGTTGACAATGCCTTCTAAGTAATTCTGACCTTCTCCTGGTTGTATCCCATCCAGGCAAGCTGCCCAGCCACTCATTAGACTGAATGGTTTAGTCAGGACTGGAGTCAGTCCTACTGGCTTGGTAGAACATATATCCCCACAGCCATCTTTGTTTCTTCCTGTCATAAATTGTATCCTTTCAGCCCCCTTTAAAAACAGAGCTGGAGTAACAGGTATGGAATCCAGTTCAAGTGGCAATAGCTATCCAGTTTTGAGGAAACAACGTGTGCATGGTATGGTCAGTCTCTCTGAAACGACCTAGGGCTTGCACTATCTCAGGGCTTCCACTGAGATCTCCTTTCTCCTTGCTGCTCTACTTGCTCCGGGAGTCTGATTCCTTGCACCTTTCTTTGGGGTAACCCCCAGCCTCTGCCAAACTTTACCCTTGCCAATGGGGCAAAATTCCCAGCCCCCAACTGTACACAGACTTACTGCAGATTCCATCCAAGCCCTCAGCTGAGACACTCCCCAGGCAATAAAAAATAAACAAAGATAAAAGGAGCCATATCTAAATGCAACCCCTATGAAGTTCTCTGCAGTAATTTCATCTTCCAATAGGTATGCAAGGTCTTTGCTCCTTTGCACAAATCACCGATTAAAGCTTAGCTGTCAGGGTAGCCAGTCCATTCTCACATTTACCTAAATATAAATCTGTAACAGAGGGATTTCTAGGAAGTAGAAGGTCAGAGAATGTGCTTTCTTCTAGAAACATATATTTCCCTGGGTCAAACAGGAAAATATCTCAAGGAGAATATTCTTACTCTCTTCCCAAACTCATATTTGTAAAATTCCCTACTGGATTTGCTGTAGCCCTAGTGAAACCCCAAGCTAGAATTTTTATCAAAATCCCCAAACTTACCCTATCTTCAAAATTTTTAGAATTCAAAAAAAAACCTAACAAATAATTCATTTGTCAGGCATACTGTTGATATAAAGTGTAGAAAAAAAAGTTTCAGAAAACTGAAATTACTATTTTAAGTCCTGAATAACATATTTTCATCTTTCTTTTAATATACTTTATTTTTTAAGGGCCATTTTAGGTTCGCAGCAAAACTTAGCAAAGGATAGATTTCTCATAAACCCCCTGCCTCTACACATCCACAGCCTGCCCATTATCACTATCCCCCACCAGAGTGGTACATCTGTCACAACTGATGAATTTATACTGACACTTCATTATCACCCAAAGTTCATAGTTTACATTATGATTAACTCTTGGTGTATATTTTATGATTTTGGACAGATACATCAGGACATGTTGCTGCCATTATAATATCACACAGAATAGTTTCACTGCCCTAAAAATCTCTGTGCTATGGCTATTCATCCTTTCCTCCCCTCAACCCCTGGCAACCACTGACCTTTTTACTGTCTCCATGGTTTTATCTTTCCCATAATGTTATTGAATATATAGTTGGAATCATATAGTACCCAGCCTTTTCACTTGGCAACATGCATTATGTCCTGGAATTCCATGGACAGAGGAGCCTGGCAGGCTATAGTCCACAGGGCTACAAAGAGTTGGACAGGACTGAGTGACTAACGCTTTCCCTTCATGCCTTTTCATGGCTTGATAAATCATTTTCACTGCTGAATAATATTCCATTGCCTGGATGAAAAGTTTTTATCCATTTACCTACTGGGGAATATCTTGGTGGCTTTCAAGCTTTTCCAATTATAAATAACGCTGCTATAAACATCTGTATGAACATTTTTGTGTGGACATAAGTTTTCAATTCATGTGGGTAAATACCATGGAGCATGATTGCTGGATCATATGGTAAGACTATGCAAAGTAGCTGTGCCATTTTGTATGCCCGCCTTCCTTAGCAATGAATGAGAGTTCCTATTGTTCCAAGTCCTTGTCAACATTGTGTTGTTAGTGATCTGGATTTTGGCCATTGTAAAGGGTGTTTTGTGATACTTCATTATTGTCTTAATTCCCTAATGACTTATGCTGTGGAGCATCTTTTCACATGTTTATCATCTGCACATGTTCTTTGGTGAGGTTTTGTTTGTGTGTTTTGGCCGCACCAGGCAGTTTGTGGAATTTCAGTTCCCTGACCAGGTATTGAATCCAGGCCCTTGGCAGTGAAAGTGTGGAGTCCTAACCACTGAAGCTGACTCATTTTTTAATGGAGCTATTTTCTTATTGTTGAGTTTTAATAGTTATTTGCATATTTGGGGGAACAGTCCTTTATCAGATGTATCTTTTGCAAATGTTTTCTCCTGCTCTGTGGATTGTCTTTTTGTTCTGTTGACAGTGTATTTTGCAGAACAGAATTTAATTTTGAGTAATCCAACTGATCAATGCCTCCTTTCATGGACTGTGCTTTTGGTGTTGTATCTAAAAACTCATCACCAAACCCAAGGTCATTCTGTGTTAGATTTCCTCCTGCGTCACCTTCTAGAAGTTTTATAGTTTTGCATCTAACATTTAGATATGTGATCCATTTTGAGTTAATTTTTGTGAAGCACGTAAGGTCTAGGTTTCGATGCTTTTTTTTTTACATGAAAGTTCCAGCACCATTTGTTAAAAATATCTTTGCTCTATTACATTGCCTTTGCTCCTTTGTAATAATCAGTCAACTATATTTGTATAGGTCTTTTCTGGGCTCTCTGTTCCGACCTACTGGCCTATTTGTTCTTTTGCCAGTACCACATTGTCTTGATTACCATAGCTTTACAGTAAGTCTTAAAGTTGGGTAGTGTTGGTCCTCCAACTTTCCTCTTCAATATTGTGTTGTCTGGCTGACTTTTTAAATTTATTAAAGCCTTTTTGGAGGGGATGGAAGCTTTACCACTGTAATAGTTCCTCAGTTTATTAAACATTTATGTATTTTAATTTTTTGCTGACCCAGGAACATGTGTGTTATTCTTCCACCCACACACAAGAAGACTCCAGATTACATTATACTTTGGTGATTGTGCTGTTTTCATAACCTCTACTCTGCTTCTCATCCCTTCAGTTCCCATCCAGCCTTTCTCCTTCATACCCAGTACCATCTAATTTTGTAGGAATAAATCAAAGTTTCCATAGGAACTGGGGAATCTTTTACACTCAAGTTTAAGATGAATGGTCTGAAAGGTGCAGAGAGGAAGCTTGTGTTCCTTCTGTGGAGTGAATTAGTCTCCTGCAGAAGCTTTAGATTTGGAAGCCTGATCTGGGCTGCCTCAGCACCCCAGATCCTTATCTCAGGATGTGAGTCACTACTCTGATACAACTATAATAATGACAACCACAATTAGCGGGTAAATACGAACTCCATCTTTCTTTCGCAAAAACTCAATTCTGGGAATTTTTCCTTATCCCTTCCCCTTTCCCTCACTTCACTTTTTATGAAAATAAGCAACTTAACCTCTCTCAGAAACTTTAAAATTATATAACAGATGCCACTATCAACAGTCCCCATAACCAGTGCCTGTTAGTGATACATTCCTCCCCAAATCCTCCATCCAGACAGCTGCAGGTTACCTTTCAAATGTTTCTTTGCATCAAGAGATATGGGGAGGACTGTAGCTTGGGAAGAATTGCACAGTTCAGGGATTAGAATTGATCTAATGAAAGTGGATAAGACTAGTTTGCCTGGGGTCATTGAGTTGTACCCAAGCCAGTTCAATGCTTCCAATTTCTAACTTATCACTTTTCACCCTTCATCAGGAGCAGGCGCACTGGAGAGACAGCTGAATCCACAAAGCCAGTATTGTCCATTGTGATTAAAAGAAGTGTGGGATTCACATTCCCTAACACAAGGGGGAAACCAAAGCTGACTCAACTGAGAGGAGGGCAAGAGGAGTCCCGGCCAGTGTCACCTCACCTGGAGAGAGACTCCAGGGAAGACTGGGGCTTCCATTGTACAGGGTTGGGGAAACACTAGAGGAACAGGGCGCTCATTGTTCCTCTTCCAGCACTGAACTACCAAAGATGAGAGCTTCCTTTCTACTTATTACCTGTTTGGTCCAGAGTTGCTGGGGAGGTAATCAGACCATATTGTCACATCCTGTGAACTCCCTGGAGAACTAAGCAATAGTAAAGCATGTGGGATCCTTATCAACACTAACTCTCTTGGGTCCTCCTCTCCCATCTTTGTCACCTGGGCACAGCCACTCAACTTGGTTCAGCCATTCATTCATTGCTGCTGCTTTTTATTTCAAGTCCATTAGAAAGCTGATTGTAGGAAGTAGAAAATAACATAGAAACCTGTGTCAGCCTCCCAAGTTTCAAAGCACAACCTGGGGGGGGGGGGTGGCGGTTAACATGAACTTGATCTCTTTGCAAATACCAGATCAACAGCAGTACACATTGATTCTGCAAACTTAAAACCATTACAAGAACCCTTGGTCTTCAGTCAACATTACTGTCCCTATTTTTAACTTTCCCCAGAAGCAAAAACACTAACTTTTTTCCCTCTAGATTCTCTACATTCTTTTCCTTCAGTAACTTCAAGTCAGGAGTTTTATTATTTTTCACATCAAAAAGGAGGCTTTAAAAAACTTTCTACAGATTTAAAGGATATTAACAGAAAAAGCAAACAGGAATGGAAACATTACTTTAAAAAAAAAAAAAAATGTATTCCTTTCCAGGAAGATCTGCATAGTGCAGGTAGTGGAAGAATATGGAGTTATTTCAAAATGTAGCACATTGGATTTAATTGTTAATTATGAGCACCAATCCAGTGTGACAATTAAGTACCAGAACAACACAGCAATAGATCCCAGTTACCAGTAAATAAAACACCTTTTACTTCAACAGGCTCCATTCTGAAAACATTCTCCTGACCCTCTTATAAACCTGATAATCACACTACTGTCTAGATAGGATTTTTTTCCCTAACTTTCCCCCCATACCACTTGGAATATCTCACATCTAGTCAATAAATCTAAAATTCAGGGACTTAAATCTTAATTTTCTAAAATAAAGTTTCTAAAAAGGCATCCATCAAAAATTCTTATAATAGCCAAAGCAATCTTGAGAAAGAAGAATGGAACTGGAGTAATCAACCTGACTGACTTCAGTCTCTACTACAAAGCAACAGTCATCAAGACAGTATGGTACTGGCACAAAGACAGAAACATAGATCAATGGAACAAAATAGAAAGCCCAGAGATAAATCCACACATCTATGGACACCTTATGTTTGACAAAGGAGGCAAGAATATACAATAGAGAAAAGACAATCTCTTTAACAAGCGGTGCTGGGAAAACTGGTCAACCACTTGTAAAGGAATGAAACTAGAACACTTTCTAACACCATACACAAAAATAAACTCAAAATGGATTAAAGATCTAAATGTAAGACCAGAAACTATAAAACTCCTAGAGGAAAACATAGGCAGAACACTCTCCCACATAAATCATAGCAGGATTCTCTATGACCCACCTCCCAGAATAATGGAAATAAAAGAAAAAATAAACAAATGGGACATAATTAAACTTAAAAGCTTTTGAACAATGAAGGGAACTATAAGCAAGGTGCAAAGACAGCCTTCAGGATGGGAGAAAATAATAGCAAATGAAGCAACTGACAGAGAATTAATCTCAAAAATATACAAGCAACTCCTGCAGCTCAATTCCAGAAAAATAAGCAACCCAATCAAAAAATAGGCCAAAGAACTAAACAGACGTTTCTCCAAAGAAGACATACAACTGGCTAACAAACACATGAAAAGATGCTCAACATCACTCATTAGCAGAGAAATGCAAATCAAAACCACAATGAGGTACCATCTCACACCAGTCAGAATGGCTGCTATCAAAAAGCCTATAAACAATAAATGCTGGAGAGGGTGTGGAGAAAAAGGAACCCTCTTACACTGTTGGTGGGAATGCAAACTAGTACAGCCCCTATGGAAAACAGTGTGGAGATTCCTTAAAAAACTGGAAATAGAACTGCCATATGACCCAGCAATCCCACTGCTGGGCATACACACCGAGGAAACCAGCATTAAAAGAGACATGTGTACCCCAATGTTTATCACAGCAATGTTTACAATAGCTAGGACATGGAAGCAACCTAGATGTACATCAGCAGACGAATGGATAATAAAGTTGTAGTACATATACACAATGGAATATTACTCAGCTATTAAAAAGAATGCATTTGAATCAGTTCTAATGAGGTGGATGAAACTGGAGCCTATTATACAGAGCAAAGTAAGTCAGAAAGAAAAACACCAATACAGTATATTAATGCATATATATGGAATTTAGAAAGACGGTAATGATGACCCTATATGTGAGACAGCAAAAGGGACACAGATGTAAAGAACAGACTGTTGGACTCTGTAGGAGAAGGTGAGGGTGGGATGATTTGAGAGAATAGCATTGAAACATGTTTATTATCATATGTGAAATAGATTGCCAGTCCAATTTTGATGCAAGAGGCAGGGTGCTCAGGGCTGGTGCACTGGGATGACCCTGAGGGATGAGATGGGGAGGGAGGTGGGAGGGAGGGTCAGGATGGGGAACACATGCACACCCATGGCTGATTCATGTGAATGTATGGCAAAAACCACTACAATATTGTAAAGTAATCAGCCTCCAATTAAAAAAAATTTAAAAAAAATTCTTATAATAGGAATAGATGGATACTCCCTTGACAACATATTAATATATATATATATATACAAGCATTACATATATATAGAACAAATGTAAACACATTATATACATAAATATTTATGTTTATATATTTTCAATGTGTACTGCTGTTGATCTGGTATTTGCAAAGAGATCAAGTTCATGTTAAAACTCCCCAGGTTGTGCTTTGACACTTGGGTGGCTGACACAGTCTCTGATAAATTCATAAATAAGACAAGGCTGTCAAGTATCACTATTTGTTTAACATCACTCTGTATTATTCAAATGATTTTGACAGAAAGAAAAAAATAACAAGTGTATCCTTTGGTGATACTATATTTTCTTGGAGAATGCACAAAAATTCACTAAAATTATAACAATAAGAAATTAAAGTTTTCTACATACAAAATTAAAATTTAAAAAGCAAAGTCTGTATATAAACAACATCTGCTTAGAATTTATCATGGAAGAATAGATTCTACTTACAATAGGAACAAAAGATAAAATACCTAGGAATAATTCTAAAAAATTTCAGTTCAGTTCAGTTCAGTTGCTCAGTCGTGTCCGACTCTTTGCAACCCCATGGACTACAGCATGCCAGGCCCCCCTGTCCAACACCAACTCCTGGAGTCTACCCAAACTCATGTCCATTGAGTCAGTGATGCCATCCAACCATCTCATCCTCTGTCGTCCCCTTCTCTCACCTTCAGTCTTTCCCAGCATCAAGGTCTTTTCCAATAAGTCAGTTCTTCGCTTCAGGTGACCAAAGTATTGGAACTTCAGCTTCAGCATCAGTCCTTCCAATGAATATTCAGGACTGATTTCTTTTAGGATGGACTGGTTGGATCTCCTTACAGTCCAAGGGATTCTCAAGAGTCTTCTCCAACACCACATTTCAAAAGCATCAATTCTTCAATGCTCAGCTTTCTTTATAGTCCAACTCTCACATCCATACATGACCACCGGAAAAACCATAGCTTTGACTAAACGGACTTTGTTGGCAAAGTAATGTCTCTGCATTTTAAGATTCTGTCTAGGTTGGTCATAACTTTCCTTCCAAGGATGCTACTAAGGGAATCCCCCCAAATTCCAAATACATAAAAATAATGTGTGTTCTCAGACAGGAAAACTCAGTATCATAAAAATGTCAATTCTTCCTAAATTAATCTAAAATATATGTCATCCTCAAATATCAACAGAATATTTTTTTGAAGTAGGTAAAGTGATTCTAATGTTCATATGGGGAATAAACAGACAAGGATTGTCAGGATAATTCTAGGGTGGAAAACAGTGAAAGAAATCTATTCTACCAATTTTTAGCTAATTAAAACATTGGGGGACTGGTACATAAGTACATGAACAGAATAGCCTAGAAAATCAAGAAACTGACTCAAATTCATATAGGAATTTTGTATAAGATAAAGGTAGAATTTTAAATCTGTGAAGAGAAATTAGTCAATAGTGTTAACAACCAAAAAAAAAAAAGAAAGAAAGAAAGAAAGAAAACTGAGCTGTCATCTCATAAAAAATTAAACTTGTATTCCAAAATTAGTAAAATAAAAAACAAGTGACTCAAAGATCAAAGTGTAAAAAGTTAAGCTTTAAAAGCATTAGAAGGAAACAGGAGGAAATGGTTTCCATAATCTTGAAGTGAGGAAAAAGTCCTTTATAATGCACCAAATGGTGTGAACCATTTGTACATTATATCCATTATCCACTTCCCCATTTTTTTCCCAGGTAGATAAGACCCTAATTATTTTCAGGATGGCAAGAGGCTCAATCTGCAAAGACGGGTCATGATGACAGTCCTGTCCTCCACTTTCCTAGCCCCTCTTATAGCTATGGTGGTTGTGTGACTTGGTCTCAACCGCTAAGACTTTAATGGAAATCTGCTGGGGAAAATTCTAACTTTTCCAATAAAAATACTATAAAACATGCCAGTACCTATGTCCTTTGAAAGGCTAGTCCTAAAGAAATCCTCCTGGGAACAGAAGGGAAAGATCAAGAAAGTAAAATAAGAGACATTGGGCCTGAAATGGCTGAACAGTAGAACCAGTACTAACAGCCACCTATCTCTAGACTTCTCACCACGAGACACACATACACACACCCCTCCACACACATATCCTAGTTACTTGAGCCACTGTGTTCAGACTTCCATTTCTTGCAGTTGTGTGATATTTGCAATCCTAACTGACATGCTAAGAACATCATGGAGCTCAGAAACCTTAAAGTCAAGCCTGAACAATTTGACAACATTGAATAGATATTTTTCCAAAGAAGACATACAGATGGCCAATGGGCATGTGAAAAGATGTTTAATATCACTACTCATCAGGGAAATGCAAATCAAAACCACAGTGAGATAATTACCTCACACCTGTCAGAATGGATATTCTCAAAAAGACAAACAACGAGTGTTGGTGAGGGTCTAGAGAAAAAGGAACACTGACACACTCTGGGAATGTAAATTGGTGCAGCAACTATGGAAAATGGTATGGAGGTTCCTCAAAAAATTTTAAATTAAACTATCATATGACCCAGCATATGGGGTTTTTAATCCAAAGAAAACAAAACACTAATTAGAAAAGATATATGTACCCCTGTGTTCACTACAGCATTATTTACAATAGCCATGATATGAGAGCAACCCAAATTCCCATCAAAAGATGAACGGATAAAGAAGATGTATGTGCGCATCACACACACAACACAAATATTACTCAGCCATAAAGATGAAATCCTGCCATTTGTGACAACATACAAGAACATAAAGTGTATTATGCTAAGTGAAATACATCTAAGATAAATATCATTAAGATTTCATTTACATGTGGAATCTAGAAACAAAACAATTGAACAAATAGAGCAGTCACAGAGTTATAGTTGTAAAGAACAAATAGGTGGTTGTCAGAGGGGAGGCAGGTGGCAACGTGGGGGGACAGGTGAGAGAGATTACGAGATACAAAGTTCCAGTAGCAAAATAAATGAGCTATGGGTAAGAAATGTACAGTTTGGGGACTATAGTCAAAAACTGTATAATATTTTGTATGGGGACGTATCATAACTAGACCTATATTAGACTAACTATGGTAATAATTTTGAAAAGTATGGAAACACCAAATTACAAACTGTGTATATGAACTAACATAGTGTTGTAGATCAATTATACTTCAAAAACAGTAAAATAAACCAACCCATAGACACAGAGAACAGATGAATGGTTACCAGAAGCATGGGGTGGGGTAAAGGGAATTGGATGAAGGCAGTCTGCAGATGCAAAACACCAGTTTAAGAGAAATAAATACTAGGGATGTAATGTATTCAACTGTTGTTGTTTATTAAGTTGTGTCTGATTCTTCGAGACCCCATGGAATGTAGTCCACCAGGCTCCTCTGTCCATGGGCTTTCCCAGGCAAGAACACTGGAGTGGGTTGCCATTTCCTTCCCCAGGGGATCTTCCTGACCCAGGGATTGAATCCATGTCTCCTGCATGGGCAAGCAGGTTATCACTACCCCACCTTGGAAGCCCCTTCCTTCTTGCTGCCTACCTTTATTTCCTAATTTCTCTAAATAATCACCTGTTATAAGGTATTATAAGTGGTTTAGAAAAATTATGGATCTATTTTAAGTGTTTCTTGTGTGCTGTATAGCAAAACTATATTTCCCTTGCATTTTCCTTGCGAGTTTGACATAGTTTAGAGATTCCTCCCTGCATATTCTTTGTACACAAAGATGCATCATCTAAGAAGCATTATTTATAATAGCCAGAACACTGAAACCACTTAAATGTCCATCAACAGATGAATGGATAAAGAAGATACAGAACATATATACAATGGCATACTTCTCAGCCATAAAAGGGAACAAAACTGGGTCATTTTTAGAGATGTGGATGGACTAGAGTCTGTTATACAGAGTGAAGTAAGTCAGAAAGAGAAAAACAAATATTGTATATTAATTCATACATGTGGAATCTAGAAAAATGGTACAGATGAACTTATTTGTAAGGCAAAAACAGAGACACAGATGTAGAGAATGGACAGGTGGACACAGAGGAAGAAGATGAGGGTGGGATGAATTGGGAAAGGAGCATTGACATGAATACACTGCCATGGGTAGACAGCTGGCGGGAAGCTGTTGTATAGCACAGGGCACTCAGCTCGGGGCTCTGTATTGACCTAGAGAGGTAGGATGTGGGGTGAGGCCAGAGGGAGGAGATATGTGTGTTTGTTGTTGTTCAGTTGCTCAGTCGTGTCTGACTCTGCAACCGCCTGGACTGCAACACGCCAGGCTTCCCTGTCCTTCACAGTCTCCTGGAGTTTGCTTAAACTCATGTCCATTCAATCAGTGATGCCAGCCAACCATCTCATCCTCTGTCATCCCCTTCTTCTCCTGCCCTCTATTTTCCCCAGCACAGGGTCTTTTCCAATGAATTAGCTCTTTGCATTAGATGGCCAAATTATTGGAGTTTCAGCATCAGTCCTTCCAATGAATATTCAGGGTTGATTTACTTTAGAATTGACTGTTTTGATCTCCTTGCTGTCCAAGGGACTCTCAAGAGTCTTCTCCAGCACCACAGCTTGAAAGCATCAGTTCTTCGGTGCTCAGCTTTCTTTACCATCCAATTCTCACAGCCATACATATAGCTGATTCACTTGGTTGTACTGCAGAAACTAACATCACATTGTAAAGCAATTATATTCCAATTGAAAAAAAAGTTTTAAAGAGACATCATGGTTGCATACACCCTCACACAAGTGAATATATTTTATTCATTTGTAGCATTTGATTCATTTACAGAATCAGGTTCTACAGGCACAGACAGACACTGTTTCCATGGACTTTACCTGGGCCATATCCAGCTGTGGGGCTGCGCTCTGTACCACCTACATCCTGACTCCTTGTCACATGGGCGTGAAGCAGGCCCAGGACAATGAGGGACTGGCCTGCCTGCGCCCTCTTGACTGCCTGTCACACCTCTAGAAGCAGTTTTTCTTCTTCTGTCTCTGTCTCTCCTCCATTTCTTCTTCTTCCTTTCTCCACACATGCACCTTCCCCAGATGTTTATTCTTTAACCTATGTCCCCCCCAGCCCTATCTACTCTCTCCTTTCTTCCCACACCACACCCACCTTCAAAAGCACTAGACAAAGACCCCAGGTAAGGGTGGGCAAGGCAGGGGAGGGGAAAGAAGAAGAAAGCCTCAATCAACAAAACAGGTTTACGGGGCTCTGAAACCTCCGCTCAGTACCTGTTTGGGGTAATTTTTTTAAGGGAACTACAGCTGATTTACACTCTGTGCTTACCTTCGGCTGCACAGCGAAGTGATTCAGTCATACATATATACACATTTTTAAATTATTTCATTTTTGGCTGCGCTGTGCCTTCATGGCTGCACATGGGCTTTCTCTAATTGTGGCAAGCGGAGGTTATTCTTCCTTGTGGTGCATGGCTTTCTCATTTTGGTGCCTTCTCTTGTTGCGGAGCATAGGCTCAGAAGTTGCAGCACACGGGCTTGGTTGTCCCTCGGCAAGTGGAATCTTCCCGTACCAGGGATTGAACACACATCCCTTGCACTGGCAGGCAGACTCTCAACCCCTGGACCACCAGGGAAGTTCATATACATTTTTTTATATTGTTTTACATTATGGTTTCTCCCAGGAGATTGGATATAGTTCCCTGGGCTATATATTAGGACCTTGTTGTTTATCCATTCTAAATGCAATAGTTTACATCTACTAACCCCAAATTCTCAATCCATGCCTTTCCCTCCCCTGCTCCCACCTACCAAATAAAAGTCTGTTCTGTACCTATGAGTCTGTTTCTGTCTTGTAGATAGGTTCATTTAATAAAATAATGTCATTTGCAGCAACATGAACACAACTAAAGATTATCAAACTAAGTGAAGTCAGAAAGAGAAAGACAAATACTGTATGATATCACTTATATGTGGGAGCTAAAATATGGATGGTTTTTTTTTTTATCACTGTTTTATTTCATCGGTGCTCTTAACTGACACTTCCTAATTTTTTTATTTTTTTTTGATTGTGGTAAAATATACATAACATGAAATACACCATTTTAGCCATTTTGAAGTGTACAGTTCAGTGGCATTAAGTATATTCAATGGTTATATAACCATCACCAACATCATCTCTGGAACTTTTTCATCATCTAAAAATGAAACCATACACCCATTAAAAATGAATTCTGCATACCTCACTCCCTGCCCCTGGCAACTACCCTTTCTACTTTAAGTATCCACAAATTTGACTACACTAGATATTTCATATAAATGGAATCATACAGTAATTGTTCTATTTGTGTCTCATTTGTTTCATGTAACATAACCACGACTTCAAAGTTGATACATGGTGTACCATGCATCAGAACGTCAGAATTCCTTTTCAAGGAATGTCAGAATTCCTTCTCAAGGCTCACCAGTATTCCATTCTTTGTACATACAGTATTTGGTTTATCCATTCATGTCTTAGTGGACCTGGGTTCTCAGCTATCAGTTTTTCCCCAAACAAAGTGAGGATTCCCTCCCTCCCCAGATTTTTCATTCCTGGCCCACAAGCTCCCTGCTCAGGCACCTCAGGACTGGGTCCTATACCCACCTCTCACCTTTTCCTATACTCTCCCGAATGAGAGCATCTATTTTCATGGTCTCAAATACCCTCTAGTGCTGACGGCTTCAGGCATATCCATCCAAACAGAACTTCTCAAAGAGTCCCCAAACTTCCACCCACCTTCAGACCTCACAGCTCTCTTCATGCATATCTCATCATGTATTCAAAACCAGATTTCTTGATTTTTCCTCACCCCTCCATCCTCAGGATAAAAGTGATCAGAGAACCCTTTCTTCAATCAGTCAGGAGACTAGAGGTTTGGCCTTTGGAGAAACTGAAGCGTGCTACCTCTGGACACCAGTCACAGAGGAGGGCAAGTGTAAGATTCAGATCTGAAAATAAGGCAATTTTTTTGGCTTGCACTGTGCAGTGTGCGGAATCTTAGTTCTCACAAGCAGGGATTGAACCCATGCCCCCTGCATTGCAAGCACAGAGGCTTAACCACTGAACCACCAGGGAAGTCCTAAAAATAAGGTAATTAAGAGAAAATCTGCATGTTCTGTGGCAGGAAGCAGACCCAGCCCCTTCCCCCTGCCATGTTCCCAGAACAATAGGAGTCAAAGGTGAGTTTCCAGACAAGAGACTGGAATTTTCTTCCCTAGAGAAACTGAGTGGCCCCACAGAAACAACCTTCAGACATTGATACAGGACCGGTTCACTGTCCATTTCCTCTCCTGAGGGGCCTCCTAGTTACCAAGAACAAAGCCAGCCATGCACATAGAGCTTTAATCCATGCACTAGGGTCTCTCTCTTAAATGTCAACAAACAGTCAAGGGTCAACAGGCATTTACGGAAAACAGTGATCACTGATATTATCTAGAAACTTAGAGAAAAACACCGAGAAAATGGCTAATTAAAGATGGTGTCTTCTGGGGGACAACACTGTGGGGAGGGGACTGGCACTTACAGTCATACTTATTTTTTTAGTATTGCTTGATTTTTAAAAATATGTATATATGTGTATTTAATAACAATTTTTAAAAAGGAGGACCATCATCTACCAAGCTGTTCAAGAGTGGAGAAATCTAGAAACTATCTCTGATTCCTCTCTTTTTCTCCTCCCATAATATCTATTCTAAGACCCAACTACTTTCACATCCTAAGTAGTTCTTGATCCATCTTTGCCACCATGATCCTCAAACAAGCTCCCAGGACCTGTCCCCAGTTACACACAGTCCCTACTGGTCTCCTTTCCAATCCTGCCCCCAATTTATTCTCCTTTAGGACATTAAAAGTGATATTTTTTAAAAAGTCTTTATTAAGTTTGTTACAATATTGTTTCTGTTTACTGTTTTGGTTTTTTGACCAAGGGGCATGTGGGATCTCAGCTCCCCGACCAGGGATGGAAACTGCACCCCCTGCATTGGAAAGCAAAGTCCCAACCCCTGGACCACTAGGGAAGTTCCCAAAAGTGATCTTCTTAAAAGGTCACTAGGGTCACATAAAACACTACCCTCAGAATGGAATACAGACTGCAATAGTAACCCCAGGGCTGCTTGATCTGAACCCTGTCTGCCTCTTCAACCACAGCTGGCTCTGTTCCACTCTCTTCCTTGGTCATTAGGCTTTAGTCTCACTATTTTCCTTTCCTTCAATACCTTTTAAAAAGCCAAAATCATTGCTGTTGTAGTCTTTGCATCTTCTCTTCCATATCCTTGGAGAGTTTTTGTCCTACTCTTTAGCTGGCTGCTCCCTTCCTGTCCTTCACATCTCAGTATAAATATCACCTCCCTAGGGAGGTCTTCTCTGACCAAACTCTCAACAATGAGTCACCTATACTATTCCCCCATTCATCCTCTTATTGCTTCCTTCATGACACTTTAAAATTGTTTTTATTTTTTATCTATCCATTTGCTTTATTTTTCTGCTCCCCCAGTAGAAAATTATCTTCATGAAGGCATGAACCATGCCCTACCTCTAGTATCTGCTCCAGCAGCTGTCTGAATCAATTACACCCTGAACTGAATGAAAATCTCAATGTGCATCTCTCCAGGCAGTTTTCCAGGTTGTGCTGCTCTTCAGAGTGAGTACAACCAACTTAGTTAAAGGTTAAAGGAGTTAACAGATGTTCCCCACTGTGTGAGCGTCATCCCCACTCCAAACTGCTAAGACAGTTCCCTATCTATATTGAAGGAAGCAGAGAACAGAAAAAAACATACAAATAAATTAATTCAGGGGGTAGGGAGAGTACTACTTTTTTTAATGGTTCAATAAATCTTTCTTAGATAATAGGGAAGAAATCTTATCTTGAAGGGCTTTGGGGAGTGGGTGTCAAATGTCAATTTTCATTTGAATCATATTAGTATGGGTGACATGCTGGCTTAGTATTTAATCGTCATGATGACTATTACAATAATGTGATTTTTTTATTTATTAGGAGAGCAGGAACCCAGATGATGAAAAGGGATAGACAGGTAAGAAACCCTCAACTGTGTTCTTTGACATTTTTAGTTATGTCTAAACCATATCTTCATTTAAAAAGACCTGTAGATTGGACAGTGCTGCAGACAAAATGTTTGTACTTTGTCTGACTTGGAAAGAAATATCTACTTTGTTACCTTAAAGTTCAACCCATGTCATCCCTATAACCCATCCTGCCCAAAATCACAGTGACTTATTTCAGGCACTATTCAACACATACTTGAAAAGAGAAGTGTGTACTCAGCTGATGCTGAAATTTGAAATCACACGATCTTCTCTCCTACTTACTATGGGGCAGAAGCTGAAGTCCTATCTTGAGGGGAAAAGAAGGATCAAATGATTCCTCAACTTCCCTTCCAGCACTAAGATTCCATAACTGTATGATTCATGATTTGCTGAAGGAAACTAGCTTAGAAAATTGGGTTGTGGTAAGCTGTGAAACTCTCATAAACCCAGTCATATTTACTGAGCTATTAAATCTATACATGTAGTATCCTAGAAAAAAGGGAAAGCCAGAGGAGCAAATATCAAATTTTATATCAGCAGAAACCAGCAGGAATGAAATTCTATTTATTAGGCAAAAATTCATTTAGCATTCACTATATAACTGGCACATCAACCCCAACACTTCATGGCAAATAGATGGGGAAACAATGGAAACAGTGACAGACTTTATTTTCTTGGACTCCAGAATCACTGCAGATGGTGGCTGCAGCCATGAAATTAAAAGACGCTTGCTCCTTGGAAGGAAAGCTATGACAAACCTAGATAGCATATTAAAAAGCAGAGACATTACTTTGCCAACAAAGGTCCATCTAGTCAAAGCTATGGTTTATCCAGTAGTGATGTATGGATGTGAAAGTTGGACTATAAAGAAGGCTGAGCACCAAAGACCTGATGCTTTTGAACTGTGGTTGGAGAAGACTCTTGAGAATCCCTTGGACTGTAAGGAGATCCAAACAGTCCATCCTAAAGGAAATCAGTCCTGAATATTCATTGGAAGGACTGATGCTGAAGCTGAAGCTCCAATACTTTGGCCATTTGATGCAAAGACCTGACTCTTCAGAAAAGACTCTGGTGCTGGGAAAGATTGAAGGCAGAAGAGAAGGGGGTGACAGAAGATCAGATGGTTCGATGGCATCACAAACTCAATGGACATGAGTTTGAGCAAGCTCTGGGAGATGGTGAAAGACAGGAAAGACTGGTGTGCTGCAGTCCATGGGGTCACAAAGGGTCGGACATGACTGACTGAACAACAGCAATATAACTGGCACAGTGCTTGAAATAAGAGACAGATACAGTTTTTAAGTTGCTATGCTCAGAGATGAGTAGACTCAAAAATATGCAATTGTAGCACAATCAGGTGAATGCTATTGTTGGAGTCAGAGATGCAAAATATTATAAGAACCCAGAGTAATGAGTAGCTCTATTGAGAAAGAGAAGACTTTATCAAGGAGATGCTATTTGAGCTGGGCTTTGAAGGATGAATACAAGTTTTCTCATGATGAACGGAAAGAGATTCCAAAAGGAAGGAATTGAGAACAAAAACTCAGAGGCATGAAACAGAAGGACAGGAAAAGAAAAAGGAACTATTTGGAGTGAGTCAAGCAGGGGGTATATAAGGATGAGAGACTAAAATCAATCGAAACATGGAACAGATCATCAAGGAGTTTGCATGTCACACCAAAAGATTGCATTTTTTCCCTATAAACAGAGAGAAACTGACAATGATGCAATAATAGTAGGGGACTTTAACACCTCACTTGCATCCATGGACAGATCATCCAGACAAAATCAATAAGTAGTCTTCTATGATATGTAAAGAAAGCTGGACTTAATACATGTCTATAGAACAGTCCATCGATAAACAGCAGAATACACCTTCATTTCAAGTTTACATGGAACACTCTTCAGGATAGATTATATGCTAGGCCACAAAACAAGCCTCAACAAATTAAGAAAATTAGAAATTATATCAAGCATTTTCCAATCACAATAGTATGAAACTAGAAATCAACTACAGAATAAACAGGAAAAGAACACACACATGCAGATTAAACAACATGATACTAAAAAAGAAAACAAACAAAAAAAAAGAAAACAATGGGTCAATGAAGAAATCAAAGAGGAAATTAGAAAATACCTTGAGATAAATGAAAATAACAACAGTTTTTCAAAAACTATGGGATGCCATGAAAGCAGTTCTAAGAGGGAAGTATGCAACAATACAGGCCTTCCTTAAGAAAAAATAAAATCTCAAATAAGCAATCTAACCTACCATCTAAGGAATTAAAAAAGGAAGAATAAATAAAGCCCAATATCAAGAGGAGAAAGGAAATAATAATTATCAGAGAGGATAGATTCAATGCAATCCCTATCAAGCTACCAACGGTATTTTTCACAGAACTAGACCAAAGAATTTCACAATTTGTATGGAAATACAAAAAACCTCGAATAGCCAAAGTAATCTTGAGAAAGAAGAATGGAACTGGAGGAATCAACCTGCCTGACTTCAGACTCTACTACAAAGCCACAGTCATCAAGACAGTATGGTACTGGCACAAAGACAGAAATATAGATCAATGGAACAGAATAGAAAGCCCAGAGATAAATCCACGAGCCTATGGACACCTTATGTTTGACAAAGGAGGCAAGGATATACAATGGAAAAAAGACAACCTCTTTAACAAGTGGTGCTGGGAAAACTGGTCAACCACTTGTAAAAGAATGAAACTAGAACACTTTCTAACACCATACACAAAAATAAACTCAAAATGGATTAAAGATCTAAATGTAAGACCAGAAACTATAAAACTCCTAGAGGAGAACATGGGCAAAACACTCTCCGACATAAATCACAGCAAGATCCTCTATGACCCACCTCCCAGAATATTGGAAATAAAAGCAAAACTAAACAAATGGGACCTAATGAAACTTAAAAGCTTTTGCACTACAAAGGAAACTATAAGGTGAAAAGACAGCCCTCAGATTGGGAGAAAATAATAGCAAATGAAGAAACAGACAAAGGATTAATCTCAAAAATATACAAGCAACTCCTGCAGCTCAATTCCAGAAAAATAAATGACCCAATCAAAAAATGGGCCAAAGAACTAAACAGACATTTCTCCAAAGAAGACATACAGATGGCTAACAAACACATGAAAAGATGCTCAACATCACTCATTATCAGAGAAATGCAAATCAAAACCACAATGAGGTACCATTACACGCCAGTCAGGACGGCTGCTATCCAAAAGTCTACAAGCAATAAATGCTGGAGAGGCTGTGGAGAAAAGGGAACCCTCTTACACTGTTGGTGGGAATGCAAACTAGTCCAGCGGCTATGGAGAACAGTGTGGAGATTTCTTAAAAAACTGGAAATAGAACTGCCATATGACCCAGCAATCCCACTGCTGGGCATACACACTGAGGAAACCAGATCTGAAAGAGACACGTGCACCCCAATGTTCATCGCAGCACTGTTTATAATAGCCAGGACATGGAAGCAACCTAGATGCCCATCAGCAGATGAATGAATAAGGAAGCTGTGGTACATATACACCATGGAATTTTACTCAGCCATTAAAAGGAATTCATTTGAACCAGTCCTAATGAGATGGATGAAATTGGAGCCCCTTATACAGAGTGAAGTAAGCCAGAAAGATAAAGAACATTACAGCATACTAACACATATATATGGAATTTAGAAAGATGGTAACGATAACCCTATATGCAAAACAGAAAAAGAGACACAGAAATACAGAACAGACTTTTGAACTCTGTGGGAGAATGTGAGGGTGGGATATTTCAAAAGAACAGCATGTATACTATCTATGGTGAAACAGATCACCAGCCCAGGTTGGATGCATGAGACAAATGCTTGGGCCTGGTGCACTGGGAAGACCCAGAGGAATCGGGCGGAGAGGGAGATGGGAGGGGGGATCGGGATGGGGAATACATGAAAATCTATGGCTGATTCATATCAATGTATGACAAAACCCACTGAAATGTTGTGAAGTAATTAGCCTCCAACTAATAAAAAAAAATAATAATTATTATCAGAGAGGAAAAAATAAAGACCAAGAAAATAATAGAAAAGATCAATGAAACCAAGAGTCAATTTTTTGAAAAAATAAATGAAATTGATATGTCTTTAGACAGGCTCATTAAGAAAAAATGGGAGAGAAGTAACCAAACTAAGAAATGAAAGAGGAGGAATTACAATCAATACAAAAAAATCATAATACTATGAACAGTTATATTTCAACAAATTGGACAACCTAGAAGAAACAGATAAATTTCTAAAAACATACAGTGTTTCAAGACTGAATCAGGAAGAGAAATAAACAGTTTGAACAGACCAAGCACTAGTACTGAAATTGAATTAATAATAAAAAAACTCCCAGCAAACAAAAAATCCTGGACTGGATGATGTCATGATGGAATTCTAACAGACAGAAAAGGAAGAGCTATTATCTGTCCTTATCACACTATTCCAAAAAACTGAAGAGGGAGCACTTACATATTCATTCTACAAGGTTGCCATTACCCTTTGTCTGGATACTAAAACCAAACAATACTATTTAAAGAAAAAGAAAGGAAAAGGAAAAAAAGAAAAAAGAAAGAAAGAAACTATACAGGCCAATATCACTGGTAAATTCAAATACTATTTATACCACTCCAGTATTCTTGCTGAAGAAGTCCATGGATAGAAGAGCCTGGCAGGATGCAGTGCATGGGGTTGCAAAGAGTCAGACACAACTGAGTTACTAACTCTTTCACTATGGAAAACAGTTTTCTCAAAAAAACTAAAAATAGAACTACCATATAATCCAACAATTTCACCCAGGGTATACATCCAAAGAAAATGAAAAACACCAATTTGAAAAGATACATGCACCCCAATATTCATACCAGCATTATGTAAAAATAGACTAGATACAGAAGCAACCTAAGTGTCGATTAACAAATGAGAGGATAAAGATGTGAGATGTCAATATATAAATATATATTTATATACATTTATTCATACTTACACATAAATGTAGATACATACAAATACATGAAGGTGAAAGTGAAAGTTGCTCAGTCACGTCTGACTCTTTGCAACCCCATGGACTATACAGTACATGAAATTCTCCAGGCCAACATACTGGAGTGGGTAGCCATTCGCTTCTCCAGGGAATCTTCCCAATCCAGGGATTGAACCCAGGTCTCCCGCACTGCAGGTGGATTCTTTACCAGCTGAGCCAAAAGGGAAGCCCATACACACAAACACATACATACACACAAAATGAAATATTACTCAGTCATTAGAAAGAATGTAATTTTGCCATTTGCAACCACATGGATGGACCCAGAGGGCATTATGCACAGCAGAATAAGTCAGAAAAAGATAAATACTATACATTATGACTTATACGTGGAATCTAAAAAATAAAATGAATGAATGTAACAAAAACAGACTTACAAATATAGAGAACAAACCAGTAGTTACCAGCGGGGAGAGGGAAAGGGAGGGGCAAGATGGGGGAGGGAATTAAGAGATACAAATTAAGAGATACGAACAGTTTATTTGTGTAAAATAAACAAGTGACAATATATTGTACAGCACAGGGAATATAGCCCATATGTTATAATAACTTTAAATGGAGTATAATCTATAAAAATATTGAATCACTATGGTATACACCTGAAATTAATTTAACACTATAAATCAATTATGCTTCAATTTTTTTAAAAAGAAAAAAGGGCCTGCTTTAGCACATGGTGATATGCTCAACTTCACATAATGAGAGAAATTCAAACTTCTATAACTTGAAACTAAACTCACAATGAGTATAACTTCTCATCTATCAAGATGGCAAAAATTCAAATATTTGAGAACACACTCAGTTGGTGAGGCTATGGGAAAACAGACCAAGTATGCCACATTTTAAGAATAAAGGGAAAATAAAAATGAGTATACATATTTGCTTATTTTTACAAAAAAGAAACACAAATATGAACCAGAAACAAATGCAAATGGTTACTAAGAAAGAGTGGATGAGAATGAAATAGAAAGGATAAGAAAAAGAGTGATAGGCACAGAGTTTTTATTTTTTTTAAGTAAAATCTAAAATTGAATGCAAATGTAAAAAAGTAACCTTAGGAACAAGGAAAGAATGTTCCTCTCACCACTGTTTTTCATCATCTTTCTGGATGTTCTAGCTAAAGCAATAAGACAAGCAAAGAAGAGATGACATATTTGAAAGGGAGAAATTAAATTGTCTTTGTTCACAGATAACAAGGTCACCTATACAGAAAATCCAAAAGAATCAACAGAAGACTTCTGGAACTAACAAATGATTATAGCAAGGTTGTGGGATACAGGTTAACATGAAAAAGTCAATTACAAAAAAAAAAAAGAAAAGAAAAAGTCAATCACTTTTCTACATAAAAGCAATGAACAAGTGGAATTTGATATTAAAGATGCATTACCATTTATAGCAACACCCTCCAAAAAAGAAATCTTATTTAGATCAATGGAATAGAATAGAGAGCCCAGAAACTGACCCACATTAACATAGTCAATTGACCTTTACAAAAAGCAAAGGAAAATCTGTCCAATTTGTTGAAACATAACTGTTCATGGTATTCTTTTATGACTGTTTTGGTGTTGGTTGTAGTATCTACTTTTTCATTTCTTACTTTGAGTCATGTCTCAATTTTACCGTTGTTGGAAAAAACTATTATTGTTTAACAAATGCTGCTGGAACAATTGAACATCCACATGGGGGGAAAAGAAAATCTACACATAAACCTTACACCCTTCATGAAAACTCAAAATAGTTCACAGATGGAAATGTAAAATGCAAAACTATAAAACTCTTAAGAGATACCATAGGAGAAAAACTGGATGGCCTTAGGTTTGATGATGACTTTTTAGACACAGCACCAAAGTCATGATCCATGAAAAAATGAATATGCTGAACTTCATTAATATTTAAAAAAAAATTCTGCTCTGGGAAAGAATGTCAAGAGAACGAGAAGATAAGTCACAGACAGGGAGAAAAATATTTGCAAAAGACACATTTTTTCAAAAAAAGACAGTTATCCAAAACATACAAAGAACTTTTAAAAAATTCAATAGGAAAACAACTTGATTTTAAAATAGACAAAAGCTCTGAACAGACACCTCACCAAAGAAGATTTACAGATGGCAAGCAAATATATGAAAAGATGTTCAACATCATATATCATGAGGGAACTGCATATTAAAATGATGAGATACCAGTAAACACATATTAGAAAAGTCAAAGTTCAAAACACTGATAATATCGAACACTGACAAGGATGCAGAGCAGTAGGAACATCCATTCACTGGTCGTGGGAATGCAAAATGGCACAAACACTTTGGAAGATAATTTAGCACTTTCTTATCAAATGTAATCTTTATAAGGACAGAGATTAACAGAAATTGCTAAATGCTGAAACTACCAGCTTATACACATCATCTCAAAGCATTATCCATTGCTTAATAATTATGATTGCTTAACAATTGCTTAACAATTATGAAGGGAGAGTTACTTTTGCAAATGAAGGTATAATTGATATTTTCTTTCTCTCCTCTAGGGCTTTCTTTCTCTAGGATGCTAACCAAGATTATTATCTGTGGTATTTGTATTTGTTTTGTATCCGTTTAGCTCAGCTGGAGTCCCATCTCTCAGAATTCCCTTCCTATACGTCCTGGAGTAGGGCTGGCCACAAAAGAAACTGTCAGTGATTTAGAAGATGGACGTCAAGTGGCATAGTCAAAGAAATGTCAAGGGTTGAACTACTACTGGGTTAAGGGCCATTCAACCTGTCTGCTCCTCCACCTAATCCTCAGTGCTTCCATTTCTAGGCTGTGAGGCCACTGATCTGGCTTAGGAAGAGAAGCTCAGAATTAGTCTGGCTTTAAAATTTTTCCTCCTTAACTTCTCTCATCATACCACAGCTTGTCCTAAAAGCCATGAAAAGAAAAAAAAAAAAACCACTATTGGATACGTCAACCTCACCCACAATGAGGGATCTGGGGATTACATAAAGCCCCTGCGTGTGTTGGCATAAAGGAAAAAGCTCATTTGAATATCTGTGACATCAATGGAACAGACACTAATTAGACAGATGGACGGTGGCATTTTTAGTATAACATGCCCTATAGGCCCGCAGAAAAATCACTCAGCCCACCATGATGTTAGTGACTCATGGGTGTTAATAGTGACAGTTCATAACTCTGAGAATACAGCCAATTTCTGCTTATCCACAAATAGATTATTACTTTGCCAAGTATTTGCACAGCAATCTGTTCCAGCCTAGGCTACTGTAGTCGGCCCCAGTTTGGGTGAAGTGAGGGCTTTATAAGGGAACATCAAGAGCAGGAGCAGGAGAGGAATATAGAGTGAAGGGTAAGGGGGTATTTTTACCCCATGTGTCTGACCATAGTCTAAGGTGACATATTAGTCCTCTCTGTCACCAGATATTTACTGAGCATTTAATATGATTGGGATGCTGTGCAGGCCAGGAGGGACTCAAAGCTACAAAATAGGATTCCTACTTCAGGGCTTACAGTTCAATCCAAAAACAGAAATACATGCATCAATATTCATCAAGACACCAAGTGTGTGATGCAGCCAGTAAGTAGAAAGCAGAGGAGATATTCCCTGTGCAGATGTGACAGGTGAATCATAGGACTCAGGGAATTCTTCAGGGAGAAAGAAGAAAGCAAGAGGAACAAAAAGTACATATTCAGCATCTATCTACTAACGATAGGGCTTCCCTGGTGGCTCAGTGGTAAAGAATCCACAGAAGGGGTTCAGTCCCTGGATTGGGAAGATCCCCTGGAGAAAGAAATGGCACTCCTCTTCAGTATTCTTGCCTGACAAATTACATGGACACAGGAGCCTGGCGGGCTACAGTCCATGGGGTCACAAAGAGTTAGACATGACTGAGTGACTGAGCAAACATGCGCTAATTATACTATTAACAGCTACAATTTGGGGGCATTTAATAAATGCCAACTGCTTTATCTGTGCTCCCTCATTTAACTTTGCCACTATCAGGTGATGGTGGTGCTTATCCTCTGTGATAAGCAAACAAGTATGGTCTCAAATGGGGGGCTTCCCTGATGACTCAGGTGGTAAAGTATCCGTCTGCAAAGCAGGAGACCCAGGTTCAATCCCTGGGTTAGGAAGACCCTCTGGAGAAGGGAGTGGAAACCCACTCCAGGATTCTTGCCTGGAGAATCCCAGAGACAGAGGAGCCTGATGGGCTCCAGTCCATAGGGTCGCAGAGTCGGACATGACTGACAGACTAAACACACGCACATGGTCTCAAATATTACTCCCTAAAGGTCACACAATCTGTGAACAACTGAGGAGAACTCACAAAGGTTGGTCTGACTCAGAGCGCATGCTCTGTTTCATGGTCTGGACTCTCTCTTGGATCTTTCCACTCTAGCAGTGTGTCATATATGTCAGGTGTAATCTCCATGGCCTCTACCTTCAAGGGGAAAGTCATGCACACAAGATGGTGGGGGACACGAAAATGCCACACCAAGGGTGACTGAATGCCCAAACATGTGCAAGAGCTCATCTGCACTGGCAGAGGAGAGCTTGGGGGTGGTCATAGTACCATGGGGTGGAGATGCCCTTCTTAAGGCATCAGGTCCCTTGAGCTACCTCCATGGAGTCTGGCAGTTGCTCTCAGACAAATTTCAGTTTAAAAAAATCATAAACTGCAACAAGCACTCCTCAAAGAGTCTCTTTATCTGATGCTGCACAATGGGGCACCCTGATTATGCCGCAGTAGACACACAGCTATGTGGGTGGCCTGCCTGGGCCAGGAGATTATTGACAGAAGACATGGCTGCCATTCCCAAGGCTGAACCTCCCATCTGAGTAATGGCAGCTCTCCAGGGACAGAGGACATGCCCTGTGACTACAATGGGCCTAACGAGTGTCAGTATTTGCAGAGGAACCCAAGGGACAACAGATGAACAAAGTGAACCCAAAGATGGCTACTTCCCACCTTCACTTTGAAGTCTCTGCCCCAGGAAAGGAAGAACAATTTGGAGAAAGAGGTTTAAGATGAAAGGTGAGTAATAAGTGGCAGGAGTTCAGTAAAGTTTAGCATTTCTGTCTTAGGATAAGACAAATCATCTCCCTTCCCCCTCGACTATAATTTTCTTCCATATAATTTTCTAGCAGTACTCAGTAGGTTTGAAAGTCACCAGCACATAGTCATTAGCTGTATAAACAAAAGCGGATCCAGAGCAAAGAGAACTGGCCAATAAAAACTCCGAGGATATGAACACATAACAGTGTGATGTGAAGATGAGCCCATGAACACGATGTGATCATGGACCTACATCAAGAACCAGGACTTCAGTCTCCAGGTATCCTGAGAGGCTAAAAGGGTCAGGAGTAGCAGGAAAATCCAGGAAGAAATCAAGTGAAAAATGACTCTCACAGAACCCTTCTCTCCTGTAGAACCCATTCTACACGTAGATGGGAATGTAAACTGGTGAAGCCACTATGGAGAACAGTATGGAGGATCTTTAAAAAACTAGATGACTACATGATCCAGTAAACTAACATATGTTTCAGCATACATTCAGAAAGTATGAAAACTCTAATCCAAAAAGATACATGTACCCCAATGTTGACAGCAGCACTATTTATAATAGGCAAGCCATGGAAGCAACCTAAATGCCCATTGACAGATGAGTAATTGGAAAAGTATGGTATATATATACACACACAGGAATATTGCTCAACCATAAAAAGGAATGAAATAAGGCCTTTTGCAGCAACATGGGTGGACCTAGAGATTGTTACAGTAAGTGAATGCAAAGATAAATATCATATGATCACTTATATGAGGAATCTAAAAAATAATACAAATGAACTTATTTACAAAACAAAAGCTGACACATAGAAAGCAAAATTATAGATAAATTACTGGGGTGGGGGAATCCTTCCTTTTTCTGAGAAGCCCAATGGGACAGGAAGCACAGTTCTTCTGGAGTGATTGGAAAGGCTCAATTGAGGTGAGATTTGAGCTGGTCTTGGAAAGATTTGTATGAGCAAAGAAGCTACAGGAGATGCGGAACCTGTATCATATCAAAATCTAAGGAAAATTCCTCTGGCATTTTCACAGAAAAGGATAAGCTATTGGTTTGGCCCAAAGGTTCATTCAGGCCATTAGCAATGTCTCTTCAGACAAATGAACATCTTGAACAGGAAACAGAGATCAAGCCCTGAGCCTTTGGAGTGGGAGCACTGATTCTAAGACTCTAGACTACCAGAGAACTAACCCTAAGGAGTATCAAATAGTGAGAATTCACACAAAGGAAACCATGGGAATATAAGACCTGGCATCACCCAACCACCAGTAGCACCCTGTGCAGAACATCTCATCTAAACAACAAACAAAACAAAAATACAAACCCAATCATCAGCAGACAGGACTAGCACCTCACTCAGCCTTGTTCATCAGAGGGGAGAGAAAAAAAAAAAAACTCAGCACAAATCTCACCCTATACTAAGCTTCCACAAACCATTGGACCAACCTGAGGAAGGCAGAAGTCAAAAGGAAGAGAGAATTCAAACTTGAAGCCTGGGAAAAGGAGACTTCAAACACAGTAAGTTTTTAAAAAGTAATGAAAGGGCAGAGAAATACTACACAAGAGAAGAAACAAACTAGAAACACAGAAGTCCAAATAAATGAACAGGCAGTAGGGAAACTACCTGAAAAAGAACTCAGAATAATGACAGTAAAGATGATCAAAAACCTTGAAAACAGAATGGAGAAAATGAAAGAATCAGTTAACAAAGACCTAGAAGAATTAAAGAATACACATACAGAGACAAACAACACAATTACTGAAAATAAAAATACTCTAGCAGGAATCAATAACAGAATATCTGAAGCAGAAGAACAAATCAGTGAGCTGGAAGATACACTGGTGGAAATAACTTCTGAAGAGCAGAATAAAGTAAAAAGAATGAAAAGAACTGAGGATAGTCTCAGACTTCTTGGGCAATATCAAATGCACCAACATTTGAACTAAAGGATTCCCAGAAAAAGAAAAGAATAAAAAAAAAGGTATGAGAAAATTTTTGAAGAGATTATAGTTGAAAATTTCCCCAACATGGAAAAGGAAATGGTCAATCAAGTCCAAGAGGAGTAAAGAGTCCCATACAGGATAAACCCAAGGAGAAACAGGCCAAGACACATACTAATCAAACTAACATAGACTAGACACAAAGAAAGAATATTAAAATAAAAAAGGGAAAAGCAACAAGTAATATACAAGGGAAAACCCATATATTTAACAGCTGATTTTTCAACAGAAACTCTGCAAGCCAGAAGGGAATGGCAGGATGTATTTAAAGTACTGAAAGGGAAAAATCTACAACCAAGATTACTGTACCCGGCAAGGATCTCATTCAAAATTGATGGAGAAATAAAAAGCTTTTCAGACAAGCAAAAGTTAAGAGAATTCAGTACCACCAAACCAGCTTTACAACAAATGATAAAGGGACTTATATAGTCAAGAAATACAAGAGAAGAAAAAGATCTACAAAATCAACCCCAAACAATTAAGAAAATGGCAATAGGAACATACATGTGTATCAATAATTACTTTAAATGTAAACGGATTAAATGTTCCAATGAAAGATACAGACTGGCTGAATGGATACAAAAACAAGACCCATATATATGCTGTCTACAAGAAACCCTAAAAACACATATAAATTGAAAGTGAGAGGATGGAAAAATATATTCCATGCAAATGGGAAGCAAAAGAAAGCTAGAGTAGCAATCCTTATATCAGACAAAATCAACCTTAAAGTAAAGATTACAAGAGACAAGGAAGAACACTACACAATGATCAAGGGATCAGTCCAAGAGGAAGACATAACAATTGCAAATATCTAAGCACCAAACAAAGGAGCACCTCAATGCACAAGACAAACACTAACAGTCATAAAAGGAGAAATTGACAGTAACACAATAATAGTAGGAGATGTTAACACCCAAGTGACACCAATGGACAAATCATCAAAACAGAACATTAATAAGGAAACACAAGTCTTAAATGATACATTAGATGAGATGGATCTAATCAATATCTTCAGGACATCCCATCCAAATGCTGAAGAATACACCTTCTTCTCAAGTGCACATGGAATATTCTCCAAGATAGGTCTACCCACATCTTGGGTCACAAATCAAACCTCAGTAAATTTAAGAAAATTGAAATCATATCAAGTAAATTCTCCAACCACAACACTATAAGACTAGATATCAATCACAAGAAAGAAACTGTAAAAAACACAAACACATGGAGATTAAACAATACAGTTCTAAATAACCAACAGATTACTGAAGAAATCAAAAGGGAAATCAAAAAATCTCCAGAAACAAATGACAATGAAAACATGATGACTCAAAAGCTATGGGATGCAGCAAAAGCAGTTCATAGAGAGAAGTTTATAGCAATACAATCCTGCCTCAAGAAGCAAGAAAAATATCGAATAGACAACCTAACTTTACACCTAAAACAACTGGCAAAAGAACAACAACAAAAAAAATTAGTGGAAGGAAAGAAATCATAAATATCAGAGCAGAAATAAATGAAAAAGAAATGAAAGAAACAATAGTAAAGATTAATAAAACTAAAAGCTGTTTCTTTGAGAAGACAAAATTGACAAACCTTTAGCCTGACTTATCAAGAAAAAAAGACGTAAGAATCAAATCAACAAAATTAGAAATGAAGAAAGGAGAGGTCACAGTGGACAATGCAGAAATACAAAGGATTATACGAGACTATTATGAACAACTATAGGGCAATAAAAATGGATAACCTAGAAGAAATGGACAGATTCTTAGAAAAGTTCATTCTTCCAAGACTGAACCAGGAAGAAATAGAAATTATGAGCAACCCAATTACAAGCACTGAAATTGAAGCTGTGATCAAAAATCTCCCAAAAAACAAAAGCCCAGGACTAGATGGTTTCACAGGAGAATTCTATAAAATATTTCGAGAAGAGCTAATGCCTATCCTTCTAAGACTCTTTCAAAAAATTGCAGAGGAAAGAACATTTCTAAACTCGTTCTATGAGGTCACTATCACCCTGATACCAAAACCAAAGAAAACACAAAAAAAAGAAAATGACAGCTAAATATCAGTGATGAACATAGATGCAAAAATCCTCAACAAAACTTTAGCAAACAGAATTCAACAACACATCAAAAAACCCATACACCATGATCATGATCAAGTTGGGTTTATTCCAGGGATTCAAGGATTCTTCAATATATCCAAATCAATCAATGTGATACACCATATTAACAAACTGAAAGATAAAAACCATATGATAATCTCAATAGATGGAAAAAAAAAGCCTTTGACAAAGTTCAGCACCCATTTATGATTAAAACTCTTCCAAAAAATGGGCATAGAAGGAACCTACTTCAGCATAGTAAAGGCCATATATAATAAGCTTATAGCAACATTGTTCTCAATGGTGAAAAACTGAAAGCATTCCTCCTAAAGTCAGGAACAAGACAAGTTTCACCACTTTCGCCACTATTATTCAACATAGTTTTGGAAGTCCTAGCTACAGCAGAGTAGAAAAAGAAACAAAAGGAATCCAGATAAGAAAAGAAGTAAAGCTCTCACTGAGATGACATTATACCGTACATAGAAAACCCTAAAGATAGTATCAGAAAATTACTAGAGCTAATCAGTGAGTTTGACTATGCCAAAGCCTTTGACTGTGTGAATCACAATAAACTGGAAAATTCTGAGAGAAATGGGAATACCAGACCACCTGACCTGCCTCTTGAGAAACCTGTATGCAGATCAGGAAGCAACAGTTAGGACTGGACATGGAACAAATGACTGGTTCCAAATATGAAAAGGAGAACGGCAAGGCTGTATATTGTCACCCTGCTTATTTAACTTATATGCAGGGTACATCATGAGAAACGCTGGGCTGGATGAAGCACAAGCTGGAATCAAGATTGCCGGGAGAAATATCAATAACCTCAGATATGCAGATGACACCACATTTATGGCAGAAAGTGAAGAGGAACTTAAAAAACTCCTTATGAATGTGAAAGAGGAAAGTGAAAAAGCTGGCTTAAAGCTCAACATTCAGAAAACTAAGATCATGGCGTCTGGTCCCATCAGTTCAGTTCAGTTCAATTCAGTCACTCAGTCATGTCCAAATCTTTGTAACCTCATGAACTGCGACACACCAGGCCTCCCTGTCCATCACCAACTGCTGGAGTCTACCCAAACTCATGTCCACTGAGTGAGTGATGCCATCCAATCATCTCATCCTCTGTCGCCCTGTTCTCCTCCTGCCCTCAATCTTTCCCAACACCAGGGTCTTTTCAAATGAGTCAGCTCTTCTTATCAGGTGGCCAAAGTATTGGAGTTTCAGCTTCAACATCTGGTCCCATCACTTCATGTCAAATAGATCGGGAAACAGTGGCTGACTTTATTTTTCTGGGCTCCAAAATCACTGCAGTTGGTGATTACAGCCATGAAAGTAAAAGACGCTTACTCCTTGGAAGGAAAGTTATGACCAACCTAGACAGCATATTAAAAAGCAGAGACATTACTTTGCCAACAAAAGTCCTTCTAGTTGGCTATGGTTTTTCCAGTAGTCATGTATGGATGTGAGAGTTGGATTATAAAGAAAGCTGAGTGCTGAAGAATTGATGCTTTTGAATTGTGGTGTTGGAGAAGACTCTTTAGAGTCCCTTGGACTGCAAGAAGATCCAACCAGTCCATCCTAAATGAGATCAGTCCTGGGTGTTCATTGGAAGGACTGATATTGAAGCTGAAGCTCCAATACTTTGGCTACCTGATGCAAAGAGCTGGCTCATTTGAAAAGACCCTGATGCTGGGAAACGTTGAAGGCAGGAGGAGAAGGGGACAACAGAGGATGAGATGGTTGGATGGCATCACCAACTCAATGGACATGAGCTTGGGTAGGCTCCAGGAGTTGGTGATGGACAGGGAGGCCTGGCGTGCTGCAGTTCATGTGGTCTCAAAGAGTCAGACACATCTGAGCGACTGAACTGAATTGAACTAAATCAGTGAATTTAGCGAAGTTGCACGATACAAAATCAATACACAGTAATCACTTACATTTCTATAAACTAACAATGAAAAATCAGAAAAAGAAATTAAGGAATCAATCCCATTCCCCATTGCAACAAAAAAAATAAAATATTTAGGAATAAACTTACCTAAGGAGACAAAAGAACTGTACACAGACAATTATAAGACACATGACTTCAGATTATACTACAAAGTTACAGTCATCAAGACAGTATGGTACTGGCACAAAAAGAGAAATACAGACCAATGGAACAAGATAGAAAGCCCAGAAATAAACCCATGCACCTATGGGTAACTTATTTTTGACAAAGAAGGCAAGAATATACAATGGAGCAAAGACAGACTCTTCAATAAATGGTGCTGGGAAAACTGGACTGCTACATGGAAAAGAATGAAATTAGAACACCTCCTAACATCATACACAAAGATAAACTCAAAATGGATTAAAGACCTAAATGTAAGACCAGAAACTATAAAACTCTTTAAGGAAAACATAGGCAGAACACTCGATGACATAAATCAAAGCAAGATGCTCTATGACCTACCTCCTAGAGTAACAGAAATAAAAACAAAAGTACGCAAGTGGGACCTGATTAAACTTAAAAGCTTTTGCACAGCAAAGGAAACCATAAGCAAGGTGAAAAGACAACCCTCAGAATGGGAGAAAATAATAGCAAATGGAACAACTGACAAAGGATTAATTTCCAAAATATATAGGCAGGTCATACAACTCAATACCAGAAAAACAAACAACCCAATCAAAAAGTGGGAAAAAGACCTAGACAGATATTTCTCCAAAGATGACATACAGATGGCTAACAAACATGTGAAAAGATGCTCAACATCACTCATTATTAGAGAAATGAAAATCAAAACTACAATGAGATATCACCTCACACCAGTCTGAATGGCCATCATGAAAAAGTCTACAAACAATAAATGGTGGAGAGGGTGTGAAGAAAAGGGAACCCTGTTGCACTATTGGTGGGAATGTAAACTGATCCAACCACTATGGAAGACAGTATGGATATTCCTTTAAAAACTAGGAATAAAACCACCTTATGACCCAGTAATTCCACTCCTAGGCATATGCCCTGAGGAAACCAAAATTGAAAAAGACACATGTATCCCATTGTTCACTGTAGCACTGTTTACAATAGCTAGAACAGGTCATGGTGGAGAGGTCTGACAGAAATGTGGTCCACTGGAGCAGGGAATGGCAAACCACTTCAGTATTCATGCCTTGAGAATCCCATGAACAGTATGAAAAGACAAAAGATAGGACACTGAAAGTTGAACTCCCCAGGTCGGTAGGTGCCCAATATGCTACTGGAGATCAATGGAGAAGTAACTCCTGAAAGAATGAAGAGACAGAGGCAAAGCAAAAACAACACCCAGTTGTGGATGTGACTGATGATGGAAGCAAGGTCCAATGCTGTAAAGAGCAATATTGCATAGGAGCCTGGAATGTTAGGTCCATGAATCAAGGCAAATTGGAAGTGGTCAAACAGGAGACAGCAAGAGTGAATGTCAACATTTTAGGAATCAGTGAACTAAAATGGACTGGAATGGGTGAATTTAACTCAGATGACCATTATATCTACTACTGTGAGCAAAAATTCCTTAGAAGAAATGGATTAGCCATCACAGTCAACAAAAGTGTCTGAAATGCAGCACTTGGATGCAATCTCAAAAACGACAGAATGATCTCTGTTCGTTTCCAAGGCAAACCATTCAATATCATGGTAATCCAAGTCTATGCCCCGACCAGTAATGCTGAAGAAGCTGAAGGTGACCGGTTCTATGAAGACCTACAAGACCTTCTAGAACTAACACCCAAAAAAGATGTCCTTTTCATTATAGGGAACTGGAATGCAAAAGTATTAAGTCAAGAAACACCTGGAGTAACAGGCAAATTTGTCCGTGGAGTACAGAATAAAGTAGGGCAAAGGCTAATAGAGTTTTGCCAAGAAAATGCACTGGACATAGCAAACACCCTCTTCCAACAACACAAGAGAAGACTCTACACATGGACATCACCAGATGGCCAACACTGAAATCAGATTGATTATATTCTTTGCAGTCAAAGATGGAGAAGCTTTATACAGTCAGCAAAAACAAGACTGGGAGCTGACTGGGGCTCAGATCATGAACTCCTTATTGCCAAATTCAGACTTAAATTGAAGAAAGTAGGGAAAACCACTAGACCATTCAGGTATGATCTAAATCAAATCCCTTACGATTATACACTGGAAGTGGGATATAGATTTAAGGGACTAGATCTGATAGAGTGCCTGATGAACTATGAATGGAGGTTTGTGACATTGTATAGGAGACAGGGATCAAGACCATCCCCAAGAAAAAGAAATGCAAAAAAACCAAAATGGCTGTCTGAGGAGGCCTTACAAATAGCTGTGAAAAGAAGAGAAGCAAAAAACAAAGGAGAAAAGGAAAGATATACCCATTTGAATGCAGAGTCCCAAAGAATAGCAAGGAGAGATAAGAAAGCCTTCCTCAGTGATCTATGCAAAGAAATAGAGGAAAACAACAGAATGGGAAAGACTAGAGATCTCTTCAAGAAAATTAGAGATACCAATGGAACATTTCATGCAAAGATGGGCTCAATAAAGGACAGAAATGGTATAGACCTAACAGAAACAGAAGTTATTAAGAAGAGGTGGCAAGAAGACACAGAAGAACTGTACAAAAAAGATCTTCACAACCCAGATAATCATGATGGTGTGATCACTCACACTCACCTAGAGCCAGACATCCTGGAATGTGAAGTCAAGTGGGCCTTAGGAAGCATCACTATAAACAAATCTAGTGGAGGTGATGGGATTCCAGTTGAGCTATTTCAAATCCTAAAAGATGATGCTGTGAAAGTGCTGCACTCAATATGGCAGCAAATTTGGAAAATTCAGCAGTGGCCACAGGACTAGAAAAGGTCAGTTTTCATTCCAATCCCAAAGAAAGGCAATACCATTCAAACTAGGATGTTCAAACTACCGCACAATTGCACATATCTCACACGCTAGCAAAGTAAATGCTCAAAATTCTCCAAGCCAGTCTTCAACAGTACGTGAACCATGAACTTTCAGATGTTCAAACTGGTTTTAGAAAAGGCAGAGGAAGCAGAGATCAAATTTTCAACATCTGCTGGATCACCGAAAAAGCACAAGTGTTCCAGAAAAACATCTATTTCTGCTTTATTGACTATGCCAAAGCCTTTGACTATGTGGATCACAACAAACTGTGGAAAATTCTGAAAGAGATGGGAATACCAGACCACCTGACCTGCCTCTTGAGAAACCTGTATGCAGGTCAGGAAGCAAAAGTTAGAACTGGACATGGGACAACAGACTGTTTCCAAATAGGAAAAGGAGTACGTCAAGGCTATATATTGTCACCCTGCTTATTTAACTTATATGCAGAGCACATCATGAGAAACGCTGGGCTGGATGAAGCACAAGCTGGAATCAAGACTGCCAGGAGACAATGTTCATCAGAGCACTGTTTACAATAGCTAGGACATGGAAGCAACCTCGTTGTCCGTTGGCAGACAAATGGATAAGAACGTTGTGGTACATATACACAATGGAACATTACTCAGCTATTAAAAAGAAGATATTTGAATCAGTTCTAATGAGGTGGATGAAACTGGAGCCTATTATACAGAGTGAAGTAAGTCAGAAAGAAAAACACCAATATAGTATAATAACGCATATATATATGGAATTTAGAAAGATGGTAACAACATTCCTATATGTGAGACAGCAAAAGAGACACAGACAAAAGAACAGACTTTTGGACTCTGTGGGAGAAGGTGAGGGTGGGATGATTTGAGAGAATAGCATTGAAACATATATATTACCATTTGTGAAATAGATCACCAGTCCAAGTTCGATGCATGAAACAGGGCACTCAAAGCCGGTGCACTGGGACAACCCAGAGGGATGGGACAGGGAGGGAAAAGAGAGGGGGGTTCGGGATGGATGACACATGTACTCCTGTGGCTGATTCATATCAATGTATGGCAAAAACCACCATAATATTCTAAAGTAATTAGCCTCCAATTAAAATAAATTAATTTTTTTTAAAAAAAGATTGCCGGGAGAAATATCAATAACCTCAAATATGCAGATGACACCACCCTGATGGCAGAAAGCAAAGAAAAACTATAGCCACTTGATGAAAGTCAAAGAGGAGAGTGAAAAAGTTGGCTTAAAGCTCAACATTCAGAAAACTAAGACCATGACATCTGGTTCTATCACTTCATGGCAAGTGGATGGGGAAACAGTGGAAACAGTGGCAAACTTTATTTTTGGGGGCTCCCAGATCACTGCAGATGGTGACTGCAGCCATGAAATTAAAAGACGCTTGCTCCTTGGAAGGAAAGCTATGACAAACCTAGATAGCATATTAAAAAGCAGAGACATTACTTTTCCAACAAAGGTCTGTCTAGTCAAGGCTATGGTTTTTCCAGTGGTCATGTATGGATGTGAGAGTTGGACTGTGAAGAAAGCTGAGCGCCGAAAAATTGACGCTTTTGAACTGTGGTTTGGAGAAGACTCTTGAGAGTCCCTTGGACTGCAAGGAGATCCAACCAGTCCATCCTAAAGGAGATCAGTCCTGGGTGTTCATTGGAAGGACTGATGCTGAAGCTGAAACTCCAGTACTTTGGCCACCTCATGTGAAGAGCTGATTCATTGGAAAAGACCCTGATGCTGGGAGGGATTGGGGGCATGCGGAGATGGGGACGACAGAGGATGAGATGGCTGCATGGCCTCACTGACTCAATGGGCATGAGTTTGAGTAAACTGGGAGTTGGTGATGGACAGGGAGGGCTGGCGTGCTGCAATTCATGGGGTTGCAAAGAGTCGGATACAACTGAGCGACTGAACTGAACTGAAGAAGGAGAAATACCCTATGACATTCCTAATATGTGGAATCTAAAAAAAAATGATACAAATGTTACAAAATAGAAAGAGACTCACAGACTTAAAGAACCAACTTATGGTTGCTGGGTGGAAGGATAGGGGAAAGGGATGGTTAAGGAGTTTAGGACAGACATATATACACTGCTATATTTAAAATGGATGACCAACAAGGTCCTATTGTATACCACAGGGAACTTTGCTCAATGTTATTTGACAGCCTGAATGGGAGGGGTGTTTGGGGGAGAATGTATACATTTATAAGTATAGTTGAGTCCCTTCGCTGTTCACTTGAAATTATCACATTATTAATCAGCAATGTGTGCTAAGTCACTTCAGTCCTTTCAAACTCTTTGCAACCCTATGGACTGTAGCCCACCAGGCTCCTCTGTCCATGGATTCTCCAGCCTATACTCCGATATAAAATAAGAAGTTTTTTTAAAAAGTTAAAGGGCTTTCTGCTAAGAATGAAGAGACCACATACGTAAGGGATAGTAAAAGTTTTAAATTGTTGAAAAGAATGGGAGATGGACATGACAAGAGAAAGAAAAAGATTCCTGGGTATCCACAGTGAGCCAGCTGAGGTTGAGACACAAATAACAGTTTGCCTGGGTCTGTGATTTCCTCCCACAAAGTGCTGAGCTGCTCAGAGGCAGAGAGAAAGGGGGGGCAGGTATTTTGTTGGGTGGGTGCAGGAGGCAAGGAAGTGGAGAAGAGAAGCTCAGAGGACCACAGGGCATGAAAAGGGAAGGGAAAGAGAGAGGGTACGTATAGGGTGTTCTAGTTAGAATCCACTTCTGCTGATTTAAACAGAGAGGGATATACACAGCTCAAAAAAATCACCAAGTGGTGTCAAGAAATAATCTCTAGTTGGTGTCCAGGAGCGACTCTCCCCAACACACCATCGGCCTCGTCCATCAGATAGGCTGAGACTCCAACCCTAATCATTAAACTTTAGCTCCAAGGTACCCACCACAGCTGCAGGCTATAGAACCAAATGCCCCCAACAGCCTGTTCCGAGGAAAACAGAGGCCCCTACTCAGACCTCTCTGTGTTAATATAACTCAGTTTTGAGTCAAAGTCTCTTACAGATACATTAGGTTGGTGGGACTAAACCAAGTCTCTGCACCAGGAAGCAAGGGAGATTGAGGACTTAACTGTGTATTGCACACAGGACTGGCAAGGTCTGTCCTTTCTAAGAAGACAGAGGTGCTGCTTCTTCCAGGGGACATGGCCCTGCCCCTGTGTATGGCTTCCTGAGCAACGTGTAGATTGGGCTTCAGTCCACCCTTCACCCCTACCTCTTCAGGTGGCAGATTCCATGCAGAACAGAAAGGATACACCCTTTCTAGGGCTTACTGATCCAGGAGAAGTCTTACAGGAGTCAAAAGTGAGTCTCCACAAAGTCAGGAGTACATGTGTGATGGGAAAGAGACCACGGGCTGAGGTAGGGGGAGGTGGGTAGAGCAGTGGGTATCAATGGTCACAGCACAAAACACAGAAGCAGGGGGTATTTAGTATGTGAACAAGAAGTCCCTGTTGGAGGTGGCTGAAGTGCACGGGAGTCGAGGAAGCCTTGACCTCAAGGAAGCTGTTGGAGAAACACAGCATCTCTGTGGATGTTAAAAACCAGCTTGAAGGAAGAATAGGGGAGTCGGATTCCACAGTCTCTGTGAGAAAGTGACAGGGAGATGGGCTGATGGCAACCAGCAGTGACCTCAAAACAGGAGAGCCTTCGTGCAAGGACGGACGTTGCAGCAAGGAGCAGACAAACCACCACAACATCCCAGCTTTCCTCTCCTCGCCCTCTTAGGCCTTCATTTAAGCAAATACTTATCAAACTTCCAAGTCTTAGCTCCGGCAGCCATAACAAAACACCACAGATGGGGTGGCTTAAACAACAGAAATTGATCACTTACAGTTCTGGAGGTCTGGCTGCAGGTCCTAAAAGACGGACAGTACTGGCCTGGCCAGGTTCTGGAGAGGAGAGCTCTCTTTCCTGCCTCTGCCCCACGTCCCTGTGGAGGGAGGGCGGCAGGTTCTCAGGTGTTTCTTCTTATGAGGATGCTAATCCCCTGGCAAGAGCCTCGCCCTCCTGATCTCATTTAACCCTGATTACCACCCAAAGCCCCACCTCCTAATATCACTGTATTGGGGGTTAGGATTTCAGAATATGAATCTGTGGGCCGCCCTGGTGGCTGAGTGGTAAAGAATCTGCCCGCCGATGGAGGAGATGAGGGTTCAATCCTTAGGTCAGGAAGATCCCTTGGAGAAGGAAATGCAACGCACTCCAGTATTTTTGCCTGGAGAAGTCCATGGACAGAGGAGACTGGTGGGCTATAAATCATGGGGTCGTAAAAGAGTCAGACATGAGTTAGAGACTAAACAACAACAATATAAATTTGTAAGGGTCACAAATTCCACTCCACTGTCTGTGAACAAAGTCCCTATTCTCACGGAGTTTACTTATGCAGGGAGGCTGACAATAAACAACAACAACCAAAAAAACTGGAAAAATAACTGCCATACGACCCAGCAATCCCACTGCTGGGCATACACACCGAGGAAACCAGAATTGAAAGAGACATGTGTACCCCAGTGTTCACTGCAGCACTGTTTACAATAGCCAGGACATGGAAGCAACCTAGATGTCCATCAGCAGATCAACGGAGAGTGGATTGAGGAGGCTGAGAACACAGAGGTGAGGGCTCACAGGGAGGATGCCTTGGGGATCCAGGGTTAAAGGGGCGAGGAGATGCCCGGGGTCTGCAGGGAGAGGGCAGAACGGACTGTCCTGTGGAGCTGGGTTCTGGGCAAAGGCTGTGGGTAGATCATGGAAGCCACCAGGAGAAGTTCCCACATGACTTCAGGACATCTGGGGGGATGTGAGAGGCAGGGACACCTCCCAAAAGTGCAGCATGGTGCTCTGGGTTGCAAGAGGTCAAGAGACTGTCTGGCCAACATCTCTCTTGTGGTAAATGTGGGGAGGTGGGAAGCAGAAATAAAGGAAACCTGGAAAGCTGTCCAACCCAGGAAAGTCCTCACCCTGTGATGACTGATGAGGAAGAGCTTTGGGGGGAGAGATGCTGAGCCAGGAAGGGAAAAGGGAAGTGAAAGGCTGCAACCTGGGATACTTCCTCCTCCCGGCCTTACCCTCCCGATGACCTAGACCTGCTGAGGACTCGCAGGGAGGAGGCCACAGATTGTGGAGGCGAAAAAGCCAGCTTGGATCTGATCAAGAACCAAGCCTCCAGAACTTCATTTGCAATTCGGCTGCTCCTTTGGCAAAAGGTCCCCTGTGCAGCTGTTCCACCCAGAGAGGCTCTGCCAGGTAAACGGCACGATGCCTTCCCATTGCCAGCCTGAAGGCTACAGAATGTCGCTCCCCCTCCCAGCGTTCCTAGCTCCGGGCAGGCTCTCTGGCCAGAGCTACAGTGGGCAGCAGGAGAGGGAGGGGGCCCAGGCTCAAGCAGGGAGCTCTGGCTGGCTCTTCCTCGCCTGATTGAGGCGAGCTCCGAAATGCTCTCTGATCTGAGCCCTCTGCCAGTTCTGGAAGGGTTGGGCTTGTCACAACTCCAAAAAAAGAGCAGGAGGCTACTTAGCTATAGATGAATAATAATTGGGCCTTTGTCTAACAGCGACTGTGCTGATGAATAATTAAAATTTTTATTACAATTGAGAAGCACTCTGCCCACATGGATGGGTCTGTGGGCTGTGCCAGGGGAAACGCAGGTAATGAAAGAGTACCTTCCAGGTTCTGAAGTCACAGTCATCATTGTGTTTAAGATGGTTGGGGTCTTCAGAAAAGTTAGGGGTTAAGCAGACCCAAACACTCTCTTCCTTTACACTTCTTTTCAGGATCTAATAAGATACATCAGTTCGAGCAGAACTTGGACATGCAAATGGCTGAATAGCTAGAAGTGAAACCAGGAGGCAAGAGATAAAGAGAAATAGGTAGTAACCATTAGCCAGACAAATATCCTTGTGTCATAGCCAATGATAGGGATGCTGATGATAGTAAAGAGGGCACAGCTGGCGTATAATGGGAGGCGGACTGACCTCAGGAGTCAGAACACCCAAGTTCAACAGCTTGCCTACTTCTCACCTGTGGCCTTGGGCAAACTCAACTCCGCAGACCTCCCTTTTTGAACCTATAAAATGGGGATAATACTACTCTGTCCTTGTGATATCCTGAGGGCTTAACAAAGTTGTAATCATGAGAGTATTTGGTGATTCTAAAGACAGTGAATGCAAGTAATTATAGCTTACAAACCAGAATTAAAGGCAACTGGGTCCAATCAGCTTGAGTTGTGATAGGCTGAGTGAATCAGGATTCAGAAATAGTGGAAAAGAAAATCTGTAGTATTTGGATTAGATATGAAATTACTGCAAAATTCTATAGGGTTCAACTTAAATGCATTAAAAAAGGTAAATAAATCCCTCTAGTTGTTAAACAGCATTTCATCTTTCTCTAGTTTGTCAAGAGGATAGAACACTTAAAGAGGGACAACTAGATATTAATTATTTTTATGGAACAGTGCCTACAGAATTCATACATCCACCAATATATTCAGACAGTGGGAGGTAACCATGGGCAGGAGGGACTATTTTTGTTAAATGTATAAAAACTGAACTCTGACCATACCTGATCTCTTTTAATGCTCATAACACGGAATGAAACTAAGGCTCAGAGGAGCTCAGGTAATAAGATCAAGGTCCCAAGGTTACCAATGCCTAGACCCACAATTAGAAGTTTATTTATCTCTTAAAAGCCATCAAAACATTCACTACACTAGTCTTCATAATTCAGGTGGAGAGGCACCATTTACCATCATATGGTCCCTTTCCTTTATAATCTCCTAGGAGAGATGACAGTGCAACAGATGAATTCAGCAAGTATTTATTAAGTTCCTTTGTTCAAAGTTCTGGGGATCCACTGATAAAGAGATGAAACCCTGTTCTTGGGAGTAGCTATGAGGTGAGGGCCAAGTGCGTGGTATAGACCCAGTGCTGGAGATCCTGAAAGCCCCTCACTACCCTTGGTGTTGAACCCTTACATTCTTGCTATTAGGTGTCCATGGATGCAGCTACCCCACCCCCCAGGACTCCCCACCAGACGAGCATCCAGAAGCTGGCTGACAGCAGGCAGACCAGCATGGAAATGGACAGAGCAGGGATCTGAAGTCCTGTTCTGGCTTCACCATTAGTGGGCCTGTGACTTTCTGTCCACCTGTCATCTACTGTATCAGTTTCCTTGTTTGTAAATGAGGATATTGCTGACTAGAGAGGGGCTGGTAAGACATAGTCCAAGAGGACTTGAACAATAATACTAAAAGTTCACTTGTATTCACTGGCAACCCACTCCACTCCAGTATTCTTGCCTGGGAAACCCCATGGACAGAGGAGCCTGGTGGGCTACAGCCTACAGGGCTGCAAGAGCCAGACACGACTTAGTGACTAAACCACCACCACCCATTATCCCTTTATGTTTCTGTTAATCAAACTCAGGATAGTTGGTTCTTAGCCATCTGTGGGGCTCCATCAAATACAAACTTTGAATATTCCAAACTGCTCCTATGTATCAGGAGTAGTGTCTACTCCATAAGGAGTGGTTGCAGAAAGTGAAGGACCAGAAAAATGAGGCATCTTTTCAGGCCAGCTCCTTCCTTCCACCTCTTCTTGGGCACAGATCTATGTAACACATGCTGGAAGTCTGGGTAGCTGCAATTAACAAAGGGTCAAATGGCAAGAGGAGGAATTTCTAAAACTTTTGATAGAAATGCTGAGGTATATACAATGGAATACTACTCAGCCATAAAAAGAATGAAACGATGCCATCTGCAGCAAAATGAATGCAAACAAATATGATCACATTAAGGGAAGTAAGTCAGAAAAAGAAAGACAAATACCATGTGATATCACTTATACATGGAATCTAAAATGCGACACAAGTGTTTCTGTTTTGTAGATAGGTTCAGACTCATGGACACAGACATCAGACTTGTTGTGGCCAAGGGGAAGGGGGCTGAAGGAGGGATGGAGTAGGAAGTTGGAGTTAGCAGATGTAAGCTATTAGACATAGAATGGATACACAGCAAGGTCCCCCTGTACAGCATAGGGAACTATATTCAATATCCTATGGTAAACCATAATGGAAAAGAAAAATAATATAAAGAATAAAAAGAATAGCTAGTGGGGAAGCTGCTATATAACACAGGGAGCTCAGTCTGGTATTCTGTGATGACCTAGAGGGGTGGGGTGGGGGAGGGGGAAAGGAGGCTCAAGAGGGAGGGGATATATGTAGATTTACGGCTCATTCACAGTTTTGTATGGCAGAAACCAACACAGCACTGTAAAGCAATTATCCTCCAGTTATAAATTATAAAAAAGTGCAAAAGGAAAAAAGAACAAAAAAAAATATAAAGAAAGAATATATATAAAAAAAAAAAAGAATATATATGTGTGTAATTGAGTCATTTTACAGCAGAAATTAACACAACATTATAAATCAACTATTTTTCACTTTAAAAAAAAAAAGATCTGCTGAAGTATTTAGTTACACTGGAACTTCCTTGACGCCAGGAGCTGCCCTCCTGTGACTGCGCCCTAACCACTGAGCTCCATGGCTCGGAAATGCTGCCTCATCTCACAGAACAACAGACCAGCTGCCCTCCCACCATCCAAATGGGCCTGGACATCTGGCCCATGTCGCTCCGAAGGGTCCCATCCTGAGCAACCCTCAAGCGAAGTACTCCAAGCTGCCACGTGGACACAGGCCAGGGCTGCATGCTCAACGGTTGGCCGCCAGCCGATAAGGTCCCCTCGACACAGGTCATGAAGAGCTGGCTGGTAGCTCAGTCCTTCTAACAACGAGATCAGATGTGACAGGCAAGCAGTCCAAGTTATTTGTGCAGCTCTCAACTCCTGTACTTCATCAGAAAGAAATAGAAACCAACCCTAAAAGGTGAACTTGGGGTGTTATGTAAACATGGCCTTCGTTGTCCTTGTTCTGTCCTTCTTAACTGCCTCAAGCTATGTGAATGGGGAACTAGGCAATCTGCCCACAGGTCTCCAGGGATGAACCCGGATGAATGTCCACTACCATTTTAGTGAATTTGCAGTCTTCTCCTGAAATTCAAAAACATTTGCAGTTGGCTCATCCATGTCTGGGCCTCCCTGGTGGCTCAGTGGTAAAGAATCGACCTGCAATGCAGGAGACACAACTTCAATCCCTGGGTCAGGAAGATCCCCTGGAGTAGGAAATGGCAACCCACTGCAGTATTCTTGCCTGGGAAATCCCATGGACAGAGGAGCCTGGAGGGCTACAGTCCATGAGGTCACAGAAGAGTCTGACACAACTTAAGGACTGAACAACATCTCATGCACATTGTCCCTACAGCATCACAGTGGGAGACTGTGATACTCGTGATCTCAGCCCCCATCCTGGTGCCAGTGGGAAGAAGGGAGAGGAGACGGGGCTGTGGGAAGAAGGGAGAGGGTCCCTGCCATTCAGAGAATCTGTCCATCCCTGGAGCTAGACCTGCTCACACAACCTCCTCCAAACAGCAAACCTGAAACCACCTAGGACGTCATCACAAGAAGCTTCCTGGTGACCACTACGTGAAGCAACACCATGACTTCATAGGCATCCAATTATTCAATACAAACTTCCTTATATTGACATGAAATCAGCTTCTCTAGTACTTTCTTTCATTGGTCTACTAGATATACCATATTTATATCAGACCTTCAGAAAATATAAGTGGCCTAAAGAAGAGGAACAGGGGCCTCGATGCTCCCTTGCAGATCCTCCTGCTAATCCACCCCCACAGAGGCATTTTAACTTCTTTCTTGACTTGTTTTGAAAAGTCAGGTCCTCCGACTCACATCTTGATCAGTTATAAAAGACTTTCCTCTCAGGGCACTGCTTTTCCTGGGCCCCTCATCTGTCTCCCTGGAAATCATGTAACCCTCCAGTCACTGCAACGTCCAGCCCATGGACACTACAGCATTCGAGGCAGAGCCCAACGTGAGTGACTGTGAACATCAGAAAGACGGTTGTGGGGGCTTCTCGATGCTTATTAGAGGCAAAATAAAACCCACAATGATAAACTGTCCATTTCCCAGTAGTGAGATCACGTGGTTCAATCCAGCAACGGCTTCTAGCTTTAACTTCTCTCCAAAATTATTTCTGCAAACATGTCAAGTCAGTTCAGTTCAGCCGCTCAGTCGTATCTAACTCTGCAACCCCATGGACTACAGCACACCAGGCTTCCCTGTCCATCACCAACTCCCAGAGCTTGCTCAAACTCATGTCCAACGAGTCAGTGATGCCATCCAACCATCTCATCCTCTGTCATCTCCTCCTCCTCCTGCCTTCAATCTTTCCCAGCATCTGCAAACATGTCAAAGGCTGCTCTAAATGATAGGGGTATACTCTATGGACCCGAACCATCATCAGAAAAAAAATCACCCCCTCTTCTCACAGTCATCTCCATCTGCCAGAACACTCCCTCACAGTGAGAAAGGAGGTGGTAGAGAGCCAAAGAGTAACTAGTTAATAATCCTGGGGACTTCCCTGGTGGTCCCATGGTTAAGACTTTGCCTTCCAAAGCAAGGGGTGCAGGTTCAAACCCTGGTTGGGAAGCTAAGATCCCATATGCCTCATGGCCAAAAAACCAAAACGTGAAACAGAAGCAACATTGTAATAAAGACTTTTTAAAAAATGGTCCACATAAAAAAACCCTTTCAGTCCACATATTTGCATGGAACAAACCTTTTGTTTTCAGAGCACTAAGCGGCTGAGAAAAAAGATCTTATGAAATCATAACCCATATCCATATATTCTGGAAGCTCTGTGGTATCTTTCAAGTGGGAAAGGATTCCTTTATTGTTGATGGTGATGATATTTTTGGCTCATTTTGTGTTAGCCAGTATTTCAATGTGGAGAGCAAAGTACAGACTGTAAGAAATCAAGTATCTGTGTATCCAACACCTAGCTTTCACATTATTAGCAAGTTACCACATATTTTTCAGGCTTTTTCTCTTCTTTTTGTAAAAGAAGAAAGCATCTAGGTACATGTAATGCCCTGTGAATGTTCTTCCCTGATCCCATGCACTTCCTTCCACTCTAATAGGTAACCATTGGTCTGAGGCGAATGGTATCAGTCCTATAAAGACCTTTACAAAATACTTACTACCTATATACACATATGGAAATGATGGGGGGCTTCCCTGGTGATCCAGTGGTTGGGATGGAGGGGACACTGGTTCGATTCCTGGTTCGGAAGATTCCACATGCTGAGGAGCAACTAAGCCCCTGTGTGACAACTACTGAAGCCTGTGCAACCTGGAGCCCATGCTCCCCAACAAGGGAAGTCACTGCAGTGAGAAGCCCGTCCACTGCAACTAAAGAGTAGCCCCTGCTCGTCGACCACAACTAGAGAAAGCCCATGAAGCAACAATGTAGCCAAAAATTTAAAAAAAAAAAAATTTTTAAAGAAATGATGGGATTTGGGGTGGATATTTTACATTTTTAGTAAAATTATATCATTCTGTAATGTACTATTCTGTACTTGCTTTTTTCACTGCACATTATGCTTTTGAAATGTATCCATAATGGTCCATGCAACTCTGAGCCACATATCCCAACTGCTATTATTTCTATCTTTAAAAAGAAAATTTTCATTGACTTTGCCAGCCACTTGCTTCCCTGTCCTTTGCTCTCTTTACCGTTTTGGCAATAAAATTCCTTGAAAGTGTTGTCTACTCTCACTGACTCTAAGTTTTCTCTCGAACCCTTTCACTCCATTGCAGTCAGGCCCTCAACTCCCCTAGCAAGAGACCCTGGTGTTGACAGCTAAAAATCCTTCTCTCAAGAGTGGCTACTCTGCTTCATGAGTGGCCAACAAGAAGCCTCTCATCTCAGCTCCTGCTGGTGTCCCCACAGCTTTAGAGGGACTCTCTTGGCTTCTCTGTCTAGAACTTTCGGACCTGGGGCCACACACCTCTGCAGGCTGGCTCACCTCAAGGGATTGTCATTGCAGTTGGGCTGCCTCTGCAGCTGTGTGATTGTCCTAAGAACACTGCACAAATGAAGATGCCCAGTCTAGAAGTCCACTGTGATATCTTCCAAGGACTTGCAGAAACATTACATTGAGTTTTCCTTCCTTTGTGGACACTGCCCCCTGAAAGATGGACAAAGAGCCTCTCTCCAGGACCTCCTACCCTCAGTGGCCCTTGGCTTCCACTCAGCCGGCCAACAAAGCCCCTAGCATCTAGAAGGCTAGAGGCCCACAGGTGGGCCAAGATTTTCCAGCCCATTTCCTCCATTCCTGAAAACATACTTCATCGCAGTTTGTACTAAGGGTCTATGAATGTGGGCTTAGATCCCCATCAGGGAGAGGACTTGGAGCTCGAGAAGCAGCAAGGATGAACCATTTTCAGAGAATCTCAACTGTGAAATGACACCTTTCTCATCCATGCAGATGCTACCCGGACCTTATCTGTGCACCCCACTCATGGAGAAAGATGGAGTCATATACCAGGAAAGGCTTCCCTGGTGGCTCAGACGGTAACGAATCTGCCTGCAATGCAGGAGACCCGGATTCGATGCATGGATCAGGAAGATCTCCTGGAGAAGGGAATGGCAACCCACTCCAGAATCCTTGCCTGGCGAATTCCATGGACAGAGGAGCATGGCTGGCTACAGTCCATGGGTTCTCAAAGAGTCGGACACAACTGACTGACTAACACTGTATACCAGGAAGCCTAACTGTACTGATAAATTGCCTAGATGCGCTAGCCAGATTCATGGTGCTGACAAGGCAGTTTCTTTTTCTTTTGTTCTGTTCAATTGCTTTGCATCTCAATTTATACTGAGATATGGGTAGATACGCCTGAGTTCCAAAAGTCCCAGGGTCCTGCTCAGGAAATGTTGTAGAAAAACAAAACAGACACTGTAAATATTCTCTCCAAAGCCCAGCACTGAGAAACAAATTACCTGTGCAGAGAAAACTGCAAATAGATGCTGCTTATCCTGTCAATATATTTCCTAGACTGATTTTTGTTTTGCATTATGCTTTTCATAAAATGCATCCTAAAAAGATTTTCACAGTGAACCATGTAAATGTCGTAAGGACTGCAGAGAGAAGAAAATAACAAGAGGTAGGGACAAAGAGACAAATCTGAACCAAAGATTTTGGAAAGAAGGGTTGTTGAGGACAAATAGAACATTTAAAAGTGGGTCCTATTAATTCAATAATCAGAGAAGTAACTCAAGACAAGTAAATTGGCTTTCTTCTCCTTTCTGGATATTTCTTGTCTTGAGTTATTTCTCCCCTGGGTAAGCCAGCCAGGGTTTGAATCTTGGCTCTCTCACATAGTATCTGTGACCTTCAGTGATTTATTTTACCTCTGTAAGATTCAGCCTCATTATCTGTAAAATAAAAGATAATTACAGGGACTTCTCTAGTGATCCAGTGGTTAAGCCTTCGCCTTCCAATACAGAGGGTACAGATTCAATCCCTGGATGGGGTGCTAAGATCTCACATGCCTTGCAGCCAAAAACCAAAACATAAAACAGAAGCAGTATTCTAACAAATTCAATAAAGACTTAAAAAAAAAAAGAAGGGGGTAATTACAGCACCCATCTTTTTAGGTAGCTATGAGCATTATACTGAATGAAGCACCCTGCCTGGCACATCAAATGAATTCAGTTCATATCACTGGTAATAGTATTAATATTCCCTTCATAAATTTCTCAGTACTCATTTCCTCCCGTTTTAAACCTCCCTTGACCCCTCATCCACTCTGTCTACCTTCAGCCTCCCACCTCGTCACTGCTTTCATTCCCATCTCTCTAAGCCCGGCTGACAAACTCCGTCACAATCTTTCCCAATCTACCTTTCCAGCCACAGGTACTTCCCTCGCTCCGTAAACATCCTCCGTGCTGATCGCACACTTCTTCCCAGGCCTCGGTGATGACAGCTCTCTAGTGGTGCTCTGTCCTTACCTCCTTTGTGCTCTTTCCCTGGAATGCCCTTCTCCTCCTGCCGTCAGACCCAAGATGACCAGTCCTCTCTCCAAGGCTCCAGGAACCCACGTCTGACACTGCACTTGTCTCTCTGCATTGCCAAGTTCTGTCTCTGAAATACACTTCTCACCCAAATTGTGAGCAGTAGATCGCTATATATTGGGTTGGCCAAAAATTTCCTTTGCATTTGTCCATAATATCTTATGGAAAAACCCAAACAAACTTTTTGGCCAACCCAATAGATCAAGATTGATAGACAGACAGACAGACAGATAGATGATAGAGACAGATTGCTGTGTTAGTTGCTCAGTCACATCCAACTCTCTGCAACCCCATGGACTACAGCCTGCCAGGCTCCTCTGTCCACAGAATTTTCTCAGCAAGGATACTGCAGTGGGCTGCCATTCCCTTCTCCAGGGAATCTTCCCACGCAGGGATTGAACTGGGATCTCCTGCATTGCAGGCAGACTCTACCATCTAAGCCACCAGGGAAGCCCTAGAGACAGATTGACAGGAGAAAAATGGATGATAAAGACAGATCAATAGAGAGATAGGAAGGTAGGCAGACAGATAACTACATATATTAATCAATGTATCTTCAATCAGTAAATACTTAGACATGCTAACAGGATGACTGGGTGAGCAGGCTATTTCTTCTGAGCCATTCCAGTCTTTCTAGGCCACTTGGAAGAACTTCCAGGGACACACAATCAAAGCTGTCTTCTCTTGTCACTTACAAAACCAAAGTATATAAGACCCTCAGATCACTCAAGCAAATGTTCCAGATTGAAAACCCCAAGCCTGCATTTGATTGTCAAGCCAGGGTGAGTCTCTTCTGAAGAGGAAATGGAGATGAGGGGTAAGATGCCACCAAGGGCCCAATTCCCCGCTGTGAGATCCTCTGGTGACTTAAAAAAGCACCCTGGAAAGAACTACATAGTACATGCCTTACCCACTCCGAACTATGACAAAATCAAGCTCTCAGTGGTCAGCGTGGCTCCATCCTAGGAGGGGCAACCTGAGAGGTTTCCTGGGAGACCCTGGAGATTCCTATCTCACTACAGCTGTTGGGAACCCAGAAATGATCCACAGCTGAAGCCACTGTCCCAGATCACCATGTCACGTAGCCACTTAAACTGGAAACCTGATGGCCATCTGAATGCAATCTATCCATACTTTGTGAGGTTGTAAATACAGAGTGAGTAGGAGGAGTCCAGTAAAATCTTATCATAGTGTTGGTGCCCGGATGCATGAAGAGTGCCCGTGATGGACATTCCCTGATCTAGAGAAAGATGCACTGTCTACACAGTCCAGGGTCCCGGGTGAAAGGATGCCATTGGCTAGGAAAGTAACCCAAAGGAGAGAGAGAGGTGCATTTCCCAGCATATTTTTTGCCTTTTTTTTTTTGGTTGTTGACTATTTTACTATAATTCAGTTCTACTGGTAGCAGAGTAGGACTTACATATGAGGGGCACAGTTTCCCTGACTTTTAGTAAAAGATAGGTTAAAACAATGGCCTCAGAGCTTCCCTGATAGCTCAGTGGGGAAGAATTTGACTGCCAGGACAGGAGACATGGGTCTCATCCCTGGTCCCAAAAGATCCCACATGCTGCAGAACAACTACGCCCCAGCACAACAACTACTGAGCCTGTGCTCTAGAGCCTGGGAACTGCAACTACTGAAGCCCACACACCCTAGAGCCCATGCTCCGCAACAAGAGAAACCACCGCAATGAGAAGTCCACGCGCCGCAATTAGAGAAAAGCCCACGCAGCAATGAAGACCCAGCACAGCCACAAATAAAACAACTCGTTAAATTATTAAAAGGAAAAAGAAAAAACAATGGCCTCCATGGCAGCCTCAGAAATAATGGATTAGCATGTGAAAAACCAGGCAAGGTAAGTGGCCCTCCCAAGGTCACCTGGTTAGTGGCAGAGTGGGGACCAGAGTCCAGGTGTCCTGACCACTCACCACCAGCCCTCCTTCCTCTGACAAAACCCCTTCGAGGTCAGAGCCGGGGACCCAAGAATGGTATCACGGGGTGGAGACGGGGCAGGTGAGGGGGTGGGCAGCAGAAAAGGCAGAGAAGGCACCCGGAGAGCCAGTTCTAGCGTGAACTCCAACAGTCTGGGCTCCAACATTCCAGCTCTGCTTCTTAGCGGCTGTGAGTGAGACATTGGGCGCATTTACTTCATTTCTCTGTGCCTCTATTTCCTTATCTGAAATGGCAACCCACTCCAGTGTTCTTGCCTGGAGAATCCCAGGGACAGGGGAGCATGGTGAGCTGCCATCTATGGGGTCGCACAGAGTCGGACACAACTGAAGCGACTTAGCAGCAGCAGCAGCTATTTCCTTATCTGGAAAGTGGACGGATGATAATCTGGATCACTTTAAGGTCTGGAGGACTCATTAAAGCTTTGGGAAGCAGGACTGACAAACAGTGAAGATGGTGTTAGGTGTTATTATTCTGAAAATGGCTTCTCTTCTAGCCTTCTTCCAGTGGCAGGGAGCCTGGCTTCCACCTGTCTTTCCCAGGCCCATGACCCATCTATGCTTGGGAAACTTTTCAGTGGCTGCTAACTTGCTTCTTCTTCTTTTTAAAATTTATTTATTTGGCCATGTCAGGTCTTAGTTGGGGGCACACAGGATTTTTGTTGTGGTGCACGGACTCTCTAGTTGTGGCTCAAGGACTGAGCTGCCCTGCGGCATCAGTTGCCCCTACTTCCCCGATCAGGGATGAAACCCATGTCCCCTGTGTTGCATGGTGGATTCTTAGCCACTGGACCACAGGGAAGTCCCCCTACTACTTCTTTAGAGGGTCCCTTCGACTGCTGGAAACAGCACCTCTTAGATTCCTCTGTCATTGGAGTAACACGGATCTGCCTCTCTCTAACTTCTCCTGGAAGGTCTTTTTTTTTTTTTTTTTTCTTTTCTTTAGCTTGTGGGATCTTAATTCCCTGACCAGGGACTGAGCCAGGGCACAAAAAAGCAGCAAAAAAGCAGAGCTATCACTTTGATGACAAAGGTCAGTATAGTCAAAGCTATGGTTTTACCAGTAGTCATGTACAGATGTGAGGGACCATAAAGAAAGCTGAGTACTGAAGAATTGATGCTTTTGAACTGTGGTGCTGGAGAAGACTCTTGAGAGTCCTTTGGACAGCAAGGAGATCAAACTAGTCAATCGTAAAGGAAATCAACCCTGAATATTCATTGGAAGGACTGATGCTGAAGCTCCCATACTTTGGCCACCTGATGCAAGAGCTGACTCATTAGGAAAGACCCTGATGCTGGGAAAGACTGAGGGCAGGAGGAGAAGGCGACAACAGAGGATAAGACAGCTGGATAGCATCACTGACTCAGTGGACATGGGTTTGAGAAAATCTGGGAGATAGTGAAGGGCAGGGAAGGCTGTCGTGCTGCAGTCCATGGGGTCACCAAGAGTCCAACATGACTTTGCAACAGAACAACACAGCAGCAAAAGCTCTGAGTCCTAACCACCGGACCTCCAGAGAACTCCCCTCCCCACTGGTCTATACTCCTGCCTTGCTTCTCATACTACGATAAAGGTTCTCCCCAGACACTTGGTGATGGGTTGGAAACATAAACTCATGTTTTCCTAATGAACCAAATTGAAACAAAGACTTAGTAGGAAGAGTAAGGGGGAGTTGGATTTTAAACTTGACCTTGAATGTCTTAATATTTTTAAAGGTTTTCTAATTTAAAAGGCTTACCAAACAAACAAACATATTTCTGTGGATAACTATAAAGTTCAAATCACTTATCAGAGATGACACAAAATTTTGCTTCCAACAGCTCTGCCCTGGGACCCCGAGGAGTATCTATTCAGTTGCCTTTGACATTGGGAATTTCTAGATGGAAAAGCCTAACACAGGCTGCTCTGCAGAGCTACAAAAAACGAGTCTAATTCCTCTCCCATGGGACCACTGGGTGAAGTTTTCATAAGATCTTACAGCTGGAAGGAGACTCAGTTGTCTAAATGTATCTTTCTTCTGCACCAGGCCTGACAGATGGTCACCCAGCCTTGCCTAGAGCAGACTCAGAGCAGACACCACATGGTAAACGCTGCCATCCCATCGCCGGCCAACTCAAAATGTTAGGATGTTCTTTTCTTAAGCCGAGCAACATGCTCGAAGGTCTGGGAATGAGGCAGACCTGAGCTGGGCTTCGGGATGAGTCACTTAACCTCACTGGGCCTCATTTTCCTCAGCTGTAAAATGGGGTGAATGGTGTTGGCTACCCCACAGGGATACTTAGAAGTGAAAATGCATGTAAATCACTTCAATCATTCTGCTTGACACATTGAAGGACTCAGTAAATGTGCACCATCATCACCAGCACCATCTCCCAAAGAGCTTCCACCAGCTAACATTCCAGAGCCTGCCTTGATGTCTCTGCTCCAAAACCACGTTTTAGATATTTGGTAACAGTTCTTAACCCCAACTGTGCCTAAAAAGGCACTTTCCCTCAGTTAAATATACCTCCACCTTCCTCAAAAAGCAACATTCAGATGCTTCAGTTAATGTCTCTTTATCAGAAAGCCACTTGAACGTGTATTACAAGATCCTTATGGATGAACTAGAGAAATGGTTGAAGGCGAAAAGTGCCATGGAGAAAAAAAAGTGAAACAGCAGACAAAGTAAAAGAAATGGGAAAATCGAGGATGCGTGGGGATGGCAGAGATGAAATTTAAAATATGTGGTCAGGCATACATACACTGCACTGTGCCAGGCTGCTTCACTTTGTGTCCAACTCTCTGCAACCCCCGGACTGTAGCCCGCCAGGCTCCTCTGTCCACGGGATTCTCCAGGCAGGAATACTGGAGTGGGTTGCCAAGTGCTCTTCACAGATAGCTAGTGGGAAGCTTCTGCATAGCACAGGGAGCTCAGCTTGATGCTCTGTGATGACCTACAGGGGTGGGATAGAGCGGTAAGAGAGAGGGGATATACGCGTACACGGAGCAGATGCATGCTGTGGTACAGGAGAAGCTAACACAACATTGTGAAAGCAATTATACTTCAATAAATAAATAAATGTGTGGTCAGGTAGCTCCAGAGCTCAACAGACTGAGCTTTCTCATATCTGATTGGAGGACACAGCTTGGATCAGAGTTGAGGGGGATATCCTGCTCCTCCTGGGAGCTGCAGATGGACATCTGAGTACAACACTGGCCTGATTTACCCACCCTGCCACAGCTGATAACAGGAAGGGATGGAGCAGAGTCCGGCTGGGGAAGCCTAAGGCTCCTTGCTGTCCTGCTTCCAGCGTGCGGCTGCACAATGCCAGCCTCGGAGGAGAGGCGCAGAGGAGCAGGAGGCGGGGCATAGGCCTTCATCTTTGCACCACACCTTGACCCCTAAAAATCAGCCTGATGGGTGTGTCAGGCTCTCAGTCATTCAGTTAACTCCTCCTCTGGAAGGGAGGTGTGACCTAGGTGCTATGGATGGTATTGTGTCCCCCTAACATTCACAGTGAAGCTCCTACTGCCAGTGTGACTGTACTTGGAGATGGAGGGGGGTAAATGAGGTCACTGGGGAAGTGGGGGAGGCTATCCAATTGAAATGTTGTCCTTATAAGAAAAGGAGAGACACAAGAGTTCTCTGCCCTGTCCCTGTATGCCCTCCCCCATACATTGCAAAGAAAAGGCCCCAACAAGAGGGCAGCCGTCTGCAAGCTAAGAAGAGAGCTCCCCCTGGAACCAAATCAGCCCATACGTTGATCAAGAACTTCTAGCCTCCAGAAGTATGACAAAATTAATTTCTGTGGCTTAAGCCTCTCAGTCTGCAATATTTTGTTACAGCAGCTGGAGCTGACAGATACACACAGCAGAGCAGGTCCCCGGGAGAGCGATATTGTCAGTGGGAGCTTTTTCCTTTATGGGTGGAGACAGAACACGGGGAGAGAAGAGTTCCCCACTGGAGGCAGAGTTAAAATAATTCAGTGCTGTGATTATAAAATGTAAGAATGGAGAATAAAGCAAAATTTAAATAGAAAGTATGCCCCTAGCTATGTGCTCGATATGTTAATTTATTCTTGGAAAAGGAGAAAGTGAAAGAAAGCCTTGAACAGGTGAAACATAAAGAAAGAAAACATTCAGTTAGAAGTTAAGTACTCTTAGAAGGAAAAAATGTAGAAGCAGTGATAGATTTATTTTCTTGGGCTCCAAAATCACCATCGTCAGTGACTGCAGCCATGAAATTAAAAGATGCTCCTTGGAAGGAAAGCTATGACTAATCTAGACAGTGTATTTTTTTTTCCATTTATTTTTTATTAGTTGGAGGCTAATTACTTTACAATATTGTAGTGGTTTTTGCCATACATTGACACGAATCAGCCATGGATTTACATGTGTTCCCCATCCCGATTAGACAGTGTATTAAAAAGCAGAGACATTCACTTTGCCAACAAAGGTCGATATAGTCAAAGCTATAGTATTTCCCAGGTGGCACTAGTGGTAAAGAATCTGCTCACCAATGCAGGAGACTTAAGAGATGTGGGTTCAATCCCTGGATTAGAAAGACCGCCTGGAGAAGGGCATGACAAGCCACTCAGTATTCTTGCCTGGAGAATCCCATGGACAGAGGAACCTGGAAGGCTACAGTCCAGTGGGTCTCAGAGAGTCAGACACGACTGAAGTGACTTAGCACACACATGGTATTTCCAGTAATCATGTATGCATGTGAGAGTTGGACCATAAAGAAGGCTGAGAGCTGAAGAATTGATGCTTTTGAACTGTGGTGTTGGAGAAAATTCTTGACAGTCCCTTGGACAGCAAGGAGATCAAACTAGTCAATCCTAACGGAAATCAACCCTGAATATTCACATTCAGGACTGTTGCTGAAGCTGAAGCTCCAATACTTTGGCCACCGCTTATAAAGAATTGACTCACTGGAAAAGACTCTGATGCTGGGAAAGATTTAAGGCAAAAGGAGAAGGGGATGGCAGAGAATGAGATGGTTAGATAGCATCACCAACTCAACAGACATGAATCTGAGCAAACTCCAGGAGACAGTGGAGGACAGAGGAGTTTGGTGGGCTATAGTCTAAGGGATCCAAAGAGTCAGACACAATTACTGAACAGCAACCCTCTTTAAATCCATACTCAGATGATGCAAATCCTAATGGAAAGGTTTTGAGAAATATTTACTGATTGCCTGATATATTCATGGTGCTGAGCTAAGTGCAGAAGATACAATTAAAGAGTAGTATATACATCCTGCTTTCCAGAAACTTCAATTTTAAAATGCAAGTCTATCCTTCCATCCTCCCTCCCTCTCTCCCTTTCTCCATAATTTATCAAACATTTATTGAGCCGGACCTTGGCTGGACAGAACAAAAGGTATATAAAGGTAAGTTACTGGTCATACTTTTGAGGTATTCAAAGTCTCAAAACAAAAACAAGTTCAAAATAAAATCAGCCTGTGGAAGGGCTATCAGCTTTACAAAGATGAAAAAACTTAAAGATGATTTCAAATTCTTCAGACGGGATCAGAGAAGAACAACATTCTGAGCAGAGGAGATGGCTTCAGCGCTAGTTCAGAGAGACCTGGACACACAGTGGTCTTCTGAGAAGTCCTAGGAGTTCTGGGTGGGAAGGGCTGACAACTCAGTGGAGGGTTCCTCTCTGCCTTCAAAACCCTTCTGAGATGTGATTTTTTTCCTGGAGTGACTAACCTGATAAAACATCCAGAAATAGCTATTCTGATAAAAATAGCCAACCCCCCTCCCTTCAACAGCATCTCCAAAGCTGCTTTAGTGCCTCCGTCCCCCACGAGCCCCCACCCCTTCCCAAGTTCATGACTGATAGCCTAGGCAGAGAGGAGCCAGAAGGGAAAACGGCTTAGCTTCTCCGCTCTGCTTTTCATCCCCTTTATGATTATAGTGTTTCCAGATCTTTAAGCCGCCTATTCCTGCTGCACCCCTAACATCTACTCATAAAGTTACCCCTTTAAAATGCTGGGCACTTAAATATATTTTTAAACCTATATTCAAAGCAAGTCCAAGAAGTATTATTAGTCTTTTACAAATGGGAAGACTGAAGCTCACAAGGTTCAAGCTGACTCGCCTAAGGTTATAAAAGCGGCTGCTGTTGGAAATTTAAAACCAAGTCCATCTGACTATCTAGCTGTGGTTCTCAAAGTGTGGGCCCTGGGCCAGCTGCCCTCCTGGGAACTCCTCGCAGACCTACTGAATCAGAAATGGCATTGGAGGTGAGGCCTAGCAGTCTGTGTTCCACCAAGCCCATGGGGTGATGCTAATAACACTAATGACTGAGAACCTTTGCTTAAAGTGTGTACTCTTATCCCATTGTGCATTCCTACGTTCCTACTATCCAAATGCAAAAAACCACCATGGGGGAGTCATCTAGAGAAATAGATCATTTTCACTTCTCCACCTTGATGCTTCCAAGGAATTAAAGGTTACACTTCACTCTAGGGGCTTCCCAGGTGGCTCAGTGGTAGAGAATCTGCCTGAAAATGCAGGAGATGCATGTTCGATCCCTGGGTCTGGAAGATCGCCTGGAGGAGGAAAAGGCAACCCACTCCAGTATCCTTGCCTGGAAAATTCCATGGAGAGAGGAGTCTGGCGGGCTACAGTCCATAGGGTCGCAAAGAGCTGGACACAACTTGGTGACTCAGCTTGCATACTGCACTCTAAACTCAAACACCGTTCTCAGTTAGCTATACCAGATTACTTTTCAGAACAATCAGTCAACTGTTTAGGGTGGAAATCTGTGTTCCCATCCTGTAAGGAATTCCAGGACACTAGCATCTCAGCTTAGCTACTGAATCCAACCTGGTGTCAAGTTTCCTTTACTGGCACGACCCAACCCTCTGGAGGCTAGCAGCTCATTCTACGCACCGCCCCAGAGATGCTGCTCCAACTGCCCCTAGTCAATATTTACTGATTGAGTGTTCCTCTGGGTGAGGTTCCTTGCTAGGCTAGCACTTGAGATGCGTTATGCCAATTAATTCTTACAACAGCCTAAGATGCAGATACTATCAGCCCCATTTCAAAAATGAAGAAACAAAGACACAGAGAGATTAAGTAATTTCAAGAAGACTGCTGCTGCTGCTGAGTCACTGCCTGCTAACAAATTGTTACACTGAGACTCAAACTCACTTTTTTGTTAAACTTTTTTGTTTTGTATTGGCGTATAGCTGATTATATAGACTATACAATCTAGACTACTAAAAGTCTCTTGGACAGCAAGGAGATCAAACCAGTCAATCTTAAAGGAGATCAACCCTGAATATTCACTGGAAGGACTAATGCTGAAGCTGAAGTTCCAGTATTTTGGTCATCTGATGCAAATAGCCAACTCATCAGAAAAGTCCCAATGCTGGGAAAGATCAAGGGCAGAAGGAGAAGAGGGAGTCAGAGGATGAGATGGCTGGACAGCCTCACCAATGCAATGAACATGAACTTGGGCAAACTCCAAGAGTTGGTGATGGACAGGAAGGCCTGGCATGCTGCAGTCCATGGCGTCACGAAGAGTTGGACACGACTGGGCGACTGAACAACAACACAGCTGATTAACAATGTTGTGATAGTTTCAAGCGAACAGCAAAGGAACTCAGCCATACATATATGTGTATCCATTCTCCCCCACACTCCCCTCCCATCCAGGTGCCATATAGCACTGAGCAGAGCTCCCTGCGCTCTAAAGTAGGTGCTTGTTGGTTATGCATTTTATAGATAGCAGTTCAAACCCAATTTTTGTCCCCTATGCACTACTGCATTTCTAAAACAAGTTCTCTTTTTTGGTATGCTTCAGGCATAACCTCTACGTTTCAAGTTGTGAGTCCTCTTTGCAGCCAGGGGATCCAGTTTCCAGCTCAACCAGATTCTTCTCTGGCACCACTTTCCCAGCTGCCTTTCATCATCCCCTCCCCACCTGAGTGACACTCCATCTGGACCTGCTTCCTGCTCACCAGGCTTTCACCCCCTGGTCACTCTGCCTTCCTTCAGACCAGCTTAATCCCCTCTATGTGCTGCTCAGCATGGCATGCATGCTAGCTTCTGCCAGTTCCCAGTTTCTAAGGCAATTTTTTTTCTTATCTTACCATCTCTGCTTTGACCAGACACTTGGTACAACTTCAAACATTGTCGCCTGTTGTCTGGCTGCCTCACAAGAAACTCTTGGCCCACTCTAAAGCCAGCTCTCTTGAAGCCACTGTCACATTTAGCACCCTTAATATAGACGTTGTCTACCACAGAGTGGGGTGCACTGTGAAGACAGATGAGACTCTGGGAAGAGGTTGTTTCTCTGCCTGTGATTTCTAGCCTGGTGGTGGAACCAATGCTTCCCAGGAGGCGCAGTGGTAAAGAACCTGCCTGCCAATGCAGGAGACACAAGAGACAAGGGTTCAATCCCTGGGTTGAGAAGATTCCCCTGGAGGACGAAATGGCAACCCACTCCAGTATTCTTGCCTGGAAAATTCCATGAAGAGAGAAGCCTGATGGGCTACAGTCCATGGGGTCACAAAGAGTCAGACACAACTGAGCGCACACACATACACAGTGGAACCAATACAGATCTGGTGACAGAAACTGAAATGCCCCCCAAAAAAGTGTGGGGGGTGTGGAGGGGATCGCGACTTCTCAGAATTGGCCACTGAGAGCTCACTGTAGATGCCCAGTAAACCAACAAAGTTGGGGAGAGGCCCCCTGGAGGGTCCTTTCCTCCCAGCATGATTAGGGGATAGGCCAGCTCAACCTTACAGGCAACAGGAAACTCTGCCCACAAACAAAAGGGAAAAGGAAGCTTCCAGAGTCCTGTTCCAAGTAGCCTCCCGAGAAGGACTTTATCTTTGGGGAAAATTCTGCAGAAGGAAATCTGAACTGAAGTTGCGAGTTTCCTTTGTTAAGAAAAGCAAATAACATGAAAAGGGAGAGAAGCGACGTAGACAAAAGATTGGTCATCACAGATACAGATCTAATCTCTGGGATAAAATATGCTGGAAAGAATCTAGATTTAAATACACAGAGAGGGAAGGTGGGAGAGGCAGGCAGAAGGGTTGGGGTGGGCAGGAACAGGGCAACAAGAGCCAGGGCTCAAGACAGGATGAGCCTGAGCTCCGAGAGGGGTCATGAGGCGTCCTGGCCAACCAGAGAGGACAGTACAGAGTCAGGCCTGCAAGGGCAGATTAACGTCCTGTGGTATCATGATAGTGTTTACTCAACCCATGGGCTATAGAGAGTTCTGGCTCCAAGTATCTAGGAAATGAGATCAAAGCATAGTAATAACAGTCAACGTTTTTAAACATATACTCAAAACTTCTTAAGGCTTTTGCACGTATTAACTCATTTAAACCTGTCATGAAATAGATATCATTATTGTCATTCCCCTTTATAAGACACAGAAAGGTTGACTATCTCTCTCAAGTTCACAGTATGCAAGGCTCAGAAGCAGATGTGAATGCAGACCATCTGTTTCCAAGGTTCCTACTCTTGACCACCACACTTGACAGCAAAGGAGTCCACAAAGTTAGGAAAGTCTATCATCTTCTCTCTGTTGAGAAGAATGCAGGCCACTCCTGGAATGCCAACAAGCTATAGCAGAAAAAACCTGGGTTGGAATCCTAACTCTACAACTGAACCTTGGATCTTGAACCTTATAGAGTTGTTTGAAGTATTAAATGAGATTAGGCATGTCAAACCAGTCAATCCAAAATGAAATCAACCCTGAATATTCATTGGAAGGACTGAAGCTGAAGCTCCAATGCTTTGGACAACTGACTCATTGGAAAGAGCTGACTCATTGGAAAAGACCCTGATGCTGGGAAAGATTGAAGGCAGGAGGAGAAGGGAGTGACAGAGGATGAGATGGTTGGATGGCATCACCGACTCAATGTACATAAGTTGAACAAGCTCCAGGAGATGGTGAAGGACAGGGAAGTCTAGCATGCTGCAGTCCATTGGGTCGCAAAGAGTTGGACATGACTGAGCAACCGAACAACAACAGGAATAAGGCATGTCTCTAGTACAGTAGATGTAGATGGTAGGTGGCACAGTAGATGCCCAGTAAATCATTACACTAGGTCATATTCCTTGATGCTTCTCAGGGTCAGGCATTTTTTTTTCCAGGGGCTTAATACAATACGTGTTTATTGTTCATAAAAAAACCCAACATGGATGTCTCTGGATAGGCAGCTTTCTAGATCATTCTCTTCCGATTAGTGACACAGTGATCCATATTGCTTCTGTCTTGCAAGAGAACGGTCTTCTGCAAAAACCCTCCATGGTTTCACATTCCAGAAGGCAGCGGATTCAATTCTCATTTCTGTTTCAGGAAGGAACTGAAATCTCTTCTCTCTGATGAATCCAGGAGCCCTCAGAGCCTGTTAGGCTCTTGCACGTTGGTGGGTCAGGAATGCGGGAAGGGCTTGCCTGGGTTCCTCTCTGATGGAACCTATATACTATACATGCCCTCTGAACTGAATTAAATGTGTGTCGGGGGGGTGGTGAGTTTTATACCTGCTACACTTCAGGGCATGAAAAATGGTTCTGTTCAGTATCTTGCGAAACTACTTTAACACTTCACACTAGTAATAGTTGCTGAGCCCCATATAGATGAGGCTGTCACATCTGTCCTTTTTTAGTCATATATTAATGAATGAAAGAGGTTCAGAAGGTTACAATCATAAAGCAGCTTTCTTTTTTCTCCCACTGTCCTCTGTAACTGGTTGTTTTGTGGCATTAGCTGAGATTTCAGACAGATCTAAGAGCTCTCCTGTCCTTCCAAGACACATGGGTTGTTTTCAGTCACAAAATTGCCTCATTTCAGTATTTCAAATGTAGTATGGTAGTAATCACAATTCTGAACTTTTATCTAACTGAGGGCTTCTCTCTTTCCGGCAGGGCAGTATTTCAGGGCACTTAGGGTTTGCCTCGGAGAAGGCAATGGCAACCCACTCCAGTGTTCTTGCCTGGAAAATCCCTCCCACGGAGGAGCCTGGTAGGCTGCAGTCCATGGGGTCACAGAGTCAGACACGACTGAGCGACTTCACTTTCACTTTTCACTTGCATGCATTGGAGAAGGAAATGGCAACCCACTCCAGTGATCTTGCCTGGAGAATCCCAGGGACAGGGGAGCCTGGTGGGCTGCCGTCTATGGGGTCGCACAGAGTCGGACACGACTGAAGTGACTTAGCAGCAGCAGCAGGGTTTGCCTACAGACGGGGAGGGCTGTGGGGACATCTTTATCCCTGTCTTAACCCCTCTTCCTGGGACCCTCTCCCACTCACCAGCTGCTACTTCTGATCCCTTCTGGTCAGAATCAAGAAGGGTGGGAATTAGAGAAAAAGAGCATCTGTCTTGTATGGCTGGGACTAGTAAGACCTGGAATCAGGGCCATGGGGCCTGGAACACTTGGGAAGTTGACCCCTGTGTGTGAGGGGATACAGGTGGCTATGGGAACCTCCCACTCAGTTACCTTAACACTAGGGTGACCATATGGCCTGTGTACATAGACAGTTCCAGTTTAAACCAGTTGCCCCAGCATACCTGTTAATAGCATCCCCTTTCTTTCTTTCTTTCTCAAAAGTGGCCCCATTTTGATAATCCACAAGGACCTACTGTATAGCACATGGAACTCTGCTCTGTGTTATGTGACAGCCTGGATGGGAGGGGAGTTTGGCAGAGAATGGATACATGTATATGTATGGCTGAGTCCCTTTGCTGTTCAACTGGAACTATCACTACATTGTCTGTTAAACAGCTATATCCCAATACAAAAGAAAAAGCTTGTTTAAAAAAAAAGGAAAAAATAAATCTGTAGATTGTAAAATAAAAAAAATAATCAAAATGAAAAAAGTGGCCCCATTTCAATGATAAGCTAAATAATCATCCTACTTAACATGGATGACCACATTTCAACTTCCCCCTGACCCACAGGCTCCCAACAGTCCACTCTACTGGTCACTGCATCCTTCCGGTGAGTCCCCGTGGATGAGGTCCTCTCAAGAAACCTCCAGGCAGACTCACCATCCACATGGCCCACGTCTGGTGTCCACTGAAATGGATCCCCTTTATCAACTGGCCTAAGAAACGCAGCTCACAAGGACCACAGTCCCCTTGGTCTGTTGTCATTTCTCTCCCTTCTCAGGACTATCTTTTCCCCTACATCTTCACACTCCTCCTACTCTGGAGACTGTCCAGAACCACCCTGCCCCCTTACCACTCTGCCCTGAAGTGACAAGCGAGCCCCTATTTCTCACCACTGTGGTGGGAGTGGGCCCAGCACTCCACCAGCTGCCCCCCAGAGGAACCCTCAGTCCAGGCTCTCCATTTCTGCTCTTTTTATAAAGGCTGCCAGTGGGTGACTATCAGTGCTGTCAGATCTGGTTTTACCATTTCTCAGCATGTCTTGAATAGTGATCCAACTTCATATTCTTTCATAACATGGTGTTGCTTAGCACCTATTGTAATATTCTCAGACTTCAGGGACTCTGCCCATCTCCTAAGCAACAAGAAGAGTTGAATTTAACATCTAGTTATGTCTGATTTAATAAAGACATGAGGGGAAAAAATACACCACCCGGGCCTCCTAAACTCTACAAAGAAGGTGATTCTTATAGCAGGCTGTGGCCCAAAGCCAGGTCAGCTGCCAGAAATGCAATATGGACAATCCAGGGAAGGAGCAGAGCAAGTGCGGGGTCCCTACCACCAAGAAGAGGAGACAGATTCCATCAGGGCTTCAGTCACTGTCCTTAATTATTGAGTTTTGCCCCGAAAGTTTGTTCAGGTTTGGCCATAACATCGGAGCAGAAACGCCAAAATGAACTTTTTGGCCAACCCAATACTTCTTGAAGATGCCAGTGCATGTAGAATCTGAAAACCTAAAGCAGGCCTCTGGCGTTCCATACCTGGAATAAAGGGTCTGTGCAAATTCTGTCTCAGCTTTGAATGGGTGAACACAAAATCTGCCTCAACACTACCCCTGTAACTGGGAGAGCTGGCCACATTGCTAACTGAGACATGCACAGAGGTGTCAGCCTCACTGGTTCAGTTCTCAGACTTCTGTCCAATCCAAAGAGCAGAGAGTGGAGTGGAGGGAGGATTCCTCCTGCTTCTGCCGGGGGATCACAGTGGTACCCCTGAAAGCTGACACCAGAAGTCTATGAGTGTGACCTTATAAAGGCATCCCTGAGCTGTCTCCATTTTCCTGGGAGGAACCCGAGAGGCCTTGCGGGTATGCCTGAGCCACAGGCTGGATCAGACGCTCAGCCAGGAACAATTTGCAAGGCCTGACTTTTCGCCACGTCCTGATCGCTACACAACTTAAGCTCTGTAGAGCAGAGTGTCTTCAGAAACAAAGGAAAGCTTTTAGGATAATCCCACCTTTTCCCACAAGCCATGTTTTTATAGGAGGTTTTGTTTTTCTCCCAGCAGCAAGGTAAAGCAAGCAATTGAACCAACTTGTTCTTGGATCAATGACTCCATTGTGTGTCTCAGGGAGCCAAAGGGTTTTTTGTTGTTGCTTTTTTTTTTCCTCCTCTCTTTCAGTGTTGGTTTGGAGCAGGAATTAAACTTGGCCATGGGCTATGAGGAAAAAGAACTAGAAAGACAAAGCTTCTCTTTCTTTCATTGAGATTTGGATTTCCGTAAAAATCTATAGGTTTATAACTAAAATGGTTACTAAATATGTATTCACTTATACACATGTACTCTTTCAACCCTCCTTCCCGGTTCCCTCCCCTTACTCCTCCCAGATGCACCAGCCAAGCTCTAGGACCCTAGAATACCCTTTATTAAGGTGCTAAAGTATTATGTGCCTGACGTAGCTTGACCATCTTGCCAATAGAAACAGATGCAAGGTTACTGAGGTTCTTCCAAATGCTGGCAAAGAAAGGGAGATTCAAAAGTTCACATCAAACATGAACAAAGCTCCACATCAAAATTCTAGAATGTCCTGATCTACTTATGAACTGAGGAAGGAAATAGTTGTTCAGTTCACTGTTTCTTCTCTGCTCACAGACAATGTGGGTAGATTCTACTCTCCGCTCTGAGCTAGTTTGAGTAACTGGTGCGAAGACAATTCAGTGTGAAAGTCTTTTAGCCAAATGGCACTGGGACAACTGGATGTCCACATGCAAAAGAATGAAGTTGGACCCTGTATTAGTCAACTCTGGCCACCAGGACAAAATACCAAGACAGGGTGGCTTGAACAATAGAAATGTATTTTCTGTTCTGGAGGCAGAGAGTCCAAGATCAGGGTGCCATCATGGTCAAATTCTGGTGAGAGCTCTTTTCCTGACCTGAAGAAGGCTGCTTTCTCACTGTGTCCTCACATAGTGAGTAAAGAGAGGAGAGAAAGTTATCTCTCTCTCCCTCTTCTTATAAAGCCACAATCCTACTGGAGTAAGGCCCCACCCTTATAACTTCATATCCTTAATTACCTCTTAAAGACCCTGTCTCCAGATTGGGGGTTACAGCTTCAACATATGAATTAGGAGGTAGACACAATTCAGCCCATTGCAATCCCTTCCTCACACTGTACACAAAAAATGAATTCAAAATAGATCAGAGACCTAAACATAAAAGCAAAACTATAAAACTTTCAGAAGAAAATATGGGAATAAATCTTTATGACCTCAACGTATAAAAAAATTTAGAAATGACAACAAAAGGACAAGTGACAGGGGAAAAAAAAGGTAGATACACTGGACTTCATAAAAATTAAAAACTTTTGAGCAATGGACACCATCAAAAAAAGTGGAAGAACACCCCACAAAATGACAGACATTTGCAAATCATTTATCTGATAAGTGACTTGTATCTAGAAGATATAAGCTCTCACAACTCAATAATGAGAAGGCAAATAGCCCAATTAAAACATAGTCAAAGGATCTAAATAGACATTTCTCCAAAGAAGAATACAAAAATGGCCAAAAACCAGGTAAAAATTGTTCCTCATCATAAAACATTAGGAAAAGGCAAATCAAAACCACTATGAGATACCATTTCACACCCTAGGATCACTAAAATCAGAAAGATGGATAGCAACAAGTGTTAGCAACCATGTAGAGAAATCAGAACCTTCATACATGCCTGGCAGGGATATAAAATGGTGCAGTTACTTTAGAAAACTGTCCAGCAGTTCCTCAAAAGGTTAAACATAGAGTTATCATATGAACCAGCAATTTTACTCCAAGCAATTTCACTCCTACCCAAGAAAATGAAAACACACCTTCACACAAACATGTGTACACAATGTTCACAGCAGCATTAGTTATACTAGCCAAAAAGTGGGAACAATCCAAATATCCATCAACTGATGAATAAATGAAATGTAGTAAGTCTATACAATAGAGTCTCATGCAGCAATAAAAAGACTGAAATAATGACACCTGCTAAACACAGAGGAAACTTGAAAACACACTGATTCAAAGAAGCCAGTCACAAAAGCTCCACATTGTTATTAATATGAGTTGATTTATATGAAATGTCCAGAGTAGGCAAGTATACAGAGACAGAAAGATTAGTGGGTTTCCTAGGGTGGAGTGAGCTAAAGATATATAGACACACCCAACTTGAAAAACTGCTTTACCTGAGATTTGAAACAAAATAAAAATTTAGGAGAAAAATAGATGGGTTTGACACAACATATGGGATTTTACTCACTCTGGAAAAAGCATCAAAATATCTGAAACCTATAAAAATTGAATTAGGGAAAAATATTCTCAGGAAAATGAAACCAGAGTTCAGATTATATTAAGCTGAACCAAAGAAGATACTGATCTTGTTTAAAGGGCTGAGAGCACAGGGACAGGGCTTTGACCAAGCTCTGAATGCCTCTCGTTAGGAAGGAAACGGAACCCACACAGTCATGCCTTCCTTCCCAGGAAATGACCTCATCTGTAATATATGACTATAAAGAATAACAACACACTCTTTCCTGATAGTAAAAGTAATGTATTTAAGATACCAGAAAAAGTCCAGAGAGAAGAAAAAGATCATTTGATCCTATACTGGGCTTCCCTGGTGGCTCAGATGGTAAAGAATTTACCTACAATGTGGGAGACCTGGGTTTGATCCCTGGGTCAGGAAGATCCCCTGGAGAAGGGCATGGCAACCCACTCCAGTATCCTTGCCTGGAAAATCCCATGGACAGAGGAGCCCGGCAGGCTGTGGGGTCCCAAAGAGTCTCCTCCTATACTGCCATTTAGTAGAGTTCTTTCCTGTGCATGTTGCTTCAGAGTCAGGCTCATACAATACATACAATGTTATATTCTTATTTTACATTTACTATCAACATTTCTAGGCTTCCCTGATGTATCAGTGGTAAAAGAATCTGCCTGTCAATGCAGAAGACACAGGTTTGAACCCTGGGACAGAAAGATCCCCTGGAGAAGGAAATGGCAACCCACTCTAGTATTCTTGCCTGGAGAATCCCATGAACAGAGGAGCCCAGCAGGCTACAGTCCATGGGGTCACAAGAGTCAGACACAACTTAGCAATTAAACAACAATCAATATTTCCATTATTTAAAACTCGTATAAGTATCACTTTCAATCAGAAGAATAAGCTGTCATTTATTTAATTAATTTCCTAATACGGGGAATTTCTCTTTTCAATCTTTTACTATCATTAAAAACAAAATGAAGCAAAAGAAATTTTGAGCATAGGTTTGGGTCATATTTCAAATTATTTTCTGGAATAGAAATAATTTTATAGTCAAAAGGTAGGAAACTGCTTAATGACTCTTGCAGTATTTATCAAAAGTGTAACATAAACTAATCTATAAACAGTAGTGTGTTGAAAAGCCCATCACATAGCATGAGGACTTTTAAAAGTAACTCCCATTCCCTTTCTGGGAAAGAATTCTCATCACAGCATTATTGATGATAATGAACACTGGATGAATAATAAATACCCATCAAGAGTAGAAAAGCTCAATAGATCATGATGGGTTATTTTTTCAATTAAAACCTGGTATTTTCAAAGAATATCAAACAGCAAAGCAAAGTGATTCCTACAAAAAATTTTACATGGAATGACATGTATGACAAACGCCAAATTGCTGGTGAGTTCAGGTAACAAAAAAAGCACACCAGCAGTGCCTACATCTGGTCTGTGGGATCACAGGTGACTTTGTTTTCTGTTTGCACCTTTCTACATTTTCCAACTACCTAAGCTGACAATGTGGGCCATGTTTTAAAGTTCATCACTTTAAAATACTAGCCTCATAAGTAAATTCCCATTCAGTCTGTATCCTGCAGAGAAAAGGTAAGAAAGGCCAAAAACATATGGGTACCACTGAAAGTTGGGCTTCCCAGGTGGCTCAAGGTTAAAGAATCCAACTACCAACGCAGGAGACACAGGTTTGATCTCTGGATCAGGAAGATCCCCCAGAGAAGGAAATGGCAACCCACTCAGTATTCTTGCCTAGGAAATCCCATGGACAGAGGAAGATGGCAGGCTACAGTCCATGGGGTCACAGAAGAGTTGGACATGACGTGGCAACTAAACAGCAACCATTGAAAGTCAGGGGGGGAAAGGTCTTGCTGCTCTGGTTTCTAGTTCAGCTCCAGCCCTACTGCTTGCAGGGCGTGCTGTGTGTTGAGGCCTCACTTCCTTGCTGTTATAGGGAGCAATCTGATGACCTCCATGTGCTCTGTCCCCAAGTCTGTGTCCTTGAGCGTGCCCCCCACCCGGGACTGTGCTGCAGCCATCTAACGAGCATTAAGAATTGATTGCACACAAGGCAAGCATCCAAGCGAGTTCCACATTTCTTGCCAAGCACAGAAGGAGAAGGTGAACCTTAGGGTAACACGTGCACTTGGGAATCTAAACATGATCCTGGCTTCAAGGAAACCTCTCAGCTTGGACAGAAAGCGAAATACACCCAATATTGCTGCCACTGTGTCTCTGAGTTTTCTGATACCAATCCCTCCAATGACCTCAGACTTGTCCAGCAGTCTCCTGGAGGTTACAGCAAAGCTAAAACGAGAGGAAGGAGTTCCTCTGAAAAACAATAAGGTTGACAGAAAGTCCAGAGTCAATGGTACAGTTTGGGCTTCCTGGCTTGTACACTGTTCCTAATGACTCACTAACTTTTCAGGCATTGACCGAAAACTGAATTTCCCTGGACCTAGGGTTAGAATATTAGTAATGTATTCCTTGATGTATTCAGTTCCTTAACTGAAATGCTGGAATTCATTTATAATCATGGAGGGAAAGTGATATTTGTCCTGGATGTGAAGTCAGGCTGACCGTATTCTTTTCTTTCCAGGTTATTATCATCACATTTTTGGATGGTTTTTGCATATTTATCACACACAAGCAGGCAGAAATCTCTTTTCAGCCAGCAAGGACTCTGGTAGGTCTGTTTAACAGACCTAGACCAGCGTATCAACCAGTTACAGCCTCAGGGAATCTACACAATAAACCACCCCGAAACTCAGAGGTTTCAAACAGCTAGGATTTAGTCTCCTACTCACGAGTCTGAAAGACTGATTATGGTTTGGCTAGTCCAGGCTGGGCTGGGCTGGGGGAACTCGCTTCAGGCGGCCATTCAGCAGTACTTGGCTCAAGACTACAGGCTGGGTTGAAGGCATTATATTTATTCTGGAGCCTAGGCTGGTGGGGCAACAGCTGCCTGGAGGAAGTTCTCATGGTGGGTCACGGATATACAAAAATTGCAGCCTGAATGTATGGGTTCTTCAAGCCTCTGTAATCCCCCATCCACTAATATTCTCTTTGGCCAAACCCAAAGTTAAGGGGCAGAACATATACTGCAACCACCCTTGCTATGAGGCCATAGCAAGGGCATTGATGAATACGCTCTTTGAATACTGTGAAGAATTGAGAACAGTAATTTGATTTTCCACCGTGGTGATTAAATCTCCTCATATCAACCACTTCTTCATCCTCTGCCCGCTGCTGGTTTTCTCTAGTTTCCCAGGCAATGTCTGCACCCCTGCCAACAGGTGAGCCAAACTGCCAAGAGGTCAGGATGATCCACCCAAATGGAGGAGGACCAACTTTTCTTTTGGACGGTTCCGCCCAATCTGCCACGTGTCAAGCTATCTTCATGACTGGAAAGGGACACAGATACGCAAAATAACAGAGCAGAAAGCACTCAGAGCCAAAAAAGGAGTAAGGGGAAGAAGATTCAGCAATCTGAACTAGAAATGAAGCTCAAATTAATCTCAACCAAGACATCCCAAGCAAAGGAGGGTCTCCTGGACCCCTTTCTCTAATTTTTGCTATTTTGTCAGAGAGGCAATAAATGTTCACTGTAGGAAAAAAATCAGCTTGCCAAGCAGAAAACACATCATCCATATTTCTATCACCAGAGCTGTCCACTGCTCAATTTTTTTTTTAACATGAAGTACAGAGGATTGGAAACCAAAGTGACAATGCTGAAACAGTGTGATGAAAATATTAAGGCCTTAGGTCCAGACCACATGGACACCACACATGAAACAGTGTGATAAAAATATTAAGGCCTTAGGTCCAGACCACATGGACACCACATGGACAACCTCTTCTCAGCCCCCAAATACACATGCCTAGGTGAGTCCTCTCTTACAGAATTTTTTAAGGCTTATAGTATATGCATATATACTTTTGTCTTTGCAAAACCAGGATCATCTAATACATATAGTTTTAACCTGTTTCACATATCAGAATACTTTTTCATATCAACAAAGATGTATCTGTATCATCATTTTATTTTTATTGAAGCATAGTTGATTTACAATGTTGTATTAATATCTGCTATTGAGCAAAATGATACCTATATACACATTCTTTTTTATATTCTTTTCCATTATGGTTTTAAATGCTGCCTTATATTTCATGTGTGAATTACTATCAATTGTCAAATCTCCATTGAAGGAAATTTAGGTTATTTCCAATTTTTCAGAATTACTTTCTGCATGTATTTTAACCCACATCATTTCATATATAAACTAAGGCATTTATTTTCATTTTCATATCTAAGCAATCTAAGAAGTGCTTTTATTGACAATAAATAGAAACCACCCTTGGGGGTGTTAGAATGTGGGCAGAAAGAAAGGAAACAGCGTGGTTGAGTGAGATTAGTCATTTTTGAAAGAGCATGTATGTGTATTTCACATATTGACTCCAATCCACTCAAAAGTTTAGAAGGCAGCTTAAGATTTGAATCAGCGTTAAGCACTCTTAAATTCAGATGTTCATTTGAGCCTCTCAGGTCTGCCAACCAGTTGGAAACAAAACAAGGGCAGCCTCCCTGTCTGCCTCCTGGCAATCCTTCCCTTGGAGTCATTTCTGGAAGGGCAAAGGAGTCCCACAGTCTCTCGTGCCACGGAGACAGAAACACCACCCAGCTCCTCAGCCCAGCCCCATCACCACAGCAGGCAGGGTAGGCCGGTCATTACTGCATTGGTCAGGAATAGCTCAAAGCCAGTATCAAGCTGGCTGACTATAAGCAAACTCAGGCATTCAAGGGGCGGCTTTGGAAGGAAATAAGCCAATGAAACAGTACCAGAGACTAAGGGAGCATTCCTTTTCCAGCTCTCCTCCCCAAGAGCTAGCAAGGTGACACAGTCTAAAGTGGGTATTATTACCATTATGCCACAGAGTTTCAGACAGCAGGAGGATTTATTCTCTTCCTTCCACTCTGCTTTCCCCTAGAGTTTATTTTTACTCTTTGCCATGGTAAACCAAGATTGTCCAGCATGTTAATGTGGACAAACGTGTTTGTTCAAAAAACTGCAATGCCATTCAGAAGCAAAAAAGAGCAACTCTCCCATTAGTCATTTTTTGGGATTTTTTTTTTTTTTTTTTTTTGGCCATACTGCATGGCTTGTGGGATCTTAGTTCCCTGATCACGGACTGAACCTGGGCCCTTGGCGGTCAAAGTGCCAAGTCCTAACCACTGGACCATCAGGGAATTTCCTCATTAGTCTATTTTATAACCTTAGATCAATGCTGCGACCTTCTTATTTTGAAATGTGGGCTCAAAATAATACATGTATAGAACATTGGAGCATATGAGGTCCACAGAGCTTTTATCCAATACCCTGATCCTTTTGGTGAGCAATAAAGGTCTCAGAGAGGGGAAAAGACCTTCCCACAATCCTACAAAGCTGGTGGCAGAGCCCAAGAGTCTCAGCCCCCAGGCACTCTGTCCAGACTCCAAACTGATGCTCTTGCCAATGCCCCACCATCATAACAGCCACTTTGCCCGAATGCCTCCCAGGTGTGTCATGAAGACAAATTACTCTCTGGCTGTACGGCTCTTGAATTCTTTGGATAAACGCTGCGAGTCAGCGCGCCTGGTGGGCCCTAGTGGGAACTAAAGCTGGGAAGAAATGAAGCCCACCTTGGCAAAAACCATGGACAGAACACTCACCCCAGAGCCCAAGCTCTCTAGACACCCAGCAGGTAGATGACAGAGAGTTAAATCTCATCTATCAGTTAGACTAAAAGAACAGCTAATTTCACACTTATCCACTTTACAGAAATAGAACCCAAGCTACAAGGCAGAAAGAACAAAAGGAACAGACCAGATACAGAGATTTTTCAGAAATTTTAAGCTACGGAAGAACAAAAAAATTTTTTCTTCAAAGAAAATTTGGGGGCAGGGGACTGAAATACATGCAAAGCTTATTTTTAGTGCCCTTTACAGATATAAAGTCATGCTGTTCGTTTAGGAACATAAAAATGCATTATGTATAACTTGTTTCACTCATAAAATTACCATGTTTTTGTATATTGATATATTTAGACTGAGAGAACTGAAAAAAAGAGTTTTTATCATTTCTTTCTTGGTTATTTTCTTGGGCAAAAGGGAGTTATGGGTTTTTTGGTTGTTTTTTTAAGTCCTCAGTGGGAAAACTTTTCAGAATTTTCAGAAACTTTTTAGAATATTTACAGATTTTAGAGGATCTTTTAGTTCTTCCAAATCAACTAGTTCAAGTCTTTCAAGACTTCAAGTTGTTGAATTCACATGTGTTCAACCAACATTCTCTATCCAGGTAAGAGGTGAGCACAACCTGGTTTTGTGATGGTGCACCACTGTGAAATTTTAAGAAGTCCACTTTATCAATAGAAGTCCCACAAATTTGGAATTCACTTTGCCCTCCAAGGCAAATTTCTTCCTTCTATCCACTGCAGCACTACCTAGAACACTAGAAATGAGCAGGGGAGACCATAAGTTTAAACCTGACAGAAGCACACATCCTCTAGAAGGTCTAAAAATAGGTGCCTGTCCCTTACCTCAACCACTATCAACGTTCTAAGACCTAGTTGTTACATTTGATGATCTGCAGTCATATGTGTGTGATTATCTGATCAACTTCTGACTTCTAGCTATGCTAGAGCATAGCTGCCATCCTGGCAGGAATCAGACCTTCTTGCTGACTATTTTGTCCTCAACACCTATCAATGGCAGGATGACAGCAGTAAATACGTGCTCACTACCTCTTTTTGACAGCTCTTACTACTAGGGTTTTCCTCTGTACGTTGAACTCATATTACTCTCCCTGTATCTTCCACTCACTGGCTGGATTCTGCCCTTCTGATCCATCCAGACTTCACAAGACACCACTTCAAATATGTGAAGACAGGGTCATTACCAACTCTTCTTTCCTCTAAGCTAAAGATCCTGTTTCTTCAGCAGTTTCCTATGTGACATCGTATTTTAGATCCTTTGTTATCTAGTGGCTCAGATGGTAAAGAATCTGCCTGCAATGCGGGAGACCGAGGTTCAATCCCTGGGTCAGGAAGATCCCCTGAAGAAGGGAATAGCAACCCACTCCAGTATTCTTGCCTGGAGAATCCCATGGACAGAGGAGCCTGGCAGGCTACAGTCCACAGGATCACACAGAATTGAACATGACTGAGCAACTACACTACTACTATCCTATCACTGCTCTGGTTCTACAGACCCACAGAGCTACCAGGGAAGGGGAGCAGTTATCAGAATAGAGGTTATTGACATATTAAATGCTCTCCCCTCAAAAATGATTTCAAGGTCCAGGACTAGGCTGGAACTCTGTAATATTCTTCCCGAGAGAGCTGACTGGTGACCAAAACTGCTGGTTAACCCTCAACATATAATACATTCTCCTCTTTCTCTATGGCAGTAGGGACTTCCCTGGTGGCTCAGACAGTAAAGCGTCTGCCTACAATGCATGAGACCTAAGTTTGATTCCTGGGTCAGGAAGATCCTCTGGGGCAGGAAATGGCAACCCACTCCAGTACTCTTGCCTGGAAAAGCCCATGGACGGAGGAGCATGGTAGGCTACAGTCCATGCGGTCGCAAAGAGTCAGACACGACTGAGCAACTTCACTTTTTCTTTTTTTCTATGGCAGTAGAACCCCTGATTTTCAGCTGGACAAACAGTTGCCTACAATAAAGGCTCTGTTCCTCAGCCTCTTGTGCTGCTAAGTATTACCACATGAAAAAGTTCTTGTCAATGGAGTGAGTAGGAATGTACTGGACAACCTTTAAGGACCTTCTGTAAGAGGTGGTATACACCTGTACCCTTCGTCCAGTTTCTTTACATTTCTTTTTCTCCTTTTCCTAGAATGTGAATGCCACCATCTGAGACTATGAGCCCAAGATCACACATGGCTGAGAAATAAAGTAAACAGATCCCAGATCCCTGACATCTAGGAATGTCCTGTGTCTGAAAGAGAAATAAACAGCTATTGTACTTAGACCACTGTTACTCTGGGTTGTTATGTTTTTTGGGTTGTTTTTTTTTCTTGGTCACACACAGCCAAATCCTAACAGATAGTCTGTTGCTTTGTCTTCAATCTTATTCAAGTAGTCTTGTTAATGAACCAGAACATAGTATAATTAGACTTGATCTTGCAAGCTGAGGACTCTCCCAGCACTTGTTACTTCCACGGGTGATGGTAGGTAGGGACACGTAGGGTATGACACGCTCTCTATGGCTTGACTGGAAAGAGGTTCTGAGAGCTGACTCTCTGCCCAGTTTAAAAAAAAATGCAAAGTAAAAGAAAGGAAGAGGTGCAAGCATATGAAGAAAGCATAGATGATATTTACGCTTAAGAGGATTAAGCAAAAGAGGATATAGTATTTTTCTTCTTCTCCTTCCGAAGTTTTGCTATCTAATGGTTGATTTCAAAAATTACTGAGTCAACAAGACAGCCTCCAGACAGATGCTGCCAGAGGGACTGACCTGGTAGCCCAGTGGTTAAGACTTTACCTTCCAGTACAGGCGATGAGGGTCCAATCCCTGCTTGGGAAACCAAGACCCCACATGCCTTGTAGCCAAAAGCCAGAACATAAAACAGAAGCAATATTGTAACAAATTCAATAAAGACTTTAAAAAATAGTCTACATTAAAAAGATAGAGAGACGCTCACATGGAATCCAGTGAGAAAATGAGCAGTAGGAGAGCCATACTGCCAGATGTGGCTAAGGCTGGAGCCAATGTCATCTTAGAAGATGCCCCATCTTCGTGGGCAGAGGTGACTTGATGGGCTCCCAAAGACTGGAGTTTCGGCTTCCATGTGCCATTTCCTGACTTAACACCAGTTATCTGGTATTTCTTGCTAAAACTAAACTTTTATTACAAAACCATAACAATGGTCAAAGTATCACCAAGACGCAAATTATGGCAGTTCCAAATTTTAAAATATTCCCAGCTATTATGCTTCCATTTAGAATGCAGAAATTCACAAGAGATCACTGTTGCCCACTAATATTAACAACAAGCTAGAGAAGCTACTAATCATAATTTTAAAATTCATCTGAATGCTGAGGACACAAGGAAATCTAAAGTAAATGATAAACAATTATAGAAAGTGATAAACACTTCTTAGGAGAGACTGTGGCTGTCTTCATCCCTGGTAGAGTGAAAACGAGGCACAGACAGACTGTTTGAAACCAGTCAAACTTCACAAACTTCTAGCTCTGTGTGGACAAGCATGACAGATTAGAATCCCAGTGAGCTCCAGCCACAGAGCAAGTTGACACCACCTGCCTGTTCTCCGCAGGCCTTCAATGAGCAAAGGACAGCAGGCAAAAAGCTGGAGGTGAGACACCACCCCCACCTCCTACCCCACCAAGATGCACAAAGCACTTTCCTACTGCAAGGCAGCACCTGCTGAAGGCCAAGAGAGGGGTTGGAGAGCCAAGCGGAGGCCCGTGAGGCACTCCGCTAAGAACCCCGAGGGCAGCAACATTCCCAAGGCTGGAGGTGAGGCTACCAAGTGGGAAGAGACCCCTCCCAATTTCTCCAGACCTTCGCTGATTGTAAGGCAGAGTCCCTCAATGACCAGGGATGGCAGGAGAGCAGAAAGAAATAGCTCAGAGACACCTGAGTCTTTACCAACTATACCTCAGCAGCCTTCCAGAGGCTGGGAAAGCATGGGAGAGCTGAGAGGAACCCCGGCAAAATACTTTGAGACTTCACGGCCTACACTGCCGAAGGGACTGGGGCCAGGTAGAAAGAGATCTCCTTAGAAACTGAAAGCCAGAGGAATAGAGAGCAAAGAAAAGTCCCAGACATGCAGAAAAGCTGGCAGCTGGCTATGAAATATAAGAACAAGAGTCTACCAGTGTTTAGGTCCAAGCATCTCTGAAAGGAAGGCCTGCTCCTGCTTTGATCCTGAAGGTAATGGTGAACTGAGTCTAACTTAAACTATGACAAAGTAATTAAAACCACAACCAAGACCAACCCAACTTCAGCTACAGAGCAGAGCAACTCAGCTCCTTTAGTGGTGTGACCTGCTGCCCCTGCCACCCCCTCCCCAAAAAAAGAGTGTATAGTTTTCTGGAGGTAAATATTATTAATTTTTATCCACTGCTCTTTGTTATACAAAGTCTAGCATACAATTAAGATTTATAAGACATGTGAGGAAACCATAAAATGTGAACCCTGGTTAAGAGAGGAAAGGGTGAATAAAAACAGACCCTGAGATGGATTTCCAGATGTTGGAATGGTCAGACACGAACATCAAAAGAATTATGACAGAGATATTAAAGGATGCTGCAGAAATGTTGGGCAACAAAAGTCAACAGCTAGGGAATTTCAGCAGAGAGATGAAAAATATTTTTGAAGACCCAAGTGGAAAGGCTAGAAATAAGTAAATAAATATTAATATCTGAAATTAAGAATTCACTCGCTGGTCTTAAAAATAATTCCAGCATTGCTCAAATGGAAAGAATGTGCTGCTAAGGCAGCAATGCATAAAACTGACTTGGGTCTTCCAGAAAGGAAATGTTTATAAATGCTTTGCCTCCATTCTTTTTTTTTCTGGCAAACTGAAGCTGAGGAAAGTGCTAAGGTGTATCCCTAACTCAATCAGCCACTTAAGAAATATTTGTTCTGGCAAGTTCTTAATGAAGTCAGAAAAAAACAAGAGTCTTACAGTAAACTATAGACAGAAGTAAAAATTATTGGAAATTTATTTTAAATGTTTGGTTTATTTTTATTATGTTGTGTGGCATATGGGATGTTAGTTCCCTGACCAGGGATCAAACCTGAGCCCCCTGCTTTGGAAGTCTGAAGCCTTAACAACTGGACTGCCAAGGAAGTCCTGGAAATATTTTATGTTAGGATATTCGTGTTCATGTCCTGTTTTTCTTAAGGAAATTTTCAAATCCCATTAGCTGGCCAGGAATCATATTTTTAGATGCTAGATTAGATTACAAAGGAGGGCTGTGCACATTAACTCCTTGTTCTTCTCTTCCCACTACCAAACTACACCCATCCAATCTGGGCAGGTTTACTCCTCTTCGGTTGAATTAAGGGGTAGGAAGAGCAAGCAAGGCCTTCCCTGGTAACTCCAATGGTAGAGAATCTGCCTTCAGTGCAGGAGAGCTGGGTTCAATCCCTGGGTGGGGAAGATCCCCTGGAGAAGGGGATGGCTACCAATGCCAGGATTCTTACCTGGAGACTCCCATAGACAGAGGAGCCTGGCGGGCTATAGTCCATGGGGTCGCAAAGAGTCGGATACGACTGAGCAACTAACACTAAAAGCAAGCAAAGCAACAGGCTTCCATGCATAAAAGCCAGTGACTGAGCAAAACCCCCAGGAGAATGACGACTGTCATCTCCTAGTTCAGGACTGCTTCCAAGCTGCCATGCTGCCAGGCAGGACAGATGGAGCAACATGGATTTAGGGATTATTTATGCTGCTTCACCCACACTAACAGGAGACATAACCACACAGGCCACATCCAAGAAGCTGTTGAGTTTGCAAGATCAATGTAACATCTCCTTTTAGCCATAACTTGAACACGTTCCTACGCAATCCACATCACTGACTTCAATACGAAACTCCTCCCAAAGTCCATCCAGAGCTTCCCTTTCTCTAGAGTCACAAACAAGTCAACACTACAAGATCTTTAACTTCGCTTTTTTTTAAATCACATCTATCTCTCCAAGCATATTGTTGAATATTATTGCTGATCAGGTCATGTTTGCCTAATTTCACTCATTTATTTTATTTGTGCCAAAAGCATAATATGTGAAATATTCCCAAATGAGTATTGCCACATTGTTGAATCTCTTGAAAAAGTTATTTCCCACATATATTACCTAACCAAACAATTTAATACCACATACATCAAATTTAAGATACCAAATCAATTATAAGATGCACCATTATCTTAGTACCATAACATCTACTAATGTATTAAGAACAGTCACATTCACACAGCCTCTTGTTATTTCAAAATCTACAATTTGCCCATTTCTCCTGCCTTAGGCTGTGTTTAGTGTGTAATAATGGAGTCATAGTGTAAATCTTACTGAAGATATTTCAAATAGCAATTAAATTTAACATTTATACTCCCGAGTAATCATAACCCAAGTGAAGTGCAAATATCGTGAAAAGCTGTGAACAAGCTCACACATGTAGACAACAATGACTATGTTCTGATCGCTGCCTGGCAGTGTTTATGAGATATCGTTGCTTATGAAACACTTGCTGATTTCAGGGAGGTTAAGATGAGCAAATCAAATGTGCACTTTAGAATCATTACAATATGAACAATAAATTTCCCTCCTGATCAGTACTATCCATCTGCCCTCATCTGTTATAAGCATCTTTCTATATGTTTCAAGTAGCTATGAAAAGGATCCTGCACTTGAATTTCCCTTTCTCTTCTGATCAGTATACACATTTAGAGTTCTCTCATTTAGAGGTGATATTTTAAAACAAAGAGTAAAATGTGTGTAGAAGACAGTTGGGAGGCATATACCCCAAAATATAGTTATCTGTGGGTGGTTATCTATGAGTGGTGTGAAAATGAGTGATTTTTGTAGTCTTCTTTTGGCTTATTGTATTTAATAATTGTCTATAAAAAACTAATATTACCTGGGTAGTTTTTAAATTATCTGGTACATTTTTTTAAACAATCTTTTGACTCAATGGAAAAGACACTGATTCTGGGAAAGATTGAGGGCAGAAGGAAAAGGGGGTGAAAGAGGATGAGATGGTTGGATGGCATCATTTATTCAATGGACATGAGTTTGAGCAAACTCTGGGAAACAGTGAAGGACAAGGAAGCCTGGCGTGCTGCAGTTCATGGGGTTGCAAAGAGGCAGATATGACTTAGCAACTGAACAACAAAGGTAAACAAAGCCAAAATCAAATGATAGCTGGGGGAAAAATGTCTGCAACATACAACACGTAATATCCAACTGAATACAACAGAACTGACCATTCCCACAAGAGGAAATCCAAATGGCCAATGAACCTACGAAAAGATGCTTGTCCTCACTGGCAGGTAAGGAAAAGCAAATTAAAGCAATAAGGAGGGACTTCCCTGGTAGTCCAGTGGCTAAGCCTCCGCACTCCCAGTGCAAGGGGCCCGGGGTTCAATCCCTGGTCAGGGAAACAGATCCCACATGCCACAACTAAGAATTTACATGCTACAACTAAAGATCCCACATATGGCAACTAAGACCCAGCAAGTCAAATAAATAAATAATTGTTTCTTAAAAAAGCAATAAGGAGATGCCATTTTTTCCTACCCCTCAGATTGACAAAAGAACATTTTTTTTTAACATTTTTAAACTCAAAACATATAGCATTCTGTGCTAGCAACCACTCTCACATGCTGCTATTGGGACACTTTTTGGAATGCAAGCTGGCAATAGCTACTGAAAATTCAAATACATATAACCTTTGACCCAGTGACCCCATTTCAAGGGATAGGTCCTATTGGGGGGGGGGGGGAAGTACTAGTTCATAATGATATATTTAAAGAATATTTACTACTGTATCATTCCTAAAGGTGAAAACCTGGAAACTTTCTGAATATCTATCAAGTGGACATCAAATAGATTTTGGTCCATCTATACCATGGATTACTGTAAAGCTATTAATATGAAGGACTTAACTATATTAATCTAGAGAGATATCCATAGAAAATTGTTATGTGAGAAAAAGAGTTTGCACAAGACTGTATACAGGGTGAGTCCAATTTTCAGGAGTCAAAATCATATCTACTTGCATTTACTTGGGAAAGATGTGAAAAGATACACAATAGGTCGTTATCCTTGTTTACCTTAGAGGAGCAAGAGGTGGGAATGGAAATGCAGGAATCATGAGAAAGATGTTTAATTTTTTGCCTTCTTTCTTCATATTATTTCACTTGTTATAGAGAACATATGTGAATTCTCTATTTTTAGAAATGGAATTTAATGAGAGATTTTTAAAAGTGAAGAATGTGCGTCATGCATTCTTATCACTCTGGAACGACAAGATTAGGTCTCCCTCCAAGTAACAGAACAAATTCTTCCTCTGCCCAGATGATCACAGTCAGTGAGTCTCCTCAGGTAACCTGGTTGTCTGATTGATCTTTTGATGCATGAATAGTTTTACACTTTTATTTATTGAAAAAAAATAACGGTGTAGTCACTCCATCATGAGGCTAACTGGACACAGCATCTCTGTCTAAATCACACCCCCCCCCATCACATGCATCCCAGTAATTCCAGGAAGGGTGTTGTTCTGTGGTTTTGTGAGAAGGAATCCACGACAAGAAGTGAGGGGTGTTTCTGAACACAAGACTAAACACAAGTGAACACAAGACTGAGATCTGACAACCACTCAAACAGGATCTTTTGGGTTCCTCTCATTCCAGCCCCACTCTCCTGTTTACATGAGCCACCACCGCAGTCTAGTCAAATCAAACAGCTGTACCACCGATAAGGATTTAAAGTGTCAGCCGTGTTTGCTGGCTGTGCTTCCCCATAGCTCTTTTGAAGATGCCAACGACTGCCATATACCCATCAATGAGAAAGGCCCTGACAGCTGTCACAACCATCCAGTGGAACTTGGCATCAAGAACCTAATTAAGAGATAATCAATCCATCCAGCAACCCCACTCCTGGGAATATATCCAGATAAAACTATAATTCAAAAAGATAAATGCACCCCTATGCTCACAGCAGTACTATTCACAATAGCAAAAGCATGGAAGCAACCTAAATGTCCATTGACAGATGAATGGATAAAGAAGATGTGGTGTGTGTGTGTATGTGTGTACACACAATAGAATATATTAATACTCGGCCATAAATAGGAATAAAATAATGTCATTTGCAGCAACATGAATGCAACTAGAGATTATCATACTAAATGAACTAAATAAATCAGGTAGAGAAAGACAAATACCATATGATATCCTTCAGATGTGGAATCTAATATATTACACAAATGAATTTATTCAAGAAACAAAAACAGACTCATAGCCACAGAGAACAGACTTGTGGCTGCCAGGGGGGAAGGGGTTGGGGGAGGGATGGATTGGGAGGTTGGGATTAGCAGGATGTAAACTATAACATATAGAATGGATAAACAACAGGGTCCTACGGGGAACTAAATGCAATATCCTGTGATAAACCATAACATAAAATAATATAAAAAAAAGAATGTATATATGTATATAACTGAATTACTTTGCTGTACAGCAGAAATTAACACAATATTGTAAATCAATTACACTTCAATTTTTAAAAATTCCAGAATAAAAAGAGATAATCAATGAAGAGAAACTCTAATTGCTGCCTGTCCAGCCTTTATGTAAAAAAAAAAAACAAAACATGTGGGCTTAACAGTGGTCAAGTCTCTCTCAAAACTATAGAATCCTGTGGAAAAACAGTGATATTCTTCTACTTGTTCCTTTCCTAGGAGTAAGGAACAAAAATTACTCTCCTCTGCCTTTCAGTCACAAGCAAATCAAATGGCCTGAGACATTCTGATAGCAAACCAGGAAGAGGACCACTGCCAGATTTCTAGGTGAGGAAGTCATCACCAGACACCATGCTGTGACTCCTATGCCTTCCATGGGGGGACAGAGATCGAGAAGAGACAAGGTACAGACCTTTACTGGTCTCACAATGACCAGGTGCTAAAATATGGGCCTCTGATAGGCCACCAAGACCCTGCTGGGAGGCAAAGATCATCCAGACACTAATCATTCTTATATGCCTGATAGTTTGGGAAGACTGACCTTCCCTGATGGCTCAGATGGTAAAGAATCTGCCTACAATTCAGGAGACCTGAGTTCAATCCCTGGGTCAGGAAGATTCCCCCAGAGGAGGAGAAGATCATTGGGGAATACCCCACCAAGCTTCAGCAGCACCTATGAAATTGCTGTTTATACCAACTCTCTCCTCTGGGCAGTGTTTTCTGAAGAGAGGAGCAGGACTGTGGAGTCAGCCCTGGTGTCAACCAGCCTCCAGAAACAACCCGGCACACCTCCTCCTACCCCATGTCTTCTGACCTTAAACAAAAAAGTGGGGTTCTAGAGCTGGGTTCACATATAGAGTAAACAATCTGATTTGTGTCCTTGACATTCATTTCCCCTTCTGCCAACAGGCCCCAGTTTTTGTCTGGGGACTCACCTCTCCTTCACTCTTAGTCAATCAAAGCACTGCATTCTCTGGCCACAGCGAGCATAACATCCCACAGCACTCATGAGATGAAATGGGACTCTTGCTTGGATTCTGGAAAAGGGGCCTTTCCCCCTGAGATTTGAGGGCAAGAAGATGGGAGGTCTGGAGCTGCAAGGCCAATATGTCCCTGAAGTGAGAACCTCTGAGTATGGAGAACCTCTGATGAAACTGGGTAGAATCAGGGTGCACACAGAGAGAAAGGGGGTGTAATGACATTAGTGCAACAAGATGCCCCTGAAGCCAGGCATGGTCACATCAGTAATAAACTCTCTTTTTGCTTAAGCTATTTGGGGTACAGCTGTCTTTGTGTCTTGCAACAGATGCATCCTGGTTCACAAGACATGAGGTGGCAAAAAGCCTGGGTCAACATGAGGACAGCCACGTGACCCTTTTGTTCCGTTTGTTCCATTTTTTTCCATGCACTGTGCTCACTATTCACACACCTGGGGAAGATATGACATTCTCACCTGGGGATGGGCTCCTTCCACTCTGGTTAAACCTGCTCTAGGAGACAGTCATTTTCCTGAACAAGATATCCTGGTGGGAAGTCAAAAGCGCTGTTTACTGTCACTTTAATTTGATTCTTATTAGAGTAATTATGACACATCTCTCAATGTTCAGCCATTATTCCATTGGTCCAGCCCTGGCAGGAGGTTTGCACTCCCCAGTTGTAGAGCATTTTGCTGTGAGTCACCCACATTCTCCCACGGCCCCATGGTGACAATGACACGCTCTGCACAACACTTATCCAAATCCTCCCCAGTCCTCCTGTGTGGTTTAATTAAATTGGCCACTCTACAGGAGCCATGTTTAGAAGACAGGATATTGAGAATTATAAACAAAAAAAGGGGGAAATACAGAAAGTAGCACTCTATTCTCTTGCTCCAGGCCCCAAGGCAGGATATTCTTCCAAACTGGTGTTGTTCGATTAGGATAAATGAGGCATGAAGTTGTTAATGATGCCTCTCAAGTTACACTTGGCTATTGACAGAACTCTATTCTTTTTTTTTTTTTCCTCGATTGCCTGCCTTTTTATGGGTAAAGTTATAAACATCAAGTTGGGTTTTGAAGATCATCCGATCAAACAAGATGTGTCCCTAAGCATTCACCTGACCAGGGCTCACAGGAACTCCCATCCCATCCTATTGGCTGAGACATGGCCGGCTTCTAAAAGGCCCGCCTCTCTCCTGGCCTTTCATTGGCTGGTTTCTTCTTAAGATCCAGTCAGAGGAACTGAGAACTAACAGTGATTGGTCGCACTGGTTTATTGTGCCAAGGTTCTTTTACCTCCAGGAAAAGGATTTTTGGAGGAGTAGGGTCTCAGTAAATAGGATAAATTAACTGCTAAGCGAGTTGCCATTAATGTCAAATCAGATCATACTTCCTATTGACACCAAACACAATCAAGGTGGCTTTTTCTTCACCTTTCTCCAACAGCAAAAGTCTAATAACAATATTCTGCAGGAAATTTCAGATCTAACATATCTAAACCCTCCCAAACTGATACATGTATTCCCTTCTCCTGCCCTTCTCAAGGGAAGATCATCACAAGAGCTTAATGAGATCTCACAGACACTGCAGGATGGATGGTGAGGATGCCCAATGGGATGAAGGAAAGAGACACCAGATTCTTCCTCACCTGGTCCCAGTGTGTCCCACCAGCTTCAGCTCCAGAAGGACATGCTCTAATGGGTCCAGCTCCCCTCTTCACCAGGAGGGAATGGAACCCCTGATGACTTGCAGCTGAACTTGTGTTACCCTCCAGGACAGCACATCAAAAGAATGAATCCAAATAACAATACAAAGGAAAATAAAGAAATACTAACAAAAAAATCCAAGAAATTAAAGCCAGTGAGCATCAATATACAGAAAATTAAAACAAACTCCTTTCCAAACTCAGACAGATTCTATCAGCAAAACAAGAAGTAAAGTGAAAAGTGTTAGTCACTCAGTTGTGTCTGACTCTTTGTGGCTCCATAAACATGTAACCCACCAGGCTCCTCTATCCATGGAACTCTCGAGGCAAGAATACTGGAGTGGGTTGCTATACCCTTCTCCAGGGGATCTTCCCAACCCAGGGATCAAACCCAGGTTTCTTGCATTGCAGGTAAATTCTTTACCATCTGAGCCACCAGGGAAGCCCAAGTGAAATATATCTTCTCATTAAAAAACAAAAATTAAGGGGATTAGAACTAAGATAGTCTGTCCTGGGTGTTCATTGGAAGGACTGATGTTGAAGCTGAAACTCCAATACTTTGGCCACCTTATGCAAAGAGCTGACTCATTTGAAAAGACCCTGATGCTGGGAAAGATTGAGGGCAGAAGGAAAAGCGGATGACAGAGGATGAGATGGTTGGATGGCATCACTGACTCAATGGACGTGGGTTTGGGTGGAGTTGGTGATGGACAGGGAGGCCTGGCGTGCTGCAGTTCATGGGGTCGCAAAGAGTCGGACACGACTGAGCAACTGAACTGAACTGAGTCTCTTTAAACTCTGTAATCAATTCAAGGACTCTGGCCCTATTTCTTGGTGATGTCTCCCAAAGTGTGTGTGTAACACATACAACACTGGCTGTACAAGCAAACAGGCTAAGGTGAAAATTGAGAACTCTGAGATCAGTCTGAGACAAAGGAATCTTATGTCGTTTTTTTCTTTTTTGGAAAATAATAATTAAATTAACAAAACACAGCAAAAGTATGAAAACCTATCAAAAGTATGAAAATCATAACATGATTAACAATCACAAATATTCTGGATTTCACACTCATGAAATTTACCATGCTCTTCATCATATTAAGTGCTTCCCTGGTGGCTCAGATGGTAAAGAATCTGCCTGCAATGTAGGAGATCTGGGTTCTATCCCTGGGTCAGGAAGATTCCTTGGAGAAGGAAATGGCAACCCACTCCCGTATTCTTGCCTGGAGAATTCCATGGACAGAGGAACCTGGTGAGCTACAGTCCATGGGGTCCCAAAGAGTTGGACATGACTGAGCAACTAACACTTTCACTTCTGTCATCGTATTATAAGATTTATGTAATAGCTATCCAAAAGACGTGTACTACCATCCCCATTTTTGTTGAGAGGGAAACTGCGGATAAGAGGTTGCATGGCCAGTTCAAACCCATGTCTTTCTTACTCCAAAATTCACGTTCAGTTAGACAATGCTGCCTCTTTTCAAAACATTCTAATCTGCTTGAGAAAAACACAGCCCCGTCACTGACAGTCTCCTGAAGAAGGAAGAAGTCTTCTCCTACTTGGGACTCTTCAGGAAGGACCCCACCAACCATCACCAAGACCACACTGCATGCAGTGCTATCAGCCCCATGTGCAGCTGTGGGAGGAATCCTGGTCTTGTCACCATCTTGACTACGTACATGCCCATAAGCCTAATCCTCTGCATATGGTCCCTGCACTCCTCCATGAGTTCCCAACCAGCTGGCCTTTTCCATGGCATCTGCCCCTTTCCCAAAGCATCTTTGTTACTCTCAAATTCAGGAGAATCCACCTTGTTCCTGTTGTGGCTTGGTCTTCCTTATGCTGGATTTCCTACCCTGATACTCTCAAACTAACCCAAACTAGCTGCCTCTACCTCCATCAAATCTTCAATCCATCAGCAATATCCACCAAACTCTGACCTTCCCAAGGTATACCCTGGCTCAATCTGGGAGCTTGGATAAAGTCATAACTCAACCAGTTTTCTTCTTCCCTCCCTCCAACAGTTAAGCATATTTTAGAATGTTTTAATAAAACAAACGAGAAATTACAGCCTTCTGATGATAGTTTAATTTTTAGAGAACTGTTTAATTTTATGAGAACACTCAGATGAAAATAAAAATATTTTAAATGAAAAAATAAAATAAAAACAGTAAAGATGAGTAATAAAATAATAGATATCATCCTACCATCACAAAACAAAGTATAACAAATATAAAATAAAATAAGATCACAGCAAAAGCAGTGATTAATTCCTTAAGAGGAAGAGAAGGATACATTTCAGATAGAAGTAATGGTAAGTAATAAGCTCTTAGGTCATTTGATAATCCAATTAATGAGAAGTGAATCATAAGAATAGAGGAAGTATGTAAATTTCTTGCTGATTTGACAGAAAATACTGTTATGGAAGAAGATAACATAAAACTCATGACGTACTAGGAAAATGAGGACATCAGTGTAATCAATTCAAAGAGCATTTAAGATAGAAAATCAGAATAAAACCTCAAATGTCCTGAAATCTTACAGCTCCTCTATGAAAGAAACATGGTAGTGGTTTGCTTAGGTTTGACAATTCTAAACATTTTCTTGGCAATACTGCTCATGAAGCTGGAAAAACTTTTCTAAGCTCTCCACAATAAACATATATATTTCATTAACTATACTAGGTAAATAACTGGCTGATCTATTTTTTTCTACAGAAAATACCACAAAGCTACTGTCAGATAAAACCACAATCAAAAAGTATGTTGCTAAAGTAACTTTTAAAACAATGTTATAAAACTGTCTTTGGTACTTAGATGACAAAAATATTATCATGATTTCTGTTCTCATTATAAATATTCACTTATCACATCTAACTTTGCATTCTTTCAAAGAGGGCTTCAAAAATTGTCAGAGTTTCAGCTCTATAACCCTGGATTCATCCTCGCAATGAGATCTTAGATTTGCTCCTTCCTCCCTCTTCATTGGAGAAGGCTCTTGAGAGTCCCTTGGACAGCAAAGAGATCAAACCAGTCAATCCTAAAGGAAATCAACCCTGAATATTCATTGGAGGGACTGATGCTGATGCTGAGCTGAAGCTCTGATACTTTGGCCACCTTCTGGGAACAGCCAACCCTGGAAAAAGACCCTGATGCTGGGAAAGACTGAGAGCAGAAGAAGGAGAGGGCAACATGAGATGGTTGGATGGCATCATCAACCCATGAGTCATGAGTTTGAGCAAGCTCTAGGAGATGGTGAGGGACAGGGAGGCCTGGCATACTGCAGTCCATGGGGTCTCAGAGAGTTGGACACAACTGAATGACTGAACAACAACAACCCTCCTCAGTATAACTCAGGGCTGACCTTCTTCCAAACAGACAGTAGCTATGAACAGAACCAAAGCAGGATGAACCAAAATGCTACCAGCTGTGTTCTCCTTAAAAGTCAGACAAATGCAACAACAAAGTAAATGGTAACAGAATCATACTTATCAATAATTACCTTAAATGCAAATAGGTTAAATGCTCCAACTAAAAGACAAAGACTGGCAAAATGGCTACAAAAACAACACCCCTATATATGCTTTCTACAAGAGTCCCACCTCAAACCCAGGGACATATACAGACTGAAAGTGAAGCTGGAAAAAGATATTTCATGCATATGGAGATCAAAAGAAAGCAGGAGTAGCAATACTCATATCAGATAAAATAGACTTTGAAATAAAGACAGTGATAAGAAACAAAGAAGGAAACTACATAATGATCAAAGGATCAATCAAAGAAGAAGATATAACAATTGCAAGTATATATGCACCCAACATAGGAGCATCTCAACATGTAAGACAAATACTAACAAGTATGAAAGGGGAAATTAACAGTAACACAATAACAGTGGAGGACTTTAATGCCCCACTCACAGCTATGGATAGATCAACCGAACAGAAAATTAGCAAGGAAACACAAGCTTTAAGTGATACAATGGACCAGTTAGACCTAATTGATATCTATGTTTTGGATATCATCCAAAAACAATGGATTTCACCTTTTTATGAAGTGCACATAGAACATTTTCCAGGATAGATCACATCCTGGGCCATAAATCTAGTGTTGGTAAATTTTTTTTTAATTTAATTTTTTTTTATTAGTTGGAGGCTAATTACTTCACAACATTTCAGTGGGTTTTGTCATACATTGACAAAAATTTAAATCATTTCAAGCATTTTTTCTGATCAAAATGCATTAAGATTAGATGTCAACTACAGGAAAAAAAACTATTAAAAATATCAACATATGGAGGCTAAACAACACACTTCTGAATTAACAACAGATTACAGAAGAAATCAAAAAGGAAATCAAAATATGCATAGAAACAAATGAAAATGAAAACATGACAACCCAAAACCTATGGGATTCAGTAAAAGCAGTGCTAAGAGGGAGGTTCATAGCAATACAAGCCTACCTCAAGAAACAAGCTCAGTTCAGTTCAGTTCAGTCACTCAGTCGTGTCCAACTCTTTGCGACCCCATGAATCGCAGAACGCCAGGGCTCCCTGTCCATCACCAACTCCCAGAGTTTACCCAAACTCATGTCCATCGAGTCAGTGATGCCATCCAACCATCTCATCTTCTGTCATCCCCTTCTCCTCCTGCCTTCAATCTTTCCCAGTATCAGGGTCTTTTCCAATGAGTCAACTCTTCACATGAGGTGGCCAACATACTGGAGTTTCAGCTTCAGCATCAGTCCTTCCAATGAACACCCAGGACTGATCTCCTTTAGGATGGACTGGTTGGATCTCCTTGCAGTCTAAGGGACTCCCAAGAGTCTTCTCCAACACCACAGTTCAAAAGCATCAATTCTTCGGTGCTCAGCTTTCTTCACAGTCCAACTCTCACATCCATACATGACCACTGGAAAAACCATAGCCTTGACCAGACAGACCTTTGTTGGCAAAGTAATGTCTCTGCTTTTTAATATGCTATCTAGGTTGGTCATAACTTTCCTTCCAAGGAGTAAGCGTCTTTTAATTTCATGGCTGCAATCACCATCTGCAGTGATTTTAGAACCCAAAGAAATAAAGTCTGACACTGTTTCCACTGTTTACCATCTATTTGCCATGAAGTGATGAGACCGATGCCATGATCTTAGTTTTCTGAATGTTGAATTTTAAGCCAACTTTTTCACTCTCCTCTTTCACTTTCATCAAGAGGCTTTAACATCAAATAAACAACCTAACTTTATACCTAAGCAACTAGAAAAAAGAAAAGAATCCAAAAATTAGTAGAAGGAAAAAAAAATTGTAAAAATCAAAGCAGAAACAAATGGGGGAAAAAATGAAGAAGACTATGGCAAAAATTAACAAAACTAAAAGTTGGTTCTTTGAGAATATAAATAAAATAGACAGACCGTTAGCCAGAATTGTCAAGGAAAAAAAAGAAGAATCAAATCAATAAAATTAGAAATGAAAATGGAGAAATCACAACAGACAACCCAAAAATACAAAAGATTATAAGAGACTACTATGAGCAATTATATGCCAATAAAGTGGACAACTTGGAAGAAATGTACAAATTCTAAGAAAAGTATAACCTTCCAAAATTGAACCAGGAAGAAACAGAAAATCTTAACAGACCCATCAGAATCACAGAAATTGAAACTGTAACCAAAAATCGTCCAACAAACAAAAGCCCAGGACCAGATGGCTTCACAGGTGAATTCCACCAAAAATTTAGAGAAGAGCTAACACCTATCTTACTCAAATTCTTCCAGAAAATTGCAGAGGAAGGTAAACTGCCAAACTCATTCTATGAGGCCACCATTGCCCTAATACCAAAACAGACAAAGATGCAACAAAAAAAGAAAACTACAAGCCAATATCACTGATAAACATAGATGCAAAAATACTCATCAAAATTCTAGCCAACAGAATCCAACAACATATTAAAAAGATCATACATCATGACCAAATGGACTTTATCCCAGGGATGCAAGGATCCTTCAATATTTGCAAATCAATGTGATACACCATATTAATAAATTGAAAGATAAAAACCATATGATTATCTCAATAGATGCAGAGAAAACCTTTGACAGAATTCAACACCCAACCTCCCAAAAACAGGCATAAAAGGAACATACCTCGACATAATAAAAGCCATATATGACAAACCCACAGCAAACATTATCCTCAATGGCGAAAAATTGAAAGTATTTCCTCTAGAATCAGGAACAAGACAAGGGTGCCCACTCTCACCACTACTATTCAACATAGTTTTGGAAGTTTTAGCCACAGCAATCAGAGAAGAAAAAGAAATAAAAGGAATCCAGATTCGAAAAGAAGAAGTAAAACTCTCATTGTGTGCAGATGACATGATCCTCTACATAGAAAACCTTAAAGACACTACCAGAAAATGACTAGAGCTAATCAATGAATATAGTAAAGTTGCAGGATATAAAATTAATACACAGAAATCCCTTGCATTCCTATACACTAACAATGAGAAAACAGAAACAGAAGTTAAGGAAACAATCTCATTCACCATTGCAACAAAAACAATAAAATACTTGGGAATAAATCTACCTAGAGAAACAAAAGACCAAACTATAAAACACTGATGGAAGAAATCAAAAATGACACAAACAGATGGAGACATATACCAAGTTCGTGGATTGGAAGAATCAATATAGTGAAAATGCATGCACTACCCAAAGCAATCTATAGATTCAATGCAATCCCTATCAAGCCACCAACAGTATTTTTCACAGAACTAGAGCAAATAATTTCACAATTTGTATGGAAATACAAAAAAACTCAAAGAGCCAAAGCAATCTTGAGAGAAAAGAATGGAACTGGAGGAATCAACCTGACTGACTTCAGGCTATACTACAAAGCAACAGTCATCAAGACAGTATGGTACTGGCACAAAGACAGAAACATAGATCAATGGAACAAAAATAGAAAGCCCAGAGATAAATCCATGCACCTATGGACACCTTATCTTTGACAAAGGAGGCAAGAATATACAATAGAGAAAAGACGATCTCTTTAACAAGTGGTGCTGGGAAAACTGGTCAACCACTTGTAAAAGAATGAAACTGGAACACTTTCTAACACCATACACAAAAATAAACTCAAAATGGATTAAAGATCTGAATGTAAGACCAGAAACTATAAAACTCCTAGAGGAAAACATAGGCAGAACACTCTCTGACATAAATGACAGCAAGATCCTCTATGACCCACATCCCAGAGTAATGGAAATAAAAACAAAAATAAACAAATGAGACCTAATTAAACTTAAAAGCTTTTGAACAATGAAAGAAACTATAAGCAAGGTGAAAAGGCAGCCTTCAGGATGGGAGAAAATAATTGCAAATGAAACAACTGACAAAGAATTAATCTCAAAAATATACAAGCAGCTCATGCAGCTCGATACCAGAAAAATAAATGACCCATCAAAAAGTGGGCCAAAAAACTAAACAGACATTTCTCCAAAGAAGACATACAGATGGTTAACAAACACTTGAAAAGATGCTCAACATCACTCATTATCAGAGAAATGCAAAGCAAAACCACAATGAGGTACCATCTCATGCCAGTCAGAATGGCTGCCATCAAAAAGTCTACAAACAATAAATGCTGGAGAGGGTGTGGAGAAAAGGGAACCCTCTTACACTGTTGGTGGGAATGCAAACTAGTACAGCTGCTATGGAGAACAATGTGGAGATTCCTTAAAAAACTGGAAACAGAACTGCCGTATGACCCAGCAATCCCACTGCTGGGCATACACACTGAGGAAACCAGAATTGAAAAAGACACATGTACCCCCAGTGTTCACTGCAGCACTGTTTACAATAGCCAGGACATGGAAGCAACCTAGATGCCCATCAGCAGACGAATGGATAAGAAAGCAGTGGTACATATACACAATGGAATATTACTCAGCTATAAAAAAAAGAGTATATTTGAGTCAGTTCTAATGAGGTGGATGAAACTGGAGACTATTATACAGAGTGAAGTAAGTCAATACAGTATGTTAACACATATATATGCAACTTAGAAAGATGGTAATCACAACCTTATATGCAAGACAGCAAGAAAGACATAGATGTAAAGAAGAGGCTTTTAGACTACGTGGGAGAAGGTGAGGGTGGGATGATTTGAGAGAATAACATTGAAACATGTATATTATGTAACATGTATATGTAAAATAGATGACCAGAGCAAGTTCCATGCATGAAGCAGGGGACGCAAAGCCCGTGCTCTGGGACAACCCAGAGGGATGGGGTGAGGAGGGTGGTGGGAGGGGAGTTCAGGGTGCAGGACACATGTACACCCATGGATGATCCATATTGATGTATGGCAAAACCACAATATTGTAAAATAATTAGCCTCCAATTAAAGTAAATAATTAATTTTCTTTTAAAAGTCAGACAAATTCATTTACGAACAAGCAGAAAGCCTCATGAAAATGCAATAACCAACAAGGACCTACTGCATAGCACAGGAAACTCTGCTTAATGTTATATGGCAGGCTGGATGAGAGAGTAATTTGAGGGAGAATAGATATATGTATATATATGGATGGCTGAGCCCCTTTGCTGTCCACCTGAAATTATCACAACATTGCTAATCAGCTATACTCCAACACAAAATAAGTTTAAAAAAAAAATTAAGTAGTTTTTGAGAAAAAGAAAGGAAAAAGAAAATTCAGAAAACTGTTACTCAAAATTGCAGGGACTATTGTTTTCACCAAATCACCTATGAACTCCACACAGATAATAGCTAGAAAGGAAAACCAAAACCATTTTTTAAGCTATTTTGTTTTTTCAAAAGCAAATATTTCCCTGGCATAAGTTAGTAGAGTAAACACAGATTTTTCCTTCCCTGCCTGATGAAAACACAGGTGACCGAATGGATTTACATACTTGAAGAAGACCTAGCAACCTTCTCACTCTAATTTCAAGAATATTATTTATTTGGACTGAGGTTTCCTTTCTAAGAAAAAGCTCTTTGTGTCTTGAATAAGCATGTGTTGATACATTAGACAAACCAAAACAAACTCAAGCTAAGACTGTGGCACTATAGAAAGAATTATCCTTTCATTTCATTATTTCCTTGATTGTTCTTTGGTTGTGGTTATGTTTCAGGAACTATTTCATTAACATAAAAATGCAAAGCTTTACCAAGGAATGTAATTCTATAATTATTTCATTGAGGTGTTTTTCACATCAATCTAATTCAAGCCTGCAAACACTGGTGGAGAGCCTTCCAGTGTGCTGGGCCCTAATGAATACAAAGATGAAGATTAATATGAATTAAGGTGATAAATGCTGCTTTGGTGATAAGATCAAAACGTTGAGAGAACAGAGGAAGGAGCAATTAATCCTGCCTGGGCCAACTGGGAAAAGAAAAGTAGATTCGGAGTGAGTTTGGTGGCTTTCAAGGACAGCAGGGTGCTGGGGGGCAGGGCGCCCAGCGCCCACTGTTGCTTCAATCCAAGTATATCTCCTTCCATCTGGTTTCTGGGTTGGAAGTCTGCGTTAGACTTCTCTGACAAAATGCTTATCTTTTGAAAAGTAATTTTTTAAAACTACTAAAACAAGATGCCCTTTGATCTGAGCTTTCAAGGTTATAGAATTTATCCAAATAGAGATGAAATGCAGTGGTTTCAGCTCCCTTCAGGTGTTCAAATTCCCAAGCCCAAGTATTTAACCCTAACCTTTCTCCCAGCTCTAGTATTCCTCTTCTATCCTCTATCCCAGTCTATCCTCTATACTCTCTACCACATCCTAGAACTATCAATGGCTCCCCACTGCCTACCAGATAAAGTCTGGTCTCCTGACATGGCCTATGAAATCCTCCCTAATCAGGCTCTAAATGCTTTCCATCACCCATTTTCTCCACTTATCCAAAGATATTATTGGAGACAGTGCTCCACTGGTTTTCCACGTTTCTGTATTTTCTGCAAATGGAGGCATTCATACATGTTGTCCCAGAGTATCTCTCCAAGAATGTTTGTAAAGTGAGCAACCTTGGAAAACAGCAACAGTGATTCTTCCCAGAGTGGAGGGAAAGTCTGCTTGCTTTCCAGTAAAGATAATATCTCCAGATGAATGAAGAAGATGTGGTGCACAAATACAATGAAATATTACTCAGCTATAAAAAAGGGAATGAAATTGGGTCATCTGTAGAGACATGGATGGACCTAGAGTCTGTCATACAGAGTGAAGTAGGTCAGAAAGAGAGCAGCAAATACATTAATGCATGTATGTGGAACTAGAAAAATGATATAGATAAATCTATTTCCAGGGCAAGAGTAGACATGCAGACATAGGGAACAGACATGTGGACACAGGTGGGGTTTGTGGGCGGGGGGGTGGGGTGTGGGGAGAGAGGATGGGATGAATTGGGAGAGTAGCACTGACATATACACACGACCATGTGTACAACAGATAGCTGGTGGGAAGCTGCCGTATAACACAGGGAGCTCAGCCCAGTGCTCTGTGATGACCAACAAGGTGGGAGGGAGGCCCAAGAGGAAGGGGATATATGTACACATATAGCTGATTCACTTCATTGTACCGCAGAAACTAACACAACATCATAAAGCAACTATATCCCATTCAAAAAACAAACAAAAAAGACAGTATGTCCTTTCAGGACAAAGTTTGGGCAGGTTGGTTATAGTCCATTATAAAAGACTTGGGCTTCCCAAGCTTGAGGTTCCTTGGCTGTCACACATACCTACCGGGGGCAGCATCCATCTGGGCCTGGAGGAAAGTGCAAAGCTGCAACCACATCCCCAGAAGGATCAAGAGTTGGGCTATTACTATCAGTAAGTCTACCCAATGACCACCAGAGCACATTGGTCTCCATTCGCGAGAGATGACTGGTCTTCATGCAAACCTGCTAAACTCTCTCGGGTCTGTGTGTCTGGATTTGCAATTTCTTCTTCCCAGAACATGCTGCTGCTTCTGATTTCTTCACCTCTCCCATACCTCTTACTACCTGGGAAATTCCTACTATTTTTCAACACCCAGCCCAAATATCACCTTTTTTTTAATGCTTTTTCTAACCCCCTCACCCAGAAAAATCTCTCTCTTCTTTATGCTTCCCTAGTACTCTGTATATAGGTCTATCAAGGCAATGAACACATTGTTTCATACCGACTCATGAATTTAAGGTCTTCCATAAACCAAGATCTCCCGAGCAGAGAAGATGGAGATAAGTCTATCTTCTGAAAGATCATAAAAAGATGATTCTTTTTAATCTTTATACAAATCTATTATTTTTATTAAAATATTTCCAAGGACTTCTATTACTTAAGATTAAAAACAAAAACAAAATCCTTAACACATCTACAAAGCCCACAAAATCTAGCCACCACCAGCCTTCAAACCCCACACCTTTGCCTCTGCCTGAAATCCCCTTGTTTCCCCATCCCCAGCCTTGTCTAATTAACCCTAACGCATCCTTCAGATGAGCAGAAGCATGGCTTCCTCAGGTAAGTCGTCCTGCCACCCACCCTCAGCCTAGACCAAATCCCCGCCTTGTCCCCATTATAAGATCTCATGGTGCTGTGGACTTTCCCATCAGAGCACTTGGTGTAGCTAGTATTTCACAGTTATTTGTTTGACCATTTTACTGTGTTTCATCCACTCTTGACCTGAAGATATGAGTTCACAAAGGCACGAACTGTGCCTGATTTTGCCCACCACTGGATCTCTAGCACTTTTGGTATATTGTCTGTCATGTGATAGGACTCAACAAATACAGGGTGAGTGAATAAGTGAATGAGTGAATATAATGAGACATTCAATGTATGTGGGCTGTATTGAAGAATTCTAAGCAGAGGGGACAACAGTAAAGAAAAAAAAAAAAAAAAGAGGTGTACAGCCTGCAGGAAAAAGCTCTTTTTGAATGAAAAGAATAGCAAGGGATACAAACCAAACTTTTTATAAATCCTCCATTGTTTTCATCTCAGTTTAGAATCTGAATTCTGAACAATCAACTCAGCAGACACTGAATTTCCAGGAGAGCTTAAGGATTTAATCTCATCATTTTGCAACTTCTGTCTCCAGGTATAGTTTATATCTAATTATTTAAACAAAAAGAGACCTTCAAAGCCTGTCACTGTCATTATCTAACATTTATTTGATGATTTACCACTTACAAAGCATATTCTCTTACGTTGCTATATTTTTTTTTTATTTTTTTTGGTCATACATTGATATGAATCAGCCATAGATTTACACGTATTCCCCATCCCGATCCCCCCTCCCACCTCCCTCTCCACCCGATTCCTCTGGGTCTTCCCAGTGCACCAGGCCCGAGCACTTGTCTCATGCATCCCACCTGGGCTGGTGATCTGTTTCACCATAGATAGTATACATGCTGTTCTTTTGAAATATCCCACCCTCACATTCTCCCACAGAGTTCAAAAGTCTGTTCTGTATTTCTGTGTCTCTTTTTCCGTTTTGCATATAGGGTTGTCGTTACCATCTTTCTAAATTCCATATATATGTGTTAGTATGCTGTAATGTTCTTTATCTTTCTGGCTTACTTCACTCTGTATAAGGGGTTCCAGTTTCATCCATCTCATTAGGACTGATTCAAATGAATTCTTTTTAATGGCTGAGTAATATTCCATGGTGTATATGTACCACAGCTTCCTTATCCATTCATCTGCTGATGGGCATCTAGGTTGCTTCCATGTCCTGGCTATTATAAACAGTGCTGCGATGAACATTGGGGTGCACGTGTCTCTTTCAGATCTGGTTTCCTCAGTGTGTATGCCCAGAAGTGGTATTGCTGGGTCATATGGCAGTTCTATTTCCAGTTTTTTAAGAAATCTCCACACTGTTCTCCATAGCGGCTGTACTAGTTTGCATTCCTACCAACAGTGTAAGAGGGTTCCCTTTTCTCCACACCCTCTCCAGCATTTATTGCTTGTAGACTTTTGGATAGCAGCCATCCTGACTGGCGAGTAATGGTACCTCATTGTGGTTTTGCTTTGCATTTCTCTAATAATGAGTGATGTTGAGCATCTTTTCAAGTGTTTGTTAGCCATCTGTATGTCTTCTTTGGAGAAATGTCTGTTTAGTTCTTTGGCCCATGTTTTGATTGGGTCATTTATTTTTCTGGTATTGAGCTGCAGGAGTTGCTTGTATATTTTTGAGATTAATCCTTTGTCTGTTGCTTCATTTGCTATTATTTTCTCCCAATCTGAGGGCTGTCTTTTCACCTTACTTATAGTTTCCTTTGTAGTGCAAAAGCTTTTAAGTTTCATTAGGTCCCATTTGTTTAGTTTTGCTTTTATTTCCAATATTCTGGGAGGTGGGTCATAGAGGATCTTGCTGTGATTTATGTCGGAGAGTGTTTTGCCTATGTTCTCCTCTAGGAGTTTTATAGTTTCTGGTCTTACATTTAGATCTTTAATCCATTTTGAGTTTATTTTTGTGTATGGTGTTAGAAAGTGTTCTAGTACGTTGCTATATTTTACACTGCTGCTGCTGCTGCTAAGTTGCTTCAGTCATGTCCAACTCTGTGCAACCCCATAGATGGCAGCCCACCAGGCTCCCCCATTCCTGGGATTCTCAAGGCAAGAGCACTACAGTGGGTTGCCATTTCCTTCTCCAATGTGTGAAAGTGGAAAGTGAAAGTGAAGTCGCTCCGTCGTGTCCAACTCGTAGCGACCCGAAGGACTGCGGCCTACCAGGCTCCTCCATCCATGGGATTTTCCAGGCAAGAGTACTGGAGTGAGGTGCCATTGCCTTCTCTGACATTTTACACTAAACAACCCTAATAATCAAGATTAAAGTCATAGGCTCTGACTTTGATATCTTTATGGGATAATCTTTGGCTACATTTGTGTAATAACTGTATGACAGGTGAGGCAGAAAAGAGCCCCCTCCCCCCACCCCACCCCACCCCCCCCACCACCAAAAGCAAGAAGAGTAGACAGCAGAGACACAGGGAGGAAGATCAGAAAACAAAGAATCAAAAGGGGACAGGATATAACCTTACAATCATGCAGGGGTGGTCCATGTAGTTGACTAACTGATTGTGCCCCCTCTAAATCCTTAGATCAAAATCCTAGCTCCCAACGTGAAAGTATTAGAAAGTGGAGTCTTTGGGAGATAATTAGCTCATAAGGGTGGCCCCTCATGAATGAGGTTAGTGCCCTTGCAAGAGAGATGTCCCTCCCCCCAGAGAGCTCTCTTGCCTTCTTTCTGCCCTTTGAGAGCACAGAGAAAAACCCACAGTCTGGAACTCAGAACCATGCTCTCACTGGAACCCAATCAAGCTGGCAACCTGACCTTGGACTCCCAGTCTCCAGAACTGTGAGAAATAAGTGTTCATTGTTTAAGCCACCTGGTCTACAATAATTGGTTATAGCAGCCTGAACTAAGACAGCCCACAAAGTAGGGAAGAGGGGGCGGTGATCTTTGAAGTTGGCATCAGTGAGTTGTAGGGAGTAGAGACAAACAACTGTGTGGGATAAGAAATGAATGGGCATCTTATTAAAGGGACAAGTCTTAGAGGGGCAAGTCCCTGAGGTAGGAAAGACATAGAGTCTATAGGGAGTTTATAGGGACAAGAACTTGTCAACAGGAACACAAAAGATAGTTTTAGGTGGTGGTGGGGTTGTTTAGTCACTCATTCATGTACAACTCTTTGTGACCCCATGGACTGTAGCCCGCCAGGCTCCTCTGTCCATGGGATTTCCCAGGCAAGAATACTGGAGTGGATTGTCATTTCCTTTTCCAGGGGATCTTCCCAACCCAGGGATTGAACCAGGGTCTCCTCCATTGACGGGCAGATTCTTTACTCCTGAGCCACCAGGGAAGCCCATAGTTTCAGATGTGCATGCCATTAAAAGATTTTTTATATGGGTGGATGGGAGTTGGAAGGTTTTACTTAGAATTGTAAAATTCTAGAGATAAGGTAAAAGGTCACAGAAAATGGGAATTAGTTATTACTGTCTGCCTTTCTGGGGATGGGTAGTTGGGGAAATGAGCAACCTGAGAGTGTGTAGGTGAGAATACAGGTGGAGGGTGGAGGACACAACAGGATCTGAACAGGCTGGCAAGCTGTGAAGTAGACAATAAACGCCCTACTCATTTCATTGAGATACACGCCATCCCCTGATGCTCCCAGGAGCTCTGAGCCACTTGTGGGAGGCTTGAGGAGACCTCGGAGCCTGAGCTGCCAATAGAGGGCCCCCATGGTCCTGGCTGGCATGGAGGCAACCCTACTCCCCCAGTGGAGAGCCTCCAATGTGGTCAACCCAAGGAACAATACAACCTCCCAGCCTCTGGCAAACACCTGGACGTTCTCCTTGACTTTTCTCTCACTTTCCTCCCCACGTCAGATTGATTTGCTGCTCCTACATCTCTCAAATCTACCCACCTCTAGCTATGCCCACAACCTTAACACAGTTCAGGAAACCAGCCTTGAAGCATGTTCAAACTTCCTCCCATCATCCACCTGGCTCCATTCCCATCTGCTTCTCATGCTGCAAAACTGCTCACAGTCCCGCCTCTGACTACTCTTTGTGAGCTCCCTTTGACCCTCAGGATAAAGTCCAAAGTTCCTAGTATGTCTTCAATACCCCTGGTGAGCTGGCCTCTGGTCCCACCTCCAGGACTGGGCCCCTCACCTGGCTTTTGCAGCCAGACCGAACTACCTGAATCCCACCCAGGAGTCTTGCTATTTTTCACTCCTGGACTCGGAAAATGCTTCTTGCTTTCCCTGGAAATCCTCTTAACCTCACCTTCACTCCATCCTGATTCCACCTGGTCAAGTCCTATTCTTGATATCTCAGCCGTGATCTTCTCCATTTTACAAAATCGCCCCAACTCTCTCTGGATCAGTTAAGTTGCACTGTCTATGTGCTCCCATAGCAACTTGTATTTGCCAAAATCAGAGCAGATGATGCTCTATGTTGTCAGGTTTTTTTTTTTAAGCTTATCTGTATCTCTATCTAGATCAGTGACTCTCTACTCTGCATATTAGAATCACCTAGAGACCTTAATTTAAAAAAAAAAATGAATGCCAGTTAAACAAGAAATTCTTGAGGTGGGTCTGGACATAGGTGTTTTGTTTTTGTTTTTCAGTCGCTAAGTCGTGTCTGACTCTTTGCAACCCCATGGACTATAGCACACCAGGCTTCCCTGCCCTTCACTATCTCCCAGAGTGCTCAAACACATCTATTGAGTTGATAATGCCATCCAACCCTCTCATCCTCTGTCACCCCCTTCTCCTCCTGCCCTCAATCTTTCTCAGCAACAGGATATTTTCCAATGAGTTGGCTCTTTGCATCAGGTGGCCAAAGTACTGGCCCTTCAGAATCTGTAATTCCAATGAACATCCAGGGTGTTTTGTAAGTTTCTCCAAATAATCCTAATGGGTAGCACCCACCAGAATGTCACACTCAGATGTTGTTAGCTAGGCACCACTGAGTGAGCCATAATTCTTTGCTCTCAGAGAACATGCCAGATCAGTATCTGCTCCCCAGCGCCTAGCAGAGGAGACAACTCTCAGTGTTTGTCACCCAAACAAATCTTTGATCACTCCACTTGGGTGTGCAGGGTGGAAGCTCTGCTGAGCTGGTGTGGAGAAGGAGAGGTAGGTCTTGAAGGAGACCCTTCCCCTTCAAGATCAAGTGAGTTGGGGTGGAAATCAGTCTCTTCAGCTTGTTCTGGTACAAAATCACACTCATATACAAGTCTGTCCTATTAGGAAAGCTTTGAGGTCAAATGGCAACACAGTTCCCTGCACGGAGGAGACGGTACTCTTGGAAGGACGAGTATACTTTTCAGAGCTCTTCAGATGTCACTGCCTCTCCAGAGAAAGCAGACGGATGGGTGAACTGAAGCTCCATGAGTGGCCCACACTGCCATCCTCTCTAGCACAGCACAGAGCACAAACCCACAGATGACTCACCAAGAACCCCCAGCGTCACAGCAGGGGACACAGACCCCCACTTTCCTGCCTCCCAGAGCAGGGCTTGCCCACTGTGCCATCCTGCCTCCCAGTGTTGATGGAGACACACCTGCAGGGCAGGAATCTACCCAGGAAGGCGGCAGAGAGCCAGAGGAGGAAGAGGAGTTTGCACCTAAGTGACTCTTAATAAAAACAGGATCATGTTAGTTCCTCCTAAGGGACGTAGCTGGAGATTTTATCAGGGAACCTATGGTCCTAATTAACTTCCCAGGTGGTGCTAATGGTAAAGAATCCACCTGCCAATGCAGAAGATGTAAGAGATGTGGGTTCGATCCCTGAGTCAGGAAGATCCCTGGAGGAAGGCATGACAACCCATTCCAATATTCTTGCCTGGAGAATCCCATGGACAGAGGAGCCTGGCGGACTACAGTCCATGGCATCGCAAAGAGTCGGGCATGACGGAAGCAACTTAGCTCACACACATGGTCCTAATTAATACTGGAAGATAGATGTCTGTTAACATCACACTGACTGGCCTCCCCCACACCACTCCCCTGGTGGGGCTCACAGTTAGAATCCTGGGGCTCCCTTCCCTGCCCAATGGGTGTGGCCGAGGCCAGAGAAGCAGGCAACTTGCTGTGTAGACAACTAGATGCCTGTGGGACAGAATGGCTTCGGCAAGGACACAAATCCTGACTCAAACCCTGCCTGGCTCTGACCCTAAGCAGCTCTTGACCCTGAGCAAGTAAAGATCATGAGTCTGGACTGTTTACCTCTTAACAATGTCAGGCTTTATTATTGTTGTCATCGCTGTTATTTTTGTTTTTACAAGGAAGCCACTTTGCAGCTGCACTGAAAGTCCCTCATCCCAAAAGGGCAACAACAAACTACAAAAATGGAGAAGAAGCAGTGACCCAGCAAAGCTGCAAGTGAAACCAAACACAGTGTCTCGCTGTGGTTTGTGGTGTTGAATGCTCTTCCTCTGTTGATCATCGGGGAGGAGGTCAATGACCTTCCAAGGACCATCCGGGCTCCCTTCAAAGTCCCACTCTGACCAGGTGGCCCCGGGATTGGCCACCCCCAGCTGATGCTGTGGCTCAGAGCGCCTGGGACCTTGGGCAGGCATCCACACATTTCCTGCCTGCCTGTCCCCACACGCAACAGCTCCTGCGAAAGCGGAACCAAGGGCCATCCAGAATCCTTCCATGAGCAGCCAGGCCCCAAACATTCTCTGCCACTTCTCTTCACACAGTCAGCAGAGAAACGAGTGGACGGAGGGGTCCTTGAGCCACTGACCACCTCGGCCATCAGAAAACAGAGATGGTGCTCCTTTAAGATGAAGGTGGTGGGTAGCCACCCATCTTCCCTAAACACAGACTCGCCTTGTTCTTCCATTTCTGGCTCAGTGATAAAAACGTTAAATGTCATTTCCTGTATCAGTGGTTAACCACGAGATGCTGGATCAGAGATTTACCAGAAGTGCTGAAGTTAAGGAAAAAAAAAAAAGAAAACAACCCTGCTGTTTTCAATAACCCTTTCTTGCACCCTGTGGGAACTATTTAACCTTTCTGGTAGGTGGGAGGGGAGTGGGGGACAGGAACGGGTTGCTGGATTTGGCCTGAGCAATAAACTTCGGATTAGATTGGCCAAAGGCTTCCTCGTGCCACAGACAGGAAGTAGATGGAGGCATGATTTCACCATCCTGCGTTCCTCCCCAGAGAGTGAGTGTGTGTGCAGGGAAAGTGGGAGAAGACAGGAGGAACAGTCTTCCATGAGCATTCAGTGCCCACCTCTCTCTCAGGACGTCCGTGGTCATTTGGTTTTATTCACCAGATGTTTTCGTGGAGAACTGCGGCTCTGGTTACTTTTTTCCCCAGCTTCCTGCAGCATCATCCAGTGACAAGGAAGCATCGCAGCGTCCCGAGAGAGAGGTACTCCCAAGACACTTCTGCACATGAGCAGCTCTGGTCTTAAGGATAGAAAGCCCAGCTTGATTCTATGCTGTGTCTTCTTGGATTTCTCCATCATCTTCTCCATTTGTGGGTTAGATCTCTGGTTTGGGAAGATCCCCTGGAGGAGGGCATGGCAACCCAGTCCAGTATTATTGCCTGGAAAATCCTATGGGCAAAGAAGCCTGGCGGGCTACAGTCCATGGGGTCGCAAAGAGTGGGACACGACTGAGCATGGTTTCTCCATTCAATGAATTAAGTGCTTGGAAAGTGCAGCAGGGGAGGTTTGGCTTGGCCCCATGAAGACGTAGATGACTCACAACTTTGCTCGAAGCCCCTCTACTCTGCTGGGCACTGTCTGCCCTGGAGTGACCGCCACGGGGACAACACACAAAGCCCTCCTGGGCTTCTCCCTGCTGCCCCCCAGGCACCCCTCTCAGTCTGGGCAGAACACACTAAAGAGATCACTTTGCTCCAGCAAAAGCATTTCCTCCCCCAACGCCCTCTAGAAAGTTCTGCGTGCACACCAAGCAACCCCAGGGCTTCATGTCCATCTGGGGGGACCAACAGTCCAGCTCTGCCTGGGACTAAAGGGATTCAGAGGAGGCAGGGCTTTTGTTTTTAAAACTAGGAAAGTCCCTGGCAAATCTGAATGAGTTGCTCCAAGAGAAGTATACATGCACGCGTGCTAAGTCGCTTCAGTCCTGAGACTCTTTGTGACTCTCTAGGCCATAGCCTGCCAGGCTCCTCTGTCCATGGGATTCTCCAGGCAAAAATACTGGAGTGGGTTTTGCCATACCCTCCTCCAGGGGGTCTTCCCCACACAGGAATTGAACCCAGGTTTCTCATGTCTCCTATACTGGCAGGCAGGTTCTTTACCACTAGGGACAGTGTGTGACAGGGAAATAGGCATGCTGCTTTTTAGCTGAAACTGAACATTTAGAACGGGATCCAGCCAGGTCAAACGAAAAAGGGATGTCATGGCGGTGTAAGAGTTCCTTGGGGAAAATGATGTCTCGCTGTTCCCCACCACCCCCAGCACATTCAGCAGCTACTCGTGGAAATCTGAAATCAAAGTCAGAATTGGGAGGGAGGGCTTCCCTGGTGGTACAGCTGTTAAGAATCTGCCTTGCAATGCAGGGGACACAGGTTCGATCCCTGATCCAGGAAGATCCCACATGTCACGGGGCAAATGTGCCTGTGTACCATAACTATTGAGATTGTGTTCTAGAGCCTGGAAGCTGCAACTACTGAAGCCCAAACACCCTAGAGCCTGTGCTCCACAATAAGAGAAGCCACCACAATGAGAAGTCCACTCTCTGCAACAAGAGAAAGCCTGCACGCAGCAATGAAGAATCAGCACAGCAAAAAATAAGTAAATAAAAACAAAACAGAAGAGTAAATGTATTTTTTTAAGTAAAAATTATATATTGGGCTTCCCTCCTGGTTCATCGGTTAAGAATCTGCCTGCCAATGCAGGGGACACAGGTTTGATCCCTGGTTCAGAAAGATCCCACATGCCAGTTAAGCCCATACATCACAACTACTGAGGCCCAAGTGCCTAGAACCTGTGCTCTGCAAGAAGAAAAGCCATGGCAATGAGAAGCCCGAGCATCACGACTAGACAATGCCTGCTCTCAGCAACAAAGACACAGCACAGCCATAAATAATGTTTTCTTTTAAATTATATATTGATAATATATATTATTACATTAAAATTATAAAGAACTGGAAGGGAAAAGATTCTGGAGGAAAATATATTCCACCAAAGTTCTTGGAAGTCTATGAAACTCAAACCCATTTTCCTTTTCGTAATCTTAGGTGAAAGCACCCTCACCCCCAAGAAAGATACAAAACTCAGAGCAATGTCTCCTCAGCCGACCTCTGTCCCGCTCCCCCCGTAGTCCCCCCACCCCAGGCTTTCAACAAGCCCTGATTTTTCTCCCACCTTCTCTCTCTGGCTGCTGCTACCTGAGCTCAGCTTCCAGGGTCCCTTGGTTACTGCTTCCATCTCCCTCAAGCTCTATTCCATCCACTCCCTGACCTGTTCTACTTCTTCCTCTTTGCTAATTTTTTTTCCCACTGCACTTCACCTGTTTTTGAGGGAGTAGACTGTTCTAGGTCTTCTCTGCTACTCGCAGGCTATCTCTCATTGCAAAAAAGAGCTTCTCATTGTAGAGGCGTCTCTTGCTATGGAGCACGGGCTTGAGGGGGTGAGGGTTCAGACATTGTGTCTCCCTGGCTCCAGAGCACAGGCTTAACAGTTGTGGTTCATGGGCTTAGCTGTCCCACAGCATGTGGGACCTTCCCAGACCCAGGATCAAATCCGTGTTTCTTGCATTGGCAGGCAGATTCTTGACCACTGAGCCACCAGGGAAGCTTTTTTTAAAATTTTGTTAAAATTAAATTCGAGAAACATTATTCAGTACCTAGATCAGGAATGATGCCATGGATGTCATTCTCTGGATCTCATACGACTTTGGACATTTCTCACGGGCGACTTTCTAAATGAAATCACCTGTGATGCCTTCTCCACAGAATATCTCGCTGATATTTCCAGGCAAAGACAAGCCCTTGCTGGTTAATTCATATTGCCCTTGAGCCCTCATCACATTGCTGAGATTACTGAGATTATATTGCCATCACATCTACCAGCTGTGAACCCCTGGTGTCTTATTTATCTTGTTTCCCCAGAGTCAATCCCAGACCTTGATAGACTGTAGCCATTAAATAATAACAGAAAATGAGATGGTCAGAGTTAAGAAAGGAAAATGTCATCTGGGTATTTTGTGTACTTAGATGGGTCTAGCCATTTGAAAAGATAAAATTCAAAGCCTCTTGATCATGGTTAGATCAACCTAGTAAGTCTCTAGCGGAGAGCAAAGGTCTCTCCCTACCTTCAGCCACATCCTAACCAATGGTTTTATAAATACCCTGGATGAAGGTATAAAGAGCATTTGAAACAGATTAGCAGAAAAACTAACTGCTGTGAGGGACCACTAATACATATGATGTTAGAATAATGTTGCAAAATTATCTCAGCTTTGATCAATAGACCCAAACTAAGAAGATAAAAACTCACATGAATAAATGTAAACAGTACCCGCCCCCGTGGTGACCTTATCCACTAGTCGATGACGCGGATCCGGTTTAGCGGCAGCTCAGATGAAAAACTTTTAGCAATTCTCACAGCCTTTGAGCGAGGAGAGAACCCAGCAACTCTCCAATATGGAGACTCTCAAGCTTTTTTTTAAGCAACAGAACATTGTCATCGATTAGAATTTCACACAGAGGCCAAGGAAAGAGATGTTTCAAAGGTACTGCTCTGAGGAGGCATAGACAAGTAGGCCATCACCTCTTGCTCCCACCTTAGGAAGGCTCCCTAAGGCATCTACCCAAGATTCTAGGCTCCGCTGAGCACTCTTTGAAACAACTGATCGGAATCATCTCTTTGCTCAAAGGTGGAGTCTTGGTAAATTCTACACAGCTAGCTAGTGTCAGAACTCCTTCAATCCTTTACCCAGCTTTATATTTGCTTGCTTTTAGTTTTTATTGTTTGTGTCCCTCTCTGGCATTATATTATCCATTTGCCCATTTGTTCATAACCCGCCCCCTCGCTAGAGGTTCGCTGTCTGTTCTGCTCACAGGTGACCCCTGTGCACAGTACAGGTGGGAGTAAACACTTTTGGGGAAGATGAATGAAAGAGCAGGAGAAGAACCCAGATGCCTTGACTCCCACCCAGTACCACTCTCCCAGTGGTGTGTCCCAAAGAGCAACAACACAAGTCAAGGTCATTAGGCTGCATAAGAAAGTGGTGTCCTCCCAATGTAAAAGTGGGCAGAGGACCTAAACAGTCCTTTCTCCAAAAGAGATATACAGATGGCTAATAATCACATGAAAAGAAACTCAACATCACCCACTATTAGAGAAATACAAAATTAAAACTACAATAAGGTATTACCTCATACCAATGAGAAACAGTTCAGTTAGTCAGTTCAGTCGCTCATTTGTGTCTGACTCTTTGCAACCCCATGGACTGCAGCACGCCAGGCCTCCCTGTCCATCACCAACTCCCAGAGCTTACTCAAACTCATGCCCGTTGAGTCAGTGATGCCACCCAATCATCTCATTCTCTGTTGTCCCCGTCTCCTCCCACCTTCAATCTTTCCCAGCATTTGGGTCTTTGCAAATTAGTCAGTTCTTCACATCAAGTGGCCAAAGTATTGGGAGTTTCAACTTCAACATCAGTCCTTCCAATGAACATTCAGGACTGATTTCCTTTAGGATGGATCTCCTTGCAATCCAAGGGACTCAAGAGTCTTCTCCAACACCACACTTCAAAAGCATCAATTCTTTGGAGCTGAGTTTTCTTTACAGTCCAACTCTCACATCCATACATGACTGCTGGAAAAACCATAGCCTTGACTAGATGGACCTTTGTTGGCAAAGTAAAGTCTCTGCTTTTTAATATGCTGTCTATGTTGGTCATAACCTTCCTTCCAAGGAGTGCCTTTTAAGTTCATGGCTGAAGTCACCCTCTGCAATGATTTTGGAGCCCAAAAAATAAGGTCAGCCACTGTTACCCTATCTATTTGCCATGAAGTGATGGGACTGGATGCCATGATCTTAGTTTTCTGACTATTGAGCTTTAGGCCAACTTCTTCACTCTCCTCTTTCACTTTCATCAAGAGGCTCTTTAGTTCTTCACATTCCGCCATAAACGTGGTGTCATCTGCATATCTAAGGTTATTGATATTTCTCCTGGCAATCTTGATTCCAGCTTGTGCTTCATCCAGCCCAGTGTTTCTCATGATGAACTCCACATATAAGTTAAATAAGCAGGGTAACAATATACAGCCTTGACATACTCCTTTTCCTATTTGGAACCAGTCTGTTGTTCCATGTCCAGTTCTAACTGTTGCTTCCTGACCTGCATACAGGTTTCTCAAGAGGCAGGTCAGGTGGTCTGGTATTCCCATCTCTTCCAGAATTTTCCATAGTTTCTTGTGATCCACACAGTCAAAGGCTTTGGCATAGTCAATAAAGTAGAAATAGATGTTTTTCTGGAACTCTCCTGCTTTTTCGATGATCCAGCGAATGTTGGCAATTTGATCTCTGGTTCCTCTGCCTTTTCTAAAACCTGCTTGAACATCTGGAATTTCACGTATTGTTGAAGCCTGGCTTGGAGAATTTTGAGCATTACTTTACTAGCATGTGAGATGAGTGCAGTTGTGTGGTAGTTTGAGCATTCTTTGGCATTGCCTTTCTTTGGGATTGGAATGAAAACTGACCTTTTCCAAAACTGACCTTTTCCAGTCCTGTGGCCATGATGAGTTTTCCAAATTTGCTGGCATATTGAGTGCAGCACTTTCACAGCATCATCTTTTAGGATTTGAAATAGCTCAACTGGAATTCCATCACCTCCACTAGATTTGTTCATAGTGATGCTTCCTAAGGCCCACTTGACTTCACATTCCAGGATGTCTGGCTCTAGGTAAGTGATCACACCATCGTGATTATCTGGGTCATGAAGATCTTTTTTGTACAGTTCTTCTGTGTATTCTTGCCACCTCTTCTTAATATCTTCTGCTTCTATTAGGTCCATACCATTTCTGTCCTTTATTGAGCCCATCTCTGCAGGAAATGTTCCCTTGGTATCTCTAATTTTCTTGAAGAGATCTCTAGTCTTTCCCATTCTATTGTTTTCCTCTATTTCTTTGCACTGATCAGTGAGGAAGGCTTTCTTATCTCTCCTTGCTATTCTTTGGAATTCTGCATTCAAATGGGTATATCTTTCCTTTTCACTTCCCTTCTTTTCATAGCTATTTGTAAGGCCTCCTCAGAAAGCCATTTTGCTTTTTTGCATTTCTTTTTCCTGGGGATGGTCTTGATCCCTGTCTCCTGTACAATGTCATGAACCTCCATCCATAGTTCATCAGCATGGCCATCATCAAAAAATCTACAAACAATAAATGCTGGAGAGGGTGTGGAGAAGAGGGAACCTTCTTGTACAGTTGGCAGGAATGTTAACTGATATAGCCACTATGGAGAATAGTATGGAGGTTCCTTAGAAAACTAGGAATAAAACTACTATATGACCCAACAATCCCAGTACTGGGCATATAAACTAAGGAAACCATCACTGAAAAGGACACATGTTTCCCAATGTTCACTGCAGCACTATTTACAATAGTCAGGACATGGAAGCAACCTAGATATCCACTGAAAGATGAATGGATAAAGAAGTTGTGATACATATATAACAATGGAATATTACTCAGCCATAAAAAGGAATGCATTTGAGTCAGTTTCAATGAGGTTGATGAACCTACAGCCTATTATACAGAGTGAAGTAAGTCAGAAAAATAAATATCATATATTACCTCATATATATGGAATCTAGAAAGACAGTACTGATGGGCCTATTTGAAGGGAAGCAATGGAGATGCAGATGTAGAGAACAGACTTGTGGACATAGGGAGGGAAGGACAGGGTAGGACAAATTGACAGAGTAGGACTGAAACATATATATTACCATATGTAAAATAGATAGCCAATAGAAATTTGCTATATGACACAGGGAGCTCAATTCAGTGCTCCATGACAACCTAGAGGGGTGAGATTGCATGGGAGGTGGGAGGGACATTCAAGAGGGAGCAGACATATGTATACTAATGGCTGATTCATATTGATGTATGGCAGAAACCCAACACAATATTGCAGAGCAATTATCCTCCAATTAAAAATAATAAATTTTTTTTTTACAAAGAAGGTGACTGTCCTAAGTAAGGATGAAACGGCCCTATTGCACTCTTCATTGTTCAAGTCATATCAGCAATTCAGTATTAAGTTCTGGAAGTGCCATCAAAGAAAGAATAAAGGAAAGCCAGTGTGGCAGGGCTGAGATATAAATAACGTTTGGGAGGCCAACTTTGTCCCAGCATATTACACACTCACATCATTTACTCATCACAATTATGGTGTAAAGTAATTATTATATTCCTTTTATGTCTGAGGAAATGGAGTAATTTCTCCAAAGCAACACAGCTAAAGGCCCAGGATTAAACCCCTGGCAGGGCTTGTTTCTTCTGCTTCACCAAGATGCCCTGTGGAGGAGGTCCCCAAAAGGGAGAGCTGAGTGTGGAGGGTCTGGATACCATGACCAATGAGATCTCAGCAGGGAGACGCCTTGGCATACATGCCGGGCTGGGTGGGTAATGAGAAGATGATAGCAGCAATCAAAGAGAGGAGGGAAGTACTGCGACTCAATGTCACCTGTCAGGGAAGGTGGAGAGGAGACCCCTGGGTGGGTAGAAAGCTGGTCCAAGTCACTCTAAAATCTGTGTGGGTTGGACTACCTGCTCCTTGTGGGGTAGAGACAGTACTTTGCATCCATTCCACATGTTCACACCATCCCTTCATCCCCATATCTTATGTGCTGCTGCTTCTCAGAAGCTATGTGAGGGGTTTGTCTTCCTTGGAGCATGAATACTGAGCAGCAGCATTTATAAGAACTGCCCACAAGCTGTAGATGGAATCATTTTTCACAGCTGCTTGGTAAAACAGCCCCAGGCAGAGCAGCTCACCCTGCTGTAAACAGGCACAGATCACAGTCTCAGGACAGTGGGCACCAAGGGGCAAGGCTGGGGTCCAAGTCAGAGACATAGGCACCAGGGTGGGAGAAGTTGGGTCACAGGACCCCCTCCCCACAAGGCCAGCTTTTAATCCAGGTTGTGTGGATAAACTGGATAAACTCTTGATCTGGTCTAACACCCAAAAGCGAAGAGCAGGAGAGGGAACTTAGGAGAAAATGGCCTTTCCCCAGCTAGAAGTCTACTGAGACCCTTCCCAGAGGTTGATCCTTGTCCCAAACCCACAAGAAAATCTGGCGTGAGTCTGGGTTTTCAGGGACATGAAGGTGACTGCAAAAACATTGGCTCCACTTGTTGATCCATATGTAATTGTGATGACTAAGAAATGGATTTCTGCTCTAATTTGAAAAGATACGTGCCCCCAAATGTTCACAGCAGCACTGTTTACAATAGCCAAGATAGAAAACAACCTGAGTGTCCACTGACAGATGAATGGATAAAGAAGATGTGGTACACATACACAATGGAATACTACTCAGCCATTAAAAAGAATGAAATAACGCCATTTGCGGCAACATGGATGTAACTAGAGCTTATCATACTAACTGAAGTAAGTCAGACAGAGTAAGACAAATACCATATGAGGCTTATATATGGAATCTAAAATAGGACACCAATGAACTTATTTGAAAAAACAGAAACAGACTTGCAGACATAGAAAACAAATTTAGGATTACCAAAGTGGAAAGGGGGTAGGGAAGGGATAAATTAGGAGTTTGTGACTAGCAGATACAACTATTATATATAGGATGGATAAACAATGAGGTCCTACTGCATAGCACAGGGTACTATATTCAATATCCTATAATAAACCATAATCTGGGACACAGTGGAGGACAGGGAAGCCTGGTGTGCTATAGTTCATAGAGTCGCAGAGAGTCAGACATGATTTAGCAACTGAACAACAAGAAACCAGACCAGAAAAGAATATGTACATGTATAATTGAGTCACTCTGCTTAACATCAGACACTAACACAACATTGTAAATCAACTATACTTACTTTTTCTTAAAAGACTGGCTAACAGGAATGGTTTTATGCTCCATGTCCTATGTCACCATCCTCCCACTTTCCCTGGCCCCTACCAAGGTACCTCTCTTGAGAGCCCTGGGTTTCCAGCAACATACTCCTTAAATTACGCTTACCTTGGCTGAACCCATCCAATCAGGACAGGGAAGGGCCAGATGGAGAATTCACAGGGAGAACTGATGCCGATGGGGAGGTGGAAAGACCTCATATGTGAAGGCAGTGCCTTGTCTAGAATGTGAGAGCCACAAGGGCCCTCCAGAGTCGTCTGGTCCAGGGACTGGCAAACTTTCCCATGAAAGGCCCGAGAGTGAACACCTGGACTTTGCAGGGCACATGTGACTCTGTCACAACCCCTCACCCAACACTGAAATACCGCATGCACAGACAATACATAAAGGAATGGACACGGCTATGTCCTGTGTCTGGCTATGGACACCTAATTTTGAATTTCAGATAATTTTCACGTGTCATGAAAATTGTGGTCTTGGACTTCCCCGGGGGCCCAGTGATTGAGAATTGACCTGCCAATGCAGGGGACACGGGTTCCATCCCTGGTCTGAGAAGACTCCACATGCCATGGAGCAACGAAGCCCATCCACTGCAACTACTGAAGCCCTTGCGCCCTAGAGCCCCATGCCCCACAACAAGAGAAGCCAGTAGAATGAAAAACCAGTGTACCACAACTAGAGAGTGGCCCCTGCTCGTTACAACTAGAGAAAGCCTACTTGCAGCAACAAAGACCCAGCACAGTCAAAAATAAATTAATTTTAAAAAAGAAAAATGTTGGTCTTAAACTTTTTTTTCCAATTATTTAAACATATAAAAGCCATTCTTAGTTCACAAAAAAACAGGCCACAGGCTGGGTGGAGCCTGTGAGCCACAGTCAGCCAATTCCTGACCTGGTCTAAGCCCTTCCTGAGCCGTGACTCAGGGCAACATAATATAGGGGTACACATGTGTGACTCTGTTGTGTTCTGTACTCACACACAGAGGGGTCCTCTGCGCTCCCCTCCCTTGAACACCAAGTGCCTCTGCTGCAAGGGTGGGAGCCTGGGCCCCGCCTATTATCCCCTCTGGAGGGAATGCCGGGACATGACACACTCCATGTCTGTCCCACTTCTAAACTCCATCACGGGACAACCTGGGTGGCCAATCCCCCTCCCTGGACTCTAACAGAAAATACACACATGAGAACTCAACGCAGTCATCCCCAAGCCGGCCTCCCTCCCACATCCCAGCCAGCTCGCTGCCTCTCGCTGTCCTGGGACGTTTTGGTCCTGGGACACCCTGGCCCCCTAACCAGTTGGTCCTGCCCACTGCCCTCACCAGCCACCACTGCAGCCACTGGATGTGAAGTCACCAAAGGATAATGACTTCTGGGCAGCAGAAAACGCAAAACGGAAGCAGATGAAGTGTCTATTTTCATGCAGATGAAGCCGTGGGAGGCTACGTGATTCATGTGTGGCATGCTCTCTGAAGAGCACATTTCTCTCATTTTCTGGAAGACAGACAGTTGGCTTCCCCTGGGGTGACTGGTGAGAATGATGTTTGGGGTTTCCTCTTTTAAAGGGGGGATTTGATTTGGTTTTGCTTGACGTTGTTTGGTTGGTGTCTTAGTTCTGTTGTGCTGTGATTTGTTTCCGAGAGGAGTTGGAGATAGAGTATCAAGGGAGAACACTGAGCCCATGAATGGTACCTTCTCTCTTCACACAGAGAAAGTTCAAGTGGCCCAAAGTCAGAGTCACATGTCTCGGGATCTGCCAAACACCAGGTGCCTTAGTTAGGAAACTGGTAACGCTTAGAATCAGGGTCTCATGAGACTGCCATTCAAAGATAAGAAAGGAAAAGGGAAGAGTCCTGTCGTGGAGGCCTGGTCTCATCCTTGCTATCACATTAAAGAATGTGGCCACTCTCTCTCTCTAGTCGTGCAGAAAACCATGGCCCAGAGCCTAATCACCATCCAGCCCAGAGAAGTATTCAGCACTGGTTCCTTCTGCTATTTCCCAGGGCATCCAACACCCAGAGAAGGTAGAGACCTTCAATTAGATATGAGATCACTGGATCTTCTCAGGAGGGCTTCCCAGGTAGCACTACTGTCGTGGTAATGAATCTGCCTGCCAATGTAGGAGATGCAAGAGATGCAGCTTTGATCCCTGGATCAGGAAGAACCCGTGGAGTAGGAAATGGCAACCCACTCCAGTATTCCTGCCTAGGAAATCCCACGGACAGATGAGACTGGCTGGCTGGCTCATCCAAGGGTTTGCAAAGAATCAGGCACAAACTGAGCACACACACACAAGCGCACACACACAACCCACATCCAGGCTCACTCCTACACACAGACCCCTGAGAGCAGGGATACAACTAGGGCCCCACCACATAAGAGCCCCATGGCTTATCCTCTGGGTAGGACACAGCCTGTGGTTAAATTTCATGTCCCTTTGGCTCACATCCATCAGATCACATTCAGATTGATTCCACCCCCAGGCTGGTGACTAACATGAATACTGCACAACATCAACCTTGGAAAACTAGGTCCGTTCTGAGCAAAGCTGGTGAGAGGGTGCAGCCACCTTCAGTGAGTCTTCCCACCTCTTGCCCACAATTCTATGCCTATTCCTAACACTCTTCATTGTTTTAATACTGGCCTGGCCCTTCCAAAAGAAAACACTTCATCAAAAACCTTTGTAGTATATTCCCTCCCTTGTTGTTGTTCAGTCACTGAGTCATGTCCAACTCTTTGCAGCCTCATGGAGCGCAGTACACCATGCTCCTCTGTCCTCCACTATCTCCCAGAGTTTGCTCAGATTCATGTCCATTGAGTCAGTGGTACCATCTAACTATCTCGTCTTCCTTATTCCCCCCAACCTCTTGCCACAAAACAAGGGCTGACAGCCATTGTTTCACAAAAAGGTAAAAAAACAAGGACCCCCCCCCCACTAGACATATATTCCCTTTACTTCTTTTAATCTTATTTTATGTATTTATTCTTTCTTTTTTTTTTTTTTTTGCCACACCATGCGGCCTATAGGATCTTAATTTCTCGACCAGGGATTGAACCCATGCCCCCTGCAGTGAAAGTGCAGAGTCTTAACCACTGGACCTCCAGGGAAATCCTCCTTTACTTCTTCAGACATAGTTCTCCCCTATCTGTCCTGTGTTGCCCTGTCTACCACAGGGTTGAAGTTTTCCACCTGTCCTGAGTCCTTTATCGCTATAACTATTCTTTATCATTATCTCTATTGTATGTCCTGGATGTCATTCACTCCCCTACCTCCCACCAATCAGCTAAGGCAAGAAGGAAAAACAAAAAGCATCAGAAATCACTACCATTTAAATAGCATTTTGTGATAACAGTAGCCTCCCAAAGTCCTTGATGAATTCTGATAACAATCCAATGCAGTAGATATACTCATTTTTACAGATGAGGACACAGAGGTTCAAAGACTTTATGGCTCATTCAGCTACTAAGTAGAAGAGCCAGAATGGTAATCTTTATTCATCAAACTCCAAGGGCAATGGCATAACTGGGGTACTCCCTAAGAAATCACCTAATGAGAATCTTCAGGAATATTTGCCTTTTAACAGCAGTGTCTTAAAACTAGAGCCTAACAATCCAGCCAACACTCTAAGGGGCCGTCACCAGCCATGGCTGATGCAGTCATACAGAGAACCTGGGTTCTCTGGGACCCCATATAGTGGGTCCTAAATGTGGGATTTGCTTACTGGTAACACGCCAACTAGATAGACAGTCACCAGTGCTGCTGACCATAAAACCAACCATACATGTAAACAATTAGCCTCAATCCCATGGATCTGGAGACTGAAAAGGTGAGGCCCTCAAACTTAAAAGAAATTCTGAATCAGAAATGGAGGCACATACCCATATGTCAAAGTCTGGGCTTTCATCCACAACACTTGAGGGAACTGGCATAGTAAGAGGTTCCCCAAGGTTGCCCAGCCTCTGGGACAGCAGTCGGGCTGTGCCTTCTCAAGCCCCCTGTAGCCCGGGACCTGTGTTACAGAACCCGATTTCCAATTCATTTTGGATGAACCCAAAGTACAGATTTGCAGACCTTCCCAGAAATGAAGAGTAAGAAGTGTGAAGTAAGTGCAGACCACCAGACGACTCTGATATATCTTAGAAACTTTATCAGTAAAAAGGGGTCCGGGTACTACAGGAACTTTCTGGTGCTTCCACTGGGCAGGTCCAATCTAAAGGCCTCATTCATAACTACGTTATGATGCAATTCATGAGACGTGGGGAGTGATTAACTATCTTGTAGGACTAATAATGGTTGAGCATTGTAGGGCTTAAACTGGGAAAGTAGGAAATTGAACAGCTATCAGAATAGTTTGAAAGAGTGGATATGTATGTATGTATAACTGATTCACTTTGCTATACACCTGAAACTAACAACACTGTAAATCAACCAGACTCCAATAAAAAAAATTTTTTAAAGAAAAAACAAGCTTGAGATATTTTCCTGAGTTTTTTTTTTTATATATACAATAAAGACCTGCAAAAGAGGAAGCTCAAGAAACCATCTGAGTGTAATGTGAAGTCAAACTTTCAGCTACCGACAATACAACCCTTACTACCTAATGTGTGTGTGTGGCCTTTGCTGAAGAACAGCCAGGCAGATGGTCGAAGAGCAGGTCAAGAAAACACGGAGGCTGGACCAGCTGGGCTGGACTCAAAGGTGCAAAACAAAAGGTGAGCTGGGAACACCTACCTGCTTAAATGGATTCAAGGAGACTTTGTGGGACTGGGAGGCAAGGGAAGGGGTTCAGCAGAGCTTCCAGAAGAAAGGGGAGGAAATAAAGACTGACTTCAGCTGGTGATGGGGAACAATGGGGAAAGGAAAACCAAGAAAGAGGCCAGGGTATGGTGATCAAGCGCCCTGAGAAGACATCCAGGAAAAGACAACTTCTGATGAGAAAAGGAGCCTAAGAGATAAGCCTGACTCCAGGGGGGAAGTTCTGTGAAATGCATGAGAGAAGAGGAGGAACAGCTATTCAAAGAGATAGAAAAGCTTGGCCAACACACTGTGGATGGATCCCAAGTCCTGGAGGAATGGGCGGAAAAGAATGAGACAGAAGAAAGTAACTTTAAAAGGAGCCTTTGGAGACTAATTATATTTTCACCCAAAGAGGACAGTGAATAATTCAAAGTAAAAGCATGAAATTATCACTAACAAGAAGGCAAGCATTACTGCTCAACAGGCTCCAGGGAAAGAAGGACAAGGCATGAGTTTGTGCAGGAGGTAGTCTGGGTATGACCTGTTTGGAGCAGATTATTCTCCAGGAATGTGGAGATAAGAAGAACCAGATCCATGGGCTTCCCTACCAGGCAGTTTAAAAGAGACTTTTATTTATAGTTTATAGTGGGAACTTTCCAAAGATTTGTAGGATCTGGAACTGATGATACATAATGATGCTTGTTAACTAAAGAAGCAATCGATCTGCTTCATGGATATGTATATTGCCCCCAAAAGAAATCCTTATAACCCCCAAAAGAAATATGAAAAAGAAAAGCCATATATAAAACATCACTCATTTTCTAAATGCCACAAGAGGAGTATGAGGGCCAGGAGGAAAGGAAGATTTCTACCAATTCCTCAGAAAAGAATGAAATGAGAGAGCTAAGAAAAGTTCCCCAACAAACCAAATAACCCCAACTGTAAGTGCATAGAATTGAAAGATGTCTGTTTAAACACATTCTCCAACAGTTGGCCACATGATTATCAAAACAGAAACTGAGCCAGGAGGGTTGACATTATTCATGTACAAAGAAGAGAGGTGGTGACAAGTAACGTAACTGACTCTCCCGTTTTTATTTTGTGAAGGTAATAGCCAAACTCTGCTACTCAAAAACTAGAAGTCTGGCAGAGGCATAAAGAAGGGGGCAGATTCCTGATGGAACAAGAGATTAAAAACAAAAGAGAAAAGACCAAGGGGAGGGCAGGCCTCTGATCCTTCCAGGCTGGCAGGGGTGGGCGTGTCAGAAAATGGCATGATATGAGGAAGTGCTCAAGGACAGTGGCCCTGAAACCAAGGGTTTTAAAGAGAAAACCAGACTCCCTCAAGTAGAAGCAATAAACAGAGAGGCCTGGATGAAGAAACTGGAGTAGAAATGATGAAATTTGAAGAACCACAGAGAGGTTTCTAGAGGAACTTGTACCAAGAACAAAAGGAGGGAAAAGGAGAAAGATACAGCAAAAATAAACTGCATGTGAAATTTTAGAGTATGCTAGAAATGTAAGGGAAAAAAAGAAAAATGGTAAAAAGGAGAGAGAGAATTGGACAGATTTTAGTGGCATGATTGAAATGGATCATAAGGGGATCTTTATGAAATTGTTTCCAGGAGAAGAAAGGTATAGAAAGAAAAAGCAGTGCGCTCATTCCAATATGCCAAGAATAATAAAGAAATGCATGAATCATCAGCCGACAACCCATAGCCAACAAGAACCACATTCAAGCTGTGTATGCAGAGGCAGCTGGGCTCCCCAGCCTCCCCCTGACTCCTCAGGACCTGGGCTCCTCACTGGGGCCTCCCTGAGCACCTGTTTTCAATGGCATGTGAGAAAAGGGTGAAAAGACACATGAAATGAAACTCATTTCATCTTCGGTTCAGTTAAAATGTATAAAGCTGTTAGTCACTCAGTCATGTCTGACTCTTTTGCAACCCCATGAACTGTAGCCTGTCAAGCTCCCCTGTCCATGGATTTCTCCAGGCAAGAATACTAGAGTTGGTAGCCATTTCCTTCTCCAGGGGATCTTTCCGACCCAGGGATCGAATCCAGGTCTCCAGCATTGCAGGCAGATTCTTCACCATCTGAACCACCAGGAAAGTCTAAAATGTATAAATAGAAGTCTATATAGTGCTTTATGGGTAGAAAAAACAAGAATAAATAAGAACCATGACTAGATATTCAGACATAAATAGAAGCAGAAAGGGGAGGGTAGATATTTAAGATATAAATTGTGCCAGATAGGGTGGAGCAAAGTTCAAAGCCATGAAAATGAGGGACAGTGGGAAATATGATAGAATTGAAGGTGTGACAGTGGACGAGAGATCACTATAGAGTCTTTTTGAAGAGAAACAAGATGGAAAAGGAAAAGTGATGCAGAAAGGAGAAGTGATCAGAAAGCCCTAGAACCAGGCAAGTGTGGGCTCAGATGTGAGTCCCAGCCCTTACCCAGTTGGCTCTGGGGTGACCTTGAGCAAGGTCACCTATGGACCCTGACTCTCCAGTCCCTCGACTCTTCAAGGAACCAATAATGTCTAACTACAGAGTAACCTCTGGTGTCACCATGACAGAATAAGGTTATTTGGCTCACCCTCCCATCACAAACAATAAAACTGGACAAAATAGATTAAACAACTATTTTCAGGTGCAAAACTGCAGAGGGTGGCGGGATGGGAACCTTGAGAGAAGAGAAAGAGAAGAAGTGAAATCCACATGTAGCCTAGTCTTCTGCCTGGGGGCTTTCCAAACCACAGCACAGGGAAGTAGAACCCAAACCAAGGTGGGAGGAAAAGGAGACCAAACGCTAATGCAGCGAAGGGGCTGACATTAGCAAGGAAGATCTCAGAGGAGGAAGCAGCACAGAGAAAAACAGCCTGAGTCTTTGGCTTCAAACAGAGTTGCAAGTGTGCAGAGTGAAATGCCAGAGCCCTAGGAGAGAACAGGGCTTGAACAGAGATCCTGAGGTCACACAGTGGGGGGAAACACTGATGTCCTTGGTGGGCATAAGGAAGAGAGTTTGATGAACACTCTGGTCATTCAGCTGAGGTCCAGGAAAGGCCACATCTTAGGAGCTGGGCCACCTGGTCCTGGAGAGGGGCTGCACTGGACATACTGTAACAAAGCCAAAAGCCAGCACTCAGCACCATCAAGCTGACCCACCAATAAATCAGCTGCCACCAGAATAAAGTCAACACTTTTGAAAGGAAGACAATAAAGTCTAATGGAAAATTATGACATGAAGCAAAGAGGAAACAAAGCAGTCGATAGAAGGGGTCCCAGAGATGACACAGATGGAATTATCAGACAAAAACTTGAAAATGACTCGGATAAATATGTTCAGGAATTTCAAGGGAAAAAAAAAAAAAAAAAGACATAAGGCATGAATAGATGGATAATCTTATCAGAGAATAGAAACTATGAAAAAGAACCAAACAGGAACTGTAAAATTCAAAAATACACAATAACCGCAATAACTCACAGGATGGGCTTAACAGCAGATTAGACACTGCAAAAGAAACGATCAGTAAACTTGAAGACAGAATAATAGAAAGTATTCAAGTTGAAGCACACAGAGAAAAAAGAACTGAAAAAAAGAAGAGACCTTGAGTTACATGTGGTACAATATTAATCAGTGCGACAGACACACACACATACTCATATACACACACCTCTTTAGTCTCAGAAGGAAAGCAAAGAGGAACTGGGGCAGAATAAGCATTTCACAAGAGGAATGACTTTCAAATGTGATGAAAAACACCAAGCCACAGATCCAAGAATCTCGATTTACATACAGCAAGACAAACTAAACCATACTAGGCTTAGTTTGTCACATCTAAGTATGTTGTAGTCAAATTGCTGGGAAACAAAGAGACAATCTTAAAAGCTTCCTGGAGACAGAAGAAAAACAATCTACCTTACTACAGGGGAACCATAATAAGAATTATCACCAACTTCTCATCAGAATCTGTGCAAACCAGAAGACAGTGGAAGGACCTCTTAAAGCTCTGAGAGGAAAAACACTGTTAACCTGGAATTCTATATCCAGTGAAAACATCTTCCAAAAATGAAGGCAAAATAAAGACATACAAAAACTGAAAGAACTTATCACCAGCTGAACGGCACAATAAAAAATGTAAAGGCCACCTGAGGCGAAGAAGCGATTCATTGGAAAGGATCCTGATGCTGGGAAAGATTAAGGCAAAAAGAGAAAGGGGCAGCAGAGGATGAGATGGTCGGATGGCATCACTGACTCAATGGACATGAATTTGAGCAAACTCCGGGAGATAGTCAAGAACAGAGGAGCCTGACGTGCTGTGGTCCATGAGGTCGCAAAGAGTTGGATGCAACTCACTGACTAAACAGCAACAAAGGAAGGGAATTCCCTGGTGGTCCAGTGGTTAGGACCTTGGTGCTTTCACTGCAAGGGGCCCAGGTTTGATTGCTGGTTGAAGAACTAAGATCCCACAGGCCCTGCAGTGTGGCAAAAAAAAAACTCAAAAAACAAACAAAAACAAAAACAAAAGATGTTACAGGGAATCTTTCCAGCCAAAGAGAAATGTTACCAGGTAGAAACACAATCTATAATACACAATCTACAAAAAAAAAGTGTTGAAAATGGTAAATATATGTGGTAGATATGCTTTTTTCCTCTTTTTTTTAATTTATTTAAAATACATTGACTGTTTAAAGCAAAAATAATGACAATGTGTTTCTGGGTTTATAATATATGTGGAAGTAAAAGGTATTCTAATAATATTACAGAGTATGGGACAAGGGCAAATGGAAGTATACTGTCGGAAGGTTCTTATGTTTCAGATGAAGTCTTATTAATCCAAGTCAGACTATGATAAACTAAAGATGCACATTTTCAGCAACCACTTAAGTAATCAAAATTTGTAGCTAAATAGCTAACAGAGGCGATAAAATGGAATGCTAACAAATACTTCACTAATACCAAAGGAAACAGGAGAGGGGAAAGGAACAAAATAGATGGATAAAATCAAGAACAAATGGCAACAGGATAGAATTAGACACAACCTGACTTACAGATCTGTTGTGAAAGTAAAATGGAAGCATGAAAGTGGAACTCTGCATCAAGCTGGCCTCATAACAGATATGAGGTCTGAACAGAGGGTTTCTAGGTGGAGGGGAGGAGGGTAACAATTAAGGAAGTGGAAAAGTAAGCCTGGGGGGGATGTGAAGACTCTAACAGAACAGGCTCTAAGAGGCTATGCTGGTTCCCACACTGATTTTTCTCGACATACACAGCCATGAGCCACTTACACGAATGGGGCCTGAAGCTGGCTGATTGAATGCCATCTTCATGGATTTATGGGACAATGGCATGAACTCGGCTTAGGATCTACCCCCATGGGAGGGGAAACTGAGTTGGTCTGCAAGGCCTGTATTGGACAGAGTATCAAAGGCAGGACATGAACAAGCAAATCTGCTTGCATGACAGCTGGTGGGACAAGAGCATCCTACTGAAGAGAAAAAGGAAAAGGCTCTCTTCACTGAGAGGATCACATAAAAAGATGACAGAAGAGAACAAAGGCAGCAAATCTAGGCAGAGAAATGACAAGCAAACAGGGACTTCCCCGGTGGTCCAGTGATTAAGACTTTGTCTTCCAATGTAGGGGGCGAGGGTTTGCTCCCTGGGTAGGAAGCAAAGATCCCACATGACTTAAGGCCAAAACCCAAAACATAAAACAGAAGCAATATTGTAACCAATTCAAAAAAGATGTTAAAAATGATCCACATAAAAAAAAAATCTTAAAAAGATAAGCAAACACATGACATAGGAAGCGGGTAACTGTAAAATTAGAATTCGACAAGGTACTTAACAGGCACAAGAGCAATGAAAACAGGACTCGCGCGTGTAGACAAACCTTGGGTATTTAACTCAGGAAGACTCCAGAAGGGTAGACACAGCACCATCTCAACTAAATGTATCATCTCATATTCGTAACCAGTCAGCAAAGAGATGCAGCCAAGTGTGATTCAGTGCAGCTCACGAATTTCCTGAGGACTTTCCAACACCGGGCTGTTGTGTGTCAGGAGCTGGGGGACCAAGATAACGGAGACCATATCTCTGCCTTCACGAAATACCCAGCTCTCACGGGGGAAAGGCACTCAGAAACCAATCCAAAAGTAGTGCGGCTTTGGTTCTTGTATCCCTCGGCCACTCACTGGCTGTGTGACTGTGGCCAAATGGCTTAACCTCGGTTTTCTCACCTGTATGATGGGGATAATAATTAGCAGCGGGCCAGACTATTATGAAGATCATTGTGACCACGAGTGAGACAGTGCCCAGAGCACTGGCTGGCCTACAGTAACTCAACGACTCTCAACTTGACAGCAGGATGCGTATCCGAATGTGGGTAACAAGGAGAGCCCCTAACCCCCTCAGTGTCCTGACTCCCCCAGGAGACAGTGTCCATCTATGCTGAGCCCATGGCAAGCCCAGGAATAAGGTAAACTTTGAGAATCACGGTAAGCATCTAATTCAATTCAGTACTTACAAAGAATTTTCTGTATGCCAGGTTCACAAAAACACTATAGTTAGCATTATTTCAGCATAGTGATAGAAGAATGCATAAAATGTTAAGAGAGTACAAAAGAGACAGCTCCCAGCCCACGGTCAGGTAAGACCCAAAGACCCTGGCTGTCAGCCAGGCAAACAAGGGTGAGAACAGAAAGGCAGGATCATGACTATGTACAAGGAACTAGAACCCAAGCTTTAAATGGTTGGCAAATTGTGCGTCTGGTAGACAAGGGCAAATTCATGGAAGACACACAGGTCGAGAAACTCATCTAACCCAGGGGAAGGTGAGTGTACCTGAGGGTATGGACGGTGTGAAAGGGAGGCTCGGGGTTCGCTCTGTGCTCCAGGTGGTCTGGGAAAGCAGGTCCCAAGCTGAATATAATGAGAGCACAGCCGGCCTCGGCGAGCCCGGCTTCAAAAGAAATTCCTCAAAGTCAGGGTCCTGCCTCACTCAACTTGGCTTCCCAAGCACCCACCAGAGTCTGACGCACAGGAACCATTCGGTTGAACAGAATAAAAATGAATCAACTTCCTTATCCAAACCTTTTGCATTTTAAACCTTATCCCCAACTCTGGGATTCATTCTATCACAGTTTTTTATTAATAAGGATGGGTGCACCCTCAAGTGGGGAGGGAAGATATGAAAGCAAATAATTACAATACCGTGAAATTAAGGTTATAATTCAAGTGCATGCGAAGTACTTTAGGAGACAGACAAAGAAGCAATTCATTGTCAGGGAAAGCCAGGAGGTTTTCACTATAGAAGGAATATTTGAACAGGGTTTTGAGGGAAACATAGGAGTTTGCTGGTCAGTGACCTGCAGCCTAAAGACGGGTAGAGGGAGGGAGATGTGAGAGAAAAGCTGAAAGCATTCCCGGATGGATGATAAGCACTTCTACTCACTGGGGATTAGGTATAAGAAGACAAGGAGAAGAGCCTAGAATAGCGGGTTTCCAACCTGGGCTGCACATTAGAAACACCTGGGAAGCCTATAACCATCAGATGCCCTAACCACCTTCCAAACCAATTAAATCAAGACCTCAGGCTGAGAGCCAGTCTATAGGGATTTTTTTAAAGCTCCCAGAGTGATTCAGTGTGCTGCTAAGTTTCAGGACCACTAAACCAGAAAGAAGAGAGAAAGATCTGCAGCCAACCCTGGAGGTCAGGCCCTTGCCCCCCCCCGCCCCAGTCCAGGCGCACATGCCCCCGTGGGAAAAAAAGACCAGCCAAACCACAGCCAAGGGCTTCCTCCTGCTGCTCCTCTTCCCCCACCAGCTCTGAAAAAGCGGTTCTCAAAGTGTGGTCCCCAGGCAGCCTCAGCCTCACAGGGGAACTTGGTAAAAATGCAAAGTTTCCGCCTGCCCCTGAGACCAATGCCGACTAGAGCGGAAAGTGCGGCCCAGCAATCTGGCTTTCCAAGCCCCCCAGATGATTTTGCTGCCTGCTAAGGTGTGAGAACCACTGCTCTGGAACACTGATTCCTCCAAGTTGCATCCCAGCAGCATCTAGGTGTAGCCCTGCAGGTGTGGAGGTGGCAGCACCCCCAGGACCTGTGGAGTCTCTGCTTAGTCAGCAGAGATGCTGGGACCTGACCTGTGCCTGGAGTTGAAGGGGCCAGAGGGTGGATACAGCAGGCTGCTTTCTATCAGACCAGGAAAAGGCTTTAGAGTAAGGAGGCATGGGTTTTGCTTATTTTCTCCTTTCAATACAAAGCGGCCCCTTGTAAGCCTGCCAGGCTCCTCTGTCCATGGGGATTCTCCAGGCAAGAACCCACTGGAGTGGGTTGCCATGCCCTCCTCCAGGGGATCTTCCCAAATTTGGTGTCAAACCCAGGTCTCCCGCATTGCAGGCAGATTCTTTACCGTCTGAGCCACCAGGGAAGCCCCTTGTAAGCAAACCTTCAAGCTGTTTTAAATCAGGACTGACAGGAAAACCCATGATGTCCATGGGCATGGATTTACCATATGCATTTTTCTTTTTGCAGAAAGGGGTCAGTTGGGGTGCTGCAGGGCTTCCCAGGTGGTGCTAGTGGTAAAGAACCTGCCTGCCAATGCAGGAGACATAAGAGATGCAGGTTCAATCCCTGGGTCAGGAAGATCCCTGGAGGAGGGCATGGCAACCCACTCCAGTATTCTTGCCTGAAGAATCCCACGGACAGAGGACCCTTGCAGGCTATGGTCCATAGGGTCAAGAGTTGGACACAACTGAAGCAACTCAGGAGAAGATGCTGGAAAGCCTTAGTAGGGGAGGGGTGGGAAGGAAGAAAGGGCGCTGCTGGTTCACAGCTTCTTCCCTGCCCTCCTCACAGGTCCCAACCTGGCTGAGAATTCACAATTCTTGGGAGGAAAATAAAGGAAGCAACAAAGGAAATGAGTTTTCTGTATAGAAATGGAAATTGCCTTTCCCCTTAAGGTCAGACAGTCAGATGTGAAGGAGTACACCTTGCAGAATGACCCCGGGCTTTCTTGTCGCTGGAGCCAGTCACTTCCTGAGTCTCCACTCAGGGGACTTCCTGAGGCCCCATTGGAGAAGTCAGCCAGTTTCTCATTTACTCAGTGAATTCAAAGAACACTAGAGGATTCTCTGCCACACAATTAAAGAGTGCTTTGGCCGGGGGGGGGGGGGGGGGGGGGGGGGGGGCTGGTAATACCATCTCCTTTCAGTTCTACTGGCGCAGGCTGAAATACTGGAACCACGTGTATTTTTTTTTTTTCCCCCCTGTTTCAGGAGATCAAACTCCCCAGACTGGGGAGGAAGAAAAGTACATACACATTGTTAATTTGACAGCGAGTGTGTAGCGCCACCTGCTGACCACTACTTATCAGAACAGTTTTCTTCCCAGTTCTCTTGTTTATGTTTGTATCAAAGGCTCCAGCTTACAGACAGGTATACGTTCAGATCTCATGGCTGGTCTACTTTCCCGTGGGAATTTCAACCTTGGCTGAACACCTCCTGTGTTTTCACAGGCACAAACCACAATATAAATAAGCAGCAGAGCTTTTTCTCTCTCCCTTAAATAACCAAGCATTTTAAATCTCCTAAGGTAACAAAAAGTTGAAGCTCCAATACTTTGGCCACCTAATGCAAAGATCCGACTCGTCTGAAAAAACCCTGATGCTGGGAAAGATTGAGGGCAAGAAGAGAAAGGAGTGACAGAGGATGAGATAGTTAGATAGCATCACTGACTCAGTGGACATGAGTTTGAGCAAACTGGGAGATAATGAAGGTCAGGGAAGTATGGCATGCTGCTGTCTATAGGGTTGCAAAGAGTCAGACATGACTTAGCAACTCAACAAGAACAAGGTACAAATTAACTGATTGACAAAAGGAAGCAAGAAAGCAGTTTCTGGCTGTTCCTATCAATCATGACAAACTGTCAGAGGGTACATTCTCTCTTACTAGGATTCCTGGGGTCCCAGCAAAACGAAGAGCTGAAGTACCATTGACACTATAATATCCTGGTTTTCAAGTTTTCAAAGCAACATATTTTTTTAATTGAGGTATAATTTAAATACCAACAGGTGTTAGGTATACAACATAACAATTTGATATTTGTATACACTGCAAAATGATCACCACAGTAAGTCTAGTTTACATCCAGCACCACACATAGTGGCTTCCCTGGTGGCTCAGAATCCACCTGCCAATGCAGGAGACACGGGTTCAATCCCTGTGTCGAGAAGATCCCCTGGAGAAGGAAATGGCAACCCACTCCAGTATTCTTGCCTGAAAAATCCCGTGGATGGAAAATCCCATGGACAGAGGAGCCTGCAGTCCATGGGGTCGCAGAGTCAGATACGACTTGGCGACTAACCACACATAGTACAGTGTTATAGTGACCCAAGAACTATCTGGGGCTGAGACAGAAGGATGGTCTGCAGAGCTGCTGTAGGTAGTAGATCTTGCAGATAATGAAACACCAGGAGAAATCAGTCTTCATCTGGGCTGCTGCTAACCTGCGTGACCTTGGGCAGGAATACTTCATCTGTTTGCAAACTTAGTGTTCCAGACATGTTACCCTCTTCACTGTTTTCCCGTGATTCCAAAAGATGTTGCCTTCTAAAACGCAGCTCTAAAAGTAGCTAACAACTTCTCTATCTTTGGGAATCAGATGGACCCATGTCCACTGGAGCTTCTGAACATCATAGAGCAACCAGAGTTACTGCAATGACTTTACATTCCAGACAGAAGCCGAGACACCATATCCCTCCTTATCCTGATCCTTGGTACACGTATCATTTCTATAAGGCTTTTTAGAGTATCGAAACTAACTCACAGACCCTAGTTATGATGTTCCCGGGCCCTAAGGGCTGGGAAAGCCCAGTGTGGGAACCAACACTGGATAATCTTGAAAGCAACTCGAGCTCTTATGAACTAACACAAGGGAATAACGGAAGGCTGTGGTATGTGTGTACAGGTAGCATCTCGATTTAAGAGACATCATTACAATGAATTGACATTTAAGAAATGCCCACTCTGTGCTAGTTCTCCATGCAGAATGCCCATTGGTCCCCACACTAACCTCTGAAGTAGCCATGCAGATGAGGAAATAAGCACAGAAAAGTCAAATAAATTGCCTGCACCACACAACGGGAATCAGAACCAGGTCTAATTTCAGAGCACACAATCTTTTAAAATAGCCAACTTGTAAAATAAAACATGGTAATTCTCGAGTAGGAACCAACAGTCCCAACTCAAACCATTTTGTTGAATGGATACCCTAGGCATTACAAGTTCCCATCTTCTTAACATGGGTCATTTTTGATTTAGTAGTTATTGACAAACCTCTTGGATATCTATGCAATGTTAATTACTTTTTACAATACAATTGTTTATTGTAGTAAAGCCAATTTCCTGACCTCCTGTCCACTTATCTGAAAGCAAACTGTGAAGTACTTCCATTCTACATCCTGCCAGTTTTTAGTGACTTGAGCTCATGTGTTATTTCGAGATATGAAAGCTCAGTTCTGGAATATTTTCTTCTATTATTCCTTTGATAATTTTTCTACCCGTTATCTCTGTTCTCTCTTTCTGAAATTCCTAACAGTTGAATATTGGACCACTTATATAGATATTCTGGTTTTTTAACTTTTCTCTTTGTATTAGGGAATATGATTCAGCTAGGAGTAGAAGAATATCCAATTGAACAGTAACTTAAATAAACTGGTTTGTTTTTCCCACACAAGAAGTCAAGAGCTAGCCAAGCTGGTATTATTTCAGAGGCTCAAGAGTATCTGAGCAAGGATCTCTGGAATTCTCTTGGCCTCTTAATCATGGCTGCACAACAATTGCTGCAGCTCCAGCCATCAACATCCACATTCATAAAGAATAAGGAGGAAGCAGAAAGTGTTGCATCTATAGCAAGAAATTAAAGGTTTTCCAGAAATCCCCTGCAGACTTCAACTTTTGACTCATTTACCAGACATGTGTCAAAACTCAAATCTAATTATAGAATAGTCTAGAAAAGGAAGTTTAGTATCCCACCCCCAACAGTGAGGGTAGAAAAGAGACGGGGCAGCATGGTCTGTAAAGGAGAAATGCACCAACCAGGTGTCCCATTTTAAGTCTTTTCTTTTTTACTACTTTATGCAAGAATTCCTCAATTTCACCTTCCAAACTGATTTTTTTTAAATTTCTGCTCTAATCATTTTAGTTTCCAAGAGTTCCTTCTTATTTTCTAATACTCCTTTATTTTGTTGTTTTAATGGCATCCATTCTAATTTCATGGCTGCAATATTTTCACATCTCTCTACTTGTAATTTTTCTTTAAACGTTTTGCCTCTTCCTTACAATATTTTCTTTTTCTTCAAATTGATAGTTTACACACACACACACACACACACACACACACACTTTGATCTCTTTCATGTTGGTGGTGTCTCCCAGGAGTCTGATGGTCCTTGGTTATTGGTTTATGCTCAAAAATGAGACACAAAGAAGCTGTTTGGAGACACTGTGTGATTAGATCAGTATTGTCACCTGGCAGCTTGCAAAAATATCAGGTGTTGAGCCACTCTGTCATTAGGGGAGCACACACCTCTCCCAATTGTCATTCTCTGTGAGCATTTTCTCCAGGGCAATTAAATTTTTCCATTGACTTCATCTGATCTTCTCTGACTTGTTGGAGTTAAAGAACTAGGTCTGAGTAATGAGCCTGGAGCCATAGACAAAGAAGGAAGTGTCATGGGGGCTCACCCAGCATGTCCCAGAGCCAGAGACTGATCAATTTCTCCTGAGAAAGACCTCTGTTCTACACTAATCAGGGACAGGTTGTCCCATATTGGTGTAGGTCAGAGGTGTAACAGATCCTTAGAGAAACTTTTAAACCATCTCCCTATCCACAGTCCCATGAGGGGTCCCATGTGTCCCCTCCACTGCCATCATGTCTCCAATTCTATATGTTTCCACGGTTCGAGCGAACAAATCTGCTGTTGATCAGTCTTCCTCTCCACAGGCACTTGAGTTTTAGCCACCTCTTCTCAGCTAAGCCAGTTGCCGTCCTTCAAAGTACTTTTCAATTCTCAGATGCTATCATATATCTCTCCTCCAATTCTCTCTCTCCTATGGATTTCTGCTCTTCATTCCTTCACTGTAATTTTGGATGGGAGGGAAGGTACAGCACAGAATATGCATGTATTTAATCTGCCATGCTTAACTGCAAGTCTATATATATATGTGTGTGTGTGTGTGTGTGTGTGTGTATTTCTCCAATTTCAAAGCACATTTCAAAAAACCCTCATATACTTATTTATTATAAATGTGGCACCAGGCTTCTCTCATAGTAATAATATGTCTTAGCAAGTTTATAGGCTTATACCAGGTTGAAAAAGTTTGACAAACACTATTCTGAAAACCACATCTAGTTGGTAATCCCTATAGATTTCTCCAAAATAAATAATTTGTTAGAGAGCAAGAAGGTGAAACAAATTCAGATTGTGTTCATGTTTTGTAAGTCAAAAGTAGAGAGGGTTTTGAGAAGAAAACTCAGATCTTCCAATATTACAAGATCTGGAAGGCCAAGATAAAGTGAGCTAGGCTGGTACATTACCAAAATAGCTGAACACCTATTTTAAAAAATATGATTTCCAGGGAAAACCAAACTGTGAAATTTTACAAACAACCATAAGATAATCAAACAAAAGAAAATGTATTTTCATATCTAGGAATAAATTTACCTAAGGAGACAAAACAACTGTACACAGACAATTATAAGATACTGATGAAAGAAATCAAAGACAACATAAACAGATGGAGAGTTATTCCATGTTCCTGGGTAGGAAGAATCAATATTGTGAAAATGATTGTACTACCAAACACAATCTACAGATTCAATGCAATCCCTATCAAATTACCAATGGCATTTTTCACAGAACTAGAACAAAAAATTTCACAAATCATATGGAAACACAAAAGACCCTGAATAGCCAAAGCAGTCTTGAGAAAGAAGAATGGAGCTGGAGAAATCAAACTTCCTGACTTCAGATTATACTACAAAGCTACAGTCATCAAGACAGTATGGTACCGGCACAAAAACACAAATATAAACCAATGGAACAAGATAGAAAGCCCATAAATAAACCCATGCACCTATAGGTACCTTATTTTTGACAAAGGAGTTAAGAATATACAATGAGGCAAAGACAGCCTCTTCATTAAATGGTGCTGGGAAAACTGGACAGCTACATGGAAAAGAATGAAATTAGAACACTTCCTAACACCATACATAAAGATCAACTCAAAATGTATTAAAGACCTAAATGTAAGACCAGAAAATATAAAACTCTTAGAGGAAAACATAGCAGAACACTTGATGACATAAATCAAAGCAAGATCCTCTATGACCCCCCTCCTAGAGTAATGGAAATAAAAACAAAAGTAAACAAGTGGGACCTGATTAAACTTAAAAGTTTCTGCACAGCAAAGGAAACCATAAGCAAGGTGAAAAGACAACCCTCAGAACAGGAGAAAATAATAGTAAATGAAACAATTGGCAAAGGTTTAATTTCCAAAATATACAAGCAGTTCATACAACTCAATACCAGAAAAACAAACAATCCAATCAAAAAGTGGGGAAAAGACCTAAACAGACATTTCTCCAAAGAAGACATACAGATGGCTAACAAACACATGAAAAAAATGCTCAACATCACTCATTATGAGAGAAATGAAAATCAAAACTACAATGAGATATCACCTCGCACCAGTCAGAATGGCCATCATCAAAAACTCTACAAACAATAAATGCTGGAGAGGGTGTGGAGAAAAGGGAACCCTCTTGCACTGTTGGTGGAAATGTAAATTGATGTAGCCACTATAGAGACTGTATGGAGATTCCTTAAAACTAGTAATAAAACCACCTTATGACCCAGTAATCCCACTCCTAGGCATATATCCTGAGGAAACAAAAGGATTGAAAAAGACACATGTATCCCATTGTTCATTGCAGCACTACTTACAAAAGCTAGAACATAGAAGCAACCTAGATGTCCAACGATAGATGAATGGATAAAGTTGTGGTACATATACACAATGGAATATTACTCAGCCATAAAAAGGAATGCATTTGAGTCAGTTCTAATGAGGTGGATGAACCTAGAGCATATTATACAGAGTGAAGTCAGAAAGAGAAAGATAAATATCGTATACTAACACATATACACAGAATCTAGAAAAATGGTACGGAAGAATTTATTTGCAGGGCAGCAATGGAGAAACAGACATACAGACTTGTGGACATGGGGAGAGAGGAGGAGAGGGTGAGATGTATGGAGATAGTAACATGGAAATTTATATTACCACATGTAAAATAGATAGCCAACAGGAATTGGCTGTATGGCTCAGGAAACTCAAACTGGGGCTGTGTATCAAACTAGAGGGGTGGGATGGGGAGGGAGATGGGAGGGAGGCTCAAAAGGGAAGGGATATATGTATACCTATGGCTGATTCATGCAGAGGTTTGATAGAAAACCACAAAATTCTGTAAAGCAATTATCCTCCAATTAAAAAATAAATAAATTTTTTAAAAAAAGAAAATGCATTTTCAGAAGCTAAGAGACACAGAAGAAAAAAGAGCTAGCTGAACTACAAGGAGAATATTAATGAACCGAGGACTCAGCTACTAAGAGTGGTTTGTGAAGCTCACCTTCTGATCTGACAAAACTAATTCTAGGGAGCTGTTGTACGGAAACAGTTGCTCAAGTGTTCAGTTATGCTCATTCAAGTATGTTTATTTTGAAGTATTTAAAATAATAGCACAAAATGGAAACATCCTATAGACCCTTCAGTAAGGCCCATGAGACCCGGAGGTCCATGATATCTGATACCTGGGGAATGATACGAGCCCTGAGTATAAACCAAAGGACTGTAAACCTGGCCCAAAGTTCAGCACCAGCAAGGTGTGTGGTGCAGCAGTGGATGAGGACTGGATTGAGCAAAGCCCATTCAACAGTAGAGGTTTAAGGCTGCTGGTGCTCAGTCTCTCCAACTCGCTGCCTGGCATTTGGAAACCACACTAACTTCTTAAAATTGAATAAATCCCTGGAATAGACCATGAGAGGAGCCAGGACTTCCTCCTCCACCTGGTGGTAAAGAGGAGGCTCTCCCTTCCCTGATGGGGTGATATCAAAGGAGGCGGGATTCTCACCACTGCCCAAAGGTTATGAGACCACTTCCCCATGGTGTCTGTGGGAGCTACACAGCATCTCAAGGATCCATGAAAGTGTTAGTTGCTCAGTCATGTCCAATTCAACTGTCTGCGACCCCATGGACTGTAGCCCACCAGTCTCTGCTGTCCATGGAATTCTTCAGACAAGAATACTGGAGTGTGTTGCTATTCCCTTCTCCAGGGGACCTTCCCAACTCAGAGATTAAACCTGGGTCTTCCACATTGCAGGCAGATTCTTTACCATCTGAGCCACTAGGGAAGCCCCCAAGGACCCACAGGATGATAATAAAAGATCTAATATTCTTGTCATTGGGGTCCCAGAAGGAAAGAAGAAAGAAGACAGAGCTAAAATAGTATTCTCATAGGGAAAAATGGGTGAAAACTTACTAAATTTGCCAAGACATAAAGCTAGTTTCAAAAAGCTGAGTGAAACTCAAATAGAATAAACCCAAAGATATCCACACCAAGGTATGGCACAGTTAAATTTCCCAAAACTGAAAACAAAGAAAATCTTGAAATCATCCAGAGAACAACATGGACAAAACAGTTAATGACAGTAGACTGCATATCAGAAACCACGGACGCTAAAGGAAGTGGCAAAATGTTTTTCAAATGCTAGAAGAAAAGTACCAGCAACCCAGAATCTTATACTTGGGTAAAAAAAATCCTTCCAAAAATAAAGGGAAATCAAGATATTCTCAGATGAAAGAATACTAAGAATTTGTTACCAGGAAGCTAAGAGAATTTGTTAGCCTAAAAGAATGACTAAAGGAAGTTATCCAAATGGAAAGGAAATGATAAAAAAGAATCTTAGAACATCATGAAGCAAGGCAGAGCATATGCGATAAGCAAAAATATGGGCAAATACAATAGACTTTCTTTCTCTGAGTTTTCAAAATTACATTTGATGATTGAAGCAAAATTGACATACAACACTTAACACTGATGTAGTTCTCAATGGACATAAGGAAATATTTACAATAAATATACTATGTATATAGAGAAGTCAAAGAGATATAAAGGGGCAAGATTTATATGCTTCACAATAACTGATAAGATAATGATAGCAGTTGACTATTATAATTATATAAATTATGTATATATAATTTAATACATAGAGCAGCCACTAAAAAGGCTATACAAAGAGATACATTTAAAAACACTATTGGTAAATCGAAATGTAAAAATGTTTAACCCAAAGCAAGGCAGGAAAATGTATAGAGAAACGAAACTCAGGAAACAAACAGAAAACAAAAACCAAAATGTCAAATCAAACTTGACAAATCTCTAGCAAAACTAACAAAGAAAAAGATGGAGAAAACATAAATTACCAATGAATGAAACAGGGGATGTCATGCCAGACCCTGAAGACATCAAATGAATATTGAAGGAATTCTACAAGCAACTCTACATACATAAATTTGAATATATTGATGAAACAGAACAATTCCTATAAATAACTAAATAAACAAAAAACTGCAATTCACACAATATGAAATTGGTAGTTTGAATAGCCTTGTGACTATTAAGAAAATTAAATACGTAATTTTAAAACTTGCAAAGAAGAAATCTCCAGGCCCAAATGGTTTTACTAGACAATCTACCAAATATTTAAAGAGTTAACACCAATTCTACATAATCTCTTCCAGAACAAAGAGGAGGAAACACTTCCCAATTCATTTGATTTATACCACAACCAAAGGCAGAAAAGCAGAAAACTATAGACCAACATCCCTCTTGAGTACAAAAGTCCTTTTAAAAAAAATCAGCAAATAGATTTCAGCAATATGCAAAAAGAATTATACACCATGAGCAAGCAGGGTTTATTCCAGGGATATAAGACTTTTAATATTTAAAAATCAATCAATGAGTCAATCACATTAACAGACTACAGAAGAAAAAAATCACATGATCATATCAACTGACTGTATCAATATCAATATCCTGACTATGACACTGTACAACAGTGTTTGAGCGATATAACCATAGAGGAAAACCAGATAAAGGGTACACAGGATCTCTTTCTATTATTTCCTACAAGTGTCTGTGAATTTACAATTACCTCAAAATAAGACGTTTAATTTTTTAAAATTCTTGCATGACATACCAAAAAAGCCACACCACTTTATTTTCCCTAATTCTGCAAGGTTCAGCTGATGTAGCTGGCTCTGCTGATCTTGGTTGGCCTCACTGATGTTTTGCGTGGGTTTCAACTAATCTAGGCTGGGTCCCTCTAAGTCAATCTGGGAGCTTGGTTCTGATCCCTGTTATCTCTCATCCTCAGCAGCCAGGCCTGGACATGTTCTCCCGGCTACTGCAGAGGTGCACGAGAAAGCACATTCTTATGGATAAAGGTCTCTCAAGCATGGACTTAGTCATGGCTTTTACATTATGGTGGTTGAAGCAAGTAACATGACTGAGCCCAGTCTCAAGGGACAGAGTAATTTATTCTACTCATGGGAGGGTACTGGTAAGGTACAGTCATGGACACAGTGAACAGTGAAAAGCTGGAGCCGTGATAGACTCTACCTCACCATCCCTGATCACCTCCAGGATTAAAAATACTGATTGCTACTCTTCTTCTCAGAGGCAGGCTGTGGTTATTCTCCATTGTTTCAAGGGTCATAGAACAGGATCTCAGTGTCCCTTTGCCCAAGATGGGTCACAAGGGAAGATAATATATGATGTCTAATAACTTCCTACACTGAGCCAGGCTCCCTCTAGACTGTCCCACTGCCCTTGTCTCTACCTTGCCCAACCCCGACCTAATCCTTACTCCATCTGTGCCCCATCGCTGATTCTCTTCTCACCCCTTAATCTTGTAGATTGAAGTTCCTTTCCTGGCATTCACCAGACTTTTTTTTTTTTTTAAGAATCTCTGTCCAAAGTCATTAAGATCAGTCTTTTTCGGTCTCCATTTTCTCATCTGTAAAGAGGGAATAATAGCAGTACCTACACTGCTCTATCAGAGGGTCCAGGTGGGGATGAAACAATACAACTCATATAATGAGTTTACACTGCCTGGTACATAGTAATCTCTCAATAAATTGTAATATGTTTTTTTCCCTCTTTTCTTTCAATATAGAGGTGAGAGGCATTCTCAGTCTAACTATAGTTACAGGAGAGTTAGCATTCCAAGTTGGAATTCTGAACATATTTTCCCATAGAAACACTGTTCTACACTGTGATGGTATTTTACACCACCATTACCACTCCTAAGGATTCCATAGTGTTGGTACTTCAGCTTAACCCTACAAGTTAAATGGGCTCTCCTGGACTGGTCTGGCAAAACTCACCACCATGAAGAACACCACTTCAAGAGGAAAACGTGAGTTCTAAATAAGTCCCTTACAAATGAATTTTTGAAGCAGAACACACTCTTAAGTTTAGTGCTGGCTAGAATGTTGTGAAGCCACATGCTTTGGAGATTGTAGATTTATCAGGTTGATGAAGGGTAGATATTCTACAGACCTGACCTCTCCGAGCAAGAACCTTAGGGATGAGGCCAGATGGCAGAGACTCTCAGGGCCAACGGTGAGAAGCAAAACTGTGTTGTGAAGAAAACTAGGTCGATCTTGGGTGTGGGGGCAAGATAGGGGGATGACAGGAGGTCACAATTGATACCTAGGTATACAGAGGCTGGGGAGATGAGGAGGCTCAAAAACAGGGTCTTGAGGGCAATGCCAAAGGAGTAGGTACATACTTGTTGGTGGGAGGCTGTGAAAAAAGAAACATTTTTAACCAGAAACTTATAGAAATATATCTGGAATCCAAACGTAGCTAGATCCATCATTTGAAAATGAAATGGAGGGACTTCCCTGACGGTCCAACACTTAGGATTCTGTGCTCCCACTGCCAGGGGCCCTGGGTTTCATGGGGAACTAAGACTCCACAAACTCTGAAGCTGTGTGCAGCAAAAATAAAAAAAGAAGAAGAAGAAAAAGAAAGAAAAGTGAAAATGGAATGGAGTGATCAGAAGAAATGTAAAAACTATAACTCCAAGGCTAAGAGCCGAGAAGAGAGAGATTTGGGGCCTTTATGTGGAATGCTTGTAAGGTCTGAATCACACTATAACCAGATGTTATAAGCTAAGCTGAGAGCTTTGGGATATAACTGAGACACTCAAGACACTTCACTCTAGAAAGTTCACATGAAGGTGACCTTCTGGATACACAGGATAGCAATGAGCAGAGGAGGAAAGGGAAGGAAAGAGATTCTGCAGAACTAGAGGAAGTAGGGAGAGAAGCTGGTTGTCTCTGGAGGTACAGGCCCTTCGCACCCTGTACTAGCAAAGCTAACAATGAGCCTGAGAGAGACCCAGGTCTCCCTGGGTAGTGCTGGGGTCCCCCTCAACCCTACTGGACATCCTACACCTCTACTGTGTCTGCAACTACATGTGGACCCTAAAATGGCACCAAGATCTTGAGTGATGCTGAGCGTAGCTAGTGAACAGGGAACTTGGGGGATGTATCCTTTATTCCTGCTTTCTTCGTCCCTGACAGTGGTCACCAAGCTTCCATCTGAATATCTTCACTGATGGAGACTTACCTCTCATAAGGTCCCCCCTTCCTTATTAAATGTCTGTCATTGCAAAGGGTTCTCTCCAAACAGCCAGACCAAATCTGCCCCCACCCTGGTCCTCCTCCTGTTCTCTGAAGCTAAGTAGCTAAATCCAATCCATCGTCCTCCTGAGAATCAGTTCCATTCCCCCCAGATCTTCTCTCTTCTGAGAAACAGCCCACATTGCACAACCTTAATAACCAAGTTCAATAATCATGTCAGGATGGCCTGTTTATGCAAAGCACCATGCACATAAGTGGGATCCTAAAGTGAATAAATGATCTCCTTGCTCTTCAGGCAAACAGGGTGAAGACAGAGGCATGGACAATGGACCCTAATACAAAGGAGACTGATAAGTACTATAATCAATGTTCAAAACTTACCATGGTGTAGCTAAGGGGAAAGAGGAGACCAATACCATTCGGGAGCATCTAGAAAGGTTTCTAGGAAGAGGTGGGATTTGAATTGAAGTTTGAGAGACTTTGATGAGCAGGGGTGGGGAAGGAGGCAGGTGGTGAGTGGAGAGAGCACACAATATGGACTTGACCCTGGTTCTTAACTTCCTATGTGACCTTGAGAATATTGAAAATGAGGGCACTGAATGCACTGGTCACTAAAGTCTAGTGGTGGGTGTGTTTGGGCCAGGGGTAAGGGGAGAAGAGGAGGAGAATTTATTCAATACTCTGCCTGTCACATGGGTGCAGCACCCAGCACCACTCTGCTCATGTCATTGGGGGAAACTGCCAATGCCCTTCTTAGAATGGTGATGATACCACCACCAGCAGCAGCAACACTTCTTTGGCAATTATGAGCCCAGATTTTAGAAGTGCTTTATATGTTTATACTGACATCCCATTGAATCCTCATGACAGCCCGAAGAGATAGGTACCAATTATATTATTCCTATTTTACAGATGAGAAAGCAGAGGCACAGAGAGGTTGGGTAACTCACTCAAGGTCATAGAGCTAGTCTCATGGTAGAGCTGGGATTCGAACCTCTACTGTCTAGCTTCCTGCTTTATTTCCTCAATAAAAAACACAAGGGCAGAAATGACCCCAGCTCTTTAGGTGTGTTCTGCTTCCCCAAGAGGAGAATATAAATGGCACCATAAGCCTCTTCTGCACCCCCATTAATTCAACCTAAGACAACATTGACTTTTTTGGAAGCCATTCCACGCTGATGATTCGCATTCATCAGGCAGTTGCCCAAAATCCCTAAAACGATTTTGATATGAACTGCTCTTAAGCCAGGTCAGTCTCATTTTGTTCACATGCAGTTGAGTAGTTAATCCTAAACGCTGGGCTTTAGGCTTTAGTAAATCGGACTATATTCTAACTTTAGGCTCACAGTAATTTTTAAAACATACTATGTTATCCAATATAAATTCTCCCAACTTAGTGATAATGTAACAATAAGAGCTAACAGTTACTGGAGAACTGTCTTTGGGCCAGGCACCTTGATAAGTGTTTTTTTCTTGTAGTATCTTATGTAGTTATTTAGTCTTCACATGGAATCTATTATTATTGTTACTGTTTTTGTTATTATTCAAGCAAATAGAAAATCAAGGCTAGTGAAGTTAAGAAATCTGCTCAATATCCAATAAGGAAGTGACAGACCCAAGGTTCATATTCCAGGACTGTCTGACCCTGGGGCTTGAACTCTTATCCATCCATGTTTCTCTCACCTCTTTGTAACAACCATGTACTTGCCATTAGATAAGTCAATCATGAAAAATGTCAAACAGAATCAAGGACAGAACTCAGAAATAAATTACATCCCTCCAGGCATACGTGAACCAATTTCTCATGGAGTCATAAACAACTAGAGATCGCAGCATTTTTTATATAATACTGAGAACCAGGGAAGCTGAGTGATTTGCCCAAGCTCACACACCCAAGGCAATAAAGGAGATGGGGAAGTAAACAGTCCAGAGAAACAAGTGCTTCATTCCATCAACACACACTTTGAGTATAAAGGAAAAACCAGCCGAAAAGTTTTGCAATTACAGCATCATCTAAATTGCAATTTTCCAATTTGTTCACATTCATCTCATGAGATTTTTATCAAAAACCTTGCTAGAGTCAATGTTCACTTCATCAAAAGCACCCCTTGATCTGGGGAGATGGGATTCAACTGTCCCAACCAACTCACAGTGAGCACGTGGAACTCCCTATGCTAAAGGTTCATAAATCGTCTGCCTGATAACTCAGTAGAGGATTTTGTGGCGAATTAACATCTGTGTGAGGTTTTGCAACGCTGCCAAGTCCTGACAACCATCATGCAAGTTATCCCCAGTCACCAAGCATCATCCAGTGGTGTTACTGAGTCCAAGCTCGTACTGCTCGCCAAACTGAAACCACTTGGGTGTCGTTTCAGGGGCTCCAAAGAGCTCCAGTACCATAGTCCTTCATGTCTCAGCACAGAGAAGAATCCATCGAGAGCAAAGAGACAGATAAGAAGTGATTTATTAGAAAAGGACACTTGTGAGGCTTAAAAAGAGGCAGGCGAGGGGGTGCCCCACCCTGAGAACTCACTGGGCTTTATAATCAAAGGAAAAGTGGCGAGGGAGAGAAGAACTTCTTTGTCTTTCTGGAATGGATGTCATGCTTCCATCATCACTTCCTCCTCTAGGTCTGGCAGGGGAGTTTTCTTGTCCCTGCATGGTCAAGCTAGGCCCACCAGTTATTGTCTTTTATGTGTGCAGAGAGCATGTCCTAGGGATCATTAATTTACTGAGCTCAATGGGAAGGATTTGGGTCTCATGTCACCATCATTTTATTGTGGGGGGGGCATGTCTTGTGCTTCTGTTGCATGTTTTTTTTTGCTAAGCAAGCCTGCTTGGTTTTGTGGTTAAGCAAATCTGCTTTCTTGAGCAATCATTAACTTCTAGGGAGTCTCCATATTTTTTCTATTTATTAATACAATCCCCTAGTGGGGTTAACTATTTAATCACCTATTTTGTCCCTTCACTCTGTCCCTATCAAAATAACAAGTCAATAAATTGAGAGATGAGGTTTGTGGCAAGGAATGGTGATTTTCTTTGGAAAGCCAGCAGACGGAGAAGTTGATGGACTAGTGTTCCAAAGAACCATTTTACTGATTTCTATACTAAAAGGGGAGAGAAATGTGGCTGCTTGTTACAAGCTTCTTGGTGCAGGAATCCTTCGTTCTTGCAGCTGTCTGCATAGGCTTGATCAGAATGTTCCTACAAACCTCCAACAGGACAAAAGTTATTCTCTGTTCTGCAACTTTTTATCTCTATATGAATGGGAAAATGCTACCTCTTTAAAGGTCATAGACTTGAGAATATGCTATCCTGTATATTTCAGGCTACAGAGAACATTCTTTAAGGAAAGATTCAGAGCCAGCATGACCAAGCACAGGAATACCACACAGTGGTTAGAGTTAAAGGAACAGGTGCAATATGGAGTCAGATCTGTTCTTCTCTGTTATAAACGGTGGTTCTGGGTCTTCCTACCGTGGGCCTGAGATCTACTTAAAGATGCTCAACACATCTCTGTCATCTAAAGCTCTAACTTCTCTCTGTCATTCCCAAGTCTGCTTTCGTTGGTACAGAAGAGAGGAGTCAAATTGAATCAGAGTGGTTCTGTTTTCTTTCTGCCTTCTGTTGTTGTAACTGAATCTGAAAAACCCCTTCTTTTGTCATTTACATTTTCAAGAACCTCAGCTCAGTCTCACACTTAACTCCAGACCTATCTTTGCTTTTTGTCACAGTCCTTGTCAAAGACTGTCCCTGAACAAACTTTAGTCAGCCTCCTCTGAGCCCAGCTAGGTCCCATCATTGGGCACATTATCCAAGAGCCCAGTTTTGGCAAGAATCCTGCTAAGTCAGTTTAGCCAGAATCTCCCATCCTTGATATCTGATTACATTCTTCATCCTCAATCATTCCTCAGGTAATGTCTGGTCACCCTGGCTTGCCTTCACCAAGAATCCTATCAGGTCATTTTAGCCAGAATCTCCCCTTCCTCCTAATTCTTCCTTAGTAATTTTTCATCCACTGGTGCCACCTCCTCCCACCCCTCCTTCGGCTCCTTGGCTATGAATTCCCACTTTTCCTTATTGTATTCGCAGCTAAGCCAAGTCTGTCTTCCCTAGGCACAGCCCCACTGAGGTAGCCCCTGTGCCTATCACGACACTCCTGATCACAACGGTGACACAGCATAAGAGACAGAATAAGTTTTCTTTAACGTCTGCTCCGGACATCTTTCATACGTGTAATTTTTAAGCCCAAGAACTTCCTTTCAGCCTCAACGTCAAGTGTCTTTCCTTTACTTCCTTCTTCAGACACTCTCCCCTACCCCTCCTTTAGTAAGAGGCGGGATCAGTATTCAACTACAAACCGCCTTTGGAGCCTCAGCCTGTTACTACTATGCTATACTATACCTATACTATCTGCAAATGTATTAATAGCTAAGGCATTGATTAAAACACAGCCACTAACAGAATCTTGAGATTTCTACCCACCTGTCTCTCAGTCAGCTAAGCAGACAATCAAAGAATAGCCTGAAGAGAACATGAAGGTCCAGAGATTTTGAGTAATTTAATCAGTGTTAGTAGATAATTTCTTTAAAGGTAAAATCATGACTCTGGCAAAGACAAACCCAGTAAATGTGGTAAGGACAGACTTTAATCAATAACAGACTGCAGTAGTCAGTTCAACGTGAACTGAGTTTGGATTTGTGCATTTTGAAGGGAGAATGAGGAGGGAACAGGGACAGAGTGGGGCCTCAGTAGAGTCAGGGGAGTGATACATTACAGAAAATAGGAAGGGGAGGTTGGTCTCCATGAAACCATCTGGCTTTGTTAGGCTTCTCTCCTCCTACAGACCCTGGGGAACAGGGACCCTACATTTAGGTGTTGGTTGGAACAAACAGCAAATTATGTTCTCAGGTAGGCACTTGAAGGTGGGAGGGGGGTGATGCAGGGGTTGGGCTGGGTCCTCCTAGGGATGTAGCTATGAGCTGCTAGTGTCCTGTTCACATCTTTAAAGACTAGTCAAGAAAGGCGCAGAATTTGATCAAGGCTAGAATCTTTGTCAACTCTCAGAACATGTGTCAAGCATTTTACTTAACTCATTAATTAATAATAGAGCCAATTAAAATGTTACAACCAATTCAAAGGAGAACTCACGCTACTGCACACTTATAGTCAGATAAGAAATACTGAAATGATTTTACAAATAGAGGCAAAACTGGAAAAACCAGTCCGTATCCATGGACTGGTTTTTCCCCACAATGATAAACAGTTGCATTCCACAAGAGACAATTTGCATTTTATGAAAGGAATTATTTGCATTACTATCAAATAAACAAAACCAGAAATGAAAGAGATGTTACAGCTGAAAACGCAGAAATACTAAGAATTACAAGAAGCTACTATAAACAATTATATGCCAACAAATTAGATAACCTAAAATAGATACATTTCCTAGAAACATACAACCTACCAATATTGAATCATGAATAGAAAATCTGAATAGAATAATTACTAGTAAAGAAATTGAATCAGTAGTAAAAAAAAAAAAAAAAACTCCCAACGAACAAAAATCCAGGACTAGAGATGGCTTTAACTGGTAAATTCTACTGAGCATTTATAGAAAAATTTATACCAACATCTCTCAAAATTCTTCCCAAAAAAACAAAGAGGAAGGAACATCCAAACTCATTTTATGAGGCCAGCACTTTCCTGATATCAAAGCCAAATAAAGAACCTACCAGAAAAGAAAATTATAGGCTAATGTTCCTGATAAACATAGATGTAACTTCTCAAAAAGTACTAGAAAAAAGTACATTAAAAGGATCATATACCATGATCACATGAGATTTAGCCCTGGAATACAAGGGTGTTTCAACACACACATCAATATATGTGATATACCACATTAACAGAATGAAGGATAAAAATTATATGATCATCTCAATAAACACATCTGAAGCAGCTAACAAATTCAATCCTTCTGTGATTAAAAACTCTCAACAAATTAGGTATAAAAGAAACACATATTATCTAAAGCCATATATGACAGTTAACATACTCAACAGTAAAAAGCTGAAAGATCAGGAAGAAGACAAGGATGTCCACTCTTGCCACTTTTATCCAACATAATAGTCAAAGTCCTAGCCAGAGGGATAAGGCAAGAAACCGCATGATCCAAAGGAAGCCTTCATTAGGTAGATAGATAGATATTAACAGAGAGAGAAAGAGAAAGAATATTTTCAGATGTGAAACAGAAAAAAATCTTGCCATTTGCAACAACATGGATGAAACTAAAGGGCATTATATTAACTGAAATAAGCCAGACATAGACAAACACTGCATAGTATTACTTATATGTAGAATCTAAAAAAAAAAAATTCTAAATCAAACTCATAGAAACCAGAGATTATAATGGTAGTTGTCAGGGAGTGGGGGGAAGCAGAGAGAGGCTAGTAAAAGAGTACAAACTTTCAATTATAAGATGAGTAGGTTCTGAGGTTCTAATGTGTAACATGGTGACTACAGATGATAATACTGTATTGAAAGTGAAAGTGAAGTTGCTCAGTCGTGTCCGACTCTTTGAGACCTCATGGACTGTAGCCTTCCAGGGTCCTCCGTCCATGGGATTTTCCACGCAAGAATACTGGAGTGGGTTGCCATTTCCTTCTCCAGGAGATCTTCCCAAACCAAGGATCCAACCCGGGTCTCCCACATTGTAGGCAGACGCTTTACCATCTGAGCCACCAGGGAATACTGTATTGTATTATCAAAATTTGCTGAGGAAGTAAAACCTAAGTGTTCTCACCAATAGGAAATTTAATAAGTAATTATTAAATAAGTGAGGGGATGGATGTGTTCATTAACTCAATGGTTAAAACCCTTTCATAATGAAATACCTGTATCAATTCATCACGTATATTTTAAGTATAGTTCAATTTTATTAGTCAAATTACCTCAATAAGACAGGGGGGCACAATAAATTTGTAGAGAAAAGATAAGATAAAGGAAAAGGGTTTCAGGCTTTGAGGGTGACAAACTGTGGGAAGGTAAATGCATGCAGGGAACTAATGGAAGATCTGGATGTTTTTAGTAAGGTTCATTGTATAGATTCCTCACGTGGCAGCTCTAAGCTAATAAGACTCTAGAGTTGCCTCCAGGGAGTAACAATCCTCCTTCCTTTCCGGTAGAAGTAGAAGACAGAGAGTTTTTCTTATGCGTGCTTCTGCTTAATGGCCTTCAACTCAGAATATCCCTGAGCCAAAGTTGCATGTTTTTGGGTAGCATACTATGAACCCCTTCACAGGTAATTCTTCATAATAACTGGTGCTCCTTTTGTCAAATGTTTCATTTAAGCCAGCCTCATTCTTTGCTGTGGGAGGTTCCCCCTTTCAGGTAGTTCATATTGAATGGTAACAGCATGAGCAGCTTGGAAATTCCTTTATTCACTTTTACAAGATGACCCATCAACAAACAAAATTAGATCAGGATTAGTCAAAGTGAAGTGAAAGTCGTGTCCGATGCTTTGCAACTCCATGGGCTATAGAGTCCATGGAATTCTCTAGGCCAGAATACTGGAGTGGGGAGCCTTTCTCTAGGGTCCCCATAAATGGGGACATGGTGTCACAAAACAGGACATTAATGCCTCACAGTCTTGGGGCTCACCTTTGTGGGGCAGGGGTCGTAATATGGCAGGACTGAGAAAGCTGCAATGTTAGCCATGTGGGTGGGCCTAGAGATTATCATACTAAATTCAGTATATCAGAAAGACAAATACCATATGATGTCACTTATATGTGGAATCCAAAATAAGACACAAATGAACTTATCTATGAAACAGAAACAGGTTCATAGACATAAAAGAAGAGACTTGTGGTTGTCAAGGGGGAGGAGAGTCGGGGAAGGATAGACTGGGAGTTTCAGGTTAGCAGATGCAAACTATTATCTATTTAGGATGGATACGCAATGAGGTCCCACTGTGCAGCAAGGGGAACGATATTCAACATCCCGTGACAAACCATAGGGGAAAAGCAGATGAAAAAGATGCACATGTGTGCGTAACTTTGAATCACTTTGAATCACTTTGCTATACAGCAGAAACTAACACGGCACTGTAAATCAACTACACTTCAATAAAATAAATTTTAAATAAATAAAACATACATCACACACCAAAAAAATTGCAATGCTTAAGATGTAGGTTAGGTGGTGAAAGCAGAAAGATCTCCCCTTGCAGTGAACTGTGTGGAGACTGTTGATGTCTTTCCCTAGAGTTAGATCTGCTGAGGTTCTACTAACTTTGCAGCAGGCGCTGTAGCTTTAAGGCAATCGGGACAGGCACCAGCAATTGGCTCAATCTGCATACTGTAATAGGCAACAGGTCTGTGCTTATGGCCATGTTCTTGTGTGAACATTCCCAGAGCTTGGTTATCTTTCTCATGTACAAATACGGTGAAAGGTTTTGAATCGTTAGGTAGCCTGAGGGCAGGTGGCTCTTGGGGTGCTATTTTTAGTCTTAAAAAGGGCTGTTCCAGTTTATCTTCCCAGGAAAGGGGCTTGGGAACTGAAGTTTTAGTAAGTTCATAAAGTAGAGAGAGCTTCCCTGGTGGCTCAGAGAGTAAAGAATCCGACTGTAATGTGGGAGACCTGGGTTTGATTCCTGGGTTGGGAAGATCCCTTGGAAAAGGAAATGCCAATCCACTCTAGTATTTTTGCCTGGAGAATCCCATGGACAGAGGAGCCTGGTGGGCTACAGTCCATGGGGTCACAAAGAGTCAGAAAGGACTGAGCGACTAAACACAGCATAAAGTAGAGAAGCAATCAGAAAAAAATTAGGACCCCGGCGTCTGCATAATCATCTAGGCCTAAAAATTCACAAAGCTGTAGGCCTAGTTGTAGGCCAAGGAAATTCTTGGAGTAACTTAATTCTTTTTGGAAATAACTAGATGCCTTCAGTGCTTAGGTTCTGACCTAGGCAATGTGTGTGTGTGTTCAGTTGTGTCCAACTCTCTGACCCCATGAACTATGTAGCCCGCCAGACTCCTCTGTCCATGGGACTTTTCAGGCAAGGACACTGGAACAGGTTGCCATTTCCTCCTCCAGGGGACCTTCCTGACCCAGGGATTGAACCCACATCTCCTGTGTCTGCTGCACTGCAGGCAGATTCTTTACCTAGCTAAGGAACAGTGTCCAAAAATAACTGGAATCCTATTCAGAGACTTCCTGTCCTTTTTCAGCTAAGCGTTGCACAAGTAAATGGAATCTTTTATGAGTGCTTCTTTGGTAACTGATCATGGCAAGAGGTCATCCCCATATTGTAAAAGCGTCGATTTCCCAGGGGGACTAGAGTGTGCTTAGACCTTGATGAAATAAGAAGGGGCCTCAGTGAACCCTTGGGCATGATTGACAAGGTATATTGTTGATTGTTCCAAGTAAAGGTAAATAAATATTGACTTGGGTCTCCAGGGATGCTGACAAAGGCTGAACAAAAGTCTACAGCACTGAGCACCCTGAAATAATGACTGTCTTATTTCTAATTCTTAAGTCTTGGCTAAATCACCAGGCCCTCCCATCAGGTTTCTGGATTGGCAAGATCAGTGAGTTATGGGATACAGGGAACCATCCTGGGCAATTAGGTCTTTTATTATTAATACGAGGTCCTGTGTGGCTTCAGGTTTTAATGGATATTGAGGCCACTTAGGAAGAGGTTTAGTCACATCTCTCTGGATTTTTATAGGCTCTGCGCTTTTAAATTTCCCACTGTCAGAATTAAAAGCAGCCTACAGATTTTCAGACACCTCGGCTACATGAGGGGATCTTTATTGGAATTCCTCTTCTTCTGTATCAAAGACAGAATTGTTAAAAAAAAAAAAAAAATGGAGATCATGTTCAGGTTGATCACAACATTGTAAGGTGAGCAAAACATATTATTAGCCTTTTATTAATTTTGAAAGGAGGTCTCTGCCATCTATTAAAATGGACCAGGGGTGGGTCACAGAGCAAAGCAGAATGCTCTTCAGTAAAAAGTCCCAGAACCATTTGTTACTGGTTGAGATGGTGTTTCTTTCTGAACTTCACTAGATACTCCCACTAAGGAAACCTTTTTTTTTTTAAAAAAATTCTAAGAGATTTCTGAGAGTGGGATTTAAAGTAGCAAGTCTAGCCCTGGTATCTACCAAAATTTGGTAAGATTTTCAATTAATTTTGATTTCCTCTTGGCTGTTTAAGGGTAGCAGTTTACCTCAGAGTCCCTCAGAGCTGAATGAGTCCTGGGAGGAGCCATATGGGGGTCCTTCCTTGGGGGCATTTGAATGGATTTTGAGGAATTTGCATAGATCTTTGAAGATAATCTTTTTTTCCATTGCCCCAATTAATTACAAAGGAAACATCAATCTTCAGGCCATGATTGGATGGTGGAACCCCAGAAGGGAGCCAGGTGGGGAAATCAGGTGTTATTTTAGGTTATTTTAGCTCCAACAGCCTTGGTGCTGTTGAAGGATCTTTATGATCTTGGTCCAGAGTCCTTTCAAAGTGGTTATGAGTTCAATCAGGTCAGTGGCTTTCTACCCTATTTTCTCCTTTCTTATCAACCCACAGATCTCAGGAGATAATCCATTTACAGGGCAGCTAGGGTGGGTTGGGTGTCCTCCTTTACTGTGAGGAATCCAGAATGTCCCAGGAAGAGCCATTCCAAACAGGGCTTTCAAGTCTGCCACAAATTCACCATTCTTTTGTCTGCATGTTTGAATAAAAGACCAATCCTTGTGGATGGGAAGACCTTAAAATGGCTTTTAAAAGGTCAGATTCTATGTTGTGAGCTTTTTCTGGTCATAAAAGGGCCACCTGGAGACTTAGTCCAGTGGCTAAGACTCTGTGCTCCCAATGCAAGGGGACCCAAGTCCGATCCCTAGTCAGGGAAGAACTAGATCCCACATGCGACAAGTAAGAGTTCAAATGCTGCAACTTCAAAAGCTGGAAGATTCTGCATGTTGCAACTAAGATTTGGCACAGCCAAATAAATAAATGTTACAAATAAATAAGCTGCTCATATTAAGGGAAAAAAAAAAAAAGGACCATGCTAGAGAGAATCTCCATTATCCTTGGGATTATGCCTTCTGCTTCCGGCATCCGTCTTCAGGCTTCCCAAATCCTACTGACATACTGTACAAGCTGATAAGGAATTGGCAGCCTGCAGTCACAAGCCCCAATAAGGATTCTGAACTCTTTAAAAAAAAAAAATATGAGGACCTTCCTGAATTGAGGAAATTCTTTAATTACTGCCCTTCATTTTGTCTTTGACCAAGGAATGAACAATACCTAAGGAGGTACTGTTCTTAGGTATTACTCACCTGCACCTTGGGAGGTTTTAACAGGTAACTATTTAATGGTCTCTCCAACGGAAAGGCAGTTCAGAGAATCAGGAAAATGTGAGTTTTCACATAAGGACGGACAGTGGGGAGAAACAGGTGGTATCTCTTAGCTCCTGTGTAGTTCATTTTTCCCTAGCCTTCCATAATAAGTTTTTTAATAAAGTTATTTTGAAGCTTTTGAGGAGCTCTGTAGACCAATTTGGCAGACTTTATTTTGGGGGGCTCCAAAATCACTGCATATGGTGACTGCAGCCATGAAATTAAAAGACACTTACTCCTTGGAAGGAAAGTTATAACCAACCTAGACAGCATATTAAAAAGCAGAGACATTACTTTGCCAACAAAGGTCCATATAGTCAAGGCTATGGTTTTTCCAGTAGTCATGTACGGATGTGAGAGTTGGGCTATAAAGAAAGCTGAGCGCAGAAGAATTGATGCTTTTGAACTGTGGTGTTGAAGACTCTTGAGAGTCCCTTGGACTGCAAGGAGATCCAACTAGTCCATCCTAAAGGAGGTCAGTCCTGGGTGTTCATTGGAAGGACTGATGTTGAAGCTTAAACTCCAGTACTCTGGCCACCTGATGCAAAGAGCTGACTCATTTAAAAAGACCTGATGCTGGGAAAGATTGAAGACAGGAGGAGAAGGGGACGACAGAGGATGAGATGGTTGGATGGCATCACCAACTCGATGGACATGAGTTTGAGCAAGCTCTGGGAGTTGGTGATGGACAGGGAAGCCTGGCATGCTGCAGTCCATGGGGTTGCAAAGAGTCGGACACAGCTGAGCAACTGAACTAAGAAGATGGCATGCTTGACTCTAGAATTTAAGAATCCAATGGAAAGAGACTCATTTAGAGAATGAGTTTGGGGTGGGGGGGTGTGGGAAGGGATAGTTAGGGAGTTTGGGAGGGACATGTACACACTGCTATATTTAAAATGGATAACCAACAAGGACCTTCTGTATAGCACACGGAACTCCACTCAATGTTACATGGTAGCCTGGATGGGAGGGGAATTTAGGGGAGAATGGATATATGTATATGTATGGTTGAGTCCCTTCACCGTCCACCTGAAACTATCACAACGTTGTTAAACTGCTATACTCCAATATAAGGTAAAAAGTTTAAAAAAAAAATAATATAAGGATTCTGTGAGCTAAGTGTTTGGGTTACTTGGAGCCACAGGAAAACCTAAAAGGGTGCAAAGCTGGGTTGGGAATTTTGTATGTTTTACAGTGCACCTCATTGCACAGAAGTTTCCCTGAGGTTGGCAGGTAACCTTCTGTAGGTCTAACCTATCCCAAGACCAGCTTGTCTCAACACTGGAGTTTTTTATTTAGGCAGCAATGGTTGTGTGCCCACCAATTATTGTAGCTTTTTGGCCTCTGAGACCCCCCCGCTAGCAACAGCATTTACATAAAACAAGACAAACATGTGCACTTTGACATACCAGCAGTGACCAAGAGATGCCTGCCACTGTGACCTGGCCCAGAGAAGCCCTGTGAACACAACAATTTCCACAGAACCTTGACCAGGCAAAAGGACTGACCCAACAGTGGGGATTTAACATGTGAAACTGCAGCCTGGGGGCTCTACATGGACGGAATCAAGGGTTGGGGTTTTTCCACTTAAAACCTGCAAACTGTTTAAAAGGCTAGTGGCTTAACTCAGTTGGCTGGGGGTAGAACCACTCACCAGCAGAAGCTGACCTCCTCCATATGCCAAACAGATCGGGAGCTGGATGCAAAGAGAGAGGGATGGGACTTCTCTATTGCTTCAGTGGTCAAGACTTTACCTTACAATGCAGGGGGCGCCGGTTTGATCTCTGGTCTGGGAACTAAAATCCCACATGCCTCAGAACCCCCAAAATCAGAACATAAACAGCAGAAGCAATACTGTAACAAATTCAATAAAGACTTTAAAAAATAATAATGTTAATAACCAAGAGGGAAATTACCCACAGCCCTCAGAAAAACAGTGAGCTCAAAAAGGGTCTCACAGGTACCTCACCAGTGTTTTTCATTGTCCGTGAAGCCATCAGGAGTCTTCTTCATCCTCTGCTGCCGTCACATCTGTTAAATAACAAAAAGTCAACTGTTAAGGCTCTAATTGGCTTTATTGAATGGTTCATGAACCAGGCAGAATCCCATCTAGCAAGTAAAGAACTCTACTGAGCTGCGGAAAAGGAAAGGTATTTTAAAGGCAGCAAGGGAGCAGAAAAAGGGAAATTATCAGCAAAGATGTATTGTTTTAGGCAAGGCCTCACTCCTGAAGGGAACAGAAGGGTCTATCTGCAGATTTCCCAAGACTGACCAGGAAATTCCAACTTGGCTGGAATCACATTCTTCGGAAGGCTGAAATTATGATCAGCTTAGGCATCAAGTCCTGGTCTGCTGCCATGGGCCCAACACAAGTGACTCCATTTGGGGTCTGTTGTTTCCTTCTTAACAAGGGGAGGGGTCACGTGGTCCATGTGACTGCAGGGGAGCACCCTGGTAGATGCGTGACTGAGGGCAGCATGCAGAGAACAGGCAGTGGGCCACACAGACACCTCAAGGGTAGCAAAGCGATACTGTCACAGAAGGAAGGGATTATACCAAGTTTTTAATTAATTATCGCTGGATGACTGGATCATGGTGGTCTTTATTTTATGTATGCTATTTTTTGTTTTACAAGTTTTCTACAACAAATGTGCATTTTTTTTAAATTTTACAGTGCTGTGTTGGTTTCTGTCTTTCAACGTCACTCAGCCATTATTATACATATGTCCTCTCCCTCTTGAGCCTCACTCTCCAATGTGTATTTTCAGAATCAGAAGAGAAGTACGTTTTGCTGTCAGAGGTGATCAGTAAACATTTGCTAAACTGATGAAGCCTTCCCAGGTGGCACAGCTGGTAAAGAACGGCCTGCCGATGCAGGAGACTCAAGAAATGCGGGTTCAACCCCTGGGTCGGGAAGATCCCCTGAAGAGGAAATGGCAACCCACTCCAGTATTCTTGCCTAGAGGGCTACAGTCCATGGGGTCGTAAAGAGTTGGACACAACTGAGCACATACACGGTTGATTCAACTTGATTGAAGCTGATGAAAGGAAAAGTAAAGTCCTATGGTGGGGGGGGGGGCACCCACATAATTGTCCCTGTCCTAAAGGGCAGTGAGAGTCCTTAATAAAGATGCAGAACTCCTAGAGTCAAATTACTTGGGCAAAGGTCAGTCCCTCCTTCAGTTAAATAGCTGAGGGCAGGGCTTAACAAGGAAGTGACTCCCTTTATAAGCCTCCCTCCAGCCTCAGTCCCAACCTGAACCGGCTACACTCCGGTGGCGTCTTAGATCACAAGGGCCTTCTGAAATTAGGACCCAGGAAGACTAGGCCACAGTTTCCTCTTAAGTTTCGTGGAGAGAAGACTCAGGTATAGACATATCCTTACAGCCACCTGACCCGAACCAGGAGCAACCACTGACAGCTTGAAGACCAGGTAACACCTGGAGAGATTCAGCCTTCCCAGCAGGACGTGGGGGCGTGGGAGGTGGAGGAGGAAAACTACAGTCCTGGATGTGTTTATTAGGTGCATTAGGTGCTGGGGGCTGGTAAACCTAATGTTTACTACGTTTGTTTAGGAGTTCTGATCATGTAAGTCTCAGGAAGCAAAAGTAAGAATCTAAAACTAAAAGCTAAGTGTACAGTTCATTAGGGGTTTTCAGGAAAGAGAAAGAGAGACGTTTAGGTTTCCCTTTCATTTCTCCTTTGCTCCAGAACGGCTGGGGGAGTTAAGAAAATATAACTGGCTGAATCATTTTTAATATTATGCAGGCCTGTCTCAGCGAGTATGTGATAGCATGACAGAAGCCCGTGGAAACACTAGTTCCCTCCTCCAGAGCACAAATGGGCTGAGGACAGGAGTCCCTGGCTTTGAGCCCCGAGCATCTCTGGGCACAAGGTCTAGTCCTCCTAGAGACTTCCTTCAGTACCGTGCACAAGTGAAATGGGGAATTCCCCCTCCCCTCTAGAAGGCTCCCTCCTGAGTTCCCTGCCCGCTCTGTTCTATAATCAGAGCCTGAGTCTGTGTTTAATTCATGAGACCTGAGGTTCTCTCAATTTAGCTTCTATTGTAGGACAGTAAGACATTTTACCTCATTTCACCCTTAGGATTAAAGACCCTGTGCTACTCAGAAATGACAAGTGGGGGAGAGAGAAGGATGCTAGAAGGTCTGAAGTTCAGGGAAGAAAAGGGAGGGGTGGCCTGTGAGAGGACAGAGAGTGCGAAAGGAGAGGCGCTAGACAACCAGACAGAACCCAGCTCATCAGCTGGTCTGCATACGTCCCTCTGGGATGAGCGTCCTCCCCCCATCTTACACTCAGGCCTTGCCGGTGTGTCCAGAGCCATGAAGTCAGCTCTGCGGCTGAGTCTGTTGGGCCAAGGGGTCTTTCATGCCCCTCACACCCAGGACAGGCCAGGGCAGAGTTCTGTCCAGCTTCCTGGGTCACAGCCTCTGTGCGCTGGAATCAGGGAGCATGCGCGAGGCTGATTGCTCCACGACCTGCGACGGAAAGAGAAGCAAAATCTAAGCTTGACCAGTGAATCCAGAGCTAGAAAAATCCCTACAGAGTATCCTGTGATCCTGGAGGTCAGCTGCAGCTCTGCGGTGCTTCCAGGGGACGAGCCGTCACTGGGGACCCAGAGGATTTTGACCACTTTGGGGGTTGCCGGGGTGGGGGCGGGGCGGGGAGAAGCAAGTCTCCAAGAAAGAAAAGAGACCAGGAAAAGATGCTGTGTAACTTAGGTTTGGGGAGTAGGTCTGCCAGAGTTTGTTGTAGATAAGAAAGAGGGTATATAAAGAAAGACTGGGTCAAAAGGGTAGGGCCACTGAGTCGCTCAATTATAACAAGCTTGTTATTCTGCAGCTATTCATAATTTCCACTCCTGGCTCTGAACTTACATTCTGGGGCCCCACTCAGGGCTTCATTTCCATCAGCGTTATGTATAAAATTCACCTGTACGTTTCATTAGGAGAAGCTTGACTTTAAATAGGAACAGCAAAGAGCAGAAGGGCTGCAATTTGCGATAAAGAAAGTCATTGCTTTGCTTTAAAATAAGACTTCACTATGCATTTAACAGCTCCCACTTCATTCCCAAAGCAGATTAATAGGAAAAATACCCTACGCTTGTTAAGCACATCCAACATGTCTTAACTGATACTTCGACTCAGTTGCAAGCACTTGCCCAGCCTGACTACCCTCCTCTCCTGAGGGCTGCCGGGCCCTCTGCTTCTTTTTCCCTTGGTCTGGCCTCTTGGTTGGGCCAAGCACTCAAATGCTTTCTAACCTGGAAAACCACAAAAACTTATTCTTTCACCAAGTGGAAGGGCTGTGTTCTCCACCTTGACCTCAGATTTTCCCCTCTTTTCAGATATTGCTCCTGAATCAATAGTTAGCAAACTCTGGTTTCTTAAAGAAGTCAGGCCCTTTCTCTCTCCAACAACGCTACTCCACACACACACACTATTAAAGTCTTCACACTACACACACACACACACACAATGTTAGTCTTCACAGTACATTAGAAAGGTTTGGGTTTGGTTTGGTTTAACTTACCTGGTTTCTCCCGAGCATAGTATTCTGGTTGCAAGTTCAAGGCCTTGCTTCCTAGAGGACCCAGGTGTATGTCCTGCCTAAGGCATCCAGAGCTGTCCAACTCAAAAGGAAGGTCCAAATTAAAACCCGTGTACATGCTCTCCTGGGGCCTTCTACACCGAGTCACTCCCCCAAGTCTGGAACCATGTGTCCCACTCTCCTCTCACTTTTTAACCACTCTTTCTCTGGTGAGACTCGGGTCACTCAGTCTCCACCTGGGTCCACTTTACTTGCTTCCAACAATCTCAGAGCTCCATTTTTATAAGCAGCACCTGTTAATCACAGAATTGCCAGATTTGCATAAAAATACAAGAGGCCCTGTTAGGTATGAATTTCGGATAAACAACAGACATGCTTAGTGTAAGCATATTTGGGACTACTAAAAAATTATTTGTTGTTTACCTGACATTCAGATTTGACTAGATGTCTCATATTTTATCTGGCAGCACTATATCATTTTTCTTTCATTCCTCAAATATTTATCAAGAAGTTACCATCTGTCAGGCATTATGTTAGGTGCTGGGAAAGCCAGCCAAGTTCCAGGCTTCATAGCTTATGGTATGTATACTTTACACACACACACACACACACACACACACTATATATATATATATATATATATATATATATATAGTTTTCTATAGTCATATATAGGCTTTCCTTGTGGCTCAGCTGATAAAGAATCTGCCTTGCAATGCAGGAGATCTGGGTTCAATCCCTGGGTTGGAAAGATCCCCTGGAGAAGGGAATGGCTACCCACTCCAGTATTCTTGCCTGGAGAATGCAATGGACAGAGAGAGAACCCTGGTGGGCTGTAGTCCATAGGGTCACAAAGAGCTGGACACCACTGAGCGACTAACACTTTCACTTTTATGCACTATTTTAAGTGATTCACATGTGCCAGTTTTTTCTTCTGTCCACATACCCGTGTTTCATAGGTTTTAAAATTCTTTTTATTGAGGTATAGTTGATGTACAATATTATATAAGCTTCAGATGTATAACAATTATTCACAATTTTTAAAGGTTATACTCCATTTATAGTTATGATTAAATGGTGGCTATTTTCCCTGTCCTGTACAATATATCCTTGTAGCTTATTTTTTTATACCCAATAGTTTGTACCTCAAAGTCCCCTACCATTCTCTTACCCCTTCGCCTTTTCGCTTCCCAACTGGTAACCACTAGTTTCTTCTCTGTGAGTCTGTTCCTTTATTGTTATATGTATTAGTTTGTTGCATTTTTTGAGATTCTACATGTAAATGATATCATACAATATTTGTCTTTCTCTCTCTGGCTTATTCCACTTACTCTCCATGCTGTTGCAAATTTCATTCTCTTTTATAGTTTATACAATAGTATCTCACATCCCAGAATTCACTCCCTTCTCATCACTGTATGCTCCGAGGGTGCTCCCTGTGTGGTTGCATGGGTCCTTCTGCTGTGGCGGGCTGGCTACCATGTGCAGTGTGGTAGGCTTGGCTGGCCCCTGACCCAGCTGGATGTCAGGCCCTGCTTGTGGAGTGGGTGTGTACACATACATACCACATCTTTTTATCCATTCATCTGTTGATGAACACTTAGGCTGTTTACACATCTTGATAATTGTAAATATTGTTGCTGTGAACATTGTGGTGCATGTGTCTTTTTGAATTAGTGTTTTTGGTGGTTTTTTTCTTTTTTTTTTTCGGATATATACACAGAAATGAGATTGCTGGGTCATATGGTACTTTTACTTTTTTGAGAAACAGCCATACTGTTTTCTGCAGTGGACACACCAATTTACATTCTCACCGGCAGTGTATGGGAGTTCCCTTTTCTTGACATCCTTGTCAATGTTTGCTATTGGTAGACTTTTTGAAGAGACCCACTCTGACAGGTGAGAGGTTGTATCTCATTTTGGTTTTGATTTGCGTTTCTCTGATGATTAATGATACTTTTGATATAATTAATAAGTTTTATTTTATAATCACATTTAGCAATGTACCTAACAACTGGATCACACATATTCTGATCAAGCACACATGAAGTGTTTTTGAGAACTGACCATACAATAGACCATCAAGCAAGATTCAACAGATTTCAAAAACTGTATCACATACAGGTCATATTATCTCACCATTAGAGTGGGTTGCCATTTCCTTCTCCAGGGGATCTTCCCAGCCCAGGGATCAAACCTGGGTCTCCAGCATTGCAGGCAGATTCTTAACCATCTGAGCCACCAGGGAAGCCCAAGTTAGAAATTAATAACAGAAAGTATAACTATGATAGAAAATACTTTAATAGAGAAGTAACCAAACAACTGATTAGGTAAAAATCTTCTTTACAGAACAATTCAGCTATTAGATGCAGAAGTAACAATAGAATTAGCTGTTTTCAATAATTAATGAGATATGAATGTAGGCAACTATGATTATTAACAATGTTGTCTCGTTTCCTGTACCCACTGGCCATCTGTATTTCTTCTTTGAAAAATTGTCTCTTCAGGTCTTCTGCCCATTTTTTAACTGGGTTGTTTGTTTTGGGTAGGGAAGTTTTCAGTTATTATGCCTTCAAATATGTTCTCAGCCCCTTTCTCACTCTCTTCTCCTTCTGAATCCCTAAAATGCAAATATTTGTGTGCTTTATGCTGTCCCAGAGGTCTCTTAAACTCTTATTTCTCTTCATTCTCTTTTTCTGTTCAGTATTGATTGCCACTACTCTGTCTTCCAGCTTACTAATCCATTCTTTTGTATCATCTAGTCTCTACTGTCAGTTCCTTCTAGTGTATTTTTCATTTCAGTTTTGTATTCTTCATCTCTGCTTGTTCTTTTATTTTCTCACTCTTTGTTAAAAGCCTCTAACTTCTCACTCTCCATTCATTCTCCTCCCCAGTTCTTGCATCATCTTTATGATCACTACCCTGAACTCTTTCTTGAGTAGATTGCCTATTTCCACATCACTCAGTTCTCCTGAGGCTTTATTTCATTCCTTTGTTTGAAATATGTTCCTCTGTTGCATCATTTTGCCTAACTTGTTCTTATTTCTATGCAGCCAGTAGGTTCGTTACATATCCTGATCTTGGAGAAATGGCTTTTTGAAGGAAACGTTCTCTGCATCCCAGAATTCATTCCCTTCTCATCACTGTATGCTCCAAGGGTGCTCCCTGTGTGGTTGCATGGGTCCTTCTGCTGTGGTAGGCTGGCTACCATGGGCAGTCTGGTAGGCTTGGTTGGCCCCTGACCCAGTTGGATGTCAGGCCCTGCCTTGTGCGAAGGCTGCCAGCTGCTGGTTGGCAGGGTCCGGTCACAAGGCGGCTGACTGCAGAATCCCAGGGAGACTCAGGTTATCGCTGAGTTAACTAGAGGATCGAGGTAGGTTTTAGGAGTCCCTGGGACTGTTGCCGTCTCATTGGTGGGTGAAACCACATCCTGGAGCTAGTGCCCGCTTACTGGTGGGTGGGGCCAGGTCCGAGGGTCCGGTTGCAGGGCCCAGGGACACAACCTAAATTCACCTATGGTCTGCTCTGTGCCCAGATTGTTCTAAGCCCCAGGATCCAGCCACAAGGAGGCTGCACTTGCCTCTATTTGCAGCTCTCTGTTCCTCCCCCACCTCCTGTGTTTGCTCCTGTATCTTTGTTCAAGCTCCTAGCTCACTCTCTCCGTCTGGAGTTATCCATGTACATATCTCCTCATCTCCGCAAATCTGAACTTGCAGAAAGAACCCTGGCTTTTCCATCTCTGGCTACCCACTGCCTCCCAGCACAAAGAGAATTTGTCCAGTCGTGTCCAACTCTTTGTGACTCCATGGACTGCAGCAAACCAGGCTTCCCCGTCCTTCACCATCTGCCTGAGCTTGCTCAAACTCATGTCCATCAAGTCAGTGATGCCATCCAACTATCTCATTGTCTGTCACCCCCATTCTCCTCCTGCCCTCAATCTTTCCCAGCATCAGGGTGTTTTCCAATGAGTCAAGCTCTTCGAATCAGGTGGCCAAAGCATCGGAGCTTCAGTTTCAGCATCAGTCCTTCCGGTGAATATTCAGGGTTGATTTCCTTTAGGATTGACTTGTTTGATCTCCTTGCAGTCCAAAGGACTCTCAAGAGTCTTCTCCAACACCACAAAGAGAATAGGTGCTCAGTAAATACTTAATCACTTCCACCCCGTCTCCCCTTTCCTACCAAGAGTAGGGAGCTCCCAGGTGGAAGGACACGTGTGGATTTTGTCATTGCAGCCCCACCATGTGCACTGCCAGCCCCTGTGACCTGGAAGAGATCCCCCTGGATGATGAGGACCCAGACAGCTTGGAGTACAAAATCCTGGAGTTCTATGTCAAACACCACGTCTTCCAGAACACCTCTGTCGTCCTCTCACCAAAGCTCCTGAGAACAAGGAGTCTGTCCCAGAAAGGGCCGGAGAGCTGGCCAGTGAATGAGGCATGGACGCAGGGGCCGTGGCCCTGCAGAAATTCCCAATCCAGCGAGAAGGCCATAAACCTCACCAAGAAAAAGTCGTCTTGGAGGACCCTCTTCGGGGTAGCAGAGAAGGAGGAGGACTCACAGAGCTCGCCTCCGGAAATCCGTGCCCAGGCACAAAGGGTGGGGGGACCTCAGGTCCGTCCTCGGAGTCCGAAATGGCCAAGGTCCCGCTCCAGCATGGACCAGCGCTTAGAGCACAAAGGTAAGCTTTGGGGAACCAACTGCACTTTCTCTCCCACAGCCACTTCTTTCCCTTCTTTGTGTGCCTGAGGGTTTGCCTCCTCCCACCCTTAGGTAGGGAACTCTTTGAACCTCAGCTTCCCAACCTATTAATACTCAATTCTTTTGTTGTTGTTGTTGTTTTACTTTTTATTTTTGGCTGTGCTGGGTCTTCATTTCTGTGCAGGCTTTTCTCTAGTTTTGGAGACTGGGGGCTACTCCCTAGTTGGGGTCTGTAGGCTTCTCATTGCTGTGGCTTCTCCTGTTGCAGAGCACAAGCTCTGGGGTTCACAGGCTTCAGTAATTGTAGCACATGGGGTCTAGAGCACAGGCTCAATACTTGTGGTGCAAGGGTTCAGCTGCTCCACGGCACGTGGGATCTTCCCAGATCAGGGATCCAATCTGTGTCTTCTGCATTAGCAGGCATATTCTTTGCCGCTCTGGTTGTTCAGTTGCTAAGTCATGTCTGACTCTTTGCAACCCCATAGACTACAGCACGCAAGGCTTCCCTGTCCTTCACTGTCTCCTAGAGTTTGCTCAAATTCATGTCCATCAAGTCGGTGACTCAATGTCCATCAGGATAGACATGAGTTTAAGCATGCTCCGGGAGTTGGTTATGAACAGGGAAGCCTGGTGTGCTACAGTCCGTGGGGTCACAAAGAGTCAGACATGTGAGTGACTGAAGTGAACTAAGTCAGTGATGCTATCTAAACATCTCAATCTCTGCTGCTCTCTTTTGCTTTTGCCATCAATCTTTCCCAGCATCAAGGTCTTTTCCAATGAGCTAGCTCTTTGCATCAGGTGGCCAAATTATTAAAGTTTCAGCTTCAACATTATTGTTTCCAATGAATATTCAGGGTTGATTTCCTTTAGGATTGACTGATTTGATCTCCTTGCAGTCCAAGGGACTCTCAAGAGTCTTCTCCAATTCCACTGAGTCACCAGGGAAGCCCAATACTCAATCCTAATTGTCCTACTTTCCTTAAGACTGAGCAGAAAGGAAAAGTTTGGTGGTGAAGGGTGATGGGACTGGTTTTCTGGCTCCACCATCTATAATTAAACTTGCTGCCCAAATTCCTAATCCTCGGTGCCAGAGACCAATACAAAGGGAAGATCCCCAGATGGGCTCAGGCTGCTGTTCTTCATGAGGGAAGTCAACTCCCGTCTCTGAGCCTCTGCCTTTCCATCTGTACCTTGGCTTCTTGAAGGTGGATGGAAAGATCAGATAGCTATATAGAAAAGGGATTTCAAAGTTCAAGCCACTCAAAACACAACCAAGAAGCATTTTGACTAAATCTTCTTTCAGTGGGACAAAACACAGTGTATTGAACAGAACATTTTCATGAAAGGCTTTAACAGTGTTGCCCTTCATCCACAGACCTAGGCATAAACATCTTCCCCTCTAACCATATCTTCTGCCTGATGCCCAGATTTTAAAAGAAACCTGCTCTCCTGCTGGGCTGATTGGCCTGTGTCAATAATTAGTCAACAGGTGGCAGTAATGTCTCAAGTTTTAAATGCTGTGACTGTCAGGCTTATTGGAGAATCAGCACACACAATGACAGCTTTAGAGCACTGGCTGCTCAAGGAAACTTCCATTTCCCGTTGGACTTGTAAACTTTAGGGAGGAGAAGTTAAGGTTGGGATTATCTGAGGAAATCCTCCTCCCTCCAGGTCTTCTGCTGGGAGTGGGATCTGAGGTCCAGAGCAAACAGAACAGTTTGGCTTGCTTGCCTGTGTGTGTGTTCAGTTGTGTCCGACACTTTGTGACTCCACGGACGGTAGCCTGCCAGGCTCCTTTGTCCATGGCATTTTCCCCGGCAGGAATGCTGGAGTGGGTTGCCATTTCCTACACTCCAGGGGATCTTAGGGATAGTACCCGGGTCTCTTGTGTCTCCTGCATTGGCAGGCATATTCTTTACCACTGAGCCACCTGGGAAGCCCCATCGAACAGTTTGAAGTGAAGTGAAGTCGCTCAGCCGTGTCCGACTCTTTGCAATCCCATGGACTGTAGCCTACTATGCTCCTCTGTTCATGGGATTTTCCAGGCAAGAGTACTGGAGTGGGCTGCCATTTCCTTCTCCAGAGGATCTTCCCGACCCAGGGATCGAACCTAGGTCTCCCGCATTGTAGGCAGACACTTTACCATCTGAGCCACCAGGGAAGTTTAGAGGCACATAAATAGGTTTTTCTGCTTGTCCTGTTCTTTGAAGTTTGCCAGGAAACAGAAGATTTTTCCAGACTTTAACTTTCTGGTTTTCCTGAAGAAAACAGTGTTCTGTATTTGAAGATTACTGAAGGGTCATTGGACCTTTGCCTATTTTCTAAAATTTCCAGATCTCTGTGTAGACCTATAGATATTCCTACAAAAGTAGAAATGGTTATCTCCTAAGGAGGCTTAGCTTTAATGATTCACATAAGTTGGTCTTCCCTCTCCCCTTTCTCTCTCTTTGCTTTCTTGTTTAGGTAATTATGAGGGTGGTTAGCTGGTTCTATGCTGAGTGTGACCCAAGAGGGACTTGCCCTCTATTTCTCTTCTGCCATGTGTAAATCAGAACTCAGTAGTTGGTGTCCCCTGGGTTCTTTTAACTAAAGGTCACAATTTAGCCTGTGCTGCCATTTCAGACACCGGGCTGGACTAAGAACTATGAGATTTTGTCCCAAGACCAAAGTCTTGTAGTGACAGGCCTTCGGATGTAGAAAAACGAATTTGTACCAATTTGAGAAACACCAACCCAGTTTTTCTGTGAGTCTCTTTTTTTCTCCACAGCTGTGATCTGCTGTAACTTCACTAACATAGAGATTATTTTTCTCTCCTATAAAAGAAAACCACCGTTTGGCAGCTCAGGCTTGATCTGCCAGTTCCCGCTTGATCTGCCAGTTCCCCAGTCTTTAAGGATTCCATTCTGTTGCCCCTCAGCTAATGACTTCCAACCTCAAAGTCACCTTAAACCCCAAGATGGCTGCTCAGATTCCAGCCATCGTGTCTACATTCTAAGCAGGGAGAAAGAGGAAGCAAGGAGAAGGACAAAAGTTTATCTTTCTAGATAATTCCGCTCCCTTTTAGAGAGCTTTCTTAAAACTGTAGCCAACTTCTTACATCTCAGTGCCTACACCTTATTGCAAAAGAGGCTGAGAAATGTAGTTCTGTCAGCTTCCCCTGACATTTCAGGGGTCTGTTACTAAGGAAGATAAAGAAAAGGGATACTAGGTAGGAAATAGCAGACTCCCCTATATGGAATTCTCTCCCAAATGCCCTGTCCTTTCTCTTTAAAAGAAAAACCTCAAGCCAAATGCCTTCCCCACTCTCCTGCTCTCCTTAACTGCACAATGAGCCCCCAGAATAAACTCCAAAGAAGGGCAGCCTTTCCATTTTCTCTCCACCCCCATCCAATGTTTCCTTGCCTATCAGATCAGACCAACTCTGACCAGAAGGAAATCTTTAAAAAAAAAAGATATTAGAATGGAAATTTTCTTTCTTTTTTTTTTTTTTTTGCCATACTGCAAGGCATGTGGGATCTTATCGTTCCCTGACCAGGGATTGAACCAGTACCTCCTGCGGACAGACTCTTAACCACTGGACTGCCAGGGAAGTCCCTAGAATGGGAATCTTAACCAGGTTAATTCACCTGAGTTTCAAAATGTGTTTACTTATAGATTTTCCTGCACATAGTTTGTCTGCATTCCTCCAATCCATAGAAACAGACACACAGATTAGTCAGCTTGGGGACCACCTCTGTGTCCTCTGGTGGTCTCGTGACCAAGTGGTGGAGGCTGGGAGATGGGGAGGGACAGCCATGAGGGTCTTCATCTGCCTCCTCTGAGGGCAAGGTGGGCAGAGCGTGACTCTTCCATTGAAAAGAGCGTGTTAATCACCCCACCAACAGCACAGGGTTAGAGAGGCAAGGCGTGCACTCTTTCCTCTCCTACCTCCCATGGACACAAGGGAAGGCTCCCACTGGTTTGGGCATCCAGCCTCTAGCCACCTCCTTGCGTGGGCGGCTGGCGTTCACAAGGAGGCTGGTTGGACTGCAGTAAGGTGATTTAAAAGTGGGAAAGTATTTTTGGTTGGATTGTTGTCAAATGGAAAGGAAAAGCATTGATCCTCCACTCCTTAACCGCTCCAGTTCTTCTCTCTCTAATCTACTGCTGATCTGTTTTTTAACCCAATGGATGGAGCACCAAGAAAAAAGTGGCTTTTTAAGGAAGCCATTATGCTTTCTTTTTAAAAGGAAGGCATTGTGGACAGAGCATCAGTGGCCTGTCAGTGAACACCCAGGAGGGTGATGGGAGAATCTGGGGAAAGAGAATCAGACATCACCTGGCAGCTCCTCAGGAGGTCACACCCAGCTCTTCACATGACACCCACGCCTTGACTTGCTCATCTATCCTGACTGACAAAGTCTGGGGGTTCCTCTGGGCACACTGACCTTCTGGCCCAAACCCGTTACTGTCAACAAGTCTTATGAATTAAATACTGTTGTTCTTAAACATTACATGATACAACTGCTCCATATCAAAGGCAGAGCTTGTACAAGCTTCTACGTGTTAAGAACGTAGTGACAGATTAACAATGAACTTTTACTCCCAAATAACTCAGCAATACTGCCTGCCCTCCTACCCCAACCCCATCCTCCACCAGGGGCCAAGTCGACTTGTCCTTCACAGGCCATGACATTCGGGGGCCAGAGCCATTTAAAACTTCATGTCCCCAGATGCTTTATTCTCCAGTTACATGTGCAAACATTTGACAAAAGTCTTTTCTCGGATTGTAAATTCTTGAGGGTCATGGGTTAGACTTTATGCGTCCTTGTTTACCTATCCACATTTTTTGCATGTTTCCCAGCAGGCGTGGAGGCGGGGAAGACGACACGTGACCATACCAGCAAGGGAAGTTCCTTGATAATGGGCTTGAGTCAGGAATACAGCCCGAGAGAAGGGATATTTCTCTCTCCTCAGTGACCAGCCCCCAAAGGCTTGTCACACTGCTGAATGCCTTCCAAAGTGCATAGGGGCCAGCTCTCCAAGATATAAAGGATGCCCCAAAAAAGAATAAAAATAAAAGCGTAATGAGCGTTCCCTCAAGCAAAGAACCAAGCACTGTGTTGCAGCCCCTTTTGTGTTGCAAAGGGGCAAGGGGACCCTAATTTTGCAAGACTTCCAAAAGAGGGTGCAGAGGGGTAATTGTTTCAAGGTGGCAATCATTCCTGCGTGCCCCTCCCCCATCCCAGCCTCTGCCAGGCAACTGCCCAGGCTTTCTGAAGAATGCCACCACCCCCCCAAACGCACACTCCTGCCCGGCCCCGGGCCATTTCCTTTCCCTCTAGGCCCGGTGTTTTCATTTCGGGCAACCGTGCATACCAATGAGCCAGACAAAGTTCTGGGAAGGGCCTGTCAGCACCGTTTTGTCTTCTTTCAGCTGCGGACCCCAGAGTCGTTTCCATTGCCAACCGAGTCGCTGAAATTGTTTATTCCTGGCCGCCGCCAGAAGAGTTCCACAGCCAGGGAGGAGGCTTCAACTCCCAAGAGCTTCCGGTACTCCAGAGTTTCGAAGGGCAGTCTGGAGCTAAAAGTACCAAGAAAGGTAAACTTCCCTTCTGAGCGTTTGGCCCAGGGTGCATATTGGCCAAGCAGAGGTCCATGAGCACGTATGTATTTATTCAGCTCAGGGCCCTGCCACTTAGGAATCTCTGCTGACCTGGGCTCAGGGCACCACCATCACACGCTGGAGGCACTGGCCTTTAGCTGGAGAACCCAGCCCAAGTCAAGGGGAGTGCTCCAGCAGAGGGAAGCAGCCTGCCAAGCTCACTGCTAAGTCCAAAGAAAAGTCTCCTATTGAGGGGCAGGAGGAGGTGCAAAGCAAGCACTCCATCTTGTCCGCAGCTGGGGGGCGGGCGGGGGGAACGCAGCATTGGATTTCACCATGTTAGCCACGGCCAAGGCCCGGTGTGCTCAACGAGTGCACAGGCTGTAGGTGGCGCGTCCCCCCAGGAGTTTACACTGTTGCCTTGGGCTCCCGTGAAGAAGCAGGGGGCTTGTCAGGCACCAAGCCTAGAGCCAAACATGAAGCAGACCTGAGAAGTCGTGATGAGGCTGGGTTGGTTGTCACCCAAACTGGAGCAACAGCCAGGACGGTGGACCCCAACCGACCTGGAGAAATTCTAGACATGAGGGAAAGGGAAGGTGTTTAGCTGCTCAGCTGTGTCCAACTCTTTGTGACTCCATGGACTGTTCCCTGCCAGGCTCCTCTCTCCATTGGGTTTCCCAGGCAAGAATACTGGAGTGGGTTGCCATGCCCTCCTCCAGGGGATCGTCCCAGCCCAGGGATGGAACCCGCGTCTCCTGCATTGGCAGGCAGATTCTTTACCGTCTGAGCTACCAGGGAAGCCCAGAGTTGAGAGAAAGAGGACCAAGTGCCCGGGAAGAGGAGTTCAGTCTGACATTCCCTCACTAATGACTGTCCAGCCTGTGGTTCTCTTTCTCAAACTCCAGGGGACGATGAGGGGCCCAGCTGGCTCTTGAGCTGGCAGCACATCAAGCGACAAGGCAGAGGAGTCTTCAATCGTGGCGGTGCCCCCCAACCCCCCATCCAAACTGGTGAGTGTGTCCACCCTGTGCTGTGCTGCCAGGACCACAAACTACCAAAGGGGCTTAGAGTGAGGAGCTGGGAGAGCAGGACCCCTCAGAGAGTAAAAAAAAAAAACCCAAAGTGTTCCTACTTTACTGCGATCTCATGTGTGTCTGGGCCACATAAAGTGATGACGCCAAACCAAGCCAAAGCTCAGGCCCTCATCCTCCAGGCACATGAGCAACTGGGACTGCTGCTGCAGCAACTTTCCCAGAAAGAGGCAACAGAATCCGATAAAAACTACACATGGGTGGCGGAAGCATCCAGTCCTTCTCCCAGGTGACTTGGGTCTCAGGCTTCCTACCTCCTTGCCCTTCACTCGACCTCGTGGCATGAATTTCCTTCCCCTTCTCCTCTGGGACCCACATGAGGACTTCGTGACTTCAGAGACTATGCCACATGGAAAACATGCTGTTCCCTCAGTAACAGGCTTGTCTCTGTTTGGATTCCACACTATAGCAATGACTGTTTTCCTAATATTATTTCACTGTTAGCACGTTTGGAGACGAGGGAAAGCAGACTCCACCTTCCCTGTTTCCAACACACACAGCACACACCAGTTGGGGCCATCTCCGTCTCCATCTGCCATGTTAGCCTTTGGGGTGGGAGAACTTATTCATTGTATTTACTTAAACTCTACCCTGTTATAAAGACACAGCATACAAAGTACATGTTTTGGTACCTGTACTTTGTACAAGTGCAAAGTTAGATAAATCCAATTTGAAAGATAATGTTTGAAAAAAAAAAAAAGTAGGAAAATAGGTGGGTTTGGGAATGACTGTAATTCCCCAAATTCAGGAAGACTGTACCTTCCTCTCAGGAGGCCACAGTTTGGCTCCGAGTTCTCTAGCAGTTAACACAAAGGATGAATATGATCAAATAGGGGTTTATGGTGTCTACATGGGAAAAGACCACCTGCTCAGGAAAAACTCAAAGACCTGACAGACATTTCTCCTAAGTATCAGGGGGGAAGGGATAGTTAGGGAGTTAGGAGGGACATGTACACACTGCTATATTTAAAACGGATAACCAACAAGGACCTGCTGTATAGCACAGGGAACTCTGCTCAATGTTACATGGCAGCCTGGAACACTGGGGAGTTTAGGGGAGAATGGATACGCGTATATGTTTAACTGAGTTCCTTCACTCTCAACCTGAAACTATTACAACGTTGTTAATTGGCTACACCCCAATACAAAATAAAAAGATAAAAAAATTTCTTCTAAGCATTAGAGATAAGCTCATGCATCTTCAACAGCATTCTTAGAGCAAATAAAGTGATGAGTTTCACGGTGTGAATCAGGGGGCTAGGGGAGGAAAGAAGGGAGAAAAGAGGGGGGTGGAGGAGAGGCTGTTCAGAACGCTTTGGGCGTCATCAGAAGAGGTGAAGTAGATTTACTTTGCTGGAAGTTACAACGTGCATGGTCTTCCTCACTCCCTAACTAGGCTACAAACTTGTCCCTGGAAACATACAAGATTTTTTTTTTTTCTCTTGAAAGAAATAACTGTAATTTTCCCCTGACAGAAGGAGAAGACCAAATAATAGCCAGAATTGTTGAGCTGCTGAAATATTCAGGGGAGCAGTTGGAAAGAGAGGTAGGGAGCGTCTTGAACTAATGGGTTTTCTTTCTGTGTCCCCGCCCTGTACTGGGGAATGGAACTGGACTGATGGTTGTACTCCTTTTTCAAAGTTCTGGTTTCCACTTAAGTCCTAAATTTTATTTCCCTTGGAGTCAAAACTCTTCATGCTGGCAGGGTCTCAAAAATGAATCACTTTGGAAAACATAAGTAAACCTTCTGGAGCCTCCTCGGAATTTTTGGAAAGGAAAAAAGTCACCAATAAATTAAAATTCGCTGAATAGAATTATGAATCTAGTTCCCCATGTAACTGATCCTCAGGGAAGTTTAGACTCTTGTGTTTGCCCTGCAGCCTGAATATCTGTGTCCCACAGCTGCTCCAAGTCTGGAGTGTTGTCTGAAATCTCCCCCTAGAACGGCCGGACTGTTCTCTCTCAGCAGTTCGGCCAGGGGACGGGTTAGCATTACCTGGAGAATGCTGAGTTTCGTGCCAGTTAGAAGTTGAGACTGGTTATTCCCATCAGGAACGTGCAAGGGTTGCCTTCAGGTAAGGAGGTGGTGGGCAGGCCCCGCTGTGGTCACGGCTTCTGAACGCATCCCGTCTCTGTGTTACCCATGGATGGCTGTGTGGTCTCCTGCGTCTGGCCATCAGGAGCTGGCCGGGGGGCACACTCACTTGTTTTGCAAGGATCCATGGGCAGGAAGTCAGACCTGTGGGGCTCTGCAGGAGGGGTTAACAGTGCTAACTGGCCAGCCACCCACCCCAGTCCACCCCAGCGTGCTCGGTGGCTCCTCGATGCCCTTGTCAGAGGTGTCCCAGAGGACGGTGACCAGGATGGGGGAGGAATATGCAATGGTACAGAATGAGGAACACTGAGGGAACCAAGGCCAGACCAAAGAAAAGAGGAGGAAACAGGAGAGCTTTGGGGCCTTAGTAGAGGGTGGACAGGGGTGCAGAGGAAGCAGAAAACAGAAGAGGGCATATGATGACCCTGTGTTTCTCCAGAACTAGCATCAATGGACAGGAGTTACGGGGCAAGTCATTTCTCCCCATTTGAAGGATGAACCTTGTAGCTCTCAAGGCTGTCCACTAGGACTTCTCTGGTGGTCTAGCAGTTAAGTCTTCATGCTCCCAATGCAGGGGACATGGGTTCAACCCCTGGTCAGGGAACTAAGACCCCATATGGCCAAAAAAAAAGAAAGGCCAAGGTGGTATCGTTCTTTTTCTAAGACCATGACACTCTAAAGGAAGGAAAGCTAAGAAATACAACATTCAAGAGAGGAGTATAAGGTAAAATCAATTGAGTAGAACAATGGAAGGGAATCAATCGATTAGGTTTTGTTTTTCTTTTCACATGAACTCAGGTAACTCATGAACATTTCCCTAATAACTCTGAGCTCTTGAAGCACCCTGGACACATGCTAACATTTCAAGAGCATCTTTTCCATGTTGGGTACAAGGCCAAGTGTTTCAAAATTACTCTGGGTTTCCCTGGTAGCTCAGATGGTAAAGAGTCTGCCTGCAGGGTGGGAGACCCAGGTTCAATCCCTGGGTTGGGAAGATCCCTTGGAGCAGGAAATGGCAACCCATTCTAGTATTCTTGCCTGGAAAATCCCATGGATGGAGGAATCTGGCAGGTTACAGTCCATCAGGTTACAAAGAGTCGGCCACAACACAGTGACTTCACTTTCACTTTCTTCGTGCGGGCTGTCACCCCAGTTTAGAGATGACATAACTGAAACTGAGAAGTTAAGTAATTTCTCCAAGATTGCACAGCTAATAATAAGTGGAGCAGGGGTTTGAGCCAAAACAGCGATTTCCAGGTTTTGGATTCTGCCCATCACACAACCTCTAACAAAGCACCTTTCACTGGCTTACAAGTGTCAGTGGACTCTGAGCCCCTTGAGTGAGGATGCGTCTTAATCGTCCATGGTACCACCTGTCATAAGTGCTAGGAAACATTTGTTGAATGTCCTGTGAGCAGGCTGTTCAATCTGTATTGGTTCCCGTGGAAGGAATTCACAGAGAAAGTCCATGCCCTGTCTGATCCTGTGGGATATGGTTCCACATTTGAGATTAGAATCCAGGGTTTTCCACTGGGTGTTTTAGTCGCCCAGTGTTCAGCGGGAGAGTCTGCTTCCCCGGCCAAGGCTGATATATACTGTTTCTCCTCTCGTACACAGTTGAAGAAAGACAAGGTTTTGATGACCTGCTTCCAGGATGGGTTATCCTATCCTGTTTTCAAGACCATCACAGACCAGTTCCTAAGGACCGTGGACACCAGGGGAGAATCAGAGTTCAAAGCTCAGGGCTTTAAAGCTGCTCTTGCGATAGATGTCATAGCCAAGCTCACGACTGTCGACAACCACCCCATGAACAGGGTGCTGGGTTTTGGAACCAAGTACCTGAAAGATAATTTCTCGCCCTGGATCCAGCAGCATGGTGGATGGGTAAGTGCATTCTATCTAAAAATGGTATCTTCCCAGAACTCAGGGGGCAACGGCATGGAAAGGGGTTTTTTCTGGGGCTTGTTTTTTTTTAAGTGAAGGGAACACATCTTTGAAGCAGTTCTCATGGGTTTAGGACACTTGAGTGGCAAGAGATTTACCCCATTGATGGGAACATATTTTTAGTTATTATCTTCATTATCAATAAATATTTACTGAGCTCCCAAAGGGTATGTGGGGTATGTGAGTGAGAGGAGAGGGACTGGTCAGACAGAACAGGAAATGAAGAGATGCTGAGATATAAAATGTTTGGATAGATACAATTTCTGTTTTCACAAATTTTGCAGGCAACGGAAGTCTGGCAGTGAGACTAGGAGAAGTTCCTTATTCTCTCAGGGGTGTGGGAATAATCTTTACACAGAGGTTCAGGGCTTATGACATTTTGTCATTGCTGTTGGGACCTAGACATTCCGACAGGGACATTTTGATGCAAACTGAAGAGCAGTTTAATTTTCATCTATTTTTAAATTATCTGCTATCAGGCAAAACAGACCCTGATTCCTCAGCCTCAGCCCTTCCCCTACCCTTTTCCTTTGAGATTTCTTTAAAACTGTCCTGTTCAAATGGCCTCATAAGGGGAACCTTTTCAAACTGCTTTACCCCAGAGCTCTAAACCTCAGTAGGCATAGGACATTTTTGTCTGTTCCAGCCCTTCCTAGAAGGACATGCACTACTATCATGAGTCCTATTTCTACTAGGGTGGTCCAGAGGCCAGGAAAAGACCTGAGTCTGCTCTGGGCATGGCCAGCATGACCCCAAGGCCTCCAAACAGGCTTAGTCTCTTGGCTACCAGATGGGAAGTATAGCTGATCATGGCTATGGGCCTGACGTGCCCACCACAATCACCAGTTCCTGCCCATTAAACTACCCAGACTTCTGTTCTTTCCTATTTTCCACTGTCACACCAGATATGATAGCCCTTAAGTGGCTAATCTGAGCTTCCCAGGTGATGCTAGTGGTAAAAGAACCCGCCTGCCAATGCAGGAGATGCAGGTTCTATCCCTGGGTCAGGAAGATCCCCTGAGGAAGGAAATGGCAACTTACTCCAGTATTCTTGCATGGAAAATTCCAAGGACAGAAGAGCCAGGTGGGCTTTAGTCCATTGGGTTGCAAAGGGTCAGACATGACTGATGCAACTGCAGCAGCAGGAAGTGGCTAATCTGAACAAGGCTCTTAAGTACTCCAAATTCAAGCTGCTTTAACTCATGGAGGAGGATAGATTCCTGAACATCACTTCAGATTTAACAGCTCTAAGGCCCTTCAAGACCAGGGCCCCCTCAAGTCCCTCCTCCGCCTCAGAGCCCCTCCTGTCTACTCCAGCTCAAGACCCTTACCAGCCTCTGAGTCTTTACAACACTTCATATTTGCACTACAATTATATACAGGAAATTACCATCATTGTTGGTCTTCTTAATATATTCTTCCAGAGGGACTGTAAGTATCAACTGGATTTACAAGCCAGTTCTCAAAATCTAGTTAACTAATGTAACTGAAATGCCAAAAATGTTCTATGAAAAACAGTGTTTCTATACCAAGAGTACAAACAACAAAAGAAAAAATAAAAGGGACTACATCAAGATTAAAAACATTTCTGCTTCAAAGGATACCCTCAAGAAGGTAAAGAGACAACCCACAGAATGGGAAAAAGTAGTTGCAAATTATATATCTGATAAGGGACTTGTATTCAGAATATGTAATAAATTCTTACAAGTCAACAATAAAAGGACAACACCCCCCACCAATTTTTAAAATGGGCAATCAATTTGAACAGACATTTCCGGGACTTCCCTGGTGGTCCAGTGGTTAAGAATCCACCTTGCAATGCAGAGGATGTGGGTTCGATCCCTGGTCAGGGAGCTAAGACTCCACATGCTGTGGAGCAACTAAGCCCATGTGCCACAACTACTGCGCCTGTATGCTCTGGAGCGCGTGAGCCACAACTAGAGGGTCAGCGCACCACAACAAAAGATTGTGCATCTCACAATAAGATCCCACGTGTCACAACTAAGACCTGACACAGCCAAATGAATCAGTATTTTTTAAAAACAGACATTTCTCCAAAGAAGATATACAAATGGCCAATGAGCACATGAAAAGATGTTTGCTTGACATCTTCATTTCAACATTAGGAAAATGCAAATCAAAACCACAATGAGATACCATTTCACACCCACTAGCATGGCTAAAACAAAAAAGACAAGTGTTGGTGAGGATGTGGAGAATTTGAACACTCGTACATTGCTGGCTGGATTCTAAAATGGTCCGACCTCTTTGGGAGACAATTTGGCAGTTCCTCAAAATGTTAAATGTAGGGTTACCAATTCTACTCTTCTGTCTATACCCAAGAAAACGGAAAGCAAGTGTTCACATAAAAGCTTGTACATGAAAAAAAAAAAAAAAAAGCTTGTACATGAATGTTCAGAGCAGTATTCATTATTCATAAAGGCCCCAAAGTAGAAACAACACAGATTTTCCATGATGAATAATGAATGGAAAAACCAAATGTGAAATATCCATACACTGGAGTAACATTCAGCCATAAAAAGGAATTAAGTGTGCTCGCTTCGGCAGCACATATACTAAAATTGGAACGATACAGAGAAGATTAGCATGGCCCCTGCGCAAGGATGATACGCAAATTCGTGAAGCGTTCCATATTTTAAAAAAAAAAAAAAAAAAAAAAAAAAAAAAAAAAAAGGAATTAAGTATGGACAGGTGGATGAACCTTGAAAACATTATGCACAGTGAAAGAAGTCAGACAAAAAGGCCATATAGTGTATGATTCCATTTATATGAAATGTCTAGAATAGACAAATTCATAGAGGCAGTGATTTCCTAGGGCTGTGGGGAGAAAGAATGGCATGTGACTCCTGATGGACACAGTTTCTTTCTGTAATGATGAAAATGTTCTAAAATCAGATAGAGCTGATGGTTGCACAACTCTGAACACACTAAGAGCCACTGAATTATATATTCTTAAAAGGGTGAATTTTACACTATATTTCAAGAAATTGTCATTAAAAATAGTGGTCCTAATTCTAATAAGCAAATAAAAAGAAGAAAGAATACAGTTCTATTATTTTTTAATTTGGCTGCTAGTGCTAGAGAAAAAAACAATTCCAGTCAGAGAAAACAGATGGATTTTGGGGTAGAAATAATAAAGTGAATTTTCAAAAGCTAAAAGCTTTAGAATTTTGTGGCACTAGTTCTTTATCACATGTATTTTCAATTCAAAATTTATTAGTTTACTTTTCCAGGTCATCATAAATCCTAATCTTAAGTCTTGGCCACAGTTAGGTTTAATTTGGAGCACAAAGCTAGAAATTAGGAGAGGGAAGAAAAAAAAAAGGGACTAATTTTTTCCAAAGTCAGAAACAGAGTTGCAAAAAATAAAGGATGCTGCTCAAAGAATATTTATGAGTCGATATGACTATGAGAATGTGGGGAAGATGTGGATTGACATGTGAGCTCAGTTTCCCTGAACAGGAATGAGGGGACACTGGTGGCCAGCCTTCCATTGCCCCAGGGATTTCAGTGGCTCTCTGGAGTGTCCCTGTAGCGGGATAGAAGGAGAAAAACTATTCCTAGGCATACAATTTTCAGGAGCTCGGTGTTCCTAAGTATTATGTCTCAGTATTCCACGTCTCACAGGAGTGCACCAAATCTTCCCAATGGAACCACAAGCCTATGAAGGCCGGGTTATATATTTCATCCCCTTCTTTCTCTCTCGTGGTTTCCATTACCTTTACATACGTCATAGATGCTCGGCCAATACTTGGAGAGCAATGTGTGTGTTAGTTTCTCAGTCATGTCTGACTCTTTGGAGCCTGCCAGGCTCCTCTGTCCATGGGATTCTCCAGGCAAGAATACTGGAGTGGGTTGCCATTCTCTTCTCCAGGGGATCTTCCTGACCCAGGGATAAACATGGGTCTCTCACATTGGAGGCAGATTCTTTACCCTTTGAGCCACCAGGGAAGCCCTGGAGAGCAATAATTAATTAGTCAAATCAATGAATAGTGACAAAGCATGCCAAACAAGCCACGATTTGATTTTCATTTATTCCTTGGCCCTTTTTGCCTCACTTGAAGCACTATTCACATAGCTATCCTGTGGTCCTGCAACCTCACCCCTTCTACCGCATCTTGAAAGGAGAGGTTAGCAACCTCCATAGTCATCAACCTTTTTGAATTTAAATTCAGCATCAGACTTTTCCCATCTAGACTCTTCCTATACTCAACACTGAGTGTGTAACATAAGTCCTTAGCTGGTGTTTTCCTTTCAGGCATACCAAGGATGCTAGTCACCTTTCCAAACCCTCCCCCAACTCTAACACGTCTGCAAGCCTCGGGTCAGGCTTGGGATAAGAAAGCAGAGTTAACAGGCATATGTTTTCACTTCAACACGGAATCAAACTTGGAATTCTAAAAATCTATTTCTCTTTTTCCCCTTCTAGGAGAAAATACTTAGGATACCACACGAAGAAGTAGACTGAAACATCAGAGGATTTGTAACCTGGAATACTTATATTCTGGCTCTGGTCTTGTGTACATCGCTCTCAGCACAGACTACAGGAGAAAACACAAATGGACAAGGTGGATGGAGCACCAAAGGCTGAATAACCATTACTCCTGCAAGTCAAGAGGCATCAGGAGAGACCTTGACTGTTTCCTGCTCCTAGGATGTAGAGCATGGCCTCCGGCATCCATTATTCAGGTTGTCTACTGAGCATGCAAGAAAGTCTAGGAAGACAAGTGGTAACCTTCCGTTTAAATGCTTACAACAGAAACCATCACCCAACCTCTGCTGGCCACTTTAGGGAAAGTGCGTGACACGTATTTGTTGACCTCATGAAGGTGAAATGATAAATGGTGCATGTGCTTACTCTCTGGTTTCTAGTACTGTTTATTTTTCAAAGTTCACTTGAGATGGTCTGACCTTATTTCAAGCCTGCCTTTAGGCTGATGTAGCTGTTCATGTTGGTAGACAGAGGTCAAAGAGACTCTCGAGTTTATGGCTAGCCTGGGGAGAGACTGCCTGATCTGCCTTTTTTGGCTCCCTTCTCTGGACAATTTTTTGGCAGTTTGAAAAACTTCTATTTGGCAGAAAACAATTATTCCTGTCACCCTCAACTATCTCAGTGACCTCATCTCTACTTCTAGAGGTTTCTAGAACTTTGTTATTTTGGGGGCTAGTGTAATGATTAATGCTTGGTAAAATAAATGTGCAGAAAGACAACTGTCAAAGGAGTATGTTTATGGTTAAAATAAACTAAGTAAAAGCATACGATTTCTGTGAGGATCATAGAAGTTAATTTATACCAAGTGCTTAGAACAGTGCTTGTTATTTAATGCTGTGTTCACTTATGTCCACTATTGTGTAATGCCCTCTGCTAAGCTGAAAATTTCTTCTCCTCTCAAAGCCGTCACTAATTGTTTTTCTGAAATTGATACTTTTCCAAGTGAGGTTTTTTAGTATGTGAAGTATGTTCCATAGTAGGTGTTTAAGGCACAAAACAATTTTTAAAAATACTATCAAATTATGGTCTTCCCTGGTGGCTCAAATGGTAAAGAATCCACCTGCCAATGCAGGAGATGCAGCTTCCATCCCTGGGTTGGGAAGATCCCCTGGAGAAGGTAATGGCAACCCCACTCCAGTATTCTTGCCTGGAGAATTCCATGGACAGAGGTGCATGGCAGGCTATAGTCCATGGGATCCCAAAGAGTCAGTGCTATCAAATTAGACTTACAACAAATTTCTGGCTCTCTAGCATCCAGCATGTAGCCTGATGTAAAAACAAGAGTTTAATAGGCCTTTGATGAACAAACAAATGAATGAGTTAATCAGACATTTTCAGCTTCAAGGGAAAGCCTGAGCTATCTATTATGGCATGCTTTCACTACTCTACCCTTCTGGATAAAAATGAGTTATTATTTTATTTTCTTCCCCCACACTGAAACTCACACATTTTAGGGAGAAAGGAGTTTCCCTTTTCAGAGGGAGACACTAGAGATCACTTCCTCTTTATTCCAAACTGTCTGCAGTTCCCCAAATGTATGACATAACCTCGTACCTCTGAGCCTCATAACAGCATTTTCTCCACTTGGACTGTTCTTGGTGGTCAGTCCTCTTTCCCCTATTTCCCCTATTGCAACTCATTCCAGCCCATTTTTCCAAATTCGCGTCTTCAATTTCTCCAAGAAGCATTTACTAACCTTCCCTGGGCCACCATTTGGAAAGGCCATTTGGATGCCTTTCCTCATAAAGATGTTCCATAACACCCTGTAGAGAGACATTATACCTAATATATTTTATACTCATAAAAATAAGTCTTTTGCACTGGATTATATAAATTATTTTGTAAACAAGTATTATGTCTGGGTTTCCCTGGTGGTTCAGTAGTAAAGCATCTGACTGCAATGCAAGACACCCAGGTTCAATCCCTGGGTCAGGAAGATCCTCTTGAGAAGGAAATGGCAACCCACTCCAGTATTCTTGCCTGTGAAATCCCATGGACACAGGAGCCTGGAGGGCTACAGTCCATGGGGTCACAAAAGAGTCGGACACAACTCAGGGACTAAACAACAAGTATTAGGTCTAATGTAACTGTAAAAGCCTGGCACATTTTCAGTGCACAACTGCATAATCACACCCTAGGCTCACTGCTATAACCTATAAATCAGTGAGGATAAAGCACAGCCGAAGGTATGTGTGCTTTTAACAACCATTCCAAGTGTTCCAGTATCATCTGCAGCTTCAAGATAAGATGAAGTACTAGTAACTGAATTTAATCTCCTGCTAAAAACAACTGGAAGAACACATGGAATATATGAAAGAACAGTTATCAACACATTGTGCATCAGGTAATGAAGGATTGGTCCCTGAGAGATAAGAAAAAATGTGAGTTCAGTGACTGCCCTAGATTACTGCAGGTAAAGAGATCCCAGGCCATGTTACAGAAAAGGGAGTCTGCACAGGGCTGACCACTCTCCCTGGAGAGAGAAGCCAGAGCCTGGAAGTGCAAAATGGCCAAGGCAGCTAAAATTTGCAGGGCAAATGGAGAGCAGAAAATGGCACACCAAGTTTTAGAGATCTGCAGACAGTTCCCCTTAAGTTTTCAGATGAATACTCATCAACACATACGTGTGAAGAAGTTACCCAAGGCTTGGGAAAGAAATGCCTGAAAATATAAAGCCGAATACTCTCTTCCAGGCTCACACAGGGCCGGGAGCAGGGCCTATTTCCACTAACCAGAAGGGAAAAACCTCAAAATTCACATGGCAATAGGCAGAGTACACAGAAGAATTTTGCCTCAGTAGAGGGGAAAAAATTAGCCGCAGACTAAACATACTTATAGTTCTCTCCAACAAAAGCGAAGAGCAAGTACCAAAAGGATTAAGCTGTTATCGTGTAATTTAGCTGTGTTCCCGAACAAAGCTAAAGAATCTTCAAAGGATCACAAAAATATGCAACACCCAACAAGGTAACAATCACGATGTTTAGCATCCAATAAAAAATGACATGGCATGTAGAGAAGCAGGAAAATTAGACCCATTATAATGAGGGGAAAGTTAAAAACACACACACACACAAATGATACAGCTGACAGAATTATTAAAAGACATCAAAACCATCCTGATTATGTTCTGTATGTTCAACAAACCAGAGGAAAGATAAGTATGACTCAAAGCAAACTCCTAGGGAAGAAATCTATAACTCCAAGATGAAAAATACATTGGTTTGGATTAATAGCAGACTAGACACTGTAAAAGAATAGATAAGTAAACTTGAAGACACAGCAATAGATTCAAAATAAAACACAAAGAAATAAGACTAGGGGCGGGCAGAGCGGGTAGGACGACAGAGCAACAGTGACTTGGGAAGCGATTTCTACTAACCTAACAATCTGAAGATTTTCCAAATTTGAGGAAAACTATAAACCTACAGAGCCAAGAAACTCAATGAATGCCAAGCAACAACAACAACCACCCCAAAAATGTAGAAAACTACACTAAGTCAGTTCAGTTCAGTCGTTCAGTCGTGTCCGACTCTTTGCGACCCCATGAATCATAGCACGCCAGGCCTCCCTGTCCATCACCAACTCCCGGAGTTTACTCAAACTCATGCCCATCGAGTCAGTGATGACATCCAGCCATCTCATCATCTGTTGTCCCCTTCTCCTCCTGCCCCCAATCCCTCCAGCATCAGGGTCTTTTCCAATGAGTCAACACTTCGCATGAGGTGGCCAAAGTACTGGAGTTTCAGCTTCACCATCAGTCCTTCCAATGAACACCCAGGACTGATCTCCTTTAGGATGGACTGGTTGGATCTCCTTGCAGTCCAAGGGACTCTCAAGAGTCTTCTCCCACACCACAGTTCAAAAGCATCAATTTTTAAGGTACATCATAAACTGCTCAAAGCCAGTGATGATTAAAAAAAAAAACTTAAAAGTAGACAGAGGAAAAAAAAAAGAAAAAAAAAAAAGTAGACAGAGGAAAAGTTACACTACATTCAGAGAAATAAAAATAAATAAATAAATAAAAATGACAGCAAATTTTCTTGATGAACAATACAAGACAAGAAGATTAATAACTTTAAAGCATAAAAAAAAGCAAACTTGTCAGCATAGAACTCTATAGAACAAAAAGATGATTTTTTTTTAATTAAAAATTTTTTAACAGGGCAACTTCATTAATTTCATGAACAGCATCTACAAAAATCCTATAATTATTAGGGTGCTAAGTTGCTTCTGGTGCATCTGACTCTTTGCAACCCCATGGACTGTAGCCTACCAGGCTCCTCTGTCCTTGGGATTTTCCAGGCAAAAATACTGGAGTGGATTGCCATTTCCTTCTCCAAGGGACCTTCCCAACCCAGAGACTGAATCCACATCTCTTAGGTCTCCTGCATTGGCAAGCGTGTTCTTTACCATTAGCGCCACCTGGGAAGCCCAGTTATTAGGGTATTGATGGTAAAACACAGATTGCTTCCCCTTAGGTCAGCAAAAAGATGATTGTAAAAAGGAAGGTGAGGGACTTCTTTGGTGGTCCATTGGCTAAGACTCCGTGCTGTCAATGCAGGGGTCCCAAGTTCAATCTCAAGTCAGGGAACTAGATCATACGTGCTGCAACTAAGAGTTAACATGTCACGACTAAAGATCCCGCAGGCCACAACTAAGACCTGGCACAGCCAAATAAATACAATTTTTTTTTTAAAGGAAGGTGAAATAAAGATTTTTTTCTGAGGTATACTAAAAATAAAAGAACTCCTCACCAGCGGAACTGAACCACCAAAAAAGAAAATGTTAAAGGTAGTCATTTAGGCAGAAGGAAAATTATATCAAATAGAAATCTGTATCTCAAAGAACAGTGAGCACTGGAAATGATAAATATGATAAAATACTCTATTTGAATCTCTTTAAAAGATAATGGACCATTTAAAGAAAAATAAAAATGTGTTGTTGGATTTATAACATATGTAGTATAAAATGTGTGATAATAATAGTACAGGGATGTGGAGAGAGAGAGATGGAAATATAATTGCAAGATTCCAGGCTCTACATGAAGCGTATAATTTCATTTGAAAGTAGCCTGTGGTAAGTTTAAAATGTATATACTGTATATCAAAAAAATCACTAAAATATGCACATATATATATACTTACACAAGACTTAACAGTTCATAAGCTGGCAGATGACAAATCTAGTCTACAGCAATTTTACTGTCCAGCAGTATTCTGGCTATGGAGAAGGAAATGGCTACCCACTCTAGTTTTCTTACCTGAAGAATTCTATGGACAGATAAACCTGTCAGGTTATGATCCATGGGGTCTCAGAGTCGGACACGACTGAGTGACTAACACACATTCTGGCTAAAGAATCTAGTGCTTTCTGCTGGGAGGCTATGGCTTGAGCCATTTGTTACTATTCCCAAAGTAAAAAAAAAAAAAAAAAAAAAAATTTAATAGTTGTAAGAGAAGGACTTGAGATCATAAGGTTGCAGGTGGCAGTTCCCAGCAGACATCGCTTTGAGAATGGCTAGTAGCATCCCTGAGCCTGACACAGATCACAAAGTTCAAGTTCTCATCTCACCTGTACATTCACATCCAAAATGACCACCCAGCTCCACCCTGGATGCCTGAACCACAGCCACACCATTTTGACTTTAATTCCCTTCCTTGATGGCCAAAGCAGATATACAATGCATGATTGACAGGCCACAAAATAGAACCACCCTGATCAGAGTAAAGTTCAAGATAAATCATGTATAAGCCAGAATGACTTTTCCATACCTCAATATGTGAAGATTTCTTCGATCATTTCCCCATATGTTTGCAAATCTTTTGATATATCAGAACATTTGTCCCTCAATGCTAGAGAGGTTGCTGCTTGCCATGGGTCCATAATATCCCTCAGGGATAGGCCTCCTCTTTGATCATGTATTTATATATAATTTATAGAATTCTATATAAATATAAATATTTATAAATATATATTATACATATTGTTACATATATATATATATATATATAAATCTGCCCAAATAAATATACATATCTGCCTAGTTGTCCATGTTGGGGGAAAATTAATCAGAAACAGTGAAACAGCACAGTGGTATGCTAATGGAAAAATATTTTATAGGCTATACATTTTACCAATTATGCTGAATTACAACACAAATATTGTATATGTGCTTTTAGCAGTAGACTTGCAGTGAAACATGTGATGAGTAGTTATGATAATAATTCATAATTCTCTGTGACAACTTCACTAGAGAATTTTCTTACCATCCTAAACGTTGAGGGCAACAGTACATTTAGAAGTAAAATAACTTACAATGTTGATGGAGAGACACACATTTGGTAAATAGTTCAATTAGATTAGTGGGATTGGTTTTACCAGCATGGTCCAGATTGTAAGGGCAGCTGCCTGCCCTTGCTGTTGTCTTCTCATCCTAGTGTGGGTCTGGGTTTGGGGGGTCAGCAGTCCTTACCATAGACCAGTTCAACGCAGAGGCCCTTCTTAAGTGAGAAACATGAATTCAAGAGACAACTTCCTGTAGTTTTGCTGTGCATGAGCTTGTTAAGAGCACCTGGTAAATGTCCTTTTATCTGGGATAGACAAAGTCCTTTAAATGATGCTTTTTCCAGTATGTATAATCTCCTGACTGCAGGTCATGGGGCATCTGATCTTATCCAAAGATAGAAGGCTGTGATAAGCTTCAGAAACAAACAAAGCATCCTTTAAATTATTCAGTTAAACTTTACAATTATGTAACATAACAACAAGGAACCATCTGGGAGGTGAGTCTTAGACAGTAAATACAGACCTCAACTAACAAATTTTAGAACTTAATATCTACAGAAACATAATCTTTCTCTCACTGAAAAGAAACCTGTCTGCAAAATAAATCTGGTTTCAATAAACTTGGCCTGTTTATTTATACAGCTGTAATTGATGACATTGGGTTTCGTTGTTTTTTTTTTAAATTAGCTGTGCTGGAACTTTTCATAAGGAACCTCAGACTGAATCTTTAAAAGATCTCTCAAGGCCAGAAAAATGACGCCAAGGGCTTGTCAGATTCTGCCTATGATAGCTATAGATCTGGGTGAGTTCCTCTCTTCTTGAGATCCTGAAAATATCTTGAGATTCCTGCACCATCAGGAAGGGGCCTTCTTTATTCACCTGATAAGGCTGCTGGGAACATGCAACTCTTTGTGACCCCATGGACAGTAGCCCACCAGGATCCTCTGTCTATGGAATTTCCCAGGCAAGAATAATGGAGTGAGTTGCCATTTCCTCCTCCAGGGGAACTTCCTGACCCAGGGACTGAACCCACATCTCCTGTGGCTTCTGCATTGGCAGGTGGATTCTTTATAACACCTGGGAAGCCCAAGTTTGGTTTCTAACTTCTAAAGGAATCAGGGAGAGAGAAAAGATAAATGTTTCCATCCTATTTACGAAAGTATAATTTACCAAGTTGTCACAAGCCATAGGTACTTTGAGGGGAAAGGTTCCTTGTATTTGGAAAACACAGATTAAAAGCCAGTAATATTTCAGAAAAAACCCATAAAAATTATAACCATATTCACACGAGCATTTAGTCTTATGTAATTAATCCTTTGTGTTACCAGTATTATGAAGCCACTGTATTTTCTGTCAGAATTCTTTCTTACCCAGGTCATTGGTATGTTCTAAATGTTATGAAAATCATAGAAAGTCCTTTCTATGAATCTTCTTGAAGATGAAGCATTTTCTCTTTGTAAAAGTACCAATAATAGCAAAACAACTCTATAAATGACAAGACTTTAAAAGACACCGTTTAACACACAATTACATTGTAATGGACAGAAACTCGGCTATTGATGTGACAGATATTTTAATAACTAGAATTGTGACTGATAACATTATACCAAAACATATCAGATTTTTAAAATTTCATACAATTTCTAAAATCTTTATATTAATGACATTTACCCATATAAGCTAAGAAAATTTATTACCAATCACTTGACAATTTTGATATACCAAATAACCCTAACTATTTCAATCTCTCTCTCTGAGATGTTTCTGGTTTCCCCTGAAGCATTCTAAAGATAGCTGGGAGTCAAATGCACTTCAATTAGAATTTGATACTTGGAAAGTTTGTCAGAAACATAAAAAAGTTTCAGAACACCTGGTCAAATCAGCTCATATGTCACTGTGAAACAATACTTATTTACTTAACCAAAGTGACGTTAAAAGATTTTAAGAGAAAATTCACAAAGTTACAACAAATTACTTAAAAAGTTAAGAAACTTTACAATCTGTTATCAAAATCTGATCAATATTCCAATAAAATTTTGTTCCCTTAACAGAAAAACATAATTCAAGTTTTGTACTGCTTTACTATCTATCTTAAACTTTATTTACTCAGTTAAATTCATTCTAACCCTTAGTCCTGATCACACATAGAATTCATTTTAAAGATTCTTTTTTGTTTCTATAAATCTAAAACTTTCTGTATCAATATTAGTTTATCCCTTATTTCCTTTCCCATTTAGAAGTAATCAGCTTTAGGACAAAATTACTTTCTTTTCCCTTAAAAAAATACATTTCAATTTCTTATAAATTCTTTTAATAAAAACACACCTCCAACTTTCCCTGCATACTGAAATGCTTTCCTTATTAGTTTAGTAGCTTTGCATACATATATATTACAAATTTTAACCGTCAAAGGGTATATTACAAATTTTAACCATCAAAGACCTTAATCTCTAGTGAAAACCAGGAAGTAAGCAACGGTGAACATACCAGAATTTCCTGATTGGCCAACTCATAATTATATTCTATAACCTCTAGAAACTAACATCTTTTCCTCGCATAATTTCCTTCCTCATTGTGGTACCAGATATGTGTCTAACAAACACAAACATCTTTAGTTTTTCTCTCACAAGAAGACAAAAGTAGGTAAACTTAGATCTATCTAACAATCAATGTTTCAGTATTTTACCTTATGTGAAATGACTTGGATATTCAATAAATTTCCATCATTTAAGTTTCAAGTTACCAAAACCTGGAGAGATGATTTTCAAGTAGACATTCCCACATTAAATGTCAAGTAGACATTTAATTTGAAGACTACCACTTCATATACTTTAAAGTTTCATCATAACAACTTATTTTCCTTGCTGACAAATTTTGTAACAGGAATATTAAAATCTTACTGATGCTCAGTAAAACAATAAAAATATTCTACTTAATGTCAATGACCCAAAAACATGTCTACATTAAATCAATAAATTTTAATACCAGAAATATTTAATATTAAATATTTTCCAGATCATGTGAACCTGAAATTCATTCAGGTGAGTTTCTTTTATAATTCTGAGAATTTATGTATGTGCTTACTTTCCTTTAAGCCAATTAAACAGAGATCATTTACAAATTAATTTTGATAATATCAACCAGAGGTAAAAACATATCATCCTTGTAATGTACACATACATACATCCATATAGACATAGATCTCACAGTTTTCCTGAGTTAAAAATCCCTCTTTGTCCTTTTTTTCCCTTTAGTCTCAGGAACTGTAGATGTCGAAGTTTCTGAGAGTCCAATCAAAACGTTTATATCTCAAACGCACAGGGAGAGAAATGCAAGTTCCTCCTAGAAAACCTGCTTCCTATATTTGCATACAGAAGAACAAACAAACAAAAAAACATTTTAGAATGTCAAAAGAGCTCCATCTTCATCATTTTTCTCTGGAGTCTAAAGGACATTGTGGCCACATGGTATTAGAGAAAAAAATCTATGGACCCCAACTGAGGGTGGTCTAATTTTGTAGGATGTATCATAAACAGCTATTTTCAGGAAATGAATTTTTGTTTCTCAAGTCCACCAGTCAAAACACTGCACCTTCTTTAATACAAATATACACTCACAACGCCCCCCCAGCCCCCAATATGTAAGCCAAACCAGTTCCAAAAGGCACAAAGCCAAACCATTTTCAAAAGACTTAATTAAACACAACAGCATAAAAAGCCTATGCATAAGGAATTTCATCAAATTTTTCCTCCCTTTTATAAAACAGTTCTAGTTGAAAGATGATGTTATAATTTAGAGAGCCATTAGCATCCACTGTTCTCCATATCTCAAGGAGTAACGAGGCCAAGCAGTTTTAAAAACTTTTTTTTTTCCCACAGGAGTATAGCTAAAGATCTCCCAGATCTACAAAATATACTGTAGGGGTCTACAAGATAGAGCTCTGGTTATCCGTCATTAATGAGCCATGGATGGTACTGTCAGATATCCACCAGTAAGTGCCAATAGAAACACCAATGCAATGAGGTCTCTCAGGATCACAGCTCCTTAGTTCAAGAGTGAGGAACCTCCTTTTGCTGTTCCAGATGGTGATGTGTGGGTCCTCATCCAAACCAGAGATCTCCAGGTACCACCCCAGGTGGTGCTAAAGGGTCAGAGAGACTCCTCAGTCCAAAAGAGAAAAGCCAATTAAAGCAGTGCTCCACTCAGACCAAAGCCAAATGACCAAGTCCCAAACCCTGAAGAAAACTTCCGGTCAAGGCAACACAATAGGGAAGAAGACCCTGGTATCATCACACAAAAGACTTCTGCTGCTCACCAGACACTTCAACCACCTCCTTCAAATGCCATGTTTCCTTTACCACAAATATCAAGAGCTTGTGGGCCAATGACTCCCAGTCAGTGGCAAGCAACAAATGTGCTCAGGCAGCTGCTAGACAGAATCAGAACCTACACAAACTAGGGCCTAAGGTGCCACATGAGAGACACCCATGTGAGATGATGAGTCCCTATGTGGTTGCAAAAATTGTTACCAAATTCAACTTGGGTCTGTTCACAAAGCCAACCTACTGACACAAGGGTTTGGTATAGGAAAGTGCAGCATTTATTTGCAGGGTACAAGCCAAAGGCAAAGGAGGAAAGGAAAGATATGCCCATTTGAATGCAAAGTTCCAAAGAATAGCACAGAGAGATAAGAAAGCCTTTCTCAGTGATCAATGCAAAGAGATAAAGGAAAACAATAAAATGGGAAAGGCTAGAGTTCTCCTCAAGAAAATTAGAGATACCAAGGGAACATTTCATGCAAAGAAATAAAGGACAGAAATGGTATGGACAGAAGCAGAAAGATATTAAGAAGAGGTGGCAAGAATACACAGAAGAACTATACAAAAAAAGATCATCATAACCCAGATAACCACAATGGTGTGATCACTCACCTAGAGCCAGACATCCTGGAATGTGAAGTCAAGTGGGCCTTAGGAAGAATCACTACAAACAAAGCTAGCGGAGATGATGGAATTCTAGTTGAGCTATTTCAAATCCTGAAAGATGATGCTGTGAAAGTGCTGCACTTAATATGCCAACAAATTTGGAAAACTCAGCAGTGGCCACAGGACTGGAAAAGGTCAGTTTTCACTCCAATCCCAAAGAAAGGCAATGACAAAGAATGTTCAAACTGCTGCACAACTGCCCTCATCTCACACGCTAGCAAAGTAATACTCAAAATTCTCCAAGCCAGGCTTCAACAGTACATGAACCGAGAACTTCCAGATGTTCAAGCTGGATTTCAAAAAGGCAGAGAAACCAGAGATCAAATTGCCAACATCAGTTGAATGAAAAAAGCAAGAGAGTTCCAGAAAAACATCTACTTCTGCTTTATTGACTATGCCAAAGCCTTTGTGTAGATCGTAACAAACTATGGAAAATTCTTAAAGAGATGGGAATACCAGACCACCTGACCTGACTCTCGAGAAATCTGTATGCAGGTCAAAAGAAGCAACAGTTAGAAATAGACATGGAACAACAGACTGGTTCCAAATTGGGAAAGGAGTACGTCAAGGTTGTATGTTGTCACCCTGCTTACTTAACTTATATGCAGAGGATATCATGTGAAATGCTGGGCTGGATGAAGCACAAGCTGGAATCAAGATTGCTGGGAGAAATATCAATAACCTCAGATATGCAGATATCACCACCCTTATGGCAGAAAGTGAAGAACTAAAGAGCCTCTTGATGAACGTGAAAGAGGAGAGTGAAAAAGTTGGCTTAAAACTGAACATTCAAAAAACTAAGATCATGGCATCCACTCCTATCACTTCATGGCAAACAGATGGGGAAACAATGGAAACAGTGAGAGACTATTTTCTTGGGCTCCAAAATCACTGCAGATGGTGACTGCAGCCATGAAATTAAAAGATCCTTGCTCCTTGGAAGAAAAATTATGACCAACCTAGACAGCATATTAAAAAGCAGAGACATTACTTTGTCAACAAAGGTCCATCTAATCAAAGCTATGGTTTTTCCAGTAGTCATGTATGGATGTGAGAGTTGGACTATAAAGAAAGCTGAATGCCAAAGAACTGATGCTTTTGAACTGTGGTGCTGGAGAAGACTTTTGAGAGTCCCTTGGACAGCATGGGGATCCAACCAGTCCATCCTAAAGGAGATTAGTCCTAAATATTATATTCATTGGAAAGACTTGATGCTGAAGCTGAAACTCCAATACTTTGGCCACCTGATGCGAAGAACGGACTCATTTGAAAAGATCCTGATGCTGGGAAAGATTGAAGGTGGGAAGAGAAGGGGATGACAGAGGATGAGATGGCTGGATGGCATCACCGACTCAATGGACATGAGTTTGAGCAAGCTTTGAGAGTTGGTGATGGACAGGGAAGCCTGGCGTGCTGCTGTCCATGGGGTTGCAAAGAGTCAGACACAACTGAGTGACTGAACTGAACAAGCAAGGAGAATGGGGAGCTCATGTTCAAAAGACCCAAATTCCCTGATGGCTTTTGGGGAAGGGTTGATAAAGACATTTGGGGTGAGACATGCATTGTGCAAGACTTTCTTCTGATTGGTTGATGGTGAGGGAACAGAGTGGTGTTTCAGGAATCTTAATCATCAATCTCTGATTCAGACTGTCCGAGGTCTACATTACTGTGGTCAGTATGTTGCCACCATCCTCTACCTTGGGTGTGGTGGTGGTGGGGGGGTGTCTTTGTCTTGCAGACCAACTCAAAGATATGCTCCAGATTGTTATGTATATCCTCGGAGGAGGAACTAGGACTCTCTTCTCTCACAGAACTGTTGTTTACTTTACCATTATTCTTCTCCTTTGCTTTACCTTTGTTTCTGAATGCCCTCACTTCCCTAGCTCTCCCTTTTTGTAACTCAGCAAAAGCCTATTAGACTAAAGCCTTTTGTTACAAACAAGAAACAGGGAACACAGAGGGACTTTTGTACCTGGGAAGGCCTGCAGGATCATACTTGGTTTTAACAGGAGCAGGACAAGAAAGGGAATAATGTTTTAGATAAAGAGGTTAATCAACCATGGCAGGGAAACTTGGTTTTCTAATTACTGGACAAAACACAAGAGTCTTCATGACGAAACAGGTAATAATCAAAAAGGTCTCTTTGATATAATCACTTTTGTGTGGCACAAAGCACAAAGCTTTACTGTCTCTTTTGAGAAGTATAAATTCCTCTGGAATGCAGAGCAAGATCAGAGAAGGGGCCAGGAGGAAGGAGGGATCAAATAGGGATCTATACAGAATAGGATGCTACACAGGTGCTTGGCCTTCTATCAGTACTATTCATTGCCTAGAATGCTTTATGTACATGTAGCTCTCTGGAACAGGTAGTAGTATGGTCAGATTGAAGAGTCAAGATTTAGAAAACTCCATTAGAGACTAATATCAACAAATACAGAGAATAAATGACTTCAGATAAGTCTTGGCAGTTAATGAAAATGGAGAGATTGTAGAGTCTAAATCTCATTTCAGACTCATTTTGCCTCCAACTGTCTCTGATCAAAATTTTACACTGGAATTTTCATATACCAGTTGGGCACTTCCTGTCAAGTATGGACAATAATCAGTTGATTCTTTCGAGGAAAAGAAGGGGATACTTAGTAGCAAAGCACCACAGTTCTGCCTTTCCTTCCTTTGACTCAACTGGCAACAGCACAACTTACATAGACTTTTGTTTGTCCTCCAGAGAAAGAATGCAAGGGGTCAGCTAAGAAGCCAAGGTAACCTCATTTATTCAAAGCTATCTACAAAATAGACTTAAACCTTGGTTTCCACTAAAAAATAGAAATGCCATATGATCCAGCAATCACACAGCTGAGCATATATCCAGATAAAACTATACCTTAAAAAGATACATGCACGCCTATGTTCATAGCAGCATTATTCACAGCAGCTAAGACATGGAAACAACCTAAATATCCATTGTTGGATGAACGGATAAAGATGAGATACATACACACAGCGTACTACTACTCAGCCATAAAAAGAAAGAATGCCATTTGCAGCAACAAGGATGAAACTAGAGACTATCATACTAACTAAAGTAAGTCAAAAAGAGAAAGACAAGTTACATAGTAAAGTTGCTCAGTCGTGTCCGACTCTTTGAGACCCCATGGACTATAGCCTACCAGGCTCCTCCCTCCATGGGATTCTCCAGGCAAGAGTACTGGAGCAGGTTGCCATAAATGATATCACTTATATGTAGAATCTAAGATGACAAAAATGAACCTACCTATGAAACAGAATCATGGACACAGAGAAAAGAATGGTGCTTGCCAAAGGGGAGGAGTTTAGGGAGGGGTGGAGTGGGAGCTGTAGTTAGTGGATGTAAGTTGTTATATAAAGAATGGATAAACAAGAAGATCCTACTATACAGCATAGAGAAATATATTCAATATCCTATGATAAACAATAATGGAAAAGAACATTTTTAAAAAGAATATATGTATGTATAACTGAATCACTTTGTTGTACAGCAGAAATACAACATTGTAAGCAATGAAAAAATACTAATTACAAACATTTGTTTCCATTTAACCACAAACCACTTAATGTTTGAACTCAACTAGGGCCAAATAAAAAAAGCCAGCTTCCTCTCTTCCTATCAATCTGTAAAAGTAGCTTTAGCTTTCAACAGTTTTTTTTCATCCACCTTTCTGAGTTCTTAGATGACACTCCTTATAATAAAGACATATCTATTAAAAAAAAAAGTTTATTAGCAAGTACTTCTTATGTATACATAGGAGATAACCAGAGAAAAATGGGTAACTTCCTAAGGTGGTTTAAAATTCAGGCTTAGATATCACTTTAATAGGGAAAGGGGAGTGAGGATGCAGTCTCTTAAGGGAGGGTACAGGATTATTAGGAAAGATGAATGGGCCCTTAAGAGAAAAGATAGGAGATATGACAGTTTGTGACAAAGTTTGTTTGGCTAGTGGGCAGGAATCCCTTAGAAGAAATGGAGTAGCCATCATAGTCAACAAGAGTCCGAAATGCAGTACTTGGATGCAATCTCAAATACGACAGAATGATCTCTTGTTCATTTCCAAGGAAAACCATTCAATATCATGGTAATCCAAGTCTATGTCCCGACCAGTAACGCTGAAGAAGCTGAATGGTTTTATTAAGACCTACAAGACCTTCTACAACTAACACCCCCCAAAAAATGCCCTTTTCATTATAGGGGACTGGAATGCAAAAGTAGGGTGTCAAGAAACACCTGGAGTAACAGGTAAATTTGTCCTTGCAGTACAGAATGAAGCAGGGGAAAGGCTAATAGAGTTCTGCCAAGAGAACGCACTGGACATAGCAAACACCCTCTTCCAACAACACAAGAGAAGACTTTTCACATGGACATCACCAGATGGTCAACACTGAAATTAGACTGATTATATTCTTTGCAGCCAAAGATGGAGAAGCTGTATACAGTCAGCAAAAACAAGACTGGGAGCTGACTGTGGTTCAGATCATGAACTCCTTATTGCCAAATACAGACTTAAATTGAAGAAAGTGAGGAAAACCACTAGACCATTCAGGTATGACCTAAATCAAATCCTTACGATGACACAGTGGAAGTGAGAAATAGATTTAAGGGACTAGATCTGATAGACAGAGTGCTTGATGAACTATGGATGGAGGATCAAGACATTGTACAGGAGACAGGAATCAACACCATCCCCAAGAAAAAGAAATGCAAAAAAGTAAAATGGCTGTCTGAGGAGGTCTTATAAATAGCTGTGAAAAGAGAAGCGAAAAGCAAAGGAGAAAACGAAAGATATACCCATTTGAATGCATAGTTCCAAAGAATAGCAAGGAGAGATAAGAAAGCCTTCCTCAGTGATCAATCCAAAGAAATAGAGGGAAGCAATAGAATGGGAAAGACTAGAGATCTCTTCAAGAAAATTAGGGATACCAAGGGAACATTTCATGCAAAGATGGGCTCAATAAAGGACAGAAATGGTATGGACTAACAGAAGCAGAAGACATTAAGTGATGTGGCAAGAATACACAGAACAAGTATATAAAAAAGATCTTCATGACTCAGATAATCACAGTGGTGTGATCACTCACACTCACCTAGAGCAAAACATCCTGGAATGTGAAGTCAAGAGGGCTTTAGGAAGCATCACTACAAACAAAGCTAGTGGAAGTGATGGAATTTCAGTTGAGCTATTTCAAATTCTAAAAGATGATGCTGTCAAAGTGCTGCACTCAATATGCCAACAAATTTGGAAAACTCAGCAGTAGCCACAGGACTGGAAAAGGTCAGTTTTCATTCCAATTGCAAAGAAAGGCAAAGCCAAAGAATGTCCAAATTACCGCACAATTGCACTCATCTCACACGCTAATAAAGTAATGCTCAAAATTCTCCAAGCGAGGCTTCAGCAATACATGAAACATGAACTTCCAGATGTTCAAGTCGGTTTTAGAAAACGCAGAGGAACCAGAGATCAAATTGCCAACATCTGCTGGAACATCGAAAAAGCAAGAGAGTTCCCGAAAATAATCTATTTCTGCTTTATTGACTATGCCAAAGCCTTTGACTGTGTGGATCACAATAAACTGTGGAAAATTCTCAAGGAGATGGGAATACCAGACCAACTGACCTGCCTCTTGAGAAACCTGTATGCAGGTCAGGAAGCAACAGTTAGAGCTGGACATGAAAAAACAGACTGGTTCCAGAAAGGAAAAGGAGTACGTCAAGGCTGTATATTGTCACCCTGCTTATTTAGCTTATATGCAGAGTACATCACGAGAAATGCTGGAATGGAGGAAGCAGAAGCTGGAATCAAGATTGCTGGGAGAAATATCCATAACCTCAGATATGCAGATGACACCACCCTTATGGCAGAAAGTGAAGAAGAACTAAAGAGCCACTTGATGAAAGTGAAAGAGGAGAGCGAAAAAGTTGGCTTAAACCTCAACATTCAGAAAACTAAGATCATGGCATCTGGTCCCATCACTTCATGGCAAATAGATGGGGAAACCGTGGAAACAGTGGCTGACTTTATTTTTGGGGGCTCTAAATTCACTGCAGGTGGTGATTGCAGCCATGAAATTAAAAGACGCTTAGTCCTTGGGAGGAAAGTTATGACCAACCTAGACGGTCTATTAAAAAGCAGAGGTGTTACTTTGTCCACAAAGGTCTGTCTAGTCAAGGCTGTGGTTTTTCCACTAGTCATGTATGGATATGAGAGCTGGACTATAAAGAAAGCTGAGTACTGAAGAATTGGTGCTTTTGAACTGTGGTGTTGGAGAAGACTCTTGAGAGTCCCTTGGACTGCAAGGAGATCCAACCAGTCCATCCTAAAGGAGATCAGTCCTGGGTGTTCACTGGAAGGACTGATGTGGAAGCTGAAACTCCAATACTTTGGCCACCTGACTCATTGGAAAAGACCCTGATGCTGGGAAAGATTGAGGGCAGGAGGAGAAGGGGATGACAGAGGATGAGAGAGTTGGATGGCATCACGGACTCAATGGACATGGGTTTGGGTAGACTCTGGCAGTCGGTGATGGACAGGGAGACCTGGCGTCCTGTGGTTCATAGGGTTGCAAAGAACCGGACACGACTGAGCGACTGAACTCCTGTGATGTCAATCTTCCCTGGTTGATGAAACTCTAGGGGGAGGGAATTTATCATTTATGACAATTTTGTTCCTTTTAGATAATCTGTCTTTAGGCAGATAATGGGAATTCAGAGACAACTTTTCTCTGCATTTGCTATTTTTTTAAGGGCCTACTGATCAAAATAATCAAGATGCCAAAGTGGCATATTTTGCAGTGGTATATTCTGCTACCCTTCAGTATCATCATATCCTATTGGGCTCTGCATCAGGAAAAGCAATGTTCATTTTTAAAGAGAATTTGGAGGAGGAGAAGGGGTTGGCTGAGAGCGTACATCAGGATGTCTTCCAGGAATTTACTAAAAACAAAAGCATTCTGAAGCACAAATTGTGAAACTGAGCTGGACACTGTGGGGCCCTCCTGTTCCTTGCCTGCAGAATAAGGCTTCAGTCTCTGAAATTCCTAAAGTTCCTGCTAATTAGGGAAGTGGGGGAATGCAGAAATAAACGAAAAGCAGTCAAGCAAGAGTGACAAAAGCTCAGTGATAAAACAGCTCCTTCTCAAGGATATATCTGATGCCTATCTCTGAGTTATTCCACAGAAACTAAGACCCTCCTATCCAGGTAGATGATGGTGGCTACATGCTGACTACAAGCATGTACAATCCAGACTGGTGGTATCACAAAGTTGATGACAGAGATTCCTGAAACACCATTGCTACATTACCACCAACCAATCAGAACAATTTGTAAGCCCTCCTCAGACAACCATTTTGCCTTTTTGCATTTCTTTTTCTTGGGGATGGTCTTGATCCCTGCCTCCTGTACAATGTCACGAAGCTCCATCCATAGTTCTTCAGGCACTCTGTCTATCAGATCTAATCCCTTGAATCTATTTCTCACTTCTACTGTATAATCATGAGGGATTTGATTTAGGTCATACCTGAATGGTCTAGTGGTTTTCACTACTTTCTTCAATTTAAGTCTGATTTTGGAAATAAGGAGTTCATGATCTAAGCTACAGCCAGCTCCTGGTCTTGTTTTTGCTGTCTGTATACAGCTTCTCCATCTTTGGGTGCAAAGAATATAATCAATCTGATTTCGGTGTTGGCCATTTGGTGATGTCCATGTGTAAAGTCTTCTCTTGTGTTGTTGCAAGAGGGTGTTTGCTATGACCAGTGCATTCTCTTGGCAGAACTCTATTAGCCTTTTCCCTGCTTCATTCTGTAGTGCGAGGCCAAATTTGCCTGTTACTCCAGGTGTTATCTTGACTTCCTATTTTTGCATTTCAGTCCCTTATAAAGAAAAGGACATCTTTTTTGGGTGTTAGTTCTAGAAGGTCTTGTAGGTCTTCACAGAACCATTCAACTTCAGCTTCTTCAGCATTACTGGTCGGGGCATAGACTTGGATTACTGTGATACTGAATGGTTTGCCTTGAAAATGAACAGAGATCATTCTGTCATTGAGATTGCATCCAAGTACTGCATTTTGGGCTCTTTTTGTTGTCTATGACAGCTACTCCATTTCTTCTAAGGGATTCTTGCCCACAGTAGTAGATATAATGGTCATCTGAGTTAAATTCCAGTCCCTTTTAGTCCCATTTAGACCCATTCCAGTCCATTTTAGTTCATTGATTCCTAAAATGTTGATGTTTACTCTTGCTATCTCCTGTTTGACCACTTCCAATTTGCCTTGATTCATGGACCTAACATTCCAGGTCCCTATGCAATATTGCTTTTTACAGCATCAGACTTTACTTACATCGCCAGTCACATCCACAACTTGGTGTTATTTTTGCTTTAGCTGCGTCTCTTCACTCTTTCTGGAGTTATTTTTCCACTCATCTCCAGTAGCATATTGGGCACCTAAGACCTGGGGAGTTCCTCTTTCAGTGTCACATCTTTTTGCCGTTTCATAGTGTTCATGGGGTTCTCGAGGCAAGAATGCTGAAATGGTTTGCCATTCCCTTCTCCAGTGGACCACATTCTGTCAGAACTCTCTATGGTGACCTGTTCATCTTGGGTGGCCCTACACAGCATGGCTCATGGTTTCATTGAGTGAGACAAGGCTGTGGTCCACGTGGTCAGATTGGTTAGTTTCTGTGATTGTGGTTTTCAGTGTCTGCCCTCTCATGGAGAAGGATAAAAGGCTTAGGGAAGCTTCTGGATGGGAGAGACTGATTGAGGGGGAAACTGGGTCTTGTTCTGATGGGCGGGGCCATGCTCAGTAAATCTTCAATCCAATTTTCTGTTGATGGGTGGGGCCACAGGACTGGAAAAGGTCAGTTTTCATTCCAATCCCAAAGAAAAGCAATGCCAAAGAATGCTCAAACTACAGCACAATTGCACTCATCTCACATGCTAGTAAAGTAATGCTCAAAATTATCCAAGCCAGCCTCAATAGTACGTCAACCACGAACTTCCAGATGTTTAAGCTGGTTTTAGAAAAGGCAGAGGAACCAGAAATCAAACTGCCAACAACCGCTGGATCATCAAAAAAGCAAGAGAGTTCCAGAAGAATATCTACTTTGGCTTTATTGACAATGCCAAAGCCCTTGACTGTGTGGATCACAACAATCTGTGGAAAATTCTTAAAGAGATGGGAATACCAGACCACCTGACCTGACTCTTTAGAAATCTGTATGCAGATCAGGAAGCAATGAGATCTGGACACGGAATAACAGACTGGTTCCAAATTGGAAAAGGAGTACGTCAAGAATGTATACTGTCACCCTGCTTATTTAACTTATATGCAGAGTACATCATGCAAAATGGCGGACTGGATGAAGCTGGAATCAAGATTGCTGGGAGAAATATCAATAACCTCAGATATGCAGATGACACCACCCTTATGGCAGAAAGTGAAGAAGAACTAAAGAGCCACTTGATGAAAGTGAAAGAGGAGGAGAGTAAAAAAGTTGGCTTAAAGCTCAACATTCGGAAAATTAAGATCACGGCATCTGGTCCCATCACTTCATGGCAAATAGATGGGGAAACAATGGAAACAGTGGCGGACTTTATTTTCTTGGGCTCCAAAATCACTGCAGATGGTGATTGCAGCCATGAAATTAAAAGATCCTTGCTCCTTGGAAGAAAAGTTATGACCAACCTAGACAGCATATTAAAAAGCAAAGACATTACTTTGTCAACAAAGGTCCATCTAGTCAAAGCTATGGTTTTTGCAGTAGTCATGTATGGATGTGAGAGTTGGAGTATACAGAAAGCTGAGCACCGAAGAATTGATGCTTTTGAACTGTGGTGTTGGAGAAGACTCTTGAGAGTCCCTTGGACTGCAAAGAGATCCAAACAGTCCGTCCTAAAGGAAATCAGTCCTGAATATTCATTGGAAGATGCTGAAGCTGAAACTCCCAACACTTTGGCCACCTGATGCGAAGAACGGACTCATTTGAAAAGACCCTGATGGTGGGAAAGATTGAAGGCAGGAGGAGAGAGGAACGACAGAGGATGAGATGGTTGCATGGCATCACCAATTCAATGGACACGAGTTTGAGTAAGCTCCAGGAGTTAGTGATGGACAGGGAGGCCCAGCATGCTGCAGTCCATGGGGTCGCAAAGAGTCGGACACAACTGAGCAATTGAACTGCACTGAATCAGAACAAAGTCAAGTCCTTTGCAGTTCCTATCCCAAATGTTGCCTTTAAAACACCTTTTCTGAAAGCCACTGGGGAGTTTGGGTCTTTGAGCACAAACTGCCCACTCGTCTTGCTTGGCGCCCTGCAAATGAACGCTGTGCTTTCCTTTACCACAACCTGGTGTCAGTAGATTGGCTGGGCTGTGCAGAGGATAGGCCAACTCAAATCTTCCTCATTTTGTTCCCAATTCCAGGTATTGTCAACACTGCACAAAGCAAAGCCTTTCTCAAACCTCTCTTCCAAAGTTGTATTTTATTTGAAATGCAAACAATAAAGGTGAGTTCTGTTCTGTCTGAAACACAGCATTCATTTATCATAGCAAAGCACAACCGTTTTAATTTCTTGCTGAAAAAAAATGACACTTTTATTTTCCACTGTTTTATTATAAAAATCAACATTTCATTTGTTACAACTCAACTTATTGTAATAATCAAAAAGGGGATTTATACAAGGTATTTTTTATACAGTTTAAAATTAAAGCACTTATTTTACAAAAAGGGGGAAGTGAATAGTGGACAAGGGCTGACCAAATGTTGGTCATTAAAATATAATTACATCCTTGCAAAGCACCATCGTACCAAAGTCCATGAACAAGAAACACCAGCTGACTTTAAGACAATGACGAAGATTAAAGCTTAAAAAATTTAAAAACACAGAGGATAAAACATCTGAAAGCAGCACCAGATCCTTCACTTGCAAATAAGGCTAGTCCAGCTTAAGCATCTCAGTATCCTCTTTACTCTCATTAAAATGTTCTCAACTAATCCTAGATACTCAATTTCATGTAACCTTAATCAGACTTGTTTTATTTTCCTTTTAATATTCTTTCTTAGGCATTAGTATTTAGTGAGATACATATAGAGATCTCTCTCTCTCTCTCTCTATATATATATATATATATCTTTCTATATATCTATACCCCTGCCCTGCTTATATGTGATTTTAAAAAAATTATTTCTTAAAGAATGGACAGTTAAGCAAAGCAGACTGTATAATTCTTTGGTGTTAACTTTTGGACAAACCCAAAATAATGGGAAAATTAAAAGTTATTTTTTAATTAGGTCTGTATTCCACTTCTGAGTATAAGACATTACTTTCTTTATAATTGTATCTGCAAAGTCATGACGATTTTTTTTTTCAGCAGTAACTTAAAAATGGTTTGAGAATGGCTATTAAAAAAAAAAAAAAGAACAATAATAAAGTCTACCTGAACTGAAGAAGGATGAGGTCAGTAATTTCATTCTAAATCATCTAGATAAACTGAAGAATCTTCCTCCCTCTCCATTCAGGTATAGTATTAGTTGAAAAAGAGGCAGAATCCAGTCAAATATCCCAAGTATATGGATTCACAACTTTAAAATCATGTTATGCGTTAGGGTCCAAAATCCTTTAAAACTTTTGAGAATTTCAAAAGCTAAAGTTGGAGCCCTATTGTAAAATGATGCAATTCCAGAAGTCGTAAGCTATACATATGCTACAGTACTTTGTAAAATTATCTGTTATTTCTCTGGGTTCACTTTAGGTGTAAAATAAGGAAAGGAGTACCAAACAAAACTAAATTTCTTAAGTTTAAGAATTCTGAGAATATATATTAAACAGTGCTTGATTATGAACTTCTTTAAGACTTGGTCCATGTCTACACTTAGTCTGTAGTCTCATCTATTGATGCTCAAACATTTGTCAGCCATCTGATAATCCCAAATTCACATCCACACTCCAGGCATACTGCTCGTGCCACTATTCAGAATGAAGCACTGCACATACTGAAAGTATGACACACTTGGGAGGTAAAATAGGCCAAGGTGTTTTTGTTTTTTTTTTTTTCTGAATCTTGTTAGATGTGTTATAGTAATAACCATCATGCTGCTTTTATGACATGCAAAATCAATGAAACTAACAAGTTTTCCCCTGCAAGAGATAAAGCAATTTTAAAAGCTATACTTTTTAAGAATCTAGTCTAGGCACAAAACAACAGCAGCAGGCCTATCGCAGAAAGCTAGGCTTGCTTGCTGAAGGCAGGCCTTTCCTGTACCAAAAATGGTCTCTATACTATGATTATTGACATCAGGTCACATAAATATACACAGTTCATTAATAGGTTAGATAAGACACAGCTATTAAACCTACTGGCAGTATTACTCATTAATGAGCCTTTATGGCAAAACAAAAAAAAATTTCCCTGCCAAACTGACTGCAACCTAATGTATACAGTGGCTATTTCTTTATCTTAGTATCAAATGAGTTGGTCTTACACAAATTATGGACTTTGGAATATTTTAAAATGATGAACAAAGTCAATCCTCTGCTCAAAGCCCCATCCCAATTAATGGTCTATATTAGATAAAAATGTACTGTAAAGTCTTCATTTCTAAATACGTATGAGTCCTTCAGAACAGCTGTTCTCAAACTGACTAAAGGGTCAGATATCTTTTGATGGTACATCATAGTATTTTTGTATTAAAATTAAAATAATGATAATTTTCTGCTAAACATGTAATATCTTATGATATGCTAGATTTATAGCAAGTGTCAGATGCATAATAAAATTTCCCAAAAGAAAAATCACTATTGAGAAAATTCTATGCCTTAACCGTTTTGTTAATTGTGAATATGCCATTATCTGATATAAGCAGCAAAATTCTTTGGGCCAGTGTTCAAAAAACCAGAGCTCTGCAGGAGCCAAGTTCAAGGTTATAAACATTTAGAAGTACAAAAGACCACTTCAATGAAGAAAATCTTACTGTAGTGCACACAAAGTATGCTATGCTAAAGTTCAATTCTCAGGTTATTTTAATCACATCACTAAGTGGGCTCACTTCAAGATAACAATCACAGCAAATACTACTAAATTTAAGGAATATAATGAAATTTTATTCATTGCCCCTCAGCATGGCTAATACATCTAGCAATAATCCAAATTCAAAAATTCAAAATAATACAAATTCAAAATTGTTTTCTTTCTCCCCTGATTTGTGCTCACATGTTAATTTTTTATCTTCCAATTAAAGATCTTGTGTTTAATAAACAAGATGGTCTACTTTAAAGCTTAACTGTCCATACAACCTGAGGACCAATAAATCCATCCTGAATTTTGACCATTTTCTCAAACTGTACCTTTCAAATATTCCCCAAAATGTTAAGACTCCATCCCAAATATTGAGAAAGAGGATTCTGAGACTAAGCTGAACTGCCTTCAAATAATTTCAAACAAATTGGCACACAAATTAGTATTTTGCAAGAAGAGGCCATTGCCATCGCAGTACAAGCACTTGAACTGAGATTTAACAAGGCAATATTCTTCTTAGTTCATTATAGTGCAAGTTTCCACATGGGAAGCCCACCAGATAAAGATGCACATTAAAAAATGTAAACATCGAGAATTCTCATATTTTGATACCCAGTTATTGCCAACCTTTCCATCTTCATGTGAGCATCAAGTGCCTCTGTGTGTCACATAATGCAACTTCAATTTCCATTCTGTTAGAACTTGAGCACTTTGTTCCGTCAACAGGAAGAGTTAACGCTCGTCTGACTGAAATGCAAGACACTGATGGGATTACCATTTATTTATATGCAAAATCAAGTGCACCAGATTCATATAAGGTACCCCAATAACCGATGTGATATTCTGAAACTGCATTTTTTAATTTTTTAAAAAGACTACTTAGGTATTTTTAATTGATTAAAAAGTTAGTTCACCTCCACCAAAATTATAAATCCTTTCTTCCATTGTTTTCTCTCGGGCCCTGAAATCTAGACAGGGTGGCCTCAGCAAAACAGAATTAGAAAAAAAAAAAAAATCATCATTCATTAAGTAACTGACCAACATCGGTTAAGGTAAAAATACATTAGTTTAAAAACACATTCAACTTTAGCAGACAAACGCTGGAAACATGTAAAAAAGCAGGAAACTGACTTCTGGCAAGATGGCAGAGCAGTGCCAGCATCGTTTCACAGGTCAGCCCCGACAGCGGAAGCAGCAGCAGCCCCAGTATCACACGGGACAGGCAGAGCATGGAAGAGCCTTCCATTATCCCCCTCGACTCAAGTTCCAACAGCTGAAAAGTTCATAGTTTTCCTTCTCATGTAAGCCATATTGTTAAATTTGTTAAATCACCTTAATCCATAATGGAGTGAGAGAGAAGACACGTAAAAATATATAAGAGGTGATTATAAGAGTAATTCATGGATAATTTGAAAACAATCTAATATTCACATTAGGTTAACAGAAAGATACTGTATTCAACTCACGCCACACATTAGAAAGAAGTTATGTGTGTAGAGATCATTCTGAGAAAAATCAGCCTAAAGAACATGAAAATGTCACCAACAACTAATAAGGGAAAACCTAACGATAACAAAATAAATCCTCTTTTAAAATAGATTGTCTCTAACCAGAACATATTTTAAATGTTTTACTAGGAAAAAATATATATAAAAATGATTTCATACTGTGATATTATATGCTGAAAGTACTGCAAGGATATATGATTAATTTACAACAAAAACTTAATGGTTAAATTTGTAACTCTTAAACACTTTCTATGTGTGCTGTAAAAAGACACTGTATTGAGCATTAAAACAATCTTGGAATAAAGAGGAACAGTAACTTGTCTAACCTTTGATCCTTATGCGGACACAGCAGTCCAACTGAAGAGCTAAGCTGACTGGGGAATGGAGTTAGTAGAAATATTAAAACGAAACTTTTATTTAGCAAATTGTATTTAATCAATCCCCAGATTTTATGGTGAATAAATTATGGTACCTTGGCAAAATATAATGCTGCTAACGGAGGAAGCAAGGTGAAATCACCCGTGACAGACGGGTGACTTTTAAGATAGGGACAGAAGACTTGCAAACAAAACGGCCCCATAGCATCTTACCAGACAGCTCATCTCTCCCACAACAGCAGCACCCCGAATGAATTTTTAGAAATATCTATCTTCCTCGCTAAAATTATTGGACCCCTAGAGAAAACAAAGCCTTTTGTCCAAAATTAGTATTCTTTTCTTTTGCCTTTCATTTCTTAAACTTGTTGGCATTCAAATGGTAGTTAATGTGAAGGCCATTGGGCTCCTTCCGAGTATATATGGTCTGCTGCTGAGATGGACTTTAATTTCTTTTGCTTTTTAAAAAAAAAAATTTTTGGTATCAATAAAGCCCCAGACATTCCTGGTCAATGATGCCGTTTTTTTAAATTCCTGTTTCCTTTGTACTCAGTCACTTCACTGGGTTTAAGGCATGCTTTGTGTATTTAGTTTGCAAAAATAAAACTTTTAGTACAAATTTATTATTTATACAAATTTTTATGGCACAAGCAGCAAATCTGCTATTTTAAGAAAATATATAAATATCTTTTCCTTCTGTACAAATATCTCCAGTTTCCCCTCCCCCATTTATAATTTTAACTGTACACGGCCTGCCTCGTCCTTCACTGGTAGCTCCCTCCCCCCCTCCAGATCTCAACCGGAGTCGTATTTACACTTCTGTGTTGGAGGCAGTCAGAGGAGGAGGGCCCCCCCTCAGGAGGAGTCTGTACACGGAGAAGGTGGCGGGGGGTAGAGGTGATGGGAGTAGCTCCTCTCCGTGTACGGAGAGGGCGGGCAGCTTTCATAGTTCTCTTCGGCTGACAAGTACTGGCTTCGGGGCGTGGGAGGTGGGGGCACAGGCTCTGAGTCATAGTTCAAGTCACTCGTGTAGCCCTTGGCCGTCGCCGCTGCGGTCATCCTGCGGCTGGGAGCATAGTCACTGTCACACACGTCTGTGCTGCAGGGCGTGGTGGGGGGCGCAAAGTGCCGGTAGCTGTACGGCCTGTAGCTGACACGGGGAAGAAAGCGGGAGAGGAGGAGTTAGTTTTACAGAGGAGTGGTTTCTCTATCCAAACACAGAGGCATTCAATGTGAACCTGACCTGGAAGACAACCAACTATGACAATCTAAACTGGCACCAACCAAGAGGCAATTTTCAATGGCAGGCTGAAGTAGGAAGACAACATCATCTTGTGAATGATGAACCCATTCTAACCTCTGGATGTATGCTTATGTACTTAAGCTGGGCTTCCCTGGTGTCTCCACAGTAAAGAATCCGCCTGCAATGCAGGAGATGCGAGTTCGATCCCTGGGTTGGGAAGATCCCCTGGAGGAGGAAACAGCAACACACTCTAGTATTCCTGTGTGGGAAATCCCATGGACAGAGGAGCCTGGCGGACTGCAGTCCATGGGATCATAAAGAGTCAGACTAGATTTAGTGACTAAAAAACATCTTTAAGTAACATTGTATCAATAAGAAGGAACTATTCAAAGTTGTATTTAACGGTCATCTTTGGAAAAATCTCTCATTTTGCATTTAGTCTGTATAGTGGACATCAATTTCTGCCTTTCCATGATCCGTGAGAATGTGTCTTTATGATTTTACATTACTCAAACATGTTAGTATTCCCTGAACATTCCTCAAGCGCTCTATGATTTACCTAATGAATAATTTAATGATGACCGAAGACTTCATTACTCTCTTTACTTCATTCTCTCTTGTACAAATACTGTACAAGCCAGGCTGAAGTTTGGTAGACGGCGTAAGGAACATATCTATCCCATTACTAATACTATCAGTACAGGGAAATTACCGTGATTTGGGGGAAGGAGTGTCAATTTCCTATACTGTATGTAGACAAGCATGTTGTCATAAGAGCAACTCTAACTGAACACCAAAATGACAAATTCCAGGTATCCATACAGAACCAGTGAGTTTTCTAAAATGTATTTCAGAGACCGAATTTATTTTTGTACACCCTTTAAACTACCTTTTCAAGCAATCTATAACTGTTAAGTTTGTAGCATGGCTAACTAAAGAAAAAAGCACACTGGAAAGAGAAATGTACTAGTAAAACTAAGAGCTGACTTAAAAAGTGTTGATTTTCCCATCATTTCTACTATAACTTCTTATACCATTTTATAGTCTAAGTATAGTAAAGCTGATCTTATTTCATATTTATCCCAATCAGGATTTATTTATATGCTTTCTCATCAAATAAAATGACTGCCAACAGTGGGGCAAGAGCAAGTGTAAAACTGAAGCAACAATTTATACAACATCTAACGATGTGCCAGGTAACACACCTCAGGATACATGCCATTTGAGGCAAGCCCTCCGTATCAAAAGAAATGGCTATAAAAGACCAAAAGTTACATGACCTGCGAAGCAGGTTCTCAAGCACTTTTACTACCAGTGTTGACATGATGTCACAGTATTTTTTAGGTCTTATCTTTCTGTCCATTCAGGTGGTGAGCCTTGGTGAAATTTCTTGGCTCAACATTTAAAAGGCCCAATACTTCCATTTCCACAGGAGAGGAGGAAAAAAAAAAAAACAAACACCAGCGGAGAAAAAGGAAATAGATTAACAAAATGTATCAAGTTTTGCAAAGTTTCCCCCACCCCCAAGAAAATTGAAATGATAAAAAGTTTTACTCTGAAGTAAATTAACTGGGCTTAATTTGAGATGTGGGAAACAGTTAAATAAGAACTGTTTTTCAGAGACAGACAGACATAGAGAACGAACTTAGAGTTGCTGGCAGAGGTAGGGGGTTGGAGAAATACAACATAGACCATGGGAGGGAGGTACAGATGAGGAGTTTGACATGGACGTGCACACGCTGCTATATTTAAAATGGTTAACCAAGAATCTCCTGTATAGCCCAGGGAACTCTGCTCGACGTCCCGTGGCAGCTGGATGGGAGGGAAGTTTGGGGGAGGGTGGGAACAGGTGTGTGCATGGCCGAGTCACTCTGCCGTGCACACGACACCATCACAACATAACACTGCTAATCAGCTATAGCCCAAGACAAAGTTTCAAAGTTTTCATAAAAAGAACTGGTTTTGATGCAATTATGTTTACCTGAATCAAACAGTGTTTAATTTAAAGAAATTGTTTAAAAGTAAAATTTTAGCTCTTTCCTTTTTTTTTTTTTTTTTTCCAATTTTCAGGTTTCTGCCTTTCTATTTTAACTTTTTAGAACAAACCTGGGGTAGGGAAAGCAACACTTTAAGTAAAACATAAAAATCAATCAGTTCAGAGTCAAACCTATCTTATCCATGAAGTGACATGAGGATTCTGAATGAGATACTGTATAAACAGTTTCCACTTCATTTCTACACTTCTATAAGATTATATATACATCAGGGCAATCAACTGGAATACCAGGAAACACCTTATCAAGAAGACAATGGCCACTTGAGTGATGCCAATAAACACCGGCACTAAGGGTCTGAAGAGAATCTAGGTTTTTTACTTTCTGTTGGCCTGTCCAATCAGACCAAAGAGTAAGGATGACACACTAGGACGGAACCTGCTCACTCTGCTTCACAGAGTCACAAATCAGCACAAAGGCATAATATCTCCCCCCTTCTGGAACACACTCCAGTTTATTTTACTGAGTCATGATTTATTCCATGCAACTATATGAGAAACCTTTCACTCCAGATTGTAATAACAACATATGTAAGCAAAAGCTGAACTTCAGCTTCTTTCAGCTTCTCTCAAATTCTGTGCCCTTAATACTCCTGCTATTTTAGAGCTCTCCTAATTTTCCGGACCTCCGTCTCATACCAACATTCTACTGGAGACGATCAATCAAACCTAACCTCAGCAGTAACATACTCTGAAATCAAGTCACTTTGGGGGTAACTTTTCCTTAGAATACTGCCAAAACCTGGAGGCTCTATCTTAATACTAGAAAAGCCAGCCACAAAAAAACTTGCGGCTCTCTTTAAAAAATGTAGAGTTCCCTGAAGGCCTGAACAGACATTTTTCCGAAGAGGAAATGCAGATGGCCAATAGGCACATGAAAAGATGCTTGATGTGGCTATTTATCAGCAAAGTGCAAATCAAAACCACAGTGAGTTATCACCTCACACCAGTCAGAACGACTATCACCAAAAAAAACACAAACAACAAGTGCTGGCAGGATATGGAGAAAAGGGAATCCTTTTACACTGTTAGTGGGAATGCAAACTGATGCAGCCATTGTTTCTCAAAAAACTGAAACAGAACTATCATATGACCTGACAATTCCACTCTGGGGTATATATCCAGAAAACTGAAAACACTAATTTGAGAAGATACATACCCCCCAATATTTCCAGCAGTATTATTTACAATTGCCAAGATATGGACACAGCCTAAGTGTCCATCAACACATGAATAAAGAAGATGTAGTGTATATATACACACATACACACACACACAATGGACTACACTCAGCCATGAAAAAGAGTGCAATTTTGCCATTTGCAACAACATAGATGGACTTGGAGGATACACTAAGTGAAATAACTCAGAGAAAGCCATATACTGTGTGATATCAATTATACGTGGAATCCAAAAAATACAACAAACCAGTGAAAATAACAAAAAGAGAAGCAGGCCTACAGACATAGAGAACAAACTAGTGACCACCACTGGAAAGAGGAAAGTGGGAAGGAGAAATCAAAGGGCAGGGGAAGGAAGTATGAACTATTAGGTATAAAATAAGCTACAAGGATATACTGTACAACGTAGAACTATAGCCAATATTATGTAATAATTACAGATGGGAAAAAACCTCTAAAAATTGTGAATCACTACATTACATAACTGCAACTTACGTAATATTGTGCATCAATGATATGTTAATTAAAGGAAGTCTAATGCCCTGAAAGAAAAGGGTTTGTGGTAGAGGCAATACCAGCATTACCCAGACAAGATGCCTCTTCTAAGATACCTGTTCTCTCTTGGTGACCACCAGCTACTCAGCCAGGGCCACAGCAAAGTCACAACACAAACACTTCCTTCTAATAAACAGGTGGACTTACACTGGAGGAGGATGTGTATTACCTGTAGGACCTGTGAGTGGAAGGGCTGTTTGAAGAATAACCGAATTCCATGGTGTAATGTGATCGCTCTGTGGCTGGGGATGGCGGAGGGTTCAAAATCTAAAAGGAAAGAAAATCAAATGACTGAAATAAGAACAGTCTATCCAGACAGAGACTATTAGCCTTTTCTCAACTTCTCTTCCTTCATCTCTGTTCATATTCCTCTTCATTTCCTCTTTTTCAAAGAATTAACCTAAAACAGTACTTTAGGACTGTGGTTCTCCATCCCTCAAGACACACTTAGAGGTAAGTAACACAAGGTGATGAGAAGGAAATCTGCAACCTACAAGTTACTGGTTTAAGTGTAGCGCAACTGAGTTCTAATTTTTAAAACTATAAATGTTTAGAGAAAGATTACTTACTTAGGAGAAATTACCACATGTACTTCCTTCTTTTGGGAGGTCATAGAATGACAGTCCTGAGCCTCTCAGGAGGTACTATTCAATAGTTCTACTTTCACCTGGTATATGAAATTAACATCCAATACTTTCAAACATGCTGGTTGCTACACAGTCAGTTAAGTTGAGCATATTCTAAGTGCTCACATGGTGGTGGTAAATCCTTTGGGCCTTGTATGTCGAGATTCTATATTAAAACCTTTTTATAACTACCATCACTAAGTACCCATATTTAATAAATAAGTTAAACATCTAAGATCTTATTTATCTCAGCATTCAAAGTGAACAGAGGAAAACAGGCTGCTTACTGCAGGGAAGTAAGTGCCTTTGGTGCTTGATGAACTACTTGACGATGCTCCTGTGACGTGGGCTCGGTCATAAGGGGGTCCACTGCTCCCCCCCATGATACTGAGGGAACTGATCATTGATTTACCACGAGACATTCCTAAAATGAAGGATAAATACTGAAGTTGAGTAAGATCTATAGAAGGCATGAAATCATTTTATTCAGTCCTAAAAATTACAAATATCAATAGTCAAATAGCTCCATTTTCAAACAATTTATGCCCTCTTTTCCCAATAATAATGAAAACACTTAATGGAAAAGGCAAACAAATGTTCTCTAGAAGTGGGCACTTCCATTGAGAGCTGGCCTATAACACAAGGCCAAGAATAGCTCCTGGCCCTTCCTACTCGCCAGAGGGGAAGCAGAGCTCTTCAAGACAAGAGGTTTTCAGTCTCTTAGAGGACCTGAGAAAAAAAGAACTGTGAAGAGCAGAAGTGCAAAGCAGGCTAGACAAAGCAATAGATCTGCTCAAAAGAAAAGTAAACCAATTGTTAAGAGCATAAATTCAACGTATGGGAAATTATTTATCTACTGGATGCAAATGTCGTTGTAATCACAATCACAATGCTAAAGAAGAAATTCTATTTTTCACAAGTGACTTCCCAAATTCCACCTTTAACAAACTAGGTATGGCAACAGGGAATCATTAACAATTTAAAAACCATCTATTTCCTTACAGCTAACATCCAGAGTAAGTTATTTTCACAGGTTTTTCAGCCTGGTATCTCTTTTTCCATATTCATTACAAAAAAGGCTTCTTTTCATTAAGGGTACCAAAACACTTTGAAAAGAAAGCTGTACTTCCCTAGAGGAAGTCTTCCCCAAGGACAGAACATCTGGCACCCTGGCCATGCCTGAATAAACCCTCCTCCCACAGTCTTCATGTAAGTTAAAGAAAACATAAGATGATGTATTCCTCCCTGCTATCAATCAGGCATTTCTAAATCTGCAGAAAAGGAAACCTCATCTGTTTTTTCAGCCTCCTGTAATTTCTGGGCTCCGTAGTACAGGTCTCTTGGTAGTGAACCAAAAGAACTGTGGTTTATGATTCTTTTCAACAAATGGCAAGTTGATTAACTTTAGTAGAGCACATCTAGAAATGCAGTGTGCATGCGTGCTAGGTCACTTCAGTCTCTTTGTGACCCCATGGACTGTAGCCCGCCAGGTTCCTCTGTCCATGGAATTTTCTAAGCAAGAATACTGGAGTGCATTGCCATGTTTTCCTCTAGATCATCCCAACCCAGGGATCGAACCCATGTCTCCTGTGTCTCCTGCACTGGCAGGCAGGTTCTTTACCACCAGCACCACCTGGGAAGCCCAGAAATGAAGTGTGCATGCAATAACTGTATGATATATTAATGTAAATGCTTGTATGTACATGTATTCATTTTGTATCCTTTGCCAACTTCTACCAAACCATACCTAAGGTCTTCTGTGTAAAAAGAAGGTGCTAAAAGTAAGCAAACATTTGTCCTTGTAACTGTTTAAACCCAAGATAGTCTATGTTGAAGTAGACTGTAGGCAGTATTCTGTTTTCATAATGGAAGCTTGGCAATCTTGCCAAGACTTGATTCTCAGTGGGTCAGTCCTGGCTCACCTGGAAGAGATCCTGACAAAGAACTGGGGTGTGGCACGTAACCAAGGGGCACGGAAGCTGGTCCATGAACTACATAGTCGTTAGTCATGGTTTCCCCATCACCCTTCATCCGTGGACACAACATCCTCTGGCAGATAAAGTATATGGTTCCAGACACAAAGATGGTAACAATTACTCCAATAACAGAACCCACTGTATTGGTGGCCTGTGGTGCTGGCTCCTCAGTTGGATCTAAAATGGGAATGCAGTACAGTTACATAATGGAAAAACAGCTGCAGATTCAAAACAGTAATGGAAAGAGGGTGTGCAAGCAGAATGTGAGCCTAATGGAGACAACTCATACACGTTTTGCCTTTTTATGAATACATACACCCCATGCCCCATGGATACGTAGACATATAAATGTCATTGTTAGGAATCAAAATGAATGACTCCTAGGTGAAAACAGACATAGGACAATACACTGGAAAGTATAACTGTAAATTGATAACAAAAATGTTAAGTGAATTATAGATTAAAACATCATTAAGAAGTTTAAAAACACATATAGACAAAATCTATCCTACTTCATTCTGTATATCATAAAAATCAATATTATTTGGAGATGTCTAAGAAAAGTTTAGGGTCAAAATGTTTTACCTGGAATGGTAAAGAAGCCAAAATCAGCTCTGAGCTTGATTTTAGGTCTGAAAAGTGACATTTATGCCTGGTGAAGAGAAATTAGAAGCTACCGATGAGCATCAGCTCTCAGGCCCAACATGCTGCTGCCTTAAGGGTGAGTCTAGTTGCCTGAGGGCAAGGAACGTAAGGTCTCTGGTACTGGAGTAGCTGAGGACTCAGAGAGAAGAGTCGGAGCATGAGAGGACCATGGCAGCAACCTTCATGGGATCCCCAAGCTATCTGAGACTTTAAAAGCAGGGCATCAACATGAGAGATAGGGGGAAATACAGCAAAGGGCTCATCAAATGCAGAGCATTACTCTTCTATTGAGAAAGAAAATCCTTCCATTGTGAATAGTCAGACTGTATTTCACAACTGCATATCTCTTAAAACCTTTCTTTTGTTCCATGTCACCTCAAAATCTCCCAGCAACATAGCTAAACTCATCTTGTGATTAAATCTAAGAATTGAAAGAAAACAACATCACCAAGTTACATACCATGGAGGGGCTGTGGGTCACATATTATCACCTATGGGCTCTGAGGAAGAGAGGCAACCAGCCCATCTTTCTCATTTTTTTTTTCCCCAGGGCTTTGGCATTTCTTCTAACACCAACTTTCAAGAAAGAATACTTTACACTCACTGCCTTTTTGTCTCTGGGTCACATTTTAACTCATTGAAAGTAGACTTCTGTCCTTACTACCACAATGAAACTAGTCTGATAAAGGTTAAAGTTCTCCTATATGCCATAGTCAATACACTCTCCATCTCACTGACAACTCTGCACATTCAGTACTGCTGGCTCCTGTTTTCCCCTCAAAAATGTCTGATCCTTTCCTTCCAGGATACCACTCTCTTAGTTTGACCATCTCTGATTATTTGTTCTGTTTCCTCTTGTTGGCTTCATTCTCTTCCCTCTGCTTCAAGTACAGGTGCTTCCTAGAGTTCTGTTTACCTCCTGCTATCTTCCTTCTCTGCTTCCTCTCCCTCAGAGATTTCATCTACTGCCTCAGCTGTAATTATCAAGAATAAACTGAAAAGCCCATCTCTCTCTCTCGAGCTACAGACCCACAAGCGTTATTAACAGCTTTCTGAACAGCTTCAGTGGGACACCCAAGGGGGCAGCTTCAGTGCCACGTAATCCAAACTGATCTCACAGTCACCACCATTTGTCAACATTTCCTAGATTCCAGGGACAAGGCAGATCATGAATAAATAATGGCACCTGTGGCAAATTATAAGCATTTAAATTTATATTAAAAAATAATTAAAAACCTACATCAGCTGAACACAATATCCACAGTCATGATACACAATGATATTTTGGTTTTAAGTCTCTGCCATATAATCTCGTTTATGAGTGCAGTCATTCAATGAGGTAACCTGCTAATTCAACCTAAACTTATCACCTCTAGGCTAGGTTACTAAACCCTTTTCATTCTACTTCTGAAATAACTTTGAAATCTATCCGCTCCCTCCCTTGATTTAGACACCCACCATCTTCTGCTGAACTATAAGTCTCTGAAGCATTTTAAAAGTACAGGTCGCAAGTCTTTAGTTGGTAAAAACAATTTAATGTGTTGAAACCAGCATTTTGAAACAGAAAACTTCAGAATGCATTCCACACAATACAGGTAAGTACTGTTGCATGACTCTCATTTCTTTACGTGTACATCCACATCTTTGTATTCTTCTCCATGTGGTCAAAACATTTGAAAACAACCAAGCTAACAGATTTCTTTGTCTATCATCTTAGCACCTCCAATCCATCTACTTTACTACTTTCACAATTACATAGCCATGCCAGTCCTCCACTTCAGGTTTTTAATAGCTCTCCATTATTCTGGGGGCTTCCCTTGTGGCTCAGACGGTAAAGAATCTGCCTGCAATGCGGGACACCCAGGTTCGGTCCCTGGGTTGGGAAGATCCCCTGGAGAAGGGAACAGCAACCCACTCCAGTATTCTTGCCTAGAGAATTCCATGGACAGAGGAGCCTGGCGGGCGACCATCCACGGGGTCGCAAAGAGTCAGACACGACTGAGTGACTAACACAGTAACAACGACATTATTCTGGAATATGTCTACAGACTCTTCAGAGGGAAAGCAAAGTCCTTTGTGATCTCACCTTTATGTGTATCAGCTTCTGCCGACCCCCCTCAGGACAGCAGCCTGTGTTACAGCAGTCCAGTTTACGGGTAATTTCTCAACGGTGCCCATTTCACTCTGGTTTTGGGCAGGACAAGAGAGTCCCTCTACCTAGAATGCAATCTCTCCACTTAACTGCATAAGTAATGCTATTCACCGATCAACACCCACCCAACCTTACGCATTTTTCTAAGATGCTTTCCTTGATGAATCCCATCTTCATTTCTAAAGATCTGACCATTCTCTTCTTTGTGCTACTCCTTGTACAGATCTCTATTACAGCACATTTATCATTACTCATCACACTCCTTTATATCAATAACACCTACTCTGATTTAAGCTGTATCATATACATTAAATCATTTAATCCTCTCACTATCACCATACTAAATATTATCTTCATTTTAAAGATGGAGAACTTGAGGTCTAACAAGAGCAAATAATTTACTGGCGGAGTTAAAATTCAAATCTACCTCTGCCTAGCCTGAAAATCCCCCTTCCTGCCCTCCTCTGATCACAGAGGACTCTTGAGAAACCTGGCACAAGGGCGAGGTACCCTCAGCACATAGCAAGTGTTCAGCACAGGTTTGCTGAATAAATGGAAACGGATCCCAATAGTCTCAGTGAGGATCCCATTTGAGTTTTGTAAAAACATCAGCTTGAAGTCTTTGTTATGATTAGAAGAGTTTTAAAATGAGCTCTGTCTAAATTCCACAAAATCAGTTTCAACAGGGGAGACCGAGCTTGTGCTGAATGCCATTTGTCAATATTTGACAAATGGAGTATTTGTCAACTGGGGATACATTTCATGTTAGAACATTAGTCAGTAGTTGTGTACCTTGAAGAAACAACAGGCTATTTAGCCTAAGGTCTCTAGGCTCAGGGATATATATGTGGTGGCTCAAGTATTCTCACGCTGTGTTTTAAGGAAGCTCTTAAAGTCACTGAGAGACTGGTAGAAAATTATGCAGGAGAAAAAAACAGGAAATTTTACACATGTGTTAACGTGCAGAAGGGGCTTCCCAGGTAGCCCAGTGGTAAAGAACCCACCTGCCAATGCAGGAGACGCAGGTTCAGTTCTTGGGTTGAGAAGATACCCTGGAGAAGGCAATGGCAACCCACTCCAGTATTCCTGCCTGGGAAATCTCATGGAAAGAGGAGCCTGGTGTGCTACAGTTCATGGGGTTGCAAAAAAGTCAGATACAACTTAAGTGACTAAACAACAAATGTTCAGAAACTCTTAAGTTTAGACCACTAATTTCCACATGTCGAAACTGATAGTTTCCTAACCTTAGCTTTCGCAAAATAATATTCTTCTGATGCTTTGCTAAATGTTTCTGTGAAGATTTCTGAACATAAGAAAACTATCTTTAAGAAATTATTAAATGTAAAATGTAAGAAATCTCAGGTACAAATAACTAACTTAATATCAATAACTTGCTTCTTAGTAAGAAAGCACTGGTCGTAAGTGAACCTCACACAGAAAGAAAAGGAAAAGAACATTAAAAATTCTCCCTTATCCGCCTGCAATGTGGGAGACCTGGGTTCGATCCCTGGGTCGCAAGATCCCCTGGAGAAGGGAAAGGCTACCCACTCCAGTGTTCTGGCCTGGAGAATTCCATGGACTGTATAGTACACGGGGTCACCAAGAGTCGGGCATGACTGAGCAAGCTTCACTTTCACACTTTCAAGACTAATAAAGTTATTTTTAAAAATAAAATTCTCCCTTAAGAATAATACAAGGTTTTCATCATACTTACAACAATCCAGTTCATCTGATTTGTCACTGCAATCCAAATTATGATCACATTTCTTGTGTTTTCCAATGCACTGACCATTGGCACAGCGGAATTGATCAATTAAACAGAGTACTGTGGGGAAAAAAAAATGTAAATAGTTTTCTTAGTTTCACCATCATGTCAAGTCTGGCAGAAGTCAAAGAGAACTTTCCAGGCACAAGTGAAAAATAAATCAGACTTTTAGAGAAAACTTACAAATAATTCTCTGGGGATTTCAACTGAGAGATAGAAAAGAGAAGAAAAAGCAATCTAGCAGGAAACTTCCTATTTTTGTCCTTTATATTAAATTCCATCTTTCACTAACAATTCTGTTAAGAATTAAAGAATTCTACATGCATTTCTAGACACTAAAAATTTCCAGAGAATATTTTTGTTGTGGTTGTTTTACACTCTGTTAAAAGTTAGTGGATGAGAAGAAAACATGAAATTACTTTATGTTATTAATAAGTGTCACGTGTGTTTGCTTAGTCATTCAGTCATGTCCAACTTTTTGCGACCCCATGGACTATACCCCACCATGCTCCACTGTCCATGGAATTCCCCAGGCAAGAATACTGGATTGGGTAGCTATTCCCTTCTCCAGCGGATCTTCCCGACCCAGGGATCAAACCCAAGTCTCCTTCACTGGCCGGTTCTTTACCCGCTGAGCTACCAGGGAAGCCCCATTCAGAGCTCGCTACAAACAAGGACCATTTTTACATACTCAAGGACTAATCTTTTGGTGTCATTTCTCAACTGCAAAGCTTATTAAGGTGTATAAATCTTATACACATTAAGTGAATTAAGACAATTTAGAACATGCTACTAGTTTAGAAATAATAAAGTCAAACACACTTGAAAAACCCCAAATCTACCACTAAATGAGCCAAAGCAAAACTGGGAATTTCAAACAACTTAATTGAAAAAGGAAATCTGTAAGCAGGCCTAGGAATTGCAGATACCTTCACAGTTCTTCTCGTCTGACTTATCCTGGCAGTTCGCATCTCCGTTGCACCGCAGGGCACCATCGATACACTGTCCACTGGCGCACTGGAACTGGGACTCTGAGCACACAGGACAATTGAGTTCATCACTGTGGTCTTCACACTCAGTAAACCCATCACACCGCCAAGCCACAGGGATACAGTCAATTTCTCCCGTGAAACAAGTAAACTGCTGAGGAGAACATGTTGGGGGTTCTTCAAATGAATAGGGGGAGGGGAATGAAAAACACAAGCATAGTCACACAGAGGTACTGACATTTACACCTGAGTGAAGCCCATTTAATGATTAACATACACAAAAACACTTTATAACAGATAAAATCTATAAATTATCTTACTGAATCAGAAAAGAGATACAATTTTTACACTACTTCACTGAGATTCACTAACTTATAAAACTACAAGGCAGAAAGAAGTTTTCTTATATATTACAGTTTAAGTAGGAGTACTGAATTTGCAATCTGTTATAATCTCACATATAACCCAGAAATTACCATTATAATCATCCACCTCAAATATTTTAAAGTTATCTTAGAATTTGTAAATATTCCAGCCCTGAGGTTCTCAAAGAATGATCTACGAACCCCTGGGGGTTCCTGACCTGCGACCTCTTTCCAGGGAACTGACAGACATTATTTTACAATACTAACATATCACTGGCCTTTCTCACTACACTTACACTGATGCCACGGAAGGTAAAATGCTTGGCACCTCAGCAGACTCGGGGCAAGGGCCCCAAACTGTACCAGCAGTCACCACATTCTACATAGTCACATACCATACGTACACATGGCAGTGGGGGTGGGGCAGTTTCATTCAAGAATGTTCTTGATGAATCAGTAAAAACTAGTAATTACATTAAAATCAATTCTCTGAGTACACATCTCCTCAATGCTGTTTGACAAAATGGAAAACATGCACAAAGCTCAGGCTGCAAACCTCAGCATGAAGGTTCCCAAAGGGAAAAACATTCTGTGCTGTAAACACAACCCAAAACGTGACACCCTTTTAATGTGAAAGAACAAGTGGCGTATAAACTATTGATATTTGCACTTGGGCATTTTGTGGGAAGTTTTTAAAAAATGAACCAGTGAATTCAAACAATAGCAAACCATAATGTACTTTTGTGGCAAATTATACAACACTGGAACTTTCTATCAGAAATCGTAATTTTGGAAGACCTGTATCCAACACTGTTAGCTTGACGGATTCCTAGTACTTAAATATTCTTAACGATGAGATTGGTGGTAATGTTAATGTGATTGTTTTGATACTGTATAATGAAATGCATCAAAACCTGATGATCTGGGAATTTCTGAATGGAATTCTAGTATTTCCAAATGACCAAAATGCATAAGGTTACAAAATAATGCATGGATAAAATACCCATTCCCGGTACAAAATAATTAATGGATTTCAATATAACAGATTATGAAAAAAGTGAACTGATATGTTTTCAAGTTCCACAATGCAACTAACCCTATAGAAAACTATCATATGTCAAGATTTGGTGTAGAATTCAATATGCATATATATAACTATTTGAAAAGGTTATTTAATTATAGCCCTCCATTTTCCAACTACGTTATCTTTGAGGCCAAAATTCTTCATACAGTTCAATGAAGCTACATACTACATACTACATACAAGAGACTGAATGCAGAAGTAGACAAGAGAATCCAATTCAACACTAAAAAGATTTTTAAAAATGTAAAAACAATGCTATATTTCTCAATAAAATTATTTTGCTTTAGAAAATACCATCAATTTTCTTAACAGTTTTAACTTGAGAACATGTAATGCTTTATTATTATTATTTTTAACAAATATTTTTCAAAGTTCTTGGTTTCAAATCCTACCACATAGATAAATATAATCTACACAAACAAAAGCTCCCTTCAAACATTTTTAAAAATGTAAAAACATGGTAAGACCAGTTTGAAAACACATTCAGAAGTACAAAATGAGATGATGGGGAGGTAACACAGGCTCAAATGAAAACACATCTTGAGAAGGTCAAGCAGAGAAATTCAGATTGTGTATTTCTCATTTGCCTTCACTGAAAAATCTGAGCTTCCCAGCTGGCATTAGTGGTTAAGAACCTGTCTGCCAATGTAGGAGGCATAAGAGATGTAGTTCTGATCCCTGGGTCAGTAAGTTTCCCTGGAGGAGGGCATGGCAACCCACTCCAGTATTCTTGCCTGGAGAATCCCAGACAGAGGAACCTAGCAGGCTACACAGTTCATGGGGTCGCAAAGAGTCAGATATGACTGAGACGACTGGCATGCATGCATGTAAAATCAACATTAAATCACAAGAAAAATCTTGTGTATAAATTCAAGATTTAATGAATCCATAATTCACTGCAGTTTCACTCTTAATAACAAAAACTGAAAACATTTAAAATGTCCCTGAACACAAGAAAAATAAAACTGTGGCTTATTTGTATTGATACAATGAAACACACCACACAGCAATAAAAAGAAAACCACAGACTCTGGCACTCCACTCACTATAAGGATGAATCTCAAAATATTACAGTAAGCAAGAGAATCCAGACATAGAGTACATACATCATGATTCCTTATGTAAAGTTCAAAAACAAGTAAAGCTAAACCATGGAGATGAAAATTACTCCAGGAAGAGAACTGGCTGCCAAGACACAGGGAACTATTCTTAATGACAATACTGTATATTTTGATCTGGGTGGGCTTCCCTGAGAGCTCAGTTGGTAGAGAATCCACCTGTAATACAGGAGACCTTAGTTTGATTCCTGGTTTGGGAAGATCCACTGGAGAAGGGACAGGCTACACACCCCAGTATTCTGGCCTGGAGAATTCAATGGACTGTATAGTCCATGGAGTTGCAAAGAGTCAGACACGACTGAGCGACTTTCACTTTCTTTCACTTGAAATGGGTGCTGGTAACACCACTGTACACATCTGTTAAAGCCTACTGACTATTCAGTTAAAACATACATTAAAAAGAATCACTAAATATGAAAAAAAATACTGGTCTTTTAAAAGACACTTTCTAAATGAAAGGTGATATCACTGATTGAGTTTTATCTGTGTCTACATAAAACCATATTTTTCTAAGATTTGCCTTATTGGAGCAATAATCAAGTATTCTGATATGGAAACACTTGCTTTTTTTTTAAAATTATGGCCCTGCTGGCTCAGATAGTAAAGAATCTGCCGGCAATGCGGGAGACCCAGGTTCAATCCCTGGGTCAGGAAGATCCCCTGGAAAAGGGAATGGCTACCCACTCCAGTATTCTTGCCTGGGAAATCCCATGGACAGAGGAGCCTGGTGGCCTATGGTCCTTGTGGTCAGAAAGAGTGGGACACAACTCAGCAACTAACACACACTTTAAGCAACTAGATTCTGTTTTGGGGGCTTCCCTTATGGCTCAGCGGGTAAAGAATCTGCCTGCAATGCAGGAGACCAGGGTTTGATCCCTGAATCAGGAATATCATCTGGAGGAGGAAATGGCTACCCATCCCAGTATTCTTGCTTGAAAAAAATCTCATGGACAGGAGAGCTTGGCAGGCTACAATCCAAAGGGTCATAAAGAGTTGAACACAACTGAGCAATTAAGCACACACAAAATACATGTAATAAGTTTACCATTTTAACCATTTTTAAATGTACAGATCAGTGCATTAAATATATTTACATCATTGTTTAATGCCTGCTATTGGGACAGATACTTTAAGAACCAGAGCTTAACTTTCCCTGTGCACAAAGCTGATCTCCCCAACTAAACTGCATTCTCTGTGTCAAAGATCTTTACATCTCCTGCGGTCCAGAGATCCTCATAGCCACTACTCAATACATGTTATTTTTTTTTTTTTTAAACTTGCAAGTTAGAAGAATAAAGTATTCTTATAATAACACCTTATCAATAATTTTTACATTTTGAGTGTAAACCCTCTCAATCTTTTTTTCACAGAGGTTTATTTTTTATGTAGTTCTCATCACATAATTAAAACACCATTTTAATATTTTTTTCCCACTTGAGCCAACTTTGGGCTACATTTTTACATCAGTTTATGATCATAATTTTTAACAGCTACATAAGCTCAGTTATTTTATTAAATCATTTTCCTATCATTAGAAATTGTTTTTAAATCCCCACCACTGTAGAAAACAGTCTTTTTCCTTTGGTTGAATTCACATAGAACTAACCCCAGCAGGAGAATTTCCAAATTAAAAGAATAAATATTACAATGCATTTGATGCTACCATACTATGCTTTAACAAAGGGATACATCTTTGTTGTGGTCCCATGAGCAACTGAGCCAATTTCACTACAACATTACTACTACTCAGCAATATCTTAAAAAAAATTTTTTTTTCTTTTTTATTGGCTAGAAAAAGTAAGAGAAACAATAGGCAACGGCTGATAGATCTGAACAGAAGACTATTCTTTCCACTGAATACATTCGCAACAATGACACATAAACTGACAAAATTCAGTGGATAAAGATTACAGGAGGTGGAATTAATTCTTGTTACCCTTTGAGGGTGGAAAAACTACTTTATTATTGAGAAATACACTCATTTATAGTTACAAGTTTCCCCCCAAAAGGGCTCTTCTGCCTTAGGATCAGGGTCAGGTTACACCTATCTCTTGTCATGGTGAATTCAATCTTAGAATACCCCAAAGCCTAGGATAGTGCAGATGTATGAAATGCCAGGGACCAATCAAGTTAGGAGAAAGCAATTTCACTGTCAAAGAATGCTAGACTAAGTTCTGGAACATGTGATTGGCATTACACTTTTAGAAGAAAATAACAACATATTTACCTCCACATAACAGCTCATCTTGAAGAAGAACCAAGTGCATGGGGCAAGAACACCTTGTGGTACCATCTCCCTTCACAAGACAGATGTGTGAACAGCCTCCATTATCCTGAGCACAAGGGTGCTGTCCTGCAAGCAAAGAGGAAAGAGAAGAGAATGAGAGAGAGAAAAGAAAGGGAAAAGAATAGCAAGGGAGGGAGGGAGGAAGAAAAGCCCAGCCAAAATCAATCATTTATGAGTTACCAAGAAAATCAAATGCAAAATTCCTTTGGACTTTATTTCCACTGAATATAATTACTCACACCATCTCTATACAATCTACAAGTAAACAAGGACAATTTAAGACACAAAATATTTATATGTAGCCACTGTCTTTACATATTTATATATAAAATATTTTAAAATAAAGTAAGGTAATAGTATAGCTCATGGTAATTTTTGTGAATAAGAAAAGCTGATTACTCAAAGTAAAAAAATTGCTGGGGAGAACGCTGAAACCTGGATCTTATTTTCTTTAAAATATAAAAATTCTTCTAAAGATTTTTAACTCAGAAATTCTACCTTTTTGAGAGACATGATGATTTTACTCAAAAAGTGTATTCTAAGGAGGAATCTGCTAAAAATTAAGAGCTGTTAGAAGAAAAACTAAGTTCACATGAATTCAACCACTCAGAGACCATCAAAATTATTTGCTTGGTCAACCGCAAAAGAACTTGCAATGTTACAAATGCTTGATTTCTTCCTATTTGGGTTAAATTAAATAAATACACTGTCAGGCACATTTCAAAGTCTGTCTCATAAGTTATATTTAATGAAATCATTGCTTTGACTTTTCTACTTAGCTCACGTCAAAAGCAACTTGACAGCTATCATCCCAGAATACCAACATCAAATGTGGCCACCCATTTATTATCTGACTCTTGTCAGTAAGACATCAGTCCTGCTTCAGCGTGTGTTGACAAGAGGGAGGGAGTCAGCTATGCACAAAAGAGCAGATGTGTAATACTATATAGATGTCCCAAAGCAGACATCAGTCCTTGTATCAGAATGGACAACCTACACAGAAGTGTTTCTCAACCTTTTAATTCCAAGACACTCTTGATAAACAATCTCCTTTTCTTTAATGTTTTTAGAAATTTTGAAAAATAAAGTTTTTCTAAATATAAACCATATTTAAGTGTTGAACTATAAAAAGAGACACTCCCCCTGAAATTCTGAAAATATCCATAGATTTTCTGCCATAAAAAGCTCATGTATCAACTGAATACTTAGCCATTACATCACGTCTACCTTATTTCTATTAAGTACTCAGCATGAATTACATGTTATAACATACAATGACAATTCTAACTATTAAATCTCAGATACCTCTAATTAACTTCTAAGTTCATGAACAGTGACAACACAAGAGAGACTTGAACAACCTATGGTGTTCTCATTCCTATTTCTTTCTTAAATATTCCAATTTGATTTGAAAACACTGTCCTGAGAAGTTCAGGGGTGAATACTTCTCTCATTAGTCCTCCATTTTAACATCTGCGTTCCTGATATAATTGTGTAAGATCTACAGTAGTGATGGCTGGGAGGGTACATCTGATGACAGATATAACAGTATTATGTTAACAGAGTTAACAGTGTTAATTACTATTAATATTAACTTATTAATAATGTTGATACTAAACACTATAATAAAGATATATATAAATAATATATTTATATATACAAAAATTATAATAATGTTGATACTAAAATATTAATACTAACTCTAATATTAATACTATAGAGTTAATAGTATTATATTAACACATATTAACTAAGCCAAGATGACTAGTCATTTTCAAGTTTTCAATAATTTATGGCCACTTTCCTAGGCTGTGAGTTGACAAACTTAACTAAAAGGGGGAAAAAAAACAAGCATTTATTAAGCATAGTCTTCTCTAAGTTTATACGCTAATTTTTAGTTTGCTTTGTTTTTGCCAAAGAATAGGTTTATTTTCATGATAACTCTATTCATCATTATATAAATGTTAACTTCTGCTTCTGTTGAAACCATGAGGATGTCTGTGAAACAAAAGAAATATTAATACAGGCTTTACACCAGTATTCTTAAAACGCTGAAGGAGAGAAAGAGAAAACATGAAGAGCAAGTCCTTGCTGTTCCTGGGTGGGGAGATTTTTGAAAATGAGACACACCATTCCTTTCTCTAACTCTTGTTTTATAGGGAAAACATGTTTAAAATAAAAAAATTTCCAGGTGAGTCTAAGGTTTTAAAAACATGGAGACTTTTTAAAAATGGCAAAACTAGAAAGTATATGAAAATCTTAAAATAGAAGACACACAACATCTTAATTTTTGTCACGTCTAATAACAAACATGAATCTTGTGACTAGCAATACACCATCAGTACTTACTATACTCCTGAAGATTCAGCTCCTTTACTGCGTGAATGTCGCTAAGCTGGGCAATTCGAGCCTGGACTTTGGTTCTACCCTCTCGACCTGTCATGTCAATTTTTTCAATCATTTGCTGCTGCTTATCGATCCAGTATAGCCAGTTTTCAAACACAGTCAGTCCCACAGGCTGTAGAATGTTGGTGTCTTCTAACACTATTCGGTTGGCCCCTTGGAAAGGAGAATGTTCAACAGAAATGATTCATGTGGTCAAGTCAAAAATTCAAGAGCTATTGACTGAAAACCCATTAGGATTCTAGAAGTACTGAGAAGGAAAATATGATAAGCTCTCTAGCAGAAAACTCAAAAATCTTTCTGAGATGAAAAGATATATACATACCAGATAACAGACTAGACATTTAAGTGCAATCAAGAGCAAATAAGTGTCCAACACACAGTAAATACTGGGTTCACAGGAACGTAGAAAAGAACTTCAGAAGCATTTTCAAAAATTTTTAAACCAGTCCATTTTTTTCCAATTAAATTTTATGAGGCTCTCTAATACATAAAACATACAAAACAGTGCTTCTCTATATGAAGCAGTGGTGGTGGGCAGAGCACTCTGTGTTGTTGGCCACCCACACCTGGTGAGCACACTCAAGGCATCTGTGGAGAACAACATCCTCACTCACTCAGCCACTCAGAACACTGGGAAAGACTCATACATTACCTGGTTTAAGCTTCGCCTCAAAATAAGTATTTCTAAAATACCCCAGACACAAAGCCATCCAGCTTCTGGAAAGGCAACCAACTCTGTTACTGAACTATGAGAAAGTTTTTTCACACCATATGTTGAAATCTGTGCCCCACTCCTCACCACCCCAACTGCTTCGCCCTCATTCAAATAGAAAACATATATCCATATATCTTCTTTGGAGAAATGTCTGTTTAGTTCTTTGGCCCATTTTTTGATTGCGTCATTTATTTTCCTGGAATTGAGCTGCAGGAGCTGCTTGTATATTTTTGAGATTAATCCTTTGTCTGTTGCTTCGTTTGCTATTATTTTCTCCCATTCTGAGGGCTGTCTTTTCACCTTGCTTATAGTTTCTTTCATTGTGCAAAAGCTTTTAAGTTTAATTAGGTCCCATTTGTGTATTTTTGCTTTTATTTCCAATATTCTGGGAGGTGGTTCATAGAGGATCCTGCTGTGATTTATGTCGGAGAGTGTTTTGCCTATGTTCTCTTAAGACATACAGATGGCTAACAAACACATGAAAAGATGCTCAACATCACTCATTATCAGGGAAATGCAAATCAAAACCTCAATGAGGTACCATTACACGCCAGTCAGGATGGCTGCTATCCAAAAGTCTACAAGCAATAAATGCTGGAGAGGGTGTGGAGAAAAGGGAACCCTCTTACACTGTTGGTGGGAATGCAAACTAGTACAGCCACTATGGAGAATAGTGTGGAGATTCCTTAAAAAACTGGAAATAGAACTGCCATATGACCCAGCAATCCCACTCCTGGGCATACACACTGAGGAAACCAGATCTGAAAGAGACACATGCACCCCAATGTTCATCGCAGCACTGTTTATAATTGCCAGGACATGGAAGCAACCTAGATGCCCATCAGCAGACAAATGGATAAGGAAGCTGTGATACATATACATAATGGAATATTACTCAGCCATCAAAAAGAATTCATTTGAATCAGTTCTAATGAGATGGATGAAACTAGAGCCCCTTATACAGAGTGAAGTAAGCCAGAAAGATAAAGACCAATACAGTATACTAATGCATATATATGGAATTTAAAAAGATGGCAACAATAACCCAATATGCAAAACAGAAAAAGAGACACAGATGTACAGAACAGACTTTTAGACTCTGTGGGAGAAGGCAAGGGTGGGATGTTCTGAGAGAATAGCATTGAAACAGTATATTATCAAGGGGAAACAGACCACCAGCCCAGGTTGGATGCATGAGACAAGTGCTCAGGGCTGGTGCACTGGGAAGACCCAGAGGGATGCGATGGGGAGTGAGGTGGGAGGGGAAATCGGGATGGGGAACACATGTAAATCCATGGCTGATTCATGTCAATGTATGGCAAAAACCACTACTATATTGTAATTAGCCTCCAACTAATAAAAATAAATGGAAAAAAAAAAAGAAAACATATATCCATTCCTCTTCCTCCTAATCATCCTTCAAATATCTATAGAACTTTTCCCTGGTTCTTAGTTGATGAGTTCAGTCAAAGAAAGATACTAGCTTAATACTTTGGAAACATCAGGGGAAGTTCCAGGAAAGAGCCAAGCATAAAGCTAAGCTTAATAAATGGAGAAAGGTGGGGAGATACATATGAGAAGGCAGTAAGTCAACATTCCGATCCATGGTGAGTTAAACACAAGTCTACTTACACTCCCTCCTAAAAATCTACTAAAATGATAGTAAACAATGAAGGCATAAGTAAGCATAAGGAAAAATAGGACATGAGAGTAGAAAAGCAATATAAAATTTACAAGCTGGATAAGAGACAAGCAACAGACCTAGATTAATCTCCTATGAACTTCCTTTCAAGTAGCTAGTAGAGGATGTGATCTCTCAGGAAAAGGAATGAACCAAACAAATAGAAACTAGCAAACAGCAGGTTCAGCACCAAGAAGACCAGCAAGTACATGTCCAGGATAACAGTGAAAGGAGGCTGGCCTAGAGCAAGCCAATCCAGACTGACTGAAACAGAATGATAAAGAGGTATGACTCCAGTGACACAGGGAAAAAAAAAACATAGATTGGTTGCTGAATCTGCATATATTGAAACAATATGTAAATTAGACAAAAATAATTTCAGAGAGGAAAAAAGCTGCAGAAAGAAATGAAGGTGATGGTTATATTTCCATATGCATAAATAACAAATAATTATGAACTTAAAAATTATGGTTTAATTTTTTTTAAAAAATCATAGTTTTTAAGTTGGATGGGATAATTTAGCTGGGTGGATGATAGAAAAGTTCATATGGGTATTTTAGTGATATATCATTTAAGACAGCAAACCCTCATCTTCCATCAAAAAAAGTCAAATTGTGATGTCTAAAATTTAAACATCAAGAAGCAGCTGTTTTAAATCAGTTATTTTAAAATGACTCTTGATTGAACCATCAGAGATGCCTCTAAGAGTAGGAACTAACAGGAGGAAGGAGCAGAGAAGTAAACTTGGATTTTTTTTTTACAGGTCAAGTGGAACCACTTGATTTCCACATTTACATGTATTATTTTGATAAAAATTAAAATTAAATTTAAAACAGCAGCAGAAAGAATGGTAAAAAAAAAAAAAAAAAAAAGATGAGTTGGTGGTAGTGTAAGGATGGCCTCAACTGAACAACTGGAGAAAATGAGGAGAGGTCAACAGTGTTGCTAGAGGACCCAAGATCTACTCTAAGAGCAGTTAAAATACACCAGAACCAGCAATGAAAAGACATACTTATTCAGCAAACTAAAGCATATACTAAATCTACTCTAGTATAAACGACTCTAAGCAGAAAGATAACCCATGACAAAAGTATAGGATTATCTGTGAGTATATAAAAGGAAGGGGGGAAAAAAAAGAAGAAAACCCTACCAACATTAAATCAACCTTTTTCAGAAAACAGGAAAAAAGGAAATGTTTCTTATTAAGCCAATGTAACTTTGATGGCAAAACTCCAACAAGTGCATTATATTGGTAAGAAAGGAAAACCATGGGGTAATCTTTCTCATGAACACAGATGTAAACATCTTAAATAAAACATTACCAAATCAAATTCAGCAATATAAAAAAAGGATAATGTATCATGCCAAGTTTGATTTATTCCACCAAACTAACAAGAGTTCAGTTCAGTCGCTCAGTCGTGTCCAACTCTTTGTGACCCCATGAACTGCAGCGTGCCAGGCTTCCCTCTCCATCACCAACTCCCGGAGCTTGCTCAAACTCATGTCCATAGAGTCGGGGATGCTATCCAACCACCTTGTCCTCTGTCATCCCCTTCTCCTCCTGCCCTCAACCTTTCCCAGCATCAGGGTCTTTTCCAAAGAGTCAGCTCTTCGCATCACGTGGCCAAAGTATTGGAGTTTCAGCTTCAGTCCTTCCAATGAACATTTAGAACTGATTTTCTTTAGGATGGACTGGTTGGATCTCATTGCAAGGGACTCTCTAGAGTCTTCTCCAATACTACAGTTCAAAAGCATCAATTCTTCAGCACTCAGCTTTCTTTATAGCCCAACTCTCACATTTATACATGACTACTGGAAAAATCATAGCTTTGACCAGACGAACCTTTGTTGGCAAAATAATGTCCCCGCTTTTTAGTAAGTTGTCTAGGTTGGTCATAACTTTTCTTCCAAGAAGTAAGCATGTTTCATGGCTGCAGTCACCATCTGAAGTGATTTTGGAGCCCAGAAAAATAAAGTCTGTCACTATTTCCGTTGTCTCCCCATCTATTTGCCATGAAGTGACGGGACCAGATGCCATGATCTTAGTTTTCTGAATGTTGAGCTTTAAGCCATTTCACTTTCCTCTTTCACTTTCATCAAGAGGCTCTTCAGTTTTTCTTCACTTTCTGGCATACGGGGTGTCATCTCCATCTCTGAGGCTATTGATATTCCTCCTGGCAATCTTGATTCCAGCTTGTGCTTCATCCAGCCCATCATTTCACATGATGTACTCTGCACATAAATTACATAAACAGGGTCACAATACACAGTCTTGACATACTCCTTTCCCAATTTGGAACCAGTCTGTTGTTCCATGTCCAGTTCTAACTGTTGCCTCTTGACCTGCATACAGATTTCTCAAGTGGCAGGTAAGGTGGTCTGGTATTCCCATCTCTTGAAGAATTTTCCAGTTTGTTGTGATTCACAGTTACAGGCTTTGGTGTAGTCAATAAAGCAGATGTTTTTCTGGAACTCTCTTGTTTTTTCTATGATCCAACAGATGTTGGCAATTTGATCCCTGGTTCCTCTGCCAAGAACAGAACTTCCTTAATCTGATTTTTAAAAGTTACCTACAGAAAAACCTTAGCAAAAACCTAATAATGAAGTATTGGATGCTTTATCCTCAAATCATGGAAAGCAAATACAAAATTAAACAAAAATACCTAGGGACTCTATTATTTTGTTCAATATTGTACTGGGGCGGGGAGTAGTCCCCAGTCAATGTAGTGAGGCAACAAGGAGAAAAGGACTGAAAAAGAAAAAAAACAACTTTCCTCATTTGTAGACAAATGATTCCATAACACAGAAAATTCTATTAATAATTTAGCAAGGTGGTTGGGAACAAACTCAATGTACAGGTGTAGGAGAGGAAAAGAAAAACTGTATTTCTGTATTTCAGCCACAGCCAGAAAATGAAATATTAAATATTTAGAATACTCCTAATTTATCACTAGCATTCAAAAGCATTAAATACCAAAGAATAACTACAATGAAAGACAGGCAACCTCGACAGAGAAAATTACAAAACACTAAGGGAAATTAAGTTTTAAATACATGGAGATATATACCATGTTCATGGTTTAGAAGACTAATATTATAAAGATAACAATTTTTCCTAAACTGCTATAAACTTAAAGCAAGGCCACTCAGAATTCTACTAGGTTTTTTGTTTTTGGTGGAAACTCAAGAGGCTGATTCTAAAATGTATATGGAAATGCAAAATGTCAACAACTGCCAAGATAATCTTTGGCAAGAAATATTAAGGTAATACTAATCAAGGTAAGAAATACTAAGGACATACACTGCTAGACAAATCTGCTATAAATTAAGACAATATAAAGACAAGGTGACCAAGGGAACATTAGGGTCCAGAAATAAACTCACACAAATATAATTACTTTATTTACAACAAATGTAACAGGAAAGAAGAGTAGGGGAAGAATGGTCTTCTCAAAAGAGATGGTCCTGAATCAGTCACACAGAAAACAGAATTAAACCCCTGTCTCACATGGTACACAAGAATAAATTCCAAATGGATTAGAGATCTAAAATAAGACAAGTTAAACAAAAAAAAAGTTAGGAAAAAACAAAAGAAAATATCTTTGTAACTAAGCAGTAGGCAAAGATTTCTTAAACGTAACATAAAACGCACAAATCATACAGGGAAAAATTAATAAGCTGTGCAACGCTAAAAATATAACTTATTTTCATCTAAAGACATCACTGGGAGAGTGAAAAAGTAAATCACAAGCAAAGATTTATATAAAACATATCTTTCTCTATAGAGGCAAGTATAAACATGTATCAAAAATCACTACAGATGACTTTTAAATGGAAAGATACACCACAGTCATAAATGAAAAGACTGAATTCTTTAACCACAACAATTCTCCCTGAATATGTATGTAATTTAATAATGCATTAATACACTGAATAAAGAATTTCTAGAAATCAGTAATAGAAAAATTGACAAAAACTAAGAACTGCAATTCACAGAAGAAACATGAGTGCCCAATAAATTAATTTCAATATCAAACAGAAAAATTTGTATTTTATTAATAATCAGATATACCTTTAAAACTATTGGATTGGTAAAAATTCAGAAGTCTAACAGTACCAACTACTAAAGGAGAAACTCATATACTTCTAGAGAGGATTTTAAACCGATACAATCACGTTGGAGAGCAGTGTGAACAGACATATTCAAGTTGAATATATACATACCACATTACATAGCAATCCCACTACTAGGTTTAGACTACTGCTTTTAATGGCAAAAAATTGGAAACAGCAGTTTAGACAGCAGAATAGAAATAGAGAAACTGTAGAATGATCATACAACGAAACCACTATTTAGCAAAATAACTAACATAGATTTGTGGATCAATAGGGATCATCTCAAAACTGATATATCTGAAAAAGGCAGGTGACAAAGAAATACATGAGACTATATTAAATTTAAAAAGTAAAAAAGCTTAAATTTGTATCAGTATACACAGTAAAAAATACAGACACACAGAGCAAACCATGCACGGCAAAAAAACACATCAAAAGTTGCCTCTTAAGAAAAAGGAAGGAAAACAGAATTGGGGAAGGAGACACAAGAGCTTCAAATTCTCCCTATGTCTTTTTTCAAGAGAGGAGGAAAGGAGGTTCAAAAGCAAGTATGGTCAAACACTAAGATTTGACTAAGTTGGATGGCAGAAACTCTGTACTTTCTATATGTTAGAACCATGTCATAATTAAGAGTGGAGAAATGAAAAAAAAAATTTAGAAAAAAAAAAAGCTAATTCATTAAAGTATCAATAATGTTAGTGTTTTGGATTTTCTTTTTTATTTTCTAAACTGTCTAAAGAACATGCATCACCTCTATTAAAAAAAATTATAATAATCCTAACTGAAGAAAAAAGAGAAAAGGAAAAGTAGGGGAAAAAAATCCACTGACATATTAGTAAGGGCTAAAACATGGATATAAGTAACTATTAAACAAATGAGATGGGATATAAGAGATACAGGTGATCAGTTAAAGGAAAGAATATACTATGCAAGGTGTGTGCATGACAGTTTGGAATCAAAGAAGACATAATGGAAGGGAGTCTTTTGAACCTGAAGAGAGAACTTGTTTAGTTTTTGAAAAATTACAAATACATTGAAATATATAAAACTTTAAATGATTCAGAAATACTCTTAACACATTAGCATGCTAAACTTTTAAACCTTTCTCAAGATATATTTGCTTGAATATTTTTCAAGGAATACACAAACATATATGTTTACAATAGTATATACATATATTATATGTGTAATGTGTATATGTATACACATGTATGTCTCTGTATAGGATATATTGCATTTTTGGAGGCAATCTGCCAGTGTATACAGTGTGTGTGCATATGCATGTGTGTGTGTGTGTATAATATAGTTTTAAATTTTACTTTTTTTTCCATTTATATTAGTTGGAGGCTAATTACTTTACAATATTGTAGTGGTTTTTATCATACACCGACACGAAACAGCCATGGATTTACATGTGTTCCCCATCCCGATCCCCCCTCCCACCTCCCTCTCCATCCCATCCCTCTGGGTCTTCCCAGTGCACCAGCTCTGAGCACTTGTCTCATGCATCCAACCTGGGCTGGTGATGTTTCACCTTTGATAGTATACTTGTTTCAATGCTGTTCTCTCAGAACATCCCACCCTCGCCTTCTCCCACAGAGTACAAAAGTCTGTTCTGTACATCTGTGTCTCTTTTTCTGTTTTGCATATAGGGTTATCGTTACCATCTTTTTAAATTCCATATATATGCGTTAGTATACCGTATTGGTCTTTATCTTTCTGGCTTACTTCACTCTGTATAATGGGCTCCAGTTTCATCCATCTCATTAGAACTGATTCAAATGAATTCTTTTTAATGGCTGAGTAATATTCCATTATGTATATGTACCACAGCTTCCTTATCCATTTGTCTGCTGATGGGCATCTAGGTTGCTTCCATGTCCTGGCAATTATAAACAGTGCTGCGATGAACATTGGGGTGCATGTGTCTCTTTCAGATCTGGTTTCCTCAGTGTGTATGCCCAGGAGTGGGATTGCTGGGTCATATGGCAGTTCTATTTCCAGTTTTTTAAGGAATCTCCACACTGTTCTCCATAGTGGCTGTACTAGTTTGCATTCCCACCAACAGTGTAAGAGGGTTCCCTTTTCTCCACACCCTCTCCAGCATTTATTGCTTGTAGACTTTTGGATAGCAGCCATTCTGACTGGCGTGTAATGGTATCTCATTGAGGTTTTGATTTGCATTTCTCTGATAATGAATGATGTTGAGCATCTTTTCATGTGTCTGTTAGCCATCTGTAAGTCTTCTTTGGAGAAATGTCTGTTTAGATCTTTGGCCCATTTTTTGATTGGGTCATTTATTTTTCTGGAATTGAGCTGCAGGAGTTGCTTGTATATTTTTGAGATTAATCCTTTGTCTGTTTCTTCATTTGCTATTATTTTCGCCCATTCTGAAGGCTGTCTTTTCACCTTGCTTATAGTTTCCTTTGTTGTGCAAAAGCTTTTAAGTTTCATTTGTTTATTTTTGCTTTTATTTCCAATATTCTGGGAGGTGGGTCATAGAGGATCTTGCTGTGATTTATGTCAGAGAGTGTTTTGCCTATGTTTAATAAAACTGTGCTTAAATAAAACTAAATCTTAATAACATTACACAACTTAATTTTAAAAAATCATCCTTCTATGTCACTACACACCTCATCTATTGAATAATATTTCACACACTTAATATACTCAGATGTATTTTTTTGTACATATTACAAAGAATGCTCAGCAAACACACCCGTTGTCTGTAAGACAGCTCTCTGAAACGGAAGTGCACCAGCACATTTCCCTCTGAAAAGGTTCTACTAATTTCACTTCACAAAAGTATATGAGAGCATGCCACTTGTTACCTTTCTGGACAATGCTAGGAATAATCAACTTTATATTTTATGGCTCTCATATAGTGTATTATTTTAATTTCATTTCCTTGATCACCGTTAAGGCCACACAGAGTATTTGGACTTCAGAAACTGGGGTATGGGAACAACTGTGATTGTAAACAGAGGATTACAGAGAAATGAAAAAGTACATTTGAAGATCAACAAATTATTTAATTTCATTAAAACACACCAGGAATGTTAAGATCATTTGCATTTAACGATGAGTTTGTGAAAGACAAATACCAACTTAAGCATTCAACCAGACTTTTTTCTTTGGGTTATGAGACTACCCTGGAGGGTTTTTCAGTATGGCAGTGACATGATTAGAAACCATGCTTTGGAAAATTAATTCAGGAACAGTGTGTAAACTTCCAGGGAGGAAAAATCAACAGGGAGGAGACTAATCATAGTCTAGAATTCAGGCCAGAGATGATGAGAAGTAAAGTAGAGTGGAAGAATTAGAAAAAGAGAAGAGGTGCATTAGAAACGTACTATTTACAGAGCCCAAATCAAGAAAATTGGCAAGTTTTTAGATAACAAATGGAAAAATCATGTTGATGGTTAAAGAAAAAGTGCTTCCCAACCTACTTGCTGCTGACTACTCTTAGTGAATAAAACTGTAAAGAAATGTGTACAATACAACAGAAGGAAAATACAAATGCTATCAGTGAATCATCTCAATTATTGAAACAGAAATAATATTTCTTGGGTACCTGAGAGATCACTGCTTTCAATTCGCCGGAGATCTGAATCAGCCCAGAAGAGTTTGCCTAATCTGCTATCAAGAGCTAAAGCAATTGGTTTACTTAAACCACTGAAAAAGAGGACTTCCCGTTCTGTTCCATCTAAAGCAGCTCGTTCAATTTTGGGAGACCTTTCCTGAAGATTGGTAAAATACATATACCTGGAAAGAAAGAGGAAACTCTAAGTTTACTAAAATAAGAAACCACACAAAATGAGAATATTTCTGTTAAGATAAAAGGAAGTAAAATAGTACTAAGTGTAATTTTTTAAGGTTTTAGAGTATATTTTAAAGATCATGGAATACATTTCTTAATTTCAAAAACAGTAACAAAGGTTGCACAGAATTTCTTAGGGAGTTAACTTCCAGGAATTAATAAAACAAAATGTTAGACAGAGGCACACTTTTGCTTTTGGAATAATATGATAAATAAAAGATAACAGCAGTAATCAGATTTGGACACAAACTTTTAAATTTCTTTTCTAGTCCATTTCATAACTGAAAATAAAGTCATATATGAATTATTTCTTATATTTAACTTCTTCAGTTCATCTCTTTCCTGTAGCTCTTCTGAAGTAAGCTACTTTCCTTGCTGAATTCCTTATCATTCATTCATATTAAATTAAGTACTATTAATTGAATGCAAAGCTCTGTATTAAAGACATACTAGTTCTTACATAAAGGAACCTAAAGCCGAGAAAATATAAGCCTGAAAATAATCAAGTATAAGGTAAACTGGAAAGGACTAAAGAGGCACAGATATAGACTAGTGGGCATTTAAGAGAGGAGGACGTCACATTTGGAGGAGGGTGGCACAGGGGAGATCAAGGGGAAATTAGTGGAGGACGACTTAGTTCCAACAGTTCTGGAGGTATGGGTAGAAACGACAGACAAAGCAGTAGTGACTAAGGAAGGACATTCTAGGCAGAAAAACAGAGAAAGCAAGAATATAAATGGGATAAATAGGAAAGCTGATGAGGGTTTGAGATTCCCTGTTGGTAACATACCCTTTTTCTGGGTTTACCACAATGGCTCGAGGTCTGTCTTGCTCGCCCTTTAACACCACTCCAATTGATCTCCCATCTAATCTCGTTACATTAATGACATTGGTGGCCTCACAAGTCCAATAGATGTAGCGGCTATAAATATCAATGCTGAGGTCATAGGGCTGGATTTCTAGGTTCTGATTCGGAACTGAGCTCACAACCACAGTAAAGCCCTAAGGAGAAAAAAAGAAACATACACAGAACATGAGACTCCAAGCCAGACAGCCCTGGGATTACCCACAATACTTACACGTATGTGGTCACACACCTGAGTGGAACTCCCAAGTCTCAAGGGACATTTCTTAGTGAACATTTCAAATGTTCCCTTGGTTATTATGACATAAAGTAGAAGAGAGACAGAGGCTGTTTTAGTTGCTCTAAGAACATGACAGTGCATTGATCAGAGATGGGAATGAGAAGGTGGCAGCTGCTTCCTATAAACTAGAGACAGCTGTGGCTAGAAGAACACTCCAGAAATAGCTCTAAAGCAGTGGTGCTCAACCAGGAGCAATTCTGCATTTGCAAGTGCCCCTGGAGAAGGAAATGGCAACCCACTCCAGTATTCCTGTCTGGAGAATCCCATAGACAGAGGAGCCTGGCCGGCTACAGTCTAGTCTACGGGGTCGCAAGAGTCGGACACGACTTTTCAACTGAACCACCACCTACCAGGGACACCGGTCAATGTCTGGAGACATTTTTGACTGTTAAACGTAAGGGAGTATAACTGACTTTTAAAAGGGCAGAGGCCAGTGCACACACGCTAGTCACTCATGTCCAGCTCTTTGCAATCCTTTGGACTGTAGCCTGCCAGGCTCCTCAGCCCATGGGATTTTTCAGGCAAGAATACTAGAACGGGTTGCCATTTTCTTCACCAGGGGATCTACCCGACCCAGGGATGGAATCCGTGTCTCCTGCATTGCAGGTGGATTCTTCACCTGCTGAACTGTCGGGGAAGCCTTGCTAAACATTCTTTAGCCTTGCTAAAATATGATGTAAAGGTCAGACCTACCCCACACAGAATTATCCAGCCAAAAGTATCAATAGTGCAGAAGTTGAGAATCTCTGTTCTAGAGACAACAGGGCTACAAACCACATCTATCAGTCATGTCCTCTAATCCTCAAATCTAACCCCTCAAAACAATTATTAAAAAAAAACACCCCAGCAAAAAACAGGCATTGTTCATCTGTTTTATCTGAATGAATGGTATTTTATTTACTCAGCATCTCCAAGGTAACACTCCTTAAATGAGGCTGTCTCATTTATTTGCTACGTCCTTGGCTCTAGACAACAGTTACAATCTCTATCAACTAGTTATCAGCCAATCAGTCCTGGCCTACACAGTGTACAGTGCATCTGTAATACACAGCTAAAACTATACCTTAAATGATCTCTCAGCAGACCTAAATACATTATCTCCTTGCTTATTTTTGTCAGATAAGATATAAAAAAAACCTAGCAATCTAATTTTCATACATTAAAAATCTAACTTAATATTAGTGCTACAAGGAAGATGACAAATAATTATTTACAGTGATCCTGGTATAATACTGCTTGGACACAGAAAGAAAGCAAAGAATTATGGACAGTGGTGTGTGACTCATGATTAGAACGTAAGCACAGATAAGATGTGTTGATAATATTTTCATTGCTATGCCACAGACACCAAGTAATATTTACAAAACAAAAACAAAACCAAAAACCATTAGATTAATAACAACATATCTTAGATGCTTTTAATTTTACTGAGATTGTGTTTTATGTTTCCCATTCTCTAAAACTTTTAAATAATAGTTACTAGTAAAAGAACTATTATTTATAGAGTACCTACTGTGTAATAGGTAATGGGCTATGTGCTTTACGTTCTTTTCACCTAAAAATTCATAAGAATCCTAGTGAGTGACAGAGCTGAGATTAGAACCAACAGTCTATTTGCTTTCAAAGTTTCCAACGCTCCATGTAAATGAAACAAAAAATATAATGGAATATAAATGGATATGGGTGGCACTGACAAAGTCATTCTAATATATGAGCAGAAATTATTTTAATACAATACAATCTTCATTTCAATGGCATTAGCAAACAACTGTTTACTCAAAGATCATTTAGGAGAGAAAAAAAGCTGCCAGGTTCAGAATTCCAGTTTTACACACACACACACATACACACAAGCAGAGTCATGACATAAGTAAAATAGGATGGTTGGTTGGTCCAATAACTACACAGAAGAACTGGATTTTGAACTGAGCCCTGGATTACCTGGCTGCCATCTTCTTGTGCTTTTCGGATCATGTTTTGTCGTGAGTCAATCCAATAGAGTTGCTTGTCCAGGGGGTCATAGTCAATGGCCCGGACATTCCGAAGGCTGTGGATAGGAAGGATGATGTCAGGGCTCTGCTGTTCATCAATCACCATGCGGTTGATGGCACTCTTCTGACTGAAGAGTAGGAAAGTAGTTGGAGCTTAAAGAGAGAAAAAAGCAAATATGAAACAGTTATCCTAAGTCTCGGATCACTGAAAGATTTGATCGGCCTGTTGTCTGTATCTCACAAAAAACAGACATGTATGCTGAAGACATATATGAGACAAAGCCCTTTGGAATGCCTCCAGAACTCTTAAAGGAAACACTGATCACACTCTGGTTACTAAACCAGTTATGAATTTACGCCATGACACAGCCAATGAGCCAGTTTTTCTCTGTCTTGTCCACAGTAGCATCATCACAGGACACCTATTTCAATGAAGCATTTTTTTTTTTAAACAAATATGCAGATGTCATTTATTTGGTCTGCATGTATAGTTGTATTTGAGTTTTACAAAACATCAAATATAAATGACCTGAAACTGTAACAATACACAAAAATTCTTACACAGACATACCAGGCAGTATAAGCTGAAAACTTGAGTAAATTAACAACTGTTTTACATTAATATACATAGTGCCAGTTAACATTTAAAAACAAGTTTCAATGCATAGCACTTGATACTTCTTTGAATCTGTTTCAGTAAGTTAAGAGTATGAAAATGGTTAGATCGAGGCTAAAAATAATTCTTCTTCTAACCAGAAATAAAGGCATAATATTTATAACTAGGTATCAACTTTACTAAACCACAATATTTTAAAACTGTTAAATGATACCTAAGGGTATTTACATTAAAAAGGCAACATGCATTGTGTTGTTTCATCTCATGGACTGGTTATGCACATACTTTGTTCAAAGGGTTTTAAAACTATATTCCTACTTTCAGTACAGCACACTGCAATGTTTCTAATCGTTCTAGAAAATGAATGCTTTCAAAGGGAGCAGAATCATCTTCAAGTCACTGGTGTCAATTTTTTCCCTTTGGAACAAAGGACATAACAAATAACCTGGTTCTGCCCAGAAGGCCTTAATGGAGTAAGAGGTTCCGTTCAGAGGCACTTGTGTTCAATCTAATGCTATAACCTCATCAGGCTCCTCTGCCTGCTCTATGCGTGACCTTTTTGCACTGACACTCTCTCACCTAGCTTCCTCTTGCAACTTCTTTCGTCTACACTGATATCAGCATTATTTGAGGGACCTTCTTCATCCGAATCAACTATGAGCACATCATCTTGCTCTTGTGCTGTGGATGTAGAAGGCTGAGCTCCGTCGTCGCTGCCATTGGTTATGCTTTTGGAAGCATCTTCAGCTTGCTTGGGCCCCACTTTTTCTGGGGCATCACCAACAACTTCAAATTCAACATCCTTTCCTAGGTCTTCACTATGAAGGATGTAGATCAATAAAGTGTAGTCCTGAAGGAAGTCATCTGCTTGAAGTCGGCTCCCATTTCTAATTCCAAATTCTGACAATTTCTTGTGATTATTAGCTTCTGTCTCTCCCTCTTCTGAAGATATTAGGATTGTTCCTTTTCCATCTTCAATTTGGACATCAGGTGCTACCATAGCAAATTTTTCTTTCACAATCTTATCTTGTAAGGTGAGAACAGTCACTTTATGAACATTCAGCCGCACAGTCACCTCTGGCTTGCTGGCACATACATAACAGTTAGGGTTGGGAGCATCCAGCACATAAGGCACAAGAAGCTTCTTTCTTGGGTTTGGTTGTTTATTCAAAAAAATTGTTCTACACTGGTCTATTTTTCCTGATAAAATCTTCAGTCCTTCCAATACTATCAACCCAGCAATTACTGCATTAGTAGTAGCGATAGCAGGAATAATGTTCCCTGCCATTGATTTGATATCGAATCTGCTCTTGATATTCATACTGAAAATATGCATCCTGAGATTTGCAGCAGAGGTGACAAAATCCATTGCAGATGGGACATTCTTGTCCCATATGAGCTCAGCTCCATCCCCCTTTTCTGCTAAATGAACTCTCAAAGTCTCAATGCTCTTTGAAAAAAGACATGCATAGCTCTTGACATCTAGAACCTGCTGGTCTTTCAGACCTAACTGGGGTTCATTTTGTTGATCTGATGCACTGGTTTCTTCTCCTTGAGTTTGCACTTCAGCCCAATCCAATGGAACTGGAGGTTTCCTTTTCCGCCATAGTTTGTCCATCGTCAATCGATACCTGATATCATCTTTAAAAAGCTTGGTAAAAAGTTTAACTGGATCATATCCAGTTGATTTAGCCCATTCCTTGGTGGAAATATGTTTAATGTCACCATCTTCACTAGATGCTCTGGCTCTGACTTCAGCTTCCATTGGTTCCCAGGAAGCTTCAGGGTCAGCTCTGTCAGGAGATACTTCTTGATCAGCATCTTCTTCTCCAAACAACTGGTTGAACAAATATTTCGCCCAGACAACGCAATGAATAGGTTCTGAAGGTGTGTTACGAATTGTACAGCCAGGAAAAAAGTTCTCTGGGTTGGTTTGGGATGACATTCGTAACACTCGGTCACACCCTTTTTGATAGTGGTTACTTGCCCAAGATAACCAGCAGTTCCACTCTCAATAAGAGGGACATCAGCTGCTAGACACATTCTATTAACATGGTTGCAGGCAGCTCTGTTATCTAAAGCATTCATAACCAATATAAATTGTCGAAAAATTCCACATTATAGTCAGGGTTCATGATGCTGTCATGGTAGGCTATGATATTAGCTTTCGGGTAAAACTGCAGTACACTCTCTTTGGCAACCTGGGCCTTTGATCTTCCAGCATGTTTCTTTTGAAACAAAAACTGCCTGTTGAGGTTGCTGACATCCATAGTATCCACATCAATCAGGTCGATGTGGGAGAAGCCAGTGAGCACGAGGTTTTTGAGGAGCTCGCAGCCGACGCCGCCCACCCCCACCACCAGGACCCGGCCCCCGGCCACGGCCTCAGCCAGCTCCCGGGGCAGCCCCCGCGACAGTGCCATGGCAGGACGACCACGAGCCGCGGCGGAGGTGGAGGCGGGCTCAATGAAGCATTTGACAAACAAAATTCCCCTGTCTACCAAGTAAATAATCCTAACTCCTCCATCACCTATCTTTGTGGGTGAAAGGAAGTCTGGGTCTCCATAGGTCAGAAAAGAGACTTCAAGATTGGTTTTAGTCTCAGTTCTCATATGATTTAGTCACTTGATCTTAACTACAACCTTCAACCTTCTTGGGTCAAAATTTACTCAACTAGGTTATAGTTATGCTATCCTGCTCACTGAGTTGCTACAAGAATTTTATAACATAAGTAAAAATAAAAAGGTATTATGTCAATTGTACAATGTTGTTGTTTAGTCACGAAGTTATGCCTCTTTTACAACCTCAAGGACTGTAGCCCGCCAGGTTCCTCCCCATGGGATTCTCCAGGCAAGAATACTGGAGTGGGTTGCAATTTCCTTCTCCAGAGGATCTTCCTGTTCCAGGGATTGGACCCACATCTCCTGCATTGGAAGTAGGATTCTTTACTACTGAGCCACCAGGGAAGCCCCAATTGTACAATACCTAAACATAAAAACTATAAGGCATTATATGAAAGTCAAGTAAAAATAGCTATTGTTTCTTATTATCAGTAGTGGCAATAATAAATGTGGTGTTAGTAGGAATGAAACAAACCCTCATGGGTTGTAGATACAGGCTTTGTTTTACATTGTGGGGATGGAATGGTTGCAAGGAGAGGGAACCATTAAAAAAAAAAAGTCACATGCTAAGTTGATGCCTGACGCCTATGAAAACAGGGAAATGCAGCCGAGACATTTCCCTGTCCCAGGGACTAGGCCTCTGATTACTATGCAGTCATCTTTAATGGAGGAGAGTATCTAGAAAAGAACACCATCTGACAAAGCCACCAAAAACTTCAAAGTCTAACAGTCATTTTTAAAATCTTCATTAAAATAAATGAAAAAAATCCCCAAATTATACTCTCTTCTCTTGTTGCTCAGTCATCACCTAAATCCAGCAGAATTTTGTCCTTATCAGTGATATAAACATAAATGGACAAAACAGAACTCCTTGCTTTATCTCTCCCTAAATCCCATTCTTCACAGTGCCCTTACTTGTGGTTCCCTGATGTTACACCTACACCCAAATGTACATCAGCTTAAATCTTGAAGAAATCATGGCTTCTCACAAAGAAACTTGGTATTCACAACTCTGAAATTCTGCTTTAAGCTCCCCACTGGCTGAAAGTCCATTACTAGCTTGGAAGATTTAGAAAATATTTCAATGACTCCACTGAACTCTCCATTATGTAGACTCCACAGCACACTGATTTAACAGCTTTTAGCAATTTTAGTAGGACCAACACCTTACGTAGTAAGAATACATGTCACAACAGAATAGGTAACAAGTCTCCCATTTAAAAAAAAAAAAGAATTATTCTTTGGCAGTACTACTTCCTTGTAAATCAAGAAAATAGAAAAAAAAAAAAAAGGAAAAAAAAAAGGTCCTGAATAGTAAGCTTCCAACAAGAGAGCATATTAAGACATACAATGAAACTCAGAAGAAAGACCCCACAGTTTTAGCTGCCAAATTTTCCTGCCTGGGAAATAATCAATCAAATATATACTTGGTTCCTAGTTATGTTTCACTTTGTACTGTTTTTTTTTCTTTCTTTCTGAGTCAAATTTTAACCTTTAATAAGCTTTCACAATTAGGTGTTCTAGAAACATAGATGATGACAAAGCCAAATATGGCTCCAAATAAATACTCATTTCAAAAAGTCTATGGATGCCATTAATTTCAGGTGGCTAAATATTTCCAGGAGGAAGCTGATGTTTCGAGTTATTTACAAAAGGGACGAAGAATATGCAGTTTTGTAAGCCTAAACCCACGCTGATTTATGTCGCCTGTAACCACCAACCCCTCATCTCCTGCAAAAGGGTTTCCAAACGGTCCTGTCGGGCTGCCTCAGTGCTGCACTCCCACATGCAGGAGCTGGAGGAGGAGGTGTAAGCAGGCAGGAGCTTTTTAGCTCTCCTCTGAAGACACAAGTGTTCGCCTGATGCTTAAAGAAAGGTTCCACTCTGGAGTAAGAACACTGTAAGTGACAAGCCCAGACCCACATTGGACTGTGACATCTCTGAGCTATGCCAAAGGTCTCGAGTAGGGACTGAAATCCAGGCCACACCTGGGTAGCCAAGTCAAGAACCTGGGCAGCTGCATGTGCCCAGAGGAAACACCTTTTCTCAACCTGCACAAAGCTGCCAAAGAGGCCAACTGCTTCAGTACTGAACACAGGATTACACAATGTGGCCTCCTGCTTCCTCTCTGACTTAATTTCTTTACACTCTGTTCCAGAGACACTGGCCCCCAGGTGTTTGTCCAACATGCCAGACATGTTTCCCGCAGGGCCTCTGTATTTGCTGTTCCCCTCTGCTTGACAGGTCTTCTCCCAGAGAGCCAGCACAGCTCATTTCCTCACCTCCCTCAGTTCCTGACACAGTATCACTTTTATGCCAGGACTTCTCTCATGATCCTATTTAACATCAAGATCCTCCTACTCACCCTTTCCTGCTCATAATTTTCTCCATAACACTCATCTCCATCTACCTCATGATATAGTTTACTTATTTGGTTCAATATCTATCCTGATGGAATGTAACCTCCACAAGGGCAGGGATTAATATCTGTTTCATTCACCGATACAGTTTTCATTGGCTCAAATAATGCCCAGTGTGGATTAGCTGGTCAGTAAAAATTCACTGAAAGAATACATGAGTAAACAAATGAAGAAACAAGCATGAGATGACATCAGTAAGGAGAGCCCTATAGCCATGATTTTGAAAGAAAATAAAATTATTTCCAAGAACTGGGGGAAAAAAAGAAACAAGCATTTACTTAGAACCTCCAGCATGCCACACATCATACTAGATGTCTTCTAGTCCCCCAAATAATTCCACTTTACAGGTGAGCAAACAGAATAGTTAACTAATTTTTAAAGAAAGGTTAAGTAATTGTTCCCAGGTCACAAAGCTGCTGAATGGAAAAGCACCTGTTTTTCCAAATCCTGTCTTGCTTCTTCGTTCTTCTACTGAACAATTTCTTGAATGACTACTATTTACCCGAAAACTACTTTAGGCACCTTAGATATACATCAGTTAAAAAACAGGAAAAAAAACTGCTTCATGGAATTTATATTCCAATAAACAGACAGTAAGTAATAAACATAATAAAGACGCCATAGTATATAAGTAATGAATTACACCGTATACCGGAGAGTGATTAAGAGTCATGGGAAAAGAACTGTACGTAAGGGCACTGGCAACGCGAGACTGGGTGAAGGAGGACTTGCAACTTTAAATAGGTCAGATTAGGTATCTCTGGGGAGGTCACGATTAAGTCAAGACATGAAGGTGAAGTATATGCATGCAAATATTCGCAGGAAAACATTCCCAGTAGAGGAACTATGCAGTACCACAGTCCTGAAGTAGGGCTGGCACATGTGAAAAGAGCATTGAGGCTAGTGTGGCTGCCATGGAGAGAGAGAGAGAACAGTAAAAGCTGAAGTCAGAGAAGCAAGGGAGTGGGGAGGCTGTGAAGGAACAGATCATGCAGGAACTTGTAGGTCATTAGAAGAATGAGGTTTTTACTCCTTGTGAAACAGAAGATTTTGAGCAGAGAAAGGCCATGATCTGATTTAGCTTTTGAAACACAGGTCCAGGAGTAAACAACACAACGTTAGAAAACTTTCTGAGGGTAAGTACTTTGTGTTAAACTTCTCTTGTAATCTTCTTTGGGATTTAATACATCTCTGCGCAAATATTAAATAATACACATTATAAAAAAAGAATACAAGGACAGGAAGCCTCTGGAAACACTGCCGATCATCTCAGAAATGGCCCAAGACAGAAGCCAGGGACACTCAGCAGTGATTTCTCATAACCTTCATTTACCAACTAGAACATTCTGGTATAAACATCCCAAACAATGACCTCAAAAGGCCTTTCCATATTCTTCTATCTCCATCCTCCATCACTTCTTACCCCTATTTTCTCCTTCCAAAGTCAAACTCCTTAAAAAAAAAAAATCTACATGACACACACACTATCATCCCCTTTCTGGGCTCCATTCACTTGTTGATCTATTTCCATCTTTTGCTATTACTTTCCTGAAATTACTTTCTTTCAGGATTACTAACAACCACCTCACCCAAATATCCAGTGGATAATTTAGGCTTCCCTTACTCAACCTCTCAGCAGCACTCACAACACAGACCTACTCTGAAACAATCTTCTCTCCCGCCTTCTGGGTCCTATTCTTTGGCCTCTCTGGCTGCTGCTCTGCAATGTCTACTGAGAACTTTCCCTCCTCAACCAGAGCTCCTGAGGTTACCAGACCCCTTCTTTTCTCCAGACCAGGAACTGGCAAACTATGGCCCACAGGGTACATCTGGCCTGCTGCCTGTTTTTGTAACCAAGTTTATCAGAATTGATCCAACTTTAAAAACATATCATCTGTGGCTGCTTTCACATCGCAGTGGACAGGGCTGAAGAGGTGTGTCAGAGACTACAGGCTTCACAAAGCCTAAATATTCACTCTCTGTCTCATTAAAGAAAAAGTTTGCTGACCCCCAGGTATATATATTCTCCCTAAGTGCCCATTTTAAATACATGCTGGCATTTCTAAAATTTATGCCTCTAACTTCACTTCTTCTCTGAGCTGGAGATTCCTCTATCCAATTTAATGTTTCTATTTCCCACAGGAAAATCAATATAAACCTGACTAAAAGTACTTCTTAATTCTTCTTGAAAATTAATCTTTCCCATTTATTATCAACTGCTCAAATAAAAAATCTAGGCATCATCCTGCTTCCTCCCTCTTCTCTTTCTTCATATACAATCCATTCAAAATACACCTTGAATCCATCAACATCTCTGCACAACTTCCATCACCCCAGTTCAAACTGACCTGCATTATCACAGCAGTCTGACTGACCGACCTGCTTCCACTTATTTTCCTCCTCAAATCCATTCTCCACAGCAATCAAATCATGCTACACTTTACTCAATTTTCATAGCAATCCTACAAGGTAATTACTATTACTATTCCCACTGTCCAAATAAGAAAAATTAAAAGGCTTAAAAAATCTGTGACTTGCTTTAGTAAAACACAAACTAATGTGTGACAGAGACTGCAGATCATTCACCTATAAACTGAAGTTCCTTCTTTTTCAGAACTCAGCCTTGTGTGAGAACACTAAATCCTTGCCTAGGTGACTCCTATACTTTCAGGCACAGAATACAGTAATTTCAGTCATTCATTTATATCCAATGTCCTACAGCAGTTGTTACCTTCTAACATAGTGAACCATACCCTACCTTTCTCCTATGAATCTACATTTCCTGATCTAATTCTCTATTTCTTTATTGTATCTACCAATTTCTAATTTGTTCTCATGTATTCAAAAGACGTGGACCTTCACATACACGTGAGTCACAAATCAGGATTCCCCAAGCCAACAATGTTTTGTTATACACTGTGTCCTGGTGTTCCAAGCAGAGAGAGAGAGTGTGTTTGTGTGTGTCTTTGTGCGTGGTGAACCCAGATTCGTGGCCTGGTGTTCCAAGCAGACTGTGTGTGTGTGTGTGTGTATGTGTGTCTTTGTGCGTGTGTGTGTGTGTGTCTTTGTGCGTGTGTACCCAGACTCGTGGCTAGATGAGACGACAGACTGTGTGTGTGTGTGTGTGTCTTTGTGCGTGTGTACCCAGACTCGTGGCTAGATGAGACAGACTCTGTGTGTGTGTGTGTGTGTGTGTGTGTCTTTGTGCGTGTGTACCCAGACTCGTGGCTAGATGAGACGACAGACTCTGTGTGTGTGTGTGTGTGTGTCTTTGTGCGTGTGTACCCAGACTCGTGGCTAGATGAGACGACAGACTGTGTGTGTGTGTGTGTGTGTGTGTGTGTGTCTTTGTGTGTGTGTCCCCAGACTCATGGCTAGATGAGACGACCTGGTACCATTAGCTAGAATAAGGTGGCAACCACTCAGTGTGTTCAGAGCCTGTGCTCTCTAACTTGCCTCCCCATCTACTTACTATTGTTTCATATTGGCTACATTTACTCATAAGCCTGGCCTCTTGCACACTTACATATTTCATCTTTAGCCTATTCTGCGAATTTCGAAGGACAAGGAGATTGTATTTTGTAGAGTCTCTTTGTTGTACTATTTGTACTGCTCTTTCCTTCACCATGAATAAATATGAATTATGTCTAGCACACGTGCATGTTCTCTCAAAGAAGCTATGCAAAATTTGCTATTCATATTTAATCCCCAAGGATAAAATACTTACTTTTCCTATAATATCAATTTTTTCATAACATCAACCAGTTATCACCGAACAAAAGTAACAAACACTTGCACTTTTTCACTTTTAGTCCTTCCCTTTTATACAAACAAATGATCAACTCTGGACTTTGACAACTTCTCACTCTACAAAGAATATGAACTACAGTGTTTTCAAAAGTCTGCTTCTTCTAACTTTAGTTTGCATTGAGGGGGGGAATGCAGCTTACCACTGCAAGTCCTGTTGTCAGCATTCAGAGAGTAGTGGGCAGGGCATCCACAAACGAAACCTCCGACTGGCACAGCCAAGCAGAGGTGGGAGCAGTGCCCGTTGCTGGAAGCACACTCGTTCCATCCTGCCTGCCGTGAGGAGTGAAACACGAGGATGTCCATCACATAATCCAAGTGGCCCTGAATGATGGTGCGGTTTTGGCCACTGGTTTTGTTGGCACGCTCAATGCTGCGTCGGCTCCAGTCCGTCCAGTAGATGTAATCTTGGTACTGAGTTAAGCCAAAAGGATGAGGCAAGTCATCTGCTATAACTTCACGGTTGAGTCCTATTTTCAGAAAGGCAGCAGACAGGGGAGATGAAGAAAGATGTAATATGTGAGAAAGTGAGAGTCTTGTTGGCAAAGAAAAAGAAAAGGTAACATTTAAAACATTACTTTTGTAAGCAATTTAAAGTAGAAGAATTCCTTCAAAAGCAATGCTTAAACCAGACAAGTCTTCTGAAATCAATCCATCTGCAGTCTGAACCCATACCTCAAACTAATATTTTTTTGTTCTAAAAAATCACTGAGTTTGTTTAAACTCCTGTAGATGGTCTATTTTGATTGTGGTCTCATTTTCCCTCCATAAAGGTCTACAGTTCAACTCTTTTTCCTTCCATAAAAAGATGGAAATGTATATATTGTATTTTACTGCTACAAAAAGTCACTTCAGAAATATCCAGGGAATTATAAATTCCATTATAAGCCCAACAGTAATGAAATTCCACCTATTAAAGAGATATGAATCCAAGCACTTGACCCACTATTAATAAATAGGATACAATGTGAGACAGAGGATGAACCTAGACATTCATATGAAGTTTTATAAACAGTATCATGTCTAACCTATGGTAAACAGCAGCCACTGATTTCTGCACAGAAAGGATTATATACTATATCTCTGAACAAAAAAAAGAATACAGCTTACCAAGCATATTTGAAGACTCTATTAAGTTGGTGTCCAGGTCTGTCCAATAAAGCCTCCTTTTAGCATAATCAATAGTTAGGCCGTTTGCTCGTCCCACATTTGGAACTAGTGTAGTACGTTCACTTCCATCCATGGCAGCTCTGTCTATCTTAGGTTTTCCACCCCATTCAGTCCAATACATGAATCTAAATTCAAATCAATGGATATTTAACATTTCACTTCTGATTATTTGAGAGAAAGGATCATATTCATGTACTGAAAGTTATAGTAACTAAGTAAATTTAAAGAAAATATACACTAAATCAAGGAAATTGGCAAAGCAAAATCATAGCTATTAATTTTTTTCAATTACATTGGCAGTCTCAACTAAATATTTTTTCTCATATCCTAAAAAGGAAATGAGTCAGCTTTCCTTAGTGTTTCCAATGAATCTGTTCCATCCAAAACCTAGGAATTGGAAACAAACCCATGGTTTCCTTACTGCAGCACTTGCATTTATAAAACTAATATTCAAGAAGAAGATAGCAAAGGATTAAAGCGCTGGTCTCAGAATTTGACTCACTTCAGAACAAAATACGTGTATTTCTGAAGACAAGTAATTGGAGTTTCTAAATTTTTAAAACTTACTTTCTGATTTGTATAAATCACTCTCCCAAAAACCAAGTTGCAGCAGTACATCAAAGGGACAACTTAACAACTGTGAACTGAAGTTTAAAAGGACAGTTTGAAATGCATTTGGTCACACGGTCCGAGGTAACATACCACCGAATCACACACACCCCTCAGTGTGTCAGCTGAGCAATGAACACTACTACTACAGTCCCTGTGAATGTACTCTTTCGGGTTTTTCACGTTAACTGGAGAGCAGCCGCACAGTACAGACTTTTGCAGATGAGGAGGACAAGGCCCTACAAGAAGTGTAACTGATCTGTCTAATGTCTTCAAGCCAGTCATATGGCAGAGCTAGAACTAGAAGGTAATTCTCAGCCAAATGCCTTTTGGACTGAACCAGCAGTGCTAGTTTCAAGACACTTTGAATACTGGGTCTAGGAAAGCTCTCCGCATGCCACGTCTCATCAACTACCCAAACGAGACATTCACTCATCAGTCCATGAGCTGATGGTTGACTTGGTAGCAATGTATAAACACACTTTTCTGAAAACTCAAGTTGCCTTGGGCTTTGTTTGCATTTGTACTTGTCAGCTAACAGGCACGAGTACATCCCAAGAGCCAAAGAGAAAACAACTGTGGGAGAAATATCACAGTTGCTAGCAGCCACGTAAACTAGAGTCCTTCATCCCAACTACTAAATTTATCTGTCTGGTAACTAATACCTAGAGTAAAAATCACCATAGACCAATCACAACATGTCAGCATAGAGACGGTGCCTTTGGTATGACTTTCTAACTACATGGCCAGCAAGCTAACCATGGAACTGACTGATTCAGGGAAACAACTTTTCAATATGGCCATGGTCAATGTGCTCTTATGTTTACAAGGTTAACTTCTGCTTTTTAAAATGGAGTTATTCTTCAAAATTCAGCTTTCTTACATGATGGGTTTTTGTTGTTGTTGTTGTTCAGTCGTCCAGTTGTGTCCGATTCTTTGTGACCCCATGGACTGCAGCACACCAGGCCTCCCAGTCCCTTACCATTTCCCAGAGTTTGCCCAAGTTCATGTTCAGTGCATCAGTGATGCCATCCAGCCATCTCATCCTCTGACACCCTCCTCTCCCTCTGCCCACAGTTTTTCCCAGCATCAGAGACTTTTCCAATGAGTCAGCTCTTCACATCAGATGACCAAAATACTGGAGCTTCAGCTTCAGCATCAGTCCTTCCAATGAGTATTCAGGGTTGATTTCCCTTAAGATTGACTGGTTTGATCTCCTTGCTCTCCAAGGGACTTTCAGGAGTCTTCTCCAGCACCACAGTTTGAAGGCATCAATTCTCTGGCATTTTGCCTTCTTTATAGTCCAGCTCTCACAACCATACATGACCACTGGGAAGACCGTAGCCTTGACTATACAGATCTTTTTTTAAAACTTGCTAAATCATGTAAGAAGGATCATCTATCCTTGAAAAACATGTCACGTTGTAAATAAATTTATCAGAAAGTTCAGTTTAATATCAAAGTTTCTCCAAGTTTATAATAATAAGTAATTATCCATTTTTGAATTAATGAACATTCTAAAGTAGAGCTTTTTAATGTAGTTATTTCTTAGCACACATTATCTCAGTGGGTTTACTTTCACAGGTTTAGAATCTGGTATAACTTGGGAGAGAGTGCAAGCAAATAGACTTCATGACACCTTTCAAAAGGCTGTGTACTTAGCATATAAATACAATCATTAATATTTCATTACTAACCCATTTCACTAATTTTTAGTCACCCAATGCTAATAATGACAAAAGTAAAATTCAGCTAATTATTAATTCTAAATCAGTGAAATCTCAACTAATGATTTTAAGATAAAACCTATCTATGATTTACCTGTCAGCTTCCTAATAAGCATGATTTAAAGACATCAAGAATATAATCCATAACTAGGCCACGCACAATACAGTTGCAAAGAATGCATATGACAAGCTGCTTACCCTTCAGCGGGGTCCAACGCAAGAGCTCTGGGACTATCTAGGTCTTTCCACACCAAAACTTGTCGGTGCTGCCCATCCAACTTTGACACCTCAATTCGATTGGTTCCCGTGTCTGCCCAGTACAAGTTCTTCCCAAGCCAGTCTACAGCCATGCCTTCTGGATAATCTAAGCCAAATTCTACCACGTGTTCCAGGGCACTGCCATTCATAAAGGCTCTGCTGATGGTCTGCAGAAATAAGATTAACAACCATGTCACAGGGCTTAGATACAAAACCCTAAGGTTTTAAGGGAAGATACAGAAGAGCCAAAGGCACAGTTTCTCAATACAATTTCACATATTTTATGAGCACAGTTAAAAAAAAAATGACGTCAACCTCCAATGAAAACAACTGCAACCTCAAGTTTCACTGTCAATTCCGGGAGAAATTTTTCAAAGTCTTAATAATCAGAAATTTATTCTAGGAAAACAGTGGAGTGACTATTTTTGTAAAACTTATTAGTAATCAAGTGAAAAAGATGTGACCAGAGTATTGTAGACTTTTAACCAGTAGTCAGTCAGTTGCCTGACTTTCAGTTTCCTGACTTCCAACCTGGTGGCGCAGATGGTAAAGAATCTGCCTGCATTGCAAGGGGCCCAGGTTCGGTCTCTGGGTTGGGAAGATCCCCTGAAGAAGGGAATAGCAACTCACTCCAGTATTCTTGCCTGGAGAATCCCATGGACAGAGGAGCCTGGCGGGCTACAGTCTATGGGGTTGCAAAGAGTCAGACACGACTGAGCGACTAACAAACACACAGCTTCCTAAAGGTGCTTGAGAGTATGCAAAGTCACTGCATCAACTGAGGAAGAGCTCAACAACCTGATACCTTATAAAATGCATCTGACACTAATCATATCATGACCACTGTAGCTATGAATCCCCTAAAAATTAAAACAGTCATAATTCAAGCTACTAATAATAGCTCCTACTTCATGGAAAGTGCCATCCTAAGTGTTTGGTGTACATATATTTTCTCATTTAATGCTCACAAAAGCACTGCAAGATAGGCATTCTCTCTGCTCTCAAGATGAGGAAACTCACAAGCCCACACAATAAAGCATTTATTTACTCACTCATTTAACAGATTTTACTGACCACCATTACAGTCTAACTCTGGCTCTAATACGATTTTTGCATATTAGACAAAGTTTTACATAAGCTATCTAAAACAGGTCCAAAAGAATCTGGAAGAAGGAAGAATTATGCTCTAGATTTTCTGGTCAAGAGCTCCTCCTTACTGACTCAGTAAGCTTGTCAATATTTATTCTAGGGATGGGAGGGGCAGGGGAGAGAAGGTATGCTATAACTCATAATTGGCATTTTCTACCTCAGTCAGGTGTCAAAAAAAATTTTTTTTAATAAACTAAGAGTCAAGTCTCTATAAGCCATTTATGTGAAGAATACAGGTGCTTACTCTCTAGCTGAGGAAAATGTCACTTATGTATTCTAATAGAATGAAACAGAGGAAGATTATGTCTTGCAGATTTAGAATACTCAAACTATCTTGCACTAAAAACACTAGAGATACTTAACAAAATACTGAATGGGCCTTCTCCTTGGCTTCCTTTAAAATGTTAAGGGTTTTTGGTTGAACTCTTGCCCATTAAGTAATGAAGGAAGCTGATAACAGCATGAAGACTCAGAAAATCTTGAAGCTCTCCCCACTAGTCCCCAGTTTTAATATCCCAATTCTTTGGCTAACCTTGAGTGATATGTCAGTCCAGTAAATCCGGTTGTCTGTCACGTCAAAATCCAAAGCAGAAGCTTCTTTGACACCAGTGAGTGGAATGGCCACGTTATTATTATTAGTTTCCAAAGAAATTCTCCTGATGTCAGCTCTTCGTGAAAACAGAAGGAAAGCCTCTGGGACAATGCAGGTCTTCATGTCACTGATGAGTTCAAAGCCAATGGGGCAGGCACAGCGAAGGCCCTGGGGTCTATAGAGGCAGAGATGGCTACATCCCCCATTATCCTCAGCGCAGGGGTTGGAACCTAAAATACAAATTCATTATAAAAGGACACACAATCGACATAATCAACACATTTTCAATTTAAATGACTAGGCATCTCCTTGACAGAGAACTAGGATTATATTTGTCCCCAAATCTAAAGTTTCAGTTCTAATCTCACAAACAAGCATTATGAGGATTAACAGGGAATAAAAGGCCAGGAACACTGATGCAGACCTGCAGTCCCAGCTACGCCAGAGGCTGAGCAGGATGGTTCCAGTCCAGGAGTTCTGACTGGAGCTGCACCAGGCTGACTGGGTGTCTGACTAAGTTGGTGGCAGTATGGTGATGTCCCAGGAGTGGTGAATTGGCCCAAGCTGAAAATGGAGCAGGTCACGAAGCAACAGTTGGAACTGGACATGGAACAACAGAATAGTTCCAAATAGGAAAAGGAGTACGTCAAGGCTGTATATTGTCACCCTGCTTATTTAACTTATATGCAGAGTACATCATGAGAAACAATGGGCTGGAGGAAGCACAAGCTGTAATCAAGATTGCCGGGAGAAATATCAATAACCTCAGATATGCAGATGACACCACACTTATGGCAGAAAGGGAAGAAGAACTAAAGGGCCTCTTGATGAAAGTGAAAAAGGAGAGTGAAAAAGTTGGCTTAAAGCTCAACATTCAGAAAACTAAGATTATGGCATCTGGTCCCATCACTTCAGGGCAAATAGATGGGGAAACAGTAGAAACAGTGGCTGGCTTTATTTTTCTGGGCTCCAAAATCACTGCAGATGGTGATTGCAGCCTTGAAATTAAAAGATGCTTACTCCTTGGAAGGAAAGTAATGACCAACCTAGAAAGCATATTAAAACGCAGAGACAACACTTTGTCAACAAAGGTCTGTCCAGTCAACGCTATGGTTTTTCCAGTGGTCATGTATGGATGTGAGAGCTGGACTATAAAGAAAGCTGAGTGCCGAAGAATTGATGCTTTTGAACTGTGGTGTTGGCGAAGACTCTTGAGTGTCCCCTGGACTGCAAGGAGATCCAACCAGTCCATCCTAAAGAAGTGTTCATTCAGTCCTGGGTGTTCATTGGAAGGACTGATGTTGAAGCTGAAACTCCAATACTTTGGCCACTTGATGCGACAAGCTGACTCATTGGAAAAGACCTGATGCTGGGAAAGATTGAAGGCGGGGGGAGAAGGGGACGACAGAAGATGAGACGGCTGGATGGCATCACCGACTCAATGGACATGAGTTTGAGTAAACTCCAGGAGTTGGTGATGGACAGGGAGGCCTGGCATGCTGCGGTTCATGGGGTCGCAGAGATTCGGACACGACTGAGCGACTGAACTGAAAACAGAGCAGGTCAAAACTCTTGTGCTGATCAACTGGGAATAAACGTATGACAAAATTACTTTCCTGTGTACCCAAAGGAAGCTTTAAGCAAACTGCATTATTCATACGATAGAAGTTCTTCTTCTGACAGAGTGTATGGGTGTTAAGTTTAGCCCTTCAATTCAAACTATGCAGCCAGTATTGAACCCACATTTAAAGGTTCATCCCTGCCAATCGATCCGATGACTTGAGTTCTCATTTGTCCCTGGGTAAACACCTTTAAAGAAACTTCTTGATTCAAAAATTATTCATGGATACCTAGATGGTACCCAGCACTGGGTCATCCACAAGTATCAATAAACTTGGCGATACGCTGAAAACTGGTCTGGAGGTGTCAGGAACCACAAGAAAGTGATTTGGAGTATTTTCTCCTGGGACGTTTATCTGGGTTTGACCGTGGGAAGTGGAAGGAAGTTGACTGATATACCCTTGGAAAGAAGGTAATTGTCTAAAAACTGTTCACTGTCTTCCTTGACTTAGCCACTATGAAACACCATGGGCTATGAAGTAAAAGGCAGCAATTTTTTAAGAAAAATGTAAAATGTACTTGGTACCACAAAGAATATATTAATTTTGTGAGCTTCAACAAATTAAATAATCTCCTTAAAAGAGAAAAAAAAAAAAGGTCCATCTCTCATTACAGAAGGCTTAACAGACGATTTTTATATCCTGTCAAAACATCAACAATTTACACTGCTGACTTTATAAGCTGCTAACTATATCTTTTCTCATTCCTGGTTCATCCTCTAAGAGCACTGTGGAATTACCTACCAATGACTCGGTGAACATTTGTGGCCTTCAGGCCCATGAGGTCAGGGAGCTGATCTATGATGACCTCCCGCTCTGCACTGCGTTTGTGCACTCTTTCGATGCTCCGCCTCTGCCAGTCAGTCCAGTAGACATAGTCACCCAACAAGGTAAACCCAAATATGTGGGGGATTTTGTCTTCCACGAGCACTCGTCTCCCAGTCCCATCGGTATTCATAACCTTCAAGTTTTAAGTTTAAAGAGAAGGAAGAGGAAAAGATGTGTACTTATTCTTCATATATATGTAAAGAACGACAAAAACCAACCATGCTTTCATCAAAATCCAAGAGATCTTAGTTATTTCTATAACAATGCTTTCACAAAATAACAACATGCTGATTTAATAAGAATGATTTCAAAGACTCAATATAGGCTCATATTTAACTTCTATTTCTCCATTCTCTTATTAACCTTCCTTCTAAAAATTCTGACATTAGATTTAGTATGCATCTCCTATATTAAATCACCAAATAAAAAGTACAATATTATCACCTTAAGTTTGCTCGTCCATCTGTCTTCAAATTAGTGTACCTTTGCACACATTATACCAGTATATATTTTGTTTTATGACACATTTTATTTTATCCTGAAAGTTTTGCTTTTTTAATATCTAAGGAAACAGATTCAAATAAGGTCACACAGCTTGTAAATAGAATTGGTGTCTTTTTTAGGACTCCTCCTACTTAGTATGTTTTTTATTTCACTGTTCGAAGATTTTTTTTAAACTACACGTAACAGGATTCTCAATAATCTCTCAGTCCTCTAAGGTTCTAATCACAAAACTGTCAGGTGGCTGACACTCTAGATACTCTCTCCACAACTAAGGTTCGAATAACTAGGCTGTATCTACAGTAACATGATTAAATTCACCCTGACACTTTCATTACAACAGAAGCAATTTCTCTAGAAGTGGGAAAGGCGTCTAACCTGTCTCTGACACTGCAGAAACACGTACTAATCTTCTGTTCTAAAAGACAGGAAGTCTTCCAAAGCACCAACTTTCAAGTTCCCAAATGGGAACATTTCTACCATTTAAAGTAGCCTCGGGGGAAAAATAAAATAAAATAAAAATGAAATAAAAATAAATAAATAAAGTGGCCTGGGGGATCTCCCTGGTGGTCCTCTGGCTAAGATTACGATCTCCCAAATAAAGGCGACCTGGGTTCAATCCCTGGTCAGGGAACTAAATTCCACATGCTTCAACTAAAAATCCCGTTAGAAACAACTAAAACTCAGTGCAGCCAAATAAATAAATATTTTATTTTAAAAAGTAGTCTGGGTGCCAGGCAAATCAGCCTTCAGAAATGTCATTCTGTGGCTAAAAACCTGTACATATAAACATCTGCCACCCACTCACCTAAAAAGAAGTATCAGGTATAATCTTAGGCAAGTACTAATTTTTTATCCATAAATTATATTCCATGTAAATCAATTATATGATGCCTAGATGGAATGACAAGCAAATACTATCTTTCTCTCTCCTCTCTAAAAATTTTAAAATACTTGCTGACCTTTCCAAAACAGCCAACTCTTTGAAATAAAATATTTAAAAACTGAGCAAAATCGTGCTATATCGTTATATCTTCAACTGCAAACATTGATTTATATTCGATGGAAGAGAGATTATGTTAGTTAAATGTTTGTATCTGATACAACAGGACTTCTATTAATCCAACTGAATAAATCTGTCTTTAAACAGAATGTTTCTAAAAGTAAAAAAACATAGTTCAAAATAATTAACTACTACTCCAACCCCTAATATTAAACACTTTTTAAGGTTAATAATTTCTCCTTAATTTGAGACATGAGTTTAGATTTTTTTTATATTCACATTTTCCTGCAACAGACCATTCCTAGATATATTTCATTATGTCTATGGTTTATCTTGAAGTTACTCTGGTGTTTAAAAAAAGTAAAATGACTTAAGTGGTCACTTTACTGAAGAAAGAACACAGGCTGATAATCTGTTTACTTATCTAACTAGAAAGTCATCTCAAGATAGCCAGGAACCTAATTCATCTACTTCCTATTACATCGTTCATAGCTATGATTAGAGTCTGATGAAGAACTCAATAAATATTTTTAAAACAATTTTTAAAAGGAAAGCTGTTTCCTAAGACACTCAAGAAACCTTCTTCAAAATGGAAATGAAAACTATTCTCAACCTCAGACCCTAGTTTGGCCATGTGCATGAATAAATATTATCCTTGCTCAAATTTTAAATTCATATAAAAATGCACACTACCGTCTACTTTTGGAGAATGAACATATTCCTGATTCCCTCCTATAACCAGAGCTCCAAGAAAGAATTTCTGGCCCCATTTTACTACTTACTGCCTGGAAACTCTGATCAGGGTGAAAATCTTTCCTATATAGGATCTAATTTAAAAAAAGACTAGCATTTTGAAGGAAGGCTTATGCATGTGTATTTAAAAGAAGTATATGTGAAATTTTATAGATTTTAATAAAGTATATTAGCATATTTTTTGTTGTTTAGTCACTAGGTTGTGTCTGACTCTTTGCGACCCTGCCAGGTTCCTCCGTCCATGGGATTATCCAGGCAAGAATACTGGAGTGGACTGCCATTTCCTTCTCCAGGGGATCTTCCCAACCCAGGGATCGAACCGTGTCTCCTGCAATGGCAGGCAGACTCCTCACCGCTGAGCCACCAGGGAAGCCCTATTAAGATACTAAAAAACGTAATTTAGAATAATCTTTACTGTAGGTAGGAGAAGCTTATTTTAAAACTTGGTCTTTTTGCTTTCATCATAATATGGAGATTATCTCTTGACTCTGGTATCTTCCTCTACTCTCCTTGCAAGAATTTCCTCCCAATACTATTTCCTTCCTTACCAGTAGCTCCAATTTCTCCCTCTCTATAAAGTCCTTTTTTTTTGCCTTTAACACAACAGTTTCCACCATCTTAGAAAGACGTTTAAAAGCTGAAAGATTCTGCTTTTATTCTTTGACAGTGATCTGTAACTGCTGCCTCCACCTAACACCACTCAGTCCCTTCACTTCCTACCACCAGCTGACAACCTGTGACTCAAAGTAGCTACTGAAAACGATCAGTGACTACTTCCTTGTTTTTCTCAGCTTTTCTTAACGTTTGCCTCTTTTGACTGACTGAAACCTTTACACTGTGTTTTCATGGCAGGGATCGTATGTTACTTCTTTTCCTATACAAAGACTGCTTTCTATCTCTTCATTTCACTGGTTCCTCTTTCCTTTTTCAAACCTGGCTGGGTATTTTCCAAGATTTCCTGAGTTGTTCTCTGTAAAACATCATTTAACAAGCCTATCAAGTCTTATGCCTTTACTATTACCTTCTGCAGAAAAATTACAAATATGGCAAGCTCTGGTCTAAGGTCTCATTAGTCTCTGCTGCAATATTTCCAAAGGCATCTCCCAGAAAAGGTACTGTTACCTCACCCAAAATGTCATATACGGAACAGGAAACCTACCTCCTTCATTAGGGGCAGGAGTTCATCATCCTATTAGATAGCATCTAACACAGACTGCTGAATGGTCTTTATTATAGAACCCTCAAGTAGTAGTTTCTTATAAGTGTACAGTACATTAAGACATGTTTGATTTTACTTTATTCCTAGACTCAGTATTGTCTTGCATGAGCTATTTTACTTTTAATAACACTAATTTTGCTGATTACTACGCTCAAATACTGACCTTCCTGTTAAAATTTACTTGCTGATCTAAATGCATACACCAGTTGCCCAATACTGAACTTGTTTTTAAAAATAAAACCTAAATTTCTACTTCAAAAATACTACAGTATTAACCAACTCTCCTTTTTCAGTTATGTGTCCTGCAACATTCCTGATGGTTTATTTTGATAAATTAACAATTTAAACACAAGATAGCTGATTAAATATGAATTCAGATAACAGGCAAATAATAAAACTGAAAATCACAGTGAGAAATATAACAAAGAAACAATTCCAAAAGATTCTCCTGGTTCACAAAACCCAGCATTTTCTCTTTAGTATTTACTCTTCATTCTTTTGCTCTCTAAAAATCTCTTATGGGGAAATTCACTGGTGATCCAGAGGTTAGGACTATGCTTCCACTTCAGGGGGCACAGGTTCAATACTTGGTTGGGGAACTAAGATCCCCCGCATGCCTCATGACTCAGCCAAATGCAACAAAACAGAACATCTCTTATGATTATCTAACAATATTCTGGCAGAATTCAACATATTTGGATTTTAAATATAAACTCTATCACTCATTAGATAAGGCAATTTCTCACACAAAAAACAGGAGAACATATCATGCTAAATTATTTAATGAATAAAGAATGTTTACTTATTATCACAGTATCAGATGTGTAGTAGATGTTTACTAAATGCTGTTTTTCCCCTTCGTTTTTAGTAAAATGCTTTAGTCCCTAAAAGTAAATAGCTACACTTAAATGACTACATTTAATTTAGCAAAATATAGCACTTCAAAATAAAAATTAATAAATAAATATAAAAGGATATGTGGAAATAAAAAACCAAACCATCACACACTTTTAAACAGAATAAAAGCAACACAGACTTTCTGTATCCTGGCAACTAGTGGGAAACTGCAAGGCTGCAGCCTTATTCTCATTTCTAACACCCATTTTTACTGTTTGCTTATGCAACTTAGATGCATATTAACTAAAATAGTAAGCACAAAGGAGCAAACAGTTGGACAACTTAATTGGAATATACTTTCGCTGTTCTATCAGACCCTCACTTCAATCCCCAGGATCAATGACCATACTTACTAAATGCAAATCACATGAAAAACATGATGAATGCTGAGAAGTTTACAACAGGGCCCCTTCTAGCTAAGGGTTACAATCCAATTGAGGAGGTAATCTACATTTATATTAAAACCACACACATACACCCTTCTCTGGTCTACAGCTGATCAGAAAAAACTTGAACAAGAAGTAGCAATTCAAATCCACCTTCAAGAATTAGAAGAATTTTGACAAAGAGAAAAAGAAAATGATTTTTCAGAATAGAAAAAGTAACACACGTTAAGACGCAGTCCAGAATGTCTTGTTTGACTAAAAGAAGAGCTCCGAGGTAAAAAGAATACAAAAGGGACTCAAAGAGACAGCTTCAGGTAGATATTACCTGATAGCCAGATATGAAATTCCAGGTAAGAAAAACTATAGATAACAAGAAACTTATGAAAGCCACTTTAAGGAGTCTGACATAACACAGCTGTGTGTCAGGAAGACCTCATGTACCTCTATCACTGTGTCCTGACTGTGCTGAAGAGAACTATCTCAAGCGCAGACTTATGGTTAACAGGGCATTCCTAGTGGCTCAATAGTAAAGAATTTGCTTGCCAGTGCAGGAGACAAGGGTTCAATCCCTGGCCCAGAACCCCACATGCCACAGAGCCACTAAGCCCATGCACCCCAACTTTGGAGCCTGCGCTCTAGAGCCCGGGAGCCCCAACCACTGAGTCCATGCGCCCCAACTACTGAAGCCGGTGCGCCCTAGAGCCCATGCTCCACAAGAGAAGGCACCACAGTGAGAGGCCTGCGCACCGCACCTGGAGAGTAGGCCACGCTCATCACAACTAGAGAAAAGCCTGCGCAGCAACAAAGACCCAGCTCAGCCCCCTCCCCCAAAATTAAGTATTATAGTTGACAAAATATTTTCAGTTTTCGTGGGATGATAATGTGTCTGTGTGTGCGGGTCTGACTCTCTGCGATTCCATGGACTGCAGCCCACCAGGCTCCCCTGTCAATGGGATTTCCCAGGCAACAAAACTGGAGTGGGTTGTCGTTTCCTTCTCCAGGGGCTCGTCCCCACCCAGGGATCAAACCCAAGTCTCCTGTATTGGCAGGCAGATTCTTTACCACTCTGCCACCTAGGAAACCACAGATAATAGAGGTCCAAAAAAATCCCTTTTCTGAAAGCCTTGGGGTTAATTAGCCCTGTTTCAGAATTCAGACTTTTTTCTTGAAATATAGAAAGGTTAACACAATGCATACTGCATATCTCCTCTACCTGGGTCCGGGGCAACACTTCATTGCCAAGCATGATAATATTTTTGCTGAAAGACATACACATATTCCCACAAAGGGGCATAAACAGAGACTACAATTAGTCTTACATCACTTCAAGTCAGGGTCGTTACCAACTGAATTAACAAAAACAACTTTCAGTTTAGAGAGCTTTTTAGATTTCAGAATTGCACATAAGGACTGCAGGTTAGGAGTGCTTTGCTGACCTTTACACTGATCCCCTGACAAAACCGGGGCTTAGATCAGTGTTAATGCTGCTCTAAGTGCAAGCAAGGGACTCAGAAAAAAGAAAAAAAAACATGCAAAGGACATGCTTATTAAATGGTAAGGTAACTTTTAGCAACATCTGGCAAAACAACAACAAATGATAATCTTTAGAATAGCAGAGTCCAAGGACTCAAATACAGTTCCCTAAAAGGCACAGCTAAGGATTCTATATAGCTTTGCACACTGGAACATTAGTATCCTCTAGCTAGCTATTCCTTCTTCTCTCACTTGAAAGGCAAAACTAAAAGTCTTTTTTTTTTTTGGGGGGGGGGGGGTAGTGGAGTAAATACAGTACACACTTAAAGCTAGATGTAGCATCTCAATTTCAAATTCAACGACGTAACTAAGATATGCTAAAGACACTTTCCATGTAACTTTGTAAGAACACCTGTCCCCTTAACTATCTTCCCATTCTTGACTGCTGCAGCTTTTTACAACAGAGTTGAGTCTAAAATAGTGCTGTCCGAACAAAGTATAACACAAGTCACAAATGTGAGTCCTGTGTAATTTAAAATTTTCTAGAAGCCAGATGTTTTTTAAGTTTAAAAATAGATATACTTAATTTATTCAAAAATATCCAAAATATTTTTACTTCAAAATGTAATCTTTAGAACTGTATTGCTGAGATTTTAATACTAAGATTTACAGTCTTCTCAGTATGCATTTAACCTTTAAGCATCTCAATTCAGAGTAACTGCACTGTAGGTGCTCTGTGGACATATGTGGCCACTGACTACCACAGTGGGCTGTGCAGGATTAGAATTTAATGGTGGTGACTATACAGCCCACAACAAAGTTAATTTAATCCTGTTTTACATTGGACCTCCATCCCCTCTCAAACCTGCCTGCCACCTTCGAGGCTGCCCTAGACTCACAGGCTCGGTAGAACCACAAATGTTTTCCATTTGAGCTTTCTTCCCTCCCCAGCTAAACTAAATTCTAATACAGGTTAAAATTACTTCAAAAAGTGGTTTCTCATGAAAAGAATGAACAAAACTCTACTTGTTTCATCTTTTATCACATTTGCAAGTTTACATTTCAAAGTACCAGTCGAGATTTGTTAAGAATAAGGACAAAGGCCTGATTTCATTTCTTTTTGGTTATCTCAAAATACAAGTATTAAAACCACATTTATATTAATAAGATTACTGCAGATGGTGATTGCAGCCGTGAAATTAAAAGACGTTTACTCCGTGGAAGGAAAGTTATGACCAACCCAGACAGCATATTAAAGAGCAGAGACATCACTTTGTCAACAAAGGTCCGTCCAGTCAAGGCTATGGTTTTTCCAGTGGTCATGTATGGATGTGAGAGCTGGACTATAAAGAAAGCTGAGCACAGAAGAATTGATTCTTTTGAACTGTGGTATTAGAGAAGACTCTTGAGAGTCCCTTGGACTGCAAGGAGATCTAACCAGTCCATCCTAAAGGAGATCAGTCCTGGGTGTTCATTGGAAGGACTGATGTTGAAGCTGAAACTCCAATACTTCGGCCACCTGATGCGACGAGCTGACTCACTGGAAAAGACCCTGATGCTGGGAAAGATTGAGGGCAGGAGGAGAAGGGGACGAGAGAGGATGAGATGGTTGCATGGCATCACCGACTCCATGGACATGGGTTTGGGTAGCCTCCGGCGGTTGGTGATGGACAGGGAGGCCTGGTGTGCTGCAGTTCATGGGGTCGCAAAGAGTCGGACACAACTGAGCAACTGAACTGAACTGAACCTGCCATTACATTTATATCTGCCATCACCAAGGAGATGGGGAGAGCCTGGAGCTCTCACCAGGAGAAGCTGGGTGGTTCCCGAGTATCTTTACTCCACTTTACCTTTACTATGTGCCCGAAATTTTCCATAAGTAAAAAAAAAAAAAAGAAAAGAAAAAAAAATGGAGGTAAGATAATAGTCCAAGGGCATGTGAATAATGATAATAGTTATTAAAAAAATGCTATCATTTTTGTTATTCACACGATGTAGGAAGCAATTTATAAGAATAGTCTGAAGAGATTAAGGGATCCAAAGTTTAAACAAGACGTGGCTGTGGGACCTCACAGCTGAAGAACTATGTATTTCCCCTTAGACAGAGTCTAAGGATTACTTTGTGAAATCTGTTTCCTTCCATTACTTTTGCAGAGTTGACACTTCTTAGCAAATTGGCTTCTACCCTAAACATCTCTTTTATCAACCACACAATCTCTCTTCTAGGCAAAAGCAACACAGTAAAACAAGAACATGTTGCTTTGTCTCAAAGAAAATTACTATTACATTCTCATACCCAAGGAATAACAGTTTTGGACAGGTTACTAGGTTTGTAAATACCATTTTAAGCCTCTTTATGTTTAAAGTAACAACCCAAATCCCGGTAAAAGACTGCTTGTACACTGTGAACCCAGAACAAATGCACCATTTTAGCCGATTCCAAAAGATTACCCTTATGCTTTAAAAGTTGAGCCAACACTAATTAAATCTTCTGGCAACTCTTGAGGTTGTGCTTCATCGTATTACCTCAGAGTGGTTTAATTAAACTGAAATTAGGCTTCTGTCACTCCTAAAATCTACCTCCAAATCTGAACCAGAGTCTCCAGTGGTTTCAGCTGCTTCAACCGCATTGTGGTACGGATTTAACATTCTGAGGCATTCTCAAATATTACAAACCACACTTAGAACACGGACTACAACAAGAAACAGATGTGGGTTAACCAGAACATTATCTTCACAGATAGGAGGTAATGGCAAACCTTCTGTAGACATGACATCCGTTTTTGAGCAGTTTCGTCAGCTCATTAAATGTCAACACAGGATTACCCATCTTGGAATGCAGCCAGTCCGCTACCAAACTTGCTGCTATGCAACTTCTCTTGACTAGACATGTTTAAGAAATAGATGACAACAGGACAATCAGGCACCCATCATGAAATGAACTGGGAATACTATCAAGTTCCAAAAGAAAATTCAAACAAACCATTCTTTTTATAAAAACCCAGCCAATATTCAAAACAAGCAGTGAATTATTAGTTTATATATTACATATATAAGCAATTATATATTGCATATATTAACATATAATTAATATATTAATATATAATTATATATATATATATGACAAATAGGTATCATTGGGACTGATTCATATACTCCATAGGGTATAAAGTATAATTTCACAGAAATGGCCTTTTTGGAAAACAGAAGACAGTATATATTGATGGCAATAACATTTCAGTTATGCAGAATCTCCCTGGAGTGAGAAGTGAAGAGAAATGCTTTGCACCCAGTAGGGGAAACAGAGGGATACTCTGCATCTGTTTAAGAGAGCAGTAAGAGCAAATTCAGTGCTGCATTTAAAGACTTTAACCTACTTCAAGACATTTTATGTCTGAGTAAATACAAGCGATTTTCAATACGGAAAAAGAAAGTGTCACATTTGCACTAGGTAGTTTTATAGTATTTTTACAAGGAGTCATGTTTAGAATACCAAACATTTGCAGTTACTACGCTCTTTTACAGACAAGAGCTACAAATTGTTATTGTGACCAAAGCATTCTAAAACAAGAATTACTCAGCAAAACTATAAAATTGAGAACAGATTTTCAACTGAAGGTATCGAAAACCAACCCCACCTTAGTCAATTTACTCAACTGCTTCATGAGACACCTCTGAGAACCCCACTGTCCTAGAACCTTTAATGACCCTACTGGGAGAACCATCAGCACATTGACAAGGGAAAACTGATCCCTTTCCTCTCGCTCAAGAACAACTTATGTACACTCTATTTGGAGTCTTAGCATGGAAAATTGACTCTAACATCTTAGTAATTAAGGCAAATTACTCCAGTACCAATGAGCATGCCTCATGTCTGGATTCTGGTTTTAAATACTATTCTTCATTAAAAAAAACCATGGCTCCTTGGCATGGGAAATAAAAGAGAAAGCTGGACTATACTGTTGTTCCAAAAAGTGTTTTTAAAATGATGGGGACTCCTTACAAAAGTAAAATTAAATTCCCATATGATCCAGAAATCCTATTTCTGGTACAGACTGAAAAATGGGATCCCAAAGAGGTATTTGCACCTCATATTCATTGTGGTACAGTTATTCACAATAGCCCAGAGGTGGAACCAAATTAAATGCCCATCAAACGATGAATGGTTAGAGAAAATGTAGTATATGCATAAAATGGAATATTATTCAGCCTAAAAAAAGATGGGAATCCTATCACATGACACAAACATGGATGAACCTTGAGGACATTATGCTACGTGAGATACAGCCAGTCACAAAAAGGTAATACCGCATAATTCCACTTAGACGAGTTATCTAAAGTGATCAAATCCTGAGAATCAGAAAGTAAAATGGTGTTTGCCAGGAGCTGTTCAATAGGAATGGAGATTCAGTTTTGCAAGATAAAAAAGTTCGCAAGATCTTGAACAATAATGCACATATAATTAACACCACTGTATGTTTTAAAATGGTTAAGGTGGTAGCTTTTATGTTATGTGTTTTTCACCACAATTTTAAAAAAAAAAGGACACATGTGAAAAGAATATGGAATCACCTTGATGGTACTCCTATTGCCAATTCTGGGATAATCTTTGCAACAATATAATGATGACAATGCAAGGTAACCTGTGGAATAAACTGAACATCCATGGGTTCATATATATAAAAATATATATGTACAAATATACATGAATAATTGAATAAACAGGAAAGGGGACATCTCTTCCTTATGAGAGAATTCCAATTAATATAATAGGAATAATGGAAATGGTATAAGTGTTCATTTCCTGGTGATCACTATTCTCTGAGTACATAAAACAAATCTGGGTGAAAGTTTTACTACTCTTGCCAATTTTTTGTTGAAGTCTGAAATTACTTCAAAAAGAAAGAGGCAGCAGAACTCAACACAAGAAGTACCGTACAGGAAACTTGAATTCCATTGTTTTCTTTCTAAGTAGAAAGTTCTATGACCTTTGGCAAATAAAAAAAGCTAAGCAGAAAGCACCAAGCACTGCTCCATTTTAAGAAACAAAACCTGGGTTAGAAAAAATACATATTTGCTTGAGTACAGGGAACTATCCAGAAACCATCTGATGATAACATCTGAACTGTCTGAACATGGCTTTTTCCCCCAAAGATAATGATACTCTGAAAACACATGAAATACCGTTTCCTTACTATCTGCAGACTAATGAAATCCACTGTGACCCAGAAGAGTTTGGGGTTTTTGCCCCCATATTTTAAGAATAACACTGTAACTAACACAAAAATAGTATTATAAATCTCAACCAGACATAAAAGCCAAGTCATAAATCAATCCAAAATCAAAATGAATGAACAACAAAACTAAATAACTCTGAACAGGACTAGATTAATAGCAAAGCCTCTAATTTCAATCCTACTTAATAACAAGCCTGGCAGATTTCAGAAGCTCAAAATAATAAATGAAATGACAAAACACTAGTCTACTTAAAATCTCAGCACAATAAAAGGGATTCTAACTCCTTCCCTGAGATTATTATTTTAGATCATATCTATCAAAAACAATCACAGTACAATGAATGAAGAGTTTGGGAACCCAAGAGTTCAACCAAAAAATTAACAGGGCCTGCATTATAACATTCTTAACATTTTAAAACTGAAAACTACATTTAAAGTGGGGGAAAAAAAGACTGAAGGTGAATCCTTTGCTCAGTATGGATAACTTTAGGAATGGCTATTACACAGAATCCTTAAATAGCTGGTGATAAGGTGAAAATACTTGTCATTGTTAACACCGTTCAATGTTTTGCAAATTCCCTCCCAAGAAGTCCCAAAATTGTGGTCCTTGCCATTTATATGACTGTTTACCCTTTCCAAATCTAATAACAATAAAAATAAAATCTCTGTGACCCCTTTAAAAGTATATATAATAGCTTCCAAGCTACAGGGAAATAACCGCCTGAAAAATGTTTTACATAGACTCTATTAACATCTACATGTTTGGCAAGCTTCAAACAACAGCTTTCAACATTTATTTAAACCCATCACATATGTTAATAATGAAGTAGTCTGCATAGAGGTCAATGCAAAACCTAAATGAATAGCTTACCAGAAGTTAATATCAGTAAAACTGAGTTACAAAGATACTGAACCTCCAATATGCCAAGTTTTCTTTAGATGAGAGGAATTACAGGCACAGTATATAAGGAAAAATTTAAAGGAAAAAAAAAACCACAGTCATGTCATCTGTGATATACATTCCTTCTTAGCAATTCTCCCATGATATGCATGATATGCATCCCATGATACTCTATGATATGCAATTAGTATAAAAAGCATCAGAAAACATTAAAGCTGGAAGGAACGTCAAGATCATCAGGTTCAAATGATCTCAATGGTCAAAATACAAAAATCAGCAATTATGTGAATTATCTATAGTCACCCAGTTAAATGGCAAAATCATGAGAACTAGATTCAATATCACAAAATGATTCAATAAAGATCTAGAGATTACCTCCATAAGAACTAAAAACTGTTATAAATTGTAAAGAGGTTGACTTCTCTTCTCAAGAAAGTAGGACACAGAAAGTCAGCACTCCTACTTCGGGGGTAGAAAAACCAAAGGAACAAAACAGGTACTTCTAAAATAATCAGACTGTAACTAAAAACAGCTCCCTACATATTAAATGGCTTAATACTAAAACATGAGATGGAAACGTATAATACGATAATACTTAAAAAATGATACAAGTGCAAGTTCAAACTTGGTCACTAAAATGCTTTCTAAGTACCAATGTGTATCAGATTATCCTAATTTACACAGATAAAATTATTATAACTCCAAAGTGAGGTAAATGCATCTTGCCTGGTGAGGCTCACGGGTTTGTTGTGGCAGTTCAGGAAAAGTATGATTACACCTATCATCAAGCAAGTTTCTCTCATCATAAATACGTGCAATAATTCTTTTAGAGCCAAAGTAGAGTGGATAATGAGATGACAGAGCTTATAATTGGATGATGTACTACTCTGCCTACTGCAGATTGCAGTAACAAGTTTAAAAATGTTGTTAGAACTGTACATCAACTTTCATACAGGAGCTTAAAGATGTATATAATCGTTAAGATACATCCCAAACAGAAATAAGAAATATAATGGGAGAGCATCATGTTTACAACTCAATGAATACAGGCCCCAGATCCAGGTGTTCTGTTGAGCTGAGGAATCTAACAGTGGAATTTATCAGTATTTTTCTGTTATAATATGTCAAGAATACACAGGGGGAAAAATATATATATTCACATACATATACTGTGGTAAAGTAGTAGGAATGGGCAAAGATTCAGATTATTTAAGTTCATTATCTTGAACCTTTCTCTAAAACTAAAAGTAAAATCAATTTTACGAGACAGTGTTATAAACTGGCAAAGATTTAAAAGGAAGAACTTGTTGGTACTTGTCATATACTCAGGAGTGCTTTACCTCAACAGATGAGATGATTACCCCAATAATAATTTCTTAAGGAGGAATTAATCTTAGAAACAAACAATAAGGAAAACCATCATAAATGGGTCCTTGTGTGTTTCAACAGACTTTCATAATACTCAGGCTAAAGATGCCAGACAAAGAAATTACTTTAAAAAGAAATCTCAATACTTGGGAAACAGATTTCTTTATAAGAGTACTGATTAAACAGAGGAAGCTGTCATGAGAGGAAAATGTAGCCCTGCAATTTCAGGCTTAGACTATGAAACAGAACATTCACCAAAGGCCAAGTTTTCAGTACACATCCTACACAATAATACCCTCTTTATTCAAAAATTCCTTGGTACTCAAAGTTCTAATAATTTCTGTTTCTCTTTCCCAACAGAACTGTGCCAGGAATACCTAGATTTTGGAGAAACTATCTACGGACGCTGTATTCTCTAAAATAGGGAAATTTACAATAAAAGAGATTTGAAAAAAATTCTATATGTCTTTGACAAAGATCAGAAAATCTTTATCTCCACTAGCTCTTGCTGCATTTGTCAGCATATGCTCTGAAATAAAAAGGGGAAAAAAAACAAATAACAAGTATATACTAAGAAAATAAATTGTGAGAAAATCTCAGAGATTTTAATACTAAAATCTCTATGATAGTATTACTATTTTCAATAAAACCAGTGATTAAAATCACATTAATAATGTCAAGTTAAACTGGTATGTAAAAATCATCCTCAAGAAAATACAAGCTAACAGTATATTCTTAGCTTTATTTAAATATTTTAAACTTATAAATTATCTATGATATGTCTTAACTATTGGTAAGCAATACTGCAGGCCAATAGTGCTACAAATGCTTAATGCTTTTGGCGGTGAGAGTGGATCAAGAAACATGAGAATATTGTTAAGACACCATGTGCTTCTGCCTACTGTAAGGCCTTATAAAACAGAAATAAAGGCTTGTTTAATGTCACCTACCAGAAAAAAGAAACAACCTTTCCGGCTAATGCGTTAGTATTTATTATCAGAAAGTATTTTAGTATTTATTATTTTAACACCTGAGTGGAGGGTAGAGGGGACTCCAGTGCAGACAAGTAAACTAGAAGCTTGTGTGTAAAAGGTGATGAAATGATTTCAGGATAATGAAGAAACATAAACAAGTACCTACAGTTAAGTGGTCCCTATCAGTTCACAGATATGAAAATCAGACATACACTCACAGAAACATTCTTATATTAAAGCACCAGTCAATACGATGATCATCTTTAAAAAAAAAAAATAAGACATCATTAGCACTTCACTATACAGCATTGCTCTCTGTGGAAGTTGGTTGTAAATCTCAGGTAAACCTATTTATTTTTTCTTGCAACTCTGGACAACAAAAATGAAGTCTGAAACCCAAAGCTCCCTATTAATTTTCTCTGGTTTCCCCCAATCCTCAGACCTAGCTCCCCAACATATCCAGCACCTGGTTACATCACCACTTATCAAAAGAAGTGAGCGAGAACCTGATCTAAGTAATCTCCACTGAGGGAGCAGAGCACATAACCGAATGAACACTTTGAGCTCTTCGCATAAGATCCACTCAAAACACAAGAGCTTACTATGCCTTACAGTGCTACGTGACCATTTACCAAACCCCTATTTTTAATTCCCAAATGTACTGGAAACATACAACCCAGGTAAACTTGAAGTCTTCCAGAAGAGACAGGGCCACTACAACTGTAATTTAGTATTTTCTTATAGTCCCAGGAAAAAGCACCTTTCATTCTTGGGCATGACAAAAGAAGCGGGGAAGCTTTCTAAAGAGAAGGGGACTAGCAAGGAGCATGTGACCTAGACTAGGTCAGATGAGCACTAAGGGTAAGAAAAGAGAGCATTTTTTAAATTATGTATCTTCCCAAAAGTTTTGGTCGACCTACTATCAAGTAAGGCAAGAAGACAAGCTGGGGTCACAGCTGCTCCTATAATCACTACTTGTCTCAGAGTAGGAACCTAACAGTTTTTCTTCCTCCCTTATGCAAGACTGATTTAGATGGAGAGCTGTGCTCCTTCCTTAGCTTGTCATATATCAGCAGTTTTAGATTACAGTAGCAGCTCTATTTCCCAGATGAATCTGTTAAAAAAAAAAAAATTTTTTTATACTATAATTATAATTCAAATTACAAATGCTTTGAATGCTCAATTTGGGAAACTTCATCAGAATCTCCAGGGGAAAAAACAAGGGGAGGTCTTTGTGTGTAGGATTTGGTAGAAGCAGATATATCACCAACCCTAAACAATCTGTCAAAAAGAGAACAAAGAACAAATAGCAGTTGTGTTCCAATAAACCTGGAAGAAAGGTGAGTGCCAAAGAATTGATGCTTTTGAACTGTGGGGTTGGAGAAGACTCTTAAGAGTCCCTTGGACTGCAAGGAGGTCCAAACAGCTCATCCTAAAGAAACCAGTCCTGGATATTCATTGGAAGAACTGATGCTGAAGCTGAAACTCCAATACTTTGGCCGCCTGATGTGAAGAGCTAACTCACTGGAAAAGACCCTGATGCTGGGAAAGATTGAGAGCAGGAGGAGAAGGGGATGACAGAGGATGAGATGGGTGGATGGCATCACCGACTCGACGGACATGAGTTTGAGTAAACTCCGGGAGATGATGATGGACAGGGAGGCCTGGCGTGCTGCAGTCCGTGGGGTCACAAAGACTCTGACACGACTGAGCAACTAAACTGAACTGACTGAAACCTGGAAGAAGAGAAGCAGATCTGAAAGGAAAGTTTAAGGATGACGGTACAAGTCAAGAAAGAAAAAAGAAGTGAGAAAGCAAATGACATCACATATATTAATACGTACACACAGCTCAAGAGGCCAGAATTAACCCTAATTTTTAGACCTACTGCATTTCCTACAAAATAAGAAAATAAATCCTGTAGAATATTCTATATTGTGCATTTTTATTCTTAAACACTGTCATTCAGAACCTCCATAAATTCCCATTTCTCTACCCAAATCTCTCCTCGACTTCTTGTGATTCCTAATAAATTTCTCTAAATAAAGTGACCTAATGTAGATAAGACTTGAAAAATTCCTAGAAAGAAACCAATGTTTTATTTACGATCTAAACGGTCATAACAAGCTAAGAAAGATAAGATCAAATACAGAATTTTTTAAATCCCTATGAAATAAAAAATCACGTTCTCTTCTCTGATATAAACTATGTGCTCCTGCCTTATGTGCAGACAGTCCTCTGGGACACACGGGCCACAACTGTTTTTCTAAGAGTAGTAACACATATACATTCATGGAGAGTCCAGGGCGGATCAACAATTCGCAATTCGTGAACTGGAGGGGAATGGTGTGTGATCTGTACCCCAGTGATGCTCACGGCCTGTCTGAAAAGTAAACTCACAAACTCTGTCTCAACAGCACTGCACTCCAGCTGCTAAAAATTCCAACACTAACGTGGATTTAGCGAGGGTGGGGGCAGTGAAACACTAACAACAGGGAAGACATTTGTATAGTCAAGTCTATGCAAAGTTTTCTATTAATGGAAACCAGCTGCAAGAGCAGAACATGGTTTTCAGGATTTAAGCCCAGTGGAATACTAATGGGGTTTTTTTCTATTCCAAGATTCCAATCTGAAACAAGACCCTTTATCTCGTTATTCCCTGAGAGTCCCTGTCACTCCCAAGAATTACCTTTCTAAAGTAACTGCTCTATAGCCCAAATTATCTATTACAAGATGCGTGCCATGGCTCTGAAGAGCCATTCAAACCTACTCCTTATATGAGAAATCATGTGATCTCCAAAGAAATACTGTGATCAAAACTCTGTTTTAACTGCGTGACCCACAAGACCTCTGGCAGAGCCCAATTTAAAGTTGTAGAATTCAGACTTCACATCCATTATCAGGGATTTTCACCCTTTACAAAACAAAGTAATAAAATATTCACATATGGTGGCTGTTTCCACCATAATTCTATTCTGACTGCCCCAACTTAGTTCTATGATTTAAATATTTTCTCTCAAGCCCTGGCTAATTAATTTTTCTCCCACACAGCTCATAAATCAATTGAAAAACTGTTTGCATGTAACCATCTTAATAGTTAATATATACCACCACCTTTCCCAATACCAACAAAAAGTATGTATGTATGCTCTGTTTTCCTGACAATGATTACCAGCTCTTCCAGTATCAAGCTTATTTAACATATGATTTGTGCAAACTGCCCCTAGGAAATTCAGGCAGTGGTTTTACCCATAATGAGAAAAATCATTCACATAAGCTTTTAAGAATAGAAATAGATGAACACCTATTTCTCATGCAAGATTAACTCAGAAATCTTGTGGTGAGTTGGAAGAAAAGATGTTAATTCCTAGAATCCTAAAGGTTGATTAAAATACAAGACGCCTCTGGCATCCCATTGAAGAGACAAGTATATCTGGATCATATCACCATCAACTCAAAAACCGTTATAAAAGTGGTTTTAAAGTGAAAAAGCAAGAAACAAACCTCAATTTTGTCTGTTTTGGCATCTCCCCAGTATATTTTGCCTTCATCATAATCCAAGGCTAAACCATTGGGCCAACCAAGAGAAGTGTTAACCAACACTACTCGATCAGAACCATCCAAAGCTGCTCGCTCAATTTTCGGGATTTCTCCCCAGTCAGTCCAATACATGTACCTACAGAAGTATACAGAGTATGAGCTACAAACGGATAATGAACTGTAAATTTCAGATATCCTAAAGGTGAGACCCAACCCTCTTTTACATTGGTTACCAGTTAACACCTACAGAAGGAAAAACAGGTTAAGACTTAAAACATACAAAAAGTCCATTTAAGACATTTATAATTGCAGTGTATAAGCTTGTAAAAAATTTTTTTCAGATGAAACAGTGTTTTCTAGGAGTGATAATGAAAAATGCCTTCCAATAATGAGACTCTATGTTTAGATTTTTTTCCCCCCAAGATATTTTGTGTTCCTTACCAGCAACAATCTTCTCTCTCTTGCTAGCTTATCATCTGACAGAAAAAGGTTATCCCAGTAGTAATATTCAGATGGAAAAGAGATTTCCCCAAATAACTAACTCTTCTCGTACCGCTGATTCTTGTGGCTCCTGAGAGTTTAAGGGGCTCAAAGGCATTGGTATGCACTGAAGTGTAATAATTTGTCATTATGTTCACCCTCAGGATGACTCTCATAATAACAATTAATGTTGATGAGTATGTAGAAAGCTGTGTTTCCCTGGATCATGGTCAGGGTGTAATAGCCAAAAAAAAAGAAAGGAAGACAGACCAGGCATATAGCTGCATGTCCTGACCAAGTTTTAGAAATCAGGCCGTTCATATATTTAGGTACATTTAAAAAGAAACATATTCTTTACCAAATCATCCTAGAAGTACTGAAAATGAGACGAAATTAAATTTTCTAGGGGAACAGAAACAGTTCTGAAAACAAGTTCTGTCCATATTTTTCATGGTCATGATGCAACCTCGGCAAAATCTGCAGCCAACACCCAAAGTCAGCAAGTATGGACTTAATTTAGAAAGAAAACGTATTCAAAACATTCAAGGAAAAAAACTAGCAAGTCATTAACTTGAGGTTTTATTCCAATCACTATATTCTAAAAATGTACAGTCATTAAAGAACTATTTATTGGAAAGCAACGTATACTTCATGTTGTTTTTGTCAATGTTTTGGGTACCTGCAGAAATAGAAACCCCTGGCAAAATTTTCTGTCAGCAGAGCCTCTTACCCAACCATGGGATCTAGCACAATAGCCCGGGGTTCCTCTAAGTCCTCTGAAATCAAGATCTTCCTCATGGTCCCGTTGAGCCTCGTCACTTCTATCCGATCAGTGCCAGTGTCTGTCCAATAGAGATTTCGGGCAACCCAATCAACAGCAATACCATCAGGATGGGCAATTTGAGCAGTGACCACAAACTGACTGCCAGATCCATCTATGAAGGAGCGGCGGATGGCCCTCACTTCATCATCAGTCCAGTAGATATAGCCTTCCACGGGGTCATAATCTATGGCAATGGCATGGCGGATGTCTTCTAACTGTAGAACAATGTCAGTAAAATCTGGTGTATCCAAAGAAATGCGTCTCAAGTCTGTCCTTCGGGCTAAAAGCAGTAATTCAGTGGCACCTAGAACGACAAAGTGAAAAACAATGAAGAAAAAATGGAAACCCACAGGCCAAATTTAGTCTCTAAATAAAGAATGCAGAACTTTTTCAGGAACTGAAAAGCAAGGAGTAGAAAAGGATACTAGGGTCTATTTAGGGTAGAACAGAAAGTAATGCAGTAAAACAGGAGTAGCTGGACTAAGAGGTCATGCTCTGTAATGGCTGAACTCTCCAAATCAACTTCTGATTCTCTCTCTGGCTTCATTCATTATATAGCCCCTGGAATTAAGAACAGCCACTTAAAGATGAAATGAATATAACTAAGTAATGACTAAGAAGCTAAGTAGCTAAACATTAGAGGAAGTATAGGATATAGGTCCTTTGTTCAAGAAGGATGTTTAAAAAGGTAAGGAATCCAGGACAAGGATCTTTTGTGATTAATGAGAATATTCTAAAACTGGATGGATTGTGATGGTTACACAACTTTGTAAATTGACTAAAAATCACTGAACTGTACACTTGAAAAGGCTAACTTTTATGATATGTAAATTACCTCAGTCAAGTTGTTTTAACAAAAAGAACTATAGGGCAACGTCTGACAGAACTGGGGACAAAAGAGGCTATGGAGGAGGAAACAGCAGCAGAAAAGAGAGGGAATGTGAGAGGGGAGGTAACCAAATAAATGTGACCCCGTGGGTAAAGGAGAGAGCTGTGCGCGTAACAGAACCGGATTCAAGCAGTTACACAAAGTCAGGCAAAACACCTCATCTCTCTAAGCCTGACATCTTCACCGATATCTCATAGGGTTGCTGACAGTCTTAAAGGAAATAAACACAAAACTCAGAAATGTACCAAATATATAAGTACTCAATAAATACTAGCTGATACATTATTTTCTAATAAACTCTTAAATTTTTATTTCACTGAGTTTTAAATCAGATGTATTTATGAAGTGTTTTAAACCCGAAACAGCAATCAATAAAAATACAGCTGAGAATGAGAACATTAACTCAATCTTGTTTGTTTTGATTTTAAATGCTCAAGTAAACCACTAGCAAAAAATCATCTAACATTATATAAAAGCTAATAAAAAGATAGCAAGCAAGTTGACATCTGAAAGAGTGAAAAAAGATTCCCAACCAAAGAAATGAGTCTGAAAGAAAATACTGATATTAAACTTCAAGCATTAATCTGGAATTATAGTAGAAAAAACTGAGGAGAGAAGAAGCTCTCAGCATCAGCTTTTTGACTCATGGATTAATTATAAATAAACCCTACCTTGGGGAGAATACAGCCCTAAATGCCACAGTGGGCACCAAGCAGGAGTAACTTTATACAGTTCACTGCCTCCGCTACCTACCAAAAGGAGCCAGCCACAAACTCTTCAAACAAAGAAGTCTTAGAAGTGAAGCTGTTATTTTGGCAAGGTGATCGAAACAAAATAGTTAACTTAAGGCTGCTGCTGCTGCTGCTAAGTCGCTTCAGTCGTGTCCGACTCTGTGCGACCCCATAGACGGCAGCCCATCAGGCGCCCGTCCCGGGGATTCTCCAGGCCAAGAACACTGGAGTGGGTTGCCATTTCCCCCTCCAATGCATGGAAGTGAAAAGTGAAAGTGAAGTCGCTCAGTCGTGGCCGACTCTTAGCGACCCCATGGACTGCAACCCACCAGGCTTCTCCATCCATGGGATTTTCCAAGCAAGAGTACTGGAGTGGGGTGCCATTGCCTTCTCCGAACTTAAGGCTACTACATGCCAAATGTATATCTGAAATTAAAATGCTCGTTAAACAGGTACATTTGCACTGCTCTAAGGCTGTCAACCTAGACAGCTTATTAAAAAGCAGAGACATTACTTTGTCAACAAAGGTCCATCTAGTCAAGGCTATGGTTTTTCCAGTGGTCATGTATGGATGTGAGAGTTGGACTATAATGAAAGCTGAACGCCAAAGAATTGATGTTTTTGAACTGTGGTGTTGGAGAAGACTGTTGAGAGTCCCTTGGACTGCAAGGAGATCCAACCAGTCCATCCTAGAGGAGATCAGTCCTGGGTGTTCATTGGAAGGACTGATGTTGAAGCTGAAACTCCAATACTTTGGTCACCTCTTGCGAAGAGTTGACTCATTGGAAAAGACCCTGATGCTGGGAGGCATTGAGGGCAGGAGGAGAAGGGGACGACAGAGGATGTGAGATGGTTGGATGGCATCACTGACTCAATGGACATGGGTTTGGGTGGACTCCGGGAGTTGGTGATGGACAGGGAGGCCTGGCGTGCTGCAGTTCATGGGGTCACAGAGAGTCGTCGGACATGACTGAGCGACTGAACTGAACTGAAGGCTATAAGCAGACCACTATGGCTAAAATAAATCCTCTATTTTAAAGTCAGGCTACATTTTTTAACATAAAAGCAACATCACAAAAACCTTTTGTTTTAAATTGAAACCAAATTATTGTTTGCCATGGAAACCTCTCACAAGAATCAGCCAGTTTCACCTCTGACTAGGAGGATAATTTATCAATGCCAAGTCATGACAAATATCCTGTACACCAACTCAATCCCATCTCTCTGACTCCCTGATCCCCCTTCCAGGAACTCTAACCCACTCCTAAATAAAGGCTTCTACTTTTCAGAGTTAGATAAAGAAGCCACTGCTAAATGTAACAATTTTCTTACCAGGTCGTGCTGGTGGCTAGAGAACCAGATGGTGATCCACAGGGTTAAGAATGAAGAACAACATTCTCATTAAAAAGAAAAAGAGAACTGGCATTCTCCCAAACCAATGTTACCTTGAAATGTCCTAAATCAGAGCATTTCTCCAACATGCCCTCTCTCTACAGGGAACTGAGAGTAAGGAGAAGAGGCAGTGTGCTGGTTAAGTATAGCAACAGGCTGCTTTGAGCAGAACAATAAGGAATTCTTTTCTTCTTCTGAAGGCACTTCTCTGTTGTTAAAAGGTAATTAAAAATATCATTCAATCATTTTTCAGAAAATGTATCTATCCCATGATAGTCTTTATAATTAAAAGTTTAATAAACATCTTTTCCTTGCAGAGGTTCTTTATTTACAAATGCTACCTGTTAAAAATATATTCTTTATGAGAATATTCATTTCTGCAAGAATCAACTGTGATATTCATGACTTTGAGATCTGACAGAGAAGAGAAATGACACCTATTTTTCCCCAAAAAAAGTGCATGTTATAAAAATAAGTGAAAAAAAAACAAAACAAACAAAAAAAAACTGCATGTTAAAAATTCAGCTAAAATACTAAAATAATTTATAAAATAATATTCAAGAGATGCCATAAAACACAAAACACTCCCATTATATAAGCAACTGTGAAGACTGAGGGATTAAGTGACTAGTCTCCCAAAGCACTGTAACTTGCAGAGCTTATTACAGACAAATGAAATAAATCATATAGAATCCCAATTGCTATCTAAAATTCTTCCTTCGTGGCAACCAACTTCTTACCATCTTTGCAGGTTTTTCCATTCTCCAGGAGTGTGACCCCAGTTGGGCAAGCACACTGATAAAAAGGCTTGACTGGAGACATCAAACACAAGTGGGAACAACCACCATTATCAATTCCACATGGATTTGTAGCTGTCAAATGTAAAGCACACTGATTAATACCAACGATTATGGATGACCTCCCCCACTCTAGGTACACAAAGGTTAACGACCATACATGAGCACCTCTGATAAACCAAATTATTACCAAATGTCATCTGGGTGCTTGACGACCAGACCATCTGCAAGGAAGGGAATTAAACAGTGAAAAATCTACTTAGCATTCTGTATCCAAAGAGGAATACACAAGAAGTAAAGGAGGCTGCCCCTGCCCCAAAAAAGCTTGCAATCTAGCCAGTAAGCCAAAATTCATGAACAGTAATAATGGAAAACAGTACAGAACAATGAAATTGAGATCGTGCACATTCAGACTGTAAATAAGTATAGAGGCAAATGGGAAGTAAATCACTAAAGGATTGAAGAACTGAAGAAAAGCTTCATGGTAGATACAGGACATGGCAGAAGCCTTGAAAGACAGGAAGGACAGATAGGAACAACATTCAAGTGTGGTAAAACCACATGAATGAAAGCTTGGAGGCTGCACACTGTGTGAGACAGTAAGGTGATCAGAGTAACTGAAGATTAAAGATTTGACTAACAACAATAAAAGCTGAAGAAGCACAGAGAAGGGAATGTCTGTGGTGGAGGCACTGAGAGTCAAGAAGAGCCACACTGTGGAAAGATTTACATGGAAAAGGTAGGCATGATGGATTTTAAAAGGGGAAACTGAGAAGCAGAGATTAATTAGAAAATCTGAAGAAACAATAGAAGAGGATGGATATAAACAATACTCATAGAGAAAAATCAACATGGAAACAAAAAATATCAAAGACAAAAGGCAGTATCATAGATAACTGCAAATTCTCAAACAAGTAAAACATAAAGGATCAACAGTGCCATTAAAAAGCCGAGAGTAAAACATTTATACAAGTGACTAAACGTTCTTTTTTTTTTTTTTTACAAAAGAGTAACACAAACATTTTAAAACATTTTTATGAACTCATGATCACTGAATTCCAATATGACATATTCAATATTTGACTATTTCCCCGTAAATGGAAGGAGCTAATACAAAGTAATGCATAATCCAAAAGCCCTGCATTTTTGGCTCTGGAATACAATCTGAAATACACTCAGACACATGTCAGACATTTATTTACACACAAGTGCCAAACACTTAACATTCTCTTGCAAGAAACTGTTGTCAGCTGTCACAGTCCAAATCATTATGAAGGGTGACCAGAAACAGGAGAAAAAGGAGGGGGAGATATACACAGAAAAGGGGTAAGCAAGTACTTTACTGAAGCAACCTGAGGTATGTAAATGACCAGTTACATTAATAATTACATTAATTAATAATGAAGGTTTCCATTCAAGGAGAGTGTCTGTTTCTAAACATACAATGGATGAAATCACTCATTAGTGAGAAATAATATGAATACGAAATGTATTTGCACAGAATCTTAACATATGAGCTATCTTCAATTTCTTTTTTTGTCTCTCTTCTCTACCTTCATAACCCTAGACTAAAACAAAGCGCTGAGGTGCTGTGCAGTGATAGATACTAAGCTACAAATGGTTTAGACTATTGTCTACCTTGAATTTTGACATTTTCCCAATTTTTTATTCCTTCCCACTCTGAATACATCCTCTCTCTTCTTGCCCCCCCTCACTAAAGCCAGACATCAGAATGCTACAAAGCTATTCCAACTTGCAATTTAAAAATCAAGATCACTTACCATTTGGCTGCCTCTGTTGGCTGAAGACATGTATATCCATGGGAGAGAAGATGTTAGAATGGATTTCACGCAGTCCCTCGCCAGTGTACTTGTTGCAAGCCAAAATGGAATGTGTATTCCAGTCAGTCCAGTACAATGTGTCCTCAAATAACGTCAGGGCAAAAGGATGTGGAAGGGAACCTTTAACCACCGCCTGCCTAGTAACCCAAAGAGAAAAGCGCAAACATTTCTAAATTTTCTTTTTTAATCAAAACTTTATCACTCCCATTGAAATGGTCTTGTAGTCCACATTAACACATATAAATCCTGGATAACACGTACCTTAAGGTCAAATATACCTATGAAAAATAGTCACAGAGTAAATTCAAACTTATTTGAAATCATGGTGTCCAAATTCCCCAACCAAGAATGGTTTCTAACTTGGCATCAGGCGCCAGGTACACTCCAAGCGAGCAGACAAAGGGAACGCTAATGTACTAGCGCTGCTGTCAATTCCCATCTCACGTCCCTCCACATAATTCATGTCATCAGAAGGAGAAAGGCCAGCAAAATGAAAAATCCCAGGGTGTAGATTGTCACTGGGAAGTAGTTTTAATTAGCAGTACGTTTCTCCCTTCTTCATGTGGAGGAACAAAGAATCTGAGCCTGTTTCTTTGGTCACTTTTTACGGCTTTCATAAATGAAAAGTAAAAACATGCACATGAGGCTAGAAAGTCATTCTGGGAGAGCTCTCTCTGCAAACCCCAGATTAGCTTCAGCAAATGATCATCTTAGCTGGCTTTCTGCTGTATGGTTACTTCATCTCCACAAGCCAGGGGGCAAAGAGGAAGCCCAACCACTGGCAGAATGTGTTCAAGAGACAAAGCAGATCCCCAAATTTACAAGCAATCCTAACTATATGGAAGGAGAGGTAGAGAGCCTGACCAGTACTCAAGACACAGAACTTTGCAGTCTCGTGGAGAGTTATATGAGTAGTAAATAAGAAAATTCTTGAATAATGAATAAATTACATTTAAGCCACAGTAATAAATCAAGAAAATAAATGCTTTGATATTTTCATAATACCAAATCTTAATATTTTCATAAATCACTCAGCGAGGAGAGAAAGAGGAAAATGTAAGCAATTAAAGAGAAATAAAGGATAACACACTCAAAGACAATCCAACTTTTAGGTCCGTAAGGTTATCTGATGATCTCTAATACCTAACAGACCACCTATACTAAATTAAAGAGCAGTAAGATCATTTTCATCTAAGCAGAATTAGCAAAATACATGGAATGGTTCTAGCCTAAGGTGCTTAAAATTTGAGCCAGATTTTTAAATAACTTTATTCAAGATTAGAATGCTTAGTTTCACAAACTTTCTATTTTAAAGCCTCACAACTATGCCACCCATCACCACAATTTTCTCCTCTCATTTTTCTTAATTCTGACTTCCCTAGCATATTACTTTCTCTCTCATTTCCCAATAACAACTGTCACAATGTCTACTTCCAAAGTGGTTTCTTTCACTTTTTAAATGAACAGCTTTATAACGTTTACTAAAATGACTATTACTATTTGAGTGATATCATAGTTCAAGTTCAAATTTAAATAGGCCTGCATATTTTACACCTAAGTATCCCAAAATTCATTAAGGTAAAACATAAACAGAGAGAGTTCTAAGAAGCTGCCAAGAAAGTAAAGTAACATGATTGAGAAATATAAGTAATACTAAAGATGAAATTACTTAGGCTTTCATTAGACATCTTAAAGTATCAGAAATTACATAATCAGTTCTCTGAAAGACTTTGGGGAGGAAAAAAAGTCTAAGTCCTTTGTATTTAAATAAAAAATTAAAATTCACTCTAATGAACTTAACACAGAAGAATAAACAGATAGCAATAGCCAAAATCCTTCTCTAAAAGATATACGCATTTTACAACCTGACTGAAAGCATTTATGTACTGATAAGAAATGAGCCTGGCGTGCTGTGGTCTGCTGGGTTGTAAAGAGTTGGACTTGACCCGGCAACTGAACAACAAGAAATGAGACAGAACTGAGTTCAAATGTCCCCCTGCACTTACAGTAACTTATTTCCACAAATTCTGTTTTCCTCACCTGTTATTAAAAAATGATAATCTAACCTGAATTACTGTGAAGATTAAATCATAATATATGAAAAAGCATTTAGGCATTATGCTTGGTACTTAATAAACATTTCATAAATGGCTCCTCAACTTTAGGATGTCTGTTTTCAGTATTTTAGTATTTCTGATACAGGGATAATATTTTACAATTTTAGTAAACATTTCATGCGCTAGTTTTTGAGTCAATAAAAAGCTTACTAGAATCAAGTAAATACTAGACTTTGGCTTATTTATATTCCCAGGATCTCACACAATACAGTATGTATGAATTAGTTAGATTTATCACTCAGTGAATGCCTGATAAAATGAAACATTTTTAATGAAATATGAAATTAACAAAAAGCACAGCTAAGATGGCTATCACTCATTGTCATATTCTTTGGTAATTTGTCTAGCCAATGGTAATCTGTTCCTGAAAGTACAGATTAGTGTACACTGTCTTCACCTGTCTTCCCTCTGGTTGGGATTACTCCCCTGGAAATTCAAGTGAAAAGGAGTTGATCATGGATACTGAGAACAAACGTGGCAGGCAAGATTGAAGCCCGGTTCTTCAGTAGTGCGCCTCAACCGTAACAGGAATTAACAAGTGGATCACTACAATGGGCACCAAAAGAAAGAAACCAAGACCCCAAGTGATGTTGTGCTGCGGTGCTGGCAACCTCTAAGCATCGTCTCCTCCACCTGTCCATCATTTTCTTAAGAGTTCATTCTCGCCAGTATCCCAAGTACAGGTGTGCACTTGCTATCTATTTCAGATTCCACGGCTGACAGGTGCCTCTTTCAAATTCTGCACCAACCAGACTTGCCCTTTATAAAACACTTGTGCACTTGTATTCACTTTCTGTTTCTGGACCTCCTCCCAGAAAGTTGTCCTCTGCCCCTGACTCAGAACTCCCCATCTGTGTCGGAAACAAATCTACTTAATCACACCAAAGCGCTACTATGATAAATTCTGACATCTGAACCTAACCTTAGAGGAGAGTCTCTCCACATCACAGTGAGGTTTTCATAACACCTAAAAATATGACAACAGTGGGAGCAGCATAGTATTTGAAAAAATCTCTACAAGTCTTTGACAGGAAAACAGAACAACTAGGAGGGGAAACCAAAACCTCATGGACCACACCTACAACGAAGACAGGTAAGAAGGTATTACCACAAAACCCTAGACACAGAAAGGAAAACTACCAACAGCTGTAAGATCTGATTAGCATCAGCACTTCTGCAAGAGAAGTGCAGAAGGAAAAAAATAGGGCATTTGGCAGATCCAGGCCCAGGAGAACACACAAACAGATAGCAATGGAAAGCTTCACAAAACAATCTGCGAATAGCAGCTGACAAGGAATGGCTCTGGCCACTCGGAGAGGGAGTGAATACAAAGACTGGACGCATGGTATGGAAGGGACTGGCATACTAACAAGCAACTCTCACTGACCCAACAGAGCTCCCTTCCAGACAAAGGCCCCAATCTGACCATACACCACTGGGAAGAGAATGAAAGTGAGGATGACAGTGCAAGAGAAATAATGGAAAATAAGGTGCAGAAGAAAGTGGCAGAAGGGAACAGAGCCAGGAGTTCTCACAAAGCAAGCTGCCAACTTTTCAAACACACACACTCAAGACTTCTGTGAAGTGAAAGTTATGATAAATTCTAACTTCTTCAACAAGTTCCGGAAAAACAATTTCATGTAAAAATATAAAAATATAATAAGATCAAGTCTCATTTTAAAAGTTAATATTAAAGGGACTTCCCTGGAGGCCCAGTGGTTAAGACTCTGCACATCCAGTGGAGGGGGAACAGGTTCAATCACTGGTCAGGGAACTGACATCCCACAGGCCACAGACGTGGCCAAAGAAATAAAATAAAAAGTTAATATTAAAAACAAAAAAGAATAAAGAAAATAACATCCCTAAAGACAATACAAATATGCCAGAAAAACTGGCTCTAGAACAAATAGTTTATTTTACAACCTATTGCAAAAATACTTTAAATGCTTTAAAGTAGTATACTAGTGATAAAAGAATAACAAAAATTAAAATTTAAAACCTCAAATTGAGGTGAAAGAACTAATGAAAGAGTCAGAAGCCACTTCAATGAATTATAAACTAGAAATGACACAAGAGTGAATAAACGGAACAGATAAGGAAACAGAAACAGCTGGTGAAGAGAAAGAATTTTTTTTTCATGATTTTTCTGTTTTATTAAGAAATAATTAACATATTGGGTTAACCAAAAACTTCATTTGGGTTTTTCTGCAAGATGTTACAGAAAACATCTTATATATTATTATACATATTATATGTGTGTGCATATATGTTTATAAAAGGCAAAGGTTGTTAAACTGGGTAAAACTAAACAAGATTCAACTGTATACTGTCTACAAGAGACACACATACCCAAAGACCCAAATTTACTGAAAGCCAACAGTAGCCCTAAGTGAGATGAGTGGTCTACCAGACAAAACATACTTTCAGACAAAAAAATATTACTAGAGATAAAGCAGCATGTTTTATAATGACAATCAAATCATCATGAAGATATAGCAATTATAAACATACACAATTAAAAACAGCCCCAAACAAATGAAGCAAAACCTGACAGAACTGAAGGAAAAAATAAGACAACAGTAACAGTCTGAGATCTCAAAATCCTATTCTCATTAAAAGGTAGGACAACTAAACAGAAAATCATCAAGGATATGGAACTTTGAACATTAGGACAAGTATCAATTCATTTTAAAAGACTGAAATCATACAAAGAGTATTCTCCAAGATCCTGTTCAATGGCCAAAAAAAAAAAAAAAGAAATCACTGCTTTTCCCCAAAGATCAGGAACAAAGCAAGAATGTCTTCTATTCAGCAGAGGGTCTAGTGAGTATTATGAATTAAGACTAAAAGGCAACCAGATGGGAAAGGAAGAAATAAAACTGTCATTATTCACAGATGACATGATTCTGTATGCAGAGAACACTAAAGAATTTAAAAGAAAAAAAAAGCCTCAGACATACTTAATTCAACAAGGTTGCAGCATACACGATCAATATACAGAAATAAATTTCTACAGACTAGCAGTGAAAAATACAAAAAGTGATACAGCCAACTAATATTTAGCAAGGGAACCAAGAAGAGCCAACGGAGAAAAAGCAGTTTCTTTAATAAATGGTGCTGAGAAAAATGGCAAAACTGAAATTTATTAAATAATTTGCTCATAACACCATAAAAAAAAACAAATATTTGGAAATGAATTAATAAAAGAGCGTAAGACATCATACATAAAGTGGATCACAGATCTAAATGTAAGGAATTAAAACAGTAAAACTCTTAGAAGAGAAAAGCATCAATCCTTGTGACTTTGGTTTAAGCAAAGAGTTCTCAGTACTTCAAAAACACTTTTAACAACAACCAAAAAAAGCTAATAGATTGAACTTTTATTTCTAAATAATATATCCAATGAAGAACTCATATCTAGAATACATAAAATTCTTACAGCTCAATAATAAGAGAAATAACTGAATTTAACGGTGCACAATTGACTTGACTAGGATCTTAATACTTAACTGAGCCTCATGTGAAGGAAGACCAAACTAAACTGTATTCAAGAAGATTATAGGCAAAACAGATTGAAGTAAAGTTATTAATGTATCTTCTGGAGTAGAGGCAAAAGAGAAGCATAAAGGAAACCGTAAACCACACTGGCAAAATCTGGTATTACTTTTTCCAAAGTAATCATTTTCTCCTAATTACATGAGGAATACATATATGTTCACTAGAAAAAAAAACTGGAAATAGAAATACAAAGTGTATCTTTCCATTCCTTTATTAGGTGCACATGTACAATGTGTACATGTATATACACAAATACAAGCGATTTCCAATGGTCAAGGCATGGAAAACTGGTTTCTGTTATAAAGAGCTAAGGCAGAATATGAAACCAACCAAGATAGAAAAGGAAACCAACTAACCAATGGAATTTACAATTAATAATTTGGTAAAAATTCATTGGCTCTAAATCACAGCCCCCAACAGGACAAAACAAAACAGCTGAGCCTAACAATTGACGTGCTGCACCAAACCATGAATAAAGAGCATTTACCACCCATCACTGTTGCATGTTAATAATGATTAATATGCCCTGAGGAAAAATGGTTAATTTATGTATTCTGAATGACTCCAATGCATCCTGTCATCTTATTTAAACAACATCTGACTGTAACTTTTTCTTTTTTTTAACAAAAAATGAATTTCTGTAAATGCCCAGTATTTAGCGCATCATAATGACCTGTCTTCATTTCATAATGTATTGTAAAGATTTTCATCATATTATTAAATACTGGTTTCATATTTTTATATTCATTTTAAAGGCTATAAACCACTTCACTGAATGTGCTATAATTAAAAAACCCATATTGCCAACATTATATATTAAATAAAGCATCTTTAAACATAAACATATATTTTAAAAATTATATAATCATCGGCTGACACAAATTTTTTGACCACAGTCTAGCGGGAACCTAATTCTGTATTTCTCCTGAGAGTGTGGTTCATTACTCACTGAATTGCAGTGTTCTGCTAACACCAAGAACTCTGCTGATATCATGATCCTGCTTATTCTCTGGCACCACTGAACTCATTCACAGCCAGCCTTAACTACACCTCTGATCTTTGCCTAACATGTTCAATCATGTCAAGCTGGGTTGCCATAAGGTGCGTGTCCTTTAGTGTCTGGTATATTCAGTATTTCCCAGAGGTGCTAAGAGAATCCAGGTGAGGCCCATCTTCTACCCTATCCCACCTCCCTCTCACCAGCCTCACCTTCAGCTCTCCATCTCTATAATTGTGGTTATTACTGTTTATGTGGGTAAATCTCTTCAATTTGCTTCTGTGGGAAGCAGATTCTTCACAAGATCAGTAGATGACCAACCATGCTGATCTGCCTGGGTCTGAGGGTGTTCCTGGAAGCCAGGCAAACAGGGATGGCTGATCAGGAGCAGCTCAGACTGGGACATCCCTCAGTCTTGAAGAAATTCTTCAACATATCTGGTATGTGGTTATCTCTGCCTAAGTCTCTAGCACTGATGCAAAATACCCCTATGTTTACAGTCCATGGCTTTAACAACCATTAACTTGATAATGGCTATAAATCTAAGTCTCCCTCAGAGACTACTCTGCCGAGCTGCAGGCTCATACATCCAAAGCGCCCCAGACTTCATCACCATAGTTTTCCATTAGCAACTCAAATGCAAATGCAAACATGTCCAAATTTGAATTCAATCTCATTCTCTTTCTACATCAAAAAAAAAAAAGGAAGGAAGGAAAAAGAATCTATCCTCCTTTCCTGAATCTTCTATCTCACTGAATGGCATTTCCATTGAATAAGCCATTCAAAGCAGAAACCTAGGAGCCATCATAAACACCATCAGGGACCCACAAGCGGTCTGACAGGATTGGGGCATAGCAGACAAGGGCGGAAGTGGTAAGAATATTGTCTAAAACAAGGTAAATAAATGAGATCATGTAAATTATAGTGACGAGATTGTACTTTTCTGGAGAATGATGATGACTAACCGGAAGACTTAAGGAAATGAAATCATTAGTTTTCATTCTCTACACAACTACCAAAAGTATTTCTAAAAGACAAATCCATCCATGTCAATCTGCAACTTGAAGACCTCCAATGACTCTCAACACCTACAGGCTAAAATTCAAATGCCTCATTTTAGAATACTAGACCCTGTGTGATCTGGCTCTTAGTCAGTTCTCTACACTTGCCTCCAACCATCCCTCACATTTCCAACTGCAGCTGAACAGGAACACTGAAAAACCAAAGCGTTCTTTAATAACCTTCATAACTTTAATAACCATAACTTGAAAACCTGACTCTGGTCATTAGGAATTTAAAATTTTTCACAGAGAGAGCTTTTATATTCCTCCCAGTTTTTAAAGTTTATTATTTTTCTTCAGTGTCTGTCAAGGCCGATTAAAAGTGTGTATTTACATCCAAGATATCTATGTCACAAAGTCAACTAACCATATACAAGTACACTATCTTCTGAACCCTATTCTGTTCCACTGACATCTATCTATGCTCAGATTTAGTACCTCATTGTTTCAACTACTCTGGCTTTACAGGAAGCCCTGAAATCAAGTGCAAAGTCACAGTACCTGAAGTCAACAGTTTAAAGATCAGTCTTGGTGGTGGTGTACATTCTATGGGTCTGGACACATATACCTATCATTATACTACAAGTTTTTTCACTGTCCTAAATTTAAATCCTCTGTGCCTATTCATGCCTTCACCCACCCTCTTTTCAGTCTCTCTTTTTAATTGAAATATTAATACAGCTGATTTACAATGTCTTGCTAGTTTCAAGTGTATAGCAAAGTGATTCAATTATATATATATGTAAGATATATGTATATATGCTCTTTTCAAGATTCTTTCCCACTGTAAGTTATTACAAAATACTGAATACAGTTCCCTGTGCTATATAGTAAGTCCTTGTTAGGTATTTATTTTATATACAGTAGTATGCATATTTTAATCCCAAACTCCTAATTTATCCCTCCTTTCCCCTTTAGTAACGTAAATTTCTTTTCTATGTCCGTTTTAATCTCTAAGTTCCCTTATCATCTTTGCAGTTTATCTATTCAACAACCCATATTATTTGACCTATATGTCTGAATCTGCTGACGCATACCCACAGTGCAGGTCAAGGTTTCCCTGTCCTCTACTTTTCCCGCAAATTTCCTGCAAATTCCAAGGCTGATCAGACTTCTAATGAATTGATCCTTTTGGCAAGATAAAAGGGGCTGACACTCTTTTCTTCCATCAGGTGGCAAACAGGGTCTGTTCTTTTCCTTATTATGATGAAGCAGCCACTGATGTTCAATGCCTAGATTGAACAGTTCACAAAGTAATAAAATGCTGATATTCTAATCATTTCTCATTTACTAGCTGGAATAGCTTTTTTGTATCTACTAATTTGTTAGCTACTGGTAGATTCCTATAGAAAAGGGGGGGTAAATTGCTTGATTCTTTCTCTTTATTACCAAGCTAATGAATTGGTTGGTTCCCTTTCATCCTCTGAAAGTAACTTACTTCCTTTTCTTAAAAAAAAAAAAAAAAAAGAAAGAAAATCAGTATGAACTCAAGGATTTAAACAAACTTGGTGGGTTTCAATCAATCTCTGACCAGAGAGAGGCTTTTCAAGTTATTTCTCTGGGCTTTATGAAATGACGCAATAGCCTATTAATAGCTTCCATGCTATCCACTATGACATAATGTCCCAGCTCAACTTGGATATTTCCTGTAAGAGACTTAGGGTTAACCTGAAAGATATGATTTCTTTTAAGGTGGAACAGTTTTCCAAGAATACAATCTGGGTGGTTTTTTTTCCCCCCAGTCCTCATCAGTGGTCATAAGAAATAAACATACATATTTGTGTGTATTTTTATAACTTACAATGACTAATGAGCTCACACCAGTATTCTCAATTAAAACTCAGAATTATCAATTTCTCTTAAACTCCATAATACTACATCTATACATCTTTTCTTCCATACGGAGAGTTCTACATATTCATGGGCAACTAAATTAATATATCCAAAAATTGCTCACTTATTTGATGCAAAATTAAAAATATTAATACCAATACACCAATGTAATCACCATAAAGAGTTAAAGAAAATCTCTGTATATAGTACCTGTAACTCTCACTCTGATTTTTATTTTACTCCATTTTTTCTTTTTCAGCTATGCTGCAAAGCCTACAGGATCTTAGTGTCCCAACCAAGAACCGAACTCATATCCCCTGCAGTAGAAGCTGTGGCACCTTAATTAACCAATGGATGGCGAGGGAAGTCCCTTCATTCCAATTTTTCAGAATGGTGCTTTATTTACGTTATCTAAACATACAGTCATTACATACCTTACTCTGCATTTTAATCATCCTTTAATTTTCATACAAGTTAATTATATGTTTACTGCGCTTCACCAAGCCTTATTTTGTTATCTTGCTCATCACTGTGATTATCTAAAGCTCAGCCACTAGTCCATTTTCACAATGACTCAGGGAAATAGTATTTCTTGATTTCTTTCATGTTCATAACAGTCCATCTATAGCTTTGTATAAGGAAAGTCAATTTTGCTGGGAGGAAAAAATCATTGGCTCACACTCTCTCTGAATATCTTTTAAAAATACTATTTCACTTAATTCTGACAGGGAGTGTTGCTGTGAGAAAGCCTAATGTGAATCTAATTTTCTTTTCCATTTAAAAAATCATTTATTTTACTCTTAAAGGCCCAGAAAATATTCTCCTTTTTCTACAGGGTAACTTTACTAAAATATATCTTGGTGCTGTTTGCTTTAACTTGTATTACCAAGTACATAATGTTCTCTTACCAATCTGTAGATTCGAATCTCCTTTTAAGAAACTTTTCCTGAATTACAGTTTCTCATATTTGTTCTCTTACTTTGCTTAGGTTATCTTCCTAACAGGGTTTTTTATCTAGGTGTTTTTTCTTCTTTGCCTATTTTTGTCACTTTCTCTCAAATTCTTTTTATCTTTTTACATTTCTTTTTAGTCCTTAATTTTTCCCCCTTTTCAACTTCAATTTAAAATCTTTTCGGTTTAATCACTCTTGTGTCCCTTCTAGTTTAGTTGGCTTTTCTGAAATTAGTTTTTTCTTTTATTTATAATTCTTTCCTCAGTTCTGGAATCTCATCTCTGAACTTACTCATTTTAATTTCTGTTGGTCTTTGATATGTAATATTGGTGTCTCAATTAGTGATAGTGCATTTTAAAGTGGAGGTTTGATCTGTTCTGGGCTTCCCTGGTAGCACAGTTGGTAAAGAATCCGTCTGCAATGCAGGAGACCCCGGTTCAATTCCTGGGCCGGGAAGATCTGCTGGAGAAGGGACAGGCTATCCATTCCAGTATTCTTTGGTTTCCCTGGTGGCTCAGCTTCTAAAGAATCCACCAGCAATGTGGGAGACCTGGGTTCAATACCTGGGTTGGGAAGATCCCCTGGAGAAGGGAACTGCTACCTACTCAGTATTCTGGCCTGGAGAATTCCATGGACTGTTTAGTCCGTGAGGTCGCAAAGAGTTGGACACGACTGAGCACCTTTGGAACAACAGACTGGTTCCAAATAGGAAAAAGAGTACGTCAAGATTGTATATTGTCACCCTGCTTATTTAACTTATATACAGAGTACATCATGAGAAACGTTGGGCTGGATGAAGCACACTGGAATCAAGGTTGCTGGGAGAAATATCAATAACCTCAGATATGCAGATGACACCACCCTCATGGCAGAAAACGAAGAGGAACTAAAGACCCTCCTGATGAAAATGAAAGAGGAGAATGAAAAAGTTGGCTTAAAACTCAACACTCAAAAAATTAAGATCAAGGCTTCCGGTTCCATCACTGCATGGCAAACAGACGGGGAAACAATGGAAACAGAGACTTTCTTTTTTAGAGCTCCAAAATCACTGCATGGTGACTGTAGCCATGAAATTAAAAGATGCTTGCTTCTTGAAAGAAAAGCTATGATCAACCTAGACAGCATATTAAAAAGGAGAGACATTACTTTGCCACCAAAGGTCCCTCTAGTCAAGGCTATGGTTTTTCCAGTGGTCATATATGGATGTGAGAGTTGGATTATGAAGAAAGCTGAGCTCCAAAGAATTGATGCTTTCCAACTGTGGTGCTGGAGAAGACTCCTGAGAGTCCCTTGACTGCAGGGATATCCAACCAGTCAATCCTGAAGGAAATCAATCCTGAATATTCATTAGAAGGACTGATGCTGAAGCTGAAGCTCCAATAATTTGGCCACCTGATGCAAAGAACTGAGTCATCTGATAAGACTTTGATGCTGGGAAATATTGAAGGCAGGAGGAGAAGGGGACAATGGAGGATGAAATGGTTGGATTGCATCATCGACTCAATGGACATGAATCTGAGTAGGCTCTGGGAGTTGGTGATGGACAGGGAAGGCTTGCATGCTGCAGTCCATGGTGTCGCAGAGTTGGACACGACTGAGCAACTGAACTGAACTGAGCGCCTTTCACTTGATCTGTTCTATAATCAGATTTTTCTGGCGAGTTTTCTACCTGAAAACATTATTCTGTTTTTCATTCCTTTTTCTTCCCAGGTTTACCAGGTATAATCAACAAACAAATCTGAATGATAAACTGTACACAGTGATGATATGATACACACATGCAAGAATACTCACCCAGCTATTTATCGTATCTCACACACTGACAGGGGTTTCCTTTTTAGGGTTTTTTAAATGGGAACATCTATTCCCTCCAACTCCTTGACAGCCAGTTTTCTTTTGTTTCTATGAGTTTGTGACATTTTTTAAGATTCCACATACATGTGAAACCACACAATATTTCCCTTCCTTTATCTGGCTCATTTCACTGAGCTTTATGGCCTCAGAGTCATGCACATGACCACAAACAGCAAGATGTCCTTTCTTCTCACGGCTGAACAATATTCTACTGAATGCGTATATACCACATCTTCTTTACCCATTCATCCACTGACAAGACATTTTGATTGTTTCATGTACTAGATACTGTGAATAATGCCACTATGAACATGGAAGTGCAGAGATTGCTTCAAGATTGTTTTCAATTTCCTCTGGATAAGAATTCCAAAAGTGGGATTACTGGATCATATGGAAGTAATATTTTTAATTTTTTGAGGAGGCACCATACTGTTTGCTTGAGGTTTCAAACACATGCTCACAAAATCATAACCAATAACAATGTCAAGAAGATTATCTCCTGTTTCTTCTCTACAAAATTTTATGGTCTCAGATCTTATACTGAAGTCTTTAATTCATTTTTAGTTGATTTTGTGTGTGGTATAAGACAGGGATCTAGTTTCATCCTTTCGGGTGTGGATATCCAGTTTTTAACACTATTTGCTGAAGGTACTACAGTAACTGTAATGAAGATACTACAGTAACTGTACCAAAGACAGTAGTTTCCCCACTGAACATTCTTGGCTCCTCTGTCATAAACTGATTGACCAAATACGCATGGGTTTGTTTCTGGGCTCTCTACTCCATCCTGCTGATCTAGTGTCTGTCTTTATGCCAATACCATACCACTTTGAGTAATACAGTTTACAAATATAGTTTGAAGTTAGAAAGTGTAAATGCCTCCAGCTTTATTCTTTCTCAAGATTCCTTTGGCTATTTGTGTTTTTTGCAGTTCCACACAAATTTTAGAATTATTTGTTCTACTTCTGTGAAAAGTGCACTAGAACTTTGATATGGACTGCACTACATTTGTAGATGGATTTCCATAGTATGAATGTTTTAATAAATTAATTTTTCTAGTCTGTGAGCATGAACTATCTTTCAATTTATTTGTGTCTTCTTCAATATCTCTCATCAGCATCATAGTTCTCAGTGCATAGGTCTTTTACTTCCTTGGTTACACTTATTAGGTATTTTTTTTGTATGATACAATAAATAAGATTATTTTCTTAATTTCTCTGACAGTTTGTTATTAACATACAGAAATACAGGTGATTTTTGTATATTGATTTTGTATCCAGCAATGTAACTGAATCTGTTTATTACTTAGAACAGTTTTGTGGTGGAGTTTCCAGGATTTCATATGTATAACATGAGACCATCTGCAAATAGTTTTACTTCTTCCTTTTTCCTGAGATGCATTTTCTTTCTTTTCCTTGCCTAATTACTTTGGTTAGAACCTCTAACCATGCTGATTAAAAATGGCAAGAGTAAATATCCTTATCTTACTCTGACCTTAGATGAAAAACTTACAGTTTTCCACTTTTGAATATATTATTAGTTGTGGGTTTGTCATACATAGCTTTCACTGTTGAGGTATGTTCCCTCCATACCCACTTTGCTGAGAATCATGAATGGATGTTGAGTTTTATCAAATGCTTTTTCTGTAACTATTGAGATGATCACATGATTCTTATTCTTCATTTTGTTAATGTGCTGAATCACAGTAATTTGCATATACTGAACAATCCTTGTATCCACTTGAGCGTGGAGTATGATCCTTTTAATGTGCTGCTGAATTCAGTTTGCTAGTTCTGAGTTGAGAACTTCTGCAGCTATATTCATTACGAATATTGGCCTGTAGTTTTCTTTTCTTGTAGGTTTCTTGTTTGGTTTTGGTATCAAGGTAATGCTAGCCACATAAAATGAGTTTTTAAGAATTCCCTCCTCTTCTGTTTTTCAGGAGCCTTTGAGAAAGACTGGTAATAATTCTTTTTCAAATGTTTGGTAGAATTTGCCAGTGAAGCCTTCTGGTCCTCTACTTGTTTTGGGGAGGTTTTTGATTACTGATTTAATCTCCTTATAAATAATTGGTTTGTTCAAATATTCTATTTCTTCATGATTCAATCATGATCCCTTTCTTCTAAGCTGTTCAATTTGATGGCACATATTGTTGACAGTAGTCCCTTATGATCCTTTGTATTTAAGTTGTAATGTCTCCTCTTTCTGATTTTGTCTCCTCTTTCTTATTAAGTTGAGCTAAAGGTTTGTGTATTTTGTTTCTCTTCAAAAAACCAACTCTTGCTTTTTCACTGATCTTTCCTACTGTATTTTTAATCTTTATTTCATTTATTTCCACACTGATTTGTTATTCCCTTCTTTCTAGCAACTGTGGGCTTAGTTTGTCCTTCTTTATCTAGCTCTTTGAGGTTTAAAGTCAGGTTGTTTATTTGAGACTTTTCTTGTTTCAAACGTAAGCATTTATCACTATGAACTTCTCACTTAGAAACGCATAAGTTTTGGTATGTTGTATTTCTATTTTCATTTGTCTCCAGATATTTTTTAATTTCCTTTGACAGCTTCCTTCAACCACAGGTTGTTTAGGAGAATCTTGTTTAATCCCCCATGTAATTTTGATTTTTCTAATTTTCTTTTGTTCTTAATTAAGGTATAATTGACATACAACATTAGTTTCAGGTTTACAGCATAATAATTTGATACTTGTATATAACTGTATAATGATTACAACAAGTCTAGTTAACAACCACGGCATACCCTGCTAACTTGAAAAGATACATGCATCCCTATGTTCACTCAACCTAATTCACAACAGGAACTGAAAAGGAAACAACCCGAGTGTCACTGATGATGAGATGGATAAAGAAGATATGCTATATACGTACAACAGCCATACAAAAGAATGAAGCATTGCGAGTTGTGACAACATGAATAGACTTTGAGGGCATCACGCTAAGTGAAATAAGAGAAACAGGAATACTGTATGATCTCACTTATATGTCGAATCTAAACAACAAACAAATGAAACAAACTTCTAGGTATTTAAAAAAAAAGTTGAGTCCTGAGAATGTAATCCACAGCATTGCAAGTATAGTTAATAATACTGTCTTACATATTTCAAAGTTCAGTTCACTTCAGTCACTCAGTCATGTCCGACCCTTTGCGACCCCATGAACCGCAGCACGCCAGGCCTCCCTGTCCATCACCAACTCAGAGAGTCCACCCAAACCCATGTCCATTGAGTCAGTGATGCCATCCAACCATCACATCCTCTGTCGTCCCTTTCTCCTCCTGCCCTCAATCTTTTTCAGCATCAGGGTCTTTTCAAATGAGTCAGCTCGTCGTATCAGGTGGCCAAAGTATTGAAGTTTCAGCTTCAACATCAGTCCTTCCAATGAACACCCAGGACTGATCTCCTTTAGGATGGACTGGGTGGATATCCTTGCTGTCCAAGGGACTCTCAAGAGTCTTCTCCAACACCACAGTTCAAAAGCATCAATTCTTCAGCGCTCAGCTTTCTTTATAGTCCAACTCTCACATCCATACATGACCACTGGAAAAACCATAGCCTTGTAACATTCCAAAGTTACTAAAACAGTAAGTCTTAAAGGTTCTCATCACAAGAAAAAAATAAAAATAGTGCAACTATCTACGGCAACAGATCTTTTCACTTTGACAAATTCTTTCAATTATCTAAGGCTTTCTGTTTCTGCTGGGGTCTTAGAATGAGACCACTAGAAACCCAAATAATCTTCCAAACACAAGGACATCAAGGGTCCTTAAAAATATGAACATAACAACCTTGTAAATCAACTACTCTTCAATAAAAAACTTAATTAATTAAATTAAAAAATCTGAACATCATCTGAGTAGGAATTCCATGTTTACACATTATATCTTTGTCTTCTGTGGATACCAGGATACAGCAAACATGCAGGAGGTTTTCTCCTGATCTAGAGGTCAGCAAACCAGAGTCCACTGGCTCAAAAATGTTTTCCAGGAACAAAACCATGCCCATACCCTTAAGTATTCCATATACCTTCTTTCACACCACAACAGCAGAGGTAAATAGTTGCAACAGAGATATGGCCCACAAAGCATATAATGACCTGGCTCTTCACAGGAAAAATTGGCCAACCCTGTCCTGGTTTACAGGTTTATCAAATAAGCTTCCACAAACAGCTTGTAAGCTCTGTGGGCAGTTCTGAAGGATGAACTCTTTGTCTTATTAGGAGTCTAGCACATTACAGAATGTTTAGTATCCCTGGCCCGCCAGGGAACTAAAATACTAGCAATACTCCCAGTCTCTGTGTCAACCAAAATTCCCCGCACATTTCGAAACACTCTGGAAGAGAGTGGAAGTACTATCCCTGATTGAGAACCACTGAAGAACTAAATTAGCTCAGAGTAAAGGAGGAGCAAATACAGTCCATAAATTCTAAATGCCACCAAGACAGATGAGAAATGTCATTCCCTTTTTAGAAAGTAAACTAAACATCTATTCTTCTTCCCCGTTGACACTTAAGCCAGAAATATGTTAACAACTTCTTGATAAAATTAGGCTTTATAATTTGATTACTCTGTCATGGGGCTGACTTAAAGTTTAAAAATAAATTTATAAGGCAATCTTACCGATTCGTTCCATCCAGATTTGATCTGTGAATGAAATTAAGTTTTGCATCTGCCCAATAAAGCTTCCGTTCCTCATAATCCAAAGTCAGTCCATTTGGCCAGTAAATTTCAGTGTTTATTATGACGAAGCGATCTGAACCATCCATTCCAGCACGTTCTATCTTTGGTACTTCTCCCCAATCTGTCCAGTACATGAACCTAAAAAAACATATGAAAAGTAAACCCATGACATAAGCAGGTTAACTACCAAGTATCTTACAATCATCACTACTGGATAAAGAAAGCGCTCTCAGAAACACTAAAACTGAAATTCCTAGAAATTGTTACTAAAATTTTAATCATCTTTTTCCTTCCATGATGGTAATAACTGATTCAAGTCCAGCATCATCCAGGACAAGAAAACCATGTGATCAAAGCTTTTAGGGAGAAAGGGTATTTACACTGTCTCAGTGTCAATCCTGAAAGATGATGCTGTGAAAGTGCTGCACTCAATATGCCAGCAAAGTTAGAAAACTCAGCAGTGGCCACAGGACGGGAAAAAGTCAGTTTTCATTCCAATCCCAAAGAAAGGCAATCCCAAAGAATGCTCAAACTACCGCACAACTGCACTCATCTGACACGTTAGTAAAGTAACGTTCAAAATTCTCCCAGCCAGGCTTCAACATTATGTGAACTGTGAACAAGTGTTCAAGAAAAGGTTGTTTTAGAAAAGGCAGAGGAACCAGAGATCTAACTGCCAACATCCACTGGATCACTGAAAAAGCAAGAGAGTTCCAAAGAAACATCTACTTCTGCTTTACTGGCTATGCCAAAGCCTTTGACTGTGTGGACCACCACAAACTGTGGAAAGTTCTTCAAGAGATGGAAATACCTACCAGACCACTTGACCGGCCTCTTGAGAAATCTGTATGCAGGTCAGGAAGCAACAGTTAGAACTGGACGTGGAACAACAGACTGGTTCCAAATAGGAAAAGGAGTAGTCAAGGCTGTATATTGTCAACCTGCTTATTTAACTTATATGCAGAGTATATCATGAGAAACTCTGGGCTGGAAGAAGGACAAGCTGGAATCAAGATTGCCGGGAGAAATATCAATAACCTCAGATATGCAGATGACACCACCCTTACAGCAGAAAGCGAAGAACCAAAGAGCCTCTTAATGAAAGTGAAAGAGGAGAGTGAAAAAGTTGGCTTAAAGCTCAACATTCAGAAAACTAAGATCATGGTATCTGTCCGACCATCACTTCATGGCAAATAGATGGGGAAACAGTAGAGACAATGACAGACTTTATTTTTTGGGGCTCCAAAATCACTGCAGATGGTGACTGCAGCCATGAAATTAAAAGACACTTACACCTTGGAAGGAAAGTTATGACCAACATAGACAGCATATTAAAAAGCAGAGGTTCTCTGGTCTCGTGGGAGCATCAGTGTGGTGTGTAGGAAGTGCTCCAGGGGATTCTAAGGGGGGGCCCGGGTTAAGGACGTGGCTCCTGGTCCATTTGTGAGACCTGAGGCCCATGAGGCCCGGCTTCAAATTTTTAAAAAAAAAAATAAAAATAAAATAAAATAAAAAGCAGAGACAGCACTTTGCCAAGAAAGGTCCATCTAGTCAAGGCTACGGTTTTTCCAATAGTCATGTATGGATATAAGAGTTGAACTATAAAGAAAGCTGAGCGCCGAAGAATTGATGCTTTTGAACTGTGGTGTTGGAGAAGACTCTTGAAGAGTCCCTTGGACAGCAAGGAGATCCAACCAGTCCATCCTAAAGGAGATCAGTCCTGGGTGTTCACTGGAAGGACTGATGTTGAAGCTGAAATTCCAGTACTTTGGCCACCTGATGGGAAGAACTGACTCATTTGAAAAGACCCTGATGTTGGGAAAGATTGAAGGTGGAAGGAGAAGGAGATGACAGAGGATGTGATGGTTGGATGGCATCACTGACTCAATGGACGTGAGTATGAGTAAACTCCGGGAGTTGGTGATGGACAGGGAAGCCTGTTGTGTTGAAGTCCATGGGGTCGCAAAGAGTCAGACACGACTGAGCAAATGAACTGAAGGAAAACAAAATGACAGACATAACTACATACAAGTAAATAACAACAATAAAATATAAATGGATTAAAGATTCCATTCAAAAAAGTAATTGTAGAGGGTAAAGCCAACAGGTATTTGGGAAGAAAAAACTGACAGGACTTGGCTTGAGGAGGAATGAAGAGCAGGAACTAAAGAATGTTTCTAGGTCTCTTGTCAAAACAGGGATGCCTTAAAAGAGGTAAATATTAATACACATTAAAATAAATACACAGCTATTAAAGTAAAAGATGTTCAGCCATATACCACCAAGCAGTATGATGTCATATTTGAGTTATCACTGTTTAACAGAGAACTGTTCTTTTGTTTGAACTCTTTAATTATCAATCATATAATTTATAACTACAAGTCCTTTAAGTGTGGAAAAGTTGGATTATAAAAGATAGTGTAGCGGTGATATAAAGCAGAGATTCCAGAGCTAGGGTGCTCAGTCCTGCCACTCCCAGACACATGATTTTGAGCAAGTTACTTCACCTTTCTGAACCTCATATTCCTTATAACAGAAGGATTAAAAACAGATGCATGTCAAATGGTTTCAGCCAGAATTAAAGCAGTCAATATATGCAAAGCACTTATAAGCTCTATCTATGCTCTAGCTATTGTTTTTTACATCATAAATCTCTTGTTCATGGTTTCACTTTTAGAAAGAATAGCAAAGTTATTAACACAATCTTCATACTATCTGGCTCCTACCCATCTCTTCAGCTTTAATTAACACCATTCTACACTTCATATGGGCTTCCCAGGTGACACAGTGGTAAAGAATACACCTGTCAATGCATGAGATGAAGGAGATGCAGCTTTGGTCCCTGGGTGGCAAAGATTCCCTGGAGTAGGAAATGGCAACCCACTCCAGTATTCTTGCCTGGAAAATTCTATCGACAGACAAGCATGGTGGGCTATAGTCCATGAGGTTGCAAAGAGTCAGACAGACACACACACGCCCTTATTCATTATACGCCAGGTACCAGACTCCCTGGCAGTACAGGGCTTTCCCTTTACCTATTATCTTCTCTTTCAGAGCTCAACTGAAATCACGTTTTCTGTAACAGGCCTTCTTTAAATCACAAATCAGGTCACACAGTCCCATATGAGCTCTCAGAGTACCTTACATTCATAGCATTACAACTATATTTGATCATTTGCTTAATGTTTATTACCTCTAACTTACACATTTATGTTTTAGGCAATTTCTGGATTAAGAAAAAAAAAATTTTAAGTAAATGAGGAAAAAATTTTTCCATTTGCTGATTTGGTAAAGTATTCCTTTTGCAGAGGCATACAAATACCTCTTTCTTAATAATGCTATTACATGAAAGAACTCTTGTCTACCACAGCCAGCAGAAAAGAAAACAACACATTAGAAGAATAAGCTGGCAGAGAAACTGACTAGCGATTTCCCATGATCACAGACTGAATCTGGGGGCAGTATTTCTTCATGTACTTTGACATGCTAATTTCATGTCTCAGAGCCAACTGTTCAAAGGTCATTCTATCAGTAAATATTTTAGTAATGTTCTAGCTAACAGCTCATCTTCGTTTATATCTCATAAAGTCAAACATAAGAAAGATAGAATGCAATTATCCTAAGAATTCAGCTCTCTCACCGTACGAGTTTTAAAAAGAAAGCAACCAGTCAATGACAAAATACTAAATCAACCCATGTATTATTTGTTCTTTTATTACTATACAATCCAGGTCCAAAGTCTTCCTATCCTAAATGTTTTGTCCTTCTTTAAACTGAAATATAACTGACACATAACATCATGTGAGTTTAAGATGTACAACATGTTGGCTTGATACTTATATACTGAAATATGACTACCATAGCGTTAGCTAACACATTTACCATTCCACATAATTACTTTCTTTTCCTCAGTGGGAACAATTAAGATCTCGTTGTTTATAATATAGTATTGTTGACTATAATAACTACATTGTGCATTAGATCTCAAGGACTTATTTATCTAATAGTTCTAGGTCTGTACCCTTAAACAACATATTCCCAACTGCTCCAACTCCCAGCTTCTGCTAACCACCAGTCTACGTTGTTTTTGTAAGTTTGGCTCTTTTAGATTCCACATGTAAGTGATGCTATATAATATTTGTCTTTCCCTGACCGACTTATCTCACTTAGCATAATGCCCTCCAGGCCCACCTATGTTTCCACACATGGCAGATTATTTTTTCTCAATGGTTAATATTCCATTGTGCATATATACTGCAACTTCTTTACCCATTCATCTACTGAAGAACATGTAGGTTGTTTCTGTATCTTAGCTATTGTGAATAACCTAACAATGAATTGAGGAGTACATACATCTCTTCAATTCCTGTTTTCATTTCCTTTGGGTATACAGCTAAGCTGTGAACAACAGAAATTGAAACTGCACAGGTCCACACACAAATTTTCTTTTCAACAATAAAATACTAGAGTACCACACAATCCAGTCAATTTTAAGAGAAATCAACCATGAATACTTGTTGGAAGGACTGACGCTGAAGCTCCAGTATTTTGGTCATCTGATGAGAACAGACAACTCATTGGAAAAGCCCCAGACGCTGAGGAAGACTGAAGGCAGAAGGAGAGGAGGGCGTCAGAGGATGAGATGGCTGGATGGCACCATCACTGCAACAGACTCTAATGAACGTGGGCAAACTTCGGGACCTGGTGAGGGACAGGGAGGCCTAGCGGGCTGCAGTCCACGGGGTCCCAAAGCATCAGACACATCCGGGTGACTGAACAGCAGCAACAGGGACAACCACAAAATCCATGGCAGGTTAAATCCACAATGTAGCACCTCAGATACAGAGCTACCATGTACATACAAAGGGAAGACCGTAAGTTACAAGTGGATTTTCAACTGTACAGAGGGTCGGCACCCCTAACCCACATTGTTCAAACTCAACTATAGGACTGCCCTGGTGGTACAGTGGTAAGAATCCACCTGCCAATGCAGGGGTCAAGGGTTCGATCCTGGTCCAGGAAGATTCCACATGCCATGGAGCAACTAAGCCCGAGCACCCTACAGTCTGTACGCTGCAGCGACTGAGCCTGTGCACCTAGGGCCCGTACTCCACAACAAAAGAAGCCATAGCAACGAGAACCCCGAACACCAAGAGGAAGAATAGCCCCCACTTGCCAAAACTAGAGAAAGCCTGCATGCAGCAACAAAGACCCAACACAAACAAGATAAATTAAAAATAATAATAAGCTCAACTGTATATCCAGAAGTAGAATTGCTGAATCATAAGGCAGTTGCATTTTTAATTTTTTAAAGACTTCCATACTGGTTTCCATAGGAACTAAACCAATTTACATGCCTAACAACAGTGTACAAGAATTCCCTTATCTCCACATCCTCAGCATCACTTACCTTTTGTCTTCTTGATAATAAACTTTCTAACAGGTGAGAGGTGATATCTCATTGTGGTTTTGCCTTGCATTTCCCTAATGATTAGCAATACCGAGCACCTTTTCATGTAGCTACTGGCCATTGAGGTTTATTTTCTTTTGAAAAATATCTATTTAGTTCCTCTGCCCATTTTTTTAAATGGACTGGTTTAAGTTGTATAAGTTCTTACTATATTTTGGATACTAACCCTTATCTAATATATGGCTTACAAATATTTTCTCCCACTCTGTAGGGCTTGGCAGGGGGACTATTTCCTTCACTGTGCAGAAACTTTAGTATGATGTAGTCCCACTTGCTGATTTTTGCTGTTGTTGCTTGTGCTGATCTAATTTTTTTCACTTTTACCTGTGAGAGTTTTGACTGTTCTGGATCTCGATAAGGTGTAGGAAAAAGAGGCAGGTGGGAAGATAAACTGAATATCTATGTTTATCTTTTCCCAATCAGTTATTATCCCCATAAATTAAGTGCTTTGGCTAAGAAGTAGTCTTATGTATATGGACAACAACATAAAAATGGCAAAATAATATAGAAGCTTTCTTCAAAAAAAAATTGAAATTTAAACTCTATATGTACCAAACTACACAATTTCTCAAACTTTCTTTAGTTCAGCATTGTATATAGCATGTAACAACGCAGAAGCAGATTTACCATAAATGAAGCATAAGCAAACACCAGGATCCCTCATGGAGGTTCATTACAGTACCCTGCCTTTAATTTTGAACAGGCAGTCACTGCTTTGCAAGTGACTAAGGTTCCACCATAGATTAATTTCAGTTAAATAACATCACCCCACACACACACAACACGGTCAAATTTCAGTTATCATGATAACCACAAATTTCACTACCAGCTCCACAACTCACCGTGTACATGACAGATGTGTTTCCTGATCTGTCATCAATCCCACTCCTCTTTCAAAGCCTATGACTGGTCTCCACTGAACTGCTATTCAGCTCACAGACAGCAAAGTGTACACTCCTGCTGTCTCTTTGTGCTGATAAACCTATGACAGTCTGTGAAAACATCATCAAAAGGAAACTGGCCAAGGAAGAGGAAAGTGCAGCAAAGAAACGAAAAGTGATAAATATAGGAAATGAAATCTGAACTGAATATAAATGGAGCTAGAGAAGGAACAGTTCACGATGGGAATGTTGACACCACTGTCACTCAAGATGCTAGACAGATACGCAGCCAGGAGAACTCAGTCAAAGCCAGCTTACCAACATAAAAGAGCAAAGTGGTTGTGCCCAAAAGGATAAACACATCCCAGAGTGATGCCACCAAAACTAACTCCACACTGAAGGAACTCTCTCAGATAACTCACAACACTGAAAACACAAAAGATTAAATATTTTGAAAGCTTGATCCAAACACAGAGAGGTATATTACAATTCACCAGGGCATAGAAAAGATGCTTGCTCTGTATAGTAAGTTATACAGTGAGAAGAGAGTAGCATTCTCTGCTCAAACTATTTTTAATGATATTTCTAATATTTTAAATTATAGTATGTAAAGACGTACTAGTTTTACTGTTTTTCTACCTCCCTATACATTTACATCAGACAGTAACAATATTTAATATTCTGATGAAAAATTTTAAAGTCACAAAAGAACTGTAATTTATATCCTAATTGGTAAGACTGTTTTATGTAGTTTTGGCTTTGCATGGTGTTCCCCCCCCTTTTTTTAAGAGATTTTTTTTTTTTAATAACTTATTTTGGTCTCCCCTGCTAGGCTTCCCAGGCTTTTCTCTAGTTGCGGTGCACCAGCCTCTCACTGTTGTGGTTTCTCTTGTTACAGAGCACAAGCTCTAAGGAATGAGAGCTTCAGCAGCTACAGCACAGAGGCTCAGTAACTGTAGTTCCTGGGCTCAAGAGCACAGGTTTAGCTGTTCTGAGGCATGTGGCATCTTCCCGGACCAGGGATGGAACCCATGTCCTGTGCATTGGCAGATGTATTCTTTACCACTGAGCCACCAGGGAAGCCCAGTGTTGCAACTTTAGTGTTTGTCTCCATACAAAAAGCTTTTTTAAAAAATTAATCTTTGTTTCATTTTCATCAGTTCAGTTCAATGCAGCGGGATTAACACTGAGCACTCAGTACAGTTCAGTTCAGTGCAGTCACTCAGTCGTGTCCAACTCCTTGCAACCTCATGGACTGCAACACGCCAGGTCTCACTGTCCATCACCAGCTCCTGGAGTTTACTCAAACTCATGTCCATTGAGTCGGTGATGCCATCCAACCATCGCATCCTCTGTCATCCCCTTCTCCTTCTGCCTTCCATCTTTCCCAGCATCAGGGTCTTTCCAAATGAGTCAGTTCTTCCCACCAGGTGGCCAAAGTATTGGAGTTTCAGCTTCAACATCAGTCCTTCCAATGAACACCCAGGACTGATCTCCTTTAGGATGGACTGGTTGGATCTCTTTGCAGTCCAAGAAAATCTCAAGAGTCTTCTCCAACACCACAGTTCAAAAGCATCAATTCTCCGGCGCTCAGCTTTCTTTATAGTCCAACTCTCACATTCATACATGACCACTGGAAAAACCATAGCCTTGACTAGACGGACCTTTGTTGACAAAGTAATGTCTCTGCTTTTTAATATGCTGTCTATGTTGGTCATAACTTCCCTTCCAAGGAGTAAGCGTCTTTTAATTTCATGGCTGCAGTCACCATTTGCAGTGATTTTGGAGCCCAAAAAATTAAAGTCAGCCACTGTTTCCCCATTTATTTGCCATGAAGTGATGGGACCAGATACCATGATCTTAGTTATCCTAATGTTAAGCTTTAAGCCAACTTTTTCACTCTCCTCTTTCACTTTCATCAAGAGACTCTTTAGTTCTTCTTCACTTTCTGCCATAAGGGTGGTGTCATCTGCATATCTGAGGTTACTGATACTTCTCCCAGCAATCTTGATTCCAGCTTGTGCTTCTTCCAGTCCAGAGTTTCTCATGATGTACTCTGCATATAAGTTAAATAAGCAGGTTGACAATATACAGCCTTGACTACTCCTTTTCCTATTTGGAACCAGTCTGTTGTTCCATGCCCAGTTTTAACTGTTGCTTCCTGACCTGCATACAGATTTCTCAAGAGGCAGGTGGGTGGTCTGGTATTCCCATCTCTTGAAGAATTTTCCACAGTTTGCGGTGATCCACAGAGTCAAAGGCTTTGGCATAGTCAATAAAGCAGAAATAGATGTTTTTCTGGAACTCTCTTGCTTTTTTAATAATCCAATGGATGTTGGCAATTTGATCTCTGGTTCCTCTGCCTTTTCTAAAACCAGCTTGAACATCTGGAAATTCACGGTTCACGTACTGTTGAAGCCTGGCTTGGAGACTTTTGAGCATTACTTTACTAGCGTGTGAGATGAGTGCAATTGCACAGTAGTTTGAGCATTCTTTGGCATTGCCTTTCTTGGCGACTGGAATGAAAACTGACCTTTTTCAGTCCTGTGGCCACTGCTGAGTTTTCCAAATTTGCTGGCATATTGAGTGCAGCACTTTCACAGCATCATCTTTCAGGATTTGAAATAGCTCAACTGGAATTACATCACCTCCACTGGCTTTGTTCGTAGTGATGCTTCTTAAGGCCCACTTGACTTCACATTCCAGGATGTCTGGCTCTAGGTGAGTGATCACACCATCATGATTAACTCGGTTGTGAAGATCTTTTTGCATAGTTGTTCTGTGTATTCTTGCCACCTCTGTCCTTTACTGAACCCATCTTTGCATGAAATGTTCCCTTGGTATCTCTAATTTTCTTGAAGAGATGTTTAGTCTTTCCCATTCTATTGTTTTCCTCTATTTCTTTGCACAGATCACCGAGGAAGGCTTTCTTATCTCTACTTGCTATTCTTTGGAATTCTGAATTCAAATGGGTGTATCGTTCCTTTTCTCCTTTGCTTTTCACTTCACTTCTTTTCACAGCTATTTGTGAGACATTCTCAGACAGCCATTTTGCTTTTCTGCATTTCTTTTTCTTGGGGATGGTCTTGATCGCTGTCTCCTGTACAATGTCTCGAACCTCAGTCCATAGTTCATCAGGCTCTCTATCAGGTCTAGTCACTTAAATCTATTTGTCACTTCCACTGTACAATGGTAAGGGATGAGCACCTACCAAGTGACAAACACCTCTTGAGGGATGGTCCTGGCATTCAAGGAGTTCTCAGACTAGACAGTTTTCAAATATCATAGGGCTATAAGACAGCTAAGTGTGACCTCTCTACTCTGACAGCAACAGAAGAGCGGCCACGAGGCCAATCAAGAGGTAATGACACCTGAGCTGAGCCTTGAAGGAGAAGCAGGATGGATTATAAGAAATTAGAAGGAAAAAACATACAGTGAAGCACAAATTGTATGTGAGAGGAACTACATGCATTCCAATATTGCTACAACATAAAATGAAAAGTCTGAGGTCAGGGATGAAATCTACTCCAAGACCCTGAGCAAAGTGGTAAACGGAAAAACGTATTACAAAAGCCCTCTTTCCACTGCCTTACACATGCTATTTTACTGTGAATAGTATTATGGTTCCAAATAAATTGAGGCATTATTTTGAGACCAATCACTAGGAGTTTAAAGAAAAATGAACTGCCTAGGTCAAATGTAAACATGACTTCATTAAAAGCCAAACAATGCTTATTACAGCTTTCCAGGTGAAGGAAGACACGAAAACTGGGAGACTAATAAAGCTTTCTCCAGTCAACATCACTGAATTCCTCCCACAAGAAAAGTTGATAAAAGAAATCATAGCACCACCAATTTCCAAAGATACAGTAAAACAAAACTTAAAATTTAGCTGCAAACACACACACAGAAGGTCATCTAAGAAAACTGTGCTTTCACCTTGGTGGTGGTGGTGGTGGTGTAGTCGGCAAGTTATGTATGACTCTTGCGACCCCATGGACTGTAGCCCACCAGCCTCCTTTGTCCTCCATACAGGGGATTTTCCAACCAAGAATACTAGAGTGGGTTGCCATTTCATTCTCCAAGGGATCTTCCTGACCCAGGGGTCAAACCGGGGTCTCCTCCATTGCAGGCAGATTCCTTACCAACTGAGCCACCAGGAAAGCCCCACCTTACGTAAGACTAAATCTAAGGAGATGGCCAGACTTATGTTTTGTTTGTTCATCAGGTGTCAGTACCAACTAATCATCAAATATCCTCTATGTGAATGTACAGATCAATAAACATTAGTAATGTGGAAATATTCAAAGTGTTGAATAACTCTGTTGAATTGCACAGACTGCCCTGAATGAACTGTCTTTATTGTTGTTGTTCAGTCGCTCAGTTGTATCCGACTCTTTGCGACCCCATGGACTGCAGCACACCGGGCTTCACCACCTCCCGGAGCTTGCTCACACTCATATCCATTTAGTCAATGACGCCTTCCAGCCATCTCATCCTCTGTTGTCCCCTTCTCTTCCTGCCTTCAATCTTTCCCAGCATCAAGGTCTTTTCAAATGAGTCAGCTCTTTGCATCAAGTGGCCAAGGTATTGGAATTTCAGCATCAGTCCTTCCAATGAATATTCAGGGTTGATTTCCTTTAAGATTGACTAGTTTGATCTCTTTGCAGTCCAAGCAACTCTCAAGAGTCTTCTCCAACACAATTCAAAAGCGTAAATTCTTCAGCAAGCAGCCTTCTTTATGGTCCAACTCTCACCTTCATATATGACTACTGGAAAAACCATAGCTTTGACTAGACGGGCCTTTGTGGGCAAAGTAATGTCTCTACTTTTTAATATGCTGTTGTGGTTGGTCATAGCGTTTCTTCCAAGGAGTAAGCGTCTTTTAATTTCATGGCTGCAGTCACCATCTGCAGTGATTTTGTAGCCCAAGAAAAGAAAGTATGTCACTGTTTCCAGTTTCCCCATCTATTTGCCATGAAGTGATGGGACTGGATAACACGATCTTAGTTTTGTGAATGTTGAGTTTTAAGCCAGCTTTTTCACTCTCCTCTTTCACTTTCATCAAGAGTTCCTCCTCACTTTCTGCTATAAAGGTGGTGTCATCTGCATATCTGAGGTTATTGATATTTCTCCCAGAAATCTTGATTCCAGCTTGTGCTTCACCCAGCCCAGCATTTCTCATGATGTACTCTGCATATAAATTAAATAAGCAGGGTGACAACATACAGCCTTGACGTACTCCTTTCCCAATTTTCAACCAGTCCATTATTCCACGTCCGATTCTAACTGCTGCTTCGTGATCTACATACAGGTTTCTCTGGAGGCAGGTAAGGTGGTCTGGTATTCCCATCTCTTTAAGAACTTTTCACAGTTTGTTGTGATCCACACAATCAAAGGTTTTAACATCACTGAAGCAGAAGCTTTTCTGGAATTCTCTTGCTTTTTCTATGATCCAACAGATGTTAGCAATTTGATCTCTGGTTCCTCTATGTTTTCTAAATCCAGCTTAAACATCTGGGAGTTCTTCGTTCACATACTGGTGAAGCCTAGCTTGGAGAATTCTGAGTATTACTTTGCTAGCATGTGAAATCAGTGTAATTGTGTGGCAGTCTGAACATTCCTTAGCATTGCCCTTCTTTAGGATTGGAATGAAAACTGACCTTTACCAGTCCTGTGGCCACTGCTGAGTTTTCCAGATTTCCCGGGCAAGAATAGTAGAGTGGGTTGCTATTTCCTTTTCCAGGGGATGTTGCCGACCCAGGAACTGGCCCCACGTCTGCTGCACTGGCAGGCAGAGTCTTCACCACTGAGCCACGTGGGAAGCTCCCTGAAGTGCCTACCTGTGCGGATATTTGCTCTGATGAAAAAGCAGTGGCGGGTAAAACTTCAGGGGGAAACAATTAACTGTACCAACAGTCACTGAATTTATTCTTCACCATATACAAAAGAAAAGCCAGTCTCAATGAATACTGACATTGGTAAGGTAGACAATTATTAATTCCATTAAGTCTTCACCTTTGACTATGCATTTAATATTCTGTGTGACAAAATGCAATCTACAGAGAAAGGACTTCTGCTGTACATGAAAGTAGAATGGCTGTCTTGAGAAAAAGCACCTTGTCAACTGAGATAGATGTTTTCATGGAATGCAATTTCTCACTTTAAAAAAAATAATGATAAACCATGATTAATAAAACTTAGGTATCAGGCAGACACTTTTGTGGAAATAGATGAAATGACCTTGTCACTTCAATTTGTTGCCAGTAACAAAGTCTGAGCTTTCTGCATTCAATCTGTTGCAGTACATTACATATATCTGACAAAGGACGTTTACAATGTATGAAGAATCCCTAAAGTTCAATAGGAGACAACCAACCAAAGTAAAAACTGAGCAAAAGATCTGGACAGACAGATCAACAAGACATACAAATGGCAAAGAATCACACAAAAAAAGGAGTCAACATAATTATTCATCTCAAAAATGAAAATTTAAACTATAATGAGATATCACTATGTATCTATCAAGATGGATAAACTTTAAAAAAAAATAGACAATACAAAGTACTAGCAAAGATGCAGAGCAACTGAAACTCTTATACACCGCTAGTGTTAATGCAAAATGGTACGTCCACTTTGGAAAACTGTTTCCTATGTTAAGTAAACATTCCCATAAGATCTAGTAACCCCATTCCTCTTTTCAAGAGAAATTAAATATGTATTCACACAAAAATCTGTATAATATTTATAGCAGATGTATTCAGTCACCAAAAATTACACAATGTTCTTCAAATGGGGATAGACAAACTGTGACTCATTCGAACAATACTCTAAGCAATGAAAAGAAAACCACTGTAATAAAAATAAAATTAAAAAAGAAATAAGGAAAACCATTTTAGCTGTTAGAAGTCAAAATAATGGTTACTTCTGGGGAAGGAATGGAACATGGGAGGCACTTCAAGAATGCTGGCATTGTACTGTTTTTTACCTATATGCTGCTCACATTGGTGTGATCACATTTATAAACTTAATTTGCTCTCTTAATATGATGTGTACATTTTCTGTATCTGTGTTATAATAAATGTTTATAGTTTTAGGGAAAAGAACCACCAACACACACAACAACATATATAAACTTCAAAAGAGAGAGTAGCTGGAGTCAAACACTAGAAGATGCATGATTCCATTTATGTTACTTTCTAGAAAAAACAAAACTGTGTAGAGTCAGAAAACAAATCAGTGGTTGCCTAGAGCTGCAGGTAGAGGAAAAGGTTGATGACAAAAAGAAAAAATTCGGGGAGCTCATGAATTACTCTCTATTTTAATTATGTCAGTAATTACCCGAATGTATGTGTGTGTGCCCTCAGCTGTGTCCGACTCTGAGACCCATGGACGGTAGCCCACCAGGTCCCTCTCTGTCCATGGAATTTTCCAGGCAAGAATACTGGAGTGGGTTGCCACTGCCTACTCCAGGGCATCTTCCCGACCCAGGGATGGAACCAGCATCTCTTGCATTGGCAGGGGGATTCTGAACCAATGGGGATCAACACCCAAATGTATACATTTGTCTAAATTCAGGAACAGCCACCAGAGAGCATAAATTTAACGTATACAAATTTTACTCTTTTTTAATGGGTAGAAGACTTCACTAAATACTTCACACAAGAAGATGCATGAATGGCCAGCTGGCACATAAAAAGATGCTCAATCTCAACCATCACGGAAGTAGAATAAGGTTCCACTTCACAACCACTAAAATGGCTAACATTAAAAAGACCAAAAATTCCAAATGTTGGGAAGGACGGAGCAAATGAAACTCTCATACGCAACTAGTATAAACTTTGAAAACTAGTTTGGCAGTTTCTTAGAAAGTTAAATGCACACTTAACCCTATGAACCAGTAATTCTAGTTTTAGGTATTTACTCAAAAGAAATTAAAACATATCCACACAATGATCTCTACATATAAGTTCAGAGAAGTTTTATTCATAATAACCAAAAACTGGAAATAACACAAATGCCCATCAAGAGGATGATAAACCAACTCTGGCATATTCATACAACAGAACACTACTCGGCAATGTAAAAGACATAATCAACAATAAGGATGTCTTTTTAAAATTATGGTAAACAAAAGAATTCAGTCTCAAAAGAGTACCTACACAAGGACTCCATTATATCAAGTTCTAGATTCAGCAAAACTAACCTACAGTGATAGAAGTCAGACCAGTAGTTGTGGCAGTAGAAGTAGGCATTCACTTGAAACAGACTCTGGCAGTTTTCGGGACTGATATGATAAAACAGTTTTGTTTGTTGTATTTTTTTTAAGGGGATAATGGTAGATACACACATATAAGAAAACTCATCAAGCTTTAAATATTAATATATATATATTTTATACATAAATTTTATCTCAAAAATGTTGCTTAAAACACAAACAGGAAACAGACTATTTTTAGAGTTACGCAAAGGTAACTTCTTCCCTACAGAAGCTTTTCCCAGCTTGTCCAGACAAAGCATGTGTTCCTATAGCTTGTTTTGCTATGTCAGAATGTTAACACTTACTATGGTTTGTAGATACACTATGAAGAACTCACAGAGGCAGACCCTAAGCAATTTGCACACAACCAAAATGCAGACAGCAAGTAAGCACTATTGTCCTTGTATAATTTACAGAGGTCTCACAACTGTCACTAAGCTTGTCTAAAGAAGCACTAAATTTATAAGAACTCAGTGTTTAGTTTATGACATAATGAAAAGTTGCCACAATGAACTACTCAGCTCAAGAAAAATTTTAGCAATAAATAAAATTATCTGCACGCCACTGCTCATTAAAACTAATAAATAATACTTCTATTACTTAACACTAAGAAATATATCGTGTCATGTTACTTCACAGATCACATTCATATAAAGGCTTCAACTACAACAAATGAAACTGAGGCATTTGTCAAGTGAAAATTTGATAAAAATTTAGAATTTTTAAATGAAGCTTGCTGGTATTTTCATTTGTTCAAATGTTTCAAATTTAAAGTAATACATTTCATCTATAAATACTAAACACTTCCAGATGTAATTTGATTAACTTTTAAGTTAGAAACTCATTACAAACTTAATAGAGAAAGGGAAAGAGGAACAGCGGCAGAAAAAGACAATTTTATAAGTTACTGAGGTATTAATTTTTTTTAATGTATTGAGCATCTATTAGCTTATTGGCATCATGCCTGACATGGTAATACAAAAACAAGCAAGGGAAAACTATTGGTAAAATTATCCTTTTACAAAATCACTGCTGATTACATTGAGGTCCTAGCTAGAGGGAGAGGCAACTAGAGAAAGAGAAGGCACAGAACTTCTCAAATATTTCAAATGAGAACTGATGAAGATAAAAGTTGAGGGATGGATCCATGTGAGAGAAGAAAGATAAAGGACAGAGTAGGCTGGCAGTCCATATTGGTGTCATTCAACAAATATGCAATATAGACAGAGATTAGGAGGCAACGTATCAAGTTCAAATAAAGATGAAATAAGCACACTGACCTCACTGTTCTTCCTTCTATTAATATATTCAAAGAACAAGCAGAAAGAGTAACAAACAACAAAAAGTGCAAAAATTAAGGAAGGGCTGGACTGAAAAAGCAAATAAAATAAAAAGTAGTTAAGTCATTGAAGTTGAACTATAGTATTAACAAGGCAAAAGAAACAATTAAGAGTTGTATACAAAACCAAGTGAACTCCAAAGTGTAAGAGTTAGGCCACCTTTTAAGGACACAATGTAATAGATATAAGGTAAAAATCTAACTATAAAGAGCCATGAGGGCCTCAAGAACATTCTCCTACTATAAAATCTGTTTTGAGAAAATTTCTAAAATCACATCCATAATTAATCACACGGGGACTAAAGCCAGTGAAAAAAATTCTGACCTAATGAGAGGGAAAATAAAAGGGCCATGCAGAATTCACACAGCCTTCGTCTTCATCCCTGAAGCAGTTCAGTTATACTTTGGTTAGGTAGCTATCTCTTTTCAGTGAAATTTTTACAGAGAATATAAAGTATTTTTTTTAAGATTTTTTTTTTTTAAAAAGATTCTATTACTGAGGCACAGGAAAGAATATGGGTTCTATTAAACACAATCCTTGCTCTGAAAATATGTATGCATCATAATGGAATTCTGCATGTATAAACTGATTACCCTGGAGACAAATGATCCTCAGGCACCCAGTCTGGCTGACAAATTTAAGAGTGAGGGGACACAATACAAATAATATATTTAATTCAGAAATAACATCGATGTAACACTACTGGAAAATAAAGCTTATAAATCTGATTTAAATAACAGACCAAATCAATTTAATTCCCTACTCTTATCAAAGAAAATGTTAACTACAGCAATTCTACCAAACTGCTGTTATCCACACTCCTCTTTCTGAAGAAAACAAGGGGATGCATTTTGAGCTCCTTTAAAAATAATAAAAATGATACATTAACGTCTGGAATGTAACCCTCCTCCTCCTAGACACTCACAAATATCCTGATTCTTCAGGACAGTTCAAATATCACCACACCTAAGTGAGAGCATTTCATGAGTTCCTCAAGCACACCCTCCTCTGTACTCCTCCAGCGCTGTGTACATTTCAAACACGTATGGTATTAGGATGGTTTTCACATTTCCTACCCCTCTATACTCCAGGGCTCTGTTTCATTCATAACTGTATCCCCTATCCTAAAGCCATCTAATATAACGGCAAGCATACTTATATCAGCACTCCAATGTCTAATAATGGTCTGCACTCCTCAGCTCTTGGACCATCTTGTATGTGGGTCTCATTAGAGATGATATTCTTGAAAAATACAGGTAGGATTTTATTTTAATGAACACCATTATTCCTCTACTATGCTCCAGGAACAACAAGCTGTTTGTTATTCCTTGAATGTATAATGAATGGCATGACAAAAGTCTGGTACATAACGTTCCTACTGACTAAAAGCTATTAGCCATTTCCACACCTTGTCCCTCCTGGCCAACAACTGCTCACCTCGAAAGCACAACCTGAAATAGCCTCCTGAGTAACTGATTACTGTCTCCACTGTACAGATTCCCAAAGCAACACCTACACAGCTGTATTACACACATTACTTCTCTAAATTTATAACTAGTTATACCTAATAAATCTATGTAATTAGTCTCGTCTCTGTGCACATTTTGTTACTAGGTCACCTCAGAGAGTGTATTGAAATATCTCATTGCTCAAACCTAAAAACTATACATATAGCTTCACTGACTGCTTTTTTAATGGCCTGGTGAAGAGAACAAAGGTAAAATTATTTCAGTCATGCCCTGTGAGGACTTCAACTACATGTCTGATGTATTATAGAAATCCCACAATTAAGTTTCTGGGAGAATCTTGCCCTTGCCCTTGAGTGCTCAGTTACATTTCTAGCTCCCCTGACCTGCTTTTACTGAACTGTACTGTGCCCTGATGCTGGAAAACACTGAAGGCAGGAGGAGAAGGGGACGGATGACAGAGGATGAGATGGTTGGATGGCATCACCGACTCAACGGACATGTTTGAGCAAGCTCCGGGAGTTGGAGATGGACAGGGGAGCCTGGCGTGCTGCAGTCCGTGGGGTCGCACAGAGTCAGACGTGACTGAGGGACTGAACTGAACTGACCTACTTTCACTAGACTGCACCGTGCACTGGTGCTGCAGGACAAAGGCCACACGATGCGTCACTGGTGATACTACAAGGGTGCTGTTCACTCCTTTATCCAGCAGCTTCTTTATGAGGACTACTGGGGGCAGAAACTGGTTTCAATAATATGAGTAAAGATGATTTCTCACTGAATGTTATTACTTTTATAATCAGTAGTCTATTCTTTAGATTGGCTTAGATAATTCCTAAGGCCTAGTCCACTTCCAAATTTTATATTTCTATTAAATTCTTATTTCTTTATATCTATCATCACACTCAATTCATTCTTTCAACATTAGAAAGGAAAATAAAGACAATATTCAAGGCATGGGACACATACAGACAAATCCTACGACCATTCACTTACAAAATGTGCTAGCGTGGATAGTCAGCATCTAAACTACCCTCCTATGGCAGAAGAATCCTCACCTTATGAGGCAGAACCACTAACTGCAACTAAAGAAACTGAAAACACCAGCTACTTGCCTTCCAAACCTTCCTTGCAATTGGGACAGGTGCATGAGATCTGGGTTGACCTGTCAGACAAACCCAGGACAGGAGGAGGAAACAGCTGCAGGAGCACCAGGGACCACAGCCACCCATTCTGGTGAGGCTGTGGCCAAGAGCAAAGACTAGTTAAAGCCAGTTCAAGCTAACTCATTCAGCTAACTCATCCAGGGGCTTCCCTCCTATTTCAGTTGGTAAAGAATCTGCCTGCAATGCAGGAGACCTGGGTTCGATTCCTGGGTTGGGAAGATCCCCTGGAGAAGGAAATGGCAACCCCCTCCAGTATTCTTGCCTGGAGAATCCCATGGACAGAGGAGCCTGGTGGGCTACAGTCCATGAGGTCTCAAGAGTCGGACACAACTGAGCGACTAAACCACCACCACCATCCTTCTTTTATCCAATTTTTCAGGGGAACACTGGCATCAGTTTAAGGCGTACCTGTTGCCTCAGGTCAGAGAGAGAGTATAAAGAGTGGTGAGTATGCCATCCAACAGTGGAGCCTTCACCACACCAGGTATGTGCTATGATACATAGCTCCTGGATGCGGATTCCAAGCCTGGTTCTTACTACCATTTAGGGAATTCTATGAGTGACCCAGTATCTTCTTTAAAAAAACTTTCTCTGTTTAAATTAGAGAAACCTTCCATCTGTACCCTGAAACAACAGCTTAATGAAAACTGATGAAAAAGCAACAATTTGGAAAAGCCAACTTAACATTAAAACATGGTATATATGTCACCATAAATAATGCAACAATAAGGCAAAAAACAAAATTTAACTGAACTGTTTGCTTTATCTACATGTTTATAACTCCCAAAATCCAATAATCACCAATATATAATGACCATGAGATAATCAGTTCTTGAATATTCAGAAACCAGAACTGTACATTTAACAGTTCTTATATGTACATATAACATATAACAGTCATGCTATGGCCTTAATGTCCCCCCACCCTTTACAACCACATGTTAAAATCCGAACTCTCAAGGTAACGGTTATTAGGAGGTATGGCCTCTGGGGTGAAGCCCTCATGAATGGAATTAATACTTTTATTTAAAAGGCCCCATCAAGTTCCCCTGCCCCCTCTACTATGTGCAGTCAGAGTGAAAAAAAAAAAACAAACAAGCCGACTAGGAAGCCGACTCTCACCTGACACCAACCCTGCCAGCCCCTTGACCCTGGACTTCCCAGCCCCCAGAACCGTGAGAAATAAACTTCTGTTGTTTATAAGCCACCAGTTATGGTATATTGTTACAGAAGCCCAAACATGCTAATACAAGTTATCTTGAGCACCGTATTTCTTAGATTATGCACCCCCTTCCCCACACAGACACAACAGTAATAAAAATAACAGTAACACGAATACCACTACCAACAACAATAGCAGCAACAGCACGATATACCTAATGCATAAATTTTTAAACTCTGGTAGCATTTGAGAATGACCTGAAAAACTCATTAAAAATACAGACTAACTTGGGTTCCTCCATCAGAGATTCTGATTAAATTGGTCTGAGTTGGGGGCCAGGCATCAATATTGTCTAAAAGCTTCCAAAGCAATGTTAGTACACTCAGACGGGTTTGGAAACAGTGAAGAGGAATCTGGCTTTCCCATCCGCCTGTTTATCCATAGCGCCCTGTTCTCAGATAGGTGGCGTTGATATGTTTAATTCATTAACCAGCTGACCCTGAATATTAGCTAATAACTAGCCCCAGATGGTGCTCAACTCAAGCTGTGGAAGACTATTAACGGGAAACAAAATACCAAATTCCTTCCCACACAATAGCTTTCCATGTTTCTTTCAGAAGTTTTATAATTTAAGAACTGGGATTTTGAAAGTTCACAATTACTGTTTAAATTCTACTAAGAATAAATATACAAATATCTGTGAGGATAAAAAATGAGTTTTCAAATTTCTTCTAAAACTTTTCAAGCTTTTGGTATCCAGTTCTTTATATATACACTGGCAATTCTTCACTGGAGGTTTAAATTTGCTAATTCATTCAATATTACACACAACATGGTCTCTTTCTACTTATAAGATATGAAAACTATGGAGGTTCCCAAAAAGTTTCTTAAAAACAGAAAACAGAGCTATCATATGATCCAGCAATCCCATTCTTGGGCATACATCCAGAGAAAAACACAGTCTGAGAAGATACATGTGCCCCCAGTGTTCATTTCAGCACTCATTACAACACCTAAAAGATGGAAGCAACCTAAATTTATCCATCAACAGAGGACTAGATAAAGAAGATTTGGTACATATATACAATGGAATACTACTCAGCCATAAGAAAGAATGAAATAATGCCATTTGCAGCAACATAGATGAACTTGAAGATTATTATACTAAGTGAAGCAAGTCAGAGAAAGACAAATAGCATATGCTATTGCTTATATGTGGAATCTAAAACTAAAAAATAATACAAATGAACTTAGTCACAAAACAGAAAACAGACTTAAGAACAAACTTATGGTTACCAGGGGGGAGAAACAGATTGGGACTTTAGGACTGACATGTACATACTGCTATTCTTTTTTTTTTTTTTTTTTGGTGGGTTTTGTCATACATTGATATGAATCAGCCTTAGATTTAGACGTATTCCCCATCCCGATCCCCCCTCCCCCCTCCCTCTCCACCCGATTCCTCTGGGTCTTCCCAGTGCACCAGGCCCGAGCACTTGTCTCATGCATCCCACCTGGGCTGGTGATCTGTTTCACCATAGATAGTATACATGCTGTTCTTTTGAAACATCCCACCCTCACCCTCTCCCACAGAGTTCAAAAGTCTGTTCTGTATTTCTGTGTCTCTTTTTCTGTTTTGCATATAGGGTTATCGTTACCATCTTTCTAAATTCCATATATATGTGTTAGTATGCTGTAATGTTCTTTATCTTTCTGGCTTACTTCACTCTGTATAATGGGCTCCAGTTTCATCCATCTCATTAGGACTGATTCAAATGAATTCTTTTTAACGGCTGAGTAATATTCCATGGTGTGTATGTACCACAGCTATTCTTAAAACAAATAACCAGCAAGGACCTACTGTATAGCACAGGAAACTCTGCTCAATATTTTGTTATAACCTAAATGGGAAAAGAACTTCAAAAAGAATAGACACACGCATACATGTAAATGAATCACTTCGCTGCACACCTGAAATAACCCAACATTGTTAAGTCAACTATGCTCCAATATAAAATAATTTTAAATAAATAAAAAGTTGCCACACCTTAAACAAAACTGCATTGTTCAAAAAACATTTGGTAATTCTGAATTTGATATGCCCCAAAGCTAACCCCTTCTTTTATGTATGTGTGAAGGCATCATCAAAATTCTTTGACTAGATCAGAAACAGTTTCTGCCCAAGAACCCAAGAATCAGAGAAACAGCATCGAGAGGATCTACAGCTGTCTGATACATGTCAGTTTTAGAGCTACCTGGCTACTACCTAGCGCTAAGAGTTACCTCCAACTTCACCTTGAGGTCAAGCAAGTCCAGAGAATAAACATCAAACCACCGAAAACACAACAGAAATATTTATCTAAAAAATAAAAATAAAACCCACCAAAAACATGTATTTTAGATTTATTCTCCAGTTAGAAAAGGAACTAAGTAAAAAGATTATTATTTTAAATAGTTGCAAAATATTTATAAAGTACTGCGTGAAAAATTAGTTAATAAACTCTACACAAATATTACTTAAAAAGACGAACAATATGTTTGATTAGGCAATTCATTAATCTACCAGAGGTGAAAAGCAGGTGAAAGAGAAAAAGGGTAAAATCATCTGAAAGCTAACAGAATAAACTTTTTCCTTAAATGAAATTAACTGAGAAAAGGAAAATGGCACTAGATTAGGAATTAATTTCTAATCCAAGTCTCGAATTTATTCAAATTAAAAAATTCAAATTAAAAATAAAAAATAGTATGTATTTTAAAAGCTCTTGGTTGGAGCAGCTATTTATAGTCTCACTCTACTTCATATTCCCCAAAACAAGGAAGTGATGAATGATATACAGGAGGCAACCAGTACAGGGAGCAAACTGCACTGGTAATGTTCTATTGCTTAGCTGATATAGTAGGCACAGTGCTCATTATGTTATTTTTATCTTCTTGTATATATGAAATATGTGAATGGTTTATGAGGTTAGTACAAACATAACTGCAGTTTCAGATCATAAATTTTAAACAATCATTACCAGGGTCAAACACATCTTAATTAACCAAAATAGGAACCATTACAGTCAACACAATCTTGCCGATAATAAGTAAGTTTGTTTATTCCTGCAGCATAAAAATTTGTGCTTTGGGATTCAATGAACTCTTGGAAAGCACTTTCTGCCTCCTGCTGACTGTGGAAGCACTTTTCCTGCAAAAAGCTGTCGACGTGCTTGAAGTGGTAGTCGGTTGGCAAGAGGTCACATGAATATGGCTGATGAGGCAAAAGTTCGTAGCCCAATTCATTCAACTTTTGAAGCACTGGTTGTGTGACATGCACTCAGGTGTTGTCAAGCATGCGTGCACTCGCACACACGCACGCACACACACACACACACGGGTTGATGGGGAGGGAAATGGTAGGAATACATTACTGTATAGAGAGATAATTAATGAAGATGAAGATAATTCTGGATAATCTCTTTAGTGCTAAATACAAATGGGAAAAAAGTGGATTTGTAAAAGACAGGTCATCATAAAAAAATACATGGAAGAGTAAGGAAAACATACGTCTACTTAAGAGTTCTAAAAGAAAATAATGGGAGAAAGGCAGTATTTGAAGAGAATTTCTAACAGTTAATGAAAGACATCAGCCCACAGAATCAAGAAACCCAACAAATTCCAAGCAGCAAAATAAGAAATAAAAATCTAGACAAACTATATGAAACTGTAATCTGTAAGAACAGATTATTTTTTAAAAGAAAAATTACAAACTATTTCAACAATAACGAAGAATGCCAATAGACAGTAGAATGCTGCCATCAACATGGTAAAAAAAATAATAATCTACTGACTTGGAGTGAGGGCATATCAGACAGACAAAACCTGAAGAAAGCCAGCCACCAACACACCTTTACTAATGTAAATTCTAAAGATTCAGAAAAATTATCTCAACTGAAGGCCTAATGTGCAAGATGACATGATAAATCTAAATGTTAACAATGTCTAGTGAGTTATAAACATGAAAGCAGAACTTAAATGCATGCTAATGACATTATATAAGACAGGAAGGTGAACAACTGAGATCAAGTGTACTAAGAATTCATAAGTATCAGTTCAGTTCAGTCGCTCAGTCCTGTCCGACTCTTTGCGACCCCATGAATCGCAGCATGCCAGGCCTCCCTGTCCATCACCAACTCTCGGAGTTTACTCAAACTCATGCCCATCGAGTCGGTGATGCCATCCAGCCATCTCATCCTCTGTCGTCCCCTTCTCCTCCTGCCCCCAATCCCTCCCAGCATCAGGGTCTTTTCCAATGCATCAACACTTCTCATGAGGTGGCCAAAGTATTGGAGTTTCAGCTTCAGCATCAGTCCTTCCAATGAACACCCAGGACTGATCTCCTTTAGGATGGACTAGTTGGATCTCCTTGCAGTCCAAGGAACTCTCAAGAGTCTTCTCCAACACCATAGTTCATAAGTATATAAGTGAATAATTCCCAGAGTATCTTCAAAAAGAACAGAATGCGTACAATTGGCAAGAGAGTAGAGGGGGAATACTGAATGACAAAATGTAATCAATATGAAAGAAGCCACGGAAGAACAGAAAAAGAAACAGAAATGGACAGGACAAACAGAAAGCTCAAAATAACATATCAGACATTAACCCAAATACATTAGTAACTATAATAAGCATAAATGGACTAAAAGCTTCAGCAGAAGACAAACTGTAATGAACTTAAAAATCAAACCACAAGCTACATAATAAAGAAATACCAAGAAAACAAAGGCACAGAAAATTTAAAAGCAGGTAACTATTTATCAGGCAAAATGAACTGAAAGAAACTACATGTAGTTAACAGAACTAAACAAAATAGACCTTAAGTCAAAATGCATTAGTAATAAAGTCAGCCACTAAATAATAGTATGTAGTACATAAGAAGATACTACCTACTCTACCTACACTTCAAAACAGCCTCAAAGCACACTTTTAAAAAGCAAAATAGGCAGATCTACAGATAGAAATAGTCAGATCAAGATTTTTAACACATTTCTCTCAGCAACAGATAAATCAATCATAAACCAGTCAGACGATTTCAACACAATTCAACACAACAAACATGCTTGACTTAATGAATACACCCAGAACACTGCAGTCAAAAACTGTAGTACAATCTTTTCAAGCACACATGGACTATTTTAAAAGTCTAACCACACACTGGGCCATAACGCAAATCCTAAAAATTAGATGACTGATATACGTCACACAGGATGACTGCAATGTAATTAAGCAAGAAATAATAACTAAGGGGAAAAAATTCATGTATGTCAGAAAATTTAAAATCACATTTCTAAAATAACAGAGTTCAAAGAGATAAATCTTAATGGGAACGATAACAAGATACTAAATTATCAGATGCAGACAATAAAACCCATGAGGTACAGGTAAAACAGCACTCGTGTGTGCTCAGCTGCTCAGTCGTGTACAACTCTTTGTGACTTCATGGACTGCAGCCCGTCAGGGTCCTCTGTCCATTGGATTATTCCAGCAAGAATACTGGAGTAAGTCGCTGTTTACTCCTCCAGAGGAGCCAGGGATCGAACCCATGTCTCCTGCGACTCCTGCATTGGTAGGCAGATTCTTTACCACTGAGCCACCCAGGAAGCCTTAATACAGCACTGACGATGTTTAAACTGTAAAAGCTGAAAGGATAAAAACAACTAAGCCAAAGAAAGTGTAAGAAAAATAAAGAAGGGAGAAGAAATCCTTAAAGTTTAAGAAAAAACAAAAACAAAAAAGGAAAAGCACCACAGAGAAAAGTGAAAGGGAAAAAATGTGCTTAAAAAAACTGTGTCAAAATAAAAGTTTTAAAAACCTGAATAGAGCCTACTTGGAGAAGGCGATGGCACCCCACTCCAGTACTCTTGCCTGGAAAATCCCATGGACAGAGGAGCCTGGGAGGCTGCAGTCCATGGGATCGTGAAGAGTCGGACACGACTGAGTGGCTTCACTTTAACTTTCATGCATTGGAGAAGGACATGGCAACCCACTCCAGTGTTCTTGCCTGGAGAATCCCAGGGACGGGGGAGCCTGGTGGGCTGCCATCTATGGGGTCACACAGAGTCAGACACTGAAGCGACTTAGCAGCAGCCGCAGCATAGAGCCTACTAAGAGGGAGGTTCATCTTTTCCAGAGGGGGAGAAACAGGGAAAACAAAGCCCAAATATTTACTGGTAAATTCTATAAAAATTTGAAGGACCAAATAACTTAAAAATATGTCAGTGTACAGGAGAGGAAGACACCCCAAAACAGCAGAATAAACAGTCTTCTCAAGCACATACGGAATATTCAAAGACATGAGGCATACAACTAAAAAGAATTAAATTCATTCAAGTATATTCTCTGGCCACAATTATGTAGAATTGATCTCGGTAAGAGAAAGATTATCTACAGAAACATTAAAATTTCAAACTTAACTACTATACTCTTCTGAACACATGTAGGCAGTAAATTATTAACCTTGTCTTTGGCCCACAGCTACTGGCAGGTAACGTCTACACTGCTGGACTGTCCTGCCCGGTAAGAGTGCTTTGGCTCACCTGGAGCCCTGGGCCAGCACAGACAGTCTATGCTAACAACGTGATTCATGCTGGGTGCTTTGGGCCACTCAGTATCAGCTCACTCTCTTGGAGGGGCTGGAGGAGACGAAAAGGTCAGTCAAGCAAGCAGTCTGCCCCAAGAAAAACTGCACTAGAAGCCTCAGGTGAGCTTCTCTCCTATGCATTACTCTGCGTGAGGTCACACAACTCCACTGAGAGAAGGCAACTGGAGGCTCTGTTCCCCTGGGTGACTTATTTGAATCCTTTCATTGAAATAAACCAGAACACGCATATTACAATTTCAAGTGATTCTATGAGTTATTCTAATTCTCCAATGAATTACTGAACCTAAGAATAGTCTTGAGGACTCCAAATTTGTATCTGGTATCAAAAGTGAGAGTGGCTTGGGGGACTTCCTCCAACTTCTCAGAATCAAAATAAAGGAAATTAGAAAATATTTATAATTTAATGAAACCAGAAACACATATCAAAATAATATGGTGCAACTAAACACGTTCAAAGTAAAAAAACAAAGAAAAGATTAAATGATTATATTATAAAAGAATAAAGTTTCTCAATCAATGACCTAGTCTTCTACCTTAAGGAACTAGAAAAAAATTAGAATTGAAGCATAAGGAAGGAAATAAAGATAACATAAATCAATGCAATTGAAAACAGAAAAAGAAAATCAATAAAACAAAAAACCAAGGCATTTGAAACTATCAGTAAACTTGATAAAACTTGAACTAACCAAGAAAAAAAAGCAACATTCCTACTAATGTCAGGAACAAAAGAACTATACAACACACCATATAAACATTAAACAGCTATCAGTTACAACTTAATTACCCCAAGTCTGACAAACTGAAGACACAAACTATGAAAACTCTCCTATGAACATTTAATATGCCTATTAAAGAAAAGAGCTTCATAATTTAAAGTCTAACAGTAAAGAAAACTCAAAGACAGTCTAGATGGCTGAATTGGTGAATTCCACCACAGATTTCAAGACTAAATAATACCAATTTGACACAAATTTGCCCCAAAACAGGAGGGAAAAACAAATATCCAATGTATTTTATGAAGTCAGCATTACCCTGATCTCCAAATCTGAAAATTACTTTACAGGAGAAAAAAAACCTATAAACGAGAATTTGTCATGAAGACAAACACAAAAAGGCTCAACAAAATTTTAGCAAATCAACCTAATATACAAGAAGGGTAACTGTCGTCGTTTACTCACTAAGTTGTGTCCAACTCTTTTGTGACCCCGTGGACTGAAGCCTGCCAGGCTCCTTTGTCCATGGAACTTCCCAGGCAAGAACATTGGAATGGGTTGCCATCTCCTCAAGGGGATCTTCCCAACCCAGGGATTGAACCTGATCCCCTGCACTGGTAGATGGATTCTTTACCACTAAGCCATCAGGGAAACCCCTATAAAAAGTTTCAAATCTCTAGACTCAGTATGTGAGTTGAGCAAGATCTCATAATAGAAAAGTTAATTTAAAAATCAATTTATTCTATACAAAAGCAATGAACAATTGGAAATTAAAATTTCTAAACAATATCATTTACAGTAGAATCATAAAACATAAAATTTTTTTAGCAAAAATGTAACATTGTGTATGATCTATGTGCTGAAAACTACAAAATAGTGATAAAAAAATCAAAGACCTAAATAAAGACATCCATGTTCATGGATGGTGGTGGTGAATATGTCAATTCTCCCAAAACTAATTAGGATTTACAATCAAAATCCCAGCAAGATTTAATTAGAGTTTGACAAGCTGATACTAATATTCATTCAAAATATCAAAGACTAGAGTTGCCACAACAATTCTGAAGATGAAAACAATCTTGGAGAACTCATAATAACTGCTTTCAAGACTTACTGTCTTGACTACAGTATTCAAGAGAGCATGCTATTGACAAAACAATGGATGCAAAGATCAAATGAGCAGAGTCCAGAAATAGACTCACATATTTGGTTTCCAATAAAGATACAAAGACAGTTTAATGGAAGACAGTCTTTTCAACAAATGATGCTAGAACAACTGGATATTCACATGGCAAAAGATGTACTTCAATCGTACCACAAATCATATACAAAAGTTAAGTCAAAATGGGTCATAGAGTTAAATGCAAAATCTAAAACTTCTAGAAGAAAACACAGGAGAAAACTGTTGTGACCCTAGATTAGGCAAAGGTTTCCAAGACTGGGGGTGTGTGTGTGTGTGTCTGCATGTGCGTGCTCAGTCATGTCTGACTCTTTGCAACCCCGTGGACTACAGCCTACTAAGCTCCTCTATCCAAGGGATTTCCCAGGCAAGAATACTGGAGTAGGTTGCCATTTCCTCCTCCAGGGGATCTCCTCAACTCAGGATCAAACCCACGTATCCTGCATTAGCAGGCAGATTCTTTACCACTAGTGTCACCTGGAAAGCCTCTAAGACTTGGTACTGGAAGCCAAAAGCAATCCCTAAAAGGAAAAAAAAACAAACAAACAAACACCCTGATAATCAAAATATAAAATGTATGCTCTTGCAAAGATGCTATTAAGACAGTAAAAAGACAAGCCACAGACTAGGAGAAAAGATTTATCAAATGTATCTGATAAAGGATGTGTATCCAGACTATGGATCAACAACTATCAAAACTCAACAATAATTAAGAAAAATAATATAAAACTTAGCAAAACATCTGACAGATATTTCACCAAAGATATACAGTTCAGTTCAGTTGCTCAGTCGTGTCTGACTCTTTGCGACCCCATGGACTGCAGCACAATAGGCCTCCCTGTCTATCACCAACTCCCAGAATTTACTCAAACTCATGTCCATTGAGATCGTGATGCCATCCAACCACCTCATCATCTGTCGTCCCCTTCTCCTCCCGCCTTCAATCTTTCCCAGCATCAGGGTCTTTTCCAATAAGCCAGCTTTTCACATCAGGTGGCCAAAGTATTGGAGTTTCAGCTTCAGCATCATCAGTCCTTCCAATGAACACCCAGGACTGATTTACTTTAGGACGGACTGACTGGTTGGATCTCCTTGCCGTCCAAGGGACTCTCAAGAGTCTTCTCCAACACCACAGTTCAAAAGCATCAATTCTTCGGGACTCAGCCTTCTTTTGGTCCAACTCTCACATCCATACATGACCACTAGAAAAACCATAGCCTTGACTAGACAGACCTTGATTGGCAAAGTAATGTCTCTGCTTTATAATATGCTGTCTAGGTTGGTCATAACCTTCCTTCCAAGGAGTAAGCGGCTTTTAATTTCATGGCTGCAGTCACCATTTGCAGCGACTTTGGAGCCCCAAAAAATAAAGTTTGTTACTGTCTCCACTGTTTCCCCATCTATTTCCCATGAAGTGATGGGACCAGATGCCATGATCTTAATTTTCTGAATGTTGAGCTTTAAGCCAACTTTTTCACTCTCCTCGTTCACTTTCATCAAGAGGCTCTTTAGTTCTTCTTCGCTTTCTGCCATAAGGGTGATGTCATCTGCATATCTGAGGTTATTGGTATTTCTCCCGCCAACCTTGATTCCAGCTCATGCTTCTCTCCAGCCCTGAGTTTCTCATGATGTCCTCTGCATATAAGTTAAATAAGCAGAGTGGCAATATACGGCCTTGAGGTACTCCTTTCCCGATTTAGAACCAGTCTGTTGTTCCATGCCCAGTTCTAACTGTTGCTTCCTGACCTACATACAGATTTCTCAAGTGGCCGGTCAGGTGGTCTGGTATTCCCATCTCTTGAAGAATTTTCCACATTTTGTTGTGACCCACACAGTCAAAGGCTTTGGCACAGTCAATAAAGCAGAAGTAGATGCTTTTCTGTAACCCTCTTGCTTTTTCGATGATCCAATGGATGTTGGCAATTTGATCCCAATCAAATTGGGCAATCTGGTTCCTCTGCCTTTTCTAAAACCAGCTTGAACATCTGGAAGTTCACACTTCTCATACTGTTGAAGCCCGGCTTGGAGAATTTTGAGCATTACTTTACTAGCGTGTGAGATGAGTGCAATTGTGCGGTAGTCTGAGCATTCTTTGGCACTGCCTTTCTTTGGGATTGGAATGAAAACTGACCTTTTCCAGTCCTGTGGCTACTGCTGAGTTTTCCAAATTTGCTGGCATATAGAGTGCAGCACTTTCACAGCATCATCTTTTAGAATTTGAAATAGCTCAACTGGAATTCCACCACCTCCACTAGCTTTGTTTGCAGTGATGCTTCCTAAGGCCCACTCAACTTCGTACTCCAGGATGTCTGGCTCTAGGTGAGTGATCACACCATCGTGATTATCTGGGCATGAAGATCATTTTTGTATAGTTGTTGTGTGTATTCTTGCCACCTCTTTTAATATCTTCTGCTTCTGTTAGGTCCATACCATTTCTGTCCTTGATTGTGCCCATCTTGGCATGAAATGTTCCCTTGGTATCTCTAATTTTTTGAGGATATCTCTAGTCTTTCCCATTCTATTGTTTTCCTCTATTTGTTTGCATTGATCACTGAGGAAGGCTTTCTTATCTCTCCTTGTTATTCTTGCTAGCAAAGATATACAAGTAACATTAAACATATAAAGACAAGCTCACCATCATTAGCTATTAGAGAAATACAAATTAAAACAACAATGAGATCACAAAATACATATAAGAATAGCTCAGTTGGTAAAGAATCCACCTGCAATGCAGGAGACCCCGATTTGATTCCTGGGTCAGGAAGATCTGCTGGAGAAGAGATAGGCTACCCACTCCAGCATTCTTGGGCTTCCCTTGTGGCTCAGCTGGTAAAGAATTCGTCTGCAATGTGGGAGACCTGGGTTCAATGCCTGGGTTGGGAAGACCCCCTGGAGAAGGGAAAAGCTATCCACTCCATTATTATGGACTGGAGAATTCCATAGAGTGTATAGTCCATGGAGACACAAAGAGTTGGACATGACTGAGCGACTTTCACTTCACAAAGGAAATTGACATTACAAATGCCAATGAGGATGCAGAACAACTGAAACTTTCAAAGACTGCTAGTGGGAATAAAATACAATATAATCACTTCAGGAAATTTTCAATTTCTTATGAAGTTATTCACAGTTACCACAGAATCCAACAATCTGACTTCTAGCCATTACCCAAGAGGGGGAAGAGACATGAAAACTAATGTTCACACAAAAACCTGTATGTGAATGTTTACAATGGATTTGTAATTACCAAAACTGGAAACAACTCAAAAATCCTTGAACTGATTAATGGACAAACTAATAGATCAATACCACAGGATACTACTCAGCTACAACAACAACAAAAACTATGGCTACTCACAACAACATAGATGAATCTCAAATGTATTATGCTGAGTCAAAGAAGCCAGTCTCAAAAATCTGTATCATTTCATTTACATCATTTCATTTACATGGCAGTCTGGAAATGACAGAATAACAGGAACAGAGAACAAATCAGTAATTGCCAAGAGCTGAGGATGGGACAAGAAGGTTAAGTACAAAAGAGCACATGGAAATTTGGGGGGGGAGCGGAGGTGCGGGATGATGTTCGAACATTTCTACATCTTGACTGTGGCAGTGATATGACAAAGACTCTAAACTCTAGCCGGCTCCGAGTCCTTTCTCAACTCTGCCTGTTAAGGCTTATGTCTTTATGGCCGATGAAAACTTGCATAAAACGCTAACACAGTTACATGGCTGCATCCCTAGGATGCCCCAGCTCCTCTTAAAGCACCTGCCTGGAAACACTCAAAGCTGCCACAAGAATTTACTGTCTGTTCAGGCAAACACCTGAGCTTCTGTCTGGCAGGATGTGTGGGATGGGGAGAGCTTTTGATGAGCAGCAATTAACCAATCCAGGTAGTTTCACATGAACCAATAACAAAAAGCTCCTCTTCCAGTTTTTTGTTATTTATCACTTCCCTGACTCCACTGAACCCCAATAATCCCTTCTCAATTGAATCATTCTTCCTTTAAAATCCCAAGTCACTGCTGTGCAAATCAAAGTCCAGTCCCATTCCCGCTGCAGTCCCTTCCATAACGCAATGCCGGATTACTGATTAAAATCTGTCCTTACAATTTTAACTAGGGTCCAGCTTTGTTCATATTGAACAGTACACAACTATATTCATTCGTTACAATTCCTAATACCATACAATAAAAATGAGAATTTTATTATATGTAACATTATATCCCTATTAAAATAAGAGAAACTTTTGTAAACAATAAAGAGCTTCCGAACCATCAGCAATAATTCACCTCAATAGTAGGTCAAAGAAAAACTGTATAATCATATGAAATGCTGAAAACTCATGACAAACACCAATGCTAGAACTTTTATTTCTATCAAGGTAAATGCATATGCCCTTTCTCTAAAACAAGAATAGCCAAACTATGGCCAAGGGTTCAAATCTAACCCACTTCTTTTTGTGTGGCCCCATGAGCTAAGAATGGTTTTTATATTTTTAAACGGTTGTTAAGAAAAAGAGAAAGAAAAGAGGAAGATGCAACAGAGACTGTGTGTGGCCCAAAAGACTAAAACGTTTACTAACTGGGCCTTTATAGAAAACATTTGCCCACCCCTTGCTCTAACGCCTTGTAAATGTGGTCCACAGACCAACAGCCTCAGCAAAATCTCAGGCTCCATCCAAAACTACTAAATCAGAATCTGCGCTGTAGTAAGAGAATGAAACCACAGTATTATCTTTCCTTATATATGTATTTTTGCAACATCAGAAAATACATAGTAAAACATAGTAATAGTAGTATACACAACTCTAGAAAACACTAAGCAATATTCCTAGGATAAATCTATAAAGCATTTGGCAAAATGCTCCTTGGTTAATTTGGAAAAACCATCCATTAAATTTCAATCATATTGTGACTATTTTCTGAACCCAAAATTATAGCTGACACAGTCCAACACCAAGATAAAATATTTTAAATCATTCTTCCCAAAAATGTGGTTAAGTATTCATGCCATTAGCTAAGCATAAAAATTATAAAGACACTCCAAGGTTTTAAAGAAATATTTCCCCAGTCGTTTCATTCAATCAAACCCCTCCTTTCATCAAAAGAAAAAACTGAACCTGAATTTTCCCAAATCTTTATATGCATGTTATAGCCATTTATCTCAGCCTCCCAGAATGACTGGGAAATGGCCATTCTACAATCTTTCCACAAACTGTTTAACTGAAAATTACATGTAAGTATTAGCTCCATTCAAACACCGTTGCTGTGTTTCCCCCTAGGAATGAGAGAGAGAGAAGGAAGGAGCATATCACATGTATTTAACAATGATTTATATAAAATTACAAATACTGCAACATACAATCATAATTGTGATCAAGGGATTTGTATTTGTATCTATACAAATCTCCAAGAGATCATTCAAGAATATGGCAATAGTACTGGCAACACTTAGGTCTGGATTTAGGACTCTCTAATTCTGTAAGATGTGAAAAATCCCACAATACTTATTGAGGCAAACACCTAAAATATTAGCTACAATATACTTTTCAACTACTCCCACCTTGACTATAAAAAAACATTCATTCTAGGAATGAAATTTTTGCTTTTGATTGCTCTGAGGCTAATGAATCAAACTCATATATGATATATACTTGTATCAACATTGTTAAATATGAGCTCATGCTAATGTCTCCAATTCTAATCCATGACCACATGGATCACAGTAGCCTCCTTCCCTTGCTTGTCTGTAACCTCCGACTCCAACACTGAGAAACCTTATTCCCACCACCGACCACCTATCTTCCTGACTTGGTGAATTCTAGTATAGAATCAGAATTGTTAACTGTTCCTCTGTGGGAAGAAACATATTCAACCTGAGGACACTACTTAGGTTCAGTTCCTTTTGCCTTCAGTCTAACAGGTCCCGTGCATTTCCAAAGTTACTTAGGTGACTCCCTTTCCTCCCCCATTCTACTCAGATTTTTTTCATACATGTCTAACAGAATTAGATTTGTTTGGCTCCATCTGCATTTTAGCCTGGGATCCTCCTAACATCTACAAGGTTTTTTTTTTTCTTTTCAATTTGCATACATCAAGGTTCACTTTCTGCTGTAGAGTTCTGACGAATTAACAGTGTGCTCTTTGATGATGCTTCTCATCTTCTATATACATACAACAGCTTACAATTTTACTACTTATTCTTCAGGCAAACACACAAATTTCCAGAGTCCTCTTTAATTCTACTAAACAGAGTATAGGGTCTTCATGTTGCAGGCTTATCTCCATTCATATACCACTGTTTTCACTCTTGGAGGAGATATTTCAGAAAACTTAACTTTCAGATTACAAACAGTTGTCTGCTCATGATTAGGCTTCAAATGAAAATGTTACAGAGTTGTAAGAAAACAGATTTCATATCTTATTTTACAACCAAGTTCTGAGAGTTTCACTTAAGCCTCTATCATTAATAAATTAATGAAAACTTTAAAAGACAGTTATGAATTCATTTCACTGCTTTCATTTCCACTTAGGTTTTCCTACATATAAACTGAGATGATATGGGTTCACTTCCTTAGTTCAGTCTCACTGTAAGGATTCTTAAACAAAGTCAGTCTACTCTAAAAAGTATGTTTACTGTAGATAAACAGTATGTAACAAACCAAAGTTATCATCAGACCCATTATCAATGGCTTAGGGAACTAGACCAAGACTAAGAATATAAATAAGATATAAAAGCATATAGGTTCTATTCCTTGGATGCCTGCCCCAATCCAAATTAAAACTTCTGAACATGTCTGAAACTCATCTATAAAAATTAAGACTCTAGATTATATTATGTAACATTCTTCCAGTTAATAAATACTGTATTATTTAAGACTTATGTCTTTGGATTTTTAATACAAAAAAGCAAAGTCCTAACTTTCAATTTCTCGTACAGCATGTAAGAAGCTTAGAACTCATTACTCCATCCTAATGACAAGCAAAACCCTGAACAAACTGAAAAAAAAGTCAACAATTCTTAGATCCATCAGAGAACTGGGTTACACAACAAACTGCTGATCCAAAAACTGGAGAGACAAGCAGATACAGAGACTAATAATTTAGCAGAGCAGAAACCCAAAAGCAGAAACCTACATGGGAACCAGAACCAAGGTAGTGAAATCTAAACTGTTAACTGATGAATTGCTAGAGGCTTGGTATAAACAAATCTCAAAGCTAAAAACTCCAGAGAACCAGTCATGCGGTGAACCTCACACTTTCGAGAGTTCTTTCTACAGTAACTCTACCAGATGCTCACTGTGAAGATCAAAGGGAAAAAAAACTCTCACCCTTCCAGCAATGGCAAAGACAAAAATAATAACTTTTGAACTACATCAGAGTATGCTATTCTTCTTAACAAGGCCTGTCCTCAAGAGAGACTATCCTAACCTATCGGGTGCTTCATCAGAGCCTTCCAAACCTGAGAGAAGGGGAAACCAAACTCAGCCCCGTCCAGCTATCCCCCTGCTCCTAAGGGGGTGGAAAACACCTGAGATGTATTTGTGGTGCTACCAGCCCAGCAACTAAAAAGACTCGCTAAAAGACTGAGACCTACTCACAGAACTATAGAACACATTCCCTCTCCTAACACTTCAACACATTACTAAATACTTATTTACTGCAATTCTTTTTGCCCACTATATAACGTTCAGTTTTCAACAAAAAAATTTTAAGTCTTACTAAAAGGGGGGAAAAAAATTGAACAGACAGAGCAAGCATCAGAACCAGACTTAGATATGGCAGTAATACTGGAATTAAAAGACCAGGAATTACAAACAACCATGATTAATATGCTAAGGACTCAAATGGAAAAAACAGGCAACATGCAAGAACAGATGTATAATATAACCAGAAAGATTCTAAGAAATTCTAAGAAAGACCCAAAAAGAATCACTGGACATCAAAAACATTGTAACAGAAACAAAGTGTCTTCAATGGGCTCATTAGTAGACTGGACAGAGCTTAAGAAAGAATCTAAGAAATTCTAAGAAAGACTCAAAGAATCACTGGACATCAAAAACATTGTAACAGAAACAAAGTGTCTCCAATGGACTCATTAGTAGACTGGACAGAGCTGAAGAAGGAATCTCTGCTTTTGTGAAATGTCCACAGAAACTTCCAAACTAAAAAGCAAAGAAAGAAGAAAAAGACTGAGGGGGCTGGGGGGAATAGAACACAATATTCAAGAACTGTGGGACAACCACAAAAGGTATGCCATATGCAGGGCTTCCCTGGTGGCTCAGCTGGTAAAGAATCCACCTGCAATGCGGGAGATCTGGGTTCGATCCCTGGGTTGGGAAGATCCCCTGGAGAAGGGAACAGCTACCCACTCCAGTATTCTGGCCTGGAGAATTCCATGGACTGTATAGTCCATGGAGTCACAAAGAGTTGGACCTGACTAGGCAACTTTCACCTTTCACTTTCATACCATATGCATAATGGGAATTCTAGGAAGAAAAGAAAAAGAACTATTTGAAACATATTCTAATTTGAAGAAAATTCTAATAACTTAGAATTTTCCCAAATTAGTATCAGATACCAAATCACAGACCCAAGAAGCTCAGAGAAGAGCAAGCAGAAAAAATGAATTGAGAGGGGAAAACCTACCAATCTAGAACTCTCTACCCTGCAAAATTATCCTTCAAAAGTAAGAGAGAAATAAAGACTTTCTCAGAAAAACAAAACTTTAAGGAATTCATTACCTAGAGACCTACTTTGTAAGAAAAGATATTCTTTCAGAGAGAAGGAAAATGATACAGGTAAGAAACTCAGATCTACATCTTTAAAAAAGGAAGCGTATTAGAGAAGAAATGAATATTAAAAAAACTTTTCATTTTTCTTATTCTTAATTGATCAAACAGATAAAAATTTGTTCAAAATAACAATAGCAACAATGTATTTGATAATTTTATATGTATGTGTGTATGTGTGTGAAACAAATGACAGCAGTAATGTAAGGTACAAAAGGAAGGAACTAGAAATATTTGTCCCACTCAATTCTGCTGTGAACCTAAAACAGCTATAAAAATAAAAGTCTATTAAAACAAAAAAAAAAGGCAAAGCTGTTTCTGCTTCAGTTTACTGTTCCATAAACCCTGGCACTCATTTTTGGTGGTAAGACTGGTACCAAATCTTCATTCTGTGCATTTCTCTCCAAAGGCAGCTAAATTATGTATCCAAAGGAAAGAATAAGAAAGAGACTGAAGAGATTATATGTTATTCCTAAAATGTCTCCAGTCAATGCAGTGACCTTTCTGCAGAATGAGGCTCTCTGATGGGTCTTCTCCTCAATACAGCTTTTCCTGGGTTTCAGCCTCAGAATCTGCTTTATCAGACTTTGTCCTTCTCCAGGGAGTGCAGGGAAAAAATGGCAATGGGCCCTAGTGAGCCAGGAAAGCGGCATTCAGGGCACTTGGAGATGAAGCACTGCAGCTGATTCAAATGAATGGAAGCTACTGAACCCTGTACTCAAGCCCCTTGCACAGGTATATGATGTTGGACAGCTACAACAGCTTATCTCGTCCCCAGGAATTTCATTTCTGTAAACCCAAACTCATCATTCAATATGAGGGGAGGAGAAAAATCCTTGGGCGGCAGGGGGGAGGGGGGGACCCACTGGTATTTTCCTCCAAAATCAAAGTATCCTCTCTATCCAAAGTAGATACAGAGGATTTATTACTCTGTATTTTGAGTTTGATTACCTAAGAGCATTATCTGGTCCAGGTAAGGGGACAAAGTTGAGTTACAACATTTTAACACTGTCAAATGAATATCAATTTATATCCCTTAGTACAAGCGTAACACAAGACTAGTATGCTCTGCTTTCAAATATATGTAATCCAGACATGGCATATACAATATCCCTATAAATATAATAGACTCAAGTATTCTAGGTACTGGAAGAAACTTAAGGTTTATTCTATGTATCAGAAAGATTATATAATCTAGAAAAATTCCAAGTAAACTATACAAAAGAGATTTAAAATTTACCAGTTAATTTTAACTTTATGATTTTTCACATTAATTTATTATATAGTATATAATTAAAAACAAAATTGAACCCTTTACAAGTTTGTTGTTTTTCAAGATGATTCTGATTCAAAATTCCCAGAAACTTCACACAGGTTGAAGAGAGCTGCCAACAGAAAGCATCATGGGGGTACTGAATGCCAAATAAGTCATCAAGAGTTGTACCTGCATTGGAGAGTTAAAGGAATGTCATTTCCAGGACTAAAATATGTAACATGAATACAGACTCTCGCTCTAGCTATTAAGCTGCATAAAACAATATGAAGAAATTAGGTTGATATGGTAAAGGGCACCTTCTAAAAGCTTGAATGTCATAGATAATAGATTTAATAAAGGCATTAGATTTAATAAAGAACAATATTTAGAGGCTACTTCTTCTAAGACAATTACTTCTTAAAGGGGGGTGGGCACCAGCCAGTAATAGAAAGGCACAAACTTTTTATCTGAAGAGCAGCTAGTAGAGTGGAGAACATCAAGACTGCTAGCAGAGTAGAGACTTCATGATGCAGAGAAAAAAGAAAATTCCTGAAGAAGAAGAAAAAACAATTCTCCAGATTATCTAGAGGATATGATATAAACAGTTTCTACTATTAGAATGGATAATATTTAACACTGGGGCCTGAAAACCTCCACTTTTAACCCAGGTGCCTAAAAATCAGACTATTAGGTAAACTCCTGGGCTACCTCATTTTATTTTGGACTCTTTCCAAAAATAAAAAATAATTGGGGTACACATATTAACTAGTCAGTTTGGTTTTGCTTGTTTTGTTTTTGTTTGGATAGTTAACCTGGCTTAGTAACCTAGGGTTACCTAAAAGCACTTAACAGTAAAGCTGCTAAATTTAATTAGCTGTGTAATATATTCCACAAACACTTTTTTATCAGCATATTTAAAAGCCAAAAGGACACTTAAAGTATTCTCCAGGAAATGCGTAAGTGTTTGATAAATATCTCCCATGGCTTCCTAAAAGCCAAGTTACAGGCTCATCCATATAAGAGAAATCTTTCTTCAGCCACAATTATCACTAACTTTCCAATTATGTAGCCTATTTGGCCTCTTATTTTGGCTTATGGGTTCTATCTTGGCTTTGAATTAAGAGAATATAAATGTGTTTACTTGATACTAAAGAATTAAATTAAAAAAGAATAAAAAAATAAAAAGAATTAAATATATGTGGTTACAACTCCACTTTGCAGTAGTATGGACATCTGCTATTCATCAAAAATCATGAAAACCAGTACTAGGTTGTTATGTTCACTAGTTTCCACACAAATGTAATTTTATTGCTATATGTGGCATGATACCCATTTGCAATTCTTTCTGGAAAATAATTTTTAAATGGAGTGAAGGGTAGAAGATAGGGTTTAATTAGGAAATAACTAATGTAAGTAAACACTGACCTTTCAAGATACCAAGATTTCTTATGCCAATAAAAAAATACCTCAAATGTCAATCAGACTAGATAGCAGCCATTTTATACAAATTTATTACAATCCCAAGAATGTAACTTCTAAATTACATAAGGAAAAAACAATAAATTTTCCAAAATATTCACAAACTCCTAATCTAGTATGTATACTTAATCTGAATCCAGCTTCCCCTAACAAAAATACTTAGAAATGTTCACTTTCAATAAAGCTAAACAGAAGGGATAAATTTTCATCCTTTACAAGATGTAATTACAAAGGTGGCTAATTAAGACAACATTTAGAATTGAGTCATAAAAACTAAGTGAACCAGATCTATATTAGGTCATAAATCACTCCATGATCCTTGAAGTTACTTATATAATCCTACCTATAATTAAAAGAAGTCATTAGCACAGATATTACTAAGTATGAATAATGCCCAACTATCAGGCACATATATTCCCAAGAAGAAAAGGTAATATTTAAAAATATAAAAGTTACGAGTTTCTATTTCTGGTAGTTTGTTAACAACATAACCAGAAAACCTTCTTTTTCTAGAATCAGTGGTGAGTCTTTTGATTAATACATTGCTATGGTCTGAATGTTTATGTTTCTTCAAAATTCCTATGTTGAAATCCTCAAAGATGATACTATTAGAATGTGGGGCCTCTGGGAGGTGCTTAGTTGTAAGGGTAGAGCTATCAGGAGCGGGATTAGTGCCTTTGTAAAAGAGAGATCCCCTAGGCTCTTCCACCATGTGAGGACGCAGAAAGAAGGTGCATGAACCAGGAGGAGGGCCCTCACCAGAAGGGGACCAGGCTGGCACCCTGACTTTGGACTTTCCAGCCTCCAGAACTACAAGCAGCAAAATCTCTGTTGTTATAAGCTACTCAGTTACTAAGTAGCTTATGGTGTGTTATAAAAGCAGGTCAAATGGACTTGATACATATATGTGTGTGTGTGTATATATATATACACATACACAAAATAAAAATACATAAACAGTACTTTAAATGTACAACTAAGGTATGAAAGCAGGGGAAATCAAATTTCTAAAGAGCCAAAAGTTAACAGGGAAGTAAAAAGAAGTACTTAGCAACTAAACAATAACAACGACAAAGCAGCACACGCTTGATGCTCCAGCCACCCGGAAGGATACTCTCAACGCAGAAACTCCTGTTTCAAAGGCAAAGCAGGAAAATAAGGCCCTGACACACAAGAAGCACTGTGTTATAAGTAAGATTTTCGCACAAAGCACAGATCTTCAGGGAACAGTCAAGTAGAAAAACCTGCCACTGGTAGAAGGAGGCGAAGAAATTTTCTGCCTTTGCCTAAGCTCTGAAAAGGTGGGAAAATCTACCAAAAGCTTTGTAATCACAATGTCCTCACATAGGTTTAAGCATCTGAATTTATTCTATCTACACAGTACGGAAACTCCTAACTCCAAAATTAAATACAAAAAATCACCTCTGCTTGAACGGGGTGGTAACACAGGTATATACATATGTCAAAACAGCTCAGAAAACCTGTGCATTAGTACACATAAGTTATACTTCAGTTTAAAAATAAAGTGGTCCCTGGAAACACCTGTAGTGTGCGTGGCAAAAACAAACCTCTCTCCGGAGGAAGAGAGGTTTGTTTTTCATGACCCCTACCTGAAGCCACTCAGGAGTCACACAAACAACCCCTCTGAATATCAACTCACCATTTAAAACTATAAAACACCTAAGGAAACAGTTCACCGTAAGAATCAGGAAATATAACAAACAAGTGGATTTCTAAGAACTTTCAGACAACTGAATAATCTGAATAGAGACTGTAACTATTTTAAATTTCCAAAACACATAAAAGATAGACTAAAACACATGGGACAGACATCATAAAAAAGTAACAGACATCTTAACAAAACAAGAGGTGATCATCAATGGATGTTAAAATAACCAGTAGATGAGGAACTGGACATTGGCATTGTACAAAAGGATCATTCCACAGATTACTTGAAGGATATAGAAGGAAAAGCTCAATATTATAATAAAAATACAAGCTTTCATCATCTATTGAGCCATCTTAACATCGCTATAGGTAGAACAAAATACTATGCACTTTCTGATGTGATAAATACAAAGTACTCAATGCTACCTATCTATGAAGCACTTGTGCCAAGACACTGAATTTGCTAACCAAGTCTCCTATCATAAGTTTTAATTTTTACAAGAAACGTAAAGGAGTAGAAATAAATCAAACAGCCCAAGTATTTCTTAGAAAACCCCAAATCCGTAACATTCTACAAGACAACTATAGACTCTCCTCAATAAAAGCATGAGAAAAAAACAGATAGGGAGGGACTATTCCAGAGAAATTTAAGAGACATCATCAAGTGCAATCTGTGAACCTTGTTTTAAATCCTAATTCAAGTATACCAGCTATAAAATAGCATTTCTGAGGCTATGACAGATATCAGAATATGGACTGAGTCATCTGTAACATTAAAGACTTGTTCATTTGGGGTGCATGGAAGAAGATGGTATTGTGGTTATGGAGGAAAATATCCACTTTTCAGAGTGAGATGTCACTGTGTGGATTTGCTTTAAAACACCTCAGCTAACAAAACAGGAGAGTAGCTGAATACATTATGCTATAATCACACAATGGAATACTAGGCAATCGCCAAAAAAAAAAAAAACCACAAGGAAGATCTCTACGAAGTGATATGGAGTGATATTCAGGATACAATTAGTTAAAAAAAAAGTGCAAGAGAGCATCTTTAGTATGTTCCTCTTTCATGTAAAAAAAATATTAAAAAATTTATATGTATCAGCTCATCTGTGCAAAAAGGAATTCAATTAGATAAAACTAGAAATAAATAATAATAAGATATCCTAGGGGGTAAATGGGGAGGGACAAGCTGGAAAGAAAGGAGAAATGGGACCATCACAGAAGGATCAGGAGGAGGAACACTACTGAGCAAAGCTTTTTCTGTAATTTCTAACTGTAGGAAACATGGCTATTGCTTCACACAATCCAAAAATAAACTGATAATTAAAATCAACCAGGATATAGGCAGATATTCCAAACGGAACACAAACAGTAATATATTACAAATGCCACACTGTAACTGATGGTAAAGAAAAATTACCTAAATACATTTGGAAGACAGCATTCTGACTGACAGGATTTTCACAGTAGTATATTCCAGACAAAAAATCTGTTTCTCACAAGAGTACAGGTTAGCAATTCTGAAATTTGTACACTAGGATTGAGGAAATAAGAAAATATATTGTGGACAATGAGAACCCTGTTTCTCACTATCATAAACTGGAATAAAAAAGGTGTTGGGGAGAAAGGGGAGAAGACTGTAACATAATTTTGTAAGTGGTGGGCTGGAACTGGAGATAAACACAAGCTTATTTTTTTAATATGTAGATACAGATATACACACATGAACTAGGTGTATATATACATACACACATGTATACACAGGTATACATACATGTATCTCTCAACTAATCACTGCAGTGAAAATCCAGTGTGAACACACCCAGCTCCCAGATCTTAGTTTCTCAACACCATTTTCCAATAATGGAGACAGAGCTCCTTGGAGAAAGGGTTGAGTCTAAGGGTGAAGCAAAAGGACAAGGTGAATGTGGAACATCTTGTGCTTTGCAAATAGTAAATAAGTGTTTAAAAACGATGAGGGCCTGTCAAAAGAACACAGAAGCAAACCAGAAGGAACTCCCAATGGCAAAATCTAGGACAACCTGAGCAAGAATTAATGACAGTAATGGATTATAACTTATAGAATAAACAAATGCCCCTGAGTCCATACTCATAAATTATTGGATAAATGCCTAAGTAGGAAAGACAGGACAGTTCTTCCTTAAGGTGGAATTCTAACTAATAATGCATGTTTAAGAGGAACAATGGAACTACAAGTATCACCATTTGGCAGAAAACCACAGTATTAATTGTTGCAGGCAAAAACCAACAAAGGTTGCTTAAAAGTAATGTAAGAAGTGGACTTCTCAGGTGGCTCAGTACTAAAGAATCTGCCTACCAATGCAGGAGACTTTGGAGATGTGGGTTCGATGTCTGGGTCGGGAAGATCCCTTGGAGGAGGAAATGACAACCCACTCCAGTATCCTTCCCTAGAAAATTCCATGGACAGGGGAGCCTGGCGGGCTACGGGTCATGGGGTCACAAAGAGTTAGAAATGACTGAGGATGCAGGCTGTAGCTGTATGGTAAGAAGCAAGACAGTGGCCCAGTTTCAGACAGTTATTATAAGGGGGGGGGGGGGGGGGGGGAATGTAAACACACACACACAGAACCTGGCAGAGAAAGCCATAAGCAAGTGATCAAATGATACATCACCAGTAGCCACATCACATATCTGCTGATACAATGCCCTGAAGGGAGAACATGACCTCTGCTATGCCAAAAACATATAATTGATCATAGGAAAACCTCAGACAAATCCTCAATGAGGGACATTCTGCAAACTGATTGGCCAGTAACCTTCAAAAGGTCATGGTGATGAAGACAAAGACAGGTAAAATGTCCCAGATTAGAAAACACTAAGGAAATAACAACTAAATGCAACATGGGACCCTCGACCACAAAAAGGACCCTCGTGGGAAAATTAGAGAAATTCAAGTATGGTCTAGAGATTAGTTAACCATATCGTATCAACATTAATTTCCTGATCTAGATAACTCTTCTATGATTACATAAAATATAATATTAAGGGAAGCAAGGTAGAGATTATGGGTTTCCTAAGCGGCTCAGTCCATTTTAGTTCGTTTATTCCTAGAATGTTGATGTTCACTCTTGCCATCTCCTGTTTGACCACTTCCAATTTGCCTTGATTCATGGACCTAACATTCCAGGTTCCTATGCAATATTGCTCTTTACAGCATCGGACCTTGCTTCTATCACCAGTCACATCCACAACCGTTTTTGCTTTGGCTCCATCCATCCCTTCATTCTTTCTGCAGTTATTTCTCCACTGATCTCCAGTAGCACATTGGCCACCTCCCAACCTGGGGAGTTCCTCTTTCAGTATCCTATCATTTTGCCTTTTCATACTGCTCATGGGGTTCTCAAGGCAAGAATACTGAAGTGGTTTGCCATTCCCTTCTCCAGTGGGCCACATTCTGTCAGACCTCTCCACCATGACCCGTCCATCTTGGGTGGTCCCACACGGCATGGCTTAGTTTCATTGAGTTAGACAAGGCTGTGGTCCTGTGATCAGATTGGCTAGTTTTCTGTGATTATGGTTTCAGTGTGTCTGCCCTCTGATGCCCTCTCGCTGTCAGTTTTCATTCCAATCCCAAAGAAAGGCAATCCCAAAGAATGCTCACACTACCGCACAATTGCACTCATCTCACACGCTAGTAAAGTAATGCTCAAAATTCTCCAAGCCAGGCTTCAGCAATACATGAACCATCAACTTCTAGACGTTCAAGCTGGTTTTAGAAAAGGCAGAGGAACCAGAGATCAAATTGCCAACATCCACTGGATCATCAAAAAAGCAAGAGAGTTCCAGAAAAACATCTATTTCTGCTTTATTGACTATACCAAAGACTTTGACTGTGTGGATCACAACAAACTGTGAAAAGTTCTGAAACAGATGAGAATACCAGACCACCTGACCTGTCTCCTGAAAAACCTGTATGCAGGTCAGGAAGCAACATCTAGAACTGGACATGGAACAACAGACTGGTTCCAAATAGGAAAAGGAGTATGTCAAGGCTGTATATTGTGACCCTGCTTATTTAACTTATATGCAGAGTACATCATGAGAAATGCTGGACTGGAAGAAGCACCAGCTGGAATCAAGATTGCCAGGAGAAATATCCGTAACCTCAGATATGCAGATGACACCACCCTTATGGCAGAAAGTGAAGAGGAACTAAAAAGTCTCTTGATGAAAGTGAACGTGGAGAGTGAAAAAGTTGGCTTAAAGCTCAACATTCAGAAAACTAAGATCATGGCATCTGGTCCCATCACTTCATGGCAAATAGATGGGGAAACACTGGAAACAGTGGCAGACTTTATTTTGGGGGGCTCCAAAATTACTGCAGATGGTGACTGCAGCCATGAAATTAAAAGACGCTTACTCCTTGGAAGGAAAGTTATGACCAACCTAGATAGCATATTAAAATGCAGAGACATTACTTTGCCAACAAAGGTCCGTCTAGTCAAGGCTATAGTTTTTCCAGTGGTCATGTATGGATGTGAGAGTGGGACTGTGAAGAAAGCTGAGTGCCGAAGAATTGATGCTTTTGAACTGTGGTGTTGGAGAAGACCCTTGAGAGTCCCTTGGACTGCAAGGAGATCCAAGCAGTCCATCCTAAAGGAGATCAGTCCTGGGTGTTCATTGGAAGGACTGATGCTGAAGCTGAAACTCCAGTACTTTGGCCACTTCATGCAAAGAGCTGACTCACTGGAAAAGACCCTGATGCTGGGAGGGATTGGGAGCAGGAGGAGAAGGGGATGACAGAGGATGAGATGGCTGGATGGCATCACCAACTCGATGGACATGAGTCTGAGTTAACTCTGGGAGTTGGTGATGGACAGGGAGCCCTGGCATGCTGCGATTCATGGGGTCGCAAAGAGTCGGACACGACTGAGCAACTGAACTGAACTGAACTGAACTAAAGTGATGTGGCTCAGGGATAAAGAATCCACCTGTCAATGCAGAAGCCACGGGAGATTCAAGTTCGATCCCTGGATCAGGATGGTCCCCTGGAGAAGAAATGACACGCATTCCAGTACTCCTGCCAGGAAAATCCCAAGGACAGAGGAGCTACAGGCTGACGGGCTACAGCCCATGAAGGTCACAGAGAGTTAGACAAGACTGAAGGACTGTGCATGCAGATAAAAGTTATACAAGAACTATGGACTATTTTTGTAACATTTTGTAAGTCTAATATATTGATACAATATTTCTTCTTTTATGTAGGGTAACATGATCTCATAATAAGTCTTAAATGAAGGGCATAAAGAAATTCTACAAAAGCAAAATACACTCACTGATACTAAGCTGCAAAATTAGGCACAGCTGAACAAAGAATTATCTGGAAGGCAGGTGCAAAAAATAACCAGAAGCCCAGAGAGAAAGAGTGAGAGAATATATGAAAGCAAGATTAAGGGGCATGGAGCAGAAAATCAGATGGTCCACATACATCAAACAGGAGTTCCAAAGAAGACTAAAGAGAATAAAGGAAAAGTAAGAAAATGATGGATAACTTTCTAGAATAAAGAACAATGATGATTATATTCTAGAAACAAGGGTTCTCAGCAGGATAAATAAAACACAGCCACATCTGGACACAAAGTGAACAAAGCTGCAAAGCACCAAAAATTTAGGAATGCTACAGGCTGCTTTTAAGTAACCAGAAAAAAATTAATTACAAAGGAACAATAACTAGAAAACAGACTTCTCACAGCAACAATTAAAGTCATAATACCCTCGAAGGACTCAGTGAAAATAACAATCACAAAGAATTCTATAATCAAATAATTATCTTTCCAAGAATGAGGACAAAATAAATATATTTGCAGATAAACTCCAGGAGCTTACCATTAACAGACTTCTGCTGAAATATTAAAGAACATACTGCAAGCAGAAGGAAGCTAAAACCAACTGGATTAAGTGGGATGCAGAAAAATAAGAATTCAGTACAGTGAGTAAATCTGAAACACAGAATTTATAAAATCCTCTTTTAAATAAAACAACCAGGTTGCATTTTTTAAGTAATTCAATGTGCAAAAAAAGAGGAAAAAAAAAAAAAAACCATAGCTTCAGCAAGACACTTTTCATGGAAAAAAAAAAAAAAGGACCAAACGTGGAATTGGAAAATATCAACCAAGAATCTGACTTTCTCTTATTTTAGCCAAAGGACTAGGTTTGTTCAGCCAAAAAGTAAAGGTCATTTATCAAGAAGATCCTTAAAATTCCCTACCACTCCCAGGATTTAATTGGCAGAAAACAGGCTTCCCCAACTGACCAAGAGGACACCTTTCAAAATTGTATGTTATTAAGAGTTCAGACAGACCAAGAGCTTTCAAACACAGAACCAGTGCTTCAGGATATGGAGCATTATGGATATCGCTATCTGTTTCTATGCAAAAGCTGTGGGAATGTATATGATCTTAGGGAAAGAATAAACGATATACTTTTAAACTTAAGAGTCATTAAGAAAGGAAAAGGGTGGTCCAAGAGGTAGGAAAGCCAACAGTATAAAAATCAGAAAATCTTGAGAAGAATTTCTAAAAGGAGTATGTTATGAATAGCAAATGCTACCAAAAAAATACTAAAAACAATCATTTCATTTCTACTTCACAAATTAGCTGTCACATACTCCTACTTCCAAAATCTTAAAGATTCAATAACACAAATATCAGGTGTGATCAAACTAATTTGCTAAAATTTCTAAAGAGCCAGTCACACTGAAATATAGCAAGGATAAATAACAGCACCAAAATGCAGAGAACTCAGCTAAAGGTATCCTATATTCATTACTCTCATAAAATATCATTCTCCTCTTTGCTAGGATAAATCGAAAGGTCACTGTGCAAGCAAGGAAAGCTTTTATTTATTGATAAAAGGCAAAGAAAGCTATTAAAAGACTAGGCTCCTTAGAGTCATTTAGTCATACTGCACATACTCCCTTTTAATATTCCCTCAGTAAAAGTAGGCCTGGAGATACAGAACATAAAAATAGTAAACCACACAATCGAAACTCAATGAGATGTGATATGTATCACTAGATATAAAGGATTAAAAGCTGGATGAGAGTTAAGACACTCGTAAGAGGAAAGATAGATACTAACATTTGAGAATACATAGAATTAAATACACACGTTTATTTATTAATTCTTAAAAAAAAATTTTTAACTTCCATGGGCCTTGATTTCTATCCCAGAAGCTAGTAAAGTAAACCTATTAATACAGGTTTCCTGGACTAGTGGCTTTCCAACACACGCTTTTTAGATAATTTCAAAAACACCTATCTCCAAGCATATCTGAATATATATATAACCCGCCTGAAAGTAACGGGCCACATTTTCCATTCTTCATACGAAACATATCCTTTGATATTTTTAAGTACTTTTCAGTTTATATCGAGTGGAACTGGAAAAAAGGTTTAAGCTAGTTTTAGAGGTGAAACAGCCCTAAAAAAAAGGAGGCTGAATGTGACAGCATGTGCAATAAGGGCAGTGGAAACAAAATCTAAAGAATCTGTTCTGAGAAACACAATTATAAGTATAAAATACCTAAATTAGACTGAATGTGTAACCGTAAAAGACAATTTTTAAGATGAGATAGAGTACTTTCTTTAAAATCTGGCTTTTAAAGCTTAAATAATGTCTTTAAAATGAGACAGAGAAAAAAGTAAAAATAAAAAAATAAAAATGAGATAAGAGTACTTTTTTTAAATGTCTGGCTTTTAAAGTTCAAAACTGAAAGGAACTCAATTTAGAAATGAGGAAACTGATATCCAAGAAAACAAAGGAACTTGCTTGGTAATTAACAAACCTAGATGTGACATGAAACATGCTCCAATAAGTGTATCTTTAAAATATGATCTTGATAACTTCTAATGAAAAGACTAAAAATCTTAACCATGTTTCAAATTAACAACTGCAATCAAAGCCAAACTGACTTAGAATTCACAAGACCACATTAAAAAGTTTACATTGCTTAGAAAACAAATGTCCCTCTCAAGGACAATTAATAGGATTATAAAAGAAACATTTACTGAACATCTACTATGTGGCAGCAACTATTTTAGTCATCTGGGATATACCAGTATAGAAAATACTTTTAAACATACTCAAGTTATGACAACTACACGTACTTAACTGACAGGGAAATTATAAATCATTCTCCTTCCACTGAACTAGTTCTGCAGCTCCTCAACATCTCTAAGATTAGAACAGTTGCTGTGGATTAGATTCAGGAGCTCTACCATCAGGAGCAGACACATAGGAATCACCTCTCATCATAAAGCAAGGATACTGCTTTCTGTAACTACGATTGTTCACTTCTGGAACCATTTCCATACACATGTTTTTCCCGTTCCTTATTCGGAATTCTACACTGCCAGTCACTCAAAGAAGAAAAAAAAAAATCTCAGGCTAATAGAAGCCAAATTTAGAGAGGGAAATAAAAATCTTCCTTCAGTCTAGGCTAAATGAACTGACTGCACAAAGAACTCCATACATCTGAAAGCACACAGATGTCTGCACCAGTTCCCAGGGCTTAAACAATGCCAGTCATTCAAGAGCTTTCCTTTTACATAAGCTGATGTGAGAGCGCTCAGTCAGCTCTTCTGAACCTCATAACCTAGGATCCCGGAACTCTGATACAGCCACCATTTTCCTCAGTTCTGTTTTCATGTACTTTCTCTGGTAAGCAAACTTCATTTTTTCCCTAAAAAATAAATCTGGAAATCATCTCTCCTGTTTGCTACAATTGATATGAGTGATATAATTCAATCCAAAATTACTATTCCATTAAAACTAAAAGTGTTAACACAAATCTAAGATCAATACTGAAAAAACTGTTCGATAAAATATATTTTTAAATGCAGAAGTTTAAAATATAATTTTAAACACGCCTCATCATGCTAAGTATGAAATGACACCATCTGGCTGAATTTTATCTGCTTCCAGTTGCACAATGTAAAAAACAGTCATACAACACGAAATAACTTTCCAAAAATTAAAAGAAACTTTCGGAGAACTGATAAAAGAGTTCAAAAAGTGAATTTACACATGCATACTCACACACATGCAACACTAACTGCAGACATCACAAATAATGAAAGGTATTTGAGTGTTTGACCAAAACCCCATGCAGGCCTCAGGAAAAATATTCTTCAGTGAATGTCCCTCAGAAGCTTAAATAACAGTACTGTCACCTTCAAAGTACATTATTATTGATTCTTCCAACAATATCCTTTACTTGCTAAGTCTGGCAAATTCGAGATTCAAACATTAGTAAATATTTAAGCCACATGAACACTAATGTACTTTTTCATCACATGGGAAACTTACTTCCTAAGACACTTATCAGACCTACCAGCAAGAAGTAAAGCTCAAGTTTTAAGGGACAAAATGAGAATGACTCATTTAGTTATTAAATTATTAGATCCTGAATAGTCAAAAGAGTTGCCTGTAAATTCACCTCCCGTAACTATGTACTATCCTTAAGAGATTTGTGGCTCTTCTAATTTAACACTTTCCCTCTCCACATACACACTACATAATGCAAATAAACATGCTCTGAAGAAGGAAAAGTTCTCTCCTAAGTTTTCTCTCCTTAAATAGTAACTCCTTAAAGATATTCCCCATCTCTCCCCAAGAACACAAAAAAGCAGAGCTCTGAACATACTAACCATTTAATAGATATTTGGGAAAATTTCCATCATCCTTAGAGTTATAAGATTGAATCTGTCAAAAAGGAGAGGGGGAGAACTATTTATCTTTTCATCAAAGTATTACTTCCTAATAAGCACGGAAGGCAACAAAACCCTATATGTTCTACAAAGCAGTAGCCTCAGAGACATTTCATCACTCCCTGAGACTTAAACTTTGCTGGCAAAACAGACTGCATTTCTCAAAAACACCTTGCACGTTCTCAAGAACCAGATTCTTCAATCAGGACAGTTTACCATACATTCAACATCTATGACCTACTCCTTGGAACACACAACCCTGTTTCCTACCACTAGGGTCATTATAATATTTTCTGATGCTTTATTAAAAGAACATCTGACTTTAGCAAACACCTCTTAGTGCTTCTCTAAAAATACATTTTTATATATTATATCAAGTATATATATATGCTTTCTAGAACTTCTCACTCTAAAATTTCACTCACTATTGCCCATGTTATCTTTTATAGTCAGACAAAGCTTTTCATTTTCCTGTAATACGGCACTGTCTTAAGACTTTGTCACCAAAAGGATCTGATATCGAGACAAAAGAACATACATAAACTTTTCTTTCATTTTTTCCCAAATTTTAACTTATTACATAATATTAATCCACTCCCTCCTATAAATGAGTTTTTAAAGCATTCCAATATACTTGAAAGTCAAAGAAGAAGTACTAAAAGAGCTATTCACAGGTACTTATCTTTAGATTTTAACCAATTAATAATAGTTCATTTCAGGTTCACATTTCATTATCTACACCTGGCTATGACAGACTCTGGCATGACAATGTGTTCAACAGAGACACAGCAAGGAATCATAGAGGCAGGACTGAAACACAGTGAGAGAGAAGCACCTGGGGACCAGTTCACATTCTACACAGTAAGATTTGCCCAGTTTCAAGTTTCTCTTATTAGAAAATAAACTTTATGATAAATACATGTTTAGTGAACTAGATATGAGTTAACAACTTAATTTTTTTCATTCAACACTGACATACTAAAAAATCAGCTTAATAAAAAAAACACTAGTATTACAAAATGGTGTATATAATAAAAGGTATAAGATTCAGAAGATTTGAGACTAATAAAAATAAATGAAAAAAAGAAGATTTGCGCTATCATATACCACTCTTATTATCATTCCTTCTTCTCTGCCTTCTAATTATTCTCTCATAATTATAAAATATGCAGAAGATAAAACAAGAATTATAAACATGGCTATCCCCTAAGTGATACTAGAAACACAAAACTATTTATAGACACACCTTACTTTAAGAACATGACCTAACTTAACTTCCCACATTCAAGTCTACTTGACAAAGAAGTCCAAAGAACCTAGAAGTGAGGTCCAGCGTTTATTTTCTCTTGGAAGTGAAGGGTGTCTATGCTAATGGAAAGAAAACAGCCAGGAGGAGATACAATAACCTTTGTACATTATGCAAAACTTACCCACTTGAAGGATCTAAGGCAATAGCTCTAGGTTGATCCAACTCTTGCCAAAATAAAACTTTTCGTAAAGATCCATCTAAATTAGAAACTTCAATACGATTAGTTTCAGAATCTGTCCAGTACAATTTTTCTCCAAGCCAATCACATGCCAGCCCATCAGGGGACAATAATCCAGAAACAACAACATTCTGTACACTCTCAGTTTTGTTGAACTCTATTCGTTTAATGGCTTCTTCGCTGACATCACTCCAGTATATCAAGCCATGACTAAACACAAAGTCCAACGCAGCTGCATCCTCCAAGCCTCCAACTACAATCGTAGCATTCTCTTTGCCATTTGCAGCATCAACCAATCGCAAGTCCCGTCTGTTTGCATAAAGCAACAAAGGGGCCGCTAGAACGAAAAGAGAAAAGTACGTAAGTCAAAATGAACAAAATGCATCGATTCCCATAAACTGAGTTTCAAATCAACAATGGTGAACAAATACTATCAAAGAGTAAATAAATGTATAGGAAACTATCGCAATCTTTTCACAAACAAAGCATTATGTCTGCAGCGTTTTAAATACAACAGACTTGCAAGAGGGGGAAATCAATTCCACCAGGATAGTCTTTTCTTATTAAAATAGTCTGTCAGATAAAATAAAAAAGTTTGATCATTTCAAGAATTTGACAAGGGAAAAAAAAAAAGAATTTGACAAGGATATAGAGCCAGTGGACCACTCATACTTTATTGAGGGTGGGCCTGTAAAATGGTGCAGCATTTTTGGAAAGCAGCTTGGCAGTTTCTTAAGAATGAATAAACAACCTACTATATGATCCAGCCATTCCATGTCTAGATATTTACATCAGAGAAGTAAAAGTATAATGTCACTACAAAGACCTATGTATAATGTTCATAGCAGCTTATTTGTAATAACCCAAGCTGGAACCAACCCAAATGTCATCAACAGACTAATGGATGAATAAACTGTGATATATCCACAGGATAAAAAGTAATGAACTATTGGGACTTCCCAGGCAGTTCAGTAATTAAGACTCTGAGCCTCCAGTGAAGAGAGGCTGGGTTCAACCCCTGGTGGACTACTGATAAAACCCCACATGCCGCACCACATAGCCCCCTCCTCCCAAACAAATGAACTATCTGTTCATGTAACTTGAGTGAATCTCAAAACAGTTATGTAGAATGAAAGAAGTCAGACAGAGAGAAGTATATACTGCATACTGTTTATACAAAATTTTAGAAAATTCAGATTAATCTATTATGACAAAAAGCAGTTCAGTGGTTATCTGAAGGTGGGGAGAGAAAGTGGAAAAGGAAAGGAAGGAGGAATGATAAAGGGGCATGAGGAAACCTTTGTAGGTGATGACTATACTGTAGTGACTGATGATGGTTCCAGAAGTGTACACGTATGTCAAAATTCATTAAACTTTACTTATGTGTAATTTATTGTATTATCAAGTATACCTTAACAAAACTGTTCAGTCTGGCAGACATAGTTCTTAATACAACTATTTTTTACTGCTTTATATTATTATTAGAATGATCTTCGAATAAGACTTAATACTAAAATTATACATAAAGCCTATCCTAGAAAAATTAAAGTGTTCAAAAAGAGTAAAGAAAAAAGTGATGTTTAAGCCAGTTTATGGGCTGTGCTGGCCAAACAGATTTATGAGGTCCACTATTTTCATCAGTAAGCACAACATGAACTTTCCTTCTAAGTAAGTCTAAATCCAACTTTCTTAGTTAAAAACAAATTGGCGGATAGCTTTTTCAAAAAGTGACAGCCCTTTCTGTTTGTGTACCTACAGCTGCTATTGGCAAATTAGTAAATTTCCATCACAGATTCACTTTTGGCTCCTTTCAGCCCTTAATGTGTGTTAATTGCTTAGTCGTGTCCGACTCTTTGCAACCCCACAGACTGCAGCCCACCAGGCCCCTCCGTCTATGGGATTCTCCAAGCAAGAACACTGGAGTGGGTTGCCATTTCCTCCTCCAAAAGGAACTATAGAAAGTGAAGTCACTCAGTCGTGTCCGACTCTTTGCAACCCCATGGACTGTAGTCTACCAGGCTCCTCCATCCATGGAATTTTCCAGGCAAGAGTACTGAATTGGGTTGCCAGTTCCTTCTCCACTTCAGCCCTTAATACATCACACTGATTTATCAGTCGGCATTGTGTTCACTGCACTATCTAAAACTGAGTCCCTCATACTATGCGTCCACTGTAAAAATCAGGAAAAAGGTCATATTAGTTAAGGATAAACTGCTAAGTGCTGCATAAGGCTAAGAAATAGCCCCAAAACATTTACAATTTAAAATGCAAGGGTGGTAATAATCTGATATTTATTGGGCACCTTTATGGTACTTTCCTTGGAAAACTATACAAAACCTGCGTACGGCATTAAGTGGCAGCTAAGTGTCTTTTATGACTTTCAAGTCAAACGTTATCATTTCTACTAAACATCTGGTCTACAAAATCCAAACATCCTTTCTGGTCATTTAAGTCCTCACAAACCCTAAGAGTAACCAAAAAAAAAGGAGGTGGGGGGAGGAGTGGACAAGTTAATTTAAGTTAGAAACACTGATTACAACTGAGGACTTCTAAAGGACTATGCACAAACCTATGTACACTATTAAAAAGAAATCCCAGAGTTCATCCTGTCCAAACATCCTTCTGATACTTGAATACTTTCTACAGTATTGTCACCAATATCTATTTAGCATGGGATATCTAAAAGGTGTAATTTGATTGCTAATACTGTTTTAATCTACTAAAGAAATACGCTGGATCCCCACACACTTTCCCTGAGTTATAGCATATATGCCATGCATTCAGTATTAGGAGCTTACCTTCAGACTTCCTAACTCAAATAATCACCAACGTATCTCTTTAGTGAACCCTCACAAGAACTTAGAAATCCTTATTTTCCTTTATTAACTTCCTACCAATCTTTCTCTAGTGCCATTCTAACCTTTTTCTGCTTTCCTGAAGACAAATTCCATGCTCTGAGTCCTTCATCCCACATCATCTCACAAAGTAATCTCAGTGAAGCAGGAAGTGAAGGAAATATTATACATCCCAACATCTAAAACCTCTCAAAAATCTCTTTATATCCTATCCATCCTCCTCAACATTGTCATCAATGACAACCTTCTCAAATGACAACCTTCCCTTCCTCCTTTCTCAGTCTATGCCTCTATTTGAAACTAAAAGGCAGTTGAGCATCATCATCAGAATTAACTCTATATTACAAAGAGACCATTCTACATAGGTGGGGATACAGTCAACATTTTTTTTCCAACTGGAAATAGACCTTTTACGAAGCTCAATGATCTCAACCTCTCATATCCCGTCTCGTTTGAATGGTATACATATACTGGTCATTCTGTGAAATCTTATTTCTTTTGTATATAAGTTACATTATCATTTATATTCAATAAAATGCACATATACATATTTAAAGTGTACAGGTCAATAAACTTTAATAAGTGTATGCAACTGTAACAACCACTCCAATCAGGACACAGAATATTTCTATCACTCCCCAAGTTCTCTGTTCCTTTGCCGTACATCCCGGTTACTCCTGGCTCCAGCAACCCCTGATCTGCTTTCTGTTGCTATTGCTTAGCTTTGCCTGTTATCTAGATTTCTGTGGACTCTTGTAGTGTCTACTCTTTTGTTGGCATATTTTTGAGATTCATCCATTTTGTTGTATGTATCAACATTATTGTTGAGCAGAATTCCATTGTATGTATATACTAAAATTTGTTTATCCATTTTCCAGTGTGTAGACATTCAGACTGTTTACAGTTTTTAGCTATTATTAGTAAAGGTGCTGTAACAATTCATGTACAAATTTCTGTGGAGTCATACACTCCATTTCTCTTGAATAAACAACTAGGAGTGGGACTGCTGGGTCACATAGGAAGTTTGTATGTTGGTCAACATTTTTGAATGCTGCAAAAAAGTCAAGAATTAAGGACAGATAAGGCAAGTTGGATCTGGTTATGAAAACTTGGAGGAAGCAGTTTCAGTTGAGTGAAAGGTGGGAAGTTGGACTAAAACAGTCAATAGCTAACAGATGGTTAAATGAAGTGTACATCAATATTGTAAGATTTTGTGGTTAATTATTCTTTTGGTGATAGAAAGGTTAGCTTTATTAAAAAAAAAAATTTTGATAGGAGGGACCTGGCAGGAACCACTGCAGATATAAGAAACAGGATGGTGAGATGGCCAACAAGAAGTTATATGAGCAGAACTGAAACTCAGGCTGGAGATGACTTGAAAATTACTGGACTAGAGCTGCTTATGATCAGGTAAACTCAGATAATCTCTTCTATACTTTCTTACTTAGTAACAGAGTATGGACAAGAAAATTATACAAGTTGGCCATCTCTCCCTGCCATAAAATTAAATTCATCACCTTTCTCCCACAGGAAACCCTCAAGAGTCAATGGTACCACAATTTCCCTAATTCCTCTATTGTGTCATGGAGCCATCCTTGACACCTTCCTTTCCCCCTTCTCTCCACCCCCTCCCGCCGTCTGCCAATTACAATCTTGTTGATTCTTCTTTAGCAGGTCCTTATCTCTGCCTCTTGTTTTGCACTTTTTAGACCACTACCCTGCTCTACCCCTTCATTACCCCATGCTAAACTACCTCAATAGTAAAAGATCTCAACACTCTCTCCCTTCCCTTTTCTACTTCATGTGTGTGTGTTAGTTGCTCAGTCATGTCTGACTCTTTGTGACCCCATGGACGGGGTCCTGAGGGGTCCTGCCAGGATCCTCTGTCCATAGCATTCTCCAGGCAGGAATACTAGAGAGGGTTGCCATTCCCTTCTGCAGGGGATCTTCCCAACCCAGGGATTGAACCTGAGTCTCCTGCATTGAAGGCAGATTCTTTACCATCTGAGTCACCAGGAAGCCTACTTCTAATACTTGTTATTTTATCTAATTCAAAAAGGTTTCTGATTTCCTTTGCCTAAAATTAAAAAGCCTCAATACCTCTGGGCTCCATGGGTGACTTCTACCTGTGACTCTACCTTATCCTGCATAGTCTCTGAATGGTACACACTAGTTTTTAACGCATCAACTGTGAGCACATCATACCTCATCACCACAGTGTACTCACGTTCCTGCTCACTTCATACCTCTCCCACCTCACAAAGCAAGCAAGTCCTGATTCAAACCTTATCTATTCCAAGGATCTTTCCAATTGACTCAATTTCCTTCGTTGTACGCTTACAGTCTTTACAATTTATTTGATAACGAAAGTTTTAAAGTTTATTTCCTTCTTCAACTAGGATCTCTGCCACTTGGGAAGAAGAGCCATATCTTTTAACTAATTTGGGGAATGCCTACGAACACAGTTCACTGTATGACAGTCATACAAAAAAACATATTTACTAATATTTCAAAGGAATTTTTCAGAACCTGATCTAAAAATATACTTCCTAAAATCCCAGAAGGATTTTGCATTAAGTACTGGGCAAATGCACACAAATGCCCAGCTGACACCCTGACTTGGTCTGACCAGTAGTCAGGCTTCTCTGTTCCCCACAAACCCCTGAGCTTTGGCGAGCTCTGAGCTTAAGCAAGCCAATCCAGAACACCCTCTCCTAAGCACTCACCTGAAGTATCAGCTGACCACACACACACACCCCTCCTGTTAAAACTGCCCGGGTCATGTCATCCATTAACCTCTACCCACTTGTCCCACTTTCCCACAAAGACCCTGCTGGTACTATGCACTGAAAGCCCTTTTTGTGTTTGATTCTGAGATACCTGCATACCTTGTGGTCAGAGCAATCTCCTTATTGCAAAAGCCTTTTCAAATAAAATCTCTCCTTGCCAAGTAGGAATTTGTTTTTATTTGACGTCTGTGTAGTGACATGACTTGGATAAAGACTGGACTCAGCTACGGACCCGTGCCATCCCCACCTCAATAATCACATTGCGAGAGTCATTTCAACTCCTCTCCTGCTAAGAGATTCAGGGATCTGTCCCTGAGTTTAAATCCTGAACCAGTGCTACAGCCATCTATCTGCTACAACATGGTAAGCTGCTACTTTAATATTTTCCAGCAAAGAATTTTTTTGACTCTCTGACCCCAACACACCTCAGCCAACACACCTCAACCATCACATTCCAACTGTTGAGTGGGAATATTCCCAGCTCTTCTGTGAGGCCTCTTTCCCAACTCCTACAGTGGAGATGACAGAAGGGCATTTCCTAGGGTCCTCACAAAGGAATACTCTTTCCCAGCTCTTTCAAAGTCTCATGTCTGGTTTAACTATCTAATCCCATAGGTAATTCTCACTCCATTGAGCACCCTTCCATCTTATCTGACATGCTTCACCATTACAGCACTAATTCAGGCCAGTATCTTCAAAAACGGCAAACTTTTACTAAGACAATTTAGAACTTCCATAACCTCCTTGAGAAACAGGATGGATCTCCCTAAAACCTCCCCTTTTCCATCATCCTCTCTCTTTCTCCTTTTTACCACCCTCAAGCTTCCCTTCAGTTCCCCATGAATCCTTAACTGTCCTCCTTTAACACCCCAATCTCCTCCACCCCTCTATCCACTCTTCTCACACCAACCCTCAGCTCCCTATAGTCACTATGACTTTAAGGCTCCCTTTAACCCACTAGGGCGGAGAAGGCAATGGCAACCCGCTCCAGTCCTCTTGCCTGGAAAATCCCATGGACGGAGGGGCCTGGTGGGCTGCAGTCCATGGGGTCGCTAAGAGTCGGACACGACTGAGCGACTTCACTTTCACTTTTCACTTTCACGCACTGGAGAAGGAAATGGCAACCCACTCCAGTGTTCTTGCCTGGAGAATCCCAGGGACGGCGGAGCCTGTTGGGCTGCCTTCTATGGGGTTGCACAGTCGGACACAACTGAAGCGACTTAGCAGCAGCAGCAGCAACCCACTAGGGACTCTCGGACCTGGAGTCAAAAAAACAAATTGCAAACAGACTGGATCTTTTTATCCACTCAAACGAGCTTCTGAGACACCCAGACAGCCTGTGGTCTCTCTTCCATCCCTCACTCAAAATGTCGTCCACAGTTTCCATGAGATTACATGTCAGGGCAAAGAAAATCCAAAAGGTCTCCTTCACAAATCATGGTGGGAAGATGGTAGACTTCACAGTGACTGAGCTGGAACCTCAACGTGCCCTATCTGCCAGCAACACAACTAAAAATAAAGGAAGGAAGAGAACGAGCTCTTTTATACAAACCATCAGTGAGCTGAAACTTTAAACTGAAGCTGTAGTAAGCTCTCTATTTAAGTGTTCCTATGTGTACATGTAACTCAGGTAACCATTATATCTACTACTGTGGGCAGGAATCACTTAGAAGAAATGGAGTAGCCATCATAGTCAACAAAAGAGTCCAAAATGCAGTACTTGGATGCAATCTCAAAAATGACAGAATGATCTCTGTTCATTTCCAAGGCAAACCATTCAATATCACGGTAATCCAAGCCTATGCCCCAACCAGTAACACTGAAGAAGCTGAAGCTGAACGGTTCTATGAAGACCTACAAGACCTTATGGAACTAACACCCAAAAAAGATGTCCTTCTCATTACAGGGGACTGGAATGCAAAAGTAGGAAGTCAAGAAACACCTGGAGTAACAGGCAAACTTGGCCTTGGAGTACAGAATGAAGCAGGGCAAAGGCTAATAGAGTTTTGCCAAGAGAACGCACTGGACATAGCAAACACCCTCTTCCAACAACACAAGAGAATGCTCTACACATGGACATCACCAGATGACCAACACCGAAATCAGACTGATTATATTCTTTGCAGCCAAAGATGGAGAAGCTCTATACAGTCAGCAAAAACAAGACCTGGAGCTGACTGTGGCTCAGATCATGAACTCCTTATTGCCAAATTCAGACTTAAACTGAAGAGAGTAGGGATAACCACTAGACCATTCAGGTATGACCTAAATCAAATCCCTTATGATTATACAGTGGAAGTGAGAAATAGATTTAAGGGACTAGATCTGATAGACAGAGTGCCTGATAAACTATGGCCGGAGGTTCGTGACACTGTACAGGAGACAGGGATCAAGCCCATCCCCATGGAAAAGAAAGGCAAAAAGGCAAAATGGTTGTCTGAGGAGGCCTTACAAATAGCTGTGAAAAGAAGAGAAGCAAAAAGCAAAGGAGAAAAGGAAAGATATTCCCATTTGAATGCAGAGTTCCAAAGAATAGCCAGGAGAGATAAGGCTTTCCTCAGCGATCAATGCAAAGAAACAGAAGAAAACAACAGAATGGGAAAGACTAGAGATCTCTTCAAGAAAATTAGATACACAAAGGGAACATTTCATGCAAAAATGGGCTCAATAAAGGACAGAAATGGTATGGACCTAACAGAAGCAGAAGATATTAAGAAGAGGTGGCAAGAATACACAGAAGAAATGTACAAAAAAGATCTTCATGACTCAGATAATCACAGTGGTGTGATCACTCACCTAGAGCCAGACATCCTGGAATGTGAAGTCAAGTGGGCCTTAAGAAGCATCACTACAAACAAAGCTAGTGGATGTGATGGAATTCCAGTTGAGCTATTACAAATCCTGAAAGATGATGCTGTGAAAGTGCTACATTCAATATGCCAGCAAATTTGGAAAACTCAGCAGTGGCCACAGGACTGGAAAAGGTCCGTTTTCATTCCAATCCCTAAGAAAGGCAATCCCAAAGAATGCTCAAACTACCGCACAATTGCACTCATCTCACACGCTAGTAAAGTAATGCTCAAAATTCTCCAAGCCAGGCTTCAGCAATATATGAACCGAGAACTTCCAGGTAGTCAAGCTGGTTTTAGAAAAGGCAGAGGAACCAGAGATCAAATTGCCAATATCCACTGGACCATCGAAAAAGCAGGAGAGTTCCAGAAAAACATCTATTTCTGCTTTATTGACTACGCCAAAGCCTTTGACTGTGTGGATCACAATAAACTGTGGAAAATTCTGAAGGAGATGGGAATACCAGACCAACTGACCTGCCTCTTGAAAAACCTGTATGCAGGTCAGAAAGCAACAGTTAGCACTGGACATGGAACAACAGACTGGTTCCCAATAGGAAAAGGAGTACGTCAAGGCTGTATATTGTCACCCTGCTTATTTAACTTATATGCAGAGTACGTCATGAGAAACGCTGGGCTGGAAGAAGCACAAGCTGGAATCAAGATTGCTGGGAGAAATATCAATAACCTCAGATATGCAGATGACACCACCCTTATGTCAGAAGGCGAAGAAGAACTAAAGAGCCTCTGGATGAAAGTGAAAGAGGAGAGTGAAAAAGCTGGCTTAAAACTCAACATTCAGAAAACTAAGATCATGGCATCTGGTCCCATCACTTCATGGCAAATAGATGGGAAAACAGTGGAAACAGTGACAGACTTTATTTTTTGAGGCTCCAAAATCACTGCAAATGGTGACTGCAGCCATGAAATTAAAAGACACTTGCTCCTTGGAAGAAAAGTTTTGACCAATCTAGATAGTATATTAAACAGCAGAGACGTTACTTTGTCAACAAAGGTCCATCTAGTCAAAGCTATGGTTTTTCCAGTAGTCATGTATGGATATGAGGGCTGGACTGTAAAGAGAGCTGAGCGCCAAAAAATTGATGCTTTTGAACTATGGTGTTGGAGAAGGCTCTTGAGAGTCCCTTGGACAGCAGGGAGATCCAACCAGTCCATCCTAAAGGAGATAAGTCCTGGGTGTTCATTGGAAGGACTGATGCTGAAACTGCAATACTTTGGCCACCTCATGCGAAGAGTTGACTCACTGGAAAAGACCCTGATGCTTGGATGGATTGGGGGCAAGAGGAGAAGGGGACGAGACCTCTCCTTGAGGTCTGGATGAGCCATCTCCGATGGCATCACCGCCTCGATGGGCATGAGTTTGAGTAAACTCCCGGAGTTTGTGATGGACAAAGAAGCCTGGCATGCTGTGATTCATGGCGTCGCAAAGAGTCGGACATGACTGAGCGACTGAACTGAACTGACTTAACTGATGTGTACATGTGTATGCATCTTACACATATAGACAGACACATATATACATACACACACACACACATATATAGATATATATGTATCTATATATATGTATACATGTATATATGTGTATATATACATATGTATTATATATACATATGTATCTATATATATGATGTGTCTATACATATAAAATTACTTCCCTACCTTCACTTGGTATTGCCAAGTTTAATTTTACATTATGAAAGTCCTTAAGGGAGTTCTATCCTGAGTAGAACTGATGGTGGTAGTGCTGGCACAATTCTATGAAACAACTAAAAACTACTGAATTACACACTTGAATTGTATGGTGTGTGACTAAACCTGTTAAGATAAAAACAACAAAAAGTGCTAATAGAAGAGATTTTCAGGAGTTAAGGAAATTAAAATTCTTATAGTTTCACAACTTTAATTATAGAAACTAACCCAAATGTTTTAAGAATCCAAATTAAAAAACATTTAGGCAAATCTTTGGTATGTGAGACCATAGTTTCATATCATAGGTTTAATAAAAACAGCTATGTCTTCTGAGTTACAGGCATTAAGTATAACACAAGTACATTTTTATTCTACTTGAAAACTCTCTTCCTAAACTTTTACAGGTTTATTGACAGAATAAACTAGCATTATATCTGTATGTGTATTTAGCCAAGTTGAGTCATTATTCTGATAAACTGTATTTTGAAAGTAATTATGTCTTGTGATAGGCCAACTTGAAGATCATTTCCAAAATCTTTTAGCATTAAGTCTAAGGCTTTAAGTTACTGTTAGTTCATGAATATTCATTAAATACCTAGGTCATTTCTATATAAGACAGAACACTGAGGCATAAGCATTTCAAGTTTATATAGGCTTCTGTTTCTTATTTTCATGGCACCAAGAAGCTATGTATATTTGAGTCTATTAATAAATATATTCACTTCTGCCACATTGAGAAGTTGTACTATTTGGAAGAATATGACTATAAGAAGTTGTAAGTTGTAAGATATATATTCATAAGCTCTGCCAGGCTACTACAAAATGTTGGTAGTACAATTCTCTACCTCATAGTTTTCTCTGTAAAATACTAGTTACTGTAATTATAAGTTACAATCTTGTATGTAAAGGAGACTCTAATAGGATAGAAAGGAACAGCTCTGTATACAAGTTATGCAAGATGTGCTTTTAAGGAAAAAGAAAACAATACTAAAGTAAAATGACTAAAAGTGTTTCAGAATGAGAAAAAGGAACATGTATAGAACAAAACCTGAATAGAAACAAATACAAATTTGTATAACAAAGAATACAAAGCTGTATAACAAGTTCCTGAAAAAAAATAATTTTGTCATCAAAGCCAGGTAAGACTTGACAGGTTTATTTGTAAGATTTTCAGAAAATGCTTCACTATCAAATATTATACTTGTATAAAACTAAAATCTGATTTTCTACTAAAGTGACAAAAATTTCTTGGGTTACTGATCTGCTCTTAAAGAGGTTATAAAAGGTTTTTCTTTGCCTCTGAGTAACCAATCTCCCTGGAACCAAAAATCCAGTGTCTTTTCAGAATTTCCTGTAATTGATCTTAATTTTATCACGTCTTACTATTTTAAAAAGTCTTCTCACTTTTGAAAGAGCTAAGGTTGCTTCCTATGTTCACTTTCAAAAAAATTTTTTGACACTGATCCAAGACCCTATTTAATCGAATGTTCAAATTTCCTGACAGGTTTTGACATTCTGTCTTTTCAAAATAAAATACTAAATGATGTATTTTGCACCTATAACTCTTTAGAATTTCCTAAAGGGCCCCTGGAAGTTCACAAAGGATTAATCCTTTCACCTTGTAAAAAAAGAGGCATGAAAAATAATTGGTTTATTTGATCAATGTTATGCTTTGTATAGGAAGCACAGTCAAGTTAGAAGACATGCTTACCCTCCCTAGATTAAATCTGAATGGGTAAAATGATTATCATCATTTGATCAATATGATTATCGATCAATATGATTATTTCAAAAGTTGAATGACGTTCCTAGAAATTTATGATTAGTCTCAGTGTCCACAACATGTTTCTGTTGATCAACAGACTGAGTGGTGCTTCCTCCAACATTAGACAACAGTACAGTGTCAATTATAGTTTTCATTACTCTTTATTCTTTTATGATTTTTTTAGTGTTATCTTGGTCATAATTTCATTTCTTTAATTTCAATATAGTATATTCTTCGTAGACCAGTGAGGGTTGTCCATCAGGGATTCACACAACTTACTTATGGAATTTTATTAGACAGATGTTCAGGACTTACTCCAGACTTAACTAAAAAATTTTACTTGATAAACTTGATATTACTCTTCATATGCTCTAAATATATGCTTCAAGACACACTATGTCTCAGGATTACTACATATTTTTAAGTCTTCTTCTCTGCAAAGATTCTTATTCATTTATACTCATGAATCAACGTAATATCTACTTTTTAAAAATAAGATTAATCATTATGTTTGCACATTATGTTTACATTTTTCCTAAAACTTCTCTGAACTTATTTTGGTGTGCATGCCATAGAAACAACCAAACTTATTTATCAACTGCATTATTTTCTATAACAAACTCTCATCAGATCTTTCAGTTTTGAAATTATCCATAATAAACTATCACCACCATTTTAAGTCTTGTCATTACAGAGTGTTTTACTTTGATGCTTCTCTGAAAGCACCTGCAAATCAGCTACAGGCCAAGCTTTTGTCTTCAACAACAAAACAAGTATTGTTGAAAGAGGACTGTACTCTTGGAAACAAGCTTCTGATGGCATCACTTAAATAACTGAGACTATACTGAGTCAGGATTCCCAAAAACCTAGTAAAGAAGCAAATGGATCCATGAGACTGCTAACCCAAGATCTAGCAGAACAAGAATCTCTCGGGACTGAATAAACTGACAAACAGTGACTGTGGGTTTTAAAATACTGCTGATGCTTTAATGTCCTATTCTCTAGATAATAGCAATTTGTTTCTCTTTTCTCTTATGCCACCTGTATTTCAATGACAATGTAAGTAACCTACAATGCAAGTTTACTTCTGTAAACGGAAATAAGACACTGATCTTTATCTCCCTGACTCCATCATTCAAAAACAAAACTCAGGTATTAACTAAGTTTTTTTTATTTTCATGGCAATATAGTTATTTGCATAAGTTCAATAAGAGTCTGTCCTCCCGGTTGGAAACATTATTATGCAACCAAGGCTTTGACTGGATGTCATGTTTCAAAGTCATGTTCCTTTAATCTAATACCACCAGACACTTTTAAGGAGCTGTGGTTGATTTTATTGAGCAATGCTTACAGTCCTCTTGGGAAAACCAATCCGGTACTTGGCTTACAGAGTTCTCAGACTTAAAGGTAAAGTAAGCAAAGTTAATTTCAGGCAGGCCCAGAAACCCCAGGATATTTTGGGGACTTGAAGAATTCACCCAAATCTGTAAGTACTGCAAGTGAAATCCAATTGGCTTTCTTGGCCTCAAAAGGCTTTTAAAGTTCATTCCAAAATTCCTTATAAAAAAAATCCCACTGAAGCAAACTTAAAATGCCTACACCTACATAAATAATCATAGAAAAAGCAAAAGAGTTCCAGAAAAACATCTATTTCTGCTTTATTGACTATGCCAAAGCCTTCAACTGTGTGGATCACAATAAACTGTGGAAAATTCTAAAAGAGATGGGAATACCAGACCAACTGACCTGCCTCTTGAAAAACCTGTATGCAGGTCCGGAAGCAACAGTTAGAACTGGGCATGGAACAACAGACTGGTTCCAAATACGAAAAGGAGTACGTCAAGGTTGTATATTGTCACCCTGTTTATTTAACTTATATGCAGAGTACATCATGAGAAACACTGGGCTGGAGGAAGCACAAGCTGGCATCAAGACTGCCAGGAGAAATATCAATAACCTTAGATATGCAGATGACACCACTCTTATGGCAGAAAGTGAAGAAGAACTAAAGAGCCTCTGGATGAAAGTGAAAGAGGAGAGTGGAAAAAGTTGACTTAAAACTCAACATTCAGAAAAGTAAGATCATGGCATCCGGTCCCATCACTTCATGGCAAATAGATGGGGAAACAGTGGAAACAGTGGCTGACTGTTTTCCTGGGCTCCAAAATCACTGCAGATGGTGACTGCAGCCATGAAATTAAAAGACGCTTACTCCTTGGAAGGAACGTTATGACCAACCTAGACAGCATACTAAAAAGCAGAGACAAAGGTCCGTCTAGTCAAGGCTGCGGTTTTTCCAGTAGTCATGTATGGATGTGAGAGTTGGACTATAAAGCAAGCTGAGCACAGAAGAATTGATGCTTTTGAACTGTGGTGTTGGAGAAGACTCTTGAGAGTCCCTTGGACTGCAAGGAGATCCAACCAGTCCATCCTAAAGGAGATCAGTCCTGGGTGTTCGCTGGAAGGACTGATGTGGAAGCTGAAACTCCAATACTTTGGCCACCTGACTCATTGGAAAAGACCCTGATGCTGGGAAAGATTGAGGGCAGGAGAAGGGGATGACAGAGGATGAGAGGGTTGGATGGCATCACGGACTCAATGGACATGGGTTTGGGTAGACTCTGGCAGTCGGTGATGGACAGGGAGGCCTGGCGTACTGGGGTTCATGGGATCGCAGTAAGTCGGACACAACTGAGCGACTGAACTGAACATAAATAATCAGACCAAACTCACAATGACTTTAGCCTACCTTGTTGTGGACTGAACATTTCTGCCCCTCAAAATTCACATGCTGAAACCCTACACTCCCCCCTCAAATGAATGTTATCAGGAGGTGGGTCCCTGGGGAGGTCATAAGGGTGAAATCCTCATAAATAGGATCAATACCCTTGTAAGATTCCAGGGAGAGCTCTCTTCTCTCTGCCCTGAGAGGATACAAAGAGAGGTCTTAGCTATCTGCAACCTGAAGAGTGTGCTCACCAGAATCTTACCATACTGAGACCCTGCTGCTGGGTTATCAGCCTCCAGACTGTGATAAATGAAGTTCTGTTGTTTATAAGCCATCCAGTCTATATTTTGTTATAGAAGCCTAAATGGACTAAAACATATTCCTAAGACAGACAAATTTTGTTGTAAACAACAGTAGGACTGACCAAGTGCTCACAATTGCCCTTGCTTAGCCACTAACTTGGCACAACCAAAAAGTCTAACTTCAGTCAGACTTTTCTCTTTCCTACAAGCCCCTAAAGTTTGGTTAGCTCTAAACTTAAGCAAACTGATGTTAGGTCCCCTAACAGCTCTTTCCAAGCCATCAACTGACTGCAGGAAATTAGAAACTCCAGTTTCACTTTCCTGATCTTGAATCTGCTTACCACCACCCACTCAGCTCACACTCCTACAAAGTTCCTGCTAGACTGCTCACCCTTCTCCATAAAAGTCTTTTAGTGTTTTATTCTGAAATGCCTGCAGACAGTGCAGTCAGAGCATTCTCCCTGTTGCAATTATCTTTTTGAATAAAGTCCTTACCCAAATCTGCATTGGCTTTTACTTAACAGCAATATGACAAACCATATACATGCAAACTCTAAAATTTAGTTCAGTTCAGTCGCTCAGTCATGTCTGAGTCTTCATGACCCCATGTACTGCAGCCCGTTCGACCTCCCTGTCCATCACCAACTCCCGGAGTTTACTCAAACTCATGCCCATTGAATCAGTGATGCCATCCAACCATCTCATCCTCTGTCTTCCTCTTCTCCTTCTGCCTTCAATCCTTCCCAGCATCAGGGTCTTTTCAAATGAGTCAGTTCTTCACATCAGGTGGCCAAAGTATTGGGAATTTCAGCTTCAGCATCAGTCCTTCCAATGAATATTCAGGACTGATTTCACTTAGGACTGACTGGCTGGATCTCCCTGCAGTCCAAGGGACTCTCAAGAGTCTTCTCCAACACCATGGTTCAAAAGCATCAATTTTTTGGCGCTCAGCTCTCTTTACAGTCCAACCCTCATATCCATAAATGACTACTGGAAAAACCATAGCTTTGACTAGACGGACCTTTGTTGACAAAGTAACGTCTCTGCTTTTTAATATGCTATCTAGATTGGTCAAAACTTTTCTTCCAAGGAGCAAGCGTCTTTTAATTTCATGGCTGCAGTCACCATCTGCAGTGATTTTGGAGCCCCAAAAAATAAAGTCTGTCACTGTTTCCACTGTTTCCCCATCTATTTGCCATGAAGTGATGGGACCAGATGCCATGATCTTAGTTTTCTGAATGTTGAGTTTTAAGCCAACTTTTTCACTCTCCTCTTTCACTTTCATCCAGAGGCTCTTTAGTTCTTCTTCGCCTTCTGACATAAGGGTGGTGTCATCTGCATATCTGAGATTATTGATATTCAGTATATCCAGTACATACATACAGCACATCAAGGCTGTATATTGTCACCCTGCTTATTTAACTTATGTGCAGAGTACATCACGCAAAATGCCGGGCTGGATGAAGCACAAGCTGGAATCAAGATTGCCGGGGGAAATATCAATAACCTCAGATATGCAGATGACACCACCCTTATGGCAGAAAGCGAATAACTAAAGAGCCTCCTGACCTCCAAAATTACAATGGTATTTATTTCCTCATATCAAAAGTAATTGGTATCACTTTCAAAACCATAATAAGGTACAGGTGAATTCAAGTGAACACAGAAGGCACTGTGTGGAAAATTACTGTCCGGAGGACATGCAATCAGGCGTTAGGTCAGTCATTCACCTTTCTAGTCAATTAGCAACTTAAAAATTCACTTTTTTTTTTGCCTAAAAATATGATTTCACTTCACATCCCCAAGCTCCTGGCCCTTCCAAGCAAGGTGTTACAGAAACAAAAATTAGCACTGAATTACTTGCAATTTTCACCAAATTGAGCCCAGGCACATTTCAGAATTTTCCAGTCTCTCATGTGAATGACTTAAACCTTTTGTGAGAACAGTCACTACTGCCACAAATAACACTAACAGCTTGAGAAACAAAAGCAAGTGCTAATAATAACAAATAACAGTTTTCCTTGTATTTATGATGAATTATGTTTTAAATGAATCATCTCAAAGGCAAATATTCTATTCTTTAGGTTGCCTAGTCCAGGTATCTGACTAAATTTCCAAGTTGTTCACATGAAGCAGAATTCTATTCTTTAAGGGGAGGCTCCTTTTACAGAAGAAACATAAAGACTCTCACATAAAGCATGAAACATACAAGGCAGGAGCTCAGTATAGTATTTACCCACCCTACAGGGAAAAGTCCATGAATCGAATTATTTTAATCATTATAAACAAATAATACAATGGCAAAATTTTCTATTAGAAATACTTTATTTTGTCCATAAATATGGGCAATTTTAAAATAAGTATCATAATCAACTATTTATTCTTATTTATAATAATCACATAAAAGGTTCAAGCTGTAATCCCTTAAAAGGTAAATTAAATTAAGTAGATAGAAAAAAAAAATAAATTAAGTAGATAGAGGCCATGTTGTTTATATAAAATAAAATAGAAAATATCAAAGTATTTCATGTAGTTCCAGTTGCAGAATAATCAAGTTCAAAAACTACTGGCCTAAAACAGTGCCCAGAACATGTTTTATTTGTCTTTCCTGAGCATTAATATTTCTTTTAAATTAGCCATCTTAACAATAATAGCTCTTCCTTCAAAGTCTACTACTGACCACGCCTTTGCAATCAAACCATGAGTTCTCACAGAAATCCTGGAAGATACTACCCCATCTAATAGCAGGAACTAAAGCTAAGTAACCCGTCCAAGGGTGCCATAAAGCGGTAGACGACTTGGACTTGGTTTGTCAGCAAAGCCCACAGCTTTCTGCTACAGCTCCCCTCCTTATAGTCTTCTCAGAATATAAGTCTGCAATAAAATGTCCATGATAAAAATCAATTTTCTCAGAGTACTTACCCATGGCCTAAACATGACTATAACCTGGTGTTACTTATTTTTCCATTATGTTCAATTTATAAATTCACATAGAATATTTTCCATTTATATACTCCTTCAAAGAACCTTCCTTGATACTCAAAAAAAAAGACTAACCTTTCTGATAGTCAAAGCACATACAACTAACTATACAGAAAAGTATTTCAGTTCAGCAAATAGAAAATTTTCAATTAAAGAAAAATTATCTGAAAAACTGAACCATGGGAAATTACTGTTAGGCCTGATGAAAACAATGAATTGAAACCCAAAAGTTTCATAACCAGTCAAATTATTTCCTAGCCAGATGAGCAAATCTAAAGCCAAGTAAGTAAGCAGCGATTAAAGTATCAAATTTAATTATATGAAACTGTCATCAAATATCAATTCACATGACTCACCCTAATGCTTAAAAGGCTACCTAGCTCAGGTTCTCTCTACATGTGTTCCTGGAACACAGGTTCAGCAGAATGTTACAAAATTACAGAAATCACCAAAAAAAGTTCATTGGTGAGTTTGGGAAACAGTAAATTTCAACAAAGTTAAAACTGGTCTCTACCTCAGAACTTCTCAGAGCCCTTAGTGTGTTAACATGAAGTAAGAACCTGCAAAAGAAGGATTCATTATCCTAATGAAGCTAATGAAGGTGTACGAAGATTAAATGACCTATCCAAGGTCACACAGCTAGCTGGCTACTGGCAAACTTAGAATGAGAATCAAATTCTGATTCCCACTCCAAAATTCATTCTATCCTCCTAAGATCTCATTATACTTGATGTTAAGCAATTTTCCAAGGACGACAACTATAAAAATTTGAGATGGAAAACACTAGCGGCTTTAGCTTACAGTATTTACCACCACCCCACCAAAACAAATTAACAATAACAAAAAAAGTAGCAAAGAATTCTTACAAAACAACAAAACCTTCTCAAGATATGCTGGGACACAGTATTTATAAAATTTACACACCAAAACTTATATTCTTATATAAAAAAATTTCCTCTAGGAAATCAGAGGTACAATCTTTTCTAATCAGTAACTGGATGGAAGTTAAGGATGGCAACCTAGATGGTGAGGTCCATCAGAGCATGGCCCATGTTGATTTTGCTCACCAATGTACCATCAGAGTCTGATACACAGTAGGTATTCCATAGCTAATTGCTGAAAGAATGAACAATAAATCCATGCTCTAATATTAATCACTTGTAAGATTTTGATCAAGTTATAATCTCTCTGAATGTGAGTTTCCCCACTTACAAATGAAGTGGTTAGACCAGAAGGATCAAAATCTTTAAGAACTTGTGAATCTCATAGAAATTAAATCTCAAATCCCCGACATTTGAGGATATGTCCACCATCGAAAATTGTAACAAAAAATAACATTTGCAAACCACTTTACATTCAGTATTTCATTTAACATGCCTAACAAATTTGCAAACTAGCTTGGTAATACTACCCACATTTTACAGATAAAGAAACTGGAGCCCAGAAAAACTGACTAGATCAGAATCACAAGGTTATTTGGTAGTGAAGCACGGACTTTTTTTTTTTGGCTTATAAACAACAGAAATTTATTTCTCACAGTTTGGAAGCTAAATGTTTGCAATCAGGGTGCCAGCATGGATAGGTTTTGGTGAGGTGCCTCTGCCAAGCTGCAGACTGCTGTCTTTTTAGTGTATTCTCCCATGGCAGAGGATGAGAGAATTCTCTGGAGTCCCTTTTATAAGTATGATATAGAGAGGACTGCACCATCATGACTTAATTACCTCCCAGAGGTCCCACCTCCTAACACTGTCACATTTAGGGTTAGGATTTCAACATGTTTTGGGTGGGGGTAGACACAGACTTCCAGAAACACGGACTTTAAACTCAAGGTTTGGGTGCTGAAATCCCCCAATCTTTCCATCACACCTTGTCCTCTGATGACAGGGATGAGGACACAGTCCAGATAATGACAGCATTATTTCCCGGCTTTCAACTATTGATTTAACTGGGCCAGAGGACCAAAGGTCTCCCACACTCTCCCATCATCCCATCTTCCCAATGTTAAACTTCCAACTCTTCTGTGAAGAAAAGTGATCTTAATACAACAAATTAATCACGTTTCTCTTGGTGTCCAAGATGAACTAGTAACAATTTTAACAGAGGATGACATTATCAAGGAATGAGAAGAACCTAAATTATGAATAAAAATCTTTCACAGTAAAACGAGTTTTAGTTCAAATATATACCCATGGTTAAGTATGTTAAATTCAAAGGTCACCTTAAACCATGATTAGATTATATTTAAAATAAGAGCTTCACTTTTGGAAACTCTGCTGGTGGAAATGAGGCAATTTGAACTATTAACTTTTCTAGGTCTTCTTACATAATATCATACTTCACAATATTATTTCAAGTGTAACTTCTCTTAACTCCAATAACGAATAAACCCAATTCTGGGCTCCATCCTGGTGTTAAACAAGTGGCATTTACAACATAACCTTCTCTTCCAAGAAATACAATTGGGCAACCAGAAGCATTTGGGTAATGGAATGCAATTTCACCAAGGCTTTATTTAACTCAACAGCGGACTCTATTTGTTAATTCTATTAACCGTCTGTCTTAAAATATATCCATATTCTATGTCAAATAAAATTGTTTCTCACAACTATAGCAAATTCCCCCTTCAATAGGGACTATATCATACTAAAATAAACATATACTTACTAGACCTCTCAAGTACATAGCACTGCATTCAATTCTCTGCCAAGAAAATGAAATAAGCACTAGCTTTCTGAAGTTTACACGTGGAAATAGTTTAGAATATGCTTACAGTGAGTTGTAATTAAGTATAAGTAAATAAAACAGGCAGACCTAATAATCCTGCTGTTGCGGCTGCTGTTTAGTCACTTCAGTCGTGTCTCAGTTAAATCAATAGTTCTTTTGCGCTCCTCGGTCCATGGGATTTCCCAGGCAAGAACACTGGAGTGGGTTGCCATTTCCTCCTCCAGGGGATCTCCCTGAATAATCCTGAAGTGTAACTAAAGAAAAAATTTCCTCCTCCAAAACAATGTCAATCATGCTCATCCAATAAATATATACTCAGAAATGGTATATCTGGCTCATTTATAACACAAGACTGTTACTATTGTGTTCTGGAAACTTCAGTAAGTGTGCACACTGAACATAAATTTAGCCTATTAAATTAACAGCTAAAAATCTCCTTACACCCAAGAGGTCCCATACCTGCAAAGAACTGACCGTGAACACAACTGAGAATTGTTAACTGAAACCAAAGCTTCAAGTCATTGCATCAATTGGTACCTAAATTCCTCTGCTGGTAAATGCCCCATAGCATCAGAGTCATCACCACTTCACCACTGATGTGAGAAGAGCTGTTGAAATCTTGCGGGCCAGTCAAAAACCTCAGTGAACTGTCACAAAATAAAAGTCGCAGCATATGTAACAGCTTCGCAGGCCAATCTAAAAAATAAAACCTAGGACCATCGAATTTAGGCGATGCTCGGGGAAGAGTACCTAGAAGAGCCTATGTTATTTCCCAACTTGCCACGCAGTCTCCAGGGGAGCGCAGCATACGATAACTTAGGTCCCAGGACAGGCTCCTCTCCACCAAGGATGACTTTCCTAATTGGTGCCAACTGTACACTTGCATGCTCCGAAAATAGGGGCAAGTCCTGAATGCCAGAGGTTGCAAGGGCAACGTTTCTATTTTATTATGGGCTGGAGCCCAGGCGATTCCCCAAGGCTGAAAACACTCGACCTATAACCTCGGAGTCCTTTTCCAACTGTGCTCTCACCCACGATCATTACACCCTCCACGGAAACCAGTTATTAGTTGTTACAAGGCCTGGAAAAAATAGTAAGAGGGCTCTAAAAGTTCACGGGACCCACAGGGAAAAGGTGGGGGCTTGGAGGGAGAAATCCAAACGCTGAAGCATCTTGGGCTCCAACGTTCCGAGAGCCAAGATCCATACAAAGCCCCTCGTCCCCGGTGACTGCAGGCAGGGGACCCACCGATCCCCAGTCACTCGGACAGGATGGGGCTCCGGGGGGAGGTCACCCCGCCAGGAAGCCCGGACGAACGCTCTGTCCGGACGCGGTGGGCCAAGCGAGGCGGGGGCTGCAGCGTGGCCGGGCGGAGCGCGCAGCCCCTTCTCCCGGGCCCCTTGCTCCCTCCTTCCCCACGACCAGGCCTCTCCCGACTCCTCTTCCCCAGCTTCGCCTCCCCGCCTCCCCTGCCCCCCGCAGACACAACAGAACAAGACCGCCTCCTTCCCCCCGCAAACCCCACCAACTTTCCCGTCCCCCCGCTTTCTCTCCCACCTCTCAGGAGCACGCAGAAACTGCAGGCCAGGAGGCTCCTCAGGACAGCCCCCATCTTCCCTTCTCGCGCTCGCTTCTCTCACCGGCGAGGGGCGGCCCGAAGAGGGGGAGGCGAGGAGCCGGGGCGGCCGCCGCAGCGGCAGGGCTGCACGCTCATGCTTCCCAGCTTTCCAGAGAGAGAAGAAAGAAAGGGGGGCCCGTCAAGGCTCCGCGCGCGCCGCCGCCGCCGCCCTCTCTACCGCGCCGCTCCGCCCGGAGCTCGCGCGACGCCAGCGTCTGCTTCCATCCCGCCGCCTCCTCCCCCGGCGCCCCGCTTCCCCCGCGCAGCTCCTCATTCAGCCTCTTCCTCTCACGCAGCGGCGCAGGGATACGCCTCCCGCCGTCACGGCTAGCCGCCGAGGTCTCCCTGCGCGCGGCGAGCCCTCCCCTCCCTCGGCGCCGCCTCCCGGGCAGGTTAGAAAAGGAGAAGAGACCGTGCGCACAGCCTCGGCGAGGAGACCCCGGGAGATCGGCGGGGCCAGCAGAGGCGGGCCGGAGGGGAAAGGCCGCCCGGCGGCGCATTCCGAAGGGATTCTTTCCCGGGCCGGCCCCTTCGGCCCTCCCCGCGGAGGGCGTGAAGCGACGTCGAACAACATCGGGAGCCGGCGTGGTCGGGACTACTTTCTGCGGCTCGGCCCGGCAGCCGCCTGCACCGCTCTTTGTGCGGCCGCCGCCGGCCCAGCCAGGTGGGGCTCCCGGTCCACACCGGCCGCCACCTGGGCCGGGGCCACGGTGGGCGGCGGGAGACGGCTGGCTGGGCCCGCAGAGCCGCAGGTCCACGCTCGGGGAGCCACCTGGATCCCGATGCGAGGCATGAGTTTAGTCCCAGGGTTGGAAATCTGTTTAAGCATCTTTTTCTTTTTTTTTTTAAGGAAAATAAAAACTAATGTTGCTTCCACCGGCTTTGAACATGGGTATGGTGAAGGGTATTAAAACGCCAACAGAAAACTGAAATTTTTAAAATTTTCTCCCGGTTTCCCAGAACTACAGATTGCTCCCCAAAATTAAGTCCGACAAGGACTAAAGGATTTCTAAACGGGCAGATAACACTAAGATAAATGCGTCAGCACCTAACAGAGCAAAGGGACGGTGCTAGAATTTTGCAAACTGCGTTTAGTGATAAATGTCTGGCATGTTTTGACGATCCGCTCTCAGATTGAAGAGGAAAAGATTCCTTGGAATCTCAGACTCTGGATTTTTGCACAGCATCTGGCCGGCTGCTCGCCGCCTTGCACTGGGCGCCCAGAAGCCCTTGGAATCACGTGGCAGCTTGGGGGGTGGGGGGTGAAGTAAGGGGGATGGCACCCCTGAGAGTTAACCTAAAGGAGCCATCAGCAGCATTCTACCCACCTGTCAGTCACCCTTACCTGTGAGCAGGTGGCGCGGAGCCGGAGCTACTCTAGCAGTAACATTGAAATTCACTTAAGTGCTGCTCACACTCAGATCTGACACTCCTAACTACCCTAGGGTAAGACAGGTTGTGTCACTTGGCATCCTCATTGCATCAGAGGGGGAGAATGGGAACCTAGGGGACTCAATGACTTTCCCAAGGCCACTCACGTAGACCACAGCAAGTCCCAACCTAACCCAGGTCTTCCGACCACAGAATGGAAATAGACATGGAACTAATGTGATGCGTGTCTGTAAGCGGATTGTTTAGCGAATCAGTCGTGTCCGACTCTTTTGCGACCCCGCAGACTGTAGCCCGGCAGACTCCTCTGTCCATGGGATTTCCAGGCAGGCTAGAAAGAGCCAAATCTCTCTCCTCAATTCACCTGTGAAAGGCTAGCCACCACTGATCTAAATTATCTTCTTCCATGAACCGTGTCAGGATTCTGCAAGTTTTGTATTCTGTCATCCTCAAATCACTAAGAACCGGTTTTCAACAATAACCCAGAAAACATTACCTCCAAGCTATGAGGCTGTGGAGACACCATGATGTAGTCAGGAAGGTATGAGCTTTGGAATAAGACCAGAAGGATCCAACCCTTCCAGTCACTAGATGTGTAACTCTGAGGATGCTATTTAAGCGCACTGCACCTCAGTTTTCTCATCCGTAACATGGAGATTTTCGTTTTCAGGCTTGTGGTAGGAATTAAATTTGAAAATATATAGAAACTGGTCAAAAAAAAAAAGAAAGAAACTGGTCACTATGTAATAGGTGCTCAATAAATGACCATTTCCTTTCCCAACTCCCGCAAGGCAAATGGGATCCTGGTAACTGGGAATCCTTTAGACATCAAGGAAACAAAGGGGAAAAAAAATCATGCTCAAAATGTTTAGTCCAGGATTATTTCTAGTTGGAGGTGATAACTGCAAAGCCAATGAAAATTAACCTTCAGGACTCCCTTCCCACTTTCACAGGCCCCTGTGAAACACAATGTGTTCACATGGTCCTATTTGCAAAAGTAAGATAATTTTGTGTTCTTTTTCTGAAAACATCACTCAAAATTGTATAAATTTCAGGTTCATAAAACCTGGATCTATTCCTATTTATAACAGAAAACTGGGTATAACCTAAGTCTCATTTGGACTATCAACCTTAGTAGGGAATTGAGATGTTTGTAGTCCTGGAAAATAATAATTTGGAGGACTATAAAACTGTTAGAAAAATGTTTACAGTTCGTTAAGTTTGAAAACTTATAAAAAATGCACATATTTTTTAAAAATATTTATTTATTTGCCTGCACAGGGTCTTAGTACAGCTTGTAGGATCTTTAGTTGTGACATGCGAAGTTTTAGTTGCAGCATGTGGGATCTAGTTCCCAACCAGGGATTGAACTGGGGTCCCCTGCATTGAGATCACAGAATCTCAGCCACTGGACCACCAAGGAAATCCCAAAGTGCATGTAGATTTTAATTACAGCTATATAAAATATAAATATATACATACATATTTAAATATAAACATATATATATTAATATCACATGTTTGAGAAAAGACAAAAACTGCACTAAAACAGTGATTAGGGTAGTGAAATAATAGGAAATTTACTTTAGTTTTCTGTTCTTAAATTTGCTTTAATGTATTATTTATTTTTTGCAATTTCTTTAAAGCTACTCAGGTGAAAATCTATAGCTTAAGTTCAGTCAGGTTGCTGTTCTTCTTAATAATTTGTTTCATGTGCATTCAAGTGCCTATTAAGAATATTCAAGGCCAGTCTCAGTAAAGCTCTGGGCATGCAAAGATAAGATTAATCATATAGTCCCTACTCTCTAGAAGCTTACAACCTGGTTTAAAAAATCCAATTAATGAAAAAAAAAATCCAATTAATGAAACAAAAATAAATAAATAGTTAAAATTACTGTAGTGCATGTTTGTACCATACCAACAAGGAACTCAAGAACAGAGCACTTATGGCTAACTGAACAATTTAAAGAAGGGAAAATAAAAAAAAAATAAATAAAGAAGGGAAAATAACCCTGCAGTTGAGTCTTGAAATTTAAGTCAGAGTTTGTCAAGCCAACATGACTGACAAGGAATTCCAAGCAGAAGGAGAGCAGGTGCAAAGACACTGAATTATTAGAGAGAGAGCTTGGCATGTTGGGAATCTGAAAGTAGATCCATATATCTGAAGCCTAGGGCGCTTTCAGAGAATATCAGGAAATGAGGCAAGACCGTTAAGTAGGTATTGGATAATAAAGAGCTTTTAAAGTCATGCTAAGAAGTTTAGATTTTCACCTCTTGACAGTGTGGATATTGTAGGATTTTTCTCATGGTGAGAATTGATTTGCATGTTAAATAATTTCTCTGGCAGCAGCGTGGGTAACAGAAGGGAGGCAAGGCAAAAAAAAAAAAAAAGGTAGGAAGACCAGTGATGAAGTTATTTTTAGTCTATGAAAGAGATGGTCAGGATAGCAGCAGTGGAATTGGAAAAGGGGTGGTAGATTTCAGGAACATGAGATCAAAACTGCAGGACTTGGTGACCCATCAGATGTGAATTGAGAGAGACAGAAGTAGACTAGGATGAATTTCCAGGTTTCTAAATTATGCATCCCAGTGAATGGCAGTCTTATTTACTAAGAAAAGAAATGCATAAGGAGCAATTCAAGAGGGGCTGTTGGTAAGTTCAACAATGGGCCTTTTATACTGGCGGTGTTTGTAAAACACCAAGCTGCGGCTATCCAGGAGAATGTGTTGTTCTATTTTTCTTAAATTTTTATTGGAGTATAGTTGGTTTACATGTAATGTAATGTTAGTTTCAGGTATACCGCAAAGTCAATCAGTTATACATATATCTACTCTTTTTTAGATTCTTTTCCTTTATCGGCAATTACAGAGTATTGAGTAGAGTTCCCTGTGCTATACAGTAGGTTCTTATTAGTTATTTATTTTATATAATAGTGTGTATATGTCCATCCCAGTCTCCCAGTTTATCCCCCCACATACCTCCTGGTAACCATAAGTTGGTTTCTACATCTATAGTTCTGTTTCTGTTTCTTTCTTTTTTTTTTTAATAGATTCCACGTATAAGCCATCAGTTCAGTTGCTCCGTCATGCAATATCATATGATATTTGTCTTTGATTTAATTCACTCAGTATGGCAATCCCTAGGTCCATCCATGTTGCTGCAAATGGCATTGTTTCATTCTTTTTTTTTTTAGGACTTCCTAATGGTAAAGACAGTAAAGAATTTTCCTGCATTGCAGGAGACCTGAGTTCAATCCCTGGGTCGGGAAGATCCCCTGGAGAAGGGAATGGGAACCCACTCCAGTATTCTTGCCTGGAGAATTCCATGGAGCCTGGTGGGCTACGGTCCATGGGGTTGCAAAGTCGGCTAAGTAATATTCCGTTGTATATATGTACCACATCTTCTTTATCTACTCCGCTGAACATTTAGTTTGTTTCCGTGTCTTGGCTATTGTAAATAGTGCTGCCCGTATCATTGGGCTGCCCGTATCTTTTCAAATTATGCTTTTCTCTGGATATATGTCCAGGAGTGGGATTGCCGGATCATTTTGTAGCTCTATTTTTTTTATTTTGAAGAACCTCCATGCTGTTCTCCATAGTGGCTGCACTAACTTACATTTCTACCAACAGTGCAGGAGGGCTCCTTTTTCGCCACGCCCTCCAGGAGACTATTTTGATATAGAAGTTTAGACTTGGGAGAGGAATGGAAAACACAGCTATCAATGGTGATTGTGGAGCGTGTACACCACACAATCCAGGGGACACACTATAGAATATTAAATAGTAATCAAGAAGTTATTACCACAATTTTCTGGATAATGATTGTAAGACATCTTCAGGAAGGGAAATTCTTTTCCAGTTCAGGTGAAGTCAACTTGGGGTCAACTCATTGGCAGGCTGAGTGTAGAGATGATATAGTTGAAACCATAAACTTCCCTAAGGAGAGAACAGAACATTTAGTGTGACTAGAAAAGTAAATCTTGGCAGAACCATGGCAGATCTCGGAAGCTAAGCAGAGTTAGGCCTGGTTAATAGTTGGATGGGAGAGGTTAGGGCAAGAGACAGAAAGAGGCAAGTGGAAAGCTGGTTGGAAGTGATGCCAGGTGCTCACTTCGGCAGCACATATACTAAAATTGGAACGATACAGAGAAGATTAGCATGGCCCCTGCACAAGGATGACACGCAGATTCGTGAAGTGTTCCATATTAAAAAAAAAAAAAGCAAAGCCAGGATAAAAAGTGATTAACAATAGCAAACACAGTGGTGGTTTAGTCACCACGTTGTGCCTGACTCTTGTGACCCCGTGGACTATAGCCCACCAAGTTCTTCTGTCCATGGGATTAGAATTTTCCAGGGAAGAATACTGGAATGGGTTGCAATTTCCTTCTCCAGGGGATCTTCCTGACCCAGGGATCGAACCCTGGTCTGCATTGCAGGCAGGTTCTTTACCGACTGAGCCACCAGGGAAGCCCATTTGGCCTTCTGTATTCTGGGTTCTGCATCCAGATTCAACCAACCCTGGAGAGGACGGTGAAGCAGAACCAGGGATGTGGAAGGCTGACAATACTACATCACTTTATATAATGGACTTGAGCATACCAAGGTTTTGGTGTTCAGGGGGATCCTAGGATCAACCCCTGCAGATACCAAGGGTCGACTGTACAGTTTACTGTGAAGTCTGCTAAGAGAAGCACTGAAAAGAGGTCATTGTGACATATAACTTCCCAAAAGGTTGTTGATGGGAACATACATTATGTCACCATTTTAGGGAAGCAATCTAGGAGTAAAATATATACACCTTTAACACTACAGTTCCACTTCTTGGAATTTATCGGCAGAAAGAAAAGATCATAGAGAAACACACAAATAGATATTTATTATAACATTGTATGTAATAGGAAAAAAAAAAAAAAAGCCTACAAAAGTGGCACTTTTATATGCTTCAGCCTAGTCAAAAGAACCTGAATGCACTCCGACAGAGTATAGTTGAATTAACAACAGTATATCCTGGGACTTCCCTGATGGTACAGTGGTTTAAAATCTGCCTTATAATGCAGGAGACATAGGTTTGATCCCTGGTCGGGGAACTAAGATCACACATGCTGTGGGGCAACTAAGCCCATCCGCCATCACAACTACTAAGCCAGTATGTTACAACTAAGACCTGACTTGGCTAAATAAATAAATATTTTTTAAAAAGACAAAACAGTGTATCTTTAGTGTGGGGTACTATATAACCATCAAAAAGAATTCTGTAGATTTGTATCTGTTGGTTTGTAAGTGTAGCTGTGATATATTATTAATTGTAGAGAAAGAATAGAAGATTCAACAGGATGGGATTTATGTTCTGAAGAAAAGAAGGAATGAAGGGAAGGAGAAAGGGAAAGGAGAGAGAGACAAATCCTATGTAATTGTATATGTGTTTGCTTTAGATATGGATGAACAAAGCAAAAAGTAAGGAGAAGTAACTATTTCTAAACATGAAATTATTTAGAGTAGGCATTCCCAGGCATGTACTTAGTGGAGGTAATGGGAAACTTAATTCTATTTTAGACAGTTCACTGTTTGAGATGCTAGGAGGACCATTACTTCTTTAATTCTACTGCTTGGGTTGTTGTTGTTTTTTTTAATCACTAATAAAGTGAACAAAATAGTCATTGATGACTTTACTCAAACCTATTTCAGCCAAGTTATGAGAGCCAAAGGAAGAGTGCCATGAATTGGGAAACGAATGGGGAACAGGGAGAGAGGCCAGTGGTTTTCCCAGAATTTTGTTGTTAAAGGCAAGGGAGCAAATTGGGTGGCTAGAAAGGAATTTGGAGATGGAGAAACTGGGGGCATGGGGGGGGGCCAGTGGTGGGGTAAGGGTGGTTGACACTGTTAGGATTGATTGGCTACTTTGTTTTTAAGTTTGAGAGGAACAGGGTCACATTTATAACCTGAAGTGGGTGATTCAATAAAGAAGGAGGAAAAGAGTGAATCAGAGGCTTCCCAGAAGATCTGGAGCTTGACACGGTGGGTGGCCCTGGGATGGAAGGAGGACCAGGAGGAGGATGGGGAAGAAGGGAAGGTAAAGGGGTGGGGGGAGGAGGAGGGGGAGAGGAAAGAGGAGGGGGGGGATGGGGAGGGAAGGAGGAGGGGAGAGGGGGAAGGGGAAGGGAGGAGGAAGGGAGGGGAAGATGGGAAAGGAAAGAGGGGGAGGGGAAAGAGGAGGAGGGAGGAGGGGGAGGAGGGATGGGGAGGAGGGCCACTTCTGGGTAAAAGAATCCAGGGGAGAATGTGTGTGCCTATCTAAGGCTGCTGAAGCCCCAGCTCCCCTCCTCCCACGTCCATTTTCTATAGACGTCTTCCAGAGGCCCTCGGAGGGACCCTGGCAAAGATTTAACATGCTCACGTGTTTTTACAAACTTTGCAAAGGTAACTATTTTTGCATCCGTTTTTTTAAAAAGTTCTCCCTTCTCCAGTTGTATCTGCTCAGCCACCACAAAACTTCAGTCTGCCCCTGGTGGCTCTTACTAGGTTTAAGGGAGAGTGGAGACCAACACTGAGAGAAGTTGACATTTGTTTGCCTGTATTTGCTTAACAAACAAAAAGCAAAGTTAATCTTTTTTTTTTTTTTTTTTGCAAAGTTAATCTCTTCAGAGTGAAGTTAGAAAGAATATAGTGGGGGCTTGAGGAAAGTAATGAAGATCTGGGAAAACTGCTGCAGGCATGGACGAGGGTGCTGACCAAGAATTCCCCAGCACCACAGAGGTTGCTGCTACAACTGGTTACCATAAATTTTGTGGGTACCATGGTGAGTGGCCTTCTTCCTGTATTTTCCTGTCACTGAATGGAAATCATATTTGTTCCTAGCTATACCATAAGAGCACTGGGGGGCATACCTAAGAGGAATTCATGAGAATTTGAAAAGAGTTATACTTTGTTTCGAGTAGTAGTTTTTCTTATTTCAAGATCAGCTATATAAACCCCAATAAAACTAATAAAATTAAAACATGAACAGTGAATAGAGTACTTAGTCCCAGCAGAAGCAGACGACATCTGCAGTAAAGGGTATCCCAGCCATAGGGAACCAGAGTCAGAGCAGAGAAGAGGATGTTCACACAGGGATGGGGATAATGGTGAAGTTAGAACCCTGGGTACATACAGAGGAATTGGTGCTTCCCAGGTGGTGCTAGTGATAAAGATCCCGCCTGCCTAAACAGGAGACATAAGAGATACAGTTTCAACCCCTGGGTCCGGAAGATCCCCTGGAGGAGAGTAGGGCAACCCACTCTAGTATTCTTACCTGGAGAATCCCATGGATAGAGGAGCCTGGCGGGCTATAGTCCATGCTGTTGCAAAGAGTCAGACACAACTGAAGTCACTTTGCACACATGCACAGAGGAATAGATCAAGTAAGTAAACACATTAAGGATAGTGGAAGCCACGTTTCTAACAACTGGAAAAGGAGTTACAAACACAAAGGAGATGTATTCCTGCCAAAGTCAATGAAAATGGTAGAGTCATTCTCTTAGGGTCCTGTCTCTTTCTAGACCCACTGAAAAAACCTGGCAGAAACTGTCAGAAGCAACTTCATCAGAACTTTAGGAGGTCGTTGGGGGTTTACAGCAACTGAGCAAATGCTTAATCAGGAAAAGGGCCCCTGAAATGTGGTAGAGGAGTGGCATTTGTCACGTTCCACTTTACCCTTGCCCCACCTTGCCTCCTTGCCAGCATTCTAGAAATCAGCACCTAATGTTCCCCGAGTGGGTTTCTTGTTCTGAAGAGCCCAGAGGGTACCCTGTGCCCTAGGAACTGTGTTTTTCCTGTTTTGACCTGTTTGGAGGTTCCCTGAAGGACTGAAGCAAAGGGCTTGCCTTTGCACCACCTATCTCAGGACCCTCTTAATGAAGAGAAGTGGTTGTCTGGAGGAGATTCTTCAAAAACATGCAAAGATGGGACAAACCATGGACATGTAGAAACCTGGGAGGAAAAACTGAGGATTGATATACTTGGGGAATAATAGTTTGAAAAGCTTCTGTATATTCAGGGGAATCGGGAACACTCTACACATGCTCAGGACGTGTCCTCAGGAAAGACCTGGTAAGGCCACACAGTTTCACCTCTGGCTGACCTTCAGGCTTAGCACAAGCGAGAGAGAAGGCTAAAGCCAAGTTACAAATGGCCTGGCTAAGCACTGAAGCATTGGCTGCAACACACAGCCAATTTGCAAAGACCTGGAGAGGACTTATTTATTTATTTTGACTCCAGGAGTTTAAGAAAGTCTGTTAACCCATCAGTTGACCACCAGGATAAAAAGACAGAGACTTCAGAGACCCCGCAAGACAAAGAAAATGACCTTTACAAAAGTAGTTTAGGAAAGTCACTCAACAAACAACTGTGACCCACAGCAAGCAACAACAACAAAACCTGGGAAAGAGGAGAATTTGATTTCCGGAGTAGTTGGGAGTGTCAGTCAGGTATGCTTCCCGTAGCAGGAGATCGAGTGACACGTATTTATAGCCATCACAGCAGACCTGGGAGCAGTGAGAGTCTAGTAGGAATGAGCACAGTTAGTGTCAAGATCTTGGCATCTAAATCACAATTTTCCTTTGAAAGGAACCAGAGCTTCCTAGAGAAATGACTGATCTCACATTTGAGGCACGGAAAGTGTGAGTCTGGAACATCTTGTTGGGACAGAAAGCAAGGAAGGGCTTAAGGAATGATGTCAAATGAACATGTCAAAAGGACAGGGATACCAGCTTGAAGAGACTTCCACTGGTGGCATCAACAACAATTTGAGCATCAGAATTTAAAATGACAGGGAAATTTCCCTGGTAGTCCAGTGAATAACACTCTAAGCTTCCAATGCAGAGAACATGGGTTTGAACCCTTAGCTGAGGAACTAAGTTCCCACATGCTGCGGAGTGTGTTAGTCATTCAGTCGTGTCCAACTCTTTGTGACCCCATGGACTGTAGCCCACCAGGCTCCTCTGTCCATGGGATTCTCCAGGCACATGGGTGCAGCTAAAAATTTTTTTTTTAATTTTTTAAAGGACAGGAATTATCACTCATTCATAAAATAAGAAAATTTAAGAACAGACATAAATAAATGAATAGAGCAATATTTGATGAAGAATGGGATGTTTACAGGTTTCAAGAAAAAAAAGAATATATTCACAGAATATGCCTGGCAACCACCTTAATCAAAGGATCAAAGGAAACATCATTAGAGGTGGGACAAATTGAAATCGTGAGCCACCCAACAGGATATAATGGGAAGAAAGCGGCATCACTCATATGATATACGTGGGAAACACCAGTAAAGCTCCAAACTAAGGGACAAGTTACAAAAGAACTAGCCCATTTTCTTCACAAGTCCCAAGGTCAAGAAAGTGAATGAAAGTCCAGGGAATTATTCCAGGGAGACGGGAGAGACATGACAATTCAACGTCATGTGTGATTCTGAACCAGATCTTGTTGCTAGAAAAGATTTTATTGAGATATTTGGTGATATTTGTGTGGACGTGGAGAATTAGGCAGTAGTCATGTTTTAAGTGGTAAAGATCCACCTACGGGCACTTCCCTGGCGGTCCAGTGGCTAAGACTTCACCTTCCAATGCAGAGGGTGCAGGTTCGATCCCTGGTTGGGGAGCTAAGATCCTGCATGTCTCACAGCAAAAAAAACGAAACATAAAACAGAAGCAATATTGTAACAAATTCAATAAAGACTTTAAAAAAAAATAAAGAATCCACCTACCAATGCAGGAGATGCTGGAGACTCTGGTTCAGCCCTTGGGTTGGGAAAATCCCATGGAGGAGGAAATGGCAACCCACTCTAGTATTCTTGCCTGTGAAATCCCATGGACAGAGGAACCTGGTGGGATACAGTCCATGGGGTCACAAAGGGTTGGACTCAATTGAGCAAGCACACATGTATCAACGTTAATTTTCTGGTTTTAATGGTTGCCTTGCAGTTATGTAGCAGAGAGTCCTTATTTGTAGGAAATAACACGAAAAAGTATTCAGGGATGTTGGGGCATCAGACCCATACTTCCTTTCAAATGGTGAAGGATGAAACGTTCTTTGTATTGTGCTGTGTTGTATTAGTTGCTCAGTCATGTCTGACTCTTTGCAACCCCATGGACTATAGGCCGCCAGGCTCCTCTGTCCGTGGGATTCTCCAGGCAGGAACACCGGAGTGGGTAACCTATCCCTCCTCCAGGGGATCTTCCTGACCCAGAAATCGAACTGGGGTCTTCTGCACTGCAGGTGGATTCTTTACCAGCTGAGTTACCAGGGAAGCCCCTCTTTGTATTGTACTTAACTTTTATTTAAAACTTTTTGGATGTTTCAAAATAAAAAAGAAATAAAAGTACTTACACTATTTGAAAGATAAATGTGTTATAAATATAATGTGTCATAAATATAAGGTTTCATTATTTAAATCCAAAGAGCCCTTGAACATTTTTTAACGTGATGAGTAACTACCCCCCTTTCTTTTCTCCTCATCCTAGATTACTGCAGTTCATTTATGAGACTGAATGGAATCTCAACATTTAAATACCTAATCGCTTGCTTTCATCTCTGGCACAGGTGAACTGGATTTCCCCACACGTATGAGTCACCTGATAACAAATTTCCCGGCTTAAATAGCTTTAAAATGGCACTATTAGTTATGCAGCATTATGAACTGTGTCTCAGAGTCAAGGATTTATAGGAACAATGTGTTTTTAGCATTCATGTTCTTTTTCAACATACACATTTTTCTTTCATGCAGTAAAAAAGTTTTTCTGATGCTGAAAAGTGTTTTCTGCAACTATTTCAGAAAGAAGCCCCTCTCCTTCTTCTGGCTCCCAGAAAAATCAGACAGCCTGATGTGTTTTTTTGCTTTAATCTGAATTGTAAAACACTTCATTCTTGCAGTTTTCCCACAAACTGAAGTGAAAGAAATATGCACTTGCTATTTTGGGGGGCACATATCTGAGTAAATAAAACAGGCTCCCAACCTCCTCGCCACCTTTGTGCCATTTCTGAGAGTGAGAAGCGGGAAGAATTCTGTCTTCAGGGAAGGACAAATTCTCCTTCACCTTTGTTAGACTCTATCCCCTTTGGAGGCATATCAACCAGCTTTTTGCCTTGGAGATAACGAGAGAAAAATCAGGCTACCAAAATTTGCTATATCTGAAAATGTTTCCCAAGATCAGTCGTTCTCAATGGCAGGGAAAGGAAATAGGTTCCACTCCCCCTCCAAGCTTTCAGCACTGCCTAGAGACATTGTAGGTTGTCAAAACTGAGGGTGGCAGATGCTACCGGAATTTCGTGGGTAGAAGCCAGGGATGTTGCTAAATACCTACGGTCACAGGACAGTCTCCACAACAAAGAATTGTTACCGCTGGCTTGAGAAACCCTGCCCAAAATGAATACAGAGAAGACAAAGGAGGGACAAGATATCAAGAAACACAAACACAAAACAATTTAAAACTCATATGCAAAATCTACCATATGACCCAGCAACCCCACTACTGGGCATATACCCAAGAAAACCACAATTCTAGAAGACACATGTACCCCAACGTTCATTGCAGCACTACTTACAATAGCCAGAACGTGGAAGAAACCTTCACGTCCATTGACAGATGAATGGATAAAGACGATGTAGTGCATATATACAGTGGAATATTACTCAGCCATAAAAAGGAATGAATTAGAGTCAGTTCTAATGAAGTGGATGAACCTAGAGCCTGTTATACAGAATGAAGTAAGTCAGAAAGAGAAAAACAAATATCATATACTAACATGTATATATGGAGTTTAGAAAAATGGTATTGATGAACCTATTTGCAGGGAAGGAATGGAGACCCAGATATAGAGAAGGGACAGTGGGGGAGGGAGGGCATGAGACAAATGGAGAAAGTAACATCAACATATATACACTATCATGTGTAAAATGGATAACTGGTGAGACGTTGCTGTATCATACACAGAGTCCAGTCTGGTGCTCTGTGATGACCTGGAGGAGTGGGATGGGAGAGGGGAGGGTGGCCCCAGAGAGAGGGGACCTATGTATAACTATGGCTGATGCATGTTGTTGTATGTCAAAAACCAATACAATATTGTAAAAATTTAAAAAACAAAAAAATACATATTCAAACTATGACTTGCACACAGATTTATAAAGACACAGATTTTTAGGGATTAGATGACTATTTTGTGACCTTTCTGGATATAGCTAAGAGGCCATTAAAGCTCTTTTGAGTTTTCCCATATATTTTTATCAATTCATTGGCCAAACATTTCTTGAGCATCTAGTGTGCATCAGATGCTAAGAACACAATGATGGATGAAGCTTTCTCTTTCCTGGAGAAGCTAAGAGATTTTAGTGGTTGAAATAAAACATTACAATACAAATGGCAAGATCCAAAAGGGCAAGTAACAGATTTATCGAGCATCTTCTCTAAGCCAAGCACTTCTGCTTATCCTGAGTAATTCTCATATCCACTCTCTCCAGTGAGTTTTATCCCCATTTCACAAGGAAGAGAGTGTGAGATTAATAGCAAGAGCTAACAAGTATGTGGCAGGTGCTGTTCTCTGTGTGTTTTTTTCCTCTGTGTTTTTTTAATGCATGAATTCACTTTATCCCCATGACTGCCCTATGATATGATTACTGATACTGTCATCCCCATTTTACATATGTGCATACTGAGAGACCAAGAGTTTGGTTCGAAGGTCCTGCCACCAGGTCATTTGGCTCCAGAATCTATATAGCCACTTATGTGGCTATATAGCCACATCTTTGTAGCTATATATAATCTATATATAGATTTCACAACCCACTCCAGGGTATCTCTTGTGCCTTGCCACAAATGGTTCATCTGAGTGTAAAAGCCAGAGTGACAGAAAGTGCAATGCTCTCATCTACCCTCCCCTGTACTAGCAGAGCACCCAAGGTCATACAGGGTCACTGATGCTTGACTTTGCCTGGGGAAACCAAGGAGGACTTCACGCTGGAGGTAGCATGTGAACCCATATTGGAAGTCAAGGAGGAAAGTCAGAGAGAGAGACAGCACAAGGACAGCACAAGCCAGAAGAAACCAGGAGGGATTTCACTGTGTTTAGCAGTTGCTTGTGGTTGGAATGTAGTACATGGAGGAAGGACTAAAGAGAACCTGGAGAGGTAAATAGGGGCCAGATCAAAAACGAGGGACTTCCCTCATGGTCCAGCAGTTAAGACCCCGTGCTTCCACTGCAGGGGGCAGGGGTTGGACCCATGCTTGGGGAACTAGTATTCCACATACTGCACGGTGTGGAAAAAAAAAAAAAAGTGAACTTTGTCCCATAGGCACAAGGGAATATTTAAAAGGCCATAAGCAGGGTGTGATCTGACTTGATGTCAACTTGCTATCAACCCTTAGAATGGTATTTGGAGATCTAGAACAAATCTCTTCCATTCCTTTCTCTCCCCACGCCCCACTCTTGCTCTCTCTTTTTTTTAATTGAAGTATAGTTGCTGTGGGTTTTCCAGGTGGCACTAGTGGTAAAGAACCTGTTGGCCAATGCAGCAGACATAAAGAGACGTGGGTTCAATCTCTTTAGGTCGGGAAGATTCCCTGGAGGAAGGCATGGCAACCCACTCCAGTATTCTTGCCTGGAGCATCCGATGGACAGAGGAACATTAGTGGGCTATAGTCCACAGAGTCACAAAGAGTCAGACACGACTGAAGCCTGTCTGAAGCATGCATAGTTGCTGTACAAAATTATACAAGTTACAGGTGTACAATATCATGATTCACAATTTTTAAAGGTTACATTCTATTTATGGTTATTATAAAATTTTGGCTGTATTTCCTGAGTTGTACAAGATATCCTTGCAGTTTATTTCATACCTAAGCTTGCAGCTCTAATTTCCCTGCCCCTATGCTGCACCTCCCCTTTGCCCTCCCCACACTGCTAACCATAGTTTGTTCTCTGTCTCTGGGAGTCTACTTCCTTTTTGTCACAGTCACCAGTCTGTTGTATTTTTTATATTCCATATATAAGTGATATATACAGTATTTGTCTTTCTCTGAGCTTTCACTTAGCATAATGCCCTCCAAGTCTATGTATGTTGCTGCAAATGGCAAAATTTTAAGTGGCTGAGTAGTATTTCATTGTCTATATATATCCCATCTTTTTTTTAAATTGAAGGATAATTGTTTTACAGAATTTTGTGGTTTTCTGTCATATATCAACAAGAATCATCCATAGGTACACCCATGTCCCCTCCTTCCCAAGCCTCCCTCCCATCCCCCCCACCCCATCCTTCTAGATTGTCACAGATCTTCATCCATTCTATATACCATATCTTTATCCATTCAAGTGTTGATGGACACTTGGGTTGCTTCCGTATCTTGGCTATTGTAAGTAGTGCTGCTATGAACATTGGGGTGCACGTATCTTTTTGAATTCCATTCTTGTCCTTTTTAATTGCACTTTACCAGGTTTGAATGTTTATGGTTGGAGGAAGAACAGAAAGAATCTGAACTACTTCTTCTTCAGCAAGTCTCCCCATCAACTCTCAACCCGTCTGAAGCCAGCTGACTTACAAGAGTTGTTGATGATGACTCAGTGCTGGGGAATAGCAGGAAGCAAGGCGATGCAATTACAACCAAAATCACACTCTCAGGGTTGATGTGGTTGGACACATTGTGAGTATGATAGTAGTCCTATTAGTAATACTCGTATAGTGCTTTATAGCTTACCAAACCTTTTCATACACACTCTCTTGTTTGATCATCAAAACAAAACAAGGAGGTAGGTATTATCCCATTTCATAGATGTAGAAACTGAAGCTCACAGAGCTGGTCTGAGTAAGTGGAAACAATGAACTCCCAACTCCAGAATTCAAGTCTTACGCTCCCTCCCTGGCTTCCTGCCTTTTATCCCTTGTCTTTAACAATGTCTCTTTATGTGTGTGTTGATTTTCCCATTTGTGTGGGACAGCCAAAGCCAGGAATCTTGAGTTTACTTGCCCTTCCCTGCGGAGGGTTAGCCCACTTGGGCCCCGTTCTTGTAAATGCAGACCCATAAAGTGACAGTCACTCAGTCATGTCAGGCTCTTTGTGACCCCACAGACTATAGCCCGCCAGGCTCCTCTGTCCATGGGATTCTCCAGGCAAGAATACTGGAGTGGGTAGCCATTCCCTCCTCCAGGGGATCTTCCCGACCCAGGGTCGAACCCAGTTCTCCTGCCTTGCAGGCAGATTCTTTACTGTCTGAGCCCCCAGAAGATGTTCCCAAGCATATCCTCTTGCCTCCAGTGACTGTTCCATCCTGATGAATCAAGTGTGAATTCCTTTTCGGGATCTTCTGCTTTCTGGCTCCCATCCTACTGTGAACACCCACCCTGGTTTGCCCAGAAGTGAGGCAGCAGGGACTTTCTGTGCTGAAACTGAGTTCTGGGGAAAGCCAGATGGCCAGTCACCCACTAGCTCCGTCATCAGCTCCCTGATCTGCCACTCCGCACTCCAGCTTCAGAGAATCTCTGTGTCCTGTCTCTGCTGTCTTGTTTTCACCCCCTATCTTCGACAATGCTATCCTTTAGTCAGAAACACATACCTCTACCTTTTGTTTTTTCTAAGCTACTTCCTACTTTTCCTTCAAGATTATGTTCTAAAGTATAGGTACGAGTTTCAAAATTGATGCTTTTGAACTGTGATGTTGGAGAAGACTCTTGAGAGTCCCTTGGACTGCAAGAAGATCAAACCAGTCCACCCTAAAGGAAATCAGTCCTGAATACTCATTGGAAGGACTGATGCTGAAGTTGAAGCTCCAATACTTTGGCCACCTGATGAGAAGAACTAATTCATTGGAAAAGACCCTGATGCTGGGAAAGATTGAAGGCAGGAGGAGAAGGGATGACAGAGGATGAGATGGTTGGATGGCATCACCAACCTGATGGACATGGGCCTGAGCAAGCTCCAGGAGTTGGTGATGGACAGGGAAACCTGGTGTGCTGCGGTCCACGGGGTCACAAAGAGTCAGACACGACTGAGAGACTGAACTGAACTAAACCAGTTTTTCTAGGAAACCTTCTTTGACTTAAACATCTTTTGTTTGTCCTTCTACATCACCCCACCCAGACTTTTGTCATAGCATTTACCTTTACTGTATTTAGGGACTTCCCTGATGGTCTAGAGGCTAAGACTCCTCGCTCCCAATGCAGGGGGCCTGGGTTCAATCCCTGGTCAGGGAACTAGATCCCACATACTGCAACTAAAAGTATGCATGCTACAACTAAAGATCCTGCAGGCTGCAGGATCTGGTGCTGCAAAAAAAAAAAAAAATTACTGTATTTAAATTACCTGTGTTATTGGTCATCTCTTCCAGAATATATTTTACTCCTCTGTAAAGCATCTTTTTATCCCTATACCTAATAGAGTTCCTGGCTTACGGTAGGCAGGTTATAAAGGTCTACGAGCAGATCAAATGGTACTAGGACTCTGTAAGAAATTTTGTCAGTTCCTTCCACATACTTCTTGCCAAACAGAAGAGGTTCACCTTAGGATCTGTGCTTCCACTGCAGGGGGTGCAGGTTCAATCCCTGCTCAGGGAACTAAGATCCCACATGTAGTGTGGTGGGGCCAAAAAGAAAAAAAGAGTGTGACCTTTGTCCCATAGGCACAAGGGACATTAAAAGGCTATAAGTGGGGTGTGATCTGACTTGGCAAATAGTCAAGAAGTGGGCAGAGGCAAAGTCTCAGGAGTCTTGACCTTCCATTCTCAGGAGTACAGACTGTCATGGTTTAGCAATGGAGACTCATTCATGGAACCGAGACGCACATAACACAATCAGTGAGCTTTTCTCTCTAAACCCAAGAAGGGCCTGAGTAAGAATAAAGGAAACATGGGTAACCAGCCCAGCTGGAACAGAAACAAAGATGCTACATGGAAGACTCCCTAGTCTATCCGGAGTTCTGCACACCGTCCTCAGGGGCAGAAGAACCTCAGAGTGTGTCTACCTGGGCCCACAGGTGTACCTGGCTGGAGTGAGCAGTGAAGAATAAAGGGGGAAACATTTCCCGACAGGAAGATCTCAAATAGTTCAGTTGCAGAGGCATGCAGAAGGCAGATACTGTATAAACAATTTCCTGGCACGGTGGTTCTCAAACTCCAAGCGTGCATCAGACTCACCTGTGGAGCGTGTTAACACAGAGATGGCTGAGCCCATCCCTGAAGATTCTGAGTGGGTAGGTCTGAGGTGTGACCAGTGAATTTGCCCTTCTAAGTTCCCAGGAGGTGCTGCAAATCCGAGGACAGCACCTTGAGGACCACCGCCCTAGCATCCACTCCACGTCTCTTTTCTCAACAGGACTGTCCTTTCACAGAGGCAAGCAAGGTCTCCTGTGAGCCAAGACTAAACCTCTGTCTTTGCTAACAATCTCTATCATTTTCACTGACTCATTCTCCTCTCCACATTATCAGATCTCTGCTATGGGGGTTGAGGGGGCAGGGGACAGACAAGAGCACCTTCCCTTGATAGAAGGGATGGACAGTTACTTTTTGACTGTCACTCTATTCCTCTCTCCTTTCCTTGCAAACTTTTTTTTTTTTTTTTGGCCATGCCACATGGCTTGCAGGATCCCAGCTCCCCACCCAAGGATTGAACTTGGACCATGGCAGTGAAAGTCCAGAATCCTAACCACTTGGCCACAGGGAACTCTCTTTTGCAAACTTTTAAAATTGTTTACAGCAGCTATTTTTATTTCCTCACCCTTCATTCTCTCTTTAATGTCCTATAATCTTTCTCCTGCTCACATCCCACACTTTACTGATCATCAGGATTATTTGTAACTTTATGATCACCAGATTCAGTTGTTGTTTTTCAAATGTGTTACATGATACAGATTTGATTTTATCGACCACTCCGCAGTATTTATAAGAAAAAGCTCCATGTTTAGAACTTTCCCCATATGCCTCCATCCCTTCATTAACTCATGTTACTTCTGCCTACTAATACTGCTTGCTTCCCTGAAATATAATTGGTTAGTACTTACCAGAGGCTTCCCAGGTGGCTCAGTGGTAAAGTATCCACCTGCCAATGCAAGAGATGTGGGTTCGATGCCTGGGTCTGGAAGTTCATCTGAAGGAGGGGGTGGCAACCCACTCTAGTATTCCCACCTGGGGATCCCATGGACAGAGGACCCTGGCGATGTTATGGTTCACGGGGTCTCAAAAGAGTTGGAGACAACTTGTGACGAAACAACAAGAACAAGATGCTTACCTGACACAGATGAATGCTCCTTGATAAGAGAACCCCAATTGGGTTCAGGTATCCAGATGAGAAAAGTTCCCCTATCTCCAGGGGATAAACCATGATTGAGCTAAGCCACCGCATTAATGGCTTTGCCCACTACCAGTGATTACTTGATCATTCTGCTCTGGCCAATGAGACAAAGGAGAAGCATGGTGCGGAACTCCTGGGAAATATATTTTTTCTTTTAAAAAAAAAAAGCACAAGGAGAGATTACTTTTCAACGAGTCGTGATGGAGCTGCAGCACCCATTCTGCTACAATGAATGAAGGGTTACATCGGAGGGCAACAGAGAACACATGGAAGATGTGAAAGCAGAAAGTTGGAAAGCGTGTGGGTTATCAGCAACATCATTTTGCAAGTGAATTCACAAACCCCAGAATTATCTATCTCCAGACGTCTGCTATGAGAAATAATAAACCCCTCTTTGGTCTGAGCAAGTGCTTCTCAAACTTTAATGTGCATATGAGTCATCTGGGGTCTTGGTAAAATGCACCTTCTGATTTAGTAGGACTGGGGTGGAGCCTAGCTTCTGCAGTTCCATTAAACGGCCAAGTGATGCCTCAGGGACCACACTTTTGAGTGGCAAGGATCTAAGGTGTTATTCTCAAGCATTCTGTTACTTGCCACACAATGCATCCTGACCTCTTAGGAAATCTAAGTATTTGTTTACAAATGCAGTTGAAGTGCTCCTCAGGGAATTCATTAAAAAAAAAAAAAAAAAGCTTAAAGCCCCAAATCAAAGGAAAGGAAAAGAAAAAAGAATTTTGAAGGCCATAAGATCCAGGATATTTCAGGTCCTGGGTATATGTTAGTCAGACACAGATGATTGTATCATTGTATTTGGGGTGACCATGAATGAGGTTAAGGACTAATTTTTTTTCTCATTGCTTAGGCAGACTTCTGAGAAACATTTCTCTTCCTGTTTTCACATAGAGAAACCTAATTTCTCCGTGCCTTTTTCTTCTCCCCACTGGAGTTAAAAATAGCATGAATCTATTTATTTTGTGCCAATTTCCCTTAGGATGTCTGCAGATGGTAGCAGATACTTCAAAGTTGATAAAGGAACCTCAGATTTTCACACTGGAGTGGGTGGAGAATGGAAGCCCTTGATCCCTATTAATTAATCTAGCTGGGTGCCACCATCGTTTTCACTGCTAAGAAATTTTTCTTTAATGAAAATATGAATATTTAAATTTTAATGGCAGTTTTATATCTACCGTAAACTTATAGGCATTATGTATATTTCTCTGAAATGTATACTTCTCAGAACCAAGACACACAAGCCATTGAACAGGATACATTTAACATAAGAATAAATTAGACAAGCAGGAAAAATGAAAATTACATCCTTCTAGAACTGCAGAAAGGACTTCAAATCACCAGATTGCATGTTACTGCCAATTTTTTTTAACATTAAAGTAAGTTACTTTTATTTATATATTTATTTTTGGTTGTGCTGGGTCGTTGTTGCTGCAAAGGCCTTTCCCTGGTTATGAAGAGTGGAGGCTACTCTCTAGTTGCAGTCCACGGGCTTCTCATTGCAGTGGCTTCTCTTGTTGTGGAGCATGGACTTCAGGGTACTCCGGCTTCAGGAGTTGTGGCTACCAGGTTCTAGAACACAGGCTCAATAGTCGTGGTGCATGGGCTTACTTGCTCCATGGAATGTGGTATCTTCCCAGATCAGGGATCGAACTCATGTCTCCTGCATCGGAAGGCAGATTCTTTACCACCAAGCCACCAGGGAAGCCCACCAATTCTTGATTAGTGATATTCGTGCAGTCAATTCATTTATTGATTCATTAAAATCCTAACTGAGCACCTCTTTGTACACAGAACTTAGGTAATATAGATGAATACAAAAAAAAAACAGAGTTTGAAGTCAATTACATTTAAGAGAAGTATAGTGTAGTTGAAGACATTTGACATATGCGTAGGAAAAACCAATTAATAATTCATAGTGGAAAACAATCATATAAGACATTTTGAGAAGCAGTGTGCCAACTGAGGGATAAGGACAGTCAATGCTTAGAAATCATAGGCATTAGCTCCTTCATGAGTTCATGAAGTAGGTGAGATTCTTTCATAGGAAATAGAGGGGGAAATGGAAAATATCTAAGATTTCGTCAACCAGATCCCTGGAAGAAATCAAGATTGGAAGGTTAGTGTGATTGATCAGCATGTAGTTAAGAGGAAAATGCACATCTCATAGGTACTGGTCAGCGTCTTGGCACAAAAAATGTGCCCTCAGCCTGGGTCTTTGCGGAGAGTTTAAAGAAAGGACTCTTTACAGGGACTTCTCTGGCGGTCCAGTGGTCACTTTGTGCTTCCACTGCAGGGGACGTGGGTTCGATCCCTAGTCAGGGAACTAAGATCCTGCATGCTGCACTCAGCCAAAAAAAAAAAAAGATTATTTACAGACACAGGAATAGGGTTAATGGAAACTTTAAAAAGCAATAGTAGGGTAGTAACAGTGGGGAGTTTGGGGAACTTCATTGCTGCCCTTAGGCCTGCAGGGACAAAGAAAGGAGTATCACCAGATCCAGGCCCCAAGAGGCAGCGGCCTTGGGGAGCCTCAGGGAGGGGAATGCTGTCCATTTACAGACATCCAGCAGGAGGGAAGCCAGGAGGATAAATGCTCAGATCTCACTTTGCTCTTCACCCACCCTGCTTTCCTGATGATACTGCCCACTAGCCAAATGGCCAACAGGAAGCCGGAAAGGAAAGGGAATTCACTGATGCAATCCATAGAGGTCAGCGCACGTGGAGGAGAGAGTGGCTCTGAGGGGCAAATGGAAATACCATGCGACCCACAATGCCCACATGACCCAGGTTTACACCCTATAGAAAGTCTTCCAACATGTGTACAAAAGGACATGCACAGATGTTGTCTTGAAGAATTGTTCACAATATACAGAGGGGAAACCTGAATGTTCATTAATAAATGGCCAGATAAACTGAGATATTTTCATTGGCTGAAATATCATGAAGCCATTAAAATGAATGGACTATATATACATGTATACACGTAAGTATGTATGTACAAGCTCATGTATATGTATTATAGAGAGATACATGCACTATGATAAATAACTGTATACAAATACTTAAGTAAAGAAGGCAGATGTTTACACCTACATATATGTAATAGGTCTTCCCTGGTAGCTTAGTGGTAAAGAATCCACCTGCAATGCAGAAAGCTCAGTTTCGATCCCTGGGTCGGGAAGATCCCCTGAAGAAGGAAATGGGGGGATCGGGATAGGGAATACATGTAAATCCATGGCTGATTCATGTCAATGTATGACAAAAACCACTACAATATTGTAAAGTAATTAGCCTCCAACTAATAAAAATAAATGAAAAAAAAAAAGAAAGAAAGAAAGAAAAAAAGGTGGAAAAAAAAAAAAAGAAGAAGGAAATGGCAACTCCAAAATTCTTGCCCGGGAAATCCCATGGACAGAGGAGACTGGAGGGGCTACGGTCAATGGGGTCACAAAAGAGTCGGACACAACTTAGTGACTAACCAACAACAATAAGTAATAGAAGTACAAAAACAATGAGTAGAAGAAATGAGTAGAAGAATATGTGAAGTCAGAGAGACCAGAGTTGGTTTCCTTTGGTAGAGGAGGAAAAGGGAATGATACTGGGGGAAGATGGACGAAAGGACCTTCGTCTATATTCTTTATTTTAGAAAGATCCAAAGCAAATATGGCAAATATGATAACTTCCAGGAAGGGCAGAGAAAAAACAAACAGAGAAATAAGACAGAGAAGGATGGTGGATAATACTTAAAATGTAGATAGAATGATTACAAAAGGCCCCTCTGGGAGGTGGCATTGGAGGGGAGATGCAAATGAAGGGAAGGAGAAGCAGGCAAACACCCAGGGCAGGCGTGCTGCAGGCTGAGAGAACAGCAAGTGCAAACACTGAGGGGGCAATGGGTTTGGCCTGCTCAAGTTCAAGGCCAAGGTCAAATTTCTATAGTCACATTATTCATTACAGACAAAAGATGGAAACAACCCAAATGTTCATCAGCTGGCAAATGGTTAAAGAAAACGTGGTCTGTCTGTTTGTTGCTGTCGTTGATCAGTCGCTAAGCTGCATCTGATTCTTTGTGACCCCACGGATTGCAGCACACCAGGCTCCCCTCACTCACTGTCTCCCAGAGTTTGCTCAAATTCATGGTCTGTCCATAAATGAATATTCAGTTCAGTTCAGTTCAGTCGCTCAGTCGTATTATTCAACCATAAAAAAGAATAAAGTATTGATACATGCTACAAGATGAATAAATCTTGAAAACATACTAAGTGGAAGAAGCCAGTCACAAAAACTGTGCAACATATGATTCCATCCACATGAAATTTCCAGAGCAGGGAGATCTACAGAGACTGGAAGCAAATTAGCAGCTGAGGAGACCCAGGTGGCGCTAGTGGTAAAGAATATGCCTGCCAATGGCAGGAGATGTAAGAGACGCGGGTTCTATCCCTAGGTCAGGAAGATCCCCTGGAGAAGGAAATGGCAACCCACTCTGGTATTCTTGCCTGGAGAATCCCATGGACAGAAGAGCCTGGTGGGCTACAGTCCATGGGGTCACAAAGAGTTGGACACGACTGAGCGACTTAACACACAGCACAAGGCTGAGGGTGCCGGGGATATATGGAAGTGACAGTCAAAAGGCATGGGTTTAATCCAGTGATGATAAAAATGTTTAAAAACTGACTATGGTGATGGTTGCACATGTTTGTGAATACATGAAAAACCATAGAATTATCCACTTCAAATGGGTGTATTGTATAGCCTGTGAAATATATGTTAGAGTTGTTTTTAAAAGAGAGGGGAGAGATGTTAGAAAAGAGAACTTTGAATTCATGACTGACTAGTTACGGGGCTAGAGAAAAAGGAGACAGAAAATGCCTAATACCAATCCATAATGACAGGGAGAATGTGATAGAAATAGGACAGTGTAGAAACAGAGGGAAATAAAAAATGCAGTTAGGAAGAAGAGCTCTAGTAAGGTTAAGGAAAAATATCAGCACACTCTAAGTTATTTTTAGGTTGATTTGAATTTTCCTAGCTTCTTTCCCAGAAGCTCCCAGAAAATGTCTTTTTCATATATTTTTATATTGCATGGGCCTATGTTAAGTCATGGCCCTGGACCAACCATCAAATCAATCTAGGTGTGACTCAGTTGCCACACTTCCCTTTTTCCACTTAACAGAACCATCACTTGCTCCAGTTTTAGCTGAGGACATGGCCATTTCCCAGCTTCTCTTTCACCTGTGACTGAGTTCAGAAGAGAAAATGATGTTTACAAGTTCTACATCATCTCCTTAAGAACAAAAAAAAAAACTGCTGGCAGGGAACTCTCTCTGCTCTTCCTGCAGACTGGAACATGGACACCAGCCTCCCTTGCAGTGTATGTGGTTTTATGGAGAAAGGAGAACATTTGAATGGAAAATCGAGTTCCTTTTCCAAAGAAGAATAGGAGATGGAAACTAAGCCACCAAAAGCAGAAACTGTTTACTAAACTCTAGATCAGGCTTTCTTAGCTTTGGCGCTGTCATCATTTGGGGCTAGATAATTGGGCTTCCCTGGTGGCTCAGATGGTCAAGTGTCTGCCTGCAATGTGGGAGACCTGGGTTTGATCCATGGGTTGGGAAGGTCCCCTGAAGAAGGAAATGGCAACCCACTCCAGTACTCTTGCCTGGAAAATTCCATGGATGGAGGAGCCTGGTAGGCTACAGGTTGCAAAGAGCTGGACACGACTGAGCAACTTTACTGGTTCACTGGAATTTTTTTTTAATTGGGTTGTAGTTGCTTTACAATATTGTGCCAGTTTCTGCTGTACAGTGAAGTAACTCAGCTATCAGTATACATGTATCCCCTCCCTCTTGGACCTCCCTCCCACCTCCCCCATCCCACCCATCTAGGTTATCACAGAGCACCAAGCTGAGTTCCCTATGGTATACAGGACTTCCCACTAGCTACCTATTATTAACGCGTATATGTGAAATCTAGAAAAATAGTACAGATGAACCTATTTGCAGGGCAGGAACAAAGTCACAGACACAAGAGAACAGACAGGTAGACACGAGGAGCGGTGAGGAGGGGTAGGATGAATTGGGAGATTGGGATTGATGTAGGTAGCAGCAGACTGTTGATGCTGCTAAGTCGCTTCAGTCATGTCCGACTCTGTGCGACCCCATAGACGGCAGCCCAACAGGCTCCCCCGTCCCTGGGATTCTCCAGGCAAGAATACTGGAGTGGGTTGCCATTTCCTTCTCCAATGCATGAAAGTGAAAAGTGAAAGCGAAGCCGCTCAGTCATGTCCAACTCCTAGCGACCCCATGGACTGCAGCCTACCAGACCCCTCTGTCTATGGGATTTTCCAGGCAAGAGTACTGGAGTGGGTTGCCATTGCCTTTGCTGGTATATACACTTCCATGTGTAAAATGGAAAGTTCCTTATTGGGGCTCTTTATTGCCCTGTACATTGTAAAATGTGAGCTGTACCATTGGCCTCTACCCACGATAAAACGTGTCTCCAGATACTGCCAAATGTCCCCTGGGATGGGGTGGGGGGCAAAAATCTCCCCTGGTTGAGAATCACAACTCTAGAAAGAGTCTTGAAGCTGGCTTTTCTGTCTCTCATCTCTAGTCTTTTTCTTCCACGCCTGGTAGATAAACATGTCATGCTTGGAAATTATTTTTTTCTGTGTACTCATAGCACAAAATCTAAACTTTCAAGCAAGGCTTACAAAAACACTTCCCCCAAAACTAGCTTGCTAGTCTTATGTACAATTTTATTCCCACATACTCATTGCTCTGGGGCTTTCCAGGTGGCTCGGTGGTAAAGAATCTGCCTGCCAATTCAGGAGATGCAGGGGACTCAGGTTCGATCCCTGGGTGGGGAAGATCCCCTGGAGGAGGGCATGGCAACCCACTCCAGTATTCTTGCCTGGGAAATCCCATGGACAGAGGAGCCTGGTGGGCTACAGTCCATGAGGTTGCAAAAGAGTTGGACACGGCTTAGCAACTAAACAACAACACGCATTGCTCTAGTGATACTGAATTTCTCACTATTCTCAAAGTTGCCCTGCTTTTTCTTTCTTTTTTTCTTTTTTTTTTTTTAACTCATATGCCTTTGTATATCAAATTCTTTCTGCCTAGAGTACCACTCTTCACTTTTCTCTTAGGGGAACTCCCCTATACTCTTCAAGACCCAACATGAACATGCTTTCTATGTTCAAAAAAAAGTCTTTAATTTTCTAAGAAAACTGTCTCTCTGCACAGCTTTGTTCCTCCCTCTAGGGTCATGTATGGCACAGTTGGTTGTAATTGTTCATTCACTGTGTTTTTTTTATTTTGGGGGGGTGGAGTTCTGGCCACACCACAAGGCATGCTGGATCTTGAGTTCCCCGAACAGGGCTTGAACCCCCGCCCCCTGCAGAGGAAGTGCAGTCTTAACCTCTGGCCCTCCAGGAAGTCCCCATTCCTTGCATTTGAATCTCTGGTTCCTCACACAGTGCCTGAGAGAAGGGGCCCCATCACTGCTTGGTAAATGGATGCATGAGGTGTGGAAAACCGTCTGAGGTCCCTTCAGATTTCATCAATACAAACGGCAGCTTGGCCAGATATCACTGGTTTTTTGGAACTCAGAGGTTTACAACAGGCGTCTCTGCCACGGGAAAGCAAGTGGGAGGCAAACCTCAGGATGGGGAATTAAATACTTTCTGCCATGTGCCTTGGTAGCCAATGGACCAGGGGGCATGAAATGTGCAAGCAGGCATTTCCAGCGGCTGCTGCCAGGGAGATAGTGAACGATGTTCCCCAGCGGAGACCATGGTCTAGTTTGTTACGGGGGAATCTCTGTGAAACAAAACTGGGCACGGTGCGTGCATTCCAGAGCACGGGCTCAAACAAATCCATGTGTCCATTATCTTTTAAAGTCTTGATTTATTGATATTTAATTATTTGGCTGTGCTGGGTCTTAGCTGCGGCATGCACAATCTTTAGTTACATGCAGCATGTGGGATCTGGTTCCCTGACCAGGGACTGAACCCAGGCCCCCTGCATAGGGAGTCTTAGCCACTGGACCACCAAATCTTGATTTACAGAATTTAAAATATATGTTTTGGAGATAGGACAAGAGGAGTCCTACATCAGAATCTGAATCATAATTCTAGTGTCCATGTAGCTCTATAAGTCCAAGAGTATGCCTTTTTACATACTCACAGGGCTGGTTTTAAAATTATTGCCTCTCAGGTCTGTCTCGACTATAGGAGAGGTTTCCTAGTAGAAGGTCCCATGACAACCTAGAAACAGCCTCCGAACTGCCTTTGCTGCTTCTCATCACTAGTCTTCTCGCCAAGCTGGCAGAATAACCTTCCCGTTAACACAAATATGCCATGTTTGGGAACTGCAGAGTCTGTTTAGGCTAACACAAACCCAAGTCGGGTCTGAGAATAATAAAAATGTCACAAGTGATTCACCAACTCTGGTAAGTTTTTTTTAAAAACTAAAAATCTTAATTCCATAGAACTTTACAGCACAACTCTCCACTTTATAACATGGATAAGCCAGATGGAAATTCACCAGCGAGAAGATGGAGAATGGGCAGGGGGTAGGAGAGTCCCTTGAGTTGGTGAGAGATAGGCAATCCCAGGGTCCCACTGTCACAGCTTGATTGTCCTGTCTAGTGGATTTCAACCTGCCTTCTGCATACTAGGACTGCCCGGGGAACTTAAAAAATAATGATGCTCCTACCCCCATTGAATGAGAATCTCAGGCCATGGTGAGTATAGCCACTGCTTAAATGTCCAATCATATAGTATCCAGAGTCTGAAAAGTCTTCTGTTTCATAAGCAGAGTACTGTTAGAGTTTCACCAAGACTACATGGGGCCAAGGAGGCATTGACTCTCTGACCCCACTCTCTCTGATCCCCCAAGCTCACCAAAAAAAAAAAAAGATAGTGTTACCCAAGAAGTAGAAAGAATGCTGGACAAGGAAAAAAAAGAAAACTTATTACTAAAGATTTTATAATTTTTCTAGGGTGTAAAGTTCATACACTGGGTCCAAGCAGAAATTACTAGCTTCCTGAGTCCTGGTGGCTCAGTGGCAAAGAATCCATCTGCCAATGCAGGAGACACAGGAGACAGGGGTTGGATCCCTGGGTCAGGAAGATCCTCTGGAGAGGGAAATGGCAACCCATTCCAGTACTCTTGCCTGGAGAATCCCATGGACGGAGGAGCCTGGTGGACTACAGTCCAAAGGGTTGCGAAGAGTCGGGCACAACTTAGCGACTAAACAACAAGAAGTCCCGTTTTATTTTATTTTGTTTAAGAAGTCCTATTTTAAAATGGTTCCAAACTTGCATGGATTTGACCCTGAGCCTCTAAGAAAACAAGACTGGGAAGCAGAATCTGATACAGGTAACAGCAAAAGGTGTGGGCTTATTTACTTAACTTTGAGTGAAGGACATAGAAATTGGCAGGGGAAATTCCCCCCTTTTTTTTTCTTTGTTATGGTTCTATCTTATAGTGTTGGAAATTTGAAGGTAAACATTTATAACACCTCAAAAAATGTTATACAAGGTCATCAACTGGATTAAGGTGTGATTCATAACTTACATGTGTAATTCTGTTTCTTAACGCAAAAAGGCATGATGTTTGTCAGCGTTATAACTTGAAGCTTAAGAGAAGAAAGTGAATGCTGCTTTGGCTCCCTCCTATTCCAGAGATACAATAATGAAGGCGGTAAAGCTTCCTGTTGTAGGCTGTGTATACGAGTGTGATGCAGAGACGGTGCTGACGCTCCACGTGAGAAGATTGATAACCAGCGATGTTACTATGAATCTCCCTTGACCTAGGTTCCTGTCTGGACGCCACCTGGATGATATTTTTAAAATTTTTTATTTTTATTTATTTTATTATTATTATTGGCTGCAATGGGTCTTTGCAAGCTTCACATGGGCTTTCTTTAGTTACAGTGCAAGGGCATCTCACTGTGGTGGCTTCTCTTGTTGCAGCTCGTGGGTTTAGGATCCCACGGCACATGGGATCTTCCTGGACCAGGATTGAACCCGGGTGCCCTGCCTTAGAAGGCGGCTTTTTAACCACTGGACTACCAGGAAAGTCCGCACCCAAGTGGTCTTTAATGAAGAATGTCTAGGCTTTGTCTATTAGGCAAAGTGTCACCTGAGGAACCGTGATTCTTACTCACATATGCCCAAGCCCATTTTATGAGAGTCAAGGAAGGCAGAACAACAACAATCATAAATATAACAACAATAATGAATATAAACAGTAATGTGCCTTGGATTTAGTTGTACTATGGGGGCTCTCTGCTGAATATTTCACCTGTCATATTTCATCTAATCCCCACAATAACCCTATGAAGCATAAATTAGATCCAGGTAACTGGGCTGAATTGGGTATGTCTGAGCGAGGTCTTTCAAATGTATCTCTGAAACCAGGCTTTCCCACTTTTATCCACGGCCCCTTGAATTGGGGACCGTGGTGCTGGCTCCTTAAATGCCTCAGCTCACCCCTGGGATCGATGCCTGATGCCCTATCACCATATCTCCCTGTTGCCAATGGCCTCTTTGGCCTTCTTCCAATCACCTGCCATTGCCTGTCCCACCCCAGCTCTGGCTGACTCTCAGATTCTACAGGGACTTAGCTTATAGAAGTGAAAGTCTGTCTATCTTTTCCCCTTAGGCTTATCTTTTCATTTTGGCATTTTCTCCAAAGCCTATGTCCTTAGTCATAATCTATACTGAGGCCAATGACCTCTGCCTGTTCCCCCTGGTGTGACAGATTTCTGGACTATCCCATGGTAGTTTACAAAAGAGGTGTTTTATGAAAGAGATGACTTTTCAGACTCCAGGCACATGATTGTATATTTAAGCAGTGGTTATATATGCTTTTGGCTTCCCTGGTGGCTCAGTGGTAAAGAAACTGCCTGCAATGCAGGAGACGCAAGTTCAATCCCTGGATCAGGAAGATTCCCCTAGAGAAGGGAATGGCAACCCACTCCAGTATTCTTGCCTGGAAAATCCCATTGATAGAAAAGCCTGGTGGGCTACAGTCCATGGGGTTGCAATGAGTCAGACTCAACTGAGCGACTAACACACACACATACACATACACGCTTTCACGCTTATTGTAGCAAATGCTTCTTCTCCCCAAAAACATAAATTATGGATCCTTGTCCTTTGGGAAGCTTAGATGTTTTTGTATTAAAAATATAAATGTGATGTTATAAATGTTTTTAAAAATAACTTCTGCATTTTTAAATTATGTTGTTATAATTATAACAACATTATAACCTCAGATATGCAGATGACACCACCCTTATGGCAGAAAGTGAAGAAGAGCTAAAGAGCCTCTTGATGAAAGCGAAAGAGGAGAGTCCAAAAGTTGGCTTAAAATTTAACATTCAGAAAACTAAGATCATGACATCCGGTCCAATCACTTCACGGCAAATAGATGGGGAAACAATGGAAACAGTGACAGACTTTTCTTGGGTTCCAAAATCACTGCAGATGGTGACTGCAGCCATGAAATTAAAAGACGCTTGCTCCTTGGAAGAAAAGCTATGATCAACCTAGATAACACATTAAAAAGCAGAGACATTATTTTGCTGACAAAGATCCATCTAGTCAAAGCTATGGTTTTTCTAATAGTCATGTATGGACGGAGAAGGACATGGCAACCCACTCCAGTACTCTTGCCTGGAAAATCCCATGGACGGAGGAGCCTGGTAGGCTACAGTCCACGGGGTCGCTAAGAGTTGGACATGACTGAGCAATTTCACTTTCACTTTTCACTTTCAGGCATTGGAGAAGGAAATGGCAACCCACTCCAGTGTTCTTGCCTGGAGAATCCCAGTGACGGGGGAGCCCGGTGGGCTGCCGTCTATGGGGTCGCACAGAGTCGGACACGACTGAAGCGATTTAGCAGCAGCAGCAGCAGCATGTATGGATGTGAGAGTTGGACCATAAAGAAAGCTGAGCACCGAAGAACTGATGCTTTTGAACTGTGGTGTTGGAGAAGACTCTTGAGAGTCCCTTGGACTGCAAGGAGATCCAACCAGTCCATCCTAAAGGAAATCAGTCCTGAATATTTATTGGAAGGACTGATGCTGTAGCTGAAACTCCAATACTTTGGCCACCTGATGTGAAGAGCCAAATCCCTGGAAAAGACCCTGATGCTGGGAAAGATTGAAGGCAGGAGAAGGGGACAACAGAGGATGAGATGGTCAATGGATGGCATCACCGACTCAATGGACATGAGCTTGAGTAAACTGTGGGAGCTGGTGATGGACAGGGAGGCCTGGCGTGCTGCAGTCATGGGGTCACAAAGAGTCGGACACAACTGAGTGACTGAACTGAATTATAACATGATATTTTTAGTTTTTTATAGAAATTTGTAAAATACAGGTAAATGTAATGAAACAAAATCACCTGAAGTCCAATGACCCAAAAATGGATAATCACTGTTAAGTTTGGTTTATCTGGTAAATTGTCTTTAAGCCTTTACACACCCATAAAACAACATATATACAAGATCGGGATTATACCTAATATAGTTTCATATTTCATTTAATATCAATATTATCCTGCTAGCATTTACCCCTGTCATTAACATTATCTTTCCCAGATTTCTTGAGGGACAATTAACAAATAAAATTATATTAAAAATGTACAATGTGATGCTTTCACATAGATACACATTGTAAAATTATCACTACAAACTGAGTTTCCCTGGTGGTCCAGTGGTTAAGAGTCTGCCTTACAATGCAGGGGACTCAGGTTCCATCCCTGGACAGGGAACTAAAACTTCCACATGCCTCAGAGTTACTAAGCCTGCGGGCTGCAATTACTGAGCCCGCAAGCCACAACTAGAGAGTCCCTGCACTGCAAGGAAAGATCCCCTGTGCTGCAATTGAGACCCAATGTACACAAATAAATATTTTAAAAGTATATTACTACGATCAAGTTAATTTACACATTCCCCACTTCACAGTTACCTTTTTGAATGTGTGTGAGGATGCTTAAGATCCACTGTCCTAGCAAATTTCAAGAGTACAAATTTAGTTGTAGCATTCAGGATCTTCGATCTTCATTGTGCCAGGTAGGTTCTTTCCTTGGGGCATAGGAATTATTAACTGTGGCATATAATATCTGTAGTTTCTTGACCAGGGATCCAACCCTGGCCCCCTGCATTGGGAACACAGAGTCTTAGCCACTGGACCACCAGGGAAGTCCTCAAGAGTACAAATATTATTAATTATAGTCACTATGCTACACATTGGAGAAGGCAATGGCAACCCCCTCCAGTACTCTTGCCTGGAAAATCCCATGGACGGAGGAGCCTGGTGGGCTGCAGTCCATGGAGTGGCAAAGAGTCGGACATGACTGAGCGACTTCACTTTCACTTTTCACTTTCGTGCATTGGAGAAGGATATTGAAACCCACTCCAGTGTTCTTGCCTGGAAAATCCCAGGGACGGAGGAGCCTGGTGGGCTGCCGTCTATGGGGTCGCACAGAGTCGGACATGACTGAAGCGACTTAGCAGCAGCAGCAGCAGCAACATGCTACACATTAGATCTTCAGAATGTATCCATCTTACATTTGAAATTTGTTCCCCCCACCCCCGACAGGCTTTTTTGGTCACACCACGCAGCTTGCTCAGATCATAGTTTCTGGACCAGGGATCAAACCCATGCCCTCTGCAGTGGAATCATGGAGTCCACCACTGGATTGCCAGGGAATTCCCTGAAATTTGTACCCTTTGACCAACATCTCCCTGTTCCCCCAATGCCCCCAACTTCTGGCACTACCATTCTGCTTTGCTTCTATGAGTTCAACTCTGTTTTTTTAAGGGTCCATATATAAGTAGTAGCATACAGTATTTGTCTTTCTTTATCTGACTTATTTCACTAAGCACAATATCTTTCACGTTCATCCATGCTGTTGCAGATAGCAGGATTTCCTTTTTGTCTATGTCTATACAATATTTTATTATAGATGGATAGATAGGTATTAATAGATACCACATCTTCTTTTTCCATACATCTGTTGATGGACATTTAAGTTGTTTCCTTATCTTGGCTATTGGAAATAATGCTGTAATGAACATGGGGGTACAGATATCTCTTTAAGACTGTGATTTCACTTCCTTTGGATGAAAACCTATAAGTGGAATTGCTAGATCAAATGGTAGTTTTATTTTTAATTTTTTTTTTTTAATTTTTTGAGAAACTTCCACACAAGTTTCCGTTATGGCTGTACCAGTTTACATTCCCACCAACAGTGTACAAAGATTCCCTTTTCTCTGTACATCCTTACCAGCACTCATCATTTGTCTTTCCGGTAATAAACTCCCTAGCTGGTGTGAGCTGATACCTCATTGCAGTTTTTATTTGCATTTCCCTAATTAGTGATTCTGAGCATATTTTCATGTGCCTGTTGACCATCTATATATCTTCTTTGGAAAAATGTCTATTCAGGTTCTCTACCCATTTTTTTTATCTGATTGCTTATCTTTTAATTTTGAGCTATATTAATTCTTTGAATTCTTTGAATTTTGAATATTAACCCCTTATTGGATATACCATTTGCAAATATTATACTCCCATTCAGTAGACTGCATTTTCATTTAATTGATGATTTCCTTCTCTGTGCAAAAGCTTTTTAGTTTGATGTAGTCCCACTTATTTATTTTTGCTTTTGTTGCCCTTGCCTGAGGAGACAGATCAAAAAAGATACTGCTGAGACTGATATCAAAGAGTTTACTGCCTGTGTTTTCTTCTAGGAGTTTTATGGTTTCATATCTTAAATTTAAGTCTTTAATCCATTTTGTGTTGATTTTCTTGTACAGCGTAAGATGAGGGTCCAATTTCATTCTTTTGCATGTGGATATTCAATTTTTCCAACACCATTTATTGAAGAGATAGACCTTTTCCCATTGTATATTCTTAGCACCTTTGTTGAAAATTAGTTATCTATATCATTAAAATTCTTTGCATGTTCACTAACTATATAATATTCTACCTTATAAATGTACTATGAATTATTTAATCATATTCAGAGTCTTAGGTTGATTCTACTGATAAATGTGCTGCAAGAAACAAACTGTACATAAATTTTTATGTACAATTCTATGTCCTTAGAATGGAATCCTAGGTGTAGAATCATTAGATGAAACAAAGGATAAGGTTATCTAAAACAGTGGTTAAAGGATATTTTGGTCTCAGGGTACCTTTGCACTCTTAACTACTGTTGATCTATAGAGATTTTGTTTATATTGGTTATAACTACCAATATTATATAAGAAATTTTAATGAGAAATTAAAGATTTATTACTTCATTTGAAACTAAGAACAAGGTCTTCCCGGGTGGTCTAGTGGTTAAGAATCCGCCTGCCAATGCAGCAGACACGGGTTCAATCCCTGGCCCGGGAAGATCCCACACACTGAGCGGGCAACTAAGCCCATGCACCACAACTAGTGTGGACCCCTGTACGCCCTAGAGCCCAAGTTGCGCAATAAGAGAAGCCACCACAATGATAAGCCTGAGCACTGCAACTAGAGAAATCCCTCATGGAGCAGTGAAGACCCAGCATAGCGGAAAGAAATGTTAAAAAAAAAACCCAAGACTTTACGATAAGACACCCATTCTTTTTGAACAAATGGATGAATCATTGGAGGTACAAGTCAAGCATGCAACTTGCCTGCAAGGAACTAAAGAAATTCTTAAGTTTCTAGTGATCCTATGCACAAAGATGGAAAATGGAGGTGCGGGGAATTCCCTGGTGGTCCCAGTGGTTAGGACTCCGAGCTGCCAATGAAGAGAGCACCAGCTCAGTCCCTGGTCAGGGAACTAAGATCCTGGAAGCCGAATGGCGTGGCAAGAAGAAAAAAGAAAATGGAGGCACAGAGGTATGGGGACGAGGCAGCCCTAACGGAGGCAGAGGTGGGACAGGTGAGGCGTCTGAGGGAGAGTTAGCCTGTCTTCTCACAGGACACACAGAAAATTTTCGAGACTCCAGCCCATGCAGTGAAACTTCAAAGGCTTAAGTCACAGTCTTCCTTCTCAAACTTCTAAAATGCCTTATAAAATACCTCCTTTACAGAGTTTTAAATACCTGCTTTATGGGATTCTTTTACAAACATGAAGCCACTTATTCTCAAAACCCAACAATGAGATAGGCTAGACAGATAGGAATTCCCTCCCAATTCACAAGAAAACTGAAGCCCTGAGAGGTTACCTGACTCGGCTCAGGTCACTGGGGTGTTTTGGGGGGAGGACTAGAATCACCACCCACCCATCCGCCCTCCCCACCCACCTCATTGTTCACCGTGCCATAGAAAGAAAGTGAAAGTGAAGTCACTCAGTCGTGTCCAGACTCTTTGCGACCCCATGGACTGTAGCCCACCAGGCTCCTCCATCCATGGAATTTTCTAGGCAAGAGTACTGGAGCGGGTTGCCATTTCCTTCTCTGGGGATCTTCCCAACCCAGGGATCGAACCTGGGTCTCTCGCATTGCGGGCAGACGTTTCACTGTCTGAGCTACCAGGGAATCCCAGCCATGGTGCCCATTGATCTCACAGAGTGAAACTGTTGGCTCATCAGTCTGGCTTCTCAATCTGCTGCTTCTAAAAGTGAAGAAAAGGTACAAAAAGTACAAGTTATTCCCTAGGCTACTAGACAGGTGTCTAGTTTTGATCTGGGCTGATCAGACCCCTCTCACCTTCTATTTCCCACTGAGAGATCGAACATACAAATAGACAATGGCCAAACCGTCTAAGACAATAGAACTCTGACTCACAACTTCCACCACAACTAGCTGGAGAAACCAAACCAGTCGGCTTCCAACTCAGGAGCCCCAGTACCAACCTGAGAAAGCCAAAGATGCCCCCCAAACCAATCACACAAGATGCCTCACTTTTTGGTAGCCCGCGTCCATCCTCCCCATGCCAAGGACCTCCAACCACGGCACCTCCAAAGCCTTCCCTTTTTCTCATTATGAAGCTTCCCCTCTCTCTCTCTGCCCTGAGGCTCTGCCTAATGCAAGTGGCGGTGGCTGCCTCCTTCCCCAAAGCAAGCTCCAAATAAATAGCCTCTGTGCTCATTTGGCTCCTCAGCTTATTTCCACACCACCGAATGGGTAATGAAGGATGTTACAAAGCCCAGTTATGAAAAAAGCATCAGTTCTTCAATTTGTAAAGCGCTTTATAGTCGTCTTAGTATGACTTATAAAAACCCTTTGTGAAGTCCTCCTAGCCCCATTTTAGAGCTGAGAAAATTGAGAAGGAACCAGAAGATTAAGCCCTTTGCCTGATTTGGCAGAGCTGGGATCAGAACAGAACACCCCCTCCCTCCCCACCCCCACTGTTGTTTGAGGTCTGTTGTTTATCCACCCAGCTCAGCCTGCACTTTGGGATCATTACCATTTTAAAGCATTTTACTCTGGGTTGAGTGAATATTAAGAAGTAGATCACATTTCAGCCTGGCAGGCGCTAAAGTATTGTTTTTAGTTTGTTTTTCTAAGTCTTAGTAGACGCCATATGGGCTCCATTAACTTTACTATGTAGCACAATTTGGAAGATCGTTTCTTTTCCAAAATATTTTTCACCGTCATTTAGCATTTTAAAGTTCAGCACACACATCAACCCTTGATACTTGTTTTTCTCAAAGCTGTGCCCTTTTTCTCTCCTCAGCAAGGGGGGAGCAAGGGAGGCCATAAATCCAGCCAAGGGTATATTGTGTTATTGCGGCTGGGTGGGGTGATGGGGGTCGGGGGGGGAGTGTAACCTGCCCTTGCAGGACAAAGTCCTCCTAATGCAAAGGCTTTCCTTTTTTAAAAAAGAGAGCAGCTTTTGGCTTCCCCCCTCCCCTGCTCCCGCTTCAAGGCCAAAGATTGCTGATGATGTTGACTGAAGGAGATGAGAAGAAAGCCAAGATGCTCAGAAAACTGACTTGAGTTCCGAGAAGGCCTGCCTGGAAGGCCGGGGCAGGAGGGACTGGATAATTATAGTTCCATGCCAGCTCCCCAAAATGCAAGCGCCCCTGTTCCTCTTCACCCTGGGGCATCCAAAAAGAAGGTCGTGTGGCGGCAGTGTTTGGTCTGCATGCCGCTGCACCTGGTGGGCCCAGCAAGGGACACTGTAAGTGCTTTGTTACGGACACGGGCTGAGGCTGATTTTGCACCATGTATAGTTTCATTAGGGCTTCCCTGATAGCTCAGCCGGCAAAGAATCTGCCCACAATGCAAGAGACCCTGGTTCGATTCCTGGGTCAGGAAGATCCGCTGGAGAAGGGATAGGTTACCCACTCCAGTGTTCTTGGGCTTCTCTTGTGGCTCAGCTGGTAAAGAATCCACCTGCAATGCGGGAGACATGGGTTCAATCCCTGGGTTGGGAAGACCCCCTGGAGAAGGGAAAGTCTACCCTCCCCAGTATTCTGGCCTGGAGAATTCCATGGACTGTATAGTCCATGGGGTCACAAAGAGCGACTTTCACTTTCACTTTTTGCTTTCATAGTTTCATTAAATATTAAACAATGACATCATTTGTGGGCTAATAGTTCATCTGGAATCCTCTCATTCACCTATGCACCCCCGTTCTCTCCCTAGCCACATCTTAGTTGTTGCATGTGGGATCTAGTCCCCTGACAAGGGATTAAACCCAAGCCCCCTGCATTGGGAAGGTAGAGCCTTAACCATTGGACCACCAGGGCAGTCCCCTTCATTTCTTCACTTCTTATATGATAGCTCCTAATTCTATTTTTTTATATTATCATTTTAGATTTCTTAGGTTTTGGGGTTTTTTTAATTATTATTATTACTATGTATAAAAATGCATCAAGGGAATTCACTGGTGGTCTGGTGGTTAAGACTGTGCTTCCACTGGAGGGGGTGCAGGTTCCATCCCTGGTCAGGGAACTAAGATCTTACAAACCATGAGGTGTGGCCAATAAAATAAAATGTCTGCAAATGTGTGTGGACAGGTATGTATTGTGATGGCTAGTCAGGGCTTCCTTTTACCTCTGATGGTGGGAGTGAGTTTTCAGCAATTGTGAGAACAGGCCAAACACTAAGGTAACACAGTGGTAAAGAATCCACCTGCCAATGCAGGAGACGTGAGAGACTTGGGTCGGGAAGAACCCCTGGAGAAGGGAATGGTTACCCACTCCAGGATTCTCACCTGGAAACCCCATAGACAGAGGAGCCTGGCAGGCTCTAGTCTATGGGGTCACAAAGAGTCAGATACTACCCTGACTGAGCATGCACACACACACACCCCCAGATCAAAATCAACGAAAAGTCCAGAAGAGGTTCAAACTAACAGACATTTACTGGCAACATATTCAGTGCACGAGCTGGCAATACTTGTCACAGCAACAAAAGCAAGGATGGAGAGGCAGAGGAGACAGGGCAAGGCCTTCCATTCTCTGAGCTGTATCTTTCTTATCCCTCACTGCACTGTAGTTAGGACTGATGAGAAAAAAATAGGTGTGAGCGCCAGCCACAGGTAGCAAACAATAAGTGACTCTAGCAGATAAAAAGAAGAGTGAGATGGAGTGCTGGTTTTCCAGTATTTCTCAGTATTGCTGGGAAAACTGACTGTCCATATGAAAAGGTGAATACAAATATAATGTTACAGAATCATGCTGCTGGCTCTTAACAAAGACAGCTTTTGCATATAAGCACTGACACAGAATTTAGACTTGAACCAGTCCTATACGTCCTCATTTTCAAATATTTAATCGTAAATGGATATTTCTCTTTGAGAACAGATGAAAAACAAAGGTTTACTGGGATTTCCCTGTTAGTCCAGTGGTTAAGACTCTACGCTTCTACTGCAAGGGGCCCGGGTTCAATTCCTGGTAGGGGAACCAAGGTCCCACATGCTATACATGCGCACATGCTGGGTCGCTCATTCATGTCCGACTCTTTGTGACCCTATGGACTGTAGCCCACCAGGCTCCTCTGTCTATGGGATTCTCCAGGCAACAATACTAGAGTGGGTTGCCATTCCCTTCTCCAGGGCATCTTGCCCTTCATTGCAGGCAGATTCTTTACCGTCTCAGCCACCAGAGAAGCCCATGAGGCACAGCCAAAAAAAAAAAAAACAAAACAATGTTTACTAAAGATATTATAAATTACATAGGATATAATGAGATTGAAACTCAAAATTAAACACCTCCTTCCCCAATGTCTGGGTATGTGTATTACAAGATGTACTATTTCAATAGAGACACAGTCCTGCTCACAGTAGGACAGCTTGGTGGAAAGAATATGAATCAGAAGGTTTTAGTTTTGACTTTTTTTTTTAACCAACATCATAATCTGGGGACAGATAACTTAGATTCTGGGCTTTATTTTGGCAATAAATGTGCTTTAAAAGTTGCCTTAAAATTAAACAAAAATGTAGACACTGTGGAAAAGAGTATGGAGGTTCTTCAGAGAGCTAAAAATAAAGCCGCCAAATGATCCAACAGTCCCACTCGTGGGCAGATATCTGGACAAAATTATAATTCAAAAATATACATGCAAAAAGTATACATATACATGCATGCTTATGGTCACAGCAGCATTATTCACAATGGCCAAGACATGGAAGCAACCTAAATGTCCACCAACAGATGAGTGGATAAAGATACGGTATATATATGTGTGTGTATACATATATACACACATAAAGGAATATTACTCAGCCAAAAAGAAGGCAGTAATGCTATTTGCAGCAACATGGATGGACCTTAGTATGGATGATCATACTAAGTAAAGTAAGTCAGAAAGACAAATATTACATCACTTACATGTGAAATCTAAAATATGACACAGATGAATTTATCTATGAGACAGAAAGACTCACAGACATGGAGAACAGATCAGCAGTTGCCACAACACTGTAAATCAACTGTTCTTAAATAAAATAAACTTTAAAAAATTAGCCAAAAATATAAAAGTGCCCACAAAAACCCATTCTGGCCGCTCACCTTCTCTGAAGGCTAAGTAAACGGTACTACTTTAACTCTAAGAAGAGAAATAAACAAAATCAAAATGCTTATCTACTGATTCTTCAGCACATGGTCTTCATTAAAATAAGAGTACACATTTCATCACTATGCACCTGGATTGTATTCCATTCTCCTAAATACTATGCATAGAAGTGCGGTCTTGCTGGATTTTCTCTTCATGATATAGAAGCTGTTACACATCCAGTCGATTACATTACTGCCGGCTGCTGAAAGGCATGAACTTCAACGAACAGGTTTTAAAATTCACTTGTGATCATTTATTGGGTGTAGTGAGTTCCAGGCACACAATGAATATGAAAGAATCAGAGGAGTATTGCTCTCAAACACATAATATTATATATAAACTGATACACACAAAGAGACCATGGAAATGTCCTGCTGATGGCATAAATCAAGAGCCGTGCCAGAAATCCAAGAGGGAAAATACCTCTCCTGGGGGATGCTGGGAAGACTGCGGTGGAGGTGATGTTTGAGTTGAGTCTTGAAAGAAGAGTGGAAATTTGCCAGGTGAAGGGGGGCTATTTACAAGCAGAAGGAATAGGACATCTCATGAAGTGCCTGGCACTTTTGTGAAATAGTGAGAAGGTGTGTGTAGCTGCAGCCCAAGTTTTATGGGAGGGAAGGCAGCCGGAGGACAGTTAGGTTGGGACTAGAACATGGGGGCCTTGTTAGGCTACATTCAGTGGGTGATCGCCCCTACAGGTAATGGGGCACAGAGGTGTAATGCATGACATACTGTGTGTGTTGTGATTTTAAGGGAACTGGAGGTTGAATGGAGGGAGTATGTAATTTGGGAGCAGAGGAAGGAGAAACAATTTAGGGAGACCAAACAGGAGGAGGCAGTGGGAAGGGTCGATTTTGAGAAGCATTTTTGAAAGAGAATAGATAACACATGGTAAACACTGGCTCTCGAGGTTGAGGGACAGGGAGAAGCTTAGTGTGACTCTGAAGCTGCTCAGTATAGGGAAGACTGGGTGGCTGGTGACAATATTAACCCAGATGCGAGAACATGGACACGATGGATTCTCTACTCAAGAGTGTGGCCCCCACTAAAGAGTGACCACTAACTTTGGCACAGGTGGCCAGTGACCGATCAGGAAAATAGGACAACAGCAGCTGAGAAGCCTGCTCCAGAATGAGACCTCTGATCTCTTAATTTCCATGCTCTGACTCATGGTATCTATCATTTGGTTCAACACTATTTGAAAGCTATTATCTAGAATACATCTGATCTACTGCAAACTTCTTTTGTTGTTATTGTTACATTGCTTATCTTTCCAGTTATAAGACTGTAAGAGTGGGAACTCTGGAGCCAGATCACCCAGCAAGTTGTTGTCTTAGTCGATAAGTTGTGCCCGACTCTTTGTGAACCCATGGACTGTAGCCTGCCAGATTCCTCTGTCCATGAAATTTTCCAGGCAGGAATACTGAAATGGGTTGCCAATCCCTTCTCCAGGAGATCTTCCCAACCCAGGGATCAAACCCAGGTCCTCTGCATTGCAGGCAGATTCTTTACCATCTGAGCCACTAGGGAAGACCTCACCCAGCAAGTAAGCTCAGGCAAATCAGTTAAGCCTTTCTGTGCCTCAGTTTCCTCATCTGCAAAATGAGGATAAAAATTCCTCATGAGGTTGTTACAGGAACAAAGTGAGTTAATATACATAAAAGGGCACCTTGCATACAGTGTAAGTATCTTGTGAGTGTTTGCTATCCTTATTAATAAGTAATGGAATATTTGACTGGAAGTAATACATATCAGTTCAGTTCAGTTCAGTTGCTCAGTCATGTCCAACTCTTTGTGACTCCTTGAACCACAGAACACCAGGCCTCCCTGTCCATCACCAACTCCTGGAGTTTACCAAACTCATGTCCATTAAGTTGGTGATGCCATCCAACCATCTCATCCTCTGTCATCCCCTTCTCCTCCTGCCCTCAATCATATTAGAGATTTATTTTCACAGAATAAGATTGGAAGTGGGCAGTTACATGTCGGTGCTGTTGCTTCACCAACTTATCAAGGACCAGACTCTTTCCACTCTTCACTGTCAGTTTGTTAGTGATTGCTTCCTCATGGTGGCAGAAAGGCTGCAGTAGCTCCAAGTAGTAAGTCCTCACATGAGCATCATTCCTAGCAGGAAATAGGGGCTTTTTACCTTGTGCAGGCCATACTTACCAAGGAGGATAACCTTTCCTAGAAGCCCCCAGTAGGTTTCCTTTCAGCTAGAAGGGTCACAGGCCTATCCCTAACTGCAAGAGGGGCTGGGAAAGAATCTGGCACTTCCAACCAATAAACAAATGAAGCAAAAGTGGAGCTGGGCTGCCTGCTGCAAGGAAAATCCATAGTGCCCACCCCCCGCCCCCAGTCTGGAAGCCAAAGATTTCAAGGCTGCCTCACTCAGGTGAGTGGGAATTGAGAAATAAGAGCGTAGCAGTGTCCATCCAGAGGGAATAAGCTTCACAGGCTTTATCCTTCGGGTTTACCCTTTATTCCTTTATCCTTAAGCTTTCGTTTTTAAAGTAACTGTTGTTTATTTATCTACTTATGGCTGTGGTGGGTCTTCATTGCTGCGTGGACTTTTCTCTAGTTGTGGTGAGCGGGCTTCTCACTGCAGTGGCTTCTCTGGTTGCAGAGCGTGAGCTCTAGGACGCCCAGGCTTCAGTAGTTGGGCTCCAGAGCACGGCTGAGTCGTCATGGTGCACCGGATTAGCTGCTCCACGGCATGCGGGATCTTTCCAGACTAGGGATGGAACCCATGTCTCCTGCATTGGCAGGTGGATTCTTTACCACTGGGCCACCAGAGAAGCCCTGGTCGTTAGCTTTTGTAAGAGTTTGCTTTTTGACCTAGGTGAGTAGCTTGATGAAATATGGAGAGAGGGTATCTTTGAGCTGGGGGACCTTCCTCGTCACCTCATCTGTTCTAGGCTGTCACTTTCCTTCCCTTGAACCAAAGGAAGCGGTACATAAATTTAGTTCACTTGGTCGAGAAGCTTGGATAGGCCAGTCACTCTGAAAGTTATTTCAAAGGAAACAGATGCAGGCTTCTCCCCCTTTGACTGCCCCGTGCAGCATCTCACCCACAGTGATGGGTTAATAAGCAGAGAATGATGTCAGAAGAGCTTCTCTTTCTCCCAGGAAAGGACGTCTCTGCTCAGCGGTTCCCCTCAGTCCAAACCCTCACAGTCACAGCCAGAGGTGCGGCCCATAGCATCTCTTGTCCAGGTTCCCAATTCAGGTTCTCCATCACAAGAAAGACTACAAGCTGGGTGGAGAACTACAGAAGAACCAGGAGAAGGCCTTTATAAAGGCCACTGAAAGCCTTATTTTCACTATCCAATTCTGTTAACAAAAAGAGGAGAAATGTTCAAATTCCAAGGCACTTAGTTACTAGTCTGATTCTGGTCTACATGTGGATATTCAATAAATACTTGTTAAATTAAATTGAGTCAAGGTTTTATTTATTCAACCTACTTAAAGCTTATGTAAACCCCTTGGAGATTTGTGTCAAGCTGTTAAGTTGGAAAATATATGAAAAGTAGTATTTTCAATAGGTCAGCTTTCCTCTTAATGAGCTTTATGAGCTTAGTGTAAACCAGGGAGGAGGGGAGCGGGTACCAGGCAAGGGGATGGGAAGGAGGGGATGAGAAAAGGCAAGCCTGTTTCTGTCTTTGTCTGCATTTGCCTTTCTGGTCTCTACTTATTAACCAGCTACTGCCCTCTAGTGGCCACTGTATAAATTCTCACATGAATCCCACTTTTCTCTTTAAAAACCCTGATGACACCAGGAAAGGACCAAATCTCTTGCTTTGCAAATAAGTAAATTAAAGTCCAGAGAGGTGAGGTGTCAAAGTGACCCAGGCAGCCTCCTGGATTCCCAGTTACCCCAGTTTCACTTCAGACGCTGTCATAACTAATCAAAATTACAGCATACTAATCAAAGGTCTGTATAGTCAAAGCTATAATTTTTCCAGTAATCATGTACGGATGTGAGAGCTGGACCATAAGGAAGAGTGAATGCCAAAGAATTCATGCTTTCAGATTGTGGTACTGGAGAAGACTCTTGAGAGTCCCTTGGACTGCAAGGAGATCAAACCAGTTGATACTAAGGGAAATCAACCCTGAATATTCATTGGAAGGACTGTTGCTGAAGCTAAGGCACCAATACTTTGGCCACCTGCATTGAAGAGCGGACTCGCTGGAAAAGACCCTGATGCTGGAAAAGATAGATTGAAGGCAAAAGGAGAAGGGGAAGATGAGATTGTTAGATAGGACCACTGACTCAATGGATGTGAATTTGAGCAAACTCCAGGAGATAGTGGAGGACAGAGAGGCCTGGTGTGCTACAGTCCATGGGTTCACAAAAGAGTCAGACATGACTTAGCGGCTGAACAACAAAATCATTCAATACAGGCAGACCTCAGAGAAGCTGTGGGTTCAGTTCCAGATCACTGCAATAAAGCGATTATGGCAAGAAAGTGAGTCACACAAATTTTTTTGTTTCCCAAAGCCTACAGAGTTACGTTTATACCATACTGAATAGTAAGTGTAACAGCACTGTCTAAAAAAAAAAAAAAAAAAAGTATATACCTTAATATTAAAATATTGCTAAAAAGAATGCTAACCATCATCTGAGCCTTCAGCAGTTCATGGCAGTAACATCAAAGATCATTGATTACAGATCTCGAGAACCAATACAATAATTATGAAAAAGCTTGAAATATCATGAGAATTAACAAAAATGTGACACAGAGACATGAATTGAACAAAGGCTGTTGAAAAATGGTGCCAACAAACTTGCTTGAAGCCGAGTTGTCATAAATCTTCAATTTGTAAAAACTTCAGTATCTGCAAAGCGTGATAAAGTGAAGAACAATAAAATGGTGTATGCCTGTCATTTTAAGTGTTATCTGTTATTTCCAGTGCTCGCTTCGGCAGCACATATACTAAAATTGGAACGATACAGAGAAGATTAGCATGGCCCCTGCGCAAGGATGACACGCAAATTCGTGAAGTGTTCCATATTTTTAAGTGTTATCTGTTATTTCCATTGTTATTCCAAGTAAAGCCAAAATTGACTATTGGTCAAGTTTAGATAAGGAATTATAAATCATACTGTTACATTTTAAACTTACTTAAGTTTAGAAAATGCCTGTTGTATTTTATTTTTTTGAAAAAAAAAATAAATAAAAAAGTTAGCTAGAACAGACCCAAAGTAGATTTGGCCATGTATCAGAACTCACTTATCATTGTCTCCTTGCAGGCTAATATTCTGCTAGAATTCTCCCTAAGGACTCCCTTTTGCTCACTGATGGGAAAAGGGGGGGTTGTCATTTTAACTTAGAACACATATTTTCATCATTTAATCATTTTGCTGGTGGGAATAAATTTAAAGTTATTCAACTGGATGTGTCACTTACAGGAACATTACTGAGTACCAAAAGATTTATTCAAATATTTAATTGGAAGGAACTACATCTGGAATAAGTTTTATTGGAATTCTTATAAAAAGGAAAGTAAATCCATTAGAATTAATATCATAAACAGTCAGCTTTATCTGGAACCAGAAACATTAGTGAAATGGAGCCTAGGAATCCTAACCCTTTTTCTCTGTAAAAAAGCCAGTCGCTCTCCAATTTATGTGGCAATTATTCTTTATTGCTTTAGGTAGAGTTTTGTTTTCATCTAATGGTTTAGAGACAGATCACTCATGCCACCCCATTTATTTCTTTGCCCCCTTTCTCTTCAAAGAACAAGCAAAAGGAATGCAGTAAGAGGCATCTGCCTATCTTCGAAACACTTGAAAAATCCTGCGAAGATCAGAAGGTCAGCAGAAACTCGCAGCAGTGAGGCTAGCAGTAACTACATGAATTAAGAGACACCCCGTGTTCCCCTTAGATGTCCACGTAGATGCCATTGATCAAATAATCAAGCCTCGAGTACCGTTTTCTGCGGAGGGATTCTAGGAGCATTCTGCCCAAGAGGGCCAGGCCTATGGCAAGAAAGAGGACCCCGAAGAGCACAGTCCCAATCAGGAGCCACTGCTCAAAGGCCAGGCCTTGCTGGCTTCCTGGAGCACTGCTTAGGGCGGGCTCATCTGCACCGGCCTTCGCATTCTCCTGGGAAGCCGTCGTATTTGTAGCGGGATACTCCACATTGGACAAAGGAAATGTCACGGAGGCCCCGGCATCCTCTGCGTTCCAAGTCAGATTGGCGATGTCTCGAAAGGGCACTGTGACCGGTGGGCCTCGCGAGTCCGTGGGTGCCCTAGAGGTGGAAGTCAAAACCGCAGTTGTGGTCGGGCTAGTGATCATGGCTGCGGGTGGGGCGGAGGTGGCCCTCTGAGGCTGCCAAGTCAGAGACGGCATCACTGCCGTGTTGGTGACGGGGAGGGATGTGGAGAGAGACTTCGGAATGGCCAGGATGGTGTGCAGAGAAGACTCCGCCATCGTAGAGGGGAACGCTGTCACGTTCTCAGGCAATAGATGAGCTATTGCTGGTCCTGAGGAAGACTGGGACGTCTGAGAGTGGCCTTCTTCTTTATAATCAGGTGATGGTGGACTCTCTGGAGCAAACTTGAGTAGTTTCTCCAAGTGATCCGAGGATCCAGACGTCTGAGAAAGTGAATCTCTCCATAAGACTGTGGGCTCTGAGTCATGGGTTGGAGGCTGGGGAGTGGGAGTGTTGGTATGAGAAGACGCGCCCGGGAGGAGGGAGTTTTCCTGGGCTACCCCTGGGCTTGGCAAATCAGTTCTGGCCAAAGCTGGGAAATCTGAAAATGGAGAGAAAATAATAGGAAGACTTCGACATTTCCATATGAAGGGAGGACAGAAGAGACAAACGTTATTAGCTTATTCAATAAGACCTCAGACTGTTGCTACCTGATATTTCGTGGTACGTGCATGGGGGCTAAGTCACTTCAGTCGTGTCCGACTCTCTGTGACCCTATGGACTGTAGCCCGTCAGGCTCCTCTGTCCACGGGATTCTCCAGGCAAAAATACTGGAGTGGGTTGCCATGCCCTCCTCCAGGGGATCTTTCAGATCCAGGGATCAAACCTGAGGCTCCTGCATTGCAGGTGGATTCTTTACCACTGAGCTGTCAGGGAAGCCCAATATTTCATGACGTAAGGACCTGGCCTCTCCTGAGGAAGCTCTGGTTTATTTCTAGAGTGATGGCACGTGCCTCCTAGAGGAAGGAGGAGGTGGGAGGGGCCAGCAAAGATGCTAAGAGGAGTTCAGTGGGGGCAGCAAGGGCTTCCCAGGTGGCACAGTGGTAAAGAATCCGCCTGCGATGCAGGAGATGTGGGTTCAATCTCTGGGTCGGGAAGATCCCCTGGAGGAGGAAATGGCAACCCACTCCAGTATTCTTGCTTGGATCTTAGTTCTCCAACCAGGGATGGAACCCATGCCCCTAAGTGTGGAGTCTTGATCACTGAACCACCAGGGAAGTCCCCTCCTTCTGACTCTTGAAGATTAAAATTCTATAGCCAGTATCTCAGGTTCTGAAGACCATGGACCAGTATTTGAAGTCATGCTGGCCACGTGGCTGACATAAAAAGCAGGCAATCACAGTCCCAACTCCTGCGGAGGAGGAACCAGCCTCAGATGCCCCTCCTGCTTGAGAAAGGTAAGAATTTTGCTCTTGGTCACACATGCTGTTTATGACAACTCTAACTGAAATGGCCAGTTAAAGCAATCTGGGGCAGAGAAAGGCCAGTTGAATTGCACCATATTATTCTGCTACTTAGGACTTCCCAGGTGGCACTAGTGATAAAGAACTCGCCTGCCATTGGAGGAGACATAAGAGACTTGGGTTCCTGGGTTGGGAAGATCCCCTGGAGGAAGGCATGGCAACCCACTCCAGTATTCTTGCCTAGAGAATTCCATGGATAGAGAAGCCTGGCGGGCTACAGTCCATAGGGTTGCAAAGACATGTACACAACAGAGGCAACTTAGCATGCGCTCACTCTGCTACTGGGCGAATCATTACACTTCAGTTAGAACTGTAGCAACAAGGAAGGAAGCAAAGGAATTTTCCAGCATTCACTGGTTCATTCTCCTCTGTTCTCTTTTCCCTCTTCTATTTCAACTCCCCTCAATACCAGTTCTAAACCAGCCCTCACTCTCCTCTCTCCTAACAAATAGATCCAGATTCACATTTATGACATCTTTGACTACTCTCTAAACTTCACACCACTTGAGGTCCTTTAGAACTGCCACTTATTAATCCATCTAGGACAGGGGTCAGCAAATTATGGCCTGAGAGCCAAATCTAGCCTGCCATCTCTCTCTCTAATATTTTTTTTATTGATTTGCCTGTGCTGGGTCTTAATTGTAGCAATATGGGGTCTTTAGTTGCAGCACTCAACCTCTTAGTTGCAGCATGTTGGATCTAGTTCCCTGACAGGGATCAAACCCAGGCCCCCTGCATTGGGATTGCAGTCTTAGCCACTGGGCCACCAGAGAAGTCCCTGCCACCTCTCTTTATAAGGCTTGCAAGCTAAGAATGGCTTCTACATTCTAAAATGATTGAAAAAAAAATAAAAAAGGATATTTTGTAACACATGAAAATTATATGAAATTTACATTTCAGTTTCCATAAATAAAGTTTTATTGGCACACAAGCATGCTCATTTGTTCACATATTGTCTATGGCTGTCTCTTACTGCAAGGACAGAGGTGAGGATGTCTGACAGGTTGCATGTGGCCCACTAAGGCTAAAAGACTTGCCTGAAAAGCCTAAAACACTTATTATTTGGCCCCTGACAGAAAAAAGTTTGTGGGCGCCTGCTCTAGGACACTCTCAAATAGAATTCTGATGCCGGAACATCCAACAAAGCTGAAGAAAAGAGTTACTGCTGCAGGTAATATGACATCGGCAGGCATACTGTCACCGTGAGATAAACAGCATCTGTATTTTTAGGCTGTGTCAGATATTTTTAAAAAGAGCAGGACTCATCATATTTCATTTTAAAATTAAAAAAAAAAAGACTAAGTAAATGCTCTGTGATGTATGTGAACTCAGAAGTTAAGCCCATTGACAAGAATGACCAAAACAGCTGTTTTCTTTCTCAAGAATGCAAGGTTATAAATAAAACAAAGTGAGGGCTAGTCCACTTTCTTGATAAGATTCATCTATTGGCTAAGATCCTAGGACCACGCTGGGATCCTCCACACCTGTTCCATTGACCTCACCCTCTGATGCTTGCCATTGGGCTGTGGTGTTTTCTCTCAGTCAGATAGACATGAGTACTATGAAACAGCCCTGTGTACTCAGCCCCTCTTTTGAGTTTCATATGCAAGTGACTTCACGAGATGAAACAATTTAAGTATTGACTATTAAAACTTGGAGACCAGCTGAGCCAACAGACTCTCAATTTATTCTATTTCTGAATTCCCCTATTCTAGTCTATTCTGGTCCTTGGTGGCATCACAGACCACCAAGCTGCAAAAACAAACAAACTGACATGAAATAATGTCCAGCTGCAATGGTCTTAGAGAATGAACAGAGTGCACTATCATCTTTCGAACTTTTGGTCTGTAAATATTAGTCAATCACAGGAAATTGAGTTCACCTCTAAACAAACCACCAAAAATATCTACTGGATTTCACTCTAAGCGGGAGGCAGATAATTCATTTTTATGGGGTAATCTCAATCCAGCAACATGGGCAGATTCAGAAACAGTATTACAAACACAATTAGTAAATATCTGTGAATACAGACAGGACACCAAGTCTGGCGTAGGTGAGTTTGCCCCTAGGTATCAACCTGCTCTGGGCTGGTGGTGCCCCCTGGTGGCTGCCTCAGGAACTGTTGGATTCTAATTTCACTTCACTATCTTCACACTGGTGGCTCAGGCTACGGTAAAGTGTCTGCCTACAATGCGGGAGACTGGGGTTTGATCCCTGGGTCACGAAGATCCCCTGGAGAAGGAAATAGCAACCCACTCCAGTACTCTTACCTGGAGAATCCCATGGACACAGTCCACAGGGTCGCAAAGAGTTGGACACGACTGAGTGACTTCACTTTCACACTGAACCCACTCCAGTATTGCTTGGAAAATCCCATGAACAGAGGAGCCTGGCAGGCTACAGTCCATGGCATCGCAAGAGTCAGATATGACTTAGCGACTAAACCACCACCTCCACCTTCACACTGGCCCTTAAAAAAAACGGTTTCTGCAAGAGCCAAGCTTATCCTCCCACTTCCAGTGGAGAAAATCTTTACCACTGCTCTCTGTCCCTAATATATATATTATCAAAGCAATAAAATGACAGAAGTATTATGAAAGTTATAAAATAAATTCGACTATCATTTCCATCATGATGTCCCAGCAACTATTAATACTTATGTATACCTTAAAACTAAAACGTTTTCCATGTAACTTAAAAACAATTGGGTGTTGTTCACCTGAAATTTAGGTGACCTTTTGTTCTACATCTCAAACTTATTTTTTAATATCTGCATCATATTCCCTCAACTGGATACATCATGTTTTACACTCTACCATTCCCTAGCATTTGGACATCTAAGCTGTAGAAACTTTTAAACTAATTTCCTTTAACAGTCACTCCCAAAGTGCTGCTTTCACTTTTAAAACCAGTTACACAGTAAAAAGTTTTACACCAATCCCTTTTTATTTGACATAGATTTTATGGATCAATGATCAATACAAAGAAATAGAGGAAAACAATAGAATGGGAAAGACTAGAGATCTCTTCAAGAAAATTAGAGATACCAAGGGAATATTTCATGCAAAGATGGGCACAATAAAGGACAGAAATGGTATGGACCTAACAGAAGCAGAAGATATTAAGAGTAGGTGGCAAGAATATACAGAAGAACTGTACAAAAAAGACCTTCACGGCCCAGATAATCACGATGGTGTAATCACTCACCTAGAGCCAGACATCCTGGAATGCAAAGTCAAGTGGGCCTTAGGAAGCATTAGCTACAAACAAAGCTAGTGGAGATGATGGAATTCCAGTTGAGCTATTTCAGATCCTAAAAGATGATGCTATGAAAGTGCTGCACTCAATATGCCAGCAAATTTGGAAAACTCAGCAGTGGCCACAGGACTGGAAAAGGTCCATTTTCATTCTAAGCCCAAAGAAAGGCAATGCCAAAGAATGTTCAAACTACCGCACAATTGCACTCATCTCACACACTAGCAAAGTAATACTGAAAATTCCCCAAGCCAGGCTTCAACAGTACATGAACTATGAACTTCCAAATGTTCAAGTTGGATTTAGAAAAGGTAGAGGAACCAGAGATCAAATTGCTAACATCCGTTGGATCATCAAAAAAGCAAGAGAGTTCCAAAAAAACATCTACTTCTGCTTCATTGACTATGACAAAGCCTTTGATTGTGTGGATCACCACAAACTGTGGAAAATTCTTCAAGAGATAGGAATACCAGACCACCTTACCTGCCTCCTGAGAAATCTGTATGCAGGTCAAGAAGCAACAGACATGGAACATGGACATGGAACAACAGACTGGTTCCAAATTGGGAAAGGGGTATGTCAAGGCTGTATATTGTCACCCTGCTTATTTAACTTATATGCAGAGTACATCATGAGAAATGCTGGACTGGATGAAGCACAAGATGAAATCAAGATTGCCGGGAGAAATATCAATAACCTCAGATATGCAGATGACACCACCTTTATGGCAGAAAGTGAAGAAGAACCAAAGAGCCTCTTGATGAAAGTGAAAGAGGAGAGTGAAAAAGTTGGCTTAAAGCTTAACATTCAGAAAACTAAGATCAGGGCATCTGGTCCCATCATTTCATGGCAAACAGATGGAGAAACAACGGAAATGGTGACAGACATTATGTTTTGGGACCTCAAAATCACTGCAGATGGTGACTGCAGCCATGAAATTAAAAGATGCTTACTCCTTGGAAGAAAAGCTATGATCAACCTTGACAGCATATTAAAAAGCAGAGACATTACTTGCCAACAAAGGTCCGTCTAGTCAAACCTATGGTTTTTCCAGTAGTCATGAACATAGAGAGTTGGACTATAAAGAAAGCTGAGCACCAAAGAATTGATGCTTTTGAACTGTAGTATTGGAGAAAACCCTTGAAAGTCCCTTGGACTGCAAGGAGATCCAACCAGTCCATCCTAAAGGAAATCAATCCTGAATATACATTGGAAGGACTGATGCTGAAACTGAAACTCCAATACTTTGGCCACCTGATACGAAGAACTGACTCATTTGAAAAGATCCGAATGCTGGGAAAGATTGAAGGTGGGAGGAGACGGAGATGACAGAGGATTAGATGGTTGTATGGCATCACTGACTTGATGGACATGAGTTTGAGCAAGCTCCGGGAGTTGGTGATGGACAGGGAGGCCTGGTGTGCTGTAGTCCATGGGTTTGCAAAGAGTCGGACACGACTGAGCGACTGAACTGAACTGAACTAAATTGATAGATATTATGGAAGTACAGAATTACTGCATTACATTATAATTTCCATAATATTCCATCATTTCTTTAATATTCTGCTTTAATCATGAAATAGATGAGAGAAAAGACACACAGTGACAGCAGAAGAAAGGGTACAATGAGGAAGAGGCAGCGAGAAGGGATCAGAGAGATGGATGTGATGGCCCAGCTTCCAACTGATGGGAGCTCTTAAAAGGGAGAAACAAACATTCCAATTAGTGTCTTGAGCCCTGCCACCTTTGGAAACTCAGACCAAGGTGTTCAGATCCTACTAGATACCGTCCCCGGGTGTTCAACAGGCTCTGCAGTGTTCCAGGTGATGAAAAAAGAGGACCAGCTATATCCACACATTACTGCTGGTCCCGATGTTTTCATTCAGGATTATACATAGACATGAAGAAGCCAAACAGTTAGGGGCAGCCGCCCTGGCCAGTGTGAAGCCCAGAAAGTGCAGGAGATGACAAGACTCTTTCCTTGCAAGGTATGATCCTGGATGTTCTGAGAAACCTAATTTGTTCTGTTTTTAGTTTTCACAACAGTCGTAAAATACACTTCATACAACACACTACTTAAACCCTTTTTAGGAGAACAGTTCCATGGCACTGAGTATATTCATATGATTGTACAACCATCACCCTTATCCACCTCCAGAGCAAAACTGAAACTTTGTACCTTATCTGCCAGTCTTTTAGGACTTGGGCTTCTATCACTATTTAGGAAGAATTTACACAAGCATTCTGTGCTTTATACTCTTATTTAAAGGAGTGTTGGATACATTAAGCTTTCCCAGTTCACAAACAAAACTCAGACACAGCCTCATCCAGGGGACCAAGCAGGGTCAGTGTCCGGGCACCCTGGGCAGTACCATGCCCTGGAAAATCTTCACTGCACTCTCCCTCCAACCCCCAAACTGCTTCTCTTCAAATCTCCCCTAGTTCAGCAGACAGCGCTCCTGTCCATCTAGATGCTCAAGTCAAAAACTACAACTCGGGGCTTCCCTGGTGGTCCTGTGGTAAAGAATTTGCCTGCCAGAAAAAAAAAAAAAAAGAATTCGCCTGCCAATGCAGGGGACATGGGTTCTATCCCTGGTCCAGGGAGATCCCACATGCCAAAGAGCAACTAAGCCCATGCCCCATAACTACTGAGCCTGCGCTCTAGAGCTCGGGGGCCACAACTACTGAGACCGTATGCCCTAGGGCCTGTGCTTCACAACAGAGAAGCCAGTGTGATTAGAAACCCATGCATCACAACTAGAGAGCAGCCCCCACTTTCCGCATGAGAGAAAGCCCTCCGCAGCAATGAAGACCCAGCACAGCCAGAAATAAATAAATTAAAAGAGAAAAAGAACTAGGCTTCAGCTTTACTCTTTTCCTCATTCCCCACATCCACGTCAACCAGCAAGCCCTGCCAACACTACCTGTGAAATGGCCCGTAGCTTACTTCCCTCCATCTCCTCCACCACCTCCCTGGTCCCCAAGGCCATGGCCTCCCACTGTGATCGTCATCCCGCCTCCAACCCAGCCTTCCCACCTGCCCTCTTGCTGATTCGTGCTTGTCCGTTCCGAAAAGAGCGGTCAGGGTGAGTTTCGAGACATCACCTTTAAAACAGCACGTTGTGGAGGTGGGGTGAACTGGGAGATTGGGATTAACATACATACTATTGATACTGTGTGTTAAATAGGTAACTAATGAGAACCTTCTGTGTAGCACAGGGAACTCTGCTCCCAGCTCTGTGGCGACCTAAATGGGGAGGAAATCCAGAATGGAAGGGATACATGTACACCTGTAGCTGATTCACTTTGCTGTGCATCAGAAACGAACCCGGCATTGACTACGTTTTTGTTTAGTCGCTAAGCCATGTCCAGCTCTTTGCAACCCCACGGACTGTAGCCCACCAGACTCCTCTGTCCATGGAGTTCTACAAGCAAGACTACTGGAGACGATGGCCCTTTCCTTCTCCAAGGGATCTTCTCAACTCGGCGACTGAACCTGTGTCTCTGGCACTGGCAGGCGATTCTTGACCTCTGAGCCACCAGGGAAGCCAGAGGAACTACACTCCAATAAAAATTAATCAAAACAAAACAAAACAAAACACCCAGCACGTTACACGCCTGCTGAAAACCTCCCCATGGCGTCTTATCAGGCATCTAAATAAAAACTCCCTCCCCTCTACAAAGGTTGATGGGCTTGCCCCACTTTCCTTCCTTCCTGCCTATCACTCTTTACCTGCTTCACTATGAGTCAGCCACTGGGATGGGAGTGTTTGAACAAACACTCCCAAACCATTCTGCCTTGAGATATTGGGATCCGGTTGTTTCCTCTGCCTGGAAGGTCTTCCCACTATTTTCTCACATCTGGCTCCTCAGTGTGCAGATCTCGGCTTAGGGGTTAGAACTTTGCAGATGTGTCCCCTGATCACCTAATCCGAGACGGCCCACTCAGTGATAATCTATTAGCTTAATTATATTAATCTTAGCTTAATTATCTGCTCTTGTGACTCTATTTTATTTAATGGTAATTTCATGTTTTCAGTTTCTCTGCATTGAAAATATATTCTTACATAAAGGCCATGTTTCATTTTCTCATGATCACTGTTATTTTTTTAAATGGAGGATAACTGCTTTACAATGCTGTGTTAGCTTCTGCTGTGCAACAGCTGCAAGTATATATTGAAATATTCCCTCCTAATTGAGGATATATACCCTCCTGATTGAGCCTCCCTCCCACCCCACCCCAGTCCTACCCTTCTAGGTCATCACAGAGCACCAGGCTGAGCTCCCACTAGCTATCTATTTTACTAGTACTATTTTTTTATTTAAAATTTCTTATTGAAGTATAGTTGATTTACTATGTTAATTTCTTCTGTACAGCAAAGCAATTAAATTTTGAATATAATAGTCTTTTTTATATTCTTTTAGGATACATTTTCATATTCATTTATATATACATTTTATATTCTTTACACATTTTTGTATAGAATGTATAATCTTTTATACATTTTTATATTCTTTTATAATACATTCTTTTTTATATTCTTTACCATTATGATTTTTCATAGGATACTGAATATAGTTCTCTGTGCTATGCAGCAGGACTTTGCTCTTAAAAGGGTTAAAGTAGTGCATTGAATGTAGGACCTCGCTGTGTATCCATTCTATATACAATAGCTTACATGTGCTAACCCAAACCTCCTACTCTATCCCTCCCCCAAACCCATACTCTCTGGCAACCTCAAGTCTGTTCTCTATGTCCGTGGTGATTCTATTTTTTTAAATTATTTATTTATTAAGGTTACTGTCTCTCTCTCCTAAAACATCAGTGCCAGAAGTGAGAACCTTGTTTTTCATGTTTAATGTCGTATCTTTGTATCCTTAGGGGATTAAAAATGCTTGGCACATTAGAGATGCTAAGTAAAATTTGTTGCTTATTGAATAAATGAAAAAAGATAATATTGTTTCTACCTAAGGGTATAATGGAGAAGGAAATGGCAACTCACTCCAGTATTCTTGCCTGGAGAATCCTGTGGACAGAGGAGCCTGGTGGGCTGCTGTCCATGGGGTTGCACACAGTCAGACGTGACTGAAGTGACTTAGCATGCATGCATGCATGCATTGGAGAAGGAAAGGGCAACCCACTTCAGTGTTCTTGCCTAGAGAATTCCAGGGACAGAGCAGCCTGGTGGGCTACCATCTATGGGGTCGCATAGAGTCGGACGCGACTCAAGCAACTTAGCAGCAGTAAGGGTATAAAGGATAAAAACTTTCTAAAATTTAAAGGAAACTTGAAAGCATTGCATCCTGAGAAATTAACAAGCCAAAATCTCACCAAGACAGATCCAAATAATTATATCATTTCTACTTGGTTATTTTCTGTATTCTGAGCAAATACATAATTTCCAAGTATAGAGACTGTATCTCCAATGCCTTTCACAGCATTTAGCACATGGCAGATTCTCAAGAACTTCTTTTTTATTTTTCAAGAACTTCTTAAATGTGCTTCTTTTCAGGTCTGGATAACAAAATCCAGTGAGTTTGATTTCAGTGAATGTGATAATAAAATAATTGCAACCTAATAGCAAGTGGAATTTTATATACTGTATTTACACAGGTCTTAACTCTTTCAAAATAGTCACCCTGGAGAACTGTATACTTATTCCAGTGTTGCTGACATAGTTTACAGGGGTGTTTCAAAATGTTTTCAAGAAAGGTCTGTGTGTCTTTTATCTCAGGAAGAAAAACAGAAACAAAAACAAAACAAAATGCTATCATTCATCAGTCTTTCACTGGGGAAAAGAAAAGACATTTGGTTGAATCAGCTGAATTTTAAATCATGAGATTTTTCTGATGTGCCTCTGTATTTGTGATCCCCTTTGGTAGTTTTTCTTAGACTCTTTGGTAGAAAACCTTTCTAAGTGAACTATATCCTTAAATAATTCCAATCACAAGAGACAAAGAACAAGGTTCTTATTACCTCGAATTATCCTGTAACTCATAAGTCCTTTTGCTGGTTTCAGGGGACAGGCTTCCTCACTGGGACAGAAGAACAGGTAGCAGTTGGGTAGTTTAATTTTTTTTTGAGTGTCGAAGATCATCAAGTTACATGCTTTGTTCCCTGTAAGGAAAGGTTTCACAAGTAACTATTTTGAAATAGGATTTTCCATAAAGCATGGTGGGCAGGAAAACTTCATTTACTTTGGTAGCCGACACAAAAACCTTTTTGTCTGCTGGCTGCCGAGTCATTTCCTTTTCCTTAGTTTACTCACGGAAGGCAATTTTTAAAGACCTTAGGTTTAAAACTCTGAATGAAGGTAACTTTGGCAAAGCATATTAAATTTTTTTTTAATTTAAAAATTTTTTTGGTTGCGCGGCATTTGAGATCTTAGTTTCCCAACCAGAGATTGAATCCCTGCCTCCTACATTTGAAGCTCAGAGTCAATCACTTGGCCACCAGGGAAGTCCTGGCAAAATACATTTTTTTTAAATTATGAACATACAATAACACATTTACAGGAGACTTGGAAAATACAGGACACAGTTACATATAGGTCTACTACATATTAAAATTATGTTTTTAAGTAGATAAAGATTTTTAGTTGGAGTTTCAATATCAGGCTCTCAAAAATTAATAGAAGAAATAGAACAGTAGGAGGATACAGCAGACATGAAAAAAAACCAATTCAACCTAATAAAGATTTATACAGTTTTCACACAATAGCAGGATACAAAGTCCTATTCAAGTTTCCATAGACTATAAACCAGGAGACACTGGAACATATCCAGGGACATAAAACAAGGTGAAAAAACTTCATGATCTAAAGGTATTGAAATCACACCGAATCTGTTCTCTTGTCACTGTGGAATGATGTTAGAAATCAATATCAAAAGATATTTGAAAATAAGACACATTTTCAAGTATAATGTGATATTTACCAATTGAGATCATCACAATAGTAAAAGATGCTGGCAAAACCCATTTTTTAAAGTACATTTAATTCTTTAGAAAGAAGTCTTCCATTTGCTAAAATATTTATCAAAATATACACAGAAATACTGACTCTACAATTCAGTACAGAGTTGGACTTTAGGAAATGGATTTAACCCTAATGATTTTACAAATTTCTTGCATCCTGAAAGCATCTTAGATGCCTATGAAGCCATCAGTTCTGGTTTTCTTGAAGGGGGTAGAAATCAGAAAATTTAGCCTTATATATATCAGGCCTCCTTCCAGTGAATGAATCTGCATAGCTTTACTTTTCAGACCATTCTTCTTTTGGGTCTTCGAATTTCGGCTCTACGTTATCATTTTTGTTTGTCTCCCAATCAGGCAGAGGTCAGGGATCATCCTTGATTCCCTCGATGGGAAAGAAGACTGAGTTCGCTTCTGCAGGGGTTTTTATCCTGTCATCTCTCTACTACCCAGATAACAAGAAAGGCACTCCAGTTTCTCTGACTTGTCTTCTCCCAGCAATGTGATAATTCTGCAGCACCATTTTAGCTGACACTTAGGTAAAGGGGAGGGTCCATGGAGTCCACTTTGTACACAGAATTTTGTGTCCTTTCTATCTGTGGGCATTTTTCTAGAGTCTGTGGCTATGGGCAAATTATCAGTTTTTTTGAGCCCCAAACAGTTAAAAACCAATGCTTGGTAAAAGAAGGAAAAGTCTGGGATCCATTAACTGAGACCCACAGTTACCTCTGCTTAGGGCACGGCAACCTACTCCAGTATTCTTGCCTGGAGAAACCCATGGACTGAGGAGCTTGTGGGGGGGCGGCTACAGTCCATGAGGTCACAAAGAGTTGGATACGACTGAGCAACTGAGCATGCACAGGAAAGCAGCAACTTTTTGCTTATGTTTTTGCTTGTAGAACAAAGCCGTAAACCCTCATTTCTTACTGAACACCCCCCCAAGGAACTGAAGAGAAAGGCCAGGTGTCCTGTGTGGCCAGAAAACGCCCACATGGCATTCAGTCCTATTTGCAGACCATGTTTCTATTTCACATAAATGTTGGTGTCAACATTTAGAGAAAAAGTAGAAGTTCAAATGAGAGCTCTATCAATTACTTCTCTATAAAGAGTGTCCAAAAGCACGCTCATCAATTTGAGATCACTGAAGGATTTGTTTTCCTCCTGACAGCAAATATGGGTGCCTCCCAGGTGGCGCAGTAGTAAAGAACCCACCTGCCAATGCAGGAGACACAAGAGATGCAGGTTTGATCCCTGGGTGGGGAAGATCCCCTGGAGGAGGAACTGGCAACCGACTCCAGTATCCTTGCCTGGGAAATCCCATGGACAGAGAAGCCTGGTGGGCTACAGTCCACGGGGTTGCAAAACAGTCGGGTACAACTAAGCAACTGAACATGCATGCATGACAGCAAATATATGGTGTCGTTTCTACGTGAATTCTCTAGTTCTCTAATGTAAGACACCAATGGGGTGTCTTACAATTCAACTCGATTCTGATACTAATTGCCTGGAGTGTCAGACCCCACAGGTCCAAGGCTCAGTCCCAAAAGACTGTTCCCACTCAGATGCCAGTCACAAATCACAGTCACAAGACACCCAGGTCACTCACACATACGTCCAATTAGGCTGCTGCTAAGTCACTTCAGTCGTGTCCAACTCTGTGCGACCCCATAGACATCAGGCTCCCCCATCCCTAGGATTCTCCAGGCAAGAACACTGGAGTGGGTTGCCATTTCCTTCTCCAATGTGTGAAAGTGAAAAGTGAAAGTGAAGTCGCTTAGTTGTGTCCGACTCTTGGCGAACCCATGGACTGCAGCCCACCAGGCTCCTCCAATCCACGGGATTTTCCAGGCAAGAGGACTGGAGTGGGGTGCCATTGGCTTAGGCTACCACCTCCCATCCCAGGCTCAATAATTTGCTAGGACTACTCACAGAACTGAGGAAAATGCAGTACTTACTTTTACACTTTATTACAAAGGATACAAATGAACAGCCAGATGAAGAGGTACACAGGGTGAGGTTTGGGAGGGTCCCGAGTGCAGCAGCCTCCGTCCCTGGTTGGGATGGGGTGCCTCCTGGCACATGGATGTGTTCACCAACTTGGAAGCTCCCCAAACCCACCATTTAGGGGTTTTCATGCAGTTTTATTATGTAGGCAAAATGATTAAGTCATTGGCCATTGTGACTGAATTCAGTCTCCACCCCACTTCCCCTACCTGGAGGTGGGTGATGAGACTGAAAGTTTCAAGTTTCTAAGCAAAGTTTGGTCTTTCTGGTGACTGGCAACCCTCCCAAAGCTATCTGTGCTGGGCTTAGTCACTTCAGTCCTGTCCGACTCTTTGTGACCCCATGGACTCTAGCCTGCCAGGCTCCTCTGTCCATGGGATTCTCCAGGCAAGAATACTGGAGTGGGTTGCCATTCCCTTCTCCAGGGGACCTTCCCAACCCAGGGGTCAAATTTGCATCTATTACGTCTCCTGGTAGGTGGGTTCTTTACCACTAGAACCACCTAGGAACCCCATCTATCTAGGACCCCACTAAGAGGCACCTTATTAGCATAAACTCAGGTATGGTGGAATGGGGCTCATTATGAATAACAGAAGAAGCTCCTTTGCTGAGGGAATTGCCAGGGTTTTAGGAGCTCTGTGCCAGGAATCAGGGACAAAGACTAGAAATAAATATGGAAATTTGTGTCCTTCAATTTCATGTCCATATATATTTATATTACCATACCATAATCATTATAGAATGAAAAGGAAATAAAGATCTAAGAGAAATCATATGATTTTGTTGGCTGATAAATCAAGTAAGGATCATGAGTCCAGTGTTCACTAGCTCTCCTAGGGTCCTTGACAATGGGCCTTTTCCATCTTATTAATGGTTTATCTCCAGCACCTAGCAAGACATTAGATGCTCAATAAATTTAGGTGGGTTTTTTTTTTCCCATTTAGGGAATTAGGACAGGATCATAAAGTGAAGTCGCTCAGTCATGTCCGACTCTTCACGACCCCATGAACTGCAGCCTACCAGGCTCCTCCGTCCATGGGATTCTCCAGGCAAGAATACTGGAGTGGGTTGCCATTTCCTTCTCCAATGGGCCACTAGGGAAGCTCTTAACTTCATGACTTTTAAGGACGGGATCATAAAGAACTGAAAAATGATCATTGTTTTCACTTAGATACATACTTCTGTTTTTAGGTCATACGTTTGGAATCTGAAATGTCCAAGGTCGTGGTTCAAGCCTATGGGCCTCAGTTTTCTTTTGTGTATTGCACATGGGTCATTCCAAGCCCCTCCCCGTGCCTCTTAAAGTCCTAGAAGCTGCAATGAGTGGTCAGTGGCTTCCTGACTCACCTAAGCCACCAGCCCCAGGAAAGGGAGGGGAAATGGAAATTTTGTGCTTCCACTTAAAATGCAAATGCTGATTTTCCTATGGGATGACTTAAAATTTTTATTTTTTGTCTCAATTCCCTTTCTGTTTAAATGTTCTTTCTTTTTAAAAAATTATGTCATTTGTTATTTTTATTATTATTATCTTGGAATACAGTGTGACTTTCATTTTATTTAATTATTGGCTGCGCTGAGTCTTGGCTGCTGCTGCCAGGTTTTCTCTAGCTGCTAGAGAACGGGAGCTGCTCTCTAGCTAAGATCTCACGGGTTCCTCATTGTGGTGGCCTCTCCTGTTGTGGCGCACAGGCTCTAGAGCGTGTGGGCTTCAGGAGATGCAGTGCACAGGCTCAGTGATTGCAGCTTGTGGGCCCTAGAGCATGGGTTTCATTGCTCCATGGCATGTGGGATCTTCCCAGATCAGGGATCGAACCCATGTCCCCTGCATTGGCAGGCTGATTCTCAACCACTGGATCATTAGGAACGTCCCTAAACATTCTTTCTAAAGTCACACTGGGCTTTCCCCAGGGCCTTAGCAGTAAAGGATCCGCCACTGCAGAAGACATGGGTTTGACCCCTGATCCAGGAAGATCCCACATACCATGAAGCAACTTAAGTTCGTGTGCCACATCTATTGAGCCTGTGCTCTATGCTCTAGAGCCTGGAAACCACAACTGCTAAGCCTACGTGCCCCAACTACTGAAGCCTGTGGGCCCTAGAGCCCACGCTCAACAACAAGAGAAGCCACCACAAAGAGAAGCCCACACACCAAAACTAGCAAGGAGCCCCCGCTCACAACTAGAGAAAAGCCCGAGCAGCAGGGAAGACCCAGCACAGTCAATAAATAAACAAATAAAACTGAAGTCACACTGTATTTCCAATGCTCCATGATAATGATAGCCAAGCATTTAAATAGGATTTTTGGTTTTACTCTCTTAGATGCCTGTTAGAACAAACACCAGTGGTTTTCAACCTTTTTCTACCCAGATACCTAAGTGATACATATACACTCATAGGTAACTGAGTCAGCTTAGGGGAGAGGAGAGCGCATCGTGGAACATTCCCGAGCGATTTTGCCACCCATTTTTCTACCCCACTGAGAATCCCTAGTACAAACTACTCAGCCTCATCGACCAGGTACTCACATCACAAAACACATGGAATAAACAGTCATCAAGGCATTGTTACTTACCTGATATGTTTTTTGTCAAGCAGCAAGAATTAATGCAGTCCTGTTGAGTTAATGTATGTATGGGCTCGTTGCCTCTGATTCCCTTGGAAAGAGACAGCTGGATGTCAATGACCACATCTTCAAGGCTCTCAGTGAGGCAGTTTTGACTGGTGGACAGTCTTAGTGCCAGGAAACAAATTATTACAAAAGTGTAAGTCAAGCTCCATCCTCCCCGGAAGAACATGTTAAATTTCAGCTTAGTCTTAGTCATCAAAGGTCAGATAAACTCTCCCTCCTGCTTGAGTCTGCTTCAAGAAGATGGTACAGATGATGGAATTTCTCTCTAGGACAAAAACAGGAAATCATCAATGAGTTTTCTTTTTTTGAGTGAACCTAGAGAAGCTACATTTCATTTCCTTCAAATCAATGTAAATGACTCACAATTCATAGAAGGCCAGAAATAAACAAGTAATTTTTATTCATTTCACTTTTAATAGATTTGAGATAACCTTTCATTAAAAACTTGGCAAAAAGCTAGTAAGCACACACACATATATTGGGTTGGCCAAAAAGCGCATTGGGGTTTCTCTATAGGATTGTGCAGGAAAACCCTAATGAACTATCTGGCCAACCCAATGCTATCCAATTAATTATTAAAATCTGACAAATGTCTAAGAAAGAGGAGTAAAATACCATAGTAGTGTGCCTTTCAGTTTTAGAATCCTTCCTCTTCCTGCCTCTCCTAACAAGAGCGGGAAAAGACATAAAATCTGCAGTCATTGATGAAGCAGTAAATGATCACTGATCATTGGTTTGGACATATTTTCTCTCTCAGTAATAACAATTAACATTTTAAATCACCTACTGAGGGGAAGGCAATGTGCTAAAATTTACATATATTATCCTAGTTAATTCTTACACCAGCTCTGCAAAAAAGCTATTATTTTTCTCATTTTACAGATGAGGAAACTGAGGCTGCCTTTTTTTATTGCTGTCTCTTTTTAAGTATCACACCAGAGGCAGGTTAATGCCAATAATCTAATTCTAGGAATTAGCCCATCAGCAGGGGGAATAGTCTAGCCTAGTTGAAGGAAAGTGTAAGGGCAAGAGTTCTTTTTGACATCCCTAAAAACACAAAAGGAGATCCAACCAGTCCATCCTAAAGGAGATCAGTCCTGGGTGTTCATCGGAAGGACTGATGCTGAAGCTGAAACTCCAATACTTTGGCCACCTCATGTGAAGAGTTGACTCATTGGAAAAGACCCTGATGTTGGGAGGGATTGGGGGCAGGAGGAGAAGGGGACGACAGAGGATGAGATGGCTGGATGGCATCACCGACTCGATGGGCATGAGTTTGAGTAAACTCCGGGAGTTTGTGATGGACAGGGAGGCCTGGCGTGCTGCGATTCATGGGGTCACAAAGAGTCGGACATGATTGAGCGACTGAACCGAACTGAAAAACACAAAAGCCCTAATATGTATTAATTTCAACTCCATTGGTGAGCTGGTTCTTCCGGGAAAAAAAAAAGTTAAACTGGCAATGCTATACCAGAAACTATCCTCAATTCTAGAATACAAATTGTTCACTAACGATAGCCTAGATCAGAATTACCAATTAAGTTTTCTTTTTATGTCAAGAAGCCTTTGGTAACCTTTCGGTCATGAACCCTTTGGTACTCTGGTGATGCTTAGGTTCTCTTCTGACATGTTTTAAATGTATCAAAGACATGTTTTTAAATGTATAAAATGAAATATATAGGATTACAAAGGAAGATAGTCCTATTGAAATGTAATCATTGAAGAGTTTTTTTTTTTTAATCTACAAATCTGATGAAAGATACCAAGAATGATCTAAAGGAATCGAGAGATATTTCATGAGATACAGCACTACTCAGTATTGTTAGGATGTCAGTTCTTCCCAACTCAGTCTGCAGATTCAATGCAATTTCAATAAAAATCCCAGTACATTATTTTATAGACTTCAACAAACCAATTTTAAAAATTTTATTTTATTTTTTGGCTGTACTGTGTGGCTTTTGAGATTTAGTTCCCCAACCTGGGATGGAATCCTAGCCCTTGGCTGTGAGAGCGCAGAGTCCTCACTAATGAACCACCAGGGAATTCCCTCAACAAGTCAATCTTAAAGTTTACACGGAAATGCAGAAAGGCCCAGAACAGTCAACACCACACTGAAGAAGAACAAAGCTGGAAGACTGACACTACCTGACTTCAGCACTTAACCATAAACCACCAGTAATCAAGACAAGGTGCTATTGGCAAAAGAACAGACAAATAAATGAATGGGACAGAATAGTGAGCCCAGAAATAGACCCGAACAAATACAGTCAACTGATCTTTGACAAAGGAACAAAGGCAATTCAACAGACAAAGGATAGTCTTCTCAAAAATGGTGCTGGACAATTGGACAAAAAAGAAAAAAAAAAAAATCTAGACACTGACCTTATGCCTTTCAAAAAATTAACTCACAATGGATCATAGACCTAACTATAAAATGCAAAGCTATAAAACTCCATGTAACACAGAATAAGGTCTCTGTGACCTTAGACTGGATGATGAGTTTTAGATACGACACCAAAAGCACAATCTGTGAAAGAAAAAACTGGTAGGTTGGATTTAATTAAAATTAAAAACTTCTTCTCTGTGTAAGACACTGTTAAGAAAATGAAAAGCTAAGCCACAGGCTAGGAGAAAGTATTTTCAAAACGTATTTGATAAATAACTGGTAGCTAAAATACACAAAGAACTCTTAAAACTTAACAAAAAGAAAACAAACCACCCCATTAAAAGTGGGCAAAAATCTGGACACCTCCCCAAAGAAGCATATAAAAAGGTGCTCAATCTCACTGTCATTAGGGAATTGCAAATAAAAAGAACGAGATACAGGCTTTCCTAGTGGCTCAGTGGTAAAGAATCCACCTGCCAATGCAGGAGACAAGGGTTCAATCTCTGTTCTGGGAAGATTTTACATGTTGCGGAGCAAATAAGACCATGCACCACAACTATTGAGCTTGTTTTCTAGACCCACAAGCTACAACTACTGAGGCCAGGAGCTGCAACTACTGAAGCCCAGGCACTCTAAAGCCTGAGCTCCACAAGAGAAGCCCCCTCAGTGAGAAGCCCGCACACCACATCTGGCGAGTAGCCCTCATTCGCAGTAACCAGAGAAAAACTTGCACAGCAACGCAGACCCAGCACAACCAAAATAAACAAATAAATAAAATTACTTTTAAAAAATAATGAGATGTCACAACACATTTACAAGAATGGCTAAAATTCAAAAAAACCGTTAACACTAAATCCTGACAAAAACCCACATACAAATATTTATAATAGTTTTTTTTTTTTATAATTGCCAAAAAAACTAGAAATAGCCAAGATGTCCCTTCCTAAGTCAAGGGATAAGCAAATTGTGGTATATCCCTATAGTAGAATATTATTCAGCAGGAAATGAGTTATCAAGCCACAAAAAGAGGAACCTTAATTGTATATCATTTGGTGAAAGAAGGAAATGGCAACCCACTCCAGTATTCCTGCCTGGAAAATTCCACGGGTAGAGGAGCTGGTGGGCTACAATCCGTGGGGTCCCAAAGAGTCAGACAGGACTGAGCGACTAACAATTTCACTTTAACTGAAAGAAGCTAGTATCTGATTCCAACTCTATGACATTATGGAAAAGGCAAAACAACATTAAGAGTAAAAGATCAGTTGTTGTCTGGAGGAAAGGGTGGAGTACAAAGGATTTTGAAGGCAGTGAAACTATTTTATATGACTCTGTAATGATGAAAGCATATCGTTACATTTGTCAAAACCTACAGAGCTGTAAAATACAAGAGGGTACCCTAATATAAACAGGTAGACTTTGGTTAGTAAAAAAATCAACATAGTTTAAAAAAAAAATTATATGGTAACAAAGCACAATCTGTTATGTCTAACTTCCCAAAACAGCAAATTGAAAATAACACTGTTTCTCTATGTAAGCACATCACGTACATTATGTCATTTAATCCTTACATGAATTCTAGAAGCTAAATCCCATCAGCTCCCCTTTCAGTTAAAAAAAAAAAACTGTGATAAATGACAAGTAGGACATCTAATCAATGCCATAATTTTTTGAATGACCCATTTTTAATTTAATTTTTAAAGGAGTATAGTTGTTTTACGATGTTGTTGTAGTTTCTGCTGAACAATGAAGCGAATCAGCTATAAGCATACACACGTCCCCTCCCTCTTGGGCCTCCTTCCCACCCCAGCCCCTAGATGATCACAGAGCCCCGAGCTGAGCTCCCTGGGCCGTAGAGCAGCTTCCCACTAGCTGTCTATTTTACACAGAGTAGTCTGTATACGTCAATCTATTCTCCCAATTCGTCTCATGTTCCCTTTCCCCCACTGCGTCCACATGTCGGTTCTCTACACCTGCATCTCTATTCCTGCCTTGCAGACAGGCTCGTCTGTACCATCTTTTTAGATTCCATACATATGTATAAATTCATATACGCTATTTTTCTCTTTCTGACTTACTTCATTCTCTACGACAGACTCTACCCAGGTCCATCCACATCAATACAAATGACCCAATTTCGTTCCATTTTATCACTGCCATAATTTTGAAGTAGCCTCAAATGTAATGATTTTGAGACATATTCAGTCAGGAATGCGATACGGAAATAAGTACCACTTCTGCCAGAGGCAAATCAGAGCTACCCTGCCACTAATCCCACTGCGGCTTTTGCCTACACGCCTCTTAAAGGAAATATGACACTGCATTTAGAGGTTAGCAAAATAAACTTTTCCACCCAAGTTCACAGATTTTCTGAATGCTGTCCATGGACTCCCCCACCCCCCAACCCCAGGATAAGAATCCTGGCACAAAGTTACTTCGTATGCTACCACACTTTGCAAATCTCTTCTAGTCACTAGAAGGAAAAAAAAAACCAACAGAAACAAAAATAACAAAAACCAGACCAACACTTGGCTTTGAATGGATTCTAAGAGTCTCTCCTGAAGCTGCTGCAATGAAACGAACTGTGATGTGGGATACAGGAGGAAGGCTGTGCTTCTAGTACCAGCATCCTTTCTGTGCCTGCAAGCAGGAATGAAGAGCTTATCTCATTAACGATACCCAACCATTACTAGGTAAATTAATTCTTCCAATCCATTTATTATTTAGATCTTGAAGGTCCAAAGAGGAACAGATTTTTAAATGTGGCATACACATGCAATAGAATATTATTCAACTACAAAAAGGAATGAAATTCTAATACATGCTGCCTCCTGAGAACATTATGCTAACTGAAATAAAATGGATACAAAAGGACAAATGCTGAATGCGTGCACTTATACTAAGTATCTGGCTTCCCCAGTGGCTCAGATGGTAAAGAATCCACTTGCAACACAGGAGACCCAGGTTCAATCCTTGCGTTGGGAAGATCCCCTGGAGAAGGGAATGGCAACCCACTCCCGTATTCCCGCCTGGAGAACCCCATGGACAGAGAGCCTGGTGGGCTATAGTCCAGGGGTGGCAAAGAATTGGACATGATTGAGGGACTACTAACAGTAACGCACCAAGTATCTAGAAAAGGCAAAGTCATAGAGATAAAAAATTTGAATTGAAGTTACCAGAGGTTGGTGGAGGAGGGAGGGGGCTATTGTTTAACAGGTGCAGAGTTTCTGTTTGGGGTGCCCCAGATACCCTGAAAATGGATAATTGTTGTGGTCCGGGCTTGGGTTGGAGAAGAATTTCCAGGCATGAGACAGAATGAGAGGGGAAATAAAGTTTATTAGATTGGGAGACGCTGTTAGAACAGCGGGCCAGTTCAAGGGAGAACCAGTGTTGAACAGGGGTCCTTAGGCCACTTTTATACCCAGCGTACAAGGAGTGGGGTGGGGGTCTTGTGGGTCATTTGCTGATTGGATGAGTCATGTATACTGGGTAGAGGGGAGAGTAAGGCAAATACCTTCTCCCTATGGGGTAGGAGGGCCAGGTTATTCTGCTCAGGAGGACCGGAAATCCATTAACAGTGATCATGGGGGAGGGCCGGATGATAAGGGTCTGCTTTTTCTGTTCCCGCATTCCAAGACCCTCCTTGGTTTTTTTCTGCTCTTTCGTCCTTGGGTCGCGCAGTAGTGACGGTTACCCAATAATGGGAATGTACTTAAAGCCACTAAACTCTACCCTTAAAAATGATCCAAATGATACATTTTGTTATGTGTGAGGGAGTGAGTGAAAGTCGCAGTCCTGTCCAACTCTTTGCTGCCCCACGGACTGTGGCCCGCCAGGCTCCTCTGTCCAAAGGATTCTCCAGACAAGAATACTGAAGTGGGTTGCCACGACCTCCTCCAGGGGCTCTTCCTGACCCAGGGGTCCAACCCAGGTCTCCCGCATTGCCAGCGGTTCTTTCCAGTCTGAGCCACCAGGGAAGCCCTTGTTATGTGTATTTTACCACAACAAAAAGATCAAAACAAGCATACAGTTAAACAAAAAAAAGGTTCAAAGTGAAGTGGAATTCTGTTGAAAACTAGTGGGAAAGGGATACAGGTGGCAAGAAGACGCACCTGAGCTTTCACACCTGCTGAGTCGAGTCACGGGATCTTAGCAGCAATCACTCGGTCAATATTGTAAATCATTTTTTCTCATAGCATAATCTAACTTAATTTATCAGTGTTTATAACTGCACACACACACACACACACACACACACCCCTTATATGGCAATTAGCAAGTTGGATGAATACAGGAGACAAAGAATACAGGAGAACAAGGGAAATTTGCCCTTTCCTTGAGGAAGTACACGGGGCTCACGAAATGATTCTTTTGCCGCAGCAGCCGGCTTGCCTGGGGACCCCCCTCGGGGATACAGAGGTCAACAGCATCCGCTCAGCCCCTCCCCGCTCTAACCCGGTGGTCCGAGCTCCCGGACGGGCGGCGGAACCTCGCCCCGGGAAAGGTGGTCAGGTGGTGATGCTGTCCGCAGGGGCTGGGGGCGGGGGAACGATGGAGAAGAGCCTTTACCTGGCAACGGGAGGCCGAGGTCCTGCTGCCCTGCAGTTTCAGGGCAGCCCCGCACGTTCCGGGAAGCAGCGGCGGGTCTGCTAGTGGCTCCGAGGCTCCGCAGCTCGCGCTTAGCCTCGGGTTTGTGGTTCACGAGTTCCTGCTTCCGTTGCGGCGGCCGAAAGTTTGCCGGAGGGGGAAGGGCACGTTCCCGCCCTGCAACCCGGAGCTGCTTCCCAGCAACCTGGAAAGGTCTCCTGGGCACCGCGGAGAGCCGGGAACCCCTCCCACACCTCCCCACTCATCCATGGATGCCCGGGATCCAGGCTGTGCGTGCAGCCGGGACGGGGGGCTCAACCCTGGTGTATGCTTGAGGGTCTGCATCTTCGGATTCCCTGAGAACCGGGCAAATAACCCATGATGGAAGTCAAGCAGTACAAAATGTACATCATCAGACGTACCTCCTTTGACTGCACTTAGCAGATTTTGCATTTAAAAAAAAAAAAAAAAACTGAAGGTTTGTGGCAATCCTGCCTGGAGTGAGTCTATTGGTGTCTTGTTTCCAACAGTATCTGTATCTCTGCGTCACCTTTTGGTGATTCTCCCAACAGTTAAAACTTATTCATTATTATTATGTTTATTAGGATTATGATTTGTCATCAGTGATCTTTGATGTTACTGCTGTAACTTGCTAAATGTTATGATGATTGTTATTGTTTAGTCGATAAATCCCGTCTGACTCTTACAACCCTGTGACTGTAGCCCACCAGGCTTCTCTGTCCATGGGATTCTCCAGGCAAGAATGCTGGAGTGGACTGCCCTTTCCTTCTTCAGGGGATCTTCCTGACCCTGGGATGGAACCCACATCTCCTGCATTGGCAGATGGATTCTTTACCACTCAGTCACTAGGGAAGCCCAAAGGTTATGATAATAGCTAGCATTTTTTTTTTCATTTATTTTTATTATTTGGAGGCTAATTATTTTACAATATTGTAGTGGTTTTTGTCATACATTGACATGAATCAGCCATGGATTTACATGTATTCCCCATCCCGATCCCCCCTCCCACTTCCCAATAGCTAGCATTTTTTAAAGCAACATTTTAACATTAATGGATGTATATTTTTAGGTGTAACGCCATTACGCACTTAATAAACTACAATACAGTGTAAGCATAATGTTTATGTTGCTGCTTCTGCTATTTGGTTGCTAAGTCATGTCAAACTCTTTGCGATCCCATGGACTGTAGCCCACCAGGCTCCTCTGTCCCTGGGATTCTCCAGGCAAGAATACTGGGGTGGGTTGCCATTTCCTTCTCCAGGGAATCTTCCCCCACGCAGGGACGAACTCTCATCACATGCATTGGCAGGCAGATTCTTTACCGCTGAGCCACCTGGGCTTCCCCAAACATAACTTTTATAGGCACTGAGAAACCAAAAAAACATTGTGTGACTTTATTGAGATATCTGCCTTGTTTTGGTGGTCTGATACTGAACTGTGCTGAACTCAGATACACCTGTAGAGTGAAAACCCTGCCTCTCACCCTGTGTCCCAAACTAGTTCTCCTCCCCAGAGGCAACCTCTGATCAAACGTTCTTCACATTCAAGAGTCTGCAGTGCCTTCTATATGAGGCATAGTTAAGAGAATCCTATTCAATCGTTCAGAGTGTGGAGAGTTCTTCATTAGGTTGGAGTTCTTCATTTAGAGTTCTTCATTTGCACTTGAGCTAATGTGCAAATCAAGACTCCAGGAAGGCATTGGGATTCGGCAGGATTTATTGTTTATAGGTATGAATAATAATGATGAAAACAATGGTTGTTTTTCACTCGCTAAGTCGTGTCTGACTCTTTGTGACCCCATGAACTGCAGCACACCAGGGTTTATTGTCCTTCACTATCTCCCCAAGTTTGCTCAAACTCACGTCCATTGAGTCAGTGATGTCATCCAACCATCTAGTCCTCTGTCACCCGCCCTCTTCTCCTCCTGCCTTCAATCTTTCCCAGCATCAGGTTCCATCCCAACGAGGCAGCTCTTCGAATCAGGTGGCCAAAGCATTGGAGCTTCAGCTTCAGCATCAGTCCTTCCAATGAATCTTCAGGACTGATTTCCTGTAGGATTGACCTGTTTGATATCCTTGCAGTCCAAGGGACTCTCAAGAATCTTCTCCAGCACCACAGTTTGAAAGCATCAATTCTTCGGTGCTCAGCCTTTCTTATACTCCAACTCATGACTACTGAAAAAACCATAGCTTTGACTATACGGACCTTTGTTGGCAAAGTGATTGAAAGGTCGGGGCATGCCCCCGGGAAAGTGCTGCAAGGCAAATTCCGGAGGCTGGCTAAACTTCCAGGGGCTGGCCCCCTGCAGCCTTGTCCAATCAGGTACCAACATAGAGCCCTCGGACACTGACCACCGCTGTAGCCCGCGCTTCTTCCTTATATGAAAAGACCTGGCCTGGACGCCAGGTCCGGACTATAAAACCCCTCCCCACCCCTCATACCTTGCAGACTCCCTTTGTCTCCTCACTCACCAGCCCCAGGGAGTTCTGCCCGAGAGCGACGCTTAATAAAAGGCCTTTACCACCGGTCCTTAGAGGCGGCTTTTTTCTTCCCGCGGCGTTTTTCCTAACAGTGATGTCTTTGCTTTTTAATATGCTGTCTAAGTTTGTCATAGCTTTCCTTCCAAGGAGCAAGTGTCTTTTAATTTCATGGCTACAGTCACCATCTACAGTGATTTTGCAGCCCAAGAAAACAAAATCTGTCATTACTTCTACATTTTCTCCTTCTATTTGCCATGAAGTGATGCCAAGATCTTAGTTTTTGCCAGCTTTTCACTCTTCTCTTTCACCCTCATCAAGAGGTTTTTCAGTTCTTCCTCACTTTTTGCCATTAGAGTGGTATCATCTGCATATCTGAGGCTGTTGATATTTCTCACAGCAATCTTGATTCCAGTTTGATTCATCCACATTTTGCATGATGTACTCTACACATAAGTTAAATAAACAGAGTGGCAATATACAGCCTTGTCATACTCCTTTCCCAGTTTTGAACCAGTCAGTTGTTCCTTCTAAGGGTCTAACTATTGCTGCTTGACCCGCATTCAGGTTTCTCAGGAGATAGGTAAGGTGGTCTGGTATTCCCATCTCTTTAAGAGTTTTCCAGTTAGTTGTGATCCACACAGTATCTATTATTGAAAACAATGGTGTCTATTATTAAAATGTCACCCCTAATATTTAGCATAGTACCTGGTACATAATGAGGGCTTCCCCGGTGGTACAGTGGTAAACAATCTGCCTGCCAATGCAGGAGGCACAAGAGACTCTGGTTCGATCCCTTGGTGGGAAAGATCCTCTGGAGAAGGAAATGGCAACCCACTCCAGTATTCTTGCCTGGAGAATCCCATGGACAGAGAAACCTGGCTACAGAGCTATAGTCCATGGGTTTTGCAAAGAGCCAAACATGACTGAATGACTGAGCCTGCACATACACGTAATAGTAAATACTTAATGAAAATATATTTGTTGATTGCATGAGTGGAAAAGAAAGACTAGGTTATAGGTTTTATAAGTGTGTTTATAAATCAATGCTTGCTCCACCCACCCCCATATACAGGAGAACAAGTGCAAAGTTACTAAACCTTTGACACTTAACTTGCTGAGGTTCTAACCTTTCACAGTATCTCTACTTTGGTCAATATGAAAGAGCTTTCAAGCCTAAGGCACCATGCAGCTGTAGATTGTTATTCTAGGCCTAAGAACCACAGCTCTAGTTTTAACCAATAGCTACTGGAGGCATGTGGTGCTAGAGATGCCTGTGAACAATGGTCCATTGTGTGAAACTAACTCAACTAGTTGTATCCAAAGGCTGACCTGCTCTTGAATTTCAATAACATTGCAAATATTTGTTTTGAAAGGTTACCAAAGGAAACTCCAGAGTGAATTACCATTGGAGCAATTTTCCTATTGCAATCAGTGACTGATGCGCTTAGTAAGTTTTATCTCCATAGATGTGGAGTCCAGTACATAGCGAGGCCACACTCTTGGACTCTCCTTTCACTCTAGGAGCTAAGTAGATCTTTCCCCACTTAGAAACTTCAGATTTGGGGGAAGGGGCGGCAGGTGCCATGTTGGGCCATGAAGGTGGCAAGAAGAAGCCCCTGAAGCAGCCCAAGAAGCAAACCAAGGAGATGGATGAGGAAGATAAGGCATTCAAGCAGAAGCAGAAGGAGGTGCAGAAGAAACTCAAGGAGCTAAAAGCAAAGGCCAAGGGGAAAGGCCCCCTGACCACCAGTGGAATTAAGAAATCTGGCAAAAAGTAAGCTGTTCCTTATGCCCGAGGCAATGATGACCTTTAGTTCCATTCCTGTTTAATCACCTGGATCCCCTGCCATAATATCTGTTGCCACCTATAGCTAGAATGACATGTTGCCATGGAACCTATTGTACATTTAAGAATCAACTTTTGTAAAAAAGAAAGAAAGAAAGAAACTTCAGATTCAAGGCTTGGATACAATGAATGGTTATTGTTAAGTGATTTTTCAGTTATGACAGTGAACAGAAGACATTGATGAAAATAATGATTAAAGACAAATTTTCTATTGATACAGACCAGGAGTTTAAAATTAGAAATGCCACCTCATTGCTGGAAAGATTCTTGTTTTGAAAATAATTTTTATTAGAATATGGTTGATTTACAATGCTGTGTTAGTTTCTGTTGCATAGCAAAGTGAGTTCGTTATGTGTACACATATATCCCCTCGGATTTGGATTTCCTTCCCATTCGGTCATCACAGAGCATGAGTAGCGTTCCCTGAGCTATACAGTAGGTTCTCGTTAGTTATCTATTTAATACATAGCATCAATAGTGTGGACAAGGGAATGGCAACCCACTCCAGAATTCTTGCCTAGAGAAATCCATGGACAGAGGAGCCTGGAGAGCTACAGTCCATGGGGTCGCAAAGAGTCAGACATGACTGAGCAACACACACACACACAATAGTGTAAATGTGTCAACCCCCATCTCCCAGTTTATCCCACCCCTTCCTCCACCCTTGGTGTCCATACATTTGTTCTCCATGTCTGTGTCTATTCCTGCTCTGTAAATGAGACCAGGAGACCTGAGTTCGATGGTCAGGAAGGTCCCCTGGAGAAGGAAATGGCAACCCACTCCAGTATTTTTGCCTGGAGAATCCCATGGACAGAGAAGCCTGACAGGCTATGGTCCATGGCTTCGCAAGAGTTGGACACAACTTAGCAACTAAACCACCATACTATTTTTCTAGATTTCATATATATGCAAAAACATATGATGTTTTTCTCTTTCTGACTTACTTCACTCTGTATGACAGTCTCTAGGTCCATCTAAGTCTCTACAAGGAACAGTTTTGTTCCTTTTTATGGCTGAGTAATGGCTTCCTGGTGGCTCAGATGGTAAAGAATTTGCCTGCAATGCAGGAGACCCAGGTTCCATCCCTGGATTGGGAAGATCCCCTGGAGAAGAGAATGGCAACCCTCTCCAGTATTCTGGTCTGGAGAACTCCATCAACAGAGAAGCCTGGCGAGAGTCCATGGGGTCACAAAGAGCCCGACACGACTGAGCGACTGACACACATAATACAATATTCCACCATTTATGAAGAGAATCTTAATCCTCTTCTGCCAATACAGTACCTCTCCATTTATGTAGAGGCAGATTTTTTTTTTAAGGTACTTTAGTCAGAAAATGTACATTAAGCACCTGCACTGGGAAATTAAAGACCAATAAGACGCTGTTAACAAACACAAGTTCATGTGCCCGACGCACAGTGAGATCAAACAAAACAAAATGTCAGAGTTTGGAATGTGGAGCAGAGAAAGGTGTATGGCAGGGCCATGCTAGGAAAACAGGTGGCTTGTGCCCCCCACCCCCCAAAATTCCCTAATTCCCCAAAGGATTTCAGCAAAGCATTTTTAAAGGCCAGGTGATGGAGGGTCCCAGGGTATGTGATCATTTGGGCATATTTCTCTGATTGGTTGATGGTGAGGTAACATTATCAATCCTTAGGTGCCAAAAGGATTAAGAGCTATTTGCTTACTATCATCAAGTAGTTAATTTCTTCCATGTGGAAGAAATTGGTGGTGGTTTTTAGCATCTGAAAACCTCATGAAATATGCCTGAATTACCACAGAGGATGTCGAGGAGGGGCCTGTCCTGGGAAGGCCCCAGAGGGTCCTGCTCAGCTACACACCTACCTTCAAGATCCTTGTAGTTCAGTCATAGTTTAGTGGGGAGAAACACATCCTTATAGTTCAGTTATAGTTCGGTGGGGAGAAACACAGGTAAATTAATGATTGTGTAAAGACTACATGTTATATTAGAAAAAGCTAGCTAAGGAAGCTCACGAGGGGGATGTCTAATCTGGATTTCTGGGAGGAGGTGCATAAGTTCAAAAATTGTTGACTTTGTTTTTTAAGAGTACCTTTGTTGTTTGGTTGCTCAGTCATGTTGGACTCTTTGTGACCCCATGGACTGCAGCATGCCAGGCTTCCCTGTCCTTCACCATCTCCCGGAGCTTGCTCAAACTCATGTCCATTGAGTCAGTGATGCCATCCAACCATCTCTGTCGCTCTCTTCTCCTTCTGCCTTCAACCTTTTCCAGCATCAGAGACTATTCCAGTGAGTCGGCTCTCTGCATCAGGTGGCCAAAGTATTGGAGCTTCAGCTTCAGCATCAGTCCTTCCAATGAATATTCAGGATTGATTTCCTTTAGGATTGACTGGTTTGATCTCCTTGCAGTCCAGGGGACTCTCAAGAGTCTTCTCCAACACCACAGTTCAAAAGAATCAGTTCTTCGGTGCTCAGCCTTCTTTATGTTCCAACTCTCACATCCATATGTGACTACTGGAAAACCATAGCTTTGACTATATGGACATTTGTTGGCAAAGTAATGTCTCTGCTTTTTAATAGGCTGTAGAGGTTTGTCATAGCTTTTCTTACAAGCAGCAAGCATCTTTTAATTTCATGGCTGCAGTCACCATCTGCAGTGATTTTGGAGCCCAAGAAAATAAGAACCCCGTGAACAGTATGAAGAAGGCACCTTCAGGTTCACAGCAAAATTGAGAAGAAGGCACAGAGATTTCCCATGGGCCCCGCCACGATCTGTGCATAGCGGCTCTATTACCAAGATCCTGCAGAAGAGAGGTATATTTGTTACACAGGTTTCCCGAGTGGCTCTGTAAAGAATCCACTTGCCAATGCAGGAGATGCAAGAGACACAGGTTCGATCCCTGGGTTGAAAAGATCCCCTGGAGTAGGAAATGGTAACCCACTCCAATATTCTTGCCTGAAAAATCCCATAGACAGAGGAGCCTGGCAAACTATGGTCCATCGGGCTGCAAAGAGTCAGACACAACCGTGCAATGGAACTCACACATGTGTGCATATAATGAACCTATACTCACCCACAAAAATCCTTCCAAGTCTCTAGTTGACCTAGGTTAATTCCTAGTGTTGTACATTCTATAGGCTTGGACAAATACATAATGATATGTATCCACCATTACAGTTTTCATACAGAGTATTTTCACTGCCCCCCAAATCCTGTGTTTAGTCTATTCATGCCTTCCCCTTTTCCTCAACCCTGGCAAACACAAGTCTTTTTAACTCTCTCCATATTTTTGCCTTTTCTAGACTGTCATGTACTGGAGTCATACAGCAAGCAGCCTTTTCAGATTGGCTTCTTTCACTTTCTGTGTCTGAGGTTCCTCTGTGTCTCTTCATCTTTCTTTTCCAATGTCTAGACCAGAGGTAGTTTATATACCCACCTAAGGATACCTTGGACTTCCCAGGCGGCTCTAATGGTAAAGAACCCGCCTGCTAATGCAGGAGACATAAAAGCTGTGGGTTCAGTCCCTGGGTGGGGAAGATCCCCTGGAGAAGAAAATGGCAACACACCCCAGTATTCTTGCCTGGAGAATCCCATGGACGGAGGAGCCTGGCGGGCTACAGTCCATGGGATTGCAAAGAGTCGGACATGACTGAAGTGACTTACCAAGGATACATTGGTGGCTTCCAAATTTTGGCGGTTATGAATAAAGCTGTCATAAACACCTGTGTTCAGGTTTTGTGTGGACAGAAGTTTTAAACTCTAAGTTAAACCCTGAAGGATGAAGTTCAGTTAATGAAATGGACAGAGAAAAGCTGAATATTCGAGACAGAGAAAACACAGCCTGACTATTCAGGGGATTTCATCCTGACTGGCATGAAGTTTGACTGTATAGAAATGAATAGAACAAGAGGCTGGGGTCAGAGCATATGAGGTTATCATATGCTAAATTTGAAACTTTATCCTGAAGCCATAGGGTTATTGAAGGTTTTTAGCAGGGCAGTGACAGGTTCAGAGACCTGACTAATATTCTAGAAAATTCTCTGTGCCAGTCACATGAATGATGCATTGAAGGAAGTGAAGCCAGAGGCCTTCTGCTTTACAAGGAATGAAAGAAGTCAGGAAGCCATGAACTGTGCATGGAGACAAAAGATAAATTAATGAGAGAGGCTTTACAGATGTGGTGACAGGTAGGATATGGTGGTGAGGTTAGCCAGATTTCTGGCTTGGGAGCCTCCAAGGCTTCTGGAGTGCCCAGCAGGATAAAGACACAGAAGAAAGAGCCATTAAAAAGAATGAAACAATACCAATTGCAGCATCATAGATGGACCTAGAGATCGTCATACTGAGTGAAGTAAGTCAGGTAGGAAAAGAGAAATATCATATGATATCTCTTAAATGCAGAATCTAAAAAGAAATGATACAAATGAACTTATTTACAAAATAGATACAACTCACAGACCTAGAGAATGAATTTATGGTTGCCAGCGGGGAAGGGATAGTTGGGGAGTTTGGGATTGACATGTACATACTGCTATGTTTACAATGGATAACTAAAAAGGACTTCCTGTATAGCACAGGGAGCTCTGCTCAATGTTATGTGACAGTCTGGAGGAGAAGGGAGTTTGCAGGGGAGAATGGATACGTGTATATGTATGGCTGAGTACTTCTGCTGTCCATCTGAAGCTATTACAAACATTGTTAATCGACTTATGAATGCTAAGTCATTTCACTTGTGTCCGACTCTTTGCAACCCTCTGAACTATGGCCCACCAGGCATCTCTGTCCATGGGATTCTCTAGGCAAGAATACTGGAGTGGGTTGCCATGCCCCTCCTTCAGGGGATCTTCCCAACCCAGGGATCAAACCTGCAGCTTTTATGTCTTCTGCATTGACAGGCGGGTTCTTTACCACTTCCGCCACCTGGGAAGCCCAATTGACTTATACACCAATATAAAATAAAAAGTTTTTAAAAATTAAAAAAACAAGATTTTGACTCAATTTGTAAATATATATATATATATATATATATATATATATAATGAAATCATAGTTTATTTGAAAACTCAGGGCATTAGCTGAAAATTTTGTGAAACAAACAATATGAGCTCTAAAGTTCTGAAAATGCCACAGCCAGCCAACTCCTGAATGGGAAAGCATTGCTACCTTGACATCCTTGACCTGTCAAAGTTGACAGTCTCTGTTACACATTATCTCTACTTCCTTCTTGCCTTTTCTACTTTCAGAATGCCTGTGGGTAACTGTCAAGGTTCCCAGAAAGTAGACTTGGGGCATCCACTTTCTTTTGAAGATGCACAAACACCCTAACACAAGAATCAGCATTTTCTATTCATTCTTCTCTCATTTCCAGCTCCTTCCTACACCATCTAGTATGGTTTTTTGTATGGTTGCCACTGCCAATCTCCCAACTTTTGGAACTACAGTAGGAACTTTGTGTTTTGATGTTGTGGATTCCAAACCTAAGTCTATCCAGCACCTCTCTTTTTCCATCTGTAAAAGAGAATTTAAAATTTTGCAGTATACATATGCAAATAACTAATATAATGTTATATGTCAATTACATCTCAATTTTTAAAAATATCAAAAGGGCTTTCCTAGTGGCTCCGATGGTAAAGAATTCGCCTGCAATGCAGGAAACCTGGATCAATGGGTTGGGAAGATCCTCTGGAGGAGGGCATGGCAACCCATTCCAGTATTCTTGCTTGGAGATTCCCCATGGACAGAGGAGCCTGGTGTGTTACAGTCCATGGGGTCGCAAAGAGTCGATCAGGACTGAGTGACTAAGCATAGCACAGTGGCTTAGTGGTAAAGAATCTGCCAGCCAATGCGAGGGGACAGGGGTCCAATCCCTGGTCTGGGAAGATCCTACATGTTGTAGGACAACTAAGCCCATGCACCACAACTACTAAATCAGTGATCTAGAGCCCAAGCTGTACAACAAGAGAAGCCATCGCAATGAGAAGCTCAGGCACCTTAGTAAAGAATTAGCCGCTGTACCACGCAACTGGAGAAAGCCCTCCCACAGCAAGGAAGACCCAGCACAACCAAAAATAAACATAAACAAATGTCATTTTTAAAAATGAGAAAGAGAATACATTAAAAAAAAAAAAAGCAAACCCAAACACAGGCAAAAACAAACCCCTCAAAAACCTGTTAGTAAATTTCTAACTATAGAGGTAACGTGCCTAGCGTGTGGATGATGCTTAAAGGTGAATCTCATCACTACCATAGGAACCGCCTCCATCTTAGGAGCGGCTCTGCGTTTGAGGCGATCTGGCCCTTTAAGGCTGCGCCCGCTGTCCTGGGTAGCGTGAGTCTCCCCGCCCTCCCTCGGGCAGGGGGCGGGGGCACTCTAACCCGGAACTGACCGCCGATCGCAGCCGTCGCTGCCAATCCGCGTCGCGGAAGGAACGAACCTGCGGCCCCTGGAGCGAGTGAGTGACTGCGGCGCCGCCCGCCGGTCGCAGGCGTGGCTGGTTCCCGGCGTTCACCCGCCTCCTTGCCTTTGGTTTCCCCAAAGAAGGCGGGCGGGCGAGCGGCGTGCAGCCCCGCGGCGCCTCCCTGCAAGCCTTTCCCCAAATAGGGCCTCTCCGTCCCCACCGTCCGCGCCCACGCGTGGGCTGGGCGCGCTATCCCCACATCGCAGCCGGTGTAGCCTCCGCATCTTGGTCTCCCGGTCCCTGCTCTGTCGCCCCTCCGCCTGAGCGGTCGCCGCCCGTTCCGTCGTTCCTCCGCTGCCACCGCTGCCGGCACCATGGGCAGTGAGCAGAGCTCCGAGGCCGAGAGCCGACCCAACGATCTGAACTCCTCAGGTCGGTGTCCTAACTACTTCCACCCTCCTCCAGCCAGCCCTGCCTGCTTGCCGGGCGGGCTGCCTTCCCAGCGTGCTGGGGACCGGGACCGGCGGACGGGAACGCACAGAAAGCTCTCGCGGTACTTTTTTTCTTAAAAAAGAAAAAAAAAAAAAAAAAAGCCATTATCTGTCCTAGCCTTAATTTCCCTGATGGAACCCAGTGCTGTGATTGCAAGCTAAGCCAGCGTGGGCGCCCAAGCCCATTTTTGATTTTTTTTTTTTTTTTCCATTTTTGATTTTCAAAACAGCTATTTGTCTCAGCTGCAGCTTACTCCTTGAAAGACGATCTAATAAATATTTGGCTTTAGTATTCATGACTGTCGAGGTGAGATTGCGGTCGTAGAGTGGATAGGTCATAGAATCTCAAAGAACAGATTCCTCCTTAAAAGTGGGTCCTAGAAATTCCTTTTCAGAAGGGGCGTGTGACAGGTGTACTGTCGCTTAGAACCCTTGCGTGCGAACATGTCCAGAAACTGCATCTTCCCATCGAATGGTGTCTCGGCTCCCTTTCTCATATAGAAGTTGGTCATGAAGGCAAGTTCTGATGTTTTGCCCTACTCTTTCCCCGTCCATATTTTTTTAGATTTCTCTTCGAGTTTAGTGTAGAAATGGGAGGAATTTTGTTCCTGTAATGTAGTGAGCGCTCAATTAATAAAAACAGCTGATGCTTAATTGAAGATCGTTTTCACCTTTATTTTTTGTTACACACCAGACCCTAGGACCACTGGGGCTGCCCTGGATAATAAGCTCTGGAGTGGTTAATCGAAACTGGCTTATATCTGGGGCCTGCTCTGACCTTGGTAGGACGTGTAATTAAGAAATGTATAAATTAACAGAACTAGAGGTATTCCACACTGAAATGTGACCTTCAAGGCTAGTTCAGACCATTCTGGGGGCTAGATTGAGATAGCTTTTAACTGTGAGCAGTATCTACGGCTACATTTTTACTTCTTTGGAAGATCCAGAATGCAGTGTCTTATAAGAAATACGGTAATAATTGTTACCCTTTACTTTCTTGCCTCTGTGTCAGGCCAGAATCATATTTTGCAAGAAGTGTGTCATCTTTTTAATAGGCTTGTTCGCCTTCTAACCAGCAGCATGGGCTCTGACCAGTACCAGCGTATGCTAACTAATACTGCTAAGTGCGTCACATGTGTTAATGTTTAATCCTCTCAGTAGCCCCATTTTACAGACAAGTAGTAGAGGCTACCTAGAATCGAGTGAAGTTTGTTTTCCTCTGGAGTCTGGGGATGGAGGAATCACTTTGTCCCAGGAAAGATTTCTGACTTGAGGTTTGTAAAAACATTAGGTAAATTACCAAAAGAGGCTAAGAGAGATTTCTTGAAGAGCAGTGAAAGCAGCTGAGATTCTAAGAGTGAAGGCCAAGCCTCCAGAGACTTTATCCTGCAGGAGGCAGGATGGTTCTATGGCATGTTTGGATCAACCTTTGAGTCATGATTATGGTAAGCCTGCAAATACTACTTTCTAGAGTGTAAAACAATAAAGATTCATTTTTGCCCCAACCAGAAGATGTTTGGGAACGCAGGATGTCTTGGTCTGGGATGTCCTTAAATCACTTCCTTCTAAATGGATTACATTTGCCTAGAAACCTGAAATTGATCTGCCTCTTTAGCAGTCCTTCAAATTTCTTAATTTTGGCTCAGCCTACCGTTGTCCCACTGCTTTCTGCCCTGTGACTTTAAGGGGTGAGGGGGCTGGTGTGGTTGTCTTGGGTTGAGAATCAGGGTTTGTTTTTTTTTTTTTGCTGTAACTAGGATCTATTCAACATACCAGGCTTACTGTGGTAGGGTGGCTACAGCTTTGCAACCCCAGCATGGCAGGGATGGGCTATGTATACTAATAATCCATTTACCTCCCATTCCCTTCTTAACTCTGTCTCTAGCACTGTTGACCTTGAGTAAGTCACAGCTAAATCTTGTACCCTTATTTTCTCATTGGGAAATAGGGACAAACATAAGGAGGATCAAAGAAACAAAAATTAAAAACAATCTGCTTATTTTGTGTGTTGAATAAACTTTTAGTTACAAAAGCACTTTTATAGTTGGCACGTGTGTGTTAGTTGCTTACTCGTGTCCGACTCTTTGTGACCCCATGGACCGTAGCCCACTAGGCTCTTTGGTCCGTAGAATTCTCCAGGCAAGAATACTGGAGTGGGTTGCCATTTCCTTCTCCAATAGATGGCATATGTCCCTGTAAAGTTTGAGGATTTTTTAATACCATAGAAAACAGAGGTCCTCTGTAATTCATCTTCCCTACCCCAGCCCCCACCACAGGGTAAGTATGGTTAGCATTTTTTTGTGTGTAAGAATGTCCTTTTTAATGACTACAGTGAAAACAGCCTTGTTGAGACAGAGGTGGCTAAATAACATGCAGCTCCTGAGTGATGTAACTTTATTTTCAGTGACCCCTTCTCCAGCTAAGCATAGAGCCAAGATGGACGATATTGTGGTTGTAGCTCAAGGCTCCCAGGCCTCAAGGAACGTCAGCAACGATCCTGATGTCATCAAGTTGCAAGAGATTCCAACCTTCCAGCCACTCTTGAAAGGTAAGGGTTTGCATTAAAGAAAATTTATTGACGTATAGTTGATTTACAAGATTGTGTTTGATTGATTGATTTGTTTGATTGTGATTGATATAGTTGATTTACAAGATTTCAGGTATACTGCAAAGTGATCCAGTTGTGTTTGTGTGTGAGTATATTCTTTTTCAGATTCTTTTCTATTATAGGTTATTACAGGATATTGAATATAGTAAGTCCCCCACTGACATCAGGGGACAGACCTTCCAGACAGAAAGTCAGTAAGGTAACAGAGATCCTAACTGACACAATAGAACAATTGTACTTCATTGATATCTGTAGGTCACTCTGGGCTTCCCTGGTGGCTCAGATGGTAAAGAATCTGCCTGCAGTGTGGGAGACTTGGGTTCTGTCCCCGGACTGGGAAGACCCCTTGGAGAAGGGCACGGCAACCCACTCCAGAATTCTTGCCTGGAGAATTCCGCGGACAGAGGAGCCTGGTTGACTAGAGTCCATGGGTCACAAAGAGTCAGATACAACAGAGCAACTAGCACACTTACAAAGTATATGTGGGTGTCCCAAAGACCAGTGATTTTCTCTTAACTGAATGGGGTTTTTGCTGTAAGAATCACTCTTTCTGTCTTCCTCTCCACACAAAAAATGAGGAACTATAAATGATTCAGTCGACCTTCCCTGGTTTACTTAACCTGGTCCAATATAATAGAAAACATCTTACATTTATAGAACTATTTATATTAAAAGCTTCCTTCCCCTACACAACATATATATTAACTCTTTAGTTAATACATCTTTAGTTAATACATACTTTAGTTAATACATTTAGTTAATACATTTAGTTCTTACATCATTACATATGTTTGAATGATTTGTGCCTGATAAGACAACTAGCAGATAGAGGTTCAACTTCAACCTGTATCACTGATGTCAAATCTACTAGTTACACTATTTCACGCTATTCTTAAAAAACAAAAATAAACCCAAATGGTGCTTTATAAATGATCCATGTACCATCTCATTCTTCCCAGTGCTTCATCTGCTTTCCAGATGAGGAAATACAAGCTTTCAGTCTTTCCCCACAGGCCTCATTGTTAGACTTCAGTAAACTCGTCTGGTTCTTACACAAAACAGCACGTTGTATCCTGTTACCCATCTTCTCATTAGTTTCTGTTGTTCTAAGGAGTATGTGATTCTCCAAAGAAGCCAGCATTAATGAATTTTCCATCTTCATATATCCTTGTGCAATCAGATTTAAAAGATACACCTTTATCTTTAGAAACTTAGAGGTGGACACTTGTGTTCTGTCCTTGATCGCTTCTGGAGTTGCAAGTAGTGCTGCTCACAGTCAACCTGATCATGCCTCTTCTTCCTGTTAACTATGCCGTCTCTCCTCCCAAAGTCTTTCTGTCTTCCTCTCCTCATAAAAAATGAGGAACTATAAATGATTTAGTTGACCTACCCTGGTTTACTTAACCTGGTGTAGTATAATATAGAAAACACCTTCTGTTTATAGAACTGGTTGAGGCTGGTGTGATCTATTTTTGTCCCCACTTTAAGAAGTGAAAGTGTTCGTCATGCAGTTGCGTCTGATTCTTTGCGACTCATTGCACTGTAGCCCACCAGGCTCCTCTGTCCATGGGATTCTCCAGGCAGGAATACTGAAGTGGGGAGCCATTCCCTTCTCCAGCGGGATCTTCCAAACCCAGGGATCGAACCTGGGTCTCCTGCATTGCAGGCAGATTCTTTTAATGTCTGAGCCACCAGGGAAGCCCCTGTCCCACTTTAGGGAAATTCTGAAAGCAAACAAAAAACTTAACCCCCCACCCCCCAACTTTGAGATATATTTAATATTTTTCTGGAATTACTGTTTCTTCTTTGAGCATTTGAACTAACTCATACTTTATGATAAGTTGACTAGTAGGGGAAGCATCTACAAGAAGGTTTGGTGTCAAGGCAAGTTAACCTCATTTAAAATCGTCTCTGGGAACCCTGGGAGTGAATAGTTGATGCACTGCAGTTAATGCAACACAGCTGGACGTGGTTGCATTGTGCCCTGGATTTTATTATTTTTTATCCAAGTGTAGTTGATTTGCAGTAGTCTGTTAGTTTCAGGTGTACGGCATAATGATTCAGTATTTTGTAGGTTATGTTCCATTATAGGTTATTTCAATATGATGGGCATAATTTTCTGTGCTATACAGTGTATCCGTGTGGCTTATCCATCTCATGTATAATAGTTTGCATGTGTTAATTTCATACCTCTGATTTGTCCCTCCCCGCTTTGTCTCCTCTTTAGTAACTACAAGTTGTTTTTTTTTCTACATCTGTAAGTCTGCTTGTGTTTTGCATAGACATTCATTTTTATTCTTTTTTAGATTCTGCATATACGTAATATCGTATAGTATTTGTCTTTTCTCTGTCTGACTTCTGCCATAAAGCATAATATTCTCCAGGTCCATCCACGTTGCTGCAAATGGCAGCATTTCATTCTTTTCTAAGGCTAATGTTCCACTGTAGATACATCACCACATCTTAACCCAGTAATTGTTGATGAGCACTTGGTTTTTTCCATGTCTTGTTACTTGTAAATCATGCTGCTGTGAACATCGGGTGCATGTATATTTTCAACTTAGTGTTTTTGTTTTTTCTGAATATGTGCGCAGGAGTGGGATTGCTGGATCGTATGGTAGTACTATTTCTAGTTTTTTAAGGAACCTCCATACTGTTTTCCCCTAGTGGCTGCACCAAATTATATTCTCACCAACAGTTTACAAGGCTTCCATCACCTGGATTTTAATCGGGACTTGGCTACCAACTGGCTGTGTTGCCCTGGCTTTGTTTTTCACCTCTTTGAACCGTGGTTGTTGAGATCATTGAGAACAGGTGCCGGAGAGAGGAAAGCTCGCGATAAGTAGCTTGTAGTTAAGAGGAATCTTGGGATTTGGCTACTGAAGGTAGAAAAATCACTTTATGAGAGTGATGTGAAAACAGAAACGGCAACAAGAGGCAGTGGCCAGGCTGCAGGGAAACGAAAAAAGCCAGTGAACATTTACGTTACCGCTCGCGCTTCACTTGTGAAGAAGAAACGTCTCGGACAGTGATTAGAAAAGGTAGGCCAGGGGGACAGTTGGGTGGAAATAGTAAGTATAATCATGGTATTAACAATAATTGTAGCTAATCCTTACCTCCCATACTATGTGTGACCTGTTTTTCGTTCCCCACTTCCTCCCTTCTTTCTTTCCTCACTTCCCCCTTTCCCCCTTCCCCTCCTCCCCTTCTTGTCTATCTTTCCTTCCTTCCTTTCTTTTGCTGCAATGGGTCTTAGTTGCAGCATGCAGAATTTTCCTCGGCGATATGTGGGATCTAGTTCCCTGACCGGAAACTGAACCCTGGGCCCCCTGCATTGGGGGTGCAGCATCCTAACCACCAGGGATGTCCTTTGTTCTCTCCACGTTCTAGATTAAACATTGGCATTTAGAGAGCTTCAGTTCACGGCCTAGAGAACTGCCATCTCCAGTTGGCATCTGGATATCGAGTTTTAACTATTTTGTGCATGGAATAAGACTCAGTTTCAGACTCAGAGATGCAGAGAATGCATTGGTGGTTGCCAGAGGGGAGGGGAGTTGTGGGGGAGGTTGAGAGGTACAGACTTGCAATTATAAAATAGACAAGTCCCAGGGTGTAAAGTACAGCATGAGGAATATAATTGGTAATACTGTAATAACTCTCTGTTGATAGATGGTACCTAGATTTATCATGGTCATCATTTTTTTTTTTAATCATGGTCATCTTTTTGTAAGGTATAAAAATATCAAATCATTGTTGTACACCTGAAACAAATATAGTATTAGAAGTTAGTTACACTTCTTAAAAAAAAATACAGAACTCAGTTTCCAACTCTAGGGAAACCCATGGTAAAAATCACGAGACTGTAAAGGGAAATAGGGTGATGGCCGTCAGCTGGTTTGGATTTTCAGGTGCCTTGTTCCTTACGGAGCCTCCTGCCTTTTTTTTTGTTTTAATTATTTATTATTTCTGGCTGTGTCGAGTCTTGGTTGCGGTGTGCAGGCTTGGTTGGCCCATGGCGTGTGGGATCTTAGTTCCCCCAACCGGGGATGGAACCCACGCCCCGTGCATTGGGAGGTGGTTTCTTAAACACTGGACCACCAGGAGGGAAGTCCTGAGCCTTCTGCTTTGATGTTCCGCCTGGTATAAAGCCCTGCATCTGCGTGCAGGACTGGGCAGGGGTGACTCATCACTCTTGCCTTTATTCCTAGTCTCTTTTTTTCCTCCTCTGCTGCTTTTGGGATGAGGCTGTTTCTCAAAGTAGTAAAAGGGCCACACAGTGAGGGCTGTACCCACAGGTTTGATTTCAGAAAGCTTTATTCAAGTTAATGACAGTGTATTCTTTCAAAACAATATATTCAAGCCCTGCACAGAGTCCACTATTGTTCCGTAATGTCATCTGATACACTGCTAATGCTGGTGGGTGATCTGCGGAGGCTGTGCCTGGGCGAGTTTGGGGCGATTCTCTGACTGAGGTAATGTGTGCGTTTTTTTCTTGTTTTTTCTTATAAGCAAGCAGATTCTTTCTTTGGTCTTAACCCTTTTGGGTAAACATCGCAGGGTATAATTTATGTTCCACATGAATGCCAAGTAACGTTACATTAGCAAGGTTCCTCTTTTAAGCCTAAAAGAATTTCCTTTCTTTCCTAGAAGTCTCTGAAGTAGCAATTATTTTGAAATGTAACACACGTAAGAGAAAAGGAGAAATTAAAAAATTAGAAAGTGGTAACAAATGACTGTGGCAGCACAAAAGCAAAATGTAGATTTGATGCAAATTAGATTCCCAGAGGATTTCTTCCTTAAAATTCAACCACTTATATTTTCTAATGAACCTCACTGTTTTTTATGTCATTCTACAGAAATGAAATACAAGAGAAATGCAGTATTGATGTTTTCTGTATCACAGTTATAAGACTATTCACTCCTGGTGATAAATAAATGCGCATGGGAGTGAGGACATAGTGGTGTGTACACATATGATGTTGTTTACAACTGACCTTGGATACAAACACAATATTGTCTTGTTGCCTAGGAAGGGGACTGTCTTATTACCAACATATATAGTGTAAAAGCTTCAGTGGTACTAAGCAGATCTGTTGGGAGTTCTGTGCTTGGTTGTTAAGAAGATGATATACATGAAGGAGGTTTTGACAATTAAAAAGAGCCTGAGGCTTTCCTTGGTGGAGCAAAATCTTGCAAAACAGCAGTGAAGGTTCTGAAATCATGTGTAATGCTGAGAGAGAGAGCTTGAAGTTTAAGTGGAGGACGGTGGGTTGGAGAAGCATGAATCGATGGAAAAGGTTGATGTGAAGAACACGAGGGAGCTGGATTTCAAATGACCAGTTTATTCATGTGTTTCTCACTCACCCACCTATTAGCCAGACGAATAAAATAATAAAGGAAGTTGGCCCTGGCATTCATCAGAGGCCTGCCTCTGCCACCTGCCAGGCCTTACCTCCACCTTGGAAAGTGGAGTGACAAAGGGGGAAACCAGGGGTGAGTCTTACCCAGAGCCAGTCTTCTCTAAATGGCTTAATGGTGACCTCCAGACCCATGGTTGATCCTAAGAGGATAGTTTCCCCCCAGGTACTATCTTTGAAATGTTGATAATTCATTCCTTAATTACCTGTTACATTGTATGTGTAATAGCGCTTCAGTTAACCTTTTAAACGTGGCCATTAACCAGCGAAGTGTGAGTCTTACTCAGAAGAGTGGGACATACCAGGAGAATGGTCCCTCTAAACCATGGAGAAGATCTGTGAGAGCAACCTCCCTTTTTCCTCACTCCAGTAAATCTCTGTGCCTGTATGCGTTCTTGTTTCTTTCCATGAAGTCTCTAAGAAGGTGTGTCTGTGCCTTTTATTAAAGACCCTTAAATAATATCTTTTAAAGAAATTAAGAGAAGAAAATCTCTATATAGAATATTTACTCGTGTGCTTATTATTTCAGGAATTCTTAATCCCTTCCTATAGATTGAAGCTTCCATTGATGAAATTTGTTCTTAATTTGAAGAACTTCTTGTAGCATTTATTACAGTGCAGGTCAGCTGGAAGCAAATTCTTTCTGTTTTTATTTATATAAGAATGTCAGTTTTGCCCATTATTGTTATAAGGTTTTTTTCTTTTTTTTTTTTTAATGATGACTGTGTTTTTGAGGAGATATTGTGAGACTGTGTAATCTTGTTTTTCAAGACCATTTCTTTCACCAGTTATAATATCCATTGATATTTTGTGCTTGAATTAATTATATAGTGATGGTTTCCAAATAGTGGTTTTCTGACTTTATCATTCCTTCTACATTTATTGGTTTGCATTTTACTGTAAGGAAGACCCTTCTCTTCTCCCCAGTATTTATTCATTTATTTAAGTCAGTGTGGAACAGCGAATTCCTATTATATTCAGTGGGTTATGATCTGTTAAAGTCATTACATTCAGCCTTCCATATCTGTGGGTTCTGCACCCACAGATTCACCCAAGGGCAGATTGAAAATATTCAGGAAAAAAATTCCAGAAAGGTCCAAAAAACAAAACTTGAATCTTTCTGAGCACCAGCAACTACTTACATAGCATTTGCATCAATTTCCATAGTATTTGCATTGTATTAGATACTGTAAGTAATTTAGAGATGTTTTAAAGTATACAGGAGCGTTGCGTAGGTTATGTACAAATATTACACCATTTTATATAAACGACTTGAGCACCCAGGGACTTGGTAACTGTGGGAGTCCTGAAATCAGTGCCTTCATGGACACCAAGGGATGACTATTTATTTTCAATCTCAAAATGCTCCAAATTTGGCCAGTTGAAATGCCGTCAGTTTAGCTTCCTGTGTCCTTTTCATATGCTCTCATTATTCTTTGAGCATATTTTTAATTTTTGGCACAATATAATGTTCCAGAGTTACTTTGTTCTTCCCTGGTCCCAGCGCTAGAATTAAGTGTTTCTTTAGGAGTGCTGTTCTTTCAGTCGAGAGGGGTGTTGAGAAATCACTTCCATACCCTCTCAATGTTTAAGCAAGGAAATATACACACGTGTATATATACAAACTCACACATTAACATCAGTATTTCTTTTTATATTTACTTATATATATTGAAAGAGGAGAATGAAAAAGTTGGCTTAAAACTCAACATTGAAAAAACTAAGATCAGGGCATCTGGTTCCATCACTTCATGGCAAATAAATGGGGAAACAATGGAAACAGTGACAGACTGTATTTTCTTGGGCTCCAAAATAACTGCAGATGGTGACTGCAGCCATGAAATTAAAAGACACTTGCTGCTTGGAAGAAAAGCTATGACCAAACTAGACAGCATATTAAAAAGCAGAGACATTACTTTGCCAACAAAGGTCTGTCTAGTCAAAGCTATGGTTTTTCTAGTAGTCATGTATGGATGTGAGAGTTGGACTATAGAGAAAGCTGAGTGCCGAAGAATTGATGCTTTTGAACTGTGGTGTTGGAGAAGACTTTTGAGAGTCCCTTGGACTGCAAGGAGATCCAACCAGTCCCATCCTAAAGGAGATCAGTCCTGGGTGTTCATTGGAAGGACTGATGCTGAAGCTGAAACTCCCAATACTTTGGCCACCTCATGTGAAGAGTTGACTCACATGAAAAGACCCTGATGCTGGGGAAGATTGAAGTCAGGAGGAGAAGGGGGCATCCGAGGATGAGATGGTTGGATGGCATCACCAACTCAATGGACATGAGTTTGAGCAAGCTCCAAGAGTTGGTGATGGACAGGGAAGCCTGGTGTGCTGCAGTCCGTGGGGTCACAGAGTCAGACACGACTGAATGAATGAACTGAGCTGATATTTATTGAAAAGGATGAGTTCATACTTATGGGCTCCACATGGTCTCTGTAGGTTTATAGCTTTTTAGCAAATACTTTGGCCATTATTTCTTCAATATTTTTCCTGCTCTTGCCTCTCCCAGTTTCTATGTTTGACTAGTTTTGGTGTTTTCTCACAGGTCACTGATGCACCTCTTTTGTTTTTTAGTTTTTCTTTCTGTCCTGCTTTGGATAGTTTTTATTGCTATGTTTCCAGGTTCAGTGGTCTATTTTTTCCTGTTGTGTCTATGCTGCCCTTAATCCCATCCAATGTATTTTTTGTGGTGGTTTCGTCGCTAAGTCACGTCTGACTGTTGCGACCCCATAGACTGTAGCCCGCCAGGGTCCTCTGCCCAGGGGATTCTCCAGGCAAGAGTACTGGAGTGGGTTGCCATTTCTTTCTCCAGGGGATATTCCTAACCCAGGAATCGAACCTGGGTCGCATGCATTATTGCAGGCAGATTCTTTACCGACTGAGCTATGAGGGGAAATGTATTTTTGATTTCAGATAATTGTGTTTTTCAGCTTTCGATATTACTTCCCCCTATAAAAAAATGTCTTCCATTTCTTTATCGTGCTTATGTTCATTTGTCTCTTTTTTGAACATATCAGATATTTTTATATTAACTCTTAATTAACTCTTGTCAGTCTATCATTTCTGGATCTTTGTTTTTTCCTAAACGAATGAGCTTTTCCATGTCACATTTTCCTACTTTTTTCATGACTGGAAATTTTTTACTGTATGCCAAACATTATAAATCCTGTTTTTAGGTGCTGGATTTTGTTTGATTCCTTTAAAAGTTGTTGGACTTGGTTCTGGCATAAGTTGCCATCAGTTTGGTTCTTTCTAGGCTTGCTTTTGAGTTTGGTTAAGGCTCATCTCATTGGAAAAGACCCTGATGCTGGGAGGGATTGGGGGCAGGAGGAAAAGGGGACGACAGAGGCTGAGATGGCTGGATGGCATCACCGACTCGATGGACATGAGTTTGAGTAAACTCTGGGAGTTGGTGATGGACAGGGAGGCCTGGCATGCTGCGATTCATGGGGTCGCAAAGAGTTGGACACGACTAAGTGACTGAACTGAACTGAACTGAAGGCTCATCTAGAGCAGCCTAGCCTGGTTTATTGAGCCTCCCTCCTAAGGCAGTACCCTGATCATGCTGCCCACTGCCCCGTGTATTATGACGTCTTTCCACTCTGGCTACTGGGAGCATGAACTACTCTGAGCCCTATGTGAGTTTCAGAAATTGTTTGGCTTACTGCTGTCCTGGGCCTTCCTCCAGCCTTGTGAAATTTCAGCCCATAAATTCATAGGTTAGTGCCAAGTGTTTGGGGTGCACTGTGCACTCTTCCAGAGTGTGCTTATGGAATGTCGTGTAAGTGCTAGACACCTTCGTCCTGGCAAGCTCTGTCCTTCTTCAACTCACTGTGGCTGCTCTTCCTCCCTGGTTTGCATCCTGGGAGCTGCCTTTCATCAGGAAGCTGGGGAAGTGATAGAGCTCCCTTGTCTCCCTTCTCGCAGGGCTCACAGTAGTGCACTGCCTGTTACACAATATCTGCAAAGAGTGTTGTGCATATTTTCTCTGGTTTTCTAGCTGTCTATGGAAGGCATAATAGCAGGTAATCCTTTATGGGCAGAAGCAGAAATCCCCCCCAAAGATGCTTTTTAATCTGTGTTTTTCTGTCAGTTGCCACTTCTTCAGTTTACTTAAGCCCCTCTTGCCCACAGCTTTTGATGACTACGCTGGGCCTTCATTTCTGGAAAATCCTGGTAAACTCCTGTCCAGGTTCTGGTAGTCCTCCAGAAAGCGGAGGTACCAAGAGTGTAAGACACAGCTGCTGCCCTCTGAGAGCATGTCGTTTGGTTAGTTATTTCGACAGGTGAATAACTCGTAGTGTTATAGTATGTGTAATACTGGCCAGGACCCAACAGACTAAGCAGGCATGGAGGAGAGACTCGTTAATTTGACCTGGGAATTTAGGGCAGGCTTCACAGAGGAAGTAACACTTTAGCTGGGCTTCCAGAAATGAATGGAAGGTAGCCACCTTGAGAAGACAGGGTCAACAAGGGGATTTAAAATCTTTCAAGTAAGTATTGGTTGACCAAAAGGTTCACGCAGATTTTTCCCGAGTGAACTTTTTTGGCTAACTTACTAAAGAGAAGTAAAAGATGCCTAAAGAGTTCTTGACTAAAATTACATCTCAAACATACTGCTTGAAAAAAAAAAAAGAAAACATACTGCTTGAATTTTCTGTTCTTAGCCAACGTATGCAGGTTACCCAAATGTATGCAGGTTAAATTCTGATTTTAATTTTAATTTTAAGTAAATTAATTTGCTGGAGTAATTATTAGATAGTTTATGTATTGACTATTCATTCGGTTCTGTTTCTTTAAGCTTTTAATTTGTGTTATATTATGATTTGAAGCAAAATATACATGGTTTATTTTACTTTAGCTAGAACCCAAGGATATATCCTTTGGCTTTGGGAGATGATGAAGGACAGGGAGGCCTGGCAGGCTGCAGTCCATGGGGGCGCAAAGAGTCGGGCACGACTTAGCGACTGAACAACAACGAAGGATATATCTTTCTAAGCAATAACTGTTCCTGCCTGAGTCAGCCTTCACCCCTGGAAGATGGGTGTACAGTATATATTTCCTTTTAAGGTTCTAGTTTTGTCAGTAGTGACAGCCTAGAAAAAGTCTAAGGCTGAATAGTATAAAATTTAGTTAGTCATTTTCAATTTTTTCCAAAAATCATGTATAAAAATTCTTCTATTTTAAAACACTCCAGCATTTAAAACTGATATGGTTTTTCAGGCAAGTAAAAGTTTAAAAGGTATTGGCAGAATTTTGAAAAAATTCAATTTCTCCCAGCCCCCAAATTTTAACTGATTATTAGATATTACTTTGATGTTAATTTAATCATATTTGGAATTGGTACACCATAAGGTTCCTCACTCTGAGCACAAGTGGAAGCCACATGCTTTTTTTCCAGAACTGTGATACTTCATATGTTTGCTTATTCATTTAACCAAATTCTTTAAGCTCGTGCTGTTCATCCGATATTGTTGGGCTAGAGACACAAAAACAAAAAACATAACTGCTTCCCATGAAGAGCTCACAGGTTTAATGAGGGAAATATATATTTACATATGTGTATAGTTTTTTAAAGATACATGTATATATGGTTCTTTTAAAAAATATTTTATTGTAGTATAGTTGCTTTTCAATGTTGTTTCTACTGCACAGCAAAGTGAATCAGCTATACATATACATATATCCTCACTTTTTTGGATTTCCTTCCCACTTAGGTCACCAGGGAGCACTGAGGAGAGTTCCCTGTGATATACAGTAGGTTCCCATGAGTTATCTATTTTATACATATTATCAATAGTGTATATATATCAGTCCCAATAGAGGGAAACTATTGAATTGGTCAAAAAAGTTCGCTGGGGCCATTACATCTTACAGAAAATCATGAATGCACTTTTGGATCAACTCAATATATTGTTAACAGACAAATTGTGACCCACATGGTAAGTGGTGTAAATAAAGTGAACCTAAAGGGTGGAACCATCAGAGAACCTAAGGATGGAACAACTTACTGTGTCCGAAAGAGGCAGGAAAGGTTGACTAGAATCAGAGCAACTTAGAAGAATTTATATTTGTGGTCTTGATAGTAATGATTTCCAAAACTTTATTATGCATGATAAAACCACCTGGAGAAACTTTTTGAAAATTGCTGATTGTAGGGCTCCCAACCTCAAGAGGTTCAGATGTAAGACAACCATCTGTGTGTTGAGCTAGGGATTCTGAAATGGGTTCATAAACACCACTTTGGAAAACAAGGAGCCAAAGTTTTTTTTTTTTTTTTTCCCATTTATTTTTATTAGTTGAAGGCTAATTACTTTACAGTATTGTAGTGGTTTTTGCCATACATTGACATGAATCAGCCATGGATTTACATGTATTCCCCATCCTGATCCCCCCTCCTACCTCCCTCCCCACCCCATCCCTCTGGGTCTTCCCAGCGCACCAGCCCCAAGCACTTGTCTCATGCATCCAACCTGGGCTGGTGATCTGTTTCACGCTTGATAATATACATGTTTCGATGCTGTTCTCTCAAAACATCCCACCCTCACCTTCTCCCACAGAGTCCAAAAGTCTGTTCTGTACATCTGTGTCTCATTTTCTGTTTTGCATATAGGGTTATCATTACCATCTTTTTAAATTCCATATATATGCATTAGTATACTGTATTGGTCTTTATCTTTCTGGCTTACTTCACTCTGTATAATGGACTCCAGTTTCATCCATCTCATTAGAACTGATTCAAATGAATTCTTTTTAATGGCTGAGTAATATTCCATGGTGTATATATGTACCACAGCTTCCTTATCCATTCGTCTGCTGATGGGCATCTAGGTTGCTTCCATGTCCTGGCTATTGTAAACAGTGTTGGCGATGAACATTGGGGTGCACGTGTCTCTTTCAGATCTGGTTTCCTCAGTGTGTATGCCCAGCAGTGGGATTGCTGGGTCATATGGCAGTTCTATTTCCAGTTTTTTAAGAAATCTCCACACTGTTCTCCATAGCCACTGGACTAGTTTGCATTCCCACCAACAGTGTAAGAGGGTTCCCTTTTCTCCACACCCTCTCCAGCATTTATTGCTTGTAGACTTTTGGATAGCAGCCATCCTGACTGGGGTGTAATGGTACCTCATTAAGGTTCTGATTTGCATTTCTCTAATAATGAGTGATGTTGAGCATCTTTTCATGTGTTTGTTAGCCATCTGTAAGTCTTCTTTGGAGAAATGTCTGTTTAGTTCTTTGGCCCATTTTTTGATTGGGTCATTTATTTTTCTGGAATTGAGCTTTAGGAGTTGCTTGTTTATTTTTGAGATTAATCCTTTGTTGCTTCGTTTGCTATTATTTTCTCCCATTCTGAGGGCTGTCTTTTCACCTTGCTTATAGTTAAGGAGCCAAAGTTTATGACGTTGAGTCCTACTTGAAATCACAAAAACTAATAGATCATTCAACTAAGTGATTTAGACATCATCTTTTTTTTTTTTTTAAGAGATGTGGTTATCAAAAAGATATTTTGGAAAATGTTACTAGGTTTTTTACTATTTTTTGATGAATTCAATTATTAAAACTGATTCACATTTAATACTTGTGCATTAAATTTTAAATTCATTGGTAATTTATTGTTTGTAGAGGAATCTGTTAAAAGTCACAGATTTTTGATAATGTTTAAGTGTTTTTATTTCCACCAAAATTCAGTTTCATAGAAATTCAATGAAATGCAAAGTAATATTTTAAAAAATGAGTTTGGATAATTATTTGCCTTATATAGGCAGATGAAAATCAATAACAAAAGTTTCTAAACATGTTTATTTACATATGAAATTGTCAATAGACAAATGTGTAGAAATAAAAATGCAGTTTTGATTTTCCAGATTTTTGGAATAGACATAAAACCATTGGGGATTTCTTTGTCCTTCATTCAGTCTTTTAAATTGAGGGCTTTTCTCTAACTTATAATTAAAATATTAGTATCATTTATTTCAGTAAATTTTTTATCAAAATTAATATTTAAGCAGCTGCAGGAATGGGCTTTCCAGATGGCTCGGTGATACAGAATCTGCCCGCAGTGCAGGAGACGCAGGAGACACGGGCTTGATCCTTGGGTCAGGAGGATCCCCTGCAGGAGGAATGGTAACCACCCTATCTAGTTTTCTTGCCTGGAAAAATCCATGGACAGAGGAGCCCGGCAAGCTGCAGTCCATGAGGTCCAACCGGGTGACTGAGCACCCCCGCATAACTTCAAGAGAAGGAAGAAATGATAAATTCCAATGAGAGGGGTTAATAATTAAATAGGCATAAGAGACATTAAAGCATTTTTTAATGCTGGTAAATATCATAGTTCTTTCTCATATTTTGCCACTTGTTTTCATAAGATGGCTTCCCTTTAATGTAGTTTAATTTATAGTGGTGTTGTTTTTGACACTTTTGCCACTAGATGTCACTAGACTAAAACAGTTGGCAAGCTGGTTAAAACTTGCTACAACCTGTGGCAATATTTGCAAAAGCCTTTGGTTAATTAAGTTTACTCTGTACCTCCTCTGGATTTCTCATAAAACCAGGTCACAGCTTGCTTCGAGCACAAGCTGGTTGGAAAATATACATGTTCTGTGACACATCAGTAATCTGTTATTTTACTGCTTATCAGGACAGAAAAGGAAAAAATTACTATTGCAGGAAACTTTCAGTGACCTTGTTTCTGGAGAGAAATTCCACGTTCAGTCTGTCACTATACTCAAAATATTTATTACATCAAAAATTTCTGAAGAAGTAGGATTGTGTCTTAATCATCTCTAATTTCTCAGTGGCTCCCAAAAGCTTTGGGCTTCCCTCATAGCTCAGTCGGTAAAGAATCTGCCTGCAATGCAGGAGACCTGGGTTCGATTCCTGGATTGGGAAGATCCCCTGGAGAAGGAAATGGCAATCCACTCCAGTATTCTTGCCTGGAAAATCCTATGGATTGAGGAGCCTGGCAGGCTACAGTCCATGGGGTCGCAAGAGTCAGACATGACTTAGCGACTAAACCACCACCAAAAGCTTGGCAGTTGGTAGGTATTCAGTAAATGATGTTAAGCTTTGAGGTAGTGTGTGCTAAGTCTCTTCAGTCATGTCCGACTCTCTGCAGTCGTATGAACCATAGCCCACCAGGCTCCTCCGTCCATGGGATTCTCCAGGCAAGAATACTGGAATGGGTTGCTGTGCTGACCTCCAGGGGATCTTCCTGACCCAGGGTCAAACCCGTGTCTCTTACGTCTCCTGCATTGACAGGCGGGTTCTTTACCACTAGTGCCACTTGGGAAGCCCCTAAGGTAGTATATATGGGAGATGTGAGAGGGAAAGGAAGCCACACGTCCTGCTCTCCAAAAGCCTGATTTGGGAGACAGTCTGCAAAAACATATGCCTACAGCTCAGGGTAGTGTATGTGTAGCAAATGACTAGCGTAGTCATTAAATTCTGTGGGATCTCAGTGGATCAGTAGCTCTTGGGAGCTAGGGGCAGTGATTAAAAGTGTCTAAGAAAGCTATGAAGCAGGGTTCATGGGTAGGAAAATGTGGGCTATAAAGATTGAGACAGATTAACAACTCAAGGGCTCTGAATTTGAGGCTTATACTTGGACTTAATATTTTCTGGGAGGGTAGGGAGCATGAAAGGATATTGCAGTAGTGAAATAATAATCTGTTTGGTTATGCTTTGTAATTTACAAAACACTAGTACTTGAAGAAAGGTGAGTTAAAGGTGATTACTCTTTGATTTTTAAAATGCTTCTGCTCTAAAGTCTGTTAAAAACACTTATTTAAAAAGATGACAGAGGGCTCAGCATTGTGCCTGATGTTTAGTAAACCCTTAATAAATGATTCTTGTTAATAGTATTATTAAACAAAAAAAAATGTTAGGGACATTCTATAAAGTGACTACTGTTCTTCATAAAAGTCAAAAGTCATGAAGGACAGGAGTGACTGAAGAATTGTCTTAGATTGGAGGAAACTAATAAAGAAAGCTGAGCACCGAAGAATTGATTCTTTTGAACTGTGGTATTAGAGAAGACTCTTGAGAGTCCCTTGGACTGCAGGAGATTCAACCAGTCCATCCTAAAGGAGATCAGTCCTGAGTGTTCAGAGGAAGGACTAATGTTGAAACTGAAACTCCAATACTTTGGCCACCTGATGCGAAGAGCTGACTCATTTGAAAAGACCCTGATTCTGGGAAAGATTGAGGGCAGGAGGAGAAGGGGACAACAGAGGATGAGATGGTTGGATAGCATCACCAACTCAAGGGACATGAGTTTGAGTAATGTCTGGGAGATGGGATGGACAGGGAGGCCTAGTGTGCTGCAGTCCATGGGGTCGCAAAGAGTCGGACACAACTGAGCAACTGAACTGGAGGAAACTAAGGAGACCTAGTAATGTGGGGTCCTGAACTGGATCCCAGAACAAAAAAGGACATTAGCAAAAAAAAAAAAGGAAATATGAGTAAGGTGTGTAGTTTAGTTGATTGCATTGTACCAATGTTAATTTCCTGGTTTTGATCATGGTAGTATGATTATGTACTATGTTAATATTAGAGGAAGCTCTGAAGGGCAGATAGGAATCCTATACTTTATACAACTTTTCTTAAAGGTATTTTAAATATTTAAAGTTTAAAAATATAATGATGGCTTAGAAAAGATTGCAATTCCATGTTTGAACTAGGTGTTCTACTGAGAGTTCAGATATTGGAAGTTTTACAGTCTCCTACCTTGTAGAATTTTTAGGATGAACTTCTACTAGGATGGCTTAAGTCAAGAGTGAGTTCCCTTGAAGACAGGGAAGTAGAGCTTTTGAAGACCCTGAGTCCATTTGAACCCCTGTAGACGTATTGTAGCTAATACATAAAATTGTCCAATGTCTTGGCCTTTAAGGGCACTTGAATTTTGGCTCTTCAGACTGCAGTTTAATAACCTCAGTACCCTTTTGCAGAATGTTCACAGTAATCTAATGAGACTTCCCAGGACTTTGCCATTAGTCCCTTTGTTGCTTTTCAATAAAAAATGATTTCTTATAGCATTCTGCCTATGAGCCTTTGTTATATGTTTTCATCATCTTTACTCAGGTTCCCTGTGGGCCCAGAACAACAGCAGAGGAACATCTCGTGTTTGTAGAGCTGTTGGATATAATTAAATCAGTGTAAGAATCTTATATATTTTTGGGTTTGCCATAAAGTTTGTTCTGGTTTCTCCATAAGATGTTGGGGAAAAGTCCAATTAAACTTTTTGGCCACCTCTATACTTAGAACCTTGGAAAAAAATTTTAAATTATCAGTAAAGCACACTTTCAAATATTTATGCTTCTGTGCTTTAGATGTTTAAGATAAGAGGAAAATCTACGTGGGTATATCTGGACATCAGAGCTTAGGAACCTAGCATAAATAAGGGATTAGTTTCTAGTTTTTTTCTTCCTCTTGTGATTCCTTTGGTATGAGGGGACACTGGATTCGTGAAATCAGTTGGGAAGTACTTCCTCATGCCTTCTCTGTAATAGTTTTTGAAGGATTGGTTTTATTTTATCTTTATTATTTATTTATTTATTTTATTTTATCTTTAAATATTTGATGTAATTCACAGTGAAGCCCCTGGGCCTGAGATTTTCTTTACTTGGTATAGATCTATTCAGATTTCTATTTCTTCTTGAGTCAGTTTTAGTACTTTTTGTCTTTCTAGAAATTTATGTCACTTATCTAATGTATTGGCATAAATTTTTTCATAATCCCTTTTAATCCTCTAAACTTCTATAAAGTCAGTAGTGATGTTCCTCTTACATTGCCGATTTTGATAATTTGAGTTCTTTCTCCTTTTTCCTTGGTCATTCTGGCTACAGTGTTATCAGTTTTGTTGATCTATAAAGTGAAGTAGGTCATATATTACTGATTTTCTCTATTGTTTTCCTGTTTTCTGTTTTATTGCTGCATTTTTAGGGGTGAAATACATTTATAATTATATCTTACTAATGTAGCCACTCTATCATTATGAAATGTTCTTTTTCTCTATTAATACTTTTTGCCTTAAAGTCTGTTTTGTCTGGTTTTAACATAGCCATTCTCCATTATAGTCCTCTGTACAGTGTATATCTTTTTTTCATCCTTTTACTTTCAGCTTGTGTCTTTTAATCTAGGGTGTGTCTCTTATAGAAAGCATGTAGTTGGATCTTGCCATTTTATCCAGTCTGACACACTCTGCCTTTTGGACGCTCATTTGCCTTTTTGCATTTCTTTTCCATACATTCTCTTCTTGTCTATTTTGTCCCTTTATTTCCTCCTTGATTACCTCCTTTCCTGTAAAATATGTATTTTTTTTAGTGTACTATTTTAACTTTCCTGTTAATGTTTTTTAAACTGTATATTTCTTGGAGTTGTTTCCTTAGTGGTACATCTTAATTTATCAGACTCTGCTTCAGATTAATACTAAATTAATTCTGGCAAAATATATAAGCTTTGCTCCAGTATAGCTCCATTCTTAATTCTCCTTTGTGCTATTATATATAATATCTATCTATGATATAACATGTTAAAAACATAAATATATTTTAATATATATCACAAACACCAAAATGCACTGTCAAATTTATTACTTTTAAAATAGTTACATCTTTCAAGGAAGTAGGAGAATAAATGAGTAAAAACATATATATAGAATCTTTTATATTAACCCACCACATTTACTGTTTTTGGTGTTCCTCATTTCTTCTGGTGACTTCAAGTCACCAATTGTTGTCACTTTTTTTTTTTTTTAAACCCTGAAGAGAATTTCTACCCTGGAATGCAAAAGTAGGAAATCAAGAAACACGTGGAGTGACAGACAAATTTGGCTTTGGAGTACAGAATGAAACAGGGCAGAGGCTAATAGAGTTTTCTAATAGTTTTCTCTAATATTAGTTTTCTCTAATAGAGAACTCACTGGTCAGAGCAAACACCCTCTTCCAACAATACAAGAAAAGACTCTACACATGAACATCATCAGATGGTCAATACCGAAGTCTTGATTGATTAATTCTTTGCAGCCAAAGATGGAGAAGCTTGATACAGTCAGCAAAAACAAGACCAGGAGCTGACTGTCTCAGATCATGAACTCCTTATTGCCAAATTCAGACTTAAATTGATGAAAGTAGGGAAAACCACTAGACCATTCAGGTATGACCTAAATCAGATGCCTTATGATTATACAGTGGAAGTGAGAAATAAATTCAAGGGATTAGATCTGATAGACAGAGTGCCTAAAGAACTATGGACGGAGGTTCATGACATTGTACAGGAGACAGGGATCAAGACCATCCCCAAGAAAAAGAAATGCAAAAAGCAAAATGGCTGTTTGAGGAGGCCTTACAAATAGCTGTGAAAAGAAGAGAAGTGGAAAACAAAGGAGAAAAGGAAAGATATACCCAGTTGAATGCAGAGTTCCAAAGAATAGCAAGGAGAGATAAGAAAGCCTTCCTCAGTGATCAATGCAAAGAAATAGAGGAAAACAATAGGATGGGAAAGACTAGAGATCTCTTCAAGAAAATTAGAGATACATTTCATGCAAAGATGGGCACAATAAAGGACAGAAATGGAATGGATCTAACAGAAACAGAAGATATTAAGAAGAGGTGGCAAGAATACACAGACAACCTATACAAAAAAGATCTTCATGACCCAGATAATCACAATGGTGTGATCACTCACCTAGAGGCAGACATCCTGGAATGCAAAGTCAAGTGGGCCTTAGGAAGTATCACTATGAACAAAACTAGTGGAGGTGATGGAATTCCAGTTAAGCTATGTCAAATCCTGAAAGATGATGCTGTGGGAAGTGCTGCACTCAATATGCCAGCAAATTTGGAAAACTCAGCAGTGGCCACAGGACTGGAAAAGGTCAGTTTTCATTCTAATCCCAAAGAAAGGCAATGTCAAAGAATGCTCAACTACCACACAGTTGCACTCATCTCACACACTAGCAAAGTAATGCTGAAAATTCTCCAAGTCAGGCTTCAACAGTATGTGAAACATGAACTTCCAGATGTTCAAGCTGGATTTAGAAAAGGCAGAGGAACCAGAGATCAAATTGCCAACATCTGTTGGATCATCAAAAAAGCAAGAGAGTTCCAGAAAAACATCTATTTCTGCTTTATTGACTCTGCCAAAGTCTTTGACTGTGTGGATCACAACAAACTGTAGAAAATTCTTCAAGAGATGGGACTACCAGACCACCTTACCTGCCTCCTGCAAAACCTGTATTCAGGTCAAGAAGCAACAGTCAGAACCGGACATGGAACAATGGACTTGTTCAAAATTAGGAAAGGAATACATCAAGGCTATATATTGTTACCCTGCTTATTTAACTTACATGCAGAGTACATCATGAGAAATGCTGGGCTGGATGAAGAACAAAGTGGAATCAGGATTGCTGGGAGAAATATCAATAACCTTAGATATGCAGATGACACCACCCTTATGGCAGAAAGCGAAGACGAACTAAAGATCCTCTTGATGAAAGTGAAAGAGGAGAGTGAAAAAGTTGGCTTAAAGCTCAACATTCAGAAAACTAAGATCATGGCTTCTGGTCCCATCACTTCATGGCAAATAAATGGGGAAACAGTGGAAACAGTGGCAGACCTTATTTTTGGGAGCTCCAGAATCACTGCAGATGGTGACTGCAGTCATGAAGTTAAAATATGCTTAACTCCTTGGAAGAAGAGTTATGATCAACCTTGATAGCATATTAAAAAGCAGAGACATTACTTTGCCAACAAAGGTCCATCTAGTCAAGGCTATGGTTTTTCTAGTAGTCAAGTATGAATGTGAGAGTTGGACTATAAAGAAAGCTGAACACCAAAGAATTGATGCTTTTGAGCTGTGATGTTGGAGAAGACTCTTGAGAGTCCTTGGACTGCAAGGAGATCCAACCAGTCCATCCTAAAGGAAGTCAGTCCTGAATACTCGTTGCAAGGACTGATGCTGAAAATGAAACTCCAATATTTTGGCCACCTGATGCAAAGAACGGACTCATTGGAAAAGACCCTGATGCTGGGAAAGATTGAAGGCCGGAGGAGAAGGGGACGACAGAGGATGAGATGGTTGGATGGCATCACCGACTCAATGGATGTGAGTTTGAGTAAGCTTCGGGAATTGGTGATAGACAGGGAAGCCTGGTGTGCTGTGGTCCATGGGGTCACAAAAAGTTGGACACGACTGAGCAAGTGAACTGAACTGAACTGAAGAGACTTCCTTGGGTATTTCTTGTAATATAGGTCTACTATCAGTGAATTTTCTGTTTTTGCTTATTTCAAAATATCTTTATTTTCATTTTTGAAAGATATTTGCTGGATATTAAATTCTTGGTTGACAAATATTTTCAGTATTGTGTGTATGTTGTTAAGCTCTCTTCTAGCCTATATTATTTCAGATATGTTGCTGTTCTCTTGCTCCTTTCATGGTTTTTCTCTGACTCTGGCTTACAACAGTTTGTTATGTAACTCAGTTTTTATCTCTTTGTATTGGTCCTACTTTGAGTTTATTAAGCTTCTTGATTGTGTGGTTTAATAGTTACATCAAATTTCATGTTTCTTTCTCTTCTCCTTCAGGGATTTCCTTCAGGATTTGTGTATGTGTTGGTATGCTTGATGTTTTTGCACAGGTCTCTGAAGCTCTGTTCATCTTTCTTTAATCTCCTTTCTTGTTACTAAGATTGATTAATTCTGCTTTCAGTTTCACTGATGCTTTCTCCTGCCATCTCAAAACTACTGTTGAACCACTCTTGAAAATTTTTTCATTTCAGCTATTGTACTTTTCAACTCCAGGATTTCTATCTCCTTATGGGTGATCTCTATTTGTATATTCATTGTTGCCCTGCTTTCCCTCCTTAATTTCCTTTCGTTCTGTGAACTTATATATAATAACTTCTTTGAAATATTTGTTTGATGCATCCAGTGTCTGTGATACTCAGTTCCTATCAGCTTCCCCTTTTCTTGAGTGTGAGTCACACTTCACTGTTTCTTGTGTCTTAAAATTTTTTAGTGAGAACTAGACATTTTTGACAAGATATTAAAGCAGCTCTGGATTCTGATCTCCTCAAGATTTTTGTTTTGTTTTTTAAATTGAAGAATACCTAACAATTAAATATTGTGTATATTTGATTAGGTGTACATATTCACTATGAAGCAATCACCACATTCAAGCGAATTAACATATCCTATTATTACTTTTTCTTTGTTCAGTGTTTCTTTGTTTAGTAATATGTTTGCTAAACCTGTAAAATCTCTCTTCCCTGTGATTTGTAGCCACTGATGTCTTTGCTGCTTTTTAAACTTGTTTTTAAGTCTGCTTTCCCAGGGGTTGTCCTTAATGTTTCCATGGCTTGCTAGTCAGCCAGTGATTAGACAGATTATATTCAGCCACCTTGATCCAGTAGTGTTTCTGTCATCTATTAATGGGTCTGTGTGTGGGTAAGTAGCACATTCAAAGTTCAAGTCATTTTCAAGACTCTCCCATCTTTTGCATCCTATTGGGTCCTTTCACCTTTCCTCTTGGCATACACACAGCCTCACTTTCAGCCAAGAGTTTGTGACTGGTTAGACCCTCTTGGATCTTTGCTATAAATGCATGCAGCCTTAGCCAGGAATAAACTTGCCCCAGTCATGACCACAGGACTTCCCAGGTGTCTCAGTGGTAAAGAATCCTCCTGTCAGTGCAGGGGATGCAAGAGATGTGGGCTTGATCCCTGGGATAAGAAGATGCCCTGGGGAAGGAAATGGCAACCCACTCCAGTATTCTTGCCTGGGAAATCCCGTGGATAGAGGAACCTGGCGGGCTACAGTCCGTGGGGTCTCAAAGACTAAGACACAGCTGAGTAACCGAGCACATGTGCCATCATGACTATCACCTTGGGCTGGTAGAGCTTTTAGCCCTTCCCACCTGCCCATCTCTGAGATCGTGAATTCTGCTGACACCATCACTGGGCGTGGGTGTTACCCACTGCTCCAAATCAAGTGAATCTCTTTCTCCTGCAACAGAAAAGCTGCTTATTCTCAACCTGCCTCATTCTGGCACATCATCTGCCTCAACTGAGGCAGGAAGGATAGGAGAAGTTCCAGGTTAGAATGCCACAGATTCCCACTGTTCTTGTCATAAGTTCTTCTGTTTTTAGGCATAAATGCTTCTCAGATTATTGTATGCCTTTGGTTGATTTCTCAAGCTTCAAAGTGATTGTTTTTCAAAATTTGTTCAGCTTTGTAGTTGCTTTTTATGGAGAGGACTTCTTGTTGATCACCTCACTTAACTATAGTAAGAAATCATGCCTGGCCCATTCATTTGCTTTTAATCTAACTCTGTTCTTAAATTTCTTATCGCTTTCTTATTCATGTTGAAAAGAGTCTTGCTTTTTTATTAATGTTGAAAAATCTCTGTCTTTTAAATAATATCTTTAGTCTTCTTATATTTGATACAGTTTCAGCATGATTAGATTAAACTCTTCACCTTTCTGTTTTCTATTTACTCAACTTATTCTTTAATCCTTTCCCCCTCTCTTTTCCTCTCTACTTTAGCATTAATCACATCTTGTTATGACCCAGTTTTTATCTCCACTGTTGGTGTATCATTAAAATCTTAAAAGCTTTTTGTGTCCTTGCCTTTGGGTTTATAATGCACGTCTTTAATTAATCACTGCTTCACACAAAGTGTAGAGTTTTTTATCTCAGGAAGGTATTTATACTTAAGTTTCCTCTTCACATTTTGTGCTATTGTTGTTATACATTTTTCTTTTACATATGCTGTAAACCCATAATACATTGCTATTTTTGTTTTAGACCAGGGGTGGCAAAGTTTTTTCTGTAAAGGGCCTGATAGTAAGTATTTTAGGCATTGTAGGCCATCTGGTCTTTGTCTCAACTACTCAACTCTGTCATGAAAGCAGCCATAGACAATACATAAAGGACTGGGTGTTACTGTGTTCCAATATAACTTTACTTACAAAAACAGGAAGTGGGTGCGATTTGGCCCTTACACCATAGTTTCTTGACCCCCTGCTTTAGATGATCATTATTGAGAGCTATTAAAAATAAGAGAAAAGGTAGTTTATATTACCTTCATTTCAGCCATTTCTGGAGATCTTTATTTCTTTGTATTGATCTAAGTTTCTGTTTGATATCACGTTACTTTTGCCTGAAGAACTTCCCCTTGGTGTTTCTTGTAGTATGGATCTGTTGGAAATGTGTTCTTTCGGTTTTTGTTGGTCTGAACAAGTCTTGTTTCTTAATTTTTAAAAGACAATTCTTATTGTTCTTCTCCCTGTAGTGTATTTCTTTTTTCTGGCTGCCTTCAAGATTTTCTCTTTTTTACCCCACCTTTTTCTTTCAATTAAGATATAATTTAAATTCGGTAAAATTTACTGACGTTAAAATACAGTTCTGTGAGTGTTGGTGTATCTCTACAGTTGTAAAGCCACCCAAACAATCAAGATATGAAATAGCTTTATCATTCTCCCAAACTCCTCCGTATTGCTTTGCAGTCTTCACCTGACTACCGTAGTAGTTCTACCACTGTAGTTTTGCCTTTTCCAGAATATTGTTTAAATGGAATTATACGGTATGCAGCCTTTTCGGTCTGGCTGCTGCTGCTTTTTTTGGTTTTTAAATTGGCTGCCCCGAGTCTTAAGGGCTTCCCTGGTGGCTCAGTGGGTAAGGAATCTGCCTGCAATGCAGGAGACATAGGTTTGATCTCTGGGTCAGGAAAATCCCCTGAAGAAGGAAATGGCAATCTACTCAAGTTTTCTTGCCTGAAGAATCCCATGGACAGAGGAACCTGGTCGTCTACAGTCCATAGAGTAGCAAGATTCAGACAGATTAGCGACTAAACCACTAGCACCAAGTGTTAGTTGTGGCATGTGGGATGTTTAGTAGCGGCATGCGAACTCTTAGATGCAGGATGTAGGATCTAGTTCCCTGACCAGGGATCAAGCCCAGGCTCCTGGCATTGGGAGCATGGAGTCTTAGCCATTGGACCACCAAGAAAATCCCTGAGTCAGGCTTCTTTCACTTAATAATAATGTTTCTGAGATTTATTCATGTGGTTATATCAGTAGTTTGTTTCTTTTTTGTTGCTAATAAATATTCCATCCTATGAATCTACCATGGTTAGTCTATGAAGCCACTATGACAGCAGTTTCACATCTGTCACAACTTATGGCAGGATTGTTTTCCGAAGATTTAATAAGCCAGTTTATAGTAAAACCAGCAGGGCCTGGACGTGTTAGTTTCATAATATCCTCTTTAACACAGGGCATTATTTACATACTTTTTAACCCAAAATGGAAATGTCTTTTAATCTGACCATAAAAGTCGTATGTGCTCATTTAAAAATTATAGACCAGGCTCTTCTCTAGACAAAACAGTTTCAGTTCCTTGTATAAAATGGCACTGCCTCTTCCAGCCCTCTGAACTGAAACTCAAACACCCTCCATTTTCCCTTTCAGAGTGTGACCCCCAGCACTGAATAGAGTGGTGAGGGCCAGCCTACTGCCTGCTCTGCATACTGCATTTCTTTTAAGACCAAGTTTGAAGTTGCTCTTGTGGCAGCCTCATGCAGTGGAGTCACATCTAAAATCTTAAGGCCTTTTTCACATGTGCTAATATGAAGCCGCAGCTCCCTCTTTCTGTATTTCTCCAGATAGTCATTTGAGCCTTCAGTGAAAGACTTTACAAGCATCCATAGTTCATGGCAGATGTAGCTGTGTCTCTAACTTGAGGCTGTTTTTGGATCCCCATGATTAACATACTTTGCAGGAGCTCATTCAAGTCATTGAAAAATCTTAACAGGTTGGGACCCACATCAGAGAGCCAGAGAAGAGCTCAAGCCATATTACAGTCAACAGACACAGACCTCTTGCCGTCTGTTAAGGATATTATATTTTTTATTTTCTAATTTTCTTTGGGATAAAGAGCCTGCCACCTTACATGTAATTAGTGAGAGGTAATGTTCAATATTATAAAATTTATTGAGTCTCATTTTGGTATCTTAGCACTGTGTTTTATTATATATGTCACTGATGCAGTATTTATTATGATATCATATGTGTAACCCTATGTATATTATTACAGTACTTATTTAAATTGTTGAGGTGTTTTTCCTGAGACTTGAAACCACATTGAGGACCATGCTTTCCAAACACATAGAGTCACCAGAGAGATAAGAATTGTGTGTACCATTGAGGGGAGAAAAAAAATCCTATTTTAAGACTCCCCCCAAACCTGAACAGGCAAATAGTGTCAATGGCTGCCGCTAATTTAGATTACATGAAATCAACAAAGAGTAACTGCTAGCCACGATTAGTTAATATTCAAAAGCAAAAGAAACACATCTGTCACTAAAGAAGTTAAAATGTTTCATCATGACATCCACTGTTTTCTTTGGATGTGGTTGTTGAGCAGTAGTAGATAAGGGTATTAGTAAAACCACTGTGACTACTGTTCCATAGTAATGCAATAAGGAAAAATAGGCAAGGTGTGAGTAATTATGGAAGGGAAACCGGAGTCATGCGTGGCACATGTAAGAAAAGGTATGCATCATTTGGAAGTCTGGTCCAAGGACCAGAGAGGAAGACTAACATTAACATTGTGGCCAGATGGGCTTTATCTTTCTGCTGTTCTTTCCATTTCCTGCCAATGTACTGGAAGAGATGGAAACACAATATCAAGGCAGTCCCACACGTTAGAAGTGTGAGATGGAAATGAAAAAAAAAAAAGTTCCCAGATATGAGCCTAACTCCCTTTGGTTAGACAACTAAGCCATTCTTCTAGCAAGTTGAAGCCAGCCCTACTCCGACTTGTAGCAAATCCTGGCAAGAAGCTGCAGATCTGGGCCCTCTTTATTTTGGCTTTGTTTGATCCCTCCTTTTGTTTTGAAAACACTCAATGACTTACCCTTTCCAAGACAGGGATGGGACGCAGGTTGCTGAGACACATTGTTATGGGGTTCAAAGAGAAGGTATGTTAGTTGCAGCACGTGACATCTTAGCTGAAGCATTTGCGATCTTTTAGTTGCGGCAGGTGACATTGAAGTCTGCATGCCACAGTGAAGACAAAGATCCTGTGTACCGCAACTAAGACTGGGTGCAGCCAAATAAATTAATTAATTAAAAAAATTAAAAACAACAGAGGAAGTATGTTTTTGTTGTTGTGTTAGTCAGTCATGTCTGACTTTTTGGGACCCCCGTGGACAGTAGTGCACCAGGCTCCTCCGTCCATGGGATTCTCCAAGCAAGAATACTGGAGTGGGTTGCCATTCCCTTCTCCAGGGGATCTTCCTGACCCAAGGCTCGAAGCTGTGTCTCCTGTATTGCAGGCATATTATTTACCATCTGAGCCAGTAACTAACTATCCCTAGCCAGATATTTTCCCCTAGGCCTATTCAAACAAATCCATTTTAAATGAGCATTTTAAATTTTTTCCTTTTAATTACGCACACCTCGTGCGAGAATCTTTTTTAAACCTAGCTCAAGTTATGTGATTCCTGCTTAAAGGATTGGGTTGCTCCATACTGACGGCCAGATTCAGATCTGAACTTCTGGGCTCGACGTGAAGATTCTAAGAGGTTTTTGTTGTTGTTCAGTTGCTAAGTCGTGTCCTACTCTTTGTGACCCCATGGACTGCAGGATACTAGACTTCTCTGTCCTTCACTGTCTCCTGGAGTTTGCTCAAACTCATGTGCATTGGGTCGGTGATGCCATCCAACCACCTCATTCTATATTGCCCTCTTCTCCTCCTGCTCTCAGTCTTTCCCGGCATCAGGGTCTTTCTAACGAGTGTGTGCGTGCTAAGCTGCTTTAGTCGTGTCCAACTCTTTGCAACCCTATGGACTGTAGCCTCATCTGTAATTCTTTACAACAGAAGAGGTGCTGGAAGCTTAGACATAGAAGAAAGTATTTTCACTAAAAAGGAGAGGGATGAAGGAAGATGTGGCAATCAAAAGAGGGAAGATAAATCCAAAATGTGGGTCACTGTAAGATTCTGTCCGATGCGAACTCTTTGTACCTGCAGAGCTCGCTGCCTTTGAAAATATGGACTATTGTGCCTTTATCAGCCTTGTCTTTTGCAAACCAAACATTTTTCAAGGTAAGCCCGTAAGAAGATTGCAAATAAGATGCCACAAGGTTCTGCCTTTCTTTCTTATTCCACATTGTATCAGTTACTTAGCTCCTCTCAAAGGACTCGGGGCATACTGTATAACTCAGTAAAGATTTGTTGACTGACCTTAAATAAAGAGGTAGAAGCATATTAATCACACTTACAGATGATAAAATGTTAGAAGGAATATCTAACATGATGGAGGACAGATCCAGGGATCCAGGGTTCAAAATGATCTCAGCAGACTTGAAAGATGGGCTGAAACCACAATGACATTTAAAAGCAATAAATGTCAAGTCCTGCGTTTAAATGAAAAACAGTCAGTTGCATAAGGACAGGGTGTGGGAAAACTGGCTCAACGGCAGTTCACTAGGGGTTTCTAGCGAGAGCAAGATCTGGACGTGGAAGTGATAGTCTCCGGGTGAGTGCTGTACTTGCGAGAGTCCTCTGGGTGTTGCATTTAAGTTGTTTATTTACAAGCTAAGGTATATCCTGAGTAAACACCCAGAAGGCCATTGTTTGGAAACCTTGTCATGTAAAGAAGTCTTGAAGCAGATATGAGTTTTTAAGTTGGAAAAGAGATGAATTAGGGGAATACATCTCTTCTAATATTTTTTTAAAATTAATTTTTTAAAATGACTTAAAAACATTTTTTAATTGAAGTATAGTTGCTATAGTCTTTTTTTAGGCTGCACAGTGCAGCTTGTTGGATCTTAGTTCCCTGATCGGGAGTCAAACCTGTGTCCCCTGCGTTAGGAGTGGGTACATAACTGCCAGGGAAATCCCTACTCTCTCTTCTAATACTAAATGGCTGCTGAGCAGATGTGTGATTAGATCTTTTTTCAGAAAACAAATATCTATGAGTTTATTTTATTTTATTTTTTTCTTCTTCATTTATTTTTATTAGTTGGAGGCTAATTACTTTAATAGATCTTTTGTGAAGTCCCAGTGATCAGAACTGAGGTCAAAGGGGAGAAGTGATTGGGAGGTGGAGTTTGGTTTGATGTAAAGGACTTTCTTTATTGAACAGTTGTAGTATATCAGGCCGTGAGCTGAGCACTTTTCGCGCATCCTCTCACATTTAATCCTCGCAGCAACCTTGTCATATGAGTACATTTTAGTTCCATTTTATAGATAAGGAAACCTGTTCAGTGAAACTGGTTTGTTCAGTATTGTGCAGCTACAAAGTAGTGGAACAACTGTTCATAACCTAGATTGGGCTGGTCTCAAAACCCTGTGCTCATAACCGCTAAGCTGTCTCACAAAGTCATGATCTCTCCATTTCTAGATTGGTTTAAACGGAACTGAAAGGATCCTTTCGCATAATTTAGGATCACTTCTTAAAATTCACAAGGGCATGGAGGGGGCAGTGTGGCATGATGGAAAAAGAATGCCGACTTTGGAGTTAGCTCAGGGATGAAAAATGTCACACATGCCATGTGATCTTGGGAAAGGCACTTAACCTCTCTGAGCCCCATTTAATATCAATGTCTGGGGGCTAGTAGGAGGATTAATCTATGTAAGCAGCATGGCTTAGGTGTTCTATTTACTTGGTACATATCAGGGACTTGACAAATAATTGCTTTAGTCATGCAAAACATTCTTTTAACTTTTTAACACTTGTGATCATTAAACTTAGATAACCGTCATTTTAATTTTGTATGTTTCTGTATTTTTTTTCCTGCCCCCCTCCCTCCCTCCCTCCCTTTTCTCCCCTGTTTCTGTATTTTTTAACAGAGAAGTTTAACTCTGAGATACTTTATCTCTGAGACAATACATGCTAAATACCGAATTAGAACAGAAGCTTTGGTTGCTAGACTTGATTTTGTTTACCGTTTTGTGCAGATCAGGTGTGTATGTTTACTTTTTATACTTTTTCTGTTATCTCCTTTGCTGATAAATAGCAGCCACCTCCTAATTGCAACTGTCAGCTTGGAAACCAAAATAAAAATCAATAGGCCCTCAGGGGCCATCTGAGGGCTTCCTGTTAATAAAAAACATAGGCATTAATGTGAGGGATTTATAATAACTGGGCAACCTGTAAGCCATTTTATTTGTTTTTCCTTGTTTTCTTGGCTTTCTAGGGAGTTGAAATTACTAAACAAGTGAGATGCAATTGGATGTGACAGTTTTGCTACTGGATAGTTTGTAACAATGTAGTAGAAAAATCAAAGCAATTGTGCTTAAAGCCTAGACCTAGAATGGTAGAAGCATAGTTGCTCATATAATACAGTGTGATGTTATAATACCTACCATTTGTGGAGTGCCTGTATTATGTACTCAACTACACTAGTTGCTCTCCATGCAGAATGTTTTGGGTTTTTTTTTAATCTGCGAACCAGTCTTATGAAAGAAGCATTAATGTCATCCTCATTTTGTAGGTAAGAAAGTTGAGCAACGAGAAAGAGAAATTAGACAACTTGATCAGTTTTCCACAGAGATCGAAACTTAGGTCTGTCATATTCCAAAGACCCAGTTCTTTTGATCACACTTTTGGACGCGGTAGGCCATGGTCATTGGAAACAGCCATGCAGAGGAGTTATTAATTGAGCTGCACCTATGAGAACACGCAGGATTTTGATGGGATGTGTTGGCTTGTGTTGGGCGGGGGAGTGGGGTGGGAGGAATTCCTGGGTGGGTGGGTAGTGTGAGCAAAGTGGGCCTGAGCCTGCTGCTTTTAGGGAGCTGGAGTGGAGACAGTGAAAGAAACGCTTGAGCAAAGAAAGGTGCACACATCCTAAGGAGGAGTAAGAAGTAAGGTCTGAAAGTGAAACCACGGCCAGATCACGGGTGCTCTTGAAAGGCATTTGAGAAAGGAGTTTGGAGGTGATGCAGTTGGTGTTTTATATTCGGCGCAGTAGAGAACAGGGTGTTGACAGGTTGAGAGCTGTGTGTTTTGGATGCTAAGGATGACAGTAACCAGAGATGGACACACCAGTTACGACACTGCTGTAGTATTCTAGTTTGGAGGAGCTGATGAAAGTCCAGAATGGGATGGGGACAGTGGAAGGAAGAACGAATTTGAGAGACATTTTCAAGGAAGCAGTGACAGGACCTGACAGATTAGATGCAGGAAATAAAGGAAAGGGAAAGCACCTGTAGGGTCGCTTGACCAGGAGAGAGTGAAAATGACAGAATCGGGAAGGGAAATTCCTCTTTTAAATTGGCCCTGCAAAACCACAGCCAGGAGGAGGCATTTCGGTGCTGCACACAGAACGTTCCCTGGCTGAGCACCATTCTAGCACCCCATCTGGTCCTGGAGAAGACACTTTTGAAGGAGGTGGTAGGGTAGGGAGTGTAGGAGGGAGTGGAGGGGCAGGTGTCTTTTGAAGTTTGCTCTGTTTGGACTTCCCTGGTGGTCCAGTGGTTATGACTCTGTGCTTCTACTGCAGGGAGCGCAGGTTTGATCCCTGATTGTGAAATTAAAGATCCCACATGCCGCATGGCACAGCCAAAACAAAAAAAGAATCTGTTCTGTTTTCCTGACTCGATTGTCTGTGGGTCCACTGAGTTCAGTCAAGGCGAATGCCTCCATGCTGATGTGCATAAACACAGATGTGATGTTTTTATAAAAGGGAAGCTAAAAATCTTGGGTAGGAGTTGGGGGGATTATGACTGTTGAGGTTACTATTTTACTGTTCAGGCCAAGGACCAAGTCACTCTTCTGGGTCTGTGTCTTCAAACAGAGTGAGAATTTACAGTGCTCAGGTTGGAAATTGCCACCCTTATTTAGAAGCCATTAACCTTTATGTTGATAAAATATTGTTCTTCACTGAGCATTGAAATCCACGCCGAACAGCTGCAGCCTTTCCGGAGCACTACCTTAAAAAGCAGTCGTCACAGTTTTAGAAAATCAAAAGCATGTGGGTGGGATGAAGTCACCTGAGCAATTTTCTATAATTACAACTTTCAAGGCCTTTTCCTTTGTGTTTTTCTGGCTGATTTCACACACACACACACACATGCACACGTGCGTGCGCGTTCGCACACACATACACACACACATTCGCAAAGCTATGATTTTCTTTATAAACCTTTTGCACTTGTTTTTGTTAAATAGTTGCAGTTCCCCAGGAAGATACACACTTCCTTGTTCCTCTCCTGTTTTTTTATTTGAAACCTGGCATCTCTGAGGGCTGGAAACCCCCAGACAGATCTAGCTGTCTATCTAGACTTCTGAGCTATGAGGGACCCCTCTGAAAGTATGTCTGAGTGCCTTGGAACAAATGCCTTGATACCCTAGACAATGCACCAGGAAAATGTGAGCGTCATCACACATTTTGTGTGTGGATTAGGTTCCTCAGCGCCATCCTAGTCAGCAAGTCCTGGAATGTGACAGAATTGGCAGTCGTGCCCGGGACCAACCCACACTGGGAGTTCACGTCTGTGTTCTGATAATTAAGTGAGGTTAGCTGCTCATACTCCCCAAAGGAATGAGAGCGAGGGAATTAATGTTTCCAATCATGTCTTTTAATTAACCAATGGATGGAATGGGAAGGGTTTTAAGAAAGATTTCATGAGGGACAGTTAGTACCTTCCATAGCTCAGTGGTTCCATCACAGTTGAACACACGTTAGGAATACCAGCCCCAACTTTTCCAGCAAACTAACTGAAAATAATTCTGAATTGTAGCTTATTTTATGTGTGTGTTATGTATGTGCTAAGTCACTTCAGTCATGTTCGACTCTGCAACCCAGTGGACCATAGGCTGCCAGCCTCCTCTGACCGTGGGATTCTCCAGGCAGGAATACTGGAGTCAGTTGCCATTTCCTTCTCCAGGGGATCTTCCTGACTTAGAGATTGAACCCACATCTCTTAAGTCTCCTGCATTGGCAGATGGGTTCTTTACCACTAGTGCCACCTGGGAAGCCCTACTTTATGTGTAGAATATAATAATTACAACAAATAAAATTGTTGACTTTTCAAAATTGTGTGTTAAGTAGTGCCTTGCCAAAGTGATGTTGAGCAGGGAGTAGTATAATATATCTGTCTTACTATTTTTTTTTTACTTATTTTTAATTGGAAGACAATTGCTTTAAATATTGTGTTGGTTTCTGTCATACAAGAACATGGATCAGCCATAAGTATATCTATACCCTGATGCTGAAGCTCCAATACTTTGGCCACCTGATGCGCAAAGCTGACTCATTGGAAAAGACCCTGATGCTGGGGAAGACTGAGGGCAGGAGGAGATGGTTGGATGGCATCATCGACTCAATGGACATGAGTTTGAGCAAACTCAGGGAGATGGTGAAAGACAGGGAAGCCTGGTGTGCTGCAGTCCATGGGGACTGCAGAGAGTCAGACACGAGTGACTGAACAATACCCATATCCCCTCTCTCTTGAATCTCCCTCCTCCCCCCTCCCACCCCTCTAGGTTGTCACAAAGCTCCAAGTTGAGCTCCCTGAGTTATAGAGCAGCTTCCCATTAGCTGTTTTACGTATGATAATGTGTATGTATCAGTGCCGCTCTCTCAATTCGTCTCACCCTTTCCTTCCCCCTCTGCATCCACAAGTCTGTTCTCTGTGTCTGCATATCTTACTGTTGTAAAGAATATCCAGTTTTGCTCTTTTTGCCCCGAAGTAACAAAAATTCTTTACCTGGAATAGACTTTTGGGGCTCACATTTTCTTTAATATTGATAGTTCTTTCTTGTTGCTGAAAGCAGTGGTATTGTTTTCAGGGAGGTTAAAATGATCATGTTACCTTATCAAGTTCTCTTTTACCTTCTTAGTAACAGAGACTATATTTTGTCTTCCTGAAGCTGTTAGAAAAAAATCTCTGTATACAGATACAGTACCTCAGGTCATAGAAACGAGGTGTTATGTCATTTGCTTCAGAAGATAGCCAATGCATCAGAAACAGCGACAGGGAAAACAAAATGCAGTTAGTAATCTTGCTTCAGAATGAGTAAACGTTTAGGAAGAGCGAGTTCTCACTGGACATCACTAAATAAGAATGAGTTGATGTCACACTTGGCAAGAAGCAGCTCCGAAGAAAAAATTTTTTTCCAAACAAATAGTACAACATGGTGGGGAGGAGGGATTTCGGGCAAAGGGTAAAGAATGAGGGGGGAAAATAAGCTGGAGAAGGAGTGGGAGAATGAGTTACTTGTTCCAGAAACATTACTATGATGGAAAAGCCATGTTTGTTTTGTCAGGAGGCATCTGAGTTGGAACTTGAACTGCTGAAGGAGAGAGAGCTCCCTGGGGCCCTTCCCACACTCCCTGCGAGCCTGTTGTGCGCGGATCCCTGGGGAGGGGGTTGTGTAATCGCCTTGACTCATTTTCAGGGTAGAATGGCCCCTGTAGCTCTTTTGGCTCCGTAGAGGGCTGCGGCAAGTATGAGTGAAGCCGTCCCTGCAACCCACTAATAGCAAATGCAAAACATCCTTTTTGTTAGGATTTGCAGGCACCTGGAGGTAACACTGCAGACTGTGTGGGGTATGTGACACCCCCTGCCTCCACCTTCCCAAAATTCTGTGCAGCCTTCGGAATGGGGGCAACCTGATGACCAATTTCATATCTTCCTAAAAGCCCCTGTTCCTTGGAGAAGGGAATGGCTACTCACTCTAGTATTCTTGCCTGGAGAATTCCACGGACAGAGGAGCCTGGCGGGGTACAGTCCATGGGATCACAAAGAGTCGGACACGACTAAGTGATTAATACTTTCACACTTTCACTTAAAAGCCTCTCTCAGGTACTGCTAACCAACCCTTGTGTCGTCTTGAATTCACGTGACACATTTTAAAGAAAGTACCAAACCCTGATGAACCTTACCTTTCCAGCAAGGTTGAAGAAAATCTCTCTAGAGGTCTTTTTCAGTATTCAAAATTCCCAGGTTGTGAGGTGTGATGTTTAAGATCTTCATCTCCTGAGAGCATGCTACGAAAATATTACTCTACCGAAGATGGTTATTAAAAAAAAAATGATTCATTTGGGTGCACTGGGTCTTAGTTGCAGCACGTGGGTCCTTCAGTCTTTGCTGTGGCGTGTGAGACCTACTTCACTAACCAGGGCTCGAACCCGGCCCCCTGCATTGGGAGCACGGAGTCTTAGTCGCTGGACCACCAGGGAAGTCCCCCAAAGATGGCTATTTTTAATAGAAGCAATTAAACCTTTATGGTATTGAAGTATATCTCCTTTTATCAGCTGCATATCAAAAGGGGCAGGGGCTAGATGCATTGTATGTCCCATGATTGTATCAAAAGGTGAGAGCTTTTCAGTTCTAAAAGTTGTGACTCTGAAGTTTAGAAGGTCCAGTGGTAATGTTTTTGGCCAAGGCATTTGAAGAGCCCTCACAGATTTTGCCTGTTGAGTCTTTTTTTTTTTTTTTTAGGTAGACATGTAAATATTTATTTAACATGAGAAAAGAAATTACAACAAAAAACAAATTTAAAATACTAAGAAAAAAGTCACAAAATCCAGAAATTCAACATATTTTTCTTAACTAAAAAGCTGACACATCTGTTAAATATTTTTGTCCTGTATCTTTTCTTTGACTGTCTCTTCACATGACAAGAATATTGTAATATTAATTTCTATATGTATTTTTTAAATTCAGGAGCTGTTGAGTCTTAATAGCGCTATCAGTGCACTTGACTAACCATGGATCCTAATGTAGTTCTTGTTCTGAGATCTGGTGCCTTAAATATTGAAACTGAGTTTGAGCAAACTGCTATTTTTCTTTGGAGACTTTAAGCCCCCTCAAAGTCAAAAGTTGTTGTTGTTGTTTTGAAATAATTTTCATTGGGGTGTAATTGATTTACAACATTGTTAGTTTCAAGTGTATAACAAAGTGTATCTGTTACACGTATATCCACTCTTTTTTAGATTATTTTTTCCCATATAGGTCATTATGGAGTGTTGAATTCCCTGTTCTGTACAGTAGGTCCATATTAGTGATCTGTTTTATACATAGTAGTGTGTATATGTCAGCCCTGATCTCTCAGTTGGGATTCCCTGGTGGCTCAGACAGTAAAGAGTCTGCCTGCAATGTGGGAGACCTGGGTTCGATCCCAGGGTCTGGAAGATCCCCTGGAGAAGGAAATGGCAACCCACTCCAGTATTCTTGCCTGGAAAATCCCATGGACAGAGGAGCCTGTTGGGCTACAGTCCGTAGGGTTGCAAAGAGTTGGACACGACTGAGTGACTTCACTTTGCATTTGCAATCTCACACTTTATTCCTCTCCCTCTTCCCCCATATTAACCATAAGTTTGCACTAAGCATAATCACAGACAGTAATAGATACTGTCATGAAATTTTAAAGCTGGTAGAAAACTAAGTCAGAGAAAGACAAATTTCATATATCATTTATATATGGAATCTTAAAACATAGTACAAATGAACTTATTTACAAAACAGAAATTGAGTCACAGGTGTAGGAAGCAAAATTTTTTTTTTTGGAAGCAAAAGTTTTTAAATAAAATTTTTAAAATTTATTTTTGGCTGTGCTGGGTCTTCGTTGCTGCTTGGGGGGCTATTCTCTAGTTGTGATGTGGGTTTCTCATTGCAGTGGCTTCTCTTGTTGAGGAGCATGGGTTTCAGTAGTTGTGGCGCATTGGCTTAGTTGCTGCACCGCGTGTGGAATCTTCCCAGGCCAGAGATGGAACCTGTGTCCCCTGCATTGGCAGGTGGGTTCTTAACCACTGGACCACCAAAGCCAAAAGTTTTAACTGGTGGATGCTATCTTCTTGTGAAGAGGTTTGAGAAGGGGAGCAGAGAAGCAAATAATCTATGGATTGTAACAAAGTCGAGTCTGCAAAAAACTATATCATCTAAATCAGCTTTCAAGATTTGTGAAAAATAAGAGGGACTTTGTAAAACCTTGGGGCATAACCAGGTGTACTGCCTTTCTTCTCAAGGGAAAGCAAAAAGGTATTGGTTAGCCTTATCAGCTGGAATACTAAAGAATGCACTGCATAAATCAACTAGAATGGAAAATAAGCTTTCAGTGGAATGAAAGTCAGTCGTATGTTCAGGCTGTCAGGGGATAACCATGTTGTTTCTTGCTCTTAAGTTCTGGACAAACCTCCATCCTCGGCCATTGGGTTTTTTCACAGGTGAAATAGGGGTATTGCAGGGATTGGTAGTGATACTATTGTGGCCCTGGGCCTTATAATTCTCTATTATGGGCTTGATGTATCAAATGTCTTGGTTTTTTTTATCCAAGATGTTGATTAATCCTGGGAGAGGTTTTGAGGGATCTCTTTGAATCTTGATAGGAGATGAACTATGAATTCTGCCAATATTTGTTGATGATTTTGCCCATAAGGACGATGGCAGCTGATCCACTAGGGGCAATTGATTAGTGTCCCCAGATTCCACTGTAGTGTCATCAGAAATGGAGCAAATAAAAGATGTCAAAGGATCATTTAGTTCATTTGTTTGGCTATATTGATTGTTACTGTCAACTTCTAGAATTACTTTCCCCTTTTGGGAGAAAGTAATTTCAGCATGCAACTATTCTAAGAGGTCTCAGCCTCTTGGTTACTTTAGGAAACGCTTTGACTATGGCTTGCAGTTTGGCCTTTGCCCAGGGAACATAAGATATTTGGGGTTTATTTGGATCCTCAGAAGAGTTAAAGGGGCATATTCTGATAGGCTCAGAAGGGGAGGAAATGGAGAGAGGCTCAAGGGGAAGTGTGGCAAAAGAATTAGAATGTGGAAACTGGGTGTGGAGGAGGTGGGGGTGGTGCAGAAGGAAAGGGGGATGAGGGCTCTGGAGGTAGCGTCAAAGAAAGTAGGGGGGGTGAAAGAGAGACCTCAGAAACCTTTTTTCCTTCTTTAATTGTTTGTTTGCCTCAGTTAATTTATAATTTGCATTTTGCAGAGAGGTAGTTTTAGGCTCTTGATAGCATTTGAAAGCCTCAAAATACCAATCAAAACAGGTATCTCATTCAGTTTTAACTGTTTTAGAGCCATGGCTGTCCAATTCTGTTTTAAGAAAAGTAAGTCTGGGGAGTTTGGAAGTTCTCTATAGTGGCCATTTTTGTTCTCAGTTATTAATACTTTCAGATTAAGTTGTTCCATTTAATTAGAAATGTGCATGAGGCAGGACTGTAGTTTTAAAACATAAAGCTGATTAAGGTTGCCAAAGAGGAGCACCCCTCAAAGCATTTTGATGACTGGGATCTGCTTTCTTAGATGTTTTTCTCTAGAGCAAAAAGAAAAATTCCTAAACACCAGTTTCAGGAAGAAAAGCCTAATTCCAAGAGGAATTGGATCAAAAGCCAGCATAGTTCCAATAGAAACATCCCAGTTCCTAAAGGAATTGGGCCAAAAGCCCAGTAGTAGTCTCAGAAAGGACAAGGCCTATAAACAGTTTCCAGCTAAGCCTGGAGAACAGAAAATGCAAAGACAGCAAAATCCAAGAGAACTTGAATTGAACCTTAAACCTTAAACTGAATTTGGCCCTGAAACTCCAAGGTTGGTAAGAAACTAGTGGGCCCAGTTGGCTGTGTTCACTTACCAGCCCGAGAGGTTTTGGGGGTTCATGTCTGGATCCCACTTCTGACACCAAGTAATGTTGACTTTAAAAATCAAAGTCAGTTATTTAACCCCCAAAATGGGTTTATTCAGGAATAGTAGGGAATTGGAATTCAGGACAAGCAGGTCACTGCAAAAACCATAAGCAGGTCTAATAAATAAAGGTGAGGGAAGAATGTTACTTTGTAGAGGGAAAAAGAAGGAAGTTGGAAGGGGTTGTTTTGAATGAAAGTCCATTCAAGAAAAATGAGAGTTCAGGGTGATGATGATTTCTCACTGGTTGAATTGCTGGTGTAGTTAATTTCTTGTAGGAGGTGCAATATACCTCTTTTCCTGTCTGGTCCTATAATGGATGATTCTTTCCTGTTGGTGATACTTTCCTGTTGGTGATTCTTGAGTTGAGATCTGAAATTGACAGTTCTTTCTGTGATTGATGTCAAGTGGGTACCACATGAGAATTCCCCCTCCCAACTCCATATTAGTGAGGCTTTCCTTTATTATTTTTCACACCCAAAAGAGTTTAAGGATGTGGATAGAGGCCTTGCCCTCAATAGAGATTGCCAGCTGCTACCTAAAAAAATTTTTTTCATTTGAAATATCTTAGCATGTAGCAAAAATAGCAAACACCCGAGTCTTTATTTACCAATTTTGTCAGACTTTAATATTTTAATATATTTGCTTCAGATCTCTTTTTTTTTTTGCCCCCAGGAGAAAAATATTTCAAATGAAGTTAAAGCCTCCCTCACTGTCACTTGTAACCTTCCTTAATATTCTCTCTTTGCAAGGAATCATTGCTCTGACTATTGTTTATCATACCCATGCATTTTTTTCATTGCTTTACTTTTTACCAAATATTATGTGTCTCTAGACAGTATCTAATTTATTCTTTAATGTGTTATGTCTATATGAGGTGCATTGTATCATGTGTTTTCATATACTTTTATAACTTCTTTTTGGTTTATATTTTTGATATTTGTCTATGTTGATATACCTTATTTTTTACACTCCTGCATGGTATTCCAATATTTCACAGTTTATCCATTGTCCTCTTAATGTTGGAGTTTCAGACTTTTTTTTTTAACTATTAAACAGTTTTTCTGAGGACACCTTGTATGTCTCTTTGTGCACATGTGTGAGTTTTCCTTTTTAAAAAATTTGTTTATCTTATTTTTGGCTGCACTGGGTCTTCGTTGCTGTGCAGGGGCTTTCTCTAGTTGCAGCAAGTGGGCAGGGCACTGCTTTCTAGTTGCGGTGCTCAGGCCTCTCACTGTGGCAGCTTCTTGTTGCAGAGCGTGGGCTCGAGGGTGCTCAGGCTTCCATAGTTGTGGCATGCAGGCTCAGTAATTGCGGCTTGTGGGCTCTAGAGCTCGGTCCTAGTAGTTGGGGTACATGGGCTTAGTTACCCTGAGGTATGTGGAATCTTCCTTGGATCAGGGATTGAACCTCTACCCCTGCTTTGGCAGGCAGATTCTTAACCACCTGGACCACCAGGAAAGTCCAACAAGAGTTTTCTCTAGGATATGTAGCTAGGAATAAATTGCTGTCTAGTAGATCATGAACCTCCTTATTGCTAAATTCAGACTTAAATTGAAGAAAGTAGGGAAGACCACTAGACCATTCAGGTATGACCTAAATCAAATCCCTTACGACTATACAGTGGAAGTGACAAACAGATTCAAGGGATTAGATCTGATAGACAAAGTGCCTAAAGAACTATGGAGGGAGGTTTGTGACATTGTACAGGAGGCAGAGATCAAGACCATCCCCAAGGAAAAAAAATGCAAAAAGGCAAAATGGTTGTCTGAGGAGGCCTTACAAATAGCTGTGAAAAGAAGAGAAGCGAAAAATAAAGGAGAAAAGGAAAGATATTCCCATTTGAATGCAGAGTTCCAAAGAATAGCAAGGAGAGAGAAAAAAGCCTTCCTCAGCGATTAATGCAAAGAAATAGAGAAACACCATCGAATGGGAAAGACTAGAGATCTCTTTAAGAAAATTAGAGATACCAAGGGAACATTTCATGCAAAGATGGGCACAATAAAGGACAGAAATGGTATGGACCTAACAGAAGCAGAAGATATTGAGAAGTGGCAAGAAGGAAGACACAGAAGAACTATACAAAAAAGATCTTCACGACCCAGATAATCACAATGGTGTGATCACTCACCTAGAGCCAGACATCCTGGAATGCAAAGTCAAGTGGGCCTTAGGAAGCATCACTACAAACAAAGCTAGTGGAGGTGATGGAATTCCAGTTGAGCTATTTCAAATCCTAAAAGATGATGCTGTGAAAGTGCTGGACTCAATTTGGAAAACTCAGCAGTGGCCACAGGACTGGAAAAGGTCAGTTTTCATTTCAATCCCAAAGAAAGGTAATGCCAAAGAATGCTCAAATTACCGCACAATTGCACTCATCTCACATGCTGTCAAAGTAATGCTCAAAATCCTCCAAGCCAGGCTTCAACAGTACATGAACCGTGAACTTCCAGATGTTCAAGCTGGATTTAGAAAAGGCAGAGGAACCAGGGATCAAATTGTCAACATCAATTGGATCATCGAAAAAGCAAGAGAGTTCCAGAAAAACATCTATTTCTGCTCTATTGACTATGCCAAAGCCTTTGACTGTGTGGATCACAACAAACTGTGGAAAGTTCTGAATGAGATGGGAATACCAGACCACCTTACCTGCCTCCTTAGAAATCTGTGTGCAGGTCATGAAGCAGCAGTTAGAACTGGACATGGAACAACAGACTGGTTCTAAATCGGGAAAGGAGTACGTCAAGGCTGTATATTGTCACCCTGCTTATTTAACTTATATGCAGAGTACATCATGTGAAATGCCGGGCTGGATGAAGCACAAGCTGGAATCAAGATTGCCGGGAGAAATATCAATAACCTCAGATATGCAGATGATACCACCCTTATGGCAGAAAATGAAGATGAACTAAAGATCCTCTTGAAGAAAGTGAAAGAGGAGAGTGAAAAAGTTGGCTTAAAGCTCAACATTCAGAAAACTAAGATCATGGCTTCTAGTCCCATCACTTCATGGCAAAAGTTGGGGAAACAATAGAAACAGTGAGAGACTTTATTTTGGGGGGCTCCAAAATCACTGCAGATGGTGACTACAGCCATGAAATATGATGCTTGCTCCTTGGAAGAAAAGCTATGACCAACCTAGACAGCATGTTAAAAAGCAGAGACATTACTTTGCCAACAAAGGTCCATCTAGTCAAAGCTATGGTTTTTCCAGTAGTCATGAACATAGAGAGTTGGACTATAAAGAAAGCTGAACACCAAAGAATTGATGCTTTTGAGCTGTGGTGTTGGAGAAGACTCTTGAGAGTCCTTGGACTGCAAGGAGATCCAACCAGTCCATCCTAAAGGAAGTCAGTCCTGAGTACTCGTTGCAAGGACTGATGCTGAAAATGAAACTCCAATATTTTGGCCACCTGATGCAAAGAACGGACTCATTGGAAAAGACCCTGATGCTGGGAAAGATTGAAGGCCGGAGGAGAAGGGGACGACAGAGGATGAGATGGTTGGATGGCATCACCGACTCGATGGACATGAGTTTGAGTAAGTTCCGAGAGCTGGTGATGGACAGGGAAGCCTGGCGTGCTGCAGTCCATGGTATTACAAAGAATCAGACACGACTGAGTGACTGAACTGAAGGGCACAGATATTTTTCAACTTTACTAGATATAGTCAACTCTTCAAAGATGGTGCCGATCTATATCCTTAGTGTGTGTGAGAGTTCCTGTTGTTCTGCATCCTCAGTCACACTAGATATTGTCCCAGCTGTTCCTTGTTTACAGATTCATTTAAAGACAGCTTTGTGCTTAGCAACCCGCTCAAACATGGGTCAACAGATGCAAACTTATTTTTTTATATCCACCTTCCTCCTTTTAAAGGAATTGTTTTCACTCTCAGAGTTATAGAATCAACATAACTATAGCAGGTTACTTTGCTCACATTTACTTTTAACAATTAATGTTTCTTTTTATGATCACAAAGTGAATACATAGTTATTTTGGATAGTTCAGAAAACAGAAGTTACAAAAAATAAGATGAAAAATTCCACCACCTAGACATAGCCATTGTTAACATTTTATTATGTATTTCCTTGTATTGTAAACATATATGTGATATACATTTACTCTACAATTAGAATCATGCTAAATTTATTTTATATCATAGTTTCACTTAAGATTATATTGTGGCATTTCCTGTCATTGACTATTATTTTAAAACGCTATTTTAGCAGCTGCATAATGTTTCTTTGTATTAATGTTATAAATTAAGCGTTCTACCCTTAGAGGACATCTTTGATGTTAAAATAATACAGCAGTAAACAGTCTTGGTATATAAATCTTATATGTTTCAGGTTGTTTCTTTGGGATAGACTTCTAGAAAAGGTCAGTACATGTGTGTGGAGTTAGATTGAAGAAAGAGATTTTATAAATAAAGGCATCCATACAGAAGAAAAAAAAATCAGGTGAGAGAGGAAACGGGGGGGTGGGTCATGAGATCTATTAATTTAGCTTCTCTTATATTTGAATTGAGTTAAGTCACTGTGTGTGACTCTTTTCAACCCCAAGAACACTGGAGTGGGTTGCCATTTCCTTCTCCAGGGAATCTTCCTGACCTAGGGATCGAACTCTGTCTCCTGCATTGGCAGGTGGATTCTTCACCACTAAGCCACCAGAGAAGCCCCTTGAATTGAGTGGCAAATCTTTAATTGAATCTGAATCTTTCTCTTAATAGGGATGATTTTAGAGGTGAACTTCCTGGAGAAGGAGATGGCAATCCATTCTTGCCTGAAGAATTCCATGGACAGAGGAGCCTGGTGGGCTACAGTCCGTGGGATCACAGTCAGACAAGACTGAATGACTTTCACTTTTAGAGGTGAACTCTACCTGACCATGGACACCAGAGAGTTTCTTGTGTATTGTAGTGTCAAGGTTTATAGAATTTTAGAATTGGAAGGGACTTTTAAAATTTTATCGCCCAATCTTCTACTTGCAGAGTCCTTAAATTGAGTGTATTTTGTAGACTATCTCATTGAAGTAGACTTACAGGTTTGACTTGGTAAATATTTAATTCCAAGCAGATTGTTGCAACACAAGACGATCTGTTCCCTTATTGCTCAACTTTGATTAGTTAGTTGAATGTGGTTCTGTCACTTAAGCCCAAGTTTGATTTTCTATAACTTTCACTTACCATTTCATTTGTTTTTTTTAATGAAAGGCTCCCTAAAAGCATTGCTGGAAATTCTTCATCTTTATTTATTTGTTAGCTTCTACTATAACTAATATGAAACAAACGTATGTTTGACCTACTTTTCGTCTTGTTTCTTTCCAAGATATAATTTAGCTTTATCTTGACTTTGTAGTGAACATTCCATATGTGAACACAGGTAGGCCAGAAAAACCTTCCACATATTTTTTACTTGATAGAAAAGTTCCACAGTGTCTATAGGGACTATTTGTTTTATTATTATTTCTAAGTTGCATATGAGCGGAGGTTTTGGTTTATATAGTCTCACTTTTCCACTAATAATAATAGCAACTTTTATTTTTCCCTTTCTTTCCCATAAAGGTGTTACATGTATTACTTCCTTTAAAACCTGTCTAACCTCTTCAAGTGGGCATTTTCCTTATTTGACAAATGAGAATGCTGAGGCTCAGAGAGGTTTAAAGACTCTTTCTGTCACATAGCTATTAAAGGTAGTGCCAGTTTTAAACTCAGGTCTAATTCCCAAACCTGTATATTTAAACCAGTTTACAAGTCTGTCTCAGTAACTTATTCTATTAATTTTGCCATCATATTGGATTAGTTTCATCATAAAATCAGATGTATTTCTGTTCAGAGGATGTTCGCGTCCTTGGCTTACTCAGTTGGGATATCGTATTGCTAGGGTGGCATGATTATCCGAGGTGTGTTGCTTCTGCTTGCTTCCCATTTGATAACCCCAGCTCCTCGATCCATGGTTTGGACACACCAAGGATTTCCTTCCTATGATAGCCCATCTCTCCCTAGTGCCCTACGGGGCTCCTTCCTGTCTCTGGGGAAACTGAAACACAGGGTGAGAAAAAGTCACAAATAATTACATTTTTTTTTTTCTTTTCTGAATGCTGTCAGCTGATATGTTCCATAAAGAAGGATGTTTTCACAGCTGTGTGCTTTAGGGGTAGCGGGGAAAGTCTGAATTTTTATAACTTGGGTGTCTTCTACCACAAAGGGAGTGACGCACATGGTTTGATGAACTTGGAATGTGGGAACCCATACTCTCAGCCCTGTCATAGTGACCTTGCATTTGTGGTCACATTGGGATCCAGGTATGTCACCTTGGTGAACTTGAGACCAAGGGTCAGGAGACCATGGAGGGGACTTGCTGAGAATACGGTTTAATTACACTGGATCGATCACGCTTTGACTGAGTGGCGGTGACAGGAGGGAGTGTGTGTGTGTTTCAGTAGCTGCTAGGGGAGGGGAGCAGAGTTTAATCTGCAGTTTTGTTGACCTTTGGTATCACTTTTATCTGTAGCTCCATAGACCTGCCTTTGCCGAATTTTCAAAAGACTGCAGTCAAGTGATTTACAGGTTAAGGTCTCATGTACTGCTTGCACAAGAGGAGCCTATATCTTTCAATACGGGTGACGTAAGTTTACTTTAGAGGCAGGAATGAGTTCATTTCTTTGGAGAGATATGAACAGAATGTGCGTCTCTTGCTCTCATGAGAAATAATTTTCTTTCTTTTTTTTTTTTTTTTTTGGCAAGCACACTTGAAAGTTTTTTTTAACTGAATAGTGTATTGGTTTTAAAATTTTATTTATTTTTAATTGGAGGATAATTGCTTTACAGTGTTCTGTGGTTTCTCCTGTACAACATGAATCAGTCATAACTATATATATATATATATATATATATATATATATATATACATCCTCTCCCTCTTGAGCTTCCCTCCCCCCTCCCATTCCACCCCTCTAGGGAAAAATAAATTCAAATCAGAACTTTGCTTTGAGGAAATGGAATGGAGTGACTGAGCCCTCAAGCCTCTAGAATTTGGGAGCTTCAGCCAAGGCCCAGGGGGGTACCAATTGTGTGTTTGCAGAATTCATACAAAAGTGAGCATTCCTGGGTATATGAAACAGCAGACATCTATGGAGTACTACTTTGTATATATCTGTGAGCTACTTATGTGCCTTGGGTCTGAATTTCAGAGACAAAAGTACATGATTCCTTCCTCAAGGACCTTACCCAGTAACTGGAAAGAAAGCAAGGAGGTCAATAAAATATACAAAAAGGATGCTATGATAACTGCCAAAAAGGGAATCTTCAACCAGGTGTTTTCCAGAGCTCCAGCCCCTTGAAGAGTAAGATTTACTTATAAATGAGCTATGTCGCAGCTGAAAACATTTGACTCCAAAGTATAACCAAGTTTCAAATAAGCAAAACTGCCATAAGCATAAATCAGAAGGAAAATGGTATTTTAAATTAATTCCTCAAGTGAGTTGCCAAATTTAGGACACTAGAATTTCAAGAATTGGCAACTCTACAGCCCTCATGGTTTGGGTATTGTCTCGCTTAAATTACAGGAGTATTTCTGTCACCAAAAATAATTAATTTACAGTATTTCTTCTTTGTTAATCCCATTGCTGTGGTTTGTTGTCATGATTATTATTACTGTTTATTTACTTTCTTAGTAGAGAAGGTACTAAAATCTGTCTCCTAAGGTCGCCTGACAATTAAAACATATAATATGTTTAGCACAGTGCTTGGCTAAGAGAGTGACATCATTAATGTTAACTGTTGTTTTTCTTGAAATTTAATGCTTTATACAGTGCCTGTCATATAGTTAAGTTTTAGTAAAGTTTGATACTGCTTTGATAAAGGGCTTTCACATATCTCATTTAATCCTCTCAGCTGCCTTCAAGGTACATAGTTTTACCCCTCTTTTACTGATAGAGAAATTGAAGTGAAGTGGATCAGTCAGATTTTCCGTCTGATTTAAGCCGAGAAAGAATTCCCCGAAAGGGCAGTGACTGGTTTACAGAATCTCCTGAAGAACTCTAGAATGAGGTTTTGGACAACCTACTCAAGCAAATGGCCAAAGTCAGGCCACAGAACTGACCCGGTGAGGTCACTGGCTGTCATGACCAAGCCCTTGACGCGCCTTGTACCACAAACGGTGCCAGCTGGCCGCGGAGACTGGACTTTGCCACTCTTTCTGCTTCTGTTGCTTCCTCAGAAACACTGGTTCTCCAGGAACCGGAGAATGTACCTCTTGGAAGGCCCCTATTTTACAACATTTGCTCCCTATTTAGAAGCTGGGGCGGGTGGATAGATGGATGGAACTTGTGTTCTGGCTGCAGGGCAGGTGGGAAAAAAGGCTTTTTGGCTCTTCAGTTTGGGTGTAATAGGTGACTAGGCTCTCACATGTGAAACTTTGCCTCATTGCCAGCTCCTTGGGTCCTAACTCTCTGTGTTAAGAAAAAAAAATACTCTTTTATTTCCTGCTAATTGTATATAAACTGAGTAGAAATCAAGATTGTTTTCCTTATTAGTAGGCCTCATTGTGGGAAAAAATCAGTTTTTCTCTAAAATCCATCTTGTTCTTAGAAATTAGCTGTTAATTTATAACAGTATTGCCTGAGCACTTTAAGCTACTAGTGAGTATGAGAACATTCTGTCCGTTCAGGGTGTTTTGTTCAGTGTAAACAATTTATTCAATGTGTCCCCTAATCCGTGGGACAGAGTATGTAATCCTTCAAGGAAGCCATGAGTTAACACCGACAAGAAGGGTGACTCCTCTGAACAAAGAAGTCCTGACATTAATATTTCCGATATCTTTTTCGTTGCATCCTTTTCTTAGTACTTCATTTGTTTTTGTATAAAGAAAATCTGTGATTCATGTTTCTGAAAACCTTAAAAAAAAAAAAAAAATTCAGGTCCCCAATGTGCTTGCGTTGACTCTATAAAGACCCTTGCAAAGTCTGTACTGTAAGGAGCTGTGGACACACACCTCAAACTAAATGTCAGTGGAATCAAGTGTTAGATGCTAGTGTTTAAAAGAACACTTTGTTCCTTAAAGCAGACTCTTTTAGAAAGGGAAGAAGCCCTTGGTGCTCCAAAAAAACCATCCTTACTTTGTCTGGAAAGCTAATTTTTGAGGGTATTGATATTTCAGTAAGTGAGAACACCTGGGCGTGGGGGATGCTTGCTGCCAAGTTGCACGGAGGACCCAGGTGCCCAGTTTACAGGCTGTCATCCATTCTTCAGAGGAGGGAGACCGAATGGGCTTTCTGCATCCATTCAGTGAGAGATACTGAAAAACTGAGGCATCCGAACTACGTATGTTCATAGTAGACTGCATTTCTCTGATTATTTTTTTAACTTTTTATTTTATATTGGAGTATAATCGATCTGCAGTGTTGTGATAGTTTCAAGTGGACAGCAAAGGGACTCAGCCACATATACGCACATGTCCATTCTCCTCCTTCATATCTTTTATTTTCACACTCAGAGTCAAGAGTCTTCTGAATTTAAATATGTTCCTTTCTGCAGATAATTCTAAATTAGTCTTGACTTTGTTTAAAAAAAAAAAAAAAGAAACATGGTATGACCATCTAGAATAATACTTCGTCTCCCTCTGCAGAGAAACTTGGAATTTTTGAAGTTTAGACTTGGAAGCAAACATGGTTCAACTCACTCAAATTTCAGAGAAGGAAATGAGACTTAGATGTTTTCCCTTGGTTTATCCTTTTATAGTTTTCCTTTTATTCCCCTATTGGCCACACATTTTTGGCCACTTTATTAGGTATTGTGAAATATTTTTGTTGAGCAAAAATGAAAATCAACCTACTTCTTTTGTTGTGTAGAGTATACAGGAACAAAATTTACCATCTTAACCCTTTTTGAATGTACATTTCAGTGGCAGTAAATACATTCATATTATCATGCAACATCACTACCATCCATCTCTAGAACTTCTCCATCATCCAAAATTGAAATTCTGTACCCATTAAAGAGTAACTTCCTGTTTTCTCCTGTCTCAGCCCCTGACAACCATTCTTCTTCTTTCTCTCTCTATGAATTTGACTGTTCTTTGTACCTCATGTAAGTGGAATCATACAATATTTGCCCTTTCGTGTCTGTCTTATTTCACTTAGCATAATGTTCTCAGGGTTCATTCATGTTGTAGCATACATCAGAATTTCCTTCCTTTTTAGGCTGAATAATATAACATTGTATGTATATACCACTTTCTACATATCCATTAGCCTATTGATGGATGCTTGAGTTCCTTCCGCTTCTAAACTCTGATGAATAATGCTGCTGTGAACAGGAGTGTACAAATACCACTTTCAGTCCTGACTTTCAGTTTGAGGTATATACCCAGAAATGGAATTGCTGATAATCATACAGTAATTTTTAATTTTTTGAAGAACTACCATGCTATTTTCCACAGTGACTGTACTACACATTTTACATTCCCATCAGCAATGCAGAAAACACTTTGGAGGGTCCCAATTCCTCCACATTCTCACCAGTTCTTACTGTTTTCTGCTTTTTTGATAGTAGCCTTACTAATGACTGGGAGGTAGTATCTTATTGCAGTTTTGATTTGCATTTCCCATATGATTAGTGATTTTGACCATCTTTTCATGTGTTTATTGGCTATTTATATATACCTTCTTTGGAGAAATATCTATTCAAGTCCTTTGGCCGTTTTTGAACCAAGATGTTTGGTTTTTAATGTGAGTTTTAGGAGTCTTTTTTTAATGTATTCTAAATTTTAACCCCTTATCAGATATACGGTTAGCGTATATTGTCTCCCATTCTGTGGGCTGCCTTTTTACTCTGTTGTTAGTGCCTTTTGTTGCATAAAATTTTTAAATTTCCATGAAATCCAACTTGTCTGTTTTCTCTTTTGTTGTCTGTATCTTTCATGTCATAGCCAAGAAATCATTGCCAAATCCAATGTTGTGAAGCTTCTGCCATTTCCTCAAAGAGTTTTGTAGTTAAGTCTGACCCACTTTGAATTAATTTTTGTTTGTAGTGTTAGATAAGAGTTCAGCTTCATTCTTTTGCACGTGAATATCCAGTTTTCTCAGCACCATTTCCTGAAAAGACTGTTCTTTTCCCCATCAATGGTCTTGACACCATTGTAGGAAATCATTCGACCATAGACATGAGGGTTTGTTTCTGGGCTCTCTATTCTATTCCATAGGTCTTCCTTGGTGGCTTAGTTGGTGAAGAGTCTGCATGCAATGCGGGAGACCCAGGTTTAATCCCTGGGTCAGGAAGATCCCCTGGAGAAGGAAATGGCAACCCATTTCAGTATTCTTGCCTGGAGAATTCCATGGACAGAAGGCCTGGTGGGCTACAGTCCGTGGGGTCACAAAGAGTCAGACACGACTGAATGACTAACACTTTCACTCTTATTCTAGTCAATGGATTTATGTGTCCGTTTATGCCAGTAGCACATTGTTTGGGTTATTGTAGCTTTGTAGTAAGTTTTGAGTATGAGTCTTCCAGCTTTGCTCTTCTTTTTTAGGATTGTTTTGCTTATTGAGGTTTCTTTGAGATTCCATATAACTTTTAGCATGTGCTTCTCTATTTCTGCAGAAACTGTTGGAACTTCAGTAGACATTGCATTGACTCTGTAGATCACTTTAAGTAGTATTGATATCTTAATAATCTTGTCTTTTAGATCATGAAAGATGAGTTGTCTTTCATACTTATTTATGTCTTTTTCAACTTCTTTCAGCAGTGTTTTTGCAGTGTTCATCATACAGATCCTTTGTCTCCTTGGTTAATTCCTAAGCATCCTTTTTTCATACTTCAGTAAATGTAATTGTTTTCTTAATTTCCCTTTTGGATTGTTCATCGTTCGTATATAGAAATGCAACTGATTTTTGTGTGTTAACTTTGTATCCTGCTACCATGCTGTCTCTCTGCCGAGGATCAGGGCTTCCCAGACCTTTCCTAAGCCTGTATCTTTCCTGGGCATACACAGTGAATTTCTGATTTCCCCCATATATGTGGTTGCTTTTGATTGTTCTCATTGCCATTGTCTAGCTCCAGATGTTCTCATGTTCAATGTCTAGCTGCAAAAGGGGAAAAAACAGGAAAATGAAAGGGAAGAAAAAAGGTGCCAACACTTTAAGTCCCCGGAAATCACTTCAGCTGGAGGGTGAGAGGCCTTGCAACAGTGGAGGATGTGCACCACGAGTGGCCACTGCTCCTTGTCTGCCCCTTTGTGGTCAGAACAGGGACCCCTGGTGTTTGGAGGGGCAGGCTCCTTACTGCCCACCCTGGCTCCTACAAGCCGTGTAAGTTGTTCACTGCTGCGTGCCACAGGGTTTGGGGGATGGTAAGATGCTGCTGTGCTGAAAGGCTGAAAGTGACTGAAATCAAGCACAGTTTACCTTCCAGACCCTCCCCTGGAAGTTGAAGCCTTCAGTAGACTCCAGAGTTCCAAAATAGTTATATCAGACAGATTCTGCCAGTAATTGTTGTCTAGGTGGAGAGACGGATTCCTCGTGCCTCCCATTCTACCATCTTCCCAGAATCCTATCTGTTTGATTTTTAAAGGAATTACCATATTGTCTTCCACAGTGGGTGCACCATTGTATATTCTTACCTGCAATGCCTAAGGGTTTCAATTTCAGCAATGTTTTGAAACATTGTTTTTGAAACATTTTGTGTCCTCATCAGAACTTATTTTCTATTATTTGGATAATAGCTACTATGTCAGTTAAAAGTGGATCTCACTGTGGGTTTTTTTGTTTTTTGTTTTTCTTTTTTTGTATTTCCCTAATGAGTAGTGATATTGAGCATCTTTAATGTGCTTAGTGACATCCTTGTATCTTTGGCGAAATGTCTACTTAAGTCCTTTGCCCATTTTTGAACTGGCTTTTGTTGTTACTTTTCATTTGAGTCCCTGTTCACCTCTGTGTTCTTTGTATTTAACTCCTGCTGCTTCTGGTAATCTGCCTGAGGAGGTGGATCACTTTTTTGTTATTTTCCACAGTGCTGATATATATATAGTATATATAGAAGGCGGTGCTGGCAGATATTCGTATATGTAGGGTTGGCCTGCTTATTTGATTACAGCAACAGTTGGTAGTTGGGGACTTGGAGACATTGAGGACATTGACAAAATTAACATGAATTATGGCAGGCATACCTTGGTATAATTCTCTCAGCACTCCTTTAATGCAGACAGTATTTAATTTGCAGATGAGGGGTTTGAGTTCAGGGAAGTGAAGCATCCACCCTCCCATGACACAGGTGGTGAACAGTAATTCCTGGATTCACATTCCCAGGTCAGACTGATTCTAAAGCTTATACTTTCTTCATTATGTCAAACCGCCTCCCTTCCTTGCCCTGTAAGTTCAACAAGAGCGCAAGGCTTTGAACCTGGAGACTATTGAAGAAGGATAGTGAGTTGAACCTTTACTTAACTCTTTGGGAGGAAAAAGTGGAGGAGATTGTAAAAAGCTAAGTAAAGTTCATACTAGTGGATAGGATTCCTTGAAGATAGTGAGGTATCTCATCTGTGGGTACTGATCATGCTTGGAAAAGCTGTATCTGCTTTGGGTTGTTGACATCCTCTGTTCTTGTTTCTTTAGAACCATAAACCAGGGCATTGACCATGGACAAATGGGTGCCTGAACCTGGAGGGATGAAGTGCTTTCTCTGCCCTACCGCTAATTCCCCCCAAGCCTGAGTACCCCTTTACCGCCGGAGTCTTAAGACAGGGAAGATGAAAGGGAACAGATATTTACCAGGATCTTACTGTATGCTAGGTAAATCCCGAAAGGGAAGTGATTATTATCCCAGTTTTACACGAGAAAACTGAGATTCAGAGGTATAAGGTAAATTGTCCAAATTTATACAGTTCATAAGTAATGGGACTCAAATCAGCTTTCCCCATGTTCCCTGTCTTGGTCCATTTGGGCTTCTATAACAAAATATCATGGACTGGATGTCTTCAATCAGCAGAAAATTATTTCTCCCAGTTCTGGGGGCCGGGAAGTCCGCAGTCAAAGTGCTGGCAGATTCAGTGTTGGTGAGGGACCGCTTCCTGATTCACAAACGGCAGTCTTTTTACTGAGTCCTACATGGTGAATGAATCAATTTCACCCTCTGGGGTTTCTTTTATGAGAAATCCTATTCGTGATGGCTCCACCCTCATGACCTCATCACCCCAAAGGCCCCCCTCCTCATACTGTCACATTAGGTTTCAGCACATGTATTTTGGGGGGATACAGACATTTAGTGTGTACGTAGCACTGCCTCAATGAGGAAGTTCTTTCTTGGCCCTCTGGTAGTTAGAACCTCTGGTAGAAATTATTAGGAGGGAGCATTCTCTCCACACTGTGATAGATTGGCTGTTAAACTGGGGCTGTCTACACTTGCAGTCTCTTCTGCCACATGGATTAACCAAAACAATAATGGAGCTATTCTGGGTGATTGCTTATCCTGAGTGAGATTGGTCTGCCTCTGAGGTGGACATAAAAGTTCCTCAGGGAACCAGTCATAGAGGGCACCCTTCTCTGAATATCGCAAAAGAATCGATCACTAACGTACATCATAATGTCCTGTTTAAATGGGCAGGTGTTTGTAGACCTGAGTGCCTTTGGGATCTAGAGTTTAGGTAAATAATACACATGGCTAATGTACTTTTGACTTTGAAATATTCTGAGACCAATAGAATAAAAAATTCTTGATTTTGTGGGGAGGTGATTTCTTTTTTTATATAATATGTTGCTTAGTTGTACCTTCACAATAGCTGTTGTCAAAGTTACATAGCTTCTGCTTTCTGGATTCTGCAGAAGAAAATGACGCTTGTTATACTATTTACCAAATTTGAGTGCCATTATTCATAATACTGATTTCTACTCCTGGAAGTAACTAAGTTTTTAAAAGTTAAGGAATTCAGCTTGGTAATAGCATAGGTTAATAGCCATATGGCTCAGTACTATGCTTTAGAAATACTTTTTTTTTCCTACCTGACATTTCAGAAAGAAAAAGATTTCTCAGCAAAAATCTTTTCCAAATTTCTAACCCTGATGGTTTTTCCACTCAACACTTTACACAGAGCGGTAGGTACAAATGGCAAGTTGCTGTGTCTGTGTAATACTCAGACGTGGTTCTCACCCATCCCCAGAGCCCACTCTTCATTCCTTTGTAAACAGAGTGGTTTCAGCAGGATCTTAGGCTATGTCTCAGTATTTACCATTTGCAAATATGGAATCTATTAAATCACGTCTTTAACTCAATAAACATCTACTTTGTGTATATCACTGTGTTAAGCTAAAAAAGAGTTAGAAAGCTGAGGGTAATGGCCCTCTTCCCTAACACAGTAAAGAAGACATAATTTAGAAACTTTGGTTTAACATGAAAAACTAACCATAAATCCATAGAAGAATAGAATATCAGGGATGAAGTGTCATGACTGCTAAGTTTTTAATGGCTTAGGAAAAGACAACAAAAAGCATGAAGTATTAATAGATGTGATAAAATGTCAGTGGCTGATTCTAGATGGTATTTGGGTATATAGTTTTTCTTTTCTGTCTATTTGAAAATTTATGTAATAAAATGTAAAAAAGGGAAAAAGGACTTAACCATAAAGAGCACTTATAAAACTATACGAAAGATCATTTCAGGGGTGTATAGGGTTCATTGTCTGTTACCTAAGCTAAAGGTTTAGGTTATCACTAGAGTTGGTAAGTAAGACTCAAAATAGAGGTATAAGCCTAGAGGCCCGCAGAGGCCAGGCAGGTAATGTGAATGAGGGATGCTGGTTGGCTGTGTTCAGGTAGAGGTTGACAGAGCAGGAGAGCACGCAGTTAAAGCATCAACAGTTTTTAAAAATGAACATGTATTCCAAATAAAAACCTCTTGGAGGGCGGCAGTATATGGTCTCCTGCAAATGAAAAAACTTAACCATGTCTGAATGTACCCAGCTTTTCTGTCTGCTCTCCCCCTTTCATCAGAAGATATAGGGGTGATATAGGGGTGCTTCAGGCATCAGAATGGGGGAGCTGAGTTCCTGACACTTGAGAACCTGGGAAACTTTGTTCTCTTTGCCTGCAGGATCAGCCTGATTGTTGGAGCTCTGTAACTTTAGGAGTAGAAAAAGTGGCCCATCTTTTTTTTTTCTCTTTCTGTCTTGCTCCTTCTGTGTCCTGGAGCTGGATTTGTGGGCCGATTTTCAGAGATTCCTGTGAGTCTAAGAAGCACGTTCTGATAATAGACCTGTGTACCTGGGCTTTGTTTGTAGGTGTTTAGGGGAGGGTACAATTGCAGTTTATAAGGGTGATTTCTTTTTCTTCTTTAAATTTAATTTTATTTATTTTGGCTACCCCAACCAGGGAGAGAGGCCATCCCCCTGCTTTAGAAGTATGGAGTCTTAACCCCTGGACCACCAAGGAAGTCCCTTCAAGTGTAATTTCTCTGACATTGGAGTTGCTGAGCAGCTTCATTTGAACACCTTAGGGTGCCTTCTAGACTTAGCAAACTTTCCCCCACCTCCCCCATTTTTGTAGGAAGGGTCAGGGTTTTGATTGAAGATCTGTCTCTGGTTTGGAGGCCCTCTGCTTCAGCCTCTGGTGCCATAGGCCAGCCCTGGAGCTTTCCTCCCCGCCACTCTTCAGGGCAGGCTCTGGAATCTTCCTCACTCACCTTGGAGGAGCAGGTGCAGGCTGAGAGCAGGCCTCACTCTTAAGTATATATGGGAAGGCAGAGCAGAGACCCTGAGAATCCTTTCTCCTCCTGAAGATTTCCTCAGCTTGCTCTCTCTCTCTTTTTAAAATAATTAATTAATTAATTCGGCTGCACCGGATCTTAGTTGCAGCATGTGGGATCTAGTTCCCTGACCAGGGATTGAACCTGGGCCCCTTGCACTGGAAGCCTGAAATCATAACCACTGGGCCACCAGGGAAGTCCCCCATTCTTGATAATTAAAGTAAACTATTTAAATATGGTAAAGACTATTTAATAACTACCAATAGCAATTACACAATAAACAGCAAAATACTTAAGTCTTTACATTTAAATTCAAGAGCTTGACTGAGATTCTGGCAATTACCACTTACATTTAACTGTCTAAGAGAGTCTTATAAATACAATAGGGGTATAAAATAAGTATTGTAGACATTACACATAAATTAAAAAAGTCTTTTTAAAGATAACACCTGAAAAAGCCAAGATACTCTAGAAAAACTTTATTAAATAAAGACAGTTTGAACATGATAAATTCACCAAGGCAATGTATTTTCTTCATTTTACATATATCTTTCTTTTATTACTTCATATCCTTGGGAGATTTTTCCATGTGAGCATGTACAAACCTTGGGTTTCCCTAATGACTCAGATGGTAAAGAATCTGCCTGCAATGCAGGAGATCTGGTTTCGATGCCTGGGTTGGGAAGATCCCCTGGAGAAGGAGAGGCTACCCACTCCAGTATTCTTGCCTGGAGAATTCCATGGACAGAGGAGCCTGGTGGACTAAAGTCCCGGAGGTGGCAAAGAGTTGGACATGACTGAGTGACTAACACACAGACACACACACACACGCATGTACAGACCGTCTTCATTCTTTTCCGTGGTCATGGAATACCATTTATGGATGTACCTTGATTGATATTGATAGCAGTCTCCCTTGATGGACATTGAGGTATTTGCTCTCCTTTTATTATTATAGTCACTGCTACAATGAATAATCATTTAAATAATGATACGCCATTTAGCATGTGTGCTAACATATGAATTCCTAGTAGAGAAATTGTTGCATTAGTAGCTGTATGCATTTGTAACTGCATAAATTGATATCTTTACCAAATCACCCTCTGTGACATCATTAGCAGCTTACATACAAATCAGCAATGCCTGTTTCCTCATAGTTCTACCCGCAGAGTTTTTATCACACTTTTGGACTTTTACCAGTTTGAGAGAAGAATGTACTTCCAGTGAAGTCTTCTTTTTTATTTTTCTTATTATGAGTGAACTTCTGCATCTTAGAGTTGTGGCATTGGTATTTACTTTTCTGTGAAATGCCATTCATATCCTCTGTCCGTCTTGCTTTTGCTGATTTTTTGCTTGCCAGTTTCTAGGAGCTCTTTATCTAATAGGATGCTTACCCTTTATGATACATGTAGCAAATATTTCTTGCAGATTTTTTGTTTTGTTTTAGCTTACAGTGCTTTTTGCCATGAGGAGTCTTGATTTTTATCTTCTTGGATATATCAATGTTTCCTTTATGGTCTCTGTGTTATCCTGGCCCACTTTTTTTTTTTTTTTTATCCTGGCCCACTTTTGATGGCACAAAATTATTTAATTCCTTTTCTTACAGTTCGTCTTCAGTCTTTTACTAGTTCAGTCCTGGATTGACAACAAAATACTCTAGGTGCCTTTCTTCCCAAGTCTACATTCCTGGAACTATATTCTTTGTCAGTAGTAGCGTGGCTGTTGATACCTTTGTTAGGAGATTTCAGTGGTCTGAAAAACCCCACATTTTCTCAGTACGGACACTCTAGAAAAATGTTTTGCAGTTGCTTGTAATACTGAACATGCAGTTGTCATGCAGCCCAGCAATTGCTGTTGTCCAGTCGCTTAGTCGTGTCTGAGTCTTTGGGACCCCATGGACTGTAGTACGCCAGGCATCCCTGTCCTTCACCATCTCTAGGAGCTTGCTCAAACTCATGTCCATTGAGTCGGTGATGCCATCCAACCTTCTCATCCTCTGTCGTCCCCTTCTCCTCCTGCCTTTCCCAGCATCAGGGTCTTTTCTAATGAGTTGGCTCTTTGCATCAGATGGCCAAAGTATTGGAGCTTCAGCTTCAGCATCAGTCCTTCCCATGAATATTCAGGACTGATTTACTTTAGGATTGACTGGTTGGATCTCCTCACAGTCCAAGGGCCTCTCAAGAGTCTTCTCCAACACCACAGTTCAAAAGCATCAATTCTTCAGTGCTCAGCCTTCCTTATGGTCCAAATCTCACATCCATACATGACTACTGGAAAATCCATAGCTTTGACTAAACGGACCTTTGTTGGTAAAGTAATGTCTCTGCTTTTTAATATGCTGTCTAGTTTTGTCATGGCTTTTCTTCCAAGGAGTGTCTTTTAATTTCATGGCTGTAGTGGCATCTGCTGTGAATTTGGAGCCCCAGAAAATAAAGTCTGTCACTGTTTCCACTGTTTCCCCATCTATTTGCCATGAAGTGATGGGACTGGATGTCATGATCTTTGTATTTTGAATGTTGAGTTTTAAGCCAGCTTTTTCATTCTGCTCTTTCACTTTCATCAAGAGGCTCTTTAGTTCCTCTTCACTTTCTGCCATAAGGGTGGCCTCATTTGCATATCGGAGATTGTTGATATATCTCCTGGGAATCTTGCTTCCATTTTGTGCTTCATCCAGCCTGGCATTTCACGTGATGTACTCTGCATAGAAGTTAAAGAAGCAGGGTGACAATATACAGCCTTGACATACTCCTTCCCCAATTTTGAACAAGTCCATTGTTCCATGTCCAGTTCTTTTTTTTTTTTTTTTTCCTAAAAATTCTTACTGGAGTATAGTTGCTTTAAAATATTGTTAGTTTCTGCCATACAGAAAAGTGAATCAGCTAAATGTATACATATATCTGGACTTTCCTGGTGATTCAGTGGTTGAGAATTTGCAAGAAAAGCTATGACAAACCTAGATAGCATATTAAAAAGCAGATATCAGTTTGCTAACAAAGGTCCATATTATCAAAGCTATGGTTTTTCCAGTAGTCATGTACAGATATAAGAATTAGACCATAAAGAAGGCTGAGTGCAAAGGAATTGATTCTTTTGAACTGTGATCCTGGATAAGACTCTTTTTTTTTTTTTTCCTTCCATGTCCAGTTCTATCTGTTGCTTCTTGACCTGCGTACAGGTTTCGCAGGAGGCAGGTAAGGTGATCTGGTATTCCCATCTCTTTAAAGAGTTTTCCACAGTTTGTGATCCACACAGTCAAAGGCATTAGCATACTAAGTGAAGCAGAAGTAGATGTTTTTCTGGAATTCTCTTGCTTTTTCGATGATCCAACGGTTGTTGGCAATTTGACCTCGGGTTCCACTGCCTTTTCTAAATGTAGCTCAAACATCTGGAAGTTCTTGGTTTACAACTATTGAATCCTGGCTCGGAGAATTTTGCTAGCATGTGAAGTGAGTGCAATTGTGCGGTAGTTTGAACATTCTTTGGCATTGCCTTTCTTTGGGGTTGAAATGAAAACATCTTTTCTAGTCCTGTGGCCACTGCTAAGTTTTCCATATTTGCTGGCATATTGAGTGCAGCACTTTCACAACATCATCTTGTAGGATTTGAAACAGCTCAGTTGGAATTCCATCACCTCCACTAGCTTTGTTTGTAGTGATGCTTCCTAAGGCGCACTTGACTTCTCACTCGGGATGACTAATCTAGGTGAGTGACCACACCATCATGGTTATCTGAGTCGTTAAGATTTTTCTGGTATAGTTCCTCTGTGTATTCTTGCCACTTCTTCTTAACATCTGCTTCTGTTAGGTCCACACCATTTCTGTCCTTAATTGTGCCCATCTTTGCATGAAATGTTCCCTTGGTATCTCTGATTTTCTTGAAGAGATCTCTAGTCTTTCCCATTCTATTGTTTTCCTCTATTTCTTTACATTGTTCACTTAGGCAGGCTTTCTTATGTCTCCTTGCTATTCTTTGGAATGCTGCATTCAGATGGGTGTATCTTTTCTTTTCTCCTTTTCATTTTGCTTCTCTTCTTTTCTCGGCTATTTGTAAGGCCTCTTCAGACAACCATTTAGCCTTTTTGCATTTCTTCTTCTTGCAGATGGTTTTGATCACCACCTCCTGTACAGTGTTATGAACCTCCATCTATAGTTCTTCAGGCACTCTGTCAATCAGATCTAATCCCTTGAATCTGTTTCTCGCTTCTACTGTAAGGGATTTGATTTAGGTCATACCTGAATGGTCTAGTGGTTTTCCCTCCTTCCTTCAGTTTACGTCTGATTTTGGCAATAAGGAGTTCATGATCTGAGCCACAGTCAGCTCCTGGTCTGGTCTTTGCTGACTGTACTCTTGGTTTTGTTTTGCAGTTGTACTCTCGGGCATTCATCCCAGAGGAATGAAAATCTGTGTTTACAGAAAAACCAGTGTGGCAACTGTCCCTAGTAGCTTTGTTTGTCTTTGCCCCAAACTGGAAAAAACCCAAATGTCCTTCAACAGGTGAATAGTTAACCAGACTCTGGGTGATGCATACCATGGAGTACTACTCAGAAATAAAGATGAACAAACTACTGGTACATGCAACAAGTAAATGAATCTCTGAGGGATTATGTTGAGTGAAAAAAGTCAGTCCCAAAAGGTTGCATTTTGGATTTTTCCCTTTTTGAACATTTTTGAAAATGGCAGAATTTTAGAAACGGTGAACAGATTAGTGGTGGTTAGGGCTGAGGATGGATGAGGGGTAGTTGTGGTTATAAAAAGCAACAGAAGAACTTCTTGTGGTGTTGGAATGGCTCAGTATCTGACTGTGGTAGAGATACACAAACCTACGCGTGTGAAAAAACTGTACAGAGGTAAACACACACATCCAAGTAAAGTGGGAATATCTGAGCAGATCAGTGGGTTGTGCCCATGTCAGCGTCCTGACTGTGATGTTGTATTATAGCTTTACAAGATGTTGCCTTTGGGAGAAGCTACGTAAAGGAATACACAAGATCGTGTACACAGGATCTCAATAAAAACGTCAGATCTGAAAAATAAATCCTTATTTCTGCCAAAGTCAACCCTGTCAAAAGCTCCTGTGGGGAGGCAGGCTGCGAGGAGCTCCAGGCTATCCCTTGCCAGGGTCGGCGGTGGAGGTGGGGGAGCAGGGCCCTGCGGGGCGCGGCCTGCACCCTGCTCTCTGGCCAGAGGAGGAGCTGAGAGAATTCTCTGCAACAGCTCCATCGGGTCAGCCAGCCTCCAGCTTCTTGAGGGGATGAAGCACTTGGCTTACGCCCCAGTTCCTCGGAACCAGTGGAGGTTTGACATTGGCAGTTGGGAGGCAGGAGTGGGGAAGGCTTCCCAAGACAAGCTCGGATGCGTGCGAGTCCATCCTGATGGTGCCCAGTGCACGCGCCATCGTCGTGTTTATTTCAGGCCCGCGCTGTGCCGTTGGCTCTGGTGTGAGTGTTCTGCTCTGGGTGTGGAAGGGGGTCCCCGAGGTCCCCAGGCTCCCAGTAGGGATTCTCAGAGGTCAAAACTATTTTCACAGTAATACTTAGATGATTGTTAATTACTCTCATCCTCTTAATAAAAGTGTACAGTGGAGTTTTTCAGAGGCTTCATGTTGTAAAATAGCAACATATTAAATGCAGAAGCCAGTCTGAGACTCTAGCTGTTTGCTATGAAGCCAAGACAGTGAAAAGACTTACAAAAATGTAAATGAATGCCACTCTTCTTACTTCTTTGTTTGGGAAAATAGTGATATCCTTTAAAATATGTTATTTACATTAGCACATAATGGGGTTATTATTATTAATTAATTTTAATTGGAGGCTAATTACTTTACAGTATTGTAGTGGTTTTTGCCATACATTGATGTGAATGAGCCATGGGTGTACATGTGTCCCCATCCTGACACTCCTTCCCACCTCCCTCCCCACCCCATCCCTCTGGGTTGTCCCACTGCACCGGCTTTGAGTGCCCTGTTTCATGCATCGAACTTGGACTGGTGATCTGTTTCACATATGGTAATATACATGTTTCAATGCTATTCTCTCAAATCATCCTACCTTCACCTTCTCCCACAGAGTCCAAAAGTCTGTTCTTTATATCTGTGTCTCTTTTGCTGTCATAGGGTCATCGTTACCGTCTTTCTAAATTCCCTATATGTGTGTTAATATTACTGTATTGGTGTTTTTCTTTCTGACTTACTTCACTCTGTATAATAGACTCCAGTTTCATCCACCTCATTAGAACTGATTCAAATGCATTCTTTTTAATAGCTGAGTAATATTATTTTTAAAAATGATAAATGTTCAAGAATTTTTTTTTTTTCATTTTTAATTGGAGGACAGTCACTTTACAGTGTTGTGTTGGTTTCTGCCGTACATCAGCATGAATCAGCCACAGGTACACACATGTCCCCTCCCTCTCTTCCACCCCGTCCCACCCCTCTGGGTTGTCACAGAGCACCAGATTGAGCTCCCTGAGTTACACCAGCAACTTCTAACTGGCTATCTATTTTACATGTGGTAATGCATCTGTTTCAGTGCTACTCTGAATTCGTCTCACCTTCTCCTCCCCTTGCTCAGTTTTAATTTTTTAACAGCTTTGAATATTGCTTTAAACTACATAAGTGCTTTGGGGTCCTCAATAATTTCTGGGAGGATCAAAGTGTCCGACACGAAAAAGTTTGTGAACCTTTGAGTTGGAAGGAAGCCCTTGGTCAGAAATCAGGGGACTTTAGTTCTGGTCAGGACTTTGTTGTGTGACCCTGAGCATGTCATTTAAGCTCTTTAACTGGCATTTCATGTTTTGTAACTGCTAATACTTATCCTGGTCTACACACCTTAAAGAAAGGTAAGGTAATCCTGTGTGAAAGGCTTTGAAAAATAATGTCCCATTCAAATTTAAGGGAATTTAATAGTTATCCAGGTAAACTGATATTGGAAGAAAATGTAAAGGATGAGGCTCATGGCATGTTAGTGGACATCCTGCTCAGCTTTTAAATGTCTTCATGAAAAAAAAAAAAAGTCTTCACGTTTGTATTTCCTCCTAACAGTTTCTTTATATATATTTTTCCTTCTGTTTCTCAGACAACCATTTTACAGTTCTTTTAGTCAAGAAGGGATTTGTATTCTTAATATCTTAAAATAGTGCCATAAGGTCAGGTGCTGTGTCTTGTAGAAACCACTTACTGTGTGACTTTAGGAAAGTTACTTAACCTCTCTACATCTTGGGTTCCTTACTGGTAAAATGCAGCTAATGATCATTTACTTTCCTGGGCAATTATAAGTCTGAAAATTAATGCCCAGGAGGCTCTTTGCCAAGTGCTTGGTACATACTAGATGCTCCATAAGTGATAGTTGCTGTGATTGTCACTAGCACACGACAAAAGATGAAAAGTTAAATTTAAACCTCTTACTCTGTCTCCAGTAAACTTGTCATTAAACTACTTTATTCACAAGTTTACTAGTAATTTTTCATTTCATTTGGGGTTTGTTTTTTTCTGCTTTGAAGGGCTGTTGAGTGGCCAGACTTCCCCAACAAACACCAAACTGGAGAAACTGGATTCTCAGCAAGTGCTGCAGCTCTGTCTCCGCTATCAGGACCACCTCCATCAGTGCGCCGAGGCTGTTGCTTTTGATCAGAACGCTTTGGTGAAACGAATCAAAGAGGTAATGGATCGAGAGAAAGTAGCATGGCTGACTCAGTCTTGTGATTCCTGTCTCCTGAGTCCTCTTCTCCTGGGGGGTAGCACCACTGACCCCACCTTTCTGGGAAGAAGTCATTTTCTGTTTCAGTGTCTTGACATTCGTCCCCATGACTTTGGGAACATTGTCATTCCCAGCAGTAAAATGTGGTGATGGAGAAGAGTGGTCTGTGGAGTGGACTAATCTGGAGTTTGAATCCTGGTTCCCCGTTTATTTGCTTCGGAAGGTTACCTCCCTTCTCTCGGTCTCAGTTTCCTCATATGAAAAATGGGTCTAATAGTAGTAACCTTCCCGAAGGGTTGAGTGAAGATTAAATTGCTCAGTAGGTGTTAACTGTTGTTAGTATGTGTGAAGTCCTGCCATACTAATTTGCTTTGACTGACACTTCAGTTCTTTCCTGTGTGTAATTTATGTTTTGTTTTCCAATCGAGTATCACTTCTCTGAGAACAAAGCATCTGACATCTTCCTCAATTATATTTTTCACTGTGTTAGCAGGAAGAGCTCAGATTCTTATTGGTTAGATAAAAACAATTGCACCTACTTAACCCACAGGGTTTTTGTGAAGACACAAGATAATTCACATGAAAGTACTTAGTAAATGAAAGAGTGTGTGGTACACTTGTTAAGTAATTATGAATAACAATAAGTGGATACTTCTTTTAAACATTTAAATATATCATTGACTGGGCCAGCGCATCGCACAGCTCTGGGAGCACCAAGGTATAAGTAAGTATGTTTTCAAAAATTTTCAATCAAGAAGGAATTTCTCTTCTGATACCTTGAAGTGATGTCATATAAAGAAAAGGTCAGGAGCTGTAACTTGGGAGAAACCACCTATGTGAATGGCATTTCCTGGAGTTTATAGTCCTGGTCATTGACTCTGGCAGGAGAAGATGGACATGAGGAAACACACAGGGGAAAAGTGGAGAATCACTGCATATTAATGATCAGTTAGTAATAGAAGTACTACATCCTTGAGATGACAAAGTAGTCGTTAGCTCTACTGATAGATGTAAATGTGCCAACACCTCCATTATTTTACTATTTACTCTCCCTAGAATGTTGTGTGCATATATGCTTTTCTTATGGACTAACTACTTTTATATGGAAAAGTATTAAATATGACCTTTTTTATTGGTCAGCATGCATGTGGCCTTTTTGATATTTGACTTATTTTACTACATTATGGTCTGAAGAACTTGAAGTTCCAAACATGATTATGCATTAGAATCACTTGTGTTTTTTTGTTAGTTTTAGTGTTGAATTCTTCTCTCCTCTCCGGAAGGCCTAGCATGTGGTGTGAATCATTATTTTAATAAACGTATTGAATGATACAAATGCGATTCTCCATTACGTGGGATTTAGGAACCACTGATCTAGAGCATTATTTTCCAAGATAAGCTCTGTAAAACTGGTTCCATGCAAAGAAGGCCAGACTTTTTGCATATTTTATTACCATCCTCAGAAAGTCCCAATGCATATTATCTTATTAAAAGTTCTAAGCAATGTTACAATAAAGAACATAAGCAAGTTTCAAACTTATTTGATTTTGGAACCTTTATCTTGGGTAACATCTGTTAACATCTTATATAGATAGTCTTTTTTAAAAGTTGATCTTTAGCATCTTCACAGTACACATACCCTCTGACTTCTCTCTCTTTCTCTAAAAACAACAGTATTTATTTTGTTGTGTTGGGTCTTAGTTGCATCATGCAGGATCTTTATTCCGGCATGCAGGCTCCTCACTGCAGCATGTGGGCCCAATTGCCCTGCATGATATGGGATTTTAGTACCTTGACCAAGGATTGAACCTGAGTCTCTATTGGAAGGCAGATTCCTAACCACCGGACCACCAGGGAAGTCCCAGGAGTGGTGTTTTCTAAGAGCCTTCTTTGGGAAATGCTTCTGTAAACGTAAGACCTTACCATATTTGACTGTGTTAGACATTAACTGTGTCATTAATTTTCAGATTTTAGAATAAATCAACATTTTATTGTTTTCTCTCTTCTTTTTGATAGGGTCTTCTACTCCATACCTGTCACTTCATAGTTTAGGAAATTGTGGTACAGAAAGATTAAGTGACTAGCTCACTGTCAAAGATCTGGGTAAAGTATTTTGTAGTTGATAGTGCCAGACAGACAGAATTCATTATACCACACTTTCAACTCCAGAGTGGTGTCTTGGGCCTGAGTGAGTGTTAGAATCACCTGGGAATTTTTACTCCAGTATAGATGGTGGAAAACTTTACACACACACTGAAGTAGGCAAATACTGAGACCTTTCCTGTCCTCACTGCTACTGTCCTGTCTGGCTACTGCACACATCAACTTGTGAAGACCCCTGTTTCATCCACACCCCCCACTCCCTGCCACCTCCCCAACTGGTCTCTTTTGCAGGAAATCTCAGGCATATTATTTCATTCATGAATATTTAAGCATATATATCTTTAAAAATAGAAGACCCCTTTAAAAAACTTTTTAATTTGAATTACTTTCAGACTTAGAGAATAGTTCAAAGCATAATTCAGAGGATCCCTTATATGCCTCTCATTACTTTGTCTAAAGTGAGCATCTTACAAAGCCTTAGCACAAGGACAAAACCAGGAAATTCACATTGGTACAATACCATTCACTAAATGGAGATCTTTTTTTTTTTTTTAAACCAGTTTTTCCATTGACAAAGACTCCGTTTTGAAAACACAGCCAGAGTGCCATTATCATACTTAAAATATCGCCTTCATTCATGCAGTATAGCTGAGATGCTTTTAAGTGATGTGTTGATTTCACTGCAAACCAGTTAGATGGAAATTTTTGAAGGGAGGTGGGTGGCGGGTGAAGGAAGCCGGGCCTCGGTGTTTGTGAACACACTCGGGATAATTCTCATGAGTGACCAGGGTTGAGCACCAGTGCTGTGGAGCATTCATTAAAGACAGTTAAACTGAGTTTAAAATTCTGTGTTTGAGGAGCCTTGGAATTCTCCTTGAGCCGTCAGTAGTGGCCAGGATTGTTGCCAAGCAGAGACAGCAGGCCCGGTATGAGCCGTGCCTCGTTAGCTCCCTTACGACCAAGGAGGTCAGCATAGTTGCAGGTTTTCATTGGAGACGTGTCATCTGTCTTGGTGCAAACTCCTGAAACACACGTGTCTGTGTGCGCTCACTTCAAACCCCAGGGTTGAAATTAGTCACTTCCAAAGGAATAAAGCAGAGGATGTCGTTTTGATCAAACACCAGCTTGCTCATATTATTCCAGATGTTTCCTGGAAGTTGGGTTGCAAGTGTAAGGAAGTAACATAATGCTATATGTGTGGAAACGTCAAGGAACTTAATAACCGTGGAGAATGTGTGTTAGTGGAAGTAGAACCCGGATCAGCCAGAAGCCCTGAAAGCTGCAGCGCTTGGGATCACTTCCGTTTGGCTCAGAGGGAAATGTGGCTGTAACCATTGCTGATTCAGACAGAAGAAAACCAAGAAGTTAGCTGGGCTTTCCTATTGCTAAATTTGGATGATGCTCTTGAATAAAAAATTGATGGGAATTTGTTTTATCAGAGAGGAGTGGACGCTAGGGGTGTCTTCCTTCATACCAGACGATCTTGTCCATTGACCACTAGTTTCCCTAGTAGCTTCAGGATGACCCTCAGCCAGCCAGCCAGCATGGCCGAGCAGCTGTTGTCGACTGACCTAGAGTGAGGGCTTTAAGGGTTATAGAGAAGCGTGATATGGTCCCTGCTCGCTGAGAGCTTCATCTAGGCAAGGGAACGAAGATACACAGAACAGTAAGATGAAAGATTGGTGCCATCAATGTGGAGCACTCAGTTGTGGTTCACAACCGAAGGCCTGGGAGAGTTCAAGCTCGAATATTCTGGATTGGGTGAGGCTAAAGTCATGTCTTCTAGGAAAACTGGGATTTGGGAAATGAATGGAGAGAGGAGAGTATTGCCGGCTGTGGGACCAGCAGAGAGTCTCAGAAGAAAATAAACTCGGGGCTTCAGGGGACAGTGGAGAAACTAAACTTGTTCCAGGAAATCTCTCCGGTAAGAAGCAGATGTCAAAAAAAAAAAAAAAAAAAAAGAATTTAAAAAAAAAAAAAAAAAGAAGCAGATGTCAGAACTGGAAGGACCCGAGAGAGCTTGGTCCAAGGCCCTTGTTACACAGATGCAGAAATTGAAACTATGGAATTAAAAGTGGATGAAGATCAAATGAGATTTGGGTTTTGTTTTTTTTTGCGGGTAGTATATTAGAACAGGCTAATGGGTTGAGGGTAAAGAGAGGAGAAGAGGTGGTGGATAAAAGATACAAGGTGAATTCTGAGAGTGAGGCCCCTGAGGTAGCAAGAGCCCTGGGGGCATTTGTTTTGAAAGAACAGGGGGGAACTAGGCAGGTTTTTAAAAAGAGGGCGCCTGGCACAGACCAGTCACACCTGAGGAGCCTGTGTATTTTCTCTGAAGGAGAGGCTTTGTTGGGTGGTAGCACACTTGTGAGTCCAGGAGTTATTGAGGGCTCAGCGGAGGTGGAAAGAACTCCGGCCTTGATTTTGTGAGCTGTTCTGAGTGTGAACTACAGAGCCTCATTCCCGAGTTCAGACCCTGCCACTGCCTTTAATGAGCTGTGTGACCTCGAGCAAGTTACTTGATTCTTCTTATTTTTAAATCTGGCTGTGCCCAGTTGAGACATGTCTCTTAGTTGAGACTTGTGGTATCTTTAGTTGTGACATGCAAGCCCTCAGTTGTGACACGTGCGTGAGATCTAGTTCCCCAACCAGGGATGGTTTTCCCCTTGCATTGCGAGTGCAGAATCTTGGCCACTGGACCACCCAGGGAAGTCCTGCGACTTGATTCTTCTAAGCCTGTTTCCTCTTCTGTTACTTGAGGATAAAAAATAGTAGTCCACCTCAGAAAGGTTCTGGTGAGGGTTAAATGAGTTATTCTGTGTAAAGTATGGGACCATGTCTGCCATATAATAAACACTGTGGTATTAGCTCTTGTTATTGTTTTGAATAAAAATAATGACTAATAGAAAAAAAATAACAGAAAATAGTGACTGAGAGAGAAAAGCCTATCCTTACTGCTCTGAATTGGCCTGTGTGAACTTTCCTGATACCAGCAGCAGCCTAAATATTGACTCATCTTAAGTACTATCAACAATCTGAGTATCACAAAGAACTACACAGCGGCATGACTGATCATTTTTAACCCAGTCTGCAAGCCCTGCCTGATTTCCTTCATGCCACACATATGTGCGGTCTGGAGTTTTTGTAGTTAATTTAACTGTTTATTCTGCTCTGTGAAAAGCAAACTGGTGCCTGGGGTGCGTGGATCATGAGGAATATGATGCTGGAGATGGCACGTGAGTGGTCCTCGGCCTTTAAGCTGTGAATGTCTCGCCTCTGATTGTTCCAGTGATTTGTGTTGGTATCTCATCGTTTCTAGTTAAGGATTCAGGTTGGCAGGCAGACACTTTCAGTTTTAGGTCACATCTTCCATTGAAATCGGGGTTACTGAAAGGTAAGGAAGAAAGGAACATGCATCCTCCTAACGTAAGGGCTTCCCCAGGGGCAGGGGACGTGGGGAGGAAGGTTAGTGGCAAAGACCTGGAAGGGGGCCCAAGGAAGACGTGGTTGAGACAGCTGCGTGGCTCACAGTCACTGACCTGGATCTTGTTTCTGCCCCACTCTCGCTGCTGTCAGTGAGGGAATGCGTTCATGGTTTCGAGTACCTTCTTAGCTGAGCTGAAGCCACTAGGGTAACGTCGTTACAGTTTCTGTGTGCTTGCTTAAAGGCCTTAAAACTAAATTCATGAGTGATTCTGGTAGCCTCTGTGTGTTTCATTGTTACCTGTGTTGAAAGCACGCTCTCTTAACATTAATCCAAATGAAGCATTTTCAGATGGACACGTTAAGAGTCACAATCCTTAGAAAGCCACATGATTACGTGGGATTATAAAGACACTCTCAAATTTCTCTAATTCAGCCATTTCATGGCACATTGAAAACCAAGGGTTCCTGAGTTTACTGGGGATTTGTCCAGGCTTTTTCTCCTAGTTAATAACTGAGACAGTAGAGGATGAATCTTTCTGATTTCCCGTCCTCTTTTTTTCTGCTTTACCTTACTACTTACATTCCACTTCTGTGGAACCTTATCATCGGGTTTTTATTCCTTTTTCATGCTGTAGGCTCTCAACTAGTGTTGGAAGGAGTGAGCTCCCGTTCTTGGGCAGGGATTTCTTTCAGTCGACAGTACTGTAATGTTTGAGACCCAGCTGGAGCCATTTTCCAAGTATTTGACCTGACTTCCTGTACCATTTTTCCTCCCATGGGGCTGGGGGAGAGGCTGACCAAGGTTAAGTGAGTTTCTCACAGTTTGCACAGAGAATCCGTGTCTGAATTGGCGTTAGTATTCACTCTGAGCCCCTTCAGCGAGAAGCTGCTTTGTGTGAGCCGCTGGCCAGGTGAGGCTGTTACCCTTTGCCTGCCACCTTGAACCAAATGTCCTCCAAATGATAACACTGTTAGATTCCTGATGCTGCTTTTAAACATATCCTGGCATTTGCCACTGCTTGCTCGACTTCACATTATAAAATGGGTTTGGCAGCATTGGTTAAAGCTATAAATTTTGACAAGAGCATTGAAATGTTGGGTTTCTTTTTGCTGAAAGGCTGAGGGTGAGGCATTTCTGGAACGTTCCGGGTTTCCTTTCTGTCTGACACGCTACCCTGGTGTAAATTTCAGGTTGAGCCCTTGGGACAGAGTTGTGCCCCCTTCTTGTCCTTTGGGCAGCCTTCCTCTCCAGTAAGAAACACAGCTGGTCCCCTGCATGGCAGGAAATCCAGCTAAGGGATTGGGCACATTCTGGTGTATCTGGCTGTAAGGGACGCCGTCCAGCACTTCCTCAGACCTGGCCCCTCACTTCCTCTGGCCCAGCACTGGCCTGCCAAAAGGCAGAAGTCCTGGACGAAGGCCCAATCGAGTTTATTGCTCGCCTGTTGGAAATGTGGGCCTGTGTGTTTTGGCGAGACCCGAGCAAAACCCAGTTAAGCGACTGCTTTGAGAGCCCCTCCGTGCAGGCTCTGGGTACTGATGTGAGGCACTGTGAGCAGCAGCCCCGTTTGCCGCCAGGTCACCTGCCCTGGTCGAGCCCCCGACAGCCGGCTCGGCCAGCTGCCCTAGTACAGGCCTCACGGGCCCGGCGCTGGAGCCCCGCTCCACTCTCCCCCAGCTCGTTTTCCAGCCTGCGAGGATGGGTGGTGTTGGAGGCCCCTCAGCCACCTCTCTTGTGAGGAAAGCCAGAGGAACTGCAGCCTGTAAGCCAGCAGGTGAGCAGTGTTCCGGGCACATGGTAACAGAACTGGAAGTAGGACCGGGGAAAGACAGTTCCTGCCCTGTGTCTCTTTCATGAAGAAAAATAAGGAAGTGTAACACATTATTGGCCAGAGATGTATAAATAGGTCTTTTGTTACCCAGACATTACTGACTGGAGACTTTCAGTCTTCACTTGCAAAATAAATTGCCCTCCACAGGTGTTAGCTTCTGCAAAAATCTCCCGATCAATAATGTGTTAATACATTTGAATGTTGCTGCGATGCTCAGCACATACCTGGCACATAGTAGACATTTAATAAATGCTTGTTAAATGAACAAGTTCATATATTCTTCACATGTGTCAGTGTCTTTGGCATAGTGACTGATAAGCTTTCTTATTCTGTTACAGAAAATAAAAGTTATGAGAGCTCTGTTAGGTAAATGCCCTGATAGCTCAGTGGGGTAAAGAATCCGCCTGCCAATGCCGGAGACACGGGAGATGTGAATTCGATCCCTGGGTCAGGAAGATCCCCTGGAGGAGGGAGTGGCAGCCTACTCCAGTATTCTTGCCTGGAAAATCCCATGGAGAGACGAGCCTGGAAGGCTGCAGTCCAAAGGGTCACAAAGAGATGGACACGACTGAGCGATTAAGCACACAGCACACACATTAGGTAAATGTAGGCTAGACTGCACCTATAAATAGACTCAAGAATGTGTAATGGCTCAAATGCCGTTGAAGTTTATTTCTTGCTCATAATCAGGGTGGATGTTTCTGATTAGCAGGTGACTCCTCCATTGAGTTAGGAATTCAAAGCTCCTCCCATTTTATGGCCCTGCCATATCCAACGGCCACATTGCTGATAGCATTCCAGTTGGCAGGAGGGGAAAACAGTGGAGTAGCACAGATGTGAGGTTCTACTGGGTCAGACCTATAAATGTTGCAGGTCACTTTGGCTGGAACTCAGTCACGTGGCCATAGCTAACTCCAGAGGAGGCTGGGAAATGTAGTCTGTCGTGTGCCCAGGGTGGTTTGGGGCTACATTTTGAACATCTCATTATCTCTCTTTTTTTTTTTTCAATTTCTTTCTAGTCCTTTTTTTTGGTAACTTTATTTATGTTTGACTGTGCTAGGTCTTTGTTGCTGTGTGAGCTTTTCTCTGGTTGCAGTGAGCGGGGGCTACTCTTTGCAGTGTGCGGGCTTCTCAATGCAGTGGCTTCTCTTCTGGAGGACGGGCTCTAGAGTGCTCGGGCTTGAGTAGCTGCAGTTCCTGGGCTCTGGAACACAGGCTTAATAGTTGTGGTGCATGGGCTTAGTTGCTCTGTGGCATGTGGGCTCTTTCCAGACCAGGGATCGAACCCGTGTCTCCTGCATTGGCAGGTGGATTCTTTACCACTGAGCCACCAGGGAAGCCCCTGTGTGCCATCTTTAAACTTACAATTCTAAAATGCATCTTCATTCTGACTTTGAGATTCACAGGGGTTGGTGCAAGGCTCCGAGGTCCCAAGTGAATTTCACTTGATTAAGTCCTCCTGTCAGTGAAAATCAAGTGACATTAAGCAAACAGTTAAATCATTAATATTAAGTGGAAAAAAATAATACATATTGTATAGTTAATAGGATTTCAGATATGTTAAATCTCTTTTTTTAAAAAGATTAGAAGGAAATATGACAGTTAGGCATGGTTGCTAACTTTAGTGATGAGATGACCAGTATTTGCTTGTAGCCTGGTTCGTTCTGTTTTTCTGTTTAATGAATCTCTATCTTGAACGTGCATTTTTTTCCCAACTTGGAATAATTCTGTTCTCTTTTTCTCATTTATATGAGTCTTAATAGGGTTCTGTCTCCTTGGCTGCTGCTTTTTGACTCTCTGAGATAAGAATACGCTTTTCAGAATGTTCTGTGCTTGTACCTCTTCATGTTCGCTTCATTTCTGAACTCATTCAGCTCTGGGCCAGGCTCTGCTCCAGGTGGTAAGGATGTATCGCTGAACAAAAGAGACAGACTCCGTTCCACATAGACCTTAACCTTCCATTGAGGAAACAGGTAATAAACAAAATGAAAAAAGTAGTTTTATATATCACATGTAAGAAAAATGCCAAGAATCAAAATAGAAAGCAAGAAAAAGGATTTGAAGTGTCAGTGGGGTATAAATTTTAGGTAGAGTAGGCCCAGAAGGTCTTATTAGAAAAGATATAGTGACCTCTTGGCTAGTACAGAGCAAGCCAGGAGGGCTGTTCCTCACAACTTCTACACCTAAAAGTTATCAAAAATGTTTCGACCAGTGACAGTCATAGTACCTGCCTATCCACTATTAACAGTCTGTTCTTTATCACACTTGTTGGGATGTCTTGAACCAGAGGCTCATTTGCTGTCTCTGTTGTTTCTTGGGAGGACACTTCCAGAGCCAAACTCCTTTTAAAAACATCTCTCATTCTTTCAAAGATTCTTCTCAAGGATTCCTGAAGGTTTTCTTGAGGAAGTGTCCCTAGAGCTTGAGACAACAGTTAACTTTTTTCTGCCCTTGTTGACAGACTGTATTTTGGTATTGTGAGATTTTTATATTTTTTAATTTATTTTTTAAAATGCTCCATCATTTTATTTTCTTTCGGCCTCGCCATGTGGCACGTGGGATCTTAGCTCCCTGACCAGGGATCGAACCCACATTCCCTGTAGTAGGAGCGCAGAGTCTTAACCACTGGACCACCAGGTAATCCTGGTATGAGATTTTAGATGCCGTCCTGGCCTCACTCTCCAGGGTTCATTCTGCACATGAGGAGAGAGCTTGAAACTTGTCCAGGGATGTATCCAACCATTGCTAGAGCTGCTCTTGCAGAAAATTAAGGCGACAGCCAACTTGCATTCCAGAGCAAATGGGACAGTGAAGATGCAAGCTCTCTGCAGGACTCTAAGGAGCTGTGTAAATGAAAGGATTCTTTTAGTAAGTAAAAGTCATGCCTTTAAAATGCAGCAAGACCACCAGTGGGGTTTCTTATAGGATGTTACTGTAGAAGAATGAGCGTTAGTGGCACAATTAAAATAGCGTTTAGTAGGGATTTCTTCCCACATCCTAGCACAAAGTCAAAGTGAAAGTTTAGTCGTGTCCGACTCTTTGCAACCCCATGGACTATACAGTCTGTGGAATTCTCTAGGCCAGAATACTGGATTAGGTAGCCTTCCACTTCTCCAGGGGATCTTCCCAACCCAGGGATCAAACCCAGGTCTCCTGCATTGCGGGTGGATTCTTTACCAACTCAGCTATCAGGGAAGCATCCTAGCACACCTCAGCCGTTTTCTTTTTTTTTACTTTTTTATCAAAATATAGTTGATAACAATGTTGTAGTAATTTCAAGTGTACAGCAAAGTGATTCAGTTATACATACATATATATACATATTTCTTCCAATTCTTTTCCCTAATAGGTTATTACAAAATATTGAGTATAGTCCCCAGTGCTATACAGTAGGTATATCTGTTTTATATGTTGTAGTGTGTATATATAATCTTCCTTTGTCTGACTTCACTTAGTTTGATAACCTCTTGGTCCATCTATGTTGCTGCAAATGGCATTATTTCCGTCTTTTACCAGCCATTTGCTCTCTCACCCTTGCTGAGACCAAGACCCCCTGTCACCACACACCTGCCTCTCCGTCCTGTAGCTGTCACAGTTGTGGCCACAGGACCCACTCGCCTCAGGTGTTCCTCTGGCCTCCTTTCTCACCCCATGCCCCCTGTGTGCTCCCTTCTGCTGGACTCTGCCCCTGTTTCTGCCCGGTGCATCGCCATCCCCCTCCGGATATGCCAACAGCCTGTCTAAAAACACTCCTGCTCTGCCCGGTCAAGGGGTCTCTGCCGCATTTCTCCCCTCGTGCCGAGGAGGTGTTCATTGCATGAGGCTGTGTAGGGGAGTCGAGGTGTCAATGACATGGGCCTCCGGACTCTATGCCAGGCGCTGCTCGCATGTCAGGAGGGGTCACCTGGCACAGTGTTTAAGAGCACTGACTCTGGCGTCATTTGAGGTCGAGCAGACGATTATGTTAGTATAAACTTTATCATCAGCATCGTCACCATCCCATCTTGGGTATCTCTGGTTCTTTCCTCACGCATAGCATAGAGGATGTTAGGTGTAAAATATGTACCTGCACATACCTCCAAAGTCTGTTCTCTAAGTCAGAGAACGGGTTATATTCGTGTCTAAATTGCATAAGTGAGGGGATTATAGAGCACATTATTAACCCAGTTTTACATTGGTTGGTTGCCTTAGCTCAGGTTTTAAAATCGTGAATGTGTCGCTTAGGTCATACAAACTTACTTTTATTTCCCTATAATCCTGCACATAGGGAAGGGGAGTCCAGGTTACTGTGTGCCTGCCAGAGTTTCTTCACCTCCGCCCACTTCCATCTATTACCAGGGCTCCTTCAGCTCTTCTCCTAGTGTGGGAGTAAGAGTAGTAATAATACAACCACTGTAATTTCTTTTACGTGTTTACCATGTGCCAGGTCTAGAGCAGGCATTTGATGAACCTTGTCATAGACTTCTGACAGATACAAACCAGGGTTCAGAGACCTGAAAGGCAAACCATTCAAGGGCACGTGGTTGTTAAATGGTGGAGCCGGACATTCGAATCCAAATCTGAAACCCACATGGAAGACTCCAGAACCCTTGCTTTTTCTACTGTCTTTTTCTGTTTCTTTTTTTTTTTAAGAATTTTTTTTATATGGACCATTTTAAAGTCTTTATTTGTTACACTATTGCTTCTGTCTTATATTGTGATTTTTTGACTGCTAGGCAAGTGGAATCTTAGCTCCCCGACCAGGGATTGAACCCACACCCCCTGCATTGGAAAATGAAGTCTTAACAACTGGGCCGCCAGGGAAGTCCCTCTCTTTACTTTTTTATCCAAAGGCTTTTTACTCCCCAACTCCTCTCCTTGATCACACTTAATGCTCTCTTTCTCTGATCCCGTATTCCTTTCTAGTATTCTCTCCGTGGTTTCACAGCACACTTTTTAAAATTTCAAACGCAGTCCTTATGGGATGCAGCCACACTTAAGAAAATAACCCTGAAGACCCCACGTATCCATCTCGAAGATGCCAGCTCTGCCAATTTAAGGCTAACTTTTCCATGCTCCTGATCAGTCACCTTTTTTTGAGAAAGGGGTTTTTACCAGTATCTCAGAGGACTGTGGCAGAAATGAAGGTGGACAGAGGGACGCCATCAGGGAAGCTGGACAGTGGTTTTGTGATGTTCCCCTCTCCCACTCAGGAGGGCTGCAGAAAGTGGGGCTTTAATGAGAGAGAAAGCAGAACAGGGACTTCACAGGGAGGCAGAAGATCCTCTGGGACTATGGTCCCCAACCTTTTTGGCATCAGGGACTGCTTTTGTGGAAGACAGTTTTTCCATGGACCAGGGGTGCAGGGGAGAGCGAGATGGTTTCAGGATGATTCAAGTTCATTATGTTTATTATGCCACCGCTGATCTGATAGGAGGTGGAGCTCAGGCAGTAATGTGAGTGATGGGGAGCGGCTGTTAATGCATATGAAGCTTTGCTGGCTCGCCCGCCTATCCACTGCTTATCTCCTGCTGTGAGGCCCTGTCCCTAACAGGCCATGGACCAATACCGTTCTGGGACCTGGGGGTTGGGGACCCCTGTTCTAGGATGTTTATGGGATGGGCCCTGAACTAGTATCTTTTCTAGAGTCCAGGGAGACTCTCCCGGGGGAGGGAGGAGTGGAATTTCTGCCCTTGAGCTTTGATTTTGACCCTGATGTGTTTCTCTTCCTTTTTGGCTGCCTTTCAGTGTCACTCTCTAGCCCATTTCCAGGGCAGGGCATCGGGGTGGGGGGTGATCCGCCTGACATTGATGTATTGAGCTTTGAGACTCACTTAAAGGTTTTGAGATTTCTTCCCTCCCATCCTGCCTCCAAGGGTAAGAAGGCACAAGGGAAGTTGGACAAGTCACAAAATCATTACTGGGGCAAAGTGATGCAATTATTCCTGAGCTCCTGGTGTCTTTTCATTCTCTTAAAGACCCAAATAGAATGGGTCCTTTTGCTGAGACATTTAGATACATTGTTTGAACAAAGGAAGCAGGGTCACTGTGAAATGTCCATTATGTGGTAATCGATGCCATTCAGCCTGTGGTGTAATTAATGAAAACATTGGCGACAGTCTGCCCATTGTTTGTCCCTTGCACAACAGGAAATGGCCGACTACTCAGGAGCAGGAGGAGGCTTATGTAATTCCAGAAGGACACAGAAACTGGGCTCCACTGTGAGTGATACCCTCCTAGCGCAGGTCGAGGCCACCTGACCAGGTTCCTGTTCCTAACGGACATGGAGATGCTTGACTGATTGGACCCTGTCATTTGATTTTAACATCAATTCACGATAGGCTTTTATTTTCCTTTTGGCCAGAAATAGTGTCTTGAGAAACTTTTGTTTATTTATATATGTATTTCTTTATGATTGAAGTATAGACCAAGCACGCGCATCATCATAGTTGGTTTGCGGTCTTGTGTTAGTCTCTGCTCTGCAGCAGAGTGATTCAGTTCTACACATATACTCTTTTTCCGTATTCTTTTCCATCATGGTTTATGCCAGGATATTAAATATAGCCCCCAGTGCTGTACAGTAGCACCGTGTTGCTTATCCATCCTGTATGTACTAGTTTGTATATGCTAACCCCAAACTCCCAATCCATCCCTCCCCTTCCCCTCCTGGCCACTGAAGTCTGTCCTCTGTGTCTGTGAGTCTGGAAAACTTCTGTTTTAGGTCACGGTTGTGACACACACTGACAGTCCGTTTGACCAGGTAGAGCTCGCTGTTGAAAAGCTGGTGGTAGTGTAGGGGGTCGGCCCTTCGATCAGATCTGGAGCCCGGCCCTGGCGCCGGCGGTCCCTGCCGTGTGGACTGACCCTCTCCAGGGTGGCCTTCTTCTGTAAAGTGAGGAGGGGTGGGATGAAATGATCCCTGAGGCCCCCTGCTGTGCTAAAACGCCATGTCTGAGCCCCCTCGGTGAAGTCAAGGATTGTGAAATGCTTGTATAAGTGAAATGTCAGAGTACAAAATGTACAAACAGACTTTGCCAGAGAAAATGTCACTCAAGTTCATCTGCTAATAAATAGTGTATTCCCCTTGGTCTCCTCTTGGTTTTTGTTTTGTGAATGTTCATGTTATGTCTGGCAGCTTGTTCTCCTCGTTATTAAAAAAAGAAATGGTGGTGCTTAAATTAGAAACAAAAGTGTCCTTTCACTCTACTGGAAAACTGTGAAAATTGCCATATTAATTCATCTGTCAAGGATATCAAAAAGGTCCCGAACACATGGCCCAACATGGTATATATTTCACTGAAGTAAATCGATATTTGAATTAATGGGCTCTGAAGAAAGGATCGGGGGAGATTAGACTAGAAAGCATAGGTTTGAATTCTGACTTCACTGCTAGTATGAGCTGTCTGACCCTGGACACATTTTATGATCTCTGACCCCTGATTCTGCAGCTCTAGTAGAAGAGTATTTTCCCTATAGGCCCCTTGTGAGAAATAAAGATAATGTATCTGTGGTACATAGTACAGTGCCTGACATTTAATTGATACCCACCCAGATGGCACTAGTGGTAAAGAACCCACCTGCCACTTCAGGAGACTTAAGAGATGTGAGTTAAATCCCTGTGTCTGGAAGATCCCCTGGAGGAGGGCATGGCAACCCACTCCAGTATTCTTGCCTGGAGAATCCCCATGGACAGAGGAGGCTCGGGGGCTACAGACCATCGGGTCGCAAAGAGTAGGACATGACTGAAGCGACGGAGCATGCATACACAGTGGATAGTAGTTGTAACTGTTAAACATTTTATTTTGTAAAATACTTTTATTTATTTGGCGGCATCAGGTCTTAGTTGCATCATGTGGGATCTTTCCTTGCGGTGCGTGGATTCTCTAGTTGTGGTGCTCAGACTCCATAGTTGCGGTGTGTGGGCCTAGCTGCTCTGCAGCGTGTGGAACCTTAGTTCCCCAATCAGGGATCGAACCCATGTTCCCTTGACTGCGAGGTGGTTGCTGCAACACTGGACCACCAGGGAAGTCCCTGTTCTTACATGATCTTATAACATTCATTAAAATCTCTAGGGAATTACTAAATTATATATTGTGTTCTGCCTTCCTAGTTATCCTAATATGATGTATAAGATTACTAATAGAAACAGTCCAACTAGCATGGATTTCAGTTTCTGTTTTCGGTAGACCTTGTAGGCTGAGATTTCCCAGGGAAGGATTTCCCTGCTTGTCTGACTTACAGGTCAAAGGTGTGATATGAGAATAAGTGGCAAGAGTTTACTCTTTTAAGCTGTCACCATAAATGATTGCTTTTGGAAACAGTCACTTCAAAACATCCAGTGTATAGTAATTGATGTCATCGAGCCTATGGTGTAATTGATGAAAACACCTGTCTGTCATCTGTCCGTTGTGCAACAGGGCAGCACCCCGGAGAAGATTCCCACAGAGAGCTCCTGGTCCTCTTCGGGGATGGTCGTCTGGAGAAGGGGCAGAAAGCTAGAAACCACAGAGTTGACTCAGAAGAGTTTTTGTTGCAACCTAGGAAACCCTCACCCTTATAATCTGTCTGAATCCCCATGAGAATGGATGGATGATGGTGGGCTACAATGGGCCAAACTTTGGTTGACGGCAAGGGGCAGTCCACTGTCTGAAGCGGAGACAGCTGATCATATGGGTCACAGGCAAAATCAGGAGGTAGCAGATGTGTTAAAGCTCGAGCAACGAAGCCACAGCGTCAGGTTCTTAGAGCTGAAGAAAGACCTCCGGAAGACGCTTCCAGTCAGAGTGACGTTAGGAAGGTGGCCATTATGGGGTCAGTGCAGGAGCAAGTCAGGAATGCGACTTCCCTGGTGGCCTGGTGGTTAGAGACTCGGCACTGGCACTTCGGGGGATGTGGGTCCCACCCCTGGTTGCGGAACTGACATCCTGCATGCCATGCGGCATGGCTAAAAAATAAATAAAACAAAAAAATTTTAAAAAAGAACAAATCCTAAAGGAAATCAGTCCTGAATGTTTATTGAAAGGACTGATGTTGAAGCTGAAACTCCAACACTTTGGCCACCTGATGTGAAGAACTGACTCATTGGAAAAGACCCTGATGCTAGGAAAGATTGAAGGCGGGAGGAGAAGGGGACGACAGAGGATGAGATGGTTGGATGATGTCCCTGACCCAATGGACATGAGTTTGAGCAATCTCCAGGAGTTGGTGATGGACAGGGAAGCCTGGCATGCTGCAGTTCATGGGGTCGCAGAGTCAGACACAACTGAGCGACTGAACTGAACTGAAGGAAGGTTCTAGGCAATGATTAAGAACTTGAGTTTTAGGTACCTCTCATTGTTTTATAGGATACATTTCAGTGGTTTTTGGTGTATTCACAAACTTGTGCAGCCAATATCACTATCTAATTCCAGAATATTTCATCACCCCCCAAAATAAGCACTGTATAAATTAGCCGTCACTCCTCACACCCCATTCTCCCACCCCTGGCAACCACTAATCTCCTGTCTCTGTGAGTTGCCTGTTCTGGGCATTTCACATACTTGGAATCATAAGATGTGGCCTGTTGTGTCTGGCTTTTTCACTTAGCGTAGTGTTTTCAGAGTTCATCCATGGTGTGGCTTTTATCAGTATCGCTTCCCTTTTTATGGTGAGCACTATTCTGTTGTATGAATATATCACAATTTGGTTTATCCATTTCCCAGTTGATGGGCATTTGCGTTGTTACTGCGTTGTGACTATTAGGAAATTGTTAGGTAGTTAGAATAGGGAAAAGGAGTCCAGAATGGCGGTGGCTAAAAGACCTGGAAGGGAAAAGCCCGCGAAAATAGAACAAAGGAAGGTCCGAGGACCAGAGTGAGAACCTCAGGTAAAACAAACAGCACTCCTGGCTGGCCCGGTTTACATAGGACAGGCCCAGGGAGAGAGAAACGTATAAAAAGAGGAGCCAAAGCTAGCTCCCTCTCTCTCTCCCACATGCTGGGGTGCTCTTCTCTTCACATCTTTGGGTCTACATGCCCTCGCGCCTTGAAGATGGATTTTCCTGCTATTATCTAAATAAAATAGAGCTGTAACACTGAGCTATAACACTGACTTATCTAAGAGCTATAACACGGTCCGTTCGTACACCTGAGAGCTATAAAACGGTGTGTCCGAGACCGGAGAGCTGTGACGCCGAGGGGGGCTTTAATGTCCGTCACTCCAAATCTTTGTTGTGACGAGACAAAAACTGAGGAGCATGCGCTCGCCTGACAAAATAATGTTGTCATGAACATGTGCTTACAGGTTTTTCTGTGAATAGCCATTTCAATTCTCTTGAGTATATACATCGAAGAGTGAAAGTGCTGGGTCATGTGGTATTTAATGGTCACCCTGTATTTAATTCTTGGAGAAACTAAAGTGTGCCGTACCATTCCCACCAGCTGTGCGTGAGGATTCCAGTTTCTCCACGTCCTCACCAACACTTACTGCCTAGCTTTTTATTTCAGCCATCCTAGTGAGTGTCAAGTTGTAGCTGTTTGTGGTTTTGATTTTCATTTTCCTAATGACTGAAGATGTTGAGCACCTTTCCGTTGCCCACTGGACAGAATTTCAAACTGTATTTGCAGCCCCAGATTTTGCCCTTGGGACTAATTTACTTAGTTATGTCAACTGCTTTCTAATCACAATTGGTAGTTCTGAGATTCAGAATGGGAGAAAGAGTGAAGCTTTTTATAAAGCATTGAAGCAGTTTCTTTTGAATGTGATCATATAATTGGGGAATTTCTTAGTTTTATGTTAGTACTTATGAAAAACAGATCTCCAAACAGATTTGGCCGTCCGATGGTATTTCTTATAATAATATAACTTTACATTTTTATAGCTCTGGTCTCTTTTTAGGTCATTTTCAATATATCATCTCATTTGTAATCTTCATAACACTACTGTAAAATAATAGGTGAATGGATGGACGGGTATTACCATTCCCAGTTTTAAGAAGGAGAAACTCAGGCTCACACAAATAGTAGGGTTTAAATTCAAGTCTTCTGATTTCTATCTTTCTATAGCAGTGAATTATTAGCCAAGTCGAGGATTGGGGGTTGAGCCTGCATTGCTAAAAATCAGTGATATGCCCATCTCCAAAAAGACATTAAAGGCTTGGCCACATCCCTATAGATTATTATAGACCTGAGAATTCATTATTTGGATATATGTAAACTAGAATGAATTCTCAGTTTTCCATTTAACCCCTCTAGCTAGAAAAAAGAATTAAAAGAGCAGAGTTGTGTACCCCTGTGTATTCATTACACTTGGGGGCGCTGAAGGATATCTATACAAAGGAACAAAGCTGGGGCTGGATTTGAAATGTGAGGAAAGGCCAGAAAGCCCTTGGTTTGTTGGCCTCAGCTCATCGTGGCCTCCAGCTCCCAACCCCCATATTCCTAAATTGACCAGCTTGGGAAACCAGAATTTAAAGGCAGAATGAATGCAGACAAAGTGGACTAGTTGAGATCAAATAAAAATTGACCTTGAAGCTTAAGTTAACTGAGACATCACATTAAAAGCTGAACATTACTTTTAAAGGATGGAAAAAATGAGTGACTTTTTAAAATAGAGTCTCAAGTTCTTGAGCAGTCTTTTTAAAAAAATATTTATTAAGGCTGCATTGGGTCTGAGTTGCATCATGTGCGATCTTGTGCTGGGGGCTCACAGACTCACTAGTTGCCGTGTGTGGGCTTACTTGCTCCGAGACATGTGAGATCTTAGTTCCCCGACCAGGGATCGAACCTGTGGCCCCTGCATTTCAAGGCAGATTCCTAACCACAGGACCACCAGGTGAGTCCCAAGTCCTTAAGCGGTCTTTTTTTAACAGTTTTTTTAAAAAAGACTTAAGTAACTTAAGAAGAGGAGGAAAAGCAATAATCTGTTGATTGTATAGAGTTGAATTTTGTTAACTGTGAAACACAGTTTGTCTACTCATTTTCTTTTGATCTGTGAAAAAGTTAAATTTGCTTTTCACCATCTTGAACCTATCTCCAGCTTAGGGTTTTAGAATTTAGAAGATGTACACTCTTCTTTCTGAAGCTCTTGCTGTTGTCATGCATCTTTTTTCTAACTTAGAGCTATTTACTCTTGAAGTATGTATCTCTACTTTGACAAGGTTACCTTTACTTTGAAAGGGAAGTTCCATAAAGCATTTAGACATCCTCCATAGGATGACCTACCTTTCCCAAACCAGCATCAAAGCTTATTCTATCAGGAAATTTTAAAAAATAATTTTTGAAGCAGTGTACTCTTGCTAGAGAGGATATCGTTTATTGAAACTCTTCTGCTTGCTTTCAAAATATCTTTTGAAAAATGTATATATACATGCAAGTATATGTTTGTATTTTTATTTTACCATGTTGGTAGCATGAAACAGTGGTAATAGTAACTCATTCTCATGGCTGAACATATAAATCAAAAACATATGGAAGGACTTGTAGGTAAATAATGATTTCAGTTATTACATAGCGTGAAATGTTTCTGTAAGGGAACTTGGGGGTAAGTAATGTTGACTGTGTTGTAAGATTTTCAGCAGCAGAAGTTCAGAACAAAAATAAAACTTACCAGCAAAACACACAATGGTAGATTGTCCTCTGAGTGATTGTGTAAACCTTGAAGATAGTGTAATAGTGATGAGCCGTAAAAATTGCTCACCCGCCTTTAAAATTCCTTTTTTAAATGTTTTTATTTCTGTATGTATTTGGCTGTACTGGGTCTTAGTTGCAGCATGAGAACTCTTAGTTGCAACATGTGGGATCAGTTCCCTGATGAGGGATCAAACTCAGGCCTCCCAAGTCTTAGCCACTGCACCACCAGGGCCTTTATAAAACAAGATACATGTGCCTATGTGTATATCTTCAAAGGTCATAATTTTTTCTGCCCATATTTACTTAATCTTGCTTTTCCATTTTTCATGTAAAAGAGGTTTCTAGACATAGTTTCTCTTTCAGTTCACAGGTATTTGGTAATGTGTTTATCTGGGGCTCTTTGTGTTTTGTGCCTGGTATCTCATTATTCCTCACTTTAATCACATGAGGTAAGTCCTACCATTATGCCTAGTTTAAGGGTGAAGAAACTGAAGCTCAAAGAGGTTAAGTAATTGGTTCAAGGTCACAAAGACGATCAATCATATGCACAACCGAGATTTTGAGCCAGTTTTGTCTGATAGCACTGTCTTCAGGGGCAAGCTATATACACGGCCGTAAAGCTAGAATGGTGACATGCTCACAGTAATCCTTTGTTTATTTTCTTGCTTCTACTGAAGCCCCTGCCCCACTTCTGAGACAAGCCCACCGCTCTGAGAGCAACTCGTGAGTCACTCAGCTCCAGCTCAGAAATGCCTCAGATGTTTGAGCAGGTCATTTTGCAGGGTCTGGATGGTCAGTTCACACCTTAGGTGAGAGCTCTGGCAAAACCGTTCGGAGGTGAGCTATTGAGGGTTTAAGCCAGTGGATCTGAAAACCACTGAGTGCCTTTCTGCCACCCCAGCTCAGCAAGGACGGGAGCATCTGTGAAACGGGTCCCTCCCTGGTGACGTGCTCAGCCCCGTGGGCGCAGGTGTCAGGAATAGCCCCCTCTCATCTGGGAGCAGTAGCTGTCTAGAGACTGGGATGGCATCCAGGGTCATCTTGATCATGGACGAAAAGCCTCCAGTGTCCTCACAGTGATACGGCCGTTGACCATGATGTCTTCCTTTCCACACCGGGGCATCCCCCTGGGAGTTCTGTGGAAAATGCTGTCTGCTCAATATCTAGCTACTCTTTTTCCTGATCTGTAGTCCAGCTTACTTAGCAGTGCCCATGGGTTCAATCTTCAGGCAAGTTTTACTATTTTACCCAAGAGATCCAGATTCGACTTCAATTTCACCTCCAGCAGGACTTTTCCCTGGGCTCCCAGACCATTTCCAGTGGCTCCCCTCCTTTCCTTCATAATAAATTCAGTTGACATTCAGCTGATGAGTTGTAGGCTCACTTTCCTGGAAGGGATCTTGATTCTCCTTTTCAGGGCTTCCCTGATGGCTCAGCAGGTAAAGGATCTGCCTGCAATGTAGGAGACACAGGAGATGTGGGTTTGATCTCTGGGTTGGGCAAATCCCCTGGAGAAGGAAATGGCCACCCACTCCAGTATTCTTGCTTGAACAATCCCATGGACAGAGGAGCCTGGCAGGCTACAGTCCAAAGGGTCTCAAAGAGTCGGATATAACTAGGTGATTAAGCATGCATGCATAAAGATCTTAAAAACAGATTTTCTTTAGAAATTCAATGAATGTTTTAATGAGACAGAGGCCCAGGTCAGTTCTCCTGGGGGAAAAAAACCAAAAAACTTGGGTTTTTTTTCTTAACATTGAGTTGTAAGAGGTCTTTATATATTCTGAATATATGTGTGTGTATATATACACATATATATATAAAATACCTTAGTCTGTGTCTTGCCTTATCATTTTCTTAATGGTATCTTTCGAAGAGAAGTTTTAAATTTTGATGATCAGTTTGACCATTTTTTGTTTTATGGTTAATGTTTTACAGACCTAAGAAATCTTTGCTTTCTACAGGGTAGCAAAGGTTTTTCTCCTGTGTTTTCTTCTAAAAGTTTTATAGTTTTAGATTCTGTGTTTAGGTCTGTGATTTGTTTCATGCTAATCTTTGTGAAGGGAGTGAGATATGGGGGTTCAGGGTTTGTTTGTTTGTTTTTTTTTCTGTATAGATACTTAGTTGTTCTGCAAGTTGTTGAAAAATTTTCTTTAATATATTACCTTGGGAATTTTGGTTAAAAAAAAAGTCAATTGACCACATATGTTTAGATCTATGTCTATACTCTGTTCAGTTACACTGGTCTATATATGTCTGTCTCTATGCCACTACCACACTATTCTGATTACTGTAGGTTTATATTAGGTCTTGAAACAAGTACTGTAAGTCTTTCAAACTTTGTTCTTTTGTGCTTTTTTTTCTGGCCACACCTTGCACAGCTTGTGGAATCTCAGTACCCCAACCAGGGATTGAATCTGAGCCACTGCAGTGAAAGCCTGGAATCCTAACCACAGTACATCAGGGAGCTTCCCAAACTTGGTTCTTTTTCATAGTTCTTTTGACCATTCTATTTAGTGACAATCAGCCAATCAAATCCCTACCTGTCCCCCCAAAAGCCATCTAGAATTTTGATTTAGATTGCAAATGAATCTATAAATTGATTTGGTAAAAATTGACATCTTGATATTTAATCTTCCGTGAACATAGTATATACCTCTCCATTTTTTGAGATCTCCTTTAATTTTTCCCAGCAGGGTTTTATAATATCAGTGTTCAGGTCTTATACATATTTTTTTGATGTTTTCTGTTAAGTTGATGTTCATGCAGTTGTTAAGTTTTATATATATTTTTTCATTCCATTGTTGGGTTGTTCACTGCAAATATGCAGAAATGCAATTGATTTTTGTATATTGACTGTGTATCTTGCAATCCTGCTAAATTCACTTGTTGGTTTTATTAGGTTTGGGGTCTAAGTTTCCATAGGATTTTCTAGGCACACTATCATGTCATCTGTAGATTAAGACCATTTTATTTATTCCTTTCCAGTTCCTGTGCCTTTTATTTCCTTTGGTTGTCTTATTGCACTGGCTAGGATCTCTAGTACAATGTTGAAGAGAAGTGGTGAGAGTGGGCAAGAATCCTTGCCTTATACCCGCTCTTAGGGAGAAAAGTGTTGTCTACCACTAACTATGATGTTAAGTATTGGTTTTTCATAGACACCTTTATCAGATTGAGGGAGTTTCCTTCTGTCCCTAATTTGCTGAAATGTTTTATAATTGAATTTGTCAAGTGCTTTTTCTGCATTGATTTGAAATGATTGTGATTTTTAATCTTTATTATATCAAAATGACAAACTTTCATTTTCAGATGCTGAGAAAGCTTACATCCTTTAGATAAACCCCACTTGGTAATGATATACTGTCCTTTTTGCATATTGCTGCTTTGATTTGCTAATATTTTGGACCCATTGCTGGGCAGTAGACCAGCCAGATGGGCAAATCCACATCAGGTATTTGGAACAAGTCTGAGCCCCTTCTACAGATGTCTCATGCCTTAGTAAAACTTGTACTTGTACAAATAATCTTATCTCCTTTTTCACCTGCCCTTTGAAATATACTGCCACCAGTGACAATGTGTGAATATGTGGGGCAAGGTTTAAAGTATGAATTTAAGAGTAAACAGCAAGTTCGTAAGGGTAGGGACTCTATCACATTCATTCTATCAGTGTAAGATTAAATCCCACTGGTTTACCAAGACCTGAAATTACAGTGGCTCATACAGAATGGAAGTTTGTTGTTCTCTCCCACTCCTGGTACAAGTTGTATTGGGCAAAAGTCCTCATAGGCCCAGACTTCATCTGGTTCGCCGCTGTGCCAACCCAGGGATTGTGACCTTCATTATTCTTGTGACCCATGAGGACCGCATCTGCCTTTGAGCATCAGCAGAGGGAGGGAAGGGATGAAGGAGAAGAGGAGGAACAGGCCTGCTAACTTTTAAGGAAGATATCTGGAAGCTCCATGAGAGACTTCCTCCTGTATGTGCCGTTGACTGGTCCTTAGTCATGTGGTCACAGCAAGGCCAGGATTTTGAGGCAAGAGTCATGGGGACTAGTCATTCTCTACTGGAAAAATCTAATAGTTTTTTTCTTGAACTTAAATGGTTTTGCTGAAAGTTCCTGAAACAGGGTTATTTGCAACATTTCTCCTTCTAGGCCTGAGTTTCCTAGAATAGTAAAGTCATGTTAACAAAGAGAGTGGAAGAGAAAAGTCATGTTAATTCACACAGTCTGCCGTGTGGGTGTAAACAGTTCATTTTCAATATCCGTATCGCTGGGACCCCACATGATGCGTGGCAGTAAATGTCTGCTGTCTCTGTATATTGTATTTACGCTTCCTTGTTGGAATCCTGGTGCCAGAATAAAAATGGGAAAGGTAAACATGTTGCAGTTTGTCCAAATGGTAAGATTCAGGGCTGGGTCACTTTGCCGTGCACCTGACTATCACAACTATCACAACATTGTCAATCAGCTCTACTCCAATACAGAATAAAAAGGTTTTTAAAAAATGGTAAAAGGTTCCGAACTGTATTAGATACTGACAGTGCCTAAAGTTGTGTCAGACATGCAGAAGTAAGTCTGTGCCTGGGGCTCATGGGTACATGCTACAGTAGGGATTAGGGCTCAGTGGTCAGGAGCAGTGGTAAGAGAACGAAGGGCAGGCTCTCTCAGAGGTTAGAGTGTTTTGTGTTTGTCTTTATCACACCATGCTCGCGGGCTTTGCAGAAACAGGTGTTGAGCGCCTGCCAGCACTTTGCCTGATGCCGGGGCTAGGAAGGACCGAGGGAAGGAAGAAGGAAGGGCTGAGGGAGCATCTGAACTTTGAGACAGAAACTTGAGTCTTGGTGGTGTGATTGTTTCCTCCCTGGTCAGGGAACAGCAGCAGGCAGAGAGGGAGTGGATGTGGGTCCTTGCAGAGGAAGGGTACGGGCATCTGACACTCTGGTGGTGTCTTCTCCCTGCTCTTATCCAGGTGATCGGTTCCAAAGAGCCTCATCAGGGGAGGAAAAGAGATCCCAGAAGGGGAGCCCAGAACCCCAAGTTTGTTTGACTGGAGGGAGGGTGCATGAAACAGTCCTCTATTTACCTCTTGTGGTGCTGACTTGACTTGGTTGACATTTGTGGTTCTGGCACAGAGTGCCACTCCCTCCAGGCAGCTCATGTAGATTGACTGTGCTCCGCAGAAGGATGGAGGACCAAGCGAGTTATAAAACTCCTCGGTGCCAGGCCGAGTCCTGAGCTGGGGCAGTGGTGTTGTTCAGACCCTAAGTCATGTCCGAATCCTTGTGACCCCATGGACTGCAACCTGCCAGGTTCCCCTGTCCACCACCATCTCCCATGCATGACTGTGTGTCTGCTAAGTTGCTTCAGTCATGTCTGACTCCTTGCAATCCTGTGGACTGTAGCCCTCCAGGGGATATTCCCAACCCAGGGATCAAACCCGTGTTTCTTATGTCTTCTGCATTAGCAGGCAGGTTCTTTACCACTACGCCACCTGGGAAGCCACCACTATCTCCCAGAGTTTGTTCAAATTCATATCCATTGAGTCGGTGATGCTATCCAACCATCTCATCCTCTGCCACCCCCTTCTCCTTTTGCCTTCAATCTCTCCCAGCATCAGGGTCCTTTCCAATGTGTCAGCCCTTCACAGCAGGTGGCCAAAGTATTGGAGCTGGTGTGTTAGCACACCTCATCTCATTGTCCTCCCAGCAGCCCTACAGATCTGCCATCGGTCCCTGGATTTTCGCAGATGAGAAACCTGAGACAGGAAGGATGAGTATTAGCAACTCAAGTGGCAGTTGTTGTTCAGTCGCTCAGTCATGTCTCACTCTTTGCTACCCCACGGACTGCAGCACGCCAGACTTTTCTGTCCTTTACCATCTCCCTGAGCTTGCTCAAACTCATGTCCATTGAGTCAGTGATGCCATCCAACCATCTTGTCCTCTGTCGTCCCCTTCTCCTCATGCTTTCAGTCTTTCCCAGCATCAGGGTCTTTTCTAATGAGTCAGCTCTTTGCATCAAGTGGCCAAAATATTGGAGCTTCAGCTTCAGCATCAGTCCTTCCAATGAACACCCAGGACTGATCTGCTTTAGGATGGACTGGTTGGATCTCCTTGCAGCCCAAGGGCCTCTCAAGAGTCTTTTCCAACACCACAGTTCAAAAGCATCAATTCTGAGGTGCTCAGCCTTCCTTATGGTCCGACTCTCACATCCATACATGACTACTGGAAAAACCATAGCTTTGACTAGAGGACCTTTATGGGCAAACTAATGTCTCTTTTAATACGCTGTCTAGGTATGTCATAGCTTTTCTTTCAAGGAGCAAGCATCTTTTAATTTCATAGCTGCAGTCGCCATCTGCAGTGATTTCAGAGCCCAAGAAAATAAAATCTGTCACATTTCCATTGTTTTCACATCTATTTGCCATAAAGTGATGGGACCGGATGCCATGATCTTTGTTTTTTGAATGTTGAGTTTTAAGCCAACTTTTTAGCTGTCCTCTTTCACCCTCATTACGAGGCTCTTTACTTCCTCTTTACTTTCTTGCCATAAGGGTGGTATCATCTGGATATCTGAGGTTATTGATATTTTTCCTGGCAGTCTTGATTCTAGCTTGTGCTTCCTCCAGCCCAGCATTTCACATGATGTACTCTGCATAAAAGTTAAATAAGCAGGGTGACAATATACAGCCTTGACATACTCCTTTCCCAATTTTGAACCAGTCCATTGTTCCATGTGTGGTTCTGACTGTTGCTTCTTGACCCGCATACAGGTTTCACAGGAGGCAGGTAAGGTGGTCTGGTATTCCCATCTCTTGAAGAATTTTTCACAGTTTATTGTGATCCACACAGTCAAAGGCTTTAGCATAGTCAATGAAGCAGATGTTTTTCTGGAATTCTCTTGCTTTTTCTATGATCCAGTGGATGTTGGCAATTTGATCACTGCTTCCTCTCTCTTTTCTAAATCCAGCTTGTTGGTTCACATACTGTTGAAGCCTGGCTTGGAGAATTTTGAGCATTACTTTGCTAGCATGTGAAATGAGTGCATTTGTGCAGTAGTTTGAACATTATTCGGCATTGCCCTTCTTTGGGATGGAAGGAAAACTGATCTTTTCTTGTCCTCTAGCCACTGCTGAGTTTTCCATAATAGCTGGAATATTGAGTGCAGCACTTTTCACAGCATCATCTTTTAGGATTTGAAATACCTCAGCTGGAATTCCATCACCTTCACTAGCTTTGTTCGTAGTGATGCTTCCTAAGGCCCACTTGACTTCACACTCCTAGATGTCTGGCTCTAGGTGAGTGATAACACCATCGTGGTTATCTGGGTCATTAAGATCTTTTTTGTATAGTTCTTCTGTGTATTCTTGCCACCTCTGCTTAATATCTTCTGCTTCTCTTAGGTCCATACTGTTTGTGTCCTTTTTGTGCCCATCTGTGCATGAAATGTTCTCTTGGTATCTCTAATTTTCTTGAAGAGATCTCTATAGTCTTTCCCATTCTGTTGTTTTCCTCTGTTACCTTGCATTGTTCACTTAGGAAGGTTTTCTTACTTCTCCTTGCTTTTCTTTGGAACTCTGCATTCAGATGGATATATCTTTTCTCCTTTGCCTTTCACTTCTCTTCTCAACTATTTGTAAGGCCTCCTCAGACAACCATTTTGGCTTTTTGCATTTCTTTTTCTTGGGGATGGTTTTGATCACCGCCTCCTGTACAGTGTCACGAACCTCTGTCCATAGTTCTTCAGACACTCTATCAGATCTAATCCCTTGAATCTATTTCTCACTTCCAGTGTATAATCGTAAGGGATTTGGTTTAGGTCATACCTGGATGGCCTAGTGCTTTTCCCTACTTTCTTCAATTTAAGTCTGAATTTTGCAATAAGGAGTTCATGATCTGAGCCACAGTCAGCTTGCAGTCTTGTTTTTGCTGATTTATAGAGGTTCTCCATCTATACAGGGGCGGAGCCAGAGTCAAACCCCATCTGCCTGATTTCCCAGCCCAGGATTCTTTCTATAGAGAAAAAGAGCTAGAAACTCCCTGGGCCTCACCCAGGACTAAGTGGCTCACACACCCAGAACTGGAGCTGGAGGCCTTCACCTCACTCCCCCTGCGAAGGGTGCCAGCCACATTCAGGAAGGTTTTCGTCCCCCATGCGTCCACTTCCAGGAATGCTGGTCCTCCCCCACGAGGCCCGTGCTCCGCACCTGTTGCTCACGGCACCCCGCCCCATCCTCTTGCCGACTTGTTTCCACCGGACTGAACGTGTCTCACTTTTCTCGCCCCTGCAGATGGATCTGTCTGTAGAAACCCTCTTTAGCTTCATGCAGGAGCGCCAGAAAAGGTACGCCAAATACGCCGAGCAGATCCAAAAGGTCAACGAGATGTCAGCCATCCTGCGTCGCATCCAGATGGGCATAGACCAGACGGTACCGCTGCTGGAGCGGCTCAACAGCCTGCTGCCCGAGGCCGAGCGCCTGGAGCCCTTCAGCGTGAAGCCCGACCGGGAGCTCAGGCTGTAGCCAGGTCCCCCAGCACCGCCAGGCTCCCAGGCTCCGGGGCCTTTGGAGCCAGAGACACAAGAGGTGACCTAGGTCAGGGGAGTGTGGTGCTCCCTGAGGGCACGGGAGGCAGTCCGTTGCCCTGGAGACCTGTGATGCCCCAGCTCTCCCCTTGACGCACTTTCCCCTGCAAAGCCAACCAACCTGTCCTCCCTGGTCTCCGAAGTGGGAATATTTGAACTCTTAGGAATTCTGTACAGAACCCTGCCTTGGGAATTATTATTTTTTTAATTTAGTTTGCTTTTTTTTTTTATTGACAGTTTATATTATCTAATCTAGCTTGCAGACTGAAACTATGAAGAGAAGGGGGAAGAGGATTTGAGGAAGCCCTGTGTCTGATGCCTCTGTGACATTTTTCTCCATAGGCTGTCCGGGTTGTAAAGATAAAGAACTAACTTAATCCAGGTGTGTGTGTCATGTTTCCATTGCAGCCAGTCTCGATCTGGCCTGGCAGGGCGCTGGCATCGCTCCTCTGACAGCTTAGGGTGTCCCTGCTGTGTCGTCACTAGAAACTGAAGCCTCCCTTTCCACAGCCTGGCTGGGTCCGTCTCCCACTGATAATGGGTTTCCTTGATGCAGACATAGTTTAGGTTTCCTCTCGTTACATCAGCGTTGGCAGGACTCCAGTTTCTGAAGCAGGTTTTAGCCAGCATCGCTTTAGCAGTTTCGCAGACGCGTGGAGCGGAGGGGAAAAGCGCACACCCAGAGGCATCCACGGGGCCCACTGCCTGGGCCAGACACTGTGTCTGCATGCAAAAAGGGCTGTGTAGTCCCTGCCCTTCTTTTCTGAAGAGAAAAAACAACTCCAAGCGCTGCTGAATTTCTCTGGGAGTTTAGGAAATGAAGCAATTTGAGGAACCACAGAAGTTCTTAGCACAGTACTTTGCACGTCATAAAGGTTCTAGTGGACGAGAAGACTGCAGAAGCCAAGAAATGGAATGCAGGACCGACCCAGGCCGGAAGACAGAGCCCAGGAGCTGGGGATAGAGGGAGGTCACTGGGGCCCACGGGGCTCTGAGGTTTCTCCGGACCTCAGAGGGTGATTTTTTACGTGTCCAAACAGCCTTCGGTATATTTATAAGGTTAAAATTGATCCCACTTAATTTAGCATCTTTCAGGTAAACGTCATCTGATTCTTCTAATCAGATTTTGATTGAATTTGATCGAACACTATCCTGTAAGGTTCTTAGAACCCAGAGTAAAATGTAGAGCATAAAACAACTGCATGATGGCTCAAGTATAAACATTCCAAGCTCAATGGAAAATATAATTTTCTAAAATTCAGACGTGTAAAAATCAACAGCTTCCAGAATTCTCTAGGGAGCAAGACATATCAAGATGGTTCACTCTCTCGGAGCCGGAAAGACAGGTTGGAACCCAGAGCCAAATGCAGAGGCCAAGATGGCGTCTGCCTTCCTCAGAGGGCACCCTCCTGGGAACCGCTTCTTAGCACCATGAGGCAAGTGGGTAGACACCCAGCCCAGGAAGGTGAAGTGGCCTGAGGGAGCTAGGGAGGGGTTGGAAGCTCTGCACTGGGAGTGGGGAGCTAGACTTTCAGAGGTCAGAGGTTTGGGGGCCATTCTGGTGAAAGAAGCTCTTCTTTTTCTTTTTTTTCCAAGTTGTATTCCCTCCTGTTTTGTTTTTTTTTTAATTATTTATTTTAATTGGAGGGTAATTACTTCACAATGTTGTGGTGGTTTTTGCCATACGTCACTGTGAATCAGCCACAACTATACTTGTGGTCCCCCCACCTCCTGAACCCCCTTCCCACCTCCCTCCTCACCCTGTCCCTCTAGGTTGTCCCAGAGCACCATCTCTGGGTGCCCTGAGAAGCTTGTCTTTATAAATGCCATTGATGGCCGGGATTTCAGTGGGGCTTTGAACCGTTTCTGGAGCAATTCATCAGAGTTCACATCAGGAAAGATATTCTGTAATTTTAGAAACCTGTTGAGTAGCTAAGGTTACTCTAGGAAATGTTACAGATGGGAAGGCCACAATGTTTGTTAAATAATGCCCCCCACCCACTGCCACATTGCTGTGTTCCTCCTGTGTATTAAATTTTCATGTAATTGAGAATCTGGTGTTGGACTTTAATTGAATCCATTGATCTTTGTCTTCATTCCGTTTCATGCTGTTTTTCTTTTTTTTTCATACTTTTAATATTAAAATTTCATAATACATTGTAGTATCTGATGTGGCTACATAAACACCCCCTTTTTCCCAACTTCATTTTTTTTTTTTTAACTTCAAACTGGCAGAAAAGCTGAAAAAAATAATACGAGGCGTTCTCATCTTCCCTTCGCTAGACTGACAGAACGTGGCATTTTTCAGCCCTCACCATCATTGTCTTTTGAGTTCCCGTGATATCAGAACCTGGTTCTGAACACCAAGTAGCTTGTAGCCTTCAAAGAAGGAAGGGCTGGTTGTCTGCCGAGCTGTAAGAACAGCTCAGGGGTCAGGTCCCATTATCCTCGCTGCAGTTAATACAATTTATAAATAGAAGCACAATACACAGTGACGCAAGACTAAGCCTGTGAGGACAGAGCTTTCCTCTGGTTTGTGCGTGCAGAAAGGCAACCTAGGACAGCGTGCAGAACTTCTCTGCCAGCCAGCTCTCCATCCAGTTCTTTTTGTTCTTGTAAAGATGTTAGACAAAACATGGTATTAACTTAGATTTGGGTCCACAGGCTACTTATTACTGGGAAGAGGCAGGGCAGTAAGAACAATAGGCAGATCTGCTGTGTTTTGAAATAATTCTAGTTAATTTAATATTTCTGGTATGTGGTGGTTTTGCAGTGTTGTCAACTTTGGCCAAATTGGATTACGTTTCCCGGAATCCCCTTTCCTGTCCCTTTTCGATTAGGGCTGGCCACAAGAGAAATTTGCATGAGATTTGTTAGTGGAAGTAAAGCAACATGTATGCGTGTTTGATGAAAGTCCCTGTCGGTCAGGCCCTGTTGCATCTCATGCACATTTTCAGGGATCTGTTGCACCTATGGTGTGGGCAGAAGCTGGGCCAGCTCCCCAGAACTCTGCCTTCAGCTTTTCAGCATCTTGAGTCAGGTATGAATGAGCACCAGTGTCTCCTTAGGTCTTCTGCAGCAGAGAGGATGAGGGCTTAGAAAACAGACGAGGCCAGCATGGGTTCTGGTGGAAACAGATGCTGGTTCTAGCTTGTTGCAGGCTTCAGGTGTCCACCGCCTATCCCTCCATCCCCCATTGCCCATCCATCCCACTGTCCCCCACTGCCCATCCCTCCGTCCTCCACCGCCCATTCCTCCATCCTCCACCGCCCATCCCCATTGCCCATCCATCCCATCCATCCATCTGTCCTCACCGCCTATCCCTCTGCCCTCTAACGCCCATTCCTCCATCCTCCACCGCCCATCCCCATCACCCCATCCATCCATCCATCCCCACCGCCCATCCAGCTGCTTTCCTGACCACCTGCCTAGCGACTTCCGGTGGAGAAGAAATAGCCAAACCAGGACTCTGACCAGCTCCTCTAATTAATTGCGTAAGGTAAGTCTCTTGAACAACCTCCTTATTCTATATCATTCCTAATGGTTCTTCACGGATTGAACCCTGACTGGTAACATTTTACTTTTTCCTCCTCAATACTTTACTTTTTTGAACAGATTTTGGGAATGTCATGGGTTTGCTGTTTCCTAGAGTAATTGAAAATTTTATCTTCCTATTTTGTTTACCCCTCAGCTAAACCCAGATATGTAGTACTCAGTTGGAAATTATTTGAAATGTTGTTGCTAAAAACGGAAGGGCAGAATAGAGAGAAGGGAAATATTTTCTTTTGGAATTTTTAGGTGTAAGTTTTTTCTTAATTGTGAGAGAAGTCATTTTGCTTTCCCCTCACCCTGACTTTCATTCCTTTGTTAAGAGCTACACAGTGCCTAAGAGATGTCATTGTTGTTTTCTGGTTTGTGGTCAGTAACACTTAATTTCTTGCACACACAGGAGGCATGTACCTCCCATGCAGATGTTGGGACTACAGAAGGAAAGGGTAACCAGAAAACCTAATTATTCCCATGCTTCAAACCATAATGTTAGAACTTTTTTGGCAACTAAATCTAGTTGCTTATTAGTATAAGCAGTACTGATGTGGGCTGGCTGTGTGTGTGTGTCCATTACTCTAAGGAGTTTGTTCAGGGTCATCAGTGTCAACATAAGACAGGATGGAACTTATTGATGATTCGATTAATTTTCTTCACCAATCAAGGCAGATTCCTGTTGCTACCTTTTATTACATAGTGAAGCAAGATTTATGCTAAAGACTTTTAATACAGTCTTTGAAACTGTCATACTTCCCCTGACCAGAGAAGCTAGGCCACCGCTGAGCTAATAACCCTCTTCCAGTTATCCTGTTTGCTTGTGACACCCTCCTCCAAAGTCATATTCTGCATGTCCTACAAGAAAGCATTTTGAACCAACTCCAGTGTGTTAGCCAGAAGCAAAGGAATGAAACTTGTTTTTATTCCTTTGATATAGATAACCAGCTTGGTATCTGTGTACGTAAACTGCAACAATATGATTGACTTGCAACTTCTTCCAAGTTGGTGCTGTGGTAATTCTCATGGTTGATTTTTGCAACATTTCAAAGATAATAACCAAGTATAATTTTGCTGTACAAGGATGAATGAGCCACACACAAAGCAAGAAATCACATTCCTCTTTCACTGATAGAAGCAGAAGAGTAATATTTATAGAGAAAAAGCCCCTAGACCTAAATTTTGTTTACTAGACTGAAAACATTTCTGCTTAGTGTCAGAAAAGGAAAACCACCAGACAGGAGCATCTAAGATAAAATGACGGTGAGGGTCCTGATGATGAAGTTCGTGTCCACTTGTCCCATTGTCTATGCCTGACCCTTCACATCTGCACCTACCCTGCTTCCCTTTAGCCTGAGCCCTGGTCTGGTCATGTCACACCCAAACTAGCCCTTCGGTGCCAGCCTGCTACGGCTGGTGATCCCCTAGAGGCCCTCAAGTCTGTCTAAGTCATAACTGGCTTGACCGGGCCTTCCAACACCTACAAGTTCTCATCCAAAGCCTCTCACCGAGGCACGTGCTCCCTCCTGCCACCTTACATCTTAAGGCAGATTTATTCCTACGCCTTCCCTGGTGACTCAGATAGTAAAGAATCTATGTAGGAGACTGGGGTTTGATCCTTGGGTAGGGAAGGCATGGCAACCACTCCAGTATTCTTGCCTGGAGACTCCCATGGACAGAGGAGCCTGGCAGGCTACAGTCCATGGGGTCACAACGAGTCGGACACAACGGAGCAACTAACACTTTGTCTTTCTGTTCCTCTGTCCCACACCCACGTCCACTTTTTGGCAAGGTCCTAGCCAAGACGGCTCTTTCTGGTCTTCACTCACTCCGTCCAATCCTTCCTACTTTTAAATTTCCTTAAATCTAACTTCAACGCAGAAGCCTTTCACAACCAACTGAAATGATGTCACCTGTGACTATCAGTGTCATCAGTATCCTGTCTGCTTGCACTGAAGGTAAATGCTTTATTCCTTTAATGCATCATCTTTTTTTTTTTCTTTCACTAACAACCTGATGAGATTGAGCTTCTAGTCTCATGAGTCGTCGTGCCCACTGTCATCACTTAGAAGCAGAGAGGTCATTAGGACGTGCATGACAAGGATGGAGAACAGATCTTGAAATAACTACTCCCCCTCGGTTTTTCCTACAAGAATTCTAAAACTACAAAATGCACCATGAATGTTTGTCTTTTTTCTTCCTAGCCTGAACCATTCTGGATTCACCCAGTCAGCAAATGTTTACCTTTGAGGTTTCTATGCCATAGTGTGCATCTGATGTACCCATGAAAGGATGACGATGACGGCAGTAGACTGTTAGCCCCCACGCGCGTTCCCTGTGCAAGATGGAGCCTGTGACACAGGCTGAGGACTCAGCGTTTCAGCTTGAGCTGAACCCTCTGATGGGAGGCCAGCAGGCCAGGCCCCACCACGGCCTCCCTAACCCCTCGGATGTGCTGCAGAGAGAGGTCCCTTCTCATATTTATGTATAAACAGGTACCAGTTTTGATTTTATTTCATCATATTAACATTCATGACATATCAGAATGAGAAATGCACAATTGTAACCATTCAACAGCTTGCCTTACTCCAAAAGAACACTATATTCATATTACACATTTATACAGTCTTCCCACCCAACTTTACAAGTGTCCTAAACCATTTTCCAGCACTTCTCACATCGAAGTCTAGTTCTGCTGTTTAACATCACCATTCTGTGTCATCTGGTAGGCTCCAGCGCGCCCTCTGATTCACGGTGCAGAGAACCAGCCACCTGGGGCCTACGGCCACCCATGTGGCTCCAGGGCTGGCCCGAGAGGCTGTCCCCTCAGCTGGGAAGTCTCCATTCCGAGGGCTGATTATTTGACATTAGCGATCAAGAACTAAAAGCTGTAACATAGGACCACATCGGTCACAGGAAGGAAGGGGACCATGGCCAAGAGAAATCCCGAAGGTTGGAAGGCCAGTTCAGCCCAAATATCTCATTAAAACCAAATCCCACAACCCTCCTGAAACATACAGCATTGGAGCCATTGCTTTCACTTCTCAAAAATGTTCCACAGTTGTGACCAGACTCTGGAAGCTGGGAGCTGTTACACAGTTGGTGCATGTGTATGTAACACATCAAAAATCAATGTGTGAAACCTTGATAATTGGGTCTGATTACACCCAGAATTTGCATGTATAGAGAAAAGCTAAATCACTTAACAGAACCTTTCCAGCATGGTAACATTGCACTCGCGACACAGTTTACTCTTCATTTTACACCCATATCACAGCCCATTGTTTGTGCATAACCAGTTATGTTCTATGAAGCTCAGAATTGTCACAATCAAGTCAGTTTTGAATCATGTCACTCTATGCTGGTTTTAGCAGTCACCATAAGAAACATGAAGTCACATCCGACTCAAAGGACTGTCCATTTCTCACACGTAGAAAAACCTGAGATGTGAGTCAGCAACTAGCTACACTTACAGTAAAGAACAACATGAACACCCACCCACCACCCTTAAAAAAAAAAAAAAAAAAAAGCTGCTGACGTGAATTAAGGCTTCAGAACAGGACCAGACTGTAGCTGACAAAACTCAAGCCAGGAAGTTTAAAAGCAGGTAAGTACTATCACTTGTTTACTTGTTCTAATCACCTAGTTTCAGCTGCCAGGGTTGATTCCATACAGTGATTGTAGGTACGGACTGAGACCACTTGGTCCCGCTCCATTTTGGTGTCCCTTCTACTAAAAAATGCTGGGGGTAGTTTGAGAATAGTGTGGGTGTGTCTTTCCACTCTGCTTGCGATGAAACAAAATTTGTCTGCCTCCTCCTCACCTTTCTATACCATTGAGTTCTGAGCACTCCTGGCTTACGAAAGCCTCTCCGCCCTAGCAGTATGAAAGCCTAAGGAAATCGTAGAAAATACCACCTTCGTCACGTGCTAAGGGGAAAAAAAAAAACCACTGAGAAAATAAAAGCCCCCTGCTGCTCCTCAGTAATTTTATCTTCTCTTACCTTCCACCGTTTTCTGCCTCTTGGTAGTTTCCAATAAAATAACACCTTATTGTTCCATTTTCACAAAATACCTCTGTGCAGTGAAACCAAAATAGAAAATACCTAGTTTGGCTGAGACCTTGAAGGGGGTGCTGCTCTGCTACCAAATAAATTCACATCTGGCTTGAAACCAGGTTAACCTTTACTTCCCAGGATTAACAAGCCCATCTTGAACAGTTTTGATTTAGAAAGAGGGAGGTAGACTCATTTAGCCTCCCAACATTAGCTTAAATCATGATGCTGCCAGATTCCTGGCTGTTCAGTTGATCTCAGATAGCTTCACCTTCCTTCTTCACAAAGCCGAGAAGAAGAAAGAGGAGCCGGACCACTTCCATCCAGGCCTAACTGGAAATGCCTGCAGAGACCGTCTAAATTGGTCGAAAGGTGTGACTAGCTACCTACCTGTTCACAATGCCTAGAAACCGGGCCACCAGACCTGGTAGTGGTGAAAGCCCCGACTTTCTGTCTGAGGTACTGGGGTTGCTCTAAAGTAGGTCTTGGCAAGGCCCCCTAATGGTCGGTCAGCAGAATGACGCTGGCAGCCAGCGCAGCGGCTGGCGGGTGCGCTTGGATCTGTGCATGGGCTTTGGACGTGATGGTTCCTTGTGGATTTACCATTAGGTTTTGTTCCTAACGGGGTCTCCCCGCCCGACCCACAGGCTGGCTCAGTCTCAGCGCTAAGGTGCACTACGGAAGGGACCAGACAGGACTAGGATCTGAGATCTCTTTGTAGCACAACAAGAGAACGGTGGGGTCTTCCGTCCTCCAACTCCAAGTAGAACTCAGTCTAGTAAGAACGGGAGGATGTGCAATCCATTGCATAGAACTGTGTCACGTGTCTGGGGGAAAGCTGGCCTGGGCCCTTCCATTCGTGTTGAGAGAAGTATTAGCTGCTCTCTCAACTGCAGATGTTAAAAAAAAAAAAAAGAATGGTGTGGATCCATGTGTTGTTTTTACACCATAGCTCCATTTTCCAAAAATATATATGTACATATATATATTTCAGATTTACAGGGAATTAGTTTTCGTGAACAAGACAAGTCCTGTCCACGGGAGTCACAAGTGTCCTCCTGCTCAGGAGACCTCGATGATTTCCATGCTGCCTGAAAAGCTTGACTGGCTGCCCACCTTGCCCAGTTCCTCCCGCGACCGGTTCTCAGACCTGATGCTCTCACCGAACTCCATCTGGCAGCTGCGACGCTTGAACTGCTTCTCGAAGGGGCTCTCCTCGTGCCAGCTGCGCCGGGAGTCGGCCCTGTCGCCGGGCTTGTGGCGCCGGCGCACCGAGTGCCCGGGGTCCCCGCCACACGTGGGCAGCTGGCTGCAGCTGAAGGCAGGGTGGCCCGCGCGGCCCCCGTAGACGGCCGAGGCCGAGTAGAAGTGCGGGGGCTCTGGTGTGAAATACCAGCTCTTGGTCAGGGCCGGGGCGGAGGTCTGGGGGGCCAGGAGGTCCGAGTGCCAGCCCTCCAGGCCCAGCCCCGTGGCCGACGTGGCCAGGTGCTGCTGGCTGGCCGAGAGGCCGAAGAGGAAGCGGGGCTGCCCGCGGTCCTCCACGCTCCCGCTGCGGTGCAGGGGCGACCACAGGGGCCGCCCCGGCCGGGGCCGCGCACCCTGGCCGCTGCCGTCGGAGGGCCGGGGCGGCGGGGCCTCCTCGCGGTCCGGGCTGGCCTCCGGCGTCTGCTCTGACACCTCCTGCACCGGAGAGAACTGGCAGGGCTGGCAGGGCTTGCCCGTGCCTTCCAGGCCGGAGGCGGCGGGCTTGTAGAGCTCCAGGGCGGCCTCGGGCGATGAGAGCCCGCCGGACGTCGGGGACACCGACTTGATGTCCAGCGAGAAGGAGCGCTTGAGGCGGCCACTGTCCTCCAGCCTGTCCGAGGGCAGGTGGAGCCCGTTGAGCGCCTGGACCAGGGGGCTGTCGTCGGGGGCCGTGCTGGGGGGTGCAGGCCGGGGCCCCGCCCCCTCGGAGGGAGCGGGAGCCGGGCGGGTGCGGGGAGGCCCTGGGGGCAGCTGGCTCCCCTGTGCGCCCTCCACGGGGCCCGGCCCGGCAACCGACTCGCTTGGCTTCTCCAGGGGCAGCAGCTTCAGTTTGCTCTTGGGCCCAGCGGCCCCTGTCTGGCTCTTAATCCTCTTCTCATAGTCCAGGAGCTGGCCCAGGAAATTGAAGTTGGGAGATATAGTAGGTCTTTTTTCTTTCACAAATCTGTGAGGAGTGGGAAAAACCAAAAAGGCTTGAATCTGACAGCTGACCTGTTAAAGTTATTCAGGTACAGTAAGTGAAGAGGTGAGACTGAATGATCAGAGAGGTCTTCCCAAGACCTTTGGAAGATGGCTGGTTTAAAAGTTCAGGGAGCAGGTGGAGGAGGAGGTATGGGCCTCTGCCTTGGGGAGCTTTACAGGAGGACCCTGAGAATGCTAGAAAGCAGGGAGCCCAGCCCCCAAAGTTCTAGGTTCATCCTCCCTATTTTCAAGGACTTAAGGCTTCCAGTGGGTTTCCCTGGTTAGTTTAGCTGGTAAAGAATCCACCTGCAATGCAGGAGACCCCAGTTCGATTCCTGGGCTGGCAAGTTTTCTTGGAGAAGGGATAGGCTAACCCCTACAGTATTCTTGGGCTTCCCTGGTGGCTTAGAGGGTAAAGAATCCGCCTGCAATGCAGGAGACCTGGGTTCGATCCCTGGGTTGGGACGATCCCCTGGAGGAGGGCATGGCAACCCACTCCAGTATTCTTGCCTGGAGAATCCCCATGGTCAGAGGAGCCTGGTGGGCTCCAGTCCATGGGGTCACACAGAGTCGAACACGACTGAGGGACTTCAGCATGTGCACAATGTTTCCCATGCAGCTGGTAAGAGATGATTCTTTCCTCACCACCTGGGACACCCTCACCCCCCACTCCGCCCCTGCTCTGGTGTTCCCATCAGAAGTATAGCTTAACAGGCACGCCACCTTCAACTTTCCAATGTCAACGTCCCCACAGTGACTTCGAGAAATTTCACATCTATAATTAATGACCAAAAGAGAGAGGGTATCAGATGGCCAGAGCATCAAAGCACACACTTCTCAGTTCCCTGCTCTTTGTATTTAATGGGACAGAATAACCAGTCACACAGTGGACTCTGCTAAGCATGATGTTAATGCACTAACAAGAGTATTAGCTCATTCCGCCCTCAAAACTACCCTCCGTCACAGAGGTACACACAGTCCTTATGTGACTTGCCCCAGTCACACAGTTATTAAAGGATGGGGCTGGGATTCAAAACCAGGTCTAACATCTGGATTCATTCCTGTAACCACCTTGTTAAAAGAGTCACCAAGGGATCAAAACTAGTAGTAAACAGCTTTTCCATTTCATTGCAGAAACAAAGATTCAGAAATAGTAGATATGTTCTTTAGTGGCCCCTGACTCTCACGGACACGCCTCAGAAGATGAAGGAGTGAAACTACCCTAAGAATTTGAATAAGGAAGGAAAGAGAAAACTCAAAAATAAACTCCTTAGAAATACGTAACCTAAAGCAAAAATTAACAAAGCCAGAAATAACTGGCTCAACTGTGACAAGTGTAAATACAGGGTCTTCATGCTAAGATCCCCTATGAGGATATGAGGGTGCCTTTCCTGCTGGTTTGTGTGGGGTTCAGGAGGACCTTAGGGGGCTAAGCCAGAGGGGAGGACCTGCCTTCCCACTTCCTTCCTCCAGTGAGAAACCGTTCGAGTAGCTCATTTCTTTGTTCCAAAATTTCCAACTTGAGAAAAAAAATCCTATTGTTACAACAGGTCTGGTTCTGTGTGCATATATTTATTGATCCGTTATCACATGGAGACTAACCACCTCTATCCAAAAAGATACACAGAGGGCTCTGCTTCATACGTCCCTCAACACAACCCCAGTCCTTGGTGCTGCCGTCACTGGCTGCCTTCTGTCTGGAGAATGAGATTGGGGGCAACCAGTCAAAATTATACACTGCAAAATCTGGGCAAGTCTATGGACGGCCACATGCAAATCAATGAGGTTAAAACACACCCTCACACCATACATAAAAAATAAACTCAAAATGGCTTAAAGACTTAAATATAAGACATGACACCATAAAAGTCCTAAAAGAAAACATAGGCAAAACATTCTCTGACATAAATTGTACTGATGTTTTCTTAAGACCGTCTCCCAAGGTAATAGAAATAAAAACCAAAATAAACAAATGGGACCCAATCAATCTTAGGAGCTTTTGCACAGCAAAGGAAACCATAAAACAAAAAGACAACCAAGGAATGAGAGAAAATATTTGCAAATGATGTGACTGACAAGGGCTTAATTTCTAAAATATACAAACAATCCAATAAAAAAATGGGCTGAAGACCTAAATAGATATTTCACCAAAGAAGACATACAGATGGCCAATGGGGACATGAAAAAGACGTCTGTCATCGCTAATTAGAGACATGCAAATCAAAACTACAGTGAGATATCACCTCCCACAAATCACAATGGCCATCACTGAAAAGTCTACAAATAATACATGTTGGAGAGGTTATGCAGAAAAGGGAACCTTCTTACACCATTGATGGGAAGGTAAATTAGTGTGGCCACTATAGAAAACAGTACAGAAGTTCCTCAAAAAACAAAATAGAGTTGCCATATGATCCAGCAATCCCACTCTTGGGCATATACTCAGACAAAAGTATAATTTCAAAAAATACATTCACACCAATGTTCACAGCAGCACTATTCACAATAGCCAAGACACGGAAACGACCTAAATGTTCACCAACAGATGAATGGATAAAGATGTGTGTGTACACACACACACACGAATATTACTCAGCCATGAAAAGGAATGAAATAATGCCAGTAGCAACAACATGGGTGGTCCTAGAGATTATCATACTAAGTGAAGTCAGAAACAGAAATACCATATGCTGTCACTTCTATGTGGGATCTAAAACACAACACAAGTGAACATATCTACGAAACAGAAACAGACATAAGAACAAATCTGTGATTGCCAAGGGAGGGGAGGGGAAGATTGGGCGCTTGGGATTAGCTGGTGTCAACTATTATATATAGGCTGGATAAACAACAAGGTCCTAATATCCTGTGATAAACCATAATGGAAAAGAATATAAAAAAGAATATGTGCCTGCATAGCTGAATCACTTTGCCACACAGCAGAAATTACCAACATTGTAAATCAATTATGCTTCAATAAATATTAAAAAAAAAAAAACTGGGCAAGTCTAGATTGTGAATGGAGTTTGACAATTATTTGGTTTTATACTTACATATACTGGACTTTATCCTCAGTGAAAGTGAGAGAGAGTCTGAAGCACAGTAGGAATTCTATAATGAGTATTCTCCTGGAGCATTTTTTCTCATGTGTAAATTAGAACAAATGATATTTCTCTAGGGAAAGATCTCTAGATTTGCTGTTTCTTAAAAAAACTCAGGACTTCCCTGGTGGCTCAGATGGTAAAGAATCTGCCTGCAGTGCAGGAGACCCAGGTTCGATCCCTGGGTCATGAAGATCCTCTGGAGAAGGGAATGGCAACCCACTCCAGTATTCTTGCCTGGAGAACCCCATGGGCAGGGGACCCTGGCAGGCTACAGTCCATGGGGTCGCAAAGAGTTGGACATGACTGAGTGTCTAATACTTTCACTTTTTTCAAACTTAATGAAGCAGCTGAGGATGAACTTGATTCACGGGAGGGTAGAATTAGTGCTAAATTATAAAAATACATTTTTCTCCAACCTTGAAACATTTAAAAATCAAGTCACCTGTAAAGAGTGTTAACTAAAATAATCGTGGTCACCCACTCTCATATCTCCTCACGATTTAGGTCAAAGGAGAAGCCACTCACATAGGGCATGTTCCTGTCCTCACCTGTAAGCTTCATCCAAGGACATATCCATCCTCTTCATGATGTAGGCGATGGCGATGGTGGCGGAGCGGGAGATCCCTGCCAAGCAGTGCACAAGGACACATCCATTGGAGGCTTTTGCTTTCTCTGTAGGAGTCAAATTCAGAAAAGATCATTAACAACAACTTTGTTCAGCAGTAAAGTTGTGTTTCCATGTACTCACACAATGTCCTTCACCTGCCGACGCAAAGTAAAGTCCCTCTCTTGATACTTATCTATTTTCCCTTTCAATACTCTTTTAAGGAGGTAGGGAACACGATTTCCCCACCATTTTCATAGAGAACAGAGAAGGTCCCCACATGTGTTAATAAGCAATTTGTCCCTAATCCAGGTTGCCTCTCATTCAATACATTTCACTGCATTTTTTAATTATGTAATATTTTTATGACTCTCCCTGAGTATAAATCATAGATTGTGATCACATGATTCTACTTGCTTGGCATAGAAAACTTCAAAAATACAGAATAGTATACAAGAAAATAACATCCAAAATCCTAAGATTTTAGCTAATATTTTGTTTACCCATGTTGTCTGACACTTCAGCTTTTTGCTAATTACATAAGAGACCTTTTTCCAGTTTTAAGAAACAACTGACATATAACATATTTTAGGTGTATGACATAATGATTTAAATGTATAAGATTAAATTTCAAAAGCACTTTTTCCTTTTAAACATACGTGACACATTACTGTGTAAACAGCAGGGAGGTGGGGAGGGGGAGACCTAGTCCCAGTGACACTACATCACAACGTGAAAAGATGCCAAATCAAGGATCTTAAATGCCAACCCACAGAACCCTTCTTCCTCATAGAAAAATAGCTTCCCCATTTTTCTCCAGGACACTTTTCGCTACGACATAAAATGGCTCACTGAACTTTATTTCTGAACTCAAGGAGAAACAATGTGTGCACCATGAATCAGGTTTAGTGGGTCCTTGAATGAGGACCAAGGGAACTCTGACCTCTTCCCTGAGATCATACTATCACACTGCGTCATGCTCACTGCTCATAACATGGCAGGACTCTGTTAGAACCAAGAACCAGGGAAATTCAATCACACAGTCCTGCCACCTCTCACTGTAGATGAGCTTTAAAAGCTTTCTCGTGGGTTAGGATGAAGTTACCCCAGAGCCTGGAAGCAACCACCACTTCAGTCGGTACTATGACGGCCTCAATTCTGAACAGTTAACCTGTGTGCTTACCTGCTGCCATCAACTTCCCTTTTCGTTCTGTTTTCATTGATTAACTATCAAAAGTTTACCAAGCCTTATGTTAATGTTCCTGTAATTAACAGCTATCCCAGGGACTCTGCTCTGGCAGCTGAATAATAGAAGGCTCCAGTCTCGCCACCTCTGTTTACATATTACAAACATCTAACGTGCATGATGTATTATTTGTTATATACAGAGCACTGAAGGGCTTTGAGGTAGTACATGAACAATCAAGCAGTTTCCCTTTAAATAGAGAAATCAAACACAATAAAACAATAACAAAGGAATACAAGACAACATTGAAATAAAGAAATAAGGACACACTATACAACATAATAGTACATAAACTCATGTCCACAAAGTCCACGACCTCCTGGGCCTCCACAGCTCTCCTCCCCCTCTTTACTAGTCAGTATTTAGCCTAGACTGCTCTTAGTACTTCCTTTTTAACCTTGGCTACCGAGAAGCTCAAAGCCAAGGTTTTCACTCAATTTCAACAGGGAACTGTGATTCGGATTTTACTGGACCTTTATTAGCCACACATTACTTGGTTCTTGATCTTCTATCCCATTTTAATGGTAATATGGATGAATGTGTGTTACCTTCTGATCCCAACCTCTTCCTGTAAGCTGCTTCAAATTCTTACTGGAAATAGGCTGGCTTGAAATATTTTTTTAATGTTGACAGTATCCTCTCATTTTTAGTAATTATCTCAGAACTAGAATCGAAGGGCCGAGAAGGGTTTTGCTTCTAATGCTCTCCCAAAGTACTGAACACTGAGCACACAGTATAAACCCTGTATACACAGGCCGGCTGGCCGATACATATTTTAAAAGGTAATCTTTATAAAAAAAAATTGAAAAAGGCTGGAAGGAAATAAAGCTATGATGATAACAGATGTGTTAGGATGTTGAGGGTATAGGTTCCCTTTTCTCTGTTTTTCAAATTTTCTGTGTGGTACTTATACTGCTTTTACAACTGTTTGGATGATGTATTTTAAAAATCTAATTAAAAAGTGATTATACGGAAGTGGAGCTCATTAGAATACATTTCTTGTCAGAACTGTGTGCTAAACTGAGTCTCTTAAGGCAAAGGAAGGAATGCCCATAGACCTGGAGGAGAGAAGGGAAACATTCAACAAAGACCCACAATGGGGCTGGACCACTGCTCAGAAAAGAGGCTTGCCTGGTGCGTGCTAGGTGGGAAGGGACTGAACCGGAGGTTCTCAGAGGTGGGGAGCAGCTGCTGGAGAGTCTGGGAAACTCTGGCAAAGGACCCGAGACACTTAAGTAGCCTCTGCAGGTGCTGAATAGGGGCAACAGGAAGGCATGGATGGGGAAAACTGGAAATTAAAACAAAAGCAGGTTGCTACTACAACAATCCAAGGATAAGAAAAAGATATATGTATTTTTCAGTTTTGCCTATATTTTTCTTTTATCAATTCAAGGTTAAAAAAGAGGAGGTGGGGGGAAGTTCAAGAGGGAGGGGACATATGTATATACCTATGGCTGATTCATGTTGATATCTGGCAGAAACCTATGCAATTCTGTAAAGGAATTACCCTTCAATTGAAAAATGAATGAATTAAAAAAAAAAAAGAAGATAACAAATGAAATGGATGAAGGGGAGAAGTTACAAAGGTGAAAATGGAGGAAGTAATAACTGAGGTGGCAGAGTACATCTCTATAAGAAAAAATAGAAAAAGGCTTCTCAGATAATTTTTTAATTCAGCTACTATTTATTAACAGCCAGTTACAAGTTGGGCACCGTGCAAATGTTTATATGTATTATCTATTTTAATCCATAAAACATCCTTATAAGGTATATACAGGTATACAGTATACCTTATAAGATAAATACATTATCTTCAGTCATCAGATCAGTAGACTAAGGAACAGAGAATTTTTAGTAACTCACCCAGAATCACTTAACTGATAACCAAGGGAGGCAGGACTCAAATACAGTTTGGCTTCAAAGTATATCCTCTTAATTACCTCCCTGTGTTGCCTACAAAAGCCCTGAGTTTGCTGTGGGGGAGGTGGGGCAGGAGCCTGTACAAACAGTCAGCTGGGCTGGGGGCCTAGTCAGGGTCCCAAGCACAGACAGGCAATTGTGCTCATCTCCACCTCCCTCTCCTAAAAGCAAAGGCAACACTCAAACCTGAGCCTTTCCAACAAACCCAGGAGCTTACTGAAATTTAATCTGAAAGATAAAAAGTACGAGCCTGAAGTTAGTAAGTCCTGGTACGAGGGTACATCTTTATGTTCTCTGCCATGACTAACCAAGGCTTTAAATGGCCTGGCGGAGACTAGCACCTCTAGTGAACACAGGCTGAATTCCACCGTGGGCTGGAGGTATTGCACTGGATGGTCTGGGTGGGAAAAGGGTGGTGGCCCTAACAGTAAATAGGGCCAAGCAAGTGAACTACTGGTAAGTAAAAATATCTTCAGATATACAATTATAATATATATTTGGGTATGTATCTCACCAACTTGGAACATGGTAAAGTTCCTTTTGTATGAATTAAAAGCAGCCAATAGCTCCCATGAAGTCAAAGAAAAGTAAGCTGGAGGCAAAGTTCCCTCTTTCTTACCAACCCTCCTAAAGCTTAGACACTGTCATGACTTAACAGAATCAGGTTTTCTTCTGAATTTAGGCTCTGAAACCATACTTTTAGTTGAAATCAGAGCCGATTACCTCTGGATCAATGTGACATTTAATGGGAACATTAACTATAACCATCGTCTTTCAAACAGGCAAACACTGAATGATATGCTGAATACTTCCTAGAAGTAGAATGGCGGGAAAAATTAATTATGGGAGTTTTGTTTGTGATAATTTCCATGTGAATTATCTAAGCCATTTATCTTCTGGTGTTTCACAGGATGCATGTCTATTAAAGAGAAGTCTTGGCAATCTGAAATCTTGAGAAAAGGGGGATCTGTTTCAAAATTACCCAAAGTTCCAAAAGCACTGTCTAGAAAATTCCTCTCACAGATGAAAGGATAAAGTGAGGGGCTTAATTTACATAGTTACATTGTTTAAAAGGAATCAGTTCTTTTAAAAAAAAAACTTTCAGTAATCAATTCGAGAGTATTTAATTATGGATGACGGTGCTCCAGCTAATGACTGGGGGAAAACCAACGAAAACTTCTCACATGGACATCAAGAGTCACACCTAGTCATGCTGCCCAGGAGCAACGAACCCATGTCATTGGTTTAGCCATTTTCCACCAAAACCACATTTCAAGTAAATGTCACTGATTTCCTACCAGCAGACCTGATTTCAAGGCACCAAAAATGTCATAGCAGTGCCAGAAGCTGGGAGCTGGGGAGGCTCCAGGGCTGACGGGCCCAGTGAGCAGAACAAAGTACCATCCAGACCAGACCCTGTCACAGTCATCACCAAGGAATGACCGCACGAATGTGAGTGTGTGTGTTGGAATTTCATTAGACCCAATACTACTAATACTTGAAATTGCTGGCACACAGATGGAGGCTTAGGAATCTTGTGACATAAAAACTTTAAATGTAATGGGATTAGTTTCCACAGGACTTGGCTGTTCTCTGGGGAAAGCACAGCAGCAAGGCAGAAACAGGTTAAGGAATGCCACCAGAGTTTCCGAAAGTCTTTTATAGGATCTGATGAAGTGGGTGGCAAGTTTAATCCCAGAAAGCTTAACCCATTTTCAAACACTCGCAAATCTGTAATCGCAGATGCCATCAGGCTTAACCCTGCGAATGTTCGAGTTAGCTAAGATGTCACAAGGCCAGTCCCTTAGGGACAGCATGGCCCACACGGCACACACGTCACCTGGCCACGGAATGAGATAAGCGGCGTCATGTTTGTTTTCAGACTTGTGAAATCTGTGAAGTAGGTTCCTTTTCTCTAATGAGAGAAAAGGGGAGGGCGGGGTATACTCATACACGAGACTATAACCCAAAGGATTTGTAATATCACTTGAGCTACTTACCAATAAAATCCACTGATTTGTCCAACCACGGCAAAATTTTCTCACAAAAGCTATCATTCACAGGCACTCGCAGGAAATGAGATTCGGGGATAAAGTCAGGCTTGGGGCAGGTATTGCTGGCATTTAAAACATAACCAATCCCATTCTGTTGCATCAGCTCCTAGGGAAGGAAAGAACAATTAAAGTGACATAACGTAATAGCACGATCATTTTTAAAGAGAAAAACGTAACATGATGATTAAAATGACTAGTTTCCTTGAAGCGATCAGGTTTCATTCAGTCGGTAAAATCCAAAAACCTAGCACAATGACACGTGAAGACAAGTTTAAAGCAGAATTTTTAAAAATTGAAGTATAGTTAATTTATAATGTGTTAGTTTCAAGTGTACAGCAAAGGGACTCAGTTATACATGTTACATACTCTTTTATATATTTTTTAATGTATACATTTATATATTCTTTTTTATGTAGTTAAATATATAGTTACATATTTACAGAATACTGAATTTAGTTCCCTGTGCTATACAGCAAGCCCTTGTTGTTTATCTATTTTACATATTTACATGTTAAACCCAAATTCCTAATTTATCCTCTCCCTCCCAGCTTTCGCCTCTGGTAACCAAAAGTTTGTTTTTCTTCATCTGTGAGTCTGTTTCTGTTTTGCATATAGGTTCATCTGTATCATTTTTCTTAGATTCTACATATAAGTGATATCAGATGATATGTCTTTCTCTGACTTCACTTAGTATGATAATGCCTAGGTCCATCCATATTGCTGCAAATGGCATTATATCATTCTTTTTTATGGTTGAGTAGTATTCCATTGTGTGTATGTATATGTGTATACATACACAAGCACTATATATATATGCATCACATCTTCTTTATCCACTCATCTGGTGACGGGCAGTTAGGTTGCTTCCATGTTTTGGCTATTGTCAATAGTGCTACAGTGAACATTAGTGTGAATCTATCTTTTCTATTTATAGTTTTCTCCAGACATATGCCCAGGAGTGGGACTGCAGGATCACATGGTTAGTTTTTTTAAGGAACTGGAATACTGTTCTCCACACTGGCTGTAACAATTTACCTTCTCAGCAACAGTGTTAAGAGAGCTCTCTTTTCTCCACACCCTCTCCAACAGGTATTATTTGTAGACTCTTTAATGATGTCCATCCTGACTGGTGTGAGGTGATACCTCGTTTTGATTTGCGTTTCTCTAATGATTAGCAGGAATGGGCTTCCCTGCTGGCTCAGAGGGTAAAGTGCCTATAATGCGGGAGACCTGGGTTTGATCCCTGGGACAGGAAGATCCCCTGAAAAGGCAATGGCAACCCACTCCAGTACACTTGCCTGGAAAATCCCATGAACGGAGAAGCCTGGTAGGCTACAGTCCGTGGGGTTGCAAAGAGTCGGACATGACTGAGCAACTTCACTTTCACAATGATTAGCAATATGAAATATTTCCATATACCTGTTGGCCATCTGTAGGTCTTCTTTAGAGAAATGTCTATTGAGGTCTTGCACCCATTTTTTTATTGGGTTGCTTTTTTGATATTAAGCTATGTGAACTATTTGTATATTTTAGAAATTAGTTCCCTGTCTGTAGCATCATGTGAAAACATTTTCTCCAGTCTGTAGGTTGTCTTTTCATTTTGTTTATGGTTTCCTTTGCTGTGCAAAAGCTTTTATTTATTTATTTTTTCATTTATTTTTATTAGTTGGAGGCTAGTAGGTCCCATTTGTTTGGTTTTGGTTTTATTTTCCATTACTCTAGAAGATGTTTCCAAAAAAGCATTGCTGCAATTTATGTCTAAGTGTGTTCTGCCTATGTTTTCCTCTAGGAGTTTTATGGTTTTCAGTCTTACACTTAGTTCTTTAACCCATTTTGAGTTATTTTTGTATATGGTGTTAGAAAACATTCTGATTTCATTCTTGTACGTGAAGCTGTCTAGTTTTCCCAGCACCATTTGTTGAAGAGACCATCTTTTCTCCATTGTATATTCTTGCCTGCTTGGTCATAGATTAATTGACCGTAAGTGTGTGGGTTTATTTCTGGGCTTTCTACCCCATTCCATTGATGTACATATCTGTTTTTGTGCCCTACTGTTTTGATTACTGTAAATTTATAGTATAGTCTGAAGTAAGGGTGTATGATTCCTCCAGCTTCATTCTTTCACAAGATTGTCTTGGTTATTCTGGGTCTTCTGTGTCTCTATACAAATTTAATGCTTTTTGTCTGAGTTCTGTGAAAAATACCATTGGCAATTTGACAGGAATTGCACTGCATCTACAGATTGCCTTGGGTAGTATGTTCATTTTAATGATACTGATTCTTCCAATCCAAGAACATGGTGTATCTTTCCATTTTTGCTGTGTGATTTCTTTCATCAGGATCTTACGGTTTTCAGGATACAGTTTTCCCTCCTTAGGTAGGTTTATTCCTGGGTCTTTTATTCTTTTTAATGCAATGGTTAGTGGTACTGTTTCCTTAATTTCTTTTTCTGATATTCTGTTGTTAGAGTATAGAAATGCAACCTGTCTGTATATTAACTTTGTATCCAGAAACTTTACTGAATTCATTGATGAGCTCTAGTAGTTTTCTAGTAGCATCTTTAGGATTTTCTAACTATAGCATCATGTCATCTGCAAACAATGACAGTTTTACTTATTTTCCTATTTGAATTCCTTTTGTTTTTCTTCTTTGATTTCTGTGGCTAGGACTTCCAAAACTATGTTGAATAAAAATGGCAAGACTGGGCATTCTTGTCTTATTCCTGATCTTGGAGGACATGCTTTCAGCCTTTCACTGTTGACTATAATGTTAGGTGGGGGGGTTTTCATATATGGCCTTTATTGAGGTATGGTCCCTCTATGCCCACTTTCAACACCCCCCCCTCCTTTTTTTGGTTGTGCTGTGGCATGTGGGGAATGGATCCCACATTTCTTGACCAGGGATCAAACCTGTACCCCCTGAAATGGAATTGCAGAGTCCTAACTACTAGACTGCTAGGGAATTCATTTCATTTTTCAATTTTTTTGTATGTCTACTTTCAGAAGAGTTTTTTTAATCATAAATGGATGCTGAATTTTATCAAAAGCTTTTTCTGTATATGAGACATTCATATGATTTTTATTCTTCAGTTTGTGGATGTGGTAGATATGATATCTGCAGATACTGAAAAATCTTTGCATCCTTGGGATAAACCCCACTTGATCATGGTGTCTGAACCTTTTAATATATTGCTGGAGTTGGTTTGCTAGTATTTTGTTGAGGATTTTTGCATCCATGTTCATAACTGATAATTTACACAAAAACTGTAAGTTTTTGTGTGTGATATCTTTGTCTGGTTTCAGTATCAGGGTGATGGTGGTGGACTCATAGAATGAGTTCAGAAGTGTTCCTTCCTCTGCAGTTTCTGAAACAGTTTCAGGATAGGTGTTAACTCTTCTCTAAATGTTTGTTAGTATTCACCTATGAAGTTACCTGGTCCTAGACTTTTGCTTGTTGGGAGTTTTTACTGATTCAATTTTAGTACTGGTAATTGGTTTGTTTATATTTTCTATTTCTTTCTGGTTCAGTCTTGGGAGATTGTACCTTTCTAAGAATTGGTCCATTTCTTCCAGGTTGCCCACTTCGTTGGCATACACTTGCTCACACTAGTCTCTCATGATCTTATTTCTGTAGCATCAGTTGTAACTTCTCCTTTGTCACCTCTGATTTTATTGGTTTGAACTCGCTTCCTTTTTTTCTTGGTGAGTCTAGCTAAAAGTTTATCAATTTTGTTTATCTTTTCAAAGAACCAGCTTTCATTCATCTTTTCTATTGTTTTTTTAGCCTCTATTTCATTCATTGGGCTTCCAGTGTGGCTCAGCTGGCAAAGAATATGCCTGCAATGTGGGAGACCTGGATTCGATCCCTGGGTTAGGAAGATCCCCTGGAGAAGGGAAAGGCTATCCACTCCAGTATTCTGGCCTAGAAAATTCCATGGACTGTATAGCCCATGAGGTCACAAAGAGTCGGACACGAGTGATCGACTTTCACTTTCACTTATTTCCTCTCTGATCCTTATGATTTATTCCTCCTACTAACTTTGGGTTTTGTTCGTTCTACTTTCTCTAGGCATAAGGTTGCTATCTGAGACTTTTTGTTCCCTGAGGTAAGCTTGCATCACCATACATTTCTCTCTTAGAGCGGCTTTTGTTGTATTCCATAGGTTTTGGATCGCTGTGTTTTCATTTTCACTTATCTCTGGGTTCTTCTTACTTCTCTCTGACTTCTTCAATGATGCATTGGTTGTTTAGCAGCATATTGTTTAGCCTCCACATGTTTGTTTTTTGTAGCTTTTTCTTGTAGTTGATTTCTAGCCTTATAGCATTGTGGTCAGAAAAGATGCTTGATATGATTTAAGTTTCTTTACATTTATCAAGGCTTTTTTTTTTTAAAATCAAGGCTTTAAAGCAGAACTTTTTAAGGGCAAAAAAGGCTGTTTAAAAAAATCACACATCACTAATATGGTCAACTCTCTATTATCTTCATTACTAGAGACAGAAGTGGAACAAAGAATACAAAATGAAACCACCGACAGTTTACTATGACTTCCCCCTCCTTGTCAACTATGTAAATTTATTATGACCATGTTAAATGTAATCCCCAAAATGCATGAATAAGTGCATTGGTTTACAAGATTTGAGAGTATACTAGAATACTTTTGTTTATTTTGTACTGTGACTTCAGAACATATGCGCACATAACGAGAACATTTTCTCCCCAAACTGAACATGGTAGCTGTTCTCTAAGATACAGTCCTGGGCCATCTCCTGGCTCTGAATACTCTCTCGGAAGGCTGACTATTTCCATGTCTCTACATGCTGATGACTCTTAAATAAATACACATACACACACACACACACACACACACACACACACACACACACACACACTTCAATTTTTGATCCATATTTCCAGCTGCTTCCTAGATCTCTCTATTCAGATGTTCCTCAAAACTTCCAAATTCAGAAACAGCACATTCTCTTTCTCCCTTCTCTGCTTCAAATTCTTGCTTCCTCTCTGTAATCCAAAATTGGGTTTCGGTAATAATATCCACCCAGACACTTGAGCTAAAAAATGGGATCCTCTCGTCCTGTTTCTCTTCCTCACCACTCCCCTCCAAATGCCGTCAAATCCTCGCAGCGTCAACGCCTCCCAGCACCCTTCTCTCTGTTCTCAGTTGCTGCCCAGCCAGCAGCCCACACCATGAGGGCAGAAAAGCCACCATGGATCTCTTAAATTTGCAGTGTTCTCCTCTCCAAACCGGAACTGAACAACAACTACAGTATCCTTTCTTGTAATTAAACAGGGGCTATGTGTTTTATGCACACTTATCACGCACACTTCATCATGTCTCGCTGCCCTCTCCTGTCCCACACGACCTTTGAATACCCAACATCACATGTGCATCCCGCCTTCCTCAATGTTGTTCACATCATTTCTGAGCAGGCCCTATCCCTCCATGATGACTCTACCACTTTTCTACTTTAACCTTCCTATGAACCCCTTCCACTGGTGCATAATTAACCATTCCATTCTCTGCTTGTCCAGAGGACTTTGGACATGCTATTAGTAAAACACAGAGCGTACTGTGTTATTACTAGCAGATAATTCTTGTCTCTCCTATTAAGTACTGAGATCTTGGACTAAATCTTGCTTGTTTTTCTACCTTTAGCACCAGGTATGTAGTTGTGGTCAGTATGTGTTTGTTCAACTAACATCCTGTCTGCCATTTTCCAGTCAAACCTACGTGACCCGCTTCATTTAGTCATCCACTGCTGCCTCTCAGGAAATGTTTTCAGCCTGAAATCATTCTCTCTCAGCAACCATGGTCACTTCTTTTCTAGGAATGCTACCTCCTCTACAAATCTTTTTGTTAGATCATTTTCAACCATGGTCTTGAATTTGGTAATTTTCTTCCTATTTTAGCCTCCCGCCAACTCCTTAATCCCTTCATTTACACAATGAATTGGCACAATGAATATATTTGGCACAATGAATATATTCTGCTTTACATAAAAGGTAGACTGCGCAAATCCAGATCAGGTATGAAGCCCTCTCAACTGGGAGATAACAATGTCAAGAAGTAGTTCTTGGAGCTAAGTGAGCTCAAAGTGATCGACCCTCATCTTCTGAAGGTCTCAGGGGCTCCCGCGAGGCTAACAGTCAGCCTGTGAAGATCTTAGTGCTTACTATAGCAACATTTGTACATAAGCAAAGGTTTTCTACCACCATCTGATCGCCACAGTGTTCCTGACCAAGGAGCTGGAGATAAAAGCCTTTTGGGCCTTTCTCACCAATGCTCCTTAAAGAAAGGAACCTTTTTACATATCCTTCTCCTTTCTGTCAACAGTACTACAAAGCTTTATTAAATGAAAAGTAGTCCAACAGTAAAGACACAGGCGTTTCTGAGGAGAGAGGCTGACGCAGGCAATGTCACCCACTCTATACAATCACAAGATCACAGCTCACTGAGGACAACACTGAGGTGAAACGAGTCATAGTCAGCGTCATGTACGATTTCCCCACAGAAAGACGGGAACCATGTACCCTTCTGACAAGCAGCCACAGGACTTCCCTTGTGGCTCAGCTGGTAAAGAATCCACATGCAATGTGGATTCAATCCCTGGGTTGGGAAGATCCCCTGGAGAAGGGAAAGGCTACCCACTCCAGTATTCTGGCCTGGAGAATTCCATGGACTGTATAGTCCATGGGGTCACAATGCATCAGACAACGACTGAGCGACTTTCACACTCTATAGAAATGATCACTTAACCTAAATTCAAAAAAAAAAATCTGTAGGGCACCTTTGCTATAGGCCTATTAACAATATACTATTATGGTGCATGGTACATATATAACAACATCCAACATGTTGAATGCCTACTATGTACCTGGTACTGTGCTAAACTTTTTTATTTTTTCGCTTTATTTATTTTTGGTTGCCCTGGGTCTTTGTTGCTGCACAGGCTTTTTCCAGTGGTGGTGAGCAGAGGCTACTCTTCCTTGCAGTATGTGGGCTTCTCCCTGCGGTGGCTTCTCTGTTGCAAAGCACAGGCTCCAGGCATATGGGCGTCAGCAGTTGTGGCTTTCGGGCTGTAGAGCACGGGCTCAGTAGTTGTGACGCGCGGGCTCAGCTGCTCCGCGGCATGTAGGATATTCCCGGACCGGGGATCGAATCTGGGTTCCCTGCATTGGCAGGCAGATTCCTAACCATTAGACCACCAGGGAAGCCCCTGTGCTAAACTTTTAAATGGACTGTCTCACTGAATCCTCACAACCACCCTTTGACATGGGTACTATTATTATCCTCATTTTAAAAATGAGGACACTAAGACTTAGCAAGCTTATGTTTCCAAAGTTACACAGCTACCAAGTGGTCCAGTGTCAAAAGTCAAATCCAAATATATTCATCCCTAGAATATGTCTTCTTTATTGCTGCACTCCAGTGAAGTTCTTTTTAAAGCAATCAGATGGACTGATGCTGAGGCTGAAGCTACAATAATTTGACCAGCTGATGTGAAGAGCTGACTCATTAGAAAAGACCCTGATGCTGGGAAAGACTGAAGGCAGGAGGAGAAGGGGTTGACAGAGAACGAGATAGTTGGATCACATCACCGATTCAATGAGCATGAGTCTGAGCAAGCTACAGGAGATGGTGAAGGACAGGAAAGCCTGGCATGTGCAGTCCATGGGGTCACAGAGAGTCAGACACGACTGAGTGACTAAACAACAAAGATGGAGCAATAAAGTAAAGTAACTAGCCTACACACAGATTTTTATTGTTTAACCAAATGAAGTAATATAGTTTCATCCCTTTTCACCCTTTTAAACTGTAACCAGTTATAAAGTACAGGAACACCTCTCTGGGCATGGTTCTCTCTGAACAGACTCTCGGAGTAACTCAGGACACTATATAGCTATTGAAAGAGACTCATCAGTTGTACTTTGCCTCTTTTTTCCCAATTGTTGCCTCGGTTGCAGACACGGGCATCACAGCTGGCATCACATGGGCATCACATGCTGGCCCTGCTGCCAGCATGCATGTTTCCTGGCCTCAAGCAGGCTGCTGCCGGGCGCCCAATGGCCATGGCTGAAACATGAAAAGGGGGCAGTTCTGACCTCATGTAAGAAAGAGTCATCCAAGCCCACAATAGTTTATATCTCAACAATATTCTCCATGTAGAAGACAGTATGCCATAAAAGATGCATGTAAGTAGTAGTTTTATTTATAACTGACATTAGGGAGACACGTTTCCCTGGTGGCTCAGACAGGAAAGAATCCGCCTGCAATGCAGGAGACCCAAGTTCAATTCCTGGGTCAGGAAGATCCCCTGGAGAAGGGATACCACTCCAGTATTCCTGCTTGGAGAATTCCATGGATAGACAGCCTGGTGGGCTACAGTCCATGGGTCATAAAGAGTCAGACACGACTGAGTGACTAACACTTTCTAAGGGGGAAGGGGACATTATTGTGTTGAAATGGAATGATAACAACTTAAATACAAAATGAAATGAGAAAAAAAAAGTGGCAGTTACTGCGTCAGTAAGACTGAGTTAAAGGAGGAAATCACTAAAGATGTTACATATATACATAAAACATTTTAATTCAAATAAATGTACATTAATTCACTAATTTCTGATGCAGGACCTTCGTGTTTAGGTTTTTTTGTTGTTGTTTTTTCAATAGCTTAGCTGACTTGAGTTCTTTAGAAAATTACAACCAAATGCATCTATCATTTATAGTTTCCATTCTTTACAGAGCAAGAACTAGTAAACTAATAAATCAGGACAGAATGTTCTAGATTTACAGCTGCCTTTCCCCACCTCTTAAGACAGAAAAAAAAAACATAGAGCAATTTGTCCTTCCTGAATCTTTTGAAAACATTTAGCTCAGAGCACAGACAAACAACCCTTTCCCCCCATTCATATTTCATTCATATATGTGATATTTTCATGAATGTACATCACTATAATAACAAGTACACTGGCCTAAACAGTCTGAGAACAAACACAATTGCCTCCTGGTGAGCAGACTATTCAAATGGGGCAACTAGCCCGGTGACAGCCCAGGGCCCACTGCTGCCCAGGGCCCACGGTGGCCAGGAGCAGGGCTTCCACCTGTCTCCACCTGGGCAGCCAAGCGGAGGGTCAGCAGCTGCTGTTAGCTGAGGTGTCACATGACTGTTCTGTTCCCTTCTCTCCTGATTATATTTATGGCCGGGCGTGTAAGTGCCCAAGAGTGTGTCTAATGTCACAGTTCCTGATAGCAGAACTGGGATGGAACCACAAGTGTGAAGAGTGCATGTGTATTAGACTAATGATTATTTTTACTCACGGATGAATGTGACTTCCTAAGGGGACAATAATGGATGAGATGGTTGGATGGCATCATCAACTTGATGGACATGAGTTTGAGCAAGCTCCAGGAGTTGGTGATGGACAGGGAGGCCTGGCGTGCTGCAGTCCATGAGTCGCAAATAATCAGACACAACTGAGTGGCTAAACTGAACTGAACTGATGAGGAATTTATGTCATTCACTCAGTTTTGTTTCCGCGTGTTGTGGAAAGCATACACAACTCAACAGTCCTTTGTCCCCTAATTAAACATAGGCTTCCAGAGAGCAGTCATCTTACTCTGTTTAATATTTAGCTCAACTTTGCGCTCAGTTAGCTAATACATGTTTCCTACGGATAACGTAATCTGTCTTCTCTGGCCTTTCAGATACCCTTCTGACACCCTGGCCTCTGAGTTCTCTGAGCACCTCACCTTGACCACTCCCTCCCCGGGGCCTGGTCTGGTCTCTGCTGTTACCAGTAACCACAACCACACACAACCCACTGCAGGAGTGTGCCTCCTTCCCGCCAGCTTACTCTCCTCCACCACCACGGCTGGAGTCCCTCAGTCCCCTCAGGACCTACAATCTGTTGCTCCTACCGTCTCTCCTCTGTCCTTCCTCCTTACAATGTCTATCGTTCCTTCTGGGCCTAACTTAAATTCTGTGGTCAGTCATGACCAGTTGACCCTCGAACAACTCAGGTTTGAACTGCGCAGGTCCATTTATGCATGGGCATTTCTCAACAGTAAGTACTACAGTACTGGGTTCCCCAGGGGGCTCAGTGGTAAAGAACCCACCTGCCAATGCAGGAGACCTGAGACATGGGTTCGATCCCTGGGTGGGGAAGATACCCTGGAGGAGGGCATGGCAACTCCTGTATTCTTGCCTGGAGAATCCCATGGACAGAGAAGCCTGGCGGGCTACAGTCCATGGGGGTGCAGAGTCAGACATGACTGAAGTGACTTAGCATGCACACAGGCACTGCAGAATTACATAATCCACCGGTGCTGAACTGGAGGACGCAGAGACCCTGCAGACGGGGAGGGCTGGCCATAGACAATAGAGGACTAACCCCTGCACTGCTCCAGAGACAGTTAGAATCCCTCCCTCACTTTCAACCTGAACTTTGTAATATATATTTTTTTAGCACCACCAAGTGCAGGATCTTAAGTTCTCTGATCAGGGATGGCACCCGTGCCCCCTGCAGTGGAAGCACAGAGTCTTAACTGCTGGGCTGCCAGGGAAGTCCCTCACCCTCAATTCCCGTGTCCCTCTGTCACTTCTTTGCACTCACTTGGCAAGATCACAGTAACTCTGGGTAAATCTGGCTCGCCCCCGAGCCTGCATCTGCACTGCGCAGCTGGATGGGCCTGAGAGAAACACCCCCACACTGCCAAGGGGCCCCTTTGGGCCCCACGCGTCGGCAGGCACTGTGTTCCCTCAGTCTCCTGGCCTCTTCTCTGGATGCCATTCCACCCCTTCCCCTTTCTCTTCCAACTCTCCACATGCCCTCCCTCGCCGTCTCTCTCTCTGCTCGTGGATGATCTTGGTTCCTACTACTCTGAGAAGATAGAAACCACCAGAAACAAACTTCAATAAACTTCCTCTACCACCATCCCTTCTGCCAGCACACAGGCACCAGTCCCAGGAAACTGAGAGCACGGCTCAGCGCGGGACTGTTCACTACCCGAATGATCTCACTGGCCTCCCTCAGCTTTAGTTTCCTTACCTGTAAAATAGAGCTGATGAAGACTATTTTGTAAAGCTACTATGAGGATGAAGTGACTTATGCACAATATACAAGTCTCATTAAATGTTAGTTCCCTTACTTTCTCTTATTTTTTTAATTAAAAAACATTTTTTTTTTTTTTTGGCTGTACCACACAACATGCAGGATCTTGGTTCCCCAACCAGGGATCAAACCTGGGCCCCCTGCAGTGGAAGTACGGTGTCTTAACCACTGGACCACTAGGAAGTCCCACCTAATCTTATTTCTAAAACAGTTAGTGGGAATGTAAACTGGTGTAGCTACTATGGAAAACAGTATGGAGGTTCCTTAAAAAATTAAAAATACAACTACCACATGCTTAGTCACTCAGTCATGTCTGATTCTTTTCAACCCTATGGACTGTAGCCCACCAGGCTCCTCTGTCTGTGGGGTTCTCCAGACAAGAATACTGGAGTGGGTAGGTAGATATTCCTCCTTTCTTCAGGGGATTTTCCTGACATAGAGATCAAATCTGGGTCTCCTGCATTGCAGGTTGATTTTTTACCATCTGAGCCACCAGGAAAGTCTAGAACTACCACATGATCCAGCTATTCCACTTCTGGGTCTTTACCCAAAGGAGACAAAAATACTAACTCCAAAAGACATATGCAATCCTGTGTTCACTGCAGCACAGTTCACAAAAGTCAAGACATGGAAACAACCCAAGTGGCCACTGACAGATGAAGGGATAAAGAAGACATGGTATTATTATACAATGGAATATTATTCAGCCTTAAAACAGAAGGAAATCTTGCTATTTGTGGCAGCACAGATGAACCTTGAGGGCATTATGCTAAGGGAAGAAAGTCAGTCAGAGAAACACAAATACACCATATGTTCTCATTACATGCAGAATCTAAAAAACAAACAAATATAGAATTCATAGATACAGACAAGAGATTGGTGGCCACCAGAGGAGGTAGAGGGAGGATGAAAGGTGGTCAAAAGGTATAAACTTCCAGTTATAAAATAAATAAGTCATGGAGAAGTAATGTACAGCATACTGATATAGATAATAATACTGTATTATATATTTGAAAGTGGTTAAGAGAGTGAAGAAATGTGTAACTATGTATGGTGGTATATGTTAGCTAGATTTACTGTGATCATTTAGCAGTATATACAAGAATTTAATCATTATGTTGTATAGTTGAAACTAATATAATGTTATATGTCAGTTATATCTCAATAAAAAATAGCCTTAAATCATATGGTATATGAATTATATCTCAATAAAGTTGTTGCCCACCCCTCGACCCCCAAAGTTTGTAATGTATATTTTTCAGTAATTCAAACTGTCCCTTCTCCTAATTGGCCTTAACTAGGGAAATTATGGGCTTCCCTGTTTTCTTAGTAGTAAAGAACCCACCTGCCAATGTAGGAGACGTGGGTTTGATCCCTGCGTGGGGGAGATCCCCTGGAGAAGGAAATAGCAACCCACTCCAGTATTCTTGCCTGGGAAGTCCGAAGGAAAAAGGAGCCTGGCAGGCTACAGTCCATAGGGTCACAAAAACAGTTGGACATGACATAGTGACTAAACAATAACAAAGGGAAACTGCATTGAATGTAGCAGGTTGGGTATAAAAAAAGGGCTCAGTTGTAAAGCAGAAAAGATGACCCCCTAATAATTTTTTTTAAAGATTCTAAAAAAAAAAAGAAAAAAGAAAGAAAAAATAAAATAAAAAGATTCTAGTTTCAAAACACAATTAAGAAAATGTTCAAAAATAATTTTTGTGAATCCAAAAATAAATCTTCATTTTACTACTATGGTTTGCAGTCACTACTTTTTTCCCGTTTTTTTCTCTTAAACCGTGAAATAAACTTTCCCCAATAGTGGGACTAATTTCTAAATGTGGGCTCTGTGCTCTTGTGATATAGATTGTGGAGTAACATATGGAATATAGAGTTAATATATAGCCTTAATTAAACTGCTCTATTTGGTCCAGTTTCCCATGTTCACTTAGGCTGAGGACAGAGGTCTCATTAAATCACGCAGGCACTGCAACTCTAAAGCGATTGTAATCTTTCTTTCTGAAGTCAACTGAATAAGTTTGTATTCGCCACTCCTTTTGCCTTCAGAATTGACCTACTTCCCCCAGCTAGCCCTCCTCAACCAGCCACACCCACTGTATCTACCACTCACCCTAGACCTTGGTATACTCCACCCACAGTGACAATAACAGAGTCCCCTATAAACCAGGAAATGTGCTCAGTGCCTGGCATAATGCCTTGTCACTGGAGCCTCACGTGAACACTAGGAGGCAGGAGTCATTTCAGTTTGCAGGTGAAGAAGCGGATTCCGTCACCTGGCTCCGGTGCTCTGCCTGGTGAGGCCAGCCAGCTGGGATGCAAATCCACCCCGTGCAAAGCCAGCCCTCACTCAAGCCCTAAGTCACCTGTCTCATGAATCACTGTCTCATGAACAGGTCTTGTCTAACTAACCTGCACCCTATATGGTGTTCTACACACAGTGGACACTGAATAAATATTTTTACTGACTGCTTTGACAACATGACCCTTTGTCTTCCTAGATCACAGAGAAACCTGAAAGTAGTATTTGGCTATACGGTATCTAGGCTCCTGCCTAACTCTCAAATGAAAATACCAGAGAAAGTGGCAGTAGTCTTGGTGATGGGCAGAACAGCAAGGCAGCACAGGAAAGCCAACTTTGCACATTGGAAGACTGAAATAAGAAGCTACCCAGGGACTTCCCTGGTGGTCCAGTGGCTAAGACTCCAAGTGAAGGGCCCTGGGTTCGATCCCTGGTCAGGGAACTAGATCCTGCATGCTGCAACTAATGCCTGGTGCAGCCAAATAAACAAATAAATACTAACAAAAAAGAGGCTACCCAAAGAAGGCTGACAGCAGCCTGTTTAAAATGGGGAGAGAGGGGTAGAGTTGAGTTGGGTGAAGAAGCTGAACAGGTTCAGGCTCAAGAATGATGCGCAGTAGGAAATTCCATCACACATCCTGTGTGTAAGGGTGAAACCGAAGTCCACTTGGAATTTTAACTAATGAGAGAGGAGAAAACATCAAGAACTTTTGTCTTGAACATTTTAACTACAAGGCTCTGGTTCCAAGCGCAGTCAGATGTGAACTGGCACCTGCAAACTGCTTTAGTACAACTGCTATTCCTGTTCGAACTCCAGTACAAAGACCAGAGGAGGACAGAGTGTAGGAACGAAACGCACATGTGAGGGGAAGGGTGTTCTTTTCACTGCCGATGCCTTCCTACAGTCTCCTACAGAAGAGCCACGTCTCTGAGACAGACGTAAAAACGATCACATGACCTGCAAGGTCTGAGGTGGAAGCCAGCACATGTGGCTCATCCACAGCCAGAGGAACAGTGACCACAACACACACACACAAGGTTTCCAAGACCTAGTACCGAAATATGTAAAGTGCCAATAAGTTTTATATTGATTGCTGGTTGAAATAATCCTCTTGATATAGGGTGATAAATGTTATTAAAATTGATTTCACGGGACTTCCCTGGTGGTCGAGTGGTTAAGACTCTGCGCTTCCAATGCAGGGGGCATGGGTTCAATCCCTGGCTGGAGGAACTGAGATCCTGCATGTCAAGTGGTGTGGTCATAAAATAAAAAATAGATAAATATATTTAAGAAATTAGTTTCACCTTTCTTTTTTTTTTTACTTCTTAAAAAAAAAGGCTATTGGAACATTTTGGATTATATGTGTGGCTTGCATTCTACTTCTATGAGATGGTTCTGGTATAGACTATGCTATAGAAAAAGCAGGGGAAACAAATTTCAATTAGATTCAATAGACCATTAGAATCTCAGTCCTTTGTTAACAGCCTGCTATGGAGATTTCCATTTTCCAGGAAATGAGGATTTCTGATGTTCTATAAACACAGGACTCAGAGCCAGAGTAGACTAGGTTTGAGAATGATCTCTCCCACTGACTAACTCTGAAGTCAATGGTGTTCTAGTACAAAATTGTGGGTAAGCAAGTCATACAACTCAGGGCCAACCTGCCTCTAAATCCTATTATGAGGGTTAAATGCAGTAACATAAAGAGTGCAGCACTTTATTTTCTTTTTTTTGAGCCTAGCATTTTAAATGTTAAACACTATTATCCTCCTAAGAAAATTTCTATGACATGCTTTTAAGATACTTTGGTGGCACTCTGTTAAAAATAAATAAATAAGACAACTAATAAAATTAGAGGTTTTGTGGTGTTTGTTCTCAAAGACTTCATCTTCTAAGTTTGACTAAAAAGGAATACACTATTAGAGAAGATGATAAAATCTCCATCTTTGGAGAGCTCTGGAAATTAGCACACTATTTTTCCTGGAAAGTTTAAACCACGCAGTGGAGCAGGAAGGTGAGTTTATGCTGCCTGAGAAAGAGAGGCAAGTTTAGTTCCAAAACTCAATGACAGGGTGATGGTGTGGAATTCGTGTAACACTTCTGGAATAGCGGTTTCCTCATTACTGAATGAAGGAGGCTAAGTGGTCTGTAAGACCGTCTCCAGAACTAAGAGTTTCCTCAACTATGAATCCAGACGTTACGTACTTAGGCTTTCCATTCACCACTTGGAGAACACCCTTATGTCTCACACATCTGCATGTAGGAAGGTTCTAAGGCCACTTTCTCAGGGTCTTGCAGAACGACCCTGCTCAAGCTGTTTCCCACAGCTTCCATTAGCCCAGTCTCCATTTCCTCTCAAGGCATCGATGGGTGTATCCTGTTTCCCATACAGACATTTAGAAGCCAATTAAAAATAGAAAACGATCTCCCCCTCCCACCTCAACTTCAGGTTCCAGTTTCACTGCTCTCACCCTGTGGGTGCTCACTTAGCTGTTAACTGATGCATCTGTTAAACCTGGAGAAGGTACAAAGCATAATCACGGTACCATTTCATTGAATATCAAAAGTAACAAAAATGACCTGTAATGCAATTATTGGTAAAATCATCTGCTTGCCAGCTGACTGGTGAAGTTTTACGGAGGGCAATTCTGGACAGGATCCACAACCAGGAATTTCACTTCATTTTATTTTATTTTCTGATTTGAGGATTACATAAAGCATCTCCAGCTTTGCCCTAGGGATGTGTCTGACTGTCAGAAATTAACTTTGCTTGCTGTGACAAAGGGCTTCCCAGGGGGCGCTAGTGGTAAAGAACCTGCCAATGTAGAAGACCTAAGAGATGCAGGGTTGGGAAGATCTCCTGGAGTAGGAAATGGCAACGCACTCCAGTCTTCTTGCCTGGAGAATCCCATGGACAGAGAAGCCTGGCTGGCTACAGTCCATGGGGCCGCAAAGAGTAGGACACAACTGAAGTGACTTAGCACGCACGCTGTGACACAGTTTGCTTATTTCTCAGAGGACTAATAAGAATCACATGCTCAAAGACATCATGACCCCACCAGAAAGTCTCAGTGCAAGCACGCACTATCAAATTTCAAATGCCTCTCGGTAACAGCAGACATATTAACAATGTCCAGGCAAAATTTTGAAGATGCAGGGGTTTTAAGAGCAAAAAAAGAATAAAAGAAGTAGTAAAAAGAACGCCTCCTTGCTGCCCAATGATAGGGTGTTTTTGCTTTCCATGTGCTAAAGCAAGCCCTTCTGGAAGTTTATTTTTATAGCCAGTCCAATTCTTTCCACTACTCAAGGAGAAATATTCAGGCAGTGCTTTTCACATAAGAAAGCAGCACTTGTAAATCACCAGCAGCTGAATTAAGATCTCCGATTGCCTTTTCAATTAGAGGTGATGTAAATAAGACATTTAGGGCCTCCCTGGTAGCTCAGTCGGTAAAGAATCTCCTTGCAATGTAGGAGGCCGGGGTTCAATCCCTGGGTTGGGAAGATCCCCTGGAGAAGGAAATGGCAACCCACTCCAGCATCCTTGCCTGGAAAAATCCCATGGACAGAGGAGCCTGGCGGGCTACAGTCCATAGGATCACAAGAGTCGGACATGACTTAGCGACTCAACCACCACCAAATAAGAGGTTTAGAGACATCACTTTCCAGGCAGTTAGAGGTGTGTTCTAGCAACACTGGTTAAGAGCATAAAAGTTGTGGAGACAGACAGACCTTAGTTCTACCGCTGTTATGTGTGTACCGTTAAATACGACGGCCTCAGCCAATCAACACGGCTCCTCTGTCGGCCACACCCGGCTCAGAATGGCCCACATCCTTTACATCCAGGATTCGTGTTCTTCCCTCTTCTGTCTCCACCAGACTGCTTCAGGAAACCTCAGGCAGGGCACCTGCACTGCATCCTCTTAGCGCTGGTCCTCACCATCTTTTGAATCCCCTCCCCCACCCCTCTGGAAGGGGGAAGTCATCATGAAATCTTCCTCAATCCAAGCCACTCTGAGTTCTTTCCTAGTTGATGCAGCAAATGCACACATTTCTAAGTGTGAGCTAATCTAGATGGTATTAGTCTTCCTGAGCGTGCCCAGTTACTGTAACAGAACATCCTAGCTGACAGCATCGGGGAGGAGGTAAGGCTGCTGGGCTGCTGGCTGGGGAGTTGCTTTGAGAACATTTGTATCTGAAAGGATGGCCCACCGGTGCCTCTCCGGCTGCTGTCAAGAAATCCTGCAATGAAGGATATTTTCAAAGCACCCACCTTGTTGAGGACATCTCGCTGGCAGCCAAGATAGAGATTGGGCAGAATTCGGGTTGGCCCGATGTTGGCAACAGGTAAGCAAGGCTGAGAGATGCAGGTGGGGACTAGGGTGGACTTTCCTTCACAGAGGCCAGGGAAACAGCGGGAGAACTCGGCAAACCCACCTAAGGATAGACATGGTAAAATTACGCCGTGCACAGAGATGAAAATCAGCCTTCTGGTAACCAGTCAAATAAAGCTGTCTGAAAAGAAAAAGCAAATCCCACAAACGCAAGTGGATCCTGCCATACACGGATCCCTGGCTACAGCTGCTTGCTCTGGGGTACAGGCCAGCAACAGCCCTGGCTGGCAGGGCCTCGAAAGGGGTCCCAAGGCCCTGAAAGTCCCCCGTCCTTTTCTGTGTAACTTAAAGAGAATGGAAGGTAAGCGGCAAATAACCAAGCAGAAGTAAAATGGGGATAAAACAAATCTTCAACTGAGGCCAGGTGTTATTTCTTCAAAACACAGTTGATCAACTTAAGTTTCTTTCAGAATGAACTTTTTAAATCTTCCTACTATATAAATTTTTAATTTCAAAGATACCACATACACCCTCTACTCTTACAAATATTCTCGGTATTGAGGGTTTCATAATTACTTGCGATTCCGGGGTCGCTTGTTCCTTTGCTGAGCACTTACTATAAGCAAGGGCCAACAGACCCTAACTGCTCAGGGTACATACGGAGGCCTTGTGGCAAGACTCCTGGACTCAGAGGAATTCACTTTTTTCTAGTCCTGTCCTTATAATGACCCACTCCATGACCTTTATTAGGTCACAATCTTGCTACTGCTAATGACGAGAAACCCATTGGCTAAGGAGACACTCACCTTCTCTGGGAAAAGAAAAGATGAATAAGGTCTTCACTGGTTTTTCCAATCTAAATACTCCTTGTGATGCAAATCCAAACCCAGGAACTGAACACATTTTGATACATTTTCAGATAAATCCCTCCCTATCCAGCCCTCACTCACTAGGTACAAACTCAGGAACCAAAGAGACTCAGAATATGTGAATGTCTGTGTGTGTATGTTTTAAAATTTTTTATTTGTATAGGAGTATAGCAGATTAACAATGTTGTGATAGTTTTAGGTAGCCAGCAAAGGCACTCAGCCATAGGTACACATGTATATATTCTCCCCCAGACTCCCCTCCCATCCAGGCTGCCACATGACATTGAGCAGCGTTCCCTGTGCTATTCAGTAGGTCCTTGTTGGTGATGCATTTTAACTACAGCAGTGTGTACATTTTTAATACTATTAAATTAAAAAACAATTCACTTGTTGAGAAGACAGAGAAATCCCACTCGTAACCTCTTTAATCAAGCCTTAAAAGGGACCCTAAAAGCTCATTAAATATTTACCTCCATCTCCTTGAGCTACGTTCTGCACACCTTTCCCTGCCCTCTGGATACATACGAAGCACCCTCATCAGCCGCACAGGTGCAGGGAGCCGACACCCGCACCTGCAGAAGCATCGCCCTTTTTATCCCGTGTTGTTCAGGGCAAGTGTCAGCGGGACCCTCCGGACACCTGTGTGCATCATCTGTGTCTGGGTGGCGTGCACAGCGCAGCAAGTTAGTGACAATAACCAGTCTACTTGCAAAACATAAGTGTCCGTCCCTAGCCTCCAACTCAGGGGTCTGGACTGTTTTTACCCATAAGCAGCTTGCTTGTAAAGTTCTTACGGGAACATGGGAGACAGAGTAGGTGGTTCCGTTACAGGAATCCCACTTCCTCTGTGGAATCGACGGGATCCTCAGGGTCTGCACCTACTCAGAGGGAAGATTTCATGTCTTGTCCTTTCCAAACATCCTTCCAGCCACACAAAACTCACAGTCAACTGTACATGCTGTTCTCTCACCACCACCAGCCTATCGTGGGCATGTACACACACAGGGCATACAAACCAGACACACACACACACACTCACACACACAGGGCATACAAACCACACACACACACAGGGCATACAAACCACACACACACACAGGGCATACAAACCACATACACAGGGCCTACATACCACGCACATGCACACACACAGGGCATACAAACCACATACACACACACACAGGGCATACAAACCACATACATACACAACATACAAACCACATACACAGGGCATACAAACCAGACACATACACAGCATACAAACCACACACACAGGGCATACGAACCACACACACACACACACACAGTGTACAAACCACACACACACACACAGTGTACAAACCACACACACACACAGCATACAAACCACACACACAGGGCATCCAAACCACACACACACACACACACACACACACAGGGCCTACATACCACACACACACACACACACACACACAAACAGCATACAAACCACACACACACACAGGGCATACAAACCACACACATACACAGCATACAAACCACATACACGTGGCATACAAATCACACATACACACACACACAATGTACAAACCACACACATGCACAGCATGCAAACCACACACACACACACACACACACACACACACACACACACAGGGCCTACATACCACACACATACACAGCATACAAACCACACACACCAGGGCATATAAACCAGACACACACACACACACACACAGCATACAAACCACATACACAGGGCCTACATACCATGCACATGCACACACACACGGCATACAAACCACACACACAGGGCATACAAACCACACACACACACACACACACAGTGTACAAACCACACACACACACACGACATACAAACCACACACACACAGGACATACAAACCACACACACACACACACACACAGCACAAACCACATGAGCGAACATCTGAGGGAAGAAGAACACAGGCCCCTGTACTGAGTTCACATCCTGGCTTCACCATGTTCTAGTTGTCAGGTTTGCACAAGTGAATGACGCCCTCTGGCTGTTGGTTTTCCTGTTCCTAAACTGGGAGCAGTGATCAGCTCCCCTCCCAGAACTGTCAGAGGACGGAGAGGATGGGGCCAGTCAGGATGCCTGAGAGCTTGGGCCTGCAGAGGAAGCCCCCCCACGGCACAGGCATCGGACATCCAGTTCCCAGCCTCGTCTGCGGCCTTCCTCCATCGCTAGTCTGCAGCTGTACCTCGGCAGGATTCACCCGAGACACAGCGAAAGCAGCAGTGCTTCGAAGGCTGCATCTCCCAGAGTCAGCTCTGGGGCACTGACCTCCTGCCGGAAGCTGGCAGATGGGACATGAAACACTACATGTCATTTCTCCCTAGGAGACTTACAGCTCACACAGTAAAAGCTCTCTGAGGAGCCGAAACCCTCTAAGGAAACTGGCTTACTTTCATTTAATTCAAGGTTCCCAAACTTACTTGACCAAGGAATTTCCCCTCCCATATCCCCCCTAATATCTTTTAATAGCTGGTAGAACTCACACTTAAGGAAACATCAAGATAAGGCCATTGCAACCACTGAAATAGAGTAAATTGGAATTTCCACACTTAAAATATAACCCACCAGCTATCTCAAAAAAGGATCAGTTAATACAGGCATTTCCTGGTGGCTAAGATGGTAAAGAATCTGCTTGCAATGCTGAAGACCCAGGTTCCACCTCCAGGTCCGGAAGATCTCCTGGAGGAGAGAATGACTGTTCACTCCAGTATTCCTGCCTGGACAATCTCATGGACAGAGGAGCCTGGTGGGCTACAGTCCTCAGGGTCGCAAGGAGTTGGACATGACTTGAGCAACTAACAAGTTCACTTTTTTCCCTTTAATACAGGCATATGTATATGCCTGTCATGATTTAGGATTTATAATTTTGCTTCTATTAATGTTTTATCCTTTTCAGTCCCTTAATGGCATAATACAGTCATTTAAGGTGAGTTATTTTTCCCTCAAGTAATTCTTATAAAAACAAACATTAAAGAATCTGAACATTCTTGGCCTATCTTATGCTTGCTTACCCAACACAGTAACTGACAGCCACAATTCTGATTACAATTTAATTGAATGGGTTTAAATTTTAACTTCCAGTAACTTTTGTGGTTCTGGTGTTTCTCTAAGAAACTGCTGTCATTTTTTTTTTTCCTATTCTGGCTCCAAAACAATTTAGGGGATGGTCTCTCTCATTTAAATCTAATAAAACGGGAGTCTAGGAAATGTTCTCAGAAAACAGAGAAACCAGACCATCCAAGGAATTCCATTTTAAACTTATAAGTCATCATATTTACAAATAAGTCATCCTAGAGTTACTGAACATGTACTATGTGACAAGCATTGCTCTAAGCACTTCACAAGTTTTGTTTGATCGTTACAACCCCCTGAAGGAGGTACCTGGGTTATTCCCATTTCACAGATAAGGAAACTGTGGTTCAGAAAGACACAGACTGATAACCAACAGGGCTGGGATGTGAGCACTGGCAGCCCAGCTTTAGACTGTACTCTCATTGGTTGCATTAGGACCACATCTCCAAAGTGTCATGGAATTAACTGCCATGTTGCCTAGAATGTGGGGACAGCCTGCTGACATCTCTGGGGCCCTGCCCTCATTTTAGCCTCATTTCACTAGGCTGGAAATGGCCATGGCCTCTCCCAAACAGACAGAAGAGCCTTGCTTCCCCCTAAGCCACATGGTTCAGAAGCTTTGATGAGGCAGAGAAAAGAGAAGGAGACCTGAGCAGAGACACATGCTCGAGTCACATGAGTCCAGTAACAAAACTGAGGCTGGACCGGGGGCTGGCCGCTGGCTCACGAGCACAGTCTGGGAACTGGTGGTGAGGCTGTCACTGCGTCTTGGTGACTTTCAGCCCGTTCCCGCCAACAAACCATGTTCAGAGGGGACAGGGCCTCCAACAACCGTAAAGGGAGAGCTGGCCAGCCTGGGCTGTTCCAAGTCCAGCTCTAGCATTCATGCTATCCTAAATCACTTCTAACTTCAGTGGGTCTAAAACAGTAAAATGTGAGTGCGGCACTAGAAGATTCTAATACAGAAAATAGAAAGAAAGCAAACCACTATTTAGCATCAAAACAACCCCCCAGAACCAAACAAAACAGCAGTAACTCGTAGTAAAACACATCATAAAGCAAACAGAAACACACCCCCCCTTTTTTAAACAAATTTTTCCAACTAATCTCTAGCAGCACAAACCCAAACAGCCTTAAAATATTTAACAAATTTCATTGAAATCTGTGCTCAGTCTGGCTTGAAATGTCCCAAACCAGGACTCCTGGTCACTTCCACAGGAGACTATCTTGGCCAACGAGTGCATTTCCCCTGATCTTTATCTCTGACAATGTTCCACTCTGCTGACATCCGCTTCTATTGACAGTTTTTTCCATTCGCTGACCTTTCATTCATCGCTGGACTCCAGTGACCCTGGTTTCATTTCATTAATTAATCACAGATGAGACACCGCCTGATCTACCCAAACCCTCAAGAAACTATCTGTGGCCTCATCAGCAACTCAGTTTTGAAATATGTCTAAAATATCCCTCTCCCTCTATTATCTAGATCCACACATGAAGAACAGTACAATTCATCTACGTGAACTTTCTGTGACAAGGGGATGACAGACACAGAATAGAGAGATGTCTCGGCCCTCGCTCCTGGCTCTGTGGTCCCCAGGTCCCAAGTCAGAGTCTATCACGACAAGAAGACAGGATGTCAGCTCAGGATCCCCCTTTGTTTACTGTGAGAGCGGCACTGGAAAACTGTCATGCTTCCTGAAAACAGTTTTAAAATAATTTTTAAAGTTGTCAAGGATTTGACTCAACCGTCCAATCTGGCCAAATTTCCCCCATCCCTGGATTTTACGCTGCTTACTGTCTAGGAATGGAGAAAACAGAAAGTCAGACAACCCATATGTTCTTCCCTAAGACAGACCTGAATCTCGGAACACTGCACCCACTAGACCCTCTTGTGCTAGGAATGCTTGTTTTTAAGAGGAAGGAAGACCCATATGCAGACACCCTGGCCTGTAGAGAAATGGGGGTAGCAAGACCAGCAGACAGACATACAGATGTCACTGGCCTCTACAGCTCTGGATAGACACCCAAACAGACTGCAATGTTAAAAATCCATATTCTGTCTGTTGTCCACAAATTCACCAGGAGAATGCATGTTTATAAATAAAAACATACATATTACTTTGGAGAGAGAAAACATTTGGTACAACTTAAAGGCATTCGTGATTTGTATGTTGCTTTCTTCTCGCTCAGGCAAGAAAACATTTCTTAAGAACACCTCCTTCATAATTCCAACCATAAACATAATTTTCTGTAAGAGCCAATGTTAACCACCATCCCATTTTCATAGGGAGAAAAACTGCCAAGTAAAAGAAAATACATAAAGAAACACCACTAAACAATTCTAATTGGTCATCTTTCTCTTCCTTCCGACCCTGGCAGTTATAAATCATAGCAGTGTTTCTTAAAAGTATATTTCCATAATCAACAAAAGTAGCACTGTACTACAGACGAGTGATGTTAATTTTAAGTTGCAAGTTCTAAAAATGTATCCCTATCCTTGAAGTCCAACTAGAGATAAACATCAACTCCATGATTCTGAAGACATTTCCCTGCAGGCAGAAATAGAGGGGGGCTCACTTATGCTTCAGTTCAAACAGGCAGCAGGTCTAAGAGCTTTATCAGCTGTGTGTGCACTAAGTCACTTCAGTCGTGTCCGACTCCTTGCGACCCCATGGACTATAGCCCACCAGGCTCCTCTGTCCATGGGTTTCTCCAGCAAGAATACTAGAGTGGGTTGCCATGCCCTCCTGCAAGGGATCTTCCTGACCCAGGGATTGAACCTGTATCTCCTGCAGCTCCTGCACTGCAGGCAGATTCTGAACCCTCTGACAGCTGCCCAAACTGCGAAGCGGGATTCAAGGCAACCCCTTCCCACACTGGGGATGGAGTCCATGGCTATGGACAGAAATCAGTTTACACAAAACTCCACTGCATGAAACATATTCTTCTAAAAAGCCACATGCAAATTTAACTTCCACTCATTAAATCATTTTCACAGTTTACATAGTCTCATAGTTTTTCAATATAGTTTTCATGGAGTTCAATCCTTTTGTAAAATCCCAAGTCCCCTTTTCTGTGACATAAATATGATCCATTCATCTACTTATTCTAGAATGTATGTGAAGGACTGAAATGGAGTATTCCTTGGTCTGTACAGAACAGCTCTTTCCATACAGAAAGTAAAATCTGGGCTTTGCTACTGCACAAAGGAAACAACCCTAATATCAAACACTGAAATGTTGAAATGTGTATTTTGGAAGTACTGGGTTGGCCAAAAAGTTTGTTCAGGCCTTTCTGTATACTCTCATGGAAAAACCCAAATGACGTTTTTGGCCGACCCAGCATGTTAACTGCTCTCAAGAGTAATTACTTTGCACTTTTAGTCTGAAGTGTCTGATTCAGCCAACTTTATTCTCTAACCATTTAAAAATATTCAAGCATGGTCACAATTCTCCTGAGGTCTGCAGACTGTATATATGGAGAGTTGAAACTAGTTACATAAAATAAAAAGAAAAAGAAACGCAATGTAATTTTATACCTGCAAAGAAAGCAAGCAAAAATATGTAACTGTGGGAATACGCTGGTGGTCCAGTAGTTAGGACTCCAGGCTTCCATTGGAGGGGGCATGGGTTTGATCCCTGGTCAGGGAACTAAGCTGCGTGGGCAAAGGGGGAAAAAAAGTAACTGTACTTTTCCAGTGTACAAAGGTTGGTGTAGGGAAGCCCAGACACACGGGACAGAAAGCCTGGCACACTTTTCTTAGCAGCATCAGCAGCAACTATGTTCCACCCAGTCAACTGTCTGCTGAGCAGCACAGAAGAGAAAAAAAAATCCCAAATGACGTGGTGCCTTCATTTTAAACTCTTATTCCACCCCTGCACTTCCCTCGAGAGGAAGGGGGCAGACGTGCATTTCTGTGAAGACCCTCCCTCCAGGAAGCCTGAGAAAAAGCCTCCATCTCATGAAACCTGCCCCATAAATGACACTTCCAACAAGCTCCCTCTGTATGAACACCGATAGATCACTCGGCGCAGTGGGGATGGGCCATTCCAGCTAAGTTTTGGATTAACATCGTTACCCAACACAATAAACAAATTAAAATGTTCAAAATACTAGCATAAAAAAAATCACTAAATACTAAAAGAATGTAACTTATCAGAGTTCTTATGACTCATAATTTCTAAACTTTACATTCCTCAAGATAGTGTTATCTAGATCAATTCAACTGGCAAAATCCAGAAGTGTTGTTTAGTAAAAGAGTTCTCAGAAGATGTCGATTGATTTTTCTTTTTAACTCTTTTACTGATGTTTTAAAATTTTTTATTTCTTTATTTTTTGGCCATGCAGAGCAGCATGTGGCATCTTAGTTCCCAGACCAGGGCTTGAACCTGCACCCTCTGTATTGGAAGCACAGAGTCTTAATCACTGGACCACCAGGGAAGTCCCTGAGTTTTCAAACTGGTAATACTTAACGATGCCCAGAGACTCTTTCTCTTAAAACACACACACACAGAGCTAGGCAGTCCTCTTAATAAATCCCTTCACACACAGATTGTTCTGAAGAGTACAGCCAGAACAACCAATCAAAAGGAATCATGGCCAGAACCCACCCTTGGCTGAGTGAAGGCAGTGAGCACTGTAAGCAGGAGAGAGGGTCAAAGAGGCCACCCCTTGGATCCTCCGGTGACCCGAAGACACAGCCAAGCAAACAGCAGCCGGGGGCTCCTGAGGAGGCAGGACGTAGGAGGCCTCTGAGATGGTTCAGGAGATCACTTTTGCTCTGGTGGTGGTGGCTTAGTCACTCAGTTGGGTCTGACTCTTTGCGAACCCACAGACTGTAGCCCGCCAGGCTCCTTTGTCCCTGGGATTCTCCAGGCAAGAGTACTGGAGTGGGTTGCTATTTCCTTCTTCAGGGGCTTTTCCTGACCCAGGGATCAAATCCGGGTCTCCAGCATTGCAGACAGATTCCTTACCGAATGGGCCACGTTTTAGTTCACCTGGAAGTTAAACACTTCCAAGGTTGCATTTCGGAACTTGAGGTCCCAAATTCCAATCTAACATTTTCAACCCTCTTTTGAGCATTTGCACTCGAAAGACTTATTGACATTTTAAAAATAAATTCCAAGCCAATATCTCGTTCTCTTTCACTCTATCCCTGTACCTGTCGGCCCTGTTCTCCCAGTCGCCTTAGCAGCATCCTCCTGGCATGGCAACACTCGAATTTGCCTTTGCGACATCTGTCTGTCTGTCCCTTCCTCCCAACTCTCCCCCCACACCCCTGCTCATGAGCTCCGAGCTGCACCATTGGATAAATTCAGGAACAGCTCTCTTTGATCTGCCTGTCCTTTCCCCAACTGGCTTCCACTCTGTTGCCAGATTAAGCTCCTAAGATAGTTTTGATGTATCCTATGCTCCCAAATGCCCATAGAATACAACCCAAAATTCCTGACACTCCAGCTCCTTCATCATCTGACCCCACTCCACTGTCCACCTTCACTGTCCCTACTCCGCCCACCACATCACAGGTCCACCCATCGTCCTCCTGTTTTCCCAGCACACCTGTGTGGTCTCATTGGCAGCCTCTGACCATTCAGTCCTCATGAACCAGAGGCAAACATGACTCAAAGCTCTTCTCCAGCTGCATATGCCATGGTTTTCTTACCATGACCAATAGAATATACATTTTACCTTCTCATCACCCACATTCACTCACCACCAAAACAAGTTTCATGATACAATCCTCTCTTACTATGGAGCTGCTCTCTAGTTTCAATTCTAATACTCTGCTGCATTCTTAAAATTCTGCTGTATTAAGAAAACAAAAAAACAAAAAACAATCTTCCCTGACTAATGTATCTAAATATGGTCTTGCCAACTTAGAACTTCTATAAAATACACAGCCACAGTACTACCCTGACAAGCTGGTGCTTACAGCCCCATGCTTCCACCTCAGGGAGCACGGGTTCCATCCCTGATCGGGGATCTAAGATCCCGCAAGCCATACAGTGTGATCAAAATACATACATACATTGTTTGTTGCTGTTTAGTTGCTCAGTCATATCTGACTCTTTTGTGACCCCATGGACTGTAGCCCACCAGTCTCCTCTGTTCATGGGATTCTCCAAGCAAAAATACTGGAGCGTGTTGCCATGCCCTCCTTCAGGGGATTCCTGACCTAAGGATTGAACTCGCTCTTCTGCTTGGCAGGCAGATTCTTTACCACTGGGAAGCACAGACATACATATATATATGAATGTATATACAGCCATCACATGGCAGTATTTTCCACTGACCTGGTCACTGCAAATTCTCATTCCATGTTTGTGGTGACCTCCTATCTCTCCAGGTGTAACACACTGTGAACTGTGTGTGTAAGAATTGTGTCTCACACTTGTTTGCAATCATCTCTGCATTTAGCACAGTGCTTAGCATATAACTAAATGTTTACTCAATCTTTTCTTGTTACAATGAATAGCTGTTGATGGACATAAATCTTGTGTATGCTTGGTGTTCAAAAGGATTTCCTGATTCCACTCAGCGCCGAGAGCTCTGTGGGCCTGGGTGGGAGCCAGAACCTCTTCCTACTCCTCCTCTGAGACCACAGAGGATCCTCAGGGTGAGTGAGGCAGCTGAGAGCAAGCAGGACATTTCTCTGATGTCAAAAAAAAAAAAAGAAGGGAGATCTGGTAAATGCTTCCTGCATCATCCAGAATCCCCAGTGAGTCCTCAGGTGCTTATATCATGTCTAGGGAACTTCCTTCAAGAGATAGGCTCAGGCCATCAGACTCCAGGCTGACCTCCAGGGCTCAGGGGACCAGGGGCAACAGCACTCAGGAGACAAGCTGGACCAACGACAGACTGACCCCGGCTGAGGACGAAGCAGCTGTTGCTGTCTGTGCCCAGGGTGGCCATCTGTGGGCAGGGTGACCATCTGTGCCCAGGGTGACCATCTATGGGCAGGGCCTCCTGAGACCCCTCACCCAACTAGGAGACAACGCTCTGAGTCACGGGGAAAAGGGAACAGGAGTCTGGTCTCCAGAGAAGGGCTCCTCGGAGCCCAAATGGGCTTTCTCCCATGAAGCTCAGGCTTCTAATCCTGAGCAGCCCACCCCGACAGCCCTCCCGTGTGCCCACTTCGATGTGTCCACTCTGGCAGCCGTCCTCCTCCAGGGCCAAGTGTGCCGCCTCCCCAAGGATGTGATGGAGCATCGGGGAAGGAAGAGGCCCCCGACTGTCAGCCAGACAACACCAGAGGCCACTGGCACCTGCACGTGGTTCAGAGACGTGCCCTGAACGCCTGCCGGGGGCTGGACTCAGGGCTGGTGACGGGACCCTGGTGACCATGACAGGGGCCGTCTCTGGAATGGACACTTTAGCGGGACAAACTTCAGCCAAACAATTAGATGAGCAATTAGCCGACTACAGTGGGTGGCCAGAGGAATGTGTGTGACAGAGGACACGCACCTCTATCTGGGGACCAGGGGAGATTGGAGGGCTGCCATGAGTCAAGTGGGAGATACCCAGATATGGGGGAGAGGGGGACACCTCAGGGCAGAGGAGGCGCCTCGGGGTTGCAGGGCTAGGGTACCTCAGACCGAAAGAGCTAAAATACACAGACAGAGCAACCCGAGGACGGACTAGGGCCTGAGATGAAGGTGTGAAAGCAGGCAGAAGCTGCCACTGCAGGGCCTTGGAGTCAGGGAAAGATTATGGGATCTACCCCCAGAGTGCTGTAAAATCAGGGTTACATTAGAAATGTAAAATAGAGACGTAACGCTGGTGAGAGTGTGAGTAATGGGGTGGGAGGAGAATGTGGACAGGGTGTGTGAGCAGCAGGTCTGGGGGGCTGGTGTTGGCTGGAGTTGGTAACAGAAGTACAGAGCAGAGAGGCCAGAAGCAAGCTCTGGCGGCCGAGAGGTCACAGGTGTCACCGAGTCTCCAAGGCACCCCAGGCCACCCCAGCCTGACTGTATTTCCACTCAATTCCCCTTCCTCCCCATCACAAAAAGTCTATTCTGTCTCCTCACTACTCCTAAAATCAATGTTCACTCATAATATCTGTAATCACATTTCCCTTCCTTTCAGTTAGTCCACTGAGGACCCTCCCCCTCCAAATCTTACTCATCTTTCAAGGTCTGATCAAAATTCCACCCCTGTCACCAAATCTTCCCCAACCCCGACAGGCGACACCCAGTCACGCCCTTCACCACCTGGCAGACTGTCAACCGCACCTGTTTCATCCACTTGGAAGGTTGGGACTCCAAATTAGCTGCGCGTTCTCAGGTGCAGGGGCGAGCTGCGCGCTTTCCCAGTGCCCCGTCCCCTAGGCGCAGCCCAGGGCCACCCAAGGAAGCCCTCGGACACTGAGAGGCTGGCTGAGTGGATAGGACACAAGTGACGTGACTGGGTCGGGGGAAGACTGATGTCACCGCTGTTGCCCACAGGGCCTCTGGGTGGCTTGTGCAAGGCGTCACGGTCAAGAACCATCTCTAGCATGGTCTGCAGTCCAGCTGTTGAACAGAAGCAGCCCCGGGCATGACGTCTGAGGTCCTGGTCACGTAGGGAGTAACATAGCTGTCTTGTTACCATACTGGCAGGTAGCAACGGGAGAAAAGGGGATCCAGTCTGGATAATCGCGTGCAAATTGAGAAGTGGAGCCAGCAAATACACGGCGACCAGGGCAAAATGGCACCGAGTTTTAGTCTGTTTTCAGTGCCTCTTGGTCACCGCTGCTTTTCAAACATGAGAAGAGCCAATTCCTGACTAACTGCGGTACTTTGACTAGAACCCATTAACACCAATCTGTTTCACCAGCTACTGCAGGATCTAAAATGCAATGATTGAAGACTTCCCCTCTCTAAACACGGGGACAGAAGAAACACCACACAGGATAAGACAACAGTTGGTAACAACAGCACACACAGCTAATGTGTAAGTGGGAGGGTCCGTTCCTGCCCTACTTCCAAGTGGAAGGACGGTAACTGGTTCCACTAAACCAAAGCTGCACATTTCTCCCATCAAAGTCCTAACCCGACCCCGCTTAGCTTCCCAAATCAGATGAGATCGGGCACGTTCAGAGTGGTATGGCAGTAGAAAGCTGCACATTTTGTACACAGAACTGCTGATGGAGTGTAGGTCCCTGTTAAACTGGAAGTGAGTGAAGAGTCAAGCACATTTTTATTCGCTCCCAGCTCTAACTACACTAGCAACTCTGAATCAGAACAAAGAAATACATACTTGGCCTTTAGCAGACATTCATCTAAGACCTCAGCTGCGTTCAGAGACGAAATGTTTCTAAGAACCCTTAGCACCGTACCTGACACCGACCCCCACAGTGAGTATCTTCTGTCGTTACCCAGAGTTGTAATTCAGCTCAGAACAGAATAGACTTTTATTTGATGATTTCCTCCCGACTGAAAAAAATTAATGCTTAAAAATGGTATATCCAGTATATATATTTTTTTCCAGTATATTTTTATATGTTGCTTCTTCCATACAATGTGAAGTGAGAATACGACTCTGAAGTCCACAAAGAGGCTGGGAGAGGGTACCACGAAAAGCAGGCACAGACCTGACCTGAAGTGGGCACCCCTGGCTCTCAGCCCGGCCTCCTCAAGGAATCCCAGGAGGCTGGGCACACCAGCCTGGGGAGAGCTGCAGAGAGTCAGTAGCGGTGCCAGTCGCTCCGCTGTGTCCGGCTCTTTTGCAAACCAGTGGACTGCAGCCCACCAGGCTCCTCTGTCCACGGGGTTCTAGGCAAGAATACTGGAGTGGGTTGCCATTCCCTTCTCCAGGGGGTCTTCCTGACCCAGGGATGGAACTCACATCTCCTGCACTGGCAGGCAGATTCTGTACTTCTAGCACCCCCTGAGAAGCCCAGGGAGAGTCATTCCTCGTTTATAAATGAAAGGGCTGAGGTCAGTGATTCAGGGTTTCTTGCTTCAGGACTATGCTGTGCCTCATCGCAGGACAGAAATGAGGGCTGCATGGACCTCTGCTCAATGTTATCTGGCAGCATCGATGGGAGGGGGTTTGGGGAGATGGGTGTGTGTGTGTCGCTCAGTCGTGTCTGACTCTTTGCGACCCCATGGACTGTACAGGCTCCTCTGTCCATGGAATTCTCCAGGCAAGAGTACTGGAGTGGGCTGCCATGCCCCTCTCCATTGGGGAAGAACGGATACATGCATATGTATGGCTGAGTCCCTTCACTGTCCACCTGAGACTACCACAGCAGTGTTAATCAGCTATACCCCAATTCAAAAATTAAAAGTTTAAAGTTTGGGGGGAAAAAAAGAAATGAGTGCTGGAGAATTAACCAACTGCTGTGGGTCCCTTTTGCTTTTACCCAGAGTTACAACAGTGAAGAAAGAGAAGAAAATAATAGAAGAGCATTTTTATCTGTAGGTTGATCTTTATTTCTAGTAAATTAACCCATTTATTCTCCATTATGTTAGCACACACAAAAAAGTTCAAATTCAGAGGCTTTTCTTTTTTTCCCTAATATATTTATTTTCAATCTGGTACCCTTAGAAATATAATAGACAAAGGCAAGTAGAATTAAGTAATATGATGAATAATTAAAGGCCAAGAAACAAGATTAGCTTTTAGAGAGTTTCCTGGAAGTTAACAAGACCAAAAATGTTGATCAATAAGTCAATATTGGCAACTGTTTATATCCATCAATGATGAGGAAGAACTTTCCAAAGGGATCCAAGTTCATTCTTTTTGGCTAAGATGAGGCTACAACTCACAGTAAAATGCTTTAATCCTCTGAGGAGTGAAACAATGCTATAGTTTAATCTGGCTTGGTTACTGGAAGAGTTTGTTGTTGTTTACTCGCTAAGTTGTGTCCGACTCTTTCGCAACCTCATGGGCTGTAGCCAGCCAGGCTCCTCTGTCCATGGATTTCCCAGGCAAGAGTACTGGAGTGGGTTGCTATTCCTTCTCCAAGCGATCTTCCCAACCCAGGGATTGAACCCATGTCTCCTGCATTGGCAGGTGGATTCTCTACCACTGAGCCACCAGGGAAGCCCATTGGGAAACTTACTAGTGGCTAAATAATGAATTTACTTAATATAAAAATTTACTTCAACCAGTCTCAATTCATATGGATTCAAGGCCGTGTCTCTTCCTATGAGTGGTGTTAGATTTTCTAGAGCTGTCAGTTCCTTATCAAAGTTCAGTATTTAAGCACTGCTTAACTGTACCAGGGTTTTTATTAGATCTTAAAATCATGCTGAAATCTACTTCAATAAATGGAAACATTTTTGTATTAGATACTTCCCCCATAACAGCTGTATATTTTTTAAAAGACTTATTTACTAATTATTATTTGGCTGCACTGAGTTTCTGTTGCCACACGCGGGCTTTCTCTAATTGCAGAGAGTGGGGGCTACTCTCCAGTTGTGGTGTGCGGGCTTCTTATTGCTGTGGCTTCTTGCGTCGTGGAGCAGGGTTCCAGGGTGCACAGACTCCAGCAGCTGACGCACGTGGACTCTAGAACACAGGCTCAATAGCTGCGGCGTGTGGGTTTAGCTGCCCTGTGGCAAGTGGGATCTTCCCAGATAAGGGATCAAACCTGTGTCCCCTCTGTTGGCAGGCGGATTCTTAACTACTGGGCCACCAGGGAAACTATGTTTTTGCTTTACCTGAACGAAGACAACTTCCATATCATTTATTTCAAAATACTTCAAGTTCTTGCTATACTTTCCGATTAGTTTCATCATTGTTTAACATAATCATTTATTCTAAACTAAAAAAATAAGTCAAATGAAATACAGTCTAAACCTACCTGTGAGCTGTGAGCTAATTTATGTATCAGATATTTATTGAAAACTGAAAAAGTGCTTGGCCTTGTGGGGAACACATGATGAACAAGGACAAGGTCTTCAGCTTGAAAAAGAGAATCCAGTAGGGGAGTTAGGCTAACAAATGAAAAAGATACATGACAACATAGGTTTAAATAAGGTTTTAAGGTAATAATCGAAGATGTGCATGTGGTAGATGTCTATCAAATATTAATCACTTGGTTTAGAACACTGGCTGAGCTTAAAAAGAGGGAAAGTTGATCAGGCCAGGGTCAAGGTCCCTGGCCGAGCAGGCCCACAGATGTAGTCAATACAGGCTGAGTTCATTGCAGAATCAGGTCAAAGTTTCAGGATTGGAAAGTCTTACTGATAATCAGCTGTCAAAGTGGCTTAAAAGAACCCGTTTCCCTGGCAGAGAAGCTAAAGTTTACCCAGCTAGCCCATCCCAGGGCCAGACCTGCTGTTCCATACGGAAAAATTAAGCCCAGAGCTGCAGTACAGCTTCCACTGTCAGGAAGCCCTCACTGTTAATGTCCGTGTAACTAGGTCCCATAGGTAAGTCTGGGTCTCCTCTTGCTTGAGGGAAAGAGCTTGTTAAGATAACTACTTCTACCAGCTCCTTGGGGAGGTCCTCTTTTTCCCTTTCTCCAGAGCCATGACTCTCTGGGTAAGGTGGCCCCAAAAAGGAGGATGGAGCAATTGTGAATGGCCACAACTCCTCCCCTCATATATAATGACTATAAAAAAGCCATCTCACGTGTCTGAAACTTTCTTCCTCAACAATCTCAGAATAGCTAAAAGCTCTAACGTGATGGAGAGATTACCACAAGAAGCCACTTGGTCTTTCCATTATCAAATCCCCATGGAGCCAACAAGCATATCTAACTGCTGAAAGCATCAAGGGGCAGTTTGTAGTGAAAACTGTCTCCAGTGACCCTGTCATTTCCCGCAGCACCTGTGGGGTGCTAGTGTGCTTGTCAGTTATTTCCCCTCCAAACAAAATTTAAGAAACACATGTCGATGTGTCCTTCTACCCCATATCCCTGGGATGTCCTCTGACCATCTGGACCTTGGCAAAAAAGGAAAAAAAATGAGCCAAGAACTGAGAGCCCAGCCTTCCCCAGCACTCTTCCACTAACTACATTCTTCTGTCTACTCCGAGTGTCCAAGTGGCCAGAGGCTTTTGGATGGCTGGGGAGGCCTTTAATCATCCAGAAGCCTCTCTGAGGTGTCCTAAGAAATCTGGCTGCTCAGCAACTCCCAGACAAGGCCATTCAGGCCTTGAAGCCACCTCTGAAGCTAAGAAAAATACCGGATTCTGGAGTGTGGATGGTGAGACGGAGCTACACATGTGTGGTTCCTGGAGCTGCCTCAGTCAGCCTCCGTTTAGGCCTAGGACACATCTCCTGTGCAAAGTGGAAATGCTGAGGGTTCTGACCCAGCACCAGCCCACGGGTCCCTAGGGCTGATCTAGATGATCAGAATGAGTCCTTTTACTTCTTTGCTTTCCAACGAATGCCCCTCCCAAAGCTGGTAAGAAGGTGGTTCATAAGAACCTTCCAGGTAACAAGGGCATGTTCCTGGAGAAAGGGGAGGAAGTTACTTGAGTAACTAAAACTCGACATGAGCTCATTCCTCCAGGAGCGTCTGCCCAGCCAAGTTGTCAGGTCAGAGGCCCGCAGGGAAAAACATCTGAAACAAGAGCCAGGTGGGGTAATCAATTTCCAGGTGTGCCCTGTTTAAGAAAAACCTTGGTACTGATGATATGATTCTGAGTCTTAAACTCAGCAACTGAGGTCAGTGGAACTCTACTAACAGTACAAAGGCTGAGCGCTGAAGAACTGATGCTTTCCAACTGTGGTGGCTAGAGAAGACTCTTGAGAGTCCCTTGGACAGCAAGGAGATCAAACCAGTCAATCCTAAAGGAAATCAACCCTGAATAGTCACTGGAAGGACTGATGCTGAAGCTGAAGCTCCAATAATTTGGCCACTTGATGTGAAGAGCTGACTCACTGGCAAAGTCCCTGATGCTGGGAAAGACTGAAGGCAGGAGGAGAAGGGGATGACAGAGGATGAGATGGTTGGATGGCATCACTGACTCAATGGACATGAGTTTGTGCAAACTCTGGGAGATAGTGAAGGACCCGGAAGCCTGGTGTGCTGCAGTTCCTGGGGGTTGCAGAGTTGGACACGACTTAGTGACTGAACGACAAGTAACAGTTGTCAGATTTAACAGTTACACTCCCAGTAAAAGAGCGTGCCTACCATTCATAGTGCTATGAAATCTTCATTACAGAGTTCTGACAGCTACATCCTGAGACAAACTGGCTTCACTTAAGGAAAGAATCACAGCATAGATGAAACACGTGGCAACAGATGACCTGAAAGTGACAGATAAACTACGCTTGTTCTTAAGAACAGCAGCAAAAGCTGCTGAGAGAGAAATGAAGACACGGAAATCTTATTTAAGCCTTCAGAGAGTTTAAAAGTGATAACACACCAGTAACTGATGATTCCTCTGACAACTGAAATATGTGTACACCTAACACATAATTGCCAACATCATCAAGGTCAACAGAACCTCCTTGTAACAAAAGACAAAAGGTGTGAAAGTGATCAGTTTCGTCAACATTTTGTTTTCCTTGGGTCAGATTTTTGAAGGTACGCTTGCCGATCATTGTGGAAGAACCCACTGGACACACAGCATCTTTGTGGCAGAGGTTACCACGCACTGTCACACTGTATTGCCCGCTCTGGGAGCCCATGTGAGTGGAAGGGCTTTGGGACCATCTGCCAACCAGGGGAAGCCAAGGATGAACAGTCGGCTTTGGAATTCAATGAGACAGAACTCCCACACCACCCTCCTTGAGGGCAGATATAAAACAGCCTTTACCATGCACTTTATAAAGTCATCTGGTTGCCTAGCATTTGCAAGTTGAGACTTAGTTGTGAAAACAAACCATGCAAAAATACGTAAGTTAGTTTAAAAATATTCCCCCTAATTATTAGAAGAAATATTCTACGCACATTCTCTTCCTATCTTGTTGTACAAAATGTCCAGGACAGGAGATCTTATCGCCAAGAGTCCAGTTTAACCAGGGTTCACACTGAGCACTGGCCGGGTTCTTGCCTTGGGGTGGGAGCTGAGATGCAGATTATGCTGTGTTCACAGATTCCAGGTGAAAGGAAAAGTCCCAGATAGAAATAGCTGGGTTTGAGCCATCTGTACGGGCACACAGATTTACATGACTTTCTGGCTAATAAATACCAAATAAAGAGGCATTTGAGTGAAATAAAAGGTACACTGGCCAATGGGGAAGAACAACCGTATTCAAGTTAGGTAGAACAGTCTCATCAGCCAAAAACTACAAATAAATCATTTAATACGATGACCTCAGAGCTTCACCCATCAAGGGCAGTGCTTTGAGCTCGCAGTGGAATCCTGCCCGCTTGCAGGATTCATGAGCTCCTGAGTCCGCCCACTCCTACCCAAGACTCACCTGCGAGCAAGTGCACGGAGCTGAAGCTCTTCTCCAGTTTCCCCAGGAGGACAGTGAGAAAACAGTCTGCAGCCAGAGAGGCCACATCCTGGGAGCTCTGATCGTAAACCACAACCTTCTGACTGCAGTCAAGGTCGACCTACAACGTAAACGTGAGGCTGTGAGGAAGGAAGGCGAGGAACACAGTCTCCAAACCGCTGCTGCTGGGGCAAGTGAACTGCTTCCTGTTTTCATTCATAATCTGAATATCACAGGGAGGGGATACAGGTATACTATAGCTGATTCATGTTGGTGTACGGCAGAAACACAACACTGTAAAGCAATTATCCTCCAATTAAAAAAAGTTTTTTAAATACATTAAAAAATATTTGAATAAAAATGAGACCTGGTCAATGTACTGGATAAACCAGGCATACAAATGGTTTAAATGCTTGTGAAAATCAACTTTTATACGGCGAACTTGATGCTGTTTCTGTGTAACTGTACTCACAACTCCTTAGTTTTAAATCCATAACACTATAAAAAGGGTATGAAAAGCATGTACAACACAATAGTATGCAACATAAACATAATGATTCTTGAGCTGAAGAAACACTTAAAAGTGATTTCTACATAGTAACATACCAGTTGTTTAGTAAAACTAAAGCATGAACTCATTTTTATTCCTGAACAAAAGAAATTGCCTTACCAACCACAAACATGAAATTTTGGTATCCTCAGAAAAACTTGCCTTGAAGATCCTTAACTTTTGATCATTACCTTCCCACAAAAGAAAAGTACTTCTAAAATAATTAGTTTCCACTTCTTTTCCCAGGGCACTTGAAAACAATGACTCCCTTTCATTATGTTTGTAAACAACAAAAAACAATGTGCTGTGCATGCTAAATTGCTCAGGTATTAATTATTAATAACACACGTGTAATATTATATTCATACATAATTACTAATTGAGTATTAATAAAATATTGTATTAAACATAACTTATTGGTGACTGAATTAATAGAACAATTTTTTAGCACTGACAGGAAAACACAGCACGTGATCAAATTAAAACAGGTTACACCTTTGTGTACAGTTCAGAAAAATTCTGAGCAGGGACACTATTTAGAATTAGTGAATTATTTCAAGATATCATAAGGTACCAAAGTTTAAAAAAAGCAACCAAAACTTCCCCAAATTACTTTCTCCCCTTAAAAGGGGGGCTTCATTTAAAATAGTTCCCCATTCAATATGTCCATTTATTTTCAAAAGGAAAAAAAAAAACCCAGCAAGCATGTACCTTATGTTTGGCCGAGTGCTGGATGAGCTCCGTAATTAACACTTTGTCCTGCTGCAACCTTCGCTTCATAAGCTTGGAGCAGTTGATATTAATGGCTTCCAAAATGTGGGACGTATTGTATTCCACGAATGGCCGGCTATCAATTAGCAGCACTTTTTCCGTTCCACTTTCCAGCAGAGCCACCAGCCTCTCAGTAACAATTTGAGTTCCAATCATCTCATGGGCCATGACAACAATAAGTCCTCTTTTCCCACCTCTTCCTTTAATTTGCCACGATGATGTAATGGTGGTGTGCTCAAAGGCTCAGCCACTCCATTGTACTGAAGTGTATGAGGTCAGGCTGGTGGTGACTGGCAAGAGCAGAGTTAAACCCATTTTCGGCGAGAGCCCTCCAAGTGAATGTGTCTTTCTCTTTCCCGTTGATGTGTTCTCGCAAAGGCCTGCGTCCACAGAGCAGCCCCTCACATTTGATTCATAAAGAGATGACTGGAATAACCATTCCAACAAAAGATGCTTTGGGGCGGCCAGTGCATTACATCATTCTTTACCTCTGTTCTCTCGCTCCAACAGCTTGCCACGGGGCTGAAAGGCCTATACCGAGGGAGAATGACAGACGGAAAACAAAACACGGGGGTCAGAGAAAGAAAGAGCAGCGGATTAGAGGGACTGTATGATTCATAATATTTACTCCATTAATCTAATTCCATACTTGATGCACTGTTTCATGTGAACACACAAACAAAGGACAAGTAGGTATGGCTTCAGAAAACATACTAACGATCATTCACTTTCACCTCAAAATATAAAAACTCAGAGATGACAAAAGAAGACATAGTCATGAATTATAACCACCTGGGGGCCCAGAACTGATGGACTTATGGTACGAAATTAAAAAGAGCTATAAAAAGCCACTTCAGGTATCTTTATTCCAGATGGGTTTCGTTCATTTTATTTCCTTATTTCTTGAAAAAAGCACAAAGAAGGGCAGCCAGGGATCAGGTTATCAGGACAAAAGGTCTTTTCTGATAATGGGCGTGTGTGTGCTGTGAAGATTCCTTTAAACTGCCCTCTGGGAGAAGAGGCAGTAACCCGGGAGGTTCTGTAAATTTCGGGCACCTTTTAAGGAAGACGGGGGACAGAGTGACCGATATGCTTGTCACACCAAGTACTGAACTTGTTGCTGGGGGTCTGCGATGTTCTCACTCCTCTCCCGGCAGACCCACAGCTAAGACCCTGGCCTGGTGCCCTCCCACCACCTCGCAGTTCTCCCTTTCTTGTACCTTGTTTTTAAGAGTCTCATGGACTCCCAGCCTCAGGAAACTTCACACCTTCACTGTGGACTCTAAACCTAACAACCCAGGCAGACAGGGCTCTAAATAGTGGCCCTGACACTTCCTATCCTTTAGTCATTGTTCAGTGACTCAGTCGTGTCCGACTCTTTGTGAGCCCATGGACTGCAGTATGCCAGGCTTCCCTGTCCTTCACTATTTCCCTACCCTTCCTAAATTCCTAAGACAGACCTTTTCCTATTAACACTAATTGGAGTTTTGTGCCCACCACTTAGATCTCACCCTGACCTTCACTATTCTCATGTTCTTATCTCCCCAGTCCATCTCTGCTTATAGGAAATGCTCTGCTACTTTAAATGAGATATCCACTGTTGGCATTCAACTTCTAGAGGACAAACTATCTGAGAGCATATGTTTTGTATTCTATTTCTCACCTCCACAGTGCTGTGCACATAAGGTATTCAATTAGCACTGTTACAAGTAAGTCAAATTCTGTTCTGAAAATGACATAAGATACTGAATAATTCATATTTGATTAACTGATAGTAGAACCCCTCAGGGCTTCCCAAGTGGGGCTAGTGGTAAAGAATCCACCTGCCAATGCTGGAGACTTAACAGACATGGGTTCAATCCCTGGGTTGCAAAGATCCCCTGGAAGAAGAAATGGTAACCCACTCCAGTATTCTTGCCTGGAGAATTCCATGGACAAGGAGCCTGGCAGGCTACAGTCCATGCGGTTGCCAAGAGTAGGACACGACGAAGGGTCCCAAGATCACTGATCACTCCTCAATCATCACTGAGTCCTGCTTCCCAATCTCAGACTTACAAATTATTGGGTTGGCCAGAAGGTTCGTTCGGGTTTTTCCATAAAAGATCGGGTTTTTCTTAAAAAGATCGACAAACTTTTTGGCCAACCCAATAGGAACTGAAGCCTGGAGAAACAGGAAGAGGTGGGATGGAGAGAGGAGTGGCCTTGCCCTTAACTTCGGACAAATCATACTAACCTCTCAACCACATTCTCCTCATATACAAAATATAGATATATAACATGGGCTCTGTCACCCCCACGGAGTTTGTTTTGAGGATGAAATCATCTCAGTTATCTCAAGTGAGTAAGTCAGAAAGCAACCCATCATCACATAGGGAAGGAGGGAGAATGCTGCAAAGATGCCAATGGTGAACAAAGCTGCCTTGCAGCTGGAATCTGAAAGACATCCCTCAGCAGATAAAGACAGAAACTCCATCCTCCTCTCGTCCAGCTTCAGCCAGGCTGTCCCCCTTCTCATAAGAGCCAGACACACAAGGAGTTAGAAGGCACCTGAGGAACCACCTCGTCCACCCTCACATCTTACAAATCAGCTCTGTGTAAAACTCGGTTTCTCCGTTTCTCATCTTCATTACAGCAAAGTGTTGCTTTTAGTCCAGCCTAAATGGCAGTCAAGCACAAAAGTCATCTCTACTACAACTGAAGAAATCAGAGCAGAGCATTTGTCCTCATCGATCAACTAACATCTGTTTGCAAAGCACCTACCCAGGGAGTTTCTGAATCACGTGCTGACTGGCCGGGGACACAGTTCACAGCCATGCCAGGTCCTCTGCTGAGACAGCCCGACTCCCGCCCTCCCCAGGGCTCCTACTGCTGGATCACCCTATTTTCTAAGAATCCATTCCCGCAACAAAGCTGCACTGAGACAGTGACGCGCCTGGTCCATGCGGGAGCCCGGGCAGCACAGAAGCTGGAAACCTGAGAAAGGGAACAAACAGACAATGACAATGGGCCGAGCCTTGGAGCTGCACTGGCTTCTCTCAATGGTACAATGTCCTCTGGGGACAAAGCAGTATCTGGGTTAGCAGATCCAGGCACGAAGGAGGGAGAAGATGGCAAACATGCGAAAGCTGAGTTAGAAAGCTCTTATCTTTGCTTCCCTCCAGCCAAAAGCCCTGGAGAAGGAAATTGCAAACCACTCCAGTACTCTTGCCTAGAGAATTCTGTGGACAAAGGAGCCTGGTGGGCTGCCGTCTATGGGGTCGCACAGAGTCAGACACGACTGAAGCGACTTAGCATGCATGCATGCATGCATTGGAGAAGGAAATGGCAACCCACTCCAGTGTTCTTGCCTGGAGAATCCCAGGGACAGAGGAGCCTGGTGGGCTGCCGTCTATGGGGTCGCACAGAGTCGGACACGACTGAAGCGACTTAGCAGCAGAAGTGGCAGCAGCCAAAAGCCCAAATCACTGAAGCTGAAGACAGCCTGCAGCCAACTGGTCCACCAGGAAGAAAACAGTCACTCCAGATACAATGACCAAAGTCTGTAGTCCCAGATAGAAAAAGACCCTTTTCCTTCCCAGGAAGAGGTCTGGTCAAAGTGGCCCTGACACGAGGATGTAACTGAAACAAATAACGAAGGTGAACTGAGGATAAAATACGCCTTTCATGTTGTATCGCAGCCAGTTGGAGCTCTTTAACGGCACCTTTACGGGCACGTCTGATTTCCGGTGATCCCAGGTGACTAAGGAGAGGCTGAGGCTGCCAAGAGGGTGTGGAGGGAGGGGTAATAATAGCCGACAACCTCATCTACTTGCAGCTAGAGAATTCTGGGGAAGTCTTCACCCTGTGCTACAGCTCTAAGTTCAAAATTTTTATGAGGGGTGGGAGATGGGAGGGACATTCAGGAGGGAGGGGACATATGTATACCTATGGCTAATTCATGTTGATGTATGGCAGAAACAACAATATTGTGTTTGCTGCTCTTTCGGAAGAATGTCAACACCCTGAGATCAGGAACATATCTGTGACAGGTTTGCTCTCAAAATCTTTGGCATCAAGTAGGATTTAAAAGGGCTTCCCTGATGGTTCAGCAGGTAAAGAATCCACCTGTAATGAAGAGACTCTGGAGACACTAGTTAGATCCCTGGGTCGGGAAGATCCCCTGGAGAAGGAAATGGCAACCCACTCCAGTATTCTTGCCTGGGAAATAGTATGGACAGTGGAGCCTGGCGGGCCACAGTCCAAAGGGTTGCAAAGAGTTGGACGAGACTGAGCAACTACGCACTAAGCGACTAAGGATTTAAAAGATGACACACGGGACTTCTCTGGTGGTCCAGTGGCTAAGACTCTGTGCTCCCAATGCAGGGGGCTCAAATTTGATCCCTGGTCAGGGAACTGGATGGATCCCACATGCCACAGCTAAAAGATCCCGCGTGAAGATCAAAGATCCCATGTGCCCAACTAAGACCGGATGCAGTCAAATAATATTTTTAAAAAGAAAAATACATCACTAAGAAGGAAAACCTCTTTAAAAAATGAATAAAATAAAAGATGATAAGACAGTATTTGATTGTTGCAACACCAAAAAGCTCATCTTATCCCAAATCTCTTCAAGAAGTCAACAGGAATAAAACTTTTCAGATGGAACACAGGGGCCCAAGTGTGTACAGCAATCCCCAGACCGAGTCTTGCTCAGTGGACTTGCGCTCAGGTTCAGATTCTCAGGGAATTTATGGAAAGGATAAAATCAGGTCAGAAGTTTACTGTTATTAAACTACAAGCTGGTCTTAATTTTTCCCCCCTCCAATAAAACTAAAGAAATTGGCAACAAGATACACCAAATAGGCTTTAAGTAGCAGTCTACAAAGAGAATCTTTCTTAAAGAATTTCACCTTCCTCTTTTTTTTAAAAAAAAAAATTATTTTTATTTATTCATTTGGCTGCACTGGGTCTTTGTTGTGGTGTGTCGGTTCTTGCAGCATGTGGGATCCAGTTCCCTAACCAGGGATTGAACCCCGGCCCCCGAGTTGGAAGCTCGGAGTCTTAGCCAACAAACCGCCAGGAAAGTCCTCACATAGACCTTTCTTTTAAATTTATTTTTAATTGGAAGACAATTGCTTTACAATATTGTTGGCTTCTCCATACATCAACATGAATTAGCCATAGGCATACATATGTCCCCTCCCTCTTGAGCCTCCCTCCCCCCTCCCATGCCATCCCACTCCTCATTAAAAAAAAAAAGTGAAAAAACTCAAAAGGGGAAAAAGCAGCCCATGGTGTCTAGAAGCAAGACCATCTTGGACTCCAACCATCTTAGGTCTACATTGGTTAAAGCTACTCTGCCTCATGTTCTGTGGATTAACCCTGACAGAAATTCTGAGGTCTAGTATTTAGTAAAATATATTCAACAGAGAAACAAAAACAAACCAAAAAACTGTGCTCAGCAAAGCCAAGAGGGCAGTATGAGCTTAATGTGTCTTTCAGTCACCTATTCCTGCCTTGACCATATTTTCTTACCCCAAAGCAGAGGTCGCAACCTGACTAGCGGTGGCTGTAACGGGCTAGAGGTCGCCTGGATCACTGTCTAGACAGAACTAGGCATGGAGACCACACTTGTCAGCACCGTAAAATCCAACCACTTGCAGCAATTCCCGGTGCAGAAGGAAGAACCCACGCTTGAGAGGCTCAGGCTGTCTACACGCATCTCAAGGACGTTTACAGGCATCACCGACCCAATGGACATGAGTTTGAGCAAACCCCGGGAGACAGGGGACGACAGAGAAGCCTGGTGTGCTGCAGTCCATGAGGACACAGAAAGTTGGACATGACTGAGCGACGGAACAAGGATCCACAGACAAAGGCTGGAAGAGTAGCCATCTGCCAAGACTGAATCCAAGGCCTCTGCTTCAGATGCAGGCCCCCCCAGGCAGACTCCAGATCTGGGACAGTGGTCCTACTGATGAAGACCACTGTGCTCTTGGCACTGGCTCAATGGAAGCCTCCTGTTGACGGTCACCTGTTCCACCAGCCTCCCTCCTCCCTGACCCTCCTGAGCTCCCCTCCTCTCTCCTGCGGCCACGCCAGGTATCCATTCCAGACACACTCCTGCCACAGGGCTCCCTCATTCACCCTCTGCATTTAATGCTTCCTACCGGGGCCCTGCCTGAAAACGAGGACTCTCCTCCACTGGAAGTGATGGTCCTGAGGGATTGAGAATGAAGGATGCCGGGATGGCCTGGCTGGGCAAGAGATATGTGGCCAGAGGCTGCTTTATTGTTTACTTATTTATTTTTGGCTGTGCTGGGTCTTCACTGCTGCTCTCGGGCTTCTCTCTAGTTGCAGTGAGTGGAGGCTACTCTCTAGTTGCGGTGTGCTGGCCTCTCATTGTGGTGGCTTCTGCTTTTGCAGAGCACAAGCTCTAGAGTTTCAGGACTCAGCAGTTGCAGCTCCTGGGCTCTAGAGCACAGGCTCAATAGTTGTGGCACATGGGCTTAGCTGCCCTGAGGCATGTGGGATCCTCCCGGACCAGGGATAGAACCCATGTCCCTTGCATTAGCAGGCAGATGCTTTACCAATGAGCCACCAGGGAAGCCCCCAGAGGCTGATTTAATCTGAGAGCTAAGGAGAACTCGTTTTGGAAGGATATTTGCAATAAAGGTGGGCTGTAGCCAGGAAAGGAGACTCAGAACATCAGATGAGGAGTAATTAGTACATCCTGGTTTTCCTGAGCATGTGTCAGGCCTACTGCAATTCATTCAGTCAATTCACAAATGGTTACTGGGCAACTAATAGGTGCCAGGCACTGGTGTGGAAATGCAGGAAAAATGAATGAGGCAAAAACTCTTATCCTCCTGGAGCTTCTAATTTAATTATGAGAAATGCATAATAAACAACAAAACATCATATGAAAGATGGTGATCAATGCTATGGAGAAAAAATTAAGTAGGGAAGGAAGGAGAGTGGGGGTATAGTTAAAGTTTAAACAGAGTAGTCAGAGAAGGCCTTCCTCTGATGGTTGAGTAAAGACCATGAGGGGGTGAGTGATGCCTACATGGATGCCCGGGAGACTAGTTCTCTATGTCAGGGCTTGAGGCCAATGAATATGTTGATCAGAGTAATGCTGAATGGGGCAAATGCCAGGAAAAGATGTGGCAGGTGTTCAGTCTTTCTTCAGAACTATGTTATATCTTTTAGAAATGAAGCATTTTTAGCCACTTGAACTTCCAACTTAAGCATTAAAAAAAAAGATAGATATATACACACAAGAGGATATATATACACACAGATATATAAGACACACATATATAAAATATATATGTATATAAGACATATATATATATAAAGTTTATATACAAAAAATTTAGTATAGTTCCTTCTTTAAAACTACAAAGGAAGAAGCTGTGGTTCCTATATTAGTGCATTATCTGGCAAAGAAATGAAAAGAAACACTTTAATAATAAAGATCATGGCATCCAGTCCCATCACTTCATGGCAAACAGATGGGGAAACAATGGAAACAGTGACAGATTCTATTTTCTTGGGCTCCAAAATCACTGCAGATGGTGACTGCAGCCATGAAATTAAAAGACGCTTGCTCCTTGGAAGAAAAGCTATGACCAACCTAGACAGCATATTAAAAAGCAGAGACATTACTTTGCCGTACGTCCATCTAGTCAAAGCTGTGGTTTTTCTAGTAGTCATGTATGGATGTGAGAGTTGGACTATAAAGAAAGCTGAGCACTGAAGAATTGATGCTTCCAACTGTGGTGTTGGAGAAGCCTCTTGAGAGGCCCTTGGACTGCAGGGAGATCCAACCAGTCCATCCTAAAGGAAATCAGTCCTGAATATTCTCTGGAAGGACTATGCTGAAGCTGAAACTCCAATACTTTGGCCACGCAATGTGAAGAACTGACTCATTGGAAAAGACCCTAATGCTGGGAAAGATTGAAAGCAATAGGACAAGGGGACAACAGAAGATAAGATGGCTGGATGGCATCACCGACTCTGTGAACATGAGTCTGAGCAAGCTCCGGGAGTTGGTGATGGACAGGGAAGCCTGGCGTGCTGCAGTCCACAGGGTCACAAAGAGTCGGACACAACTGAGTGACTAAACTAAACAAGAAAGATTACTCTTAATGCTAATTTAATACAATTCTCCAGCTCCACAAATGTGTAGTATCTAGTAAAGAGAATCTTGGCTTTACAGCACAGAATGTAGTAAAAACATCAAAGACATATTAAACAAGATAGTTTGAATACAGCTATACAACAAGGAAATCATTTAAAGGAGCTTCACATTAAAATAAAGAAAAATGTTTTCAAGGAGCTCTCCTTGCCAGAAGGTGTATCAAATATGCACCACAAGACCTTTGTAAGCCAGACTGCTGTAGGCAGGAGGTTGGTGATACTAATACAAACTTATCATCTTTATTCATGCACCAGTTAGCTCACCCTCCCCTCAACAACAAAATTCCACTACATAAAAGGTGTACTTTCCTGACAAAGTGCCCTCGTAGCTCAGTCGGTAAAGAATCTGTGATGCAGGAGACCCATGTTCGATTCCTGGGTTGGGACGATCCCTGGAGAAAGAAATGGCAACCCACTCCAGTATACCTGCCTGGGAAATCTCATGGACAGAGAAGCCTGATGGGCTACAGTCCATAGGATTGCAAGAGTCGGGCACGGCTTAGCGACTAAACTACCAGCATTATGATCACAGTAAACAACCAACAATGAGAAAAGATCATGACTTGTAAAGAGAGTAAAATCGAAGTACAAAACAGTACATAAAGCAGAACCTCAAACATCCACATATATACAAACACACAAACATATATATTGAAAACGTCATAATAGTTTTGCTTGGGTGAAGTAAATGTAATATGTATTATATTCTTTTCTTTCCCATTCTTTCTTTCTGGAAAATGCATGAAAAAATTAGAAAAAAGGCAAGACATCCATGCAGACCTGGGTCCTCAGTGGATCTAGTCCTCCTGAATAGCGCTGTCAAGAAAACTGGCAATCTGGGAGAAACAGAAGATAAATAAACGATACGGGAAAACTGAGGTTTACCCTAAAGGTAAAAAGCCGAATCTCTACTTCACAAAAGAACTTACAAAGGATTATTTAATAATAATAATGTTGGGGGGTGAATAAAATTAAATTTTAAATTACACCCTTGTGACTATAAAACTGGACTTTTAAAAGAGGTCAGCTGGTATATTTAAAGTGGATAACCAAAAAGGTCCTAATGCAGAGCACTGGGTACTCTGCTCAACGTTATGCGGCCGCCTGGATGGGAGGGAAGTCTGGGGGAGAACGGATACGCATAGACGTATGGCTGTGCTTTTGAACTGTGGTGATGGAGAAGACTCTTGAGAGTCCCCTAGAGAGCAAGGAAATCAAAGCAGTCGATCCCAAAGGAAATCAACCCTGTATATTCAATTAGAAGGACTGATGCTGAAGCGTCAATACTTTGGCCGCCTGATGCAAAGAGCCAACTCACTGGAAAAGACCCTGATGCTGGGAAAGACAGGGCAAGAGGAGAAGGGGGCAACAGAGGACGAGATGGTTGGATGGCATCACCAACTCAATGGACATGAGTTTGAGCAAACCCTGAGAGACAGTGAAGGACAGATGAGCCTGCCATGCTGCAATCCACGGGGTCACAAAGAGTCGGACATGAATTTACGACTGAACAAAAGCAACATATCAATGGCTGAATCCCTTTGCTGTCCACCCGAAACTATCACAACATTGTTGTAACATAATGTATAAATATTATTGGAGTATAATCAGCTATACTCCAATACAAAGAGTTTTTCAAAAGACCAACAATACAAAAAAAAAAAAAAGTCAGCTGCGGTGTGACTCTTTCAATACAGAAGGTTTTTTCTGTATACAAAGGAGTCATAGCTAGCTTTCTCTTTAAAATTAATATATTCCCTAACACTCTTAACCTGTATTTTAATTTATAAAGTTTCCAAAACAAACCTACTTAAAGCATCACAAATGATACACAATGTGACTTTTACTCCTCTCGGTGGAAAAACACAAATTCTTCTAACAAAGTCTCTGAGCGGCCCCGTCACTGTCCTCAGCTCCAAAACAGACGTGCACAAGACTTGAACAGATTCCAGACGTGGCCTTCAAGCCTGGACCACACCTGCTTCCAAGGCCCCAACGCTAAAAATAACCCTGGGGCCTCAAAAACGGGACACTGGCCAGGCCGGGGGGAGCTGCCGGCCCCCAGGCTCAGCTCCACCGACAGTGAGAGCCGGAGCTGCAGAGCTGGACAATCACAAGACCCTCCATCACAGGCTCCTGTCTGTCTCTCCATGCCAACCATCTCCATTCTAGGCCAGCTCGATTTCTTTTCCCCTGGATGCCAAAACTAACCCTAGGAGCTCAGAAACAAGTGGGCTTTAGGGTGCACTGATTTTTTTTATTTAAAAAGAAAACAACAACAAACCTGTGGACCAGAACTCAGGAGACTTTGTTCCTAACTTCAGCTCCTTTACATAAAAGCAAAAATGTCATAACAAGAGATATATCCTCCAAAAAAAAGAGAGAGAGAGAGAGATCCTCCAGCCTATTGTTTCCTCATCTGTGATCATGTAACATCGAAGGATTATTTCACTAAGAACGTGATAAGATCGAGGATTCTCAAGTGGCTCAGTGGTAAAGAATCCGCCTGCCAAAGCAGGAGATGTGGGTTCAATCCTTGGGTCAGGAAGATCCCCTGAAGAGAATGGCAACCTGCTCCAGTATTCTTGCCTGGGAAACCCCATGGATAGAGGAGCCTGTCGGGCTATAGTTCATGGGGTGGCAAAGAGTCCGACACGACCGAGCTACTGAACAACAAAATGATGAGCTCACCATTAGTGCATCTCAGGCCTCAAGTAAGCGGGCCTGACAAGCTCAGAGCATCAGGGTTGATGTGATCACTAGGCAGTCGTGTTGAGGAGCTACTTTACATCCCACAACACAGAAGTTACAACGGGTAACCCCTGGACAACGGCTCCACAAACAGCATGGTGAGCAGAGAACTTCCTCTGTGGTGGGGGATTTCCAAGGTTGGTTCTGAGACAATGACGGCTGCTTCTCTGCCAGCACCGGAGTTTGCAAGATCCCCCTCTGGGGCCGTTAGGCCACCAGGTGAGGAAGAACGAGAAGGAAGGAGGCCAGGGAAGGGGCAGCAGCATCCCACCAGGCTCCTGGGCTAATTTGAGTCACCCAATCTGTCTTCTCACTTCCCCTCCTGAGGCCGGGGAGTCACAGTATCAGGAAGCTGCTCGTGCTGAGTTCCTCAGTCAAGTCCAGCTCTCTGCGACACCATGGACTGTAGCCTGCCAGACTCCTCTGTCCGTGGGATTTCCCAAGCAAGACTACTGGAGTGGGTTGTCATTTCCTCCTCCAGGGGATCTTCCCGACCCACGTATTGAGCTCCTGTCTCCGGCATTGCAGGACAAAGCGGGTGACAGGGCCAGGACCTGGGCTGAAGAATCACGGCCCAGAAGGAGACCAAAGAGCAGCCCAGATGCTCCCCAGATGGGAGTCAGACTGAGCCTATCCTCATCCCAGAGTTCCGTTCTCCACTTCGTCCTTTCCTCCTGCCAGCTCTTCCCCATGATTTGACTCTTACATCATCACCTCATGGCATCGTCTTTGCCCTTATATGTTCTCAGAAGCCTCGATGTTTCCCTCTCACCCTCTCTTCTTCATAGTCACCTTCATTTCTCTCTTTCTGATTAAAACAAACCCTCTTCCTTTCTAAGGTTTACCCGTTATCATTAACCCATTTTTTTTCAGGATGATCTGCCAAGACCCTGTGTGTGTTGCTGTTATAATGAGTAATTTTAAGTGCTTAAGACTGCTTTGAGGTAGTCACCCGTGGACTCAGGTGTCTGGTCAACCTTTAAAATCTTTTGATTATTTACTACTGTAAAATAGTTTCATTTTGGAGGAGAGAGGGAAAACATTTCCAGTGTGGTGTTCCATACGTGGTCATCTTGAGTAGAGATTACTACTCCGGGATCTTACATTTTCATAAGCCCTTAAATGCCCTGGTGACTTAGACTGTTGTTGTTCAGTTACTAAGTCAAGTCTGACTCTGTGACCCCATGAACTGTAACTCACCAGGCTTCTCCGTCTATGGGATTCTCCAGGCAAGAATACTGGAGTGGGTTGCCATTTCCTTCTCCAGGGGATTTTCCTGACCCAGCGATCCTGAATCTTTACACTCAGCCACCAGGGAAGCCATTCTCTATATTAGCTAAGTGAAAATTATTTTGTAGGCATCATTAACCAAAATAATTAACAAAATCAGGGGATATATCCAACAGCAACTTATTAGTATGAAAAAATGAAACAGATTTTCCAAAATGTAATTACCTATCTCTATGACAACTGTGTTCCAAGGCAAACGGCATTCAAATGGATTGCAGACAAAGCAACCTAAGTATATATGTTTTAGTACGGGGCCATGTTCCTTTTCCAAGTGACCTTCAGTATCAAAGACCACATATTCAAAACTAAAATTAAAAGCAAAATGACTACAAATATAGTAGACTTGCCACAAGTGATTTTAATATAAAGCAGACCACAGGATTCTCTATTAAGTAGTTCAATGACTTAAAAACCAAAATATCCAATTTCATCATCTCCTCTAAAATGCAGTCCATGGCATATATCCTAAGGATAATGTTCATAAAGCTCTACGGTTTTATCCCATTGTCCGGATTCCTAAATGAGTTTAAAAGAAACCTATCACAATTGCTATTAACACATGTAAGCATCACAGAGCGCTAAGTACAGTGCAATGTTCATTTTTTTCTCCTGCAAAAAGTGCTTGTTTCAAATTCTAGGCTTGAGGACTAATCTGTAAAACTATAGGAAGAAAAATTAAATGGGTTAGTGGAATAGATGTGTTCATTTACTGAGTGCCTACCATATTCAATTTCCTAGAGAGTAACTGCTCACTTCTGTTTTATCACAAGAATTACTTAGGAGTTTGATTTTTTTTAAAAAAAAGAGGAAAATAATCACTCAGACCCCACCCCTGAAGTTGATTCTCAGGAGTCTGGAGTGGAGACTGGGAATTTGCATTTTTGACAAATGCCCCAGAAGGTTCTTAGGATTGTTTTTAAATACATTATTAAGTTTGAAAAACATTGAGTTCAAGACACACTCGTGTCTCTCAATGTTCACATTCAATGAGTTGTCAAGACCTACTGAGTGCTGAAGAATTGATGCTTTTGAACTGTGGTGTTGGAGAAGACTCTTGAGAGTCCCTTGGACTGCAAGGAGATCCAACCAGTCCATCCTAAAGGAAATCAGTCCTGAATATTCATTGGAAGGACCGATGCTGAGGCTGAAACTCCAATACTTTGGCCCCCTGAAGTGAAGAACTGACTCATTTCAAGAGACCCTGATGCTGGGAAAGATTGAAGGCAGGAGGAGAAGGGGATGACAGAGGATGAGATGGTTGGATGGCATCACCGACTCGATGGACATCAGTTTGAACAAGCTCTGGGAGGTGGTGATCGACAGGGAAGCCTGGAATGCTGCAATCCGTGGGGTTACAAAGAGTTGGACAAGATTGAGTGAAATCAACTGAACTGATTTTCAGTCTCTCTCACCTGGATGGCATAAGGGTCTGAAAGCTGTGTTCGAAGTGTACATAATGGCAACAGTAGCAGCTGATAAAGGAGGAACAAGCAGTCAGCCAGACCATTCCACTCTCCCAGATGAAGCAGAACCTCCATTTAATCTGCTGTGGGACTTCCGGTAGGTTAATAATATCCCTTTTACAAAATGTGAAGTATTTGCCCAAAGTCACACAATTCATCAATGGTAGAAGAGAAACTTGAATTTCTATGACAGAGCCTTCCACAACACTATAGAGCTTACCAAACATTTTGCAAAATTTAATGGGCTCTTGAAAGGCACAGAAAACAACAGATTTCAGAGACTTCCCTTGTGGTCCAGTGGTTAAGATTCCACACTCCCAATGCAGGGGGACATGGGTTTGATCCCTGGTCAGGGAACTAAAATCCTGAGTGCCTCACGGTGCAACCAAAAGAAAGAAGAAAGGGAGCAATAGATTTCAAAAGATGAAGAACAACACGCTCCGTTTAAACGCTTGATATGTGTGGCTGTGAAGAGAAGTGGTCTCACCACAAGGCCAGCCCGTCACACAAACAGCCGTGTAGAGTGGAGAACAAGACGGTGAGGCAACAAGCCCTCAGAGAACACTAGGGAAGAATGAGGAACCCTGGAAGCAGAAGTCTGTCTGCGTCATGGAGTCACTGCGGGAACACCGTATGCAGAAGAACCATATTTGTACACTGGAACATTCACTAAAAAGCTAATAACTTAAAACAGGATCAATGGGAGGAGTATTTTGGTTAATACAATAGTTCTGAACCTTGGTGGCACATGAAGTCACCTGTGTGGGTGTGTGCGTGGTCAGTCGTGCACTCTGCAACCCCATGAACTGCAGCCCACCAGGCTCCTCTGTCCATGGGATTCTTCAGGCAAGAATACTGGAGTGGGCCGCCACTTCTTTCTCTGAGCCACCTGGGCAATTCTTAATTATCCCGAAGGACGTCAGACCAGTAAATCAGAACTTCTAGGGAGAAGGGTGTAAGCATCAGTATTTTTTACACAAACACTTAAAGGTGGATTCTTGATCTCCTCCCAGGGGTCACAAAAGACAGGCCACTTGGAAGGCAGAGTTTAAAAGGGAACAAAGGAGAAACATGGTGATATACACAGTGCTGTCATTCATCTGACCTATTTCTTCAGGTATGTGTTTTATAACATCTGCTGGAGGCCTGATGTTCTGGATATATTATCAGTAATAGATCAAGCTGTCAGTGCACAGAGTCTTGAATTCCAGAAATAATAAAGGAGCACACTTCACTACGACTCCCAACAAAAGGCCCTGAGGATGTGCTAAGACACAGAATCCTACCGCGGCTTAATCAAACAGCTTACGGCTGAAGCAACCCAGTTTCCATTCTTTTCCCCTGTTTTTTCAGATGTAGATATATCCAAAACATGTTTTTAAAGTTTGGGAGGAGACAAGGTAAATTCAGTGTTCACCTGTGAACAAGTGAGTGCAGGTTAAACATCTCTGCCCGGGAATTTCCCATTACTAAGGGCAAGTCACCGAGCGGAGACAGTCTTTTGTAACTCCTCCCTCTAGTCCAATCCTGCAAAACTTCATTAAATAAGCTGATGATGGACACCAAGAATTGGGTCTCCAGCCAAACCATCCATATTACATTAAATAAAGGATATCCCCACCCATCTCAAGGTTTGCCAGCAGTTTCTTTAAAAAAAAAAAAAAAAAAAAGTGGCATTCAACCAAGAGTCCAGAGTTTTTATTCATGATATAGCTGATTAACAAACAATAGAAGAAACTAGAGAGGAAGTGCTCACAGGCTGTCTCCTTTGAACAGCGGGTCTCCCCAGGGCTCGTTCATGGAACAAGTTTTTGAACAGCCAGTCTGTGTGAGCCTCTTTGCTCAGGTACTTTGGGACACAATTAAAGGCAACACCAAAGAAAGAAAATTTGTACACAGGTATTAATATCTGCCAGGCTCAGCAGGATGGGGATGCTTCAAGAGGAGATTGGGAGGACTTGCAGGGATGATGTCTGGGGGTCAGCGAGGAGGCGGCGATAGATTCCACCAGCACATATTTACTCTGGACGCTCTCCTACCCCAGTTCTGATGATGCTACACAAGCTGTATTCATGAAAACCTGTGGCCCCGGGAAGTCTGGGGGGAGCAGGGACGTCACTAGCCAGAAGACCCTTCTACAAATTCTGGAGGCAACCTCTTTTCAGCCGGTCCCTGAGACTGGCTGCTTCCTGCTAGGATATACAAACAAACTCATCTTCAGGAGGCAAGACAGGCTGCTGGTTCTCACTGTGGTACTGACCTAGCAGAGGGGAAATGGGGAGGGAAGAGGTGGTTCCTCTTCCTTCAGACCCCAGGTGGGAACAGTCCCCTTCCCCAACACAAACACAGAGAAGAATGAATGGGAGGTACCCACTGCACAACTCTGACAGTTATCTGACAAGATTACACTGCCTCGACTTCTGTCCAGCAGCGTTCTGTCCACCCGCAAAGTGTAAGCAGAAAGAATAAAAAAGAGGAATTCATTAAAATTAGTCCATTTTGCTGGAAGGTCCAGTAAGGTAGACGAAAGGCCATAAGCACTCAGGAGCTGGGCAACCTAAATAGTCACAGACAAGAGAAGTTAGCTGTCTAGGCCTACGGTTCTCAGGCTTTTCAGTCTACAGACCACTTGAAAAAACAAAACTGCCCAGTACACATCCCCTTAGCAATTGTTTCTCTGACTAAAGGCATCCCTCGGTAAACACAGGGGGTGGTCCCAGAAGCCCCTGTGGATACCAAAATCCTAGGATGCTCAAGTTCCTTAAATAAAATGACGGTGTACAACAGATACAGTCAGCCCTCCTTATCGGTGGGTTTTGGATGTGGAAACTACCTGTAATCCATCTCAAACTCTAGAGGAAACAATGGCCAAGAAAGATCTAGAGAGTCTACAGTGACATATGAAACCTAGGTCAGAATTTGGATATGAGAGTACAGAAAACATTTAGACAAAAACCTGTACAAGAATGTTTATGGCAGCATTATTTATAATGGCCCCAAAGTGCTTCAGCTGATCAATGTGTGTGTGTGTTTTAGTCACTCCATCACGTCTAACTCCCTGCGACCCCATGGACTAGAATGGACATGCAAAATATAGTCTATATGTCTATATCCATACAATGGAATATGACTTGGTCATTGAAAGGAATGGATTTGATACCAACTGCAACATGGGTAAACTTGGAAAACATTAAGCTAAGAGAAGGGAACCAGACACAAAAGGTGGGGAGGAGGGTGATGGGGAGTGACTGCTAAGATGGGAAGGGATTATTTGAGGATGATAAAAACGTTCTAGGGTTACATAGTGGTGACGGTCACACAGTTCTGTCAATATACTAAAACACTGATTTGTATACTTTAAAAGTATAAATTTTATAGTTGTGAGTTTTATCTCAAGTTCTTTGGAAACATAAATTTTATGGCATGTGAATTATATCCCAATAAAGTTATTTTTTAAAAAAGACAAAGAAAGGCCAAGGGACTATACCAAATAAAAGGAAACTAAAAAGATAAGTGACAAGTAAACACAGCATCTGAAGCTCAACTGCATGCTGTACTAGAAGGAGACCGTGCTATGAAGAATCCTGCTGGGTTGATGGACACGACGGGAACAGAAATGGACTGAACAGAGGTATGAAGTCCACGCTAGCTTACTGGGCTTGACGGCTCTACTGGGTGTAGAAGAATGTCCTTGTTCTTTGGAGAGCCAGGGAAGTGCTTGGGGACAGAGGGCCAAGATGTGTGCAAGTTATTTGCAAATGGAAAAATGTATCACGTATATGTGTAAAGAGAGACAGCAAGTGATAAAGCAGAGAGAGCAAACTGTTACCAGTAGATGCTGATCTTTCAAGTGTAAAATTATTTCTGAACAAAAAGTTTAAAATAATTTAGGCAGCACTAGTGGTGAAAAACCCACCTGCCAATGCAGGAGACACAAGAGACTCGAGTTCAATCCCTGGGTTGGGAAGATCCCCTGGAGGAGGACGTGGCAGCCCACTCCAGTATTCTTGTGGGGAGAATCCCACGAACAGATGAGCCTGGCGGGCTACAGTCCACAGGGCTGAAGCAACTCAGCATGCACGCATACAGACTGTAAGACCCAAAACTACTCCTTTCAATAAATTATCCTACATAAATATACTTGCTCAAGTACATTTTATGTGAAATATTGTTCACAGAAACATGTTTGTGATTATAAAAAGTCAGAAACAACCTCAATGTCAATGAGTGATAGATAGGCTAAGTATATTATATTCCACAGGGCTCTAAAAAAGAAAAATGTCTATCTATAGGTACTGATATAGAATAGTTTCCAACAGTGTATTCTTTTGTGAAGAGAAAAAAAAACCAGGGATACAGGAAGAATGGATTTATCCCTAGCAACAAAAGCAACAAAAAAAACTCAAGAAGCCTAGGAATGTCTTGATTTAGTTAGGAAAGAATTTAAGCCTGTTCTCTGTATTTATTTATGGAGCGCTCTCTATTTATTTGTATCTGTAGATACACATAATTTTCTATCTTACAACACTGATAATATGAACTTTACCAATGCAAAAAAAACCTAATACAATCTCAGATGCCATTCACTCCTATGGTTAACTCAAAATATTTCTTTTCATAAACTTTTTAAGTTCAAATAGAATATATTTCCATAAAGTGTAAAAATCATGAATGTACAAAGAACTTTTAAAAAGATAGCATACTCATGGAACTACCATCCTGATCAAGTAGAAAACTCTAGAAGTTGGCCTCATATCCCATCCGATCAACTAATCTCCCATCCTAAAGGTAACCACTATCCTGACCCCTATCAATACATTAGTTTTGCTTGTTTTTGAACTCTTCTGTGTCTGAACTCTTTTCTTCAACATTGTATTTTAGTCCATGGTGTTGTCAATAGCAATAGCTTTTCCTATTTTATGTTATTTCATTGAATATACAACAATGTATTTCTCCATTCTTATACTGATGGACTATTTGGGTTGTTTCCAGTTTGGAGTAATTATGAATTATGCTATGAACATTCTTGTACATGGCTTTTGGTGAACATAAGCACATGTTTGTTGGGTATACAACTAGGACTGGACTTGTTGGGTCAGAGGCCCAGTGCAAATTTCAGCTGTAACATAATACACCAATTTTCAAAACAGTTGTACTAATTCATGATTCCCACCATCAGTGTTTGAGAGTTCTTGCTCCATATCCTTGCTGACACTGGATATTTTCAAGCTTTTTGTTGCTATACTTGTTTTTTTTTAATTTATTTATTTTTAATTGAAGGATAACTGCCTTACAATACTGTGTTGGTTTTTGTTTTTAAATTTTAGCTATTTTGGTCGCTGTGTAGTAGTAACTATAGTTTTATTCAGCATTCTTTGGTGACTATCGTGTTGAACACCTTGAGAACCTTTTTATTTGACCTCCTGTGTTTAGATCTACAATTCAGCTGGGGTTTTTCTGTGTGTATGGTATGAGGTAGGGGTTAAAATCAGTTGTTTTTAATATGGATAAGCAGTTTAGGATCATTTACTGAAAAGATTTTTCTCTCCACATTGCTGTATAATATCTGAATCATAAATCGTGTCTATGTGCATGTGTATGTATACACACACACACACACACACACACACGTTATTACTTACAATGGCTTCCCTGGTGGCTCAGACGGTAAAGAATCTGCCTGCAATGCAGGAGACCCAGGGTTTGACCTCTGGATTGGGAAGATCCCCTGGAGGAGGAAAAGGCAACCCACTCCAGTATTCTTGCCTAGAGAATTCCATGAACAGAGGAGCCTCGTGGGCTAACAGTCCATTGGGTTGCAAAGAGTTGGACACAACTGAGTAACTATCACTTTCAGTTTCACAAATGTACACACATACTTTTATATACATGTGTAAAAAAAAAAAAAAAAACAGACGTGGATCTGCTTCTGGTTTCTGTTCTATTCCATTGATCCATTTGTTTCTTCTACACTGCATATCCAACAGAATAAATTTGGCAGCTTTGTTTATCGTCAATATTATTACTTTGACTATTCCTGCCATTTGTGTTTCCATATAAACTTTAGAATCAGCTTATATAATAATTTTAGACATCTTTCATTAGATTTAGTCCTAGGTTTTGATATTTTTTTGCTCTTACTATACATGTCATCTTTCTTAAAATTTCATTTTCTGGTTACTACTGTTATACAGAAATACAGATTTCATAGATTGACCTAGTGTCTAAACTTTTTTTTTTAATTACTTTTAATTTATAAAAAGCAAAATTCATGTTTTTTTGGTGTATAGTTCTATGAGTTTTTGACCAGATGTATAATGTAACCCTCACCACAACCAAGACACAATGCTTCCATTTGCCCAGAAAATCTCCTCATGCCACTCCTTTGTAATGAGCACCCTCTCCCCACCCTAAACCCTGGCCACAACTAACCTGTTCTCCAATGCCTATAAGCTTTCCTTTCTAGAATATGACTTAAATTGAATGATATGGCTTATCACCTTTTAACAGTAGCTTCTCTTACTCAACATGCTGCCTTTAAAATTCATGCCTGTTGCTGCATTTATCAATAGTTTGTTTGTAGGAATGTACCACCAAGTATATGTTCATTTGCTAGTTGTAGCATATTTGGGTGCTTTCTAGTTTGGGGTGATTATTCCTAAAGCTGCATAAACATTTGAGTACAGGTTTTTGTGTGAACCTAAGTTTTCATTTTTCTCAAGTAAATACCTGGGAGAAGGACTGATGAGTCACACGGTAAGTGTGTGCTTATCTTTATGAGAAACTGCTGAACTGCTTTCTGCTTTAGTGGACCATTTGTGGCGGTGGTGGTTTAGTCACTAAGTCTTGTCCGACTCTTACAACCTCACAGCCCACCAGGCTCCTCTGTCCATGGGATTTTCCAGGCAAAAATACTGATGTGAGTAGCCATTTCCTTTTCCCAGGGAATTTTCCCCACCCAGGGATTGAATCCCAGGGATTCCCCACCCCACATTTCAGGCAGACTCTTTACCCTACTGAACCACCAGGGAAGCCTACCATTTTGTACCCCCAACCAGCAACATAGCAAAGTTCCATTCACTCTGCATCCTCAACAGAATTTGGCTCATATTTAGGAAATTCCCTATTCATGTTTGTTAAGAGTTCTTTCATGATGAAATAGGTTTTAACAAATGGTTTGTCTGAATCAACTGACATAGTCATGATTTTTCTACCTTTTTACAGCTAATGAGATGAGTTATATTAACTGATTTAAAGCTATCAAAACATTTTTATACATATATTCCCTATTTAATTAGAAAAGTTTACTTAATGATCAAATCGTTACTCTAATAATAGATTAGAAGTTACATGGATAAATGAAGTCTGATGATAGTCTAAATGCTACCATCTAGCCAAAACTGTATGATCCCTTCAGTCACACTTCCTAATAAGTCTTTCCCCACTAAATACAAAGCAGATCAGAGGAATGTAGACCAAATCACAGTCCTAGAGCCACATGCATCACTCTGATGTTTAGTATGTGGATTCTGAAGCATCTAGAAGGAAAAAGAACTTTCATTACAAAAGATATTGATGAGAACTGATTGCCTAGCACAGGGAACTCAATGCTCTGTGGTGGCCTAAATGGGAAGGAAATCCAAAAGAGGGGTTAGATGTACACCTGAGGCTGACTCACTTCAGTGCACAGCAGAAACTAATAACACTGTAAAGTAACTACTCTCCAAATAAAAAAAATCAACAGATTTATCATCAAACTCTTCAAATAAATGATATTGATGTGGTAGTAACAATAACATTTTATACTTTAAGAAACCAGAAACCAAAGTATATAGAAATAAGTTACATTTCCCATGCAACAGAAAGAAATGGATGAATAATGAAAACATGTGATAGTTTTATATATTATAAAATTCATGAAATGCTACTATTTGGAGGGAAAGCCTTATACCCTTTTGATAATGATGATGTTAAAGGATTCTGGCCTACTAATTAAAAACCACATTAGTCTTGTCTTTTCACTTTACCTGTTTCTGGTGGTTATGCTTTTTCATAATTAAGTGATATGATCAGAGGGATGGTGATGGCAAGCCCCTCAGGGCCTCGATAAACTTTTGCTATGAAATCATCATAATGTTACAAAATGCATTTTCAACCCTTGAGCGGACTGTATAGTCAGGATTAAGAATACCATCAGCATACCTCCCTCATGGTCCAGTGGCTAAACTCTGTGCTCCCAATGCAGAGAGTCTAGGTTTGATCCCTGGTCAGGGAACTGGATCCCACATATCTCAACTAAGAGCTTGAATGCCAAACTAAAGATGCCACGTGCCACAAATAAGGGCTTTCCAGATGGCGCCGGTGGTAAAGAACCCGCCTGCCAATGCAGGAGACACAAGAGACGTGAGTTCAATCCATGGGCCAGGAAGATCCCCTGGAGGAAGGCATGACAACCCACTCCTTTATTCTTGCCTGGAGAATCTATGGCTACAGTCCATAGGGTCGGGAAGAGTCAGACACAACTGAAACAACTTAGCACACACGCCAAAACTAAAGCCCGATGCAGCCAAATAAATAAATAATAAACATTAAAAAAAAGAAGAAAAATGACACTGGGTGGCTCTGAACATTTCTGTAGCTTCTCACAACATAGCTCTCTGACGCTGCCTCAGTCCCTGTGTTACCTCCCCAGCTCACACACCTATATTTAGTATTTTGGGCAAAAGAAGGGGCTGGTAATGTTCCACCAAGCCCTGACAACAAGCCTGAAGTCAAAGGAGATGCCACAGGGGTTTGAGGACAAAGACACTGCTGGGCTAGATATCTTGGGTTCCACTACAGGCACTATCGGCACCTCACTCTTCCCGAGTCACCGCGCATGTTCCTCACCCGTTCCTGTGTGGTTTACTGAACTCGGCCTGTTTACCTTATTACCTCATAGGATACCATTGCCATTAGCATTTTAAGCCACAGTGTCTTGTGACAATAACCTAACTCCATATATTAATAACTAAGATCAGCTCCCTGAAGACTGGATATCTATCAGACAGTATCTATTAGATACAAAACATTTTTAAACTACCAAGTACTTGAAATCTAAAAGTAATCCTAAGCAAGTCATATCAGAGTCTACGGTTATCTTCAACATCAACCACCACAATCAACATTGCCTCTTTTTTTTTTTCTAAACTATTATCAAAGTATCACTGTGAAAACCACGGACAAAGAATAAACATATCGGTTGGGTAATATTTCTTTAAACCTAGCACTTAACACAGAAATATTGCTAGTTTTACCAAAATGAGAATTCACCAGATTTGGACTAGTTCTGCCTGCTCTATGTGTTCAAAACAACAACAAATACACTGTCCAATGAACTTTGGCTTCTATTTCCTCATGCCTGTGAATAGGCTTAAAAAACAACAACGCTGTATATCTCAGGGCAAAGTCCAAGCCTGAGCACCCTGCCACATGCCCACGGAAGGACTCATGTGAGGCAGCAGGTAACGAACTGACCTGTAGGCCCAGAATCTGGGGGTGACTCCGCACTATAAGGACCCAAAGGAGTAAGCTTAAAAGTTAGCAAAGATCCAACAGGCCTCTGGAGGAGAGCTTCTTATAGCCATCAAAGACTTCTTAGTCTAGAAGTCAGATGTTAATGAAGTTCCAAGGAGATTTGAGATCTCTACCTAGAGGTCAGTTGGTAAAAGGCAGTACTCTCAAAACTCAGTATTTTAGAGCTGGAAGACACCTCAGTTATCATCTTGTCCATCCACTGGTTTTACAGGTAGTGAGGAGGATGGAGAGGAAGAGGATGAAACTGAGGCTTCAAATCCTCTTTGGGAGTAAAAGCTCTCAATTAAACAAGCTGCACTGGGAATTCCCTGGTGGTTCAGTGGCTAAGACTCCTTGCTCCCAATGCAGGGAGCCTGGGTTCGATCCCTAATCAGGGAACTAGATCCCACATGCCACATTCCATGTGCCACAACTAAGAACTGGTGCAGCCAAACAAAAGCTAAATATTTAAAAAAAAGAACGGACTGCACTAATAATGGTTAGAGATGGGTGAATCTCTCTGCTGTTACCCCACTCCACTCACTGCATTTCTGCACCCTGCACTGATTACCACCTGATCTATGAGCAGTTCTACTCCACTAATTCATATTTGAAAAAGAAAATGGCACCTTACAAGTCAACAATAAAAAATTAAATAACTGACCAAAAAATGGGCAAAGGACTGAGACATTACCCCAAAGATAATACACAAATGGTCAACAAGTAGATGAAAAGATGTCCATCATTACTAATCATCTAAGAAATGCAAATCAAAACCACAATAAGATATCACCTCACACATTTAGAACAGACATTATTTAAAAAAAATAAAAACAGAAAATAAGTGCTGGCAAGGATGTAGAGAAAGTACCACCTTTGTGCACTGTTGGTGGGATTATGAAATGGTATAGTGAAAGTCGCTCAGTCATGTCTGACTCTTTGTGACCCCATGGATATACACAGTCCATGGAATTCTCCAGGCCAGAATACTGGAGTGGGTAGCCGTTCCCTTCTCCAAGGGATCTTCTCAATCCAGGGACTGAACCCAGTCTCCCACATTGCAGGTGGATCCTTTACCAACTGAGCCACCAGGCAAGTCCATGAAATGGTATAAATGTTATATAAAACAGTATGGCACTTATTAAAAAAATTAAAAAACAGAATTACCATATGACCCAGGAACTCCACTTATGGGTATTTATCCAACAAAACTGGAAACAGTCTCCAGGAGATATTTGTACACATGTGTTCCCAGCAGCCTTATTCATAATAGCCAAGAATAACCCAAATGTCTATCAACAGATGAGTAAACAAAACATGATTATGCGTACAATGATAACACAATACGATTCAGCTTTAAAAAGGAAGGGGATCCTGTCACAGGCGACAACATGGATGAACCCTGACGACACTACACTAAGTAAAATATGTCACAAAAAGATAAAACGCTTATGATTCCATTTATATGAGGTTATCCAAAGTAGTCAAATTTATGGAAACAGAGCACAGAATGGGGCTCACCAGAGGCTGAGGGAGGGAGAAAAGAGATTTCAAATACTCTACACTGTGTAGACTTTCAGATTTTGAAGATGTAAAAAGTACTAAAGAATTGTTTCACCACAATGTGTATATACAAAACAATATTGAACTATACACCTGAAAATGGTTACGATGATAAATTTTACATTGCCTTTACTACAATTTTTTACAAAAGAAAACAAAGAAAAAAAGAAAATGGCTCTTTTTCTTTTCAAGAGATGCTGCTAACAAGTATTGCTATAAACTCCTTGATGACCAAGGTCATAAGCCACATACACTTCTTTGCGTCTCTTCTAATACCTCACTTTCGGAAGACACTCAGTAAGACTTGTTCATGCCAATGACAAAGACATGCCAACAACCACTGGCAAAAAGAATGAATCTTTTGTCCACCAAAAAAGCCTACTGGACTCAGAAGTCAAAGTGCTCATTTCCATACATGAACCAAGGTCATTTGTATAATAAAATACCTCCACTGACTTCACAATAATTTTTATTAAGAACTTGTATAAAACTACTACCTCCTGGTAGTGGATACCACGCTGATTAACACTTGGTAACTAGAAATCTACCCCACCAGCAAATACTGTCTCGCCTTAAATTAACATCCTGTTAATTACATCCTCTAATGAGATGGCCACTGGCAACATTTAAGAGCCAGCCACACAGGTCACTCCACTGCCAGAACAAATTGCTTGGGTTTGTCTTTCAGTTGGGATTGTAGTCAAAAGAAGGGGTTTTCCACTGTACGTGACTTTTATTGTTGGTTATAAAACCAAGAAACTATAAAATCAAGCTTCCTGAATATTTACATTAACGAGGCTCTTAGTCATCCACAAAATGAAAAATGAAAACAATCACTTTAATTACATAGTTAAAAGGGTTTCAATGGAAGGAAAAGTTTCTGACATTTGGATATTCTAAAGTAATGAAATTAGATGCTGTCTGTCCCTAAAGTTGTTTAAAGCAGCTGTTAAATACATATACATACACCCATTTTATTCTTAAAAATACATTCCAAACTGCAAATGACTTCTGGCCCCTTTAAACGCCACAGTTAATAATGTTTATCTTCAGGGTCTCCTAATACTGATAAACCACAATAAACCGCATTGCGATCTTTCTATAAGACTTCTGTTGGACAAAAGATTAATACATTTTTAGGTTAACATTTCAAGAGCCTATTCTATAAGCAATGTTTAATTGCTTTGCAAGTTTCTAGAGCTGAGAATGTGATTTTCAACTCACAGTATATCCAAATTCATATAATCTTGACGGAATTCTATAGGAGGAGCCAGACTGTCATTCTCTCAGAAACACAAGATGAGACAAAGGTTTTGGCCTCATTCAAGTCAAGTCGAGCTGCTACCATGAATGAAGGGAATCACACTCCTTTAGTTGTCCTCTAATTTTATCTAAGGCAAATATGCAGTGCAAACATGATTAACAAATAAGAACAAATGCCCAACAAGCAAAAGGGGGTATTCGACCAGGTTTTAACCACTAGTGCTTAAATTTAGGACATGGTACTGAGGCTATGTTGAGTACAGATTCTGTACATATATGGCTATGTCCCCTATTAAAATAAAAATGCAATTAGTTTTTCACCTTCAGGGAAATTTGGGGCATAAGTACTATCACATTACTTAACTGCCAAAAAGCCAAAACCTAATTTTAGCTTTAACCTTCTATACCATCAAGATTGTTATTAAAGACACTGGCCCGCTATCAAGATGACTATAAAACACCATACACTTTTATATCCTCTAATCCTGTCCACTTTTTTGATTCAAAAAAAAAAAAAGATATACATGTGAAATGATCAAAAGACAGGAACACAAGGAGAGACAAGAATGTCTGAACCAGAAGGCACCTCCAAGATCATCGAATACGATATTCTTATCTCACAACTGAGGAAGCTGAGACCTAACTATCTCTAAATTAGCTCCACGACGAACTGGGATCCAGGTCTGTGTAACCTTCCACTGGAATAAGAAAGAAAAGGGAATCTGTGAGAAACAAGGAAACCCACACAGAACAGTCTCTGGGCTCCAGGAAAGTAGCTGTAGCGGGCTGCTGACTACCCTCTGCGCTTTCTCTTATGCTTATCTGTGGCAGACACACAGCCCATCACCCAAGAGACACCTCCTCCCCTCAAACTCGCCAAGAGTCCCGGTTCCTCCCGGACAGCAAGCAGTGTCTAGGCCTAGGAAATGACACATGATGTGCGTTACACCAAGCCCGGCACCCACTCCTGTGGGACAGACACAGAGAATTCAAGCAAACGCGACGTCAGACAAAAAGGGGATGGAAGCTTCTGGGAGAGAGTCTGTTCTCCGTCAGGCAAGCACTGGAGTAGGAACTGCTTGCTCTTGCCTACTTCCTCCTTCGTGCCTCGGAAAGAGATGTGATGCGACCACTGAAGCGGCCATTTTGTGACCTGGTGGCAGTATGGAAACACGCGAAAGGCGGCTGAGAACCTGGCTGAGGGCTCTGCGGGGCAGCTGGATCGCCCCAGACCACCTACTTCTGAAGTTCCCTGAAGTTTTCTGAAACACACAGTAATAAATGGCTTATGGTTTAAGCCTCTTCTTTGGCTTTCTATTAACTACTGCTGGAAGCAGTACTGAATTTAAAAAAAAATTTTTTTTCCCTGGGCCGTTCCCTGGCGTTCCAGCGGGTTAGGATGAGCGCTTTCACTGCCAGGGGCCCTGGGTTCGATCCCCAGTCAGGCAACAGAGATCCAACAAGCAGTATGGCACAGCCAAAAAAAAAAAAAAAAGATAAAACAAAATCTTGTGTGCCCTGTTGTAATCTTCCTGCCACATCACTACCATTAAAAGTGTTTATTCTGCTCATATACATGCCACTAAAAAAAGTGTTATATTTCTCCTGCATAATTAACAGCATGTGTGCATACTAAGTCACTTCAGACATGTCCAACTCCTTGCGGCCCTATGAACTGCAGCCCACCAGGCTCTTCTGTTCACGGGATTCTCCAGGCAAGAATACTGCAGTGGGTTGCCAGTGGTCTCTCCAGGGGATCTTCCTGACTCAGGGATCGAACTTGCGTCTCATTTGTCTCCTGCATTGGCAAAAGGGTTCTTTACCACTAGCACCACCTGAGAAGTCACACATAATTAATAGAGACCAGTTCAATTACTTTATAGTTACAAAACATCTCAACTATGACCCTATTAAAATAAATGTCATCATAGACAAAACATAAGGGAAAGAAACATGATTGTGAATCATTTTTTCTTGATTATGACTTTGATCCTTCCTTCTGCCATCTCAAATCCTTTTTGGAAATGAGTATCACATAAGTAACAAAATGATGAATAAGATTTATTTGAACTAAACTCCTCTGCTCCTTTAATCATAATTGCTGCTTCAGTTGCTTCAGTTGTGTCCAACTGTTTGTGACCCCATGGACTGTAGCCTGCCAGGCTCCTCTGTCCATGGGATTCTCCAGGCAAGAATACTGGTGTGGGTTGCCATGCCTTCCTCCAGGGAATCTTCCCACCCCAGCAATGGAACCCAGGTCTCGTGCATTACAGGCAGATTCTTTACCACTGAGCCACCAGGAAAGCCCTTAATCATAACTGTTAGTAAATGATTAAATATTAAAATTTCATTCTTGAATTTACAGCCCCCAAAGTGGCCGAGTCAATATTTTCACATACGGATGTTTGTAATGGAAGCCTGGAGACTTATCAGTACTACACCAAATTCATGGCATTGCTGTTTTCTCCTTTACAGGTTATAATAGAATTTGAATACTGATAAGACATTAAAAGTCAGACTATCCAGTACAGCTATTTCAATAGTAATTTTAACTGTATTTTGATGGAACTCTGTCAAATATATGTCCACCTCCATAACCCCAGTTGCACCCCCCTCTGTACTTTCCTAGGTCCCATTTTTCTGTATTCACCCCACAATATTCCTCTGGCTCCCAACACTCATCTCCACGCTGCCCACAGCCAGTTCAGTTCTGCCTACACCAGCTCTGTGATCACTAACATCTACCCCACTCACAGCCTCCCTGGTTGAAAGAAACAGACAACAGCCACAAACATCTCTTCTCTCAAGGGTGCTACCATCTTTCCCCTGCTGTCTTTCAAGGAATGAAACAGCTGAGGACCCTGATTGTGAGCACAGATAAAAAAGAGTATGAATATATAGATTTATATGAATGATGTATGTGGGCTCAGTGCGTTCTTAACTTAAAAAAAAAAAAAACAGAACCGATGCTTTTTTTTTTTTTGGTAAGCTATAAAGCACTTTTGGGCTTCCCAGGTGGCTCAGTAGTAAAGAATCTGCCTGCCAATGCAGGAGACACAGGAGACACTGGTTCGAATCCTGGGTTGGGAGATTCCTGGAGGAGGAAATGGCAACACATTCCAGTATTCTCGCCTGGAGAATCCCATGGACAGAGGAGTCTAGCAGGCTACAGTCCACAAGGCTGCAAAGGGTCAGACACAATTGAGCACACACACACACAAAAGCGCTTTTATTGACTCCTCCTTTGTGTCTACCCTTCACCCACCACTCTCCGAGGTTACTTAATCTTCTCCCCTTGTGGATTCAGGACCACATGGCTCATCCCACAAGATAGCATATTTCCTTCTTCCCAACAAGTTAATCAGCTAAGATGGAAACATTATTTTATTGCTACAGATTGTCTATGTTAGACTACTCTAAAAATATGTTAGAACATGGCACCAGTTTATATCAGCAATATCAAATTCTCATGATTTACCCTGAAACTACCATGCTGACATCTCCTCTGATGGCACAAAAGCAATGAAAGGCAAAACTGCTGGCGATTTAGCGTCAATTATGGCAAGGGTCCACACTGTACTAGCAGGAATTACATTCTTCACAGTCTGTCAATCGGTTTTTTAAATATTGATTTTATATTATTTATTTGGCTGCACCAGGGTCTTAGTTGCAGCATGCAGGAAAGGCATATGGGATCTAGTTCTCTGACCAGGGATCAAACCTGGGCTCCCTGAATTGGGAGCATGGAATCTGAGTCACTGGACCACCAGCAAAGTCCCTATCAATCTTTTTTTTTTTTAATAATTTATTTTTTATTGAAGGATAATTGCTTTACAGAATTTTGTTGTTTTCTGTTAAACTTCAACATGAGTCAGCCCTAGGTATACATATATTCCCTCCCTTTTGAACTTCCCTCCCATTTCTCCCCATCCCACCCCCCTAGGTTGATACAGAGCCCCTGTTTGAGATTCCTTAGCTAAATAGCAAATACCCATTGGCTATCTATTTTACATATGGTAATATAAGTTTCCATGTTACTCTTTCTCCTACCAATCATTTTTAAAAAGCCAGTTTCACTTAACAATGTCCTTGATAAAATAGTAAAAGTTATTAATTATTAAATCTCACTCTTGAGAACTTGATCTTTTTAATAATCCGTGTGATGAAATGGGACCATTTCATCATATCTAATATGTACAAAAAGCATTTCTACATACCTAATACAATGGCCATCTTAAGGAAAAGCATTTATGCAATTGAGTTGTGAGCTGAACTATACACTTTTCCATAGAATACCATTTCTGCTGAAAGAATGGCTGGCAGACAACTTATTATTATGTATAGTTATTCAGACTTAGGTACTTGGCAGACATTTTCTCTAAAGTAGATACAGTGAGCCTGACACTTCAAGGAAAGAACTGACAATACCTGTTGCTGATGATAAAATTTGAGTTTTCAAGAAAAAATTAGAATTTTGGAAAACTTGAACTGGATACCAAAATCTTGACTGCTCCTCAATTCTAAAGACTTTTTGGATGAGATTAATGGTTGTATTGATGAATACTATGTAAACAAATGTGTCAACATTTGAAAGATCTGCAGAACTCAACAATTATTTTTAAAATGACCAATGTACAATGTTATAAAACCACAAGCTGGTCAAAGATCCATCCAAAGTACAAGATGGACCAATAGATTTTTCCGTTACGGAGTAGCACAAAAAATTCATTGACAATGTTCAGATTCAACACCACAACTAACTCTTAAGAACATCTTTCTAAACAAAAAAAAGAGGCCAAGGGGGAAAAAAAGAATCTACCATTTGCTGAGTCTTGACATATTAAAAAATATACACAATTACATGAAAAAGACACTAAAATACCCCACCTTTTCTCTACTATGTATCTGTGTATAAGTGGGGTTTCTTCATATATTTCAAACAAAGCAACATATCACAATAGGCTGAATGCAAAAGCAGCTATGAAAAACACCAGTGGTCTTCTATTAAGCAATGCATTAGAGAGTGGCAAAACATAAAACCATCTCACACTTATCACTGTATTTTTGTTTTGGAATATTTTTTTCATTAAAGTATGTTATTCATGTTAACCTTTCATGAGTTTGTTGTTTTCAAGTGGATAAGTATTTTAAAACATTTCAGACTTTTAATTTCTAATATGTTAAATATTGATACAGTCCACATAAACAAAAGATCTTTGGGGCATCAATAATTTGTAAAGAATGCAAAAGTGTCCCAACACCAAAATGTTAGAAAACCTTTGGTTTTCAACACCACAAAAAAAAGAATGCTTATATGCGTGTGTATATAAGAGAACAAGCACCTGAGAAGGAGTCAGAAGGTCCCAGCTCCCGGTCCACTTGCTTCAGGATTTGGATAAATTAATCTAAGGTCTTAGTTTCTTCATCTGTGAAATGGGTTATTCATGTCTTGTTCTGAGGATTAAAGACAAAATATGTCAGAACAGTTGATACAGTACAGGTATACTGTTATTGTTACAAGATCTCAAAGTTAAGAGTTTTAACCTTGTGACCATATTTCTAAAAAATTCTCTATTCTTAAATTTTTTTGCTAAATGCAGAACTTACAGAAAATGCAAAGTGGAGATTTTTTGATTAGTCAATTAGTTCAAATGTCCAACCACATAACTTTACTGTATTAAATTTAGCCCTTGACAGTTATAATTGGTAATGTGTATATCCTAATTATTACAGATATTTCCAAATACACACAGAAGTACAGAAAATTGTAACAAACCCCCATGTACTCTTAAAAATTACCAAAAAATTGTCAATATTATTTCAGTTCATAGGAAATGTGTGTATGCCTATTCTGATGTTTTTAAAAACAAGTATTAGGCATCATTTCATTTTGTCTATAAATACTCCCATATGTATCTTTTTAACAGATGAGAATTTAACATAACCCCAATACCATTAACATAGAAATGAACTCTATAGTTTTATTCTTAAATATCACCTAAAACATGCAATGCTAAGTCACTTCAGTAATGTCTGACTCTTTGCGACCCCATGGACGGTAGCCCATCAGGCTCCTCTGTCCATGGGATTTTCCAGGCAAGAATACTGGAGAGGATATTGTAAAGTAATTAGCCTACAACTAATAAAAATAAATGTAAAAAAATAAATAAATAAAACATTCAAAAAAAGAATACTGGAGAGGGTTGTCATGACCCTCTCCAACCTAAAACATACTCTATGTTCTAATTTCCTGATTGTCTCCCAAAAAAAGTCTTCATTAGTTTTTAGTTGTTCTGTAGGATCAAAATATTCTCAACAATTCAGTTACAAGTAATACAAGATTTTCAGTTAAAGACAAGAACGAAGCAGAAATAACACCATGCTCTATATACATGTACGGTTTACAAAATCAAGTCAAGAACTATTCTCCAGGGAAATGTGCTTCTTCTCCAACAAAACAACACACAAAAATAACAAGAGACACCCACCACAAAAAAGGCCAAACTGGGGACACGTCAGTACTCTGAGAAGTGACCAGAAGAGGACACACTCAGCTGATCAGGAAGGGCAGGGACTGTAGGAAGCCACCACCTGCCCTTTTGGAAGGGATGGGGTCGGACCAGCCCCATGGTCAGGCAGGCTGGAGGGAAGGTCAGGGTCTGGGTTCCAGAGTGACAGTACAGCTCAAACAAGCCCACTATCCAAAAGGCTGGATGGCAACCACCTGCGGTTTCAACTCAGAGCTCAAAACTCAGTACTCTGGGACTTCCCTGGTGGTCCAGTGGTTTTAAGACTCTCTGCTCCCAACACTGGGGGCACAGGTTCGATCCCTGGTCAGGGAACTAAGATCCCACATGGCACATGGCACATCCAAAATAAATTAATTAAATATGAAAAGATAATTGTTAAAAAAAAAAAAAAACCACAGTGTTCTAAGCTAGAAATAGAATATCATCACAATAAACTACCTGTGACAATTCAATTTATTCAGCAAACATTTGTCAAAAAAGTCAATTCTACTAGGCACATCTTAGGATATGAGCTATAATAGTTTTGTGTATAATTATTCAGTGAGACAATAAGCAGCATATACTTCTCTACATATTACTTTCCCCATTAATTTTAAGGGGAAGAACAGACAAATTTAATATTAATACCTTGCCACATACATGACAAGTTATAGTGCAAAACCTGCAATTTGGCCCACCCCTCACCCAGACATTAAAACATATGAATTCTACTGTTCTTCCCAAATACTTTTCACGATTACATATCACATTAGCTTTTATCATACATATCACAGACTCCAAGCATTTACATCTACAATTTCTTTTCTAAATGGAGTATTTAGTTGAAGACTGACATGTACACACTGCTCTATTTAAAATGGATAATCAACAATGACCTAGTGTAGCGCACAGGGAACTCTGCTCAATGTTATGTGGCAACCTGGATGGGAGGGAAGTTTGGGGGAGAATGGATACATGTATATGTATGGCTGAGTCCTTTCACAGTTCACTTGAAACTATCACAACACTGTTAGTCAGCTATACTCCAACATAAAATAAAAAGTTAAAAAATAATAAAAATAAATGGAGTATTCAGAAGGAAATTAAGGAAAGGCTAAAGAATCTCCCACCTCCTCTGAAAATCGTTTTCTTTTCCATAGGCTTAACCCAAGTGTGTCAGAATGAATTGTAAATGAAAACTGGTCAGATGCATACAGAAAATTTTAAGAAATGTGGTTCTATAGGCACATAAATCCTTTTAGGAATCGTTTACCTCAATTCTACCTATCAGGTTTTTTTTTGTTGTGTGTGTGTGTCTTTTTTAAGTTTAAAACTACAGAAAAAGTAGAGAAGGAGAGAACACATTTCTTAAAGAATACTTAAGAAGTACTTCATGAATGTGTTCCAAAATATGAAAGAGTCACTAAGGAATTTTTTAGCTGCCACTATAAAGGACATCTTGTCAATAACAACAAAAGCTGGCAGTCAGACAACTGCAGAGTCCAGACTTCCCCATTTCAGAACTGACACTTTTGTATCGGGTCTACTATCTGCAGAAAGACAGTAAAAGTCCTAAGTTTAAGATAATATTTCCAGTGAGACCACTAAGTCCCCTACCAACCTGTAAGGAGAATGATTAAGTTCACAGAGCACAACGCAGCCCAAATGTACCATGCAGACGAGGCCTGGAGGGAATGTCACCCTTGACCTCATTTTCTGGTAACTAAGCTGAAGAGCCGACTTATACTTTCTGCCCATCTTCAGTTTTGTGTGCCCTCATACAACGTGTATCATCAAAACAAACTGTCCTTGGAGTTTAGCTTCCCTTTATAGCACTGTTGTGATTACTGTTCCAAATGGAGAATATACCTAAGTATACAGCCCAATACATCACAACTCTAAGTAAACTGGAAAGAATGACATTAACCTCACTGCAAAAACATGAGCTTTTTAGCAGACAACAGCAGCAGAATTGCATAAAAATTGTTAACGAGGAGTTGAAAACTCAAAGCCTGCATGCTTCCATCTACAAAATATTATGTAGGTTTCTTTTAAAAAATTGGTTAAAGATGGAGTCGATGACTGTGTAGATGTCTGTTCAAATTGGTTTGGGCTGCAAATAAATATTAAAAAGTTAAATCATTAACATTATTCACCAGGCATATCACAGGCAAAACAGGTCATTCACAAAGTAAGGAGGGCTGTAATGAGCACTCTGTAATTTCCTTGTCTCTGATCATTCCTATTTTCACAAGACATCACTCTCTGACATCAGATTTTCCATGAAGTGTTTACTTGTTTATTGCCCTTCTCCCACTAGAATGTAAATTCCATAAGGGCAAAAACCTTATCTTACTTTCCACTCTTTGCCGGGTTCAGAGAACAGTGCCAAGCACACAGCAGAGGTTCCAAACAGAACTGCTGAATGAAGGGGTGGTTGAATGGCCACCCCCTGCTCCGCCCCTTCCTTTCCTCCTTACACAGGTTAACCATCCTTTGAGGTCAGGGTCAAATTCTACTACCTCTATGAAAAACATCTCCCATTGCTCCAATCATACCATGAACGCCGCCCCTGCCTGCTGTCTGATAACTGTTTATCTTTGCATTTGTATATAGCTCCCTTAAAATTCTCATAATCCTCATTAAGGGCATGGACCGTGCCCCTACGTTTCAGTATCCACCTAAGGACCCATACATAGTCTACCACTAATAAATGCTCAGCTTGACTGACTCATACCTATAGTTAATCCAGAAATCAACTGAGTTAATAGTTTCACCTTTTTATAACCTAACCCTCCTTTTCCAATAACTCAACTGAAATTGCAGTGGGTCCCCTCTAGTTTAAACTTATTTTTGGCAACTTCAAGCTTTACATTCTCATATATGTAACTATAACTGCTCATAATTCACTTTATCCATCCCTCCCCCAAGATTAATTTTTGTATATATATAAAAAAAAAAACCTTGTGACTTTTTTGGTGATACCTTCAAATGAAGTATCTAACCCCAATCAAGAAGGAAGTTGGAGTTTCATTACTTTCTTCCTGTTGCTGAGGTACTGGAGGATATTTTTTCTTTTTATGCCTTTTTCCTTTCATGTCAAGATGGATCCCATTTCCTTCTTTCCTGATCATAGCCCTGGCAAGTTTTTCTTATTGCTTTGTACCTGTCCTTGGTAATCTGCCTTAGATCCTCCTTTCTGAGCCACTCCTGTTTCCTCTAGTCACTTATTTGATCAGATTTCAAACTTTTCAAATGAGACTAGCCTCTTCTTAAAGCTTGAGCCTGCTTCTTTAAATTTGGCCATCCCTTCACAAAGCCAACCAAACCCCGGTCATCTGGGCTAAATGAAATGTACAAAAATATCAGATTATCCACAACACAAGAAAATCAGAAAAAAAATTGACATCTGGCTTTGGAATATACCATGTGGCTTTGGGCAAGATTTACTTTCTTAAAGCTTTTGCTTAAGCCATCACCGTTAGTAACAATGTCTTTTACCATAGTGGAATATCTGTCTCAATTTTAAATTTTGATGCAGTTTTTTCAAAAAGCCAATCAAATATCAACTGAGGTTTTTCCTATGAAGTCTTTAACTCGTTTTTTTCAATCTGTTGAAAACTATCATAAAATCTGGTTTCTGTTTCCCCTGATTTATTTCCTCCCTGTTCCTGGACTTCTGATCCAAATCAGCTTACCCTATATTAATTTACTTCTTTAATTTAAAGTACCATTTGCTTGAGAATGAAAAGCATTCTAATAACACTAAATGTCTAATGAAATTTTCAGTCCAAATAACACTGGATAGAAGACTCTTTTTTTTTTTTTTTTAAGCTACTGAAGGAAAAGTTGGGTTTCTAGGATAAATTACACTGGTAATTCTAGCAAATTTATATTTAGTGGGTTATTATGATTGGCTGAAAAATAGAAAAACATTAAAGAGCTATGCAAGTCAGCTTTGTCAATATATAATCCCATAGGCCAAAAACTATGAAATTAAATTCTCAGTACAGGCATTTATAGAAAAGAGCATCAAAACAAACTCACACATCAACCCTGGCCCCTTTTCCTGACCCCAGCCTAAACTCTGCACAGTCTCACACTTGATTGCTGTTGCCTCACTTCCACAAATGAGTTTTTAATGTTTAAGAAAAAGAACTAGGTTAACAGGTTCTTCTCTTTTGCCCCCTTTTCAGCTTCTGTCTTTGAGCTCTTGGCCAAAGAGATCCCTAATCCTCAATTTTACATGACTGTTTTCACTTTACAGGTATTCAATTATTTTACATTCAAATGCACACTTACATAGAGCTTGAACCTACTCTTTTTCATGTTAATCACCATATTACCAGCAGAATTGAGAATAAACTCATTTTTGTGGTTCCCCCTCATAAAGAACTTTGGGAAGTATAAATTATTTTACCTAAAAACCAACTTTTGGGCTGGTGTCTTTTAGGCCAAGTTTTTATACAGGATGTTAAATGTTAATCCCCAAAACTTTTTTAAACAAGATTTCACAGTCATCAAATTCAGTTAAGTTCCAGAACTTTACTTAAAAAATAAAAACAAACTCAGGATGCCTAGTCACACTTTGACTAATATACCCAGACAAAGCCCCAAATTCTCAGTTTTTCAATATACCTTCTCCAGGCTGCAGCACAAGTCTCAATTAACTACGGCCTCCCAAGCTATTTGTCCACCATACACATCATTTCTCAAGGAAAAATAAATAATTCCCAAGTGACTGATTCAACTGGTAAGAATTCTTTCCTTCTTTTAAAAATTTACCTTAACTTCAAAAATCTCTTTTCTTGATGCAGTTCAGAAAAGAGTGTAAATCCCCTGAGGAAAACAGTTGTCACCTATGTGCGCTCAAAACATGAGTGGCTTAAAGAGACATTTTCTGACAGTCTAAGTTCCCCAAATACTAGTCATAAGGTCTTTCATGGATGGTAAATTTTACACACACACAAAAGAAAGGAAAGAAACATACCTGGTCATTTTCTAAACAGGTTTGATAGGTTTGATTCCTTTGTAAGAGCAGAGTATTTACTTATAATCTTTTAAAGCACAAGTGGCAGCCAGGAGAGTGGGTAAATAAAACCTTCAGAGAGGTTTAAAAACCCTGCATCTTAACTCACTTCCCCTTGATTTCAGGAGCCAGTACTGCAAAGCCCACGGCAAATGAGATTATGTAACAGGTTTTTCCTCTCTCCACTTTATTCATCACCGGCTGATCGGAGGTGTGCTTTCTCCAAACGAGTTGAGACTCCTAGGACTTTATTTAGGACGGCTGAAGTTGAGGTTTGATACATTTTCTTAGGATTTTGCAGCATCCATTCATTTAAATATCTATTTGTATTTTTCTCAAGTGAGAAAACACAGTAACAGTGTAGTTGCTGTTGTAATTTCAAGGAAATAAACGCAGCTGCACCTGAAAACTTCCGTTTTGCACAAATATTTTCCTCCCCTGTGTTTCATTCCATGAAACTGCACATGATATACACAGACCTTCACTCGTCTCCCGGGGCTTCTTCCCTTCTCACGTTTTACGGTTGGTGCAGATAAAGAAGTCGTCCCTGGCGCACCGGGCCCCCCAACACCCGGCCTCGGGGGGAGAGGGGGGTCCCCGGAGGAAAAGCGAGTGGGTTGAAAAGCGCAGCCCGGTCACCACTCAGGTGGCCCCGCCGCTCACACGGAAGGCGAGCTGGGGATAATGGGGACAGTCAGGCCGGGGCCCCTCTTGGCAGGCGTGTTGTGTAACACTCGCGCCTGGAAGTGAGCAGCTTGGCCCGCGAAGGGACCGCGTCCGGTGGCGGCTCCTGGCGGCGGCACCCGGCCGCCCGGCCCGCTCGGCCCGAGCCCGCGCGCCCGCCGCCGCCGCCCCGACCCCGCGCGGGCCGGGCCGGGCCGGGCCCCCCCCCACACCCCCCTCGCGCCTCTGCTTCCCACGCGCTCGCCGCTCGGGGCCGCGATCGCCCCCACCCCGCCCTCGACCCCGGGCCCGGCCGCCGGGAGGGCAGCGCCGGCGGGGCGCGCGGACCGGCGTCCATGCTGCCGGCGCGGCGGGAGCCCGGCCCCGCGCCCACCCGCCCCGCGGTCCGCGCGCCCACTTACTTTCGGGGCCGCTGACCTCGCGGCTCCCTCGGGGGGGCGGGGGGGAAACGAAAGTTGTCACGGCGTCTCCCCGCGGGGCCCCCTCGCCTCCCGGACCCGCGAGGCGCCGCGGCGGAGCCGGGAGGGCTTGCTGCGCTCCCGCCCGCGTCCGTCCCGTCGCGCTCTCCTCCGCCTCCTCTTCTTTTCACTATATTATCTTCTCCTGCTCGGAGGGGCGGGTGGGGGCGGGAGGCTTAGGAAGCGAGGAGACGTTTGCAACTTTTCTTCACTCTTTCTCTCCCCCCCACCAACCCCCGATCAGCCTTGAAAAAACACTGTTGAAAGGGGCGAGGAACCTGTGGAGGTGGCGGGGGGGACGCGGAGGGGGTCGGGAGAGGTGATGATAGTCGTTTGGAAAACTGATCAGAGCCCCCCCGCCCCAAACAGAGATACCCAGAAAGAGGGGGAAAGGCGGGGGGTGGGGTGGGATGGGGGGTTGGGGGGAAAGAGAAAGAGTCGCTGGTCAGGAAACTTCAAGCGCGGATGAGGTCATTGGTTTAAAAATAAAGAGATGGCGTCACTTGAAACCAATCCCAGTGAATGAACTCAGCGGAGCCCCGGGGAAAGGAGGAGACAGGCAGGGCAGGGCGGTGGGCGACGGGCGGGGCCGTGCGCCCGCCCGAACCCGGAGCGCGGCTCGGCGCCTGGTCGCGGCCGCTCGGGGAGGGGTTGGGTCACGTTCCGTTCCGGGGCCCGGCGACTCCGGGGCAGGTTCCGCGGGCGCCGCTGGGAGGAGCCGGGTGGCCGGGGGAGGCGGCCCCGCGGCCTCCTCCTTCCGCGCCCGCGCGCCGGCTGCCCCCGGGGCCCCCGATCCCCGACCCTCGGGCCGGGTCTCGGCCGCGTAGGGCTGCGCCCCAACAGGTATTTCAGGGTTTCCCCCTTCTCCCCGCCCCAGCGAGGCGCAGAGCCTTTTCCTCCTCTTTGGGCTGTTTCCAGCTGCCTCCCCAGGGTGAAGAAACGCAAACAATGATTTGAGAGAATTACAATCGCTCTTTTAAAAGTGACGAATCCAAAATGCAGGGCACTGCCGGCTCTTAGGAGAGAGAAGTTACAGGTAATTTAAGAAAAATCACGCTCAGGTGGCTCAGGCAGTCAGCTCTCCCTGTTTGTCATAGAAAGCCCCCACCTGAATGTTCCTAACATTTATGATTTTATTGTGCTTCTATTTACTTATTTCTATTTACATTTGTAAATATAACGAGCACGAGTAGCCTAACATGCTCTTGAAAAGTGTGTCCTTTTCAAGCACTGTGTGCCCGGTGATTGGGCAGCACAGAATCGTCTGTAAATTAGACCAGAGGTTCACCACCTTTTGGGAGGTGCAAGACCCCCGTTGAGTTTACTTCACACACTTCGTGCATTTTAAAATTTGGATTGAAATAGCTTTGTTTTGAAACGGCATTACACACTTTGGGAAATAAGAGACCTGAGCTGGTGACACACCAGGACTTGGAATCACTGGGTAGGACAATCGGAGCTTTATTCTAGTGTTCTTTGAGCATTTGAGCATGAAGCTGCTTCTACTGAGAAGTACTCACGTGGATATCACATAACAGAGATGTGATTAATGACGGAAAAGCACACTCCGAGTGGACTGCTCCATGAGCCAGAATTTGTGTGTAGGAATAAAATATTCCATTTGCAATGTATTAGATTTGGGACGTTGGTTCCCCGAAGACATCTTTGTTGGGAAATGTCCGTTTGGACATTGCCTGAGGGTTTTTGTCGTCTTGTTTTCTGTGGGGCTGTTTTTTTTTTTTTTTTTGGATTGCCAAAATAACTGAGAAGCATGTGTGTGGGGGGGGGGGGGGGTGTTAGAAAAGTGAAACTTGTCTATACTTCTTTTTTGCCTTTAAATCCTGCAGCTAAAGCCCATTCGTTACTATAATCATTTAAGGTCAGTATTAGAGTAAGCCTCTAGGAACTTCCGGACCATCTTTTTTAGGAGGAAAAGGAGTCCATCTGAAGAGGGAAGCGCGAGGGAGCCCTTGAGGCAGTTAAAGCAGCTGAAGGCCATAGATGCAGAGCCGACTTTCTGCCTCTGCCTCTGACCTCCTTAAGCCTTCTGCAGGGGCGAGACGATCTCTTCCGCGGCACGCTGTCCTCTGGTGGCCGGGGGATGTTACTGCAGCTCCAAAGGGATTACTATCTACGCTCTAACAGGTAACCTCTAAAAATCGACTGCCTACAGACCTGCTGTCTTCAGAACAGTTACCGAAGAGAGAGTTGGAGAGGATCTGCATCTCCAGTCTGCTTAGTTGGAGGAGTTGAGATTCGGAAGGAAGGAGAAGAGAGAGAATCCTTGTCCTAGACTAGATCCTGGATCTATTGGATTACATGCTGAGCCCCAGTCGCCTTATTCTGACACATCTTGAAACCTCTCTCTCCTCTTTCTTCATTGACAATTAAATTGGAGCACCTTCCATATGTATGCTATTATGGGAGTCTCCCCCTGTATATCATCTAATTAGGAAAACAACACAAATTAACACCAATTAAAAACCAAATTAATGATTGAGTGGCATACAATATTGGTTTAAAGAGTCCAGCGAACTCTTCATGTCATTGTATGGCAAAAAAACCACCACAATATTGTAAAGATATTATCCTCAAATTAAAATATATTTTAAAAAATTTTTAAGTAAAAAAAAAGAAAGGTAGAGTCCAGAAGAGGAAAGGAGTGATGTTGGCTGTGTTGTCAGGGAAAGCATCTTCTGAAGATCTTTGACTTCATGCTTGAAGGTAGTTAAGATTTAGTTCGGTGTAAGAGGGTTCAGCAGAGGGACTATTATAGATAGGAAATGGCAGAGCAGACATGGAGATGGATTGCATAAAGGGTATTCAGGTGCGGGATGAGTAGACCCCTCTAATAATAGTAGGGGTTGGAGTGTAGCAATTAAGAATTAGGCCAAATTTGAAATGTAGAAGCACATTAAAGAGGTACATGAATGGTTCAATACATAGCTTGTTACTAGTCCAGCAAATAAGCACTGAACAAGTTTACTTCACTAAAGGGTATTTGCCTTCTTGTTCTACTAAGAGAGCTTCTATACATGCCAACAACAAACATATTTTAAATAGTACCATTTACAATTGCTCCAAAGAATGTGAACTACTTAGGTTTAAGTCTAACAAACCATGTGCAGGATCTGTATGCTGAAAATTATAAAATATTGATGAAAGACATTAAAGAAGACCTAAATAATTGGAGTGACTTGCTATATTCATGGCTTGGAAACCCAATAGAGTAAATATGTCAGTTCTTCCAAAATTGACTTATAGATTTCACACAGTTTCTATCAGAACCCCAGCAAGGTTTTTTTGGTAGGCATAGCCAACTTAACGTAAAACTGCGTCCAGTATGTTTAAAGAATTGAGTGAGTGCTAGATTTCCCAAAGGCAGGCAAAGGTCTCATGTACTTAGGACACCAGCAAAGCGGAGGCTCTGAGGTCTTAGAATCAGATCATTTGGGAAGAAGCTGTCTTTGTTGCAGTACATGTAAATGTACAGTTTAGTACTGGTTCTAGTTAGAGTTTAATATGAGGGAGGTGCACCAAATATTTTAGCTAGAATTAAAGATGGAAGAGGAGCACCATAATCTTTAGTGCTTAGACCCCCTGAAGGTTTTAATCTGTCCCTAGCCCTGGGAATAAATAAGAGAGGCAAGGTCCCATCTCGCAAGGAACATCTTCGCAACATTCTAGTGGGAAAAGAAGACAAAAACAGCCAGAGCTGTAACAAGATCAGTTCTACAGGAGAAATTGGGTGTTGTGATAGCGCATGTTGAAGAGGAGTTAAGGTGTTTGGGAGAGGCATTTAGGAGGAGGGGGCACTTGAACTGAAGCCTGAAGGATAGCCGCCAGGGACATGGTCTGAGCAGATGCAGCAGGTCACTCTGAGACTGTTCAGCAAAAACAGTGTGACTTGTAGAGAGCCGCTAATGTTGCCAGAGCAAAAGCAAGGCCAGTGGATCTCAAAAGTACAAAACTAGGACCCAGACCACATAGGCCTTTATAATGTACAGAAAGGAATTTGCATTCTTCTGTGGGAGATTTAAGCAGGTTAGTACATGACCTGATTTATGAAGAAGGTATTTACAAGTAAACATAATAGTTTAGTTTTGAAAAGAGTTTCAATAATATTCTGCATGTATTTTTTCACTTTACAGCTCCCTTTTCCAATGGGAAGTAAGCATTTTTTATAATTTCGTTAATCTCCAGGGATCCCTTTAACGTTCCCAAATCAAATATTCTTAGCTTAGGGTTCATGGATTCTTACAGAGTACATGGATGGACTTCAGAAGGTCTAGGAGCCCCCTAAAATTGTGTACTATATGCTTATGTGTGTTTTCCTGTGGTCCCTAACTTTCAACAGATTTTCAAAGTGTTTTATCAGTATACATACAAATAAGACCTACTTTTAGTCTTGGCTGTGTCTTTTTGGACAGTGTGTTAGTCACTCAGTCGTGTCCGATTCTTTGCGACCCCATGGACTGTGGCCTGCCAGACTCCTCTGTCCATGGGATTCTCCAGGCAAGAATACTGGAGTGGATTCCCATTCCCTTCTCCAGAGGATCTTTCCAATCCAGGGATCGAACCCGGGTCTCCTGCACTGCAGGCAGATTCTTTATCGTCTGAGCTACGGGGCTGCTGCTGTTGTCCTAGGGCTCATGGCTCCGCACAAATGAATTCCAGTTCTGGAAGGAAGCAGGTTCTGCCTCAAAGAGGTGATACTATGTTGGAGGAGACACTATTCTGTCAGAATTAGGAGAGAATATTCTGAGTTTGCCTCTGAAGGAAGTTCTGGGAAGAAAATTGTACCTATGTGATGTGAAAGCTAGTAGATACCTAGGTCATTACCTGATACCATCCCACTCACTTTATATATAAGAAATCGAAGGTCCAGAGAGGTTAAGTGGCTTGCCCAAGAATGCACAGCTAGTTAGGGACGAAACTGGGATTAAAAACAGGTTTACTGTCATTCCATACAGCGTTCTGTGCTCCTCGTCAGAAAAATCTGGGCCACATATCGTACTTAAAAAAGTCTAATGGGAATTAAGTATTCAGTCTCACTCAATTAAATTAAACAAGAGGCTACAGAAAAACCTGAGTGAACTGTTTGGCTAACCCAATACATGCTCATTCATAAGGAAATGGAAGAAAGGAGGGAGGTGAAAGAGTTCAAAATCATACAGTCCCAGCTCTGAAAGAGATGAAAAACCTCAATGTCAAATTAAGATGTCCAACCAACAAATAGCAACAACACTGTTATCAGTGTATATCTGATCTTTGTGTAGCAGATATGTAAACCGACACAGCAAGTTACAAACACTGGATGATTTTTCATTTATCAATTTGGCAAGGATTTTTAAAATGAGTAATCCCAGGATTGAGTCAAGAGTGTGGAGACACAGAAAAGTAGAAAGAAAAGCAGTGAATGTGGCTGTTACAGAAAGCTAAGAAGAGAGCATTTCAAGAAAGGAAAGAGTGTGTTTCCAGTGAGTTAATACCTAAGGAAGATAAGGTTAAAAAAAAAGTCTTCCTTGGACTTAGCAACTAAGTGACTCTGAAGAGGGTGGTTTCATCAAAGACGATCTTGAAGAGGCAAGATGGCAGTGAGTTCACCAGGGAATGAGAAGGAAGGGAGGAAGTGGAAACAGTGAAATAGAAATTATTCTTTTAGAAACTTCTAATCCCAGTTTCGTCCCTAACTAGCTGTGGATTCGTGGGCAATAGAAACTGTTAAAAGGAAGTGAAAAGCATCCTACCCAGCTTCAGGCAGATGGAGAACATTTCAACCCAGCAAAGGTCCTACTGACCTCCTCAATTTCCTCCACTGTTGTTATGAGGGTTAAAAACCCAGTATACATCTTGTACAAAGGAGCTGGTTGTTTCCATATTGGATTAACATGGTGATGCTAGTTTATTTTCACATTCCATTTAATTTGTAGTTTCTTTATAGTCGTGATTTGAGATGGTCCTAAAAACTCAGTGATCTAAAGAGAACTAGACCTTTTTCTTCAATACCTTAAACACTGGCTTTACACAAATTTTTAAAAGTACTTTTTAATCAAAATGGTATTTGGCTATTTGATCAGAATATCCTTGGGTTTCCCAGGTAGCTCAGTGATAAAGAATCTGCCTACCAACTCGGGAGACACAGGACATGTGGGTTCGACCCCTGGTGGGGAAGATTCCCTAGAGGAGGAAATGGCAACCCACTCCAGTATTCTTGCCTGAGAAGTCCCATGGATAGAGGCTGGTGGGCTGCAGTCCATGGGGTCACAAAAGAGTTGGACATAACAACACAAGCAGAATATTCTATCTTGCTATTTAACCACTGTTGAGCAAGAGGTTCAATTACTAAATTACTAAAGACTGTTCCTAAAGGTATTGTTTACATTTATAAAAATGAATTATTATTGAACGTTGTCCTTTTTTAGTCCAGAAAACCAGGGAGCACATTGAAACCTATGCTTACTTACTTGGAAAATGGAAAAACCCATCTAAAAATCGCTTATTCAGGTACCATCGGTTATTCACACCAACACTCCAGAGCTGTTGTGAGGTTCAAATGAATACCAAGGAAGGCACCAAGGATGCTGCATAATTCACAGGGTAGATACTCACTACATACTGACTCCTTCCTTTTTAGGAAAGGCTGCACATTGAACAGACTTAAATCTTGAACAGTAGTGTTAATTGGGATATTAAAAGGGAAGGGGAAACCCATTCCAGGAAGAGAAAACACAGTTGGAGACACAGCAGGGAAAAGGTGTTTAAAATAGTTTAACTGAAGCAGAACATTTGTATTCAACAGTACATAAATAATAAGCCTGGGAAGCATTTGGGGGCTAGATTACACAGGGCCTCGGTCAAAAAAATTAGCTTTTCTATTTTAAGTAGCAGGGAATGATCAATAATTTGGTTCCTTTTCTAAAATTATGCTTCGTTGTCGTTGTTTGGCTGCCTAGTCATGTCTGACTCTTTGCAGCCCCACGGACTGGAGCACATAGGCTTCCCATCCCTCACCATCTCCTGGAGTTTGCCAAAGCTCATGTCCCCTGAGTCAGTGATGCCATCCAACCATCTCATCCTCTGTCGCCCCATTCTCCTCATACCCTCAATCTTTCCCAGCATCAGGGTCTTTTCCAATGAGTTGGTTGTTCACATCAGGTGGCCAAAATATTGGAGCTTCAGCATCAGTCCTTCCAATGAGTATTCAAGGTTGATTTCCTTTAAGATTAACTGGTTTGATCTCCTTGCTGTCCAAGGGACTCTCAAGAGTCAAAATTATGCTTTATTGGCTTTATTTTCTATTGTAAAGCAATATATGTCCATTGCTAAAAGTCTGTCAATTATAGAAAAGTGTAAAGAAGAAAATGTAAATCACCTTATTCAATGGCTATGCTTGGGAGAGAGGCAAAAGTTGTTGTTGGTGGTGGTTTTTTGTTTTTTTGGTGGGGGGGTTCATATTTAACTGAGAACCATTTAACTGACATAGAAAAATATATTCACTGCAGTGGGTTGGGTCACATTATGTGCCTTACCATTTGGAGAGTTTGATCCTTAAGATTTTACTTCAGGTATGGAACTTGAGAAAACACTGCTCAACATGTTGACATACAATTTTAGCATTTTGTAAGCTTTTTTCTTTTTATTATATAGAATGCTAAAATATTCTGAGGTCAACTATGTTGGGCTTCCCAGGTGGAGCAGTGGTGAAGAATCCGCCTGCCAGTGCAGGAGACATAGAAGAGTCAAGTTCGATTCCTGGCTTGGGAAGATCCCCTGGTGGAGGAAATGACAACCCACTCCAGTATTCTTGCCTGGAGAATCACATGGCCAGAGGGGGCTGGCAGGCTACTGTCCTTGGAGTCACAAAGAGTCAGACATGACTGAGCATGCACGCACACACAAGTTGTTAGATTTCTCACTTTTCATTATTAACAACAGTACAAATATCATAATTTTATTTTGAAAAACAAAGCATTAAAGGTCTCTGATTCCTTGAAAAATTTCCCTCGAAGCTTATAATGGCATTATAAGTTATGACACAGATTGCCACTTGATAAAGAAGATGAGTTGCAAATATATATAAGTAATAATCTGAAGTGCCTTTCACTGCTCCTTGGTTATCGAACTAGTTAACTCATCTTAAAATTACTAGTTAAGGAGTACTCATTTGCTCCCTTTACCAGGGAATGGTAACAAATATTTACTGAGTGCTTGCTCAGCCCAGTCATTGTACTAGTTAATGTTTATAAACATCTCATTCTAGTCATTTACGCTCAGTTTTTTATTGTTATATCCTTTGTTGGTATTTTGGTTCAGATTTTCTTTTACCATATCCATTTGTTGTTTTGCCAGGAGAAATGAAGTTTATAAATTATGGAAACAGTAAATAGATTTCAGTAACTTTTTTAATTGCAAAGATTTGCCTGTAAAAATTGGAATTGTGTATTTGGAATGGTTAGATGATCAGTGAGAACTCTTCAATGCTGGAACAAATGAAGTCTGACCTACACATTTACAGGGTACAATGTTTGCTTATCTTTATTATGTATCTTGCCCTATGATTTCAACCTATAGTTTTTAACCATTTTTTCTTTTAACTTTAATACAATGAAGTTATTTAATTTTTCAAAAAAATATTGCCACCATCACACTGTCCAAGGATAACCTTTGGGAACATTTGGATGTATCTTCTCCAATTTAAAAGTTTGAACTCAGAAATGGATGGGATAAAAGTTGGATTTTAGGTGGCTTAATTTGACCCCACTCCAGTACTCTTGCCTGGAAAATCCCATGGATGGAGGAACCTGGTAGGCTGCGGTCCATGGGGTCACTAAGAGTCAGACACGACTGAACGACTTTACTTTCACTTTTCACTTTCAAGCATTGGAGAAGGAAATGGCAACCCACTCCAGTGTTCTTGCCTGGAGAATCCCAGGGACTGGGGAGCCTGGTGGGCTGCCGTCTATGGGGTCGCACAGAGTCGGACACGACTGAAGAGACTTAACAGTAGCAGTAGCAGCAATTTGACCAAAGCATATCAGAAAAATCCGAGCAAGGGGACCATAGAACAAGAGAGACCATATTAAGCTATAGTGACAAGTCAGACATAAGTCAAAAAGAGCCAAGGCTGGTACTGTGGCAATGGACATGAAAAGAAAGCAACAAATACAATAGTACAGAGGGAGGATTGAGAGGACTTGGTGACTCATGAGCTCTGGAGGGTGAAGAAGATAAGTAATTAAAGATGATGTTAAGGTGTCACCTTGGGCAATTTATATAAACTTCAATTTCCTCATCTGTAAAATAGGGTTAACAATTGTACCTTCCTCATAGGATTGTTGGGAGGATTCAATGGATGACATCTAAAATGCTTAGCACAATCACTGGAATGTATTCCCAGTAAGGGTTAGCTGTTATTGTTTTTATAGCTGTTGAATCTAGATGACTGGGTTAATGATGAAACTCTTAAAAGAAATAGGAAAGTCAGGGTGGAGGTTGGATTGAGGTGGGGGAGGTGGAGTTAAGATATAATCTAGACATGTGAAATTTAGGTTCATGGTGTTAAAAATATTCAGCAAGTAGCCATCACTGCCATGAGAATCCCATGTTTTTGACAACAGGTACATTCTAGGAAGATTATATTCATAAGAAGCGGAGCTATGAAAAGTGGATACCCACTGCAAAGTATAATCTGCCCCTCTCCCCATGGCCTCCATTTATTAGAGAAATTACCTTGACTAATGAGCAATCTCAGTAAGAATTGACTTCCTTGTTGAATGGCTCTCCAGGTAAGACATGTCAGAGTAGTGACGCACCTGGATTTTGGAATCAAATCTGTGACTCTTGACTCTTCTACTTAACTATTATCTGATTGTATAAAAATTAACTCTAGGAAATTCCCTGGCAATACAATGGTTAGGACTCCATACTTCCACTGCCAAGGGCCCGGGTTCTACCCCTGGTTGGGGAACTAAAATTACAGAAGCCATGTGGTGTGGCCAAAAAAAGAAAAATTAGTTTTCTAAGCTTCAGCTTTGTTTACAAAACAGAAAATAAAAATTTCCACCTCTTAGAACTGATGGGAGGATTAAATGGAAATATTAAGTGAAACTCTTTACACATTATAAGATGTGACATAAATACCAAGTATGGCTCTTAGTCCTGTCTTTCCTGTAGGTTATAAGTTGTATTTATACATCTTCTCTTTCCTTTATGATGCCAAACACGAGAAGCACGCTCTACCAACTGCTGACCCCGTTGCCCCCTTGACCTTTGTCTTCGGCCTCTCCCTCTGTCTCAGTCTCTTTGGAATTTTGTTGCCCGTGATTGTGAGAAATTCCAGAATGCCGGGCAGGATCTGACATGAACTTGAGCAAACTCCGGGAGACTGGAGGACGGGGAAGCCCGGAGTGCTGCAGTCCACGGGGTCACAAAGAGTCAGACACGACTTAGCGACTGAACACAACAAGGCAGGATCTTTGGGGCAAGATGGTCGGTTAGCCTTTGTTCGGAGAGACTGTTAGTTTTCTATTGCTGTTATAAACAAATGACCACAAACAGTGTCTGAAAACAACACAGATTTAATATCTTTGCTCACTCAGTCGCTCAGTGAAGTCCGACTCTTGTGACCCCATAGACTGTAGCCTGCCAGGCTCCTCTGTCCATGGGATTCTCCAGACAAGAAAACTGGAGTGGGTTGCCAGTCCCTTCTCCAGGGGACTTCCCCACCCAGGGATCAAACCCAGGTCTCCTGCATTGCAGGCAGACTTTTTACCAACTGAACTGCGAGAGAAGCCTTTTTATTATCTTATAGTGCTGGAATTCTAAAGTGGGTGTCAGTAGGCCAAAGTCAAGGTGTCGGCAGGGCTGTGTTCCATCTGGAGATTCCAGAGGAAATGCATTTTCTTGTCCTTTCCAGCTCCTGGAGGTGCCTGTGTTCCTTGGCTCCTGGTCCCTTCTTCCATCTTTAAAACCAGCAGCAGTAGATTGAGTTCCTCTCACATCCCCAGCCTTCTCCCCTGGTTCTCCTCTTCCCACTCTTCCCCTACTAAGGAGCCTCATGATTACATTGGGGTCACCTGGACAACCCAGCATACTCCTGTATTGTTAAATCTGCTCATTAGCAACTGGAATTCTCCCTTGCTCTGTGGCCTGATCGGAGAAGGCAATGGCATCCCACTCCAGTATTCTTGTCTGGAGAATCCCATGGATGGAGGAGCCTGGTAGGCTGCAGTCCATGGGGTCGCAAAGAGTCGGACACGACTGAGCGACTTCACTTTCACTTTTCACTTTCATGCATTGGAGAAGGAAATGGCAACCCTCTCCAATGTTCTTGCCTGGAGAATCCCAGGGACGGGGGAGCCTGGTGGGCTGCCGTCTATGGGGTCGCACAGAGTCGGACACGACTGAAGCGACTTGGCAGCAGCAGCAGCATGTGGCCTGATATTCACAGGTTCTGAGCATTAGGACACGACTTTGAGAGGCCATTATGCTGCTGACTACAGAAAGGAAACTTCAGGGAGGTTTGCCCCTGCTTTTTCCCTCTGCCTTGCAGGATCTAATTGATTCATCAAATGATGGGCTGGCAACCACAACTGGAGATTGTAATAGTCACAGTTAGGAGGTATCTCACACTAAGATTTTTCTTCTGGTCTACTCCTGACTCAGTTCCATACTGAAAGATATATTTGCAGGCAAACACAATAAACAGTAGCTAACTAAAAATTTTCAAAGAAATAATAATCCCAGGGAATATTCTCCAGCATGGGAAAAAAGGTTTATCTTCAATCCTTAATTTTTTGGAGATTTTTTTTTAATGTGGATCATTTTTAAAAAGTCTTTATTGAATTTGCTACAATATTGCTTCTGTTTTATGTCTTGGTTTTTTTTGGCCATGAGGCAAGTGGGATCTTAACTCCCCGACCAGGGATCAAACTCACACCACTTGCATTGGAAGGTGAGGTCTCAACCACTGGACCACCAGGGAAGTCCCAATCTTTAATTTTCATAAATGATGTCCATTTCATTTCTGACACATTTTTTATTTCTCTAGAAGAACTTCAAGAGCAGTGTTTTCACTTTAGCTCCAATTGATGATGAATGGACAGCAGACTATGGCTTAAGAAAGACAGGTGAAAAATATCAAGTTGCAAAGCAAAGCATGTAAATATATCAGAGACTGGAATTTTTTTGTTTAAAGGGGTAAAAGGCCATCAGTCTTATTTTAGGAGCACCAGGAGTTCAAACACTATAGTTGGAAATGGCTAAAACCTCAATACCTTTGAATTTCACTCTGAAATTGAGTATTCCTGTCTTTTAAGTTCTTCTGTCTGTAATGTATATGTTGTTGTTGTTCATTTACTAAGTCTTGTCCCACTCTTTGCGACCCCATGGACTGCAGCATGCCACGCTTCCCTGTCCTTCACTATCTTCCAGAGTTTGCTCAAATTCATATCCATTGAGTCGGTGATATCATCCAACCATCTTGTCCTCTGTCAGCCCCTTCTCCTCCTGCCCTCAATCTTTCCCAGCATCAGGGTCTTTTCAAATGAGTCGGCTCTTTGCGTTAGGTGGCCAAAGTATTGGAGCTTCAGCATCAGTCCTTTGAATGAATATTCAGGACTGATTTCCTTTAGGATGGACTGGTTTGGTCTCTCTACTGTCCAAGGGACTCTCAAGAGTCTTCTCCAGCATCACAGTTTGAAAGTATTAATTCTTTGGTGCTCATCCTTCTTTATGGCCCAACTCTCACATCTGTGTATGACTACTAGAAAAGCCATAGCTTTGACTATATGGACCTTTGTGGGCTTATCATTTAGGTTCAGTCTATCAGTTATGTCCGACTCTTTGGGACCCCGTGGACTGCAGCACGCCAGGCTTCCCTGTCCATCACCAACTCCCATAGCTTGCTCAAACTCTTATCCATCAAGTTGGTGATGACATCCAACCATCTCATCCTCTGTCGCCCCCTTCTCCTGCCTTCAATTTTTCCCAGCATCAGGATCTTTTCCAATGAGTAAGGTGGCCAAAGTATTGTTGGCATATAAATGAGCTCAGAATAAACAGGTCCAAATCTCCAGTGAAAGTAATTTTTAAAAATTTTAATAATTGATCTTAATTTTCTAGGGGGGAAGAGGCTAGTCTTAGTATGTAACCGAAAGGATATTTAGCTTGAATATCAGAAGAGGCCAGCACTGACTTGTTTGATGACTTTGGGCAGGACATTCAAGAGAGTGCCTATAAGTCCTGAGCATCTCTATTCCCAAGCACTGTGTTTACGTACACTATCTCACTTAATTCTCACACCATAGGGAGGCATTGTTATCCTCAATAAGAAATTGAGTCTCTAAGATGTGAGGAGACACTCACATTCACAGCTAAAGAGGGACAGCACTGGGATTTGAATCCAGTTCTGCCTGCCTCCAGAGCTTACACATCCTCTCTCCACCACCCTCAACTGCTCTTCCTGAGCCCCAAGTTTTCTCATCTGCAAAATAAAGGATCTGAGCCAGCCAGTCTCTGATGCCCCTCCCCCTTCTCACTGTGTGACCTTCATGGTTGGGAAGGGAAAGGGCGATCAGGAAGGGGTCTCAGGCACTGGGGGGGGCGGGGGGAGCATCTTTCTCTCCTAACTGGGAAAGCACTAAAAACTTGTGTCCTGCCTGTACCGTCCTGACTCCCTACCTGTGAAAGGAGGCCGCTGCTGACAATGGCACCAACAGTGACAGGACTCCAACGCCCACCGCTATAAAAAAAAAACAGGTCAGGACTTCCCTGGGGGTCCAGTGGTTAAGACTCCATGCTTCCAATGCAGGGGATGTGGGTTCAATCTCTGGTTGGAGAACTAAGATCCCACATGCAGTGGCATCCAAAAAAAAGAAGAAATAGGTTTTCTAATTTTCCTCCGTGAAACCACTTTTTTTTTTTTTAATGAATTTGCACTTCCTGAAACAAATTCATCAACACTTATTATCAAGAATCTTCTCATGCCCATACTGGGTTAAATTGTATTGAAAACTGGCCAGGAAAAAAATACAAGAGGTAGTCTGTATTCTCAGGGAATTCACTGTTAACACACAAAGCAATTTCTAGAAGACAACAGACAACCAGGACTGGACTATAGTCTAGTCTAGACAATATGTACTGGGTTGGCCAAAAGGTTCACTCAGGTTTTTCTGTACCATCAAATGGAAAAACCTGTAGGAACTTTTTTTGGCCAACCCAGTACTACAGGAACCAGAGACAGGGGAGATCAACGTGGCTATAGTACTCAGAGAAGGCTTCATGAGAACTTGGGCAAAGACAATGTTCTTAACCTTGCCTTCTAGACTAGTCTTTCCTGGCCTCCTCTGTCATTGTGAAATCCTGGTATGAACCTTTCACATAGTTCAAAGATTCTTGGTTTTGGAGTACGCAGTGATGAACTACATATCACGTCATCTGAAGGCCACTTCACCCTTATTGGCACATAGGGGAGGGGTAAAACCCTCACGGTATGCAAACACCGTCATGGAGACTTGCTCCGAGCCATGGGAGGTTTCATGCAAAACCAGTTTCTCAATAGGGCAAATGTTGTGCAAAGATGTAAGAGGCTTGAGAAACTGGTTCAAGGCAAAACCTGTCACAGCAAGAACCAGATTTGAATGGGGACACTTTCTTGTCTGTGTCAGCCATGGTCTGCCTCACCTGGGCTCAAGAATTTCCCCAACGCTTTGGCCCAGAGGCCATAGGCCCTGTCTCACCTACTAGGAGCCTCTTACCCCTACCCCCATTCGTCTGTCCACCCTCATGTGCCACTGTCAATAAGAGAAGCTTTTTCAGAATTCCAGATCCTTTCTTACCCTCAGACAACTAAGTACGTGTCCCATTCTCCAAATTCCACCCTCAATACAATCTGAAAAAGCATATTATCCGAAGAGATAGTCTGAGTTGATAAGGTCATCTAGTAGTTCAAATATTCATTACACTTACTCTGTATTCTGAAACAATGCTAGACTGAGGAATATCTTCCAAACTAGTTTAAGTCATAAAGCAAATACACGAGAAACAGCACCTAAGAGTGTTGTTGTTGTTGTGTAGTCGCTAAAGCATGTCTGACTCTTTAGCCACTGCATGGACTGTAGACCGCCAGGTTCCTCTGCCCATGGATTCTCCAGGCAAGAATATGGAAGCATGTTGTCATTTTCTTCTCCAGGGGACCTTCCCCACCCAGGGATCAAACCCTGCATTGGCAGGTGGGTTCTTCACCACTAAGTCATCTTGGAAGCCCATCTAAGAGTGTACCAGACGCTAAATTGAGGGTCACTGGTTTGGAAAAGTGAGAAATCAATTTGTACAGAGGAGATGAGGGCAAGTTTCATGGAGGCAGGATTTAGGATGGACTTTAGAGAATAGGAAGACTTTGGATAGGCAGAGAAGAGAAATTATGAAAATCTACAAAAGAGATGTACCATAATCAAAGGCAAGAAAAGTGGGAGACATATTCATGAGAAGCCAAGGTAGTCAGCATGTCTGGAGGACAAGGTGCACAAGAATGTCCACAGCAAGAATCAGTGGGAAATGAGATCACAGGCTAAGATGAATTCATCAACAAAGCTAGCAAACATTTATTAAGTGCTATAGGTGTTAAGCTCTGTGCTAGATCTCTGGCACATAATAACAGCTTATACCCATCAGAGCTTATGTTGTGTCAGGTGCTATGTTAAGCACTTTACATTCATTATCTCACTGAATTGTCACTATTAGTTTCATGAAGTATTGCACTGGTTGTATCTTCATTTTACAGATGAAAAAGATGAAGCGCAGACAGGTGAAGGAACTTGCTCCAGGTCACATAGTTAATGTGTGATAAAGTCTGGATTTGAATCAAGGCAGTCAGCTCAAACGTGGTTTCTGAGCACAATGCAGACCTGCTTCTACATACATCATCTCATTAAATCCTTGTGAAATTCCGTAGGGCGCGGGCACAGTTATCCCCACTCTGCAGATGGGGACCCAAGGCTCCCGGAGTTAGTGAGTTCCTCCAAGTGGTTCTGCTGAGTACAGAGCTGGGATTTAAAAGCAGATCCACTAATCCCAAATCCATTAAACTTTCCATTACAATATATAATAACTGCCTGGCAAAGTGCTTATCTAGAATGGGGTTAAATTAAAGGAAATTATAACAAACTGAAAGGGGCTTCCCAGGGCTTCACCAGTGGGTCAGAGGTAAAGAATCTGTCTGTAATGCAGGAGCTGCAAGAGATGTAAGTTCAATCCCTGGATTAGGAAGATCCTATGGAGGAGGGCATGGCAACCCACTCCAGTACTCTTGCCCGGAGAATCAGTGGACAGAGGAGCCTGGTGGGCTACAGTCCATAGGGTTGCAAAGAGTCAAATGCAACTGAAGTGACTTAGCATGCACACAGGATCTTCCTAGCTGGCTCAGTGGTAAAGAATCTACCCTCCAATTCGATCCCTGGGTCGGGAAGATCCCCTGGATGAGGAAATGGCTTCTTGCCTGGAGAATTCCATGGACAGAGGAGCCCGACTGGCTACATGCCATAGGGTCACAAAAGAGTCAGACACAACTGAACACGCGTGCACACACACACACACACACACACACCAGCCTGATAAGGGCAAGCCTATAGGATAGTAATAGGGAAGAGTTTCAAGGTTAACAGCTGTAACTGAATAAAGATAGGTCTGGCATTGGCCTAGCACAGGGAATTGAATTAGGAAAGAGTGGACATGAGAGGTAGATGATATTAGAGGTGGTGATGACCTAGAAACGGGCATGGGGCAGGGGAGGAAAAGAAGAATAGAAATGATGATCAATATTTGGAAGAAAATCTGATTGTTCTTGGGGACTGAATGACTGAGGGCAATGAAAGGAGATTAGATCAAAGAGGACTTTGCTTCTTGCTTGAATGACTTAGCCTATTATTGACAAGGGCTGAGAGGTTACAGGAACAGCTGGTTTGTGGCAAAAAATGAAGGCTGCTTTGTTTTACTTTTTTTTTTTTTTTTTGAGCAAAAAAGCCTTTTATTTCCTCCCATATTCCAGCTCTCCACTTTTTGTAACATCTCTTCCAACTCAGAATCAAGGCCCAAGAAGTTGATCCACACCTGAGAACGAGACGGGAACTAGGCCAGAGCCCTCAGAGCCGGGTTCTAGACCAGTGGGACTCCCGGCGCGGATGGAAGCATGCAGCAGTGAGACAGCAGAGGCCACAGAACAGGATCAGGAAGAAGCCCAAAACCAGCAGCCGAGAGCCACACAGAGTCAGCTCCTCCGAGATGAGCAACTTGGTGAGCACAAGACCTTCGTGGCTCCAGACACTGACACACTCCTCAGCCATTCGAGGGCTCAGGGTGGCATTTCCTGCTCCCTCCTCTGAGCAGGGTATCGGTGGCTGGCTGGAGGGCAGGATTTGTGGAGCAGCACTAAAATAAAGGCAGGTTCCTGGGGTCCTTTCTGTGGTCACCCTGGCCGTAACGAGGACCAGCTCTCCTGCAAAAGATCCTTTCAATCCCATCCGACTACCCTGGACCTGGGCTTGGAATGTTTGGGTCTTGTTCCTGTCTGGACCATCTCCAAAGTTCAAGGTGGTCAGTAAGCCCACGACATGAGACCCACGCCCCTTCCCTGTGACTGTCCCATTCACGGGGCACAGGGTCAGCTGGCCAAAAGATCTCAAGAAGGAGACCCAGTCCTGGGGGATGTCAGGGCTGCGCAGGTCAGTTCTGTGGGTGAGGAGGAAGCCACCAAGACCCAGGCCAGAAAGGCCAAGAAGAAGCAGGATCAAAGTGGCACAGACCAGAGGCGGGTTGTGGGCCAGGCAGAGATGCAGGTAGTGCCCTGCCTGGCAGCTGCCCATGGGGAGCAGAGGGGTCTGAGCCTCCGGGAAGAGCCTGCGCTCGCAGCCGGGCGGAGGCCGGCGCCCCCCGCGACGTCACGCGTGGAGTCGCGAAGGGCTGAAGGCTGCTTTGGACAATCTGTCGCAATCTGTTTGGCAGGACAATGAATGGTACATTCCACTGGAAATGACCAGTAGGCAGTCAGGGATGTGGGACTGGAGCTCAGGTAGAGAGCTGAGGCTGAGCATTGCATCTGATGCCAAAGCTATGCAGGACCCATGAAGGAGCAGACAAGTCAGATCCCAGGGAGAAAAGGTTTTTCATAGTCAGAATAAGCCAGGAGTCTGCTGAGAACAAAAATGTAGCAGAAGAAAAGAAAACAGGCCCAAGGGCAAAGCCGCGGGTCTGGACAAGTTCTTAGGGCCAAGACAGAGATACAAATTAAAGGGACATAACAGCAAGTGAGATCTTACCTGTATCAATGACAAACGACCTCTGGATAATTTTCCATTGTGTATGTGGTATATTGAGGTTGTTTCCCTATTGCAGGAGACAAACCCACCTTAACCAATGGGACCCTACTGTCTGATTCCGCAGATCAATAAGGACCTTTGACAGCAGAGTACACAATCTATTATACATCAGCATAGAACTGAAGTCATCAAATGCGTCTCCCCACTGAATTACACATTCAAAGATGGTTACAAAGGTTAGTGTGAGGTTTTGCCTATTATACCAGAATAAAAAAGGAAGGTCTCTCCTCTGAGAATATAAATGTCTAAGGATCCCACAAAGATCTGCAAAAGTCCAACTAATTTGGCATTTCCTGGACTTACCCCTTTTTGTCCAAGGTTTTATTTCCTTGCCCGAGTTGGTGGCTGTGCTGCTGATGAGAGGAAGGTATCCAGGCAGGCAGAGATGCTGTAGCTACCTGGCCCCTTGGTCCCCTCCGATCTGGAAAGAGAACAGGGTAGTCAGTTGTTACTATTTTCCGGGGGCTACTCCTCTTCTGGCCTTTCTGCTACTTCTGTTTCCAAAACATGATCTTTTTGGCCACAGCTCCACTCTTAGTGACCTCTTCCGCCTGACAGAATGAAGAAAGTGAGACTTGGAGCAACTCAGCCCATACCTGGGAGGGACTTACCTGACACAGAAAGCTGGCAGTCTGGGGATTTTGATTCTTGGTTATTGTCCTTCAAACACTGAAGTTCTAGGGTCCTTCTAACAGGCTTCACAAGGTTCACCCCCAAGCCTATATACAATTCCTTTCCCACTCCATATATGTCCTGGGCCTCAGTCAGGGGTCCTCTGTGAACCAGGGCTGCCTTAAAGGACTCCTCCACTCTCCGAAGTAGCCAGGTGGGACTCCTCCTCATTTTACAAGTGAGGAGACAGGGGCCCAGGGGTGTCTAGAGGCTCGCCTGAGGGTGTACACCTGGGTAACTGCGGAACAAGAAGGATGCAGGTTGTCTGATCCACTCTCTGAATCTCTTGTAGTTAGACAAAGAGAACCCTGCTGAAATATTTGGAATTCTATTTTTATTAAAGCTTTCCTTTTCCCATGATTGCTCTCTTTTGCTGTCTTCGTCTCCAAAGATGTTTAAAATGCTGGAAAATGTAAGGTGAGGGGACTTAGAAGAGAATGGCAGCAAGTGGCAGAGGGAACAAGCTCACTGGTTGTCCACAAAACCATCTCAGGCTGCCTGTTGGGCTGGGACCCCCACCCTCCCTCAGCCCCAAGGCAGCAGAGCCTAGTAAGGGGGCCTGTGTCCTAGGGCTCTCTAGTCCTTCCTGTCATGGTTTCATGTTGACCTTGATCTCTTGAGTCTGAAATCCTTGATTACCCATGTCAATAAGCAGCCAGTCAGCTTGGGAGGGGCCCTCCAAGGCTATGGCAAGATAGAATGACAGCACAGCTCATCATAAACATATTTATCAGGCAAACTTCAGGAAAAACTGGTTGCTCAAGCTTGTCACCTCAAGAGAAAGAGTTTTGTGCAAAGCTTGACCTGATGTGAAACAGACGTATGCAATTTTGTTCCACTGCCATGAGTGCTTCAGGAGGGCTCTGTGGGATGCATCAGCACACGAAAAGATTTTTTCCCACTGGAGAGCACTGGGGCTGTAGAGTTAAGCAGAGAAATGAATTATTTGTTTTCATCAAGCCTATATATCTTGTCTATAGTCACTTACCGAAAATGCAGGAATTCAAGTTTAGGACATTAAGTCACAGACTCATAAATCATAGAGTTGTATGGGACTCTCAAATCATCTCATCCAGGCCCTAAATTTGCAGATGAGGAAGTTGAGGTTTCCCTCTACTGGGTATTGTACTTCTACTATGCAGCCTGAGATCACACCCATTTCTCTACAAGCCAAAAAACTGCATTGTTGGCTCTGGGGAGCTGACAGTTCACCTAAAATCCATATTTTTTCATATAAACCACTGTTCAGTGAGATTTTCCTTGTCCCAGGTCTATAGCCCAGATTTCCTAAAATCTTGTTCAGGCATTCACATATTCTCTTTCCATTCTGTTTTGTTAGTTTTACCTCCATATTCCAGTCTATGATTTGGATTTTGGTTCTGCCTTAAGCTCTGTAAGCATGTTTGGAAACGGGGAGGATCACGTGTGAAGTAACATTTTGCAGTGGGCTTGCTGTCTCATAGTTAACAACTAAACTGTTGTACAAAAAGCATTTCATTTGAAATGCATGCATGCTTATTCGCTCAGTTGTGTCCAGCTCTTTGTGACCCTATGAACTGTAGCCTGCCAGGCTCCTCTGTCCATGGGATTCTCCAGGCAAGAATATCTGAGTGGGTTGCCATGCCCTCCTCCAGGGGAATCTTCCCGGCCCAGGAATCAAACCCAGGCCTTCTGCAACTCTTGCATTGCAGGCAGATTCTTTTACCATGGAGCCACTGGGGTATATGTTGTAAACAGAACCTATGAATTGCCCCTGATTTCCTTCTCTCTTTCACCCTCCATATCTAATAATAAGAATGGCTAACATTTACCAGGTACTTATCATGTGCCAGATACTGTGGTAAGTAATTTATAAACCCGACTGATTTAATCTTCACAATGAGTTTCATTATTTTACAGATGAGAAGACTGACACTTTCAAGAGATTAATTACTTGCTTGAACTCATGTATCTAGGGATGGTGGGGCCAGATTCACACCCAGGTTATTGTGTGGGTCCAGAGCCCAGAAGCTTCCCCACTTAGTTCAGATTCTCTGGAAGAGCCATCAGACCATGATGCAGGTCTGACCCTTATGAGTCATGGAAAGAGGAGGAAGGAAGAGAAGGGCAGAGGGAGGGAGGAAGGAAGAGGAGGGGAGGGGAGAAAGTTGGTGGAATGGAAGAATCTTAGACTGCAGTGCAGTTCTAAGAAAGTCCAGCAAAGCTGATGAAACATCCTGGAACTGACATTGCCCATGAGAGAAGTCCCACATTTCCCAGGAATGGGTCTTTCTCAGCATTGCCACTCCCCGTACCCACCTCCTGGCCCCACCACATTCAGTCATGAAGCAGCCTTTGGGAAACATGACCTCAGTAAGAAAGAAGTAGGCATGGATTTCAGAGCAGAGAAGCTGAGGTTATCAGTCAGCTGTGACTGTGAGAATTACATTTTTCATTGCTGCCACATTGTGTGTGTGTTAGTTGCTAAGTCATGCCTGACTCTAGCAACCCCATGGACTATGGCCCGCCAGGCTCTATTTCCATGGGATTCTCCAGGCAAGAATACTGGAGCGGGTTGCCAATCCCTTCTCCAGGGATCTTCCAGACCCAGGGATCAAACCCGAGTCTTCTTGCATCGCAGGCAGGCACTTTTACTGTCTGAGCCACTAGCGAAGCCCTGTCACATTATAGTAAACCAACTCTTTCAGAAAATCTGTTGATTCTGTTTTCAATAGTTGTCACTAACTACAATCCTAGTTCAAGCCTAGACACGGCTCACCTAGACAATTCCAACAGTACTTTAACTTACTTCTCTCCTTTTAGTCTCGACATCCCTAAAATGACCTCTTGCAACACTAGCAGGAAGATCTTTCCAATAAGTAAGTCCAAGTATGTCATAATCCAGGTTAAGAAGCTTAGCTGGAGACTACACTTTGTCAATCTAAGAATAGGTATGGGACTTCCTTGGTGGTCCAGTGGTAAAGAATCTGCCTGGCAATACAGGGGACAAGGGTTCAATCCCTGGTCTGGAAAGATTCCACATACCTTGGGGCAATTAAGCCTATGTGTCACAACCACTGAGCCCACACGCCTTAGAGTTCGGGCTCTGCAACGAGAAGCCACCGCAATGAGAAGCCCACGCACCACAGCTAGAGAAACCCCTTGCACAGCAACAAAGACCCAGCACATCCATAAATAAATAAATAAAAATTTTAAGAAAGAATAAATATGATGATCTCATAGCATATAAATGACAAGAATCTCACCAGCATTCACTAATTAGGCCAAGTACAAAATTGCCTTGTATACTTTTTTGCTAAGGTCATCAGTATATACGTATAGGGAGTTATCCCAGTTACTATAGGTCATTCATTTGTTTAAAAGCCCTTCAAACATTTGTAAGCTAAAATCCAAGCTTCTGATCATGGTACACCAGGACTTCTAGGACTTGGCTACTCCCTACTTCTTTCCCAACATCACCCCTGCCATGTCTTACCTGGCATTTGATACTGCGAAAACATAGTACTAAATTATCTGTAGCTCCTGCTATGCAGTATCATCACATCACCATGCCTTTGCTTATACTTTTCCCTCCACCTGGAATGCCGTTTTCTCTTCTCCTCTTGCTGTTGTGCCTCACTGCATCTCATTTTAGATTTGGCTCAGCTTCCTCGGGGAAGCTTTCCATGACTCGTACACAGCCCAACTCGAAGGTCATTAGTTCAATCTCTACCCCATTACAGGAGATCTGTCTGAGGTCTCCAGGTAGAAGGTCGTCAAAGGAAGAGTCTAAGTCTTCATAGGGTAATGGGCTCTGGACTGTTCTCTTGCGGGCGTGCATGCTCAATCGCTCAGTCGTGTCGGACTCTTTGCAGCCCCATGGACTGTAGCAGGCTTGAGTAGCAGACTGTAGCAGACTGTGGCAAGCGTCTCTGTTCATGGAATTTTTCAGGCCAGAATACTGGAGTGGGTTGCCATTTCCTTCTCCATGGGATCTTCTCCATCCAGAGTTCGAACCTGTGTCTCTTGCGTCTCCTGCACTGCAGATGGATTCTTTACCATTGCACCACTGGATTGTTCTATGATCATGTAAACCAGTCAAAACCCTTTCTTATTATGTTTTATGAGGGAGTCTATCAGTTCCTGTTTCCCCAGGTTTTCTAGTACTCACTTGCAACTTCAAGATAGAGAGTTATAAGTTGGGACCCTAACAGAGAAATTCTCTTGGCAGGTCCCTGTAGAGGGTATGTCTAGCACTGAACTTTCAAATCCTGTCAGGGAATCGGGGAGAGGAGGTGGTGGTGAAAATGACGATGGGGAAGGACAGAGCTTGCCAACAAGCCATTGTGTCCTTTGCCTCCACCCGTAATTTCTGAATTTTCTGGCTTTTCATTTATAAACCCTCCACCTGTGATTCATAGAGGTTTTAAGAGAACTGAGTGCTGAAGGACTTCAAGAAGGGGAAGGCATGGGGAAAGAGAGGATGGGCCTCTGGTAAACCACACAAGGGTTAGAATTCAGCTACCACGGCTACAGCTACTAAGATTCCAAAGGTTTCCTTATTGATCTTGGTAACTCTCTTTTTCTAAGAATGAAATGATACATCTTTAAATATTACATAGATGGGAGATACCTGGCTTGGAGGAAAAGATAGAAAAGTCCTGACTCTGGGACCCCGCATTTACCTGGGGTTGTGGGCGGAGAGGCAGGATGGACATGAGCTTTCTTTACCTACATTCTAGCACACGCCTTGGGTTTTCAGCTTTCAATAGGCAGTGCTTTTTTTGTGTGCATTTAAAAAAGTTCAGTATAGTGACTGAGTAAACACCGGGACATTGTCAAACAGTCTCGAGCCAAAAGTTTATTTGGGGAAGCACAAGAAGAAATTATAATACATACAAACACATCAGAAAAACAGATATGAATCAATGTTGTTCACACTGCAATACTGGAAATGAAAACAACAATAAAAAATCATAGTGGTTATTGACTCATTAAATTATCTTACCAGCCATTGTTACTGTACACAAACAGAGCATCAATTACATCTTTTATTGGCACTTGAGAATAGATCATCTGGAAATATAAGAATGAGAACAGACACAAAACATTCTCTAACATAAATCATACCAATGTTTTCTTAGGTCAGTCTCCCAGGGCAATAGAAATAAAAACAAAAATAAACAAACAAGACCTAATCAAACGAACAAGTGTTTGCACAGCAAAGGAAACCATAAAAAAAACAAAAAGACAACCTATGGGATGGGAGAAGATATTTGTATTAATAAACGATGCAACCAACAAGGGCTTAATTTACAAAATATACAAGCAGCTCATACAACTCAATAACAAAAAAACAAACAGCCCAATCGAAAAATGGGCAGAAGACTTAAGCAGACATTTCTCCGAAGAAGATATATAGATGGTCAAAAAGCATGTGAAAGATGCTCACCTTTGCTAATTATTAGAGAAATGCACATCAAAACTACAGTGAGGTACCACTTCACATGAGTCAGAATGACCATCATTAAGAAGCCTACAAATAACAAGTGCTGGAGAGGGCGTAGAGAAAAGGGAACCCTCCTACACTGTTGGTGGGAATGTAAATTGGTACAGCCACTGTGGAGAACATGGTGGAGTTTCCTCAAAAAATTAAAAATAGAGCTGTCATATGACCCGGCAATCCCATTCCTAGGCATACACCCAGACAAAACTGTAATTTGAAAAGATACATGTACCCCTATGTTCATCACAGCACTGTTTACAATAGCCAAGACATGAAAACAACCTAAATGTCCATTGACAGATGAATGGATAAAGAAGATGTGGTATATATACAATGAAATATTACTCACACATCAAAAAGAATGAAACAATGCCATTTGCAGCAATATGGATGGCCCTAGCATTTATCATACTAAGTGAAGTATGTCAAAAAAAGAAAGACAAATACCACGCGGTATCACTTAAATGTGAAGTCTAAAACACGATACAAATCAACATATCTAAGAAACAAAAACAGATTCACAGATATAGAGAATAGACCTGTGGTCACCAAGGAGGAGGGGAGGAGGGGAGGGAAGGATTGGGAGTTTGGGATTATCAGAGGCAAACTATTATATACAGGATGAAAAACAAGGCCCTACTATATAACACAGGGAACTGTATTCAATGTCCTGTGACAATCAAAATGGAAAAGAACATGAAAAAGTATATGTAGTATAACTGTACAGAAGAAATTAACACAATATTGTAAAACTGTACTTCAACCAAAAATTTTTTAAAAAGGATGAGAATAGAGTAATGAAGTTAGTGCTGTTAGTTTTTAAATTCTTTTATTTTATTTTTTACAAGACTCTGTTTTTCTAGAGCAACTTTGGCTGTATAACTTGAAGGGAGATGCAGACTTTCCATTTATTACCACCCCACACAAGCATAGCCTCCCCCATTATCCACATTGCTCACTGTAATGGTTCTTTTCTCTCTCTCTCTTTTTTTTAACCAGGAATGAACCTACCTTGACACACCATAATCACTCAACATCCATACTTTACCTGAGGGTTCACTCTTGCTGGCGCACATCATACGAGTTTGGACAAATGTATGATGACATACAGCCTCAATAATAATATCATATAGAATGCTTCTACTGCCTTAAAGCCACTATATATATTTTTTTAGATGCATTGTAAACCTCACCAATGAATAGTACAGTGCTGAAATAGGCAGGTCAATGGAAAAAGGTAGACAGTCCAGATATGAATCCAAGTGCAAAGGAAAGAACTTTATGATAAAGGGAGCATTCCAAATGAGTAGGGAAAACATTCAATAATCTCCATGGGGATAAGTGGTAAAATAATAAAAGCAGAGCTCCATTTTTCTCTGCACATCAAAAATAAATCCAAGGTGGAGAAAAGGTTTAAATATAAAAATGAGCTGGCTCTGTGGCTTAGTTGGCTAAAAAGCTCCTGTCTCATAAATATAAAAATGAAATTGTAAAAAGTACTAGAATAAAACAATGAATTTTTGTATAATCTTGTCATGGAGAAAGCTTTTCCTAACTATGACATAAAATCCAGAAGTCATGAAGAAATGATTAACAAGTAGGACTACTGAAAAATGGAATTAAAAATACAACCAACAAAGTCAAAGACAACAATCTGGGCAAAAAAATGATTAGCATATATGATATCAGCAATGATTTCTTGAATATATATATGGAGTTTTTAGCAATCTGAAGAAAAAGACCAACTACCTATAAAAGAATATGAACTGGTAGTTCAGAAAACAAAATATGAAAGCCCCACCACATACACAAAGAATATCCAATTTCATTGCTAATTCAGTAAGTGCGAATTAAGGTGTCAACAAGATACCCATTTTTAATATATTGAGTTGGCAAAACTCTAAAAGTATGATAACAAACCATGTGGTCTGGTGAGGAAACATACACAAAATGGAAATTTCTGGTGGAAATAAATACTTTGTAACTGTTTCCCAGGAAACCTGGGCAGTAACCTGCCAAAATTCAAGGGTTTATAAAGTTAAGCTAGAGGTTCTTCTTCTAGGAATCTGTCCTACAGATAACAGTCACACAAGAACAGAAAGATGTATAATCAAAGTTGTGTATTTTTGTATTATTTAGCTAGTAAAAATAAAGAGTAAAACAAAAAGTAGATTCTGAAAGAAAACCAAGACTGAAGGAAGGAGAGAGTTCCACATACAATGATAATGGAGTCATGTCCAGTACATATTGTTAATTAAAAAACGTAAACGTGCAGAACAGTGTGATTTAATACCATCTGTGTAAAAATGAGGGGGAGATATGTCTACTCTTTGAAGTGTGTTCAACATTTCTGGAAGGCTAGACAGTGGTTAACTCTAGAAAGTGTGTCTGGAAATTTTACTTTTTACCTTACAATCTTCTTCGCTGTTGGGATGTTTTAACCATGGGCATATACTAATTCTGAAATAAAAAGCTACCTTTTTTTTTTTTTTTTTACTTTTACAAATGAAAAAGAGAAATTCTATCTGTTTAAGGAAAGTTTCTGTGGACAGCATGGAGTTTCAGTTTTTCACCTCTCTTAAGTAATATATTTTCAACTCTATTGAATAAATGGAAGATTCTAAATTCAGTTTCTCTGTCTAGTGCTCTATCTGCCCAACCATTTCTTCCTGGTGATATACATATACATATATTACAAGTATGACATAATGTGATAAAATATTATAAAATAGGAACTTTCCTGGTGGTCCAGTGGCTAAGACTCCGAATTTCCAATGCAGGGGACCCAAATTTGTTCTGAGAAAGGAACTAGATCCCACATGCCACAACTAAGAGTTTGGAAGACACAATTAAATATCCCTCATGCCACAACAAAGATCAAAGATCTTATGTGCAGCACTTAAAACCTGATGCAGCCAGATAAGTAAATAGTAAAAAAAAAAAAGTACAGGGGCTTCTCTGGTGGCTCAGTGGTAAAGAATCCGCCTGCCAATGCAGGAGACATGGTTTCGATTCCTGATCTGGTAAGATCCCACAGGTTACGGAGCAACTAAGCCCACGCACCACATACTAAGCCGGTGCTCTAGAGCCTGGGAGCTGCAACTACTGAAGCCCGTGTGCCAAGAGCCCATGCTCCGCAACAAGAGAAGCCACTGCAATGAAAAGCCCGTGTACTACTACGAGAATAGTCCCCACTCACTACAACTAGACAGAAGTCTGCACAGCAACAAAGACCCAGCACAGCCAAGATTAAATTATTTTTTTAAATATCATAAAATAACAGATATGAGGAGCTGCCAACCGCATGTGAAAGAGTCAATGTCCCCCAGATTTGTCACTCTCCTGCTTAAACTCTCAGTGGCTCCCGTGCTAAATTGCTTTAGTCTTTGTGACCCCATGGACTGTAGCCTGCCAGGCTCCTCTGTCTGTGGAATTCTCCAGGCAAGAATACTGAAGTGGGTTGCCATGCTCTCCTCCAGAGGATCTTCCCCACCCAGAGACTGAACCAGAGTCTCCTGTCTCCTGTATTGGCAGGCAGCTTCTTTTACCACTAGCGCCACCTGGGAAGCCAAGCGGCTCCCAAGCACCTTCAAATTAAGTCCCTACTCCCAAGCTACACATTCAATGTGCTTCATCATCTAGCTCCTGTATATGTTTGGCCTGAGCTCTTGACACTGCTCTTCCCAGCTCCTGAGAAGCCTGAATTACACTCAAACCAAATTATGTGTGGGTTCCCCATTGTAATTTCACACCACGATGCCTTTGAAAATGTATCTTTTTCTTGCTTTATACTGTTCCTTTGAGACCTGGCTCAGAAATGAGCTTTTCAGGAAACACACCCCCTAGATCCCCTCTGTATTTTATGTGTACCTTTATTATCACACTTAACACACTATCCTGCACATACGTAGAGAATCCCCCATCAGCGTGTAAGCCTCGTGAATCTTGGTGTGTCTAGCATACAGCACAAGGCCTGATGAGAAGGAGCTGCTCAATGTGTTTTTAAATGAATGGATGGATTTATAAAACATGGATGGTCCAGTGGTTAAGACTTCAACCTTCCAAATCAGGGGATAGGGGTGCAATCCCTGGTCAGGGAGCTAAGATTCCATATGCCAAAAGAAACACTGAAATATAAAACAGAAGCACTATTTTAACAAATTCAATAAAGACTTTAAAAAATAAAATGCCTTAAAAAAAATAAATCAGCTATCCTCTGGATACACTCTGCATCTCTCCTCGGTTTCATCTCCTCGCTACCTCAGTTCCAGTGCAACAGGCCTCCCCAAAGCATTATAGTGAGGTTCTTGTAACAATGACTAGAGTATCAACCATGCTGCCAGTGTGGTTTTATGTAGGGAAAGGGTCACTTAAAAATGCATCACATCATCCTGTATGTATCATTTCCCTGGAGAAGGAAATGGTAACCCACTCCAGTATTCATGCCTTGAAAATCCCATGGACAGAGAAGCCTGGTGGGCTGTAGTTCATGGGGTCACAAAGAGTTGGATACCACTGAGCACATGTATCATTTAAATCTTGACAGTGTACGTGCAGGCTGATGCCTGAGTTTTTCTTCCTTCCTATAACCAGACTCTCTCCAAACAAGCTCAGATAGCAACCTGCTTTGTTTGGCAAATTGATGAATGGGGACATGATTCAATATGCCCGGTTGTATGACACAGCCAACAGCATTGCCATTTTGTTTATGGGGTGTTGGGTAAAAATACCCAGGAATTTACTTCCAGTGGACGGACCACCTGTTAGCTGGAAACATTCAAGAGGGAAATCTGGGCAGGCAGCTCCCTTGAGAAATTCCATCACCAGCCTCATTCCTCCTCCCCACCCCCTAACCCTGCCCCCAACAAACTGCCTCTTCAAAGCTTGGCAACGCAGGTACCTTAGCACTTTGACTGCCTGCCGGCACCTGGAGAGATGCCCAGTTAGCTCTTCCCCAACCTGAAGGAGGGCAGAGCTGGACTGGGTGTCAAGCGCTGCTTCGGTGGCCAGGAGAGAAGATCTTGATGCTGGGGTAGAAACTAGGGAGAAAAGAAGTGTGAATGAGAGAAGGGATGGGAGGTGGGGAGGAAATGCAACTGTAGGGCAGAAAACTCAGCCAGTGCAGCCAGGACCACTCCCACCTTACCTCCAGGCCTCTGCGGTGGACACTCGGGAGGGTTGGGAGTCTAGGGGTTACTATGAAGGAGGTGTGACCCTGTCTGGAAGCTGTGACCCAGCAGGAACGGAGCCACCTGTATTTGAGTCTTACCTGCAGCAGCCAGAACAGAGCTGATCAACAGACACCTCCCGAGCTGAGCGGGAAAGGAGGCAATTGGAGGGCAATACAGCAGAAGGCCTAGAGTTTTCCAAGACAGAACAAACCAGAGAAAACCCTACAGGTGTAGGGAAAGGATAACCCCTTCTCAGGACTCGCTGTTGGAAAACATGAAACAGCAAGAACAACAGAATGCCAGGCAAGAGCCGTGTGAGAAAGGGGAAAGGGTGAGGCACAGAGGAGAGGGTCAGAGAGTCCAAGCTGAGGCCAGGGGTGCCAGACACTGCGGCAAAGGATGGACATTTCGTGCACAACCCCTGACGGAGTGTGCATCTGTGCGGGCAAGGCCATCTTGAGCTGACCTTGGTACAGCGTGGCAGGCTGGTCTGAGGAAGGCAGCGTCACTTAAGACAAAAATTACTTTCTCTTCCCCTGTAGAGAAACATCTAGAGGAGAGAGATGAAATATAAAGTAAACCTGTAAAATCTGAAATGACATGTATGGACTACTGGTAACAAGCGGAAGGAGGGGGCTTGCTGTTCATGCCTTGACTCTCCTAACTGTGAGAACAGCCGGAGTGTCAGGAGAGGGACCGCACCAAACGCTTTTAACTTTCTTACATGCCTACATTGCACTCTATCTTCATCTTATGTTTGTGGTTTTTTGTTTTGTTTTGGCTGCGCCGTGTGGCATGCTGGACCTTGGTTCCCTGAACAGGAATCGAACCTGTGTCCCTTGCTTTGGGAGCGAGGAGTCTTAACCACTGGACCACCAGAGAAGTTCCTATACCACACTTTAAAATGAGTCCTGTGACAAAATTAGCCAGTCATGCAACCAATGGTGTGACTCAAGCCCAGAAACAGTGAGGGCAGAATCACCATGGCTTTTTTCTTTTTTTACAAAATAAGTATCAAAGGACATCCTTTGAAGTTTGAGATATACTTACAGTACATATTTTTTAAAAAATTATTTCACACAGCAAGCAGAAAAAAAGTCTTTAATGACTCAGACATATTTATGGATGACAGAGACAGAAATGGCTACTCAATAGAATGACGCTAATTTTTAAGGACAATCATTCTATTCTACCAAAGGACTGCAATTGGGTGACAGGAACACCATTAGCATGTCAGTCAGCTTCCATGTGGCAATCCTTTTAATTCCTATGAGACAAATTTCATGAAAATAGTTTTGGGAACCAAGTGGTATTACTACTACTACTATTTTATATGTATATTTAAAATACTTTATTTTTATTTTCTTGGTTATATTTATTTATTTTTATTTAATTATTTGGCTGCACTGGGTCTTAGTTGTGACATGTGAACTCTTTATTTGCAGCATGTGAGATCTAGTTCCCTGACCAGGGATTGGAACCCATGCCCCCTGCATTGGGAGCTCGGAGTCTTAGCCACTGGACCACCAGGGAAGTCCCCTAATATTCTCACAAAATTAGGTGCTGTCCCATTCAAGTAACACTGTATTGACCAAAGAAGATTGACATTAACCATATTCAGGCTAAAATGTTTTTGGAAACAACCCTCTGCATAAGTGAAAAGGTTTAAAGATCTATCCTGGAATGGAAGACTTCTTGTGTAGATAAGGAAGGCTTTAAAGGAATTGAAAATATGCTGTAAAAAATTCTTAAGTATGTAAACGAGTCAAAAATAAATGAAGATGCATGATGCTAAGTTGCTTCAGTCCTGTCTGACTCTGCAACCCCATGGACTGTAGCCCACCAGACTCCTCTGTCCATGGGATTCTCCAGGCAAGAATACTGGAGTGGGTTGCCATGCCCTCCTCCAGGGGATCTTCCTGACCCAGGGATCAAACTCGCATCTCTTGTGTCTCCTGCATTGGTAGGCGGGTTCTAGTGCCACCTGGGAAGCCCAAAGGAAGATATGTGATACCAAATAGAAAAATTACAATATCTGTAATATTGGAAGTAATGACAAGAAAGAGTCAAAGGTATTTACGTCCAGCAGTAGATAACACCGAGAGATAGGAAATATTAATACTTAAATCCTCATAAATAGTTTGTGGCTTTTAAAAGCATCTGGAGGGCCATAAGTAAGTCTGGAGGCTTCCCTCGTGGTCCAGTGTGCAATACAAGGGACACTGGTTTGATCACTTGTTGCGGAAGATCCCACATGCTGCGGGGCAACTAAACTCAGGTGCCACAACTACTGAGCCCGCGCTATAGAGTCTGTGCTCTGCAACAAGAGAAGCCAGCGAGATGAGAAGCTTGCCTACTACAGAATATCCCCTGCTCGACAGAGAAAGCCCGTACGCAGCAATGAAGATCCAGCACAGCCAAAAAGAAATAAATCATTTTGAAATTCTATTTTTTAAAAAAGTAAGTCTGATAGGGCCCCGGGGGTAAATTTGATTGCTTTTTTTTTCCTCTCTTAGAAATGGAGAAAATGGAAGCAAAATTTGGAGGAGTTAAGTCACTTCGTAAAATAAGAAATGGGTCCCCTGCTGCCCTCCTGAAGTCACAGGTACCAAAACCAAGCTTCCTCCTGGATTGGCCAGGACGCCAATCTTTTGTCCCTTAAAAATGCAAGACCTGGGAGAGCAGCCCTGTCAGATTTCCATTCAGCAAACAACTTGGGGTTTCCTAAAACTTACACTGGAAACAACCTCAAAAGTGAACTTTGATGGAAGCTACTTAAAAAAAAAAAAAAGTTTCTAAGCAAAAATGCAGGCTGAGTTTTTTTCTGTTTTGTTTTTTACTTACTCTATCACAAGTGCCATGGTAAGTTTAAGCATCTTCAGATTTGAGTCAGTAGAGTAAAATGTGCTTGTCTTATGTGTGTCTGTTGGGTAAACCCTCAGGAAATTTGTGAAAGAAGGTACTTGGTCATTTGTTGGCTCTTCATCTGTCTCTGTCCTAACCTCCACAGGCATCCAGGGTCTACTTGGCTGCTCTTTAAAAGTTCAAAGTCATAGCACAGCAATCAGATCTACTCAGATCTCTCCCCTTCTTAGAACGCCTATGCTTCAAAACTGTATACATATTCCTCTTTTCTCCCAAACCTAAACCTAATCTTTAGGTAGCAAGTAGGAGCCCTCCCTCCCCACAAAAAAGCAGCAGCACATTCATACTAAAGTGTCAATGACTAATAGTGATGCTTAACAAGTCATCTCTTAGAAGGGGTAGCTTAGTCTTAAAGAGCCACTTATTGGTCAAATAAGTATATTTTCCATTTTTTTCTGCAAACATGGGCACACTTATCATTTCCTGCATGAGAGTTTTATAAGACTTAGTTATTTTCAGTGGAAACGGTAGTTGGGACGATATTGAGAAAAGTTGTTGAGTAGGAGGTGACAGTTTCAATACATTGGTGAAGGGGAAGAGGTAAGGGAAAGTTTGAGCAGGGAAGGTTTTGGTTCCTTGAGCTTCATTTTCTCTTCCTTATTTTTATGCTGACCAGAGCTTTTTTCCCTTCCTCGTCAACAGACTTTTCAGTCCTTCTTCGCCTTATTTCTTTTGCTCCTGCTAACAAGCTAGAAGCTGAATTATGTACTCATTCTGAAAATGTTCCTTTAGGCTCTTACTTCTGGACTTTCTAGCCAGTGCAGAGAGTAAGTAGGTACTGTGCTGTATGCAAATATAGGCATATTTGTCCGTGTGGGCAAAAGGTGGGGGGGCGGGGGGGGGCGCATTTCACAAAATGCCTTTAGAACAAAACCAAACTTTTGAGATGGAATATTTTATAGCTTCATGACAATAAAGTCAAACTTTTCAGAAACAAAAAGCACAGAGAAATACTTATCTATAAAATACGTTGGGAAAAAAGAAAACCACACACCAAACAAAACAGAGGACTAATATTTCAACAGTGAGTTCACCTCAAGCATTTCATGAATTTCACATGACCCACCCACTTTTTCTCTGTACCTCTGAAGATTACCATATCAGCGGCAATAACAACACTGTTGTTCTAGTGCCAGATTTACATATCAACGTAGCCATGGCATTCCTGAATGCAGAATATCGTACTGTTACCCTTGTTTGTGGTTTCTAAATAAGGTTAATTTTTGTTCCTTTACCCTCCTCACTTAATCTCATGCCACCCCCTGCCTCTCTTCAATCAGTGGTTTGTTTGTTTTTTCCTTTGAATAGTTTTTCTCCTTTTCTTTCTGGGTCTCTGTGTCATATTTGGGACTATCCACAATTTCACCATATAACCCTGCTGGGTTTTGAAAATCTTGATCACTCAGTCACAGACAAACAACTCTTTGAAAAGACAGGCCAAGGACAGAGAAGTAATGACGGGTCACTTCTGGGGTGACTCCAGGATACCTACTTCCCCAAATGTATGGTGTGTGTTAAGGTGGGTCAGAGGTTACCACGGTAGATTTCACAGCCACCTTTGCTTCTTTCTTGACAGGTTTTGTTGTTCATTATTGCTATTTCTAGATTGGAAATGGGTCTAGCACCAATTTGCATGCCAGAATTGAATCAACCAGTTTTTATTTCCATTGAACGTTAGGAAAGGGCTGGAGAATTTTTAAATTCTTAGACTCATGTGTCAAGCTTAATGGAAAGCCAGTTGGAGGCCAACAAACTATTTTAATGAGCTTCCTTTCTCTCTGACGTTCCCCAGGGGCTATGTGCCAAGCAGGCCCACGTGGCCCAGGGAGTTACAAGATCATCTTGGCTCTGTTTGGACACCTGTGCTCTTTTAGCCAAGCACTAAGGGGAACAGGACAAAGAGAGAGAGATGAGGGCATGGAAGGCACGCAGATCGGGTGGGAGTGGGTGTGTGTCATTGTGCTTAGGAATTCACAAGGAACTCCCCAGCAGCAGCAGAGAGGATATATCACAGGCCAGCAGTGCCTCTATGTGGATTGTCTGATGGGCTTCCCTGATGGCTCAGACAGTAAAGAATCCGCCTGCAATGCGGGAGACCTAGGTTTGATCCCTGGGTTGGGAAGATCTAGGTTTGATCCCTGGGTTGGGAAGATCCCCTGGAGAAGGAAACGGCCACCCACTCCAGTATTCTGGCTTGGAGAATTCCATGGACTGTATAGTCCATGGGGTCACAAAGAGTCAGACACGACTGAGTGACTTTCACTTTTCTGAGAGTACATGAAAAGTGTTGCAGCACACACAGTGTGTGTGTGCTGGGGAGAGAGGGATGGGGAGGGCAGGAAGGAGAAAATTATATGCATGTTTTAAAGGAACTGCATGCTAAACAGGTTTCCTTTGAGAAGACAATACAGGACGAAAAGATTGTAAAGCATGGATACAAAATATGCCCAGGATCCTGAGATTAGAGTCTTCATCTAAGCTTCCTCCCACTCCTTAAAAAAAAAAGTGTTCGGTTCACTTTTCCTTTTCTCTGAATCAGCCTGATGTTTGGCTCTCCCTACCCACTCTGAACAACTTAACACAGAGATATTAAACTTGGTCTGTACCGTTCAGTGATTGTTCCTAGTCTCCTCTGTGTGTGTGACTTTCTCCTTCCTGGATTATAGACTCCTTGAGGATTAAAATGGACAGAAGCAAATACTTTCTTTTGTCCTTCCTCACCTCTTCGTTACCAATTCTGGGTATTTCTCCGCAAATGATTAACCTATTTTAACACAGCACTCCTTCATAAGATTTTATTCCCTTTGTTGTTCAGTCGCTTAGTCATGTCCAACTCTTAGCAACCCCATGGACTGCAGCACGCCAGGCCTCCCTGTCCATCACCATCTCCCAGAGTTTGCCCACATTCGTGTCCATTGAATCAGTGAAGCCATCCAACCATCTCATCCTCTGTCGCCCTCTTCTGCCTTCAGTCTTTCCCAGCATCAGGGTCTCTTCCAATGAGTTGGCTGTTCACATTAGGTGGCCAAAGTATTATTCTCTTTACCAGGTCTTATATTATGATACAATTCAGAATTTTTATTTTAAAGATTATTTTGATGTGGACCTTTATTTCATCTTTATTCTTTTTTAAAAAAATTATTTTAAACTGAAGGATAATTACAATACTGTGTTGGTTTCTGCCATACATTAATACGGATCAGCCATAGGTATACACGTCCCCTCCCTCTTGAGCCTCCCTCCCACCTCCAACACTATCTCACACTTCTAGGTTGTTACAGAGCCCCAGTTTGAGTTCCCTGTGTGCTAAGTCGCCTCAGTCGTGTCCGATTCTTTGCGACCCCGTGTCCACCAGGCTACAGACTCTGTCCACGGGATTCTCCAGCCAAGAATTCTGGAGTGGGCTGCCATTTCCTTCTCCATGAGTTCCCTGAGAGATACAGCAAATTCCCGATGTGGGCTGTTACTGAATTTGTTTCAATGTTGCTTCTGTTTTAAGTTTTGGTATTTGGGGCCTCAAGGCATGTGGAATCCTAGCTTCCCAACCAGGGAACAAACTACATCCCCTGCATTGGAAGGTGAAGTCTTAACCACTGGACTGCCAGGGAAGTCTCCTGAGATTTGTTTTTATAAATTAAATTTTTAGTAAATAATTTAACGTATTTCCACACTTTCCAAAGTGTATCTATACTTTGGCACTAAAATTTAAAGTCCTGTTCTAACTGTGTAATATTTCAAACATACAGAAATATGAAGGAAACAATACACCATACCTCCACCAAGAGATTTCATATATTTGCTCCATCTCTTTAAAAGTTGTATCTGGGGACTTCCCTGGTGGTCCAATGGCTAAGACTCCACGCTCCCAATGCAGGTGGCCCAGGTTCGATCCTTGGTTGGGGAAATATATCTCACGTACTGCAACTAAGACCTGGCACAGCCAAAAAAAAAGTTAAATATGCAAATAACCACCCTAAGACCTTCTCCATCTAGTTCCTCTCTCCCTCCCTAGAGAAAATCACTCTCCTGAATCTGGTGTACACACTCCTTCCCTGGGAGTGTTCAAATTTCCACCACCTGGCTCAAAAGGTCTTTAGTCCTCCTTCCTGAGGGGCTGGCGATTGTCAGCAGGGATGCAGGGAGAGTGACAAGGCACTAACCTGGAAGAATGGCAGCTCCACTCCAAAAAGGGGGCTTAGCAGGGCAAGGGGGCAGCTGGGGATGAGGACTGAGGCCTCTCCGGGCACTAAAGAGGGGGCGAGGAGGAGGCGCAAAGGGACTCAGACCGAAGGGGCAGTAGGTGAGGGAAGAGGAGGAGAACCTGCAGAAGCACAGACTTGCGCTCCCCTAATTGTCAGAGAGGATGTGGCTGGAGTCTCTGAGACTACCTGGAATACGGTCTGCAGGTGACAGACGACCCCTGGCTGGACAGACCCCATGAACTGCAGCACGCCAGGCAGCCCCACGTCATGACCTGTTAGGTGGCATTTACTTTTGAGGAACTGACCTGCTTTAGTTCCTCTGAAGCGTTACATAGATTTGATGGAGATGATTCTGCTTTTCTATTTTTATTCTTCCTCAATTTGAAGTTGTCAGATAAAATAGAAGACACTTTCTCACAGACTCAGAGAAAGAACTTATGGTTACGGTGGGTGGGGGCGGGGGGGATAGTTAGGGAGTTGGGGATGGACATGTACACACTGCTTTATTTAAAGCGGATAACAACGAAGACCTACTGCAGAACACAGGGAAGTCTGCTCAATGTTATGTGGCAGCCTGGATGGGAGGGGAGTTTGGAGGAGAATGGACACATGTACATGTATGGCTGAGTCCCTTTGCTGTGCATCTGAAACTAGTTCACATCGTTGTTGATCGGCTATACTCCAATACAAAAGAAAAAGTTAAAAATAAAAAGACACCCAGTTGAGTCTGACTTTCAGATAAGCAAAGACACACTTTTCAAAGTAAAAGTGTGTCTCAAATATTGCATGGTCATACTTACACTAAACATGTATTTCCCTGAAATTCAGATGTGAATGTCCTGTATATTTATTGCTAAATTTGATAATTCTACCTCAAGTTGAATATAGGAAGGACTTGGCAAAGCATTTAGTACCAGTCTGAAGAGAGAATCAAAGGACTCTCCAGAACAACATGAATGAAGACACCATCTTTGTCAAGTTCTCAATGGCCTAACACAATTCAAAACAAGCCCCACTGACTTTACTAAAAGTGGACAACGTCAAAACATTCTTATTTATTATTGAGATGAAATTCTCATACCATGATATTCACTTAAAGTATACAATTCAATAGTTTTTAGTATAGTCAGGGTTGTGCAGCTATCACTAAATCAATTTTAGAACAGTTTCACTACCTCAAAAGAAACCCAATACCCATCATTACGCCCCACTCCTGGCCCCCAACTCCCACCTCCACTATATTCCCCAATCCCAGCCCCTGCCAACCACTCACCAACTTTTTGTTTCTTTAAAGGTACCCATTCTGAACAGTTCATTTAAATGGAATCCACCATATGTGACCTTTTGTGTCCTGCTTCTTTAACTCTTAAGTGTATTTTCAAGGCTCATCCACATTGCAGCAGGTATCACAACCTCATTCATCATGAATAATATTCCTTTTTATATAAATACAGGATGGGCCTATCCGTTCATCCACTATTGAACATTTAGTTTGTTCCCATTCGTTGACCGTTATGAATAACGCTTCTAGGACAGAACATTAATGCGCAAGTTTTCGTGGAGACAAACGGTGTAATTTCCGGTAGAATTTTTGGCCATATGATCCAACACTGGGAGGAACTGTCAAATGGTTTCCAGAGCATTTACTATTTCACATTCTTTGTTGTTTTTGGGATGGGTAGGGTGGGGTGTTGTTTTTGAATTTTTAAAATAAGCAATCGTCATGGTTTTCTCGGGGTCCGTGAGGAGGGCCTGCTCCCAGGGACCGTCCTTCAGGGTTGCCTCTACCAGGCCGCAACGGTCCCCTCCCGGTCCTGAGGCCGGCCGCTGTAAACCACGGACCCAAACATTTCTGAGCGCGCACTGTGAGAAACCTAGCTTCAGCCCCTCCCCCTCGGCGCTCCCCGGCAGGAAAACGGACGCCGCCTGGCTGAGGCTCTGTGGACATTGTAGTTTCCTTTCCAGTCCACCGCGCAGAGACCGCGGTGAGGGAAACTACAACCCCCAGAATGCTGCGGTGCTACGGCATCCGAGCGGGCCAATCCACGCGACGGGCTCCAGCCCACCCTCCGGTCCGGGCTGCTCTCCAGGGCGTCTGTAAACACAGCCAGATCCTGTCATGGAGGGGGAGGAGGAGGCGGCGGCAGCGGCGAAGGGAGGCGTTGTGGGCCGCCTCCAGGGTCCGCTCTGCCATTCCTGAACTGGTCCCTCGTCCCCGTGACTGTGGCATCAGGGAACCGAACTGTTAGGCGAGAGGAGGCGGTCAGAACCGTATCCCCTTCTTCCCCCGGGGCGGGGCCGGGCCGGACCAGGCCGGCGGAGCCGGGGGAGGGCCGGCCTGTCTGCCGAGATGGATGACAGTAAGGTAAGTCCTGGGGTTTGCACGCGCAGCCGCCGCCGCCGCCTGCTTGTCGCTAAGTGCTCGTCCCGCCGCTGAGCCTCAGCCCCGTAGTCCACCCAGCACCCAGTAGACACCTGCCTCAGACACCCCTGCGCCTCCAGCTATGACCCCAGGTACTCAGACGAGAATTGAGGGAACGGGCTGCACTCTTCCTACAAGGGCCCACTCCGGAAAGATCACTCAGGGCAAGCTTGTTGGTCAGCTTTTCCAGGTGGTGCAGACCCTAGTGCTCCCGAGATAAGTGAAGAAACTACTGTGCTTTTTCTTTGTGCTTCTCATTGCCCCCAGCCAGCCTTTTTCCACATCGGAGACCTAAACTAGGGCAGCCTGAACCGGCCCTGTTCCCCTACACCGTCCCCTTTTCTTCTCTCAGGCTCCCTTACTCAATGCCCCATTCATATAATCTGTTCACTCCCCCTCTGAGCTATTTTCCTGTGGTTGGTTGGAACACTCTGCTAATCTCCTGTTGCTATTCGTCCGAAGCCTGGAATCTAACCTCCTCTAGAAAGCCTTCCTCAAGAAAAGAAGTGAATTCCTTCTTGTTGATCTATCCCCACACCCCCTTCCCTTATCCTGGTCACTCATCCCTGCGACGTTAAGATAACAGACAATATTCATTATTGGTTAATTCATATAAAGATAGTGATGCTCAGTTAGTTGATCATCAGCTTATTGATGTTTTACAATGTTTAGAAAGTTGGGGGGTTTTTTTGTTTTTTTTTTAAAGACATCAGACTCTAGAATTTGCCAGTTTTCAAAGCGGATAACTCCTTCCCTCTGCTTTACTTTCCACCATCTCTGGCATGCTGCTTTTGAGAGCTTTTTCCTTCGTTTGTTTACCTTTTCCCCCTCCACCTAACCAGTAACACTTTGCTGCTATCAAGTTTTTGTTTCACACATCCTCAGAGAGGCTGAAAAAAATTTCCATCTTCTCTGTACTGTTTGTGTTATTCTCCGTTATCGCCTCTTCCTATTCCCGTGGGAGGCTCTGAGAAAAGTCACAGCAGGGACAACCCAGGGCATTGCTCTGGAAGTAGGACTCACCTCTAGGAACCTTTACTTGGCAAGGCGTAAAGCCCTCCTAATAGGAAGTGGGATTTCCAAGTCAGAAAGAGGGAGTTCTAAAACTTTTCTAGAAAAATCAGAAGGTGATTTTCCATAACAGTCTTTGCTAGCTTGATCATTCAGTGTTAACTTTGAAATTAAATCTGAATACTGTATCCATTGTCTTTCCTAGATACGGCTGACTGGGAAAGGATGCCAAATTAATATAGTCTTTAGTCTCCTTGGTTGCAGACTCTCATGATATATTCTATAGAATTTGTGGTTGTTTTCAAACCTTTGAAATATTTAATAGCTTTCTCAAAGTCTTCAGTAATCTCAAATAAATTCAAGAAAAAACATAGAATTTTGAGTTATTTTACCTGCCTATAAAATCACATAGAACTTATTTCTAAAACAAGCAAGCTGTAGTGGAGCATATGGTGTTACGGTTTTGCCTAAAGAGTGAGGTTAAATTTCGCAAGTAGACTATTCATAACTATTCACAAGTAACTTCTTAGATGGTTCATAGGTAAGCAAAATGAATTCAGTTCTCATTCTTTACTAATTCATTGTTTTTGTGACAGTATTTAGAAACCAGCAGTTTCTTTATTCTTTAATGATTTTGGAAAAGGAAGTCCATTTCAGATGTCTGGATGGATAGTGCTTCTGTGAATGCACTACTTTCACTTTGAATACATGTCGAAGCTATGGATGAGTAATATTTAAATGCCATGTAGTGCAAGACTGGACTGCTCTCTGAGGAGCCGGGTGGTATGAAATGGCCTTTTTAAAAGGCTCCCAATCCAATCCTGCCTCTCCCTGTGCTCTAATTGTTATAGTCCAGCAAAGTTGTATTGTTCTCCCAGTGTATCCAACAAGCTCACACACACAACACATTTTCCCTCCCATTATGTAGAGGTGATGGAGTCTCAGGTTCTGAAGGAAGCTGCAGTAGGGAAGCCGAGGGTTGGGGCTTGGAAGTGTGGTTGTGCCGGTGAGAGCATAAAAGATGACAAACCGGGGACAAGGCCAGGGCAACAGGACGAGGACAGAGGGGGCAGGAGAAGCAGTTAGAGAGAAGCAGTGTTTGAATGAGCAGGTCAGGAAATAGAATGATGCTGTGATGATTCTCTTTATAAAGATTCTGTATTCTGAGTTGTTTTCATCAGTGGTGATGAGTGAGTTTGCAAGAGCGCTGCATGTTCTGCTGTCTGTTCTCGGGGAGTCAGAGCAGGACAGATTGGAATGGCGGGTGCAACTTTGCCTCCCAAGTGTCTAGCAATGTGCCTGGTACATTACATCACAGAGTACTGGTTCACAAAGACTGAGTGGAATTGGAACAGAGAGGCATTAAGGAGACTGCTCGAGGTGTAGCTGGGATTTATTAATATTCATCGATGTGCTCTGTTGAGCCAGAGTATACAGACTACAGCAAACGGGGAAAAGAAAGCAAGAGACAGAGTGGGCATCTAAGACTGGGGGCTTGGGGAAGCACTAAGTAGCAGATCTCAAATTCTGATTGAGCAGATCTCTACTTAATCTAGTTGGGAAGGAAAAAAAAAACTTGGCTGAGTTAACCTTTTTGGGCTTCTGTTTTATCTGTTACATGGTCAGTGCCTTTTTCCCAGGTTTTGTTGAGCATCAGAGATTGTGCATATGAAGCATCAAGTGCAGAGTAAACACATACTAGGCACCCAGAAATGTTATCATTGTTACATTACCTGGCAGTGATGCCCTTGGTCTTTTGCACAGTGCAGCAGGCACCTGAGATGCTCACTGTAGTCATTATTAGGTGTGTGCTTTTGCGTGATATTTGCAGCTATGTTTCCCCCATACTACCCTCATTTCTTAACGCTGACCCCAAAGGGGACAGGGACAGTGGAATGGGACGTGAAATGGCTCTTACCTGTCAGATTGTGTGAGAATGGTAGTCTCTTGAGCCCACCTATGTGTCCACCACTGGAGAAAAGTGCTTTTTATGAAAGCCTCTTCTCTCTAACCTGCGGTATTGAATCATAAAGAAAATTGAAAGGAGTAATTTTCAGGGGCTTTGATCATAGAGGGTTCTTATTTCCAATTTTATATTTATTTGACTTTCATGTTTATCAAATGAATGTATGAGTGACTCGAAGTACCCTAGATCAGCTGTGTTCCTGCCACAGACAAAGCTGGTAAATGATGACATTTCTGTATAGCCTAGCTATAATATATAATGTATAATATAGTGCCCTATATGATGTTTAGGGCATCAATTTCCACTTGAGGGACTGGTGAGAGAATCCCTCCCTGGCGTCAGTATACTGATAGGAGCTGCTATTCTCCTGCATACTTCCTTTCCACCTGAGCTCCACACAGTTATCTTAAAATGCCTTATACCTTCCTCACCCCTTAGGTCTTTGTTCCATTCAGTTGTTCTGAGTAGTGCTGGTTCTCACAAAAATTTTTACTTGGCCAAAAAATCTCTTTGACATTCCCAGAACTCAGTTGGTAAGGAATCTGCCTGCAATGCAGGAAGCCCAGTTTCGATCCCTGGAGAAGGAAATGGCAGCCTGCTCCAGTATTCTTGTCTGGAAGATCCCATGGACAGAGGAGACTGGTAGGCTGCAGTCCATGGGGTCACAAGAGTCAGATACGACTTAGTGAATAAACCAAACCAGAGCTATCCTTTGGCCCCTAAAGTAACTCTCCTTGGCCCCTTAGCCATCCTTTGCTACAGCTGGAACTGCCCTCCTTGGGCAGTGACAGAGCTCGGACAATTTCTGCCTTTTCTGTCCTTCTGCTCCATCCATGCTTTCAACAAGACCAAGGCAGAAGAACCAGCTCCTTTGCCAAACTAGACAGTTTGTTAACATTTTAAATGTGCCCCCTTTTCCTGTCTAGGTCCCGTGTGCATTGGGGTACCTCTACAGATACCAGTTGAAATTGAAGTTTAAATAACCTATTCAGAATGTTTTGTGCTTTAGGATTTTCACAAAAGTTTGTTCATTTATTCATTTCTGTATTCCTCATCAAACATTTGTTGGACACCTAATATGCACGAGACATTGTGCTAGACAGTAGAGATATAGAGATGAGTAAGAGTTTATAATTATTCTCAGGAACTGATGTTTCAGTGGACTAGATAAACATATAGAAAAATAACTACCACGTGGTGAGGTGAGAAATGAGGGCAGTGACAGCAAAGTGCTTTGGGGGCACCAAGAATGGATGCCTATCTGGGTGTGTCAGACATGGGTTCACACAGTAGGCATGAATCTGTCAGGAAGAATAGAAGTGCCCCAGAAAATGGGAAAGAGGGAATATCCTGTACTAAAGCATATTGCTCTGAAAAATAAGTATTTTTGTACAAGCTGGAGCAGGAGTTGGGAGATTTTCTGTAAAGGGCCAGATAGTAAATATCTGTTGGAGAAGGCAATGGCAACCCACTCCAGTCCTCTTGCCTGGAAAATCCCGGGGAAGGAGGGGCCTGGTAGGCTGCAGTCCATGGGGTCGCTACCAGTCCGAGAGGACTGAGCGACTTCACTTTCACGTGTTAGAGAAGGAAATGGCAACCCACTCCAGTGTTCTTGCCTGGAGAATCCCTGGGATGGGGGAGCCTGGTGGGCTGCCATCTCTGGGGTCGCACAGAGTCGGACATGACTGAAGCGACTTAGCAGCAGCAGCAGCAGTAAATATCTGTGGGCCATGTGATCTCTGTTGTAATTACTCAACTCTGCCATTGAAACATGAAAGCAGCCATAGGCAGAACATAATGAATGGGTGTGGCTGTGTTCTGATAAAACTTTATTTCCCAAAAGAGGCAGCTGGCTGACTTTAGTTGGCCAGGTGGGCTGAAGTTTGCTGATCCTTGAGCTGAGCATAAGGCACAAGTAGAGATGTGGGGGGGGGGAAAAAAGTAGAGATGTGGGCAGAGATAAGGATGGAAAGATAACCAGGAGCCTGACCAGGATTTGCTTGGCAAGTTAAGCTAAGAAATTTGGGAAATCTGATTTCCACCACTTTCAAGCTATTATGATTTTGGACAGATTATTATTTTTTAAATCGAAGTATAGTTGATTTACAATAGTGTATTAGTTTCAGGTATACATCAAAGTGATTCAGTTATGTGTATATTTTCAGAGTATTTTCCATTATAGGTTATTACAAGATATTGCATATGGTTCCCTGTGCTATACAGTAAATCCTTGTTGCTTATCTATTTTAATCCACCTGCAATGCAGGAGACCCTGTTTCCATTCCTAGATCTGGATGATCCCCTGGAGAAGGGATAGGCTACCGACCCCAGTATCCTGGGCTTCCCTGGTGGCTCAGATGGTAAAGAATCAGATGGCCCGCAATGTCGGAGACCTGGGTTTGATCCCTGGGTTGGGAAGATCCCCCAGAGGAGGGCATGGCAACCCACTCTAGTATTCTTGCCTAGAGAATCCCCATGGACAGAGGAGCCTCGTGGGCTACAGTCCATGGGGTCACAAAGAGTTGGACATGACTAAGCAACTAAACACAGTGTGTATCTATTAATCTCATAGTCCTAATTTATCCCTACCCACCTCCCTTCTCCCTTTGGTAATCATGTTTGTTTTCTATCAGTGAGTCTGGTGGTTTTTTTTTGTATATAGGCTAATTGGTATTATTTTTTAGATTCTACATTAAGTAATATATAATACTTGTCTTTCTCTGACTTACTTCACTAAGTATAATATTCTCTAGGTCCATCCATGTTGCTGCAAATGGCAATATTTCTTTCTTTTTCATAACAGTAATATTCCATTATATATATACTATATATATATATAAAACATACACATATATTCCATTACATACACACACACACACACACACACACACACACACACACACACACACACACACACACACACACACACACACACACACACACACACACACACACACACACACACACACTATATCTTCTTAAACCAATAGTCTGTTGATGGGCACTTGAGTTATTTCCATGTCTTGGTTATGGACTTTCATAGTGTTGCTATGATCATTGGGATGCGAGTATCTTTTTGAGGTAGAGTTTTCCTATTTTCTGAATATATACCCAGGAGTGGGGTTGCCAGATCATATGGTAGCTTTACTTTTGTTTTTTTAAGAAACCACCATACTATTTTCCATAGTAACTGTACCAATTTACCTTCCCACCAATGGTTCCCTTTTTTCCTAGACCCTCTCCAGTATTTATTACTTGTAGATTTTTTGATGATAGCCATTCTGACAGGTGTGAGGTAAGCACCTCATTGTGGCTTTGATTTGCATTTCTCTAACAGTTAGCAATGTTGAGCATCTTTTCATGTCCCTGTTGGCTATCTGTGTGTCCTTTAGGTCTTCAGCCCATTTATTGTTTACCTTTTGATATTGAGTTATATGAACTGTTCATATATTTTGGATAGTAACCCCTTGTTATTTGCATTGTTAGCAAGTACTTTCTCCAATTCTGAAGGCTGTCTTTTTTTTTTTTTTTTTGGCTTCCTTTGCTGTGCAAAAGCTCTAAAGTTTGATTAGTGCCATTTGTTTATTTTTGCTTTTATTTTGGGAGACTTTTGCCTTGGGAAACTGATCAATGAAAATATTGCTGTGATTTATGTTGAACAGATGAGCAGAACTGTATTTCTTTACCTATAAAATAGATGTGTTAACCTTACTGAGTTAGTGTAAGAATTAAATGTTACATGTATTAGAAAAAAAAAAAACATAGTACATAATGGGTTCAAAATAAATGCTTGTTCTATGTGACTCCTCCTCACCAGCTTGGTTACACTGCTCACAAGAAAGACCTGAGTTGAAGACGATGCTAGAGACTGTTAGAATGTAGGTGTATGCAGCATGCATAAAATCCTTGAAGGACGAAGAAGGTGGACAGGAGAGAGAGCTAAAGAGACAGAACCCTGGCAGACTCTAAAATGATCAGAAGAGGTGGAGGAATAGGATTCAACAAAATAAACTGAAAAGAGGAGGTTAGTGATATAGGAGATCCCACACACACACACACACACACACACACACACACACACACGATTATTATTCCATCTAAAGGAAGTAGGGAAAAAGAATCCACTGAATTTCAAAAACAGGAGGTTGTTTGTGAAACTAGCAAGAGAAGCTTCGACAGAGTGATGGCGCCGAGGCCAAAATGTAGTGGTTGAGGAAGAGTGGGTGGGAAGGAAGCAGAGACGGTTGACTGCAGCGTGCAGGCGACTGCAGAATATTGCAGTAAAGCGAATATCACAATAAAGCAAGCCTCACGCATTGTTCGGTTTCCCAGTGCGTGTAAAAGTTACGTCTACACTAGACGGTAGTCTGTTAAATATACAATAGCACGATCTCTTAAAATAAAAAAAGTACATCATTGCTGAAAAATGCTAACCATCATCTGACAATGCAGAGTTACCGTAAACCTTCAATTTGTAAAAAAAAGCAAAACAAATGCAGTAAAGTGAAGCACAATGAAATGAGATATGCCTACAGACCACTGTTACTGAGTCAGTCTGTAACAGTTTTGAGGATTGCTAAAATATATGTATAATCGTATTACATTTAGCTTCAAACAGTTAACAGCAAGGGGAGGGGAGGATTAAGGGTTAGGCAAGGAGAGGCAGGGGTGAACGCTCAGTCAGAAATGCCTGTTTTTTAAAAAAAAAAGAAATGCCTGCTTTATCTTGTTTCTCCTCTGTTGACTAGAAAACCTGGCAGAGAGGTTAGCAGCAGGAAGATGGGATTAGACTTTCTCTCTTTCTGAAGAGCTGGTAAATAAAAGAGAAAAAGCCTGAACAACAGCTGTGAAGGAAGTTAAAGGAGCCTTAACCCCAAATGAAAGTGTAGTTGCTTGTTTTTTTTCTTTAAAGTGGTAAAGCTCAGTGGCTGGTCACAGTCATACCTGTCTTATTTTTCTTTAATCGATGGCAGATAAGGTTTCACGTTACGTTTTCAAAAGAAAAGTGAAACAGGCTTTCCTGCTATTTTCCTTCTTAGCTGGAGCTGATGCTACCACTTCATGTAAATACAGTAGTTCTCATACACTTAACAACTTGAAACTTTTATGAGTTGCCTTAAGAATTAGAGCATTAGGATGGAAGTAAGTGCAAGAGGGGTGGTAAAATAGTAAGAGTTATTGATTGGTTTTTCAGATTTTATATCCCTTATGAGAGAGGTTTGGTTTTCTTTTTTCTCTTTTTTTAAAAAAAATTTTACAACTTTTATAAGCTGGTGGTAGTGGTGGTCACAGTAATGCCAATTTAAATTAAATTGCAAAATATTGTTAATTCTTCTTTGCATTTATTCATTCAGTCATCAGTCTTTGAATAAATGCCTGGCTCTGGGTCAGATGCAATGGGGACTGGAGAAGAAATAGAGAACACAGCTTCTGTGCCCGAGGTGCTCACATCGCTTGAAGGTGACAGAACTTAAATCCGTGAGGCCACTATAACATACAACTCGGTGTGATATTGACTGTATGTTCCAGAAATATGGAGAAGAAAAGTAACGTGTGGACAGAGGTGATTGTCAGCAAGAGCTTTGCAGAAAGAGGGCCAGGTCTGACTGTAACCAAAGAAAGCTTAGTATTTGCTGGTTTGGATGATGAGGTGGGGGTGGGTGGTGTGAAGAGGGAACATTTAGAGAATTGGTGAGGACAAGTAGGAATGCAGGGGACAGGGTGAGGTCCCTAAGGACACTGGCATGACTTGCTGGGGTAAATGACAGAGAAGAATAGCTTGGTGAGTGGGATCCTGGATGTAGCATGCTGAAGGGTGGCCTCTAGAAAGATATATCCATGTGCTAACCCCTGGAACCTGTGAATATCACCTTATATGGATAAAGAGGGAGTATTACATGGCCCCAAATGTGATTTAGTTAAGGATTTGAGGGGATGAGTTTACCTTGGATTCTCTGAGTGAGCTGTAAATCCAGTGATAAATGTCCTCCTAAGAGTGAGGCCGAGGGAGATTTGAGAGACAGATGTGGAGGCAGTGTGACCACAGAGGCAGTGATTGGACTGATGTGACTGCAGATGAAGGAATGCTCACGGCCACCAGTGACACCTGCAAGCGGCAAAGGATAACTTCTCCCCTAGGGCCTCTAGAGAGAGTGCAGTCCTGCCAAGAACAGAGAGAATACATGGCTGTTGTTTTCAGCCACCAAGTTTGTGGTAATTGTTACAGCAGCCACAGGAAACTGGATTTGGTGACCTAGTAAGCAGAGCTGAGCCAGAGGTCTTCTCTTGAGCTGCAAAGAGACACAGCCTCAGTTCAGTTCAGTTCCGTTCAGTCATGTCTGACTCTTTGCGATCCCGTGAACCGCAGCACGCCAGGCCTCCCTGTCCATCACCAACTCCTGGAGTTTACTCAAACTCATGTCCATTGAGTCAGTGATGCCATCTAACCATCTCATCCTCTGTCCTCCCCTTCTCCTCCTGCCTTCAATCTTTCCCAACATCAGGGTCTTTTCAAATGAGTCAGTTTTTCGCGTCAGGTGGCCAAGTATTGGAGTTTCAGCTTCAACATCAGTCCTTCCAATGAACACCCAGGACTGATTTCCTTTAGGATGGACTGGTTGGATCTCCTTGCAGTCCAAGGGACTCTCAAGAGTCTTCTCCAACACCACAGTTCAGAAGCATCAATTTTTCGGCACTCAGCTTTCTTTATAGTCCAACTCTCACACCCATATGTGACTACTGGAAAAACCATAGCCTTGACTAGATGGACCTTTGTTGACAAAGTCATGTCTCTGCTTCATAATATGCTGTCTAGGTTGGTCATAACTTTCCTTCCAATGGGTAAGCATCTTTTAATTTCATGGCTGCAGTCACCATCTGCAGTGATTTTGGAGCCCCCAAAAATAAAGTCTGACACTATTTCCACTGTTTCCCCATCTATTTGCCATGAAGTAATGGGACCGGATGCCATGATCTTAGTTTTCTGAATGTTGAGCTTTAAGCCAAGTTTTTTGCTGTCCTCTTTCACTTTCATCAAGAGGCTCTTCAGTTCTTCTTCACTTTCTACCATAACGGTGGTGTCATCTGCATATCTGAGGTTATTGATAATTTTCCCGGCAATCTTGATTCCAGCTTGTGCTTCTTCCAGCCTAGCATTTCTCATGATGCATTCTGCATATAAGTTAAACAAGCAGGGTGAAAATATACAGCCTTAACGTACTCCTTCTCCTCTTTAGAACCAGTCTTTTGTTCCGTGTCCAGTTCTTACTGTTGCTTCCTGACCTGCATACAGGTTTCTCAAGAGGCAGGTCAGGTGGTCTGGTATTCCCTCTCTTTCAAAATTTTCCACAGTTTATTGTGATCCACGCAGTGGGCTTCCCTGGTGGCTCAGAGGTTAAAGTGTCTGCCCGCAATACGGGAGACCTGGGTTCAATCCCTGGGTCTGGAAGATCCCCTGGAGAAGGAAATGGCAACCCACTCCAGTATTCTTGCCTGGAGAATCCCATGGATGGAGGAGCCTGGTGGGTTACAGTCCATGGGGTTGCAAAGAGTCGGACATGACTGAGTGACTTCACTTTACACAGTCAAAGGCTTTGGCATAGTCAATAAAGCAGAAATAGATGTTTTTCTGGAACTCTCTTGCTTTTTTCGATGATCCAGCGGATGTTGGCAATTTGATCTCTGGTTCCTCTGCCTTTTCTAAATCCAGGTTGAACATCTGGAAGGTCACGGTTCACGTATTGCTGAAGCCTGGTGTGGAGAATTTTGAGCATTACTTTACTAGCGTGTGAGATGAGTGCAATTGTGCGGTAGTTTGACATTCTTTGGCATTCCCTTTCTTTAGGATTGGAATGAAAACTGACCTTTTCTAGTCCTGTGGCCACTGCTGAGTTTTCCAAATTTGCTGAAATATTGAGTGCAGCACTTTCACAGCATCATCTTTTAGGATTTGAAATAGCTCAACTGGAATTCCATCACCTCCACTAACTTTATTCGTAGTGATACTTCCCAAGACCCACTTGACTTCACATTCCAGTATGTCTGGCTCTAGGTGAGTGATCACACCATTGTGATTATCTGGGTCGTGAAGATCTAGGGGACTTAAAGTTTATTCATTCTATAACGATTAGATATTACTTTTTCACAATAAAGAAAAACATACTAAAGTTATTTTAATAAGCGGAAAAGAAAAGTTAATTTGGAAGTTCTTTTAAGATAGATTAACCAAGGAAGTTAAGGACAGACATGGAGACATGGAAGAGAGACCTGCCAGGAACCTGTGGTAATAGTCTGTAAGTAGGGTAGTGGTGTAGGAGGAATAGAAAAGGAGAAATAATCAGGGATTTTGTAAAGGAGTAAATTGGTGTGACTTCAGTGAGTGGGCATGGAGAGTTGAGGGAAATTTCAAAGAAGCATAAAGTGAAAACATTTGTTAGTTAATCTCCTCACCACTGCCCCCCATCAAGTGACTAGTGAGTTGGATTAAATGAATCCAGTCATTAAATGAGTGACTATTTAGCATTAATATAGCAGTGCACATAAAGCATCTGTCAGTTTTAGAGTCTTGTCAGGGAATTATGTGTTCAGGTTAATGAGTCCTGCCTGGGAATCTAGAAGGGAAATAGTCATGCTTGATGATAGTCATCTTGTGACAAGCTGCTATGATGCTAATCAGGGGACTTGGGTTCTAGGCTCTGCTCTGATGTTGAAAATCTTTGGACTAAAATTAGGTCATCCATGCTATGGAACAAGATAGAAAGCCCAGAAATAAAGCCATGCACCTATGGGTACCTTATATTTGACAAAGGAGGCAAGAATATACAATGGGGCAAAGACAATCTCTTCAATAAGTAGTGCTGGGAAAACTGGACAGCTACATGTAAAAGAATGAAATTAGAACACTTCCTAACACCATACACAAAGATAAACTCAAAATGGATTAAAGACCTAAATGTAAGACCAGAAACTATAAAACTCTTAGGAGAAAACATAGGCAGAACACTCGATGACATAAATCAAAGCAGGATCCTCTGTGACCCACCTCCTAGAGTAACAGTAATAAAAACAAAAGTAAACAAGTAGGACCTGGTTAAACTTAAAAGCTTTTGCACAGCAAAGGAAACTATAAGCAAGGTGAAAAGACAACCCTCAAAATGGGAGAAAATCATAGCAAATGAAACAACTGACAAAGGATTAATTTCCAAAATATATAGGCAGCTCATATAACTCAATACCAGAAAAACAAACAACCCAATCAAAAAGGGGGGAAAAGACCTAAACAGACATTTCTCCAAAGAAGACATACAGATGGCTAACAAACACATGGAAAGATGCTCAACATCACTCATTATTAGGGAAATGCAAATCAAAACTACAATGAAATATCACCTCACACCAGTCAGAATGGCCATCATCAAAAAGTCTACAAACAATAAATGCTGGAGAGATTATGGAGAAAAGGGAATGCTCTTGCACTGTTGGTGGGAATGTAAATTGATCCAGCCACTATGAAAGACAGTAGGGAGAGTCCTTAAAAAACTAGGAATAAAACCACCATATGACCCAGCAATCCCACTTCTAGGCATATACCCTGAGGAAACCAAAATTGAAAATGACACATGTATCCCATTGTTCACTGAAGCACTGTTTATGATAACTAGAACATGGAAGCAACCTAGATGTCCATCAACAGGTGAATGGATAAAGAAGTTGTGGTACATATACACAATGGAATATTACTCAGCCATAAAAGGGAACACCACCTTTGAGTCAGTTCTAATGAAGTGAATGAACCTAGAACCTATTATACAGAGTGAAGTGAGTCAGAAAGAGAAAGTTAACTATCGTATTCTAATGCATATAGTGAAAAAGTTGGATTAAAGCTCAACATTCAGAAAACTAAGATCATGGCATCTGGTCCCATCACTTCATGGCAAATAGATGAGGAAACAGTGGAAACAGTGTCAGACTTTATTTTTTTGGGCTCCAAAATAACTGCAGATGGTGATTGCAGCCATGAAATTAAAAGACACTGACTCCTTGGAAGGAAAGTTACGATCAACTTGGATAGCATATTTAAAAGCAGAGACATTACTTTGCCAACAAAGGTCTGTCTAGTCAAGGCTATGGTTTTTCCAGTAGTCATGTATGGATGTGAGAGTTGGACGGTGAAGAAAGCTGAGCGCCAAAGAATTGATGCTTTTGAACTGTGGTGTTGGAGAAGACTCTTGAGAGTCCCTTGGACTGCAAGGAGATGTAACCAGTCCATCCTAAAGGAGATCAGTCCTGGGTGTTCATTGGAAGGACTGATGTTGAAGCTGGAACTCCAGTACTTTGGCCACCTCATGCAAAGAGTTGTCTCTTTGGAAAAGACCCTAATGCTGGGAAGGATTGGGGGCAGGAGGAGAAGGGGACGGCAGAGGATGAGATGGCTGGATGGCATCACCGACTCGATGGACATGAGTTTGGGTAGACTCCGGGAATTGGTGATGGACAGGGAGGCCTGGCATGCTGCAATTCATGGGGTCGGACACAACTGGGTGACTGAACTGAACGCGTATATATGGAATCTAGAAAAGTGGTACTGAAGAATTTACTTACAGGGCAGCAATGGACAGACAGACATAGAGAACAGACTTGTGGACATGGGGAGAGGGGAGGAAAGGGTGAGCTATATGGAAAGAGTAACATGGAAACTTACATTACCATGTGTAAAATAGACAGCCAACGGGAATTTGCTGTATGGCTAAGAAACTCAGACGGGCTCTGTATCAGCCTAGAGGGGTGGGATGGGGAGAGATGGGAGGGAGGTTCAAAAGGGAGGGGATTTATGTATACCTGTGGCTGATCAGGTTGAGGTTTGACAGAAAATAACAAAGTTCTGTAAAGCAATTATCCTTCAATAAAAAATAAATTTAAAAAAATTAGGTCATCCATGAAATAAAGAGATCACTGTGCATGTTGTGTGTGTGCACGCACGTGCTCGCACATGCACGCGTGCATGCGCATCCCCTTACCAGCAGCACCTTTGTGTATTCTGATATCCTGCCCTTTATAATGTTATTACATGTCTGCTGCATTTCATGAGTCAAAATACATTAAAGGTAAGGACTCTATCTTCTTGTATTAACAATTCTAGAGTTTGACAGTGTTTGGGGCAAAGTGAGTGCCCAATCAATGGTTGTTGAATAAAGAAATGAATTTTCCCCTCCTTACCTGAAAAAGGTGAGGATAACTGTGTTCTCCTCCAGTGGTGTGAAATAATGTGAGCTGCCACATTATTAGGGTTAGGGTTCGGGCTTGTCGGCAGAGAGAATGAGTGCTGTCTCCCTGCACACCCTGAGTTGGCTCTGAATTTGTTTTTGTTGTTTGTTCTGAAAACACTGAAAGTAAAATGATACAAAAATCTTTGGAATAAGACTTCCTCTGGACACTGGAGTCTTCCTCCTTTGAAGAAGCCCCTGAAGGACTTGCACCTAAATCATGCCTCCTCTTTCTACGGAAATTAAACCTACTGACTGGGGAGCCAGTGGCATCAGGCCCTCCCTCCCTCTTGCCTAAATGCAGCAGTTTTATCTTATTTTTCAGCCTTTTTAAACTCATAAACCCTCCACCCCCACCACGTTTTTCCCTCTTCATCTGCTTGTGTCTCTTTGGCACCTTCATTCTTCCTTTGCTGCTGTTTTCTGTTCTCTAAGGTTCATGTCATTTTAAAAAATAGCCTGTACTATAAAATTCATCCTTTACAAATATACAATTTTGTGATTTTTTTTTTAGTGTATTCAGAGTTTGCAGTGATCACCACTGTCTGTTGAAAATTCTAGAACATTTATAAGAATCCCTTATAAATAAACTGAGGTATATCCATATAATGGAATGTTACTCATATTATTTAGTGATTAAAAAGAAACACATTAGTAAGCTCCAAAAAGGTGTGAAGGAACTTAAATGCATATTGTTAAGTGAAAGAAGCCAGTTTGAATAAGGTTACATACTACATACTATATGATTCCACTACGTGACATTCTGGAAAAGGCAAAACTATAGAGATAGTAATAAAGGTCAGTGCTTGCCAAGGTTTCAGGGGAAGCAGGGAGGAATAGGTAGACTGCAGGAGATTTTTGGGCAGTGGAAATATTCTGTATGATACTGCGGTGGCAGATACATGACATGATGCTTTTGTCAGAACCCACAGAATTATACAACACAGAGAGTGAACTCTTAAGTAAACTATGGACTTTACTTATTAATACCAACTTGAGGCTCATCAGTTGTAACAAATGTACCATGCTAATGCAGGATGTTAATAGAGGAAATTGTGTGGGCAGAGAGAGAGAGAATATATGGGAACTCTGTGTACTTTCTGCTGAATTTTCTTATAAACTGAAAACAGATTTTAAAAACAATCTATTAATTTAAAAAACAAACAAAAAGCCCTTTAGCAGTCACTCCCTATTCTCTCCCTCCCCTTCTCAGCCTTAAGCAACCACTGATCTACTTTCTGTTGCTATACATTGCCTGTTCTAGACAGTCTGTATAAATGGAATCATACAGCCTTTTGTATTTCCACTTCTTTCTCTTGGCATGTTTTCAAGGTTCAGTCATGTTTCACCATGTATCAGCACTTCACTCCCTTGTATAGCTGAACAACATTCCACTGTTTGGATCCACCACATTTTGCTACCCATTCATCAACCTTTGCACATTTGGGTGCTTTCCATTTTTTACCCATCATGAATGATGGTGCCCTGAACATCTGTGCACAATTTCTTATGTGGACATATGCTTTCATTTCTTTTGGAGATATAACAAGACATAGAATTGCTGAGTCATATGGTAATTTTATGTTTAATATTTTGGAAGAACTTGCAAACTGTTTTCCAAAGTGGCCACCATTTTACATTCCCATCAACCATGTATGAAGGTTCCATTTCTCTACATCTGTACCAGTACTTGTTCTTGGCTATATTTTTGATTACATAGCCATCCTAGTGGGTTTAAAGAGGTATCTCATGATTTTGATTCACATTTCCCTAATGACATTAAGCATTTTTTCATATGTTTATTGGCATATATCTTTGGAGAAATGTATGTTCAAATATTTTGCCCACATTCTAATTGGATTATTTATCTTTTTATTGTTGACTGTGAGTGTTACATTCTGGATATGTCTCTTACATGTGATTTACAGTTCTTTTCCATTGATCTGTATGTCTGTCCTTGTGCCAGTACCACAGTCTTGATTCCTGTTGCTTCTAATAAGTTTCGAAATCAGAAAGTGGGAGTCCTCTGCCTTTGTTCTTTTAAAAGATTGCTTTGGCTATTTTGGGCCCATTGTATTTCCATATGAATTTTAGGAGTATCTTGTCAATTTATGCAAAAAGTCAGCTGGAATTTTAATAGAAATTGTTTTGAATCTGTAGCTGAGTTTGGGGAGTACTCATCTTAACAGTATTAAGTCTACCAATCCATTAACATGGAATGTCTTTTTATTATATCATTTAATTTCTTACAATGATTTTTGTGGTTTGCAGTATACAAGTCTTGCAGTTCTTATATTAAATTTATTCCTAAATATTTTATTATTTTTGATGCTATTCTAAATGGAATGTTTCCATAATTTCATTTTCAGCTTGTTCATTGTGTGTAGAAACACAACTGATATTTTTACATTGATCTTGTATCTTGCAACCTCGTTCAACTCATGAGTTCTAATAGTTTTTTTGCAGATTCCTTAGAATTTTCTGTATGTAAGATCATGTCACCCTCAAATAGAAATAATTTTATTTTCCTTTATAACCTGAATGCCTTCTTTTTTTTTCTTGATTGCTATGGCTAGAACCTCCAACACGATGTTGAATAGACGTGACCGGAGAGGACAGGATCCTTGTTTTGTTTCTGATCTTTGGAGAAAGCATTCAGTCTTTCACCTTTACATGATGTTGGCTGTGGGTGTTTGTTTCATAGATTCCCTTTACCAGGTTGAAGTTCCCTTCTATTCCTAGTTTTTTGAAGGTTTGTTTTTTTAAATCATATAAGGGTGTTGGATTTGTCAAGTGCTTTTACTGAGTCTATTGAGATGAACATGTAATTTTTGTCTTTTCTCCTATTGATATGGTGTATTACACTAATTGATTTTCAGTTGTTAAACGAACCTTTATTCCTGGGATAAATCACCCACTTATGATGTATAATCCTCTTTATATGCTGTTAGATTTAGCTTGCTAGTATTTTATTGAAGATTTTTCCATCTATATTCTTAAGACATGTTGGTCTATAGTTTTCTTATAATATCTTGGTTTTTTGTATCAGGCTAATTTTGGCTCATTGGATGAACTTGGTATGTTCCTTCCTCTTCCTTTTTTGGAAGGGTTTGTAAAGAATTAGTGTTAATTCTTTAAATGCTTGGTAATTTACCAGTGAAGTCACCTGGACCTGGACTTTTCATTATGGGAAATTTTTTGATTATTCTTTCAGTCTCTTTATTTGTCATAAGTCTTTTTAGATTTTTTATTCCTTCTTGAGTCACTCTTGCTACTTTGTATCTTTCTAGAAATTTGTCCATTTCTACTAGGTTATCTGATTTTTTGGCATACAATTTTTCATAGTCTTCTCTTGTAATCATTTTTACTTTGGTAAAGCTAATAGTGATGTCTTTTCTTTCAGTCTTGAGTTTAGGGTTTTGAATGTTCTCTCTTGTTCGCAGTCTGGCTAAAGGTTTGTCAATTTTGTTGGTCTTTTTGAAGCACCAACTTTTGGTTTTATTGATTGTTTTTTTTCTTTTGTTTTTTCATTCTGTTTTATTTATCTCTACTCTGATATTATTTCTTTCCATCAACTTGTTTTGAGTTTAATTTGCTCTCCTTTTTTCTCGTTTTTTATGGTAAAAAGTTAGGTTGTTGACTTTAAAATCTTTCTTAATTTAGGTGTTTGTAGCTACTTCTGAGCACTGCTTTAGCTGTATCTTATAAGTTTTGGTATGTTGTATTTTCCTTTTCATTCATCTCAAAGTATTTTTCTGATTTCCCTTGTGATCTCTTCTATGACTCATTGGTTACTTAGGAATGTCTTCTGTGGTTTTTTAAAATTTTTATTTATTTTTTAATATATTTTTTTGGCTGCGTGGCATGTGGGATGTTAGTTCTCTGACCGGGGATCAGACCCACACGCCCTGCATTGTAAGTGTGAAGTCTTAACCACTGGACCGCCAGGGAAGTCTGTCTTTTGTGTTTTATCTGTCATATTTATTAAACATTTATTGTGAACTCATTGTGAAACCCTAGGTGGTAAAGAATGCGCAGTGGTAAGAATCTGCCTGCCAATGCAGGCGACACAAGAGATGTGGGTTCAGTCTCTGAGCCAGGAAGATCCCCTGGCGAAGGGAATGGCAACCCACTCCAGTATTCTTGCCTGGAAAATTCCATGGACAGAGGAGCCTGGCGGGCTACAGTCTGTGAGGTTGCAAAGAGTCAGACGTGACTGAGCACATGCAACACGCAACTAAAATCTAACATCCCTAATATCCCCCTTTGTGAAGTAAGTTTGCTGTGCAGGGCAAGAAAAGTCATTGGCCAGCAGGTTGCTTTTCTTAATGCTGGGCGTTAGGGACACAGGCCTTGTGAGTGTTTCCCCTAGGACCTTCTGTCCTGAGCTAACACATGTGTCTTGGGGAGGAAAAGGGGATAAAATGGTTGGTGGATAAAGAAGTACACTGTTTTAAAAACAGCTGTTTAAACTTTTATGTGGCCCTATGTTAGTAGAAGTAAAATTAGAACAGAAAAAAAAAAAGTTAAATTGGGGAGTTATTTTAATAATTTTCTTTGGAGTTGGTGTTGTGCACAAAAATTAGTGCTTTTATTTAGCCACATTAATGTGCTTCCTCAGAGAACGAGAGAGTATGTGGTTGCCTTTGAGTTTATGAAAATTTTAAGAAACATTGATAAGACTAACTCTTGTTTCAGACATATTTAAGGAATTTGTGGGGTTGATTTCAGTTTTAGTTCCTGGTTCCTCATTTCTAATTAACTTCCCTTATCCATCCCCCAAGGTTTACGGCTTATGAAATATATAAAGTTCAGTTCTTAAGGCAACTATTATACTAACCTGCATTTGTATGATAATAATCCCCTCCTTTTTTAAACAAAGTGCTTTCATACATTATTTTACTTAAGATTTACTATAATCTTGTGATGTGCTTGACTGTCTTGAAAACTGGTACACTAATCAGATTTTAGCTGGCACCAAAAGCCAGAATTTCAGTTTATTACTGAGGAAAAATTAAGCTAGAGAAGTGGTGGTTATATGGTCTTAAATGTAATTTTACAGATGACATAAAGTGCAGGAACCCTGGGTTTATTTACTGTGCCTTTCTAATTAAAAAAAGGAAACAGTTGCAATTTAAATATTTTACTTCCGTCAAAACTAAACAAAGGGTTATACCTTTTGTTTGATTTTTATGACTACACTACGTTTGTGTAAAAAAAATCAGTGAAGTTTGTGCAGTACACTATGTCCTTCTGACTTCTCAAAGGTGCCATTCCTGAATTCCATTCCTGAATTAATTAATTAATTAAAAACAGCAATATAAAAAAAAATTAAAAAAGAAAAAAAAAGAAGAAAATAAAACAGCAATATATGAAGGTACTGGTTTGTAATGGTGTGTGATTGATGACTCATTTTACTACATAAAGAAAAGATGTGATTACCATTTATTTCACTAAGGACATGGGTTTAGGCTGTAAATATATTGCTTTTTAAAAACTATCAATAGCAAATATAGTTTGTTTTAATGAAAGGATATTTTGAAATACTTTATTAAAATTGTACAGTTGATAAGCATAATTTAAAATTTAGCGCATAGTAATACTTGGATCAACTAGTTACCCTGCAATTGCTAATTGTATACTTGACTCTGAAGAAAAGTTCCCAGGCTTGTATATTATTATACTGAAATAAAAAAAAAAATGTGATGATAAAGAATAGGAAAGCTTTAAAAGACCAGTTTTTGAAAAGTTCAAACTAATTTGGGAGTAGTACTGAAGCAGTTAGCTTTTAAGATGGTGGTAGAAAGGAAAGTTTTTTTTTCCAAGAGCCTTGGCATATTAGTCTCATTTCAGAGCCACTCTATAAAATGCTGGATGCAATAGTTAGCTCTCATGTTATGACACTGGATTTGGTAAATGTAGTTGATTCACATATGAAGTTTGGTTTTCCTGACCTAACCATGATACCAAGTAATACAGGGTACTGGGCATTGTTGGTGTATAGTATTAACGGTGATTTCAAGCAAACAGACAAATCAGAGTTTTTATATCCAAATGAAGATTGATCCTTTAAGTTTTGTTACCTGGTTAAGACTTCTACATTTAGTCCAGTGATTTGCCAGTGTTTGAGTTTTTCATCTTCTCTTTTAAAATTGCCTTTAAAGCCTCAGTAATATTCCTTTCAGTATACTGAAGTTGTGACATTTTTATTCTCTGAGAGTAATCTTCAGAAAGAACTAGACATCATTTGGAACCTCATTGGATAAACAAAGTCGACAATCAGATTGCTTGGGAATTTAAAGAATAATGTATCAATTGAAAGTAATATGGTGTATTGTGTTGTGGCCTGTAAGAAACTGGCTCCAAAAGCAGCTTTCGAGAAAGCTTATTTATTGGAATAAATGTACCCCTTTCAAAGTGACTCCTTTAAAGGAAATTCATTTGATGTATAAGTTCAGGTTCATGTACTTTAAAATTCATTACCTTTATCTCATAGTTACATCTTGTGTAAGAACTTGGGGAAACTCCAAAACTAAACAATGAAGAAGATTAGATTACTTTGCCAGTCACCAAAAACCCATGCCTGTGCAGGTAACTGAATAGCAGGGGATTGAGAGGATGTCTGTGACCCCAGCGGGAGTAGGCGAAATCTCCTGAGACAGTCCAGGGTTGTAATTATAGACTTCTAATGGCAGGAGAGAATTATCCTGAAAATGTCAGGGTCTTCCTGTGTGTTCCTTTGGGCTCAACAAATTTGAAGAGGGAATTGAGAGCCAAATTGCTTAGGATGCATACTTATTTATATATACACACAATTTTAAATACAAATTTTATATTTTTCTAATTATAAATACTGAAAATAATTAAAAATACAGACGAGAAAGAAGCTTTTTCTGATCACACTTATCAGAGAAGTCCTCACTGATCTTTGGTTAAGATCCTTTCTTCTATATGTTGTTTTGTAAGATTGAGATCATACTGAACTTACAATTTTCAATACTGATTTTTGTTTACTTATGACTTTGTTAATAAAAATCATTTGTGAACAAAATATTTAATGGCAGTTTTCTGTTATCCAGCTGCTTGTGGTGCGGGAGGTTTACTGTGAGTCTGTGCTTAGTCGCTCAGTCGTGCCCGACTCCGTGCAGCCCCGTGGACTGTAGCCCGCCAGGCTCCTCTGTCCTTGGGAATTCTTCAGGCAAGAATACTGAAGGGGAGTGCCATGCCTCCCCCAGGGGATCTTCCCAACCCAGAGATCGAACCTACATCTCCCACATTGCTGGAGGATTCTTTACTATCTGTGCCACCAGGGAAGCCCAAAGTTTACTATAAAGCTATGTAAAGTTTATTATGAAAAAAAGTTTAGAAGAAATAATGAACACTTAAACTGTTTCTTCCATATTCTTGGTGTGAAAAGTATCAGAAAAAAAAAATGAAGCAAAGAATCATAAGGCATTTGATGGGATTGTGCATTCTTAGTTCCTTGGGCTCTATTTATTTATTTGTAAATGTTTTCCTTGCTAATATGCAGCTGCAGTCTCTTTCCTAGACTCAGAACTAAGAAAAAAAGTGATTACTTCTTTCTCTTGCTTAAGGTGGTTGGAGGTAAAGTGAAGAAGCCCGGCAAACGTGGTCGAAAGCCAGCCAAAATTGACTTGAAGGCAAAACTCGAGAGGAGCCGGCAGAGTGCAAGAGAATGCCGGGCCAGAAAAAAACTGCGGTATCAGTATTTGGAAGAATTGGTATCCAGCCGGGAAAGAGCCATTTGTGCCCTTAGAGAGGAACTGGAAATGGTGAGAAAGTCTGTCAGTAAATGTCTGAAACAATCAACCTAAACTGTATTAAAACCTGGAGATACGAGTTTTCAGCTATCCCGTTGACAAGCATGAGAGAGGATATTTATCTGTTAGCAAGAACATAGGGAAATACTCATTTTTCGTATGTTCCTGGTGGGAGTGGACAGTGACTATTTCGTTAAGGGATTATTTATGATAGGAGACAAAAAGGAAAATAACCCAAATGCTCAACAGTCAGGGATTGGTTAAATAAATTATACTACATTCATATATTGGACTACTTTGCAGCCCATGAAAATCACAGTGCACATATGTATGTACGGATCTGGAAAGACACAATATATTGCTAAGTGGAAAAAGCAGTATAACAATATGTAACAGTATGCATTGTATGATACTATTAGGCCTGCTTCTATTCATTCATTCAGATTTCAAGTAGTGACTGTAGACATATAAAAGAGAATAGAAACCTTGATAGTACTGTAATCTCAGGGGAGGAGGTGATATGTTGGAAAAGAGAGAGACAATACTAACATGATCGTTAACATGGGGACAGGCTGCCCCAGCTCTTTAGAAGGTCAGGTTGGGGCCTGCAGAGAGTCCAGATGCACACTATTTAGGAGACTTTTTTTTAATATGCTGTATTTGACTACAAATTATTTTTTACCTCCTGTGGTATAAGCCACTGGAGGACATAATCTTTGGATGATTAATCTTTTATAGCCCCAAAGTCTACAGTATACACTTTGGTAGGAAGTAGATGTTTAGTGAATATTTATGAACTAGAGAAAGGAAATCACAAAATTACTTACTTTAGAAGTGGAAATAATAATGTGACAGTCAGCACAAAGAGATGAATTTTGATGCATGGCACTCCACAGGAAGGTATTATTTTAGCCAGAGAGGCCTTTTACATCTGAGCAGCACTCCAGCACATCACAAGGAGGTTCAGTGGTAGTTTTTCACCCCCCTTTCTGAAGATAGCAGGCTTCATCCATGTCCTAGGTCATGAGTAGGAATACAGTAGAAGGTGGGCTTCCCAGTAGCCAGTTTGACCTCTCGTTATGGGAGTTGTTCTGTCTAGGATTTTCTGCCTGACTAGTAGAATTGTACTCAACCATATTCTACATATTTCAGTACAAGCAATGGTGCATGGCAATGGACCAAGGTAAAATCCCGTCTGAAATAAAGGCCCTGCTCACTGGGGAAGAGCAGAGCAAGTCTCAGCAGAACGCAAGCAGGCACGTGAAGGCTGGGAAGACGGAGGCTAACAGCAACTCCTGTGAGTACGGTACGCGGGAGAGTTTATCTTCAGAGGAGTGACTCAGAGCAGGCTTTCTGTTGACCTCTTCCCTTGCTGTGTGTTTTCAAATAAAATAAAATGGCGATGTCATTTGTAATACACTGGTAACCAAGTGAAATGGCACTATATTCTAAATATTGGAATGTGTTATATACATGGGGTCTATAAAGAGCAGCTGATAAATTCATGGCAGTTTTAAAAAGTAGAGTTAGTAGATAAATGAAAGTGTACCATTTTAGTAGTTGTCATTATTATTATTATTGGCCTCACTGCACAGCTTTTGGGATCATAGTTCCCCAACCAGGGATTGAACCCAGGCCCACAGCAGTGAAAGTGCCAAGTTCAAACCACTGGACCACCAGGGAATCCCCTAGTTATTGTTAATAATAACAATACCTTTTATTTTGATTTTGATTTACAAAGTAGTTTCACTTACATTTATCTTAATTATTTCCTCCAGTCACTGTGTTAAGTATAATTGTGCTTTTTATTTTATAGATAAAGAAATAGTACAGGAGCTTGGTAAAGTGCCCAGGGTCACACAGCTATAGTGGTAGAACCTGTCCTCACCTAGCTCAGGCTCTATCTATTGCAGTAGCCCATCACCATAAGGGTTTTTTTTAGTTAAGGAGAAATTCACACAGCATAAAATTAATCACTCAAAAGTAACAATTAAGAGGCATTTGGGATTTTCAGAGTGTTGTACAGCAACCACCTCTATTTAGAAAACATTGTATCACCCCAAAAGAAAACTCCAAACTCACTAGTGGTTAATCGCTATCACCCTCCCTCCAGCTCCTGGTAACTGTGAATCTGCATTCTGTCTCTGCGGACTTACCTGTTCTTGGATATTCTGTATAAATAGACTCATACAGTGTGTGACTTTTTTATGTCTGGCTTCTTTGACCTAGCATAATGTTTTCAGGGTTCATCCACTTTGTAGCATGTATCAGTATCTCATTCCATTTTATGACTGCATAATATTCTCTTATACATATATACCACAATTTATTTATCCATTTATCCATTGATGGATATTTGTTTCTACCTTTGGCTGTTGCAAGCAGTGTTACTATAAACATGCGTGTATAAGTATACATTTGAGTGCCTGTTTTCAATTGTTTTGGGTATATACCAGAAGTGGAATTGCCGGGTCATATGGTAATTCTATATTTTTTAGAAGAACTACAAATTATTTCCCACAGCAGTTGAAATGTTTTACATTACCACCACAGTATATGAAGTTTCCCATTTCTCTATATCTTGCCAACGCTTTTTATTTTCCGTTTTTTAAAAATGTAGCCTTCCGTGCTTGCTTCAGCAGCACATATACTAAAATTGGAACGATACAGAGAAGATTAGCATGGCCCCTGCGCAAGGATGACACGCAAATTTGTGAAGCGTTCCATATTTTTCCTGTTCAAAAAAAAAAAATGTAGCCTTCCTGGTGAAGTGGCATCTGATTGTGGTTTTCATTTCCATTTTTCCTTAATGATGCTGAGCAACTTTTCATGTGCTTGCTGGCCATTTGTATGTCTTTGAAAAAAGTGTCTGTTTATGTCCCTTGTGCATGTTTTAATTGAGTTGTTTTTCATTTTGTTGTTGAATTGTAAGAGTTCTTTATATATTCTGGATTCTAGACCTTTATCAGATATATGATTACAGATATTTCTTCTATACTATAGGTTGTCTTTTCACTTTCTTGATAGTGTCCTTTGGTGCACAAAAGACTTTAATTTTGAGGAACTCCATTTTATCTATTTTTAATTTTGTTGTTCATGCTTTGGGTACCCTATCTAACAATTCATTGCCAAATCCAAGGTCATGAAAATTTGCCCCAACGTTTTCTTCTAAGAGCTTTATGCTTTTAGGTATTATATATCATTGATCTATTGAGTTAATATTTCTATGTGGTATAAGATAGAAGTCCAGCTTAATTCTTTTGCATGTGAAGATACAGTTGTCTCAGCCCCATTTGTTGATGAGGCTATATTTTAGAATGAAGGTGTCATGTGTTGATTTCTTCATCATTGTGATTGTTTTTTATAAGGAAATGTTATAAATTTTTTATCCTTTAAAAAAACTGTTATGCGAGCCTCTCTGGTGGCTCACTGGTAAAGAATCTGAGGCACGAGTTCAATCCCTGATCTGAGAAGATCCCACATACTGTGGAGTAACTTAGCCTCTGGGCCCTAACTGTTGAGCCTGTGCGCTAGAGCCCAGGAGCTGCAGTTGCTAAAGCCCGACCTCCCTAGAGCCCGTGCTCCCCAAGAGAAGCCACCATAATGAGACTCTTGTGCACTGCAACAAAGAATAGCCCCTGCTTGACACTAGAGAAAAGCCCGCCCAGTAACAAAGACCCAGCATAGACAAAAATAAATAAAATTATTTTTAGAATTTTTTATGAAATTGAAGGATTGGCTTTTTGATCACTTTTATTATATAAAGTAATATTTGCCTTAATCTAAATTGAATTAATGGGAAGGAAAGCCAGTTCAGTCTTTCAGTTTATATTTAAAAATAGTCTTCCTGTAGATACTAAATTTTTAAAAATTCATTTTAAAACAGAGTAACCAAACCAAAAAAAAAAAAAAAAAAACAGAGTAACCAAACCTCTTTATCTTTAAAAACATTCTTACATTTGTAACTTTATTTTTCAGGGTGAAGATCATATAAAATTATGAGTCAGTGACTGAAGCCAATATTCTGACCCTGTGGAGGATGAATAGGCAAGATTGTACTTCTTGGCTCCATTTACTACCTACTGCTCAGTCATCTCTGTAAATCTGCAGTTTCTAGCAAAATGTGTGATCATAGATCTCAAAGAATTTTGCTTTGATTTTCAACACTTAGAAAATTTACAGACGTTCAGACTCATTCTGGTTGGTATTGCCATGTTGCGATGCTTGGAAGCACAAGAAAAGAAAGTGAGTGAAGATTGTATTTTTGCACCTCAACTCCACATTGCTTTACTGGTTAATTTATATTCTTTCCATGTACTTCATGTAATTGTATGTGTATATGTGTTTGGGTGTCATTTCCTTTTATGTTTTTGATTGCCCTACAAAGAGAAACCAAATGGGCTGATGACTGACTACTAAGTCCTCAGCCTTTATGGACCTAATCTGATTTCTTTATATTTACTTGAGTCATGTTTATTTTATGCATGAACCATGACTTCTCCTGTGAGCCATTCCAGCATAAGCTGTGAATATATAGTAACAAATACATACACTTCTATTTTTGTAATCCATAATGATATGCCTGTTTTAAATAATATACACATTAACAAAATCCATCAAGAAAGCCCTTAAGATAGCCTCTATTTAAAACTTTTAATTGCTGTCTTTTCAAACTGTATTTATACAAGTTTATTAGGGCCTGATCCATACTTGGAGAATAATCAGTCAAACTTTTTATTTTTAAACAAGAAGTAATCTGTTAGGCATTTCAGCAGCATATATCATCTTGACAACCCAGAGTATGTATGTATGTATGTGTTTCTATTGTATGTGTTTCTATATGTATATGGGGGAGGGAAGGAGTGAATGTTCACAGACATTTTGTTGTGTTGTCAACTAATTTGGAGAATTTTTCTAAAGACAATGGGATGAAATTAGCTGCTGAGATCGGAGTTTCTGCCTCAGGAGATCTGGAACCAAACGAGGGACACATTGCTGGTGGGTCAAATGGCTTTAGCCATAACCAGAACACTTAAGTTTCTTCCCTGACTTGAGTTTCCTTATGAATGTATTCTGAGCCAGAGAGAAATAGACTGCGGGTGTGCATCCGGTTCAGCCCTGGCCCTGCCTCCGCTCCGGCGTGAAGCACTGGAGCCAGAGTCCTACCCAGCACCGCCGCCAGGGGGCCTGGTGGGGGGGGCGAGGGCAGAGGCGTTTTCTCCGATTCCCATCACGGCTGCCTTTGCTTTCTTCCTGGCTACCAAATGGAGTGATGGTTGAGGAATCACACTCATATGATACACTCAGACCTGGGAATCTTTGGACGTCCCCACTGAGACACTTTAAGACTCTTTTCTTTCGCATAGTTAAATAAGGAGGTTGTGGTCTCTGTTGCTGCTAAATTGTAATTGTTCTTTGCTCTGATAAAGCAAACATTTGGTTTCCAAATAAAATGTGTTTTGTCACAAAATAGTTTAGGAAGAGGCATTCTAGTCTAGCTTGTCTGTGAGGTGGAACATGAGACGGACCACATAGTTTCAGGTGACAAGGTACTTCCGTCCCTTCTCTGAGGCCATGCGTTTGAATTAAGTGCCTCCCTGAGTTCCTAAAACTCTCTTGTGCGTAGGTCACAGACTCAGATCGCAAGTCCAGTCCTTTGTGACAACTGATAAACCACTAGCCCAGTCTGTTGGGTCTTTCTGTTCTGAAGGACTAGGGGTTTAAGAGTATTTAATGTCTTTTTTGGATCATAAATATAGATTGTTAATATTCAGGCCTTCAGAATTTAAGTGTTTTAAATACAGTGTTCAGCTTGTAAATGGGTTATGTTTTTGCCATCTGGTCTACTCAAATGTATATTTTTATTTTGCAAAACAACCCAAGACTTAACTCTCTGTCGCTTTGTTCAGTACCTTTTGAATTTCCCAGAAGAGTTGTTTTCAAAGCAAACATTCCAAATGAATGTGGCTCTTCTATGGAATGTCTCCATTGTGCTCCAAGTGTTTCTTCTCTGGTTGTGATTTTAAATTACTGGGTCCTATAAGCTGTTCCCCTGCTGCCCTTTACAAGGGGACTGACTTTGTCCTCAGGTAGAGGATGTGTAATTTTGGGTGAAAGTAAATTACAATTTATTTGAATTTATTCTGAAACCTGTCTATTTGGTATCTTGGAGTAGATCAAACCAAGAAAAAGTTCGTTCGGGTACTGATTGCTTTGGGTACTGTGCGGGCTGCACGCTTGGGCCCCCTGAAGCACGTTAATAAACGTCACTGATGAAGACAGCTGGAGAATTTCTTGCCCCATTCCAGTTAGGGGGCAGCACGCTGAAATCCTGGCATCTCTTACTTACTTGTAAGGACAACAGACAGATGGAAAGAGAACAAAAGAGGGGGGAGTCAGTGAGCTCAGGCCCCTCTGAGTAGACATAGTACTTTTCCTTTTTCCCAGAGGAAGGTAAGGAGGGAAATATATTTATGTATTTAGGTCAGTCATATTCTGTCATTAATTTAGCACAGACCTGCCGTGTACTAGGGCAACTGAGTATAACATGGAATAAGTTTGACTAGGTCAAATTTTAGGATATATTTGATGTTCTTAAAATTTTTTTCTATTTTATCTAAAATCTTCCTAATATATCTGAATCAGAATCTTATCTTGCTGCAGCAAATTCGTATCACTCTTTACCAGCTAATTGACAGTATTTATCAGCATCACCATTTAGCATTTTATCATCTTTGAATTGTAATAGGCTTGATTTGGCTCATTATAAAAAGTATAGGTTTAAACTGGACTCACCTTTAGTTAAAGGCTAATAAAAATGAAAAACATAAATGTGATATATCAGAAAATCAGTTGCATATTATCAATTACATTTTTAGTTTTAAAAGAGAGGAAATTGACTTCTAAACCACATGGTATTTGGGGGCATTGAAGGAATCCTTTTTCTGAAGAGCATTGTACAATTATATTTTTATGAAAAATAAAATATCTTCACAGCTATCTCAGGTTGTCTGTTTCATAGTACTGGGGTATGTCTGTATAAGCATAGTAAAAAGAGCTGAGCTGGTCTTGAATCCATTTTCTGATTCACCTTGAATTATTTAATCTCTCAGACTGTTTCCTCCTCTGTAAAAAAGGGGAAGGATGACTTTACAGAGTAACTGATAGGCTAAATAGAGTTATGAGAAACTGCTGCTTTAGTAAAGAACTACATTAAATTAAGTGCGCCTGGGTTTGACTGTTGTTAAAATGTCATTTGTTAAAGGTAAACATATTTAATGGACTAGAATCTAAATATGTACTGTTGTAGGTGTTATGTTTCTGAAGCCTTTTTAGTTACATCGTTATGTCTATCCCTGGAATGGTATAGCTGGAGGTTCTTTTTAGCAATAATAGCCTTCAGGGCATGCTGCAGTCCATGGGGTTGCAAAGAGTTGGACCCACCAGAGCGTCTGAACTGAACTGATTAACTAGACTAAAGAACAATTAATGTTCCACCTGGCAGTAATCACCTGCATAAAGCAGGTTTTCAGGCTGCTAGGTAACCTGGTTCATTTTCCCTTATTCCATCCACTTTACTAAATTACAGAGTATCATAAATCGAAGCCAGGACTGCTACTGAATGTGGACTGCACAAGGGCACCCAGTTGAAGAAGTTATGGGCCTAAAATCACCTTCCCTTAAATAAGCCACGTGTGCAGGAAAGGGTACCTGCCATTGCTCACCAGGGCATACAGGTGGTGCAAGTCTGCCCAGAGAGGAGCCTTTCTTAAGTTTTCCACCTGGAGGGTACCTTTTATAAAACGTGCAAAACAGCTGTGTGCTGCAGCTGGTGTATTGCTGGCCCTAGAGGAAAGCCAGTAGTGTGCATCTAACCCAGCTGCATGCTGAGTGACATCAGATGGGCAGCTTTTCATCAGTAGTGATGGGAATATCGACACCACAGAAATCAGGGATTTCCCTCCCCTGCCAGAGAGTGGGTTTTCAGCACACCACTGAACAAGGCCTGGTGTAGACTGGAATGGCCCTGATCAGAGCAGGCACATTTGAGGCCCCCAAACTACATGACTGGAGGATACATGAAGCTAAAAGGACTCCGTAAGTCTGTAGGCAGCTTGGTGTCCATATCAAATTCAGCTTACAAGACAGACAGTTGATGGTTGTGACTCGGAAACTTCTGGGTTGCAGAGAGATACCCAGCTGAATTCTGGAAATGATTAGGAGGCAAATTAGCTGAATTCTTACTTAAAGCAAGCCTTAGGGTCAAAGTGATAGAACTAATTTACCAATTTAGACGTTGTGCCCGGGCTGAGGGTTGGGCTGCAGTTTGACAATAAGCTCTGGCTTTGCACTATTTTGACTCTGCAGGAGGGTAAAGATTTGAGCAGAGAAAATTTCCTGAGATCCAGCAGAACCCAGTTCAATCCTGCTGCTGTGCCTCAGTGCCCCTTTACTGGGAGGAAAATAATGTCTTGACAAGCACTTTGCAGCCCTAAACCCAGTCAAGTCAGCAGACTAGAAATGATGACACCTGTGCCTCCACTAGGTAGCCTTGGATAATAGTTCAGATTGTGTCCACTTCTTGTGCGTAGCATCAACAGGCCAAAAGCCCACAGTGAATTCTGGGTTTTTTCACTTCAATGGAATAAAGACCATGCTTGCTTATTTCCCAAAAGCTATATGGTTTATGATGAAAAGAAAATAATGATGTCCCTCAAACCTCAGGCCCTTAATGAACTGAATTCCAAGATCAATCACATGAGCTTGGAAGTAAGATTCCACATCCATTGAACCTTCAGATGAGATCCTAGCCCTGGCCAACACTGATTGCAGCCTTGTGAATCAAATGACAGCCTTGGGAATCAAAGCTATGTCCAGACTCCTGGCCCACAGAAGTTATGAGATTAAACAATGTGTATTATTTTAATCTGCCAAATTTGGGGGTAATATGCATTAATAGGGGCTTCCCAGGTTGTGCTAGTGGTAAAGAACCCACCTGCCAATGAAGGAGACCTAAGAGATGCAGGTTCGATCCCTGGGTCAGGAAAATCCACTGGAGTAGGAAATAGCAACCCACCCCAGTATTCTTGCCTGAAAAATTCCATGGACAAAGGAGCCTGACAGGTTACAGTCCATGGGACTGCAAAGAGTTGAACACAACTAGCAACTGAGCCACAAACATATGCAATAATAACTAATATAATTTTTTCATTTTTTCCCATATGAAATGTAAATTTCATACTCAGTTTATAAAAATAGACTAGTTTCAAATATCTTCCAAAATAACAGTAAACAAAAACAATAACCACACTCCTCTTTTTTCAGATCCCTTATTCACCAACTTAAACAGTTATACTTCCAGCTTCCTAATAATTCCAAAATTAGTAAAATGTGCCCTGAATTCTGGTCATTGGAAAGAACTATACCCCCTTGTAAATGAATATATTAGCTCCTGGTTAATATACTTCAATCCCCTATGAGGGTGACTAGGGAGAGGAGAGTCAGCTTTAGTCTGTGGAATTTATTCTGGGATGGGTGAAGCCACACTGGGACAGTCACACTAAGATCATCAGCGGTTCCCTGACGCCAGGTGATGAGTGCTGGTCCACCCAGCCTGTGGGCAGTCTTGGTTGCCAGAGGGCAAAGTGTCACTTTTCACCTTCCAGAAGGTGTGACAGCTCAGATAGAACAGAAACAGATGATACTAGAGATCTCTACCTAGTCTGTGAAATTACACTAAGTTTTAATATGTGGTCTTTTTTAGTTGAGGGTTCCTTTAAACCACAAAACTGATATTCTTTTAGTATTTTTCCCCTTTGTCCTTCAAATAGTATACACAGTCACATACCTTTTCTTTAAAAAAAAAGCCATAAATCATTTTGCTGGTTTAAATTTTTTTTCAAAATAAACTTAAAAGTTCCTTACAATATTGGTATTGATAAGTTTGAATCTCTGGCTTTTCATCGTGTTTTTTAGCCCTTTAACTCCAGTTACCAAATAGCTTAAAAAAAAAAAAAAACCACCTTAAATTTCACTTGATTTCATTTAAATTTGTTTTTCTAATTACCGTGTAATTCACTTACAGTTCCACTGAAAATATACAATGGTTACATGTTTTTAGCTACAGAGTTGCCTACAATTAACTATGGCCAAGAGCAACTTAAGTCCTGTTTAATGGGTTTTTCATATTCTACTAGAATGAATAATAGTTGAAACTAATTTCCCTCCATCAGTTCTTTCTGTTGTATATGTGGAAATCCCAACTCAAGAATGATGATGAAAGTCTACATTCTCAAGTGTTCTCATATCCTGAATTTAGACTATGACTTACTAAGAAATGGGCTTCCCTGGTGGCTCAGAGGTTAAAGCGTCTGCCTCCAATGTGGGAGACCGGGGTTCGATCCCTGGGTTCCATCCCTGGGTCCGGAAGATCCCCTGAAGGAAATGGCAACCCACTCCAGTATTTTTGCCTGGAGAATCCCATGGACGGAGGAGCCTGGTAGGCTGCAGCCCATGGGGTCGCAAAGAGTTAGACACGACTGAGCAACTTCACTTTCTATTAAGAAATAGAACTTCCTTGGTGGCTCAGTAGTAAAGAATCCGCCTGCAATGCAAGAGACTCAGGATACTCAGGTTCTATCCCTGGGACCAGAAGGAGGAGGAAATGGCAATCCAATCCAGTATTCTTGCCTGAAAAATCCCATGGATTTGGGAATCTGGCATGCTACAGTCCACAGGGTTGCAAAAAGTCAGACACGACTGAGCACACACAAGTACCTTCTAAAGAAATAGTTCTCGGGCGGAAAAAATCCCCTTGGGGTGATTGAATAGTAACTGTCACCTCCCTTCTTTCCATTCAAGTTCCTTCTCCCAATTCTTTCCACCTTCAGTGTGCAAAATCCTAGCAAGGCTCAAAAAGAAAAAAAGGCTAAAGAAGGAAAATAATGCCACAATCTGAGAATCGTATTAAAAACCTGTTTCTACAAGAGTTAGCACGTGGCAATAGGTGCTAAATAACTTGAAAATGGAAACAGATCCATTGGGTTAGCAATGACTAAATTGAAATAACTTGAAATAACAATAGAAAACCTTTTTTGAGGGCTTCCGTGTGTTTGGTAATGCACTGAATGAATGATTGACATGGATTTATTTGGGCTCATTTTATTACTACAACAATTCTATTAGGCTGGAGCACTCAGTTAATTAAACAGTAATCTAGGTGTTGTAGCGAAGGTATTTTGTTGTTGCCCTTTGATCTGCAATCAGTTGACTTAAGGAAGATTATCTTTGATAATATTGGTTATCTAATTGGTTAAAGACCTTAAGAGCAAAAAATGGTTTCCCTAAGAAGAAATTCTGCCTCAAGGCTGTAGCATCAATTCTGCCTAATAGCCTGCCCTACAGATTTCAAACTCAAAACTATAGCAGCTACCTGAGTTTCCAGCTTGCTGGCCCACCATACAAACTTCCAGCTTGCCAACCGCCTTAATCACAAGAGCCAATTTCTTAAAATATTGTCATCTATCCATCTATTTGTCATCTATGTCCTACTGGTTCTGTTTTTCCTGGAGATAATACAGGTAGACATTTATTTCCCCCCATTTTAAAAATAGAGATGCTGGGGTTTGAGAATAATTTGCTGGTTAATAGGTGGTAAGCAGAACCTGAGCTTCAACACAGAACCTGATTCAAGAGCCCTTGAAAACAACCATCATACTTGTGATTAAGGAAAATGTTGCTGTCTGGAGGTGTCACTGGAGTCCTGGGCCCAATTTCTACTAATTTTTAAAGGGTCATTCAAGTACAGTGCATCTGCCTGGAGAATCAAATAGCCCAGAAGTTTAAATGAATCTGAACTGATGAACAGAGCATAAATCCATTCTTCTTAAGACACTGTGCCCCTCCAACCTCTCCACCTTACAACTCTTCACATGTACCTTTTTGCTGCCCAGTTATCCTAGCCAAGTTCTGTCTAGCACACTCAGGGTCCTGCTAGTAGAACATAGTCTCCTTAAAGAGACCGTTCTTTGGAAGATATCACAGGGAAACAGAACAGAGGGTATTCATTCAAGACCCCCTTCATCTCATGTCTAGCTGTTGTGGGCAAACAGCTGGAACTGCTCTAGTGACTGCCTGCCGCTGAAACCAGACGATGTTCTCAAGCTTCCAGACTGGCAATCACAATCCTGAAGCCAGATATGTTACACACGCACTCGTCACCACAGCCCAGCATTTCTGGGGGTCATTTTCCTGCAGAACTAAAATCACACATTCTTCAAATTATAGGTGAGTTTTAATTCCATGACTCATTAGGGTTGATTAATTTTTTTTTGATTAATTTTTAAAGCAATACTTTTAAACAAGCTGCTTCTAGTAAGTCAGACAGAAAAAGACAGTTATCATATGATAACAGTTATATGTAGAATCTAAAAAAAGATACAAATGAATGTATTGACAAACAAAAGCAGACTCAGAAAACAGACTTACAGGTTACCAAAGAGGAATGGTGGGATGGGGTGGGATAAATGAGTTTGGGACTAGCAGACGCAAACTACCATATATAAGATAGATAAACAACAAGGTCCTACTGTCTAGCACAGGGAACTCAGTATTCTGTAATAACCTATATGGGAAAAGAATCTGAGAAAGGATAAATACATGAATATGTATAAGTGAATCACTTTGCTGTACATCAGAAACTATTGCAACACTGTAAATTAACTATACTCCAATATAAAATGAAAACAACATTGTAGAGCAACTACAATAAAAATTAATAAAACAATAAGTAAAATAAAATTTAAAAATCTGACTTTAATCCAACAAGTGAAATGGAATTACCAATAAAAATTTTTACGTTAAAGAAAAAAACCCAGAAATAGATTCACAGACATAGAAAACAAATTCATGGTTACCAAAGGGGGAAGGAGGAGGAGGAATAAATTAGGAGTTTGGGATTAACAGATACACAGTACTACATATAAAACAAACAGTAAGGACCTACTGTATGGCCGGTATATATGTAAGATACATGCAGTATCTTACAATATCTTACAATAACTTATCCTATAATGGAAAAGAATCTTACAAAGCATATATACATATCCAGTTTACTGTACAACTGAAACTAACACAACATTGTAAATCAACTATACTTCCATTAAAATAAAATAATAAGGAGGCGTCTTCTGAGAAGACAGCTTTTGAACAGAAATGTCCAGCTGAGCAAAAAGTTCCAAATGGCCCAGATTGTAGGGGTTCAAAAAATTAGAGGATCTAAGGGAAGTGAGACAGGCTGAAAATAAATTTAACCTAAAATAAATTTAACTGCCTACTTACCAGGAACACAAGAACATTTACTTTTAGGGAAAGTCTAGGTTACACTGCTATGGAATCTGTGAATTCTCAAATGATAAAAGGGAAAAAGAGAGAGGCCCCTGATGAGTGTGGGTGGTGCAGCTGCGAGACAATGAGGTTTTCGAAAATGCCGCCATTTGTAAAATGAGTTTAAAATAATATTTTGACAAGACTTCACGCCTATAAAGGGTATTAATTAGTTTGGAATTTCCTGCAGTGTTTAGATGCTTTGTGTTCTGAACACACTGACTGATTAGTTAATCTGCAGCTGCTTCTGGGTGCTCAGCAATTTTTACTGTCTTGTTGCTAGGAGATGAGGACTTCCCCCGAAATCGCCAGTGATGGGTCCCTTGAAGAGCTGCTGGGCTCTGCCCTCTGGCCACAGTGCCACCAAGTGGTCAATCTGCAAAACGGTGGGACCAAGTTTTCCACTGTCTCTAAGCGATGGACATTAGTTTTGAGTAGGCTCCGGGAGTTGGTGATGGATAGGGAAGCCTAGCGTGCTGCAGTCCATGGGGTCGCAAAGAGTCAGACATAACTGAGCAACTGAACTGGACTGAATCACAGCTCTCTAAGGTTGGACCTAGTGGTAAAGAACCCACCTGCCAATGCAGGAAACGTTGATCCCTGGGTTGGGAAGATCCCCAGGAGGAGTGCATGGCAACCCACTCCAGTATTCTTGCCTGGAGAACCCCACAGACAGAGGAGCATAGCAGGCTACAGTCCATAGGGTCGCAGAGAGTCAGACATGACTAAAGCAACTTAGCACACAAAGGTCATCTCTGTTCCAGAGAATCAGCAGGTTCACTGAACAGTGGGCAATTGTTTATTCTCTTCATATTCTTCCCAACACAGTGAAGATTTTTTTCTCCAATGAACGCATCATGCCACAGCCAGCAGGATGGTGAATGTAAAGAATGTTGGACTGGTTGGCAGAAGGCATTGTAGTTTCCCCCTAATTTGATCTCTTTTGGACTTAATCTTCTCTTCTAAAAATCGGGGATTTGGGTTAGGTCTCCCAACGTCCCATTCCTTCTACTCTACAAGTCTAATTCTTTGCTTTTTTCATGTGTGGTTTTTGTAGAGGAGCATAACCTGGAAGCTGACTCTGGTCCAGAAGCTCTAACAGATCTTGCTTCTGTTGCTTCAAAGTGCATTTGGCAGGTGGCAGCAAGGCTGGAGGGGTGAAGGGAGGCACTGTGCCCACAGGAGAGGCAGAAGTGCCGACCTTATCTGGCAACTGACTCTGCTCCCCACGTGCTTGGTGGAGGCCCAGTGAGTAAATTGTCCTTGCTGAGAGCAGTGGCCCAGAGCTCCAGCCCTGGCTCCAGGCACCTTGGGGAAACCTGTGAGGGAAGGTCCACGGGAAAGCTGATGGACTCGCAGCAGCAGGCTGGCGGGTCTGCTGCTTTCACTGAAGATTAGAAAGAGAAACCTGAATCCTACCTAAAAGGCTGCAGCCCTGCCCCTTCCTCTGACAGTTTATGGGCACCTGGAATTGGCTCCAGGGAATTGCTCTCCTCGGAACCTTGCTCCCCATCATTAGCTTTTTTGAATTCCTGTTTCGAGGCCATATGAGTCCATATTCATGATGCACCTCATCATGTGCCTGGTAAGGAGACTGAAGTCGTTTTCTTATTCCCCACAATAGCCTGCCTCCCTGCGACTTAAACTCCGGTGCTTGGCAGGTAAATGAGTTATGGTGAATGTTGTTCTTGTATTGCTGAGTGCATGCATGCTAAGTTGCTTCATTTGTGTCCCACTCTGTGCGACTCTATGGACTGTAGCCCTCCAGGTTCCTCTGTCCATAGGATTCTCCAGGCAAGAATACTGGAGTGGGATGCCATGCCCTCCTCCAGGGGAAACTTCCCAGCCCAGGGCTCGAACCTCATCTCGTAAGTCTGCACTGGCAGGTGAGTTCTTTACCACTAGTGCCACCTGGGAAGCCCTTGTGTTGCTGGGATTTATGAAAATCTTTATTAATCTGTACATTACATCCAGTTTCCTCCAAATTCAGGATCAAGTGAGACAACAGGAATCCTAAATATTAAACTAAACTAAAAAAGTACAGTGAATTAACAACATGCTGAGAAAATATAGCTGAATTATCATAGGTCTTGAGACTTTAGAGCTCTTGCTTTTGTGATTTGATTAACTCTATTTGTTATTATTTGGGGGGATTTTTTTCTAAAAAACTGATCTCAATAAGACTTTGCATTAGATCCTCTCACTGAATTTCCACCCACTGGGGTAACTCACAGAACATTAAAGACAGAACAGAGTTTAGTAATCATCTAGTCATTTTCAGTTTAACCGAGACCAAAAATATATACATAAATAAAATTAAAGTAAATCAAATTTTATAGAATTTAACTTTTAAAAATAAATAAAAGTACTGCAGGGTCTCTTCTATTTTTTAACAACTATGAATCGAAAAAGTCAAGGGTCAAGTGACATCAAGCTCTGACTCACTTTGTCATTTTTGAGTATCATATGTGGAGAAGAAAGAAAAGGAAGAAAAAATACAAGGTATTCTTTTTATCTTTTGACCTGGTTGATTGAAGGCAGCACCTCCACCTGAACACATCAGCTCTATAATGTTTTGTGGATAGAATATTTTATTGTTCTCATTCTTTGCCCCCCAAAACCAAGCCCAATTGTGTCTTGTTTCCCTGTGTCTGTGAGACAGGAAATACCAGTTTGTTTCCAATCTCAGATGTTCAGCACCAGGAGCCCAGGAACCCAGCCACAGCCAAGGAAAAGGTGGGGGCCAGCTCACCAAATTTCTCGGCTCTCCTGTTAAGAACATCATGCTCTCCTAGACCTCAGATTCTCACCCAGGCAGCAGCTGTTAGGCCCACAGAGGTCTGGATCGGCTTGACTGCTCAAGTGTTCCCTCGAGAGACACCTGTCATGTCAAGGAAAGAGCCACAGACCTGCAGCTAGGGGATTGAGTGTGAAAACCAGTTCAGCCACACTCTGACTTAAGCAAGTCCCATAACGCTGAGGTCCGATTTCCTCACCTATAAAACAGAGATGGTCATAAGAACATCACAGGCTTTTTTAAGAGGATGACATGAGACAATGCAGGTAAAGTTGCTGAACTACTGATATTATTATTTGCAATTCTTGTTCACTAGGGTGTGAAAATGCACACCAATCTTGTCTGTAAACCTGTTATTGTTTAAACAAAGCATTTTTTAAATGTGCTCATCCTGGGTTTGAAATAATGGAAGACCCGGCAACCAGAAGAAAATCTTGAGTTACCTTGGCCAAAGAGGACTGTGAGCTTGGCGAGGGTATGATCATGGGTCCTGAGAGAGAGATGAGGGGCAGGAAGCACTGGCTGGAGAAATGGCCTCATGTCTACATGCTCAGGAGAAAGAAGAACCTGCTCCTTGCCCTTGCTGTCCCAGAGTCTGGGGGCAGCGCCAGGCAGCGGAAGGTGTCTGCCTGAGTGGCAGATCGCAGAGAAAAGGCATCTGCGTGACTCCCATTGGCATTTTCTGGGCTTTCCCAGCCAGGTTCCCTGCACATTGCTTGAATTTGACTCAGAAGGGAGGTAAGCATCCTAGACACAGCCTAGATGGGCCTGGATGTGAGGAAAACAGCACGGCAACTTCAAATGCTGCAAGGCATCATCAGCTGGTTTTAAGACAGAATGAGAATGAGAGACAGAAAGAGACAGAAATTAGGCCAACCAATAAGCTTTCTTTCCCTAAGCATCTTCATTAAAATTCAATCACAGAAGGCTACCCGGGCAAGTTCTAGTATATTCTAACATATGGAGTGCTCTCCATAACAGATCTGGACAGAAGGTAATATAAAAACATATAAAATATTAACACTTCCTAAATGTTGCTCAGTAGAAGAAATACAAGTCTCTGAAATGTGTCACACAGGAGATTTGATTTGGAACAGAAGCCTATAGTTAATAAAAATTCAGTAGGGAGGAGAAAAAGGAAACAATAAAATCAGGTTGAATCATCAATCAAAGACTGTTTATGCTTTTTGGACCTAATAGTAAATAAAAAGTCAGAAAGCATTCTTTTTTTTTTTTTTAATGCACATAACTAAAATAGTAAAGGGACTGTTGACCATAAATAAGCTCAAGGTGAAAAGCTACCTGTAAAACAGAAAGCAGCTAAATTAAAAAAGACAAAAACTAAAATCAATAGTGAGTGCATTCTACATAATAAAACATTTCCATCAGAAAATTGATTGAAAAAATACATAAATAGCTTGTTTTTATAGTTAAACTTTTAGCCTCTGGTGCATAATAATAATTGAAAGAATTCTGAGAAATCAGACAAAAGTATTTGGCGGATTTGAATTAATGGGCCAAGCAAGCTTTTTTTCCTTGGCTTCCCTGTCAAACGAATCATAGATTGAGTCTTTGGTTATAGTTTTGGCCGATGGAGGGATTTCTGAGATGCCGACATAGTTTTTTTTGGCCATCCTTGAACTGGTTGTGATAGTATAGGCGTTGCTTCGGTAACATTTCATCGAGGACATGCAGAAAGTCTCTTTCATGCCTCTCCTAAAATTGGCATTATAAATGGAATACAGAGTAGGTTTAGAGGCTGAGGAACTAAAGGATATCCACGTGATAGCAGTGAACACAAGGGAACTTTTCTTATAGTCTCGTTCATGGGGGTGCCACAGCTGAGCGACATGAAAAGGCAGCCAGGAGAGCAAAAATAGCAAATTTAAAATGAGGAACATCTTGATTGTTTTCACTTTTGTCCTTGGGACAATGTTCATGGTCCGCCTCACTGTTCGGCCATCAGTGCCGATTCTCCAAATGTATTTTATGACCTTCTGGTAAAATAAGATTATGAGGGTGCACGGGATCACAAAGCTCACCAAGAAATGGATGACAGTATAGGCGGTTCCCTCCCAAGAGGAGGGAAGGAAATAGTTGCAGTGGTTGTCCCAGCTGGAGCCATAGAAGAACAACACAGGGGTCACAAAGGTCGCCTCGAAGATCCAGGATGCGGCGATCATCTTCTTGGCTTTCTCTCTGGACACCTTGAAGCTCAGTGGGTAGACGATGGTGTAGAACCGGTCTATGCAGATGGACAGGAGCACGTAGATCTGGACACCCGGGGTGAGATACTGAAAGTAGCGCACGGCCCTGCACACGGCACTGCCCAGGGTCCAGCGGCCGGTGGAGAACTGCAGCAGGACAAAAGGCGTGCTGGCCACGCTGACCAGAAGGTCAGCGCATGCCAGGGAGACCACAAAGTAATTGGTGGTGGACTGAGTCCTCCTGCTGCGGTGGATGACCAGACACACCAGGGAATTGCCAAAGATAGAAAACAACCACAGGGCCCCGAAGAAGATGCTGGCTGTGGCCACTTCGCCAGGGTTCGGTCCATACTGTGGATCTGTCCTGTTGCTCCTCCAGCTGTGCTCTGGGGAGAGCTCCGTCAGGTCTTGGCTTGGCAGAGGGGCGGCCGTCTCTGCGCAGCTGTGGTTGTGAAGAGGCACCAGCAGTGTAGGAACAACCAAAGGTGGCTTGCTGTTATCCATTCTGTGAGCAAAAACCATATTCATTTTTCCCCTCTTAGTTCTGGATAAGAAAAGAAGAATGAGGCCTCCTGTTAAAACGGTGTTACAAGGATTGATTCCTAAGGCTAACAATGATTTAGGATGCTTAGGTCAACTGTCATTTGTCAAGGAGGACTTGTGCGTTGGTAGGAAAACATGACTACTACCCAGAAAAAGCTCTGGCCCTGTTTCTCTTTCATTTTAGGGCTGTTTCAGCTGAACCCAGCTCAGGGTCTTCCTGGCCTCCCCTCTCTCCTGACTTTCGTCAAATGTGGTGGAACGCACAGCAAGCCCCAGTCCTCACTGACCCTGTTCCCTTCATGTGCTGGGGATCGCAGAGGGGTAGGGATCTCAGATCTGGCTCACTTTTAGGGTTTACCCCCAAATGAAGAACTGCTGGAATTCTGGGAAGCATATGAGAAGTTCCTGAATGTCCTAACACTAAAGAAGTGAGGCTGCAAGGGAGGAAAACTTGGGCAGATGGAAACACAGACATCAGCTATGGAAATAGCTAACAGGAATCTGAATGCAGACTGGCTGGCTACTGGGAAGGACCTTGTCCTCACTTACTGCAGAATTCCCATTACAGAAGCATCGTGGAAGCACATGGAGCAAACGTAACACTTTGACGTGAGCCAGAAGTAGCTCCTCATTTAATGACACAAAAACAGCCTATTTTTCCCCAAAAGATGATGTGCCACCTATCGATGACATATTTGATGCTACTGTTACTGTTTCATAAAATGACACTGACTGGGAATGTACAAGATGTCTCCTAATGAATGTAAAACCAGGTTGCTAGAAACCTTATGGCATCCAGATGATTATAAGCAATCAACTCTAACTTTACCCAGACTTTATTTTAACTTTTTCTTACTAATATTCAGTTAGGGGAATAAAGTTACACTTTTTAACAGGGAAAAACACTGTATCATTGTGAGCCATTCAATTAAAATTGAGGTGACTTTGGCTGCAGTCAGATCTTTAAGGTTTAATTTGGTCTGAATCTAGCAAGCAGAAAGAGAAAGCACAGCAACTGAATCCATAATAACAAGGGCCGGGACACAGGGAGGGCGCCCCAGCAACAGGCTCTGCCTCTTGCCCTTCTTGGGGGCGGCTGTCACTACACCTCACAAAGAAATGTCTCTGTGGGGTCAAAGGACAGTTCCTAATGACCCATTTTTCCTTGAAGGATATTTGCAGTGATTTGTGGTAGGGAGAGGATGTTAATATATATTGTCCTCACCAAGAAACCCCATTCAACAAAAGTCTGGCGCTCAGGGTGATGTACAAATGGCCAGGTTCATGTTCCCTTCAAGGCTTTTTTGTCCATGAAGCAGCCCTACTAAATTTCTTAAAGAGAAACATAAGGTAATTAGCCATTTTAATAACTAAAAGACCTTTAAGCATGCCTGGCTGGTTGATAGTAAGTTGTAAGACTAGCAACCACACTTCCCATATAAAAAATTAGGACACAGTCTGAAATCAGGACATAAGATCTAAAATTAGCACTGTCCTTGAAAATCTGTAATGCATGTGTGTCATCCTTACAAAATCAAAATCATCTCCACCTTTATGTGTACAAAACCTACAACATTGAAAAAAGAAAAAAAACCTAAATTTTTTTTTAAAGATTTAAAGTTTAAAAGGACTGATGTTGAAGCTGAAACTCCAATACTTTGGCCACCTGATAGGAAGAACTGACTCTTTGGAAAAGACCCTGATGCTGGGAAAGATTGAAGGCAGGAGGAGAAGGGGATGACAGAGGATGAGATGGTTGGATGGCATCACCGACTCAATGGGCATGAGTTTGAATAAACTCCGGGAGTTGGTGATGGACAGGGAAGCCTGGCATGCTGCAGTCCAGGGGGTTGCAGAGAGTCGGACACGACTGAGTGATTGAACTGAACTTAAAGCTTAAAAATACAAGAGACAAGCAACATTCCCAGAGAGAAAGAGCTGTTCTAAATTTGTGGGGGAATGCCTGTGGCCTAAATAAAACAGGAGCTGGTGGCACGGGCATTTTCCGTAGCTCCACACACACTTTGAAGCCTCTGAACTTCCTTCTGCTTCTTCCTTCCTCTCATAGCAAAACTCTGCAGATGAAACTCAAAATCACCACCACCACCACCACCACTGATGTGCTATGGGGGCCTTCTTCTATCCCTTCCTCCTGCAGCTTTTTTTTTTTTTTTTTTCCTCCTGCAGCTTTATAACGAGTGTGTCCGACCCCCTCTGCCCCCACCCCCCCACACACACATACCCTCCTGGAAACGGGACAAGGGGACTTCCCTTGTGATCCAGTGGTTAAGACTCCACACTTCCACTGCAGGGGAGGCATATTTGATCCCCCATCAGGGAACTAACATCCCACATGCTGTGGGGTGTGGCCAAATAAGAAAAAGAAATGGGACAAGACAGCCTGAGGAGTTGTTGAGTCTAGGTCTCACCTGATTGATGGCATGACTTTTCTGACTGGACCTAAAGTGCTGCATCTCTGTGTACTCATTCAGTATACCAAGAAACTATGCTGAGTGCTAGGAAAACCAATGAAAAGTAAGGCCAGTAAAAGGGTAAATGTATAAATAAGCTGTCTGCCATATTATAACTAAATTTTATAATAATTATAATTGACAGATAAGGAGCTAAGTGCCAGAGAAAGACAGGGACCCAACTTTGCTTGGAAAAGGGAAGAAAAGGGAAGACTTCACAAAGGAGACCAAGGTGTGAGCCGGGGACCTGGAGGATAAAGGTCCCTTCTTCAGGAAGACAAGGGTTTAAAAAAGAACAACAACAAAAACGTCCCAAACATTCCAAGGGAGAGACAGCATGTGGAATAACTTGGGGGTCATCCTTCTCGGGTTGACCTTTGGGGGCCTCTTCCCCTTCAGTTCAGTTCCATTCAGTCGGTTAGTTGTGTCCGACTCTTTGCGACCCCATGAACTGCAGCACGCCAGGCCTCCCTGTCCATCACCAACTCCCGGAGTCCACCCAAATCCATATCCGTTGAGTTGGTGATGCCGTCCAGCCATCTCATCCTCTGTTGTCCCCTTCTCCTCCTGCCCTCAATCTTTCCCAGCATCAGGGTCTTTTCCAATGAATCAGCTCTTTGCATCAGGTGGCCAGAGTACTGGAGTTTCAGCTTCAACATCAGTCCTTCCAATGAACACCCAAGACTGATCTCCTCTAGAATGGACTGGTTGGATCTCCTTGCAGTCCAAGAGACTCTTAGAGGTATAGTTTTCTGCAGACCATACTGCCCAGACCATACAGTCTCTAAATGCCCTACAATCAAACTGACCTACATTTTTCCTGTGGTTACAATGAGAGGTTACATTTTCCACATTCATGAGCTGAAATGTAGTCACCCGGTGGGTAAGAATATTAACATATGCAGAATGGCTGTGGATCCCTCTTTCATAGGGCATTTTGTTACTCCTTTTCCTGGTTTGTTTTGCTTTAGAGCCAAGCTGGATGTTCCCAGGGAGCTTTACAAAATGCTGATGCTAGGGTCCTTCCCTAGGGATTCGGATTTAACTGCTCTGGGGTGCAGCCTGGGCATCACGAGGTTTCAAGAGTTCCCCAGGTGATCCCAATGTGCAGCCCGGATTAACAATCACTGCTTTAGAATTGCTTCCACATTTCTGTCTTCTCCCATTAACTATGGGGTCCTGGGAAAAGGGCATTATTCTTTGTTCATGCTCCACAGCTTCCACTGAAGTTCTTTACATTAATAATAGCTTATTAGCTATTGAATGAATTGACTCCATAAAGACAGAGAGCTGAAATACAGGCCTCCTACTCTAGGTGGCTCTGCTAGGAGAATTACAAGCAGAGATACAGAATCCCTGTGTGTTCTCCCTGAGCTGGAATGCTGGTGGCCATGGTGACAGGGCAACATGGCTCCTGAAGAGAGCAGGGCAGGTGAAACAAGTCACCCAGGTCAGCTCTCATTTAAGGGCGAGCAAAGGCAGTTTAGGTGACCTCAGACAGCCTCCTGTACCAACTCGCAGAAAACATGGTCTGCCATATTATAACCAAATTCTAGAACGCTAAAGTAAATGTTAAGAAAGCTCTCCCCTGCTCCATTAATTTGGAAATAAATATATCTTTAAGGGAGTATTTCTGAAATACAGGGGCTACATAATTAGTAGTTGTGTCTGGGTCATCCATATTCAGTAGTTTTAGCAAGGAAAGCCTTCTTCACCTCTTTCCAGCTCATCCTGTCTCTTCCCAACCAGCCCTGAGATTACCACATGACACACCCGATTCAGTTGAGATTGAGGGCCCCTATTAATATATATCTTTATATTATCTAAGACAGGAATTATTCATCTGTTGGGCTCAAAGAGATGTGTTTTAATATACAGGTGGGGAAAATGGTGGATGATCTGACATGGTATAGAGCTAGGGAGTGAACGACCTTTGTAATGATGGGACCTTGTGTCTATATATAAAATGATATGTCTGTCACTTCATATTGTAATTTTTATTTTGAGTACTATCTCCCCCCGTTGGGTTATGAATTCCGTAAGGACGGGGATTGTGTCTTTATTTCTATATCCCTGTAGCACATAGATATTAATAAAGGTTTACTGAATAAATGGGTAGATATGTTAAGAAAAATTATCCATTATTTGAAAATAAGGCACAGAGAGCATAGCATAATTTTTTAATATCATGCTAGGAGACTGTTACATGGGCTTCCCCAAGGATTATTTAATTCTCTGGAAGAATGTATCTGTTCTTGATTTTGCTATTTACAATATGACTAGCACCCAGACATTACATGTAAACATGCAAATTTGTTTAGGAGAAAAAATAACCCCAAAGGTTATATAGATTTATTGCCCTGTAGGACAATAACCAGTTTTGTGCCTCCTAGCAATTTTATGCTCACATTATTTAAAGAAACAAACAAATAGCACCCCCCCCAAATCCCTAGAAATATCCATTTATTCAAATGCTCTTAGAAGCAACCTTATTATCTCATCGGTTCCTTCAGTAATAAGTTAATGATTTTTTACATTATGTTCATTTCTATGCTTGAATGAGAATCATGATGAATAACAACCATAACTAACCTTTGGAAAACTGTATTTTGATGGGCATATGAATGATTAGATACTAATCAGAGGACTACAAAAAAGAATCAGAGGGGCACAGACGATAAACTTCACAGTTTGCCAGAGGCTATTCCCAGATAAGTGTATCAATGCTGGGTAGGTTTCTTCCAGACTCAGAAAACCCTAACAACTGATTTATTTTTCCCTCCTGAAATTATACAGATTCAGAGATATTCCCATAATACAGGAAGACTATGGCAAATTAGAATTTTATGTTAAATTTACATATGATTTGGTTGGGGAAAAAATGAATGGAAACATTTTCTGTAGAATGAGAAGTGTCTGCTGCACCTAAGCAGACACACAGCCTGTGGTTAATGAGTAGTGAGATTAACTGCAATGAAGACAGGAGTTATAGTAGCATCAATACCACCAAGAGTTAGTACTTTTTTTGTGTGTGTGCTTATTATCTGTCAGGTACTTCATATGCAGAGCCCTTCCAGAGAAAGAGGTAATGTTATCAGCCCTATTTTTCAAATGAAAAAACTGAAGTTCTTCCCCAAGGTCATACAATTGGAAAGTGGTCACCCAAGACTGCCTTGCTCCAAAGCCCATGATTTTAACCACCACTGGCACTTCATGTCCCAGAGGAGCCACAGTGGGCTGGATCTAAATTTGGAGGGTCAAACTGGCTGTACACAGACTTCTCAATCAAACACGAATATAAAATTCCCCCACAGACTCTTGCAACCCACAGATACATCTGTTCAATATGCTAGCTCAGAAATATGTGACACAGTGAACATTTGGGGGGAAAAAAATCACTCCCACTATATACTGCAGGGAGGCTTAGCATCAAAAGTGCAGTAGTCATGCTGGTCTGGAAACACAGCCTTTCTTCATAATAAAGAATGTGAAAGTGTTGAAAATTCATTATCAGATGACTGACTGCTGCCTTTCAAAGGTAGAATGAAAGCAGAACTCAGTTTGAATCGAAGTGTAGAAAAAGTCTGAACAATTCAGTATCACCCCAAGTAGGAAATTCTCTTTTAAATTTTAATTGTTGTAATTTAAGAAATATGATGGTGCCTTAAACCTTTCACTGTTTTGTAGGCTTGATTTGCCTACATATAAGATTGGAACAGAGGTGGGCTGGGACTAGCTTGCATGGGGCTCCTCAGAGCACATTCCTTCCCAATTCCAAGCTCAATAACATCATGTTGGCATCATGAATCAGCCAAGGTAGGAACAGTGGCACCATGAGACTGACAACAACCACAAATAGCCAGTAGTTATCCGCCCACCAGTTCCAGTAGGGCAGTTCACAGACCAACCTATCCAAAAGTCCTGAACTTACACATCCCTGAATTTACAAATGGCTAAGGAGGTCACATGGGTTCTTTGGAACCTTCCTTAGCTCCTATCTCGCTTCCTGGCTCTGAGCTATGGCTCTGGTGTGGACACTGAGCTAAGCACTTCATAGAACCACATAAGGCCCAGGTAGCCACCAGCATGACTGTGGTGGGGGAACAGGAAAACCAGAAAGAGAAGACATGTTCTCATAATGTGCCACACAGACAGGGTTGCCAGATGAAACACAGGAATCCCAGTTAAGCATGAATTTCAGATTAATAACAGATAACTTTTTAACATAACTATGTCCCGTCCTATATTTTTATTACCTAAATCTGACACACCTACACACCTAGAACATAATCTTCTGCTGAGAGACACTTATTTTTCAGCTCACAATATAGGATTATTGCAAAGTGGTTATGTGCACAGGCTTTGAAGCAGACTGAAGTAGGAGTACTATCTCTGTCACTCACTATCTAGTTGTGTGACCCAAAACAAGTTATCTAACCCTCTTGATTCCAGTGTTCTCATCTGTAAAATGAGAATCTGTTCAGTTGTGTTTTTGTGATCCCATGGGCTGTAGCCCACCAGTTTTCTCTGTCAATGGAATTTTCCAGGCAATAATACTGGAGTGGGTTGCCATTTCCTACTCCAGGGGATCTTCCCAACCCAGGGATTGAACCTGCATCTCTTGCATTTCCTGCATTGGCCAGTGGATTCTTTACCACTGCACCACCTGGGAAGTCCAGAAAATGAGAATAATTAGTCCCTATTTCATTTGATTATTATGAGGATTACATGAGATTATATATGCTCAGGAGTTAAATGAGTTATCACAAGTCAATCTGTCTGGTACGAGACCCTCAGTAAGTGCTATCCTACTATAGTTCTAAAACACACCTAGCTTGGTGTCTGACATGTAGCAAGTGCTGAAAATATTACCACTACTTTTAGCCCATAAAAGTCTTCTAAGCCATATGACAAGCAAATTTTATTAACCACAGCATACATCACAACTTAGAGTCATATTACTAACATTGGTCACATAATTTAGCATTGTTAAGGATGAATGGCTTTTGTCAAGGGCCTAAATACCTCATCATTGACAGCACCACTTTTAAGGGGGAAGTCACTGAGGTCCAAATAAACATAACCTTTCTCCAAGTTTCTTCAAGTTGGGGACTTTTGTGTGTGTGTGTGTGACATATTTGCCAGATGAAGGCTTCCCTGGTGGCTCAGAGGGTAAAGCATCTGCCTGCAATGTGGGAGACCTGGGTTCAGTCCCTAGATCGGGAAGATCCCCTGGAGAAGGAAATGGCAACCCACTCCAGTATTCTTGCCTGGAGAATCCCATGGACAGAAACAGCCTGGTAGGCTACAATCCACAGGGTCACAAAAAGTTGGACACGACTGAGCGACTTCACTTTCTTCTTGTCAGATGAAACTTTTTCCTATACCCTGAACCAAAATATGTATTGATAATATAACTGGATTGACTGTGTCTTTCTCAAAAGCAAAGAGACTCTATCCTACTTAAATTATTTCCTTTAGGTAATTCTGAATAATTGCAAAAGAACCTCATAATTCCAGTGAAAATTAAGTTTCTTCTTCACCATCTGAGACTCCTGGCATTGTGATTTATAAGCTTGAAATTTTCCCTAGTGCCCTTCTCTCTTTCCTCTGGTTATATAATATATACAAGTATTTCTCCATAATATTTCCAGGTCTGTGCCTTTCAATATGTCTCCCAACTGAGATCAAGCAGTTTCCTGAGATCAGATGTGGCACATTTTCTCTTTGTTTGAATACTGGTTCTGCTTTCAAGGAGAACATGATTTTTTTTGAACAGGGAAGGGTTTTCAAAAAAAGCCTCTTCTAACATCACAAATGCAGGAGACCTGGGTTTGATTCCTGGGTTGGCAAGATCCCATGGAGGAGGGCATGGCAACCCACTCCAGTGTTCTTGCCTGGAGAATCCCAGGGACAGAGGAGTCTGGTGGGCTACAGTCCATAGGGTTGCAAAGAGTCGGACACGACTGAGCGACTAAGCACACACACCACATCACAAAATATCCCAAAATAATGACATTGCTGGTGAGAAATTCTAGATATCTAGATTTAAGGAACTATATTCTTCTTTTGGAGAAGGAAATGGCAACCCACTCCAGTATTCTTGCCTGGAAAATCCCATGGACAGAGGAGCCTGGTGGGCTATAGTTCATGTGGTTGCAAGAGTCGGATACGGCTTAGCAACTAAACCACTACCACCACCATTCTTCTTTTATCACCTTTACCTTTTTTTGTTTTCCACATAAATCTGAAAATATTAGAAATAAACAGAGTCAGCATCCTTGGTGTGACTTCCAGGAATCAGGAGGGCTTCCATCCCCTCTGCTTCTCTCACCATTAGAGCATCATTCTTTTAGGGTCAAAGTCCCATTTTAGTATACATGCTGCTGAAGTGAGCACCAAAGTTCCATTTAAAATGTAAATGCTTCTTAAAGAGTAAATTTTAAAACACATTATCAGTAGAACAGTGGTGATATCTGAGACCCCTTCTATCTTGGAGAGCTATGATCTTAGTGAAAATGAAAACAGAAGAGATGCCAAAAGCAAACACCATAAGGAACAGTCAGGATCTAGAGAGAATGAAGATGGGGTGTTATATTGTGGGAAGGGATGGATGGAGGGTGAAAGATTGAAGCTGAAGAAGATAAACTTCACCGACTTGACAGTTTTGTGTAGGTATGGGTGGCAATGGAGAGATACTTGACCCAAAGAAGTCCAACAGAAAGGAGCCCAGGCTTCACCCACATGGAAGTTTATGTTGATCACAAGTGGCAATCCTCCCCAAACTCCCTGTAGACCTAGCTGCAGGAGGAAATGTTAGGTCACACCAGCTCCTCTTTGGGGGAATGTATAAAGGACACGATCCAGTATTTCCCATCCCGACTGCCACTCGGTAGGGATCTATGTGGAAGCTTGGATAACACTTCCTGTCTCTCCACTGCTCTCACAGTCTGTGGTCAGATAAAATGCGAAAGAAACCAAGGGCAATAAACGTCACCCTATGAAATGACCACTTTGTTATGACAGTAATATACACAGCAGCCCTCAATCACACGTTTATCCAATAATTTTTATAATCTGTGAGGAGCCAGGATCGGGCTAATTGCTGGAGATACAGAAGTAAACTAGAGCTCTCGCTCTCCTCTAGTGGGAGAAACAATATTACATAGCTAAATAAGAAAAAGTACACAATTAATAAATGCTTAGTGCCGTGGAGAAAAATAAAGCAGAATGAAGGTCCAGATTGGGCAGGAAAGGGATGGCAAGTGGGTGGTTGGCTGGTTACCTAGTGGTCATTCCCAACACCTCACCTGCCTTCCTGTCTCCAGAGGCTGACAAGGAAAAATAATCACCTCCCACCAACCCTTGCAGCTAGCAGTGGTCATATCAACATCATCATCTCTGGCCACTGAGACAAAAGTAAGCCTCCTTGTAGGGTGCTGGGAGGCCCGTGAAAAAATCTTTCTTAATAAAATGAAAAGGGCATGTCGGGAGTGTTCTTTCTTAAGAGCCTGACTATCCCTCACTTTCTGCCTTTGTAAACTGCCACATAATGATATCAGTGCAATTGGTGGTATCTTATGGGGTCAAGGGAAGTCCTAAGATTCTCAAAGACACCACCCAGTGCTCTGACACTATGGAGCTGCCAGAACACCTGCCTTCAGACTACTTATTAAGTAGTCCTTGACGTCTTAAGCCCTTTTGAGTTTTCTGTTCAGTTCAGTTCCGTCGCTCAGTCATGTCTGACTCTTTGCGACCCCATGAACCGCAGCATGCCAGGCCTCCCTGTCCATCACCAACTCCCGGAGTTTACCCAAACTCATGTCCATTGAGTTGGTGATGCCACCTAACCATCTCATCCTCTGTTGTCCCCTTCTTCTCCTGCCTTTAATCTTTCCCAACATCAGGGTCTTTTCAAATGAGTCAGCTCTTCACATCAGGTGGCCAAAATATTGGACTTTCAGCTTCAACATCAGTCCTTCCAATGAACACCCAGGACTGATCTCCTTTAGGTTGGATCTCCTTGCAGTCCAAGCGATTCTAGTTTTCTATTTTTTGCCTCTAAATGCAGGGTCTTATTTCAGATAGTCATCAGAGAAGGATTCTCTGAAATGATACTAGAGCTAAAACCCCATTTACAGGAAGTCAGCCATGTGGAAATCAGAATGCATTCTAGGCAGAAGGAACAATGAGTCCAAAGGTCCTGGGGCAGGAACAAGCTTGTTATGTGGCTAGAGTATATGAATGTGGAAGAAAATGGTGGTGGTGGTGGTTTAGTTGCTAAGTTGTGTCCAACTCTTACAATCCCATGGACTGTAGCCTGTCAGGCTCCTCTGTCCTTGGGATTCTCCAGACAAGAATACTGGAGTGGGTTGCCATTTCCTTTTCCAGGGGATCTTCCCGACCCAGGAATCAAACCCAGGTCTCCTGCATTGCAGGCAGATGATTTACCAACTGAGCTATGTGCTTCACATAGCTCAAAAGAGAAAATGGTACCTGATATAATCAGAAATGTAGGCAGGGATCAGGTCACATATAGCACTGTAGGGCACAGGTGTTATTCTTATTGCAGTGAAATCCATTGCGGGCTTTAAGCAATGGACGAATATGAGTATTACCTGATTTGTGTTTTAAAAATACAACTTTAGTTGCTATATGGGTGGCTGAGAGTAGACGAGGAGAGAACAGTTAAGAGGCTCTTAACAATTACCCAGGTACATGATGACCAGGGCGGTAGCAGTGTAAGTGGAAAAAGTAGATGGATATTGAAAACATATTGGATAAAGAGCCACCAAGATTTGCTGATGTGTGACGGGGTAGGGGATGGAGATGATTCCTAAATTTGAGGACCTGAGATGCAGAAAGAAAAAGTCTGAGGAACTGGAAATCAGCAATTCTATTTTGGCTGAATTAAATTCCTATTGGATATTCAAGCAGAGCTATCCAGGTGGCACCTGGACATATAAGTTTGGAGAAATGTCTCTTCAGATTCTTTGCCCATCTTTATTCATTCATTCATCATTCCATAAACATATTGTAAGATCATACAATGTGCCAGAACGTACTTTGCTAAGAACTGGATATACAGTGGCAAGCAAAACTGTGTCCCTACCCTCATGAAGGTCATAGTCTAATTAGTTGTGGAGGGGTGGAGAGAAGAGTAAGAAATAAGCACAAATAAAGACAGTAAGTTGTGGGCTTCCCTGGTGGTCCAGTGGTTAAGCATCCATCTGCCAGCGCAGGAGACATAAGAGACTCAGGTTCGATCCCTGGGTCGGGGAGATCCCCTGGAGGAGGGCACATTAACCCACTCCAGTATTCTTGCCTGAAGAATCCCATGGACAGAGGAGCCTGGCAGATTATAGTCCACAGGATTGCAAAGAGTCGGACATGATTGAAACAACTTAGCACGCATGCGCGGGAAGATCCCATGTGCCGCTAGGCAGCTAAGCACGCATGCGCGGGAAGATCCCATGTGCCGCTAGGCAGCTAAGCACGCATGCGCGGGAAGATCCCATGTGCCGCTAGGCAGCTAAGCTCGTGCACTGTAACTGCTGAGCCCACGCGCTACATCTATTGCCGCCCGCGCTCCCCAACCAGAGAAACCACTGCAGTGAGAAGCCCGCGCTTCCCAACCAGAGAAACCACTGCAATGAGAAGCCCACGCGCCCCAACCAGAGAAACCACTGCAATGAGAAGCCCGCACTCCCCAACCAGAGAAACCACTGCAATGAGAAGCCCGCGCGCCCCAACCAGAGAGCAGCCCCCACCCTCGAAGCCTAGAGAAAGATAGCAATGAAAACCCAGCACACCCCCCCCCCAAAAGACAGTGAGTTGTTATAAGTTGTATGAAAGAAAAGAGCTATTGTAAGAGCTTGGCAGGAGGCCCCTTTCTTGGGCTTCAAGACTTGGGGAAGCTATGGAGGCAGGAGAAGCAGAGACAGAGGCCAGGGTCCTCTACAGTAGACTCGCCAGGACTCCTGCTGCAGACAGAACACAGGCCAAGGAAATCCGGTCACCACTGGATCCCCAGCTTCCTTCCAGATCCCGAACAATGTTTCAGGCTCCTTGGGGCCTGGCCTTAGGACTGCTCTTGTGACAGGCTGTTGTTGTTAAGGTGACTCAGAATTCTTTGCCCCATCACATGGGGGCAGGGAAGACAGAAAGGAGTAAGCGGGGCCTGGAGGGGCAGAGTACTTCCAGGCACTTCCTTTCATTCTGGTGCCACAAAGGGGCTCCACATTCTCCCTCCCCACTCCCCATTATGTGCCCATCAGGTGCTCTGCGACCAAAGAGAGGTAAGGAATCATGGAGGAGAGAGGTCTGACACCCCTCTGAAGGTCACTGCTCCGCGAGGTCAGTGGCTGCCTGTTGGTAAGTGCAACCTGAAGACCCCTCTGCCTGGTAAAGTGACAGGGTAAGTCACTGAGGCACTGATGTGTGTGCACTGTGCTCCTTGCTGGGACTTTTTTCCTGCCCTCTGCTGAGAATGAACCCAGGCCTAAGCACTGTCTTGTCTTAGAGGAGAGTTCCCTCACCAGGCCTGAGACAAGACTGCTTCCTTGGCTTTTGTTTTCTGGATGCTGGTTGGTGGCGGGGGGGTGGGGGGGGGGCGTGGAATTTCTGTATTTCTGTACAGGGGAGGAGGGAGATACTAGGACCTCTGAACCAAGAGTGTGGCTGTGCCCCCTGGAGTCCTGCAAAGGGGAGTCCTGGATGAGCACAAGGGATCTTTTGAGGATGATGAAAAGGTTGTGAAATTGGATTATGTGATGGTTGTACAACTCTGTAAATGTTAACAAAAATCACTGAATTGTACCCTTAAAACAAGTGAACTTTATGGCATGTAAATAAGGCAATTAAAAAGAAAAGGCAGGCCTGGGACCCTTGACTCACTTCCTCACTGTGCTCCAGGTAAGGGACAGGTGGTGATGGAGGTTTGCAGGTAGAGAGGTGGGTCCAAGGAATGGAGTTCCCCAGCTGGAAAAGAGGCCACTGCTCCAGGTCAGGGGTGGGGTGGGTTAGGGTTATACTGATGCAGCAGCTTCACCAGCCTTCAAGCACACACAACAATTCAGGCCATAATTACATCTCTGCTATAATCAGAGGGGATCCAAGACTAGAGGGGCCACCTTTTCTTTTTGTAGTGTCTAAGAGCCCCGAGTCCTAAAAAGAGGATGAGAATCCTAGGAATGTTTGTCACCAACTTTCCCATTGTCCTGGTAGGATGGAGCCTTGCCATTATTTAAAGGAAATAACATGTACAGTCCACAGGGTCACACAGAGTTGGAAACAATTGATGCGACTTAGCACACACTCAGACGACATGAATAATAGGCAGAATGCCACATCCCCGCCCAAGACGTCCATACCTCCATCCCTGTGAATATGTTACACTAAATAGCAAAAGGAACTCTACATAGACAATTATGGTTATGCAACTAAAAATGGGAAGATGATCTTGAATTAGCCAGGGGGGCCCAAAGTAATGAACCCTTTCAGAGACAGAACTTTCTCGGCTGATGGCAGAGAGCTACAACAGAAGCCAGAGACAGATTCCAAGAGTGAGAAGGAACTGATACGCTGTTCTGGCTGAGGTGGAGGGACCCACATACAAGAACCAGGGGGAGGCCTTGGGGAGCTACGGGTGGCCCCCAGCTGACAGTCATCAAGGAAACACGCCCTTAGTCCTACAAGGACGAGGCACAGGATTCTACCAACCACAGATAGGAGCTTGGAAGGGGAATCAGCCCTGGAGCCTCTACAAAGAGTGCTGTCCTGTCAACACCTTGAAGCCTTGTGAGACTCTAAGCGGAGAAACCAGCCAAGCCCACCCAGACTTCTGATCTGCAGAACTGTGACCTAATCAATGGCTGCGATTATGTTGGCCAAATTTGTGTTCGTTTGTGACAGCAGCAACAGAAACATTCAATATAGATTTGTTATAAAACCGAGTATGAACACTGAAACTCATACCAGCCATTCTATCACCTTCCACTTCCCTACCAGGATCTAGGATATCAGAAACCCCCAAAAGCTTGAAGAATGTAGTACTTTCTACTTCACCTTTAATGTCAGACTGTAGGCTGAGAAACCCAAGTTGTAATTCTGATTATAAGCACTGAACAGCAAATCAAGAGACCCAGGTCTTATTTTTATATCAGTGTAAGGACCTCAAGTAAATTAATCTCCCTGAATCTGTTTCCACGTCTGCAACAAAAATGAGTTGGTCCAGATGATTTCTTTTTTTTTTTTTTTAAAGGTCATGTTCGCTATAGGAACTAACACTGACGGGCAGACATCATAATGAGCAACACACACTCATTTAGCTTATAAGCCACCACTCTCAGCTGGTGGAGAGCTCCTCCTCAAAGTGCACTTTGATGGGAGGAGAGGGAAGCTGCTAAGGGATGCTGGGGTCCAGCCCAAGGTCACTAGTCTCGTCTCCAAAGGAGAGATGAGTTGTACTGAGGGGCCAGCCAAGCCCCACTCAGTAGTTACCCTGGATGTGCCAACAATCTCCTAATGAAGACTCCTCACAAGAAGTGGTCTGGTTTAGGAAAACCTGCCGCTTGTATTTGCTTCCCATCCCAGGTAACACCAGACTTCTTGGGGAGGAGAAATACTTGCTAGAAACCCTGACTGTCCTCTACCAATTTTTCACACCTCTGTTCCTAGAATGAGATCTTTCAAGTTTTGAAGAAAATAATTTGGCCACGGAGTCTGCACCTCAGTAAACTCAGTTTATTACAACAAACATTTTTTGAACAGCTGCTGTGTGCTCGTTGAATTCAAGTTTGGGAGGGAAATGTTCAATTTCATTTCCATTCTCTGATTTCAGTATCAACATCTTTAGTCATGAGACTGAAATAGGAGAGATGTGGGGAGGCAAAGACCAGATTGATTACACTTAAAAACAAAGAGCTGAACAGTAGATGTGATCTACAGCCTTTTGAAAAGAAGGTGAAGGATTCATTAAGAACTGAGTATAAGCACTGAATAGCAAGTTACCAAAAGCTTCTCTTTTTCCAAAGCATTTACATGTGTCTCACATCAAGTTTACATCAACACTCTGGGTAAATTTTGATCTGCATCACTGTCCTCAATCATGGTTTTCCAAGAAAGCCACCTTCAAGCTCATGGAGAAACTAGATTTGAATGTGCAGCACATGTATTTTTCATGGACAAATTATGCAACTACATATGTGGTCAGATGTGATTAAAAATATGGTTGAACACGTATTTGCACATGTTTCACATGGTTAATAACATATCTTAGTGCCATATATTTTTAGACATTTTATCAGCTAAAATGTTACTGCTATCACTTCTCAGTGCTTATTTTAATCCTCTCTGCATATAAGCAATGACTGACCGAAATCACCAACACCAGCAATTTTCAACTTCCTCTTCAGAGGTAGGTGTGACATTGAGTCCATACATGTGATATACTCCTACAGACACATCCAGAATTATGTGCAACACTTGGCACTCAGACTACAATCTTCAACCCAAGAAGTCACGTAGTCATGTAGAAAAGAATTTCAGACATCCTTAAATTTATTATAATAAGTTTTTAAAAAAATGAATAACTAGCAAACTTTGGTATTTTATTTAGCTAGAAATTATTTGCAACAGACACCCTTTGTTTGGGACATATTTTGACACTTTGATTGAAAAGCACTGTCCTGCTATACCATAAGTGTACGTGTGAAATCCCAATTCCTGAAGGCTAAAGGTGCATAGAACCAGGGAAAAAGTAATAAGAGAGAAACACATTCTCCACACTGGGCAATGGTGGGATAAGATAAACCTGTGACAAAAGTCCACTAATGAGCATTTTTCTGGAAGCAACTAATTTCCTACCTATGCTCTTTAAAGCCACTGACATCCCAGGCAGGTTTCATAGCCTGTATCTGAATTCAAAGGTGTATTTCTTTCTTGACATGTAGAAGAAAATACTCTAAACACACTTAAAATATGAAGAGGCTATGTTATCTCAACCACCATGCATGGTTCAAAGCACAGGCTCTTGAACTAGTGGTCCAGAGGCCATTTTGCCTCCCAGGGGACATTTGGCAATACTGGGACACTCTTGATTTTCACAACTCAGGGAGGAAAGTGTTGATATCTCATAGGTAGAGGCCAAGGATGCTGCTAAACATACTACAATAAAGAGGACAAGGGCTCCATTCCCAACACAGAACTGTCTGAACCAAGATGCCAATAGTGCTGAGGCTGAAAAACCTTGCTCTCAAGCCAACCTGCCTGGGTTTCAAATCACCTGTTACTTGTATAAGTTATTTAACATCTATGTGCTTATTGTCTTTACCTGTAAAATTAGAATAATAACAGTCTCCACCTTATTGATTTGTTGTGAGAAAAAAATGACACAAAAAGGAGCTAAGAACAATGTCCCGAACAAAGCCAGAGCTTAACAGAAGTTTACTTTTGTTATCACTATATGCATTGAAAAAGACTGAGAAGAAAAACACCAAAATTTTAAAATAAGTTGCTTCTAGGTGGCCAGACCACAACTGATTTTTATTTTCATTATTCTTTTATTTGTCTTTATATTTTCCAAATTTTCTAGAATTGTATTTGTTATTACTCTAACATCCAAAAATATTTTTAAAAGAATATAGAGGAAAGAATCTTCCTTTGGGACATAGTGGAACCGGAAAGACCTGGATTCAGATGCTGGCTTTATTTGCTGTGGGTGGCTTTGGGCAGATTAGTTACCCTGAGCTCCAGTTTCCTGATCAGAAATTGGGTCTAGTAACACATATCAGAGAGCGTCCATCAAGATTAAACATGACAGTCATTCAGTGCCTTGGAAATATGCTGAATGACAGGCTCCAAGAAATGAGCACTTTCCAAGTTTGGCCCAGGAAAAATGAGGCTACAAACAGGGAAATATATTCATGATGGTGACTGCCCTTTTGGTTTTTAAACTGTCCTCTCATCTCAACCCACTGTTTGTCTGGACTCAGAGAAGAAATTGCACCCACACTCTGATCTTTGTCTCTATTCCTTCTACCTCCCCTAGGATACACATCCTAGGAAAGGATCTGATAATCTGGTGGGCAGGGCAGACTAGCAGCCAGAAGTGACTGAGTGAAAGGCAGGACCCAGGTATCACTTTCACAAGCTCCATGCACCCTCACTGTTCCTCTTCGTGTTTCTTCTTTCATCCCCAGCCTCCAAGCTGAAAGTGTTCTTAGCAAGGTCTCTCCTCCAGGGGAGCCTCTCCACTTTCTCTCTGTCTGCTCCTGTTCAGCTGGTTGAGAGGACTGTCCCTTTTTAGATTTGAGAGGGATGAGTGGAAACCCAAAGAGGCTTCTAGACCCAAGCCTCTTGTGTGCACAGCCCTGCTCATCTGAGGAGGCCAGCAAGCGTGCAGTTGGCAAGCACGCTTGCTGGCCAGCTATAGTGTTTCCAGCAGGGCTGCTTCTTTTCCACAACTCATTCCCTCCAGGCCACACTGAAGGCTGGGAGGATGCATAGACAGGATTAAAGGACACACGGTGAAAGAAAAAAAGAAAGTGAAGTCGCTTAGTCGTGTCTGCCTCTTTGTGACCCCATGGACTGTAGTCTACTAGGCTACTCTGTCCATGGGATTTTCCAGGCAAGAGCACTGGAGTGGGTTGTCATTTCCTTCTCCAGAGGATCTTCCCAAACCAGGGATCGAACCCGGGTCTCCTGCATTGTAGGCAGACACTTTACTGTCTGAACCACACCTTATCCACAAACCCTACTCTTAATGTTCTTAATGACCCTTAATCAGATGGAAAAAGAATTGCTGTTTAGTTTTAAGTCATGTCTGACTCTTTTGCAACCCCATGGACTGTAGCCCGCCAGGCTCCTCTGTCCATGGGATTTCCCAGGCAACCCATGCTTTTCCTTCTCCAGGGGATCTCCCCAACCCAGGGATTGAACTTGCAGCTTCTGCATTGGCAGGCAGATTCTTTGCCATTGAGCCACCAGGGAAGCCAAGGAAAAGAATAGAACGGGTTATATTTGTGTATGCTATCAGGAGGAGTGACTATTTTAAGCCTAGTTATTAACCTGATAACTTAAATTCAAATCCCAAGCAAACTTTAAAGATGCCCCAAGACAATCTCTTGTACTCAGGTCCTAATCGCCACGGTATGGAAACGGCAGTCTGGCTCAATCAATTCTGACTCTGAAGATCCCATGGTTCTCCAGGGAGGAGTCCTGTAGGCCAGTGGGATAGGATCTTGGTGCAATGTCCCAAGGAGTGTGAGGGATGGTTGGTTAGGACAGGACAGCCTGGGGCAGGAAGTGACCTTCTCAAGACATTCTCTCTTGGCCCAAGGTGAACTATCTCAACATTGGGAGATGATGCCAGGCCAAAAAACATCAGAGGAAAATGAGACTGTTCAGGGTGCCTCCATGTAGATGTAGATACAAATATCAGGAGAAGTTCATTCTAAATGTTAAATAAAATGTCAGGGGGATTGGTAATCCCCAGGAAAAAAATTTATGGATCTTTCTTGAACTCTAGTCTGCTCCAGGGTTGGTCTGACTAGCATATGTAAATTTCAGACATAACTTTGACTGTTGCCAAGTTTTCCCCTACTACACTTTAACCTCCTCAAGATCGTTCCCCATAAAAGCATGCAAAACAAAATAGATATGGGCCCCAAGAATACTGTCAGAGTCTTCAGTCTTCCCATTCTTCATTCACAAGTGCAGATTGGGATGATATCATAAACAGGCCAGGTGCTAAGTGCTAGAAATCCAGAGATGGAAGAAGTGGGTCCCTTCTGTCCAGAAGCTGACTTCAGATGACTACAATAGTGTTAAGTGTACTTGTTCCAGGGAAATGTAGATTTCAGCAAGGATCAAAGGCTTAATCTAAGAACTAAAGTTCAATAAAGTTCAAGGTGTCAGGGAGACACCCTCCTCTCAAAGTGTTTTTCAGTGAAAGCCTCAAGGGAAACACCTTATACCATGAGGAATTCCACAAATTTTGAATTCTTACCCCCTTTTCTTTCTCTCTGTTATCTTTGACCCACCCAGTAACTTCTTTAAGTTTTCCCACAGCATATAAGAATGAGATGTCATCTTTTCTTGTCAGGGGCCAGAAGGGAAACAACACAGACCAAGAGGAAGTAAACCTTATATTTCAGATATTTTCAGAAGTTAAAAAATCCCTCTTTTTCCCATAAAACCTGAGATAATTTGCAAAAGAGAGGTCTATTCCCTGTTTTAAAGTATGATAATGTTATTTTAAAGCAATAAATCTAGTCAGTTTGATAAAGCATAGTTTGTGTTTATAATTTTAGGAGTTTTTAATCTATTTATTTTATTCTGAAAACCAGGTAAGTACTGTTAAAGATAATATGGTTAGGCTGGTCTTGTTACTAGGTCCTGAGGATGGAAGAATGTTTCTGGGTTGATTAAAAAAAAAATCAACCATGAAGTAATTTTAGATTTCTTTTTTTCCTTTAGACATCCTTTGGTCACCATAGCAACACAGTGTTTTACTACCAGATATCTATACAGCACAAGGGGAAGAGAAGAACAGGCAATTACTTACTGAGTTATTTGGGGGTACAGAATGTGACTAGTGGGATAATTCAAAATTAAATACAGACTTCACTGGGGATCTGTTTTAGCCAGGGAAAATGATTCCATGTTCTAGTAGTGTCAGCTGGACAAAATTTGTAACCAAATCAACTGTTGACATCATCTGAAATAACGGAAGCAGGGAAGCAACACAGTTCAGTGGTTAAGAGCATGGACTCTGATGTCAAGTTTTTTCAGTCCAAACCCTATTTCTCCTATTTGATTGCTGTGTGACCTTGGGAAAGTTCCTTAACTTCTCTGTGCCTTAGTTTCTTCATCTTCAAAATGTGGGTACTAATAATAACTCCCACAGAAGGTTATTATACAGATTAAATAACCGAGTGTGCTTAGAATGATGCCTTACACATAGCAAGAACTTTATAAGTATTTGTTAAATAAAGACAAAATAAAATGTAAATCTGCTAGTTCCTCTCTTTGTGCTGGGTAGAAATAATCAAAGGGATCAAGATTTGAGTGCATGGCAGATTCTTTTAGCCTGTAACTCTGGAAGATTCCTTTGAGGACTTCCTGGGAGCCTTCTTGGTAGCTATTCTGAAAGATATGAGATTTGGTGGACAGCCTACCATCCCTAACAGAGAGCTGAAAACAATCACAAGCACTCCTGGTATCAGGGACATCAGAAGGAAGATGATCACACAGCACAAAGAAACAGCATGCTAGCCCACTCAGACTCCCTCAGCCACAGCCAATAACCTTTGGGAACATGGACACAGAATAAGCAGCTGAAAAAGGATGAAACAGGATTTGATTGTAGTGACATATGAAATCTGGCTGGTGTCAGTAATATTATTTTTCCCTCTTTCCAGGATTCAAAGGAAAAAAAAAAATCTGTTTCAGCAATGAGTGCTTTGTTTTATTCATTATCACTGTATACAATGTCCATCTCATTTTTCTTCAACAGGCAGTTACTGTGGTGAATTATGCATTTTATAGAACTACCTAGGCATCTTTTCTGGACCTGTGACAAATCAAAAGCCCCTAACCAACATGTAAGCCAAGACAAAATCTCCAAATGGCCTGGAAAACAGAAGGTATCATATCCTCTGAGCCAAATTTCAGCCACGAAACCGCGGGGTCTCTAGCACATACCTTCATCTGGACTTGATTTCAGAGACGGTCTCCTTGGGTCTTCGTGGTCAGGATCAGCCCTTGCAGAGGAGTTTGGAGGATGCCATAAACCACCACAGAAGCTTGGGAACACAGTCATATCTGTCCTCTGCCTTCCCCTTGGCTCACAGCCTGCTTCCTGGTGGGAAGACAAGATGACGCTGTGCAGGGGTGACTGTTAAACCATCTTCCCGCCCCCAGCCCCACTCTCCCGGCGCCCCTCCCTTCTCCTTTCCTGGGCTCTGGAATGTGTCACATGGGAAATGGATCATGTGGCTCACGAGGAGAATGTGGCCAGCTTCTCTCTCCCTTCCCCCTCACTTTTCCTTTCAGGAGCACAGAGGCAGAAATCTCCGACCTGATTGGCTCAGACCAAAAATCTCCATATGAAAAGGGGAAGATTCAACCATCCAAACCTCTAGTTACTTCGCCACTTTCTTTTTTATTTCTCATCTGAACATTTTATCCTGGACATGCAGAATTGCTTGGAAGGGCAGGAAAGGATGCTTTCTCCCCGGGCCCTCCCTTTCTTTCTTGTCATCCATACCCTAAGTTGGAATGGTGTTCCCTAAGCTCCCTCCAGAGCCCCCTTGGCACATCTGACAAAAATCAAGTGTTCAGCACCACGGACAGCATTATACCCCCTCAGCAGTGCTCATTCGTCTACTTCACTCTCGGGTGAATACAACTATTTTAAAAATATTTCCCTGAGGTTTTGTGTCTAAACATACACCTGGCCATATATAAGTAGGACTCCAACTTCCCCTACTGTCAACTTACTTTTATAAACACAAATATAATTTTTACATATCATCAAATGTCTACCTTCCCACCCCCATCCCACCACCCATCCACACTCTTGAAACATGCTCCATGTTTTGGGGGTGGAGAGGAAATTCTCATTACACAGTTTATCATATGCCCATATATCTATGCTCACAGGCACAACCACAGAAATATGTAGGTTTCCTGAGTGTGTATGTTCAGATGTCCTTAGCCCCATCCCTAGGCCTCAGGCAGGGCTGAGTTAAGAGGCAGAGAGCGAGTCTGGTAGGAGCTGTTTTGTGCAGGGTCTTTCCTGCTTCGCTGACGTCCTGGTTGCCATGGTGCTAGGCAACTGCTGAAGGGGATGACTGCGTTCAGAACCAGTCACCATGGGACCCTGCTGACTAAAGAAAGGAAGAGGGAACAGAACTGAATTGCAGAGGAGGACTTTCAATTAGCATTTTCAGAGCCAATTTACCTAATGGGCCCCTTCTTTACTGAATTGTTACTGACCCTAAATCTTGAAAGGATTCTAGGAATTAGTATGGACACTGTGATGGTAACTCCTTCCACCCTTCACTGCTTCTTTCCTTAAAAATCTATTTAGGTGCAACAGAATGAAAATGCCAGCTTCACAGAAGGACTGTGGCGTGCCATCAGAAAGCGGGGTTGGGGTGGGGGGGTGGAGGGGGTGGAGGGGTGGAAGAACACAGGAAACATACTTCTCAGGTTGCGGCTTCTGACTTTTATGAGGCCATTCATCTAGATCTAACAGGCTTAAGTGGGAGATACACTAGACCTACACCTGAACTAGGAACAATTGTGCATGCTTTATGAATTTACAGGACAAAAGATAAATATTGTTAATTGTGACTTGTTGGATTATTTTAAATAAAAATAAATTTGAATAAAAAGGTCAATCCCTTGCATAACATTTGGACTATCCCAAGTTAGGAACTGAATCTATACATTTGTCTCTTTAGGTATACATATAACCTGTTTGTTTCTAACTCAGAATTCTAAGCATGGCAATTCTGAATATTGTATTTCTTTGGGGGGGGTTCAGGTAGAAATACTGACTTTCAATGTGCAGTAAGGCAAATTCTGTTAAGAAAAGAGGTAGCATAGAAGAGCCCCAGTGTAATTTCATGACCTGAAGCTCTTTCCTGGCCTAATGTCCGTAGCTTAAGACATGTTTACTTCTTTTATTCTAGGATAAGAATCAAGTTAATTCTAGTTTTTCTATGTAAGGCTCAGAGAAATTCAACTCTGTTAATTCTAACACTGGCCCCTTTCAGAAAATTAATTTATCAGGAAAGCTGGACATGTGTTTGAAGAAATTCTTAAGAGAGTCAGTCAGATGGTAACTTAATATCATCTCTCTTCTCTTAGTGAATAATAAGAATAATAATAACAGCAATGACAACAGAACCAGCTAATTATTTATCATGAGCCATGATTTCATTTTATCCTCCTATCCAACCAGAGAAAAACTTAACTGTATTTTTCTCATTTATTTAATAGACTCCTTGGAGGTTTAGCCTGACTTGGTAAAAGAAATTATCATATTTTTAATAAAACATTCATCACACTGGTAAAAAAAATATTGGGAGTGGGGTGATGTATTATGTTTCTCAGCAAATTATGGTGGCTCAGACGGTAAAGATTCCGCCTGTAGTGCAGGAGACCTGGGTTGGATCCCTGGGTCAAGAAGATCCCCTGGAAGAGGGCATGGCAACCCACTCCAGTATTCTTGCCTGGAGAATCCCCATGGACAGAGGAGCCTGGCGGGCTACAATCCATGGAGTGGCAAAGAGTTGGACACGACTGAGCACATCCAACCATAAGACAGGCACTGTCATTAACATTCCTGTTTTACAGACAAGGAAACTTAGGGAGGAGAAGTAATATGCCCACAACCACACCACTAGTTAGTATAGGAGCTAGGACTTGGGACTATTTAGTCTAACTCCAGAGCAGGTACACTATACTATACTATTCTATATCATAAATAATGGATTCATTTAAAGTAACATCAATTTAATGTGACTGATGTGATTCAGTACTGTAGGCCTTTGACAGAAGAAATCAGAAAGACTGCTTTAAATCATTTGAGCGCAAAAAAAGATCAAATTATTCATTCTTTTTAGAATGACTGCACATGTACATCATAGCTTAATGATAAAATAATAAAAAAATAATAATAATAAAAACAATTTCATAAGGAATAATAATCTGAAATATTATTAATAATAGCTATAAAATGCTATGTAATATATGAATTATATTAAAATATTATATTTATAATCATCAAACTTATTCCCAGCATTTTTGAAGAAAGTAGACAGTCATCTTCCATCCAACCCATAAAATCCCGTAATATTTGTGTAACTGGGGTCATATTTTGAAAATAATTTATGTGATTTTTTTTTCTCCTCTGCCTGCCTGGGGAATCAATTTCCTTGGGGACAGGGAATGTGGCACTCTTTGGAGTTACCAAAGTGATGGGAAAAAAAGAAGGAATAAATATTCAGCTTCCAAAATTTAAAACAGGAGTGTACAGCAAGACAATAGGCTTGAAATCCAAGCTACTGTTTTGAAAGCCATTCTCAAAATTTCTTTGTCTGTCATCAAACAAATATGGAAGACTTTGCTCAGATTGTCTGGTACCATCGAGCAGGCCTTCAGGCTGGGGCAGGCAAAAATTTTCCAAAGGGTCCCGAAGTCTGTAGCCAGTTCTATGAGAATTAATTTTTAGATCCTTAACTTCCACAAACTGATCTTCCTGTGAACTGGTGCAGTCAAAATATCATGCTGGTTCTTGATTCCCATCTAGAAATTTTTCTTCCCTTTTACCACAGACTGGTGAACCTCTCACCCACCTCTACCTCAAATCCTACCACGGTCAATTGCCTGGGAGCCAAGCAAAAGAAACAACTGGAAACATTGAGGATGCTATTGAGATATTAGTGAACTTGATAACTGAGTTAACACATCCTTTAAAAAAAAAGCTTTCCAACTGCTTTAAACAAAGCTGATACCAATGGTATTTTTCAGAGAACTAGAACAAATAATTTCACAATTTGAATGGAAATACAAAAAACCTCGAATAGCCAAAGCAATCTTGAGAAAGAAGAATGCAACTGGAGGAATCAACCTGCCAGGCTTCAGTCTCTACTACAAAGCCACAGTCATCAAGACAGTATGGTACTAGCACAAAGACAGAAATATAGATCAATGGAACAGAATAGAAAGCCCAGAGATAAATCCATGCATCTATGGGCACCTTATCTTTGACAAAGGAGGCAAGAACATACAATGGAGAAAAGACAACCTCTTTAACAAGTGGGGCTGAGAAAACTGGTCAACCACTTGTAAAAGAATGAAACTAGAACACTTTCTAACACCATAAAATAAACTCAAAATGGATTAAAGATCTAAATGTAAGACCAGAAACTATAAAACTCCTAGAGGAAAACATAGGCAAAACACTCTCTGACATAAACCACAGCAGGATTCTCTATGACCTACCTCCCAGAATACTGGAAATAAAAACAGGGATAAACAAATGGTACCTAATTAAAATTAAAAGCTTCTGCACAACAAAGGAAACTATAAGCAAAGTGAAAGGACAACTTTCAGAATGGGAGAAAATAATAGCAAATGAAGCAACGGACAAAGAATTAATCTCAAAAATATACAAGCAACTCCTGCAGCTCAATTCCAGAAAAATAAAAGACCCAATCAAAAAGTGGGCCAAAGAACTAAACAGGCATTTCTCCAAAGAAGACATACAGATGGCTAACAAACATATGAAAAGATGCTCAACATCACTCATTATCAGAGAAATGCAAATCAAAACCACAATGAGGTACCATTACACGCCAGTCAGAATGGCTGCTATCCAAAAGTCTACAAGCAATAAATGCTGGAGAGGGTGTGGAGAAAAGGGAACCCTCTCACACTGTTGGTGGGAATGCAAACTAGTACAGCCACTATGGAGAACAGTGTGGAGATTCCTTAAAAAATTGGAAATAGAACTGCCATATGACCCAGCAATCCCACTGCTGGGCATACTGAAGAAACCAGAATTGAAAGAGACACGTGTACCCCAATGTTCATCGCAGCACTGTTTATAATAGCCAGGACATGGAGGCAACCTAGATGCCCATCAGCAGATGAGTGGATAAGAAAGCTGTGGTATATATATATACAATGGAATATTACTCAGCCATTAAAAAGAATACCTTTGAATCAATACTAATGAGGTGGATGAAATTGGAGCCTATTATACAGAGTGAAGTAAGCCAGAAAGAAAAACACCAATACAGTATACTAACACATATATACAGAATTTAGAAAGATGGTAACGATAACCCTGTATGTGAGATAGCAAGAGAGACACAGATGTATTGAACAGTCTTTTGGACTCTGTGGGAGAGGGTGAGGGTGGGATGATATGGGAGAATGGCATTGAAACATTTAAATTATCATATGTGAAGTGAATCGCCAGTCCAGGTTCGATGCATGATACAGGATGCTCGGGGCTGGTGCACTGGGATGACCCAGAGGGATGGAATGGGGAGGGAGTTGGGAGGGGGGTTCAGGATGGGGAACACATGTACACCCATGGCAGATTCATGTCAATGTATGGCAAAACCAATACAATGTTGTAAAGTAAAATAAATAAATAATTTAAATTAAAAAAAAATAAAAAAATAAAGCTGAAAGCAAACCACTATCCAATTGTCCACTGAGAGATTCATTAAAACAGTTCTCTTAAAGAAAACTCTATTTACAAAAGAATGCCAGCTAATAAATGCAGAATATAATAGTTAGAATACCATTTTTGCAGGCCCCAGTGTAAGAAATGATTCAGGCAAGGACCACAACAGATATTCAAACCAGGAGATGAAAAGTTGTTGGGAACAGGTTGTTTGTAGATTATTTACAAACTTTCAATGGTGAGACTGGGAGAGGGGGTCATCATCTTAACCAAGTGACCAAATTTAGCATCACTAACAATGGTGGGCCACCGTCCATAGGGTAGCAAAGAGTCAGGCATGACTGAGCACACATACAACAATGGGACAACCTGAAATTAGTGTCTAACATAAAGCAATGTAACCTACTCAACATTACTCATGAAGTATTCTTTCCAAAAAACATTTATCTGAATATAATCAAACCTCTATACAGTGTGCCTCTCGGGGAGGGGAGTGGGGTGGGGGAAGCGGTGGTTGGAGAAACAAATCAAAGACATTATAAGAAAAAAATCAACCAAATTGAGAACACAGAATATTCTGCAAGAGAACTAGTCTGGACTTATCAGAAGGTCATTGTTTTAAAATAAGAAGGGTGAGCTGTGACAGATTTAAGAGACTAAAGAAAACCAATTGCAAAGCACGTAATTTGATGAAATGCTGACTGAGGAGAGAGAGTTAGTATAAAATAGCTCTAAAATATTTTGGGGACAATTGGGGAAATTTGTCTTGTGATTTGTATTAGATGGTGTCAGGAAATCATTATTTCTATTGGGTGTGAGAAAGGAATTGTAGTTAATGGGTGGATTTTCTTATACTTAAAGGAGATGTTGAAGAATTAAGGATGAAAGGTCAAGATGAATTCAAGTTACTCACATGTGGTTAAACAAGAAAAAATACGTACATACATAATCAGAAAAGGAAAGTAACAACTGGCGAATCTAGGTGAAGAGTGTGTGGGTGTTTACTGTACTGTACTTTCAACTCTGTTGTCTGAATGAAAATGGAAAGTAATAAATTCTGCTCTGTGGTGGACAAGGACATGCCACACAGAGAGTAAGAGTCTCTCCCTCTAGATCTCAGGTTCAGAGAGAAAGAGATAAAGGAGAATAAAGCAGCCAGTCACTGGACCTGACTCCTTCTAGACCTAAGAAGGATATGAGCGTATTCATTTTCTCTTGGTGACTCTTTCAAATTATTGGAAACAATGGCTTCAAACAACAAAAATCTACTGTCTTATGGTATTGTAGGTCAGAAATTCAACATGGGTCTTAGGGCTCAGATTATGGAGACAGCAGGGCCGTGTTCTCTTCTGGAGGCTACAGAAAAGAGAATCTGTTTCCATGCTGCCTACATCCTTTGGCTCTTAACTCCCTTACTCCATCTTTGAAACCAACCATCTTGTATCTCTTTAACCATTACTTCACAGTCAGAAAGTAACCATTCCAGAGTCACTCCCTGTGACTCTGACCTCAGACTGGAAAGTCACTAGATTGGATCCTCGAGATAATCCAGGATAATCTCCCCTCTCAAGGCGTTAACTTAGTCATATCTACAAAGTCCCTTTTACCCTGGAAGGTAACATATTCACAGGGTCTGAGTATTAGGGTGAATATCTATAGGTGTCCTAACCCTGTGTACCACAGTAAGTTACCTCCAGGTTGAGAGGAGCACTCAGGGCAAGAGATCTCTGCTTTTGCTCCCCTCTGGAGACAGCTCCCCTCACACCTCTTTCTGAACTTTGCATGGCCATTTGGGCCAATGGCAAATTTTCTACAGCGTACACAGGCATACAGAGCAGCTGACCATCCCAAGAGTTTCCTGTTCCTTTGAAGCATGGATGTTAAACTAACAGCCATGGGACCTGCTGTGGTCAGGTGAGGTGACTCGATAGCAAGAGCCAAGGAGAAGCAGAGTTGCTAAGGGGGAGAGGCTGTTCCTCCCTGGGAGATTTGCCTGAAGCCAAAAATGGGCCATGAATTCATGAGATCCAGGCTTCAGCATCACAGGCCAGCAGGTTCCCCAGTGATCAGGCCAGCAAGGGGCATCATGCAAAAACCCTGCCCGTGCACACAGTAGGTCCAGAACGAAGCCTACTCACGAGTCCACAAGGGTGTATCTATTGCCCCTCCCCACCCTTCATACACATGGACGTTATCGTCAGAGACGATGTCAGGACCTCCTTGGGAAACATTATGAAACAGGACACATTTTTATTCAAAGGAGACTTATGCTACTTAAAGGAACCACTTAAATAATGAAATTGATTGAACTATATTTGAGACTGAACTGGACACTTAGTTGGTTTTTCTGTAATCGAACAGTTGGGATGACTTTAAAATATGACCACAAATTCTTTGATATGCCTCCCTTCAAATGGTGACATCTAATAATATTTCTCTTGAACATGGGCCATCCTTACAACCTGTTTCCAGTTAAAATGATGTGGTAGAAGTGATTCTCTGTAATTTCTGTGGCTAGATCATCGCAAGGACAGTTTCTGCCTGGCTCTCTCCCTCTTGGATGACTCATTCTTGGGGAAGCCAGCCACCATGTCATAAGGACACTAATGCTGTACTGTAAAGAGGTCCATGCATGGGAAACTGAGGCCTCTCACCAACCAGTGCCAACTAGCAACAGGACAGGGAGCCACCCTGATATCAGATCCTCCAGCCCTAGTCAAGCGACTGCAGTCCAGATGACATCTTTTTTTGTTGTTGTTCTGCTGGGTCTTCACTGCTGCACATGGGCTTTCCCTAGTTGCAGCAAGGGAGGGCTAATTTCCAGCTGTAGTGCATTGCGATGGCTTCTCTTATGCAGAGCACAGACTCTAGGGTGTGCGAACTTCAGTAGTTAATGGCATATAGGCTTAGTTACTCTACGTTGCGGTGGAGAAGGAAATGGCAACCCACTCCAGTATTCTTGCCTGGAGAATCCCACAGATGGAGGAGCCTGGTAGGCTGCAGTCCATGGGGTCACAAAGAGTCAGACACGACTGAGTGACTTCACTTCACTCACTTCATACTTTCTCACTGGAGAAGGAAATGGCAACCCACTCCAGTATCCTTGCCTGGAGAATCCCATGGACAGAGGAGCCTGGCTGGCCATGGTCCATGGGGTCACAGAGAGTCAGACATGACTGAAGTGACTAAGCATGCACACACTCTATGTTGTGGAATCTTCCTGGACCAGGGATTGAACTCATGTCCCCTGCATTGGCAAGTGGATTCTTATCCACTGTACCACTAAGGAAGTCACAGACAACATCCTGACTGCAACTTTGTGAGATCCCAGGCCAGAACTACCTGGTTAAGCTGCTCCCAAATTCCTCACCCACAAAAATGATAAGGTAATGCTTATTATTAAGTTCCTAAGTTTGGGGGAATTTTGTTATGCAATAATAGATAACATACCCACATGAAAACTCTAGAAAACAATGAAGAGAACTACTTTTTCTTGGCATATTTGAGCAGTAGTGAGTTAAAAAGTGTCCCTGCTGCATTTGTGTGTGTTCCTGTTGTGGAAAATTATGGTTTTATTAATCCAAGGGCAGGAGGAAAGGGAGAACACAACTAGCCACATTAGAGAGCTATCTAAGGGGAAATAAGAAAGCCACTGGGGTGGAGGTGGATTTATTATAAAGATTCTGAAGAAGAACTGCAGGGAACTCAAGAACAGGAAGTGGTAGTGACACCAAAGATGGGACTAAAGTAAGGGACAGAAAGCTGTCAGAGCTGAGATAGCCACCGACTCCATCTCTTTCTCTCTTGAGGCTACAAAACCTATTCTCTCCCATTTTCTCTCTCTTAATTAACAGCATTCACCTGCTTCTCTTTTGCAATCACCTTGTTCCGATTACTAATGCACAAATGGTGGCCTCAGCTCTGTGCAAGTTACATGACCTTACAAAATTCAAAGCTTGTATCTAAATGAACCAGTCTCAATTAAAACAGAATTACAATATGATGCAGCAAGCCTACTTCTGAGTATACTGTTGTTGTCTAGTTGCTCAGTCATGTCTGACTCTTTGCAGCCCCATGAACTAGAACCCCCCAGGCTCATTTGTCCATAGAATTTTCCAGGCAAGAATACTGGAGTGGGCTGCCATGCCCTCCTCCAGGGGATCTTCCCGACCCTGGGATCAAACCCATGTCTCCTGCGTTGGCAGACAGATTCTTTACCACTCAATTTAGTTCAGTTTAGTCGCTCAGTCATGTCCAACTCTTTTTGACCCCATGAATCGCAGCATGCCAGGCCTCCCTGTCCATCACCAACTCCCAGAGTTTACTCAAACTCATGTCCATCGAGTCGGAGATGCCATCCAGCCATCTTATCCTCTGTTGTCCCCTTCTCCTCCTGTCCCCAATCCCTCCCAGCATCAGGGTCTTTTCCAATGAGTTAACTCTTCGCATGAGGTGGCCAAAGTACTGGAGTTTCAGCTTCGGCATCAGTCCTTCCAATGAACACCCAGGACTGATCTCCTTTAGGATGGACTGGTTGGATCTCCTTGCACCAAGGGACTCTCAGGAGTCTTCTCCAACACCACAGTTCAAAAGCATCAATTCTTCGGCACTCAGCTTTCTTCACAGTCCAACTCTCACATCCATACATGACCACTGGAAAAACCATAGCCTTGACTAGACAGATCTTTGTTGGCAAAGTCATGTCTCTGCTTTTTAATATGCTATCTAGGTTGGTCATAACTTTCCTTCCATGGAATAAGCGTCTTTTAATTTCATGACTGCAATCACCATCTGCAGTGATTTTGGAGCCCAGAAAAATAAAGCCTGACACTGTTTCCACTGTTTCCCCATCTATTTGCCATGAAGTGATGGGACCAGATGCCATGATCTTAATTTTCTGAATGTTGAGCTTTAAGCCAACTTTTTCACTCTCCTCTTTCACTTTCATCAAGAGGCTTTTTAGTTCCTCTTCACTTTCTGCCATAAGGGTGGTGTCATCTGCATATGTGAGGTTATTGATATTTCTCCTGGCAATCTTGATTTTAGACACCTGGAAAGTCCACTTCTGGGTATATACCTAAAGGAAATAAAATCACTGTCTAGAAGAGATGTCTGCATTCCCATGTTCATGGACATATCATTCACAATAGCCAAGATATGTGGAAACAATGTGTCTGTTGACAGATGAATGAGTAAAGAAAATGTGATACAGAAATACCGCCCCCACACACACACACCCACACACACTGGAGTATTATTCAACCTTAAAAAAGAAAATCCTGCCATTTGTGACAACATGGATGAACCTTACATTAAGTGAAATAAGCCAGACACAGGAAGACAGATACTGCATGATCGCATTCATATGTGGAATCTAAAAAAGTTAAATTCATAGTAACAGTGAGTAGAATAGTGGTTACCAGGGCTTCCGGATTTCACTACAGGGAGAGATACTAGTCAAGGGTACAAAGTTTCAATTATAAGGTAAACAAGTTTTCGAGATCTTATATACATATAGCATGTTGACTATAGTTAATAACAGTATATACTTGAAATTTACTGAAAGGGATTTCAAGTGTTCTCACCACAAATACAAAAATGGTAACTATGTGAGATGGGGTATTATTTAGCCTTACTGTGGTCATCACAAGGTACATCACAATGTACATATATCACATCACATTGTATAACTTAAAGATATACAACTTTTATTTGTCAGTCATTCTTCCATAAAGCTGGGGAGAAAACATATGACCCAGTCTCTCAATATTCTGATCCAAATTCTTAGAAGGCAGTAAGTTTGACTCAGCTCAAGGACACCAAGGAGATCAAACTAGTCAATCCTAAAGGAAATCAACCCTGAATATCCATTGGAAGGACTGATGCTGAAGCTCCAATACTTTGGCCACCTGATGCAAAGAGGCGACTCATTGGAAAAAGACCCTGATGCTAGGAAAGACAAAGGGAAGGAGAAGAAGAAGGCGATGGAGGATGAGATGGTTGGATGGCATCACTGACTCAAGGGATGAGTTTAAGCAAACCCCAAGAGATAGTGAAGTACAGGGAAGCCTGGCTTGCTGTAACTCATTGGGTTGTAAAGAGTCAGACATGACTGAGTGACTAAACAATAATAACAAAGTCAGATATAAAGTGGATCAAATCAGCTGGAGGCACTGGGATGGAGCAGAGTTCTTGTACTTCTCCCTCAACTCTCTCTAACAGAACTGGCAAATTTTATAAAGTGGAAGGACAAGGAAAGCGAGGAAGCAATTGACAGAGGAAATGACTGACATCTTAGTGTGTATTTTTTTTTAATTCCATGAACTCTCCACTGCTGAGCCTGCCAATAACCACAATATCCTGGCATCAGTAACGGAAGTAGTATGGTGGTTTCAACTTCTGAATTACTTATATCTCTAGAAACCTACAAGAAAGTACCCTTTCTCTTAGAAATTCAAATTCCTGACCCACACCTTGCCATGCCTCCCAGTACAAGTGATTGTCTACTCACTGAAAGGCTACAAAAACACACTTGATTCTCACTATTCTCATTTGAAAGTACCGACAGCACCACTTGTGTAGTCAGAGCAGTGATTCTCAACCTTGGCAGTAAAATGAGGAGCTTTAAAAAAATACTGATATCTGGGTTCCACTTCCCGAGATTCTGATTGAATTGTCACAGATAAAGCCTGAGCACTAGGACTTTTCTAAAGCTCCCCAGATGATGCTAATGTGCAGGCAAGGTAAAGAATCTAGCCTAAGGTTCTCTGAATACAGATGTTACATTGAGAATGCACATTTTGGTGAGATGGCAGGCATAAATGGTGGGAAGCTCAAGGCAGAAACTCTTATTTATTAAACATACACTATAAGTTATGCTAGTAACTCATGCAGTTGTCAACAGTATTTTGTTTCATCTTTATAGTCATCCTATGAAGACGACACTACTGTTCTTATCTGACACATAGGAAAACCGAGGCTCAGAGAGGTCACACAGAGAGACTGTCATACCTTAGCATCAAACTCCAGGTCTGATTCTCAATTCTATACCCTTTCTGTGACACCATACTGAGAGATCACACTCTTACAGTTGGATGATCCCACTCCCTAAAACCAAAATACGAAGGCATCAATTCAGAAACCCTACTCTACTGCACGCATGGATTTTTTTTTTTTCTGGAACAGTTTCATGAATGACACACATGTGGCCCAGTTACTAGGTTACACTAGTGTTAATTGCTCAGTCATGTCTAACTCTTTGTCACCCCATGGACAGTAGCCTGCTAGGCTCCTTTGTCCATGGAATTCTCCAGGCAAGAATACTGGAGTGGGTTGCCATTTCCTAGGCTATACTGTAGGCTGCCAAAATGAAGTGAACTGCTCTAGGGAGAACTTCTTGATAGGGGACTACCAGGACTGGACCTTTCTTAATGAAGCATTTCAATTCTATTGATTGATACCTGGATCCTTCTCCCTCCCTGCTAACTTAAATCCTGTGGCTTTCTATATTGAGTTTTTCTTACAGATGAAGCTATATTGCTTACCTACAAGCAATTCCTTTGCTGGTCAACTAAAATTGCATTGTTCCTCTGCCTTGTACTCCAGACAGTACATAAAAAATCAAAATATACTCAAAATCAAAAGTTGACTAGAGATTGCTGCTAATATCAAGATGGACTCTCATACCAAGTGACTCTGGGAGGCTAAAAGCAGAAAGTATGTACTTTTGTAACAAGCTGGTGTCTTGATAGCTCAGTTCCACCATTCCACTCCATGAAATCCACACTGCATCCTGCCTGAGATGTGGCTGAAGGGACCCACAGGGTGAGGACACTTCAGGTGTGGGTAGTACCTTTCAGACACTGCAGGAAGAAACTGAATGCTCGTGCAGGTGTCCCATGTATCCTGAGAGAGAAAGAGGTCAGATTAGTCCTCCCAAGATGCTTCCAGAATTCCTGACTCCTCTACTTCCTCATCCCAATCTCAGTCCTTGCTCAGGACTCTGGCTTTTAGAATCCTCCTTGTCCCACTTACTTAGGGACTCCCCGATTTCCACCTTACTCAACAGGAACTAAATGTGGGGGGCATTTCTGTCTTTCTGTTTACAAATACGAACATCTTCATACTCTCTGATGGGAAACGTTCTCCACTGCAGGAGTTCCCAACCTTCAGGCTCTAATGCCTGATGATCTCAGGTGGAGCTGATGCCATCATAATAGAAATGAAGTTCACAATAAATGTAATGAGCCTGACTCATCCTGAAACCGTCCCCTGTCCCCCTCCCACCACGGAATAACTGTCTTCCACAAAACTGGTCCCTGATGAAAAAAAAAAAAAGTAGTGTTGGGGAACACTACTCTACTACCAAGAGCCCTGTTTTCCTAGTTTCCCCTCTCCACTGGGCTGTGTAGTTACTGCCTTCCTTCACCGCTTCTATTTTCCCATCTTCTCCTTCCCTCTACATTACCTTACTTTTTTTTTTCACGGTCCTTAAAGATTTATTCCTTCTGTCGCTCCCAGGGTTATCTTTCCAAACACATAAAGCCCATCACTCTGTTGTTTTTAAAGCCTGAACGGCTCTCCTATGTCCACTCCTTTACTACTCGATTCGCTGAATTCTCCTCAGAGAATTCACGGTAGACACACAGTAACGGAAAAGAGGGACGACCATACAAGCGTGTGCAGTAATGACTGCAAAATCTCGAAGAATGTAGTGTTGTGTACTTGAATCCATCGCGTCAACGTGAATTATCCTCCGACCTTTCTCGAGGGTCAAACTACCTTGACTGTTATCCAGCAAAAAGTTTCGAAACGTTTTCCCGCTTTAAAAAAAAAAAAAAAAAAAAAGATTAGTCAGGCGCATGCGCAACCGCACAGAGTTGGAGGGGGTTGCTGTTCGCGCAGGCAGATCTCGCGATGTTTGAGCCAGACGGGCGAGTAGAGTTTTTTTTATGATGTTGTGAGACTTTTTCCCCACCTCCCCTCCACCAGGTGCGGTGATTTACTGCTGTAATCAAATTAAAAACATCAAGACTCCACGGCGAGAACAAACGAGGCTAGAAGTAGGCAACACGCCAGCGGCTGTTTTCCCTTCTAGGAAGGGCTTCTTGCGAGGTCTCGAAGGTCCCACAAGTTCCTCAGAAACAAAAGTCAGGAGTATGTAAAAACAGAAGAAGCCAACCACTGTATCACCTTAGAGCGATGTAGAGATTCTTGTTGTTTTTCCACTTTTTACTGTTCAAAAAATCCCATTGGCTGCTAGCAAACCAGGTTACACGCCTGTCGCCACTGCGCCTGCGCTAGCCTTTGTTTACTACCTCGGACGGCCGCTGGGTCCCGCCTCAAGAGCCAGGCGTGTAAGGACATGCCCTGGGCTGTAGTTGTCAGCCGGGGACACGGATGGGAGGTTGATACCAGGACAGGTTAAGTATAAGCCTGAAACCAGGGAGAATACGAGCGGTAATGAAAGCTCTTGAACACTCAGAAACCGTTGTCTTGTCAGATCTGTCCTACTGAAGGTAATGAAGGTGATAGCGTCACCCTTAACCATAACTAAGAAGTGGTAAGCAGCAACTCTAAGCCCCAAAGCGGAGGTGGAATTTAGGTACTTGTTAAAAATATGGACTCTGTAATGGAAAAGATGCAAATAACCCTAACGCTCAAGCCCATCTTACTTAAATTTCGAGCAATACCTCCATGGTTAAGAATGTCTCTTGCAGCAGAGTCAAGAAGGCAGCCATGCAAATTTTGAAACTAAAAACAGTGGTGACTCGAGAAGCAATAGCCGGAAAAAGCACCAACCAACAAGCAAATTTTTTTTAAATGGCTTTAAGTTCCTTTCAAAATCAGTTTCAAATGGCTTAGAAGGCTATGATATTTACAAGATGAGAAGATCTGGTGAAACTTTGGTTATATTATAGATATGACTAGATCGTTTGAAAACTAGGCAAGTTAATTTTTTTTTAGGTATTTTTAATAGAAGAGTTTCTAATGATGCATTTTAATGTGCTCTAAACGGCCTTCAGTTGCTGGTAGATTCAGCTAAACCTAGATCTGTATCTTTGAATTGGATAATAGCATCTGTATCTTTGAGTTTGATGTTTACAATTTGGACGTTTTATTGGACTATTTGTTAGGTTTCAAATAATGAATTTGAAGACTTTAATTTGTAATAGAAGAAACTTTCTACAAAAGGAAGATGAGATTTTTAGGTCGCATGAAATTAAGTAAGGGAAAAGTATGTACATGTGTGCAAATGGGGCCAAAGTTTGAAGGCTCTGGGCACTTCCAGCATGGTTCTCAGAGTGCCTTAACGTTAAAAAATTAACCTCTAGATTTTTCTCATTATGTTTGATATGATAGTTAAGTGTAGTAAATGTAGCGATTTGGATACTTACTTTTAAGGCAACAGTTGGTACCAAAGTGAGAAGGAACTTAAGTCCTGCTCCATTATCTAGGGTTGCACTCATTTGGTTGAGGTAAGGTGATAGCCAGTTTTCTAAGCAGGATTGAACTGACTTTTTTTGGTGAAGGAAAAGAAATGTAGATAAGCTGAATTGATTCTTTGTTCACTTATTAAGGTGATTAAGACTGACTCATAAACACTGCTTACTTTGTCAAGGCAGTCAACAACTGTAAAAGAAACTGAATGCTTTTATTGCACATGATGAGATGGTGCTAATGGAAATTGGATGAAGAGTTGATACAGAGCTACCAATCCTTTGAGACTACTGGTTCATTTACATGTGATGAAAACGTTAGTGTAAGACCAGTAACTGGTCAAATAAAACTTTTATCTTTGTTCACTGAAAAAAAATCTTTTAATGAGTAAAAGAAACTTACCAGTGAATTGGTTTCCCATTCAGTCTGTCATGCAACTCAGGAAATAGACTTCCAGAATTTCCACAATCAGTAGCTAAAAACGTTATCCATGAAAAAAAAATAGCTATCCATATTATTTATTTAGCAGCATTCTGAGCATACTCTCCTGTAATTACCCCGACATTGTAAAGCAGTGAAAAAACTGCTGCCTTTTGTAGTCACATATTTATGTAAACATGGGTTCTTGAATTATTGTGACCCCAACATAAGGAACTGCTGAACAAGGAATCTTCTATGCATTCCCAATTACCCCAAATTTTTTGAATCAATACACTATAATCTTACTTACTGCTTCCCTTGTGGCTCAGCTGGTAAGGAATCCGCCTGCAATGCGAGAGACCTGGGTTCGATTCCTGGCTTGGGAAGATCCCCTGGACAAGGGAACAGCTACCCACTCCAGTATTCTGGCCTAGAGAATCCCATGAACTATATAGTCCATGGGGCCGCAAAGAGTCGGACACAACTGAGCGACTTTCACTTTCAATCTTATTTATTAACTTAGTGATAGAACTTTTTTCATGACAGATAATTTTTAAGATTTTAAAAGTATTAAACATGTTACAGCCAAATTGCAGTGTTTGTGCATGAATCTTTATTGATGAACAAGGAACTGCAAGAGAACTGTGCTGCTGCTTCTAGCCCTGCATTCTTTCTGGGAGTAATGGGAGTAATTCTAGCACACTTGTCACACCTGAAGAAAGAATATTGGTCAGATGGAAGGGAATCATTAGCAAGGGCGTGGGGGCATATGGGAGAAAAAAGGGTGAACTTTGGTTGTGAATGGGCAGTGCCCATTAAGGACATCTTCTGTGCTACAGTACTCTGGCAACAGCTAGAACCTCCACCCTAGGCTCTCTACCATCCTCATCTTTGCCCGGCTGGCTTCTTGATTGCATGTACATCTCCTTTCTGTTCTGCCATCCTCAAATTAGCAGTCTTCTGTCAGTCTCAGGATGGTGGCCATAGCACCAAACATCATGTTCTCATGTGAAATGTTCAAAGAGAAAGGAAGGGATAGAGGGAGGAAGAGAAGAGAAAAATGCTTTCTGTTTGTATCCTCCTTTCTTACCAGGGTGAAAAATCTTTCCCATATGACTTAACAGACTTCCCCTCACATCTCCTTGCTCAGAACTGTGTCATAGGACTACCTCTAGCTGGGAGGAAGGGTAGGAAAATATGTATATACAGAAAAAGACAAGTATTTTTTAATAACAGCACACTAGAAATAACAGGACTTAGAGAAAATACAAACTTAGGAACAGACCACTCAAAACCTATGCAGTTTTGTTACCTGAGGACCATAAAAGTTACTAGGCTAATGAGAAATACCAGCACAATTAAATCTCCTCTGGTGTTCTCAACATCACAGTAATCTTTTAGAGCTATATTGTCTGTTTTGTCTATGTGAGGCTCTTGAGTATTTTTTAAGATTTTTTTTTAATGTGGACCATTTTTTAAGCCTTTATTGAATTTGTTATAATATTGCTTCTGTTGTTTATGTTCTGGTGTTTTGGCTTCAAGGCATGTGGGATCTTACCTCTCCAACCGGGGATCAAACCTGCACCTGCTGTATTGGAAACTGAAGTCTTAACTACTGGACCACCAGGGAAGTTCCACTCTTGAGCCTTTAAATGTGCCAATCCAAATTGAGATGTGATGTAAGTGTAAGATACACCCCAAATTTCAAAGACTTAGTATGAAAAAATAATGTTGAATATCTCATTAATTTTATATTGATTATATGTTGAAATATTTCACCTGTTTCTTTTTACTTTACTTTTTGAAAATATAGCTACTTGAAAGTTTAAAATTGCACATGTTTCTCATATTTTTGCCAGACAGTGCCGCTTTAGAACCTTTAACCCTGGGACATGTGCTTTCTCCTTGGACATATAGTTCATTGAGGACATTTGATTCCAATTGAAAGCAGTTTCATTAAAATTAACTGCTCCAATGTCTCATGCTCTTGGATTGAAAGAATTAATATTGTTAAGAATGGCCATACTATCCAAAGCATTCTGCAGATTTAAGTATGATTCCCTATCAAGTTATCCATGATATTTTTCACAGAACTAGAACAAATAATTTTAAAATTTACGTGAAACCATAAAAGACCCAGAATTACCAAAGCAATCCTGAGGAAAAAGAAAGCCATATATTTATATCTGAAGTCAAGGTGAATGTGTCATGGAGGCAGTGTATATGTCTATATGTGTTTAGAGGGATGGGGGCGTGTCTTTCTGAAGAGTAGTTTTAGTGGAAAAGGATCAGGCTTAGATTATTTTTGCACCAATTGCATGTGACCAGAGACAAATTACCTTTTATCTTTTTAAAAATATGTATTTATTTACTTATTTGGCTGGGCCAGGTCTTAAATGCTGCACGTGGGATCTCTGATCTTTGTTGCTGCACACCAGATCTTCAGTTGCAACATGCAAACTCTCAGTTGTGGTATGTGGGATCCAGTTCCCAGACTAGGGATTAAACTCTGGGCCCCCAGCATTAGGAGTGCAGAGTTTTAGCCACTGGACCACCAGGGAAGTCCCCGCCTTTTTCCTTCATTTCTACTTACTCACTTGTTAAGGGTTATAACACTTACTTTAACCGCATAGACAAGTATTAAAACACCCTCTGCTATGATAAACTACATTAACATTAAATTCAAATTATTATGTGAGTAATGTATGAAAATGATCTGAAAACATTCAGTAGGTAGAGTCTATACAGATTTACAGTTCAGTTAAGTTTGGTGGGGTTTAAAACTCTTCTGTATGCATTTAGAAACGTAGGCTGTAAGTTTGGTTATGGTCTGGAATATTTGCCAGATTGGGGCCGAGAGTTCTGGCCTTGTGCTGCCCTCCTGTGCTGTTTAAACAGCTCAGCAAGTCAATTACATTCCTGCTTCATGAATGCTCTGCGGGGGAATTCTTATTACTTACCCTCTTCTGTCCTCATGTGGCGACAGAGGGCCTAACTATTCTGGATGTTTCTGTTTCTTTGGTGAAGGAAGCCAGACGGAAAACCACTCTGAAACATTTAGGTCAGAAAATCAAATCCCAAGTTAAGGAAAAAGGCAAAAAATTGCAAATTGCATTAGCTACTAGAGATGTAATTGGTTCACTGATACAGGAAGATCTTAAGCAGATTATTGAGGTTCGGAGAAAAATACCATTATGACAATGTCAGAAAAGGCTTATTGTCAAGAATAGAAACACAGCTCAATGTCCTTTTATTATGCTAAGAATTTACAATAAAGCGATGATTTTCTAAGCAGAACATTAGCCGGGTGAAATATGAGATTCACAAGCACAGCTCATTCAGTGCTAATTCTCTTAGTACAGCCTCCAAAAGCGATTCCTTTCCAAGAGGTTTAAGGTAATTTATCAACATGACAATTCTCTGGAAAGTTAAGAAAACACACTGAAGGAATTATAGAATGTGAAACCATACAATGAAACAAGCAAAGGTGGTCAGTGGGTGGCATCTTCTTCACATGCTTAGCTCCCCGTCTGCCAGTACCCAGGCCTGCTTCCACCCTGGCCTCCTGATATTAGAACCTAGCCACCCTCAATTTAGATGAGGTATGTGTGTGCCTATTTTGTTCATGTGGGTATATAGCATGCAGGGACATTACATGACTTACCTTTTAGTTCACTCCTGCCAGGCTTTCATATCCTCCACTTGGCCAGAACTATTCTTATCAAGATCACCAATGACCTTCATGACCAAATCCAATGGTCAGTTTTCAGTCCTCATCTTACTTGACTTTCCAGCAACATTTGAGCCATTTGATCTCTCTCGTCCTTGAAACACTGTTTTACTTGGCTTCTGAGTCACCTCTCTCTTGGCTCTCCTCCACTCCATCAGTGGCTCCTTTATATTCTCCTCTGTTAAGAGACTTCCATAGTTTTGATTTCTAAAAGTTGTAATGCTCAGGCTTCTTCTCTATCTAAACTCGCTCCCTTCATGATCTTATCTAGTCCCAAGGCTTTAATATAATCTAAATGCTGAAAATTTCCAAATTTGTGTCTCCAACACAAACCTCTCTCGCCTGACTTCCAGACTCATATATACAACTGCTTACTCAATGTCTCCACTTGGATGTCCATGTCTATCTCACACTTAGTACACTCAAAGCAAAATTTGTTCCTCCCTCAGTAAACCCCATTTCAGTATATGGCCAAACCCTCTTCAGTTGCTTAGGCCAAAAAGCCTTGGGGTCATTATGGACTCTTCCTTCCCATACACTCTCCATTTTCAATCATTTGGCAAAGTTTGCTGGCTATATCTTTAAAAAACATATCTGTCCACTGACAGATGAATGGATAAAGAAGTTGTGATACATACACACAATGGAATATTACTCAGCGATAAAAAGGAACACATTTGAATCCGTTCCAAAGAGGTAGATGAACCTACAACCTATTATACAGAGTGAAGTAAGTCAGAAAGAGAAACACAAATATCCTATATTAACGCATATATATATATATGATCTAGAAAGAGAGTACTGACCATCCTATTTGCAGGGCAGCAAAGGAGACAGACTTTTGGACACAATGGTGGAAGGGCGGGCGGTGATTTGAGAGAGTAGCATGGAAACATACACATCACCATATGTTAAATAGATAGCCAGTAGGAATTTGCTGTATGACGAAGGAAACCCAAAGCCAGTGCTCTGTCACAAACTAGAGGGGTGAGATGGGAAGGGAGGAGGGTAGGTGGCTCAAGGCCGGGGGTGGGGTGGGGATATATGTATACCTATGGCAGATTCACGTTGGTATATGGCAGAAACAATATTTTACAATATTGTAAAATAATTATCCTCCAACTAAAAATAAGATAAAAATTTAAAAAGCCATATATCATAACTCTACCCTTTCTTCCACATACATTGCTACCACCCTGGTCTGAATCAGCATGACCTCTTTTTGGATTACTGCAATGGTCTCCCTACTTCTCTCGGGCTTCTTTGAAGAACTTCCCACACAGCAAAATGATCAAACTTAGCCAAAGTCAAATCAAAACTCCCCGCTCAAAGATGGCTTACCTCAATTGAAATAATATTGAAAGTCTTTATCATACCTTATAAAGTATACATGATCCAGGCCTCTAGTTTCTTTCTGATCTCATCTCCTACCTCCCAGCCCCTACATACTCTAACTTGCAAGTCCCTTTATTGTTCTTTAGCATCCCAGGCACATTCCTCGGGGCTCTTGGATTTGCTATTTCCTCTGCCTGGAACACAGAAAATTATGTAGTCCATGCCCTCAATTCATTGAGGTCTCTGTTCAAATGTCATTTAATCAAAGAGTCCTTCCTAATATAGCACCTGTCTTACTCTCTGCACCCACCCTCAATGACACTAGTTGAGCACCTTTAATGGCATGACACCCTGTGCTTACTTATTTGTGTATTGTCTGCCTTCCACACTTGAGTATTAACTCCATTCCATTAAGCAGGACTTTGGCTGTCTTTGTTTTCTGCTATGTCCCCAGAGGGTCTGGCATCTGGTAAGAGCTCATTAAAAATTTAATGAATGAAGGAATGAACAAATATTCATGTGAACAGTTATTCAGAGAGTGGTCAGGAACAGAAAATGAGCACTTTCCAGTATTTTTTTAGCTGTAAGTTTGTGTAAACTGAAGACTGAGATGGTCATTGAGGGAGGTTTTCTCCTTCATATCTTCTCAGTGAATGTAGTTGAAAATGGTGAGTTGGTGGTGAATATGCTTTTTGTTCCAAATTCCATATTCTACTCACAGAAGTTGGCCATTTATGTTTCAATCATGGAAATTAAGGTCATGAAACCAGAGTCTGCTATTTCCCCTTCTTATGAAACCAGCAATACTGCATTTTCTTACTACATTTTACTTAAAAATGAAAATTTTTTTCTCTAATTAAAAATGCCTCATGAATTTTTTTTCTCTAAAGTCTGACCTAAGCTCAGTTTTAAACCTTTTTTGAGTCCAGTTTCTTTCAAAGATGCTATTTTTCTTTTCAGAAATTCGACTCTCCTTTTCTCCAGAACCTTCTATTGATGAATAGTAGGTAAACTAAGCCAATGAAACTTCAGTGATAAAATTTACAAACTCACTAAGTCATTGCATCATCTACAAGGGTCATCACAGTGGACTCTGGACTCAGCTTCCGGAGGGCAGGCACACTGGTCCTAGCGCCTTGCCTGCACCTTTTTGTGGCTTTGGAACAGTCTTCTTAATCTTGGGGCCTCATCTGCAAGAGAGGATAATGGCATTTGTCTTGCCATGGTGGTCTTATGAGGGTCAAATGTGATGAAATCAAAGAAGCTGCTTTCAAATATGTAAAGTATTAATCAGGGATGTGTTGGGTTCTACTAATAGAAACCAGTAACAAACTAGCTTGGAGCAAAATCGAATTGTTTTACAAACACATGCTGTCCCACAGAACTGAAATCCAGGTAGTTGGACCTCCCGAGTTGCAGGATCCAGAAACTGGGGAGTTTAGGGTGCTGAGTGTTATTTGTCTGTCTAAAACCTGGGGTCTCAGGATTTCTCTGGTGATCCAGTGGCTAAGACTCTGCACTGCTAATGCAAGGGGCCCCGGGGTTCAACCCTTGGTCAAGGAGCTAGATCCCACATGCCACAACTAAAGATCCCTCATGCCGCAGTGAAGACCCAGAACAGCCAAATAAATAAATAAATGTGAAAACCTATGGTCTCGCTTCTCCAACTCTCTTTGAATGTCTCTTTCTTCTGACACTACAGGCAATCTTTATCTCCATCTCCATCACATATGGGCCAAAGATAGCTTTCTTAAAACTGTTCTTTCAATTCCGAATCTGTATTACCGTATGCATCTCTAACTTATAGTTTACTAACTGAAGTTTTTGAGACCTGATTTTGAAGTTCCCAGGAGAGAGGATTTGGTCAGCCAAGTTCAAATCATATAGCTACCGACTCTCCCCTCTCTGGTCATCTTCAGGAAGCAAATGGGAGCAATATCATATAATCCCTTAGCAGAAAAGGCTAAGGGAGCAAACTCTCTGAGAAGGTTGCATGGGGCAGTGAAGAAAAGAGTGTTGCACAGCTCAACTGTGATGAAAAATATGGAGAACATTCCGCATATGCTTTCCCATACTTTGGAAAACTTTACGCCGGATCAGACCTGGTCATATGATTACTTTCGGCATATTTGTAAATACAGACAGGTCTCAGAGAGTCCTGCCAACCACACCATATCTTTACATTACATGTCAGATTCATGTCTCCAGTATTATCTCTGTTACCCATTTTTGTGTGTGGGGGGGATTATCATGCCTGTTTTTAAAAATTAACTATTATTATTTGGTTGAGTTGAAACCCCATGGCTGCATGATGGTTTTCTCTAGTTGCGGCGAATGGGGAACACTCTGTAGTTGCAGAGTGTGGGCTCTAGGTGTGCGGGCTTCAGTAGTTGCAGCACATAGGATCAGTAGTTGTGGCACATGGTCTTAGTTGCTCCGAGGCCTGTGGGATCTTCCTGGACCAGGGATTGAACCCATGTCCCCTGCATTGGCAGGCAGATTCTTAACCACTGGACCACCAGGGATGTCCCGTTGTTACCCTCTTAAGGAACATAACCTCTTATTCTTTTTTCCCTCAAGGATATAGTTCATTTCAATATATATACTGACTGTAACAAATCAAATTCTCAATCTTCGATATTCTTTATCTCTCAGACTTTCCCATTTGTATTAGTTGTTGTTCAATCGCTAAGTCATGCCTGACTCTTTGCGACCCATGGACTGCAGCACACCAGGTTTCCCTGTCCTTCACTGTCTTTTGGAGTTTGCGCAAACTCATGTCCATTCAGTCAGTGATGCTATCCAACCATTATCCTCTGTCACCCCCCTTCTCTTTCTGCCCTCTGGTATGAGTTAAGATTGACTATAAAATGTTATAACAAATCGACCCAAACTAACAGGGTTTGACAAAGTAGAAATTCATTTTCTCCCCTTGGGTCAAGTCACTGATGGCGACGCTATCATCTTTAACGTGAGTCTTCCAAGGTTGCAGTAATATTCACCTTAATATTCACCTTAATATAGTCCATGGGAGCAGTGAGAGAGGGGCAGAAGGGGAGGGGTCATGTGATAGGTTTTATACACTAGGCTGGAAGACACACATCACTTTTTCCTACATTCTGCTGGAAAACACCTATCACAGACCACATCCAACTACAAAGGAGGGTGGGAAATTTAGTGTAGCTGGGCAGCTGTATGCCTGGTTACAATTCTGATACTGAGGAAGAAGGGGAGAATGGAATTTGGTGGACAGCAAGCCGTCTCTGTGACATCCTCCCTGTGTGCTACTTCTCTTATTTAATGGCACCATTCTCTCAATTACCCGTAAAGTCATCCCCCATTTCTCCGTCTTTCACCAGCCCTCGTATCTGTTTTGACTACCTAAGCAAACCCACATTCATTCCTTGTTTTGCATTCCTTCCTCTGCGCCACAGCTTAAGGCCCTTGTATCTCTTGCTTAGGGCTGCCGAGGTGGCGCTAGTGGTAAAGAACCCAGAGGTGCAAGAGACGTGGGTTCAGTCCCTGGGTTAGGAAGATCCCCTGGAGGAGGGCATGGCCACCCACTTCAATATTCTTGCCTGGAGAATCCCAGGGACAGAGGAGCCTCGTGGGCTACAGCCCATCGGGTCACCAAGTCGTACACGACTGAAGCGACTTGGCACACACCCACCTCTTGCTTGAGCAACTGCAGTCAGCCTTCAAAGTCACCTCCCTATGTCAGTGCCTCCATGCTCATCACAACCACCCTATACTCTGCTGTCAGATGCCATTTCTGAACCCAAACATCTGACTGTCCAAGACAGCTTGGGGTCCTTTAATTTTTTTTAATTCATTAAAAAAAAATATGTATTGATTTGGCTGCACCAAATCAATTCGTTGTGGCACAAGAGATCTTTCAGTTGTGGTATACAAACTGTTAGTTGTGGCATTTGGGATCTAGTTCCCTGACCAGGGATTGAACCTGGACCCCCTGCATTGGGAGCACATAGTCCCATATTTTTTTAAATTAATTTTTATTAGAGGTACTTCCTTGGTGGTCCTTGGGCTAAGACTCCATGCTCCCAATGCAGAGGGCCCAGGTTCAGTCTCTGGTCAGAGAACTAGATCCTGAGGGTTGCAACTAAAGATCAAAGATTCCCTAGTGTTACAACTGAGACCCTGCACAGCCAAATAAATAACTTAAAAATTTTTATTGGTGTATAGTTGCTTTACAATGCTGTCTTCAACTGTACAGTAAACTGAATCAGCTACACATATACATATATCCCCTCTTTTTTGGATTTCCTTCCCATTTAGGTCACCACAGAGCACTGAGTAGGGTTCCCTGAGCTTTAGGTAGGTTCTCATTAGTTATCTATTTTATACATGGTATCAATAGTGTATATATGGTCAATTCCAACATCCCAATTCATCCCACCCCCCACCCCCTTGTTAGTTTGTTCTCTACATCTGTGTCTCCATTTCTAGACTCCAAATCTATGCAACTTGGGTCCCTTAACTGTTACCTCCTCTCCTGGTCAAGGCGGTGATCACTGCATACAAAGTATCTGCAGCTATGCCTTTGTAACTCAGCAGCTCACACCAGACAGCCTCCTGTTCTCTGTTCCAAGCCCTCTTTCTCTGGTCTTGTGGCTTATGCTTCTTTCTACCCTTTTGCCTCACATCTGTGCTCTGTGCAAAACTCAGTTCCCTTTTGATTAAGACCATTATGGGACCGTCCACCCAACTTTCATTTGGCTCTGTCCCTAGATTCTGTTTCTCAGGGTACAGGCTTGCTCTTGGTCAGGAGACATGTTTGAACAATGATCATGTTATTCTCTTCACCAAAAGCTCCTTTGCTTACTGAATAAAGCAGACTTTTTCACTAGCATGTCACCCCCATGCCTGCCACTGTCTGATCCCAACCCCCAGTTACCACCCGTGCCAATACAGCTTTTTAATTTTCATGCTCTCTCTGGAGTCCTCAAAGCATCTTTCCAAGGGCACTTTCTCATCCTTCAAGATCTGACTCATATCACCTCCTTTACAGCTTCCTCTTTCTCTCTCCTTTGTACTCCATCTTTGAACAGAGTTCTTCCATATTTTGCTTTCTATCTACGGAGTTTCTGTGCAGAGGGTGGTCTCATCTAAGATGAAAGTGTTAGTCGCTCAGTCGTGTCTGACTCTTTGCGGCCCCATGGACTGTAGCCCTCCAGGCTTCTCTATCCTGGGGATTCTCCAAGGAAGAATACTGGAGTGGGTAGCCATTCCCTTCTCCAAGGGATCTTCCTGACCCAGAAATCGAACCCTGGTCCCCTGCATTGCAGGCAGATTCTTTACTGTTTGAGCCACCAGGGAAGCCCTCTAGGATGAATACTCCCTAAAAGGCAAGGATTGTGACTTCCTCATCCTTTCATTCTCCACACTGCTGAGAATACAACCTTGGAGAATACCTTTCCCATGGTAAGAGGACATCATTCCAGTGCTCAGAACCTCCTACTGCTTCAGTGGCCTCCCCTGTCAGCCAGTCATGGATTAAAACCCTGCATAGGCCTACCTTGCTTTATTTGAGCAGATGTTGCTGCTGTTACTGCCTCCTCTCTCCTCTTTGTTCCTTGAAGACAAAATCACACTTCAGAACTTTTGTGTTTGCTGTTCCTCTCCATCCTCCATTTAAAAAAAAAATTTTTTAAGTCTTTTGACTTTACACAATTTACACAATTTAAACTTGGACAAATTTATTCTAGTTAAGCCATAAGTGTCAACATGTAAACTTGTTTTGATTAAAGAATTTTTCTATAAAAAAAAGTCTTTTGAATTTGTTACAATATTGCTTCTATGTTTTAGTGTTGGTTTTGTTTTTGTTTTTTGGTCAGGAGGCACATAGGATCTTAGCTCTCCCACCACGGATGGAACCCCCACCCCTTGCACTGGAAGGAGAAGTCTTAACCACTGGACCACCAGGGAAGTCCTCTGCTGTTCCCTCTATGGGGACACCACATGGCTGCTCTCTCTGGAGTCCTCAGAGCATCTCTCCAAGGGCACTTTCTCAATGAAGCCTTCTTGGACCACACTAGTCACACTGGGACCTCACAACACTCTCTTTCCCCCTCCTCTGCTTGTTATTCTCCATAGCATGTATCACTTCCTTCCGCGGTATGTATATTTCACTCATGTATTATTGTGTATTTTTCTGTCTCCTCTCCCCCTACTAGAGTGTAAGCGGTCATCCTAGTGTAAATCTGCTTGTTTACCTCTGTATTCCCAGAGTCTCGGATATCAAGGCACTCAAAAAATATTTGTAGAAAGAGTAAGCAAATTAATAGAAGATGCTCAATAAGTATTTATTAAATTGAATAAAAAACGTCAGAAACAGATTGTGAAATTTCCAAACTCTAAAAATATGTCGGTTTAGGAGCATAGCGAAATTGAACGAGCCTCGCCTCACCGTAAACATCCTCGAGGAAGGATTAAAATCGTGTGCTCGAGGTGGGAGGGGCAATGGGGCCAAAAAGCGTGCGCCTTCGCAGAAGTTTTGGGGGCTGCTTGACTTCCCCCTGCGAGGAACCGCACCTGGGAGGCGAGCTTGCTCAGCCGCCCCGCCGGGACACTCGGCTACCACACAGGTGTTTTCTTTTAAGTAATTGTGGTCTTCGTCTCTCTCCCAAGCTGTTAAAGGACACACAAATCTTGGGTGGCTTATGAGCCACTTCTCAGCTCTCAGGAGAAAACTACCAAGGGTGAAACTGACAACAAAAACATCACCCAGGACGAGATTCTGGGTCTTGGGGGCAGCCGAGCCCCCTTTTTCAGAGCAGCGCGAGTGTAACTTTCTGTCTTCTCCCCAGGCTCCGCCTTTGGGCTGTTTATTGGAAATTCTTCTACCGGGCTCAGTCTTTTTAAGCCGCCGCATACTTTCAACGGGAGGATGGCGCTCACAGCTCCCGGTTCTCTTCCCTCGGGGACTCCGTCGTATTTTTTTCACGCTTCGTCGCTACTACAGCAGACGCCTGCCCTCTCACTATTTACCCCGCAGTTCTCCGGTGCCTTGACTGTAAACAAAACACTTTAGATCATAGCAAGGTCGGAGTAAGCACAGCCTTTCTGCTGGCAGCCAGACGTCTTAAGGTGGCGTCACTGTGACTCGTTTGGTTTTCAAGATTAACAAAGCGACAAAATGGTGGTCCTACATATTAGTTAAAGAAATATTAAGGGTGCGTAGGGGATGAAAGCATCCATTTTTTACTTCTCTGGAAGCTATTAATTCCACGAATAAAATCAAACATTTGTGGCAAGGTGTAATACTCTAGAATGTTTCAATTTACATAGATGTGGTATCTGAATTTAAGCTCATATAAAGAATTTTGCTCATATAGAATAAGAATTTTGGTGTAGTCCAACAACTGTGTAAAGATTTCAACAACAATAATATATAATTTCAGGAGTAGGGTATAAATTATGGTATTGAGACCTGCCCTAACTTTTCTGTCCCTCTTCTCCATCTTCTCCAATTCAGTAAACCAAGTGGGGGCATTCGACGTAAAATAAAGAAAAAAAGAAGATGAGACCTTTTACTTAGATGCCAGGTGAAATATTTTCTCTCCATCAGGTAGGAAGTCCGGCCTTTGAAAGCACTGCCTCTCTCACTGCTCTCTGGGTCTCACCCTGCCCTTTTGGAATCTGCATTTTAGTCATATTAAGTGCAAGGTCATACCAAAGGCCAGTGACAGTCGTGTTCAAATATCAGGGACCACAGGCCACATCAAGGAAACAGCTGCAAGCAGCCCAGAGCATGAGAAGGAGCCATTTTGAATCATTTATAGGAGATGAGGACCTGCAGACTGTAGACAAGAGAATCACTCTGGGTGATACCCAGAGAAATCTCTCTTGAGTCTGTTTCCTCAGTGGTTAAAAGAGAAGGTGGAAGCACAGGGTTTCCAAGGTTCCTCCTAACTCCTACATTCTGGAGTGTCTGAAGCAAGGCAGGCACACAAAGTGGGCAAATACTATGTGGGTTAAGAAAACAAGTTAAATGTCAAACTCATCTGTAGCATAGATGCCTAAGAAAACTCTTGTGCACAATTGCTTCTGGGCACTGTTAGAACCGGAGATCCCTTTCCAGTAAAATGTGTAACTTTGATCCAGAACAAAAGGAGGATAGGGAGGGCAGTTAAAGACCCTTTGTTTCAGATATAAAAGCCTGTCCATCCTGTTTTAACTTACATCACCTTGCTCAGGAGCACACTGCTAGGTAAATTTCAAGTTGCAAAGGGGAGCAGAGAAATGCCGAGACACTGGGTTGACCGAAAAGCCCGTTCTGTAGGATCTCCTGGAAAAATCCGAGCCAACTTTCTGACCAACCGAACAATCTCAGACGTGAGGACACGGTTGTGGTTGCTTTAGAAATCACTTCGCAACCCGGACTTTCCGATTCCTTTCTCTCCTGGAAGACCCGCCGCCCTTTAAAAGCGTCACTCACTTGCATCTAAATGGTGTTCTGGGTGGGTTCCGAGAAGTTGAGTCTGGTGGGAGAGAAGGGTGGAGGAAGGAAGAAGCTGTTGTGTTTGGCGACTGGACTCAGGTAGAGGAAACTGCTACAACCCGGCAAAGAATTGAAAAAATACAAAGAGGAGACGAGTTCCCACACGCAGCCCGCGTCAGTGAACTGTACTTGGGAGGCAAGAACCTGGGCCAGGGGTGTAACCTCGCTTTTTTTTTTTTTTAAACTAAATGTGTCTGAGACAGCTACAAAGTTTATTAGGGACTTGGGAGACCAGTTGACTTTTTGATCGTGCAATCCTTTCTCATTTTTTATTGAAGGAGACCTTGGGTTCAGAATACATGATAAAGACTGCATCTATTCCAGGGAAATTTATAGAAAGACGTCCTCCTAGGGTTCTCCCCTAAGCTCCTAGCCTCCCCTAGAAATAGCAAAGACTTCTAGGTTAAGGGTGAACTAACCACTGCTCACCCCCAGCTTAAGGCACCCAGGCCGAGGGGCTCCCCGCCTCCCCCGCCTTGTGAGTGACTGGGGCCCCCCGGGGGAAAGCCCAGCTAGGGGGCCGAGCTCCCACCCTGCGTCCCCCATCCCCTGCTCGGCGAGTGCGGGGAAAACAAGATCGCCAGCCAGGGGCACCACCACCGGCGGCCGAGCACCTTGGAGCTCTCCCCCGCTTTCCAGGGCGAGGAGCCGGGGAGGTCGGGACTCCAGAGCAGTGGTGCGCGGGCCCGCGCAGCGCCCGGGATCAGAACACCCGCCGGCCGGCGCCGCTGCCCAGGCCCCTCCCCGGCCGTTTGGCGAGCTTGTTTGTCTTATTTGTAATTTCTCCGAGGCCAGCCGGAGCAGGTCTGCTGGCAAGCCGTGCGCCTCCCGCAGTCACGCGACCAGCCCCGGGTCCCGGCCGCGCGCTCAGCGGCGGCGGCCGCGGCGGCGCGCCCGGGAGGCGGGGAGGCGCGGCAGGGCCACCTTAAGGCCGCGTTCGCCAGCCTCGGCGGGGCGGCTCCCGGCGCCGCGACCAATGATCTCCTCCTCTGTTTAAATAGACTCGCGGTGTCAATCATCTTCTCCCTCGTCAGCCTCCCTTCCACCGCCATATTGGGCAACTCCAAAAAGGGGGCTCGTCTTTTCGGGGGTGTTTTTTTTTCTTCCTCCCTGTTTTCCACTGGGCTCACTCTCTCGCCGCTCCGCGACTCCGCGACGCCCGCAAGGTTTGGAGAGGGCGCTCGGGCGGCGGGACCCGCGGGCTCTCGGCGGCCCGGACTCGGTGCGGCTCTGCCCCCTCCTGTCCCGGCGGCGCTCGGCTCCCCTCCCCTCCGCTCCCCGCCCTCCCGCTTGATCGGCCGGGATCGGGGCTGCCTGGCCCCGGGGGGCTGCCCCTCGCCCCCTCCCCCAGCCCCGCGCGCGCCTAGAAGCTCGGGCGCTGACTCGGCTCGCGTTTGTTTCTCTTGGCTCCAGGGGCCGGCGCAAGGCTTATAAAGAGGGGCTCGGGCTGGGTCGGGGCGTTTTGTTTTGTTCGGTTTTGTTTGGCGAGAGAGAGAGAGCGCGCGCGCGAGAGCCTCAGTCGCCGAGACCCCCCACCCCCACCCCACCCCCCGGGAGGAAGATGTCAAACGTGCGAGTGTCTAACGGGAGCCCGAGCCTGGAGCGGATGGACGCCAGACAGGCGGAGTACCCCAAGCCCTCGGCTTGCAGAAACCTCTTTGGCCCGGTCAATCACGAAGAGTTAACCCGGGACTTGGAGAAGCACTGCAGAGACATGGAAGAGGCCAGCCAGCGCAAGTGGAATTTTGATTTTCAGAATCACAAGCCCCTGGAGGGCAAGTACGAGTGGCAGGAGGTGGAAAAGGGCAGCCTGCCCGAGTTCTACTACAGACCGCCGCGGCCACCCAAAGGCGCCTGCAAGGTGCCGGCGCAGGAAGGCCAGGATGCCAGCGGGGCCCGCCCGGCGGTGCCTTTACTTGGGTCTCAGGCAAACCCAGAGGACACGCATTTGGTCGATCAGAAGACTGATGCCCCGGACAGCCAGACCGGGTTAGCGGAGCAGTGCCCTGGGATAAGGAAGCGACCTGCCGCTGACGGTAATGACCCTTTCCGATGTGTAAAATGTCTGTCCCTGTCTGTCTGCCGCGCTCCTTCCCCTGCTTGAGGGTCTTTAACCGCAGCTTTCTTTTCAGCGCGTTCTGACTTAGCTTTTGGGGCGGAGGCGGGGGGAGCGCACTTTCCTACTGTGATGTTGTACATGCTGTTTATTTAGTTGCGTGCTTGTCTGTTTATGACTTTTAAGTCAGAAGCTTGAGATTGTGTTATCTGATCATTTCTCTAACTGAAAACATCGCCGCTCCTCCCAGCTAGACAGCGGTAGGTATGTGACAAGGTTGGGATGTTTATCAACTGCCTCCTCCTTCGCTTTGGAGAGAGAGCTTTGGAGCGTAGAAAATACACTTTCTGTTATGTGAAAACAACCTCATTTTGTGCCCTTAAAGGCCACGGGGAATGACGGACCCAGGATTGTGGGTGGAGGTGGTGGGTTTTTTGTCCCCTGACTCTTGGGCTCACTTCTGTCGGCCATTGTTTTTTTCTAATAATGATTGTTTGTGTGTGTTCTTTTTAAAATTCCCTCTTGCCCTTAGATTCCTCTCCTCAAAACAAAAGAGCCAACAGAACAGAAGAAAATGTTTCAGACGGTTCCCCCAACGCCGGTTCAGTGGAGCAGACGCCCAAGAAGCCCGGCCTCAGAAGGCGTCAGACGTAAACTACTCGGTGGGTTGATGACTTGGAGCAGATAAGTGACACCCCAATCGGGTTGCAGGAACTCATGTGCTTTCAAGCCCCAAGATAACCCGATCTCAGTGGTGGCTGGCAATGAAAACTTGTGGGCTTTTGTTTTATGTTTTGGGAGGACAAAAAAGTAGGAATGGGGAAGACTGGGAATCAGTGGGGGGGGGGGGGGGGGAGGTATTGTAGTTCTTCCCAGTTTTCACCTCCTGAGATTATTTTCCTTTGAAGCACCAACTGATCAGAGCAAGTGTCCCAAGCAAGTACTTGTAACCAAGGCTCTGTGAGTAGGAAGGTCAGTTCCCTGAAGGTGCCATCAAAACATGTCCAGAACAATAGGTTCTTTTTCCATCTGAGCAGGAGCGGGGGTCTGCCTCCATCCCACTTCATGAGAATTCATCTCCCAGAGAACCACGTTGACTCAGTAACAGATTTTGAGCTCTCCATGGGCAAAAATGGCAAATAAATGATTTAATTCAAACTTTGAGGGAAAAGTGAGGCACTTTTCCTCACTGAAAAAGTGGTTCATATCCAGATAATAGTTAGAAATGTGACAAGAGAAATATGTGACTTTCTTTTGTCTTTATCATTTTCATACGCTCTCACTCTCTCTGGCTTCTGATGAGTTTGGGGGATGGAGAAGGAACCTGTGTGTTTAAAAAAATAAAACTGAAATGGAAGGCTCAAAAATACTAAGGTTCCTGCGGAATTTCTGATAACACTGAAGTTGCAAAGCAGAAGTTAGAGTGACTCTGCCAGCGTAAGCAATCCAGGAACACGTCAGCATGTGTATGCTAATCATGCTATAACAGGAGAAGCTGGGTGCTTTAGAGGAAATGGAGAGTAGTTATCAGGGCTGGCAGGGGTAGGTGTACCCCCAACATTAGAAGTGGAGATTTTTGCCATCTACTAAAATATGTTCAACATGAAAAGCTAATTTGAATAATCAACCCCCAGCTTTACATGGATTGGTCTTCTTAAGGATCAAACTACACATATTCATAGTTTGTAAACTTCTTACAATAACTATGTCCTTCTTTCTCTGCCCAAACACTCTCACTAGCCTAGCATATAAAGAGATCCTAAGAAATGTTTACACTAACTTTTAAAATCCTCACCTATAAAAATTTTAAAAAGGATAAAGGTGAGGTTCAAGTTTTGTGTTTTTAAATCAGTGTCATATATAGGACTTGGCTACATAGACCTGCTATTTTTCAGAGCTTATATGAAACAGTGCTATGAAACCTCTACGTCACAGCTTATATATATGAAGTAGGTAAATTGGATGAAAATGATTTCTGAAGTAACCTTAACACCTGCAGCTCTTGGTTTGTGACTTGTGGCATAGGTCGTCAGATGAGCAAATCAGACCTGCTGAGTTTTGATCTGGCTCCATTCTTGCAAACCGAGAAGCACTTGTTAGTAAATATTGCCAGTTCAGAGAATACAGGAAATCGTAGTAAGGACCTATTCATAAGCATTCATGTGTCTATTTCCACATATGACTAAGACTAGAAGAGTTTGAGAAAAAAAAAAGTGAATAGAATTTTCTTTGGAGATACTTTATAAGTATCATTGCCAGTTATTTTTCAAACAGAAAATTCTGCTACTCTTAAGTGTTAATGGTTTCTGAATTTTCCCATGTCTGTTCTTTCTCAGTATCTTTGACCCCAATTCTCTAGACCAGGGTTTCTCAACCTCTGCACTGCTGACATTTGGGGCCGAATAATTCTTTGTTGAGGGAGGCTGTCCTGGGCATTGTAGAATGTTCTGGCATCATCCCTGATCTCTTGAAGCACATGCCAATAGTAACTGCTCCAGTCATACCCAGTGTGACAAGCAAAATGTCTCCAGACATTGCCAAATGTCCCCCCGGTGGGGGGCGGGTGGCGAAGGGCAGGCAGCAAAATTACCCACTGTTGAATACTACTGTTGTAGACAAAAACCTATAGCACAGGGGAGAGTGAAATGCCAGTGAGATAAATGTTGGTTGGAGATGACTCTAGTCACCAGCTTTTAGTATGTTCGTTCTTTCCCATTGCTCAGGTATTTCCCAGCTAAAACAGTAACAAAATAATTCCGGTAATATATTGGCAATGTTATTCTAGTGCTTTTTCTTCTAATTCCTTCTCCTTGTTTCTTTTGCAGAATATGAGTATGTTTCCTTGTTTATCCGATACATCACTGCTTGATGAAGCAAGGAAGATATAAATTAAAAATTTGAAATACATATCTGACTCCAAGAATGGACAACCTTGACAAGCACTGAGCAGCAACAGACTTAATAACACTAAAGTTTTAGGCACTCTTAAGTCATCTGCCTCTAAAAGCATTGGATGTAGCATTGTGCAATTAGGTTTTTCCTTATTTGCTTCATTGTACTACCTGTGTATATAGTTTTTACTTTTTATGTAGCACAGAAACTTTGGGGAAGGGAGGGCCGGGGAGCAGGGGGACTGAGGAATTGGCATGGGGGGGGGGGAGCGGGGGCGGTTGAAGAGCTTGCTTCGATTTAGAGCAAGGACAAAAATATTTGACTTGCATGAAGAGAAGCAGTTTAGGGGAAGGGTTTGAATTATTTTCTTTAAAGATGTAATGTCCCTTTCAATGAAAACTGATATTTCATTTTAAAAAATCATCCAAATTTGAACACTGGCTGCAGATAATTGCTATTTATTTTTACATGAAGTGTTTTCTCATTTGGGAGCTCTGATGATTCCGTTATGTAGTAGCAAATGGCTTTTTTTTTTTTTTTTTTTTAAACAACAACAAAAGACTCCTCAGTGCTCCCCACTAGTCTCCCTTACAGTTGGAATTTACCAGTATTCAGCAGTCTGGTAATCACTCCAGGTACCTCTGAGCAAAACTCTGGCATGTATGTGGGGAGTGTTCTGAATGCTCAGAATTAACCATTTAATTTTTATCAGATTTTTGAGAACATTTCTTAATTTTCTTTTCACTTCAGGGTGTGTAGACACAGTCAAAATAATTCTAAATCCTTGGATATTTTTAAAGATCTGTAAGTAACTTGACATAAAAAATAATGAAATAATTTTTAATTTACAGCTTCTCATTCTGTTTCTTAATTTGTCCAAAGGATAGTGGTATTTTTAAAGGAAAAGTGAATATAGAGAAAAGCACCCGTGGGTAGGCAAAATGGATGCTACATCTTTAAACAGTATTTTTACATTGCCTGTGTATGTGTATGAAACAAAACCATTTGAAGTGTACCTGTGTACATAACTCTGTAAAGACACTGAAAATTATACTAACTTATTTATGTTAAAAAGAGATTTTTTTTTTTAATCTAGACAATATACAAGCCAAAGTGGCATGTTTTGTGCATTTGTAAATGCTGTATCGAGTAGAGTAGGTTTTTCCCCTTCTTCTGTTCTTCTGTTAAATAATATGGCTATGCTTAAAAGGTTGCATACTGAGCCAAGTATAATTTTTTGTAATGTGTGAAAAAGACGCCAATTATTGTTACACATCAAGTAATCAATAAAGAAAACTTCCAGAGCTATTTGTTGAGTTGAACTGTGTATAAATATACCTTACTAAGCTTGAGGTGTTCGACTTAGCATTCTAGTCATTTCCACAAATGTAATATGAAGTGGCAAATACCTAGGTAATTCAGGCCTACCACTCAGATGATGTTTATGTAGGACCGAATGTAGTAGTAATGCATTTCCACTTAGTTCTGTATGGGTGGACAAAACTTTAGAAGTGGAAAGTGGGAAAGCCACATTTTCATATTAATAAGATGGTAATATTTATATCTTCTAGAATATGAATGTGTCAGAACCAAAAATTCTTATATAAGTGTAGACTGATCACACACTTGCAGGATTGAAAATGAAACTAACATGGTGACTTCTCTAAATTCTGTATTTACACACAATGTTGTAAGGAACTAGAGCAATTGTTAAGACCCTCTAAGCTACACCTCTCTTCCAAAATATTCAGATATATAGGTCCTTTAGAAAGGGGCGTGCATTCCACACTAATTTAGATAGAACAGGTATCCTTAAAATTTAACTGGCCATCATACACCAATTTCTCAATTTCTAGATTTCCTGGTTACACTCTACACAACCTTAAACTGGTTAATCTGAATACCAAATCTGAGGGTTTGGGGGTCCCATATCCACATAGCAAAGTTATTTTTTATTTAAATAAAGTTAAACAGCATCTTAAAGTCAGATTTACTAAGATAATCCCTCTAATTTAAAATTCTCTTAGAAGATGTGGCTAAGGTGTAAAAGTAAATTATTTTTTTTAGGAATCTGCAAATTGTTAAATCGCAAAAATCTGGATTTGGATTAAATAGTTTCTCTTGAATAGTTGCATTTAATTTATTGCACCTCAAAGGGGGCTCTAAACAAGATAATTTCAGCTTATTTTGACCCGAAATTGCTTATCCAAAAAAAAAAAAAAACCCAGGATTGTCTGTCTTCGACTGCCGGGAAGGGAAAAGTAGGTCCTTTGGTGGCTGGGCCACATCTTCCAAGTTGGGGTATTATTTTAATTAAAGACTAAAGGTGTTTTTGTGATTCTATTCAAAACACGAAGGCAGGGTGTTTTTCAGGAAGAGACTGAGAAAGCAAGAAAAACAATTCAAAATGGGGAGGAAGGAGTGGAGAGTCAGGAAATAATGAAATAAAGTCTCTCTGAGCCAAAAAGAGTACTTTAAAACGTGTTTCTAACAGATGGGGGGGCAAAAATCCTCTTCTAAAAGCTGCTTCTACCCCCCACCCCCGTTTCTTTCTCCAAGAGGCATCGTTAATGCGAATTTTTAGAGATTGCGTTTTAGGAGTACAGGGCCAGAAAGAAGTGGATGCTCGTCGCGCCAGGCACGTTCTCAGGAACGCAGCCCCTAAAGTCATCGTGTCGGTCCTTCGCCCGTTCTGCGTCAAGTCTCTAAACGTGTCCCCGAGATTCTGACCGTTCTCTCCCCGACCCCGGACTGCCTGGTCCGCCGCGGGCGTCACTCCGAGGGGATGCGGCCGCCAGCGCCAGGCACCCCCCACCCGGCTACTCGGGCCACCGCGCCGTGGTCTCTCCGCCCTGAGCCGCAGCCCTACGATCGCCCGCCGCGGCAGTTGCGGGGTCGGGCTGGCCGGAGCCTCGGCAAGAAAAAACTAAGTCTAGCTCCTCGTCTGCTACCGGCGGCTCCCGCACCTCCCGGATCGCTGAGCGCAGTTCCCGCGCCCCGGGCACCCAGAGGCCGTGAAGGGAGGCTGCGCCTCGGCCCGCACAGCTGGGCTGGGCGGTTTCTCCGAAACTTGCCTCTCTCATCATCTCCCCTCTGGGCTCAGAAAGAAGCGAAAACCCCCATTGCTCTCCACAATCAGACCCTGTCCATCAGTACCCCGCCAACTCCAGGGCGCTGGGGATATGTGAGCGGAGGGGAGAACCTTTCCGAATTCGTGGACCCTCCAGGACAGCAGTCCGCTCCCACCCCCACCCCAGGCTCCAATGATCCGCAGCCCCGCGCATTTCGAAAGGCTTCTCGGCTCGCCGGCGGCCCAGGAGGGCCGCAGCCGCGCGCTAGAGGGGCCGAGCGCCGCTGCCGCTCGCGGGGGTCGCTTCCTCACTTACACCCGCTCTAGCAAGTCCCCCGGTCGCATCCCTGCTGCCCAGTGAGGGGGATCAGGGCAGGGCAGGGAAGAACTAGGAAACTGTGAGTTCAGGGGCGTGATTGGAGACGAAGGGGACCGTGGAAATCTACAGGAGGGGAGCGGGGCGCGCGGCCTTTGAGGCCACGGTGCGCCCACCGGCCGCGCGCCGGGACCTTTCCCGGATGCCGAGGAACGTTGCCTTCGCCATTTCATCTTCACCCTTGTTAGCGTATACACTTGTTCTTCCGAAGCTTTTTCTGACTGGGAAAAAAAGTGTTTTAAAAACTCATCTAGGACCTGATGTTTTCCAGACTACGAGTTTTTTAAGTTTGCCAAGTTTTTCACCTGGGCCACACCCTATGCTCGCTCCCCTGCCTCCCGGCCAAACTTAAGGTAAAAATCCTGCGCAGTGGGGGAGGGCAAGAGGGTCCACGGTCACGCGTGACCCTCCCTTCCCCCGGGTGTCGGCGTGGGGGCGGTGGCACCGCCTGTATCTCGGCTGGCGTGGGGGTGGGGCAGGGTGGGGTCAGCGCCAGCCGGGACCCCGCAGAACCGAAAGTGTAGGCTTCACACGTCAATTCGAGGCCCCGTGGACTGGGGGGGGCCTCTCCGCGTGCTGGGCCTGTCCCGCGTGGGAACACACACAAGAGGGAGGCAGGAATCAATAACTGAAAAGTACAAAAAGGAGTAGAGGCGGGCTGGGCGCGAAACATCGACGCGCCTCAAAAGGAAGGCGAAGAAAAGGCCGGGAGAAGGGCGCGCAGCCGGGGGACAGCGGGGCCGGGGGATTGCATCATTGCAGCTCCCCCGCCAGAAAAAAATGGGCTCCAAACCGCGGCCACCATCATGGCGTTCGGGCCGGGCCGCGCTTCCCGCGCGCCTTCCCTGAGCGCACGGGGCCACGGGCGCTTCGCGTCGAGCGAGAGATCTGCGGACACGTCCCCCGTCCCTCTTTGGCACCCGGCCCCCACCCCCTCCTGCCTTTTGTGTGCTTGTGGACATGTGTGCGTGCCTCCCCGCGAGTGTGTGTGCGGACCCGAGAACTTGCAGATTATTTTTTTTTTTTTCTCTTTTTTTCCCCCTCCTATGCTGGTGGTTGTAAACTTGATTGGCATTGGCTGCGCCCACTGACCCCGGCGCCGAGTCCACTGAAGATTTAAGGTGGATCCGAGAGGCTGCAGCTTCGGGCGGAGTCTCGGGCTTTTAGCTAGTTTTGGAGGAAAAAAAAAAAAACACCCCAAACCGTGCGCCCGCCGTGTTTTTACGCATCCCCTGCGGTACCAGCCCCGGCGCCCGCCCCGCCCCGCTGGCTCCGCCCTCCTCTCGCTTCTTTCCCATTGGCCCGCGAGGGCAGTTTGAATTTTTTTTTTTTCCTTGGGACGCTTGTTTTCTCGAGGGAAAAAAAAAAAAAACTACTGCGCCCCAGATCGTGTGATGAAAGCTACTTCGGCGGCCGGAGGTGGGGTGTTGTAGCCGGTTTTGTGTAGCCGGGAGGAAGGTGTGTTGAGGGGCCGAGTTTCTAGTCCCCAATTTTCCTCCTAAGAGCGGTTGACAGTGTGCGAGCGGGTCGGGGGGCGTGGGGTCGCAGTAAACAATCTGGAGACGCTTGGGCTGGGGCACAGTGTAATATAAAAACGTTAATGGATGTCCAGGGCGCGTCGTTTCCCCGGCTGCTGGCCAATGGGACTGGGAGGCGCTGGCAGGATCCCTAGAGAAGACGCACCTTTCCCCTGCCTTGGGGAAGCGTCGGGAAGGGCGGGGGGCGGGGAAGTGAAGGTGGCCCGGAAAAGTAGACCGTATCATTTCCTAGGAGGCTGGGTGCGGGGGGTGGGGGTGGGCAGTGGTAAGAAACCGAAGAAATACATCTATAGCAAAAATGTATTATTTCAAAGGTCATCCAGTCGGAATCCCTCAAGATTCAGGCAGTGTCATTTTTACTGAATTTGTGGGGGGAAATTGCTTTCTGTCTCTGATTTCTAGGGTGTTTTTGAATAAGGAAAATGTTAAAATCGAGGTAGAGATTGAGACTGAAAGGGCTTTTGATTTTTGAGTCTGAAATGAATTCTTTCTTTACCATGTAGGATACTGTTATTTGTATTACAGGCCTAATGCAAATGATATCCTTCATTAATTTCTATCCCAGTTATGTTTTACTGTGAAAATTTTGAAAGTTTATGATAATTCGGATTATTCTCCAAATTACTGTATTTTCAGATTAGTGAAGTTAGCATACATACAGTTGTTTTCCCTCTTATTTTTGTGGCAGTGTACCTGATGATTAACCAGATATCCAGCCCCAGCCTTCAGTGTAACAGTTCCTATTCTGTCCAACCTACAGTCCATTTTTTTTTTTTTTACTACTAAACTTCTCCAACACTTCCTAACCTCACTAACCCCATAAGGTTAGCCCAAACCACCTAAGCTCTTCAGACCACCATCAACCAGTCTCCTTGTGCCCTTAGCAAGGAATTTTTGATGTTAAAATGCCTCCCCCCGCCCCCACCCCAAGAGACTGGTTAGCCTCAGGAAGCAGTGATCTCGTTCCTGGAAGTCCTAGTCAAGCCCTAGTCTCCGTGGCCCCTTAATAGATAGGGAAATAGCGGGAAAGATTCAAATAGCAAGTGAATATTAGGACTAGTGATTTTGTAAGTCTGTTCCAGACCTTTGAGACAGTGGATTTCCAGTCTTAGAGTTTCTGGATTTCTACTAAATTAAGCAGTTTTTCTCGTTCATTACCATTTTTTTTTCTTTCTTCTTTTTTTTTTTTTTAAATATGGACCATTTTTAAAGTTTTTTTTTTTTTTTTGGATTTGTCACAATATTGCTTTTGTTTTATGGCCAAAAGGCATGTGGGTCTTAGCTCCCCAATCAGAGATCAAACCTGCACCCCCTGTGTTAAAAGGGAAAATCTTAACCTCTGGACCACCAGGGAAGTCCCTCATTACTGTCTTCTAGTGTTATGCTATCCATTGTGGTAGCCAAAAGCCATATGTGGCTGTTGAGCACGTGAATGTGACTAGTCCAAGTTGAGGTGTGCTATAAATGTGAAATACACTCAGGGCTTCCAAGAATTAGGATGAAAAAAGTGTTAAATATCTCATTAATAATTTTTATATGTATTACATGTTGAAATAATCATATTTTTGGTTACTGGCTTAAAATATTTAATTTTATCTCTTTCTTTTTACCTTTTTTGTGTGTGGATACTCGACAGTTTTAGTTTATAGATGTGACTCATTATGTTCTCATTTGGACATTGCTGTTCTAGACCAACATTCCTGGTAACTTGAAGCCCCATCTTTGAGATCGGTGGCTGATAATACTGAGGAGTAGGTGGTAACAGCTAGCTGTCATTCTCACTTCCCAAGTTAAATCAAGGCCCAGAGTGGCTTCAGGGACCCTTAAAGAAATCTGCCAGCACCCGACACCTACTGTTTAATCTTTAATACATAGTATTGGTTTTGAGCCCAGACTATGGAAATATGGTACAGTTTTGTGGCTCAGTGCTAAAAGAATCCACCTGCCAGTGCAGGAGATTCAGGAGCCTCAGGTTTGATCCCTGGGAGGGAAGGTCCCCTGGAGGAAGAAATGGCAACCCATTCCAGCATTCTGGCCTGGAAAATCCCATAGACAGAGGAGCCTGGGGGGCTATAGTCCACTGGTGCCGGAAGAGTCAGACACGACTGAGCGTGCACTGTCTGATGAAATCAGACTTGATCGCAGCTTTCCACATTATGTAGAGAACCTGGGAAATTCAATATGTTAAAAATGACTCTGAAAAAAAACATTTAGACCCCAAATGAAGTCTCCATGAGAAACTTTTCAGTAGCCCTTATCAGCAGAGAGGAGGGTGGTGGGGAGATGAAAGTGTTCTCATTCTAAGATTGTATCTCTATTAGAAGATTTGAACGAATGAAAAGAGGTGCCATATTTTGGGGTAGGAATACTCAACATGATAAAGATGGCAATAAATTTATACCTTTGCCCTAAATTCTAAGTTCTTCTCATTCTATTTCATTCCATTGTTCAATCAGTTTAAACACTGAGAACCATTTTACTTTAATTACTGTAAATTTAGAATAGTTACAATTACTTGTAGCACTAATCCTCCACACCCCAACCAGTACCTTTATACTTCTTTTTTTTCCGAATTTTCCTGGCTTCTTTTCCTTGCCTTTTCTCCCTCACCCGATGGATTTAAAATGAATTTCGTCTAGTTGCAAATATAATTCCTGTTGCATTAAAATATAGATAAAGTGGGATCTTTATCTCCCACATCATACCAGATAAATTCCTGAAGGATTAAAAAGTGAAAAATTGTTTTTAAAAAATGAAGCCATAGCCATACCAAAAGAGATCTCAGAGAATTTTTAAAATATAATCTCGGAATGAGGAAGGTCTTTCTAAGTATGACACAACATATAAAATCCATAACCTGAGTTTCCCCCAAATCATTATTCTGGCTTTGCCTTCTTACTCATAAACCCAGTGACATAGAAGTGTTCTGCATGGAAAGCTCACCATAGAAAGTCGAAAGACAGTAACATGGTGTTGGTGGCTGCACAGCAATGAGAATGGACTTAATGACACTGAACTGTATGCTTGAAAGTGGTTAAGATGGGAAATCTTATGTTACATGTGATTAACTGTGTGTGTGTGCTCAGCCCTGTCTGACTCTTTGCAGCCCCATGGATTGTAGCCTGCCAGCCTCCTCTGTCCCTGGGGTTTTCCAGGCAAGCATACTGGAGTGGGTTGCCATTTCCTTCTCCAATAATTAACTACAATAGTAAATAAATATGCAACTCCAGTGGTCCCCCCTTATCCTAGTGGATGTATGAGTCTGAGGATAGTACTGAAGCCTGTATACACTGGTTTTTTCCTACACGAAGGAGAAGTTATGTTAGACAGTGGGATGATTTTTGTCCTGGGTGGGATGGGGCCAGACCCTTGAGAGATTTCATTATGCTACTCAGAAGGCCCTGCAATTTAAATCTGTGAATTACTTCCAGAGTTTTTCATTGAATATATCTGGACCCCAGTTAACTGAGATTAAGTGAAACTGAGAACGTTGAAAATCTGGATAAGGAGAGACCACCATCCTGGAAGAATTTTATTTTTTTAATAGTTAATTGTTTTTTTAAATTTTTTAAAAAAAATTATTTTATTTGGCTGTGCTGGGTCTTTGTAGCTGCGTGGGATTTTCTCTACTTGTGGGGATAGGGGACTACTCTCTAGTTGTGCACAGGCTTCTCATTCCAGAGGCTTCTCACTGTGGTGGCTTCTCTGCTTTGGGAGCACAGGCTGTAGACCGTTTGGGTTTCAGTAGTTATGGTTCCCGGGCTCTAGAGCACAGGCTCAGTAGTTGTGCATGGGCTTAGTTGTTCCCAGGCGTGTGGGATCTCACCAGACCAGGGGTGGAACCCGTGTCTCCTGCATTGGCAGGCAGATTCTTTACCGCTGAGCCACCAGGGAAGCCCCTGGAAGAATTTTTAAGTTCACCCATGTCCCACCTAAAAGAGTCTCACAAGACTCTGGATCCCATCTTTTTTGAGGTTCTGAAATGAGACTCTTCAGGATAGAGTTACCCAACTTACTCCCTGCAAGACCATTTTGAAAGTAACTTCACCTTCCCTGGTGGGTCAGGTGGTAAAGAATCCGCCTGCAATGCAGGAGACCTGGGTTTAATCCCTGGGTTAGGAAGATCCCCTGGAGAAAGGAATGGCAACCCACTCCAGTATTCTTGCCTGGAGAATTCCTTGGACAGAGGAGCCTGGCAGACTACAGTCCATGGGGTCACAAGGAGTTGATCATGACTGAGTGACTAAGACTTTCACCTTTTATAGTTTCTATTTCTTTAGCTATATAATGAGGATGCTTATAGTTCTCTCAAAGGATTGTTAATACTGTTTGGTGGCATAAGTGTGTGCAGTAATTAGCACAGTACCTGGTATATAATAAATAATAATCATTGTGTTAATATATACAATTAATAAGGACAGCCAGTTGTTTTTTTTTTTTTTGTCCACGCCATGTGGCATGCAGGATCTTAGTTCCCTGACCAGGGACTGAACGCATGCCCCCTGCAGTGGAAGCTTGGAGTCCTACCACTGGGCCACCAGGGAATTCCCCAAGACACCCAGTTCTTATTTTAGATTCTCAAGTAACCACAACTAGCACTATACTAACCTTGTCAATTTATTTTTTCATTTTTAATGACTGCTGTTGTTACCCTTAAGAAAAACAAATGATTTTAGGGGAGGGTGGTAACTTAATGAACAAAATGAATATATTGCAAAAACTGGTTGAAATGGTAGAGTTTAATGTGGGAGTTCCCTGGTAGCCTAGTGGTTAGAATTAGCTTTCACTGCCATAGTCTGTGTTCAGTCCCTGATGGGATAAGTGAGATCCTTCAAACCATGCACCCAGGCCAGGCCAAAACAAAACAAAAAGGCATTTGTTTAGCTTGAAAAGTGTGTTAATCACTTAAGTCGTGTCCAACTCTTTGCAACCCCGTGGACTGTAGCCTGCCAGGCTCCTCTGTCCATGGAATTCTCCATGCAAGAATACTGGAGTGGATAGCCATTTCCTTCTCCAGGGGATCTTCCTGACCCAGGGGTTGAACCTGGGTCCCGCTTACTGCAGGCAGATTCTTTTCTGTCTAAGCCTCCAGGGAGGTTTAGGGTCATCATTAATTATCTTGGAAAGGACCTGGTATAGATTTGTTTGTGGTACTAAGTCAGTAACACTCACACCCATACAAAAGACGATGGCAAACTGGAGAAAATGTTGGCAACCTATATATCAAAGACTTCCTTTCCCTGATAAATAATTTCTACAAATCAACGAGAAGAAGCAAACAAAGTAAAAAAGTAAGCAAAGTATGTGACCATAATTTTCAGAAAAGGAAATACAAAAGACTCTTAAAAGACATGCTCAGTTGTAATTTGAGACTGTTACAGGATACGTCATATGCAGAATAGGTAAGTTTGGGTAAATAGAGTTATGGTTAACATCTCTCAGATGCAAAGTTGGCCATTATTCTTTCTTGAGATTTTGACATTTGCTTCCCTCCCTTTTGTCCAAAGCTGAGTGATTTTTTTCCCCAGCTTCACTGAAGATCAAGTAGCAAGGAATTTGCATTTGTGGAAGCCATGAGTACCTTTCAAGTTGAGTGAGAAATCCCTCTCATCCACACCATCTAATTTTTGGCTTTTGGCATCACCTTACTTTGCCCATAGAAGTCCCCAGAATCAGCCCCTTAAAACAAGTGCAACGACCTTTGTCAACACATTTCATTCATTCCTGCTTTTTTTTTTTTTTGGCCACACCATTATATAGCTTGCAGGATCTTAGTTCCCCAACCAGGGACTGAACCTGCAGCCCTGGGCAGTGAGAGCACAGAGTCCTAATCATTAAACCACCAGGGAATTCCTCATTCCTGCTTTTTTTTTCTTCCATTCCTGCTTTTAATGGCTGTATATCATTAGATAATCTGAGTTTCTTCAAAATGGTTAGATAATCTGAGTTTCTTCAAAATCGTTAGATAATCTGAATTTCTTCAAAATTGTCAGATAATCTGAGTTTCTTCAAAATCGTTGCTTTATTCTGGCTTTCCCTTTACTTTCTCTATTGTTGTAAAAAGTTTCAAGCAGAATTTATTAAACGATAAATATGAAATGTCAAATCAGAAGAGAATGTGCTGTGTTGTGCTAAGTCACTTCAGTCGTGTCCAACTGTGTGCAACCCCATGGACTGTATCCCGCCAGGCTCCTCTGTCCATGGAATTCTCCATGCAAGAATACTGGAGTGGGTTGCCAAGCCCTTCTCCAGGGGACCTTCCCAACCCAGGGATGGAACCCAGATCTCTTATGTCTCCTGTATTGGCAGGTGGGTTCTCTACCACTAGCACCATCAGTAGAGAATATTATGGAATAAATATTAGATTTTAGCTAATCATGTGAATAACGGGTTAAATCCCTCCTACACGCACATATACACACATACATATTGCATTTTATGTTATCTACTGTAGGTTTAGTCTTTGATTCAGCAGTTCTACACATTTACTTTATAAAAATAATTATATGTGTGACTAAATATGGGCTTCCCAGGTGGTACAGTGGTAAGGAACCTGCCTGCCAATGCAGGAGACATGAGACTTGGGTTCAATCCCTGGGTCAGGAAGATCCCATGGAGAAGGGCATGGCAACCCATTCCAGTGTTGTTGCCTGGAGAATCCCATGGACGGAGGAGCCTGGTGGGCTACAGTCCATAGGGTCACAAACAGTGGGACATGACTGAAGCGACTTAGCACACATGCCAAGTGTGACTAAATATATATTTACCAGAATGATTGTTGTTAAGTTATATATTAAACTTTAAAAGGAAACAAAAAAAGTAAACAACCAATCTTCCCTTTGATATAGGATTATAAGATTAACTATTTGATTGAACCAACTATAGAATATATAAAAAAAGACACAGATTACAGCTACTAAAACACTCCAGGTAGCTTTGTATGTATGAATAGGAAAAGTTTATAGTATTAAACCTGGCACAGAACAATATTTATAGTATGATTCCAGTTTTGTAAAAATATTTTTTAAATTCCTGGTAGCTCAGATAGTAAAGAATCTGCCTGTAATGCAGGAGACCGGGGTTTGATCCCTGGGTTGGGAAGATCCCCTGGAGAAGGGGATCAACCCACTCAAGTATTCTTGCCTGGAGAATCCCCATGGACAGAGGAGCCTGGTGGGCTACAGTCTATGGGGTTGCAAAGAGTCAGACACAAATGAGCCAGTAGCACACAGACATGCACACATGCGTAGACCCAGTCTGAAAGATTACCTCTTCAGTTTTTGAGAATAAGATTATGAAGCGATTTCTCTGTAGACATTTCATTATTGGTTGTATTTTTTAGAATGGATTTTAACAAGAGAAAAAACATGAAGAAATTTCAAATTTGAAAAATAACTAGCCTTATAATTCTTGAACGCAGAGTAAGTTTGTTAAAAAAAAAAGTTTCTCTTTGTCTCACACAGTCTCTTTTCAGACATTAGCAGGGAACAAAGCATTTCTAGAGTTCATATCCTCTCCATTTTTCTATTTAGTTTCAGATATTGTTAAATCCATGAATGAGTTATGAGAAGTGTGTGAGTTTGGGTATATGGTTTTGCTTCCAGGGCACATCAGCGAGGTATAAATATCATTCCTATTAACTCAGGTAACTTAACAAGCCATGGAAAATTGAGCCTTTTCCATCTTTTTGCCACATGGGATCCCATTGGTAATATTACCCCAAACCTCACATTCCTTGAACTTTGGCACAGTTATGGATTCTGTCTGAAATTAAACAGATCAACTCCCTGCCGTAGTTTAGTTACTTAGCACCTAGTGCTGGGGAGATCGTTTTAAATTTCAAGTGAGTAGACCAGTCTTGAGCTGTCAGTCTCCATGGGACTGACCTGGGGCAGAGCTTAGAAATCTCACAATACCCGGGATGGGAGATCACCGAGTTCAGTCTTCATTCGACCGATGAGGACATTTGAATCCATGATTTCCTGTAAAGTGGAGAAGTTAAACATGATGATTTATAGGTTCCTTCTGGCTTACAATTCAGAGATTCCTGTTTCCTAGTCCAGATCACGCTTTCCATCCCTGTGGATCAGGTTATTTTCCAGGAAGCTAGATTCCTTTTTTTGGCCACAAACCACATATTCACCGGAGTCGAAGGAAAATGATAGTTCAAGAGTGTAGGCTGAACACTGAACATTTATTTATTTATGTATTTAACCTTTTTATCTTGTGTTGGGGTATAGCCGATTAACAAACAATGTTGTGATAGTTTTAGGAGAGTGAAGGGACTCAGCCACACGTATACATGTGTCCATTCTCCTCCAAACTCCCCTCCCATCCAGGCTGCCACATAACATTGAGCAGAGTTCCGTGTGCTCTACAGTAGGTCCTTATTGGTTATCCATTTTAAATATAGCAAAAGAGGAGAGTTTTTTTTTAATTAGTTAATTTATTTTGTTGGGTCTGGTCTTCGTTGTGGTGCAGCATGCAGGATCTTAGTTCCCCTACCCGAGATCGAACCTGCTTCCCCTGCATTGGAAGTCAGTTTCTTAACCACTGGACCACCAGGGAAGCCCCCTGAACACTGAACACTTATTATTTTACCAGAAAAAGGCATGTGAAGGTATAATGTAATGGTCGCTTGGTGGTTCCAAACACTGCTTCACTGCTGCCTGAAGATCATGGAGCCTCTTCTAAGGGCCAAGCTTTGTGTCTTCAACATGACAGATAGGAGCCTCGCCCTCATAAAGCTAGAGGAAGCTAGAACAAGGAATCACAACCACAGTTACCTGTGAGTGTTCTGAATGATAAGTGCTATGAAGGGACCTCAGAGCTTCCGCTTTGTGCTCTGAGAGTCTGAGCTTCACACAGAGGTGTCCAGTTGAGGGATCAGGCTGGAAGCAGAAGTCCATACACTTTCCCCAGGCCGCCTTGTAATCGCCAAAAAGAAACAAGCTTTTAAAAACCCATCCCTCTGTGTGGTGCTTCTGCAGCCCCCTGTGTTGTAGTGGCTGCCCTCTAGGAATGCTGTTTGGAACACAGGGTCTCACCTAGTGGTGGGGGCCAATTGAAAGAAGAGTGGTCCAGGCAGAGCCCTGCCCAAGGCCCCAAATCCAGGAAGGCCTTTGATGATGTGAAAGAAGGTGTTGGTGGCAGGTATGTAGCCAATGGGACAGCAGGGCTAAGGGCTTGGACTGGAGTGATGGGCAAGTCTACATGGTGATGGCCTTTTAATTTTGGACTTTACATCAAGAGCGATGGAAAACCATTGGATAACAGAAGAGAGAGACTTCAGTTAAGCTTCCGTGAAACTCTCTCACTTCCTCCTTTTGTCTCGTTCTAGTCAAAACCCTTAGTCTCCTACTGGGATCATTCCAATAGGTGTGGGGAAAAAAGTGCTGGCTCACACCTTTGTATTTATTTGAGAGGGTATTCAGCATGCCTGCATGCCCGCTAAGTCACTTCAGTCCTGTCTGACTCTTTGCGACCCTGCCCACCAGACTCCTCTGTCCATGGAATTCTCCAGGCAGGAAGACTGGAGTAGGTTGCCACACCCTCATCCAGGGGATCTTCCAGACCCAGGGATCGAACCCAGGTCTCCTGTTCTGCAAGCAGATTCTTTATCACTGAGCCACTGAGGAAGCCCGCTGCTCAACACACACAATGTAAACACATTTTAAAGCTTTGATCTCAGTAAGTAAAAGAGATGTGAAGTCCTTGTACTGTCAGAGCACGTGCTGGTCACAACTGATTTATTTCTGGTTTTGAAGGAGGACCCAAGCAAGTACTCTGGCCTGGTGTTGGCTGATCAACTAACTGACCCCCTTCCACTCCACATTCTAGGGGTTCAGCTTGCATTCTCTTCATTGTCATGATGAGTTGTATGTGTTGTTTTATGGGCCAGTCCATGTTTTACCCTCTGCTGGTACAGTTGGTGTGAAGCTTCTAAGCTAGCGAACAGCTAGGGATGAATAGGGAATCATTTCTTCAATGATTCCATATTCCAGCATTTTATTTATTTTATCTTGTTGCTCATCTGGACTGAGCAACCAGATCCAGTGTTCACAAGTACTTTGGCCTAGTGATTCCCTATTTACATATTTGTTTTTGAAAAGAGACTTAAAAAGAGCAATGATAAAAATGGACAACTCTGGGGATTGTTCCCCCCCCCCCTTCAACTGAAGATCAGTAAAACAGAGACCTCTGCTGGTTAAACTGGTATAATAACCTAGCATTGGTCTGTGGCCATTAAGCTTTCACAGGTGTTAGCAAATGGATTCCTCACAGTTTATTCATTATCTCAGCTCCCAACTTGGGTTCTTTGGAACTAATTGAAGTAACAGCCCCAATCACAGTCGTTTCTGCTTCAGTCTTTGGTGTTAGGCTTTCATATTTCTCAAAAATAATAGCCCTAAGTGTCAGCTGCAGCCAAAACCCAGACCTGAAATACCTCCCACATCTTGTCTTCTCTGTTTCCTTCCTCTCTTCTGCCTTTCACCTCTCTTCCTCCTCTTTGCCAGTAAAATAAAATAAAACACATCTTCACTCAAAAGAGAGAACTGCTGATGGAAAGTGAGAAGGAGTGAACAAAACTCTTATCTCTAGCTCATCCTCCCCTGGCTCTGGAGGCCTGGGGCCCGGGGTTGGGGTTATATACCTGAGAAGAGCTGTGAATCCCATTAGCATCTTCCGATGGAAACTTGCAACCGTGGGACCGGGAGTTGTGTGTGAATGGAAACCAAGGACGCTGCAGAATGTCGAGCTGAGTTACGTGGGAGAAAGGGGACTGTCTCCATAAGACCTTTTGTTTGTCAACAGTGAAAACCATGATTTGTACCTGCTGAGTGCCAGGCCCTGAGCCAGGCTGGTGATGTACCTTAATTCTGCTTCTTGCTTTTCCTCTCTATCGATGATTTTAACACCTTTCTGTGAAAAAAATATATGCGAAGGACTTAGAACAAGGCCCACATAAAAATAATTGCCGTGTGTGTGTTTGCTATTTTAGGATTATATTTTTACTCTGAAATAAGGCTACAAGCATTATTCTACAATGCTATCATTCTACGTTATTACATCATTATTCTATATTATTCTATAATGCTACAAGCCTTGCACATGAGAAAAGGCCTTCCTGTGCTCACTGGAGTATGTTCTAAGCTCACCTCTAGAACAACATCTCCAGCTCTTCAGAGTAGAGCAGAAGAGGTTCCTCTGGTGTGCCACATTTCTTTTGTACAGTGGCCCCTATCTCCTGTTTTCCCAGGTCTAACCTACTCTCACTCCTTTATTCTCATACTTTCTTTTTTTAAAAAAATATATTTATTTGGCTGCACCGGGTCTTAGCTGTGGCATGCAGAATCTCCGATCTTCATTGCAGCTTGTGGGATCTTTAGTTGCAGCATGCAGAATCTTTTTTCCCAGGCCTCCCGCCTTGGGTGCACAGTCTTAGCCACTGGATCACCAGGAAAGTTCCCATTCTCGTACTTTAAATAACCTCTTCCAGACTGACTGAAACACGAGTGTCAGTATCAAGTTATATTATTATCATATAATATGCTAATGTTAGTATCAAGTAATGATCATTTTAATGCTCATTAATGCTCAGCTCGTCTAGCCCATACTTCTCCTCTGAGAAAACCGAGGTCCAGAGAGGTTGTCACTGGCCCGAGTTTACCCAATCAGCTGGTGGCTGAGGCAGGGCTGAAACCCAGAGCTCCTGGATTCAGCCCTTCCTCTATAACATTTGTACTATCTTTGGTCTGCAATGTGCAAAAGAAGGTTTTTCCTTGTACTTTTCTGCTCCTCTCTGGGGTTGCCTGTCACGCGGTTTTCTCAGGCCCCCAGTCTCCCCTGCTGCACTCAGGGAACCTGGGCCCTTCAGCACGATCACCAGGCGACTTCTCTGACCAGCTCTGGGGCAGGCTTCCTCGTTTTCCTCAACTGCTCTGGCCTTTTTAGGGCACTAACAAATCACTTGAGTCCCAAGTTTACAAAAGGATGTTTGTAGGCTTTTATCCTTCTCTGAAATGTCTCCTGATCTTAGCATTTCTAGACTGCTGGATAGTGTTGAGTACTTTGTGTGTGTGTGTGGATTCTGTGAGTTTCCATATGTTAAAAGTTGTGCATGTGTGCTAAGTCGATTCAGTCGTGTCTGACTCTTTACAACTCTATGGACTGTAGCCCGCTAGGCTCCTCTGTCCATGGGATTCTCCAGGCATGAGTACTGGCCTGGGTTGCCATGCCCTCCTCCAGGTGATCTTCCCGACCCAAGGATCAAACCCCCATCTCTTAGGTCGCCTATGTTGGCAGGCAGCTTCTTTACCACTAGCGCCGCCTGGGAAGCCCATGTTAGACGTTGGCTTATACTTCCTTGAACTCTCCCAGCTCCCTCAGCATAATACAGTCGCTTTTACTGGAATTATAGTCTCTTAACAGTATAAATCTCTCTCTCTCTCTCTCACTCTACATATATTGAGCTTCCCTGGGGTAAAAAAATAGTCAAGATTCTGCCTACAGTGCAGGAGACCTGGCTTTGATCTGTGGGTCGGGATGATCCCCTGCAGAAAGAAATGGCAGCCTACTTCAGTATTCCTGGCTGGGGAGTCCCGTGGACACAGGAGCCTGGCAGGCTACAGTCCATGGCGTCCCAAAGAGTCTGACACGACTGAACAACCAACACTTTGGCTTTGACATACACACACACAGAGGAGCCTGGTGGGCTACAGTCCTTGGGTTGAAAAAGAGACACCACTTGGTGACTAAATAACAACAAAAACATATATATCTGAATCACTTTGCTGTTGACTTGAAACTAACATAACACTGTAAATGAACTATACTTCACTTACAAAAATAAAGAAAAACCCAGAATAATCCTCTACCTGGGGATTTTAGGTACTGTGGTAAGCCAATTATAAGAGAGCTTTTAAAGAGTTTTAAAGAGTTACAGTTATACCTTATAGTTTCTAATATGGTGCCCTGGGTATACTGTTACAGTCTGCTGAAGTTTTGTAACTGATAAATTGCCCTACTTCCTACTGCAACCAGATTAATTCATTTGTGGATCGGGCAGTTATTTAAAGAGGGCTCATGAAGTATGCTGGACTGTGTTAGGCCCTGAAGGTGTTTGAAAAGAAGTTTGACATGTGCCTATCTGTCGCCTTCTGGCTGCCGAGACGGTGGATAAGATGCATGCAACTTGAGGAGGCATCCTTTGTTCCTGAGGATAGAAGGTGCATTGTGGAGCAGAAAGATACAGGAACTCTAGGCGATGCCATACCAGCTCTGCTTCGCTTATCTCCAGAATTCCTTTAAAAGAAAAGAAACTTTTATCTTGTTTAAGCCACTCTTATTTCTGGGCTCTGTTACTAGCTGCCAAATGCAAAACTTAACTGATATAGAAGTCCTTGAGGATTTTTGAGGAAGGAATCGATTCTGATTGGTAGCTATGAGAGAGATGGATTTGGGGAGGCAGGGGTTCCGGGGCATACAAAGAGATAAAGTTGGCTTGACAGATTGTGGGGAGAGCCTCTGAATGAGGAGAATACACATTGATCTTACACAGGATCATTGATTTTGCTTTTTTCCCAGGACTCCTCTGCTCAACTCCAGTTATATAGTTATTTAAATAGGTAGTTACTGAGTTATTGGCATTCTGCTCTTGTCCAGTAGCCTGAAAGCTTGGGAGATTGAGAAGATGGGTACTATTCCATGTCTTAAAAAGAAACAAGCAAAAACTGGAATGGGAAAACAGTATCAGTATTACAGTAAAGTGAGGTTAGACTACCTTTTCAGAACTCCTGCAGACGTTTTCAAGGAAGGGAACTTTTGTTACATGTGATTGTCTAACCAAGATTCCAAATGTATCCAGTACTGGATAGCAACTGTAAACAATATTTTAAAAATACATCTTGGAGTCCTTTGCTGAGAAAAGATAATTTTATGTGCTAAAAATTTCTAAAGGGGGAAATTTATATTTTGTTAACTTACTCTGAGCTTCATGTAATCACACAGTAGCAGCTGCCTCATCATGTAAACTTTTCGCCTTGAGGTTGGGTAGGTAATTTCACACCTCTTAGATTAGAGGACGTTTAACTATTGTTTACATGGATTTTAAACATGATAATGTAGCTATATAATAACACAGCTTTCCTCTGAACCAGATGTGCTAACAACATCACAATCTCTGTTTCCTTAAAAATAGGTTGGCATTTCCAAAGTTCCTTCTAAATCTGACGTGAACAGGGAATTAGAAGTCATAACGCAACTGCAAATGCCAAGGTCCCTTAAGGCAGTGGCCTTCAGCCTTTCTCCCCCCACATGTGGAAGGGCTGGTGTACCCAGTATTACCTGAAAATTCTTGCTCATGAATTATGTCTTACCACTCTTTCCCCTCTTTTGGAAAAAATACATCTAAAATGCAAGTAACTGAATGGATATTAGGCTATAGCCTGGACCATCTGTTGCGAACTTCCATACTTTTTTCTACCAGCTCGACTTTAATAGTCACATAGGATTATTCCCAGTTTACAGTGGGAAGAAATATTAAAAACGAGTCCAAATGTTAGGTTTTGATTTACACCTCCCTGAAGTGCCTGGGTTGCCTGTGCTACAGCCAACTTGCAGGAAAAAGCCCCCAGTAGCCTGATAAGCAGATGTTTTCTCTCTGCAGTTAAATAAATAATAACAGTGGCCAACATTTATGAAACAGTGTGTGTTAAGGCACTTATCTACATGATTTCTTTTAATCCTGATGAAATTCTGAGAAGTAGCTTTATCGATGAGAAAGCGGATTCTGGGAGCTATGGCTCGAGGTCACATTAAACCGTGGAAAAAAGCTCAAATTTAGGTCCTGCTGACTCTCAGGCTGTCTTTAGAGGCTTTTTTGTTGTTCTTGTAAATAATCTCAATATGAACAAGGCCAGTTGGCTCAGGGTGACACGCGATCCCCAATCATTCTCTTTCACTTTCTGCCAGATTGGAAGACGGTCTTGTGATTAAATATTTCTGGCCAGCAATATCTTGCTGCCTACGGAAAAATGATATTCCTGAATCCTTGATAATTGTTTCACTGGACACAGAAACAGCTTGGAATGTCTACAGGAATACCGCTGTTTCTCTGTCCCTGTCTTTCCTCTGGCAAGATGGAAAGAATGGTATCACTTTAGAAAGTGGCTTTGGGAAGAAGAAAAACCAGGCATGTTGCTTGGCTATGATTAGTAGACACTTTGGGGAGGCAGGCTACGCCACCGCTGGACATTTTAAGATTTGCAAGCCCCTTCTTAAGGGATGAAGGCAGGAGAACCAGAGAAGGCCCAAACAAGGAGATTGGTTGGCTGCTTGATTGACTTGAGACAGGAAGGACTTTTACTGTGGGCCTGCCTCTGAGCTTCCCAGCTGGCTCATTGGTAAAGAATCTGCCTGCCAATGCAGGAGATGTAGGTTTGATCCCTGGGTCAGGAAAATTCCCCAGAGTAGGAAATGGCAACCCACTCCAGTATTCTTGTCTGGGAAATCCCTTGAACAGAGGAGCCTGGCAGACTACAGTCCATGTGGTCATAAAGAGTTGGACACAACTGAGTGACTAACACTTTCACTCTGATTTAAATATATAGTGTACAACAGATTATTATGCATTGTGTATAATAATTTAATAACATTATAACATCATGTAATGATATAATGATTAATATTATTAAGGGCTTCTCTGGTGACTCAGTGGTAAAGAATCTGCCTGCCAATGCAGGAGACACAGCTTCCATTCCTGAGTTGGGAAGATTCCCTAGAGAAGGAAATGGCAACCCACTCCAGTATTCTTGCCTGGGAAATCCCACGGACAGAGGAGGCTGGCGGACTGAAGTCCATGGGATTGCAAAGAACTGGACACGACTTAGTGAATAAACAGCAGCAACAACATTCTTCTCTTTGCTTCCCCATGAAACACTCAGTAAGCCCTGGATCTGTGGCAGACTGGTTTCAGGAAGCCCTGAGGCTGGTCCTCCGGGCAAAGGCAAGAGCAAGATGACCCTAAACAGCCCGAGTGGTTTCAGGTGGTCAGAGTGAGGGGAAAGGGCTGGGAGGATGCAAAGCAGTCTTTGAAGAGCAGATTTTTCACTCGGGGTGGTTTGCTCAGGACTCAGGAATTCTTCAGAAAGGTTGCAGGAAGAAGCTACTCCTAAGGCAAGTCCAGGAAGAAGAGCGAGGACAGGGCGTCTATCTTACCCCATCTTTAGCTCGGTTCAGTTGCTCACTTGTGTCCGACTCTTTGCAACCCCATGGACCGCAGCACACCAGGCCTCCCTGTCCATCACCAGTTTCCGGAGTTTACCCAAACTCCTGTCCATTGAGTCGGTGATGCCATCCAACCATCTCATCCTCTGTCATCCCCTTCTCCTCATACCCCATCTTGGGTTCCATTAATTTGCTAGAGCGGCTCACAGAACTCAGGGAAACATTTCACTTCCCAGGTTGCCTGTTTCTTATTAAAGGATGTAACTCAGGATCAGCCGAATAGAGAGATGGGACAAGGTCGGGGGAAGGGGGTGGAGCTTCCACACCCTCTGCCAGCGTGCTTCTCTCCCCAAATCTCCATGTGTTCACCAACCCGGATGCTCTCCGAATCCCATCTTTTGGGGGTTTTATGGAGACCTCATTACAAGGGCATGATTGATTACATTGGCCATTGGTGATTGATTCAGCCTGGGGTTAGAGGGGAGCCTCTCCCTCCCCCATAGGTCCCGGGGGGTGCCACTGAAAGTTCCAACAATCTGGTGCACAGTTGCCTTCTCTGGCAACCAAACCCCTGGTGGCTCAGCTGGTAAGGAATCCGCCTGCAATTCAGGAGACCTGGGTTCGATCCCTGGGTTGGGAAGGTGCCCTGGAGAAGGGAACGGCTACCCACTCCAGAATTCTGGCCTGGAGAATTCCATGGACTCTATAGTCCATGGGATCTCCCAGAGTGGGTGGCAACTTTTCAAAATATATCCCTCCCCTTCACCCTTATGCCTCCGCATCTATTCCCGTCAGTCCGTGCACCCTAAAGCCTGCGCTCTGCAACAAGAGAAATCACTGCAGTGAGAAGCCTGCACACCACAGCTAGAGAGAAGCCCCCATTCACCACAACTAGAGAAAGCCCACACACAGCAACAAAGACCCTGCGCGGCCACAAATAAATACATAAACCTTTAAAAAAATGTATTGAGCACCTACTGTATGCTAGGCATTAGGTAAAGAAAAAAAAGCCAACACATTATTTAAGCCCTCCAGGAACTCAAAATGTGTGTTTTTGTGTGTGTATGTGTGTGAAATCACAGTATAATGAGTTATGAACAATAAAATAGGTTTGAACAACCTGCTGTGAGAGTATACGACGGGAAAAGATAACTTTGCAAAAGTTTGGCTGAGGAAATGTGATTTTAAGTATTAGAGGATTGGTAGGAATTTGCCTGGTCAAAACCCAATAAGCAAAAATGTAGAAGGATAGTCCATAGGGCTGAACAGAATCCACAAAGGCACTAAGGCATGGAGGAAGATGATTGGGAAACATGATGTATAGGCTGGTGTTACTGTGCTTGGGGTATGTATTCTAAAGTGCGTAGGAAGAGCTGTTCCATAAAAGAGGGAGGTGCTGACCCTGGAAGAAAGGAGGAGAGCTGGACAAGCAAAATGAGCAACATCCACCACCTTGCCCACCATGCCTTGTCAGTTTCACAGAGCTCCTATGAAGAGCCTATTTTTACAGTTAAGAAAACTGTAGTTCTGAGAAGTTGGGTAACTTGCTCAAGATGACATGTTTTGAGCAATGGAGATTTTTGGATTTAAAAAAATAGATTTACCTGTTCACCAAAGCTAAAGTAGTTGGGAGAGTGATGTTTATTGAAAGGATAGACACAAAGACCAATGGGACAGAATACACAGTCCAGAAACAGATCCATCCATGTATTGTCAACCTATTTTTGACCAAAAAGCAAATCCAGTTTAATGTAGGAAGGATGGTCTTTGCAATAAATGGTATTGGAACAAATAAATAGCATATGGGGAAAAAAAAGATGAGGAGGGGGAAGGAAATGGGGAAGGAGGAAGAGAAAGTAGAGAAGGAGGAAGGAAAAAGAACCTCAACCAATACCTTTTATCTTGTGCAAAAATCACCTCAAAATGGATCACAGATCTAAATGTAAAATTTGAAACTATAAAGCTTCTAAAGAAAACATAGGAGAAAAATCATTGTGACTTTGGACAAGGGAAAGAATTCTTAAATATGACACTGAAGGAATGATCCATGAAGGAAAAAATTCACAGTTGAAGGTCATAAAAATTAACAACTTTTATTGTGTGAAAGACACTGTTAAGAGAATGAAAAGACAAAAAAAAAAAAAAAAAAAAGAATGAAAAGACAAGCCACAGGCTAATAGAAATATTTTCAAATCACATACCTGACAGAAGACTTGCATGTATAATATATGAGAACTTTTAAAACTTCCAATAGGAAAACAACCCAATTAAAACTGGGCAAAAGATTTTGAACAGGTACTTCATGAATGGTGAATAAATGTATGAAAATATGCTCAACATTATTACTAGTTATGAAATTGTAAATTAAAACCACAGTGAAATAATACCACATGGCTATTAGAATGGCTATAAACCCCACCGAAATCAAACTGAAACAAAACAAAAAACTGACAATGCTACATGCTGACAAGGGTGTTGAACAACTGGAACTCTCATACATTCCTGTTGGGGTGCAAAATAGCACAGCCACTTTGGGAAAGAATTTGGCACTTTCTTATAAAGGTGAACATACACTTACCATATAACCCAGTAATCCTAGGTGTTCTCCCAAGCAAAATGAACACTTAAGTTCACGCAGAAAGACTGTATACGATTGTTTATTGCAGCTTCATTCATAATCACCCAAACTGGAAACCCAAATGTCCATCAACAATTGAATGGATAAACTGTGGCACATGCATACAATGAAATACTGCTCAGCAATAAAAATGGAAAAACTATTGATAGATACAACAACATGGGTGAATTTCAAATGCATTTTGCTATGTGAATGGAGCCAGACCCAAATATGACCTGCAGATCATATGCTTCCATTTAGGTAGATTTCTCAGAATGCAGAAGTAAAGAGATGGATCAGTTGTTGCTGGGGGCTTGGTGTGATGAGATGTGCTGGCTACACAGAGGCAACACTAGGAGATTCTTTGAGCTGACACAACTCTGTTTACCTTGGTATTGATGGAGGCCTACTGCTCCTTCACTTCTGAGTCAAGAGAAAAGATGCACACATTTTGCAGTCTCCAGTTGAGTTCAGTTGCTCAGTAGTGTCCGACTCTTTGCAACCCCATGAACTGCAGCACGCCAGGCCTCCCTGTCCATCACCAACTCCCGGAGTCCACCCAAACCCATATCCATTGAGTCAGTGATACCATCCAACCATCTCATCCTCTGTCGTCCCCTTCTCCTTCTGCCCTCAATCTTTCCCAACATCAGGGTCTTTTCAAATGAGTCAGGTCTTCGCATCAGGTGGCCAGAGTATTGGAGTTTCAGCTTCAACATCAGTCCTTCCAATGAACACCCAGGACTGATCTCCTTTAGGATGGACTGGTTGGATCTCCTTGCAGTCCAAGGGACTCTCAAGAGTCTTCTCCAACACCACAGTTCAAGAGCATCAATTCTTCGGTGCTCAGCTTTCTTTATAGTCCAACTCTCACATCCATACATGACCACTGGAAAAACCAAAGCCTTGACAGACCTTTGTTGGCAAAGTAATGTCTCTGCTTTTTAATATGCTATCTAGGTTGGTCATAACTTTCCTTCCAAGGAGTAAGCGTCTTTTAATTTCATGGCTGCAATCACCATCTGCAGTGATTTTGGAGCCCCCCAAAATAAAGTCTGTCACTTTTTCCACTGTTTCCCCATCTATTTGCCATGAAGTGATGGGTCCGGATGCCATGATCTTAGTTTTCTGAATGCTGAGTTTTAAGCCAACTTTTTCACTCTCCTCTTTCACTTTCATCAAGAGGCTCTTTAGTTCTGCTTCACTTTCTGCCATAAGGGTGGTGTCATCTGCATATCTGAGGTTATTGATATTTCTCCTGGCAATCTTGATTCCAGCTTGTGCTTTTTCCAGCCCAGTGTTTCTCATGATGTACTCTGCATATAAGTTAAATAAACAGGGTGACAATATAGTCCTAGGGAGCTAATATTAAGAGATTTTAGCTTCTTTTTTTTTTTTACTATATTGAAATAGTCGTATCTACCCATTGAATTCTCTCCAAGGGCTTTTGACCTTTTGGAGCACAAGTTGGAAATTTCAGAATCATTGACAAGTTAGAAAATTCCATCACAGATAAGATGTGCCATGGAGAATAATGGTTGTTCTATGTTCCCAGGTGATGCTAGTGATAAAGAACCTGCCTGCAGGAGACGTAAGAGACTTGGGTCCAATCCCTGGGTTGGGAATACCCTCTGGAGGAGGGCATGGCAACTACTCCAGTATTCATGACGAGAATCCCATGAATAGAGGAGCCTGTCAGACTACAGTCCATAGGGTCTCAATGAGTTGGACACGATTGAAGTGACTTAGCATGCACGAAAATATGTCTATATTCTAATCCTTAGAACCTATAAATATGTTACCTTAAGTGATAAAAGGGTCTTCATGTTTCATGATTAGTGTTAAGGATCTTGAGATGGGGAGAAGAGCTTGGATTACTCAGGTGGGCTCAAATGAATCCTTAAAGGAAAAACAGAGAAGCTTTTCAGCTGTGGTCAGAGGTTGACATGACAGTGAAAGACTGGTCCCTCCCTCTTTCGCATCCTTGCTCTGTTTTTCTCCACAGTACTTCTCACCACGTGGTAGGTAGAGTGACGGCTCCCCAGAGATGCACGCATCCTAACCCCCAGATTCTGTGCTTATGTTTTGTCACATGGCAAAGGGGAGTTCAGGTTGCAGATGGAATTAAGTTTGCTAATTTGCTGACCCTCAAGTAGGAAGATTATTTTGGATGATCCAGGTGGACCCAGTGTAATCACAAGGGTCCCAAAAAGTGGAAGAAGAAGGCAGACAAGGTCAGAGTGAAGTGATGAGAGGATTCAATTTGCTCTTGTTGGCTGTGAGGATGAAGGAAGGGTCATGAGCCAAGGAATGCACCAGTCTCTGGAAGCTGGAAAAGGCAAGGAAAAGGAATTCTCAGGACTTTCCTGGTGGTCCAGTGGCTAAGACTCCAACGCTCCCATTACAGGGGGCCCAGGTTCTGTCCCTGCCCTCAGAATTAGATCCCACATGCCTCAACTAAGAGTTCACATGCTGCAACTAAAGATCCGGTATACTGCAACTAAGACCTGGTGCAGCCAAGTTAAATAAATGATAATTTATTTTATTTTTAAAAACGAGAATTTCCCCCCTCAACACCTTGATGTCAGCCCAGTGAGATGGGTGTCAGACTCCTAGCCCACAGCACTGCAAGAGACTAAGTTTGTGTTGTTTCCAGCCACCAAGTTTGTGGTAATTTGTTACAGGGGCAATAGAAAATGTATTACTCTTAAGCATAATGAGAAAATATTGAGTAGGGAACTACTTGGCTTCCTGGTCCCTCAACCTTCAACTGTGGGCACAGTATCTGTCCACTTTCAGAATCATTGCCACTGGGATCAGTTCTATGGCTGCAAACTTAACGGGATGTTTATTTTTTTAGTTTATTTATTTGTGGCTGTGCTGGGTCTTCATCGCTGGGAGCAGGCCTTTTCTAATAGCGACAAGTTGGGGCTACTCTCTAGTTGGCATGGGCGTGCTTCTCATTGTGGTGGCTTCTCTTGTTGCAGAGCATGGGCTCTAGGGTGCATGGGCTTCAGTAGTTGCAGGACTGGGCTCAGTAGTTGTGGCTCATGGACTTAGTGGCCCCTCGGCATGTGGAATCCTCCCAGACCAGGAATCGAACCTGTGTCCCCTGCATTGGCAGGTAAATTCTCAACGACTAGGTCACTAGTTGTTATGTCAATAAACATCACCATGATGTTTACTGAGTATATTTAAGATTTACTGAGAAAAAAAAAAAAATTAAAAAAAAAAAAAAAAAAAGATTTACTGAGTATTAAACTGTGTCCATTGCCAGTAATATTACTGAAAATCCTTTCCCACTTCCTATTCACAGGTGGTGTGGCCTCACTTGAATCCAGTTTTAGGTCACGTCTGCCCTGCATCCAGAGTGATGCTCCTGATGTGAAGTTTTCCCTTCACCAGACACCACTACAAACTAGTCCCTACCTAGACCCATGCTGGCTTCACCCTGACATAGCTTTATCTTCCCTCCACTCCTTGCTGGCTTGGAATTTTGCTTTATGCCTACGTGACATGGGGAAAATGTATTAAAAGGGTGTCCTGGCAATACCTCCCTTCTTGTCTACAAGGAAGAATGAATGCTTTGTGCACTCCGCTCACTAGAGGGCCTTTGTTGAAATAAGCAGGGTGATTGGCAGTGAGGAGAATTAAAATGCTGAGAGGAGACTGAATTGTTTTACCCACCAGAGAATGAGGAAGAAAATAGTATTAGTATCTTGAACAGAAGAGGAAGTAGAGATGGGTGAACTCTAAGCTGTGGAGCTTTTGAGGAAAGAAACTCAAGGAATATTTCAAAGGAGGGTTTTCTCTGTAATACGTAATGTCATCTCTTTAGGGCTTCCCAGGTGGCTCGGAGGGAAAGAATTCCCCTTGCAGTGCAGGAGATGTGAGTTCAACCCCTGAGTTGGGAAGATTCCCTGGAGAAGGAAATGGCAACCCACTCCAGTATTCTTGCCTGGGAAATCCCACGGACAGAGGAGGCTGGCGGGCCTCCATGGGATTGCAAAGAACTGGACACGGCTTAATGACTAAACAACATCAGTAACAATAGTCTTCTCTTTGCTTCCCTAAGAAACACTCAGTAAGCCCTGGATCTGTGGCAGACTGGTTGCAGAAAGCCCTGAGGCTGGTCCTCCAGGCAAAGGCAAGAGCAAGATGACCCTAAACAGCCCGAGTGGTTTCAGGTGGTCAGAGTGAGGGGAAAGGGCTGGGAGGATGCAAAGCAGTCTTTGAAGAGCAGGTCTTTCATTCGGGGTGTTTGCTCAGGACTCAGGAATTCTTCAGAAACGTTGCAGGAAGAAGCTACTCCTCAGGGGAATCCGAGAAAAAGAGCAAGAAGAGGGCGTCTGTTAGCCCGCTTCCTCCCACTTCCCTTTCCTTTGGCCAAAGTTCACCCTAGGAAGACCTAAGTCCTCTGATCTCCCAGGTGGCAGAATCTGGCCATTCTGACCGTTTGGGAAATTAACTTCACACCATGTGGTGTGGCCACTGCATTCAAATCTGGAAGTGGGGAGTGACTCTAGTTGATTTTGTCAAAGCAGGCTTTGCAGTGCACCCTCATTGCCTCGTGGTGGGTGCAAAAAGAAAGGACAGGAGGGGTAATGGGGGGAAGCTGAGAAGGCTAAAAACATTTGTGTCTGTAACTGAGAAAAACTTGTATTTAAATCGTTCTTAAAATTAATTTGTTTTGGACTATAATTGCTTTACAATGTTTTGTTTTTCTTTTCTCTGCTGTATGGCAAAATGAATCAGCTAGAGGTATACATATAGCCCCCCTTTTTTGAATTTCCTTCCCCTTTAGGTCACCACAGAGCCCCAAGTAGAGCTCCTTGTGCTCTACAGTAAATTCTATTTAGTTATCAGTTTTATACAAAGCAGCGTATATATGTCAGTCCCAATCTCACAATCCATCCCCCATCCCCGTCGTCCTGTAGTGTCCATATGTTTGTCCTCAGCATCTTTGTCTCTATTTCTACTTTGCAAATAAGATCATCTATACCATTTTTCGTGTATGGATGTACGAGTTGGACTATAAAGAAAACTGAGCACCGAAGAATTGATGCTTTTGAACTGCAGTGTTGGAGAAGACTCTTGAGAATCCCTTGGATAGCAAGGAGATCCAACCAGTCCATCCTAAACGAAGTCAGTCCTGAATATTCATTGGAAGGACTGATGCTGAAGCTGAAACCCCAATCCTTTGGCCACCTGATATGAAGAACTGACTCATTTGAAAAGACCCTGGTGCTGGGAGAGATTGAAGGCGGCAGGAGAAGGGGACGACAGAGGATGAGATGGTTGGATGGCATCACCGACTCAATGGACATGAGTTTGAGTAGGCTCCGGGAGTTGGTGATGGACAGAGAAGCCTGGTGTGCTGTGGTCCATGGTGTGGCAAAGAGTTGGACTTGACTGAGGGACTGAACTGAACCGAACACCATTTTTCTAGACTCCACATATATGCACTGGTACAGGACATGTGTTTTTCTTTCTTTCTTCACTTTGTATGACAGTCTCTAGGTCCACCCATGTCTCTACAAATGCCCCAATTTCATTCCTTTTATGGCTGAGTAATATTCCACTGTATACATGTACCACATCTTCTTTATCCATTCCTCTGCTGATGGATAGGTTTCTCCCATGTCCTGGCTGTTGTGAATGGTGCTGCAGTGAACATTGGGCTGCAAAACCTGTATTTAAATGTTGCTACAAATGGTGAATTGTGTTTTTAAGTGCAAGTGTTTTCATAAAGGCACAGAAAACTATTTGAAAGAGTAGGAAATCATTTCCTTATGCTGTCAGAGAAATCTAAGCTTTAGACTTCCAGATTATGACTGTAGTATCCCCAGCCCACCAGGTAGCAGTTTCTACCATCTTGTTTTTTTTTTTTTCCACCCAAGTCATACATACTTATATTTTACTATTTAAAAGAAAATTTAAACACAGCCTTGCAGGTGAAGGGAGTTGCATTAGTGTGACAACTGGCTTTTTGGGGGGCCCTTTCTTAACTCTGCCCTGAACTGAAGGAGGGCATGGTTTAATTGGCAGATTTGTGGGGAGTAAAGTGAGCTTGCTCAGCTCATTCCTGTCTCCTTCCCTCTTTGGCACCAGCCAGCATGAGGTCTGCTCTGGGAGCAGCTGACCCTCCCATCCCCATCAAGACAAGTGTACTTTAATCAGAGTTGCTGGATCTTACTCTAGGACTTGGCGACAGGAAGCTCTTCTCTCATAGTAAACCGAATCCTGCAACCCAACTTTATCAGGAATTAAGTGGTCATTTGGTTTTCTTCTTCCATTCTGTTATCTCATTTTTTAATTTGCTTTGAACTCAGAAAAGGAAGAAGGGTGCTTTCTACTGGATACCCCTTCAGTGTTCCCAGGTTTGAGGCACTGGCTAGAAAACTGATACGTAAGAAATAAGAACAGTTAGGGAGAAGCGAATGAAAACACATGGAGTGATCAAGGCTTCTGGAGTGGCTAAAGATTAGTGTTGGTCCTGGGGTCTTGTTCTTGAGAGTGTGGAGGACATTGTGATTGTTTTAATTGAACATTGATTTACAGTGTTGTATTTTATTACCTCTGTACAGCAAAATGATTCAGTTTTGCTCACACACCTTGGTCACCTGATATGAAGAGCCGACTCATGGAAAAGGCCTTGATGCTGGGAAAGATTGAAGATGGGAGGAGAAGGAGGTGACAGAGGATGAAATGGTTGGATGGCATCACTGACTCAATGGACATAAGTTTGAGCAAACTCTAGGAGACAGTGAAGGACAGGGAAGCCTGGAGAACTGCAGTCCATGGGGCCCCAAAGAGTCGGACCTGACTTAGCAACTGAACAATAACAACAAATATGTATACATATCTATTTGTACATAAGATTTTTTATATGGATCATATTTTTAAAGTCTTATTGAATTTGTTACAATATTGCTTGTTTTATGTTTTCCTTTTTTTTTTCTGTGAGGCATGTGGGATCTTCACTCCTCTACGAGGGACAGAATCCAAACTTCCTTCATTGGAAGGCAAAGTCTTAACCACTGGATTGCCAGGGAAGTCCTTATACATTCTTTATTTATATTCTTTTCCATTACAGTTTATCACAGGGTATTGAATATCATTCCCTGTGCTATACAGTAGGACCTTGTTATTTTTCCATTTGATTCTCTCTCTCTCTATATATATATATAAGCTTACATCTGCTAACCCTAACCTTCTACTCCATCCTTCCCCCAACCCCCTCACCCTTGGCAACCACTAGTCTATTCTCCAAGGACATTTTGATCTTGGCAGTTTGTGTAGGCATATATTGGACCAGGTAGTTTTGTTTTTTGTTTTTTTTAATTATGGTGCAGTTGGCTTTTAAGAGCTGTGGCTGGGGAAAAGACCTTGGAAAAGCCACTCAGAGGTTGTAAGTGGCCTTGGCAGGGGCACAGGAACCAGGAGAGAAACTTACCAGGGGCCAGCGAGCTGAAGAGGCCTTAATAAGCAGTTACAGCTGGGGCAAGGATTCAATTATAAGGAGAAAGAAACAGTCCCTTCATACACTGTCCTTTTAGATATTAAAGGAGTGGGAAAATATTTGCCATTTTTTAAACTGCGGGGCAGCTGGGTTCTCTCTGGACTACAGAGCATTTGTGAGAGATTAGTTTTCAGTGTGCTAGTGGTAGGCCTAGGTAGGTAAGAGAAACAAACAGCTCTACTTTAAATTCTGCTTTTATGTTGTTTTGAACCATCTTCAAGGGCAAAAGAGGGTGGGGTGGATGGACCTAGTTTGAATTCCTGTGGCCCAAGAATTACTCCATTTTTGTCCTCAAGGCTACTAGAAACTAGTTATTTAGATACGATAGAGAAATCCTCCCCAGGTAATGGTTTACCTGTGTAGTCACTCCATGGTGTCTGACTCTTTGTGACCCCATAGACTGTAGTCTGCCAGACTCCTCTGTCCATGGGATTCTCCAGGCAAGAATACTGGAGTGGGTAGCCATACCCTCCTCCAGGGGATTGTCCCAACCCAGGGATCGAACCCATGTCTCCTGTGTCCCCTGCATTGCAGGGGGATTCTTTACCTGCGAGTTCTGGGAAGCCCTCAAGGAATTCCACGAAAAGAGTCTATGGAAAGAGCCATTGCAATGCAGGAAGAGAACTGTTCACTGGTTATTGTGGGAGCTCTGTTAGTAGACAGGATTCACCTTCCCCTCAGTGCGGTGGTGCAGGCACCTCAAGTTGAAAAAGGCTGTGAAAATGAAAAGGTTTTGAATATCTGAGTGGGAAAGAATAGCTGCTTCAATAACATCTGATGACTGAGGTGTTGCTCCTGCATGTTTCTAAGCTTTGCAAGAAGTCAACATCCCCTCAAATACCTGGCCAGAGAGAGGAGACAGTGTACATAGGTGGAGTTTCCACATACGTACATACAAGGCGCCTACGGCAGAAATGAACCCATAGCTAAGAGATTTCTCCTGCACAGATTTGAATGCACAGACCACAGCATTTGGACTCTTGGTATCAATCAACCAGCAACTCAGTGAAGCTGAAATTGCTCCAACAGGCTTTGACAATCCAGAGTACTGGTTCTGGGTATGTCTTTTGTTTGAGATACCTGCAGGGAATTGGCTTGTTTTCTGAATAGGGTGGGTGTGGAGCTAGTACTATAGTCCTTTTGTGCCTGTGTGCCAAGTTGCTACAGTCATATCCGACTTTTTGTGACCCTCTAGACAGCAGCCCGCCAGGCTCCTCTGTCCATGGGATTCTCCTGGCAAGAATACCGGAGTGGGTTGCCATGCCCTCCTCCAGGAAAGCTTCCCTACCCAGGGATCAAAACTGTCTCTTACATCTCCTGCATTGGCAGTTGGCAGGCAGATCTTCTACCACTAGCACCACCTGGGTCCTTCTGATGTTCTACTAAATCTATCTTTAGGGAAAAAAGGTACATCACAGATTCAGCTGGTATTGTTATTATTTTCTAATTGGGAGGCCCTGTAAGAACTATCCCCATTCCAAAGAGATGCAGCTTAACACATTATTGACTGGGGGATTTTTGCAGAAACGAATACCTGTGGCTGGTATTTGTTATGTAAGTGAATATTGAAACATCCAGGTATTAATGCGTCTCTGGTCAATGAATTGATAAATTGCTAGATGATCTCTGACTCCACTCAGGCATTGAAGTCCTCTCCAGCTGAGAGCAGAAGAACAAGATGGGGGGATGAATTTTGGACTTTAATTTCTTTGAATTTTAACTCATAAAAGCAAGATAATTTTATATTGAGCTTTACTTTCTTTGAACTTTAGTATCTCATGATTTGATTTCATTTTTTGGATGTTAATTTTTTTCCCCTCAACATTATTGGCATTATGTTATAATATTGAAGTTTCTTTTTCTTTTGTTTTTAGGTCTTCTTAGTTTATTAAAATCATGACTCTGAGAAGAAAGACTATGAAAAACTTGGTTATAGTAAAAACTTTGATGTTATTATTTTATTGAGGTATAATTAACATGACATATTAGTTTCAGGTGTACAACCTAATGATGTGATACTTGTATATATTGTGAAATGAACACCACAATAAGTCTAGCTAACATCCATTGCCACACATAGTTGCAAAATTTTTTTTTCTTATGATGAAAACATTTAAGATCTATTCTCTTAGCAACTTTCAAATATGCAATACAGTGTTAACTATGGGTTTCCCTGGCAACTCAGTGGTAAAGAATCTGACTGACAATGCAGGAGACACGGGTTCAATCCTTGGGTTGCGAAAATCTCCTGGAGAAGGCATCCCACTCCAGTATTCTTGCCTGGGAAATCTCACAGACAGAGGAGCCTGGCAGGCTACAGTCCATGGGGTTGCAAAACAACTGGACACGACCTATCAACTAAATAGCAACAACAATTATTAACTATAGTCACTGTGTCATATACACACCTTTAAGACTTATCTTTGGAAGATTGTATCTTTGACTGTCTTCACCCATTTCAACCAACCCCTACCTTGGCAACCACGAGTCTCTTCTGTCTATAAATTCATTAAAAACAATTCTACATGTGAGTGAGATGATATGGTATTTGTCTGACTTATTTCACTTAGCATAATAGTCTATTTATCTCCCATTTTAAAAATTCATTCATCCATTGGTGAACCCTTAGGTTGCTCCCATGTCTTGGCTATTGCCAATAATATTGCAGTAAACATGAAGTGCATATATATATTTTCAGGTTAGTGTTTTGTTTCCTTCAGATAAATACCCAGATGAAATTACTGGATCATATGGTAGCTTTACTTTTAATTTTTTGAGGAACTTCCATACTGTTTAGCATAGCGGCTGTACCAGTTTACATTCATACCAGCAGCGCATAAGTGTTTGAATTCTTCTATATGCTCACCAATGCTTGTTATTTCTTGTCTTTTTGGTAAAAGCTGTTCTAACAGGTATGAGGTGATATTTCATTGTGGTTTTGATTGCATTTCCCTGATGATTATTTCCAAGTTTCCTTTTGCATGTTATTATTAGACTAGTATAATTTTGTTATTTAATCTCATTGGTAATCCTCTGATATGCTATATGGATTGCATGGTTAGGCATAATAAAAAGTAATAGAAAAATGAATGAAAACTTAGCCTTGGATACTGAATGGCACTAAACCATTAATTTAATTAATAGGGAACTCTTTTGGAACTTCTCATGAGCAAAATCTCTTTCCTACCAGTGTCCCTGGAAGCAAACAAAGTTAGCTGGCATAAGAGGGAAATGAAACTTCTGTCACAGACTGAATAATGGTTCCCAAACATGTCCACTGGAGTAGGACATGGCTCCCCACTCCAGTCTTCTTGCCTGGGAAATCCCAAGGGCCGAGGAGCCTGGTGGTCCATGTGATTGATCGCAAGAGTCAGACACAGCTTAGCGACTAGACAACAGCAAAACATGTCCACATCCTGACCCCCACACCCTGTGAATATGTTACCTTATACAGCAAAAAAGGACATTTTAGATGTGCTCAAATTAAGGATCCTGAGGCAGGGAGGTTATTCTGGATTACCTGGTTGTCCCAAGGGGGCACAGGAGGGCTCAGAATCAGAGAAGAAGGTGATGTGTTGACAGAAGCACAGGTGGGAGTGATGAGCTTTGGAGCTGGAGGAAGAAGCCACGCGTCAGGAAAAAGAGGCGGTCACAGAAGCTGCAAAAGGCAAGAAAACAGATTCTCCCCTGAGGGCCTCCACAAGGAGCCAGCCCAACCAACACCTTGACTCTAGCTCTGTGAAATGGATTTTGGACTTCTGACCTCCAGAGCTATAAGAGAATAAATCTGTGTTTCCAGCAACTGTGTTTGGGGTAATTTGTTATGGTGACGCTAGGACATGAATACATCTTAGGTGGGAAGAAGTTTAGTACGTCTCCTGTGTTTTTGGAGAGGGTGACTTAATCTGATTGGTAAATTCTGGAGTAATAAATAGGGCATTATTGGCTTCATTCTCCTTTCTCTTTGGGAGCCAGTCAGCTCAAGAAAGCACAGTTCTATTTCTTGTAGGATAGGATGCCATCCATATGATAAAACCTGTCCCCGTGGTGCGGCTGGACCTGGCTGGTTGAGTTTATATAATTCTGTGGTTCAGTATTAGTAAACTCATCTGACTTTCATGCTAAGCTACATTCCCCAGTAGCTGGATCAGAGTGAGGTGATTTCTTGGTCAGACAGAATCTATCTATGAAAACAATGACTTACGTAAAACTGATACACAGGATCTATAGGGAAAAGATGAACTCATCAGCGATGCTGGGACAGCTCATTATACATAATTAGACCTCTAGCTTAGATCATATACTCAAAATGAATTCCAGATAAGAACCCAAAGTGAAGAGCAATTTTTAGAAGAAAAAAACAAAATTTTTATGGTTATGCCTTTTAAGGTGAGAGAAAGCCCAAAACCCAAACTACAAAGGAAGAAGTTGATCATTTCAACTACATTAAAATAAAAAAAGTCTGTTTATTAAAAGACATCATAAAAATTGATTGTAACAAGTTAAAATGTGGAAGGAGACATTTGTTACATAAGGATTAGTATCCAGATTTTATAAAGAATTCCCACAAATCAATAAAATACAAATATTCTACTGGGGAAAAAGAGGCAAAAAATTAAAAAAATTCACAGAAAAGAAAAACCAGATGACAAATCATAGGATGATGAACCTTATTAGGAATCATAAAAAGGAAAATAAAAACAAGTGATTCAATTTTTCAGCCAGTTTGGCAAAAATAAATATAAATGTGAAGAAACCAATTGCTGGTGAGAGTATAGAATTATAGTTGGACCTATTATGTACCCTGTGGGAAGAATATAAATTGGTATTATGTCTACTTTTTAAAAAATGTTTATTTGGCTGTGCCAGGTCTTAGTTGCGACATGTAGCCTCTTTAGTTACATCATGTGGGATCTAGTTTCCTAACCAGGGATTAAACCCTGGCCACCTGCATTGGGAGCATGGCATCTTAGGCACTGGACCACCAGGGAAGTCCTGATATGTCTACTTTAGAGAGCAGTTTGGTAATGTCTAGGAGGGTTCTTAAAAAATCAATTAAAAAAATAGAAGGGTTCTTAATGCACATAATCTAGGGCCTAGGATTCCACTCAGAGGCATGTAGAGAGACTTTTAACATAGTAAGTCAACAAGACTTGGACAAGAATGTTCACAGCAGCATGTGCTGCTCTATGCTTAGCCACTCAGTCGTGTCCAACTCTTTGTGACCCCATGGATTGTAGCCCTCTAGGCGCCTCTGTCCATGGGATTCTCCAGGCAAGAATACTGGAGTGAGTTGCCACACCCTCCTCCAGGGGATCGTCCCAACCCAGGGGTCAAACCCAGGTCTCCCCCATTGCAGGCGGATTCAGAGCAGCATAGTAAGAGTAAAAAAATCAGAAACATATCAGAAATGTTCATCAATAGGAAAATAAGTAGTTAACTTGGATTCTCTTAATAAAAGACTACTACAAAATAATCTGATTAGATTATGATTAAACTGAACGACAACAAAAACCAGTGTTGGAGATGTAAGAGACCCTTGCATCAGGATCAATGCCTGGGTCGGGAAGATCCCCTCGAGTAGGAAATGGCAACCCACTCCAGTATTCTTGCCTGGAAAATTCCATGGACAGAGGAGCCTGGCAGGCTACAATCCATTGTATCACAAAACAGTTGGACAGGACTCAGTGACTACACAACGTGTCAATGTAGGTGCACCATTGTAACACCACCATATCTAGTAGACGTTGATAGCAGAGGAGACTGTGAATGTGCGTGCATACTAAGTCATGTCTGTGTTCTGTATAGCAATACATTTAATAAAATGAACAATTATTGAAGACTATCTAAATTTTAAAAACCAATCCGCAAGAAGTAGAAAACCTGACCAGGTCAATAACCACAGAAGAAATGGAATGGTTGTCTAAGAAATACCTACCAAAAAGGCACACAGCCTAAATGTTTTACAATGAGTTCTCCCAAATAGTCTAGGGACAGATAATTCCTGTGCTCTCTAAGCCTTTCCAGAGCACAGAATGAAATGGAAAGCTATGTGATTCATTTCATCAGCCCGAATTAACTCTGATACCAGCGAGGACAAGGACAGCATAAGAAAAGAAACAGACCCAATCACGTATGGAACTCAGAAAAATCAATCACTCAAGAAGTAGATTTAATTTAGATTTATTCTGAATGAATAATGCATCATGACTGAATAGATGCAAGAAGAGTCTTAATGAGAATGTGACTAATTCACTACGTTAACAGATTCATTCAACAGATGTTTATTGAGCTCATATTACCTGCAAGGCACAGTTCTGGCAGTGGGCAGTAAACCAACAACCTTTAAAAAATTTTTTTTAGATTTAAATCAACTTTGTTTACAAAAACACTGTTATAAGAATCACAATTCTATAACTCACACTGTGGAGAGTAATCTGCTTTACTTAAAGTCTATCAATTTAAATATAAATCACATCTAAAACAGAGTTTCATATCAACATCTAGACTGGTTTGACCAAACAGCTGGGCACCAGAACCTAGCCAGGTTGACCCATAAAACTAACCATCACATCCCTCATTCATTAATTCATGGACCTTTGTTGTCAATGGATTCAAAGGGACTTCTTCCTTTTGCTTCTCCAGAAAGCATGTATGGACCTTCCAGAATCCTTCTCACTAAAGGATTTCTCCCTGGCCTACCACATCCTTCAGCAGCAATGAGAAAGACCCGTCCACCAAATGTTTGCTTCCTTTTATTCCCCCATATCCTGTGTCACTCCACTGTTTATCCTGACAGAGTGGCTTCTCTTTCAGGCTGAGTCAGCTTTCAGTCAAGCCATCTACTGAACTAGAGACCTCTTTTAAAAAATCTCCTTTCAAAATTAATTTTGAATTGTGGCTCATTTTTAATTTAGGAAATTGCTGTTACTTAAGGGATTATGTGTGTGTGTGCTCAGCCGCTCAGTCATGTCTGACTCTCTGCCACCCCATGGAATATAGCCTGCCAGGCTCCTCTGTCCATGGAATTCTCCAGGCAGGAATACTGGAGTGGATAGCAGTTCCCTTCTCAGGGGATCTTCCTGACCCAGGGATCAAACCCAGCCGTCTTGTATTGCAGGTGGATTCTTTACCGTCTGAGCCACCAGGGAAGCCCATACACAAAGGAAATAGTGAGCAGATAATCCATACAGGAGTATATAAGGCAGGTTGGAAACCAAAACAAAAGTCACCTTAAATATACAAAAGGTGTTCAGTTTGCTCATAATCAAGGAAGTACATTTTATTTTTGTATTTTTGAACTTTTTATTTTGTATTGGCGTATAGCTGATTAATAATGTTGTGATAGTTTCAGGTGACCAGGAGACTCAGCCATACATATAAATATATATGTATTCATTCTCTCCCAAACCCCTCCCGAGGAAGTGTATCTTAAAACTGCAGCATAATATTCTACAGTCTGGATGTACGGACATTTAACCATTTCCAGGCTGGTGGAAATTTAGATTATTTTTAACTTATTATATACAGTGCTCAATGACTGTCTTGACCTCTTGAATCTATGTCTGCTTTTGAGATATTAAATCTTGTAAACTTAAACCTAGAATGTACCAGCAAACACCTTGTTATCTGGGCTCCAAATGGAAGTAGCACATTATGTGAATGTACTCTGAAACTTACCATCAGAATGTTCTTTGGATTTTATTCTTAATCATGTGCTTAATCTAATACACTTAGGGACTACTGGAACTTTTTCTGGTCAGATTAGTTCAAACAGTCAGAAATTGTTCTCTTTCCTTGAAATAAAGCTGATTGAAGGATTACATTGTCTGAATAGCTGTAGGATTCAGAAACTCCTTTACAAAGACTTACTTTATTTTTAGGTTTAAAAATGTCCATGATTTCTTTTGGACTAATGGTCTAAACATGCATGTTTTACCAGAGCCTTATTTTTTCATTCATCATAGCTAACGCTTGTTTGTTGCTCATTAAATGTAAGTATGCTCTAGGGAGAGGAAATTGTTGACTCTCTGCCCAGGAGGGAGAGAAAATATTTATCAAGTTTAAAGTTAGTATGTCTTAAAAAAAAAAAAAAAGTTAGCATGTCTTTTGTTGCAGTAATTCCAATTTTAGGAATCTTTTTTATAAACATACTCACCAAGGGTATACACACATATACACATACCCACCCACATATACACATACCCACACACATATACACATGCCCACACACAAGGATGGTCACTGCACCATTGTTTGTAATAAACAGTGCAATTAAAAATAAGACAGGGACTTCCCTGGTGGCACAGTGGATACACAAAAATAAACTCAAAATGGATTAAAGATCTAAATGTAAGACCAGAAACTATAAAACTCCTAGAGGAGAACATAGGCAAAACACTCTCCGACATAAATCACAGCAAGATCCTCTATGACCCACCTCCCAGAATATTGGAAATAAAAGCAAAACTAAACAAATGGGACCTAATGAAACTTAAAAGCTTTTGCACTACAAAGGAAACTATAAGTAAGGTGAAAAGACAGCCCTCAGATTGGGAGAAAATAATAGCAAATGAAGAAACAGACAAAGGATTAATCTCAAAAATATACAAGCAACTCCTGCAGCTCAATTCCAGAAAAATAAATGACCCAATCAAAAGATGGGCCAAAGAACTAAACAGACTTTTCTCCAAAGAAGACATACAGATGGCTAACAAACACATGAAAAGATGCTCAACATCACTCATTATCAGAGAAATGCAAATCAAAACCACCATGAGGTACCATTACACGCCAGTCAGGATGGCTGCTATCCAAAAGTCTACAAGCAATAAATGCTGGAGAGGGTGTGGAGAAAAGGGAACCCTCTTACACTGTTGGTGGGAATGCAAACTAGTACAGCCGCTATGGAAAACAGTGTGGCGATTCCTTAAAAAACTGGAAATAGAACTGCCATATGACCCAGCAATCCCACTTCTGGGCATACACACTGAGGAAACCAGATCTGAAAGAGACACGTGCACCCCAATGTTCATCGCAGCACTGTTTATAATAGCCAGGACATGGAAGCAACCTAGATGCCCATCAGCAGATGAGTGGATAAGGAAGCTGTGGTACATATACACCATGGAATATTACTCAGCCATTAAAAAGAATTCATTTGAACCAGTCCTAATGAGATGGATGAAACTGGAGCCCCTTATACAGAGTGAAGTAAGCCAGAAAGATAAAGAACATTACAGCATACTAACACATATATATGGAATTTAGAAAGATGGTAACGATAACCCTATATGCAAAACAGAAAAAGAGACACAGAAATACAGAACAGACTTTTGAACTCTGTGGGAGAATGTGAGGGTGGGATATTTCAAAAGAACAACATGTATACTATCTATGGTGAAACAGATCACCAGCCCAGGTGGGATGATGAGACAAGTGCTCGGGCCTGGTGCACTGGGAAGACCCAGAGGAATTGGGTGGAGAGGGAGGGGGGAGGGGGGATCGGGATGGGGAATACATGTAAATCTATGGCTGATTCATATCAATGTATGACAAACCCCCCCCCCCCCAAAAAAAAGAATCCACCTGCCAATGTGGGGGACACAGGTCCAATCTCTGGTCCAGGAAAAATCCACATGCTGCAGGGCAACCAAGCCCGAATGCCACAGTTAATGAGCCTGTGTGCTGAACTACTGGAGCCCATGTGCCTAGAGCCCGTGCCCGACAACAAGAGAAGCCACTGCAACACAAAGCCTGTGTATCACAATGAAGAGTAGCCCCTGCTCACTGCAACTAGAGAAAGCCCGTGAGCAGCAACGGAGACCAGCACAGCCAAAAATAAATAAATATTTTAAAAAATATATGATAAATGTCCGTCAATAAAGGAAGGGTTAAATAAATCATGCCTTGTCCATAGGATGAGTGACTGGCTACATGTATCACCTTAGCAAAACATCTGTATAAGAGAGGGTCCCAGCAGGAAACAGGACTCACCCTGTTCAGTGAAGAGGTTTTAAGGAAGAGTTTACTTACAAAGGTTGGGCAGTGTTAGACAAACAAAGAAGGGAGGAGGAGGAACCTACAGATTAGCAACAGTGGAAAGTTACTACATTCTAGGGCTTAAGGCACAAGGGAGAGAAAATTCTCCCGGAAACAGACAGAGAGAACAGACCTGTGGTTGCCAAGGGGGAGGGAGTGGGGGAGGAAAGGACTAGGAGTTTGGGATTAGCAGATGTAAACTATTATATATCGGGCTTCCCAGGTGGCTCAGTGGTAAAGATCCGCCTGTCAATGCAGGGCACTCGGGAGATGAGGTTTCGATCCCTGGGTCAGGAAGATCCCCTGGAGGAAGAAATGGCAACCCACTCCAGTATTCTTGCCTAGAGAATCCCATGGACAGAGGAGCCTGGCGGGCTACACTCCATGGGGTTGCAAAGCATTGGACAGGACTGAGCAACTAACACGTTCATAGTTGTTAACAATGTTGTGCCTATCTCTATACAGAGATAGGGTCGCCAAGAGTTGGACTCGACTGAGCATGCACAAACTATTACATATAGGATGGATAAAACAACAAGGTCCTACTGTATAGCACAGGGAACTATAGTCAAAATCCTGTGATAAACCATAATGGAGAGTATAAAAAACGAGGACTTCTCTGGTGGTCCAGTGGTTAAGACTCTGAGCTGCCAATGCAGGGGGCTTGGGTTCCATCCCTGGTTGGGGAACTAAGACCCCCCTATGCCACAGGTTATGGCCAGGAAAAAAAAAACACACAAAACACGAATGCCTAATATGTATGACTGAGTCACTTTGCTGTACAACAGAGATAGGCGAAACATTGTAAACAACTATGAAAGTGAAAGTGTTAGTTGCTCAGTCCTGTCCAATGCTTTGCAACCGCACGCGGCATAGCCCGCCAGGCTCCTCTGTCCATGAGATTCTCCAGGCAAAAATACTGGAGTGGGTTGCCATTCCCTCCTCCAGGGGCTCTTCCTGACCCAGGGATTGAACTCGGGTTTCCTGCACTGGAGGCAGACTCTTCACTGTCTGAGCCACCAGGGAAGCCCTAAATCAACTATACATTGATTAAAAACTAAAATAAAAAATAATAAAAGGAGTGTGGTGAAATTTGGAATATAGAGGCAGGGCCACTCAGTGAAACTACAGCCCATGAGGGAATCTGTGACAGTTGTCCCTCCATATATCCATGGGGGATTGGTTTCAGGACCCCCTAAGGTTACCAAAATCTGCAGATGCTCTTGTCGCTTACAGCTGGTTCTCTGTATTCACAGGGATGAGGAACCTGTGGGTATGGAGGACCTGCCTGTACTGTAAAAGCAGAAGCAAGGAAAAGCAGGGAAGGAATACTCTGACTTACTTCTTTCCCATTAGGCTCTCATCTCTTGCTGGTACCTCCCTTGGGTTGGACACAGTCAGCTGTGATGGAACGTGAGTGGGGCAACCTGCTGGGGCACAGAGCAGGCAGAGAGAAAGGGCAAAAACTAATATATGGAGATAGGGAGTGACTAGCATGATATTTATGTCATTTTTTCAATGGAAAAAATGTTGCCCAGCAATCCAGAAACACTGTTATTTTGTAAAAGAAAATCATAACCACATATTTATATAATTGTGAACATTATGAAGACTGCATAGGAAACTGTAAACCTTGATGCTACTTCTGGAGAGTGAAAACAAATGGAGAGGGAAAACCTAACTTTCTATGTTCTTATACTATGTGAATTTATTACAAGAAGTATTTCTTTTGTGATTAGGAAAATAAAGTACCTGTTCCATGAAAAGAAAGTGCTGTTATGCCTAAGATGAAGGCAAAGGTAGAGGAACCCCTAAATGGCTTTTAAACAGTTAATTCACTTAAAGTGAAAGTGAAAGTGTTAGTCACTCAGTCCTGTCCAACTTTTTTCAACCCCATGGACTGTAGCCTGCCAGGCTCCTCTGTCCATGGGATTCTCCAGGCAAGAATACTGGAGTGAGTTGCCCTTTTCTTCTCCAGGGAATCTTCCCAACCCAGGGATGGAACCCAGGTCTCCTGCATTGCAGGCAGAATCTTAACTGGCTGGTACTGCATAAAGACCTCCAAAAATCTGTTATTATTATTTTTTAATGTTAAAGAGTCAAATTTATATGCTGTAGTGTTGGTTAGTTGAGTTCTCTGTTGCAAAGATCAGAAAGCAAATCAAGATCATTTGAATAATAAAAGGGGAGTTAAAACTTAAGGATATAGGATGATTCTGCCCCCTCTACTCCGGTACTCTTGCCTGAAAATCCCATGGACAGAGGAGCCTGATGGGCTGCAATTCATGGGGTCGCTAAGAGTCAGACATGACTGAGAGACTTCACTTTCACTTTTCACTTTCATGCATTGGAAAAGGAAATGGCAACCCACTCCAGTGTTCTCGCCTGGAGAATCCCAGGGACGGGGGAGCCTGGTGGGCTGCCGTCTATGGGGTCTCACAGAGTCGAACATGACTCAAGCGACTTAGTAGCAGCAGCATGGAACAGAATGATGGCAAGAAATAAAAATTTAGACTTTCTTTCTGTTTGCCTTTCAGGTCTTGTCTCTCTCTCTTTTTTTTCTCAGCAAACAAACTTTCTCTGATCTGTGAGTGTGTGTGCTAAGTCGAGTCAGACGTGTCAGACTCTGTGTGACCCCATGGACTGGGTTCCCCATGGACCCACCAGGCTCCTCTGTCCATAGGTTTTCCCAGACAAGATTACTCAAGCTACCTAAGACAGTTGCAAAACGGGCCAGAACATTATAAGTTGATAAGTTAAAAATCACTTTTGGATGGCCCCATAGCTGAAAAATACAAATATTTCTGAGAAAGCCACAGAAAGTCTATGGTAATATGCTGATTAAAAAAATCAGCTGATAAATAATATACTATCAGAATAATAAAGTCTAAACAGTTGAACTATTGAAAAGTCATCAGAAATCACAGTCACTGGTTTGGAAAAAGGTACCAATAACTCATGTTTGTACCCAAATTCCTACGTCTCACAAGGACTCAATGTTCATTTTCTAATTTAATCAAGAAAACTTTCTAGTCTCAGAGAGGTTTATTGATTTGCCTAACACCACACAGGAAATGCAGACTCAGGATTCAAGCCCCACGTTATCCCTGTATACACAGAGGTCTACCTTATAGAATCTGTTTTCCCTATTTTTCAAAGGTTCTTTAACTTTTATTTAGCATAGAAAAACCTGAATGAGGCTTGAAACTTCTAATCTAATTCTGAGAATATAAAGAAATACTATGTTGTAAAAACAAATCCAGGAAATTAACATGTGATACAGTACTATTGACTAAAATACAGATTTTGTTCAAATTAAAAAAAAAAAAAAGGGTGGATTGTACTGACATCGATTGTGGTGATATGCTATTATAGTTTTGCAAGGTTTTACCATTAAGGGAAACTGTGAAGGATACAGTGAATTTCTCTGTGTTCTTCCTTACATGTGAATGTATATTTTTCTCAAAATAAAAATTTTAACTTAAAAAAGAAAGTAAAGGCAGAAATGCTTTTTTAATATTATAATAATATTTTATTTATTTATTTGACTTCACTAAGTCTTATTTGGAGCACACGGGATCTTTTGTTGCAGCATACGGGATCTAGTTCCCTGACCAGGGATCGAACCTGGGTCTCCTGCATTGGGAGCACAGAGTCTTAGCCACCGGACCACCAGGGAAGTCCAAGAAATAATTTTTAAAGTGCTAAATTTTTAGCGGGAAAAGTAGACTACAAAAAGTTATTTCCTCATCTGATTCAAAAGCAAATAAAGTTGAAAACCCTCTATAGTAACCATTTATTTTTTAAAAAGCAAATAACTAGAACAAAAACAATCAACTTTCAGAGTACAGGAACATACACCCTTGCTTCACTGTAATGTCTGATGTGAAATGACTGAATTCTTCTTATTAAAAATAGGCTTTAAGCAAAGTTAAAAAAGGAGGCCAATATCTAACATTCTCTCACCTGTAAGACACATGCTAAAAATGAAACTATTCAAATATCTGAGATTAAGGGAGCCCTGAAGATTTCTTATGCCTCTCTACATATAGAACGAGCAGGTGTTAGGATCCAGGTTGCAATGATTGTTATGTATGCCTGAGAACTTGGGAGAAAATGACTAAGCCTGGGAAAGGAAGAGAACAAGGTAATAGTTTGCTGGTGTCCCGGGAGATAAGAGAAACTTTATGGTTACCAAAGGGATGTAGACTCAGCTCTAGTCTTTGTGGCACCAGAGGAAAAGGCATGTGGTAAAGAAGTTATACTATAATAGAGCCTGTGAGGCCAATGCTTCTGTATGAATGATGTAATGTATGTTTCACCCACATGATCCCAGGTGTTCTGTGCAAGTGTGCACACCTGTGAAGGAGGAAGTGGAACACACTTAAATTGGCTTCAGTTGATCATATTAGCGAGGCTACAGCAGTTGAAGAACTCCCATTGTCAGGTTTGTCCAGAAGAACAAGCAAGTAAAATTTTCCAGGAAAACGTGATTATGATAGATTCTCTCTCTAAAAATAAAAATGCTACTATGAAGCAATGATTTTCAAAATTGTATTATCTTGAATTTAAAAAGGTAAATTGATGAGTAAAATAGGATAGTTTCTAGAAGTACATGTAAACAACAGTAACAGATCAAGAAAAGAAAAAGACAAAGAGCAATAACTCATCTATAGAAAAGCATATTACTATTTTAAAAGGGATTAATCTGGACAAAAATTAGCTTAACTCTCATCTTGAAAGTGAAAGGGTTAGTAGCTCAGTTGTGTTCAACTCTTTGCAACCCCGTGAACTGCATTGCTTGTCAGGCCACTCTGTCCATGGAATTCTCCAGGCGAGAATACTGGAGTAGGTTGCCATTCCCTTCCCCAGGGGATCTTCCCAACCCAAGGATCGAAATCGGGGTCTCTTGCATTGCAGGCAGGTTCTTTACCATCTGAGTCACCAGGGAAGCCCCAGGTCCCACCATGCACTGTACCAAATTCCACCTTCAGTGGCTGTGAAGCTGGGGAGATCCTGGCCAGGAGACAGATATCAGATCTCACTGTCTTCCCAGCCTTTCAACCCTCCCCTGAAGCCCCTCAGTCAAATGGTTTGATCCCCTCAAAATGAGTAAATTTCAGGTGACTTGCCTCCTGTGTATCCCTTCAGCCTCATCCCTGGTCACCCACAGCATCCCACTTTATGCTCAGCCAGAGAAAACTGCCTAAAGCACCCTAAATGTGGTACCACACCTTTGTCCATTCTGTTTCCTTAGCTTGCTCCCCTCTCCCTCCTAATTTTTGTCCAAATAACCACTTCTGTTCCACTCTCAAGTTTCAGCTCAATAGCTGTGCTTCTAGAAAGTCATACCTAGTGCTTCGTAGGACTCTAGGCTTCTTTGGTGCACACACCTCTGGCACTTTCCACATAGAATTGAAATGATCTGTATTTTTCTCTCCAGTGGATTGTCTTCATTCTGGATGGCAGGCATGGTATCTTACTCAGCTTTTTATTCTCAGAATTTAGCACGGTGTCTGACACACACAGGTATTTGATACATGCTTATGGAGCTGAAATAAACCGAACAAATTAAGTAGGCTTTGAGTAGTCCCATAGCCTGCAGCTGGGATTCTTACAAAGCTTATCACATTATATCAATAAATTGGTGTTTTGGAAAGCAATACAACAACATGCAACAAAAACCATGAAAATGTTCATTCTCTTTTACTTGGTATTTTCCTGTTTGTGAATACTCCCCAAAGAAATGATCCCAAGGGGGAAAATTTACACAGATGTTCCCGGTAACTCTAGTTAAAATAGTGAAAAAAACTGGAGGCGATCCAAGTGTCTAATAGGGAAATGACTAAGCAAACAATGGGATTATAATAGAGCTATTAAAAATGACAGAGGTGAGGACTATGTCAACATGGAGAAGTGTGTATCTGCAGGAACGTTAAGTGGAGAAAAGAACACAGGCCAGTGTTTAAACACGAATGGTTAAGGATGTGTGTGTACATGAAAGATCAGAGGCTAATCTGCAGAAATTGAAAATGGCTGGAGTTCAATACTTTCTTTCCTGTGCAATTCCATAAGTTTCTGGCATTAATAGTTTAGATCTCATGCAACATAGATATCTTTTTTATTAATTAAAAAAAAATTAAAAAAATTTTTTGGCTGTGTAGGTCTAATTGCTGCACCCAGGACCTTCATTATGTTAAACGGGATCTTTCAGTATCTTTCATTGCTCACACAGATTCTCTAATTGTGGCATGACTTAGTTGCTCTGAAGCACATAGAATCTTAGTTCCTCGACCAGGAATTAAACCTATGTCCCCTGCCTTGCAAGGCTGATTCTTAACCACTGGACCACTAGGGAAGTTCCCAACATGGATATGTGGAAAGTTTGCAAAATAAGGGCTCTAAATTTCCTACCAGGTTGTAATTTAGTGCTAAATTCTCATCAAATTATTATGAAAATAGTGACACTTCTTTAAGAGAACAAAATACTTTAAATTCAGCAAGTAATTTGAGTCTAATTATGTGCTATAGCACTTACATGCTCATGAAATTTACCAAAAAAATGGGCAAAGATCCACAGGCAGTGGTGGTATTATTTTAACTTACCTTTGTTTATTTGGATGACTGTACACATTAGGACCTAGTACAAAGGAAAGTCTGAAAAACCTTTGGCCTAAATCTCACATTCACAAGTTGTCTCAATTTTATACTTTTGATATTGTCTTCAAAAAGGGTTCTATGCACAGTCACTGAGATTCACCAAGAAAGGCTAAAAGAAAACGTCATCACTGGGGACTTCTCTGGTGGTCCAGGGGTAAGACTCCATGTTTCCAATGCAAGGGGCCCAGATTAGATCCCTGGTCAGGCAACTAGGTCCCGCATGCTGCAGTGAAGATTGAAGATCCCTTGTGTTGCAACTAAGACTCAGCATAGCCAAATAAATAAATACTAAATTCAAAAAATTTTATTTATTTTTAATTGGAGGATAATTGCTTACGATATTGTGTTCGTTTCTGCCATACATCAACATGAATCAACCATAGGTATACACATGTCCCCTCCCTCTTGAACCACCCATCCCATCCCACCCCTCTAGGTTGTCACAGAGCACCAAGTGTAAGCTCCCTAAACTTGGGTCACACTGCCAGTGTAACGCACTATTTTATAAATCAGTGATTATCTTGTGAATAGAGAAATAGTGACATTGTAAGATCTGTCATATGGAAATTAAAAGAAATAAACCACACATTTTTATGTCTCATTTTAAAATGTCTTCTTTTCATTTATTTTATTTTGATTGAAGTATAGCTGATTTACAGTGTTATGTTCATTTCTGCTGCAGCCACATGGATGGACTGTCATACTGAGTGAAGTAAGATAGAGAAATATCATAGATACTGTTTGTATGTGGAATCTAAAAAAAGGATACAAATGAACTTATTTACAAAAACAGAAATAGAGTCACAGATGTAGAAAACACACTTATGGTTACCAAGAGGGGAAAGAAGGGGGGATAAATTGGGAGACTGGGACTAACATATACATACTACTCTATATAAAATAGATAACTAATAAGGATCTACTCTATAGCACAGGAAACTCTACTCAATACTCTGTAATGCCCTATATGGAAAAAATCTAAAAAAGAGTGGATACATGTATATGCATAACTGATTTACTTTCCTGTACATCATAAACAAACACAACATTATAAATCAATTAGACTCCAATAAAAATTAATTTAAAAAATTTCTGTTGTACAGCAAAGTGATTCAGTTATACATATACTGGGTTGGCCAAAAAGTTCGTTTGAGTTTTTCCGTAGGATATTATGAAAAAACTCAAATGAACTTTTTGGGACAGCCCTATATATACATTCTTTTAAAAAATATTCTGTTTCATTTTGGTTTCTCATAGTATACTGAAGATAATTTTCTGTGCTATACAGTAGGACCTTCTCATTTATAAAATTTCTTCTTTAAAAAAAAAATTCACTGAGACCCTTAAAAAAAATAGAGGTGGCCCAGACCTTTCTAGAACTCTGGGAGGCCCAGAACATAGTTATCACCTTATTTTTAAAATGTGATAATTTTAGCTAGGGGCCCCAGACTAATGAGTTGTTAATAACTTAACTGTATAAACACCTGACTCACAAACTGCTATCTACTAGCCATACTGTTTCTGCTGCCTTGTAACCAGTGGTCAGAGAATTCACAGCTTCTCCAGCAGTGGTTCACAGCCCTGGTTGCATGTTTAATCTGAAGGTCAGTCACCATTTTCAATGTAACGTGTCCAGGGTGATGGGTTACAAGTGCCCAGAGAACAGTTTAGAAAAGAAGTTTGAGGGTGCAGTCCCCAAGATGTTGAAGGAACTGCCTCAATAATACTTTTGATCAAAATACCTTCAATTATTCCTCAAATATCTTATTGTGCTTAAATATATGAAAGTAAATAAATACTGAGTCAAAAGTATTATGTTCATGTGTCCATATTTATTTATTTATTTATTTTCCATTTTTAGAAATGATGTGAACTACCAGATTTTTATAGGCGGTAAAACTACAACAAACCCAAACTGTCAAATGAATGAATTCTTTTTGTTCCATTAAAAAAAAATGGATTTATAACATAGAGAAAAACAAATTCTTGGACACTGGCTGAGGTCGGTACTGCCCATTCTCCTGGACCTTCTCCTCTTCATCCTAGTTCTGTGCTATGATTATTGATGCTCTGAAGATGATGATCCTCTCTGTATCCCAGCAACATTCACCCATTCATGAAACCAAGATGTATTTGTGTTCATCTAAACCCCAAACACGGGCTTCTCTGGTGGCTCAGTGGTAAAGAATCTGCCTGCCAATGCAGGAGATGAGGGTTCGATCCCTGGGTCAGGAAGATCCCCTGGGAAAGGAAGTGGCAACCCACTCCAGTATTCCTGCCTGAGAATCCCATGGACAGAGGAGCCTGGCTTACCACAGCTACCACTCAGTGACTAAACAACAACAAAACCCCAAACACAAGAAAATGTCCAGGGAAGTTGGAGGAGCAAATGAGAATTGAAGAATCAGGGTACACTGTCTCACTCCCTGCCTACTCTACCACCGCTGCCCACCCCCCCACCGCCTGCCCGCCTGCCCAATTCACCCTGCTTTACATCCCATTTGGAATGACTTATGCCTATGGGTTCAGTGGAAGACATTTTCCCACCTCTTACCTCAAAAGCAGAGGCAGGCACTGAAGGTGTCTGACTGAGGGTTATGTTTATCCTTTGAGGAGGTGTAGCCAGAATTTTTGGACATGGGTCAAATTCAGAAAAAGCAAGTTCAAAAAGGCCCATGACTGTGAGTAGCAAAAACCTGGGTTGTGTTCCTCAATACAATGTCTACTTATAAAGGTGGGGGACTTGTGTTCAAGAAAGATGTGGTTGCTAAGGCTTTCCAGATGAACCAGAGAGTTGAGGCAATAATTCGTATCTGGGAACCTGTGGTAGGAGTCTTCCTGGCTGAGCAGCAAACACCTGTCTGAATGTCCCAGAAAGCATCCTCTCCTGAATGATCCAGAATATTGCCCTTCAGCCGGTGCTTCACTCCGTGGGGGTAGAATGCACTCATATAACTATTGCCTGGGCTACAGTGGTTGCTTCCCATGAAAACCCAGGAAACAGAATCCCCGCTGCTGTTGAAAGTGTATAATTAGCTCCTCGTGCAGCCTGACCCCACTGATTTTTCTGACGCATTTGGCCCGAGGTGTGCCCTTTCTGAGACCTCTAAGAGCTTCTCCGCAGCTGGAGATGCTCAAAACTGCACGCAGCACTTCCTGTGGGCGAGGCTCTGCATTCTGAAGGCTGCGCGCCTACTGAATCACGTGTTTCAAACGCTCAGATTCACGATGCTTTTTTTTAAAAAAAAATACAGGAGTGGACTGTGAGTGGCTCTATCAGACAGAGTCTCTTCCCTTTTTCTTTTTAAAAAGTGGTTGTGTACTGGTGGCCTCCCAAGAAACACTATAATTGGTCAGCCTGGGGTGCGTTTGATGTCCTCTCAGATAACGTCATTAGCTATTTTCAGGAAAGGGAAGGCAGAGTATGCCCCCCCGGGACAATGACAGCACTTGTTTTAAGTTGGGGAAGAGCCTGTGGTTCTTTTCCTGCGTTTGGGCGAAAGCGAACACACAATGTTCATTTCCTAAATACGGGATGTGCTGCGAGGCTGGCTGGTCATTTTCCACCATGTCATATCCTTCTGGATGAAGGCAGCAGGGGCCAGGACAGGAAACGGCAAATTCTCAGAATAAGACAAGGCTTTCCCAGGGCTGTCATTGGCTCTCTGGAACTATAAAGCTTGCTCATCCAGAAACAGCCTCAGATTCTTCTTTCCTGGAGATAGCCAGAAGTGAATGGTAAGTGGGGAGACCAAAGGAATGCTATCTGAAAGAATAGCCACTGGACTGGTAATACTGGGGTTGTATCCTTGGTCCGTAATACATTTTGAGAAACGTTGCCTCCTTTTTGCTCAGAGGTGTCTTTATCTGGCAGTTTGTCAGTGGTGGGTACAATTGTGGAGGCATGCTAATAAAATTAAGATCTAGGAGTCTAGAGACCAGTGGACTTCTACACTGGGCTCTGTGAAGTATCAGCGGCAGATAGAAGTTGTCTGTTTCAATTTCCTCACCTTCCACATGAGAATAATTTCTGCCCTGATATCTCACAGTAGTGAAGTGTTGGATTTCTATAGCTTTGTCACCTTTGAGAAGTTCCTAATAATGAGAAGTACAATGGCTATGAAGGGAGAAATCTTTGGCAACTAGAAAGGATGTACTTTTACTCAGGATGTAGTTTTCTCTGTTAGTCATCTTCAATTGGCTTCCGTTCAGCTCAGTACAGATAGCCCTCAGTGAGCTGTTCAACAAAAATTGTGGTCCCTTTTAAAATTCTGTTCAATTGTTACTCATTTTTAAAGGGCGCTTTCATCATAAAGGAAAAAACTGGTGCTAGTGTATTTTTTTTTTTTTTACTGTAGTATGTATTTATTGAAAATAAATCCACATATAAGTAGATCCCAGTAGTTCAAACCCATGTTGTTGAAGGATCTCTCATACAATCAAGCAGGAGAAAGATGACAGATGTCTAAAGGAGGGACAACACAAATGTAAAAATCAGATTCAGATGCCAGGCAGGAGGGGTAGAGGCTGGGGACGGATAAGACTAGCGTTCCAACATCGGTGATTTAGGGGGAGGCTGTGAATGACACAGAGAATGCCAGAAACCCCCTGTGAAATGACACAGGATACCCAAGATGGGCTGGGTTAAATTGAAGCTTCTTTATCTGGTGGGACGGGGGGCAGAGAAGAGTGAACAGTGGTCCATGGACAGCCTTCAGGAGGTCTGTAAACACCTTAAACTCTTACTTATAAGGTTGTGCACAAACTGGTGCTAGTGTAATTTAGTTTTAATTAAGCATGTATCAAAGAGTAAGATTTCTGAAGACCTGATGAACTCTAGTTAGAAGAAATAGCACAAGCCTAAGAAATCTTAGGCTTGATTCTAAGATAAGAGCTGGGAAAAATAACAAGCAGAAGAGTTGCTTCAGGTGAGCATCTAACTTAGAAAAATTATTTTCTTACATTTGATAGATGCTTTTTGAGTTTTTGGTGATTTGTCTTTTTCACTCATCAGAGAGGGGAAAAAACTATTGCAAAACTCCTAAGATCTTAGTCTTGTAAGGAAAGGACTTTGTAAAGGGGTACAACCTATTGCTTGCCACATGTTATCTTGCAGAGATGAGGGCTCAGTATTCCGTGCCTGTTCAATCCTGGGCAGCTCTTTCTGACCCCATGGATTGTAGCCTGCCAGGCTCCTCCATCCATGGAATTCTCCAGGCAAGAATACTGGAGTGGGTAGCCATTTCCTTCTCCAGGAGATCATCCCCACCCAGGGATCGAACTTGCATCTCCTGCATTGGCAGGCTGATTCTTTACCACTTAGCCCCTGGGAAGCCCTTCAGTATTGCAGTAGACTTCTAATATTAATAGCTGCTGCTGCTGCTGCTAAGTCACTTCGGTCGTGTCCGACTCTGTGTGACCCCATAGATGGCAGCCCACTAGGCTCCTCTGTCCCTGGGATTCTCCAGGCGAGAATACTGGAGTGGGTTGCCATTTCCTTCTCCAATGCATGCATGCATGTTAAATTGCTTCAGTCCTGTCCGACTCTGTGACGCTATGGACAGCAGCCCACCAGGCTCCTCTGTCCACAGGATTCTCTAGGCAAGAATACTGGAGTGGGTTGTCATTTCTTCTCCAAATATTAATAGCACCACTCCCTTATTTAACAGATTAAAAAAAAAAATCAATCCTTGACATTCCCTGGGAGAAAAGTGGACGAGAGCATTATTCCTATTGGCTTACTCGGATTTAAAGTCCTGGGAAGTGGAGGACTTGTCCCAGATGACAGAACGGGTCTTTGAGAACCTGACACATGACTCACTGGAAAATGACCCGTTTCCCCTTGGGTGGCCGTAGCTGTTGCGCTAACTTCGGGCTAACCGCGTGTCTCGTCCCCGCAGGACATGGAGAGGCCGTCGGCCCGGGAGCTGCAGGGCGCGGATGCTCTGCGACGCTTCCAGGGCTTGCTGCTGGACCGCCGCGGCCGGCTGCACGGCCAGCTACTGAGTCTGCGCGAGGTGGCCCGGCGCCTAGAGCGCCTACGTCGGCGCTCCCTGGCGGCCAACGTGGCCGGCAGCTCGCTGAGCGCGGCGGGCGCTGTGGCCGCCATCGTGGGACTCTCGCTCAGCCCCGTCACCCTGGGGGTCTCGCTGCTGGCGTCGGCCGTGGGGCTGGGGGTGGCCACCGCCGGCGGGGCCGTCACCATCACGTCCGACCTCGCCCTGATCTTCTGCAACTCCCGGGAGCTGCGGCGCGTGCAGGAGATCGCGGCCACCTGCCAGGACCAGATGCGCGAGATGCTGAGCTGCCTCGACTTCTTCTGCCGCGGGCAGGGCGGCGGAGACCGCCAGCTGCTGCAGTGCGGGAGGAGCGCGTCCATCGCGCTCTACAACTCGGTATACTTCATCGTCTTCTTTGGTTCCCGCGGCTTCCTTGTGCCCAGGCGGGCCGAGGGGGCCACCAGGGTTAGCCAGGCCGTGCTAAAGGCCAAGGTTCAGAAACTGGCCGAGAGCCTGGAGTCCTGCACTCGGGCGCTGGACGAACTCAGCGAGCGGCTGGAGTTCAGAGTCCAGCTCTACACGAAGAGCAGCCGCGGCCACGACCTCAAGATCTCCGCTGACCGGCCCAGGGGGCAGTTTTTCTGAGAACATCTTTTCCCATCTAATGACCGAAGCCAGAAAACCATCCCCATGGGATGCTCCATATTTGTATCTCCCTCAGGAACACACCAAGTTGGGCTAGGAGCTGAATGCAAAAGATGAGAAAAACTATTCGAGGATGGGGTGGGGGGTGGGGGTGGGGGTGTGTTCTCCCAACTCTTCCTTACCCATCACTGACATCCTGCCAGGGGCTGAGTGCTAGGGACTTTTACCTGCCTGATCCTGGTGGGATATATGACCTGAAAACTATTTAATCTTTTATCATAACCGTTCAGTCTTCACGCCCTTGGGCACTCCTGATTTAAAGTTGTTGCAACATGCCTGTCCCTGCCCCGGCGCAACGTGCCTGTCTCTGCCTCGGCGGGTGATTTGAGCCGAGGCTGGAGAGCGGTGCAGACATCCCTACCCTCTGGGTCCTCTCCAAGCCCCACTAGGCTTTGAGGTCCTGAAAAACACCCTTGAGAAGAGACACTAGCTTTAAAACCTCTCTGGCAGAGTTTCTGAGTACGAAGAACTCCAGAATCTAGTGCTAATCAGACTCTCTGAACTGTGTAGGAGGGTTCAGGACCCAAGGGAGGCACCTCCCACTGATATGCGACCCCTCCTCTGTCAGCGTACCCTGCTCACAGATCCAGCCTGGGGATGGAGTGGACCTTCCTAGGTGACTTCATAGCCAGACCTCCAGGTGCTCTGAGAGGGGAAATCCACTAAACCTTCACCTAAGTCCCGCCCCCTTGGGGAAGAAAATGAAGGAAAATGGTTAATAGTTTCATTTACTGACTTCATACTGGAAAGAAGGGATCAGTCGCTTTTGAGTTAGTCCTGGGTTTATTCTGTGTGAGATTTGGCTTCCTAGTCTGTAAAATAGATGCGAAAACCTCACCCTATTGGGAAGTATTGAGTAAGATAAAGCCAAGCACAGTGTCTGGGTGGTAAAGAGTGGTCTCTGGGCTTGTAGCATCACCTGGGAACTTGTTAGAAAGGCCAGTTCTTGGACTCAGCTCTAGACTTAAGGAGTCAGCAACACAGGTGGGGCTCAGCAAGCTGTGTTTAAACAAGTCCTTGGGGGTAATTTGATGCCTGCTAAAATTTGAACACCATTGCAATGGGTGTTAGTTTGCAATCCCCTGATGAGCGTTCTCTAAATCTATAGCTTCTCTAGGGGCTGCTCCGTCTTTAGTGTCATTCACAGACGGTCAAGGACAGACTGTGTCCCAGAAGTAAAAGAAAATGTGCATGGGGGCCGTTGTGTCAATGCTTCCTGGAGCAGGTTCCCACCAGGTCAACTAAGGGATATAACAAAATCAGCCCGTTAGAGGGCAGTGTTGCCTGCTCATTGTAGAAACTGGTACAGAAAGGAATGTGAATTTAATGGAAATTGACCTTTATTACATTTTCTAAAAACGTCCAGACCATTTTTTTTATTATTATTTATTTTAAGTTTATTATTTAATTACTGTTTATTATTAACATTTAATTTTATTTAACCACATTAGAAAATAATAGGAATAGCAAGTTTCCAAATGGGAGACTACTGAGATTCTTTTCAGGAGACTAAGTTGAGTTTGCCCTTCTAAGGTGGGCCATGAGCTGTAAACAGTATTGTGTTCCTTGAATAAATCTTCTTCAGAGGGAAATTTTTTCCCTAGTGTTTTGAATGATCCTTTTAAGTAAATGAGGGTAGTTCTTTTTTCCTCTTGGATTTTTTTTTTTGGGGGGGGGGGTTGTTCTTTTTGTAAGTAAATTAGGGAAGTTCTGAATAAAGAGACCAGGAGCTGAATTTAAGCCTCATAAATGGGAGGCTTGACTTGTCAATATAGAAATGATGTGAGCATATCTATCCTGAAGGTAACTTGCCAGCAGATAACACTTGACCTGAAAGGCCCTCCCTATTTAGTTCAGGGGAAAGAAAACCCAAGTAGAGGCGTATGAAGGAAACACTAGGAAGCCTGATGTCCTGCGAAACTGGGTCTTAGGAGTGACAAAGTAGCTTGTGTTATGATGGTGATGTGTTATATTTTCACTTTGGAATCTGTAAGAAATCTGTAAGCTGTCTCTAAGAAAATACTTACAATTTCTTCAATTTTTATTGCTACCACTGTATTGCTGAAAACTATGTTGAAAAGTCTTTGGGATCACACACATACCCAAGCTAGGTCAAATTATGTAATTATCTAATGTGATTTAAATTTGCCCAGTTGACCCCCATGCTTACCAATGATGGCAGTGTGTCAGAGGAAGTGTAATTTCAGAGCTGGGGAGAGGAGTTGGTGTTTCTATATTTTTATTTTTCCTAAAATGGCAATTGATTTGTATCCTGATTTATTTTGAAGTTGATACCTTTTTAAAAGAAATGGTGTCAAATTTCTTAGGTTACCTTGCACAGATGCTAGCATTTTCGATCACCAGAATGTACTTCATATGGTTATATTATGTTATGAAGGTACAATCACTGCCTAACCCCATCTAGTATTAAAGCTTAAGTTTGAATTATTCTTCCAAAGGCCTGAGCTGTTCCTTAGAAATAAACTGGGCACTTTTGGAAGCAGCAGCAACAGAGACCATTTCATATCATTAGGGTATTTTGACTGTACCAATGTCTTAAGCTCCTGAAATTATTATTTAGTGGCCCACTGTACATCTAAGGAAGGGTGTCTACTTTGGAACAGTACTTTGCACATTACAGGAGCATAGTAAATGTATTTGAATAATTTAATGAACTGTTTAGCTATATTAATAGGAGTTTGTTTTGATAGTGAAAGATCATTCATCCTCTTTTGTGTCTGTTATAGAGATGGAAGCCTATACCAGGATTTAAGTCAAGTTTAGTTAAATGGATCCTAGAGACAAGTATTTTATTTATTTCTTTTGTGGGAATGTGAATAAGGCTTTTTCCTTAAGGCCATTGTTCTGTAAACAAACAGACTGAAATGGTATGTTGTAAAGGGAAGGAGAGAAAGGGGTATTTAGATTACAAGTGTACTTCAGAACAATATCCGAGTTGGAAAAATAAACATGTTCATATTGAAGGTTTAAGTGCTTCTGTTGGTTTCCGGGGTTTACAATTGTTTGGATTGTTTTCTTTCACAAGAAAGGAGTTTCTTTTGGTTCTACATCTCAAGGATTCAATAAAACTACATTCTACTCTATTAAAAAAAATAATCCTTAACAGACATTCTGATCCTAATCACTTTGATGCGTTTGCCCTCAGGTACCTGTCATTTCCAATGTGGCAAATGTCAGTGTCCAGAATATTTACTGGGAGGAAAAAGAGAGAGAAGAGTGATGTAGAAGCCACCCTAGATCAGATATGTCAAGCAGTTTGTCAACTATATATATTTCTCAGTCGATGCCTTGGTATGAAATGAAAGTAGAAGGAATGGAGACACTGAGATAAAGGTATTGTGCAGAGAGAAATGGGATATATTTAATTCAGCAGCTTGTAACCTCCTCATTTTTTTCCCCACTGTAGCAAAATCAGTCCTCTCCCTTTATTGAAATACACTGCCCATTTCTCTTTCTTTTCAAAAATTTTTTTATGATTCTTAATCTTTTAATTTTATTGAAGTAGAGTTGATTTACTCAAACTTCTTGATCTTCCTCTAATTAGTTACCTAATCTCATGTTTGCCTGTGTATAAATTAGTAACTTTGAGAAAAGGTAGAGGTTTAATCATTTTTACCTAGAATATTCAGCATCAAACTGTATAAATCAATTTTTAAAGATTAATCAATTCATGTACAGGAATTCTGTTATCTAAAAATAAGACTCCCAGCAGTTTCAAACCTTTGAACACAACTACAACCTGAGAAGTAATTGAAAAGAATGCTTGTTGTTCAGCCTCCCAGTCGTGTCCAACTCTTTGCGACCCCATGGACTGCAGTATGCCAGGCCTCCCTGTCTCTACCCACCTCCCGAAGTTTGCCCAAGTTCATGTCCATTGCATTGGTGATGCCATCCAGACATCTCATCCTCTGACACCCTCTTTCTCCTTCTGCCCTCAATCTGGGACTCAAAAGTCCCAGCATCAGGGACTTTTCCAATGAGTCATCTGTTTACATCAGATGACCAAAATACTGGAGCTTCAGCATCAGTTCTTCCAGTGAATATTCAGGGTTGATTTCTATTAAGATTGACTGGTTTGATCTCCTTGCTGCCCAAGGCACTCTTAGGTGTTTTCTCTAGCACCACTAAAGAACTAAAGAGCCTCTTGATGAAAGTGAAAGAGGAGAGTGAAAAAGTTGGCTTAAAGCTCAACATTTAGAAAACTAAGATCATGGCATCTGGTCCCATCACTTCATGGCAAATAGATGGGGAAACAGTGGAAAGAGTGGCTGATTTTATTTTTCTGGGCTCCAAAATCACTGCAGATGGTGATTGCAGCCATGAATTTAAAAGACACTTACTCCTTGGAAGGAAAGTTATGACAAAACTAGATAGCATATTAAAAAGCAGAGACATTACTTTGCCAACAAAGATCTGTCTAGTCAAGGCTATGGTTTTTCCAGTGGTCATGTGTGGATGTGAGAATTGGACTATAAAAAAAGCTGAGCGCCGAAGAATTGATGCTTTGAACTGTGGTGTTGGAGAAGACTCTTGAGAGTCCCTTGGACTGCAAGGAGATCCAACCAGTCCATCCTAAAGGAGATCAGTCCTGGGTGTTCACTGGGAGGACTGATGTTGAAGCTGAAACTCCAATACTCTGGCCACCTGATGCTAAGAGCTGACTCATTTGAAAAGACCCTGATGCTGGGAAAGATTGAGGGCAGGAGGAGAAGGGGACGACAGAAGATGAGATGGTTGGATGACATCACTGACTCAATGGACATGGGTTTGGGTGAACTCCGGGAGTTGGTGATGGACAGGGAGGCCTGACGTGCTGCAATTCATGGGGTTGCAAAGAGTCGGACACGACTGAGCGACTGAACTGAACTGAACTAGCACCACAGTTAGAAGGCATTAATTCTTTGGCACTCTGCTTTCTTTACAGTCCAGCTCTCACAGCCACATCAGGCTTCAGAAAACCCAAACACTAGAGAGGGGTAGAGGGGAAGGACAAGAGACAGCCTCTACATTAGAATGGCAAAACTTTCCCAGAAGTCTCCAGTGTTCTTCACCTGGCAAGTCACTAATCTTAATTGTGCAAAGCAGGATGGGAAATGTGGTACTTTTAGCTAAGAACTAACTGTTCCCCAGATACCTAGGTTTCTGTTTGTAATTAACAAAAAGGAGGACGGACATTGGTTGGAGAGGCCAACAGTCCAAACAAAGAGCCTATAGTGGTTGCTGCAGTCTGTTGAGAACTACTGCTGGAGCTAATCTCATTATCTGAGTGCCAACCTGAAGCCCCACCTTGGAAACATCCCTGGGTCCGGATGTTGCACTGTTAATGACTGTGCAACCAAAAAAAAGAAAAAAGGCTGTGTTGGCAGGTTGGATCCTGGCTGTTTGCAAAGGCCAGCCATAAGCTTGGATTCTATCTTTGCTGAAGCATACGGTATTCCTGTCATAACAAGTATCCTTTTAGTTAACTGCAATAAATCTTTGTTGAGTTGACAGGGGGTTGGGATGTTGTTACTTTTTGCTCCTGGCAAACTCCTAAGTGGGAAAGTAAACCCTTCTGTGGTCTGGACTAGGACAAAGAGTGAGTCCTAAAATCTGGAAATAATCCCTTAGCAAACAACAAGTTGGTAGGAGAGGGGGAAATGTGCTGATGAAGCCCTCAGGGCCCAGGAATGAATATCAGGGACCTTCAGCATCCTCAGACTCCTACTGGCATTAGCACTGGGTGGTGGAGAGCAGGCCCTGCGACGTGGTCCTGCCTGCACAGGTAAAGCCTGTCCATATGAAGCTCACCGGCAGAGAGGGATGTTTATTCCTGTTTATATTAATGTTTCCAACGTAACCCCACAGGGTGGGAGGGCAGGCAGGTCTGAAACCTGATTTTCCCCAGAACTTTAGCAGTGAGTCATGGCGGAGGTTTCTGCCTCCCAAGTGCACAGGGCACCCATAACAGGACTTGTGCCAGCATTTGTGTGGATCCAGTTGCTAAATTAAACAAAACAGCTGTAATTGGGAGAAACTTCGGTGTAAGTGGAATTGGAGATGGGTAGTGATATCTAAAGAGTCGGACTCGACTGAAGCGACTTAGCAGCGGTGATATCTAAACCCCACTCCAGTACTCTTGCCTGGAAAATCCCATGGATGGAGGAGCCTGGTAGGCTGCAGTCCGTGGGGTCGCTAAGAGTTGGACACGACTGAGCAACTTCACTTTCATTTTTCACTTTCATGCATTGGAGAAGGAAATGGCAACCCACTCCAGTGTTCTTGCCTGGAGAATCCCAGGGAGGGGGGAGCCTGGTGGGCTGCCGTCTATGGGGTCACACAGAGTCGGACACAACTGAAGTGACTTAGCAGTGATATCTAAAACCTTTCTTTTAGGCCCCAGATTTCTGTTCCCAGTTTCCCTGGTTGACATGGGGACATTCAGTAAAACTGACCTTGTTACTTGGCTTCCCAGGTGGCGCTAGTGGTAAAGAACCCACCTGCCATTGTAGGAGACATAAGAGATGGGAGTTCGATCCTTGGGTGGGGAAGATCCCCTGGAAGAGGGCATGGCAACCCACTCCAGTGTTCTTGCCTGGAGAATCCCATGGACAGAGGAGCCTGGTGGGCTACAGTCCATGGGGTCGCAGAGTCAGACACAGCTGAAGCGACTGAGCATGCGTGTACACAAGACCTTATTATAAAACTGTTCTGAACTTATTTACAAAACAGAAACAAACTCACAGATACTGAAAACAATCTTACTGTTACCAAAGGGGAAACATGGTGGGGGGCGGGGGCAGTGGTGGTGGGGAAGGGATAAATCAGGAGCTTGGAATGAACATACACTGCAGTATATAAGATAGATAACCAACAGGGACCTACCGTAGAGCACAGGAAACTCTCCTCAGTATTCTGGGATAACCTATATGAGAAAAGAATCTAGAAAAGAATGAATATATGTACCTGTATAACTGAATCACTTTGCTGTACACTCGAAACTAATACCACATTGTAAATCAACTATACTCCAATAAAATAAAAACAAAAAACCTGCATTGTCAAAATTTCATTAAAGAACAATACTTTGCTAAATGCTCAACTAAATGACATTTAGATAACAAAGTTATAAAATGTGGGTTTTTGAAAATAATAATCATAGTTAAAATTTGTGGAAGATTTACTAAGTAGTATCCTAAGTACAATTTGATGTGCATTATCACATTTACAAAAATCTTTTGAGGTAGGCACTACAATTACCCCATATTATTAGATAAAGAAAAGAAAGAACTGGGAGGTTGTACAGCTAGCAAAGGCTGCCCCAGGATTTGAATCCCGGCAGCCTGACTCCAGGGTTATACTCTTACTTCTTCTGAGAGTAAGTTTATTCCTAATATAAAAACTCACAAGAGTGACAACATTAGTTACAAGTCTGACAGGTTCATTCATTTAGAAAACATTTATTGAGTATTCACCTTGTACTCCCACTGTCATTTGTGAGCAATACAGATAGGATTCTAGATTTTATGGCCCTGACGATTTGGGTGGGGTATACTCTGGTTTTTCCAGTGGTCATGTATGGATGTGAGAGTTGGACTATAAAGGAAGCTGAGCGCTGAAGAATTCTTGCTTTTGAATTGTGGTGTTGGAGAAGACTCTTGAGAGTCCCTTGGACTGCAAGGAGATTCAACCAGTCCATTCGAAAGGAAATCAGTCCTGAATATTCATTGGGAGGACTGATGCTGATACTGAAACTCCAATACTTTGGCCACCTGATGCTAAGAACTGACTCATTTGAAAAGAGCCTGATGCTAGGAAAGATTGAAGGCTGGAGGAGAAGGGGAGGACAGAGGATGAGATGGTTGGATGGCATCAGCAACTTGATGGATATGAGTTTGAGTAAGCTCTGGGAGTTGGGGATGGACAGGGAGGCCTGGCGTGCTGCAGTCGATGGGGTCGCAAAGAGTCGACACAACTGAGCGACTGAACTGACTGATACCCTGACGATGCCAGTAGGTTAATCAATAAGAAATTTGGGGAATTCCCCAGTGGTCCAGTGGTTAAGACTCCGAGCTCTCACTGTAGAGGGCCTGGGTTCAATTTCTGGTCAGGAAACTAAGATTCCACAAGGCTCATGGTTTGGCAGATAATAAATAAATAAACAACCATGGGATTCTCCAGGCAAGAATACTAGAGTGGGTTGCCATTCTCTTCTCTTGGGGATCTTCCCTACCCAGGGATCGAACCTGTGTCTCTGGCATTGCAGGCAGATTCTTTACTGCCTTAGCCACCAGGAAAACCCCAAATAAATAATAAAATATATTTAAAAAGAAATTTGAACATAGTTTTTCAAATGGCTAGTATTTGCTAGGAGAAGGAAATGGCAATCCACTCCAGTGTTCTTGCCTGGAGAATCCCAGGACGGCGGAGCCTGGTGGGTTGCTGTCTATGGGGTCGCACAGAGTCGGACACAACTGAAGCGACTTAGCAGCAGCAGCAGTATTTGCTAAAAGCAACATGGGCGCAATTTGAAAATTATGAAACTTCAGCTCTGATTGTAAAAATTTGTGCATAGGTATTTTGTAATCCTGCCCCAATTGTCCAAAACATGGCAAGATTCTTGTGAATACAACCCCTGAAACAAAAAGATGTGATTAATAAGAGTATTTTGCTAACAACTGGTATGCTGAGACAGAAGGTATGGGCAGAGACCACACAGACATGAATAAAGTAATTACTGGTTCAATAGACCTTTCCAGATCTTGCATAAAAACCTCTGAAAAGGAAACTTCTTGTGGTCATTCCATAGAAACTATCACTGAACCTGCTTGTCAGTTTTCTTCCTGATAAGGGTGTGTACTGAAGTTCTGTATGGTGGCTATGGACTAAAAGTGCTAGACACTTGTGGGTGAGTAGACAACTGTGTGTAGGAATAAGATTCTAATAGTAATAAAATTACTCAAAATAATAATGCTTTGTCTTTGAATGATTTGTTTTTAACACAGTTCCCTGAGATTTTGCATGGAGAACACTATTGTTGGATTTTCACTCTTTTTTCCCAACAACCATTTATTATTAATTTTCAAGACCTTTTAAGGAAAGCATTTCTGTTGGTTTTTCTGTTACTCAAAGGACCTTTCTTTGATGTTTGAGTACCTCAGGCAATTCACATCCTACCATCATCTAGTTATCACTGGAGGGAATTCCCTGATGGTCCAGTGATTAGGACTCCATGCTTCCACTGCCATGGCCCAGGTTTGACCCCTGGTCAGGGAACCAAGATCCTGCAAGCTACGTGGCATGGCCAAAAAGGAAAGGAAAGTACTAGAGAAGGACTGGGCTTGAAGCTTTGGAAAATCTGAAGCAGGTTTCTTAAGATTGATGCAGCCATATAGAAAATTTTACTAACCTTTTAAATTTTATTTATTTATTTTATTTTTACCAGTGCTGGGTCACTGTTGCTGTGTGGGCTTTCTCTAGTTGCAGTGAGCCAAGGCTACTCTTCTTGGCAATGTGTCGGCTTCTCATTGTGGTAGCTTCTCTTTTTGTGGAACATGGGCTCTTGGGTGCATGGGCTTCAGTAGTTGCAGCATATGGGTTCAGTAGTTGTGGCTCCTGTTCTCAAGAGCACAGGCTCAATAGTGGTGGAACACCGACTTTGCTGCTCCAAGGCATGTGGAATCTTCTGGAATCAGGGATCAAACCCATGTCACCTGCATTGGAAGGCAGATTCTTTACCACTGAGCCAGCAGGGAAGCCCTTCTAACCTTTAAATGACAATTTAATTTATATTTAAGACTTTCTTCCCCTAAGAAGAATTTTGGAGTATATTGAATGTTTTAGGGGGTGTTGTAAAAATGTGAAATAGTGTAAGAAAATGACTTTATCTTTCATTTGTTTCAGATTTATTTATATTTCATGAAAAGATTCGCCTTCTTTTTAACAGACAATAAAGAAAAAAGAAAAACATGCAGATGGTCAAATAATAGGACTTTGACTCTTTCTAACTTTTCTGTAGTTTTGACATTGTTGACTACTTAGTTTGTAGAAGACTCTGAATACACACCCCAGAGATGTGTTCCTGTGATGTTTGTTTCATTTTAACAGTGGGTTATGAAAGGTGATGTTGTGAAGGGCTAAGACGAACTTAATCCTGTGGTTTTAATGGAAAAAATAATGAAGTAGTTCATGGACTTTACAAAAAGGGCCAGATCTAGAAGTCTGAGGGTGGCAGTGGTGGGGACTGGGGGGAGGCTTGGGAGTGGGAGGAAGGTAGAAAGCAGAGGGTGAGCAGCAGTGATAAGCAGGATGGGGCAGTGAATAGGGGAATGTCCTCCATGAAACTACAGGTTTTCTGGCTTTGAGTGACCAGGAGGGAAGAATGAGATCACCACACACCAACCAACCAGTTTGCAGGACCTTCGATGGTGAGAAACAGAAGCAGCGAGGAAAGATAGTTGAAATTGACGTCTTACTTTCATAGGCTCTTAAACCTGTGTGGTTGGCATAAAAAAAAAGAATGCATGCCCAGCTTAGGTCAGCACTATTCTGCAGCTGAATCATAAATCTATGGTGCTGACAATGAACTTCCTGACCTCTGATAGCCTTCCTCCCTTGGGAGGCCTCCTTTTAAAGGCGTGTTATCCAAAAAGGAGAAGACTTTAGAGTGATCCAGGGTACCCTGTCCCTCCTCTCCTGTATCATCAGTTCTGTAAGCTTTGTTAAGTTGCTGATCCACATTTACCTCTCAGAACAGGACTGGGGGACATTTGTGTGCGAGAGCTGCCAAGAGAGGTTTTTCCTTTGCACCGTCAGATTGAACCTTGTCACTACACAACTGCCTTATACTTGGAAAGCTGTTCTTCTGTCCGCACCAGGGATGAGCAATCTTGGCCCAGGGTGATAACCTGCTCCAGAAGCTCAATTTAGTTTATGATATCCTTTACACACAAGCCTATGGCCTTTCCATATCACAGTGGCTGTTTCATCTGTCCTTCCTCATCCCCGTGCATACACACTACAGACACATGGATATTCCTCCATTCAACAAAATAGTTATTGGGGAGATATTTGCCAACTATTTGCTAAGTTTATTTCTAGGCACTGAGCCTAGCATGCATGCATGCTCAGTTGAGAAGTTGTATCCAACTCTTTGCAACCCCATGGACTGTAGCCCACCAGGTTCCTCTGTCCATGGAATTTTCCAGGCAAGAATACTGGAGTAGGTTGCCATTTCCTTCTCCAACTGAGCATAGAGTAGTGAACAAAAACAGTCAAATGTCTTGACTTTGTATTCTAGTGATGATAGGGAGCACAGACATAAAGAAAATAAATGTCTGGTTTGTGAGATGGTATGTATTTGTTTGGGATTGCTGCTGTAACAAGTTATTGCAAGCTTAGCAGCTTAAAATAACACAAACTAGGAGAAGGAACTGGCAACCCACTCCAATATTCCTGCCTGGAAAAGCCCATGGACAGAGGAGGCTGGCGGGCTACAGTCCATAGGGTTACATGACTGAGCGTCTGTGCACAAGGGTGGAGGGAGATGGGTTGCTAGCAATAAACTGGTAGAACTAAAAAAAAAAAAGAACACACAAACTAATTTTCTTACAGGCAGAAGTCCAATGTGGGTCTCACTGGGCTAACATAAAGTAGCTGTTCTATCCAGAGGATCTCAGAGAGGATTTGTTTTCTTGCCTTTTCTACCTTCTAGAGGCTGCTGCATTCTTTGGTTTGTGACCCCCTTCCACCCTCTCCAATGCCTGAGGTGATAAATTGAATCTTTCCCTACTGTGCCACTCTGACCTTCTGCCTTTCTCCCACTTTTAGGGCCCTTTGATTACAAAAAAGCCCCAACCAACCAACAAACCAACCAAAAACCCCCCAAAAATACATCCTGTCAATGAGAGGAAAGGTAGGGCATGTTATCAGATGGGTGTGGTTACTTGTACTGGAAAACTTGAAGTTTCCTTTATTTTCCCATGAAATAGGAAGTGAAATCATGGAAGTGACAGTGGAAGAGGAGCAGTGGATGTTTGAGAGGACGTTCAGGAGAGAGAGGGAGAGAGTGGGCTGAGGAAACGCCCTGGACTTGCCAGGCAACATGAAAGGCCGGTTACAGAGAGGCGACATAGGGCAGGTGTTTTAATGATGTACCATTAGGGAAGCACAGTTCCTTCCCCTCAGCACATTGGCTAGTCAGGTTTCTTACATTCAAAGAGTAGAAGCTCTTTCAACTAGTTAAGCAGAAAGGAAATTTATTGATTTGTGCTTAGGCTTTATGGCATCCGGTCCCATCACTTCATGGCAAATAGATGGGGAAACAGTGGAAACAGTGGCTGACTTTATTTTTTAGGGCTCCAAAATCACTGCAGATGGTGAATGCAGCCATGAAATTAAAAGACACTTACTCCTTGGAAGGAAAGCTATGGCCAACCTAGACAGCATATTAAAAAGCAGAGATATTACTTTGCCAACAAAGGTCTGTCTCGTCAAGGCTATGGTTTTTCCAGTGGTCATGTATGAATGTGAGAGTTGGACTATAAAAAAAGCTGAGCACCAAAAAATTGATGCTTTTGAACTGTGGTGTTGGAGAAGACTCTTGAGAGTCCCTTGGACTGCAAGGAGATGTAACCAGTCCATCCTAAAGGAGATCAGTCCTGGGTGTTCATTGGAAGGACTGATGTTGAAGCTGAAACTCCAATACTCTGGCCACCTGATGCGAAGACCTGACTCATTTGAAAAGACCCTGATGCTGGGAAAGATTGAGGGCAGGAGAAGGGGACGACAGAGGATGAGATGGTTGGATGGTATCACTGACTCAATGGACATGGGTTTGGGTGAACTCCGGGAGTTGGTGATGGACAGGGAGGCCTGGCATGTTGTGGTTCATGGGGTTGCAAAGAGTCGGATATGACTGAGTGACTGAACTGAACTGAACTGATTGCTTGCTAATTTATTAAAGCATAATGAGGAAGAATCTCCAAGAAAGTGAAGGTCGAGTTTGGGGGCCATGCAGCTAGGAACAACGCCCAAACCTGGAGACCAGCAGGCCAGCAGGAACTCCACTGCTGCTGCCACTAAGCGAGGACGCCTTGGAGTGCGTATCCCTCACACACTCTGGACACCAGACCATTTGCCACGGCTGCCCCCTCAAGCTGGACACCTACGCCAAAATGCCAGGATCCACTTCTTTGTATTGCTCTGGAGAGGTGTGTCTGCTTGGTAGAGACACTTAGGTGCAAGGGTGGGTGGGAGAGAGAATTTCTGGTTTCTACTTAAGGAGAAGGGCTTGATCTGGGAGAACTTTGCTCATCGCAGGAAAACTGTTCAAAAGATGTCAGGCTATCACCAAGCATGAGAAATTGTCCAGGATAGCAGTTAACGTTTTATTTTATCTATTTATTTTGAACATTTAGACATCAAACCCTTTTACTTACATTCAAAGACTTCCATTCGAAATTGTGGTTGGAAGCTGTCGTGTACTATACTTATTATTTCATTGTGGCAATGGTGTCTGGATTGACTTTTTACTTATTTACTTTTGGCTGCACTGGGTCTTCATTGCAGTTCATGGCTCTTCCTTGCCGCATGTGGGCTCTGTAGTTGAGACTTGAGGGCGCTAGAGCACAGGTTAAGTAGTTGCAGTACATGCCGTTAGTTGCCCTGCAGCACGTGGGATCTTCCCCAACCAAGGATTGAACCTGTGTCTCCTGCATCGGTAGGCGTTTCTTAACCACTGGACCACCACCAGAGATGTCCCAAGGAATCTCTTGCTGCTGCTGCTGCTGCTGTGAAGTCGTTTCAGTCATGTCTGACTCTGTGCGACCCCATAGACGGCAACCGACCAGGCTCCTCTGTCCCTGGGCTTCTCCAGGCAAGAATACTGGAGTGGGTTGCCATTTCCTTTTCCAAAGGAATATCTTATACACCTCCATTTCTAGCAATTTGTCTTCTAAAAAGTTTTTATGCATTTAAAAGAACACTTGTATGAAAGGAATATCAAACAACCAGGAAATCAGGAAATAAGTCAAAGTTGCCTTTCCTTTATCACCCACTCCTTAGTAAGAAGTGACCTTGAAACTCTAGCCTTTGTGGTTTGTAAGTCTTATAACTTTTGAATTTCCTGCTTGTTGTTGACTTCGGGTTAAATGCTCTTTTCCCCATATTTTATTTACATCTCGGTATATCTATGACATCGTCATTGTAATTCTCAAAAACCTCAGACATCAGGTTTTATGAGGTGCTGGACATGAAAATCTTTATCTTAAAGACTTAAGGATGGTAGTGGGCCAAGGGTTTCTGACTAATGTTCCAGGGGCCAAATGACAAGTTAGGTAGAGAAGTTGGCTTTACTGCCACGTTGAGCTGCTCCTGGCCATTGAGGATGGGGTGGTGCCTCCCATAGGAGTGGCTGCACCCTGCCTTGTTAAATGACCACACTCCAAGGTCAGTTTCTCCATTTTTGTTTTTTTTTTTTTCCCGTGATTCAGAAATTCCCTGTGATTCATCTAATTAGCAAATAAATAAACTCAGGGGATTACTCATGCCAAGCATGCTCAGAGGAGACTAATCTACAAACCATTCTCATTTATTCATTGAACAACAATTTACTGAATGCCTGTTCTGTGCAAGGCGCTGGGAATGGCAGTGACCACCAGTGTAGTCACTGCTCTCCTAAAGTTTAAATCTACTAAGACATCAGACAATGATAAAGTTCATTTTTGACAGTGGTGGTAGTGATGGAAAGGCAGGGGAAGAAGAGGGACTCGATAAATTTAGGCAGCTGAGTCTACAGCACTTGTTGATGCGGAGGCTGGAGGAAAGGAAGAGGCGAGATGAAGAAATGCAGAGAGAAACAAGTGTGGAGGAGAAAGCCAGATGCTTTCTTAATGTTCATTGGAATATGAAAGCAGAAGAGGTAGTCGCTCAGCTGTTCCTGACTCTTTGCAAGCCCGTGGACTGTAGCCCACCCGTCTCCTCTGTCCGTGGGATTCTCCAGGCAAGAATGTTGCAGAGAAGAAGCCAGTCCTGACTGCATATTAGAACTGCTTCTTTGACTTGTTTTTCATTGCTTTTGTTATTATAATCATACAGAACAGCCTGCCTCATGGAATCCTGCCTCTCTAGTAACCTAAAGTGCCCTTGTTCAGAACACTATCCACCAGTAGATGTCAAGGAAGAAATTAGCACATTCCTTGCCTGAGGCTTGTCATTCTAGGAGATGTTTGCAAGATTAATGGCCTTTTATTTTGCTTCCTCATCTCGCCCCATCTCTGATCTATAGAAGAACCTGGCATCCAGACCCCAAGAAGATGGTAATTTTGGTAATTTTGAGGCACTAGCCTGCCATCTTCTCAGTCAGCTGGTTCCCTGATTAAAGTCTCTTCGTTGTCTCAAACTCTGGTCTCTCGGATTCATTGGCCCGTTGTGTGGTGAGCAGATAGAGCTTGGACTCAGTAACAAGAATACTGGAGTGGGTAGCCATGCTCTTCTCCAGGGGATCTTCCCAACCCAGGGATCGAATCCAGGTCTCCTGCACTCCAGGCAGATTCTTTACCGTCTGAGCCACCATGGAAATAAGGCCCTAAATATTCAGGTCCCCACGTAGACCTCCATCATCATCATATTATAATCTCTATAAGCTTCATTTGATTTTTCTCTACTGCAAAGCTTAGCCTGGAAGATTCTTTCTGGCTGTAAACTACTCTCTGCACCCGACACAGCCAGTCAATGGTGCTCATCTTCCAAATTTCAGTTTAAAAGTCCCTTCTAGGGGGAAAATGTCCCTGTTTCGCAGAGGAAGGCCAGTTCATCACATCATATATTGCTGTAGCATCTTGCTTTTCTCCTTTTAACCATGCATCTCACTTTTGATTCCTTCTTTTGTTTGTTTTTCCTGCTTGATTGTGAAGATTTATTTATTTACTTTCTTTTGTTGTTTAAAACATAGGCTGTCTCCCTCACTGGAGTATAAATTTCATGCTTACTTCCAGTTCCTAGTGTGTGGTCCATGGTCTGCCATAGGGTTTGAAAATGTTTGTTAAACATAAAGAAAGAAACATACAGATTATCTATGTTTTAAAAAACTTTTCAAACTATAGGCAAAAAGAAGAAGGGAATAACCAGGACTAGTTATCTTTTTTTTCTCTAGACACGAATTGGTTAGATAACAGAGTATTTTATATGTCATCTGTTTATTGATTCCATGGAGACTGAAATCTCTCTCTGTCCTCATTATTACATCATTAGTGTCTTTTCTTCCCTTGGACATACATATCCATAACAGAATTATAGAATTCATAAGTTATGGGTGTTTTGCCTGATGTCCGAATCCCCGAGCGGGAAGAGAGAAGGCTTCCAAGACAATGCAATTCGCAAAAAGGGAAGTTTTTTACTGACTCGAGCCAGGGCTTCTGCCGCATCCAACACAGTGGTGCGGGGTCAGAGAGCCCCGAGCCCAAGGTTACCCAGATTTATAGGGTATGCATAAGGCTGGTAGCTGGCTTAAGCGGATTGGTTACGTTTGCAAAGCAATTTTATTGGTACAAACTTTTGGGGCTTTTTTCAAACTTGGGCGTTCCCGGGCTTTTCAGCTTTCCCTTTGTTTCTTACTGGGCGCATATTGATTGGCTGGCTCCAGGCGGCCTGATGGGGGTAGGGAATCTTACCATTTCAGGGGAAACCAAAACTTAGGTCCGGGCCGCCTGTCATAGTGTTAGCCCTGGCAGCCTCACAATGGCGACCTCCCTGATGGCCCAGAGGTTAGAACTCTACACTTCCACTCCATGGGGCAGGGGTTTGATCCCCGGCCTGGGAACTAGGATTCTTCAAGATGCCTGGGGCAGCCAAAAAATTTAAAAAAAAAAAAAAAAAAAAGAAGAATTCATAAGTTAAAGATAACTTTTTGATAGATTAAATTTTGCATTGCTAGCTTCCTGATGAGTATAGAGCACTGTGTTAGAGGGAGCTTTCTCCAAAATAGACTACAGGGTATGTAGCTCCTGGGAAGAGCTTGAGCAGAAACTGATTAAGAACAGATTCTTGCTTGAATCAAAAGCTGGTGTTACTTTGGTCCAGGAGCCACCTCTGTCCTCACAAGCTCTCACCCCGCGGAGTCCATGTCACTGGCCTGTTGAAGGCTTCCCTGCGGTCCTCACGCCCTTCCCTTATCCATTGGGTGCGGGAGCCACCGTGCCTGGGAGCCCACTATGCTTTTAGAGGCCCACATAAGGGTTTCATTTCTTTTAAAACGTCAGATGAAAAAGATAACTTTTAAGTCAAAGAAAATATTTTAATATACAATATTAACATGTTTATGTTAACGCAGCCATAAACTATAGTTTTTAATATATATTTTTGTGTGTGTAGAGGAAGGGGTGCATGAAGGCCTGGAAAACCTTTTGGAGGGCGAGGGATAAATTAGGACTATGAGTTTAACAGATAGAGGGGAAGGAGAGGGTGGGATGAATTGAGTAAGTAGCATTGACATATATATACTATCATGTGTAAAACAGATAGCTAGAGGGAAGCTTCTGTGTAACACAGGGAACTCAGCCTGGTGCTCTGTGATGACCTAGAGGGGTGGGAAGTGGGTGAGAAGGAGAGAGAGGTTTAAGAGAGAGAGGGGAGATATATGTGTGTGTGTGTGTGTGTGTGTGTGTAATGATGACTGATTCAAGTTGTTGTACGGCAGAAACCAACATACATTGTAAAGCAGTTTTCCTCCAGTTAAAAAAAAACCATATACACGCTGCTATATATAAAATGGGATAAACAGCAAGGATCTACTGTATGCCATAGGGAACTAGAGTCAGTATCTTGTAATAACCTACAATGGAAAAGAATCTAAAAAAGAATATATATATATATATGCATATAAAACTGAATCACTTTGTTGTATACCTGAAACTAACCCAAGATTGTAAGCCATCTGTACTTCAACAAAAAAAATTGAAAGAAAAGAAAAAACTTCTCGGGGGTCGGGTGGGGGGGCGGGGGAAGGGAGGTGGGGTCAGTCACTTTGACCTCTCCTCCTGGAGCCAGTGTATTGTTTCAGGGCTCTTTGCCCCTTATTTTGAGTGTTTATTTGGATTTCCTCTTTAACGTTTCTCATTGTTCTGAAAGTACAGGATATGACATGGTTCAGTTACTAGAACGGACCTCTATTATTTCCATGACCAGAATGTGAATATCCAAACTACTCCAGACTTGGTAGGAAGCGTCAAAAGCCCACAGTCCTCTTGATTGGACCCGCCTGTGCTCACCCTGTTGATCTGACAAGAACTCTGTCATCAAGGTGGGTGCCGGCACCAGAGGAAGTTTGAAAAAGAGCCTATGTCTGAATTATCCAAGAACACACAGAAGTATATATACATATGTATGGCTGAATCCCTTAGCTGTCCACCTGAAACTATCACAACATTGTTAATCAGCTATACTCCAATACAAAATAAAAAGTTAAAAAAAAACCAAAAAGAACACATAGAAGAGTGTTTCCCTTGGGTAAAGTGGGCAGAATTTGCTATGATAATAGCAGCTTGTTGGTTTGAATCCGTTTCCCTTTAGAGGAGCCCCAGAAAAGACCTTGATGCTGGGAAAGATTGAAAGCAAGAGTAGAAGGAGGCGGAAGATGATGAGACGGTTAGACGGCATCACTGACTCAATGAACATGCTGCTGCCAAGTCGCTTCAGTCGTGTCCGACTCTGTGCAACCCCATAGACAGTAGCCCACCAGGCTCTCCCGTCCCTGGGATTCTCCAGGCAAGAACACTGGAGTGGGTTGTCATTTCCTTCTCCAATGCATGAAAGTGAAAAGTGAAATAAGTCGCTCAGTCGTGTCCGATTCTTAGTGACCCCATGGACTGCAGCCCACCAGGCTCCTCCGTCCCTGGGATTTTCCAGGCAAGAGTACTGGAGTGGGGTGCCATTGTCTTCTCCGTCAATGAATATGAACTTGAGCAAACTCTGGAAGACATTGAAGGACAGGGAAGCCTAGTGTGTTCGTTGATGAGATCGAAAAGAGTCTGACTCAACTTAGCAACTGAACGACAGAGCCCCAGAAATCTTGTGTGATTTTTTTTGTTTTTTGTTCCTGTAACATATTTTAACAAAACTTGGATAACTTTAGACCCTGTATTATATACAGTCCTCTCAATCATTTCCATCTGGGTCCCCTTTCCAGGCATCTTTGCTCTGCTGTCTCGAACTTTCTAATCTAGTCTTCCACCCTCTCCCAGAACTTTTAATTCCATTCCACTCTCCTATGTGAAATCAGAGCATGAGCCTCAGAGAAGCAAAGTAAATCCTTCTCTGTTTTTACAGAAAAATCTGTATGGCAGAGGAATTCTGTGCTGGGAAAAGTTGCTTGTGATCATGGAAAATGATGTTTCTGATATGTAAAAAGAAGAACTATAAGGGGAAGAGTGTTGTAAGGGTAAACACCAGATATAGGATTTATTTAGCACAGAATCAAGGAAAGCCTGTCCGATTCTTTGTGATCCCATGGACTATACAGTCCATGGAATTCTCCAGGCCAGCATACTGGAGTGGGTAGCCTTTTTCTTCTCCAGGGAATCTTCCTAACCCAGGGATCGAGCCCAGGTCTCTCGCGTTGCCTGCGGATTCTTTACCAACTGAGCCACAAGGGAAGCCCAAGAATAATCGAGTGGGTAGCCTTATCCCTTCTCCAGAAGATCTTCCCCACCCAGGAATCCAACCGGGGTCTCCTGGATTGCAGTCGGATTCTTTACCAATTGAGCTATCAGGGAAGCCCATCTGCCTGCAACGCGGGAGAGCTGGGTTCAACCCCTGGGTCCAGAAGAGGCCCTGGGGAAGGGAATCGCAACCCACTCCAGTATTCTTGTCTGGAAAATCCCATAGACAGAGTAACCAGGCAGGATGCAGTCCACTGGGTCGCGGAGAGTCAGACACGACCTAGCGATTGAAAAACAAAAGGAGGGCTGACTGCAGACCCTGGGCATCAAGTCCTTCTGCTTTTGGCTCAGTTTCACAAGTCCTAACGTTTATATCCATCCTTTAAAAAAAAAAAATATATATATATATATATATATATATATATATATATATATATATATATATATATATACTTGTCAGCGAAGCCCCGCCTGCCTGGCCGGCTGGTGCAAATCCCGGGCAAACCCACAGCGGGGCGCCCACAACACGCCGCCGCCGCCGGAGAGAGCTAAAACTACGTTTCCCAGAATCCTGCGGTCCGCCGACCCACTTCCGGAGTTCGCGGACGACATGGCGGCGTCCGTGGAGCACGATTCTCCGGAAAGCATGGAGGAGCCCCAGACGGCGGTGGAGGAGGAAGAAACGAAAACGTTTAAAGACCTGGTAAGAGTGGATGATGCCAGCTTCCCTTTGTTCTTCCGGCTCCAGGCGCGGGCAGAGTCCGGTTGCCTTCCATCTAGGCCTGTGGTGTGCGGAAGCAGCCGGGGCCTAGCTCAGGTTTCCCCCCGGGTACCCGAGGCTCAGGTTCGGGACGAGGGCCCGCCCTCAACTCAGATTTTGGGTGGTGGGAGGGAGGCCGGGCCCGGGAGCCTCATTTGCCCATTTCAGCTCCACTTGGTGTGGCAACGCTGTGTTTGTGCAAATATTGTCCAGTCCGACCTGTCCGATTTGGGTTTAGGATCCCGATGAGCCAGGTTTGAATTCTGACCCAGTCATTGACTAGATGCAAGTTATCTCGGTGCCTGACCTTCCACCTCTGTAAATTGAGGGTTATGATAAGTATCTCACGGAAGTGTGAATATTAAATGAAGTAACCCATCTAAAGAACTTGGCTTGGTCCCTGGTGAGTGGAAAGTGATGACAGCCTTGAGCTACTGTCCCAGTACTCAAAGTTAAGGAGACTGAGTCAGTTCAGTTCAGTTGCTCGGTCCTGTCCGGCTTTTTGCGACCCCATGGACTGCAGCATGCCAGGCTTCCCTGTCCATCACCAACTCCCGGTGTCTACTCAAACTCATGTCCATTGAGTCGGTGATGCCATTCAACCATCTCATCCTCTGTCTTCCGCTTCTCCTCCCACCTTCAATCTTCCCCAACATCAGTCTTTTCCTATGAGTCAGTTCTTTGCATCAGGTGGCCAAAGTATTGGAGTTTCAGCTTCAGTATCAGTCCTTCCAATGAGTATTCAGGACTGATCTCCTTTAGGATGGACTGGTTGGGTCTCCTTGCAGTCCAAGGGACTCTCAAGAGTCTTCTCCAACACCACAGTTCAAAAGCATCAATTCTTTGGCTCTCAGCATTCTTTATAGTCCAACTCTCACATCCATACATGACCACTGGAAAAACCATAGCCTTGACTAGACGGACCTTTGTTGGCAAAGTAATGTCTCTGCTTTTTAATATGCTGTCTAGGTTAGTCATAACTTTTCTTCCAAGGAGTAAGCGTCTTTTAATTTCATGGCTGCAGTCACCATCTGCAATAAATACCTTTTGAGTCAAATGTAGGAAATGCACGTGTCACAGCAAGACTGCCCTGACAGCCCTTGAGTTGTGTGGGAGGCGAGTGTGTGTTGTTGTTTGTTAAACTGTATTTTTCTGAATTCTAAGGGTGTGACAGATGTGTTGTGTGAAGCCTGTGACCAGTTGGGATGGGCAAAACCCACGAAGATCCAGATTGAAGCTATTCCTTTGGCCTTACAAGGTAGGTTGGATAAGTATGTGGCCTGTTTCAGGCTCAGTGTAAAGTTGCACATACTCAGTTAAATACTTACCACATTTGAGAGCTATTGCTTTGCCTACTTCAAGTGAAATAAAGTATGTTCAGTAAAGATAAAAAGTTTGTGGCTTTTTGGCTTTTTAAAAAGTAATTCTGCGGTGTTAGTGAGCTTACCTTCTGCAAGGTGGTTTGTTGTCTTTGTCTTTCCAGCGTTTCTTTCTCAGTTTCTTCTGGTTCTTTTCCTTTGCCTTGCAGTGTTAATTCTATCTTCATCCTTTTTTTACCCTCACCTTAAACCTCTACTAAGATTTCTCATCCAGTCCTGAAGCTTTAATGCTGTCTGCATCAGTGAGTTTCAGCCAGTGCTTATGAGAATCACCTGTGGATCTTTTAAAACTCTAGTGATTTCTGGGCTCCAGCCTAGACCTCCTGAAGTGGAATTTCCAGGTGTGGGACCTAGTCATATATAGATATAAAACTTCATGGTTTACTCTGATGTGTGTGCCCCTGGGGTAGCACCATTGGTCTGATGCTCTTGCCTCCCACATCTGTATTTCTAGCTCATATTTTTTTGGATGAACTCCAAACAAGTTTGTCCAACTGGTTTTTAGATACTTCTTTCCAAGCTTACTGCAGGAATCTCAAGTTCCCTGTATCCAAACCAGAGTCTTTATTTTTCTCACCAGAACTAATTTCTCTGTAGCCTGTATCTCAGTTTATGGCCTTTGAGTTTCCTGAGGTAGAAACCTCTGTGCCAATCAGATTTTCTTTCGTTACTTTCTTTTATTTTTATTTTATTGAAATATAGTTTGATTTACAATGACTGTTCATTTTTGTTTTGTTACTTTCTGTCTCTCACTTCACCTGACCTCCGTTCAGGCTGTCATCATAGCTCCCCTCGTATCCTCTCTGAGGTCTCATTTTCCTGTGCTTTCCCCATTTTGGCCCTCGAGGTCACTTTAGAATGTAAGGAAGAGAGTCACGTTCAAGTTGCGTCAGGGATAATTTCTAGGTGAGGAATCCTCAGCAATCAAGTGTGGCGGTCATTACTTGAAGGAAACCTTTCCCCTGGGTGCTGGGACATTGATTCAGTGTCCTACTAGTCTCTGGCCCTGCCAAAGATTGCTGCCTTGGGGGCTACAGCGAACCTAAAGACAGTGGTTTTGGCTTGGGAATTAATTGCCAAATCTTCTCAATTATGGCTTGATTGGCAATAACAGACCAATCTTAAGGAATTACTTCTGGCATTCTTCCCTAAGGAGGAGCAGTATAAACAGCAATTACTGTTAAGCTCCTTGGCTTCTCCTTATGGCATCAGGCCTGGGGTTTATCTTTGTAAAGAGTCATGTCATGTTATGTGTTAGTCGCTCAGTTGTGTCCAACTCTTTGTGACCCTGGGACTTAGCCCACCAGGCTCCTCTGTCCATGGGATTTTTCGAGGCAAGAGTACTGGAGTGGGTTGCCATTTCCTTCTCCAGGGGATCTTCCCAACCCAGGGATAGAACCCAGGTCTCCCTCAGTGCAGGCAGCTTCTTTACCATCTGAGTCACCAGGGAAATCTTAAAGAGTGTTGATACTTAAAGGTCATAATACTCCCTGCCCAAAATCCTTCAGTTCCTCTGTCTTAAAGGAAGACATCAGAACTCCTTAGCATGGCTCTGGGTGTCCTCATCCTTCTCCTTTTTCCCCCTTGACTTCTGTGTTCTGGCCATGTTGTAATTCTCCCTCTCCTGACTCGTTCTGTGTTCTTTAAAGCCTCTTTCCTCACACGAGACTGTCCCCTCTTTGCTGACCTCCAGATTTAATTTGCTTGTCACCTCTGTCAGCCTTTCCTGACTTCTCCAAGCAGTAAGTTACTCCTTCCTTTTTTCACCCTGTCCTACAGGCACCTATCATATTCGTATGTATTGTGTATTTTACCTCTGGATTTTGAGCTTATTCAGGACAGAGACCATGTCTTCTGTCTGATCAACTTCTTCCTCCCCTCAATCATTCAAATATTTATTCATGGTCTGTGTTGTGCCCAGCATTTGGTCATATTTCCACCAATATGGAAATGGTGCAGGGAGCATTTCTTTGCTATTATGTATATTCTTTGTCTTTTAGGTCGTGATATCATCGGGCTGGCAGAAACCGGCTCTGGGAAAACCGGCGCCTTCGCTCTGCCCATTCTCAATGCATTGTTGGAGACACCCCAGCGTCTGTTTGCCTTAGTTCTCACCCCCACTCGGGAGCTGGCCTTTCAGATCTCAGAGCAGTTTGAAGCCCTGGGGTCTTCTATTGGGGTGCAGTGTGGTAAGTGTTGGGAGGAAAGGAATCTTCACAGTTTCTTCACAGGTTGCAAATGAATGTGAAAGAATGAAAGGAAGTGTTGTTAATAGAAGTTCATCGACCTAAAGAGCTGATTGGGTATGTTAGCTTCGGGGAAAGTTGTCATTGTAAGGGAAGAGAAATGAAAGTAGAAATCTGGCATTGACTTTAAAAGATGTTCAGGGCATTATGGAAACAAAATTAAGGATTTCTTTCTAATATTCTTTTTATTTCTGTAGCTGTCATTGTAGGTGGAATTGATTCAATGTCCCAATCTCTGGCCCTGGCCAAAAAACCACATGTAGTGATAGGTGAGTAACTGACATCGGTAAAAGGCACTGGTGAGGATGAATTTCAGAAAAATCTTCTGATGCTATGTGTAATTTATTTGTGCGGAAAGTGTTCAAAGAATGATAGTCTGTAACCCTGTTTAATGTTTTTTTTTTTGTTTCTTTTTTTTTAAACTTCTGGAATTCTGGTTAGGAGGGGGCAGTCACTCCCTTTCTGTCCTTCTTCTTAAACATGTCCTCAACCTTTCTTGTTAGCAACTCCTGGCCGACTGATTGACCACTTGGAAAATACGAAAGGTTTCAACTTAAGAGCCCTCAAGTACTTGGTCATGGATGAAGCAGACCGAATCTTGAATATGGATTTTGAGACAGAGGTGAGCTCTCAATGTCTTTCCTCCAGCTCTCAATGTCTTTCCTCCTCTTAAAACTTCTCAGGTGCCCCGTTTCAAAGTCTGATTCATAGCTCACTTGCTTTTTAGAACACTTACCATTGTCAGTTAATTTAACATATCTGCTGCTTTTCTTTTTTACTGAAAGATGGTTGATTTAGAATATCATATTGCTTTTAGGAGTGCAGCATAGTGCTTCAGTATTTCTATGGATTATGCTCCATATACTCCATTTAAGATTATTACAGAATAATGACTCTGTGTCCCTGTGCTGGTACAATATATCGTTGTTGCTTTTACATTTAATCTAATTAATTTTGAAATTGAAGCACTATTGATTTACAGTGTTTCTGGTATATAGCAAAGTGATTCAGTTAGACATATATCTTATGTGTGTATATGTATGTGTGTGTGTGTAGATGTTCTTTTCCCCATTCTATTCCATTATAGTTTCTTACAAGATATTGAAAATAGTTCCCTGTCCTATATAATAGGACCTTGTTGTTTATTTACTTTATACAAAGTAATTTGCATCTGCCAATCCCAAACTATTAATTTATCTCCCCCACTTCCTCTTGGTAACCTTAAGTTTGTTTTCTATGTCTGTGAATCTGTTTCATAAATAAATTAATTTGTACTGTTTTTTAGATTCCACATGTAAGTGATATCATAGGATATTTGTCTGACTTAGTATAATCTCTAGGTCTATCCATGTTGTTGCAGATGGCATTGTTTCATTTTTAATGGCTGAGTACTATTACATTGTATAACGTACCACCACTTTATCCCTCATCTGTTGATGGACATTTAGCTTGCTTTCATTTCTTGGCTATTTTTTTTTTTTTTTTTTTTCATTTCTTGGCTATTATAAATAGTTTCAGCATCCTCTTTAGAATATAGCCTGACTTTTGAGGGGGAGATAGATTAGGAATTTAGGATTAACATATACAGACTATTATATATAAAATAAATAACAGGACCTACTGTATAGCACATGGACCTATATTCAGTATTTTGTAATAACCTGTGCTGGAAAAGGGGGCTTCCCTGGTGGTTCAGACGATAAAGAATCTGCCTGCAATGCAGGAAATGTCAGTTTGATCCCTGGGTTGGGAAGATCCCCTGCAGAAGGGAATGGCAACCTACTCCATTATTTTTGCCTGGAGAATTCCATGGGCAGAGGAGCCTGGCAGGCTACAGTCTATGGGGTCGCAAAGAGTCAGACACACAACTCACATACACGCACACATACACATACTGGAAAAGAATCTGAAAAAGAGTATATATGTGAATCACTTTGCTGTACACTTGAAATGGTGTAAATCAACTATACTTCAATTAAGAAACAAATAGTTGGGCAAAAAGCATATACATAATATATATAGTCTGACTTTGATTTTAGAGATAAGAAGTATCAAAACCAGATTTTCTTTTCCATTTCATTTGATTTCGACCTCTTTTATCTTTTCTTTGACAAGAAGTTCTTCATAATTTACTTAGTTGATTAATGCTTATTCTTTCCTTTTCTCTTAGGTTAGCTGTACTGTACTGATTTAAAGTGTTCTTTTCTCTGATTAGCATTATTTTTTGATAGCATCGGGTGTGCTACCTGATAGCATATATTCAGTAAGTTCTAGCCGAATTGAATCGACGGTTTGAGTTCTCACATCCCCACTGTGATGTATTTAGTTTGTGATCCCTCATCTCCTTCACGAAATACATTTGCAGGTATCCGGTGTAAATGTCACCTTGATCCTTTGCTTTTTCTGCCTCAGGTTGACAAGATCCTCAAAGTGATTCCCCGAGATCGGAAAACATTTCTCTTCTCTGCTACGATGACCAAGAAGGTGAACTTTTCTAGGAGTTCTCTTTTCTTCTTTATAAGAATCGATAAGTAGAAACAGTCCCAGTAACAACAATAAAAACAGAGCACTTAGGAATCAACGTACTAATCTAGGTGTCCTTTCTCCAGGTGCAAAAACTTCAGCGAGCGGCGCTGAAGAACCCTGTGAAATGTGCTGTCTCCTCCAAGTATCAGACAGTTGAGAAGTTGCAGCAGTATTATCTTTTTATTCCTTCCAAGTTCAAGGTAGAGTGTTTACTCTGATCATTCCTGCCTCTCCCTCTCCTCCTTCACCACAGTGTCTGAAAGTGTCAGCTCTTGATTAGCTAAGTGCTGTGTGTTTTAGAGTTCATGCCGTGTTTACATTTATCACTGAAAATGCCGAGCATTCCGGGAATTCACAATGTATTAAACCAGAGTAATGAAGTCATGATATAATCCCTTCCTAACCCCGTCCTTGAGGTAGTTTTTCTTTGGTCTGCTTATTATGTGGCTTTTTTGTGGGCAGCGGACCCTAGTCTTGTCCTCTGATGTCAGGGCTTTGCCTGCTTGCTGAGCCCAGATCTCCTTGTGCCCGGTGTCAGGCTGTGTGTGTTACTCATGGTTCTCAGAGATGATAATGATAAAGCTGATTAAGGGGTGCAGGGCTTCCAGCTGAGGGTCTGGGAAATTGGGAAGCAGCTAGAGACTTAGTCTTTTACGTAGTTTATATGCCCAGGACTCTGACTTGCTTCCAGGTTCAGTTACATATATTGTTTTGGCTTTATGACGTAGGATACCTACCTGGTTTATATTCTGAACGAATTGGCCGGGAACTCCTTTATGATATTCTGCAGCACCTGTAACAACACTCAGAGGACAGCTCTGCTACTCCGAAATCTTGGATTCACCGCCATTCCCCTCCACGGACAGATGAGTCAGGTAACTATCCTTCATTAGTGGTGGCATGAGAAAGATAAACCTCACAGCAGGACGTTTCTGCAGTAGCAGCGTGTGACACTGATGCATCTTTCCGTAGTTGTCCTGGTATTACAGGCTTTAAAGTGTTGCTGTCCATGCTGCTTCCTCCTTTCAGGAGAGCAGGAGGCTCCAGTTAGAATATTCCACAGGTAGTTGTCTGGTATGGAAGCTGTAGAGTTGATTTATGCAGCATGTGTGCATGCTAAGTCGGTTCAGTTGTGTCAGACTCTGTGTTACCCCATGGACTGTAGCCTGCCAGGCTCCTCTGTTCATGGGATTCTCCAGGCAAGAATACTGGAATGGGTCGCCATGCCCTCCTCCAAGGGGTCCTGGAGGAGGTCTCTTACATCTCCTGCATTGGCAGGCAGGTTCCTTACCACTAGCACCACCTGGGAAGCCCGATTTGTTCTGCCCTTGTGGTGAATTATTTCCCAGTTACCTTTCTGTCATGTTTAACAATGTTTTATGTTAATATTTTCCAGTTTTAGTCTGAGACCTTTTTTTTTTTTTAATTGCATCCATGTTTCCTTTTGACCTGTGAAGCCCAGTTAGACTGAAGGGGAAACATCATTTTAAACATTACTTTCTTGGTTCTTGTATCTATTTAATGTGTCTAGTTTGTGTGTCTTGGATTTCCAAGATTCCTTAGATTTTCAAGATGAAAATTCTTACCGTTTCTTTTCATTGTTTCAGAGCAAGCGCCTGGGGTCCCTTAATAAATTTAAGGCGAAGGCTCGTTCCATTCTTCTAGCAACTGATGTTGCAAGCCGTGGTTTGGACATACCCCATGTGGATGTAGTCGTTAACTTTGACATTCCTACTCATTCCAAGGTGAGTATTGTTGCTGACCTGACTTTCTTGCCCAAAATATCTTTCTTTTCTTTTTCTTTGTCCTTCCCTTCTCCTTTCTTTTCTTCTTCTCTAATTCTCTTTCTCCCGCCTTTCTTTTCTTTTTTTTTGAATTGAGGTGTAATTGACATGTAGCATTATATTAGTTTCAGGTATAAAATGTGATGATTTAGTATTTCTATATATTGCAAAATGGTCACAGTAAGTCTAGTTAACATCTGTCACCATTCATAGTTGCACTTTTTTTTTTTGATGAGAACTTCTAAGATATTTTCCCTTAGCAACTTTCAAATGTGCAGTACCGTGTTTCTAATTCTTGTCCGCATGTTGTACATTACATCCCCATGACTTACTTATTTTATAATTGACATCTGTACCTTTTGACCTCCTTTACCCATTTCACATACACCCATCCCTGCTTCTGGCAACCACCAAACCGGTTTTTTGTATCTGTGAGCTCAGTTTTTTTGTTATTGTTAGATTTCACATATAAGTGAGATCTCTGTATTTGTCCCTGTCTAACTTATTTTACTGAGTCAAATACCTTCAAGATCTAGCCAATTTTGTCACAAACAGGAAGGTGTCATTCATTTATATGGCTGAATAATATTCCATTGTATCCAAAGTATATTTCTTTATCATCTGAAACATCAGAGAAGCCCCCAAAGTGTATTTCTTAATGAACGTTTTTTGTCTTCCTTTAGTTACAATATTGGGGGGGGGGTGTGTGTGTGTGTGTGTCCTTGATTAGTTAAGTATCAGAAATTAGGAAACTCTTGATCTGTTCATTCTCCTCATCTTGCACATGCCTGTGGATGTGATATTAATGAACGTGAAGGAAGGAACCCAGGAGTGGGGCAAGATGCTCACCATCAGAGGAGCAGATGTACCACATGCTGACCTCTGCTGGGCTAACTGATAAGAAATGGCAGCTTGTGGTCCTCAGCGATCCCAGGGTTTCTCAGCCTGGGCACCATTAACATCTCAGGCCAGGAGTTCTCTGTTGTGTGGCTGTCCTCTGCACTGTAGGACGCTTAGCATTCCTGACCCCTACCCACAGGTGACTTTGTGACCACAAGGTATGTTTCTAGACAGTTCATCAGTGCTCCCTGGAGAGGACAAAACTGCCCCCATTTGAGAACAACTAGTGTGTCTTGACTTTGTATTAAACTGCTGTAGACAAGTTGCTCTCGCGTAGGATTTTCACAGTAACTCTGAGTTTGGCAGTGTGTTTGTGCCCCTGTCTTATAGACAGAAACCATGGTTCAGAGAGGTTCTGGGACTTGCAGAGAGTTGTGTTGTTGGTTGGGATGGGGAGAGGCAGAGCTGTGACCCAGGTCTACCTCTCGACCCAGGCGGTTTTCCTCTATCTGTGACTGTGTCCGTGGAGATGTGCTTTGTGGATTTCCCTTTCTATAAAAGAAAGGAAAAAGGGGGAGGGGGGTCAGTTTTGTGCTGTGAGGAGAATTAAAAAAGTGAAGCAGATGTATCTCAATGGATTGCCAGTGTGTTTCTCCACGTTCTAGGAGAGATCTGTTTTCTTTCAAAGGCTGGCAGGAAGACTTTACATACACAGTTTTAATTCACATTCCAGCTGACTCAGAGTTACTTGCCCTTTGTGTTTCAGGATTACATCCATCGAGTGGGTCGGACGGCTCGAGCTGGGCGCTCTGGAAAGGCTATTACCTTTGTCACACAGTAAGTGACCCGACTTCAGGGCAGAGCAATGTAGAGAAAGGAGCAGAACCCTGGGGCCAACTCACTTGGAACCTGACTTCACCTTTTACTGTAACAGGCACTAAGCCTTCCTCATCCCACCTTCATCATTTGTAAAATGGCAATAGTAATACCAGCCTTGCAGGGTTTTAATGAAGACTGAAGACGTATATGTAAAGAGCCTAAACTCTATTGCATGTGTGTAGCGGATTACTTGGTGTATAAAAGCACATACACCAAAATCCTGTTATTTCTTTTTTTTTTTTTTCATTTATTTTTATTAGTTGGAGGCTAATTACTTTACAATATTGTAGTGGTTTTTGTCATACATTGACTTGAATTAGCCGTGGATTTACATGTATTCCCCATCCCGATCCCCCCTCCCACCTCCCTCTCTGCCCGCTCCCTCTGGGTCTTCCCAGTGCACCAGGCCCCTGTTATTTCTTTTAACGTCTGGAGCCAGAGAACAGTGACCATTCCCTCAGCTCACCATATTACAATAGCTGTTCTTCTGATTTTGTTTTTAAAGGAACAGACAGCCATGTGTCCTAGGCTCTTCTGGGAGTCAGGGATGTGGTGGGTGGTTTTCTGCTGGGCTGTGCACAGCAGGTTGCATTTAATCAATATTCTGAAAAGGAGTAAGAGGTTTGATATTACTGAAAACTGTGACTCCTGTTGTGTCGTCGTTTTGGGACGGACAGACGGACGTGTACGTTGTCAGCCAGCCAGAGCCGTATCAGCTTTCCTTCCTCAGGTACGACGTGGAGCTCTTCCAGCGTATAGAGCACTTGATTGGGAAGAAACTGCCTGTCTTTCCAACCCAGGATGACGAAGTCATGATGCTGACAGAACGTGTAACTGAGGCCCAGAGATTTGCCCGAATGGTATGCATCTCTTTGTTTATTTTTGGCTCTGCTGGGTTTTCATCATTGCACGGGCTTTCTCTAGTTGCAGCGAGCCGAGGCTACTCTCTAGTTGCGATGCCAGGGCTTCTCACTGTGGCGGCTTCTCTTGTTGCTGAGCATCGGCTGTATGGTGCATGAGCCTCAGCAGCTGTGATGCACAGACTCTAGAGCACAGGCTTAGTAGTTGTGGCGCAGGGGCTTAGTTGCTCTGAGGCATGTGGGGTCTTCCCGGACCAGGATCGAAACCGTGTCTCCTGCACTGGCAGGCAGATTCTTGACCATGGACCCACCAGGGAAACCCATGCAATGCCTTTTCTCACCAGCTTCTATGCAACTTATCTTAACTGTGTGCAAGACACTTTATCATGTTAATCTGCAATAAATGTTATTATTTTATTCTAAGTGTAAGATGAGTATACTAAAGCATAGAGATGCAGGCAGTTTGCTTTCAACCCTGTAATTAAATGGTCAAATCAGGGTTTGGACTGTCTGATCACAGTGACCACATTCATTCCCAGCTACTGTTCGCTTTTCACTTGAGACAGGAAAACCTTTGAACTTGAGATGAGAAGACGCAGCTGTGAGCTGTGAGTCACGACAAGGTGTCTGACCGCTCAGTCAGTCCCTCACCTGTAGATGAGGAAGAGTAGTTACCTTGGAGACAGGGTTTCTGAGCACCAGATAAGCGGAGGTGGACAGTGTAGTTCCTGAGAGCATCTGTAGGTGGAGCAGTGGAGACAGGAGGGCCTAGAGGAGAGCACTTGCCTCTTCTCCCAGGAGTGCTGCTCTGAGGGGCGAAGAGACTTAGTTCATGGGGCGCTTTCTGAGTAGTTGGGGTATGGGCTTGTTTTTCAGCCCACATGGAAGTTTTGGTGTTTTTGTTTATAAAAAATTTGATATGCATTGGAAAACATTTTTTAGAAAATACAGAAAGGATTAAAATAGTGAAACACATAAGCCACCCCCCACAGAAAACCATTGATTACATTTGGCTGTTTTTCTTTCTTTCGCCATAATGAGACTTTATCCAATTTGTATATGACTTTATCTGAATGTGTTTTGTTTTTTCTGTTTCAGCTAATTGAGATTCATGTGATCACGTTTTTTCTTTCACATTTTAAACTCTATTCAAAAAAACTTCATCTAGGCTGCATATTAGCACTCATTTGATTCAGTTACCAAACTTGCCTAAACATGGTGGCAGCACTGATTTCTTAGAGTCACTGAAAGTTCCTTAACTGCCTTTTGAATTGGCAAGGGAAGTCGGATTATGTGTTCTAGGCAATTAGTAGTCTGAAGAGGATGAATTCAGTTTTTTTTTTTTTAATTCAGTTTTTTAAAAATGGCACCACTTGTAGGTTTTAGAGACTGTTACCTAGGTGCTAGCACCTTAAAATTCTCATGGCATCCCTTCTTCATGATCTGTTACGAATATATAACATGCTTTCCATTGATATGTGTTCATGCTTTTCCCAGTTTTATATATTTTAGTTAATGACTGTGTCGAGCATCCTACTATGTACAGCTTTGCACACTTGTTTCCTTAGGATAAATTCCTAGAAGTAGAATCAATTGTTGAGCGGAGAATGCACAGTTCAGATTCATACAGAATGCCCAGTTGCTCCCCAGGAGAGCTATAGCAGCTTACACGATGTATGTGACATTGTATGGGGGACAGTGTCTGTGCCTGCCCCCTGCCTGACCAGTTCTAGATATTACTACTCTTAAATCTTTGCTAGTCTGCCATATGAAAATAGTAGCTTCCTGTTTTCATTTTTCTGTCTTTGTTGAGTAGTTAGATTAACGATTTTGTATATTGGGATTTTGGTTTTATTTCTTTGCTAATGGGAGGTATTGGGAGTTACTTAGGGTTTGTTTGTTTGTTTTTAATAAATGAATTCTCTAATTTATCAAGATTTTATTTATTTATCTAGCTTGCCAGCTACGCCAGGTTTCTTAGTTGCAGCATGTGGGGTCTGTTAATAGTTCCCTGACCAGGGATCCAGCCGAGCCCCCTGCATGGGAAGCAGGGAGTCTTAGCCACTGGGCCGCCAGGGAAGGTCAGGGTTTGATGTGATGGAGCGGAGACCGGGACGTGTTCCCCTCAGTGACAGCGGCTCACGATCAGCCCCGTCCTTTCTGTCCGTTGCAGGAGCTAAGGGAGCACGGGGAGAAGAAGAAGCGCTCGCGGGAGGACGCTGGGGACAACGACGACACGGAGGGCGCGATCGGCGTCAGGAACAAGGTGGCTGGAGGGAAAATGAAGAAACGGAAAGGCCGTTAATCCCTTTTGTAAGGACTTGATTTCCGCCTTCGGTTCTGTGGAGAGGATTGAAGGAGCGAACGGGACCTCTTCCTCAGGCCGAAGTCCGCCGGCACTGCGTCCAGGCGGCCCGGCTCGCACGGTGCTGGGCCCCCTTCGTGTGTCCGAGCATTGCTGCTGTGGGATGTCACAGTGCTGGTGTCGAGACTCCGACTGGCCTTCCACTGTGGTTACTCGTTCCTGGCATGAGGAGCATACGCTCTCCAGTCCCCTCACACCCTTCACACCGACCTGTGCTTTTTTCAGCTGCAAGTCAAGGACTGGGCTAATGCAGCTCTCAACCTGTCATTGTAAAGGAAAGGGATGTTTATACCTAAAAGACAGTGGTACTTACTCAGTCTCAGCGTGTGTTTCATGACTCTGAGTGGGAAATAGTAAATTCAAATATTATTATAAAAAAAATTCAGACTCCTTGAAGACCTTTTTGTGTTAAAAGACTTCTAGAAGACGACGTTGCTGTGCGTGGACTTTCTCTAGTTGCGGGACTACTAGCATGGACTGCTCTTCATTGCAGTGCACCGGGGCTTCACCTGCTCTGGAGCGCTGGCTCCAGGTGCCCGGCTTCCGCAGTTTCACCTCATGGGCTCAGTAGTTGTGGCACATGGGCTTAGTTGCTCCAAGGCATGTGGAATCTTCTAGACCAGGGATCAAACCTGTGCCCCCTACATTGGCAGGCAGATTCCTAACCCACTGTGCCACCAGGGAAGCCTTCCATGTACATCTTAATGGAAAGTGCATGTTGTGTTTCTTGAAGTGTTTAGTAAGAAGTGAAAAGTAGATGTCAGTAAAATTCTCTGTGGGAATCAAGTGTGGACTGTTGACTGCAGGAAGATCTTTGTAAATATGGGGGGTGGGTTGCCCCCCACTGGGGGCTAATTCTCCATTATTGTATTTCCTGTTGGGACTCTCCAGAGCAGCTTAGATAATGGTAGCTCTGTCTCCCTCTGAGCCAGTGGATAAAAGCCAATGTATGATTGCTATTTCAGCTCAGTGGAACACTTTAGAAGCAGGCTGAATTTGAATCAGGTTGTGGGTGGTGGGATTCCCTGGTAGCTCAGATGGTAAAGAGTCTGCCTGCAGTGCTGGAGACCCAGGTTTGATCCCTGGGTCAGTAAGATCCCCTGGAGAAGGAAACGGCAACCCACTCCAGTATTCTTGCCTGGAAAATCCCATGGATGGAGGAACCTGACAGGCTATAGTCCATGGGGTCATAAAGAGTCAGACACGACTAAGCGACTTCACTTTGTGAATGTTGTGTAAGAAGAAACGAATTGTTCTGAAGAAATCTGAACTTTTTAAATAGGATCCCAAACCTAGGGTCTGTGGACCCCTCAGGTACATGCATATTTCTGCAGAGACTAAAAAGGGTAGAAACCGTCTAAAGCTTAGCTGCTTTTTTTGAAGTACTTTTTAGAGTATGCTTTGCTAGGTTGGGAAGATGGGCCACTAAGGGAAGAAAGGTGGATGCTGTGTCTTCAGGCATATTGGTGGGTCCAGACCATAAACTAGAGTCTCAGACAACAAGTAGAGATAATACTTGTGAAGGGCAGCAGGCACAGAAATGAACGTGATCCAGGTGTAAATGGGGACGAAGCTGTGGGTTTGTATCACTAATCAAGCTTTTCTTCATGCTCCCTGTCCTCCAAGGCAAGCTTGTGAAGTCTTGAGTCTCCTGGGGCTCCTGTAACAGTGAGTTTCCCTGGTGGCTCAGATAATAAAGACTCTACCTGCAATGTAGGAGACCCAGGTTCGATCCCTGGGTTGGGAAGATTCCCTGGAGAAGGAAATGGCAACCTACTCCAGTGTTCTTGCCTGGAGAATTCCACGGACAGAGGAGCCTGCTGGGCTACAGTCCTCGGGGTCACAGAGTACAATGTATGTGTAACAAAGTACCACAGAGGGGGGCTTAAAAGAACAACAGTTTGTTGGGTCGGAGTTCTATAATCTAGAAGTCCAGGATCAAGATGTCACCAGGGCCATGTTGCATCTGAAACCTCTTGAGAAGGGTCTGTCCTTGCCTCTTCTAGCTTCTGGTGGTTGCTGGTGGTCCTTGGCTCGTGAAAACATAGCTCCAGTCTCTGCCCCCGTCTTCACATAACGTTCCCTTTTGTGTGTCTTTGCTTTTATATGGCCTTCTTGTAAAGATGCAGTAGTTGAATTTAGTTGTTTTTAGTTGCTAAGTTGTATCTGACTCTTTGTGACCCCATGAACTGCAGCACACTAGGCTTCCCTGTCCCTCATTATCTCCTGGAGCTTGCTTAAACTGTCCATTGAGTTGTTGATGCCATCCAACCATCTCATCCTCTGTCACCCACTTCTCTTGCCCTCAATCTTTGCCATCATTGGAGATTTAGGTCACACCCTACTCCAGTATGACCTCGTCTTGACTCATTATATTTACAAAGACCCTGGTTTCAAATAAGGTCACATTCTGGCATTCCATGTAGACATGGATTTTGGGGAAACACTTCAACCCAGTACAGACTGTCTTTCTGGACTGCTACATTTTGGGGGGGTTTAAGATTGTATTGTGGAATACAACTGGTAGATAGAGTTAATTACAAAGAAAGTGGAGAAAAGACAAGAAGTAGCTTCCCCAGTGGCTCAGTAGTAAAAATCCACCTGACAATGCAGGAGATGTGGGCTCAATCCCAGGGTCAGGAAGATCCCCTGGAGGAGGGAATGGCTACCCATTCCAGTATTCTTGCCTGGGAAAACTCATGGACAGAGGAGCCTGGTGGGCTACAGTCCATGGAGTTGCAGAGTCAGACACTACTGAGTATGCGTGCACACAAGTCTTCAGAAATGGTAAGATGGCTGGAAGTACAGAAATTTACAATGGCATCTTCTTAAATGTAAATTGTCTTTGCAGTCAAGGTCCCAAAGTGTCTAGTTTTAGAAGTGGGGAAGGTGTCTAGCCTTTCTTCTAGTCCCATCTTGGTATAATTTCTTAGTTTTGCTTTCCTGATTTAGGACACTGAGGGCTTTAAAATAATCAACCATCTTGCCCCGCGTCCCAGTTGCAATCAATTCCCACACCTAACTTATATGACTTAGAGGGATTATCTTGCAGTAGTCAGTGATGCTGCCCCAGAGAAAATTCTCCCTTATTTTTCATCTGAATCATAGTGCCACTTTATACAGTATTCATTGTATCATGATTTCATGATACTAACCAGCCTGGTTTTACTTCCTTCCTCTGTGCTGAGCCAAAGTGAGATGAGGAAAGTATCTTTACCTTATGAAGGGAGGGGTCTTAGGATCCCAAACAAAGCTATGCTTTTCCTAGCAGTCATGTATGGATGTGAGAGTTGGACCATAAAGAAGGCTGAACGCTGAAAAATTGATGCTTTCAAATTGTGGTGCTCGAGAAGACTCTTGAAAGTCCCTTGGACAGCAAGGAGATCAACCCTGAATATTGATTGGAAGCACTGATGCTGAGGCTGGAGCTCCAATACTTTGGCCACCTGATGTGAAGAGCTGACTCATTGGAAAAGATCCCCATTGCTGGGAAAGATTAAGGGCAGGAGGAGAAGGGGACAACAGAGGATGAGATCGCTGGATGGCATCACTGATTCAATGGACATGAGTTTGAGCAAACTCCAGGAGGTAGTGAAGTACATGGAAGCCTGGTGTGCAGCAGTCCATGGGGTCACAAAGAGTCAGACACGACTTAGACGCTGAACAACAACATAGGATCCCAGTGCTGGGTTTTCAGCTGAGTAGGTGGTTCTAGGCTTAAAGCAGGCCCAGAATTCCAGGCTCTCTGGAATTTAAGGGCAGTCTGAGAGGATTCTAGAAGTTGTTGGGAGGGATCTAGACTCAACTAGATGATGATGATTATTTTCTCAGTCCTTCAAAAATATGATGAAGGACTTCCCTGGTGGTCCAGTGATTGAAAATCCACCTTCCAATGTAGGGGACACAGGTTTGAGCTCTGATCAAGGAAATAAGATACCACCTTACTACCTGCCATGGGGTAACCGGGCCCACATGCTGCAACGAAGACCCAGTGCAGCCCCCCCGCCCCGCAAAAAAAAAAGGGTATCCTAGAACTTGTCTGACTCTATAGGAACATAGACTTGGTTTACAGCCAAAGGATTTTCCAGGTAAGTTCCTACCTGCAGATCTAGCCCAAGATCCAAATCTGAGACTATCTACCCCAGGTCCTTCAAAGCCCTGAGGAATTAGACCAGAAAGAACCACAGACTGTGGTGTTGGTTACAGAAAACGAAGGCGTCCATGTTATCAAAAGCAGGTAACAAAATAACATCAAGCAAGTATGCTCCAAAGACTTGAATGCAGAATCAGAGAGTAGACACGTTTTAATCCACATAGTTCTTAAGGTGAAATCTAGCCTCGGGGCTGATAATAAATCAGGGTGTGAGTCAACCCTCTTTAGCTGGAATGACAAGAGATCCAGACTCTGGCACTAGAGACTCAAGGGCTACCCACACCCACATTCCTTTTCATGCCTCACCTGTCCCAGGTATGCACTAAAAACGCCAGCTAAAAATAACTGCAGAAACTTGAACTCTGAGAAATCATACTGAACAGTCTCACCTAGAGTGAAGAGCTGATTTGCGTCAAGTGGGAGAGAGATGGGGGATAAAATGGGCTCGTATAGAGACTAGAATCTCTAGGAGGTGGGCCTGATATCTGTTCAGATTCTTGAAGTTTTTCTGTTAATGGTCCACCCAGTACCTTCCCAAAATGTCATCCTTCATTAACCCATGGGTGCCACCTAGGGCCTGGAAGAAACTGGAAGGACATGGAGCACAGCGGAGTGTGGGAACACAATCTCCTTCAAGAGACTGTTCGCAGCTCTGTGACCTTGTGGAGTTGCTGACCCTCGATTTCTCTCGCTCATTAACGCAGAAATGAGCATCTCTTCCATCTGCCTCACAGAATCTTTTTTAAAAATTAAAAAAAAAATTATTAAAAATTATTAAAAAAATTTTTTAAGTTTATTTTGGCTGTGCTGGGTCTTCGTTGGGGTGCCCAGCCTTCTCTAGTTGCGGCATGCGGGCCCTCTGGTTGGCAGTCTGTATGCTTAGTTGTCCCGAGGCATGTGGGGTCTTAGTTTCCTGGCCAGGGATTGAACCCATGTCCCCCTGCATTGGAAGGTGGAGTCTTAGCCAGTGGACCACCAGGGAAATCCTGCATCACAGAGTCTTGAACCGGGTTTCTTTGTTTTTTAACTCTGTCCCCTCTCTCCTTTCCAGTGTCTGCTCTCTCGCAGCCACTGTGGCAGGTAGCAGGAAGACAGTACTGAAAAGTTGGGTGCTGTCTGGGCTGAACTCAGTCTTAATGTTGTATTGGGATTGTGCTCGCCCAGTGGGCAGGGACCACAGCCTTCTCGTGGATGTGATTCTTAACATCCGGCAGAGCCCGGCACACTGTGAAGTTTCGATATCTGTCATTTTCTGTAAGACTGTGTATCAGCAACTTCACACTTGTCTCTAGTTCCTTGAACAATCCTGAAAGGTGGGTATTATTGTCCCCATTATAAGCTAAGGAGCCAGACTATCCAGTTGTGAGACCTTGGGCAAAATATTCAACCTTTTCTTGTTTCAATTTCCTTATCTGAAGAAACACGGATAGTAATAAAGCTACCTCGTGAGGTTTAAATGAACTATACTGTGGCTCTTCCTTATAATGATTAGTAAGCGTTAGCCATTGTGATTGTCATTATTGTTGGTATTATTACAGATGAAGAATGGATAAGCATTAATAGCATGCCCATATAGCTTGTCATACAACTCATAAGGGACCAAATTTGATGCCAAGTATCTACTCTTTATCCTAAATACATTTTGTGTATTATGTGTACATGTATAATTTCATATTATTCATTCAGCAAGTGCTTACTGATTGAAGATCGAATCATCGTTTATATTTTTTTCCTTTGAAAAAAATGTATTCCACCTAACAAAGAAATATATGACACGATAGGGCTTTCAAACCTATTTGCAGATCTGAACTTCCAGGTGGGAGGCTATGATATTTTCATTTCCACCGGTAGATGGCAGAAGGGAGAAAAATACCCCAGAATGGGAAGTTTTCACTGTGGCCTATTTAAAGGGCTCTTTGTCTAATATTTGGCCCACAGTCATGAAGGGCTGGGGGTCAGGGTGGCTATGAGAACCACCTTCAGGTATTTGAAGGTGTCAGCCTTCATGAGGATCTATTAGGTTGACCCAGAAGATGGGGATTGGGAGATAAAAATAAACTGAAATTCAAATATTGTAAGAAGAAAAAGTTGCATTCCTCTGTTATCTCTTGCTTACAGTCCCAGCTGGCATTCCCTCCTTTTCAGCCCACAAGCAGCTTTGTTCTTTTCAAAAGCCTGCCCTTCCCTCCTGGGATTTTGATAAAGTCCCTTGCCCTCCCTTTATGCCCCCTGCAACCCCCACCCCGGTCTGTAACCTCAGAGTACTGTTCATCTCTCCACACACCACCCCCCATATCATCACTTACCCCACTACATGCTTGTGTTTCTGAATGTAAATTTGCTAAGCCATGAATCCCTCTTCTATTTGTGTCACTCAGCTGTGTCCAGGTCTTTGTGACCCCATGGACTGTAGCCCGCCAGGCTCCTCTGTCCCTGGAATTTTCCAGGCAAGAATACCGGAGTGGGTTGCCATTTTCTCCTCCAGGGGATCTTCCGCATCCAGGTATCGAACCTGCATCTCTTGCATCTCCTGCATTGGCAGGTGGGTCCTTTACCACTGCGCCACCTGGGAAGCCCCCTTTTACTGAATATCCATCTAGTTCCTCATAGCTCAGTTGGTAAGTCATCTGCCTGCAATACAGGAGACCTGGGTTCGATTCCTGGGTGGGGAAGATCCCCTGGGTTGGGAAGATCTCCTGGAGAAGGAAATGGCAACCCACTCCAGTATTCTTGCTGGAGAATCCCTTGGACAGAGGAGCCTGGCAGGCTACAGTCCACTGGGTTGCAAGAGTTGGACACAACTTAGCGACTAACCACCCCCCCTCCCCGCCCCGAGTTTTGTTAAGCCCTTACTCCTTTGTCCAATAAGCCTGTTGCTGGCTAGCTAGTGAATCACTTGCTCGTCCGTTCTGTCCTGAAGACATGTCTTTCAGCTCCAAGTGATGGGGGATTGTCTTTTTGGTTCCAAAAGAGTGGTAGCAGGATGCGGGTGAGGTGAGCTAACTCCATTGTGACTGATTTCTGTGCTGGCTCTTCCCACACATTCCTTTCAGGGGAGAAGTCCACAGGTGACTCCTGCCCAATACCCAACCTCTTTGAAACTCTGCAACTCAAGCTGTTCCCTCCAGTGCCAACTTCAAACCAACATCCTTATTGTGTTTTCTGGGTGGGTCAAGAGCATGGAGACCATGAGAAGGTTTCTTACTCGACAGACTTCTATTTGTGTATTTGTAATGGCTTGTTTGTGGTTCTTTACATAAGGATTTGGAGAGCCAGCTGTGTGCTAGGCATGTGCTAGCTGCTTGGAATCTGCTATTTCAGTAACTGGATGTAATGAGTCATTTCTTGAGGAAACAGAAAAGCTTCTTCGTGGCATTTTAAAACCACAGTGTGGTCACTCCTTATTCACTCCTTATTCTACATCTTCAGTGATTTTTTTTTAAAGATTTTTTTAAAAAGATGTGGACTATTTGGAAGTCTTTATTGAATTTGTTACAGTATTCCTTTCGTTTTATGTTTTGGTTTTTTGGTTCTTAGCTCCCCAAACAGGCTTCAAACCTGTATCCCCACAAAATCGTAACCACTTGACCATCAGGGAAGTTCCCATGATTTCTTAAATTCATCCTAGGGTGTTCAGGAAATTAGCGTGGTGAGCTTATACTGACAAAATGAAGTAGGGATTTGATCACATTCTAGTTAATCTGTGACTTCTGTGTTCACTTCATTGATTTGAGTGGAATTCAAATGGGTGAGGGTGAGGTGGGGAGTGGAAAAGATTCTCCTCTCCTCTGTAGTTTTATATTTTTAGCAAGTCTCTAGAAAATGAATAAATTTGACGTTTGGACTCAGACATAGTATTCATGTGAAAGTGTTATTTGCTCAGTCCTGTCTGACCCGTTGCGATCCCATGAACAGTAACCTGCCAGGCTCCTCTGTCCATGGGATTCTCCAGGCAAGAATACTGGCATGGGTTGCCATTCCTACCTTCCTGACCCAGGGATCAAACCCAGGTTTTCCGCATTGCAGGCAAATTCTTTATCATCTGAGCCACCAGGGAAGCTCTAATATACATGTGATCAGTTAGTCAGTTCAGTTCAGTCGCTCAGTCTTGTCCGACTCTTTGCGACCCCATGAACCACAGCATGCCAGGCCTCCCTGTCCATCACCAACTTCCAGAGTCCACCCAAACCCATGTCCATTGAGTCAGTGATGCCATCCAGCCATCTCATCCTCTGTCGTCCCCTTCTCCTCCTGCCCCCAACCCCTCCCAGCATCAGGGTCTTTTCCAGTGAGTCAACTCTTTGCATTAGGTGGCCAAAGTATTGGAGTTTCAGCTTCAGCATCAGTCCTTCCAATGAACACCCAGGACTGATCTCCTTTAGGATGGACTGGTTGGATCTCCTTGCAGTCCAAGGGACTCTCAAGAGTCTCCTCCAACACCACAGTTCAAAAGCATCAATTCTTCAGAGCTCATCCTTCTTCACAGTCCAACTCACATGTGATACCTCACCCCAAATCAGAACTTTAGGGTGGAGAGGACCTTGGTGACCAACCAGATTGTTCATTTTTTCCTTTGAGGATAATTAAAGGCAGTATGTGTATCTTTGTAGGTTTGTATATGTTTTATAATGTGTAAGTTTATGTTTGTTTTATAATGTACTCACAAGGTTATAGCAATTTAAAAAGAGACACTATTTTTCAAAAAAGTTCTAATTCCTAAAGGGAAAAAAAACTCTTGGTTTTCAGGATAACAGCTTTCGACTGAAGTCTCCTTTTTTCAGAAGCATGGTAGAAGACGTTGGGGGACAAACATGTATTTTAGGTGGCCCTGGTCAGCGTAATTTTCCTAACAAATGTCAGTGTTGTCCCCAGCCAGGTTCCAGGTGCTATCTTGGGAGGAGTGCAGATAAGTCTTATTTCACAGCTCACCTCTTTAGCATGTTTGCCTGGGTGAACTCCAACTGATGTGTGATCACCAAGGGCGGTCTGGAAGGAGGCCAAAAGCCCGGCCAGGACAAAGTTCAGGCCAGTAGTTTATGTGGGAAAGAGCACAGAGCCACCTCTGTGCTGGTCACCTGGGTAGGCTTCCAGAGGGAGGGGAGAGGAAGGAGAGTGTGTGTCTCCTGAGACTGATAGTCTGACGTCGGCGGTGGAGTTTATGGCGCTGAGCAGCAGGGCCGTCATTTCCTGCCCCTTCTCCCCGACTCTGCAGACTCCCTGAATCACCCACTGGCCAGTGGCCTGTAGCCAGGGCTCATTTCTTTTCCCTCTGAAATCTTCACTTCTATTTATTTTTAAAAGTTTATCCTTTTTGGATTTCTATTTTTGTATATTTTTATAATGCCCATAAAGCATTATTTTAATGACAACTTGTATACAAGGATGCAAGTATTTAAACTTATGTCAAATAGGGGTGCATATTGGGAAAGTTAAAGACTTATTCTGATGACAGCCCTTTTAGAAAAATTATGTTTCATTCTGAAATTAATTTTCAAACAAAACTCTGATATATCCTTATAATTTAAAAAATTTATTTTGGGGACTTTCCTGGTTATCTGAGTTCCCAGTGCAGGGGGCTGGGGTTCAATCGCTGGTCAGGGAACTAGATTTCATATAACAAAATCAAAGATTGAAGATCATGCAATGAAGATCCAATACAGCCAAATAAAATTATTATTAAGAGCAGTTTTGTATTATTTTGTATGATAATACAAAAAAATTATTTTTAAGAGCAGTTTTAAGTTCACAGCAAAATAGAGAGGAAGGTATAGAGATATGTTGCTGTCCCCATATGTGTATAGCCTCCTCCATTATCAACATCCCCCACCGGAGTGGGACATACTTTACAATCAATGAGCCCACATTGACTCATCATAATTTCTTTTTTTTTTTTCATCATAATTTCTTGAAGTCCATAGTTTACCTTAGGAGTCACTCTTGGTATTATACCTTCTATGGGTTTGGAAAAATGTATAATGACTTGTATCTGTCTACCACTGTACTATTTTATTTTCACTGCCCTATAAATCCTTGCTCCACCTGTTTGTCCCTCCCTGTGCCCTAAAAGCCTGGCAACCACTACTATTTTTACTGTCTCCATAGTTTTGCCCTTTTCAGGATGTCATGTGGTTGGAATCATGCAGTATATATATATTTGTTGCTATTTAGTCGCTAAGTTGTGTCTGACTCTTTGTGACGGCATGGACTGCCACACGCCAGGCTTTCCTGTCCTTCACCATCTCCCGGAGCTTGCTAAAATTCATGTCTATTGAGTCAGTGATGCCATCCAACCATCTCATCCTCTGTCATCCCCTTCCCCTGCCTTCCATCTTTTCCAGCATTAGGGTCTTTTCCAAAGAGTCAGCTCTTCACATCAGGGGGCCAAAGTATTGGAGCTTCCGCTTCAGCATCAGTCCTTCCAGTGAATATTCAAGATTGATTTCCTTTAGGATAGACTGGTTTGATCTCCTTTCTGTCTAAGTGACTCATAAGAGTCTTCTCCAGTACCACAGTTTGAAACCATCAGTTATTTGGTGCTCAGCCTTCTTTGTGGTCCACCTCTCTAGCTATTCAGATTAGCTTTCATGGCCTGATAGTTCGTTTCTTAGGACTGAATTACGTTCCATTGCCTGGATGTATCATAGTTAATCCACTCACCTACTGAAGGACATCTTGGTTGCTTCCAAGTTTTGGGAATTATGAATAAAGTTGCTGTAACCATTCCTGTGCAGGTTTTTCCCCCTTCCACTTCTCCTTTAATGTGGTAAAATACATATGTTATTGTATATGTTATCTTAGTAGTTATCATGTTAACTGTAGTTAACATGTTAATAGTTATCGTGTTAACTGTTTTCAAGTATACAGTTAGGTGATATTACACATATTCACATTGTGCAGCCGCTACCAACATCTGTCCCCACAGCTCTTTCATCTTGCAAAATTGAAACTCTACCCATTAAACAACTCCCCATTCTCCCCTCCCCTCAGTCCCACAGCAACCACCATTATACTCTTCATCCTTGTGATTTTGGCTAAGTACCTCATGTAAGTAGAATCTACAGTATTTGTCTTTTGGTGACTGGCTTATTTCACTTAGCATGATGTCTTCAAGGTTGATCCATGTTATAGCATATTGCAGAATTTCCTTCCTTTTAAAGACAAGATAGTATTTTGTTGTATGTATAGACCACCTTTGGCTCATCCACTCATTTGTTAAGTGCGCACTTGGATTGCTTCCATGGTTTAGTTATTGTAAGGCTGCTATGAACATGGGTATACAAATATCTCTTTGAGACCCTGCTTGCAATTCTTTCAGGTATATATACCCAGAAATGAAATTGCTGGATCATAGATCATTTTTAATGTTTTGAAGAAGCATTAAGCTATTTTCCACAGGAGCTATACCATTTTATATTTACACAAACAGTGCACAAGCATTCCAGTTTCTATATCCTCACCAAAACCTACTGTTTTCTGGTTTTTTGTTTCTTTAAAAAAAAAAACAACATTTATTTATCTGGGTGCATCTGGGTCTTAGTTGCAGCATGAAGGATCCTTTGTTGCGGCACACAGGCTCTCTACTTGGGCTTCGGTAGTTGTGGCACATGGGCTTGGTTGCTCCTCAGTTTGTGGGATCTTAAATCCCTGACCAGGGATTGAGCCCTAGTCCCCTGCACTGGAAGGCAGATTCTTAACCATTGGATCACCCAGGAAATCCCTAACTATTTTCTTATCATGTATTGTACTTTGATCCTTTTATAGTCTTCCTTTCTTTCTGCCTCTTTCCTTCCTTTTTGTTTTTGTTTTTTTAAAATATGTTTATAACTACAATTTCCCCCCAAAGCACCACTTTTGCCGCTTTCCATAAGTTTTGGTAAGTTGTATTTTCATTTTTACTCGCCTGCAACTACTTTCTAATTTTCCTTGTGATTTCTTCCTTGATCCATTGGTTGTTTAAAAATGTGTCATTTGGTTTCTCCACAATTTCGTCAATTTCTAGCTTTCCTCTTGTTACCAGTTTCTAACTTTACCTGGTTACGGTCAGATATCATAGTGAGACTGAATTTGTGGACTGGCCTGCACAATGTCTTGCCTGCACTTGGGAATAATGTGTGTGATGTTGGGTAGGGTGCTTTGTATACTATGTCTGTTAGAGTTGATTGGTTTATTTTAAGTTCTCTATTTCCTTACTTTTGTCTGGTTGTTCTATCCGTTATTATGAGTGGGGTATTGAAGTTGTCAATATTTTTTAGAACTGTTTCTCTCTTAAATTCTGCCAGCTTTTGCTTCACATATTTTGATGGTCTATCATTTGGTGTGTGAATGTTTATAGTTGTTACATCATCTCGCTGTATTGAACATTTTATAATATATAATGCTTTTCTTTGTAAACATTTAAAACCTATTTTGTCTGATATTAGTATAGCATCTCTGCTCTCTTTTGGTTACTCTTTGGATGAAATGTCTTTTCTATCCTTTTATTTTCGATCTCTGTGTCTTTGGAGCTCAAGTGTGTCTCTTGTAGACAGCATATGGTTGGATAATGTGCTTGTATCCATTCTGCTAATCTCTGTCCTTGGAGAGTTTAATCCATTTACAGTTACAGTAATTACTCATAAGGAGGGACTTCTGTTATTTTGCTATTTGTTTTCAGTATGCTTTAGAGTTTTTTTTTTTGATCCCTTATTTCCCGATTGCTGTCTTCTTTTGTGCTTAGTTGATTTTTTGTAGTGAAGTGTTTACTTTCCCTTCTCATTTCCTTTTAGCTATTGTCTTTTTGGTTACCATGGGGATTACATTTAAAATTCTGAAGCTATAACACTCTAATTTGAATTTATACCAGCTTAATTTTAATAACATAAAAAATTCTGCTTCTTTACAGTTCTGTCCCCAGTCCTTTATGTTGTTGATGTCACAAAATTACACCTTATATGTTGTGTGCCCCAAAATATGAGCTAATGATTCTTTAAAATGCATTTGTTTCTTAAATTATGTAGAAAATAAGACTTGAAGTTACAGACCAAAGTTTTAGCAATAATAGCTTTTACACATTTTTTTCTTTAAATGTATTAGTTTCAACTCATGCAGAAAATAAAAAGTACAATTGCAAAACATTGTTATAATAGTACTAGCTTTTATAATTTTCCATGTATTTACTTTCATTGATGTCCTTATTTCTCCGTGTGGCTTCTAGCTACTATCTAGTGTCCTTTCATTTCACCTTACAGAAATCTCTTAAACATTTCTTGCAGGGAAGGTCTACTGGTCACAAAGTCCCTTAGCTATTATTTATCTGGGAATGTCTTAGCTTCTCCCTCACTTTTGAAGGAGAGTTGCCACATATAGGATTCATAGTTGACAGGTTTGTTGTTGCTGTTTTAGCATTTTGAATATGTCTATCAGTCCACTGTATTCTGGCCTCCAGAGTTTCTCATGAGAACTATACTGATCATCTTATTTTATTGAGGCTCAATAATATTGATAATCTTACTGTATGTGATGATTCATGTCTCTCTTGATGCTTTCAACTTTATCTTCGCCTTTTAAAAGTTTGATTGTAGGGGCTTCCCTGTGGTCCAGTGGTTAAGAATCTGCCTGCCAGTGCAGGGGACACAGGTTTGATCCCTGGTCTGAAAAGATCCCACATGCCACAGAGCAACGAAATAGTTGTGCACCCCAACTATTGAGCTTCTGCTCTAGAGCGAGGAAATTGCAGCTATTGAGCCCACGTGATGCAACTACAGAAGCCTGGGCACCCTCGAGCCCATGCTCCATGACAAGAGAAGCCACTTCAATGAGATGCTTCGTATTACAGCTAGCACCTAGAGAGGATCCCAGCACAGTCAAAAATGAATAAATAAATACAATTATTTTTAAAAATGAAGAAATAAAGACTTTCGTAGTCAAACACTGAGGAAATTTGTTGCCAGTAGATCTGGGGGTGATGAGGATATTCATTATATATCCCCTTAAGTAACTTTTGAGTTTTGAACAATGTGAATACATTTACCTATAAGCGAATAAAAACAAGTGACATGTAGATATTAATATAACTTACTGAATGAATGTCCTCAGTTACCTAGGCACTGTGGAGTACACAAATAATTAATCCTGAGATTTCCCTAGTGGTCCAGTAGCTTAGACTCTGCGCTCCCAATGCAGGGGGTTCGGTTTAAATCCCTGGTCAGGGAATTATTATAAATCCCACATGCTGCTACTCAGAGTTCAAATGCTGCAACTAAAGATCCTGCACACTGCAACAAAGATTAATGATCCTTTGCAATTAGGATCCAGCACAGCCAAATAAATAATAATAAAACCCAGTTACTCCCAGTTAATCCACTTAAGAGGATTACAGCCTAGTGAGAGTAAAAAGATAAGTATGCAAGTTACTATAATACAGTGGATGCAGTGATAATTGGCTATATCAAAGAAAGATGAAAAACTATAGAGGCAAATGTCTCCCAAATGGCTTATTGTTAGTTATATGAAAGTGAAAGTTAGTCACTCAGTCATGTCCGACTCTTTGTGATCCCATAGACTGTTAGCCCACCAGGCTCCTCTTTCTGTGGAATTCTCCAGGCACGAATACTGGATTGGGTTGCCATTTCCTTCTCCAGGGGATATTCCCAACCCAGGAAGCCCTAGTTAGAAGTGGGTTAGTTATATGATCCATTTCCTAATGGTTTGGGACATTTAACTTTTGTTGATTAGTAGATTTAGGAGCTTAGGCTGATTTGGCTCTGTTCCAGACACCCCTTCCCCTCCCTCCGCCTCCTGCCCTACCTCATCCTTCTCCTTTCTAGTCTGGTAATTTGTGTAACCATGCCATAATTCAGTTTTAGAACACTTACAACCCCCATAGATTTCCTTATGGTCATTTGCTTCTGTTCCTATCATTTTACCTCTCCTTGTCTATTTTTTAAAGAGGAAAAAATTGTGAATTCATATTGTTATTTTCAACTCAGTTTGTCCTGTAGGCAGCATCTTCTTTGGCCGTACCTGTGAGTCAGGATAGGCTTGGCTGGTCTTGAACCTGAACCTGGGATTGTCGCCATGTTAAATGGTGCGTGACCCTCCCACTTTCCTTTGGAAGAGCTGCCTAAGTGGGTGCTAATACTACTCATTCATCTCCACCTCCAGCTCTCCGTCAATTCAACTTGGAGTGGCCTGGCTCATTTTCCTTTTCATCACCTGACTTTGGAAAAATAAAATGAGGCTCTCCTTTGTAAGTTAGAAGCCAAAATAAATACAGTGATGCCACATTAAGGTTTTCTAATTTAACTTTTATCAGATGCCAAAGCAGAGCACTAAACCAAGTCACTAGCTGCAGGGGATGCAGTGGGATTATGGAGGCTGGGAAACTCCGGAAATAGATGGCACCAGAGCCTGTCTGAGCCCAGCCCGATGGTTGAGAGGTAAATATGGGGAGCAGCTTTGGCTCACTTCTGCACTGTGGAACTGATGGTTTCTGATGACAGTCCCTTCTTTTCACCTCTTGTTTTTCAAATTAGGAAACAGCAAGTGGAGAATTCAGGTGAGTTACCTTAAACTTCCAGCAAGGTGGAGCAGAACACAACCTCGACTGTCCTGGGCCACACACTGCTGCCTGAGAGAGAAGGTGAACGGAGTCCTGGGCGGACCTAAGGTGGTGACAGAAACCACGAGTGCTCTATGCTTCAGTGACACAGCTGTGCTACGTGTGGGTTATGGCACACCGGGTGTTTAAGCTCTCTGAGCTGCTGCGCCTTTCTTTCTTATAAAATGGGGATGGCTGGACTTCCCTGGTGGTACAGTGGCTAAGAATTCACCTGCCAAGGCAGGAGACATGGGTTTGATGCCTGGGTGGGGAAGATCCCCTGGAAAAGAAAATGGTAACCCACTCCAGTATTCTTGCCTGGGAAATCCCATGGACAGAGGAGCCTGGCAGGCTGCAGTCCATGGGGTCTCAAAGAGTTGGACACGACTTAGTGACTAAACAGCAAAAACAACTAACCAGAAATAGACACCAATAAACATTAACGATAATGATGACCCCATAGATTGTAGCCTGCCAGGCTCCTCTGTCCATGGGATTCTCCAGGCAAGAGTACTGGGGTTGGTTGCCATTTCCCTATCCAGGGATCGAACTTGGGTCTTCCGAATTGCTGGCAGATTCTTCACTGTCTGAGCCACCAGGGAAGCCCAAGAATAGACATCGGTAAATATTAATGATGATGATGATTTCTGTTTCTGGGTCCGGAGCAGTCAGTTTCTAAGTGCACTCTGGCATCTGCTCTTCTTTTTATTTTAATTAAAATTTTATTTTTTATTTAAAAATATTTGTTTATCTATTTTATTTATTTGGCTGTGTCCGGTCTCAGTTGTGGCATGAAGGATTTTTGCCATGTGGGACCTTTTTAGTTTCACATTCAGACTCTTAGTTGCAGCATGCAGGATCTTAGCTCCCCAACCAGGGATTGAACCTGGGCCCTTTGTAGTGAGAGCACAGAATCCCAACCACTGGTTCTCCAGGGAATTCCCCCCTTTCTGTTTCTTGCTGCACAGATGGTCAGTGGTGCGGGTCTGTGAGCACAGCGGTGCTGGGCCCCAGCAGTGTGCCCAGAACATTCGGTCGCTTGGAGAACTTCCGGCCCAGTGATCGCCTTCCTGCAGCCCTCCCTATGTGGTTCTGCCCACTCCAGGCCTACAGCGGTGCCCAAACCCCCTCTGCCCACCTGTCCACCAGCCTCAGCGGGCCGGCACCCTGGGGAGTTGTGGTGCCTGCCTGCCTAGCAGTTGTGGGCCAACTCTGGTCTGATCAGCCTGGTGAACTTCACCACCCAGTGGGGTGCAATCACAGCTTCTCCAACAAGATCCGAAGCCCAGCCTTTGGCGGGGAGCTCCTCTCCACCTTTGTCTTTCCTTGGGTATTCTCCTTCAGCCTTGAAGTATACTCTAGAGGTCTTTTTACAACTTATAGTTACACTCCTGTCATAGCTTCATAATTCTTTTTTAAAAATCTTTTGGCCATGATGCACAGCATGTGGGATCTTAGTTCCCTGACCAGGGATTGAACTTGCCCCCTCTGGGTTGGTAGTGCAGAGACTTAACCACTGAACCACCAGGAAGTTCCCATAATTCTTTATGTTAAACATTTCCTGTTTACATTGGTTTTTGCCTCCTAATGGGATCTAGGCTGATATACATACATCTCTTTGACAGGGAGCTAAAATGCAGAGCCTTTTCTTTTGCAACAGAGGTTCTTTGTCTCCTGACATCTTGTTTGATCTCCCAGACTAGGATTCCTTTCATCCATGAATTGCAAATATTCGGTTATGGTCTTGAAGGCATCTGCGTACCTGGCCCTCATTCTGCTCCTGTTGTTCAACAGTTATCTCAGCTAGATTGCCTTCACCATCTTATCTTACCTTTCAAAGTTTATTTACATATTTCTGTAATGACTGGAAGATAAATTCTGTGTGGCAGTGAAATCAAGCCACAATTTTCCTTTCTGTGAAAGATCAGCCCTGATTCCATGGTACAAATAATGAGAAGCAAGGTGTTGAGGCGGTGTTGACTGCTCTGGCGGTCCAGTGGTTAGGGCGCTGCACTTTCCTGGCCAAAGGTCTGGGTTTGTTCCCTGGTCACACAGCCAAAAAAAGAGAAAGAAACGTTTGAATGCTAGAGAGTGGTTTCAATCAGAAGTAGCTACATAGCCTGTATCACAGACGGTTGTGAGAAGTAAGTGAAGTGTTCTAGGTAAAACACTCAGCCTAGTTCTTGCACTTTGTGTTGTGAGTTCTCTTCCTCCTTTATTCATTCATTCAGCTCCTCCTTAATAAGCAGCTACCTCATACCAGGCGCTCTTTATCAGCATGGAGATATGAGGCTGAACAAGGTTCACTTCTTGCCCTCAAAGAGTGGCTAGTCCAGTCTCCTGTTGATGATATTTATTTATCTATTTATGATTGTGCTGGGTCTTTGTTGCTGAGCAGGGGCTCTAGGGTGCGTTGGCTCAATAGCTGTGGCTCCTGGGCTCTAGAGCACGGGCTGTGTAGTTGTGGCACATGAGCTTAGTTGGGCTTCCCTGGTCGCTTCGCTGGTAAAGAATCCACCTGCAATGCAGGAGACCCTGGTTTGATCCCTGGGTTGGGAAGATGCCCTGGAGGAGGGCATGGCAACCCACTCCAGCATTCTTGCCTGGAGAATCCCCTGGACAGAGGAGCCTGGTGGCTGCAGTCCGTGGGATCACAAAGAGTTGGACACAACTGAGCCACTAAGCATGCACTAGCTTAGTTGCTCCTTGGCCTGTGAGATCTTCCCGGATCAGGGATTGAGTCCATGTCTCCTGCATTGGCAGGTGGATTCTTTACCACCGAGCCACCAGGGAAGCCCCAGTCTACAGTTTAATATGCACCAAAGTCTGAGGAATAATCTCTCTCTTCATGCTCTCCCAAAGTAAAGAAGAAATGGATTTTCCGGTAAATGGAATAGAATGAATAAATTAATTCAGCCACAAAATGTACAATGCGGATGTAAAGTCACATGTCTAGAGGGAATTTTCTACGGTGTTAGTTTGACAGGAAGGTTGACAAGCTCGGGTTATTGTTGGACTGTATTCTTTTTCTGTAATTAGCCATGTGTATGCTTAGTCACTCAGTAACTGTCTGGCTCTTTGCGACCCCATAGACTCTAGATGGGGAAAGGGGGATAGGAGTCTGGAATAGTAGGCAGGGGCCAGAGCATGGCTTTGTAAGTTCTGCAAGCTTGCTTGAATTTTATCCTAGAGTAAATGAAGAGATGGTGCAGATTTTAAACAGGGGAGAGTGGACCAGATTTGGGATTTTAGGAAGGTCTCTATACTGAAGAACTCCAGAGTGGCAGAGACTTGAGGGAGGAGAAGAACTAGAGACAGAGATCAGTAGGAAGCTGTGTAGTCTAGGAGAGGGATATACTGGCCTGGCTTAAGGTGATGGTTTCAGGGATAGAGAGGGGCGGCCCTGATAAAGGTGATGGGGCTGGTTAGTGACAGGGCAGGGGCTGAAGCTGCTGACTAATTACACAGGCATTTCCTGCCAGGGAATTAACTTTTCTCACTTGTTTATTTAGGCACCCAGTTAAAAGTGTACAATTTGATGGAGACAGATGAGTAGCTACAAGTAACTGGGTGGAGATAGTTTAGCTAGGAGGTATGGGTCCCATTTCCACAGCTTATGCCTGCAATTACTAATCATTAATTGATGTGTCCCCCCCACCTCCCTGCCCCGCCCCCCCAGGGGAAACCAAGCAAGCTAAGTAATGATTCTCTCTGAGAGTTTTTCCCCCAGCTGTACTGGAAAAATCACACCCCATCTTTCATAACTGCCTCATCTGTTCTCCTGTGGGTCAGACTGGGAGTGTTTATTTGCTTTTTCTGTTTTATTTGGTGTGCAAAACACTAGGAAGATCTGATTAGCTGCTCTGCTGGGGCATCCTTGGCCTTTCAAGCCGTGTTTCTCAAATATTCTTTGGGGACACGTGTTGGCCGTGTAGCCCACAGTTCTTAGAAGTTCTGGGAACATCTGGCAACAGGGGACTCCGGTGACTGCAAAGGGGACCTTGGGCAAAGAATGAGCCTGGTGGTGTCTCATCTGCTGAATTAGGGGACCCTGAAGTTCTAAGATTATGCTTTATTTTAATTTATTGATATTTATTTGGCTGTGTCAGGTCTTAGTTGTGGCAGCACACAGGAAATTCGTTGCATCATAAGATATCTTTGGTTTATGGCTTCAGAGCTCATAAGTTTAATAGTTTCAGTACATGGGTTTAGTTGTCCCACGGCATGTGGGATCTCAGTTTCCTGACCAGGGATTGAGCCCACGTCCCCTGCGTGGGCAGGTGGATTCTTAACCACTGGACCACTAGGAAAGTCCTAAGATTGTGTTTTAAATGACTGACCTCTGACAGGACCCATGCTAACCTCTTGTCCAGGAACACCTCATGCTTGCTCTCGGTTCCACATGGGGCCTTGAATGACAAAGTCCACAGCTCACATCTCAGATCTGTGAGAGCCTCTCCTCACTCTTTTAGCCACTGTGGGTCACTCCCCCAGACCTCCATCCCCCCAACCTTTAAAGAATCCCAGAGGAAGAGCGGGCACCTTATAGCAGCACTTAAGCACATGCTGTGTAAGTTCTTCATCTAACAGGGCACTGCTCTAAACATCTCCCAGCTTTACTGGAAACACCTTGAGGGCTGATGGTTTTCTGTCCCTCATCCCCAGAGCACCTCTCAGAGTTTCCAGGCAACCACTGTGGATGGACAGATCTAGAAGTCTGGAGGAGGTGTTAACCCCAACCTACAGACTGGGAAGCTGAGGAGGAAAGGGTTAAGCCACCTACTTAAAGTTGTGAAGGCTGGCTTGGGTTCAGGAGCTGAGCAGAAGGATCCCCAGTTAAATAGCTCTCTTCCATGTGTTGTTTTATCTTTCCAGAACCCTGGGCAGCCAGGCCTGGGTTCTGGTTTGGGGACGTCTGTGCCCCGATATGGCTGACACTTCACAGGTGTAGGCAGAGCAGACTTCAAAGGGGGGATGATATTTAGCAGCTGTTAGGAGAGGAGGGGACTTCCCTGGGGTCCTGTGGTTAAGACTCTGTGATTCCAATGCACGGGGCGTTTCACAGCAAACTAGCATTTCAAAGTCAGACTCTGACTGATGCTGGTGGTCCACCTCCAAGCAGATGACAGGGTTCTTTCTGGCAGGAGATTTGGGGGTTAGATGGGCCTTCCTGACACAGCTCATGTCAAAGGCTGGCTTTCACTTAGCCAGAAATGGGAGTAGACTTGAATTGGATTATAAAATGCTTAGGCTCGGGAACAGCTGCTGTAAAGTGCCCTCCACCCCAGCCAAGATGTTTGCAACGCAAATTGTTTTTCTCACTCAGGGGAACGGGGCAGGGCCCATGGGTGCTTTGACTATGTGTTATTGCCATTGCAGAGTGGAAGACTGGGCGTTTAGTGCTGCGCACCCATGGGTGTTAGATTAGCAAGTGTTGAGTGAGTGCTTCCCAGGGGGAGGTGCCCCTCTGGAGGAGCAGCATGCACTGTGTCTCTGTTGCGTCTGGCCTTAGCTTATTCTTCAGCTCATAAATCACTTCTATTTTTAAAATTGGAGTATACATGCTTTACAATGTTGTGTTAGTTTCTGCTCTACAACATGAATCAGCTATACGCATACTTAAGTCCCCTCCCTGCTGAAGCTCCCTCCCACCGCACCCCATCCCACCCGTCTAGGTCATCACAGAGCCCCGAGCTGAGCTCCCTGTTATACGGCAGCTTCCCACTGGCTGGCTGTTTTTCACAAGGCACTGTGTTTATCTCAATGCTACTTTCTCAATTCGACCCACCCCTCCCCTCCCCCTCTTCAAGCCCACATGTCCATTCTCTATGTCTGCCTCTCTGTTCCTGCTCTGTGAATAGGCTCATCTGTACCATTTTCCCAGATTCCACATGTGTGTGTTAATATACAATATTTGTTTTTCTCTTTCTGATTTTACTTCACTCTGTATGACAGACTCTAGGTCAATCCATGTCTCTACAAATGAGCCGTTTTCATTCCTTTATATTTCACCTCATGAATCACTTCTGTGAAGCCTTTCCTGCCATCATCCTTCCAGGAGAAATCATCCTCTTTCTTTTGAATTCCCAATTATTTACTTCTCTGCATTTAACCCACTGTCTCATAAATCATGTGCTTAGGTATCTATCTCTCATTAGACTGTGAAGGCCTTAAGGACGGGACCTACTTGACTTCTGTCCTTAACTCCAGAGCCTGGTTCCAAGTAAGACAATAAATGTTGATTAAGTGCATGCATGAATGAACCAAACGGCTAAGCAGGATGTCTGTTGACTTAAATTACAATATAAATAAGCACGCGAGTGTGTCTGTGTGTGTATTTGTGTGTATGTACTTAAAATCGCTTAGCTTGAAGACTCCTTTCACTCAAGGCAGTCTACCAAGGACAAAACTAAACAATGATTTCTGAGGAGTAACAATACTTGGTAGTAATACTACTACCAAGGCAGGTAAAGAACCTGCCTGCCAATGCAGGAGACTTAAGAGATGTGGGTTTGATGCCTGGGTCAGGAAGATCCCCTGGAGGAGGGCATGGCTACCCACTCCAGTATTCTTGCCTGGGAAATCCCATGGACAGAGGAGCCTGGTGGGCTACAGTCCATAGGGTCGCACAGAGTTGGACATGACTGAAGTGACTTAGCACTCACACATGCAACAGTACCAAAGGGATGAGGCTAAAGAAGAGATCAGTCAGTTTCTGGGCCTTCCAACTCAGTCAAGTGCCTTAGATGGAGTAGCTCGGATAACCAGGCCTTTTGTTCGAGAACAGATTGATGCTCCTTGAGCACAGGGGAGAATGAAAATGGGAGAGGGTACTTCTGTTCCATGCCTCCATGACAGATGGCAACAGAGAACAGGGACTTCATTTTTCTACGTGTTTACACGTTAATTCATATGTTACTAATATTAGAACATATTAGTTACATATGTTAGTTCTTTTTACAGAGTATCTTAACATCTGGAGGTTTATAACAAATCTGTAAAGCAGTCATTCTGAATCATGAGCCAGTTGAAGGTCGTTGAAAATCTCAGAAAGGCATGAAACATCTCCCCTGAAAGAGGTCAAGAAACATTCAGGAACTTTCTGCAGTTTCAAGTTCAGCAACCTCCTTTGTATAGAGATCTTTGTGTTGCAAGAGTAATATAATCCCTTCACACAGAAGGTGCTTAGTAAGTACCATTGTGTTATTGACTGAGTTGCTGCTGCCGCTAAGTCGCTTCAGTCGTGTCAGACTCTGTGCGACCCCACAGACCGCAGCCCACCAGGCTCCCCCGTCCCTGGGACTCTCCAGGCAAGAACACTGGAGGGGGTTGCCATTTCCTTCTCCAATGCATGAAAGTGAAAAGTGAAAGTGAAGTCTTTCAGTCGTGTCTGACTCTTAGCGGGACTGCAGCCTACCAGGCTCCTCCATCCATGGGATTTTCCAGGCAAGAGTACTGGAGTGGGATGCCATTGCCTTCCCGGTCAACTGAATAATGATACTGAAACCATTAGGTGTTGTTTAGTGGGACGCCAAAGAGCTCTGGTACCACAGTCCTTTATGTCTCAGCACAGAAAATAATTCAGCAAGAGGCTAAGTTCATTTGGGTATGACCTAAATCAAATCCCTTACGATTATACAGTGGAAGTGAGAAATAGATTCAAGGGATTAGATCTGATAGAGTGCCTGAAGAACTATGGACAGAGGTTCATGACATTGTACAAGAGGCAGTGATCAAGACCATCCCCAAGAAAAAAAATGCAAACAGGCAAAATGGTTGTCTGAGGAGGTCTTACAAATAGCTGAGAAAAGAAGAGAAGCTAAAAGCAAAGGAGAAAAGGAAAGATACACCCATTTGAATGCAGAGTTCCAAAGAACAGCAAGGAGATATAAGAAAGCCTTCCTCAGTGATCAGTGCAAAGAAATAGAGGAAAACAATAGAATGAGAAAGACTAGAGATCTCTTCAAGAAAATTAGAGATACCAAGGGAACATTTCATGCAAAGATGGGCACAATAAAGGACGGAAATGGTATGGACCTAACAGAAGCAGAAGATATTAAGAAGAGGTGGCAAGAATACACAGAACTATACAAAAAAGATCTTCATGACCCAGATAACCATGATGGTGTGATCACTCACCTAGAGCCAGACATACTGGAATGTGAAGTCAAGTGGGCCTTAAGAAGCATCACTACAAACAAAATAAGTGGAGGTGATGGAATTCCAGTTGAGCTATTTCAAATCCTAAAAGATGATGCTGTGAAAGTGCTGCACTCAATATTCCAGCAAATTTGGAAAACTCAGCAGTGGCCACAGGACTGGAAAAGGTCAATTTTCATTCCAATCTCAAAGAAAGGCAATGTCAAAGAATGCTCAAACTACCGCACAATTGCACTCATCTCACACACTAGTAAAGTAATGCTCAAAATTCTCCAAGCCAGGCTTCAACAGCACATGAACTGTGAACTTCCAGATGTTCAGCTGGATTTAGAAAAGGCAGAGGAACCAGAGATCAAATTGCCAACATCCGCTGGATCATCGAAAAAGCAAGAGAGTTCCAGAAAAACATCTGCTTTATTGACTATGCCAAAGCCTTTGACTGCATGGATCACAACAAACTGTGGAAAATTCTTAAAGAGATGGGAATACCACACCACCTGACCTGCCTCCTGAGAAATCTGTATGCAGGTCAAGAAGCAACAGTTAAAACTGTACATGGAACAGCAGACTGATTCCAAATTGGGAAAGGAATACGTCAAGGCTGTATATTGTCACCTTGCTTATTTAACTTATATCAGGTACATCATGAAAATGCCAGGCTGGGTGAAGCACAAGCTGGAATCAAGATTTCTGGGGAAAAAAAAAGATTTCTGGGAGAAATATCAATAATCTCAGATATGTAGATGACACCACCCTTATGGGAGTAAGTGAAGAAGAACTAAAGAGCCTCCTGATGAAAGTGAAAGAGGAGAGTGAAGAAGTTGGCTTAAAAGTCAACTTTCAGAAAACTAAGATCATGGCATCTGGTCCCATCACTTTATGACAAATAGATGGGGAAACAATGGAAATAGTGAGATACTTTATTTTCTTGGGCTCCAAAATCACTGCAGATGGTGACTGCAGCCATGAAATTAAAAGATGCTTCCTCCCTGGAAAAAAAGCTATGACCAACCTAAACAGCATTTTGCAAAGCAGAGACATTACTTTGCCAACAAATGTCTGTCTGGTCAAAGCTATGGTTTTTCCAGTAGTCATGTACAGATGTAAAAGTTGGACTATAAAGAAAGCTGAGTGTCAAATATTGATGCTTTCAAATTGTGGTGCTGGAGAAGACTCTTGAGAGTCCCTTGGACTGCAAGGAGACCCAACCAGTCCATCCTAAAGGAAATCAGTCCTGAATATTCACTGGAAGGACTGATGCTGAAGCTGAAACTCCAGTACTTTGGCCACCTGATGCAAAGAACTGACTCATTGGAAAAGACCCTGATGCTGGGAAAGATTGAAGGCAAGAGGAGAAAGGGATGACAGAGATTAAGATGGTTGGATGGCATCACTGACTCAATGGACATGAGTTTGAGTAAGCTCCAGGAGTTGGTGATGGACAGGGAAGCCTGGTATGCTGCAGTCCACAGGATCACAAAGAGTCAGACACGACTGAGCGACTGAATTGAAATGAACTGAACTGAATTAGAATAGGATGCTTGTGAGGTTTATAAGCTGACGGGTGAGGGGTGTGCCCTGCCCTGAGAATTTACTGTGTTACAGTTTTATAATCAAAGGAAAAGTAGGGAGGGGGAAAAGAACTTCTTTGTCTTTCTTGAGTAGACACCATGCTTCCATCATCAGCTCCTCCTACAGGTTGGGCAGAGGAGTTTTCTTGTCCCTGGGTGGTCAATCTAGGTCCTCAAATTATTGTTTTTTATGTGTTCAGAGAGCGTATCCTAGGGATCATTAACTTACTGAGCTCACTGGGCAGGATGTGGGTCTCATGCGCCCATTGTTTTATTGTTTTGGGGGCATGTCTCATGCTTCTGTTGCCTGGTTTTGTTGCTAAGCATGCCAGCTTGGTTTTGTGGTTAAGCAAACCTGCTTTCTTGAGTAATCATTAACTTACAGGGTCTCCCATATTTTCCTACTTACAATCCCCTAGTGGGATTAACTATTTAGTCACCTACTTTGTCCTTCACTCTGTCCCTATCAATACTGTTACTGAGTCCAAGCTGGTTCTGTCAGTAAGTCTACAGACAAAGTGTTGAGGCAAGGAGTAATGACTTTATTTGGAAAGCTGGCAGACAGAGAAGATGGCAGACTAATGTCTCAAAATAACCATCTTGTTGGGGTCTGGATGCTAGGTTCTTTTATAGAACAGAATTGAGGAGGAGGTGAGGAATTAAAGTAAAAAGGCAAATTAATTTTGCAAATATCTCAGAGCAGGTTTCCTGAGGTGGGTCATTATGCACAGACAGTACCCTTTTCATGAACAAAAGCAATGGGAAATAAAGGTTGAAGTAAAAGAAATAGATTCTTCCCTGTAACAATGCTTGCCAAGGTAACAACCTTGAAAAAGAGGAACAGGTGACCCTGCACCTCATAACATGATCCAACGTCTCAAAGGAAGGTACCTCCCATCTATCAAACTACACCAAACCAAGCACTGCCTTCCTTAACTGGCTGACTAATACTTTTGTATTTACAGTGGCAGACTCAGCTTTGGCGGAAGTTCTGTTTCCACTAAAGTGTCCCAGGGCTAAATGACCCATTAAACCATATCTGTCTGGTTTCCCTTGCCAAGAATGTGTTTATCAGCTTCTTCCTGGGAGGGAAAAAGGATTGAAAGAAGGCCTATAAAGCAACTAATGCTGGGCCTGGCATCACATGGTTCTCAACAGATGTCAGCTTAAAACAGAGAACAGAGACTACCCTGGTGGTCCAGTGGCTAAGACTGCACACTCCCAATGCAGGGGGCCTGGGTTCGATCCCTTGTTGGGGAACTAGATCCCACATGCTGCAACTAAGAGTTTGCATGCCACAATTGAAGACCCTGCAATGAAGATCAAAGATCCCAGCACAGTCAAATAAATATTAGAAGAAAAAGAAAAAAAAAAAAAAACCAGAAAAAAAACAAAACAAAACAAAGAGTTCAGAACACAGAGGAAAAATGGGGAAGGATGTGGAATCAGTGGAGAGGGGAGGGGACAGGAGACCCAGGGCCAGGAGCATCCCCTTCTCTTTGTGTTCCAGAAGCCCTTAAAGTTACAGGTGAGCTGCAGCTAGGAAATGAGGTCCTTGATGAATACTCAGTTATGCCTCTCAGAATGTACAGAAATACAGCAATGGCACCAAATCCTAATCACAGAACACAAGCGGTGAATGGAGGCGTTTGCTAAGAGATGCCAGGCTGGCCCCAGTGAAGTCAATTGTCAGTTCTTTTCACCTGGGAAAGAGGGAGGAGGGGAGGAGCCACAGCTCCTGCCAAAGCTAAAAGAAGCAAGCTGTTTGAGGCCTCAGGGCAGGGCCAGCTGCAAATGAACTCAGCAGGGTGAGGCTGCCAGAGCTCTCAGGGAAATCATGGCAGTGACCCGGCCCTGAGGTCCCTGGAGAGTCAGCCACATGTGGGCCGAGGGGGCCGAGGCAGGTGATCCCCTGAAAACGGCCTGACTGTGGAGTCAGGAGGGCCTGGGTGTGTGCACACGGCTCCACATTCTGCAGGTTGACCGATGTGCAGGCCACTTGCCTCTCCAAACCTGTCTGTTGTTGTTCTGTTCCTAAGTCATGTCTGACTCTCTGCAACCCTATAGACTACAGGCTTCTCTGTCCTTCACTATTTCCCGGAGCTTTCTCAACCTCACGTCCATCGAATCAGTGATGCCCTCCAACCCTCTCATCCTCCGTCACCCCCTTCTCCTCCTGCTCTCTATTTTTCCCAGCACAGGGTCTTTTCCAGTGAGTCAGCTCTTTGCATCAGGTGGCCAAAGAATTGGAGCTTCAGCTTCAGCATCAGTCCTTCCAATGAATATTCAGGGTTGATTTCCCTTAGGATGGACTGGTTTGATCTCTTCAGTTTCCTCATCCATAATTTGAGGATAATAACATCTGCACTGGAGAGTTTCTGGAAACATAAAATATGAGACAGAACACCCAAGTGCTACGGAAACTAGACTCTGGATGCCAGGTGTCACAATTGTGGAAAAGAAAGTGAACTGGTCGTCCGAGTCTGCTTGGGTTGCCTTAACAAAACACAACTGATGGGGAAGCTTAAACAACAGAGGTTTATTTTCTCATGCTTCTTGAGGCTGGAAGTCCAGATCAAAGTGCTGGCAAGGTCGTTTCATTCTGAGGTTGATCCACCATCTCGCTGTGTGCTCACATGACCTCTTTTTTAATTTTAATATTTATTTTTATTTATTTGACTGTGTTGGGTCTTAACTGAAGCACATGGGGTCTTTGATCTTCCCTGCGGCATGTGGGATCTTTAGTTGTGGCATGCAAACTCTAACTTGTGGTGTGTGGAATCTGGTTCCCTGACCAGGGATCAAATCTGGGCCCCCTACATTGGGAGCCCCCTTGGCCTTTCTGAACTTCAATCCTCTTATTGGTCAAGCTTATTCCCACCTAGAGCTGCTAATCACTGATACTGTATGCATCATGGGCCAGGCATACTGTGCTGTTTTCCTCACCCCCAATTATTAACTAATAGTTCAACATTGCAAAGTGTGCATATATACCTAGACAGCATATTAAAAAGCAGAGGCATCACTTTGCCAACAAAGGTCCATTAGTCAAAGTTTTGGTTTTTCCAGTAGTCATGTATGGATATGAGAGTTGGACCATAAAGAGGGCTGAGTGCCAAAGAATTGAAGCTTTTGAACTGTGGTGTTGGAGAAGACTCTTGAGAGTCCCTTGGACTGCAAAGAGATCAAACCAGTCAATCCTAAAGGAAATCAAGGCTGAATATTCATTGGAAGGACTGATGCGAAGCTGAAGCTCCAATACTTTGGCCACCTGCTGTGAAGAACCAACTCATTGGAAAAGACCCTGATGCTGGGAAAGATTGAAGACAAAAAGAGAAGAAGGCAGCAGAGGATGAGATAGATGGATGGCATCGCTGACTCAATGGACATGAATCTGAGCAAACTCCGGGAGATAGTGAGGGATAGGGGAACCTGGTGTGCTGCATTTCGTGGGGTTGCAAAGAGTTGGACATGACTTAGCGACTGAACAACAACAATATCACACGCATACAGTATTGATATGGAGGAGAGCCATATTTCTTTACAATGAGAAAATAAAATTTCCTTAAGTTTCAATCCAGAAATCTTCCTCAAGGGACCCAAGACTAGCCTTGGTTCTGGGAAACTGACTAGTCACCCCAGAAATACCCGGGGCCTTCATCTTTACCAACATGAGGTCGGCTTGGTCTTCGTCCACTTTCCGTTAACTTTGTCTTCTTTTCTTTTGTTGGTGCCTATTTACACTGTTCCCTCCCAAAGCCACACCTGTCACTTTCTTGTAAAGATGTTTCAAGCGGTGGTGGTTTGGGGTAGCACCAGGGAAATAGGGAAGTAGATGGCAGGCAGCGGTAGGGCCAACAGCAGTCTTATTTTGCTCTGCACTTGCCTCGGGCCAGGGCGGTTTAGAGGTACCATGGCTGTGTGTCCCTGCTGGCGGGGGGCCCCTGGGGTGTTGCCCAATGCCAGCCTAGCGTCTTTCCACAGGAGTTTCGCTCCAGTTTAAGTCTGTGTTTTCCTTGGAATTAGCCACTGATTGAGCAGCATATGGGAAATATAAGAGTGTTTGGGTAGCTGGACACGAGGGAGAGACCTGACAAGGGCCAGATACCGAAGGACAATTTGGCTCGTTTCACGGTTTTGCTTGTCTTTCACGCACAGGCTCAGGAAGCTGTCTTCCTGTCTTCAGGGTTGGAAATCCACGTGAGTGCGTGCACGTTACTGAATCGCCAGTGCCTCACACTGACTCCACGTGATGCTCCTGACAACACCATGAATTCACTGAAATCAGCTTCCTTTGTTCAGATGAGGAAACAGATCCTGGAGCTGTTTACAAGATTCAGAGCAGATCTTCCTGACCCCAAGGGTCAAGTCATGGAAATTCATCCTAATGTGAGTCCCTCTCGTCACCGACTCCCTGCCCTGGGTTGAGCACAGCCAGAGAGAAAGACAGAGACAGAGAAAGGAGAGAGGGAGGTCAGGGCAGATCCACTGGGCAGGTGCGAGGGAGCTGGAAGAGGAGACTGGCAACTGTATTAGGTTTCTCACCGCTGAACCAGTTTGGGCACTGAAGAGGGTTCTCCACTCCAGCCTTGGGGTCACTGGTGCACCTCTCACGTGGAAGCTTCAGCTCATAACTTTTCTTGGAATCAAGACCCCGAAGATGAGCCCAATAGTAAAGCCAGTTCCAGAGAAGTGTGAGCTTGCCACTTCCAGAGAAGGTGGGCAAGTGTGACCTATAACCCCTGCATTTTTAATGGTTTGATCACAAGAGGCAGGGCTGGAGGTTGGCCAGCACACTGCCCGCAAGCTCGGGTTCCCCAACAGGCTGCTTCTGGGCCCTCGAGTGTCACGTCTCCCGAGTCACACGTGTTTACCCTCTGCACTCGCCACTTCTCCGCTTTGACCTCCTGGAGGTGGGAGGACGGAACCATGGCTGCGTCAAGACAAAGGCTTGGGTCTCCCGCCACGCCAGCTGGGCTCCTCTCCGCATTTCACACAACCTGCTGGATGACACACAGTCGCCTTCATTCCAGAGTGCCCTAGTTTCCCAGGGCTGTGTAACAAAGTATGACAGACCAGAGCAACAGAAGTTTGTTCGGGAGGCTGGAAGTCTGAAGCCCAGGTGTGGGCGGGGCTGGTTCCTCCTGGAGCACTGAAGGAGAACCTTCTGGAGGCTGTTGTCCATCCTTGATGCTCCTCGGCTGGTGGCAGAGCAACCCCAGCCCCTCTTCCCATGGCCTCCTCTGTGTCTCTGCCTCGTCTGTACCTGTGTATCTCTCCATGTCCTCGTCCTTTTTTTTCGTTTTTTTTTTTAGCCCAGGGCACATGTGGGATCTTAGGTCCCTGTGCATGAAGACTCTTCAGTCGTGTCTGACTCTTTGCGACCCCATGGCCCACAGCCTGCCAAGCTCCTCTGTCCATGGGGATTCTCCAGGCAAGAATACTGGAGTGAGTTGCCATGCCCTCCTCCAGGGGATCTTCCCAACCCAGGGATCGAACCCATGTCTCTTATGTCTCCTGCATTGGCAGGCCAATCCTTTACCACTAGGACCACCTGGGGAGCCCCCTTAGTTCCCCGATCAGGGATCAGACCTCTGTCCCTTGCAGCAGAAGCATGGATTCTCAACCCCTGGGCTGCCAGGAAAGTCCCCTTGTCCTCTTCTTTTAAGGACCCTGGTCACTGCGTTGAGGACCCCAGCAGAGCCTGCCCGTCCCCCACCCCCGGTGAGCCGCCTACTTCCTGCTGCAGTGCCTGTCTGCTTCCGGGATGAGTCTGGCCCTCCACTAGCCATCTGGCCACAGTCTGCTTGTCTGGCTTCATTGCCTGTTGCCCACACTTGGTGTCCATGCTGCATTGCTGGGCAGGGCTGTCACAACCTTGGTGCCTTGGCAAAATCTGTCCCCTTGGCCGGAAATGTCCTCCCCCTCACTCATCCTCCTCCCTCTCCACCTGAAAAGCTTACCCATCCTTTAAGCCTTGCCCCTCCCCTACCTCTTGGGAGGGCTACTCTGCACGCTGTGGCCTTTTGTGCCCAGCCGTGGCCCTGTGTGTTTCTTCGGTATAGCATGCAACACAATGGATACTTTGTGTTCCAAAGCTGTATTTTTTTCTCAATTTATTTATTTTTAATTGAAGGATAATTACCATATTGTGTTGGTTTCTGCCACACATCAACACGGGCCAGCCATAGGTATACCTATGTGTGTCCCCTTCCTCCTGAGCCTCCCACCCACCTCCCTCCCCATCCCACCCTCTAGGTTGTACAAAAGCCTTGGTTTGAGTTTCCTGAGTCACATGGCAAATTCCCATTGGGCTATCTATTTTACATATGTTAGTATATATGTTTCTATGCTACTCTCTACAATGCATACTTTTGTTCCGTTACATCCACCTCCCCTCTGGGTGGAGCTCGTTCAAGGCAGTTTCCTTATGAACCCCCAGCATGTTATACAGAAGATCATCCCCTAAATGCTAAATGCTAAATGCTAAATCATCCCCTAAGCGGCTAAATGGCTAAAAAAAAAAAAAAAAAAGTGGGGATTCCCTCCAGAGGTAGAGACTGAGTAGCATCTTTCATTTTTTTTTGCATCTTTCTTATATGTTTATTACATTCCCTGTGATGCTTGTGTAGTTGGTTCTCAGATGCTCCTTGTATGGTTTAGCAATTGGATGGAAAGGCCACGGTTAGCAGGAAGCTGGCAGGCGCTGAGGTTCAGTGATCTGGGCTGTTGCATGAGTGTAATTGACCTGAGGACACAGAATTCCCCTGGGTTCCCCGCACCCCGCCCCACCCCAACTCAGATGCTTCTCTTCCTCCTCCTTCCTTCTTCTTTTGACCTTGCTGAGCGGCATGGGGGGGATCTTAGTTCCCTGACCAGGATCAGACCCATGCCCCCTGCAGTGGAAGTGAGGAGTCCTAACCACTGGACCTCCAAGGAGTTCCTCACATGCTTCTTAATTGGGATTTAATGGAAGTCAGGGGCGGGAGCGGGTGGTGGTTGGCTGGTGGCACCTTCCATCTTGCTGGTGAGGAAGGGTGGGCAGAGAAAAGGGCAGCCCCGGTCTGAGGTTCTACAGCCCTGAATGCCGAGGGGGCCTTGGTGAGAGGGTCCGAGCACCAGGACATTAAGGAGAGCTGCCTGTGTGACCGGTTCTGTCCTGCAGTCAAGGGTGGGGTCCTGGTGGGGATCGTCGGCTGTGGAGGGGGTGGTGGTGAGGGAGGGGTCAGCAGGGACTGCGTCCTTGGGCAAACCCAGGCCTGTCCTCATGGAAAGTGATCCCTGCTGGCCTTGCGGCTGAATGCAGGTCCCCTCCAGCCTTGGGAACAAATGCCCTTATTGTGAGTCTCTCTCCTCTCATTTCCAGTCACGTGGGCTTCCCTTCTTGTCCCTCAACAATGCCACCGCTCACTCGAAGCCGGATAACACTCAGAGGAGCAGAACTCCATTTAGACTCCCTTTAGGCTTTTTCTCTCACTGATTTCTAAGGGCCTCAACCTTGCTCTCCTGACCATCAGCAAGTGAAATATTTCAGATACTAGGTCCCTCCCTGTCTTCTTTGGGGGCATCACAAAATTACTCAGCTAGTGCCCTCTCCTCAGGCTTCCCCACCTCCCAGAGAGCTGGACCCGCAAGGATTCTGGGGCAGGGCAAGGTGCCCAGGGTTCAGCATTTAAGGAGGCGCCCACTCTCAGGGCTGAGTTGGTGCCACCTTAAATTTGGTGCCCTGAGGGCCTCACCGCAGTCCTGGATGGGGCTGGGCTGGCTATTGATAAAAAGTTTTCCAGGTGGCACAGTGGTAGACAATCTGCCTGCCAATGTAGGAGACATAAGAGACGGGAGTTCGATCCTTCGGTCGGGAAGATCCCCTGGAGGAGGGCAAGGCAACCCACTCCAGTATCCTTGCCTAGAGAATCCCATGGACAGAGGAGCTGGCAGGCTACAGTCCTTGGGGTTGCAAAGAGACAAGACTGAGTGACTGGGTATACATGGGAAGAGAAAAGGAGGTTAGAAGAGAGAGTGTTGTGACTTCCCTGGTGGTCCAGAGTCTAAGACTCAGCTCTCCCAATGCAGGGGGGCCAGGGTTTGATTTCTGGTCAGGGGACAAGATCCCAATTGCCACAACTAAGATCCAGTGCAGCCAAATAAATAAATAAATATGAAAGAACAAGATGCTGTGCAGGTTAGTCGCTCAGTCGTGTCCAGCTCTTTGTGACCCCTTGGACTGTAGCCCGCCAGGCTTCTCTGTTCATGAGATTTTTCCAGGTAAGAATACTGAAGTGGGTTGCCATTTCCTTCTCTAGAGGATCTTTCCAACCCAGGGATTGAACTCAGGTCTCCCACGTTGCAGACAGACTCTTAACCGTCTGAGCCACCAGGGAAGATTCCAGAGAAATAAACACAAGATACTGTTTAAAAAAAAAAACGGAGAGTGCTTAGAGGCTTAGGTGGGAAATCTGCAGTAAACAGAAATGTGGGGACTGATGGGCACAGTGACCACGGGCAGCACTTCCAAACAGGCATGTCCACAAGGCTCCCCTGGATGCAGCCCTGGGTCTGCCAGCCAGCCAGCCAGCAAGCCGGGAGCAACAGGAAAAAGAAAATGCACTCACGTTTTTCTCATTAGTTTTCCCAGAATTTCTTGTGGGACTTAGGGATCGGGGGATGTTGGGGGTAGGGAATTCCCAAAGTCATGACCCCCCTCTGCTTTTACCCCCTCTGTCAACTTGATATCTTTTTCTTGGTGTCATGAACCTCATCCTAACCTTGGTGATCCAGACCCCTAAAATGCTGGTCCCCGAAGGGCCCTTAGAGACCACCAGCCCAGGGCTTTTGAGTACTGGAACTGGGGCTGGTTCAATTTGGCCAGGACTGAAAGTATAATATACTGCACTTCTGAGAACATAGTTTGAAGCAAGGCTTTAAAGCAGCTCATTAATTTTTTTTAAAGAAATGTCGATTACATGTTGAAATGACAATGTCTGGGATCTCTTGGGTTAAATAAAATACATCATTAAAATTAATTCCCCTCTTTTTATTTCTTGTAATGTGGCTGGCTGCTAGAAAGTTTAAATTATACCTGTGGCTGACCTTTGTGGCTTGCATGACACATACATGTGACAAGGATGAACCACTTCAGCTTCCTCCTTTAACAGACGAGAAACCTGAGGTCCAGAGAGAAGACCTGGTTTAGTAGAGAGCACATGCTAAAACGTGCTGTCACTTCCGGTCCGTGACAATCACACACACACACACACACACACACACACACACACACGTGCGTGCGCAGGCCTAGGAGCCCGGGAGAGGAGCCCGTGGACTTAGACCCTTGAGCTGCAGACCTCAAGGGAAGTCTTCCAAGATGCTAGACATTGGCTGTGATTTCTTGAGAGAGAAATAAAAACTTACAAAGCTGGAGTCACTGTCTCCAAAATACCAGATCCCACATGCCTTCTGGTCCCCCTCCAAAAGCAAAACAGAAGCAGTGTTGTAACAAGTTCGATAAAAACTTAAAAACAAAAAAGACTCTGGAAAGTTGGGGTGTGAGGAGATGTGAGGAAAAAGTTGGGGAGTCCTAGACCTTCCCTGTTCCGTTCACTTACATGCATAGTAACAGGTGTGCTGACCAGGTGTGCTAACGAACCAGCACCTTAAATGCACCCAGCCCCCCACCCTTGCATGGCAGTGGGGTAGAGCCTTGCCGGAGGCTGGCACCCAGGAGGCAGCCACTCAGGGATTGTTTGACAAGTCAATAAAAGCAGGTTTCAGTGGCAGAGGAGTGGGCAGTGGAGGGAGGGGGAACCAGACAGAAAGGCAAATTCCTTTATTTCATAATTTTATCTGGCATCCATTCTCTCCACCTGCACTGTCAAGACCCTAAGCGGGGGTAGTGAGGAAATGAAGACGTAAGGACCTGTCCTCTCCATCTCTCTGCCATCAGGCAGCACTGGTGGGTCTGGGGACAGTTCTGACCGGGGGAGTTGCCATGCGGGGCTGGATATTTTTCTTGGCCTCCACCCGCCTTGACTGCCACTGCGGAGCACCCAGGCGCTGGCCAGTTCCCCCTTTCCCGGGCCTGGCTTCCCAGGGTACCCAGGAATCACATGGGACGTTGCGAACTGTCCAGCCCGTGTCCTGGGCGGACTGGAGTGCCCGGCGGGAGGGCGGGGGTGGCTCCCTCCTGGAGCTGACAGCTGGCCAAATGGATAGGAAGCATCTGCTCTCTGACCCCTTTCTTTACCCTATGCCCTGGGACGTCCCAACCAGCTGATGCGCCGCGCGCTGAGCGGAGCGGGTGCTCTGGGTCTCCCCTCCCACCACCACCCCGCATTGCAAGGGTGACTGTGCCGCTGACGTCAGGCGGCTTTTGGCTCAGGCCCTGGCCCGGGGACTTCATTTTCATAACAGCGCGCAGTGCCGTGGAACTGGAATAGGCGTGTCCTCTCCCCCTGACCCTCTCCCGCCCCTTGTCCCTCTGCTCACCCCCTCGCTCCCTCCTCCCTCGGTCGCCTTTATAACTGCTCGGCGCCGCGAGGGCGCGATCCCTGCCCACGGGCTCCCCCAGAACCTACAGGGGCTGCAGTGCTCCCTCCACGCGCGCGAAGCAGCGCCGAGTTCACGTGCCAAAGCCGAGGCTTCAGGGTAAGTGAGGCGCATGGAGCCAGAGCGCGCTGGGTTCGCGGATTGAAATCCTCGGGGGTCGGGGGGTGCGGGGTAGGAGGGGGCAGGGGGTGCTAGAAGGGGGAGATGCAAGAGGAGAGAGACCCCGGTAATGAACTGCAGCTGGCTGGGAGGGGAAAAAAAATCCCAGGAAAGGAATTCCTGTAGTTTAACTCAACTCAGATTTTTTTTCCTGCCTGGACTTCCCAGGCTAAGAGGCAGAGAGCAAAAAGATAATCAGGATAAATAGTTTCTGCTCAGATACACTGAACAAACCCAGTAGGTGGAATCCTGGCCCGGCAGGTGAAAAGTTCTGGGCTCGGTCTAGGGAAAGAGAAAAGAGGGAGGAAGATCTTAGAGGAATGGCAGGGAACTGGCTGGGTGGGCAGGAAGGAGATGGTGACCCCTGCTAGTCTACCCAGATACTGAGAGGTGTCCATTTATTTTGTCCTTTCACAAGTGTGCCCTTCTGAATTTTGGGAAGTAGATTCTAGAAGCCACCTCTTCTCGTGACATGAGTGTGGCCATCAACTCTGCAGCATTCTCCCTTCTGCTGTCCCTTGAGTTACTCTGGACTCCTGGGTTGAATGTCCATTTGAGTATCCAGTAACAGCCCACCTTCAGGCACCAACCAGATGGGACTCAGCAATGACCCCCAATTGTCGGATATGGTCCCTTAAACCTCCCCCTGGGGAAAGGGAAGCCAACTCAGGTCCAAGGAGTTTGTAGGACTTTCCATTCCTGAGTTGCTTCCAGGCTGATGTTTGTACACGCCACACCTGTTGAAGGGTTTGATTGAATCAGCCAGGGCTGTGGACTCATTCCTGAAGGGAATACTTGGGTTACTTGTGGCCCCTGGGAGGGGCGAGGGTGGGGGTCAGAGCTCTGCCCTCTGGTCTGTGTGCTGGTACTGGGAGGGTCAACAGAGGTGTCATCTGGGAGACAGGCGCCTCGAGGTGTGGAGCGGTAGATAGGTACTTCAAAGGCACATAGGAATGAGCGGAACTCAGAAAGAGCTAACATCCTGGGAAGTGCTCTTAGCCTTGAGCCGGCAAGCCCGACTTCTCATCCCAGCTCTGCTGGCTTGTAGCTGGGAAAAGGCTGAGCTGGGCTGTGAGTTCCTCCTAATGGGACTTGGAAGGATCCTCAGCTCCCTCCCAGGGCCAGGGCCGAGAGTCCCCCTCTATCTATATATGTCTCTTTGAGCATCTTCTTTGGAGTACGCTTTTTTGTATCCCACTCCTTAGTGAGAATTGAAGATAACAGGGTGTGAAGAAGAATTTTGACTATGATTTTATTCTCATTCTCATTCTGGGGGTTTGTCTTTGAATGGAAGAATGATTTTGCTTGAGGAGTCTTCGAATTTTCTGAGTAGTTTGGTGTGTTTGTTTCTGCTTATATTCCTATTTTGATTGCCTTGTGGTCAAAATATATGGTCTGTGCATTTCTTATTTTAGACTTTATTGTTATTATTTTTTGTGGTCTAAAATATGCTGTTTTGTAAATGGTTCATAACCACTTCAATAGAAGAAGTCATATAAAGAAGTTGGTAAACCAGATTCCTGGCCAAAAACATCCCACGGCCTGTTTTTGTAAATAAAGTTTTATTGGAACTCAGCCATGCTCATTTTGTCTATATATCATCTATGGCTGCTTTTGGCTACAAACAAATGGACTGCAAAGCCTAAACTACTTACTGTTTGGCCCTTTACAGAAAATATTTGCTGATCACAGATATAGAGGATCTGAATTATATTACTAATCATAGAGATCTAATAAAATATAAAGATAGAGCATATTTTGATTAAAGTATCCACAGAACACTTTAAAAATTTACCTTATTGCCGTTTATTTTTTTCTATTTCATTTGCTGAGGAGTGATAAAGAAGTGTTAAAGTCTCTTGTAACTATAGTATTTCTTTTGATTTCTTTTTGTATTCCTGGTAGCTATTGTGTTATGTATTTTGGTGGTATATTATTCACTGCATACAAGTTTATGATGGTTATATCTTCAATGTGGAGCATTCTTAATTATTATAAAAAAGTTTTTAGGTCAGCATAATAGCTTTTTGCCTTAACTAAACTTTGTGTGATAATAATAACTCAATTCTTATTTTTCTTACCTTGAACAAGCTATTATTTAACTTTGTACCTGATACATAATACTTACTAAATAAACCTATCTGTTGTTGCTGCTTTTTTTGCACTTATTTTTATTTTTCCTTTTCTTTCCTTTCCACTTTTCTGAATCCTATTGTTTTAGGTGAGGTTCTTATAGGTATCATACGGTTTGATTTAGTCTTTTCAAAATAAAAAACATTCCATTTACATTTATTGTAATAATAGTTGCTTGCTATTGTCGTCTAATTTTGGCCACATAGTCTGTTCTCTTCATCTTCTCCCACATTAGATAATCTATATTGTATTTTTAGATACACTGAGTATATGGTAGTACTATTCTCAGGGTTTAGAAATACAGGTTTGTAAGGAGAGATAAATCTCAGAACATAAATATATCACCTTTATATGTGGAAGTAAAACACTTGAAAGAAGATGTCTTTGAGGTGGTATACCAGAAGAGGAGTTCATCTTATCCACCTATTTTCTTGATGCTTTTCACATCCTTAAATTCTGGGCATAAGAGATTTAGTAGTTTCACTCAAAATCTTAAGTCAAAAAAAGTGATTTCCTGTATTTTATTTTATGTTTCAGTAATTTATCTAAAGTTCACATGCATTGTTTAGAATAGAGGAATATGATAATACCTCCAAAAAGTAAAGAAATTGGGATGAACACTGTTCTTATTTTGGGTTGGCCAAAAAAGTTCATTCAGGCTTTTTTGTAAGATCTTGTGAAAAGCCCAAATGAACTTTCTGGCCAACTCAGTGCTTGTTTGACTGCCTATGTAGGAAGGATGATTTATTTTCTCCTAGTTACTACTTAGAAACTCAACTCAGTGATGTTACTCAGATGTTGTTCACACGCTGTTTCGACGATGCATCATTTTTATGTCATCAGAATCCAGATGGCTTACCTGGAAGAGGGGTTCCTGGACATTTTGTTGTAGATACTTTCCATTTACAGCTAATCCTGCACCTAGTACAGAGGAATTTCTGTGGGACTCCACCCTCATCTTAGAACTCAGCCTAGACTAAAACACAAGGATTAGCATCACATATGCAGCTCCCAAAATCTTTCCTTTCCATTACTCACACTTACTAATGAATAACTTGCTTTGAGTTTTATTCACACCCAGTATTAGTCCAAATCATTTGCTCAAAAACCACTGTGCAGAGCATATAGTGAGGGCAATACCAACAAATAGAAGATTTGCTCTATTTCCTTAAGAGTTTGCTATCTGATAGGCGAGTTAGCACTGATATTAATGTATGCTGTACCAGGGGGCCCCAACCTCTGGCATCTAATGCCTGATCATCTGAGGTGGAACTGATGTAATAGTAATAGAAACAAAGTGTATAGTAAATGTAATGAACTTGAATCATCCTGAAACCACTCCCTAACCCCACATTGGTTCATGGAAAAATTGTCTTCCAAGAAACCAGTCCCTGATGCCAAAAAGATTGGGGACCGCTGTAATATATGACATATCTATGGAAAGACTTGAGTGCTGAAAAATAGTTAATAGTTAATAACTACAATGAGATCACAGATTTAGAATGAGTTGGGACTGATAACTAAAAAACCCTCAAGGTAGAGGTAAGTTTGGAGTCAAATTTCTAAGAAACATGGTACATGAATTGTGATTAGGGGGAGAAGGGTCTTTCTGGCAAGGAGAATAACGCATGTGGTGAGGCAAAGAGCCACTTTGTCAGAGAAGGTCTTAGATGAGCCCCAGTTCCCTTCCAGAGAGAAAATGCTCTTGGAAGTTTTTCATAGATGTGGGGATGGGAGTTAGGAAGGTTGGAAAAAGTAGGTGGGAGGACTAGCTGGAGAAAAGCCTCGAAGCTCAAATTGAGGCTGAATCTGTTCTAACAGACAAAAAGGAGCTGATATGCTTTTTTTAAAAGGATGTTTTTGATGTGGACCATTTCTGAAGTCGTTATTGATGTCATTAAAATATTGCTTCTATTTTATGTTTCAGTTTTTTTGGCCAAGAGGCATGTGGGATCTTAGCTTCCTGACCAGGAATTGAACCTGCACCCCCAGCATTGGAAGGGGGAGTCCTAACCACTGTATCACTAGGGATGTCCCCTGGCAGATCCATTTTTTAAAAAATTCCTAAATCCAAAAGTCCATTTTCAGATCTTCTCTTCTTTGCTGTCCTTGGAGCATCTTACTCCATCAACCACTCTGGGAAGCTGCTCTTTGGCTCCTGGGAGACCATCTGGGCTTATTTCTTGTACTAACACTGGCAGTCTCTTTTGAACAACCTCTGCTGACTCCTGCTTGGTTGAGATGGTGTTCCAGGGTTCTGTCCTCGGCCCTCTCGCTGCCATGCATGCTCTCTGTATGATCTGGTATCCACAGCTGTGACCCCTCCATGACCCCTCACTTGTGCTCACAGCCCAAACATCTCCTGAGCCTCAGACTCACATGTCTGAGAGCCGGGAGGTCAGCACAGCCCGGGTCGTGGAGCCTGGCTTTTATTTATTTTTTTGGCTGCACTGTATGGTTTCTGGGATCTCAGTTCCCTAACCAGGGATTGAACCCAGGCCATGGCAGTGAACACCCAGAATACTAACCATGAGGCCACCAGGGAACTTCTAGGAGCCTGGTTTCTAAAAGTCAGGTCATCTTGGGCAAGTTATTTAAAGTCTCTATACCTCGCTTTCTGCACTGTAAAAGGGGGCATAATCTGGTGTGAACACACCCACACTACTATATATGAGTCAGAAGATAACCAACAAGGACCTACTGGATAGCACAGGGGAACTCCCCTCAATACTCTGTGTTAACCCACATGAGAAAAGAATCTAAAAATGAATATATGTATATGTATAACTGAATCACTTTGCTATACACCTGAAACTAATGCAACACTGTACATCTAGTAGACTCCAATAAAATAAAAAATGGGGGCATAGTAACAGAGCTGTTGTGAGGATTAAATGATGCCTCCCTGACCAGGGATCGAGGAATGGAACCTGTGCCTTCTGCAGTGGGAGCTGAGTCTTAACCACTGGACCTCCAGGGAAGTCCCTCCAATTCATCTTAGATTCAACAGATCTAAACTGGGCATCTCTTCCCACAAGCCAGTATTTCTAAGCTCCATTGATTCTGCCTTCCTAAGAATCTCCCACCATTCCTTGCCCATCTCTCAGGCCTCATCTCCCTGGTTTCCTCTCTAAAGCCTTTTTTTAAAAAAAAAAACCCCATTAGGGAGAGTGGGTCACTCTTTTCCGTGTGCCCTCAAGATCCCCCAAACACTCTGTAACCCTTATTTATGTGTCAGTGTGACTCTGTTGGTCGTCCTGGGACAGCCGCCACACTTTGGGTCTGAGGGTCTGAGTGATTTGTATACTTAACAGCACCTGACACAAAGCAGACACTAAAATGTTGATTGGAAAAAAAAATGTTGATTGACAGGAAGATTGGCCAATTGCAGGATTGCTTACTTTGGCGACTTCTCAGATGTTTAAATAGAGAGAGGCTTAAACAGACTTATGGTTGCCAAAAGGGAAGGGGGGCTGGGGCCGGGATGAATTGGGAGTTTGCGGTTAACAGATGCAAACTATTATATAGAGAGTGGAAAAACAAGATGGTCATATTGTGTAACATAAGGTACTGTATTTAATATCCTGTAATAAACCATAATGGAAAAGAATATGAAAAAGAATATAAATATGCATAACTGAATCACTTTGCTGTACCTGAAACTAACACAACATTGTAAATCAACTATACTTCAATTAAAAAAATAAAAATAAGAAAATAAATAGAGGCTGGAGTCAGGGAGAAAAGCTTCAGGGAGCAAAACAGTGATTTAGAGATGAAATGGAAGATTAAATTCTATTCATAAAGATTAAAATTCTATTCATAAAGGGATAATCTTGCTTTGTTACACTGAATATGTAAATTCAATATGTATCGCTTCTCGGTCTTTTGGCTAAGATCAAGTGTAGTAAATTCAATATGTAAATTCTCCAAGAATCAGTCTTATCACCTACAAAATGGGTTGTAGGAATATTAAATGATAAAATAGATGTAAAACCATGTTAATGAGTGAATACACCTGGAAACATATAAACTCTCAGCATCGAGTCTGGCTCTTAAGGGGACTCCATATGTGACAGTAGTTGTCATTTGTATTGTTCATACTTATATTGTGACTATTGTTATTACTACTGAATGCATGTGGCAATTCCAGAATAGAGAGAAAATTAAAATGTTAGAAAGTTGCCAATTTGCCTGGCTGGGATGGTGTGAAGACTTGGCTTGACTTAACAAACACTTGAGTTGTTTTTTATCATCCCCCAGGCAGTTATCCTTAGAGATCATTATCATCCTCTTCTTTTTATTAAGTTTTTTTTTTTTTTTTGCTGTTTTTACTGGAGTATAAACAATTTACAATGATTTACAATGTTGTGTTAGCTTCAGGTCTACAGCGAAGGGAATCAGTTATATATATGTGTGCTAAGTTACTTCAGTTGTTACCCCACAGACTGTAGCCCACCAGGCTCCTCTGTCCCTGGGATTCTCCAGGCAAGAATACTGGAATGGGTTGCCATTTCCTCCTCCAGGGGCTCTTCCTGACCCAGGGACCATACATAGGGACCTCCCAGGTGATCCTGACCCAGGGATCGAACCTGCATCTCTTAAGTCTCCTGCTTTGGCAGGTGAGTTCCTTACCACTAGCAACACCTGGGAAGCCCCTATGTATATATATGTGTGTTGTGCCAAGTCACTTCAGGTGTGCCCGACTCTTTGTGACCCTGTGGACTGTAGCCCGCCAGGCTCCTCTGTCCCTGGAATTCTCCAGGCAAGAATACTGGAGTGGGTTGCCATTTCCTCCTCCAAGGGATCTTTCTAATGCAGGCATCAAACCTGAGTCTCCCGCATTGCAGGCGGAGTCTTCACCATCTTATGTCCTCTTCTTTTTAGATGAGAGAACAAGATAAATCTCATATAAGGAGGAACGTTAAAATCAGCTCTGGGCAAAATTCAGGGCCATGGGTGATTCCTGCTCAGATAATCCGGGGAGGGTCACATACAGCCAGCTGGGCAAGCTGCTAAGTCTGGATATAAGTAACTCCAGACACCCTCCCCACCTCTCTGGAAAAGGGGGGTCTCAGAGGTTGGAAAGGAGCACCCAAAAGACCCTTCACATGCCGGCATTTGACCTTGCATCCCCATCAATGCCTGTGTCGGTCAGGGCAACTTTAGGGTCAGTCCTGCTCCAGTGACCCTGTGGCTCTGTCTAGCAGGCGAGTGTTCCCCTGGTGTCCTAAGCCGGTACTCAGACCCTTCAACCTCACCTTCAGCCCCGGTCTGGAGTTTGGTTAGGAGTTTGGGGCAGACATTCTTTTAATGACAGGAGACGGGGCAGGAAGCAGGATGAGGGGATGGGAGAAAGAGACTTGGGAATTGTCTACAAAAAGCTGTTCATCCCTTGCTGGACATGGGCTCAGAATGCCTAGTTCAGCACCTGGCTGCCTTTCATAGAGGAGAGAACGGAGGCTCCAGGAGATGGTGTCCACACAGAGGCAGCTGAAACCCCTCTGTCCTAAAGGTCGGAGTCAGCGGCCTCGGAATAGAGCCCAGTGACTCCCTCCCTCCCTGCTTCCCTCTCGTCTTTCCCCCCAACCCCCGCTTTGTTTTTTTTCTTTTTCCTTTCTCTTTCCTCCATCTTTCATTTGTTTTTTTAACCTTTCTGTCATGCATTGACTCATTTGAAAAGGGTTTAAGCCAGCACCAAGGGCTATCGGGGTCTTGGCTGTGGGCGTTGGTGGATTACTGGATGGGAGTGGTTGGCTCAGCTGCAGTAATAAGTGAAGGGGGTCTCACCCTTATGACTCAAGGTCCTTGCTCGTGTCTGGGGCTAGGCTGAAACCTCACCATCTCCCTCCAGAGCGCAGGGTTTAGTCATCAGAGAATTGGGTGGGAGCGAATGACTGGATTCCAGTAAAACCTCTGCTTAGATCTGCTTACTCAGGATCCAAGCTACCAGGAGGCACCTGGAATCACTTAGTAGCCCAGCTGTGGCCAGACTCCTACCTCAGACCCACCTGAGAAGGATGGGTGAGAGGGAGTTAGAACTGGGGCCAAACGCAGTGGGGGCTTATGAGGAAACCCGCCCCACCCCACTGTCTCAAGAGTAGCCCTGCTCCCCACCAGATTCTACTTCTATCCACACACTCACTCATCCATCCTGGTTAGGTGCTTGCCCTTCCATGGTGGCTCAGATGGTAAAGAATCCACCTGCAATGCCGGAGACCCCGGTTCTATTCCTGGGTTGGGAAAATCCGCTGGAGAAGGAAACAGCTACCCACTCCAGTATTCTTGGGCTTCCTTTGTGGCTCAGCTGGTAAAGAATCCACCTGCAATGTGGTTTGATCCCTGGGTTGGGAAGATCCCCTGGAGAAGGGAAAGGATACCCACTGCAGTATTCTGGCCTGGAGAATTCCATGGACCATATAGTCCATGGGGTCGAAAAGAGTCAGACACGACTGAGCGACTTTCATTTTCACTGCGTCAGGCGCGAGGCTAGAGGTCGGGGAGAGAATTTTAACAGCTCAATCCCTGCTTTAAGGAGGCTTTGAATTTAGAAGACAAAGACTCACCAAGGGGCACTATAGGATTTTGTGATAAATGCAGGCAATGTGAAGGCTCTCTGGGCATTCAGGGGATGTAGCTCTCATCAGGGGGCTTCCCCGGTGGCTCAGCTGTAAAGAATCTGCCTGCTAATGCAGGAGATGCAATCCCTGGGTTGGCAAGGTCCCCTGGAGTAGGAAATGGCAACCCTCTCCAGTATTCTTGCCTGGAGAATTCCACGGACAGAGCCTGGCAGGCTACAGTCCGTGGGGTCTCAAAGAGTCAGACATGACTTAGTAAACAACAACAGTCTCTCATTGAACCAGGGCATCCAGGGAAACATCCTGGAAGAGGGGACCTCTAAGGTGAGGGATGTCAAGGAGAACGCCCCATACAGATGGGGCGGCAGATTTGAAGCGAGATAGTGGGGCTTACTGGGGAGATAATGAGAAGCACACATAAGGGGATGATGAGGAAGGCATGGTGAGGCATGAGGCTGGAGAGGTAGGCAGGGGCTGAGGGTGGACAGGTGATAGCTCGTCCCCTGGCCACAGACAGAGTGTCTCTGAGAGCCTAAGCCTGGGACTTCCCTGGTGGGCCAGTGGCTAAGACTCCATGCTCGAAAAGCAGGGGCCCAGGTTCAATCCCTGGGCAGGGATCTAGATTCCACATACCACATCTAAAAGATTCCATGTGCCCCGACTAAGACCTGGCACAGCCAAATAAATAAATAAAAATAAATATTGAAAAAATGATATGGGCTATATCATAAGGTGGTTGTAAGACTCAGACAAGTGAGTTGTATACAGCCGTGCTTGACCCATTGTGAGAATGAGTTATGAGACCTTCCCTCCTCTTCAGAGCAGGTCCAGGAGTAGATTGTCTCTTTTTGTCCTTGTTTGGTCTTTGTAGGAGCACCTGCTTTCTTGGTTGGACTCTAGGTCTCTCTGCCCACCCTTCCTTTTTTGGGGGGAGGGGGGTGCTGTGCTGTGAAGCTTGCAAGATTTCAGTTCCCTGAGCAGGGATTGAACCTGGGCCTCGGCAGTGACAGTATGGAATCCTAACCACTGGACCACCAGGGAAGTCACATAGGTCTCTCTGCCCTTGACTCTGGTTACCGCATGACCTCTAATCTCATTTCAGTTTGTCTCTCTCCTCCAGCCCTCAGGTTCTTCTCCGAGGCTGTTGCTTTTTAATTCTCTTTTATTTGAGTTTCTATTCTCAAATGGTGGTACTGCTCTTTTCTTCCTCAAACCCTGCCTTCTAAAGGACTTCAAAAATAAATAAATAAAATAAAGGACTTCAGCTCCTCAGAACCCTGTCCCTTTCCCCAGCCCCCATCCTGGCGGCTCATCTGGGCCATTCCCTGAGTGACCCAGCGCCTTCTCAGTGCAGATCTGCTTGTGAGTGAGTTTGTTCAGTTTTATTTCCCTCTGACAAAATGTAAAGTGCTCGGGACATTTCAGACCCATTGTGCAATCGCTGTTATGTTGGGGAAAGGGTGGAGGAGGACTGAGAGGTGAAATAGGAAGAATAGTTTCAAAAAATTAGTCACTCAGATAAAAAAAATTTACCAACAAGTTTTCATTTGAAAAGTTTTTCAAATTTTCTCAATTCAAGAGAATTGAGAACCATGAACCTTAACTGGATATTTGATATGAAAGCGTCGTTGTTAATTTCTAAAGTGGGATGAAGTTAAAAAGGAGTTTTGTTCTTGACAAATATATGCTGAAGCAGCTATGTAGAGAATGATGTTTGAGATCTGGCTAAAAATGATCTAGTGGAGACTTCCTTGGTGGTCCAGTGGTTAAGACTCCTTGCTTCCAGTGCAGGGGGCATGAGTTTGATCCTTGGTTGGGGAGTTAAGATCTCAATGAGAGGTGTAGCCAAAAAAAAATCATTAATTGCTGTGAGACCTATTCAAGGGCAAGTCTTATTGCCAGGCATAGATCACAAAATGGTTTAGACTAAAAATGGTTTCTCTTGTGTTAAGAAAGTCATGCCAGGTTCTCTTTCTCCTCGTGTGCTTACAGTGTTGGACCCTGGTCTGGGGGTGCCAGGAGGCCCCAGCACACAAACCCTCCCTGTACGGCTCAGAGGAGGGGCTCAGAGGTCCAAGTTGGGTGCCGGGCAGCACCAGAACGTTCCTTTAGTGGAAAACCTCATCAGTCTCTCAAGATTGAGAGTTCAGAGTAGACTGGTTCAGAGTCCTTTATAATTATCAGATAATTATGACAACAATGACTTGTCAGCCAACAGCACTGCCCTGAGGGGTGGGGAAGGAGCAGTGCCAGGGAGGGGCACGGAGGGTGAGAGAAATACCTTTCCAGCTGGAAGCCGCCCTTGTGATTAATCAGAGAGGAGTGCAGCGGGGAGGGAGGAGAGAGTGAGCCTGGTCCCTTCCCCTGCAGACACTGCCCTTGACCTAGACCGCGCCCTTCCTCTTCTACATCCTCAGCCCCCCTCAGGGGGGCCTGTCCCTCTCCCTGTCCTGTACCACCCATATCAGACTTTGGGGGGCTGTGTATTTCAGGGGTTGCCTGTATCTGAAGCTCATCTGCCTTTCTTTGTCCTCTTGCGTCTCATTCTGCACCGCCTTGCGGAGGTGGAACATCACCCATCCTTTGCTCTGTGCTCTGCATGTGGTTGGGATGACCAGAGTGTCATATCCCTGGGCTGGAGTCCAGGTGACAGACCCCTGGCCTGGGGAGTCCATGGGAAGGCTATGCAGCAGTGGCAGGTTAGATCTGTTTCTTCTACTATAGCAAGGAGCATGTCTGATGTCTGTTTCCCCTTTACCAGTTGATCATCTGGCAGAATGATGGACATGTAGTGGTGCTGGTTGAATGAATGGCTGAGTTACAAAGTGAAACTTGAAGGGACTTCCCTGGGCCTCAGTGGTTAAGACTCTGTGCTTCTAATGTAGGGGACACAGGGCCCACCCCTAATCAGGGAACTAAGATCTCACATAGCACCCCTGCAACATAGCAAAAAGGAAAAAAAAAAAAATCACAATTCCATAAACAGCATACAACAAAACAAAAGCTTTCTGTTGTGTCATAGAAACTTAAAAACAGTCAAATAATTCAGAAAAAAAAAATTATATGTCTGTTGAGAAGCTATTAGGCTCCTCTGTCCATGGGATTTTCCAGGCAAGAATACTGAAGTGAGTTGCCATTCCCTTCTCCAGGGGAATTCTCCCGATCCAAGGATTGAACCTGAGTCTCCTGCATTGCAGGCAGGTTTTTTTTTTTTTTTTTTTAACCATCTGAGCCACCAAGGAAGCCCAAAAAGGGGCATGAGCTATTGGTGATATTTTCTGTTGGATCACCTGTTTTCATGTCATCCAGGATGTCCCTCCTTACGAGTAGCTAATTAAGAGCTTGCTATGGGGACTTTCCTGGTGGTCCAGTGGTTAGGACTTCACACCTTCACTACTGAGGGCATGGGTTCGATCCCTGGTTGGAGAACTAAGATCCCACAGCGTGGCCAACCCTATGACAGGGAAGACTGGTTCCATTGCTTTTGGGATCAGCAGTGCCATCCTTCTAAACCTTAATTAGGGAGGGAGGGAACATAATATGTGACAGCAGAGCTCAAGATGAGGGCTCAGTGGCTAAGAGGGGAAGGCTGACACTCTCCAGAGAAATCTATGGTTCACATAACTCAGATAATACCTATGATTCTCTTGTCTGAGAGAGGTTGGGAGGCTTACAGATAATATCCATGGCTGGGCCCGAGGTAGAAAAAAACTGGAGACTGTTAATATGATTCAAGTGTTAGCTTTATTATTTTTTTAGGTGCTCCACAAAGCTTGTGGGATCTTAGTTCTTTGACCAGGGATCGATCTCGGGCCCCGGCCAGTGAGAGCGCTGAGTCCTAAACACTGAACCGCCAAGGAATTCACAAAGTGTTAACTTTATGGTTAGATAATTCCATGTTCACCAGTTCCTAAGAAAGCACTAGTCAAAAATAGCAGGAACCCTGGCAAGTTCTTTGTGACGTATTCCTTGAGATGTGACTCAAATACTCCATTCAGCGTTCTGGGTTTCCTGGCTTCAGGGAAAATATTAATATAGCTAAATTGCAGGGAGGGAGGTATGAAGAGTCCTTTCCCTTCATCAGCCTTTAGAATTTGCCGTGAGAGGTGGAGAACAGCTAGTAGCTTGCTCTAACGTTGTAAAAACAGAGGTAAAACCCTGAGTCGCTTCAGTCCTGTCCCACTCTTTGTGACTCAATGGACTGTAACCTACCAGGTTGCTCTGTCCATGACATTCTCCAGGCCAGAATACTGGAGTGGGTTGCCATTTCCTGGGGCTTCCCTAGTAGCTCAGCTGGTAAAGAATCCACCTGCTTTGCAGGAGAACTGGGTTCGATCTCTGGGTTGGCAAAAGGAAAGGCTACCTCCTCCAGTATTCTGGCCTGGAGAATTCCACGGACTGTATAGTCCATGGGGCCGCAAAGAGTTGGACATGACTGAGCAACTTTCGCTTCACCTGCCATTTCCTTCTCCAAAAAACCCTGACTAAAGATACAAAATTATTTTCGAACTGTTTCTGGTCCTCTATGCCTGAGTTAATGGGAGAGATTCACCCCCAGCCCAACTTTGCTTTCTTGCAGGACCAGAATGTCCACAACAGCCCCTGATGGTTGCCGCTCAGACCTGGACCCCAGGTACTACAAACTCTGTGATAAGAAGGCAGCCTGGGGCATCGTCTTAGAGGCGTTGGCTGGTGTGGGGGCTGTGACCTCGGTGGCCTTCATGATTGCCCTCCTGGTCCTCATTTGCAAGGTGCAGGACTCCAACAAGCGCAAACTGCTCCCCACCCAGTTCCTCTTCCTCCTGGGTGTGCTGGGGATCTTCGGCCTCACCTTCGCCTTCATCATCACACTGGACGGCAGCACGGGGCCCACGCGATTCTTCCTCTTCGGCGTCCTCTTCGCCCTCTGCTTCTCCTGCCTCCTGGTTCACGCCTTCAACCTGACGAAGCTGGTCCGAGGGAGGCAGCCGCTGTCTATGCTGGTGATGCTGGGCCTGGCCCTGGGCTTCAGTCTGGTGCAGGACATCATTGCCATCGAGTATGTGGTCCTCACCATGAACAGGACCAACGTCAACATCTTCTCTGAGCTTTCTCCTTCACGGCGCAATGAGGACTTTGTCATGCTTCTCATCTATGTCCTCTTCCTCATGGCGTTGACCTTCCTCACGGCCTCTTTCAGCTTCCAGGGATCCTTTACTGCCTGGAAGAGACATGGGGCCCATATCTACCTCACCACTATCCTCTCCATTGGCATCTGGGTGGCGTGGATCACCCTGCTCTTGGTCCCTACCCTCGACCCCCAGTGGGACGACACCATCCTCAGTTCAGCCTTGGTGGCCAATGGCTGGGTTTTCCTGCTGGCTTACATTGCACCCGAGTTTCAGCTGCTCACAAGGCAACAGAACCCCATGGATTACCCTGTGGAGGATGCTTTCTGTCAGCCTCAGTTCTTGAAACAGAGCTATGGCGTGGTGAACAGAGCTTACTCTCAAGAGGGGATCATTCAAGGTATAGAACCTGGTTGGGTGCAGAATCCTTCGTGGAAAAAATGGATAAAATCGTAAGATATTATTACTGTAGGGAACATACAGGACATGCTCCTGATAAAACATAAGTTCTCCAAAACTCAGGTCTTGCTTAAAAGTCATCCAGCTAGTTAGAGACAAATAGAACCAGAAGCTGGCCTCAGGAGTCAGTACTTTTTTCTATTTTTGATGTAGATCATTTTTAGGCTTCCCTGGTGGCTCAGCCGTAAAGAATCTGCCTGCAGTGCAGGAAATGCGGGTTCAGCCCCTAGGTCAGGAAGATCCCCTGGAGAAGCAAATGGCAACCTACTCCGGTATTCTTGCCTGGGAAATCCCATGGACAGAGGAGCCTGGCGGGCTACAGTCCCTGGGGTCACAAAGATTCAGGCACGACTGAGCACATAGGCACAGACCATTTTTTACAATCTTTATGTAATTTATGACAATATTGCTTCTGCTGTATGTTTTGGCTTTTTGCCCATGAGGCTTGTGGATCTTAGCTCACCAACCAGGGATTGAATCTGTGCACTCCCTGCATTGGAAGGTGAAGTCTTTAACTACCGGACCACCAGGAAGTCCCTATCTAGTACTTTCTATCCAATACCATGTAGGTTTCTCTGAATCAAAACAAGATGGAGCGAAGGAATGGAAAAGGAGAAATTCCCAGAGACAAGTGGGTGAGATGATGGTGTCCTTTATAGAAGACAACGGGGCAACGTTTGTAGAAATGTGGAGACTTTGTGGATTTTTAAAAATATACATTTATTTAATTTTTGGCTATGCTGGGTCTTCATTGCTATGAGGGCATTTTCTCTAGTTTTGGCCAGTGGTGGCTACTCTCCAGTTGAATGCAAGGCCTTCTCATTGCAGGGGCTTCTTTTGTGGCAGAGGATGGGCTCTAGGGCACTTGGGCTTCAGTAGTCACAACATGGGTGACTCAGTAGTTGTGGCTTCCAGACTCCCATGCGCGTTGCCTCAGTAGTTGCTAAGCCACACAGACTTAGTTGCTCCCACCATATGGGATCTTCCCAGATCAGGGATGGAACCCGCACCTCCTGCAATGGCGGGCAGATTCTTTACCACTGAGCCACCAGGGAAGCCCCTGCTTTTGTAGATTTGAATGCACAAAGCCCAGTCATGCAGTGACCACAGAGCACAAAGTGGGGAGAAAACTCTTTTATCATAAACCAGCAGGAATCTCCATAAAGTTACTGAGGATTTCGATGTAGCCCGAAGAGCTACATTTTCTTGTCCGTCTCTGGCCTGCGGGAGGGAATTTTGCTCTTGTATGGAATGGTGAGCAGCCAGACTACACTAATAGCCAGAAATTGTCTTTACTCATATGCCTCTGTGCATTGCTCTCTTGAGTTTATATCAGTCTCTAGACTTCCCTGGTGGCTCAGCTGGTAAAGCGTCTGCCTACAATGCAGGAGACCCAGGTTCAATCCCTGGGTCAGGAAGATCTCCTGGAGAAGGAAATGGCAACCCACTCCAGTATTCTTGCCTGGAAAATCCTATGGATGGAGAAGTCTGGTAGGCTACAGTCCATGGAGTCTGCAAAGAGTCGGACACGACTGAGCAACTTCACTCTCACTTTCATATGCCTCTGTGCGTTGGTCTCTTGAGTTTATATCAGTCTCTGCGCCTAATCAGGGAAGGGAGGGACCTCCAAGGCCAGGTTCATAGCTCCAGCTAGTGAATTTCTCTGCCCTTGGAGCCTGTGGTACATGACCTGCTGGTATTATCTCTGTAGCCCTGGTCCCTCTCCTGTGCTCCGGGAAGTCTGAAGGGAGGGGGAGAGCTGGGGGGCAGGGCAGAGGGGATATTTTCCCACCCATCCCCTCTTGTCCATTCCCGATGCTTCAGTCTATCACCTTATGCCTGAATCCACGTTATGGGTCCTTAACTGGCCTTCCATCCTTTAATCCTTTCCCTTCACTCCAAGGACCACTGTCAGCTCCCTCTCCCTAAAATACTCTTCTGCCCACCCCCTTTCCTGCCCCTATGCCTCACTGGCTCCCCATTATCCACTGCATTTACCAATTCCTTGGTGGGCTTCCCAGGAGGCTCAGTGAGTGATAAAGGATCTGCCTGCCAATGCAGGAGACATAAGAAATGCGGGTTTGATCCCTGGGTCGGGAAGATCCCCTGGAGAAGGAAATGGCAACCCACTCCAGTATCCTTGTCTGGGAAATTCCAGGGACAGAGGAGCCTGGCGGGCTACAGTCCCCGGGGTCACAAAGAGTCGGACACAACTGAACAACTCAGCACACACGACTGGTGAGGCTTTTCACAGCCGGAACCCCACCACCCCCAAAGCTGTGCTCTCAGTTCAAACAAACCAAGTCCCCTGCACTTTCCCGTCTGCCTGTCTGGGCTCAGAGAGTGTCTGTCCCTCCTTATTCTCTTTATTCAAAGAGGACATGTCCCTCCTTATTCTCTTCCTTTTCCAGCGTCCCTATTCCCCAGTCTTGCTCAGTCTTTTCTCCACCCAAATAGCTCTAGACCTTTGAGATGCTGTTATCAGAGTCTGTCTCATCTTGGAGTTATTTTCGTAGCTGTCAGATATTCCGGACTCTCCAGTGTCAGCCTTAGGGCAAGAATCATTCTGATTAATCCTATTTTTCACAATATCTCACATACTGAAGGTGCTTAGGAATTTGTTGAGTAAACTGAAGAGGTAAATTTGGTGGGAAATAAATGGATTGCTTTAAATTGCATTGTATTTATGTATTTAGCTGCCCTGTAAAGAGCTGGGCATGACTGAGCATGCACTCAAGCATGCATGGGCAGCTTGGGAGATCTTAGTTCCCCAACCATGGATCGAACATGGGCCACAGCAGTGGAAGTGTGCAGCCCTAACCACTGGACTGGAGGGAATTCCTTAAATAGTTTTTGTGATGAACGTGTGTGTTTACTGGTCTGTTCCTGAGTCGAAATCCCTCTGATTTTGGTCTTTCCTGGTGGTTCAGTGGTTGAGACTCCCCCGCGCTTCACTGTAGGCAGCACAGGTTCAATCCCTGGTTGGATCCTCTATGCCACTTGGCCAAGAAAAAAAAAAAAATCCCTCTGATTTCTCCCAAATAATAGAAAATGATTGCTCATAGATTCTATCCCTTCACAAAGAAAATCATGGAATTTCCACCCCTCCTTGTCGGGCAGGTAAAGAGGTGGGTAAAGCCTCAGTAAGATTCCCTCTAGGTACACCTCTGGTCAGATATGTGTCTGAAAACACTAGCTTCAAATGTGCTTTTGAAGTGGCCTAGGACGAAGAGCCTCTGGAGGGTCATTTTTTAAAATTAATTAATTTTTAAATTGAAGGATAATTGCTTTACAGAATTTGTTTTGTTTGGTCAAACAACATGAATCAGCCATGGGTGTACATGTGTCCCCCTGGAGGGTGTTTTGGAAGGTGTTTCCCTAGTGATTATATGTGGCTAGTTGTTCATTTATTCAACCAATTTTGGGCTGCCTCTGTGCCTGGTCCCAGGCTTGAGGACAGTTTCCTCAGGCACAAAACTGACCATCGAGGACTTCCTTGGTGGTCAGATGGTTAAGACTCGGCACCCCCAATGCAGGGGGCCCAGGTTCAATCCCTCGTCAGGGAACTAAGATCCCAGGTACTGTGACTAAGTCCTGGTGCAGCCAAATAAATAAATCAATATTAAAAGAATTAAAAAGAGAGTAAGATAGTTCTTTAAAAACAGACAAACAACAAAAAAACCCCAAAAACCCTGATTGTCTCCCAGGGAGACAGAATTAAACGGATATGCATCATGGTTTATACATGACTCACCTGGGGTGAGCACAGGTTGGGGCGCAGAGGAGGGGACCCTGATGTTTACCTACTCCTCTCCTTCTGTTTCAGGTTCTGAAGAGACAGGGAGCACGCTCTACGCGCCGTACTCCACCCATTTCCAGCTACAGGTAAAGGAGCCCTTTCCCCTTTCTCGTCGGCAGTGTTAGCACCGCAGGAACATCTGTCCTTCGGGAATAGATGATGTTGCCACTCTGATGGCCCCTAGATGTCACCTAGAGAGGATGACGGGTCTACTTTTCCTGTAATCTGCCTCGTGAGGTTAGGACAGGAGAGCACAGAGCAGGGGAGGGCTGAGAAGAAAGGGGAGGAACGTTAGAATCCTGCCCGGGTTGGAGGAAGAGATGCTGTGGAAATGGCCGGGGAAGTGGAGTGAGTTGAGCAAGACGAAATGCTTCCTTTTCAGAATCGGGATTCCCCAAAGGATTTCTCCATTCCTCGGGCCCAGACTCGGGTTAGCCCTTACAGTGACTACGAAGGAAGGAAAGATGTCAGTTAACATGACCCAACGGGTGAGATGAACGCCGCACGTCAGCAGAACCAGCAGGGAGTCCACGAGGTGAAGGCTGAGTCCTGAGTCTTCCCAGGAGCATCACAGGAAGACCTCTCCTCCCGCCTCCTCGGCCGCCTTTCCTCTGTCCTGGGGTTGATGGGGCTGTGGGGACCACAGTTCTCAGCAGCATTGCAGTTGTTCCTTGGTCCCATCCCAAGGCTACTTCTCTCGAGTGGGAGTCTCGGGCAACTCAGGGCAACTCTTAGCATCCCTGCCGTTTTACACGTGACTGAGGCTCTGGTCATCTGACCCACACGCTGACCTGTTCAGCCTCCGAAGCCAACTCTTCTGACTCTGGGCTGGCTTTGTGCTGATCACTTGGCTCAGAGCAGGGTTGCACATCTGAGCAAAACCAGCAAAGGACCATCTCTCAGCCCACTCTGCCCACATCTACACTGGAAGCCAATTTACCGGTACCTCCCTTCTTGCCCGGCTGGGACAGGCTTCAAAGTCACCTCTGTGATGCCGCCTAACCAGGGTCCCTAGCGCCAGCTCTCCCAGACGTGCCGTTGGTCCTCAGACTTACCTCCCTGCTGCGCCTCCCCAGGGGCCGTCCCTCCAGACTGCACCAGAGTGTATGAACTCCAGTTCTCTTTGCCAGGAGAATGTGTGCTGTTTTGCTCTGAGTTCCTGGCGCTGATCATCTCCCATCCCCTTACTCCTCAGCCTCTGTAAATAGATGTACCCTGTGTTCACCCTCTGCATTCTGGAAGTGGGTATTGTCCACACATGGGCAGGGGGTTGTTTCTTGTAAAATAAGTTATTCACCATTCTTCCCTCCAGATGCAATAAAAGTGTGGCCGCAGCCATGTGAGAGGTGGGCACCTGACATTTGTCTTTATGTGGGAGCTGAAGTTCAAGGTTCAGTCCCACTGGGTGTGGACTTGAAAGTCCTCCACGTGTCCCTACTCCTCCTTGTGTCTACAACAAGTGTGTGTTGCCCAGTTTTAGGGGTGAGTGGCAAAGGTGAGGGGGGAGCTGGGAAGGGTCAAGAATCTGAGGTTTTGCTTCAAGTAAACAGAGGAGTGGCAGCTTCAGAATGGAGTTTGGCAGCCGGGGTCAGACCAGGAGAGACCTCAGAGCCAGTGTCACATTTCATCTGAGGTTTAATTGTAGGAGGGGTTAAGTCCAGATCTCTCATTTAATACAATTAGTTCATAATCTCTCTCGGAAAAGACAGGCTACCTAACAATTATCATTTGCTTAATCCCAGAAACAGCTTTGCTGGGCAGGGCAGTGTAAAATTGCTTTTGGGTAAAGAAGAAGAGAGAAAAACTGAATGACATTTACAAGATTGATTGCTGAGTTAAGGATTTACCGCCCAAGAGTCTGACGCTCTGCTTCTCATCACAGAGAAAACCCATTGTGGGGAGAGGTGTGGTGAGGTTGGAGGGAATTAATGATGCACTGAATTAGGGAAATGGACATTTCACGGAGATTGAGCTGATTGCTTCTCGCATGACTTTGCACTAACATCAGCCTAGTTTCGTAATGGAAAGGGGAGTTACAGGGACTTCTCTGGCGTTTCCTTGTGGCTCAGCTGGTAAAGAATCCTCCTGCAATGTGGAAGACCTGGGTTCAATCCCTGGATTGGGAAGATGCCCTGGAGAAGGGAAAGGCTACCCATGCCAGTATTTTGACCTGGAGAATTCCATGCACTGTATAGTCCATGGGGTCTCAAAGAGTCGGACACGACTGAGTGACTTTCACTTCACTCTGGCGGTCCAGTGGTTAAGACTCCACACTTACCACTTGCCCCACAGTGTGGCCAAATATATATTATATATATATATATGTAATATATATACGTGTTAGTTGCTTAGTCGTGTCTGACTCTTTGCAACCCCATGGACTATAGCCCACCAGGCTCCTCTGTCCATGGGGTTTCCCAGGCAAGAATACTGGAGTGGGTTGCCATTTCCTTCTCCAAGGGATCTTCCCGACCCAGGGATAGAACCAGAGCCTCTTATGTCTCCTGCATTGGCAGGCAGATTCTTTACCTAGGAAGCCTCAATATATATACGTATATATATATGTTATACACACACACACACACACACACGTAGGGCTTTCCTGGTGGCTCAGTTGATAAAGATCTGCCTGCAGTGCAGGAGACCTGGGTTCAATCCCTGGATAGGAAAGATCCCCTGGAGAAGGGAATGGCTGCCAACTCCACTATTCTTGCCTGGAGAATTCCATGGACAGAGGAGCCTGGTGGGCTACTGCTCCCACTTGCCTCACAGTGTGGGCAAATATATATCAATATATATATGTAATATACACATGTATATATAAATAATATATATAATATCTATCTATAAAACACTCTACCCCAAAACAGAAGAATACACATTCTTCTTAAGTATGCATAGACCATTCTCTGGGATGGATCACATCTTACACCACAAAACTAGTATTAACAAATTTTAGAAAATTGAAATCATAACAGGTATTTTTTTCTGATCATAATGGGATGAAACTAGAAATCAATAGCCAACCTCCCCACCAAAGGAAAACAAAAGAAAAGGGGAATTACAAATGATGATTTGGACCCTTCTAGATTATTCTAGTCTTCCCAAAGAGGCCATAACCCAGGGAGGTTTGTTGTGAGGAGAAAACAATATAATTTAATGTATATTATCTGTCACAGTGTGGGTACTCAAGAAATATATGTATTTCCTTCCCTCTTTTCAAAAATTTTTACTTATTTAGCTTTTTCCTTTTTGGCTGTACCTCGAGACATGTGGGACTTCCCTGACCAGGGTTGGAACCCATGGCCCCTGCAGGGGGAGCTCGGAGTCTTAACCACTGGACCACCAGGGAAGTCCTCCTCCACTTTTTTCTTTTCTTCTGTATTTCTGGCCTGTCAACCAAGCAAAGGGAGCTGAGTGAGGGCGAAGCCACCAAACACTCTGGATTTGCTTTCTTTTTAAGGAAAAAATGAGCCAGGCCTTTGTAGCCCCTCAGGGGTCATCCTTAAGTCAATCTCTTCAGAAACACAAGAGGACATGAATATGGTGCCTGTCGCTGGAGACTGCTTTCTCTCCAGATGGATAGTTTGGACAAGTAGACTATCATGTCTCTGAGTTCTTTTTCTTGCGGGTGGTGGAAGAATGTTCCCCATTCAGGCAGCAATTGTTGCCACCCCCACCCTCCCTTCCAGAGGCTAATCTGACTTCAGGTCTCTGTATTCTGCACATAATTAAACTCTTTTATTAATAGGGACATCCCAGGGACTGGAGGTTTGGACATCTGAGAATCAGTGTGTAACTGGAGAAGAGGGTTTCAGAGCCCTTCCTCTAGGTCTCCATCGCCACCTGGGCTGAAATAGAATGGGCAAATTGAGCCCCGCCTGGTCCTTGAATGATGCCAATTGATTGATGGCTGGGAACCAAGACGGTATCTCCTTGGAACTAAGCGGGTGATAATGAAATGAAGCTCAGCCACCTTCCCCTCATCTATCACTGTCAGATGAAAAAGAGCCTCGCCTCTCACTTCAGGCTGAGGCCGTCCACAGCCGCCATACCCTCTACATCCACTTGATGGCGCTAAAGCCTCAGGCATCAGCCCTCAGGGACTCCGCAAACGTCCACCGCTGCTCTTCCGCGAAGGTCACCCGGCAGGGCTGCAGCTATTCAGCGGGCTTGAGGCAAACGTGCGTTCCATTTAAAAAGGCTTGACCGTGTGAGCTGTTTGCATCCTCTCTCCCACCGACTTTAAAGAATCCGCTCTCCATCTTCTTTGCCCGACCTCCACTGCTCTGTGTCTCATTTTTGTGAAACTCTCCAAGGTATTTCCAGCTCGTTTGCAGGCAAGCTGGCATCTTTACAAATATTGGTCTCATGTATTAGTCTCAGTCGTGTCTGACTCTTTGCGACCCTATGGACTGGAGTCCACCAGGCTCCTCTGTCTGTCCATGGAATTCTCCAGGCAAGAATACTGAAGTGTTTTGCCATTTGCTCCTCCAGTGGATCGTCCCCACTCAGGGATTGAACCTGGGTCTCCTGCATTTCTGGCAGATTCTTTACTGTCTGAGCTATCAGGGAAGCCCTTACTGGTTTCGTAGGTTGTTGTTACTAGTGTCTAAGAGTATTTACGCGGTGAGAACACTCGGTTTTGTCGGGAAAAGTTTACCAAAACCAGGAGTACAGTCTGGCCCCGGAAATGCAGCAGTGAAACCCCCAGCCGGTGCGTTCTGGGTTTTCCCCCTTCGTTTCTAGACTTGTCATCGTCACCGAGAACTGAGCCGCGCCCCTCTGACCTCTCCCTCCTCGTCCACTTTCCTCCTGTTACTACTAGGTTTGCAGGTTTGCCACCGTCCCAGCCCCAGCCTGAAACATGGGGGTATTTCAGAACTGGAGGTGGCAGCTTCAGACAACTCTTTCTCAGGTGTTGATGGCTGAGCCCCTGCATCTGGGAACTCAGCCTCCAGGGTGTAGCCTGCTGCTTCTGGAAATTCGCTGGTCCTCCTGTGGTCACAATCTGGCATCCCTTCCATCGGGGCAGATAATGCTTGGTCCCCTTGACGTCAGGGTTTCTAGGTATGCAGAGGAGTTCGTGTGGCAGAGGATTGGCGTCTGACCCTGGTTTCTGCCACCTCCTGCTTGCCACCACCTCCTTGACCCGTCAGAGTGGGACACTCCAACGCCTAAAACGTTAGCGTTTGAAAAGCTCACGGAGCTTCCTTAGTTGGTCTCCACAGCCCTCATTTTACAGACTTAAAGGACTTAAGTACCCCTGGGCCCTGATTTCTGGTTCTGTCTTCTTTCTAATGTCACGTGTGTGTGGTCCATGTTAGACACCTTTCTTTTTCTTCCCCCCAAAGAGGGTGTTTGAGGAAAGACTCAAATAAATAATGACCATAGTCAGTATATATCTGAAGCTCTCCTCTCATCTTCCTTACCTGGGAAGTTTTTTCCTGCTCCTGTTTTCTCCTCCAGTCTTCCCTTCCCCGGGCGTGGAAGCTGTGAGGAGAGGGACTGGCTGAGGATCGATATTTTCTGGATCACCCCAGGTCACTCATCCACAATCTCCTAGCCACATGAGTCTTTGCCTCCTAGCTGCAGGGCGAGGCAGAGTTCTTAATCTTCCCATGGTTGAGAAAATTCTTCCACTTCCTTGCATCTCATCCTGAGTCAAAAACTCATGCATGGGGATTTCCCTGGTGGTTCAGTGGCTAAGACTCAGCTCTCTCAATGCAGGGAGTATAGGTTTGATTCCTGGTCAGGGAACTAGATCCCATATGTTGCAATGAAGGTTGAAGATCCTGTGTGCTGCAATTAAGACCCTCAGCAGTCAAATAAATAAATACCCCCCCAACCCCAAAACTCATATCCAGCACCTTTTTCCTTCTTGTGGTTTACATATCCCCTTGGCAATCTCTTACTCCTGTGGGATTTCTTTTTCTTTTTAAAATTATTTATTTGGCTGTGTTGGCTCTTCATTGCAGTGTGCAGGCTTCTCATCGCAGTGGTTTCTCCTGTTGGGGAGCCTGGGCTCTAGGGTGCGTGGACTTCAGCAGTCGTGGCTCCCGGGGTCTAGAGCACAGGCTCAGTAGCTGTAGCACACGGGCTTAGTCGCTCCACTGGATGTGGGATCCTCCCGGACGAGGGATCGAACCTGTGTCTGTTGCATTGGCAGGCAGATTCTTCACCACCAAGCCACTATGGAAACCCTCCTTTTCTTGTTTAAAAAAATTAAAGTATAATTGCCTTACAATGTTATATTAGTTTCAGGTGTGCAACATAGTGATTCCATACTTTTGTACATTACAAATTGACCACTGCTCTATGTGGTTTCAGATGGCATATTTCAGAGGCAGTCCTTAGGAAAATGTTGCAAGGAACTGTAGTGTGGGTAGTGACCTGAGCTGTGTGTCCCAAGCCCCAGATCCAACCAGGATCTTCAACAGAAAAGATGAAACTTTAATGGAATTTCGTTACTACAGCTTAACACCAAACTGTCTAGTCTCAGCTGCTTTGAGTCAGGTTCCCTTGCATAATACAATCTATCAAAACTGCTTCATTTAATCAACTCAATTAAAGTTCTGAGGAGCCCATGTAGCTATGCCCTGAGCTCTGGGGTGTGGTGGTAGAGGTTAGCACCGTATCATGTGATTATATAATGCTACTACTTTTCTTTCTAACAAGGAATAATTTGAGATCAACAGTTCTTTTACCCACAAGGAATTGAAATAGAAAAAGCATACATTGTTTCAGCATATCTTTATGAACAAGCTATCTTCGTGAAAAAGGGAAGGATAATGATCATAGGGTTAGGTCAAGTCATAAGACAAATATTCAAGAAAAGCTCTTTTATTAGCTGGAGATCTCTAGTGGTTTCCCACAGGGCTCTGTTTTTGGGTCTGTTTGGATAACATTTTTATTGACCGCTTAGATAAAAATAAAGCATATTTCTCAAATTTCGCACAGATACAACCTTAGGAAAGACTGAAATAATAAAACCAGAATACAAACATATTGCAATAGACTGGAACAAAGATCCCAGACTTAGAATTAAGTTTAATAGATGTAAATATATTCATGCCTCCAAAAGAAATTACGTAAGTATAGCTTGGAAAGGCTTGGTTTGACAGTAGTTTTTAATGGAAAAAAAAAAAAACAAACCTGGTAGTTTTAGGTGTTGACAAGACTGATAAGGACTAGCGATGTGACTGAGCAGATAAAAAGCCAACTCAGTCAAAGGCAGTACTGATACCATTGTGAAGTCTGTGTCAAGGCAGGTGCTATTCCCATTGCACCGGGGGCAGGTTCTACAATGTCAGAATATCACATCAGTTCCTGTGGGTCTCACTGTATGGAGGAGCTTCTAAGGGAGGAGCTGTTTTTAGAACTACATGATCTACAGCACGGTTGATGGAACCGGAGATATTTCATCTGGAAAGAAGACGACTTTGCAGTATGCATGACCGTCATCACAGCTGACATTTACTGCGCTCTCCCTGGGTGCCAGGTTCCACTTTAAGTGCCTTACTGGTGTCATATACTACTACTAAAACCATATGAGTTATGATGAACATCGCGCCCCCCCCCTTTATCTAGTTCAGTTCAGTTCAGTTCAGTTGCTCAGTCATGTTCAACTCTTTGCGACCCCATGAACTGCAGCATGCCAGGCCGCCCTGTCCATCACCAACTCCCGGAGTTTACTCAAACTCATGTCCGTTGAGTCAGTGATGCCTTCCAACCATCTCATCCTCTGTCATCTCCTTCTCCTCCAGCCTTCAATCTTTCCCAACGTCAGGGTCTTTTCCAATGAGTCAGTTCTTTGCATCAGGTGGCCAAAGTATTGGAGTTTCAGCTTCGGCATCAGTCCTTCCAATGAGTATTCAGGACTGATTTCCTTTAGGATAGACTGGTTGGATCTCCCTTTATCTCATATCTCTGGAAATGGAAGCACTAAGAGGTTAGCTAATGTCCAAGGTGACACAGCTGCCAAGTGGGGGGCTGGGAGTCAAAGCCAGCCCCAGAATGCCTCAACTGTCTGTACATAACAACATAGCGCATGGCTCCAGGGTTAGAAATCTGAAGGAGGCAGAGCCTTTAAGTTGTTGTTTAGTCGCTAAGTCACGTCTGACTCTTTTGCAACTCCATGGTCTGTAGCCTGCCAGGCTCCTCTGTCCATGGGATTCTCCAGGCAAGAACACTGGAGTGGGTTGCCATGCCCTCCTCCAGGGGAATCTTCCCGATCCAGGGATTGAACCTGTGTCTCTTGTGTCTCCTGCAATGGCAGGCAGGTTCTTTACCGCGGGGCCCCCGGGGGAGAAATCTGAAGGAGACAGATCCTGGAAGAGCTGCCTGCAAAGTGGTGGGTCCTCTCTTGCTGGAGGTGTTCTAGGTCAAGGGTGCTCTGCTGAGAATGATGTGGGTGAATTCTGTGTTAGGAGTGAGGCTGGACTAGGTAACCTCAAGGAGCCTCAGTACTCTGGACTCTCACTTGCCAAACTGTCATTCTTAGGATTGGATTCTAAGAACCATGGAGGGGTTATCAGTTTTCCACAGTTTTCTCCCCCCTCTCCCCCCACCCACTTCCTTTGCCCTCAGGTGAAGGTAAGAATGTCTTCATGGCTTGGATGTGCCTTTACCGTGTAGTAAGTATAATTATTGGCTGTCATGATCCACCCTTGGCAGGCAGCTGTATTTTATAGAACCCTTCTTCCTAGCCTTGCTTTAGAATGGAAGGTGCCTTGTGAGTTGAGTGAACAGACCCCCCCCCCCCCCCGCCAAAATATTTCCATTCAAAGCAGTAGCAGGTCAGAAGGCTGTTGATTGAATAAGTGACAAGGCATGCCTGCCACCAGCCGTCTCCTACTGACCCGTCCCTGTGACCTTGGCTCCCACGATCTTGTGCATCCTTAGGGCTATGTCACAACCCAATGTCATTACCTCATTTTCTTCAGCTTCCTAGACCCCTGCTTTTCCCAAGGTGTTCCGTCAGCCAGAAATGCTTTCCAGTCTGAAAAACTGGAATATGGTGAAGAGATTTGAGCACAGAATCTAGATACCTAGCTGAGGTTAACCCCAGGTAGATTTTCACAAGTTGGTGTGGTTTGGACCTAAAGCTTTGTGTGTGTTCAGTTGCTCAGTCATGGCTGACTCTTTGCGACCCTGTGGACTATAACTCTCCAGGTTCCTCTGTCCATAGAATTCTCTAGGCAAGAATACTGGAGTGGGTTGCCATTTCCTCCTCCAGGGGATCTTCCCAACCCAGGGATTGAACCTGTGTCTTCTGTGTTTCCTGCATTGCAGGTAGATTCTTTACCACTAACCTATCGGGGAAGCCCCTAAAGACTTAAGTAGGGCCTTCCAGTCAGTTTACCTATTGGGATACTTGGGAGTTGATATAAATAATTGAAGACACATGGGGGTAAATGGATACTGCTGGACATTGCAGAAAGAGCCGGGTTGGGCTCTGATCTTCTCAAACTTGCCTGCTGCCCACTGCTTAGTCCATCCTTATCATCATCCCACTTTGTACCTCTCTCCTATCTCTGCTTCTGATCCTTCTAGTTAGAGTTCTTAATGTTTTTTGTTGTTGTTTTGGAGTGTGTGTGTGTGTGTGTGTGTGTGTGTGTGTGTGGCCATGCCTCGACGAATGGGTATCTTAGTTCCCTGACTAGGGATCGAACCTGTGGCCCCTGCATCGGAAGCTCAGAGTCTTAACCACTGGACCACCAGGGAAGTCCCTGTCCTTAGTGTTTCAATCATTCACTTCTGAGATGAGTTTATCTCTTAGTCTTACCCTTGAGGGAGCCCAGCTCTACAGGCCTCTCCCTGGAGTCTTCCCCCAGCTCTTCCCCTTCACAACATTTGCATCTCAGCTCCAACATCGCTTCCTAAGTAAGGCCTCGCCCTGCCAGTCTATTTAACGCTAGTGTCCTGTTGCAGCTGATCTTCAGAGTCACCAGTTTGCTTCAGAGCACTTATCACTTGCAGTTACATTTCTTTCTCATTTTACTTGTTTTTGTCCCACTCTTCTGAAAGTTTTAGGAAGGCAGAGAATTCTTTCGTGTCCTCTTATAGCCCCAGGGCCTAGCTCAGTGCCTGCACACATATGAGAATTTGTTGCATGAACCAACAAACTTTTGGGGAGAAAGGTAATTTTTTTTATTTATCACAGGCTCATTAGGATTCTGGCTCCTCACTCAGGGGCTTCCCAGATGGCTCAGAGGTAAAGAACCTGCTAGCCAATGTAGGAGACATAAGAGACTTGGGTTTGATTCCTGGGTTGGGAAGATCCCTTGGAGAAGAGAATGGCTACCCACTCCAGTATTCTTGCCTGGAGAATCCCAGTGGACAGAGGAGCCTGGAGGGCTACAGTCCATGGGGTCACAAAGAGTCGGACACAACTTAGCAACTGAGTATGCGAACACACACCTCACTTAGCGAGCACTGCTGTCGGAGTCCCTCTAGTCTGCTCTGGTGTCTTCCAGTGTCATTTATTTTTAAATAACTATGATGAATTTCAGTTGATCCACCATCAGATTTTTGTTTGTTTCCGTACAAGAACACTTAACTCCAGTGTGATAAAAGCTATTCATAAACCTGTGGCTTGGAGGAGAGAAAGGAAATTCTTGACTTTGGGGGCTGAGTTCATTTCATCGCATCCAAGTTTTATTTCCCTGAGGCTTTTCTTTGTCAGGCTCGGGAAAGTGTCGTTTCCTAGGAGAACTACATAAGAACAAACTTCACATATGAGAAAAGCAAAAAGCAGCCCCCAAGGCAAAAATCAGAGAAGCATTTTAGACTGATCCCCCCTGAAGATCAATGGCAATCTTTTATTTTTCAAGTGCATTACTTTTCTAAACTGACTTGAACCAAATGGATGAACAAGGACCTTTCAGACTGCATAAACCAAACGGGAAATAGATGAGAGTGCCAGCAAAGAGGCTTCAAAGGATTTATCTTCCTACATTTCAAGGCAACTGTTGCTTCCAGCAACAGTTTCTCTTGGGAAAACTGGTGAAGGTGTCCTGGATTGGGCCTGGGTGGCAGCAGGCGAGGGTCAGTGGGGACGTGGCAGGCATGGGCTCGGGCTGGGCTGAACATTACACTGGAGAAGGAGAAAGAAGAGGATGCAAAGGGAAGCTGAGTGTTCCCAGGAACGGGACTGACTCATAAAATCTTTCCATTGATGGTGCCATATCAAACCAATCACTTTCTGCCTTTTTGAGCCAAATTGGAAAAACCTGGACAGTCTTTGCTCCAAACCAGAGCAGAGGAAGGCTTCTCTTGTCTACAGAGCAGCACCTCCCAAACTCACGCTGCCTAAAGTAACATGAAGTGATGTGAAGTGTGAAAGTCGCTCAGTCATGTCTGACTCTTTGGACCCCATGAGCCCCTTGGACTGCAAGGAGATCCAACCAGTCCATCCTGAAGGAGATAAGTCCTGGGAGTTCATTGGAAAGACTGATGCTGAAGCTGAAACTCCAATACTTTGGCCACCTCATGTGAAGAGTTGACTCTTTGGAAAAGACCCTGACGCTGGGAGGGATTGAGGGTAGGAGGAGAAGGGGACGACAGAGGATGAGATGGCTGGATGGCATCACCGACTCAATGGGCATGAGTTTGAGTAAACTCTGGGAGTTTGTGATGGACAGGGAGGCCTGGCGTGCGGAGATTCATGGGGTCGCAAAAAGTCGGACACGACTGAGCGACTGAACTGAACTGAACTGGACTATACAGTCCATGGAATTCTCTAGGCCAAAATACTGGAGTGGGTAGCCTTTCCCTTCTCCAGGGGAATCTTCCCAACCCAGGGATCAAACCCAGGTCTCCCACATTGCAGGTGGATTTTTACCAGCTGAGCCACAAGGGAAGGAAGCTTGTTAAAAATGCAGATCACAGGGCCCTCTCCTGGAAGGTCTGATGTAGTAGATCGGGGTCCAGGTATGAAAAGTTACATTTGCAATAAGCATCCCAGCTGATTCTCTGGAATGGACAGGTTTGTTGTTGTTCAGTCACTAACTCATGTCTGATGCTTTATGACCTCATAGACTGCAGCATGCAAGACTTTCCTATCTTTCACTATCTCCGGGAGTTTGCTCAAATTCATGTCCATCGAGTCAGTGATGCTGTCTAACCATCTCATCCTCTGTCACCCTCTTCTCCTTTTGCCTTCAGTCTTTCCCAGCATTAGGGTCTTTTCCAATGAGTAAGCTCTTCACATCAGGTGGCCAAAGCATTAAAGCTTCAGCTTCCGCATCCATCCTTCCAATGAATATTCAGGGTTGATTTCCTTTAGAAATGACTGGTTTGATCTCCTTGCAGTCCAAGGGACTCTCAAGAATCTTCTCCAGCACCACGCGTTTGGGGAAAGGCATCAGAGAGTTAGCCATCTTTGTCCACATTTCCTAGTTCACCAATCTTCCAGGCAAACCTTACCTGTTGCTTTCCCTACCTTTGAACTCAATCCCTAGGAACACTCTAGGTCTGTTCTCCTGTCTGGGAGCCATAGTGTGGTTCTGCAAACAAGACTCCAGTTCCCTCCCTGGAGGGATCTTGGTGGAGACCTCCCAGTGTTAAAGGTGAAACACAGGCATCAGGAGACACAGGCATCAGGAGAGATACCCCTTAGGGATGGAGCAGCCTTCTCCCCTGCTGGGCATTCTGGGGCCCCTTCCTCCTGCCCTGCCCCCTCCCATCAATGATCACATCCCCTGCTTCATCACCCACCTCCACCTCTAAGCTCATTCCCCAACCTCCCTTTCTGTCTCCACTGCAACTTCACAGCCTTGTATTCATTCAGGCGCTTCCACTTCCAACTCAGTTGGTTCAAAACCACTGATTTATTGTCCTCTCCACCTCCATCTCTGTTTCTCCACCTGGACCCTCTACCTGGGGTTCCCTCTTTTGCAAACTGGAAGCGTGGTCCTCTGAGTCACCCAGGCCAGGATGCTGGCTCCTCTGTCTTCCTCATTCCCTACCTCAAAACCTAAATATCTGTTTAAGGCTGTGGTTTGCAAGTCTGGCTGCCAAACAGAATCATCTGGAAAGATTTTATAACATACCCATGCCTGCGCTCCACTCCCAGAAATTCTGATTTAATTGGTCTGTGGTGAGGTCAGGCCACGGACAGCTTTTAGAACTTCCCAAGTGATTCTAACATGCAGCCAGGGTTCCCACTCTGTTCCCTCTGTTCCACCCTTCCCCACGAGGCAAATCTGATCCATTCGCAGGGCTGGGGCCAGGGCGGGGAGATCAAGGCTCTTAGCTCCGGCACAAAATTCAAGGGAACACCAAGACCCTCCGTCATCAAGATAGATTACAATATTAAAAAAAAAAATCAAAATGAGTGCAGAAAGTCCACGATCCACAACACATAGACGTTTTATAAAAACAGGCTGTCAGGGTCTGTTTCGTGACCCTGCTTTATTTCACAACAGTAACAATGATTTCCCATCAGGCTGCGGTCCCTGGGCTGGTGTGGCTGTCACGTCCCTCCCGGGGGTTTATGAGGGTTGACAAAGGGGTGTAAACAGATTGGGCAACAAAGGACTCTAGGTTTCTTTTTTTTTTTGACTGGAGAGCTTTTAACTTTTTCCATTGGGTTCAAAACATGGGCGGGTTTGTTGATAAGCCTGTGCCAGGGGTACACATGTGTGCCTCCACCCCAGCTCCCAGCTTGACTTGGCACAGCGCTGCTGACTGGCCGGCCACTGCTCTCAAAGCCCTCCACACCCACGTCCAGGTTCCTGCTTTTGGGATCTAAGTCCTGTGTGAGCCCAGGAAGCGCAGGTCTCCAGCCTCAAATCCTATTGCTTTCCTCTTTGTGTGATTCAATAAGGAATGCCTTGCCGCTCTCCAAAGTGCCTCGGCTTTCCTTGCAGATATGCTATTACACAGTGGCTGAGTGGTAAAGAATCCGCCTGTGATGTAGGAGCCGCAGGTTTGATCCCTGTGTGGGGAAGATCCCCTGGAGAAGGAAATGGCAACCCACTCCAGTATTCTTGCCTGGAGAATCCCATGGACGGAGGAGCCTGGCGGGCTACAGTCCACGAGGTTGCAACAGAGTTGAACTTAGCGACTAAACAGCAATAGCAACACCATTACTTTGGGGGTGTTTTCTTCTCTGCAAATCTGGGTCTTTGCAGCCAGTTGCATAGTTGTTGATTTCTGTACTGCTCAGAGATACCTGGCTGAGATGGTGAGTGGGATTGGAATTCAACCTTGTTCCACTTATGGAGCCCCTCACCCCATCGCCCCATCCCCCTACCCCCACAGTGTGCTTGGCATGAGGCTGTATCCATGGGGGCTGCGGTCCTGTTTTCCCATTCATCCACCCAGTGTTAGTTGCTCAGTCAAAGTTAGTTGCTTTGCAGCCCCATGGACTGTAGCCTGACAGGTTCCTCTGTCCATGGGATTTTCCGGGTAAGAATACTGGAGTGGGTTGCCATTTCCTATCCAGGGGATCTTTCTGACCCAGGGATCAAACCTGGGTCTCCGGCATTGCAGGCAGACTCTTTACCGTCTGAGACATCAGGGAAGCCCATCACCCACCCAGAAGGGGCACGTTTTTCTCGCTTGGACAAAGACTCCCTGTTAGTGGCGGCTCTGAGTATCATTCCCCACATCTTTCCCCATGAATTCCTCCCTCCCTCCCATGCAAGACAGAGCTCAAGCTTTGACCTCCACTGGGAAGTCTTTCTTGCCCTCGGTCTCTGAGACAGAGTGACTCTGAGTTACCACCTCATCCTCTGCATGTTTTTATGATGGCAGCTGTCCCAGTGAAGTGTAATTATGTGGACAGCTGTAAAACCACACGCCTGCCACAGAAGTCTGGCCTGTATCGGTCAAGTTCAGGGTGGTTCTTCTTTAATCTAAGGATGCCTTTGAAGAATACTGGAATAACAAGTAGTAAAGTCAGGTGAGTACCTTCTTTGTTTTACTTCAAGGTACCAAACAATTGGCTGCGTCAATCAGGCTGGGCATGGCTAGCTGAGATAACAAATTGGGGGCTTACAGTAAGAAAGTTCTATTTCTCATTCACACCACATGTTCCTCATGGAACCCAGATGGATGGAGCAGTCACTGTTTGCAGCTCTGCTTGCCACTGTGGTGGAGGAAAAAAACTCTTGACAGTCTGGTACCAGTAATGAATTGCTTCTTCCTGGAATCAGTTTTGGAAGTGACATCATTTCTACTCCAACTTACTGGCCAGAATTAGTGTCATGGTCCCACCCAACCTCTAAAGGGACAAAAAGTGTAAGCCTACCATATTCCTGGAGGGCAGGAGAGCATGGAAACTTTTGGCAAACAGCACTGATGACTCCAAGAGTCAACACTTTCCATAAAATTGACTGACTTTCTTATTTCTTAAATAGCCTTTTCTACCAGTTGTTTTGGCATTCAGAAAAATTCATCATCAACAGCAGGACATGGCAATAACAACTAAAGCTAAAACCCAAAGCACAGGTTTTTTTGGGAAAATGTTCAGTGACATCTCTGCTCATAAATAAGGATTCTTTGGGGGTATGTGTCTATTTTATTTTATAGTTCAGATTATATTGCAAAAAACAACAGAATGTAGTGGCCCAAGTTAAGTTTTAGATGAGATTCTTGGTGTCTTAGTCACACAAATAAATTGCCTAACCCATCCAATACAGCAAATGAGATAGGTAGTGGATGTGAAAACTTTCTGTAGATTGTAAAATGCTGAAATGTAAATTCTATTTAAAACCATATTGTTGTTAGCTCAATGGACTAGCCATCCCAAAGACCTTTATGTTCTATTAATAAGATCTTCTCCTGCCACAGGTATTTTTTTTTCATTTCTTTTCTGTTGATTTTCATGGGCTTTTAAAATAAACCCTTAATAAGAACAGAACCACAGAAAACATTCTTTCAGTATGAATCAGCTATATATTCAAAACAAAACTTGAAAAACTCAGTTTTTCCAGGAACAAATTGCCCTGGGAATGACGCCACTGAATGAGATGTTAAGGAATTTAAAAATGAATTGCAGATGAAGTCTATACAAGTGTCTCCTAAATACATGTAAAGTCCACTTTCCCTCTTTAGCATATGTTTTAAAAAGCCAGCCCCTCTCTGTATACACTGGTAGAAGATATACACATCCTTAACATTTTCCCCCAAATCTTTAACTCTTAAAAACAATAATTAAGGGATGAATTTCACATTAAAAAAATTTTAATTTCTCCCTTTAATTATAGTAAGTGCTCCCTTAGTGCATTTATATCATAGAAAGGACATGTTAGAGTTCAGAAATGTCAGTTCTATAAATTGAAATATATATGCAATGCCACCATTTGTCTCTTTTCCTTGTCTATATTTTACACATTTTTAAATGAATAGCTTTCTCTGTGTTTACAGCATAGACTCCTTTATCCTACAGTTTGTGGACAATTATAATCTGTCTACTGATAGATCCTATCAGTTTTGTTTGTCTTGAATTCTGTGATGACACAGAACTTGTGCCTCCAGAATTTGTGACTATAATCATGTGAAAATCCTGTTGAAATGAAAAATTATGTCTAATCTCCAATGAAAGAACTCAAGTGTGAAAGTGTGAATAAATCTCAGATCAAATGTCAAACGTTTAGATGCGAAAGGGTTTCTCCAAGAACATAGAAAAGTCAATATCCTACTCTTAATTTTTACATTTAAAAAAATCTGCCCAGAGGATTCTTTTCCAAACCAGACTTGATTTAACCACGTCCTAAATATGGTTCAAATTCTAATAGTTCCACTAGCTTTAGAAAAATCTGGAAAGATAGACAATAGTATTTCCAAAGTGTACTTAGTAGTTCTTTGAGCGATGGATGAGATCAGTATTAGAAGTGTATCCTTTTCCTTGGCAAGATGGCAGGGACGACATGATTACTTGCATCATGCAGTTTTTGGATCAGCATCTAGTCTTTCCATTGCTTGAACTTTTCTCTGTAAAGGAGATTAAATAATGAAAAAGAATTGTCACAAGGTAAACAGGATCTTCTTAGTGATACCAACGTGGTAGGCTTTGCTATGGAAGTATAAAAATACTTTATTCTGAGGGTATTCCTCATGCATTGGGAGAAAAAAAGAACCACTATTATTGCACAACTGAAACAGCTTCAGGTAGAAACTGAACCAACTGTGAAAATGTTAGAAGATCTAGAAACTACAGGGCAAATGCAGTCAGCCAGGGACGGTCAGATGTTGTTTGACTACTTGGCAGACAAGCATGGTTTTAGGCAAGAATATTTAGATACACTTTGTGTGCTAAGTCACTTCAGTTGTGTCTGACTCTTTGTGACCCTATGGACAGTAGCCCACCAGGCTCCTCTGTCCATGGGATTCTCCAGGCAAGAAAACTAGAGTGGGTTGCCATGCGCTTCTCCAGGGGATCTTCTTGACCCAGGGATTGAACCCGGGCCTCCTGTATTGCAGACAGATTCTTTACCATCAGAGCCACTAGGGAAGGTTTACAGGCATGCAAAATGCCAATATGAATGCAGAAATTACTCTGGAGCAGCAGAATATCTTTCCTTCTTTAGAGTGTTGGTTCCAGCAGTGGATAGAAATGCTTTGAGTTTAGAACTTATGGTTGCAGGAGGAAGGGAGGGAGGATGTGGGGAAGGGCTAGTCAGGAGTTTGGAATGGACGTGTACACTCTGCTATATTTAACATGGATAACAAATAAGGACTGACTGTATAGCAAGGGAATTCTGCTCAACGCTATGTGGCAGCCTGGACGGGAGGGAGTTTGGGAGAGAATGGATACATATATATGTATGGCTGAGTGCCTTTCCTATTCATCTGAAACAATCACAACATTGCCTATTAATCTGCTATACTCCAATAGAAAATAAAAAGTTTTAAAAAAAGAAATGCTTTGAGTTCACGCTAGGAAACACCGACTTCTGAAATTTTAATGCAGAATTGGGATGCATCCATGGAAGACCTTACATGGGGGCCATAGATAATAAATCCGCGAAAACCCCACTTCAGTCTTTTCAGCCATGAACATGGCTTATTCTTTGGTCTTTGTTTTCTTCTATCACCCCAAAGGGTGTCAAGACATTATTGATCTCCTCCTTTACCAGCCACAGTTGTTGTTCAGTCGCTTAGTTGTGTCCGATTCTTTCTGACCCCAGGGACTGCAAAATGCCAGGTTTCCCTGTCCTTCACTGTCTCCTGGAGTTTGTTCAGATTCATGTCCATTAAGTCGATGATGCCATCCAACCATCTCACCCTCTGTCATCCCCTTCTCCTCCTGCCTTCAATCTTTCCCAGCATCAAGGTCTTTTCTAATGAGTCAGGTGGTCTTTTCTTCCTATCAGGTGGTCAAAGTATTGGAGCTTCAAATTCTGGAGAATTTGAATAAAATTGGTTGGGTTTCATTAAAAAAAAATTCACCCCTGGAACTCACCACTCTGATTGGACAGTTTGACCATCCTAGCAACCCAATCCTTCTGATTTTCCTGAGACATTCTTTTTTTTAATAGGTTCAGTTCCGTTCAGTCTCTCAGTCATGTCCGACTCTTTGCGACCCCATGAGCCGCAGCATGCCAGGCCTCCCTGTCCATCACCAACTTCCGGAGTTTACCCAAACTCATGTCCATTGAGTCGATGATGCCATCCAACCATCTCATCCTCTGTCGTTTTTACAGGTTACTTTTTAAATTTTTATTTTTATTTATTTATTTTTGGCTGTGCCGAGTCTTTGTTGCTGGGAGGGCTTTGCCTAGTTGTGGTGAGCAGGGGCTACTCTCTAGTTGTGGTGAACGAGTTTATCATTGCAATAGCTTCTCTTGTCTGGGGCACAGGATCCAGGGTGTGAGGGCTTCAGTAGTTGTGTGAACTCAGTAGTTGCAGCTCCCGGGCTCCAGAGCATAGACTGAATATTTGGGTCGTACAAGCTTAGTTGCTCCGAGGCATGTGGGATCTTCCAGGATCAGGGATCAAACCTGTATCTCCTGCACTGGCAGATGGATTCTTTACCTCTGAGCCACAGGGAAGCCTCCAGAGATATTCTTGAAGACTGTCCATGAAAGGCATCCTAATAATGTTTTAAGTAAAGGTGCATGTTTATGCCTTGGAAGTTCTTTGAGTAAGTAAGTTCCGATATATGTTAAAATGCAAATTTAATTATAACTAATCTATCTTTGAAGATAGATAGGCAAAGAAGATCTCCCACTGGAGGCCGGTAGTTTGAAACTGGTCTGAGCCATTTTGTTGGTGTTTTAGTCACTAAGTCATGTCTGACTAGGACATTTTAAACAACTCCAAGAGAAAGTTTTTCTTTATTCAGATGTCAAGCATGACTTCTTAGAAGTTAATGATGTTCACTCCCATTCAATGTTAATTGAGAAGCCTTCCTTCATATGCATAATACAGAGGCTTCTGTATCAAGGAAGCAGAAAAAGATTTTCTAGTTTATTTCTCATGAATTATGTGCTTTTGAAATAGATGATTAGGCTTATTCTGAGGAAGAGGCTGAAGTATCTTGTTTACCATCTGAGTTTGAAGGGAAAAAGAGACTTTCATTCTGCCACAAGTTAAGTTAGGTTTCATGTGGGACAACCCTATTGTCCCCATGTCTTCAGAGAGTTTCTGGGAAAAAGTAGATTTGGAACTGATTGTGGAAGGAGGAAAGGAAGGCTAGGAAGGCATGAATTTGACCAATATGAAGTAGATATAACCCCAAGAAAAAAGGGAGTGCTTGTTTAAAAGAAGAAAGAATAATGGGTATAGTGAATGAGGAAACTTCATCAGTGTTGTGGTGCTTGGGTTCCAGAGTACTTGGGCTCAGTAGTTGCAGCTCGCAGGCTTAGTTGCTCCACAGCATGTGGGATCTTGTTCCAGACCTGACCACAGGCTAAAATAAGGCATAAGACCTTTTTAAAGAGCCGACTTAAGACTAAATACTAAAAAAAAACTAAGATCATGGCATCCAGCATGGCATGGCAAATGGAAGGGGAAACGGTGGAAATAGTGATAGATTTTTTCGTCTTGGGCTCCAAAATCATTGCAGATGGTGACTCCAGCCATGAAATCAGAAGATGATTACTTCTTGGCAGGAAAGCAATGACAAAACTAGACAGTGTATTGAAATGCAGAGGTATTACTCTGCCAGCAAAGTTCCATATAGTCAAGGCTATGGTCTTCCCAGTGGTCACGTACGGTTGTGACAGCTGGACCATAAAGAAGGCAGAATGCCAAAGAATTGATGCCTTCGAACTGTGGTGCTGGAGGAGACTCCTGAAAGTCCGTTGGAGAGCAAGGAGATCAAACCAGTCAATCTTAAAGGAAATCAGCCCTGGACATTCACTTGGAGGACTGATGTTGAAGCTGAAGTGCTAGGATTCTGGTCATCTGATGTGAACAGACAACTCATTGGAAAAGTCCCTGATGCTGGGAAAAGATAGAGGGCAGAAAGAGAAGAGGGCATCAGAGGATCAGATGGCTGAACGACATCACCAATGCAATGAAGATGAACTTGGGCAAACTCTGGGAGATGGTGAGGGACAGGGGGGCCTGGCGTGCTGCAGTCCATGGGGTTGCAGAGTTGGACATGGCTGGGAGACTAAACAACAACAAGAAGAATTTTTAAGCTGATGAGGAGATCATAAAATTTAATGTGGAGGGAAACAAATCTCTGATGCTCTGGATCAGGGAAAAAAAATCATCAAGATGAAAGATATCAATTTTACCTGGCAAGGTATTTCATTAGCACCATGCTCTACTGAGCATATCAGTCATGCTCCACCAGGAAGGTGTTTTATAATGAATTTTTTCATTGATTCACTTTCTTTTGGTAAATAAATAAAATCAGAAGATGATCTAAAGTATTTAAGAGAATAGACAGCTTTCACATTCAGTAAATGAGTTTATTTTGTTTATGAGCTTCCTCGATGGCTCAGCAGATAAAGAATCCCCCTGTAATGCAGGAGACACAGGAGATGTGGGTTTGGTCTCTGGGTCAGGAATATCCTCTGGAAGAAGAAATGAAAACCCACTCCAGTATTCTTGCGTGGGAAATCCCTTGGACAGAGAAGCCTGGTGGACCACAGTCCACGGAGTTGAAAAGAGTCGGACACGACTTAGCACACACACACATATTTTATTTATTTGGCTGAGACAGGTCTTAGTTGCAGCACACAGGACATTTGTTGTATCATGCAGGACCTTTCACTGTGGCTCACGGACTCTCTAGTTGTGGTGTCTGGGCTCTGGAGTGCACAGGCTCAGTAGCTGCAGCTCTCTGGCTTAGTTGCTCCTTGGCATGTGGGGATCTTAATTCCCCCACCAAGGATGGAAACTTTCTCCCATCCCCTGCATTGCAAGGCGGATTTCTAACCACTGGACCACCAGAGAAGTCTCAGTAAGTGTGTTTAGATCTTCAAATACTACTTATTGAATTGATTAATTGACTGCAACATGGTAATCATGGGCTTTCCAGATGGTGCTAGTGGTAAAGAATCCGCCTGCCAATGCAGGAGACACAAGAGATGTGGGTTCAATTCCCAATCCAGGAAGATCCCCTGGAGGAAGAAATGGCAACCCACTCCAGGATGCTTGCCTGGGAAATACCATGGACAGAGGAGCCTGGCAGGCTACAGTCCATGGGGCCGCAAAGAGTTGGACATGACTGAGCAACTAAGAACACAAGCTAACCATAAATAGTTTTATCTGTTCTTTTAAGTGGTTCCTCATGGATCCCAACTCAGAAGATGATTGGGGTGTTTAGTGTTATGTGAATTGCTGCATAAACTCAAAAGAATTGATGTTTTCATAAAGATACTCTATAGTTTTCATAAAATTATATTTTTCTGGATTCATCTTTCTGGAGTTGGTCACTCATGGGGCATGCTATTGTTCCCTAGCTGCCCAGAGCATAATTCCCTGCCCACAGTGTCTCACTGAGGGAGCAGACATATGCAGTCAAGTCTGTACCACATGACCACTGCCAAACACAGCCGAATACACCAGTGGTGAGTACCGGGCCCAAGGGCAGCCAATCCACAGGGTGATTACAAGTTAACAGGTGGACCACTGCAAAAGAGCGCCCAATCAGAGACACTGGCGATCAGCTGGACCAATCAGAGTCTCTCTCAGGAATCTGAATGAGGTCATACAGGGAGAAAATGAGTCAGCTGGTAGTAGGTGGATGGATAAGTAAAAAAACCACAAAAGGAAATAGTGAGGGAAGTGTCAAAGAGTTAGGAGAGGAGTGGTTGTGGGACTGGGACAGGAGAAAACAGGGTCCCCTCAATACCTACCAGTATTCCATCTCTGTGAAGCTGGCTGAGTGACTGTAGAGGGTTCCCAGAGAGGATTTTCTCTCTTTCCTGAAACGTGTAACCTTACAATTACATTCCTCAGACAGCCTGAAGAAGACACTTTGCAGCCTTACAACCCCCCAAATCTAACTAACACATGGTCCAAAGTTTGATCAAATAAAATGAGGATAAGCCTCAGAGGCAATTTGGTACAAAGAGGTTCAATTTTACCTTTACTAATTTTAGGGAAAACATGTTGGGAAACAGCATTAGCCATCCTATATGTCTTTAATGGGTTTACTGAAATTTATCAGCTGACTCAAACACCTCTTACCTTTGAAACTAAACGAAACAAAATTGTGTTGAAGGTGTTGTTGTTATCATTTTTTGGATAAAAACTAGGAGGATGGGTGACAATGCTGCAATCCTTTATGAGCATCAACTCAGTGGCTCTTACCTGGCTGTTACTGGTTCATCAAAGCAGGTCACTGATCTCAGTCATGTCTACGCCATACTTGCTGTTGCAGGAGTTCTTATGCTGTGGGAGAAACCTGCTGGATTGCAAGCCCATGAAATGTACAATTGTGGAGATCCTGAGGGTTCTGCTGTGACATTTATTGCAAATTCTGGGTCAATCATATTGAGGGGCCCCTTTTGAAAAAACGGCTAGAGGAGTAATCCAATAGTAAGTTGCTGCTGCCATCTGTACTTTGTCACGTTAGCATGACCCTAAGTTCATCAAACTGAGGTCTTTTGGTCTCATTAGTAAGAGGTGCCAACTTGTCCTAGCATTGCTGGGGAAGAGAATCTTTCAGTTACATGAATGAAGAAAGAGACACATAGTCACGGTAGGGTGGCCAGAAAGATTGTAATTATGCTTGAAGGGCAGGGTCCTGATGAAGGGCCCCAGATGGATGGAGAGGAGCAGGAGGCAGGGAAGGAAGGATGCTTTGTTGGCAGAAAGGCTTCCCACTTGCCCATTGGGGTGACAGGATGATCTTCTGGGTTTTCACGACTCGTGTTTTCTGTGGACTTTCTAATTCTGCATCTTGCTGGGGGCTTCCTTTAGCCCATGGAATGAGATATTTCTGTGTGGCATCAACAATCTGCAACAGAAGAAATGCCATCAATAGCTTTCTCAGCCAACATAGGGGATGATACTCTGCAAAACTATGCCCGAAATATTATCATTTCACCATCATTTAATCCTTTGTTAATGAAACAAAAAAGAAAAAAAAATGTTGAGTCTACCCACATCATTTTTGCTCTTAGCCATTAATAAGAATCTGTTTGCAAAATTACTGGAAGTTAAAAGTAACCCAAGAAGTTCTTGGCGGGGATAGTGAAGATTTTCTCATCATGTAAATACCCTCTGGAGGCTTAATTACAGCAAATGATATAGCTATGTCCTGGCCTATGTGTCATTCCAGGAAAAGGCAACGTCAGATAACAGACCAAAGGGATTAACCTAGTTACGGTTGCCTAGTACAGTTCATTGAACGAGCAGTCTGGGCATGGCTTTCTCTCTTGGATTTTAGTGACTTCTGACCCCATAATACAAGTGTGTCCCAAAGTGGTATTTTTGGCTGTTTGGCTTTGTTTGTCTTCTAGCCATCATGGCACAAATATAAGTTAACTCTGGTTCTACTCAGCAGTGTCCCTATTTTTGCAGGCATAAAATGGGTGCACCCATCTGGGCGTCCAGATGATGCTGACACACCCAGCCCAGTTCTTGGGGCGGCCCAGACAGTGACTCAGAGAGGCAGCCAGCATGGTCCAGGAGATGCATTTAGACAACTGATGCTAAAAACAGTTCCTACTCTCATGCATATTTCTAACCTCCCTCCCCCTTGTCCCCAAGGCGAAAAGTGAGCTTGCTCCTCTTCACTCTCCCATGAACCCTTCAAGCTGCCATTTCTTTCAGGGACATTCACGTGCATCAGAATTTATTGCCAATGGCAGTGGCAGTGGGGGGTTGGGAATGGTTTGGGAAGAAGCAAAAGGCAGGGTTTAGCTTCATTGTGCTGCCCTGATGTGGATTCAGTCTGGATGGCTCAGGCTCTGCATGTCTGGAGGAATGACCCTGCCCTGTCTATCTTCTATTGAGTCTGGAAAGCCATTGGAGAGGAAGCCTGATAGCTCGCCTGAGGAAGTGGGCTTCCTCCGTCCTTCCCTGGAGAATGCAGATAAGCACATTTACCTGCAGCTGATTGGGGGCTACCATACGCAGTTAATGCTACATCCTCCTCAGCGCCATCACTGTCTCGGGCTGCAAGCCAAAGGGGGGGAAGGTCTGGGTTAGTGTCAGAGGTTCACCTGGAAACATCACCTTAGGAGGGTGGGGCTCAGTGGCTTGCAAAGAGGCTCCGTCCTTTAAAAATAAATTCTCCACTGAGGCTACTTTTTTTTTTTTAATTTGTGATTTAAAAAAGAGCATTGTTAAAAAAAAAAAAAAAGAGCATTGTTAAAGCTTCAGAGGAAGGTTGCATACAGATCACAATTGTGTACGCAGGAGAAGTACCTCTGTGCTTAGTAACTGAAGGGGCTGAAGCCTCATCGTCACTTTCACGAGCAAAAGTTGGTATTTGCAGGAAGGAAAATAATCTGAAGGGCTTGTGTTGGCAAGAACGTTTTTCTCCTGTTTTCCATCATTTGCTATTCATTGACTCGGTTTTTACATTGCATAGCCTCATTGTTTCTGTCTTAATACCTTCCAAAAAAAATCATACTAGATTTGTCTGTAGATATTTAAACAAGGGATAGAAAAAAATACCCACAATAATGTGATTCATTAAAATGCACATGGGTCTTGGTTTTAGCGAACTTGATAAAACAATATTCTAAGTAATCTAAAACAGATAAAGTAGGCACTACTAGAATAGCAGCTTTCCTTTCATAAAAAAAGGTTCATGTCTGATATTCTAGATTTTTATTGCTTTTATTTATTTATTTTTTGCCACATCCTGAGGCATGTGGGATCTTAGTTCCCTGACCAGGGATTGAACCCCCACTACCTGCAATGGAAGCATGGAGTCTTAACCACTGGACCACCAGGGAAGTCCCCCTGATGGTTTAGGATCTTTGCAAATGATATCACACTAAAAATTCTCAGTTAAAAGAGCAATTGATTTTAAAAATTCAGTCGATATGCAGTTTTTCAGGAGCATGTTTATATCACAGGGCACAGACTATTTATACCCATTTGCTTGGTGTTTTGTAGTAATATGCCTGATTGGATTTTTATTCTTCATCTAGATGTTTTTATATCTTTGAACTAAGTCCATATATCACTTTAGAGAGAATCTTTAAAGACTAATCGTTTGAAAGACTTCCAGGGAAATGAAATCCTTAATCCCCTTTGCTGATTTACTTCAGTGTACCAACTCTTTGCATTTAATCTGAATGCTTTGCGCTTCCATTTGAGTCTATTTCTACCATTCATCTTTAACTGGAGACAGGAAACAGGACAGCAGCCTCTTGGGGAGAAGTCATCATGTGTGTGAAATTCCCTGCTAATCCCCTCTTGTTTTACTCTTCTTTTAACTGATTAACTCTGGTCTCAGAACCCAGTGGTAAATCAAATAATTATGTGACTGCAATCACAGCTATAAATCAGAAGACACACATGACAAATGCATGCCTCACAGACTGGAACAAAATGTGTTTTGGTACAGAATTTAGAGAGAACCTGAATGTTGGTGAGAAAGGCACCTAAAGCTTAAGAACTACCATCTCCCTTTCATCTGCTTCACCTTCCCACGTAGGTCTATTGTTCTAACCCCTTCATCATCTTGGAGGTTTTCCACCAAGTCTCTCCAGATCCCCACACTTCTCCTCAGTGGGTCCCAGAGCTGGAATGGGTATTCTTGTCAGGGACTGACCGACGCTGAGAACAAAGGCCTGACTGTTCTTGCTGACCGCACATCTGTCTACACAGCACTGCGCTTGTTTCCTGAGCAGACAAAACCAAACACAGCTGTGAGCTGCTTTCCCACAGCCAGCTCTTGACCCACAGCAACACTTAGAATTTTTTACATTATTGTTATTACATTGTCCTGCTCTGGGTCTTATCTATTTTGCATCTCTTTGTATGTTTTTTTCTGAGCTAGGTGTCATTTCATACATTTTCCTGAGTTTGAATCATTCTTCTGATTTTTGACATCTGTACTTTTTTCCAGGTGACCTACATCCTGATTCCCTTCTCTAAGCTTAAGTTTCTGGTTATTCCGCCCAGTTTTGGAGAGCAATCTACATGTTCTTTTCTACACCATTGATTTTTCTTCCCACAAAATATCAAATTACATTGACAATGACTATCTCTGGCAGAAATGAATTTTCTACCAATGCTCTAGTAATAAGGATAGTTATAAGGAAACATTGTGCTTTTGAAAGCTCTTATTTTTCCATAGGACATGTCTTAGAACACTTTAAATACCTGCCTAATCTTTGGGGGGTATGGAAAATTGATTGCTACAGGTCCCAATGTGTTTTGGGTATTATGAAACACCAAGAACTCTCTTTCTGTCTGATTTTGTTTCCTAGAGACATATGACAGCAAACAAAGCAGACACAAAAGTTTTATCTTATTTTTTGGTGAGAACTATGAGAAGTCGTTTCAAGAAAGATTGACTCTGCAACTTTGCCATGAACCTCACATCATCAAAAGTAATGAGAAACTCATATAGGAAGGATGTATAGTCTCAATTTCCGATTCATGGTCAACTGAACTGAACAGAATTAATGGATGCAGCTATCTGAACAGGAATTAATTTGAATGTGTAATTAGCCATAGATTACAGCTCAAAAAGTGTATGACTTGACAGGAAAGCTTCTATTAATTTTTTTGAGCCTGGTGAATATAATGTGCGCTATGCAATACATAAAATAACATCATCTTTGCACATTAGAAATACATTGTGAAAAATCAGATGCCTATTAAGACACAGAAATGGATGTAAAACTGTGATATTTGGTTATGAATAATGGGCCAGATGTTTCTGAAAGGAATTAATGAGTTTTGATGTCTTTCCAGATCACTGATATTAGCCATTTATTCCCCCAGGTTATTGGAGTCCAAGTCTCCTTATTATCATGGATAATACGTTTTATTCTTTAACAACGTATAGTCAGGTGACTTGGTCTTACATAAGGATTCAAATCTGACCCAGAAATTATTATGAAAATGTCACATAAGCAAGTTCTTGATTTCTATTAATGATTACACATCTGAGCTTCTGCTCAGAATTCTCACTTAATGGCGCTTCCTGTCACTTTTTGTAAACCTTGAAGGCTCTCAAGAAGTGAATGGTTTGCAAAGTAGACATCAGAAGTTATTGGGCTTTGTGACTCTAATGAGATGATGAGTCGTACGAATCAGTCTACTATGATGTTTGGGGAAGTTAATTTTGAGACTTAAATTTTAAAAATGTCAGTCACTGCTGCCAGGGGTGACTTTTGCACTTGATGGCCAAAATATCTGGACTTAGCACGCTATGTCATGCAAGGGCACGACCAAAGCCTAATTTGGGGCTGGTAAACTCATTTTATAGTGGGTGCCTTTCTTTATCCAGTAAGAATACTCAGAGCCACACCCTCTTTATTTAGGACCTCTGAGTCATTTCTGTCTTGGCCTCTCCTCATGAATCTCTGTATTCTGGATGAGCTGATTTTTCAGAAAAGTTTAACCTTGCCTATGTCTGCCTCTCTAGGCTTGAGCTATTTAGTCACCTCCCTAAGTCTTCCCTGGTGGTCCAGTCAGTAAAGAGTTTGCCTGCAATGCGGAAGACCTGGGTTCAATCCCTGGGTCGGGAAGATCCTGTGGAGGAGGAAATGGCAACCCACTCCAGTATTCTTGCCTGGAGAATCCCATCGACAGAGGAGCCTGCTGGGCTACAATCCATGGGGTCGCAAAGAATCAGACACGACTGAGCGACTAACGCTAGATCCTGACCATTCCCTTTTTGTTCCTTCCTGCTTTATCCTCTGGCCCTGTTTTTCCTCCTGCTTTGCTCACAGGAGAGCCTCCCCAAGTTCCCCAGAGAGTACCTCTTGAGAGCTCCTGAGTCTCTGCTCTGAAGCTGCGTTCGTAAGTCGGGAGCGGGCAGGCATTGCTTGGCAGGGGGCAATCCTGCTGACATGATCGGTAGAGAATGCACAGCTCTGGGACAATGTACAGTAGCAGGAAAACCCACGCGTTGGTGACCAGGGCGATGCAGATGACGGGGTCGTCCCACTGGGGCTGCCGTTGGAGCTGTGTGTTGCCCCTCATGAGCATGGAGATCCACACCACCCAGATGATGATGGAGACCAGCACGGTGACAAAGATGAACCTGCCGTGCTGCTTCCAGTTCTCACAAGGGCCGCAGAAGGTGGTCTTGGAGACAAAGAACGTGAGGGCCATCAGGAAGAGGACGTAGATCAGGAGGACCACGAAGTCCACGTTGAGCTGATAGGGCGTCATGTGCACAAACATGCCACCCCTGGTCATGATGAGAGTCACGTACTCAATGGCGATGATGGTCTGCAACAGGCTGACCCCAATAGCAATGCACAGAATTGTCGTCCAAGAGAAGGAGACTCGACCCCGGACCAGCTTCACCAGGTTGGAGGCGTGAGCCAAGAGGCACGAGAAGCAGAGAGCAAAGAGGACCCCAAAGAGAAAGTAGCGGATGGGGGCAGTCTGCTGATTGAGCTGGATGATGAAGGCAAAAGCAAGGCCAAAGAGCCCCAGCACACCCAGGAGGAAGAGGAACTGGGTGGGGAGGACATTCCAGTGGGCGCAGTCTTGGACCCTTCTCATGAGGAAGAGAAACGCCAGGAGCAGCAGAACTGTGACCACTATGCCAACTGCTGCCAGGGACTCCAGAACGATGCCCCACGCTCCCTCGGTGTCACAGAGGAAGTAATAGTCCCCAGTGGACTCCTTGCAGTCCTCATACATGGTGACTTCTTGGTACCTCACTAGAACAATCTTCTGTTCCCTGCAAAAAAAAAAAACCAAGATGAAACAAACACGACTTTACCTTCACCTACAAGAACGTCTGCTGGGTAGTCCTGGACAGGACACTATAATATCTCTGATTCCCAGATGAAAATGCCTGGACACATTGAATGAAATAGCTCAGAACTATCCACCCCTCAAAACTATCCTAGCTCCATCCTGCTAGGAAAGGAGAACCATCTTCATTTGAGGCCTCTGGATCATTCATGAATTTCATGTCATAATTTCCACCAAGGCTTTTTGAAGCCTAAGGCAGAATTTTTTTCATAAAGATGGGGTGTGTGACAACGTCTGCATGATTGCTGGACTCCGGTTATAGCAGGCTCCAGAAAAAGGGTTGCCAACATTAGTGGACCATTTGATCATTCAAGACATGAGGTGCTGCTCAAAGGAGACAGGCTCTTCCCAGTCATTTTAATGACTGTTCCTTCTTTTAATTCAAGTCAATCCAACACATTATTCTTAAATACCCACTGTTCATTTGTCAAAGAATTTTACAAAGTGGTCTCTGCCCTCAATTAATTTTTTGGAGAGTGTAGCACCAAACTGTCTTGAGTAGGGTTGTCTAGAAAAAATATCACACATATTCATTTGGAAACAAGTACCTAGCAGCTGAATACCCCCAATTCCACTCCCCTCTGGCTATTCCCAAGCCAGCTGGCTTGAGTGACCCAGCCTGACAGCTGAGGGCATGGTCTCTTCATTCCCACTTACCTCCTCTGTGTCCACGCTGGAGGCTGAGGCTGTAGTGGCTGCGAGGTTGTAACTGCCAATGAGTAAGAAAGAGACAACCTCAGTGTCTTTAATCTCTCCCCAAATGGGCGGAAGGATGGAGGCACCCACTGGGGTTCCTACAGCGCCTATAAAAAGAACCGGAAGGTCAGAAAGACACACCTATTCAAGTTTCCCAGCAGCCTGTCTATAGAGATTTCTTTGGTGAGAACAACTGTTTTTCATTTTACTGCTAACCAGAGGCACCTTGACCTTAGGGAGGTCCTGAAGGGGGGTGTGGCTTTAGGAAAGACCGCCTCTTCCGCACAGGCGCCGATGTGATGGGGGGCTGCAAAAGGCCTTCCCTTGGCCACATGAGGGCATGCCATTCTTCTTCTGACCTACTCCCTACAAAGAGCTTCTCAAGTGGCTCGGTGGTAAAGAATCTGCCCGCAATGCAGGAGACTCGGGTTCTCTCCCTGGGTCAGGAAGATCCCCTGGAAAAGGAAATGGTAACCCACTCCAGTGTTCTTGCCTGGAAAGTTCCATGGACAGAGGAGCCTGGCGGGATACAGTTCATGAGGTTGTAAGAGGTGGACACGACTTAGTGACTAAACCACCACCACCACTCCCTACAAAGCCATCTCCAGAGTCTTTCCCACATCTTGATTTTGATCTTAAGATCCAAAGGAGCATCCTTTCCAAAGGAATCAAAGGTTGACTGAGCCATAAAGGATTAGAAGGATCATGCACATTAAAAGGTCCACTGGTTGCCATCTCTGTGACTTCAGGGAAATTTGACTTTTCTACTCTGCCGCTTTCCTCTCCTTTGGAGGTCCTTCCTCAAGCTTTGGCTGCCCATAAGGTGGGGGCTCTACCTGGACCAGCTCTTCCAGGATTGCCAAGGCCTTTGGTATAACTTCCCTCTCTCCTTGCTCCCCTCACCCTTATCAAAATGCACTCTTATTGGGTCTCATTCCATTGAGGCTTTCCCAGGGCCCAAGACAGAAGAATGTGCAATTAACAGTTCCAGCTCATATTGGTATAACATATTCTTTTTCTCTTGTGGTGATGTATAATACAGAACACAGGACAGGGTCCTGTTTTTATTTTAAAATTTTATTTAAATTATTTTAAAAATTTTAATTTAACTTGATCAAAAAAGTTTTATTGGGATATAGTTGATTTACAATGTTGGTTTTATGTGTATAGCAAAGTGAATCAATTATACATACACCTACATCTTCTCTTTCTTTGGATTCTTTTCCTGTATAGGCCATTATAGAGTATTGAGTAGAGTTCCCTGTACTGTACAGTAGGTTCCTACTACTTAGCTATAATTAATTTCTAAAAATTGAAAATATAGTTGATTTACAATGTTGTGTTATTTCATGTCTGAACCACTTGACTGTGTGTATATATATTATTTTTCATATTCTTTTCCATTATGGTTTATCATGGGTTATTGAATATATGGATATTTGCTTCTAAAATATTATTTACTTATTTATTTTTTGGCATGTGGTGTCTTAGTTCCTTGGCCAGGAATTAAACCTGCACCCCTGTAGTGGAAGCATGGAGTATTAACTGGTGAACCACCAGGGAAGCTCCAACAGAGGACTTCTAAAGACCCTAATCAGTACTTTTTAGTGTGGTTTCAAGTCTCCCCATGATCCGGCCCCTCCTTCCACCATCCAACCATATTTCTTTCTCCTCTCCAGGTCTTGTTTTTCTTTCAGGTCAGTTTTCTCCCTCCCATCTGCTCGCCTTTTCTTTGAGGTTGTCCCTGTCCTGAACTGCCTTTTATTCTATTCCCATTTATCCTCTGTGCTCGATTCCCATTCATCCTGCTTCTTACCCAAGTACTTTCTCTGCCTCGATGATTTAGTTCATCTTATCTCCTCTGTGAGTGTTCCTTCCTGCCCTCATCACTCTGGCCTTCACTGATCACTCCCTCAGGAAACTTCACAGTCTGTACTGTCCAAAGTCATGGAAATAATATTTTCTGCCCATTTTATTTGTATTAATCAATTTATGAAAAACTATAAGAAATAAAATGAATTTAAATAATAAATACTAATAAAACAGAAACAGACTCACAGACTTAGTGAAGGGACTTAACGGTTACCAGCAGAGAAGGATGAAGGGAAGGGATAAGCAGGGAGTTTGGGATCGATATGTGCACACTGCTGTATTTAAAATGGATAACCAACAAAGTCCTACTCTATAGCACAGGGAACTCTGCTCAAGGCTATATGGCAGCCTGGAATGAAGGGGAATTTGGTGAGAAAGGATACATGTATAGTGTGGTTTCAAGTCTCCTGTGATCTGGGCCATGTAGGGCTGGGTCCCTTTGCATTCCACCTGAAACTATCACAATATTGTTAATCAGCTATACCCTGATACAAAATAAAAAGTTAAAAAATAATAAATAATAATAAAAACAATTGTCGTTGTTGTTGATCAGTTACTAAGTCATGTCTGACTCTGCGATCCCACGGACTGCAGCATGCCAGGCTTCCCTGTCCTTCCCTGTCTCCTGGAGTTTGTTCAAACTCATGTCCATTGAGTCGGTGATGCCATCCAACCATCTCATCCTCTATCGTCCCCTTTTCCGACCCTCAATCTTTCCCAACGTCAGGGTCTTTTCCAATAAAAATATTTATTAATTTCTTTTATTTGTAATTCATCCCTTTGGTTAGATTTATAGCTGCTTGGGGGTTAGGCTCCATATTTTATGTCCTCATAGCACCTGGCCCTGCAGGAAGCACCTCCTAGGTGATGGATGAACTGATTAATGGAAGGATTCTAAGGATAGAATTCCAGGCTGCATGAAGTTACTTTTTAGCAATGTGCTTTTCCAACCCGTGCTTTTAAATGGAAGCCACCTGAGATAAGAATCTTAACAAACTCTGGACAAATTCATTCTGAAGTGGTATTCTATCATCTAGAATCTCCTTAACTTTAAAAAGCCGTGGGGTTTTTTTTTTCCTTTGAGAGAAGACTATTTTAGAGAGAAGCGTCCTCCCCTTTACTCATGCTTTGGGCACAATCACGGTCTGTCTGAAGCTGTAAAAGCTTATCTATAAAGTTTACACTAAAGGTAAAGGGATTTTCCAGATGCTGAAATATGACATCTGGGAGGATTCACCCAAAGACACCTGTGAATGGTGAAGTTGCTGTTAGGCCAGCAGGCGAGGATTTCCCATTGAATTCTTCCAAGATGACCATTTTGGTGACCTTTGGAGGAGAGACAGAGAAGGTCAACCCCTCTGGCTTTAGTCATGGGCATTCCTCACTGTTGTGAGGTTTGAGTTCCTGGCATACTTGTCTTCTAAGGAGATTCCTCCTGACCCCCTGATGGCTTGAGGCAGGTGAATTAATGGGTTAAAGACCACAAAGCCCTTTGAGCACCTTAGATAAAAGAACTGTCTCAGGTACTAATTATTGTTATTTTAAAATCTAGGGTAATAGAGTTAGCCCATCTTCTCTAGGCCCTAAGGAAAGAGGGCTCCCTTTGCCTACACACATTCAAATTACTCACATCTCTTTCCTTTTGTCTTTTATGCTGTGACAACATCACACCAAACAGCTCAGGCTTTGATGAATCAAAGCATATTGATTACAACAAGTCCATTAAAAACAGAGATAAAACTGTCAAGAGGCCAAACGCCTTTTGCCAAACATCTTTCTGTGTTGTTTCCTTCTCCTAGAAACAGAGCTGGAGGGAGTGTTAGAGGTGACCTAATCTAACCCTTTCATTAATAATAATAAGGAAGCCGCCATGATAATAGAAGGAATTTAACAACAGGGAGGCGGAGGCCCAGAGAGATGAAGGGAGGTACCCAAGAGGCGGGATGTTAGGGGAGACAGCCAGCATTGTCTGACTCCTGGTCCCATTTGTGCTGTGTTACCAGGTTACTTTCCTGATATGTTTCATATTGTGAGGACCAGCCCTAAGAGGAATAAGCCCTCAGATGTGGCAAATGGGTCAGGATCAGAAAGAAAGAAAAATGTTCATTAGGAGAGTGCATTATATACCCTTTATCCCAAAACAGCAGTCATTGTTGTTCAGTTGCTCGGTCGTGTCCAACTCTTTGCGACCCCATGAACTGCAACATACCAGCCTTCCCTGTCCTTCACTATCTCCCGGAGTTTGCTCAAACTTATGTCCATTCCATCATCTCATCCTCTGTCATCCCCTTCTCCTCCTGCCTTCAATCCCAGCATCAGGATCTTTTCCAGTGAGTCAGCTTTTTGCATCAGGAGGCCAAAATATTGGAGCTTCAGCTATCTTGGTAAACATGTGAGGACAAGTTGTATGAGATGGGTTGATCTGGCTGGGAGGAACATCACTGATTCTTTTGCTCACTGGCCTTTCCAGATCTGGCTTCATGGGATTGCCAGAATCCCATGAAGTGTAGCTGTTTAGGGCCCAAAACACAGAGGGCTCCTGTGCTAGAGTCTAATGTCCCGCCATCACCATCTTGAAATTCTTAATAATTTAAGCTTGAGTTTGCGTTTTATTTATTTATTTTTAATGAAAAAGCCATTGGCTTTAAAAAAATTTTTTTTTAAAGAAATTATTTATTGCTTTCGAGATTTTAAGTCCCTGATATGGGCTTGAACTGGTGTCTCCTGCAGTGGAAAGGTGGAGTCTTAACCCTTGAACCACCAGGGAAGTCCCTGAATTTATGAGTGAAGTCAGATGGGACTTGGAGCCTAGGCTCATGCATGATCCTGCCTCCCATCTCTTTTGTGTCTCATCACTTGCCTATCTCCCTGGGACAGGTTCTTGGCCACCCTCTCTCTGCCACCCCTTGGGGCCCCAGGGCCTCTGGTTTCCCCATTTATGCTCCTGTCCCTAGACTCCCTCCACACTCCACCTGGGCTCACCTGTTTGACATAGGTTGGGGTGATAGGCCCTTGGAAAGGGGGGATTGATTTATGACCAGGCAGGATACTACATTTTCATTTTGCACTGGGTCATGCAAATTATGCTTTTGAACTGTGGTGTTGGAGAAGACTCTTGAGAGTCCCTTGGACTGCAGGGAGATCAAACCAGTCCATCCTAAAGGAGATCAGCCCTGGGTGTTCATTGCAAGGACTGATGCTGGAGCTGAAACTTCAGTACCTTGGCCACCTGATGCAAAGAACTGACTCATTGGAAAAGACCCTGATGCTGGGAAAGATTGAAAGCACGAGGAGAAGGGAATGATAGAGGATGAGATGGTTGGATGGCATCACCGACTCGATGGACATGAGTTTGAACAGGCTCCAGTAGCTGATGATGGACAGGGAAGCCTGGCGTAATAGAGTCCATGGGGTTGAAAAGAGTCAGACACGACTGAGCAACTGAACTGACTGATGCAAATTGTGTAACTAGCCCTGGTCATCTCCTTCAATTTTCTGGCATATAATGGCTAACTTGATCAAATTCCTTTCAGGATGTTAATATTGTAAAGTTTAATTGTATATTATAATGTGAAGTTATTAATAGTTGTGAAGAACTGCAGTGTTTTATTTGGGTCAGGAAACTGTGAAAACTAAACCAAGCCTTATTTAATTAATAGAGTATTTGGGGGGAGCGAAGTTATCTGACATTTTTCTCCAGTTTTTGCCTATTATAACATTTTAATTGACCTAATATGTTGTTGTTGAGTCTCTAAGTCGTGTCCAACTCTTAGTGACCCCACGGACTATAGCCCTCCAGGCTCCTCTGTCCGTGGAATTTCCCAGGCAACGATACTATAGTGGGTTGCCGTTTTCTTCCCCAGGGGATCTTCCTAACCCAGGGATCGAATCTGGGTCTCCTGCATTGGCAGGCGGATTCTTTACCACCAAGCCACCAGGGAAGCCCTAACTAATATACATTGCTATTATATTGGGTTATTTTATCATTATTAGAAGAAAGCAGATGATGGGAAAAATATAGAGGTATGTTAAAGTTCAACTTCTGGATCTGGAAGTATAAACATGACAATACTGAGAAAAAGGTTGATTAATAAAAATTTTTATCTTATTTGAGCTGTACTCTGAAAAGGAAAAAGTAGAAGCAAGGTCTTATAATGAAGATTATTTAAATGTGATTTTAAAAATACACAAAACAACAGAAGTGAGACTCAACATATAATTTATAATGAAATTTTTATAAAAGAAAACTTAAAATCTTCAAAATTAAAAACATATCCAGGGAAACAACATGGTATCCTGTCAATAAATCCTATACATATTTCCAAAGGTAAAATATATGAATTTATCAATGATTTCTAAGTTATCATCTACTATTAACGAAAGAAGCTTCTAATCATCTATTTAGCAATGTACTCTGTGTGTGTGTGTGTGTGTGTGTGTTCAGTGGCTAATTTGGGTCCTACTCTTTGCAGACTCTATGGACTATAGCCCCCAGGCTCTTCTGTCCATGGGGTTCTCCAGGCAAGAATACTGGAATGGATTGCCATTTCCTTCTCCAGGGGATCTGCCAGAAATCAAACCTGTGTCTACTGCATTGGCAGGTAGATTCTTTACCACTGAACCCTCAGGACAGCTCAACAATGTATTAGGTGGCAAAAAAAGAAAAAAAGAAAAAAACCAAACCGGGCACACAGCTGCTAAAAATTAATTCTTTCAGGATATATGTTGTTGTGTTAGCCACTCAGTTGTGCCCAACTCTGTGACCCCATGGGATCACACCAGGCTCCTCTGCCCATGGGATTTTCCAGGCAAGAGTACTGGAGTGGGTTGCCATTTCCTTCTCCAGGAGATCTTCCCGACCCAGGGATCGAACTTGGGTCTCCTGCACTGCACGCAGATTCTTTACCAACTGAGCTACCAGGGCAGCCCCATGGAATAGTACATATGATTTTTGAGGATAAAATGATAAATCAGCTACCAGTGAAAAATGATACCTCTCAGTATCCCATAATAGTTCATCAAATCTGTATTACTACAGAACATAGGGAAGCAATGTTTTTACGAAATTACAGTGTGATGTAGAGTCTATGATTCAGCTTGATAAAAGCACTTTTGATGAGATTAGAAATGAGTGGAAAAAACAATTTTTATAGAGGATTTCTTGTGCTGTTTAATTTCACTCACACTGGATTAGGTATGATCTCTGAGTTGGAAAAATAGATTGTTAACTCAACTGTTTAAACTAGAAAAACTGTAAAGGATTTATAAACTTAGACAACAAATGTGACCAAAAATATGGCAGAGTTATAAAAAATGGTTAAAAATGACTAACAACCCTGGTTTATTCATCATGAAGCTTTGTAACCTAAAGATATTTCACTTGAACCTCCTGGATTTCTTGAAATCAAATGAACTGCCAGTGAGCAAAACTTTCAGATATATTTTGTTCACATGTTGGAACTGACTATATCCACTTACTGCGCACGGTGGAATTCCTGGTTGCCAGAAGGTACAATACTAAGCTGAGCATAATACATAAATTCAGAAATAAGATGTCGACTTCTTGAGTTGAAAAACTATCTCATTTGGCCAATATTTGACATGATATTTGGATAATAAAAGTGTGCTTTTAACTGCTTGTTTGAACATTCTTGAGTACAATTTTGGAAGAAAACCATGGTATATTTTAACATGTCAAACATGTTTGAAGATTCCAAGAAATGTGGCAGTTTTAGAAGAGGGCTGTAATTCATCAAGAGATGGGGTTGAATTCCCCTCCACTTGAAGCTCTGGCTGGCCTTAGTGATTCTCTTGTAACCAATAAAATGGGGTGGAGGTGATGATATGCAATTTCTGCCAAGGCTAGGTCAAAATGTGCCTTCCAGCTTCAGTTTTGGTCCCTTGGAATACTCTGGATTATTTCTCCTGAGACACAGCTTCCTTGTTCTGAGAAGCCCAAGCCATATAAGAGACTACAACGTAGGTTCTCTGGTCAACATCACCAGCTGACCCCAGCCTCCCAGCAATCACGGCCAAAGGACTAGACATGGGAATGGAAGTCAGCTGGGAAATGGATTCTCTTGTTTTAGCAGTTCAATCAAATCTTCGCCGAACAGAATTTGTGTATTTGTCAAATGCAAGACATACTTGCTTTGCTCTGAGTTTTCTACAAGTTCAAGTTTATTTCTAAAGAGTTCTGAAATAGCCTAGTTGAAGCCAAAGGCACGCATCCCTTTAGGCTCAGGTATTCTCAGAGGCACCAGCATTCCATCGAAAAGGATGCTCATTCCAAAGTCTTTAAATTTTCTGTATAAACGGAGTAATGCTAGCTGATGCATATTTTCAACATGATTGCAATACATAGAATGGAATGTTATAAAGTCAGTTTGAATGAAATAAAGTTAGAGATATGCATTTTTACGTCTTGCTTTTCTCTCAAGGTCACAATCATTACTTTTTAGAGGAAAATATGAAGCTTGAAAGAAAAATGTGAATAAAAGGCACTTGCTTTTCAAAACTGTGAATCAGTAATTGAACAAAGAAGAGAATAAATGACTTCATTTAATTCTTATACTGACATTATGCTTATCATGTTGATTAAGATTAAAGAAAAATTTCCAGTGCTAAATATTAAAGATTACTATATTACCAATCACAACAACCTATTTGGGTGAATTTTTAGGGTTTTAAATTTTGGTTGGATTTAAAAAGAACCAGGTCCAATAGTATACCAGATGTACATGCTATTGTGTCCTCAGGCGGTCCACTGGAAAGAATTTTACACACAGATAAGCACATCTGTTCACTCAGTAACAATCATGTCTAAATTTTTGTTTGTGTTATTTGTTTAGAATTTTTATATTCTGTATGAATAGCAATAAAATACTATGCAATGTTGTCTCTGCCATGCTTTTTAAAGTAGACTTAAATTTAAAAATTTATTTATGTATTTATTTTGGCTAGGCTGTGTGGCTTGTGGGATTGAACCTGTGCCCTAGGCAGGCAGTGAAGGCATGGAGTCCTAACCACTGGGCAGACAGGGAATTCCCAAAAGACTTTTTTTTTTTTCAGAAGCAGTTTTAGTTTTACAGAAAAATTGAGTGTAACACAGATTTCCCATTCTCCCCCTTTCTTGCTCCCTACCTTTGATTCCGGTAGTATTAACATCCTGAATTAGTATGGTACATTTGTTACTATTGATGAACTAATATTGATACACTAGTATCTTCTAAGGGCTTCCCTGGTGGCTCAGATGGTAAAGAATCTGCCTGCAATGCAGGAGACCCGAGTTCAATTCCTGGGTTGGGAATATCCCATGGAAAAGGAAATGGCAACCCACACCAGTATTCTTGCCTAGAGAATTCCGTGGACAAAGGAGTGGACTCTCTACCTTCTGAGCCACCAGGGAAGTCTCCTCTGTCCACGGAATTATTTTCTGAAGTCTACTGTTTATGATGTTCACACTTCTTCTTTCTGTTGTAAATTCTATGGATTTTGACAAATGTATAATAACATATATCCATCATTACAGGGTCATACGGTATTTATTGTTCCACTACTCTAAAGATCACCTCTACTCCACCTACTCACCCCTCCTTCTCTCCACTGCTGTGCTTTTTTACTTTACCATTGGGAGTAATGGAACGTATTGCTTCATAAAACACGTGTCACATATGTGTGGGTGCTTGTACTGGGTTGAAAGGTAAAACGTAATTCTGATTGTGGATCGGGGTAAGAAAAAAGCTTGAAAAATACTAGCCTCGTTAAATGAGTTTTTGCTGGCACTCTGACTTGAGTCTGGCTGTTTGCTAAGAACTAGCTCTCTGGTCTTGGGCAAATGTCTTGATCTCAGGATGATTTCTGGCTTTTTGACTTGAGTCAGTTTGTGAACAGTGGTGCTGTTCAGAGAGTCCAGGAAGATGGAGGAAGGAAAAGATTTGAGGGGATTAAAGAATCTGAACCAAAAGTTCCATTCTGGTTGTGTCATCTGAGAGATCTGAATTACTTAAGTGAAAATGTCAAGCAAGTCGTTGGATCCATACATCTGGAGCTTATAGATTTATTTCTGCCTTTTTGTACTTTTAAAAAATGTTTAACTTCCTGTTGGCATTGTAGACGTATATCAAGCTGGATGGCTAACAGATGCACCGGCTACCCCTCTCCATCCCTCATTTTCCAGCTTGCTTTCAGCTGCTGCATGAATTGGGAAACACATTCATTCATTTATTCATCCCACATTCATACACTGAGCTTTTGCTGGGAGCTGAGGGTACAGAAATGAATAGTATTACCCTGCTCTGTAATAACCTAAATGGGAAAAATAATTTGATAACGAATAGATACATGTGTTTATGTAGAACCAAATCACTTTGCTGCACACCTGAAACCAACACAAATAGTGAATCAATCATGTTGTTGTTGTTTAGTCGCTAGGTTGTGCCTGACTTTTTTGCAACCCCATGGACTGTAGCCCCAGGCTTTTCTGTCCATGGGATTTCCCAGTCAACAATACTGGAGTGAGTTGCCATTTTCTTCTCCAGGGAATCTTCCCTACCTGCTTGGAAGGGCCAGGATCCAACGGGTAGAACCCACGTCTCCTGCACTGACAGGCAGATTCTTTACCATTGAGCCACCGGGGAAGCCCTACAAAAGGATAAATATAACTCACACTGATGTCTGTTACATAGGAAATCCTGCAGTTATCTTCAAAAGGAAAAAATATTTTGCTATTTGTTTAATGTTGTTTCTTTCTTTCTTCCTTCCTGTCTTCATTTTTTTTTGGTCACACCATGTGACTTTTGGGACGTTCCCCAACCAGGGACAGAACCCAGGCCCTGGCAGTGAAAGCCCAGAGTCCTTATCACCAGGCCACCAGGGAACTCCCATTGAAAGTTGTTTCTATATGAGATGATGGATGTTCACTAAACTTACTGTGGTAATGATTTAATGACATATGGAAGTCAAATCATTATACTGTACACCTTAAAGTTATACAGTGCTGTATGTCAATTATATCTCATTAAAACTGGAAGAAAAAGCCCCTATGTTGTAGACATTATTTAAGGAGGGATGATGGTCCTCTGTTAGTATTGGGGTCACAAGAACTTCTTTTATCAGACTTTTAATCAAGAGAGAGGATAGACAGGGCTGCTGATGTGACAGGGGGCAAATAGGTTGCTGCTGGTTCTCTGTGCTGTTTCTAGAGTTATAAGATCATGGAATTTGTTCATCTACACTCCAGGCAGCGGCTTATGCCCTAGAGACACAGGGATCATAGCACTGCCACATTGGCTGAGCCTCAGAATAAATGATACAGGGAGGAGGGAGCATCCACCTTGTACACTCACTTGTAGAGTCACATTCTGCCTCATTACCTTTCTTGCCAGACAAGGGAAATAGACACTGAACTGAGAGTTCAGTGTATTTGGTCTTGGAGTTAAACTGCCTAAGTTCAAATTCTGGCTCTGTTGGGTATCATCTGTGTAGCCTAGAGCATGTTAATGAACCTCTCTGGGCTGCCCTAGTTTATCTGTAATTGGGGTATTGCCTGTGACTCCCTCCTAGGATTGTGGGGTCTAATAAAAAGGGAATTCATGTAACAAGTTTGCGTAGTGCCTGGAACGTGGTGAATGCTTAATAAATGTTAGCGATCAATAACTCTTATCTTTAAAAATTCAGCTGATCTACATTAATAAGACCGAGCGTCTATTGTACACATACCCTTGTAGACTTAAAAAGTATTCACAACCTAAACGTTGAGTTATGTTTTATTCAGCAGGAATTTTTAGGACTTCAAACCCAGGAGCCAGTATCTCAAGTAACCCTGAGAGAACTGCTCTGAGGAGGCAGAGGAACCAGGTTACACAAAAGTTTTGCAACGAAGGGCTGGTAGTCTGAACCAAGGGCAGGTAATCAAGACATTATTGTGAATTAAAAGGAAAATAAGTTAAGGAATTTAGCACTGTTCTTTGTATGGAAAGATGCAAGAGCCTGGGCTCACTAAAATCATTTATTTGATATGCACCTCAGCTATCTGGGGCCAGCATCCAGTGTTTTCACATCCTGAGTGTCCTCAGGGCTCGCCGTAGGGGGAGGCTGCAGTCTGAACCTACTAGATGGCAGAGGGGGGTGGGGGGAGAGAGAGAGGGAGAAGAGACACCCCCACCCTTTGGCTCCTCTTTTTATACGTTCTTTCTCCTCCCCCTGGGCCTGCACTATGTAAATTGGGCTATCCAGGAGAGCTGTTTGTTTTACCTGAGGTCCTCACTCTGGTCCTTGGACCATTCTTTGTTCTATTTTTGAGGGTTTTTCCCTTCCTTGTCTTTTAGCCACCGCCATTCTGAACTTTTTCCTATTCTAACAGATTCAAAGACACTTGAGCTGGGACTTGAGAGATGGGTAGAGATGGATAGGGAGGTGGGGGGTGGATTCTAGGTGTGGGAGGCAAGGTAAACAAAGTCATGAAGCATGAAAGTGGGGGACATCGCAGGGGAAGCAGCATTTATTCTGTTTCTGCTAGAGGGAAGGGAACCCAGGAGAGAGGAAGAGGCGTGATGTGAGAAAAGGCTGTGTTTGAGCCAGCACATAAAGTGACTTTTTGATGAAGTTCTGGGCTTCCCAGGTGACTCTAGTTGGAAAGAACCTGCCTGTCAATGCAGGAGATAGACACAGCTTCGATCGCTGGGTCAGGAAGGATCCCCTGGAGGAGGGCATGGCAACCCACTCCAGTATTCTTCCTTGGAGAATTCCACTGACAGAGGAGCCTGGCAGGCTACAGTACATGGGATCAGAGTCGGACATGACTGAAGTGACTGATAATTCATTGTCAAGAAAAGGTGATTCAGACTTTACTCCATGTTTGATTATGAGATGACTCTATGCAGCCCACACCTGCAGTCTTCCCTGGCCATTTTCCACCTTACATGGATTGGTTTCTGACTCTGCATGTGTAGATATTGTTTCAGTCTATCTTCTTATTCCTAGAGAATTATGGTTGCTATAGAAACCAAATACTTTAAAGGAAAACCTAGAGCTTGTCAAAGATAAATTGGAAGGCAAAACCTATGGCATTCAACCAAATAAATACCCATCTGTGTGGCATGCTATGAAGCTTTAATTACAGTGCTCAAGATCAAAGTAACATTACTCAGGAGTGGAGAAGCCAAATGTAAATGAAGGAGGTCTTAGAAAGGTGATGACCCTGAGCTCAGCCAAGCATTGCACGGTATAGACAATCACCCGATGGCCCCTTAAGCATTTGTGTAAGCAGGAGAGTGTGGAATTATGTTGTGGTATATACAGGACAAAGTTTATTGGGTGTGATCACAAAACATACAAGGATAATTTTTTTTCTTGAGGGATGTTTTATTTTTTTAACCAATATTTTTTATTGAAGTATAGTTGATTTACAGAAATGTTCATTTCTGCAGTACAGCAAGTTATTCATTTATACACATGTGTGTGTGTGTGTGTGTGTGTGTTAGTCACTCAGCTGTGTCTGACTCTTTGCAACCCTGTGAACCACAGCCTACCAGGCTCCTCCGTCCATGGAATTCTCCAGGCAAGAACACTGGAGTGGGTTGCCATTTCCTTTTGCAACATATATATGTATATATATGTAAATATATACTTTAAAAAAATATTCATTTCCATTATGGCTTATCATAGGATATTGAATATAGTTCTGTGTTATACATTAGGACCCTGTTGTTTATCCACTCTATAGCTTATATCTGTTAACCTCAAACTTCCTACTCCATGCCTCCCTCAACCTTCTCCTCCTTGGCATCTACCAGTCTGCTCTGTTAGTGATTGCTTGTTTCATAGATAGGCTCACTTGTGTCATATTTTATATGCCATATATAAGTGATACCATATGGTATTTGTCTTTTTTATTTACTTCACTTAGTATGATAATCTCTAGTTGCATCCATGTTGGTGCAAATGGCATTGTTTCATTTTCTATGGCTAATATTCCACTATATATATATGTGTGTGTGTATACATATACATATACACATCACATCTTTTTTTAAATACAAGTTTTGGAGTTTCTAAAAAATAATTTTATTTATTTATTTTTGGCTGTGCTGGTTCTTCATTGTTGTACAGGCTTTTTTCCTAGTTGTGGTGAGGGGGGCCACTCTCTAGTTGTGGTCCTTGGGCTTCTCATTGCAGTGGCTTCTCTTGTTGTGGAGCACATGCTCTAGGATGTGAGGGCTTCAGTAGTTGCAGCAACAGGCTCAATAGTTGTGTCTTCTGGGCTTCAGAGCACTGGCTCAATAGTTGTGGCTCACAGGCTTAGTTGCTCCACAGCATGTGGGATCTTCCTGGACTGGGGATCAAGCCCGTGTCTCCTGCACAGGCGGGCGGATTCTTTATCACTGAGCCACCAAGGAAGCCTTACCACATCTTGTTTACCCATTCATCTACTGATGGACATTTAGGTTGTTCCTGTGTTTAGCTTTTGCAAACAGTGCTGCTATGAATATAGGGGTTTTTAAATTTTAGTTTTGTCTGGATATATGCCAAGGAGAGGGATTGCTGGATCATATGATAATTCTGTTTTTAGCTTTCTGAGCAACCTCCTTACTGTTCTTCATGGTGGGTGCACAAACTTACATTCCTACCAACAGCATAGGAGGGTTCCCTTTTCTCCACACCCTCTCTAGCCTTTGTTATTTATAGACTTTTTATGATGGCCATTCTGACCTGTGTGAGGTGGTTCCTCATTGTAGTTTTGACTTGCATTTCTCTAATAATTAGTGATGTTGGACATCTTCTCATGTGCCTATTGGCCATCTGTATTTCTTCTTTGGAGAAATGTCTATAGGTCTTCAATCCATTTTTCGATTGGGTTGTTTGTTCTTTGTTGTTGAGTTGCATATAAGAATATTAATGACATGGGAAGAGGGTTTGTGGTGGAATGCAGAGCATCCTTATATGTGCAGCTCCAGAGAGCCTGCAGCCTTAAGGCTGTGAACCCGAGCATTACATCTAGAGCACAGTTTGAATATTTGCTAATATCTCTACTGTCTACTGTATTCCAACTTAATCATACAACAATCTAAATTTAAAATATTGGCCATATGTTCTACTATAGGCCCTAGTAAGAGGAGGAGAGGGATGAGCAAGGTCTTCTCATCAACCTCTATTTTGGGAAATATGCGGACAAGAAAGTGGATTGAAGTTGGGAAAAAGATTGCTTTACTAGTCCACAGGTTGACAGTCAGCCACCTTGGTCTCTGTCCTATTTTTCACTATTTAATCCAGAATGAAGATATACAACCTATTAATATTTCCTTGGTTCCTGTCCCTATCTTTTCTTAATTCACTGTTTGACACCATCCCATTACCTGTGTCCTCACCATGGAACAGGAGACTGAAAAGTCCTCCCTTCGTCATTTGATGATGCTCCACTGTTTGGGGTTTTTGGGGATAGAAGAGAAAGTGACTAAACAACAACAGGATTTGTTTCAGCTGTTTTAAGTCAAACATCTTTATTTTTGGTTTCTTTTTAAAGAAAGCTCTTCTAAGAATTACATATGAAAGATCACACGTAAATCACACTTCTTCGTGGATTAACAAAAATACAGTTTTCATGATTTTTAAAAATCTGTTTTTAGGGGATCCAGAGAGCTGGAAAAATGCTGCTGGGTTTTTCTGGCCTACCACTGAATTGTCTATAAGTCAATTATAAGGACACATGTGTATTGTGGGTACATTATTTTCCACCAAGAGAAACAGAGCCTCAGCATCTGGACGGTGCTTATCTCAGGAAATTGGCAGTGACTGGCTCTGAAGGGAAGTTGGTTCTGCTGGAGCGGCACAGGGGCACTGCTTCCTCCCAGGGGAAGTGGGCACAGATGCAGGCACCCGGGGAGCTCGGGTTCAGCCAATGACTCATCCACTGCTCTTTACCAGCCAGACCTCGTTGCGACGTCCGTAGGGCTTCATGGGAGGGTCATACCCGGTGCAGAAGTAGAAGTCCGTCTGGTACGTTGCTGTGCCCTCCAGGGCGGAGCGCAGCTGGGCGGCTTGGGCAGCGTAATCAGCTGCCTTGGCATAACCGCCAAACTGCCTGGGGACACAGAGCAAGCTGCAGGTTAACAAAGGGCAGAGTCCCGGGGAGAGGGGGGATTTTTTTTCCAAAAAAGTCACTCATCACTCTTATTTACAACAAGCAGGCTATAGTAGTAAGATTTCGCATCTGCCCCTTCCTACTGGGGTGGACTGAAGCTCACTGAGCCTCAGAGCATCTTGTGTAAAATTTGGGTGCATGCATGCTAAGTCACATTAGTCATGTACAACTCTCTGCAACACCATGGACTGTAGCCCGCCAGGCTTCTCTACTATTTCTTCCTTCAGGGGATCTTCCTGACCCAGGGACTGAATCTGAGTCTCTTATGTCTCCTGCATTGGCAGGCATGTTCTTTACCACTAGTGACACCTGAAAACCAAAATTGGGGTATGTTTCCATTTCCTTCCAATTGATTATGAACATTAACTACAATCACGGGTATAAAAAAACTATGTAGAACCTGAAACACAGTACCATTGGCCCTCTGCATTGGTGGGTTCTGGGCCTGCAGACTCCATCAATGGCAGATTGAAAATATTTAGGGGAAAAAAAAAACCTTCCAGAAAGTGTCAAAAAGCAAAACTTTCAATTTGCCACCTGCCCATCAACTATTTGGTGGCTCAGTGGTAAAGGATCCCCCTGCAATGCAGGAGACTCAGGAGACAAGAGTTTGATCCCCGGGCCTGGGAAGATCCCCTGGAGGAGGAAGTGGCAAAACACTCCAGTATTCCTGCCTAGAGAATCCCATGGACAGAGGAGCCTGGTGGGCTACAGTCTGTCCATAGGTTCAGAGTCAGACACGACTGAGTGACTGAGCACAATGACACACATCAACTATTTACATAGCATTTACAGTGACAGGCATTGTAAGTAATCTAGAGATGATTTAAAGTATACAGAAGGATGTATGCAGATTATATGCCATTTTATATAAGGCACTCGAGCATTCTTGGATTTTGGTAATGGCGGGGTTCATGGAACCAGTACTGTACTAAAGGCGAGCTTCCCTTCCCTTCCTGAAATTTCCCCAAGAGAGGGGAGGCCAACTTTTCCCAAGGCCAAGTCTTCATTGTTTTCTCTAGCTCCCTCTGCTGCCCCAGCTGCTTCTCTGTCTCCAGCTGGGGTGGGGGTGGGGGGAGAGGTGGAGGGGATGGGGGAGGACCACGGTGTTAGGGTGAAGATGGAACACTGGTTTCTCACACATCGCAGCTGGGACAAGTAGCAGCTTTGTTAAAATACAGAGCAGCCAAAGACAGGGACCCGAGGAAGCCCTGGGAGGGCTCCAAGGCAAGCTTGAAGCATGCGCCAAGAAATCACTTGTAATAAATCCCTGCATGCATGCATGCTAAGTCGCTCAGTCATGTCTGACTTTGCGACCTCATGGACTGAAGCCCACCAGGCTCCTCTGTCCATGAGATTCTCCAGGCAAGAATACTGAAATGGGCTGCCATACTCTCCTCTAGGGGATCTTTCTGATTCCCGTGTCTTTTATGTCTCCTGCTTTGGCAGGTGGGTTCTTTACCACTAGCGCCACCTGGGAAGCCCAATAAATCCTTGTGTGTGTGTGTTAGTTGCTCAGTCATGTCTGACTCTTTGCAACTCCATGGACGGTAGCCCACCAGGCTCCTCTGTCTACGGAATTCTCCAGGCAAGCATACTGAAGCGGGTTGCCATTTCCTACTCCAGGGGATCTTCCCGACCCAGTGATTGAACCTGGGTCTCCTGCATTGAGGGCAGATTCTTTGCCATCTGAGCTACCAGGGAAGATTCAATGAACCCCTTCTCCTGTTCAAATCAGGAAAGCCTTCATTTTCTAATAAGTAAAGAGAATTTTCCTAAATCAGGCATTTCTCTTGATGGCAGAAGGTGGAGACAGAGAAACAATAAAGCTTGTCATTTCAAGACTATGACTCTCTCCTTACGTCATTGCCTCTGCTCCAAAAATTCATCCTGTGACCTCCCCTAAATATACCACTCTAAATCTGGGCTGCACTAAAATCTTTATTAGAGTCAAGGACATCCCCATTTCTAATGAGCTTTATGACTCAAAGGCCTGAATCCACACCAAGCCAAGATTCGACCAAATGCATTATTTTTGGTGGGGTTCTCTGACTCACGCTTTGCTCTTTTATGAGCGGTTAGTCAGGCTTGCTAAGTATTCAGCACATACATCACAGGGCTATTGATCTGCAAATACCCAGGATTTCATCTTGAAGGAGCTGGTTATTCCAGTGTCTAGATAACAGCTACAGAACACAGGGCTGAGACCAATTTGGGAGACGTGACGGTTAGTTCTTCAAGTCTATGCAAGAAAGAGTGTAAGGCTGATGGAGAAAGGTGAGTTCTAGCTTCACTGAGGCTCCAGTGAGATAAAACTGGATGAGGAGACAGAGGGTGAATATTAAGGAGGTACTGGTTTGGCAATAAAAGCCTGTAAGATACTGGGCTTATTTTCAAAGAATGTCTATAGACTGAGGACCACCAGTCTGCAACCAATCAAATGCTGAATGGGGCGGGGGGCAGGAATTTAGTGCCTCTGCGGCTCCCTCTCACATATTGATACTGAGCTGTTTTCTATGAAAATGGACAATGTTGACTCTTTAAGCTACTGGTTTCTAGAAACATCCAAAGCAGTGGTTGGTCCTTAACCTTCTTCATTCATCAGCTGGAGGCAAAATGGCTAACTGTGGGCTCACATCCCAGCTCTTCTACTGTCTGTCTAGCTCCTGGTCTTGGACAAGTGCTTTAATGTCTCTAGCCTTCTGGTCCTTCATCTGCTCAGTAGGGATGAGGGTGTCACTCTCAGAAGACTGTTGTGAAGATGACAGACGAGAAGACCCTGCAAACGACTCAGCCTCATGCCCATCACAGAGGAAACTCACAACAAACAGCAGGTATTGTTGTCATTGTACTTCATAGTCCACTCAGAACAGTTGTTCAATTCCCTGACTCCCAAGGTGAGGGACAGGATAGCAATTAAAAGTAAGATCCAGAACCCAGGGCCTAATAATGAAGACCTGGTTCAAATGACAATCTCATTTTCTCAGTGAGACCTCCTCGCAAAATACTTTTTATCGTCTAATAGCATTCCCTTTCCCCATTCTTTCCTTACCCTTCCTCCTTCTATTTCTTCCTTCCTTCTCTTTTATCCTTTTCTTTATTCAGCACTTCTCACCTTCTAACATATTGAATACTATATAATTTATTCTAACATGGTATATAAATTATTCACTGTTTACGGTCTGAGTTCCGTGGTAGGGAGACTCATGCCCCAGGGGGCAGTGATCCTGGTCACTCTTTGTCCACCAGCATATTCTGACCTAACACATATATCAGACCCCTTGGCTAAATGAACAAATTTGCGATAAACAATCAAAGTTGTTGTCTTTGGGCTGATAGACCTAAAGATGAGGGCACTGAATCTGTTGGCCTCCATATTCACTAACTTGTAGAATAAAATCTGAAGCACCTACTAACAGCACAGTGGTGGGAATTCAAAGGAAGTGGATTGACTAGGGTCACGCTGAAGGGCAGGCTAAGGACTCTGAGCCTGACCTTAGATACAAAGATGGACTCAGCAAGGGGTTTTAAAGTTAAGGGTCTAGGCACTTCCCCGATGGTCCAGTGGTTAAGAATTGTGCTTCCACTGCAGGGGCATGGGTTTGATCCCTGGTCAGTGAACTAAGCTCCTGCATGCCACAACATGTGCCCCCCCCCCCCCCCAACCAAAAAAAAAGGTTAAGGGACAGCCATCATCAGACTATAGTTTGAAGAAACCCCTCTGGAGGTGGTAGAGGGATCGGGAAGGGAGACACGGAGGCTAGGAACAGCCAAATGTGAGACAATCAAAGCCTGGACAAAGGCAAGTTTGGGAGGTGAGTTGGAGGGTGGGGAGGCCAGGGCGAGGGTGGGGTGGGGAGAAGGGAGGATTCTCGAGGGCTTCCAGTTAAGTCTCTGAATGGAAATGGATGCCGCCAAACAGAAGAGGAATTCCGAAGAGTCCCATTGGAGAGGAGGGGTGGGTGGGTTCATCATCTGGTTTGGGACATGTTAATATGAAGGTCTCTCTATAAATGAACCACATTCATGCAGCAGTCACTGTGCCCCTAAGTGCGTGGAGGGCATTGTGAAATCTCAGACTCTGGAAAGAACTGGAGTCAGAGAAATAACTGGAGAAAGAGACGGGTCCAGTGACAGACACTGGCATCTGGGCATCACCCGTGAGTGAGTGCTGGCTGTGGTCACGGCCAAGAGGCAGACGACGCCAGGTGGGGAGCAAACAGGCGCGCTGCTCTCGGGAATCCTAGTCCCCAGGTGGTGGGAAGAGGATGAGGACTCAGAAAAGGCCACTGAGAAGGAGCCGTCTGAGTCCAGGGAGACCCACCAGAGTGGTGTGGAGAACGTCATCATTCAGGGATTCTTCCATTCATTACTGGAATAAAAACCCTTGACTCTCGCTATTTATTCCCAGGCCGACTGAGATGCTCATAACGAGAATGAAAATCTCCCTCTTGCTTCATCAAGGAAACAAAGCTGAATGAGCTGCAGAAAGATCCATGTGTGTCCCTGCCTTCATTCTAACCATCCCTCCCAAACCTCCATCACAGAACCATGCAAATGAGCCAGGACACAAACTCTTCCAGGCCCAGAGCCGTAAGATGTGAAGGAGGCCTAGCTCTGGCTGCCTCACTCCTCAGAGCTCAGCTTCCATGCTGCACTTGGAAGATAACCATGTGGGGCCCCATTTTCCAAGTCCACGGGCATGTTTGCGCCTGTTGAGGAATGTTCATAAGCTCTTTGAGCTCCTCAAAAGAAATAAATGAGTAGTCTATACATTAGACTGTATACAAGTCTGTTAACAAGAGTCTAAGTCTCCATCTTCAAAGCTGCTCACCTCCAGGGCTGTCTTTTTTTAATCTTACTCAACGTCAGAGTTCAGTATTCCCAAGAATTTGGTTGCCATGGGAACCGAGAAAGAAAACACACACCCCGGATTCCAGATATACAAAAGGAACTGACTAAAAGGTGTGGAAGGGTTGGGGTGGAGGGGGATGAAGGCAGGCTAGCAGATGGACGCTTTGGTCCAAAGTTCAAAAAATGATCAAGTGCTATCTTTCAGGCAGTGCAGTGAGGAAGAGGAGAAATGGAACGACTCTGAGCCTGACCATTCGGCGTGGTCTAGAACTTTCATAATCTACAGGTCGGCACAGATTTGCGGAGAGTCTGCTATGCAGGGAGCTCCTGTGCTAGGCAAGAGACGCCTAAGACAAAGAGCTGGTAATTCCATGTCAATGGGAAAGAAGCGTAACACCGCATGGCATTCCATTCAGTCAGACGGAACCAGGCTTAACAAGTTGAGCATCACTGAACAGGAAATACACACTTGACAACAGAGAGCCGGAAAGATGATGGGGACGTCTTTCTGCCCCAGCGAGGTCCAACTGTAGTGGTCAGGACAGAAACAGAAGAATTACGCAGGGCAGGAGAAAAGATTAGGATGGAGGTACATACAGAATGCTCTCGGGGCAAGGAACAAGGAGTGATTGGTTCCCACTTAGAACGTGAAGGGGAGGAGGCTAAGGAGGATGTGACATCAAGCTGTTACTGCTGGAGCATCTCTTGTGTTGCTGGCAATGAGCAGAGACTGGGGAGGGGCCGAGAGGTGCTGGGTCAGTGAGTGAAGGTCTGGTCGTGGGTGTTGTACGTGTGTGTTTAAGTGGGCTTTGGGAGGTGGGGATGGGATGCTCTGAGGCCAGGTGGAACCCTGGAGTGGGGCTGTGTTGTAGAAGACAGCATGTGCCACGACAAGGCTCTTTACTCCGAAGGATTCACTGCCTGGTGGAAGCTTTGGGGACCCAACCCAAAGCCTATCCCTCTCCCGTCTGGTTTTACTGCTACTCTGGGCTTGGTCCCAACCTCTGGGTGTGCCCCAGGCAGAGGCAGGCGAGGCTCGCTTCCAGAGTCGAACAGCAGGGGGCGGTAGTGCCATGGGTGGTCCTTACCTTTAGGGCCGGAGGAGACAAACGGACAAGTCAGAAGAGGCAGGAAAAGTGGGAGAACTAGAAATGTTCAAGAGGCCTTGCAACAGTTCAGGCAAGAGATGATGAAGACCGTGGTCATAAGGATGGAGGGGAACGCACAGCAGGGGGTGACGAGGACTCGGCCAGCTACTGATGCGAAGACGGAGCAGTCAGGATGGATCTGAACGGGATGGGGAGGATGGAGGGGACCTCTAGGAAGGCAGAACACAGAACCCAGTGGGAGGGAATCTGAGTTCCATCAGGGCATGAGGATTTGGGGGCTTCCCAGGTGGCACTAGTGGTAAAGAACCTGGCTGCCAATGCAGGAGAAGTAAGAGACGCAGGTTCGATCCTTGGGTGGAGAAGACCCCCTGGAGGAGAGCACGGCAACCCAGTCCACTATTCTTGTCTGGAGAATCAATGGGCAGAGGAGCCTGGCGGGCTATAGTCCTTTGGGTGGAAAAGAATCAGAAGCGACTCAAGCAATTGAACACAGCACACACGGCACAGAGGAGGTTTACTTGGCGAAACCTCCCAGGAAACTTGGGACAAAAGGCAGCAGCACTGGCCCTGTTGATTTGGGTTCATCCACCTGGAAATGGATGACCGAAGCCCCTTGTAAGCACCAGTCTGTAAAAGACCAGAGGGACAGCTGTTAACTCTTAATTCCTCATAGACTTCTATTCATTTAAAAAGCATCTGCAGTACCTACTACTAATCAATGGACATCACAAGGTCACAAAACAGGAAGACTGAGTTAAGGATGCACTGTGTATTTGAAGGGTGCCCTGGGTGGCACTAGGGGTATAGAACCCGCCTGCCCAATGCAGGAGCTGAAGGAGACGCAGGTTCGATCCCTCCCATGAGGGCATGGCAATCCACTTCAGTATTCTTGCCTGGAGAATCCCATGGACAGAGGAGCCTGGAAGGCTATATAGTTCACAGGGTCACAAAAAATCTGACATGACTGAAGTGAGTGGGCACCCATGTGTATGTGAAACAGGACTTGTACCTTCGGCTATTGTTATTAACTGCCTTCCACAGAAGGGTACTTTTAAATGCACACTTGACTATGCAGTGACACCAAGTGGCAAGTGGAGGAATGATCAGATACTAAAAGCATCAAAGATAAAGTCAAAATGTTAGTTGCTAAGCCGGGTTCGACTCTTTGCGACCCCATGGACTGTAGCCTGCCAGGTTCCTCTGTCCATGGGATTTTCCAGGCAAAAATACTGCAGTGGGGGTGCAATTCCCTTCTTCAGGAGATCTTCCCAACCCAGGGAATGAAATCCAAGAAAGTCTATCAGACATAATAAACAAGTTAAAAAAAAATTCACCAAGATATGCTAGACATTCTCCTCTGTTTAGAAGAGAGAAGTTCGTTTAAATTGCAGTAAAGGAAACTTCCACAGACCTGGCTTGAAAAGTACCTTTTAAAGAGAGACCCTTTTCCACCATAGGGTAGCAGCGTTCCTTGGCGAAATGGCTAATTTCAGCTCTAGAGCAAGAAATGTTAAGATGTGTGCTTAAAATATCTTGTCCTACCAATAACCAAGGAAGCTACTGGAGATTACCAGGGTCATGTCAAAAGGACCAAGAAACCAAAAGGACCAACCAACCAACTGACCATGGCCAGTGAAGAGGCTCTCACTGGCCAAAGATGGGACAATTTGAGCATCAATGAGAATAATAACTGCAAACAATTGAAACACATCAATTATGTTTGAATTCATATATTTATATTGATACTCAGAAAACAGAGATCAACACTATCTCCCCTTTGGAGGATGTTAAGAAAAGAAGTCATTATTCTGGAAACTGATAAAGAGAAGGCATCAAGCTAAAGAGAAGGTATCTGGCCTTCTCTCTATGACTTTGTCTTAGGGAAACCAAACAGTAGATGAGGGAAGGTTCTCTTTACTGAAGTATTCTGGCTACTAAGGGGCTTCCCTGGTGTCTCAGTTAATAAGGAATCCGCTTGCAATGTAGGAGACTTGGGTTTGATCCCTGGGTTGGGAAGATCCCCTGGAGTAGGAAATGGCAACCCACTCCAGTATTCTTGCCTGGGAAATCCCATGGACAGAGGAGCCTGGAGGGGCTACAGTCCATGGGTTCACAAAGAGTCAGACACGACTGAGTGATGAACACTTTCACTTTTCTTTCACTCTCAGGGCCTACCCTATATGTACTAGACAACGGTGAGAGTGAGCGCCTCCCTAAATTTTGCACAACAGGCACCCCGCCTCCCTACCTTACTCCCTGCCCTGTGAAAAGACAGTCTTGACATGCTCCAAGTAGAGTTTGCTTTCTCTGCAGCCTCTGCAGTGAAGGCTGGAAAGTCTGAATGAGGACTGCAGTGGGAGTTGGCGGCTCCAGTTCCAGCCGCCCAGCTGCAGTGCACATAGCGTCCTCTGGGGGGCTCTGCGTCACCCAGTCTAGGACAGCCCAGGGCAGCCAAGCTTACACTGTCGGCATTAGCCTGCGGAGCCTGGTGGGCTGCAGTCCATGGGGTCGCAAGGGGTCGGACACGACTGAGCGACTTCACTTTCACCTTTCACTTTCATGCATTGCAGAAGGAAATGGGAACCCACTCCAGTGTTCTTGCCTGGAGGATCCCAGGGACGGGGGAGCCTTGTGGGCTGCCGTCGATGGGGTCGCACAGAGTCGGACACAACTGAAGTGACTTAGCAGCCGCAGCAGCTGTGTTGAAAGCTGCACCCTTGTGGGTGGAGCTGGAGCAGTGCAGATAAAAGTAACTAAGTTTGGAGACCCCAGGAGTGGACAAAAACTGTCCAGTGGGAGATTATTTGTATATTTTTCATGAGGTTGTTCTAGAGCAGAACCCTGGTGAAGCTTCTGGTCTCGCTCATCTCTCCATGGTTTCACGCCTGTCACACAGGAGGATTTTAACAAATGGGAAGTCCCTGACTATCCAGAAGAGACTTGACTTCTTAGGAGAGGCTGAGGCCTAAAGAATAAAATGATGAAAACACGTGCACCTGTTGTTCTCTACAGTCAAGGGACCTGGACCCCACGTGAGGCCCTGGAAACAGCACTAGAACAATAGGATGCATGTGTGCCCTGCTAAAAGCCCACAGACCATGAATAACACTCCCTGCCCTTCTGGCATTCAAGGGGAATGTGGGGAATTCAAGGGGGGCTAGAGATATCTCTAGCCCTTTATGCTCCCCAGGTATTCATGACCCCAAACTACAGATTGACCTAGATATTCTGATTCTTCCAGAATTCTGCTGTGGCTAATGTAGGTGTCCAGCTTCAGCTGGGGTTGGGAGGATATTCTCTATATCCAAATCAATTTGGCAACATGCAAAGGCATTTACTTGGGCTTCCCAGGTGGCAAGCACAGTGGTAAAGAATTTGCCTGCTAATGCAGGAGACACAAGAAACATGGGTTTGATCCCTGGGTCAGAAAGATTCCCTGGAGAAGAAAATGGCAATCCACTCCAGTATTCTTTGCCTGGGAAATTCCATGAACAGATGACCCTCGTGGGCTATAGTCCATGGGGTTATAAAGAGTCAGACACAATTGAGCAACTGAGCGCACACACACAGCACATAAAGGCGTTTACTTAGATACAATGCAAATGTTTGTGTGCTGTAGGCTGAAGAAATTCTGAGAGAAACTGTTGGTACTCAGCGTTTCTTACTTAATTCACCAATAATATGAGTTTAGAAAGAGAAGTTAAGCAACAATCCCATTTACAATTGCATCAAAAAGAACAAAATAACCAGGAATAAATTTCACCAAGGAAGTGAAAGATTTTTACACCCAAAACTATAAAACATTAATCTGAAAATCTGGAGAAGACAAAAGGTTCATGGATAAGGACTAATATTGTTCAAGTGTCCATACTACTCAAAGCAATCTACAGATTAAATGCAATCCCTATCAAAATTCCAATGGAATTTTTTTTTTTTAAAACAGAAGTAGAAAAAAATCTTAAAATTTGTATGGAACCACAAAAGACCCTGAATCTGGAGAAAGACGAACAAAGCTGAAGGCATAACATTTCCTACTTTCAAGCTATGTTACAGAGCTATCATAATCAAAACAATATGATACATAAAAACAGATGCATAGATCAACGGACCAGAATAGAATGCCCCAAAATAAACCCATGCATATATGGTCAACTAATTTTTAACAAAAGAGCTGAGAATGTACAACGGGGAAAGGACAGTGTCTTTAATAAATGGTGTTGGGAAAACTGGACAGTCAAATATAAAATACTGAAAATGGACCACTATCTTTTTTTTTTAAAAAACTTTTGCCCACACTGTGTGGCATGTGGAATCTTAGTTCCCCCATTAGGGATCAAACCCATGTTCCCTGCAATGGAAGCATCGAGAGCACGGACCACCAGGCAAGTCCCTGGACCACTATTTTACACCATACACAAAAATCAACTCAAGGTGGATAAAAGACTTGAACATAAGACCTGAAACTGTAAAATTCCTAGAAGAAACCATAGAGGGTAGCCTCCTTGACACTAGTCTTGACAATGATTTTTTTTTTTTGTGTTGGACACCAAAAACACAGGCAACAAAAGCAAAACTAAACAAGTGAGACTACTTCAAACTAAAAAGGTTCTGCACAGCAAAGGAAAAAGGCAAACTGTTAAATGGGAGAAACTATTTGCAAGTCATATATATGTAATATATGTTAAAAACTCCTATAACTTGAGACTGAAAAACTCCAAACAATCTAATTAAAAAAACGGGCGGAGGATCTGAAGAGCCATTTTTCCAAAGAAGACATACAAATGGGCAAAAGGTATATAATTAGGTGTTCAACATCACTAGTCAGCAGGGAAATGCAAATCAAAGCCACAAGGAAATGTCACTTCACACTTGTTAGAATGGCTACTATGAAAAAGACAAGAAGTAACAAGTGTGGAGAAAAGGGAATCCTTGTATAAAGCTGGTGGGAATGTAAATTGGTGCAGCCATTATGGAAAACAGTATGGAAGTTCCTCAAAAAAATGAAAAATAAAAACCACATGATCCAGCAATTCCACTTCTGGGTATATATCTGAAGGAAATGAAACCACTAACTTGAAGAGACAAAGGCACCCCTATGTTCACAGGAGCACCAGTTTACCAATAGCCAAGATGTAGAAATAACCTAAGAGTCCACAGACAGATGAATGGATAAAGAAGATGTGGAATATACATACAATGAAATATTATTCAGCCATAAAAAGAAGGAAAACTTGCCATCTGTGATGACATGGATTAACTTTGAAGGCATCATGCTAAATGAAATAGGACAGACAGAGATAGGGGAATACTGTATTATCTCACTTATATGTGGAATTAAAAAAATCTGAACTCATAGATACAGAACAGACTGGTGATTGCCATAGGGTGGGGAGGTGAGGGGGTGGGAGATATGGGTAAAGGTGGACAAAAGGTAGAAACATCCTGCTATAAGATAAATCTGTTTTGGGGATGTAAGGTACAGCAAAATGACTAGAGTTAACAACACTGTATGTTGCATTACATATTTGAAAGTTACTAAGAGAGTTAAAATTTCTCATCTCAGGAAAAAGATTTGGAATTTTGTCAAATGAAAGATGCTAACTTCCATTGGTAATCATTTCATAACTATGTAATCAAAGCATTATGTTGTACACTTTAATGCAACATTATGTATCAATTACAGCTTAAAACTGGAAAAAAAATAATTTAAATGCAAATGTTCATGGCAGATGATTCAAGAAGTGATTATGAAAATCAAGTGCTACCCTTGGATGCCCAAAGAATTGTCTCCTTACGTGGAATAGACAGTGATGCCTTCCCTGTCTTCGATCTTAATGCTGTCATCGCTGGGAGCTGGCGGGTCACTTTGAAACTTGTTTGGAATCCGGAACCAGACTTTTAGTTTCTTCTGTAGGTCCCCATCGTCACTGGGGAACACAGCAAAGGAAATAGGAACTGTCATCCCCATTCCGAGTCCTGAAAACATAAAACCGCACAGAAAGACATGGGTGTTAGAGACAGAACCTGCTCAGGCCCATGGACCATCTGCTGGTCTCATTCTTTCAAGACAATATTTGCTGTTCTTGAAATTTGTAATAGGCATTTCAGGCATTAGTGTGTATCACCACACACATATAAAGTGACTCTTAATTGTACATACTAGAGGTAGTGATTCAAACTTGTCTGGAAAAAATTATTTAGCAATATATATCAAGACTGTAAATATATCAGTGTCTAATTACTTCCCAGGTGATACAGTGGTAAAGAATCCACCTGCCAATGCAGGAGATGCATGTTTGACCCCTGGGTCAGGAAGATACCCTGGAGAAGGTACCTGGAGAAGATACCCCGGCAGCCCAATCCAATACTCTTGCCTGGGAAATTCCATGGACAGAGGAGCCTGGTGGGCTACAGTCCACGGGGTCGCAAAAGAGTCGGACACAACTTAGTGTCTAAACACAACAGAGTACTTCCTGTCTAATTGCTGATTTTATATATTTTAAAATTTTATTTAATTTTTCATTTTTGGCTGTGTTGGGTCTTCATTGCTGTGCATGGGCTTTCTCTAGTTGCAGAGAGTGGGGGCTACTCTCTAGTGGCGATGCTCGGGCTTCTCACTGCAGTGGCTTCTCTTGCTGCAGAGCCTGGGCTCTGGGCACACGAGCTGCAGTAGCTGTGGTGCATGGGCTTAGTTGCCCCACGGCACCCCACTTGCCTGCTGGCAAGTGGAAGCGGATTCTTAACCACTAGACTACCAGAGAAGTCATAATTGCTGATTTTAATGAAATAATCTACAATATGAAAAAGGCTATTTAGGGAATAGGATTTTCCTTGCAGCAGAATTTATAATTGTGAAAAATTGGGATTTATATAAATGTTCAAAAGAGGAATATGTCTAAGTAAATTATAGGCACATGATGCAATACAACTTAGCTATGAATAGTCATGCTTAGGACCAGTTAGCTACAATGGAAAATAATTATGAAATAAGGAACAGAAACAGGATATATTGCACAAACACTATGATTACATATTGTGTGTGACTCGCTCAGTCATGCCCGACTCTTTGCAACCCCATGGACTGTAGCCCATCAGGCTCCTCTGTCTAGGGAATTCTCCAGACAAGCATACTGGAGTGGGCTGCTATTTCCTACTCCAGGGGATCTTCCCGACCCAGGGATTGAACCTGGGTCTCCTGCATTGTGGGCAGACCCTTTACCATCTGAGCCACCAGGGAAGATGCTATTATGATTACATTTTAAAAACCTATTAAAAATAGGATCCTTCAGGACAAGATGGGCCTGATAATCTATGTGAGCCTACTTCTGCTGACTCCAGAAATCCTGAGTCTGCTGTCTGATCCTCAAGACAATGCCTTCCTGTACTGGGCTCACTCCTATGCTGCATTCCACAATCGGTTTAACTGCTGGGTCTGTGGACCACTCCCTTCTTCATCCGTGAAAGGCGTCCCATGGTGAACATCTCCACTTCAAGGAAAGGACTTTCTCCAAGTCTGCAAATACCTTCAACAATCGCATGTGATGCCTCTTCTTAAACTGATGACATCTAACAACCTTAAGATGGACTGATGTAACTATGGACATAATGTGACTTTTCATTTTGATGTTAACTTGGTTTAATGACTATTTTGCCTTACATCTGTAACTGTATAATGGGGTTTTCTAACCGTCTAAAAGCTTTTAATTTACAAATAGTTGTCCGAGCTCCTATGAGTGCCACAGCCTCCTCCAACTATTACTTGGAGCCCCTGGATCAGACATCCTCACTATGAGGATTAGGAGAATATGTTGCTTCACCAATTTAGGGACAACGCCCCCTGTCAGCTCAGAAGCAGTTATGGAATGAGGACGCCCCTTTTCCCTAGGCAACATAATTCTCCTAAAAGAAAAGGGGGGAATGAGAGAGTCATTTCCTAGGCAGGGTGATAAGAAGTCTAGGGGTCCCCAAGGAGAGAGAGGTCTGGGGTATTCAAGGAGGAAGAAAGGACAAACTTTTTTACTTTTTTTCCTCTACATTCCTTAGGATTATATAACAATAATGTATCCTGCCTGAGGACAGTCTTTGGATTAAACCCTCTGGCTAATTCTGTTATCTTAAAATGTAAATTATGGGAGTAGGTCTGGTGAGGTCTTTACAACCTCCAGACATTCTTTGGATTCATTGAAGAGTATATAACTCCATTGCTAACACTAGCAAAGGGGGTACTCTTTTGCCCCCTTCTGATGCCCATGTCAGAAGCTTTCTCTATCTCCTTTATACTTTAATAAAACTTTATTACACACACACATACACACAAAAACCTATTAAAAAGCCCTAAAAATACATTCAAAGATGACAATGATTACATTAGAAAAGATGGACTGGGGTGCTGTTTTATTATTTTCAAAAATGTTTGATGAGTTTGTAATTTTTACACACATATTCTTCTGAAGAAAATTTATGACAGTGCTAAGAAGGGAAAGACTTCTTTGTGACCTCCTACTGGTCGAGTTATGTCCAAAGCCTGATTTCTTTGGTTCTAACAAATATTACTAAGCTTGATACGATCTTCTTTCTCATTTATCAACTTGAGATATATCCTAAATATGAAATACATTTTTTTTCATCTTGTATTCTGAACCATTTTGGGTTTGTACTGATTCTAAAGTGCAGACCAAGTTAGAGAGCTTAAGAAAGTCACTCAGTCGTGTCCGACACTTTGTGACCCCATGGACTATACAGTCCATGGAATTCTCCAGGCCAGAATACGTGAGTGGGTAGCCTTTTCCTTCTCCAGGGGATCTTCCCAACCCAGGGATCGAAATTGCGGGTGGATTCTTTCCCAGCTGAGCCACAAGGGAAGCCCTTAAGTGTTAAAGTCCTATTTAAATATGGTTTACATGCAAACAGGTACACTGAAACTTCAGGCCTCTCATTTTATCATAAAAACAGGGAGACAGCCAGCATGGACTACCAAGTCTTATTATTATTATTATTAGACCGTGCCACGTGGCTTGTAGGATCTTAGTTCCCTGCCCAGGGATCAAACCTTGGACCCCAGCAGTGAGAGCACTGGACCGCCAGGGAATCCCCATGGACTGTCGAGTGTTTAAGAATTCTCAGGCTCTCGATTTGCCAGAACAGAGCTGGGGACCAGCCACACTCATCACTCACTGATCTTCAGAACCCCATAGAATCTGAGCGACTAGGGGGCTGACTCGAGATTTTCAGCCTGGGAGCAGAGGTCTCAAGTCGGAGGTCAGCTTTGTTCTGTGGCCTGGCTTACCATGGACACACCTTACCCAGTCCACCAATCCAAAGATAAGCACTGTAAGGTTAAAAAATAACAAACGAACAAACAAAGCGTGTGTCTTCATAGCGGGGAGAGAAGCATGAACTCAGGGCTAGTGAGTGGGCATGAAGTCAGGGGGTCTCCCCAGAGCCTCCCTGCCCACACAGTACAGCAAGGTCTCACTTCACTCAAACAGGTGGTGACAGGCGTCGTGGGGTCCCTTCCTGTGTTTTCCATCGATGACGTGAGACGGCAGCCCTGGCCCAGGTGACCAGAGCCCATCCCTCAGGGACACTCACCCTTATCATTGGAGCCTCCCACATACTTCATGACTTTCGGCATTGCCTCCCTCAGAGCCTCATCCACAGGCTTATCTGTCACTTCCACTGTGGCAAACTTCCCGCCTTCACAGGCCCTCTCCTCGTAGGAGACATCTCCCTGGAGGCAGAGAAGACACAGCGCTGAAGAGGTGTGAGGGAGCAACCTGTGAGGACTCTGAAAGTGTTAGTCGCTCAGTCGTGTCTGACTCTTTGTGACCCAGTGGACTGTAGCCTCTGTCCAGGGAATTCTCCAGACAAGAAAACTGGTGTGGGTAGCCATTCCTCTCTCCAGGGGATCTTCCTGACTCAGAGATCGATCCTAGGTCTCCCACATTGCAGGCAGATTCTTTATCATCTGAGCCACCAGGGAAGCCCCTACAAGGAGTAAAAGTCCAGTTACAAGAGGCCCAAACTGCTAAGGAGCTTTACATGATGAGCCTAACCCTGGTGACAGTGGAAGAGACAGGCCGGAGTATGAAGGACCATAAGAAATAGACTCTTAAGAGTTCTTACAGACCTAGAGACAGCAGAGAAGGGATTGCTGCCAAGGAGGAAGGATTTGGGAGGAAGTGACAGGGCAGCTGATTTCTCAGGGGCACGGGGGTGTTGCTTAGTGAGACGGACTGGGAAGAGGAGTCACGTCTGGGAGTACAGTGTGAACTGAATTACTCTGATTCTTCCTGAATTACGGCCCTGCTACTAGATTGAGGCTAGTCTTGGGGCCTCAGAGTTTTGTGTGATTGGTGTTGTATTGGTTTGTTTCACCCTTTGCCACATTGTAAAGTTGTGCCTTCAAACTTAAAAAGAAAATCACAATCCATAACAAGAAATACTTTTACAACATGCCTTATCAAGAACATGAAACAACTTCATATAATCAACATTCTCAGAGAAATAACAAGATATTACATCCCAAACCACCCAGAACAGCCCCAGAATGCTGTAAAAACAGAATGGTCTGAGATCAAAGAGCTCTGGGAAATTAAAAATATAACAGAGGAGGAAAAATCTGGCAGAAAGGTTGGAAGATAAAATTGAAGGAAATATTCTAGAAAATCAAGTAAAAAGGCAAAGATGTAGAAAATAGAGAAGGAAAAGGATCAAGCCAAGAGCTCCAACATCTGAATAATGAGAGATCTAGGAAAAGAGAGGACTTCCCAGGTGGCTCAGGGGTAAAGAAGCTGCCGACCAATGCAGGAGCCACAGGAGACCAGGGTTTGATCTCTGGGTTGGGAAGATCCCTGGAGGAGGAAATGGCAACCCACTCCAAGTTTTCTAGCCAGGATAATTCCATGAACAGAGGAGCCTGGCATGCTATATCCATGGGGTCACAAATAGTTGGATATGACTTTGCGACTGAGCACACATGCACGCAGGAAAAGAGAAATCAAAATGGCAAAGGAGGAAACAACTACAATGACAAGCCCACAAAACTCTGAGGCCCCGAGATTAGCCTCAATCTAGTAGCAGGACTGCCTTTCAAGAAGAGTCAGAGTAGTTCTGTTCGCACTGTACTCCCAATCATGACTCCTCTTCCCAGCCCATCTCACTAAGCACATCCCCTGAGAAATCGGCGGCCCTGTCACTTCCCCTTCAAACCTTCCTCCTTGGCAGTGATCTCCTCCTGCATCGACTCTGTCCTAAAGTCATTACCTTTACCCTACAGACCCACACAGCTCTCCTCCAGCCCTCTTCCTCCTCCTTGTCCTTTGACGTCTCATTATGATATTGGGCTTCCCTGGTGGTAAAGAATGTGCCTGCCAGTGCAGGAGACATAAGATATCGGTTCAACCCCTGGAGAAGGAAATGACAACTCACTCCAGTATTCTTGTCTGCAGAATCCCATGGACAGAAGAGCCTGGTGGGCTACAGTCCATGGGGATGCAAAGAGTCAGACATGACAGTACACACACAAACAAACACGATATAATTTTGCATTCCCGAACATACAGTAAAGCAGTACTTTCAAACTTAAAAACCCACAATCCAGAACAAGAAATACATTTTTACATCATGGCCTATCATGGACATACATGTCTGAAGCAAAGTTTCACAAAATAACACTTTACCCTTACGGATTGGATGCATGATGATACATGCCTTTCCTTTTTTTAATTGGAGTATAGTCAATTTACAATGTTGTGTTAGTTTCAAGAGTACAGCAAAATGATTCAGACATATATTCTTTTTCAAATTCTTTTCCCTTGTAAATTATTACAAAATATTAAGTACAGTTCCCTGTGCTATACACTGGATCCTTGTTGGTTATCTATTTAATACATATAGTAATGTTTCTATGTTAATCCCAGACTCCTAATTTATCTCTCCCAGCCTTCCCTTTTGGATGAAACACAAGCTGGAATCAAGATTTCTGGGAGAAATGTCAATAACCTCAGATACGCAGATGACACCACACTTATGGCAGAAAGTGAAGAACTAAAGAGCCTCTGATGAAAGTGAAAGAGAGTGAAAAAGCTGGCTTAAAACTCAACATTCAAAAAAATGAAGATAATGGCATATGGTCCCATCACTTCAAGGCAAATAGATGGGGGAACAATGGAAACAGTGGCCGACTTTATTTTCTTGGGCTCCAAAATCACTGCAGATGGTGACTGTAGCCATGAAATTAAAAGATACTTGTTCCTTGGAAGAAAAGCTCTGACCAACCTAGATAGCATATTAAAAAGCAGAGACATTACTTTGCTGACAAAGTCAGCCTAGTCAAAGCTATGGCTTTTCCAGTAGTCATGTCTGGATGTGAGAGTTGTACTATAAAGAAAGCTGAGCACCGAAAAATTGATGTTTTTGAACTATGGTGTTGGGGAAGACTCTTGAGAGTCCCTTGGACTGCAAGGAGATCCAACCAGTCCATCCTAAAGGAGATCAGTCCTGGGTGTTCATTGGAAGGACTGATGTTGAAGCTGAAACTCCAATACTTTGGCCACCTAATGCAAAGAACTGACTCCTTGGAAAAGACCCTGATGCTGGGAAAGATTGAAGGCAGGAGAAGGGTGCGAGAGAGGATGAGATGGTTGGATGGCATCACCAACTCGATGGACCTGAGTTTGAGCAAGCTCCGCAAGTTGGTGATGGACAGGGAAGCTTGGTGTGCTGCAGTCCATGGGGTCACAAAGAGTCGGACATGACTTAGTGACTGAACAACATAAAGCTGCTAAGTGTCTGAAACTAGGAACCAGAATTTAAATCCCCAGACTCTGGTCTAGGGGCTTCCCTGACAGCTCAGTTGATAAAGAATCCGCCTGCAATGCAGGAGACCCCGGTACGATTCCTGGGTCGGGAAGATCCACTGGAGAAGGGAAAGGCTACCCACTCCAGTATTCTGGCCTAGAGGATTCCATGGATTGTATAAGTCCACGGGGTCACAAAGAGTCAGACACGACTGAGTGACTTCCACTCAGTGGTCTAACACTTGTCACAAGGCTGCAAGCTCCATGAGGGATGAAGTGAGTGTTTTTCAGCCTCTCTCTTTAGGTACAGAGGTAGGCATTTCTGACAGACACTTGTAGGCCCGTGTCAAACTCAGATCAAGGGCATCAAAAGTCTTTCAATTCAGTTCCTTCTCTTGCAAATGAAGAAACCAATGACCAGCTCTCTCCAGTAAGAGCTGGAAGGGTGCTTACAAATCCATCAGTTCATTTGCCTCTTATTACAAGCAAGCAGTCCACTGTACAGTTGGACAAACAGGTCCGGAGTTCAGCCAGGGCCTGGCTCAGTTGGGACGCATCAGCAGAGGGGTAACCAAAGCTGTGAAAGAGGATGTGTTGCCCAGGGAATGTATATTTGTGCTGCTGTGTGCTCAGTCGTGTCTGACTCTATGCAACCCCAAGGACTGCAGCCTGCCAGATTCCTCTGTCCATGGGATTCTCCAGGCAAGAACACTGGAGTGGGTTGCCATGTGGTCCTCCAGATCTTCCTGACCCAGAGATCGAACCCAAGTCTCCTGAGTCTCCTGCATTGCAGGCGGATTCTTTGCCACCTACACCACCTGGGAAACCCCAGGGAATGTATACAGAGCATTCTATATAAATCATGTTCATGAATCCCCACCCAAAAGCTGTCATTCACCAAGCTCTTTCCTGTGATGGCTCAGGCACCACCGAAGTGTCTACCTACCTTGGCAGCCACACCAGAGCACCTCCTCATTGGCCTTCTGCTATTTTTGTCAATGTCTTGGTCATTCCTGCCTCAGAGTCTCTGTACCTGCCTCTCTCTCTGCCTGGGGGTTCCCTTCCTATCTCTGCGTGATGAACTCCTACTCATCCAACAGGTCTCAACCTAAAAGTCACTTCCTCAGAGAGGATCCCAGTTTAAAACAGGTGCCCCATGATATTTTGCCTTTTCATACTGTTCTTGGAGTTCTCACAGCAAGAATACTGGAATGGTGCTGGGAGCTGCCGGGATGCGCCCAGTCCGTGACAAGCTCATGGGACCAGGATGCGCCCAGTCCGTGACAAGGTCATGGGACGAGAGAGGAACCTGCAAGGCAGCTCTTCCTCACACGGGGCTGCCCCGGGGACCCGATAGGTCCCCTCAAGAATCACCGGGACGTACCCAGACCGTGATAAGGTCATGGGATGAGAGAGGAACCTCCAAGGCAACTCTTCCCCTCGGGGTTGTCCTGGAGGCCCGGTATGTCTCTTTCCTCTTTCTGTCTTACTGTTGTTGGGCTTTGTATTCATTTTTGGAAATGTAACATATAGTGATCAGGCCTCCCTGGAAAAGTCCAAGCCTATTTGGAAATGCTCATGATTGCTCTGGCTCAGGATACGACCATAAACATCAGATCATAAAGGAAAAGGCAACAGGCATAGCTCGGCTGCTTGCTTAAAAGATTATAATGTTCTAGAATAGAAAAGAGTAGAGGCATTTAGATTTAGAAGTAGATATACTGCTTCTATTTACTTGCTCCGTGGTTGAGAGGGTTTTCATTATTGCTATTTCCTTGCTGCTATTTGTCCACTGTTTCCCTTTCTTTAAACAACATGGAAGATTATGGGTATTTTTGTAGAGTTAGGAAATGGGGTACATAGGATTTCAATAGAAGATTTATATTAACCAGCTTTACTGCCATTCCCTCACTATTAACAGAGGTGTTTTGCTGCTTTAGAGGTGTTTTGCTGCTTCACAGTTAATCACTATAAACTTTGTAATTTCAGGTAAAGAAAAATATCAGGGTTTTCACATGGTACTATTCTCAGAAACGTCAAACATGTTTGTGTAGCCCTTCCCATGTATTGTTTTATTGTCTAAAGAATTCATACTATACCTGAAATTTGTGGAACATTGTTTTTGTTAGAGTGAAAATGTTAGGCCATTGAGGCAAGAAGACTAATGTACGGGACATTTAAACCCTGTAATCGGAAATGTTCCAGATGAATTCATAGGGGAAAAACACGGGAAAGAAAAATACTGACAGAAGCACAAAACCGATATCTGATGTAATATGAGTTACACTGAGTTACGCAAGCCCCTTTGCCATGACAAGGCTCTGATCCCTGAAGGGGATTTGACTCATTGGAAAAGACCCTGACGTTGAGAAAGATCGAAGGCAAAAGCAGAAGGCAGAGACAGAGGATGAGACGGTTAGATGGCATCACCCACTCAATGGACATAATTTGAGCAAACTCCAGGAGATGGTGAAGGACAGGGAAGCCTGGCGTGCTGCAGTCTGTGGGGTCACAAAGAGTCCAACATGACTTAGCAACTGAACAACATTGGAATATAATTACAGTGGAAATTGTAATGGAATAATAACCTGTTTAATCTCTACTGGCAACCATAAGCCCCACGGGGTCAGGGACTGTCTACATTGTTTACCAGTGTTATATCTCAGCATCGAGGACCATGTCTTTCATATATACAGCAGGGTCTCTATAAGGATTTGTGGGAAAGGAGGCCGTGGGGTGAAACCTGGCTTTACTCTAACGACAAGGAATTCGGCAACCATAGATGACTAGAGAGATGAGACCCTAGCCTAACTATATACGTCTTGGAGGAAGGCTGCATCACACTGTCTGAAGGAGGTTCTCCAACAGGTACCCTCTGTTTTCACAGCATCTACGCCTGCAACTTCTCATCTGAACTGCTGGATCACTACGAAAATTCAGGTTTGAGAGATGGGTTATTATCCAACTACTCTTGTTCTCCAGGGAGCTCAATTTAAATAGGTTCTCTCTATTTCTGCAGAAAATAAAGCACCTAAGTTAACACTGTTAGCATATTTGATTTTCAAATTTAACACCTTGAGTGCATTTCCTTGCTACATGGAACAAAATAATGACCCTTCCTGGCCCCACATTCAGCTAGCTCATGCTCCCAGATACTTGATGAGGATTTCAGCCAGTGGCCACAAACACCAGTTTTCAACATTCAGTGGGAACCATAGTCAAGCCCCAGACAGAGATGTTGTAAGAATGCCTCTTGCTATGAGATTTGCAAAGTCCTCTGCAAGGCTGTTTTTCCCCCTTGCCACTTGATCTGGTGGGTATACACACGGATTGTGGAAGACAGCTTTCTCATTACAAGGGAATAACAATAATGATAATGAGGATCAAGCTGAGTACTTTCTATGTGCCCTGTATTATTTGACACATTTTATGTGGATCCATTCATTCAACTCTCCAACCACCCAGTGAAATGTTCTTATCTTCATTTTCAGATGAAGCTGGAGCACGTGAGGTTAAGCAAGGTGCCCAAGATATAGTGGCAAGAAGTGGAGCCAGGGTTCCGAGCCAGGCAGTGGGGTCCTAACCCTTGTGCACAGGCTGGAAACAAATCCCATAAAGATATCCCTTAGTAATATCAGTCCTGCACTGAGAACCCACAAGTCCCACCCAACTCCACACAGAGAGCTGTGCGTCCTTCTCCCCCTCCAGGCAATGCAGAAGGCACCTGATAAGGTCTGCAGCAGCCTGTGCGCCCAGCAGGTACCTGGAATCAGCCCTGAACATCTGGCTGAACCTAACCTCAAGCTACTTGGTGCATACCATGCGCTCCATCCATTGACCCAGGACAGTGGACAACAGTTTCTGACTTAAGACTCTTTCCGAGGAGAGATCATTTCAGAAAAAGATTCTCTTCACAATAATAACACCCTGAAAGTGTATATATCTTTTAAAAGGGTTTTAAGAGTCTTTGAATGTTTAATTGCCACACAAGGCACTGTCATTCTCATCTTACAGTTGAGGAATTTGAGGGTTCAGAGAGGTTGAGAGGTTAAGCAAAGTGAAGTGAAAAGTCGCTCAGCTGTGTCTGACTCTTTGCAACCCCATCGACTATACAGTCCATGGAATTCTCCAGGCCAGGATACTGGAGTGGGTAGCCTTTTCCATCTCCAGGGGATCTTCCCAACCCAGGGATCGAACCCAGGTCTCCTGCATTGCAGACGGATTCTTTACCAGCTGAGCCTGAGAGGTTAAGAAACTTACCCCAAATTACCTGTAAGAAAGGGAGAGCTAACAATCAAGTGCTAGGTATTCTGTTGCACAATTTATAAGTGGTTCTCATTTAAATTTCAATAAGACGTGAATTATTTTTGCTCCCTCATCAGCATCAGAGAGGTTAAGCTACTCAGGACCACGCAGCTAGTGAAAGCGGAGTTGAGCTGAGTTCTGACATAACAATATCACTACATTTGTCGGGTGTTTTAGTTTATAAGTCATTTTCATGTTTCTCAAAAAAAATGTAAGATTTCTATCAACTCTGGGAGTGGATGGAGGAGATATATTGATACCCCTTCTAAGCTGCAGGAACTGAGGTTCATTCGGGTTAAATGATTTGCTTCGGCTTGGTAATAATACCCTGTATGGCCCCATAATTCAAACTTCTTATTTTCTATTGGGGTATAGCCAATTAACAACACTGTGATAGTTTCAGGTGAATGGAAGGGACTCAGCCACACACATACACGTATCCATTCTCCCCAAACTCCCCTCCAGGCTGCCACATAACACTGAGCAGAGCTCCCTGTGCTATACAGTAGGCCCTTGTTGGTTATCCATTTTATTTTATTTTTATTTATTTATTTTTTGGTTACCCATTTTAAATATGGCAGAGTCTGTACATATCCATCCAGGACCCTCTAACTATTCCTCCTCCTCATCCTTCTCCCAGGCAACCATAAGTTCGTTCTCTAAGTCTGTGAGAGTCTCTTTCTGTTTTGTAAGTTCATTTGTATCATTTCCTTTTAGGTTCCACATATAAGGGATGTCATATGATATTTCTCCTCTGTCTGACTTACTTCACTCAGTATGGTAATCTCTAGGTATACCCATGTTGCTGCAAACTGGCCCCATATTCTTACCAAATGTTGAGAAAAGATGCTTATCAGGGAGGTGCATTTATGCCTGGAGACAACAAATCAGTGGCAGGTGACTCTGTACTGAGAAGTGGCTAATAAGGAAAAAGACTTTTGAACAGAGGCACCTTGACTCAAGGAATTGACTTCACAGATACTAAAAGAGCTGAAAGGGGCTTCTCAGGTGGTGCTAGTGGTGAAGAAAACCAGCCTGCCAATGCAGGACATGTAAGAGAGGCAGGTTCGAGCCCTAGATAGGGATGATCCTCTGGAGGAGGGCACAGCAACCCACTCCAGTATTCTTGTCTGGAGAATCCCATGGACAGAAGAGCCTGGTGGGCTACAGCCCACGGGGTTGCAAAGAGTCGGACACGACTGAACAACTTCGCAAAAGAGCTGAGAAGCCCAGCAGGGAAGAGTGAAGCAACCCAGAGGTTTGCAAGCGCCCTACAGGGCTGTGGAGGGAGGGTGATCTGTTACCTGAGCTCAGATACCTGGGTCATGTGGGGAAAACTAGAACCATGGTAACCCGGCCAGCAAGAGGTGGAGATCCAGAGAAGCTCCTGGTTCCAGAGACCTCATAGGGTGGAGGAGACGAGAAATACCCTGGTCTCTCCCTTCTTCCCATCCTCCTGGCTCCTTCTAGTCCTTTCTCCCAGGAGACCAAACCCTCAGCCTGCATTGCAAATAATCCTGTACCCCAAAGACAAAGTGGGCCCAAGTCTTTTACAGAAAGGAAAGTTCTCTGCGAGGTTTAAGTAACAGGCGGATTCTTCAGTGTCAAGGCCAACAAGGACCCTGGAGGTCACTGGGCTGAGTCCACACATGCGTGTGCACAAGGGCGACATCCCATCATAGACACCTCCTCCTGCCCACCTGATCTGCAGTGTTTACAAACATTTGTAACAGTTAAAACTGACACAGTTGCCCTATTCCAACTACAGCCTCAGCCTAACACTCTCTAGTAGTACTTCCTCCCCTTCTCTGCTTTTTTTTTTTTGATCACAGTACTGATCACCACCCAATACATGAAATACTTGACATTTAATTGTTCATTAGTTACTAAAACAGAAACTCCACGAGGACAGGGATTTTTTCCAGTTTTGTTCACTATTTTACCCTGCTGCCTATAAGAGTAACTGACCCTCACTTGGCACTTAACAAACCGTTATTTGTTGAATGAATAAATTTTATATCTAGAGATTTCACACACAAGAGTCTGGATTGCTGGTTTTCCTTAAAAACCTGGCAACTCTGGTTCACATCGATGCATGACGTGTGTGCTCAGTCACTCAGTTGTGGCCGACTCTCCAGCCCCACGGACTGTAGCCCATGAGGCTCTTCTGTCCATGGGATTCTCTCCAGGCGAGAATACTGGAGTGGGTTGCATTTCCTCCTCCAGGGAATCTTCCCGGCCCAGGGATCGAACCCACGTTTCCTGCATCTCCTGCACTGGCAGGTGGCTTCTTTACCACTGCATGACAACTGCCTGGAATCACTCTTTGTAGATGGGAACTTGAGTTCTCACTCCAGTTAGCCTCAGCTTGCCTCAGTCTGTCACCCATTTTCATCACATGCCTGGCTGCTTGTAGGCATCTGAAAAGGTCACCTTTGATAGATCTAAACTGCTCATTCTACATATGAGTAAAGAGACAGATAAAGACAAAGGCACAGGCCTCTGGCTCTTAGCTGCTTAGACAGTCCAGACTCTAGTTGAGGGTTTTGTGTGATGATTGTGTAATGGGTACCTGGCCTTGGCTGCCCAGACAACATGGTTTTTTAACAAAAGAAGCACTGGGTGGGGAGCTCAGTATCCAGCCAGGAGGAGCACAAAGTACCTGGCTTCAAGGAGCTTATCACCCAGTGGCAGATTCCTTGTTTTCAGGGAGGAGTCCAATCTGCCTGGGTGAGCTCTGATGTCAGTTTGGGGGAAAACTGCTTTGATGCCTCACTCATTCTGTATTCTAGGCGCCCAGTTCTGGGAGTTCCATTGACCAACAAGCCATTTCACAGCTCTGAGCCTTTGCACAGGCTCTTTTCATTCCTGAGCATTCCTGCATAGCCCCGAGGCCCAGCTGAAGGCACTTCCTCTGCGAAGGCCTCACCGTCACCCACTGGCAGAATTGGACTGCTCCTTGCTAGGTGCTCCTGGCCTTCCACAGTTACCTCCACGCGGCACGGATCTTGTTCTTTTAAACTCCGCTCTCCACCAAGGACGGTTTGGGAGCTTCTTAAAGATAAGCACTTTTTCAGTCCTTCCTGCAACCGAAGACCTCGCAGCACACAAACATTCAGAATGTTTGTAATGTATAAATGGACCCGTACATTCAACAGGCGCAGCCCATCTCGTTAAGCTGGGATTCTCCCCTCAAACCCATCCTGTCTCTGTCCCCCCTCCTCCCAGCAGAGCCCCCTTTCCGGTCCTCAACAGCCCTGTGGGCCTACCTTGTCCCCTTTGCTCAGGACCTGCCAAGGCCAAGTCTCCACGCTCCCGAACAGCGAGTTCTTGATCATGCCCAACATGGTGTCGCCGCGGTGCTCAGGACGCGCGGGGAAACGCTGGGAAGGGGAAAACGGCTGGAGCAGCCGGCGGAGGCAGGGCTCCCGGGCGAGTGCGGGAGGGTGGGGCGCCGCCCTTATAGGCGTGGCGCACTGGGCTCCGCCCCTCAGTGGGGGTGGCCACGGTGGGCGGGGCGTCTCGGCCTCCGCCCCTAGGAACGCGCTCGGAGGAGCGGGAAGGCCAGAGGGGCGGAGCAGGGACTGCGCTCCGCCTCCGCCCGGCTGTCCGCCAGTATCCCGCCGGGGAACCGGTTTCTGCCAGTCCAAGCCTCCGGTACTGACTGACTTCTTTGCCTGGATACAGAGGCTCCCCAGGGCGGGACTTAGGTAGCGGTGGTGAACACCTGTCCCCCCCACACCCCCAGTCTCTCCCCCCTCCGCGTCCACTCTCTGGTACTTGGGCGCCAGACTGCAGACCCTCCGGGTTCCTCGCGTGCTTTGCGGGGCCTCCACCCACCGGGCTCAGTACCCAGGCCGGTACCGTACCAGCTTCACAGTCTCTGTAGCTCTCGCCCCTAGGGACCCCCGACTGCCGCATCTCCACCGATAGAGGTCCTAGTTTGCCCCCCACCTGCCTCCCTACTCTTCCACCTTTCATCCAGACGGTTGAAAAAGCATATTAACTAGATTTCTACTTAGCACTTTCTTTATCCAACCCGTTTTAGTCACAGATACTACGTTAATTTCTCAAATCACAGCTTTTCGGATTTAATTCTATTCAAAACATTCTAACCAATTATATTACCATTTATTGAGTGCTGTCCTTACCAAATATTTTACAAACATTCTCTCTCCTCATCACACCACTAAACGTATTTTATAGTCATTTTACAAAGGAGGAACCCGAAGTTCAACATGATTATGCTTTTTGCATATTTGCCCACTGGTTACACTGTCATCTGGGATTGTCAACCTAATTGTTTGCCTCCTTTGTGCAGGCTTTTCTGAACCAACACTGAGGAACTTCTTGCTGTGCTTGTATCTTGGGATGAAAGACCTTGAACCCGAGTTGGGTAGTGGGAATCAATAACGGTGATACTAATGACTTCCAGTTTTAGGGTAACAGATATTAACTTTATTACCTGTGGATAAAAAGGCTTACTTTTTGACAAATATTTGTTGATTGCTATAAAATAAGTGGCCACTTAATTATTTTATATTTTCTTGACTTTTATAAGATGCCATTGATTTTATAAGAGGCATGTTATTTTACGTCCCATTAACATAGAACACAAATGCTAACAAGTTAACTGTCATGTTCAGTTGATTTTACAGCATCCAGAGATATTAAAATGTGAAGTAGCGTGCAGGTTGCAATTCATAAGAAATTGTATGTTGCTCTCAAGAGTCCCTGAGAGGGGCTGCTCATAGCCATGTCCATTTGTTATAAGTGAACATGTTCAAGGGTAAAGATCTATTTTGCTTTAGCCTTTTCCTCACTCACAACAGCCAGGGATTGCATAATGACTGTAGAATGATTAACAAAGCTGGTCTTGATATTAGAGCTGATCATCTATTTTAGTTACTAAACTAGGTACAGTGAAAAGGGGCCTAATTCTTCATGGCAAATAGATGGGGAAACAGTGGAAACAGTGGCTGACTTTATTTTTCTGGGCTCCAAAATCACTGCAGATGGTGACTGCAGCCATGAAATTAAAAGATGCTTACTCCTTGGAAGGAAAGCTATGGCCAACCTAGACAGCATATTAAAAAGCAGAGACATTACTTTGCCAACAAAGGTCTGTCTCGTCAAGGCTATGGTTTTTCCAGTACTCATGTATAGATGTGAGAGTTTGACTATAAAGAAAGCTGAGTGCAGAAGAATTGATGCTTCTGAACTGTGGTGTTGGAGAAGACTCTTGAGAGTCCCTTGGACTGCAAGGAGATGTAACCAGTCCATCCTAAAGGAGATCAGTCCTGGGTGTTCATTGGAAGGACTGATGTTGAAGCTGAAACTCCAATACTTTGGCCACCTCCCGCGAAGAGCTGACTCATTGGAAAAGACCCTTATGCTGGGAAAGATTGAGGGCAGGAGGAGAAGGGGATGACAGAGGATGAGATGGTTGGATGGCATCACTGACTCGATGGACATGGGTTTGGGTGGACCCGGGAGTTGGTGATGGACAGGGAGGCCTGGCATGCTGTGGTTCATGGGGTCGCAAAGAGTCGGACAAGACCGAGCACTGAACTAAACTGAATTCTTCATGTGGTCGTGTAGCAAAAACATTTAGGAATCAGAAGACATCTGTTCAGAAGATTGCTGGCCTCAGATTTTTTTAAAAAATATTTATTTATTTATTTTTGACTGTGCTGAGTCTTTGTTGCTGCACGGGCTTTTGTTTGGTTGCAGCGAGGAGGGGCTACTCTCTAGTTCTGTGCACAGGCTTCCCATTGCTGTGGCTTCTCATGTTCCAGAGCATGCTGGCTTCAGTAGTTGTCGCTCCTGGGATCTAGAGCGGCTTCAGTAGTTGTCGCTCCTGGGATCTAGAGCACAGACTCAATAGTTGTGTCTTATGGGCATGTGGGATCCTCCTGGATCAGGGATCAAACCCATGTCTCCTGCACTGGCAGGTGAAATTCTTTACTACCGAGCCACCAGGGAAGCCCCAGGCCTCAGTTTTTACATCTGCAAAGTTGGGATTTTAATGTCAACAGTGCTGCTGGGTGGATTAAAAGAGTCTGTCAGGTACTTAAAAGCGCTGTGTATGTTGTTAAGGGCTAGACTCTCTTCCTACCAACTCCATCCCCCCCAACCCCAACCCCCTCTCCCCGCTCCCCGCCATCCTCCCTGCCACCCCACCCTTCCAGCCAGCCAGCGAGTTGGTTTTGCTACCAAGAACTGAACCCAGCTGCTTCAAGACTATACTAAAGTTGTTATGCCCGATGTCCGAATCCCCGAGCGGGAATAGAGAAGGCCTCCAAGACAATGCAACTCGCAGAAAGGGAAGTTTATTACTGACTCGAGCCAGGACTCTCTGCTGCAACCAACGCAGTGGTGCGGGTCAGAGAGCCCTGAGCCCAAGCTGTTACACAAATTTATAGGGTGAGAAGCGGATTGGTTATACGTTTGCAAAGCAATTTCATTGGTCAAAACTTCCGCGCGTGGGACTTTCCTGGGGGTGTCCGCCCTGTTCCTAATTTCCTAATTGGCAAACAGCGGTCAGTATTAAGTGAAAGCTAATTGGTCCTAATTGGCAAACAGCCATCAGTGTTAAGTGAAAGCTAATTGGTTGTATCCAGGTGGCCTGATAATCTTACCAAGTAGGAAGGCCTACTCTCGCCTCCCAAAGTTAGATCGCAGTCTTAATAAAACAGCCCTGGCTTGGCTTGCTTTTTTTTTCTTTCCTTTTTTTTTTTTTTTTCATTTATTTTTATTAGTTGAAGGCTAATTACTTCACAACATTGCAGTGGGTTTTGTCATACATTGACATGAATCAGCCATGGAGTTACATGTATTCCCCATCCCGATCCCCCCTCCCACCTCCCTCTCCACCCAATTCCTCTGGGTCTTCCCAGTGCACCAGGCCCGAGCACTTGTCTCATGCATCCCACCTGGGCTGGTGATCTGTTTCACTATAGATAATATACATGCTGTTCTCTCGAAACATCCCACCCTCGCCTTCTCCCACAGAGTCCAAAAGTCTGTTCTGTACATCTGTGTCTCTTTTTCTGTTTTGCATATAGGGTTATCATTACCATCGTTCTAAATTCCATATATATGTGTTAGTATGCTGTAATGTTCTTTGTCTTTCTGGCTTACCTCACTCTGTATAATGGGCTCCAGTTTCATCCATCTCATTAGAACTGATTCAAATGAATTCTTTTTAACGGCTGAGTAATATTCCATGGTGTATATGTACCACAGCTTCCTTATCCATTCATCTGCTGATGGGCATCTAGGTTGTTTCCATGTCCTGGCTATTATAAACAGTGCTGCGATGAACATTGGGGTGCACGTGTCTCTTTCAGATCTGGTTTCCTCGGTGTGTATGCCCAGAAGTGGTATTGCTGGGTCATATGGCAGTTCTATTTCCAGTTTTTTAAGAAATCTCCACACTGTTCTCCATAGTGGCTGTACTAGTTTGCATTCCCACCAACAGTATAAGAGGATTCCCTTTTCTCCACACCCTCTCCAGCATTTATTGCTTGTAGACTTTTGGATAGCAGCCATCCTGACTGGTGTGTAATGGTACCTCATTGTGGTTTTGATTTGCATTTCTCTGATAATGAGTGATGTTGAGCATCTTTTCATGTGTTTGTTAGCCATCTGTATGTCTTCTTTGGAGAAATGTCTGTTTAGTTCTTTGGCCCATTTTTTGATTGGGTCATTTATTTTTCTGGAATTGAGCTTCAGGAGTTGCTTGTATATTTTTGAGATTAATCCTTTGTCTGTTGCTTCATTTGCTAGGCTTGCTTTTTGATTGAATTAAGTTGATCAGTCCCTTACCTAAATGCCTGAGGAAAAAAAGAGCCTCTCTGATGGGAAATATACTGTGTGTAATCTCTACAGTTGTTACTTAAGCTACTGCTGCAATGACCATGCAAGTTAAAATCATGCCAAGCAGTTCTATTTCCAGTTTTTTAAGGAATCTCCACACTGTTTTCCATAGTGGCTGTACTAGTTTGCATTCCCACCAACAGTGTAAGAGTGTATACTATCTATGGTGAAACAGATCACCAGCCCAGGTGGGATGCATGAGACAAGTGCTCGGGCCTGGTGCACTGGGAAGACCCAGAGGAGTCGGGTGAAGAGGGAGGTGGGAGGGGGGATCGGGATGGGGAATAAGTGTAAATCTATGGCTGATTCATATCAATGTATGACAAAACCCACTGAAATGTTGTGAAGTAATTAGCCTCCAACTAATAAAAAAATTTAAAAAAAAAAAAAAAAATCATGCCAAGCGATGTTAATATTTAATGGGAAAAATAACTGTTGCATGACCTTTAAAATGTGTTGTCAAAACATTCAAAATGCTTATTATCAGTTAGAAATGTATAGTTCAGTTCAGTTCAGTCGCTCAGTCGTGTCTGACTCTTTGCGACCCCATGAACCACAGCATGCCAGGCCTCCCTGTCCATCACCAACTTCCAGAGTCCACACAAACCCATGTCCATCGAGTCGGTGATGCCATCCAACCATCTCATCCTCTGTCGTCCCCTTCTCCTCCTGCCCTCAATCTTTCCCAGCATAAGGGTCTTTTCCAATGAGTCAGCTCTTCACGGGAGGTGGCCAAAGTATTGGAGTTTCAGCTTCAACATCAGTCCTTCCAATGAACACCCAGGACTGATCTCCTTTAGGATGGACTGGTTACATCTCCTTGCAGTCCAAGGGACTCTCAAGAGTCTTCTCCAATACCACAGTTCAAAAGCATCAATTCTTCTGCACTCAGCTTTCTTTATAGTCAAACTCTCACATCCATACATGAGTACTGGAAAAACCATAGCCTTGACGAGACAGACCTTTGTTGGCAAAGTAATGTCTCTGCTTTTTAATATGCTGTCTAGGTTGGCCATAGCTTTCCTTCCAAGGAGTAAGCATCTTTTAATTTCATGGCTGCAGTCACCATCTGCAGTGATTTTGGAGCCCAGAAAAATAAAGTCAGCCACTGTTTCCACTGTTTCCCCATCTATTTCCCATGAAGTGATGGGACCGGATGCCATGATGTTGGTTTTCTGAATGTTGAGCGTTAAGCCAACTTTTTCACTCTCCTCTTTCACTTTCATCAAAAGGGTCTTTAGTTCTTCTTCACTTTCTGCCATAGGAGTGGTGTCATCTGCATATCTGAGGTTATTGATATTTCCCCTGGCAACCTTGATTCAAGCTTATGCTTCCTCCAGCCCAGCGTTTCTCATAATGTACTCTGCATATAAGTTAAGTAAGCAGGATGACAATATACAGCCTTGATGTACTCCTTTTCCTATTTGGAACCAGTCTGTTGTTCCATGTCCAGTTCTAACTGTTGCTTCCTGACCTGCATACAGGTTTGTCAAGAGGCAGGTCAGGTGGTCTGGTATGACCGTCTCTTTCAGAATTTTCCACAGTTTATTGTGATCCACACAGTCAAAGACTTTGGCATAGTCAATAAAGCAGAAATAGATGTTTTTCTGGAACTCTCTTGCTTTTTTGATGATCCATCGGATGTTGGCAATTTGATTTCTGGTTCCTCTGCCTTTTCTAAAACCAGCTTGAACATCTGGAAGTTCACGGTTCACGTGTTGCTGAAGCCTGGCTTGGAGAATTTTAAGCCTTACTTTACTAGCGTGTGAAATGAGTGCAGTTGTGCGGTAGTTTGAGCATTCTTTGGCGTTGACTTTCTTTGGTACTGGAATAGGGGAGACAGGCAATAAATAAATACTCTGTCGTTGTTGTTATTGTTGTGTAGTCACTAAGTCATGTCTGACTCTTTGAAACCCCATTTGTAACCCGCCAGGCTCCTCTGTCCATGGGATTTTCCAGGAAAGAATACTGGAGTGGTTTGCCATTTCTTCCTCCAGGGGAGCTTCCTGACCCAGGGATTGAATCTGCGTCTCCTGCTGTGGCAGGCAGATTCTTTACTGCTGAGCCACCAGAGAAGCCCAAATAACTACACTAATAAATATAAAGTAGATCAGGCTCTGTGTGTGTGTGTGTGTGTGTGTGTGTGTGTGTGTGTGTAGACACTGGTGTGCCAGTGTTTGCTACTTCAGATGGAGAGGTGACCTTTGAACCCAGACCTGAAGAAATGAGGGCATAATCAAGGAGATAACTGGGGGAGAAGTTTTCATGTCACTGAGAAGAGCATGTGCAAAGGTCCTGTGGTGGGAGGGTATCCAGAACATTGAGGAAAATGAAGAGGCCAGTGTGACTGGAGAAAAGGAGAAGGTATTGGCAAGAATAGCTCAGTCTGGACCCTGGAGCCAAGCTGCCTAGGTTCAAGGCCCAGCTTCACTGCTTATGAGCTGAATGGGGGACCAGTTATTTGTCTTCTCTGTACTTCAGGGTTATCGTCTATAAAATGAGGATAACAATAATATCTTCCTTGTAGGCGTCTTCTGAGGGTGAATAATTACAAAGTGCTCGGAACGGTGCCTGGCTCATTGTAAGTTGAGGAAGATCTGTGTAGATCTCTGTGTCTTATATTGGTTCATTTCTCCAGCGAGTTCTGGCAAATAGAGATGGGGTGCAGGGAAGATCAGGTAGAACCTGGTGGGTGTGAAAGGTAAAGAAACATGGAGTTGGTATTGCTAAGAGAGCTCACTAGTATACATGCTGCAGAATCAAGTTCTCTGAAGTGGAGCCGGGGTGAGGCAGCAAAGGAGACACAGATGTAAAGAACAGACTTTTGGACTCAGTGGGAAGAGAGGGTGGGATGATTTGAGAGAATGGTATTGAAACATACATATTACTATAAGTAAAATAGATAACCAGTGTGAGTTTGATGTATGATGCAGGGCACCCAAAGCCGGTGCTCTGGGACAGCCTGGAGGGATGGAGTAGGGAGGGCTGTGAGAGAGGGGTTCAGGATGAGGGGGACATATGTATCCCTATGGCTGGTTCATACTGATGTATGGCAAAAGCCATCACAATATTGTAATTATCCTCCAACTGAAATAGATAAATTAAAAAAAATAAAATGGAACCAGAGGCCATTGAGGGAGTATGATTTATGTATGTCAGCCTGGGTGGGAATCTGGCCTTTTGATCACTTATTCTCAATGCAGGTATCCAGAATATCTGCAGAATTTTCCAGAAGCTCAAGATACTTACCAATCCTTCCCCTAAAGCAACTGAGACAGTCTGCCCACTTATTAGACCCATACCCCTAGAACGGCCTGTGACAGCCTGTCCCTCAGGACAAATACTTCTTTTTTTTATGTCATAGACTATGGCTTTGTGGCTTTTGCCTCAATAGACCCTTGACTCTTTCTTTTTCCCAGAACACTCTTTCAGTTTGACTCAAATCTGTGTTTCCTGAATTATAGTTCTTAAGCTCCACCCCCCGCAAATAAATATTCTTCTTATTTGCAGCTTTCTGTGGGCTTTGTTTTGGGGGTGAGGTTCACATAGATCATTCATCATAAGGACTTTGGCTTTATTCTGAGCAAGTAGAGAAACCACTGGAGGGATGGAAAAGGTCTCCTTGCTACTATGTTGTTGAACACAGGTGGTGGGGACAAGGGCTGATGCAGAGAGACCAGGCAGCTGGCCCTGGAGTTGATGCTCAGACAAAGGTGGGAGCTGTGGGGATGGTGCGAAGTGGTTTTGCTCTGGATGAACTTGAAGGAACAACTAACAGGATTTTGCTGGTGCAATGGGCTGTGAGATGTTGAGAATGCCTCCAAGGTGGTTAGCCTGAGCAGCTGGGAGAATGAAGAACCTTAAAAATCCAGCAGGGGGACTTCCCTAGTGGTTCACAGGTTAAGAACCCACCTGTCAATGCAGGGGACATGGGTTCAATTTTTGGTCTGGAAAGATTTCCATATGTCACAGAGCAACTAAGCCCGTCAGTCAGTCAGTTCAGTCGCTCAGTCGTGTCGAACTCTTTTCGACCCCATGGACTGCAGCACGCCGGGCTTCTCTGACCATCATCAACTCCTGGAGCTTGTTCAAACTCATGTCCATCAAGTCGGTGATATCATCCAACCATCTCATTGTCTGTTGACCTCTTCTCCTCCTGCCTTCAGTCTTTCCCAGCATCAGGGTCTTTTCCAGTGAGTCATTTCTTTGCCTCAGGTGGCCTAAGGACTGGAGTTTCAGCTTCAGCATCAGTCCTTCCAATGAATATTTAGGACTGATTTCCTTTAGGATGGACTGGTTGGATCTCCTTGCAGTCCAAGGGACTCTCAAGAGTCTTCTCCAACGCCACGGTTTGAAAGCATCAATTCTTTGGTGCCTGTGCACCGCAGCTAAGCCTGTGCACTGCAACTATTGAGCCCATGCCCTAGAGCCCGTGCTCTGCAACAAGAGAAGCCACTGCAATGAGAAACCTGCACACTGCAACTAGAGAGTACTTCCCGCTCGCCACAACTAGAGAAAGCCTGTGTGCAGCAAAAAGACCCAGTGTAGCCAAAAATAAGTAAGGTAGAACAGCAGTTGAGGTGGGGGTGGCGGATCTTTATGGTCCTTCCTCAGGACTGGGTGTTGATGCTGTCTGTCCATCTGCCTCTCCTAAATTCTCCTTTGCTTCATATACTCACCTCCGGGTTGCAGTTGTTCAAATGAGGACAAATAGCCCGGAGTTTTTAGCTACAGCAAAGTCTAAATTCAGACTTAAAAAGGACATATTTTTTCCAGCCTCAGCTCTCACATCAACATCACATTTTGACTGTGTTCTGACCTCCGGTTCCCTAGAGTCACGGCTTCTCAAGCAGTGTCCTTTCCCACCGCAGTTTCTGCCTCACATTTGTTTGTCAAAGTTGCCCATGTGAGCAGTTTTCCCCAACAAAACCATCTGCACCAGAAGGGCATTCAAGCCTTTAAGGCAGCGCGTGCGCGCACGCGCGCACACACACACACACACACACACACACACACGACTACATTGTCTGTAGTGAGTCTTTTCAGTATCTCCCATTCCATTTTCATTAACTTTTTTTGTTGGAGTATAATTGCTTTTCAGTGTTGTATTGATTTCTTCTGTACAACAGAATGAATCAGCTCTATGTGGACATGTATCCCTCCCTCTGAAGCGTCCCTCCCACCTGCCCCATCCCACCCCTCTAGGTCATCACAGAGCAATGAGCCGAGCTCCCTGTGCTATATAGCAGCTTCCCACTGGCTGTCTATTTTACATGGTGATATATATATAATATATCTATATATTGCTACTCTCCCAATTCATCCCACCCCCACCTTCCCCCATTGTGCTCACATATTCATTCTCTACGTCTGCTTCTCTGTTCCTGCCCTGCAAGTAGGTATTTTACAGTCAAATCTCAGCATTTAATCTCTTCTCCACACCAGTCATCACAGCAAGGAGCACTTGGTCTTGCGTAGCTCAGCCCTGAGGTAATGACTGAGAAAGCCTGTCCACAACACACCCCCATTTTATGTCTTTGGCCCCTGATTTGGTGGTGCAGATATTGGGTTGGTCAAAAGGTTGTTCGGGTAAATCTGATTGAATGTTTTGGCCAAGCTAATGTTTTTTCCCCGTCCTAAGCAGGCTCGGCCTAGGGCTTTGGCTCTCTCGTGAGCTCTGCCTGAGATCTCATCCTCACTCAGCAGTGAGATTTCAGAGTCTGGAGAGACCACAGCAGGGCCATGACCTATAGCAGAAGGAGGTGATGTGTACATGGGAGGAAGTGAGGACCCAATAGTCAACAAAAATTGGTGAGCTTGACATGCCAGGTGCTGGATTAGAATCATGATCTTGCATGTGTGTTCCTGATGCTTCTCCATCATGGAATTTCATGCTTCTAAGGACTGGTGAGAATTTATGATCCCTGGTCATAGATTGGAAGAAACTTATAAGACATAGCAACATTATATGGACTCTCTTTGGAGCTTGATTTAAACAAACTAAAGTTAAAAAAAATTTTTTTCCCAAATAACCCAGAAAATTGAACCCAGGAATTATTGTCTGTTTTGTTGGGTATAAATGAATGTCCTTATAGTTAAAGGGTTCCTTTGATGAGGAGTAAGATACTTGGTGGTGGTGGTGGTGGTGGTTTAGTTGCTAAGTTGTGTCCGACTCTTTGTGACCCCATGGATTGTAGCCTGCCAGCCTCCTCTGTGAGATTTCCCAGGCAAGAATACTGTAGTGGGTTGCCATTTCCTTCTCCAAGGGATCTTTCCCACCCAGGGATCAAACCCACATCTTCTGCATCACAGGTGGATTCTTTATTACTGCTGAGCCACCATGGAAACCTACTCACATGCTCTCAAAGTATCTTTCCACAAAGAGTAACAGTGCAGTGGAGAAACTGGACAATACCTCTCCTAAATCATAATTGACCACAATTAATATAACCAACATGGGATACCATGCCTCTGGATCAATACTCTGAGAACAGAAAATCACCCCTGGGTCATTCATCCCAGCCATAGATTTATCATCTGAATCTAACCATAAGGACAACAGAAACCACATAGGTACAAATTCCATGAAATTACTGACCTGTATTCTTAAAAAATGCCAGTGTCTTAAAAGACTAGTGAAGGCTGAGGGATTGATCCAGGTTGAAGGAGACTAAGGGCTTCCCCAATGGCTCAGTGGGTAAAGAATCTGCCTGCAAAGGCAGGAGATGCAAGAGACGCGGGTTTGATCCCTGGGTTGGGAAGATCCCCTGGAGAAGAAAATGGCACCCCACCCCATTATTCTTGCCTGGAGAATCCCATGGACAGAGGAGGGCTACAGCCCAGAGGGTTGCAAAGAGTTGAACATGACCAAGCGCCTATGCATGAAGGAGACTAAAGAAACGTGACAGCTAAATGGTGTCTGCGATTGTGGACTGGACCTTGGTCTAGGGAAAAAAGCTATAAAGAAAGTACTGGAATAATCATTTGCATTGGAATGAGGACTGCAGATTAGATAGATGTACCAGCGTTGGAGATCCCCATGTTGATGACTGTGTTGTGGTTGTGTAAGAGAACATTCTTGTTCTTAGGAAATATACACAGAGAATTTAAGGGGTAAAGAGGGCACGGTCCATGTAAACTGTGATGGGATGGTGCAGAGGTGAGTTATAGTATGTACACATACACGCACACGCAGTCTCTCTCTCTTCTAATATTTTAGTGTCCTCCTTCTGGTTTAGTATCCTCCACCGTCGGGGTCCAGCCCCGGCAGGTCCAGGAACACCCACGGGATGAGTGGCGTCAGCGAGGAAGAAGACAGACACACACAGAAGGATGCGTCGAAGAGGTAGCTTATTTTATTTTTAGGATAGCTCAGTTTTTATAGAATGAACGTTAAGTCCCCCTTAAGTCACCACATATTACATCAGATATTGGTTTCATGCTCCTGTCAATATTTTTCTTTCCCATGTTTTTCCCCTACGCATTCATCTAGAGCGTTTCCGATTACAGGGTTTTTTCTTAAATGTCCCGTACGTTAATCTTCTTGCCTCAATGGCCTAACATTTTCATTCTAACAAAACAGTGTTCTACAAATCTCAGGTGTAGTGTAAACTCTTTGGACAATAAAACAATTCACGGGAAGGGTCACAGTAACATGTTTGACATTTCTGAGAATAGTACCATGAGAAAAACCTCGGTATTTTTCTTTATCTGAAACCACAAAATCTCAATTTACAATGATTAACTATTAAACAGCAAAAACACCTCTAAAGCAGCAAAACACCTCTATTAATAGTGAGATAATGGCAGTGAAGCTGGTTAATATAAATCTTCTATTGAAATCCTATGTACCCCATTTCCTAACTCTACAAAAATACCCATAATCTTCCATGTTGTTTAAAGAAAGGGAAACAATGGACAAATAGCAGCAAGGAAATAGCAATAATGAAAACCCTCTCAACCAAGGAGCAAGTAAACAGAAGCAGTATATCTACTTCTAAATCTAAATGCCTCTACTCTTTTCTATTCTAGAACATTATAATCTTTTAAGCAAGCAGCCAAGCTATGCCTGTGGCCTTTTCCTTTATGACTTGATGTTTATGGTCGTGTCCTGAGCCAGAGCAATCATGAGCATTTCCAAAAAGGCTTGGACTTTTCCAGGGAGGCCGTATTACTATATATTAAATTTCCAAAAATTAATAGAAAGCCCAACAACAGTAAGAGAGAAAGAAGAAAGGGACATACCGGGCCCCCGGGACAACCTCGAGGGGAAGAGCTTCCTTGCAGGTTCTTCTCTCGTCCTGTGACCTTGTCACGGCCTGGGCATGTCCTGGCGGCTCCCGACACTCCACCTGTACTGATCTTCTCTGCGCTCCTCAAGAAGGGAATCTTGTTCGAGATCAGATCCCTTTTCCTTTGCTTGGAATATTCTTCTGCTCAGAAGTTCATTTGGTTGGCTCCTCCTCCTCTCACCTCTTGAGAGAGACTTTCCTTGATGGGACCTGAACTGTTCCATCTCCCACAGAGCACTTACTACTATCTAAACATATAGAATTCATTTCTATACTTTTTTTTTCTCTTGTGTCTGCCCCCTTTTACTAGAATGTACACAGGATGAGAAGAGGCATCTTGATCAGGACTCTGTTCCCCAGTAACTAGAATAGCGCCGGAAACCTAGGTTCTCCACATGCGCTTGTTGAATGAATGAAGGTGGGCCAGGGTGAGATGCTATGCGAGGGCAGGACTCCAGGAGAAAAGCTGGCTACATGAACATGATTATTGGAGAGACTGTGAGTATGTGTCCATGTGTGTGGTGACGTCTAGCACTCTCTTCTATACCAAGTACTTTTATTATTATTATTTAAATCAGTTTTTACCTTTTGGCTGTGCCACGAGGCATGTGGGATCTTAGTTCCTCAACCAGGGGTTGAACTTGGTACCCCGTGCATTGAAAGCTCGGAATCTTAACCACTGGATTGCCAGGGAAGTCCCCTAAGTACTTTTTTTTTAGAAGAGATAAGGAAAAAATTGTGCATAGTTGGTATTTGAATCTTGAGGTTGATCACAATCAGCAGTTTTAGAGAAAAAGAGGAATCCAAAGAGAGGAACTCTCTTGACATGTCCACAACTTAATTGTAGTATCAGCTATTTCTTTCTGATGGCAGGGTCTATGTTAAAATTGCAGTTAGAATGGAGAAAGGATCTGGTTCTTACATCTGCCTGGATGGATTGTCCTTTATTTTGAGAGGTTTCTTTTCCATCTTCTCCTGTTGAGAACGAGGTTATTATCTCCCGATTCTGAGGGATCAGTGCCTGGGTCTCATCTTTGGCTCTCTTCCTCTTCATTTCTTTGTGATTCCTCTTTTATAATAATTTTGTGTGTGGGCCTGTGATGTGTGCGGGCCTGTGATGTGGCTTTAGTTACAGTGTGCTCCTTGCATCTGCTGTATCACTTGGGAAGCCTGTTATCAATGCAGATTCTTTAGCCCCAAATCAGAATCTCTAGGAGGGGGCAACAGGGAAACTAACATTTAAAACTTCATATATTTTTGGAGTAAACTACATATTTCAGACACTGAAAATGTTCTGAAGGATGTGTTGTAAAGAGTTTCCATCTGGCCCCTCTTTTCCAACCACTCACTTCCCTTTCTCAGGAGTATATATTATTATGTTAGTTTCATATATATTTTTTTCTGAAGATTTTTTTTTTTGTACATAGACTGTCAAATACATGCATATGTTCTTCTCTCCTCTCCTTATTACACAGATGATAGCCTACTATACTCATGTTTCCCGTTCATTGTTTTCTTTTAATTTGCCTGTATATCTCAGAAATTATGCCAAGTTTTGGGGGGAGCATTTTTCAGTTATCATTCCTGTTGTTAATTTCTTGTTTAATTCTGTTTTGATCTGAGAAATGCTTTTGTGTGACTTTTAGTCTTTTAAATTTGCTAAGATGTGTCTTATGGCCCAGAATGTGTTCTTTTGAGGTGAGTGTTCCATGCGGGCTTGAGAAGAATGTGTATTCCTTCTGTGGTTGGATGAAATAATCTATAAATGTTAACTGGACCAAGTGATTGATAATGCTGCTCACATCAATTATATCCTTATTAATTTTCTGCCTGCTTGATCTGTCAGTTACTAATAGGAATATGTTGGTGTCTCCAATTACAACAGTCAAGAGCAATTTGTCTATTTCTCTATTCAGCTTGGACTTGAACAGCTTGAAGATTGGTATATCTTCTTGGAAAATTGACCCCTTTATCATTATGCAGTGCCCCTCTTCGTCTCTGAAGAGTTTCCTTGATCATGATTCATGACAAAATATTTGGTCTAAATTTTCATCAAATCTATAGAAATATTTTTTTCTGGTTTTTTTTTTTCATTTATTTTTATTAGTTGGAGGCTAATTACTTCACAACATTGCAGTGGTTTTTCTGGCATTTTTAAATTCCCTCTTTTTTTTCCAGCTCCTCGCCTCCATTTCTTCTCCCATTGTTATTTCTCTGAACAGCTGCTATGCTAGTTTCAATTTGATTACTCAGTTTTGAATGGATTTCCTACCCTCTCCACCCCCATGGAGTTGTATATATAAGAGGTGAGTGTATTTCTGTCATAGATGCTGTAGAAAGAAGTTTCAGGATGGAGTGCTTAAAGGCCTTCTGATAACTTCTGCACAATAAAACTTGAGAATCGTTGTTGATTTTCATGGAGCTCAAGAAAATTGGTGGGGTATTGGAACCCAGCTAAGTTAGAACTGCATTTCTTAGAATTTCCTTCCTTATGTGGTTCCAGGTTGAGGTTGGTGATAGAAGAATTTTGTGTAGGATCTTGAAAGGTGGAATGGAAGAAGCAGTCTTTTTTTTATATAATTTAATTTTTATTGAAGTATAGTTGATTTACAACATGGTGCTGTTCTCTATGTCTGTGAGTCTTTTTCTCTTTTGTTGATAAGTTCATTTGTGCCATATTTTAGATTCCACAAAGAAGTGATATCATATAGTGTTTGTCCTTTTCTTTCTGACTTACTTGACTTATATGATAACCTCTAGGCCATCCATGTTGCAGAGAGAGAGACAGAGAGAGAGAGTTATACACTCTAACAGCTATAGTGTATACACTGTAACAGTTACAGTGTATAACTCCACTATATACATTTGGACATTCTTTTTTTAAAATATTCTTTTTTCACTATGGTTTATCACAGGGTATTGAATATAGTTCCCTGAGCTATACAGTGGGACCCTGTTGTTTATCCACCCTATATATGTATTAGTTTACATCTGCTAATCCTAAACTTCTAGTTCTTCCCTCCCACTTCCTTCTTCCCCTTGGCCACCACAGGGCTGTTCTCTATGTCTGTGAGTCTTTTTCTGTTTTGTAGATACGTTCATTTGTGCCATATTTTAGATTCCACATACAAGTGATCTCATATGTTATTTGTCATTTTCTTTCTGACTTACTTGATAGTATGATAACCTCTAGATCCATCCATGTTGCAGAAACAGCCATTTTTTTAATGCTCTCAAGGTCAGTGGAGGGTATCAGTTGCTACTGCAACTCAGAGACATCATTACTGATCTGCTGGTTTATCTTGTTGGCCTCGAGCAGAAACCTGTAGCTCCTTCAGCTCCTGGTGGAATTTTTCCTTTGACTTCTCTGTGCTTTTGGGCAAAGGGGAAAATACAGCTCCATGATAAAAGATGACAGAGTCTGGAAGAGTGAGTGCAGTCCTGGGACAAAACAGAGAATGAGTAGGTGTCCATACCACGTTAAAAAAAAGAGAAAAGCTTTTGGTCCTCTTTATTGCTTGGAAATGAAAAGAAGGTGCTTGCCAGATCAGTAGTGTGTACCACGTGACAGAAACTGTGTTGTTCTGTTTCAATAAAGGTGTCACATCTGGTGTAGCACCTGTGATTGGGACAACCCTTACTTCAGTTTGTATCAGTTTGTAGTAGTAGAGGTTGTAGAGTTCCCCGGTGGCTCAGATGGTAAAGAATCTGCCTGCAATGTTGGAGACATGGGTTTTATCCCTGGGTGGGAAGATCCAATAGAGAAGGAAGTGACAACCCACTCCAGTATTCTGGTTTGGAGAATCCCGTGGACAGAGGAGCCTGGTGGGCCAAGTCCATGGGATTGCAAGGAGTTGATGGAGCGACTAACAGTAGTGAACCAGCAGCTGTCAGTCTTTTTTCTTTTCTTCAGAATTAGAAAGGTAAATTAAACTGGGAAATGACGGGGACCATCATCTTTTCCTCCTTTAATTCTTTGAAGGTGGTACTGATTTCTGTAATTCTTCCCAGTACATGGTATTTCTTCTGATCCCCACTATCATGGGCAGACGAGAAGGCAGGAAATTTCAGAGGCTTTCACTTGGCCATTTCTACCCTAATGACTGTTACAGAACAGGCCAAGGAATAAATCCGAGGGGTTTTCCTTTTTTTTTAAGTATTAATACATCCATCCTAAGGATGCACTCAGGGACTTGCCAACCACTGGCAGGTCTGTGCACCCATTGTATCCACCATGAGATGAACTTGGGCTAGGACACCATTTCTCTCCCAGATTTCTTATTTCTTTTATTTTTTTAAAAAAATATTTTATTTATTTGTTTGGTCACACCAGGTCTTAGTTGTGGCATATAGGATCTAGTTTCCTGTCCAGGAGTCAAACGCGGGCCCCCTGCATTCGAAGCATGGAGTCTTAGCCACTGGACTACCATGGAAGTCCCCCTATTTCTTTTCTTTTCTAAGAAGAAAGAGAAGAGAATTTTGTTCGAGTTAAGTTGAGGACTATAGCCTGGGAGACAGATTCTCAGAAGCTCCGAGAACTGCTCCATTAATCAGGAATTAGAGATGCAGTTTTATACATTTTTAAGGCAAAGAAATTATGTATCGTATTGGCAGCATTGTATCCATAGTTCAACCAACAAGGTTTTTTATTTTTCTTTTCAATTATGCATGTGCAGACAAGACTTTGGTCAATGTGACCCATTGTACCCTTGTATGAGATGAAAAAGAATATTAATCATAGAATTACAATATTGCAATGCTGGCATCTGAAGAAAGGGGTTAACTTTTTCTCACAGATTTTTGTCCTCCTGTGTTGAGGAGATCTAGTTAATGTATAATGGAGGTGCACTCTGCACATTGGGAAAGGCCTGCAAAAAAGGGGGCATGTCATTTTTCTTCCTTCCTTTTTCTTTCTGTTTTAGTTTGATTGTCCTGCCACAGAATATTTATGATTTTCTTCATCAGGTTTCATCAAGTACCAGTTCCTAAAAGTCTAAGCCTGAATATGTACTTTATCTCTCAGCCACAAATGCTATGTGTTTCCAGTTATAGCTTGGAAAATAGTCTAGGCTGTATCATCAATGTGTGTTTCATAGGTAGTGTTTATAAACTGCTAATGATCTCTATTAAAATTTCAGTATTAGAATATTTCAAATTTCTTGTACCTTCTCCATCTTCATAACTTCTTCAGCTTCTGGAAATTTTAAAAATTGTTTTAGGAAGATCCCCTGGTTCTTCAGGGTGAATCATTTTCCCAAATTTAACATGTTTGGATATGTGTTCAATACATGGGCTAGGTTGGCAAATATATTTTTATGACATTGTGTTCAGTCGCTTAGTCGTGTCTGACTCTTTGTGGCCCCATGGACTAGAGCCCACCAGGCTCCTCTGTCCATGGGATTCTCCAGGCAAGAATACTGAAGTGGGTTGCCATGCCCTCCTGCAGGGGATCTTCCAGACTCAGAGATCGAATCCGACTCTTATGCCCCCTACACTGACAGGTGAATTCTCTACTACTGGACCATTAGGGAAGTCCCTGTCTAACACCTTGATTTTCCATCCCATACATGCCCCAGTTCCTGTTGCTGCATTTTGGCCAGGTATTCAGATTCACACACTGCATATGCCATATGCTTCCAGAGGAGGAATTCCCCGCTTGGGTCCTGCTCAGACTTGTCCCTAGTCATTGGTTTGAAGGCAAATGGGCAAGATGGAGCCAGAGCTAGAGGAAAGCAAGCAGCATTTTGTGAACTACCTGCCTCCAGTGTGGTCTGTTGGGTGATCTCCATTCGAATGAAGTCTGTACTCCTTTAGCAAGGGGGAGGGAGCAGCTTGGGCCAACCTGGAAGATTAAGAAGTATTGGGGTTCCAGGTAGTTAGGCCCTTGCACCCAGATATCCCCATCTTAGGTCTCTGATTCCCACTATCATCATATCATGTCCTTAATTTTGACATGAGACACTTTAGGCTGTTGTTCAGTGTTCTTCGAGCTCTGCTAGCCCAGCAGTTTGGTATCCCTGGTGGCTCAGTGGTAAAGCATCTGTCTGCAAGGGGGGGAGACTCAGGTTCGATCCCTGGGTGGGGAAGATCCCTTGGAGAAGGAAATGGCAACCCGCTCCAATAGTCTTGCCTGGAAAATTCCATGGACAGAGGAACCTGGTAGGCTATCCAGTCCATGGGCTCACAAAGAATCGGCCACGACTGAGCTACTTCACTTTCACTTTTCCAGTGTTCTTGCTTGGAGAATCCCATGGACAGAGGAAACTGGCCATGGGGTCTTACAGAGTCAGACATAACTTAGTGACTGAACAACAACAACAGAAGTGTAGCTGTTGAATCCTGAACTTGATGTTCAGCTGCCTGTGAAAAAGGGTAAGAACCTCTTCAAACACTGCCATGGAGGCTTTCTCACTTTCACTGTAGGTCTAGAGTCGTCCGGTTAACCTGAGCCCATCTTTTAAAATTTTTATCTTTTCTTTCTTCAAGGCTTTTAAGGCCATGAACAAAAGTCAGCCGAAGACTATGGTCTTTCTTACCTAGCACCAGTAATCGAGTCCTTACCAGGGTTTGACCTATTAGTGATTCAGTCCCACAGTTCTTTTTTGGAGGGGCCAATTGTTTTAGCCTAGCTGCTTCAAAAAGGCAGAGCCTTCGACAAGGACTTGGGTGATGATCATTGTTCTGGAAAATGATCCTCCAGGGAACAGAAGGGAGAATGAGGCAGGAAAGGAGGAAAAGATGACCTGAGAGCACCTCAGTGAGTGGGTCCCCTCTGGAGAGCTAGAGCTTCATGCTGTGATGGATGCTGGGAAGTCACGCAGAGCGTGCATAAGAACTGTTACTTGAAAGAGAAGAAAGCAATGTGTGTGCTGACTCCTGTTCTTATAGGAGGATTGCCCTGTGGAGTACCAGTTCTCTTGCAGTTCTAGTTTTTAGAAAAATTCGTTGGTTCTTTCGTATCCTCTAAAGGTGATCAGTGAGATTTTTTGTTTTTTTAAATATCATTATAAACGTGTGGATTTACTGTATTTTATATGCTTCGCTGCACTACAGTCATTATTCTTTTTTCTTCCAGTTTTATTGAGATATCACAGACATCATGCTCATGCTCAGCTGCTCAGAGTCGTGTCTGACTCTTTGCAACCCCAGTGACTGTAGCCCGCCAGGCTCCTCTGTCCAGGAGGATTCTCCAGGCAAGAATACTGGGGTGGGTTGCCATTTCCTCCTCCAGGGGATCTTCCCAACCCAGGGCATACAGCACTGTATATGTTTAAGGCATACAGCATAATACTTTGGCTTACATTCATCATGAAATGAACATCCGTTATCTCATATAGATGCAAAATTAAAGAAATAAAAAAAGTTTTTTTTCCTTGTGATGAGACCTCTTAATATTTACTCTTTTAACAACTCTCATAAATAGCACACAGCAGTGTTAATTGTATTTATTATGTTCTATGTTACATCTCTAGTACTTATTATAACCGGAAATGTGTACCTTTTGACTGCTTTCATTGAGTTCCATTTTCTCCCACCTCCCACCTCTGGTAACCCCAAATCTGATCTCTTTCTGTGGGGACTTACTTTGAATCTATGGAAATATCTTCTTCCTCATCAAAATTTCTATTTATTTGTCTATTTCATTATACAATCATTATTCCTATTGATAATGCTCTATCTTTGGCTATTGGGAGCCCCTTCAAATTGTTTTGACCATTGGGAACTCCTTCAAACTGGCTCCTGTGGACTTTTTGACATGATGCTAGTGAACTTTAAGAGCTTCTTTCTTTTCTAGTATGACTCGGTATTGCAAGCTCATTACTGCTCCTGACAGGAATTCATCCATTTTTCCCAAGCACCCACAGTTCCTTTTCGTGGGAAATGGTATTTAGATAATACAGTCTGGCCACTAGGGGTCCCCGTTGGGCTGATCATTGCTTCTAGGTCGTTTGCCTGGGCCGCACTGGAAACATATATATATATATATATATGTATGTATGTATATATATATGAAAATATCTTCTAAGTTAATACTCATATTTCCAATTCAAACATATATATGTTATGTAAACATATATACCTTCTAAGTTAATACTGATATTTCCAATTCAAATAAAGTATCACATTTTCAAAACCTAACTTCTTTGATTTTATATTTGTATTTCTTTACTCATACTCATTAGCATCATTACTTAATTTGCTTTCACTTATTCTATGTCTTTCACTTATTCTATAGTAGCATCATTAATGAATTATTTTTTTTTTAACCTATTATATGTATATGGAGATGGAAATGGCAACCCAATCTAGTGTTCTTGCCTGGAGAATCCCGTGGAGAAGGGAACCTGGTGGGTGCTGTCCATGGGGTCGCACAGAGTTGGACATGACTGAAGTGCCTTGGCATGCATGCATGCATTGGAGAAGGCAATGGCAACCCACTCCATTATTCTTGCCTGGGGAATCCCAGGGACGGAGGAGCCTGGTGGGCTGCCATCTATGGGGTCACAAAGAGTTGGACATTACTGAAGCAACTTAGCAGCATTATATGTATATATGTGTGTTTAATAGTTTTATACTTTTATTACTAGCAATATGACCCCTGAATACAATTTAAGATAACTTTGCAATTCTATTTTTCCTTTGGACTGTACCCTATAGGAAAGGTACAAATTGCTGTATTTTGAAGTTATTGAATTAAATCATCTCTATATAGTTAAGCCATCATCTTGATATATTTGATTTTTTGTTCTCAATTTTCAAGGATTAATATTTTCTCATGTTGATTTAAATTTGGTTTTATGAGTACATAAACCATTTATATTGTTTTGAAGTTAAGAGCTATAAAACAAAGTATTTTCAGAGAAGTTTAGCTTCTAACCCTGTTTCCTCAAACCTCCTTCTTTCCTCCTAAAAGTAACCATTTCCCACGCCTGTGTGCTCAGTCCCTTCAGCGGTGTATGACTGTTTGCGACCCCATGGACTGTAGCCTGCAGGCTCCTCTGTCCATGGAATTCTCCAGGCAAGAATACTGGAGTGGGTTGCCATGCCTTCTTTCAGGGGATCTTCCAGACCCAGGGATCGAACCAGCATCTCTTACATCCTGCATTTGTTGGCAAGTTCTTTACCACTAGTGCCTCTTGGGAAGATCCCAACCATTTCCCATTGCATTTTAATTTATTCTTCCATTTTTGAAAACATACATTTTCTCATTTTTCCTCCCTTTTTTGGTAAACGTAGAATACTATACGTTTTATCTTGCACCTTGCTTTTTTCACTTAGCTGTGTGTCATGGAATTTATTCCACAGTGGTACATAGGAAACATTTTTTTTTTCACAGCAGGATTGTTCTCCATTGTATGAATTTATCCAGATACAAATGGAAGACAGCACCAAGAGATTTGTAACCAGTAACTAGAAGGATAGAATTATCACTTAGTGTAATGGGAAAGACAGCAAAAGGAACAGGTTTTGGGGGGAGTATCAAGATCTTGTTTGGTTGAGGAGGCATTTTGTTTGAGATGCCTATTAGACATCTAAGGAGAGTTATTAGTAGACAGTTTTGGATAGATGAGTCTGAAGTTCAAGGTGGACAAAGAGCCAATGATTGCCTCACAGCAGAGCAAGGAAGAGGTTGGAGGAAATGTAAACTTGTTTTCACTAACCCATTTCTGCCAGCCAGTCTTCTGCTCTGGGCTCTAGCCAGCCCATCTGCCTCCACCCCTGTCAGCTGTACCGTTTCCACCTCTCCAGAGGTCTCTTATGGTCCATGTCATTAGTTCCTGGAATTCATGTTCTCTTGAAGCTTCTTCCTTGTTTGATTTTGGGGAAGGGAGCCAACAATCTGTGCCAGTTTTCTATCTTTGCAGGAACCAGAAATTCTATTTGAGTTTTAAAATTAAACAAGGGAGAGGAATATTTATTTTTTCAAGAGGAAAAAAATACGGGAGGAACTGCAATTTATTGCCTCTTTTCAAGTATCCTATGAAAACATCCCAAAGAGATTGACCCTGATTAGAGTCAGGTTCAGGAAAACAAAGATTCAACAAAGCTGGGAACTACAAACTGAGAAAATAAAAAGTTGACTCTTTATGAAGAAATGTTATAAGGCCTCTGAAGTTCTACTATGAGGAAACAAGTGTCATATGTCCTTAAGAGGTATTTCCCTAGTCTGTAGCATGCATGGGAAAGATTTCAGAGTTCATCAGTATTTGACAGACAAGTTACAATCAACCTTAAATATGATCAGTATGAAAATAGTAGGAGGGGCAGATTATAAAATGAAACTAGGTGACATAATTTGAGGTCAATAAAATATAAAAAGATATTTGAAAATTTCAGTGGAAATTAACATCTACATTTTATATAAGTTCTCTTGATTGACTCTAGGTTCTTAGTATTTTTTCTTTTCTATTTCTGTCCTGGTAGCAACTTTAAATTTTTTTTACAAGTGTTACCTGCTTATTATCCAGTAGTACAAGTGAATATGGAGTCAAAAGTGAGAGTTATCTGATAAAACTCTCCTTTCATGAACACAAGACAATATACCTCCCAGAGATAAACATTCTTGGCAAGTTGTGTATTTCTCTTTCCTGTCTTAGTCTGTTTAGGCTGCTCTAACAAAAATACCATAGATGGGGTAGCTTATAAACAACAGAAATTCATTTCTCACAGATCCAGAGGTTGCGAAGTTCACGGTCAAGATACAGCAGGTGGGGTGTCTGATAAGAACCTGCTTCCTGGTTCATAGATGGTCATCTGCTTGCCATGTCCACAGGCAGCAGAGACGAAGGAGCTCTGTAATATTCTTTTAAAAACGATGTTATTTATTTTTGGCTGTCTCGGCACATTGGCTCTTGAGTTGTGGTTTGTGAGCTTAGTCGCCCCATGGCATGTGGGATCTTAGTTCCCTGACCAGGAATCGAACCTGTGTCCTCTGTATTGAAAGGTGGATCCTTAACCCCCTGGACCACCAGGGAAGTCCCTGAAGGGCTCTTTTATAAGGGCACTAATCCTAAGAACTTTCAAGGTCTCACCGCTAATGTAATACCATCACATTGGGGATTGTTTCAACATATGAATTATTTTTTTGGGGTGGGGCACAAATATTTAGTCCATTGTACCTTTTTAGACACATTTAACCATTTTTACATGCACACACATAAAATAGATCATTATAGATTTATTTCTGAAATTTATCATGGGTATGTTCTCATATTAGTACATTTAGATTTATGTCATTATTTTGAGTAGCTGAAATTCATCTTGTACAGATATTAGCAAACTGTATTTTTATTTAATTGAAACGACATACAAAAAGATCAAATTGAAGTGAATCATACCTTCTTTTATTCTTCTTTTTTAAGATTTATTTTATACCTTCATTTAAAATTAAATATTGTAAACTGAAGTAGTACTTGGTCATGGATCCCAGTTGTATCTCTTCTTTTCTAAGTTGCCATTTTGTAACTTCTGTCCCTTCCCTAAAAGACATCACAAATCCACTGATCTGTTCTATAAGGCTAAGGTGTGGAAAGCAGTGCTTTTTGTAATGGAAGCAAATAGACTATTACATCCCTTATCTTTAAGACTGGGGAGTGGAGGAAAATATATTCAACAATTTTTCAGATAAGAAAACAGAGATGTAGGGTTAAAATTAAGGTTAAAAAAGAATTTGTTAGGGATTTTATGGGATAGGCAGAAAAACTTCATACAAAAACCCTTTCTCTAAAGTGCTTTCTGTTATTTAAGGTCGGCCTAGTAAAGAAGAAAGGAGTTTCATTCTTAGACATGAGAACAAAACCTCAGGTCTTTGGGGTGAGCCCAGAAACAGAAACAAGGAGAGATTCTGTGATGTCATAGGTCAAACTAGCTCCAGGTACATTCTCTTCTCTAGGTAATCCAATCTTGCTCTTCAATGGGCATTTTCAGCTTTTAGAATACATGTCTAAGGTCTTTAGAGATTTAAAGCCCAAGCAGTGAGAGAAAACATTTCTAAAGGGAAGGAGAAATTAATGCCATGAAAAACATTTTCTCTAAGGAATATGAGGCTTGACTGCGGAAGGAGAAATTAATGTCAAAGGAAACTTCTTGCATTGGGAAACAAAACTTCATGTACTTATGAGAAAGAGGAAGGAGGAGGGAGAGAAAATATTTTTGATAGGAAGGAGGACATAACTTCAAGCAAAATTTCATAAGAGCCCTGACTCAGTATTTCAGGCCTCAGACGGGTTGCCATACGGAATGAGGATTAGGCCTTGTTCAGTGTGGCTTTGGGAGGGAAAATTAGATTGTGGGGTGGTGGTCATTGGTAACCATTACAACATAATCCAGTAGTGGATTTCAGCTGCATAACCACCAGCTCTCAGGAGCTGATAATGTCCAAGCAGGGATGAAGTGACTGAGGATTACAGAAGCAATTCCTACTCGGTGGGGATTAGATTTGCAGACCTTTGAGACCTTCCAATATTGAGATCAGCGCTACTAAACACACACTTGAATCCCCTTCAGCTGGTCTGACACTGGACATGGTGAGGAGGTGGGTGTTGGGGGTGTGTGGGTCTTTTGTCATAGACTTAGTGAATAGGATGGCGGGGACCTTAGGAAATATTTCTAGCAGAGCCTCATCAGTACAAGCAGTCTGATTTAAAATATATTGCATGGGACTTGCCTGGTGTCCAGTGGTTAAGATTCCACACTTCCAGTGCAGGGGGCCCTGGTACTATCTGTGATTGGGGAACTAGGATCCCCCATGCTATGTGGCCAGAAAATACATGAAGTGAAGTGAAGTGAAAGTTGCTTAGTCGTGTCTGACTCTTTGTGACCCATGGACTATACAGGCCACGATCTCCAGGCCAGAATACTGGAGTGGGTAGCCTTTCCCTTCTCCAGGGGATCGTTCCAACCCAGGGATTGAACCCAGGTCTCCTGCATTGCAGGCGGATTCTTTACCAACTGAGCTACTAGGGAATATGTAATATATATATACATATTGCAAAATTCCTGGGTGTGCGGGTGGAGGCAGGGTCAGAGAGCTACCCTGGAGAGAAACTGGAGCTGGCAGGGCAGTGTTACGGAATGGCCCCTGTGCTGGAGGAGATTTAGAGCACTTCCGCCAAGAAACTTCAAAGCCTGGGGTGTCCTGAGGCACAGACCCCCAACAGAAACCCCCTTTGCCCCCGTCTGAAGGCAATTTGCCCTTTAGTCTGAAATTGCCATTCTAGATTTACATAGAAGGCATGAAATTAAAGTTAGTGGATGAACAGCATCTGAAGCAAATACATTGAGTGTGATTAACATTAAAGAAGATTTTTATTCATTATTCCATTTTAAACTAAACTTTTGGCCAATTATTTTCCTTTATACATAAGAACATGTAGTTTAGCATGTGCTAGAAACTGGAAGAGATGGTGTGTCATCAACGAGATTAATATTTTAAAACCTGGGTAATGATGTCATAGAAGACAGATTGAAAATTAAATTGTTATTCCACTTGGAAGTTAGTTAGTGTTAGTCACTCAGTCATGTCCATCTCTCTGTGACCCCATGGACTGTATTCTGCCAGGTTCCTATGTCCATGGAATTCTCCAGGCAAGGATACTGGAGTGGGTTGCCATTCCCTTCTCCAGGGGATCTTCCCGACCCAGGAATTTCACTTGGAAAGAATTATATAATATAAAGCCAAAAGGCAATGAAGTGAAATTCTTCAATATGAAACATTTCTGGCTCTAGTTTCAAGGTGAAAGAGAAACAAGTTACACAGATTTTTCTCAATAAGAGAAGTCAACATTCAGTATTGAAGGCTGAAAAGAAATTTGTATTCTGAGAGAACACGTTAACATTATGTGAAATGTCTCTTATCGGAAATCTACTTGTCCTAAAAGATTTTATTACTGAAGGAGAGAGTGGTTGTATGTAAATAAAAATCTCTTCAATAAGACAACAGAGTTTCACCACTTTAAGGTCAAGGTATTAAAGAGAAACATAAAAATAAACATGTTTCACGGGAATAAGGAAGTATAAAAGAATAAAATCTTATCTCTTCCGGCGGTTGAATGAAATACTCAGCTGTGTCTGACTCTTTGTGACCCTATGATCTGTAGCCCACCAGACTCCTTTGTCCATGAAATTTTCCAGGCAAGAGTACTAGAGTGGGTTGCCATTTCCTACTCCAGGGGATCCTCCCAACCCAGGGATCAAACTTTGCATCTCCTGCATTGCAGGCGGATTCTTTACTGCTGAGCCATCAGGGAAGCCCATAAGAAAATAGCTTCATGTAAATCTAAGAATCCAACTACAGCCCATGGAATTCTCCAGAATACTGGATTGGGTAGCCTTTCCCTTCTCCAGGGGATCTTCCCAACCCAGGGATCGAACCCAGGTCTTCCGCATTGCAGGCACATTCTTTACCAACAAGCCACAAGGGACCCCAAGAATCCTACTAATAGTCTTTAAAGCTATTAAATACTGATGAGGCAAAAGCAACACCAAAACCCCTGAGGTCCTTAAGGAGACAGAGTGAAGAAGAAATATGTCTAATGTCATGGATGAGTAACCCCATGCCATACCTTCTCTCTAAATAATCCTCCTTGGTTTTATTTTCAGGTTCTTCACAAATTCCCAAGTGTTCTTTCTCAGCTCGACTGTATGTTGATGCTTTTTGGTCTTGAGATGGAAATTTCAGAGCCTCAGAGCTAGAGGCCATCAGAGGATTTCTCATCATTGTGACCTTTATGACTCCTGTCCTCTGCTTGATATTGTCTTCCTTAAAGTTCCCAGTGGTCCAAGGACTTTCCTGGTGGTTCGGTGGTTAAGAATTTACCTGCAAAGAAAAGAGGAAAGAAAAGAATGATCCTGCCAATTCAGGGAAGGTCCCACATGTTGTGGAGCAACTAAGCCTGTGTACCACAACTACTGAACACCACGTTCTCTAGAGCCTGTGCTCTGCAACAAGAGAAGCCACTGCAATGAGAAGCCCAGGCACCGCAACTAGAGAAAGCCCGCTCACAGCAACGGACCCAGCACAGCCAAAAATGAAAAATAGATAAATTTTAAAACTTAAAAAAGTCCCCTGTGATCCTCCACCCAGACTGAGTGTGTCTTTGTCCATAAGGACATGGAGGAGAGAGGGCAATTGAGTGTCTTCGGGTGTGACCTGGTGACATGTCCAAGGACTTAGGTTGTTTTTCATCCCATGTGGCAGATCAGATACTGTGGGTTCATGGAGATGTGCCATGACATCCTCTACTTCATTTGGGTCACCAAGGGGCAAGTTTACTCCTGTCCTCTTGGAAGCATGAAAACATACAAGCTCAGTGTTTTCTGGAAAGAGCAGCTTGTAATATAAGAAAATCCTGATGCTTGTGTTTGCTGTTTAGCCTGGCTTCTGGGAAGAAGTTTTATGAATTGCGTACCTTGCTTAAGTACAATAATTAGGAAAGTGTTAGTGTTAGTCCCTCAGTCATGTCCAAGTCTTTGCAACCCCATGGACTGTAGCCCACCAGGCTCCTCTGTGCATGGGATTTTCCAGGCAAGAATACTGGAATGGGTAGCCATTTCCTTCTCCAAGTGATCTTCCCGACCCAGGGATCGAACCTGGGTCTCCTGCATTACAGGCAGATTCTTTACTGTCTGAGCTACCAGGGAAGCCCAAAGTGAAAGTGTTAGTTAAGAATTAGTTAAGAATTAGGAATAGTTCTTAATCTCATCTGCTTCCCTTGAGAAGAAAGAATCACTGTATGGCTGGATTATGGTCCTTGGTACCACACTGAGGTATCTGTACCTCTTATGTGCTTGTTCAGTCACTCAGTTATGTCCTACTCTGTGTGACCCTGTCCATGGGATTTTCCAGGCAAGAATAGTGGAGTGGGTTCCGTTTCCTCCTCCAGGGGATCTTCCCCACCCAGGGATTGAACCTGTGTCTCTGGCGTCTCCTACATTGGCAGGTGAATTCTTTACCACTGAGTCACCTAAGAAACCCTATCTGTACCTCCTACACTGGTTGTTTAAAACTGGACTAGAGAAGAAGAAAGTAGTTTGGGGGAGAATCTAAGAGCAGGAAGAAGAGAAAATAATACTGGGGAAACCCATTGTATATTAATATAAGAACAAAACCTCACATCTATCAAACCGAGACACACAAAAAGATTATTTGAGGTTATTGAAGGTTTTGGGGTCCAGTAAATTCATACCCATGTTCCCTGCAGAGTTCTGATTCAAGGGAGAAGAGACCAAAGAGATGGGCAGATGGAGATTAAAATATCAGCTTCACTGTGGAAAGAAAGCTAAACTGAGTGACACAGCTTAGATCTGTGGCCAAAAGGGCTTGCACGTTCTTTCTTTGAATTAGACAGGCTTGCTTAGTCTGGCATAGCAGGAAAACTGCAGGTTCCTTAAATCACAGAAGAGAGGAGAACAAAATGCACGCTCACAAAGCAGACAGATCACTCCTAGTCTTCCCTTCCTTGGTTTCTCTGCAGCATTTCACCCCCAAACACTGCCTCCCACCAAATTTCATTGGTCATCCTTTGATTTAAACCAGTGGCTACTCCCACTGGTTTCCTGGCTGGTTCAACCTCTTTTCCATAAACTATGATGCTGAAATGTGGCAGGGCCCACTCTCCTCCCTTCGCTTCCCCTCCTCTCTGCTTTATACTCACTCTTTTAGTGACCTCATTCAATAATAAGCTATATGCTAATGCCTCCCAAATTTACATCTTCCCTTAGGCATGCGTGTTAAGTAGCTTCAGTCCTGTCCAACTCTTTGTGACCCATAAACTGTAGCCCACCAGGCTCCTCTGTCCATGGGATTCTCCAGGCAAGAATACTGGAGTGGGTTGCCATGCCCTCTAGGTGATCTTTCCCACCCAGGGATCGAACCTGTGTCTCTTTGGTCTCCTGCATTGGTAGGCGCTTTCTTTACCACTCATGCCACCTGGGAAGCCCCTAGGGCTTCTCCCTGAACTCCAGATCCTTATATCAGCTGCCTAGTCCCCATTTCCACTTGCACGTCTGATTGGATGTCCAGTTTAGCATATCCCAGCACAAACCTCTGACCTCCCCTTTCCGGCCTGCGTCTCCTCTGATCCCCTTTTCCAGTTGCTCAGGACAAAGCTTCAAAGCCTCCTTGGTTCCTCTCTCTCTCATACCTCACATTCAATTTGTCAGCAATTCCCCAGGGGTCTACCTTCAAAATAAATTAAGAAGCTTAATACTAGTTTCTACCTCTGGGACGACCACCCTAGTCGGAGCCACCGTCAGTTCTTGGCTGAATGATTGCTGTGGCCAAAAGTTGTTCATCACTCCTACCATCCTCACAGTCTGTTCTCAGAACAGCAAACTGACCCAAAAGAATCCCTTTAAAACAAGTTTTATTTACTTATTTATTTTTATTGAAGCCTAGTTGATTTACAATATTGTGTTAGTTTCTGCGGTACAGCAAAATGAGTCAGTTATTCATATACGTATATCCACTTTTTTGATTCTTTTCCCATATAGGTCATTACAGAGTATTAAATAGAATTCCCTGTGCTATACAGTAGGTCCTTAATACTTAGCATTTTTACATATATTAGTGTGTGTATATCAATTTCAATCTCCCAATTTATCCCTCCCCCTGCCCCTCTCCCCCTTGGTAACCATGTTTGCTTTCTGCATCTGTGACTCGATTTCTGCTTTGTAAATAGGTTCATTTGTACCATTTTTTTTTTTAGGTTCTACATAGAAGTGATACTATCTAAGTCTTTAAAAATCAACACTTTTGTGCCCCTAAACTTTAAATCATTCCCTATTTAACATACACTAAAAGCCAGTTTTTGTTCATACCTGCAAAGTCCACATAACCTGTTTCTCCTCTGGCCGTATCTGAGCTCATCTTTTGCTAATTACCCCCTAGAACCATCCTTTCCAGCCACATTCTTGCTGGTCCTCCAACAGTCCAGGTATGCCTCGGGCTTTTCACCTGCTATTTCTGCCACCTCCATGTTGGAATCCATGTTCAAATGTCACCCTCTTACTGAGGTCTTCTCTAACCATCAAATTCAAAATTGGAAACCTCCTCCCCCATTGCCAGCCACTTCCACACTTAATTTCCTCTTCCCTATTCATTGGAAGGACTGATGCTGAAGCTGAAACTCCAATACTTTGGCCACCTCATGCAAAGAGCTGACTCATTGGAAAAGACCCTGATGCTGGTAGGGATTGGGGGCAGGAAGAGAAGGGGATGACAGAGGATGAGATGGCTGGATGGCATCACCAACTCGATGGACATGGGTTTGGGTGGACTCTGGGAGTTGGTGATGGACAGGGAGGCCTGGTGTGCTGCGATTCATGGAGTCACAAAAAGTCAGACATGACTGAGTGACTGAACTGAACTGAACTGATTCTATTTTTATCCATGCTTTATCACCATCTGATACATTGTATATTTTATTTATTTACCTATCTTGTCCCTGACCTGGCTCCACTATTTTGTTTGATCTTACATCTCAGGGTCTAGAATAAAGCCCAGAAAGTAGCAGTCACTGAAATATTTGTTGAATGAATAATTTAAAAAGTGAATGAATGAATATGTACCAAAGGGGAAGCAGCCATGCTAATATGTTTTCCTTCTTTTTTGCTGATCTCACCAATCAGAAAACACTTCTTCCATGGTGCCCTCGCAGAAATGCTGCCATATGGAAATCTGGGATTGGGAATAAGTGTTCCTCCAAAAAGTGATGGAGAGAAATATAAAAACCCATATCAAAGTATCTCCTCAAATAAGACCAGTGCTGGATTTTAAGATTGCGGAAGCGGAGGAAAGATTAGCTTCATGCAAAGTTGTCCAAGTGAAGAATAAAACTCAGGTTTTCATGATTACCTCATACAAGGACTTCCCTGGTGGTCCAGTGGCTAAGACTCCATGCTCCCACAGGGATCTGGGTTCGACCCCTGGTCAGGGAACTAGACTCCACATGCCACAGAATATCCTGCTTGCCACAACTAAGACCTAATGAAGCCAAATAAATAAATAAAAATATTTAAGACTGGCTCATACAAAGAAATAGATGAGCCAGTTGTGTTGGGAAGGAGAAAATACCTTTATGCAAAATTTCATCTGTAAGTCCCCACCTGTGGTCCCTAAGAATGGGGTAAAGGAATAAAAAAGTAATTACTTAGATGAAAGAATAAAACATAGAGGTCTTGATGACTAAAATAAAAAAGAAGATTTATGATAAGAAAGAAGTAAAAGAAATGAACGAGATTTGAAGAACTGGATACATACAAGGCAGCTTTATACCCACGGTTTCTGGAAAATTTTCTCAGAGCCGTTAGCTCTTTAAGGACAAGTGCTTGGAAGGAAACCAAAGTAAAGGAAAAAAGAATGAATGAAAATACTTGTGGTGGCAAAGGTGGAGGAGATTCATTTGTTTCACAACCTCTGCATAGTCTATGACTACATACATCCTCTCGGCTCTGCCATTTTCCCTCTCAGAACCTCAGATAACTCCCTGGAAATGAATTAAGCATCACATCGAGTTCCATGTCATAACAAACCCCAGGTTGATGAACTAAGCTTGTTGCCAAACCCAGAAGAATGGCCAGAAGTATTATACATGGCAATCAGGTTTTATCAGATTATATTAGAGACAGGTTATAGTAAAATATTTAAGGAATAATAAGGTGATGATGAAAATATTTACAAAATAATTTTTACGACAAATATTTGAGGAACAATTTTTAGGTTTAATGTAATTCAGAAGTTACCTTATTATATGGGGTTCCTTGGTGGCTCAGATAGTAACAAATCTGCCTGCAATGCAGGAGACTCAGGCTGGATCCCTGGGTCTGGAAGGTCCCCTGGAGAAGGGAATGGCAACCCACTCTAATATTCTTGTCTGGAGAATTCCATGGACAAAGGGAACCTGGGGGGTTACAGTCCACGGGGTCTCAAAGAATCCAACACGACTGAGCAACTAACAACTACATTATTACAATGTGCTTCAAATAAGGAAAGCTGAAACTGTTAAATGTATAGGAGTGTGAATAATGGCTGGGGCTTCCCAGGTGGCGCTAGGTTAAGAACCCGCCAATGCAGGAGACGTAAGAGACGTGGGTTCTGTCCCTGGGTCGGGAAGATCCCCTGGAGGAGGGCACGGCAACCCACTCCAGTATTCTTGCCTGAAGAATCCCATGGACAGGGGAGCTTGGCAGGCTATAGTCCCTAGGGTCGCATAGAGTTGGACACGACCGAAGCAATAGCATGCAGCACGTGAATGATGGCTAGTATTCAGTATGATTATATGTTAAGGAGAAATTACTTTTTGTATATGATAACTTCATATGATGGTCATTTACTTTTCCTTGGGACAGATTAATATAGAAGGAAAGAGTTTATCTCCATACGTGTGTGTTGGACTGTCATCTAAGGCGATAGCTCCGAATAGCCGGGGGCATCACTCAGGGCAGAGAGATCCAGGGAGCCGTGGTGTCTGTACGTGATTCGGTTCAGTTCTCAGATGGTTCAGTCCTGCGGGTGCTTGGCTGCTGGAGTGTCAGGCGTGTGTCAGGCTAGGAGTAAATACTCGAATTTATAGCCAGGCTCCCGGGAGAAGGAATGTGAGTTTCTTAAGCGTCAACAGGTTGCATAATAGAAAGATAAACAGCACCCATATTTTCCTTCTTGCTAAAACAGGAAAGCAGGTAAAGAGTCAGAATTTGTGCCTGGTCTCCACTTCCTCTAGTCTATTTTCTCCACATAGGAGCCAACTAGATGATATCTGGACAATAAAAAAGGCTGAGCGCTGAAGAATTGATACTTTTGAACCGTGGTGCTGGAGAAGACTCTTGAGAGTCCTCTGGACAACAAGGAGATCAAACCAGTCAATCCTAAAGGAAGTCAACCCTGATATTCATTGGAAGGATCGATGCTGAAGCTCCAGTACTTGGGTCACCTGATGCGAAGAGCTGACTCTTTGGAAAAGACCCTGATACTGGGAAATATCGAGGGCGGGAGGAGAAGAGGGCGACAGAGAATGAAAAGGTAGGATGGCATCACCAACTCAATGGACATGAGTTTGAGCAAACTCCTGGAGATGGTGAAGGACAGGAAAGCCTGGTATACTGCAGTCCATGGGGTCGCAAAGAGTCAGACACGACTGAGTCACTGAACAACAAGATGATACCACTTTTACTGATAAAAGTCTTTTGGGGTCAAGCAAGGCCTTGAGGTCATTTGTATGAACTGGTTCCTGTTACCTCTTACTTCTTACCACCAACTCTTTGTACAACTGTCCTCCAGGCCCACCGCTTTCCTCCATAAAACCAAGCTCTGTTCTGACCTGGGCACAGTCAACTTTTACCCATTATCTAGAGCTTAAGTTCCCAGAGAGTCATTTCTTCACCCCCATCCCCCACGTAAGCTGTGTTTCCCTGTGAAACTGACTTTCGTGGTCCTGGATTCCCCTCAGTCATAGTGTTCATCACCATTCAAAATGATAAGACTATTTATAACTTGCTTAATGTCTGTCTCCCCTACTAGATTGCTAGGTCTTTGAAGGGAAGGGTCTTGCCGAATTTGTTCACTACTTCATATCCAACTCTGGGGAAAGAATTGGCCACGGATGGCCCTTGAGAAGGATATAACCAGTGGACTCTAGGGCCCTTGATAGCAAGTGTGAGTGTTGCTTATTCTCTATTATGATGTCTTGTGGAGATGCAGAGATGACCAGAGGTGATCATTAGGAAAGCTGAGTCCACCTAACTGGAGGGCCAGTTGGCAGTCATGAGGCATGTGTGGAGTCTATAAGCATTTTTGAGGGCTACACGTGCAGTCATACTGGGTTTCCTGAAGTCAAACAGGATGGGTGCTTGGACATGGCACTGATACGAAGAGGTGCAGTGAAAATTTGAGAATATCTGGATTACAGGAATCAAGGAATGTGAATTTAAGAAGAAAATGTTTATAGAAAGTACCCCTTGATTAAAAATTGTTTTTTCTAAATTGACTTTATTCTTCTCAATAATGTGATAGTCATTCATTCATGAATTCCAATTTATCCAACAGACCCCTGGGACAATGTGCTTCACATTGTGTAGGGCTAAAAAAGATGAAAAAAACTCACTTCTTTTCTTAAATAACTCAACGTTTTGTGGTAGACAGATATTCAAATCATTACAACACTGCTGCTTACGATAAATCCTCTGAGAAGGGAAGAAAAATGAAGTCTTCTAGTATGTTAGTTACACAATCAGCAGTACCCTAACTTATTGACCTTGAGAGCATTACTCAGGAGTCAGCCAGTGAACTGGAAGTGTAGAACTAAAAAGACTTTCAGTTCAGTTCAGTTCAGTTCAGTCACTCAGTCGTGTCCAGCTCTTTGCAACCCCATGAATCACAGCACGCTAGGCCTCCCTGTCCATCACCAACTCCTGGAGTTTACTCAAACTCATGTCCATCGAGTCAGTGATGCCATCCAGCCATCTCATCCTCTGTTGTCCCCTTCTCCTCCTGCCCCCAATCCCTCCCAACATCAGGGTCTTTTCCAATGAGTCAGCTCTTCGAATCAGGTGGCCAAAGTACTGGAGTTTCAGCCTCAGCATCAGTCCTTCCAATGAACACCCAGGACTGATCTTCTTTAGGATGGACTGGTTGCATCTCCTTGCAGTCCAAGGGACTCTCAAGAGTCTTCTCCAACACCACAGTTCAAAAGCATCAATTCTTCAGTGCTCAGCTTTCTTTATAGTCCAACTCTCACATCCATACATGACTACTGGAAAAACCATAGCTTTGACTAGACAGACCTTTGTTGGCAAAGTAATGTCTCTGCTTTTTAATATGCTGTCTAGATTGGTCATAACTTTCCTGCCAAGGAGTAAGCGTCTTTTAATTTCATGGCTGCAATCACCATCTGCAGTGATTTTGGAGCCCCCCAAAATTAAAGTCGGACACTGTTTCCAATGTTTCCCCATCTATTTCCCATGATGTGATTGGACCAGATGCCATGATCTTAGTTTTCTGAATGTTGAGCTTTAAGCCAACTTTTTCACTCTCCTTTTTCACTTTTATCAAGAGACTCTTTAGTTCTTCTTCACTTTCTGCCATAGGGGTGGTGTCTTCTGCATATCTGAGGTTATTGATATTTCTCCTGGCAATCTTAATTCCAGCTTGTGCTTCTTCCAGCCCAGCGTTTCTCATGATGTACTCTGCATATAAGTTAAATAAGCAGGGTGACAATATACAGCCTTGATGTACTCCTTTTCCTATTTGGAACCAGTTTGTTGTTCCATGTCCAGTTCTAACTGTTGCTTCCTGGCCTGCATACAGGTTTCTCAAGAGGCAGGTCAGGTGGTCTGGTATGCCCATCTCTTTCAGAATCTTCCACAGTTTATTGTGATCCACACAGTCATAGGTTTTGGCATAGTCAATAAAGCAGAAATAGATGTTTTTCTGGAACTCTCTTGCTTTTTCGATGATCCATCGGATGTTGGCAATTCGATCTCTGGTTCCTCTAAAACCAGCTTGAACATCTGGAAGTTCACAGTTCATGTATTGCTGAACCAAGGTCTAATATAAATATTAACAAATCATTACATTTCCTGACAAATCAGAACATGTCTGACTAATCAGCTAGGAATTCCCAACCAGTTAGAACAAATGTTGGCCAAATATCAGCCACTTTCAACACTGAATACATATCAAGAATCAGGTATGATTCTTGAAGGGATTTTTACTTTGGCGAGTATGCTATAAGTGAAGCAAATAATTTTCACATTTTTGTTGTTGTTCAGTCGATAAGCCATGTCTGACTTTTTACGACCCCATAGACTGCAGTACACCAGGCTTCCCTATCCTTCACTATCTCCCAGGGTTTGCTCAAACTCATGTCCATTGAGTCAGTGATGCCATCCAACCATCTCATCCTCTGTCTCCTCCTTATCCTCTTGCCTCAGTCTTTCCCAGTATCAGTGTATTTTCCAATGAGTCGGCTCTTTGCATCTGGTGGCCAGACTATTGGAACTTCAGCTTCAGCATCAGTTCTTCCAGTGAATATTCAGGGTTGATTTCCTTTAGGATTGATTGGTTTGATTTACTTGGAGTCCAAGGGACTCTCAAAAATCTTCAGCACTGCAGTTCTGAAAGCATCAATTCTGGTGGATCTGTCCTTAATTACTGTCTTTCATTTTTTTTTTTTTTTTGTAAACTTTTTATTTTATGTTGGACAGCAGTTGGCTAACAATGTGTTAGTTTCAGGTGTGATGACAAAGTGATTCACTTATACACATATATATATCTATTGTTTTTCAAATTCTTTTCCTGATTAGGTTGTTACAGAATATTGAGTAGAGTTCAATGTGCTATACAGTAGGTCTTGTTGGTTATCCTTTTTACAACTGTCACTCTTCAACATATGTGCCAGCCAGGGACTTTTTAAGAAGACTTTCCTTAAATCTCAGTGCCCAGAAAGCATTTTATAGTCAAGGTTACACTAGACGAGTCTAGAAAGTTCTACAGGTTGGAAGTCTATATGAGTTGAAGCTGGATGAGCCCTATTGTTTTATTTTTATGTTTATTTATTTTTGATGAGTGGGGATACAACAGTTTTATTTTCAGCATGTTAATTATGATATCTATTGCATTACCAAATATGTATTTCAAGTAGCCAGTTGGTACACACAAGCTTGGAATTCTATGGAGACGTTTAGATGGGGATAAAATGGGGAATAATAGATGTAAAGAAATGGACATATAGTTTCTGAGACAAGAAGAAAGATCCCAGGATTGAGCAATGAAATAGTCCAGTAGTTAGAAGTCAAATAGAGGTGAAGACAATCCCCTCTTTGTCCCCAGTACTTACCGCAACACCACGTGTCCAGTGATTACTGAGTTAAATTGTTCCTTCTCCATATCAGAGTAATAACAAATTGTAGGATGACCATGAGCCCCTGTGTTTTATTAAGGGATGCTCTGGGAATATCCATCAACAGAAAATTGAATTAAAGATTTACTGAGCCTGGCCCTGCCCATCAGAGCAAGACCCAGATTCCCCCACAGCCAATTCCTCCCATCAGGAAGCTTCCACAAGCCTCGTTCTTATCCATCAGAGGGCAGGCAGAATGGAAACCGCAGCTACAGAAAATGAACCGAAGTGATCACTTGGATCACAGCCTTGTCTAACTCAATGAAACTATCAGCCATGCTGTGTAGGGCCACCCAAGATGGACGAGTCATTGTGGAGAGTTCTGACAAAGCATGGTCCGCTGAGAAGGGAATGGCAAACTTCAGTAATCTTGCCTTGAGAACCCCATGAACAGTATGAAAAGGCAAAAAGATATGACACTGAAAGATGAACTCCCCAGGTTGGTAGGTGCCCAATATGCTACTGGAGAACAGTGGAGAAATAACTCCAGAAAGAATGAAGAGACGGAGTCAAAGCGAAACAACTCCCAGTTGTTGATGTGACTGGTGATGGAAGTAAAGTCCGATGCTGTAAATACCAATATTGCATAGGAACCTGGAATGTTAGGTCCACAAATCAAGGCAAATTGGAAGTGGTCAAACTGGAGATGGCAAGAGTGAACATTTTAGGAATCAGTGAACTAAAATGGGCTGGAATGGGTGAAATTAATTCAGATGACCATTATATCCACTGCTGTGGGAAAAATCCCTTAGAAGAAATGGATTAGCCCTCATAGTCAACAAAAGAGTCCAAAATGCAGTACTTGGGTGCAGTCTGAAAAAAGACAGAATGATCTCTGTTCATTTCCAAGGCAAACCATTCAGTATCACAGTAATCCAAGTCTATGCCCTAACCACTAGTGCCAAAGAAGCTGAAGTTGAACAGTTCTATGATGACCTACTCAATATGCCAGCAAATCTGGAAAACTCAGCAGTGGTCACAGGACTGAAAAAGGTCAGTTTTCATTTCAATCCCAAAGAAAGGCAATGCCAAAGAATGCTCAAACTACCGCACAATTGCACTCATCTCACACGCTAGTAAAGTGATGCTTAAAATTCTCTAAGCCAGGATTCAGCAATACGTGAACCGTGAACTTCCAGATGTTCAAGCTGGTTTTAGAAAAGGCAGAGGAACCAGAGAACAAATTTTCAACATCTGCTGGATCATCAAAAAAGCAAGAGAGTTCCAGAAAAACATCCATTTCTGCTTTATTGACTATGCCAAAGCCTTTGACTGTGTGGATCACAATAAACTGTGGAAGATTCTGAAAGAGATGGGCATACCAGACCACCTGACTTGCCTCTTGAGAAACCTGTATGCAGGCCAGGAAGCAACAGTTAGAAACTGGACATGGAACAACAGACTGGTTCCAAATAGGAAAAGGAGTACATCAAGGCTGTATATTGTCACCCTGCTTATTTAACTTATATGCAGAGTACATCATGAGAAATGCTGGGTTGGAGGAATCACAAGCTGGAATTAAGATTGCCAGGAGAAATATCAATAACCTCAGATATGCAGATGACACCACCCTTATGGCAGAAAGTGAAGAAGAACTAAAGAGTCTCTTGATAAAAGTGAAAGAGGAGAGTGAAAAAGTTGGCTTAAAGCTCAACATTCAGAAAACTAAGATCATGGCATCTGGTCCCATCACATCATGGCAAATAGATGGGGAAACAGTGTCCGACTTTAATTTTGGGGGGCTCCAAAATCACTGCAGATGGTGATTGCAGCCATGAAATTAAAAGACGCTTACTCCTTGGCAGGAAAGTTATGACCAACCTAGACAGTGTATTAAAAAGCAGAGACATTACTTTGCCAACAAAGGTCTGTCTAGTCAAGGCTATGGTTTTTCCAGTGGTCATGTATGAATGTGAGAGTTGGACTACAAAGAAAGCTGAGTGCAGAAGAATTGATGCTTTTGAACTGTGGTGTTGGAGAAGACTCTTGAGGGTTCCCTGGACTGCAAGGAGATCCAACCAGTCTATCCTAAAGGAGATCAGTCCTGGGTGTTCATTGGAAGGACTGATGTTGAAGCTGAAACTTCAATACTTTGGCCACCTGATGCGAAGAGCTGAGTGATTGGAAAAGGCCCTGATGCTGGGAAAGATTGAGGGCAGGAGGAGGAGGGGACAACAGAAGATGAGATGGTTGGATGGCATCACCGACTCAATGGACATGAGTTTGGGTGGACTCTGGGAGTTGGTGATGGACAGGGAGGCCTGGTGTGCTGCAGTTCATGGGGTCGCAAAGAGTCGGACATGACTGAGCGACTGAACTGAACTGAACTGAAGGAGGCATTACAAATAGCTGAGAAAAGAAGAAAACGAAAGGCAGAGGAGAAAAGTCAAGATATATCCATTTGAAAACAGAGTTCCATAGAAAAGCAAGGAGAGATAAGAAAGCCTTCCTCAGTGACCAATGCAAAGAAATAGAGGAAAACAATAGAATGGGAAAGACTAGAGATCTCTTCTCTGGAGAATGAAACAGCAACCCACTCCAGTATTCTTGCCTAGAGAATCCTGTGGACAGAGGAGCCTGGTGGGCTGCCATCTATGTGGTCACACAGAGTCGGACACGACTGAAGTGACTTAGTAGCAGCAGCAGAGATCTCTTCAAGAAAATTACAGATACCAAGGGGACATTTCATGCAAAGATGGGCATAAAAAAGGACAGAAATGGTACGGACTTAACAGAAACAGAAGATACTAAGAAGAAGTGGCAAGAATACACAGAAGAACTGTACAAAAAAGGTTTAATGACCCAGATAACCATAATGGTGTGATCACTCACCTAGAGCCAGACATCCTGGAATGCAAAGTCAAGTGGACCTTAGGAAGCATCACTACGAACAAAGCTAGTGGAGGTGATGGAATTCCAGTTGAGCTATTTCAAATCCTAAAAGATGATGTGAAAGTGCTGCACTTAATATGCCAGCAAATTTGGAAAACTCAGCAGTGGCCACAGAACTGGGAAAGGTCAGTTTTCATTCCAGTCCCAACTACCACACAGTTGCACTTATCTCACCCACTAGCAAAGTAATGCTCAGAATTCTCCAAGCCAGGCTTCAACAGTACATGAGTCGAAAACTTCCAGATGTTCAAGCTGGATTTAGAAAAGGCAGAGGAACCAGAGATCAAATTGCCAACATCCATTGGATCACAGAAAAGTAAGAGAATTCCAGAAAAACACCTACTTCTGCTTCATTGACTACACTAACGCCTTTGAGTGTGTGGATCTCATTAATCTGTGGCAAATTCTTTTTTTTTTTTTTCTTCTTTTTTTTTTCTCCTTTATTTATTTTTTTCCAGTGGGTTTTGTCATACATTGATATGAATCAGCCATAGATTTACACGTATTCCCCATCCCGATCCCCCCTCCCACCTCCCTCTCCACCTGATTCCTCTGGGTCTTCCCAGTGCACCAGGCCCGAGCACTTGTCTCATGCATCCCACCTGGGCTGGTGATCTCTTTCACCATAGATAGTATACATGCTGTTCTTTTGAAACATCCCACCCTCACCTTTTCCCACAGAGTTCAAAAGTCTGTTCTGTATTTCTGTGTCTCTTTTTCTGTTTTGCATATAGGGTTATCATTACCATCTTTCTAAATTCCATATATATGTGTTAGTATGCTGTAATGTTCTTTATCTTTCTGGCTTACTTCACTCTGTATAATGGGCTCCAGTTTCATCCATCTCATTAGGACTGGTTCAAATGAATTCTTTTTGACGGCTGAGTAAAATTCCATGGTGTATATGTACCACAGACAAGCTTGGAATTCTATGGAGACGTTTAGATGGGGATAAAATGGGGAATAATAGATGTAAAGAAATGGACATATAGTTTCTGAGACAAGAAGAAAGATCCCAGGATTGAGCAATGAAATAGTCCAGTAGTTAGAAGTCAAATAGAGGTGAAGACAATCCCCTCTTTGTCCCCAGTACTTACCGCAACACCACGTGTCCAGTGATTACTGAGTTAAATTGTTCCTTCTCCATATCAGAGTAATAACAAATTGTAGGATGACCATGAGCCCCTGTGTTTTATTAAGGGATGCTCTGGGAATATCCATCAACAGAAAATTGAATTAAAGATTTACTGAGCCTGGCCCTGCCCATCAGAGCAAGACCCAGATTCCCCCACAGCCAATTCCTCCCATCAGGAAGCTTCCACAAGCCTCGTTCTTATCCATCAGAGGGCAGGCAGAATGGAAACCGCAGCTACAGAAAATGAACCGAAGTGATCACTTGGATCACAGCCTTGTCTAACTCAATGAAACTATCAGCCATGCTGTGTAGGGCCACCCAAGATGGACGAGTCATTGTGGAGAGTTCTGACAAAGCATGGTCCGCTGAGAAGGGAATGGCAAACTTCAGTAATCTTGCCTTGAGAACCCCATGAACAGTATGAAAAGGCAAAAAGATATGACACTGAAAGATGAACTCCCCAGGTTGGTAGGTGCCCAATATGCTACTGGAGAACAGTGGAGAAATAACTCCAGAAAGAATGAAGAGACGGAGTCAAAGCGAAACAACTCCCAGTTGTTGATGTGACTGGTGATGGAAGTAAAGTCCGATGCTGTAAATACCAATATTGCATAGGAACCTGGAATGTTAGGTCCACAAATCAAGGCAAATTGGAAGTGGTCAAACTGGAGATGGCAAGAGTGAACATTTTAGGAATCAGTGAACTAAAATGGGCTGGAATGGGTGAAATTAATTCAGATGACCATTATATCCACTGCTGTGGGAAAAATCCCTTAGAAGAAATGGATTAGCCCTCATAGTCAACAAAAGAGTCCAAAATGCAGTACTTGGGTGCAGTCTGAAAAAAGACAGAATGATCTCTGTTCATTTCCAAGGCAAACCATTCAGTATCACAGTAATCCAAGTCTATGCCCTAACCACTAGTGCCAAAGAAGCTGAAGTTGAACAGTTCTATGATGACCTACTCAATATGCCAGCAAATCTGGAAAACTCAGCAGTGGTCACAGGACTGAAAAAGGTCAGTTTTCATTTCAATCCCAAAGAAAGGCAATGCCAAAGAATGCTCAAACTACCGCACAATTGCACTCATCTCACACGCTAGTAAAGTGATGCTTAAAATTCTCTAAGCCAGGATTCAGCAATACGTGAACCGTGAACTTCCAGATGTTCAAGCTGGTTTTAGAAAAGGCAGAGGAACCAGAGAACAAATTTTCAACATCTGCTGGATCATCAAAAAAGCAAGAGAGTTCCAGAAAAACATCCATTTCTGCTTTATTGACTATGCCAAAGCCTTTGACTGTGTGGATCACAATAAACTGTGGAAGATTCTGAAAGAGATGGGCATACCAGACCACCTGACTTGCCTCTTGAGAAATCTGTATGCAGGCCAGGAAGCAACAGTTAGAAACTGGACATGGAACAACAGACTGGTTCCAAATAGGAAAAGGAGTACATCAAGGCTGTATATTGTCACCCTGCTTATTTAACTTATATGCAGAGTACATCATGAGAAATGCTGGGTTGGAGGAATCACAAGCTGGAATTAAGATTGCCAGGAGAAATATCAATAACCTCAGATATGCAGATGACACCACCCTTATGGCAGAAAGTGAAGAAGAACTAAAGAGTCTCTTGATAAAAGTGAAAGAGGAGAGTGAAAAAGTTGGCTTAAAGCTCAACATTCAGAAAACTAAGATCATGGCATCTGGTCCCATCACATCATGGCAAATAGATGGGGAAACAGTGAAAACAGTGTCAGACTTTAATTTTGGGGGGCTCCAAAATCACTGCAGATGGTGATTGCAGCCATGAAATTAAAAGACGCTTACTCCTTGGCAGGAAAGTTATGACCAACCTAGACAGTGTATTAAAAAGCAGAGACATTACTTTGCCAACAAAGGTCTGTCTAGTCAAGGCTATGGTTTTTCCAGTGGTCATGTATGAATGTGAGAGTTGGACTACAAAGAAAGCTGAGTGCAGAAGAATTGATGCTTTTGAACTGTGGTGTTGGAGAAGACTCTTGAGGGTTCCCTGGACTGCAAGGAGATCCAACCAGTCTATCCTAAAGGAGATCAGTCCTGGGTGTTCATTGGAAGGACTGATGTTGAAGCTGAAACTTCAATACTTTGGCCACCTGATGCGAAGAGCTGAGTGATTGGAAAAGGCCCTGATGCTGGGAAAGATTGAGGGCAGGAGGAGGAGGGGACAACAGAAGATGAGATGGTTGGATGGCATCACTGACTCAATGGACATGAGTTTGGGTGGACTCTGGGAGTTGGTGATGGACAGGGAGGCCTGGTGTGCTGCAGTTCATGGGGTCGCAAAGAGTCGGACATGACTGAGCGACTGAACTGAACTGAACTGAAGGAGGCGTTACAAATAGCTGAGAAAAGAAGAAAACGAAAGGCAGAGGAGAAAAGTCAAGATATACCCATTTGAAAACAGAGTTCCAAAGAAAAGCAAGGAGAGATAAGAAAGCCTTCCTCAGTGACCAATGCAAAGAAATAGAGGAAAACAATAGAATGGGAAAGACTAGAGATCTCTTCTCTGGAGAATGAAACAGCAACCCACTCCAGTATTCTTGCCTAGAGAATCCTGTGGACAGAGGAGCCTGGTGGGCTGCCATCTATGTGGTCACACAGAGTCAGACACGACTGAAGTGACTTAGTAGCAGCAGCAGAGATCTCTTCAAGAAAATTACAGATACCAAGGGGACATTTCATGCAAAGATGGGCATAAAAAAGGACAGAAATGGTACGGACTTAACAGAAACAGAAGATACTAAGAAGAAGTGGCAAGAATACACAGAAGAACTGTACAAAAAAGGTTTAATGACCCAGATAACCATAATGGTGTGATCACTCACCTAGAGCCACCTTTGCATCCTGGAATGCAAAGTCAAGTGGACCTTAGGAAGCATCACTACGAACAAAGCTAGTGGAGGTGATGGAATTCCAGTTGAGCTATTTCAAATCCTAAAAGATGATGTGAAAGTGCTGCACTTAATATGCCAGCAAATTTGGAAAACTCAGCAGTGGCCACAGAACTGGGAAAGGTCAGTTTTCATTCCAGTCCCAAGGAAAGGCAATGCCATAGAATGTTCAAACTACCGCAGAGTTGCACTTATCTCACCCACTAGCAAAGTAATGCTCAGAATTCTCCAAGCCAGGCTTCAACAGTACATGAGTCGAAAACTTCCAGATGTTCAAGCTGGATTTAGAAAAGGCAGAGGAACCAGAGATCAAATTGCCAACATCCATTGGATCACAGAAAAGTAAGAGAATTCCAGAAAAACACCTACTTCTGCTTCATTGACTACACTAACGCCTTTGAGTGTGTGGATCACATTAATCTGTGGCAAATTCTTTTTTTTTTCTTCTTCTTTTTTTTTTCTCCTTTATTTATTTATTTATTTTTTTCCAGTGGGTTTTGTCATACATTGATATGAATCAGCCATAGATTTACACGTATTCCCCATCCCGATCCCCCCTCCCACCTCCCTCTCCACCCGATTCCTCTGGGTCTTCCCAGTGCACCAGGCCGGAGCACTTGTCTCATGCATCCCACCTGGGCTGGTGATCTCTTTCACCATAGATAATATACATGCTGTTCTTTCGAAACATCCCACCCTCACCTTCTCCCACAGAGTTCAAAAGTCTGTTCCGTACTTCTGTGTCTCTTTTTCTGTTTTGCATATAGGGTTATCGTTACCATCTTTCTAAATTCCATATATATGTGTTAGTATGCTGTAATGTTCTTTATCTTTCTGGCTTACTTCATTCTGTATAAGGGGCTCCAGTTTCATCCATCTCATTAGAGCTGATTCAAATGAATTCTTTTTAATGGCTGAGTAATATTCCATGGTGTATATGTACCACAGCTTCCTTATCCATTCATCTGCTGATGGGCATCTAGGTTGTTTCCATGTCCTGGCTATTATAAACAGTGCTGTGATGAACATTGGGGTGCACGTGTCTCTTTCAGATCTGGTTACCTCAGTGTGTATGCCCAGAAGTGGTATTGCTGGGTCATATGGCAGTTCTATTTCCAGTTTTTTAAGAAATCTCCACACTGTTCTCCATAGTGGCTGTACTAGATTGCATTCCCACCAACAGTGTAAGAGGGTTCCCTTTTCTCCACACCCTCTCCAGCATTTATTGCCTGTAGACTTTTGGATAGCAGCCATCCTGACTGGCGTGTAATGGTACCTCATTGTGGTTTTGATTTGCATTTCTCTGATAATGAGTGATGTTGAGCATCTTTTCATGTGTTTGTTAGCCATCTGTATGTCTTCTTTGGAGAAATGTCTGTTTAGTTCTTTGGCCCATTTTTTGATTGGGTCATTTATTTTTCTGGAATTGAGCTTCAAGAGTTGCTTGTATATTTTTGAAATTAATCCTTTGTCTGTTTCTTCATTTGCTATTATTTTCTCCCAATCTGAGGGCTGTCTTTTCACCTTACTTATAGTTTCCTTTGTAGTGCAAAAGCTTTTAAGTTTCATTAGGTCCCATTTGTTTAGTTTTGTTTTTATTTCCAATATTCTGGGAGGTGGGTCATAGAGGATCTTGCTGTGATTTATGTCGGAGAGTGTTTTGCCTATGTGTTCCTCTAGGAGTTTTATAGTTTCTGGTCTTACATTTAGATCTTTAATCCATTTTGAGTTTATTTTTGTGTATGGTGTTATAATCTGTGGCAAATTCTTAAAGAGATAGGAATACTAGACCACCTTACCTGCCTCCTGAGAAACCTGTATGTAGGTCAAGAAGCAACAGAACCAGACATGGAACAACGAACTGGTTCCAAATTGGAAAGGAGTATTTCAAGGCTGTATATTGTCACCTTGCTTATTTAACTTCTATGCAGAGTACATCATGTGAAATGCCGGGCTGGGTGAAGCACAAGCTGGAATTAAGATTGCTGGGAGAAATATCAATAATTTCAGATATGCAGATGACACCACCATTATGGCAGAAAGTGAAGAAGAACTAAAGAGTAGCTTGATGAAACTGAAAGAGGAGAGTGAAAAAGTTGGCTTAAAGCTCAACATTCAGAAAACTAAGATCATGGCATCCGGTCCCATCACTTCATGGCAAATAGATGGGGAAACATGGAAATAGCGAGAGACTTGATTTTCTTGGTCTCTAAAATCACTGTAGGTGGTGATTGCAGCCATGAAATTAAAGGATACTTGCTCCTTGGAAGAAAGCTATGACCAACATAGACAGCATATTAAAAAGCAGAGACATTCCTTTGCCAACAAAGGTCAATCTAGTCAAAGCTATGGTTTTTCCAGTAGTCATATATGGATGTGTGAGAGTCGAACCGTGAAGAAAGCTGGGCGCCAAAGAATTGATGCTTTTGAACTGTGGTGTTGGAGGAGATTTTTGAAAGTCCTTTGAACAGCAGGGAGATCAAACCAGTCAATTGTAGAAGAAATCAGTCCTGAATATTCATTAGAAGGACTGATGCTAAAGCTGAAGCTCCAATACTTTGGCCACCTGATGTGAAGAACTGACTCACTGGAAAAGACCCTGATGCTGGGAAAGATTGAAGGCAGGAAGAGAAGGGGTGAAAGAGGATGAGATGGTTGGATGGCATCACCGACTCAATGGACATGAGTTTGAGCAGGCTCTGGGTGTTGATGACGGATAAGGAAACCTGGAGTGCTGCAGTCCATGGGGTCGCAAAGAGTCAGATGAGACTGAGCGACTGAACTGAACTCAACTCGAAACATAAACCTGTTTGTCTTCGTGATAAGCCATGCAACTCCTGATCAGAGAGTGAGGTTCTCTGTGATAAGAAGTAAATATGCCACTTGTACCTCCCCCTTTCAAACTTCCTGCTCTAAATGCAAGGCTGGTATCACAGGGTCCTTGGCATTTGCATCTCATCCCCAGATTTTTGCTGAGCACTTCTTTTGCTTTTCTCCATCTCCCTGCTGTCATTTCTTAAACATTAGAGGGCGAGTGAGCTGTTTTAAAAAATAACTTATTTTTAAATTTTTGGTTATGCTAGGTGTTTTTTATTGCTGGCATGCTTTTCTCTAGTTGTGGAGAGTGGGGACTACTCTTTCTTGTGGTGTGTGGGCTCTAGAGCTCGGGGTCAGTAGTTGCAGCTTGGACTTAGTTGCTGCTTGGCATGTGGGACCTGCCCTGACCAGGGATTGAGCCCATGTACCTTGCATTGGGAAGTGGATTCTTATCCTCTGCTCCACCAACGTAGTCCCCATGCTATCACTGTTATTTGCTATAGTGAAAGAAAGCGAAAGTTGCTCAGTTGTGTCTGACTCTTTGTGGCCCCATGGACTATACAGTCCATGGAATTCTTTAGGCCAGAGTACTGGAGTGGGTAGCCTATCCCTTCTCCAGGTGATCTTCCTGACCCAGGAATCGAACCAGGGTCTCCTGCATTGCAGGTGGATTCTTTACCAACTGAGCTATCAGGAAAGCCCATAGTATTTTTCTTTTTTGATCTCATAGGTATTGCTCCCTGATTCAATCTCTTTGGCACCCCTGTAGCAGTGGGGACGATACTCTGAGCCTGAGGTGTGTCCACCAGAGAGTTCAGACTGGTCCTGGCCCTGCCAACAGATGGAGGAATGGCCATCTGTCAGATGGCTGAGGCTGAGAAGCCTCCCAGGAGAGCTTGTCCTTAGATGCAACACCAAGTCCTAACTCAGAACAACAAGCTCAGTTCCAAAGTGAAGCTTTAGTCCCTAGAAAAGAAGAATGGTTATAAGTAGAGCAGAGCCTGAAGACTCTCCCTGAAACTGAGGACTCAGGTCTGTATCCTATAAAGATGTGGGGTGACTAGGGTAGCAGAGATTGGCTCGAAGCTCACCAAACTGTTTCCTTTCCTTCCTACACCCATACCTCCCTGGCAAACCTAATTTGCATCTAGTTAGTCGCTCAGTTGTGTTGATTCTTTGCGACCCCATTGACTGTAGCCTGCCAGGCTCCTCTGTCCATGGGATTCTCCAGGCAAGAATACTGGAGTGGGTTGCCATTTCCTCCTCCAGGGGATCTTCCCAACCCAGGGGTCAAACCTGCATTGCAGGCAGATTCTTTAGCATCTGCACCACCAGGGAAGCCCATTTTGTTTCTAAGTTCTGGCTAAATAAATGTGGGCAGAGGTCACATATATCACCTTCCAGTCCTGCTGGAAGCTTCCTGCATGATCAGAAAATACAGATGATCCAGTGGGGGACCTGAAGGCCCTAGGTATGAAGAAGCACCAGGTAGAAGAAGCTGGTTCCCTGAATGACCTGGAGGAATAGAGTCTCAGGGCTGATTATCCCCACCTTCACCTTGACCGTGCCATGAGCAGAAATGACCTGATTCTTGAAAACCACTGAAGTTTTGAGATTGTTGATAATGGCAATAACCTTGCCCCAACTGACTCACTGGGTAAAAACAAATAGCACTGTTTAATGAAAATACTACATTTGACCTTGAAGAACAGGCAACACGGCATTTGTTTTTCTAATCAAGTGTAACACAGAAAGAAGAGGACAGTCTTCCCTACCTGCCCCTGCCCTGAACAGCTTTGACATTTCAACAGCGCTCAAATATGAGGTGGCCCTGGCTGGTGGGAGATACAGGAAGAAGTTACAGTTTCTGAAAGGAGGCAGAAATGGCCATGAGGCTTGGGGCGGCTCCAGCGGTGCCAGGAGGGAGGGGTGGCAGCTGCTGTGGACACAGAGGTACCGATTTCAAGAGGAAGTGGTAAAAGCTTGCAGGAGAGTCATGACCAGTAGAACGGAACATATTGTCTAGAGAATGGGAAGTACCAGATGATCAGATTTGCTTATGAGCCCATGTAGGATGCTTGGAGATTGTTGAGCAATACTAGGGCTTCCCTGATGGCTCTGATAGTAAAGAATCTGCATGCAATGTTTGAGACACTGGTTCAATCTCTGGGTCAGAAAGATTCCCTGGAGAAGGGAATGGCTACTCACTCTAGTATTCTTGCCTGGAGAACCCCCTGGACAGAGGAGCCTAGTGGGCTACAGTCCATGGGGTCGTAGAGTTGGACACGACTGAGCGACTAACACACTGGGCATCACAATGGTCATAAAAATCAGCAAATACGGTTTTTAACCACAAAGTATCGGCAGCTTAGAAGGCTGAGGAAGAACAATCCCACTGCAGATCCTTGTAGGGAGACTAGAATAGGTTCTGCGGCTTCAGCTGTGACTGTCAGAATTTCTTCTCTTCATGGCAGGCACAGTGGTCAGACAGGGTGGGCTGTCCTCAGGCTTCTCTCCCCAGCCCTCCTTGTTTCACTCCTCCTAGAGAGGTCAGGTTAGAAAGCCAGGAAGTCCAGGTGTTTGCATCTTCCAGGGTGCCCTCAGTAGGGGGGTCTGCACAGCAAGGCACTTAAGTCCGCCAGGTGACTAGAGAGCATGTCACAGGTTTTCTTTAGGTAAAAGTCTAGGATTCTGATTTGTTCGGTGGCTGCTTTGAATTTTTTCCTGTAATTGAACGAAAGTACATTAAATGTGAGAAACACTGTTTTAAGCTGTGGTTCCTGTGTTAAAATGGGGGGAAAAAGTGGAGGGGATGGGAGAGATTTCTGGAGTTAAGAGAACCAAAGAGGCGGTAAGGTCAGGGAGCCAGGAGGGAGGGACTCCTTGGCATCTGTGTCCCCCTGAAAATCATTTTGGCAGAGCTGGGGTGATGATGGGGAAAGGGGAAATGCTCAAAAGATTAGGCTTAAGAGGGCTAGAGATGCCGTAGCTGTGGGATGCACATACAGTTACACACATTTATGTGCTGCACAAATGTAAGTGCTATGGGTGATGATATTTTTTTTTTTAACGCATGCTATTATTCTCTTTTCTTTTTTAGAATTTTATTTTTATTAATTTGATTTATTTTGGGGGCCACACCTCGCAGCCTGTAAGACCTTAGTTCCCTGAAAAGTGAAAGTGAAGGTGTTAGTGGCCCAGTGCCTCTGCATGGACTGCAGCCTGCTAGGCTCCTCTGTCCATGGGATTCTCCAGGCAAGAATACTGGAGTGGGTTGCCATTTCCTTCTCCAGGGGATCTTCGCCACCCAGGGATCGTACTTAGGTCTTCCACATTGCAGGCAGAGTGTTTACCCTTAGGTCCCTGACCCAGGGGTTAAATCTGTGCCCTTTGCAATGGAAGTGTGGATTCTTAGCCACTAGACCACCAGGGATGTCCTAACAGTACAGTTTTAAGCAAAGTTTTAATCAAACTTTGTACAATTTAATTAAAAATTAAAAAAATTTTTTTGGCCATACTGTGCGGCTTTTGGGATCTTAGTTACCTGGCCGGGGATTGAACCTCGGTCCAAGGCAATGAAAGCCTGAATCTTCACCATTGGACCACCAGGAAATGCCCTTGTACAATTTACTTTACTTTCATCACATAAAAAGGGACTTTCACTAAGAAAAATGGACAGACATTCTCCTTCCCTGCTCTCCTGTGTTTCTGGCTATTTCAGTTCACAGGCATCCTCTCCCAGAAACCCAAGTTCCTATCCTACAGCAGAAACTGATTCTACTCAGCTTAAAGGTTATTTTTCTCAGTCTTTATATCTCAAGAATGTGTTCCAGTTAGCTAATCTGATATCAGGTAAGCCTCTGCTGGTTTACTGTGACCTGTCATGGTGTTTTTCTTAGATGACCCACATAGATGTCAAACGTGGTTTTTAATCATACCTCCAGAGAAGTGTTAGTGGACATTTCGGGAATGGTAGTACACACAAAGAATAAACAACTAATTTTACTAATCTCTACAGTATTATTAAATTTATTATTAAGTTATTACATTGTCAAAAAGTAATAAATTATTAATAAAAAGGAGAGCTAACACAAAACACGCAGTGCCACACATGGTTCTGTGTGCTTTGCATGTGTCCATTAAATTCTCAGGAGGCCTTTCTTGTTGGCTCAGAAGGTAAAGAATCCACCTGTAATATGGGGGACCCAAGTTTGATCCCTGGGTGGGGAAGATCCCCTGAAGAAGGGCATGGCAACCCATTCCAGTATTCTTGCCTGGAGAATCCCACGGTTAGAGGAGTCTGCTGGGCTACAGTCCATGGGGTCAAAAAGAGTGGAACAAGTTTGAAGCGACTCAGCATGCATGCCCATGCAAGCACAGCCTGGCTCCAGACTCTTCCCTCTGTCGACATGAGTGATATTATATTTTTGTGTGGGGTAAAGTGCGGTGGGGATAACTGTTAGAATGCTGGGACTACCCTCACAGGACAGGCCTAGGACTGTTTCTCATGCAAATGAGGCAGTCCAAGTGAGAGACCTCTTAGAACTTTTGTTTGCCACTAAGAAGTCACATCACCTTTATAGATTTCAGTTTTCTCTTCAGTAAAACAAGGAGTCTCTAAGGTCTGCTTCAGTTCTAAGATAAATAATGTCTTCAGCATTCCTGGACTAAAATGCCTATCTCTTGGTGCCTGAGGGGAAGAAACAGGTCTGATCTTGCGTCCTTAGACCCTTCAAGCTGGAAGCTGCGGGGTAGGGTGCTGAGTGGATCCCTGTAAAGAACTGGTAACCAGAGATGAAGCTTAGAGCTCCAGGGGAAACCTCGCCTTTAACCTGAGAAACGCAGAGAAACACACTGATTAGGTGCCTGCTGTGTGCTACGCGTTTTAAAAAGATTATGTAATATCATCCTCACAATATGCTCCTGAAGTAGGTGCTATTATCTCCATATCTAAGCTGAAGCTTAGTCATACAAGTGACTTGCCCTAGATGGCCCAGCGAGTGAGGGTTGAGGGCGGAATTCAAACCCGTTTGACTCCAAAGCCCAGGCGTATTTCACAACCTTTGCTTCCTATCTATTATCTCATTTCGTGCTTACTGCAAGCCCATGGGCTGTATCAGATCCCCATTTCACGGAGGAGGAGAGTGAGGCTCAGAGCGGTGGCGTGACCAGCCCAAAAAGGCATCTGTCCTGGAGGGGGCGGAGTGGAGGGGCAGGAGCGCGCACGCGGGCGCGGAGGCGGCAACGTGCGCCTCCTCCAGGCCCTGCCACGCTGCCCGGCTCCCACCTTTTCAGGTCCCGGCCCCGCGCACCTCGACTGCGAACTACATTTCCCGGCAGGACGCGAGCGCGCGCACGCGCACCGGGGCCTCCACCATGGCGACCGTGCTGTCCAGGGCGCTCAAGCTCCCCGGTAAGCTGCAACCTCGCGACCACCCCGCCCCCGCCGGTCTTGGGGAGGTGGGGACTCCAGGCTCCCGGGGGCGAAGCCTATCGGGGCCTGGCCCCAACCCGAGCGGAGCTGCAGGCGCGCGGAGGCGAGACGGTGAAGCCTCCCGCGGGCTGGGGTCCACGCGCCACCAGGGGGCAAAGGAGGCGCCCGGCGGGTCGGGGGTCGTAGGCGCGGGGCGAGCCTGGGAAACGCGGGGGGACGGACCCTGAAGGCGCGCCGGGATGGTAGCCTGGCGCTGCGGCGGCGGCGGCGGATGTCAGGGCGCGCGTCGCCGCTGTCCCCAGGGGAGGGCGATGAGGTTAGCATCCTTTCCCGAGCGCCGCGAAGGACTTACGGGAGGGTCTCCAACTCTTTCCGTCTTGGGCTGGACTGGGGGTTGAGGGCAAGGGAGTGGCAGGATGGCGAGTGACCCCTTTGGAGCAGCCTCTCCGTTTAATGACAACATTGATGCTGCGGTGAGGTAGGTGGAACAGATATTTCCCCTCCTAAAAAATAAACTATTTGTCAAATTGACTTGTCCAGGGTCGCACAAACAGCATAGGAAAAGCCTGGACTTGAACATGCGGGGTCTTCTGACTCTAGATTCTGGGTCTTGGGTTCCATTTGTTCAGTCTCAGGCTCTCAAGCCTGAGCATTTATGAGGGTAATTTATTTGCATCGGTAAGTTGCAGATAATGGATGGAATATTCTTTTAAGGAGCCACTAGTGGTGAAGTCAACTTGCAGAGCTAATTCAGTGCTTGGGGGCAACAGCTCGAAGTTTTTGTTTTTCCTTTTAAACCTCCAGCTAGAAACTTGCTATTTTAATAAAAGTATATTTATTCTGCTCAAATAAATTTTAGATTTTAAGGCTTTAGAAAAATGTATGCTTTTATCTAAATAAGTTTGTTGTTTTTGATGTGGACCATTTTTAAAGTCTTTATTGAATTTGTTATAGTATTGCTTCTGTTTTATGTTTTTGTTTTTGTTTTTTTTTTTTGGCTGTGAGGTATGGGGGATCTTAGCTCCCCTACCAGGGATCAAACCTACACCTCCTGTGTTGGAAGGCAAAGTCTTAACCACTGGACCACCGAGGAAGTCCCACCTAAATACATTTTTAAACATTGACCTATAAACTGTTTGCTGATAATCTTAAGTTGTTTGTGAGAAACGCAGTTGCTTCCCCAGCATGGGTAGAAAGGGCTGATTGGGTGTCTGGCAGATAACCCCGTGGAAGGTCCCTGTTCTCAAGGAGTTTCCAGTCTGCCAGATTGTCCCACGAATGACACTGGGTTGATTGTGAATTTAATATGAATTTGCATTTCCCCAGATTTCATAACTTCAGACACTTTTTCTTTGCACGTGGTCTCATTAGAACTTTGGAAGGAACGTTGATCTCTCTGTTGGAGTGTGTATGTAACATTGGAATAGAATGGGGATAACCCTTTATGTGCAGGATTTACTTTTAAGAGAGTAGCCGTGTATATCCTTAGTGTAGGATAGTGTCCTCCCACAGGCTTCTCAGGTGAGGCAGTGGTAAAGACTGCACTCAGGAGACTCGGCTTCAGTCCCTGCATTGGGAAGATCCCCTGGAGGAGGAAATGACAACCCACTCCAGTATTCTTGTCTGGAGAATCCCATGGACAGACGCGCCTGGCAGGCTGTAGTCCATGGGGTCACAAAGAGTCAGACGTGGCTGAGCACGCCTGCATAGCACAGCATAGACATCCTCCCAAGGGGTAATGGGATGTCATACATGTTTAGCTTTGTTTCTCCTTTTCTTTTAGATTCTTTCCCCACCTCGCGCCCCCTCTGAAGTGAAGTGAAGTGAAAGTTGCTCAGTCGTGTCCGACTCTTTTCGACCCCATGGACTATACAGTCTATGGAATTCTACAGGCCAGAATGCTGGAGTGGGTAGCCTTTCCCTTCTCCAGGGGATCTTCCCAACCCAGGGATTGAACCCAGCTCTCCTGCATTGCAGGCAGATTCTTTACCAGCTGAGCCACAAGGGAAGCCCCGTGCCCCCTCTCGCATAGGTAATTGTCATTCTCAAAGGCTGGAAATGCAAAACAAAAACTCTTGCTTTTGAAACTCTTGAGCTCTCTTGCATGCTGAGGCTTCATCGTTAATCCTGGAGTATTCAGTTACAGTAAATGTGTCAGCTGACCGGGTAGGGGAAGCACAGTCTGGTCCTGGACGTGTGTGTGTGTGGACGGCAGTAGGGCCCTGAGCACTCCGGTACTCTTGATACTTTTAGGTCCCGGTTGTTGTTGCTCAGTCTCTAAGTCATGTCCTACTCTTAGTGACCCCATGGACTGCAGCACGCCAGGCTTCCCTGTCCATCCCCAACTCCTGGAGCCTACTCAAACTCGCGTCCATTGAGTTGGTGATGCCATCCAACTGTCTCATCCTTGGTCGTTGCCTTTCTCCTCCTCCCTTCAATCTTTCTCAGCATCAGGGTCTTTTCCAATGAGTCAGTTCTTCACATCAGGTGGCCAAAGTATTGGATCAGCATCAGTCCTTCCAATGAACATTCAGGATTGATTTCCTTTAGGATTGACTGGTTTGATCTGCTAGCTGTCCAAGGGACTCTCAAGAATGTTCTCCAACACCACAGTTCGAAAACATCAATTCTGCGGTGCTCAGCCTTCTTTATGGCCCAGCTCTCACATCCATATATGACTACTGGAAAAACCATAGCTTTGACCACACAGACATTTGTTGGCAAAGTGATGTCTCAAATTTTTAATATGCTGTCATAGTTTTTCTTCCAAGGAGCAAGCGTCTTTTAATTCCATGGCCACAGTCACTGTCCACATTGATTTTCGCGCCCCCGAAAAATGAAATCTGATACTGTTTCCACTTTTTCCCCATCTGTTTGCCATGAAGTGATGGGACCAGATGTCATGATGTTCCTTTTTCAAATGTTGAGTTTAGGCCCAGGTACAAAGGCTGTGTGTTTTTTAGGTGATGTGGGTCTTTTGGGTTTTTGTTCATGCTTTTGCTTTTCTCCCTCTTGCCCTCTCTCCCTTCTACCACAAGTACAACTGTTAGCTTTTATATTAGATGGAAGTTGCTTTCTGATAGCTCTTTTTGGGTACCCTGTAATTGGGTCTGTGAAGCTGTTATCCTGTTTTGGCTACTGTATCATGTTACTTTAGTTAACGTCCTCACTATTTTTTTTTTTTTTACATTGAGTATCATTGATGTATAACAGTGTATTAGTTTCAGGTGTACTAATGATTTGAAATTTGTAGATATTGCAAAATCACCACAATGACATACTCACTATTTTTATGTGTAAGGAAGCAGACTAGAATGGTGGTGAAGAGCATGAGACCGACTTGGATTAATCCACTCTTTATCAGAGTCTCTTTAACCTTTAATTTCTTCATATGTAGTAATAATATTATTATGGAACCTTTCACTGTTAGCCACACAGTAGGGTTATTTGGTGTAGTAAAAGAGATGGATGTGCTTAAGAAGTTTGTTGACCTTTGTTTTGTGTTAATTATTCAGTAAGTGTCAGCCATTATTATCTTCATCATTAGCACCATGATCTTTACAAATGTGGTGACTGGAGGGAGGCCTGTTGTAATGTGCTCATGGCCAGTGTCCATCAACCTGGCGAAGAAAGAACAGTTCCTGGGATGTCTTTCAGTTGCATATCCTTTCATCAAGCTCAAGACGGAAAGATGTTTGGCCAACATGCGTAGAATGCGGTTAATTAGTAACAGAAGGACAATGTGAGATTCATAAAGTAGCTGGTGGGGCAACTTATCGCTTAAGAATATATATTTTTAGTCCATTTAAAAGTTTAAAGGTCAAACACTGAAGGGAATAGAAGAGCATAATGTTATTGTAATGGCTTGTTTTATTATGTGTAACTTGGAATGATTCTGTGCCCTTGGATAAACTAATTCATGATGGGAATGATTTACCTTTAGTTGCAGTAGAGTGTAGGCGATAGTCTGTGTAAAGTATAGTGCATGTCACAGAGGAGGTTACATTATAGTATGTTTTCCTGAGAACACTTGGGGCTGGTATAGTTGCATCTCTTTTCTATTGATATTTTCCTCTATCTCATTTTGGGATTGCTATTTGCCCAGCATCCTCTCTCTCTCTAAAAGTGACAGTCATGGGAAGCTTATTTACACTGATGTATCCTGAAATTGGGCTTCCCAGGTGTCACTAGTGGTAAAGAATCCACCTGGCAATGAGAGACACAGGTTTTATTCCTGGGTCAGGAAGATTCCCTGGAGAAGGAAATGGCAACGCACTCGGACAGAGGAGCCTGGCAGGCCACAGTCCATGGGGTTGCAAAGAGTCAGACACAACTGAGCGTCTGAGCACATTCTGAAATCAGTGTCCTCTCTTTATTTTCTGAAAACCTTTCATTGACTAAAAATGCGGGTGGTGGCTGAAATCAGCAGACAAGAGGTTGGTAAAGTTCCCTGAGCTTTGAAGCACGGATTGGATGTCTACTCCTCAGCCTGAGTATAACTTTAGGCAAGTGATGTACTATATATTTCACTCTTTTGCTGTGAATAGATAGAAAAAAAATTTTACTTAGGACTTCTCTAATTAAAACTTGCTGTAATAATTAAGTGGAAGGTCGTTTTTGCATGTTCTGGAAAAATACATAATAATAGTAAAAAAGTCAATATTTAGTTTCCTGTGTAATTTGGCCAAGCACTGGTTGTAATCTGTGATCCCGTAAAGAAAGCGTATGTGATCTTTTGTGCTTGACTCTGTACTTCAGAAATATCATGTCTGGGTCAGTTCTTGGATTTTGCGGTCCCATTTTCTTTCTCTGAGGATTTTCCCATATTGCCACACTGTCATTTAGTAATGTGTTTTACTGTGGAGAAGTCAGCCTGATTTTTGTTCCCACTGTTAGTGCCTTGCTTCTTTTCCTCTTGGGCTGACTGGCTGCTTACAGGATTCTGTCTTTGTCCTTCAAGTTCTTTGCCTTTACTAGGATATATTTCAGTATTGATTGCTCTGTGTCAGTTTTTCTTGAGACTCAGTGGGCACCTTATTCTGCAGTTTCAGGTCTTGCTTTCCTGCAGGAACCTTTTTTGTATGGGCTTCCCTGGTGGCTCAGATTGTAAAGAGTCCACCTGCAATGCAGGAGACCTGGGTTTGATCCCTGGATTGGGAGGATCTCCTGGAGAAGGGCACAGCAACCCACTCCAGTATTCTTGCCTGGAGAATCCCATGGACAGAGGAGCCTGGTGGGCTACAGTCCATGGGATCCCAGAGAGTTGGACACAACTGAGGAACTAACACTTAACTGCAGGAGCTTTATTCGTATGTCTTTTAAATCATTTTGGTTCCATTCTCTTTTCTAGTCTCTTCTTCAATTACGTGTAGATTGGATCACTTTTGTCCTCTCTATCTGTCCCTTTCTATCTAGTCCTTTTATATACTTTGCTCTTTTTCTTGTGAAGTACTGAGATAGTACAGCCTTCAAGCCAGACTGCCTGGGATTGAATCCTTGTATTATCACTTGCTGTATAACTGTGGGCCGGTTACTTAAACTTCCAAACCTCAGTTTCCTCATCTTTAAAATGGAGATAATATTGTGTCTGCCTCAGAGAGTTGCTGTGATAATTTACTGAGCTAAGGCAGTAAAAGGGCTTGAAAGAGAGCATAGTAAGTGCTCAAAACTGCCAGCCCTTGTTATTTCCGTTTCTTCTTGCTTGATTTTCACAGTCTAACCTTTATATCTCTGATGCTCTTTTCAGCCATTTCGGTTCTTTTTGCCGATCCCAATAAGGATATCCTTTGTAAGATTGTTTTATTCTTTCCTTCCATCATTTTCCCGAGTCCTGCTTGTTTACTTTTCACCTTCTCTGTTGAATCATCATTTCTTCTTAGAAATGTTCTGTTTTTCCCACGAGCCCTTATTTCGGAGAAGGCAGTTGCTTGAATTTCTTGGATTCTAGGGGGAAGTATCTGTTCACTATTTCTTCCATTTCGTGGTATCCCTTGTCCAGCATTTGTTCTGTAGCTGGGTTTTTGTTTGCTGGGTTTTGTTGTAATTTCTTTCTTGAATGTTTGTGGAACTTTGCAGTAGCTTATGGGCTGAGGACTAACGATGGCTGCGTTCTGATTTCTATTGGTATTTAGATGGGCGGCTGTTTTACAGCCAGCCATTGGCTGGCTGGTGGGCGGAGGCTGAATGCATTTGGGCAGCTGAGGCTGGAAGCTAATCTAGGCTGTCAGCTCAAATCCCTTTTCCACCAGTGCATTTCCTTTGTGGATGTTGCTTTCGTCACAGGCTGGCATTTGTCACAGGGCCTCAGAATGCTGGTTTAGCCTTTACTTCTTTATTTCTTTTTGTGTGCGCATGCTCAGTCGTGTCTGATTCTGCGACCCCATGGATGGTAGCCCACCAGACTCCTCTGTCCATGGGTTTTTCAGGCAAGAATAGTGGAGTGGGTTGCCATTTCCTCCTCCAGGAGATCTTCCTGACCCAGGGATCAAACCTGCGTCTCCTGTGTCTCCTGCATTGCAGGCGGATTCTTGACATTGTAAGCCCTTGGGGAAGTTCCTTGTGCCAGTTATCAGTTTATTGACCCCGAGCTCCACGTTCACTTTTGTTGTCTGATCTGTAAACGTGGACCTGGACCCTTTACATACCACGTTTGTCCTTCTGGGCTACAGTCTCCCCATTCTAGGATACCTTTTGGATTTCTCCTCCCAGATTTATTTTACTCTCCTGTCACTGTTTAATCATTCTCTGCATGAAACTGTCCTCTTTGAATTAGTGTCTGGTTTCTGTCTCCTGATTGGACCCACACTGTCCAAAAAAATCCGCCCCTTGAGAACTGCCAGTGTTACCTTTTCTAACCTGCCGTGATGCCAGCCTGCTTCTTGTAAAGAGAAAAGCTGCGCTCTTTCTTCTTCAGTCTTATCTTGGCTGTTCACGCTGTGGTGTTGAATGAGGCTCATTGGTGCTTCTGGGACCCCCAAGTTTTGTCTTTCTGAGGGAAAGGTTATTTGCTTTGGCTTTATATCTGGGGAACGAGGGAGGCAGCGCAACGGATTGGTTAGAGCCGTGGATTCTAATCAAATTGCCTGAGGTTGAATCTTGGCTTTTCTTGTTAAGTCTGTGATCTTAGGCAACTGACCTCTTTATATTTTAATCTTCTTGTTGATAAAATGGGGATGATAATGGCACCTACCTCCTGGGGTGGTTGTGAGGATTAAATGTGTTAACCCCTGTAACTGCATGGACCAGGGCCTGGCGTAGTAGCTCTTAGTACATTTCCATTGGTCATCCACGTCATCACTATTATTAATTTCGTGAACGTGGCTCCTTGCTGGAGACCTGAGATGTGTGTCCCTGTTCTTACTATACTTCCTCAGTTGGATGCAAGTTTCACTGCCTTTGGCAATGACTTTTCATAAATTACAGTTTGGGGATGTGGCTGTTTCCTTTTTTATTCTTTTTCTATTTTTGTTTCTTTTTCTTCCCCTCTGGTTTTAGGGAGAGACTGACAGAAAGGCCATCCTTTGCCATCATTAACTAGCAGCACATAATCTTTTTAGAGGGACCAGTTTGACAGAGGCTTTGATTTTCAAAGAATGCTTGTAATTTATTTTTATAGGTTTATTAAAGAATTTGCAGGTCTCTGCAGCATTTGCAGTCAAGTTCTCTTCCTCCCTGTGATAGTATACCATAAAATGAAAATGGATTTCCTTTAAACCGTTTTGTTCACTAGTATTACAGTCATAATTTCACTTTGGCAGAGGTGCTGTTTTAGGCTGTGTTTGTTGCCGGCTGGAAACTGACTAGGAAGATGGAATTCGGTTAGTGTCCATGCTGAATTTTTCACTTGATGCTAAAAATCATGTAATTGTAGGACGGCTTGAGCATATGTAGAAAGTGCTTTGAAGTTTTAGTTGAATCAGTTGTGTGATGGGACGACCAAGAAAGCTGACCTGATCCTAGGTGGTGGAGGTTGCTGTTTAGTCACTCAGTCGTGACTCTTCGTGACCCCATGGACTACAGCACGTGAGGCTTCCCTGTTCTCTATTATGTCTGGAGTTTGCTCAGATTCATGTCCATTGAGTCAGTGATGCCATCTAACCATCTCATCCTCTGTCACCCCCTTATCCTCCTACCTTCAGTCTTTCCCAGCATCAGGGTCTTTTCCTATAAATCAGACTTTTGCATCAGGTGGCCTAAGTACTGGAGCTTCAGCTTCAGCGTCAGTCTTTCCAATGAATATTTAGGGTAGATTTCCTTTAGGATTGACTGGTTCGATCCTAGTTACAGGTTTTGAATTGTAGTGGCCCCTCTGTCCTCCCCTGGTCAGACTGCACTGCTGGGACCATATTCAGGTCTGGGGACATATTGTGTCCAGAGGAGAGGGACCAGGGTGTCATGGACACATGAAATAATGCTTCTTCAAGTAATGGGTAGAAAAGATAGAGATATTTAACCTGGGGGTGAGGAGACGGGGTGAGGGCAGAGGAGAGATAGAATACCAACAGTAATAACAGACGCTGAAATTTACTGAGTGTGACTCTTAAGTCAGCACCGAGAACCATGCGTGTGTTATTTAATCCTCATAACAGTGGCTCATTGGTAAAGAATCTGCCTGTCAATGCAGGAGACACAGTTTCGATCCCTGGGTTGGGAAGATCCCTTGAGGAAATGACAACCCACTCCAGTATTCTTGCTTTGGAAATTCCATGGACAGAGAAGCCTGGTGGGCTACAGTCCATAGGGTCACAAAAGAACTGGACATGACTTAGTGACTAAACAACCATAATAAGCCTGAAATAAAGGCATAAACTCCTCCAGTTGCTGGCACTTAGGGCCAGGGGCGGCTTGGGGGGAGGAAGGTTTAACTCCCTTCAGCCCCATAAATGTCCGCCTCCTGCCACCCCACCAAAGATACGGTCTAAATAAAACTGCAGTGCTTATTGTATAAACCAGTGTCAAGACAGGTCCTCCGTCTCCACATGCCTGCTAGATTCCACCACTCCCAGGCTGCAGGATCAGAATAGCAATTTTCAGGTAACCACTGTTTACTGAAACATGTACTGAACGGGTGTTAGACTCTCAGGAAGGTTCTCAAAGCTAAGTTTTTGGTAGGATGTCTCCAGGTGACTTTCAGCATTTGACTTTCTTTGTGGTTTCTGTAGAAACAGTTGTGTGCTAAGTCGCTTCAGTTGTGTCTGACTCTTTGGGACCCCATGGACTGTAGCCCACCAGGCTCCTCTGTCCATGGACTTCTCTAGGCAAGAATACTGGAGTGGGTTGCCATTTCCTCCTAGAGGGGATCTTCCCGGCTCAGGGATTAACCCGAGTCTCTTAGATCTCCTGCATTGGCAGGAGGGTTCTTTAGCATTAGTGACACCTGCGAAGCCCAGAAGCAACCGGGAGGTCACACATACCGGCCTGTGAGGAGTGGTGTGCAGAGAACAATGGTTCTAAAAGTTTAGAGGAGTCATGGGACAGATTGGAACATCACCACTCTAAGAAAAATCAAAGGAAATATACACAGTAGGTGTATGCAAGGCCCATGGAAGAGCCGTGGTCTTTTTGTTACTAAGAATCACACAAACTAACAGAACTTAAAAAAAAAAAACTAGTATTTGAAGTTAGCTATTTTCTGTTTCTTTTCAAATGTTCTTAAACTCATGAAAGTGATATTTCTCGAACAGCAGTGCCCATCCTTTTTGGCACCAGGGACTGGTTTGGTGGAATGCTAGATCCCTCTCACGGGCTGTTTACAGTAGGGTTCACGCTCTTATGAGAATTGAATGCTGCCGCTGTTTTGACAGAAGGCAGAGCTCAGACAGTGATGTGAGTGATGGAGTGTGTATGTGCGTGCATGCGTGCTTGAGCGCTCAGTCATGTCTGACTCTCTGCAACCCCATGGACTATAGCCTGCCAGGCTCCTCTGTCCATGGGATTTCCCAGGCAAGAGTATTAGAAGAGGTTGCCATTCCCTTCTCCAGGGGATCTTTGTAACCCAGGGATTGAACCCACATTTCTTGCATTGACAGGCCGGTTCTTTACCAGCTGAGCCACGGGGGAAGCCAAGTGATGGGGAATGGCTATAAATACAGATGGAGCTTTACTTGCTCACCTGCCTCTTAGCTCCTGCTGTGTGACCCAGTTCCCTGTTGGGGTCCCCTGTTCTAGAACACTGTGATTTCCTTTCTTTCTCTCCCCCATCCTTTCCCCCTTTTCACGGGCATCTGTTTTTATAGATGGCTCCAGTCCAGGCTTATCAACCTAGACCTGTTCTGAACTGTGTGTTCTCCTGGGTGTTTCCAGTTTCCACGTGTTGACTGAGGGTTTTTCCTCGCAAGTCCCCCTTGACCGTCTGGCTTTCTGTCTTTTCAGGGAAGAAAAGCCCGGACCTGGGGGAGTATGACCCCCTCACACAGGCCGACAGCGACGAGAGTGAAGATGATCTGGTGCTTAACCTCCAGCAGAAGAACGGGGGGGTCAAGAATGGGAAGAGCCCGCTGGGGGAGGCACCGGAGCCCGACTCGGATGTCGAGGTCGCAGGGGCCGGGAAGCCACGTCTGTCCGAGGTCACCCCCGAGGGGTACCCCTTGGAGCCCCTGGGGGCCCTGGAGCAGAAGGCGGCCTCCTCCGTCGTGTCCTACGTGCGCACATCCGTCTTCCTGTTGATGCTGGTGGTCTCCATGGTCCTGGTGCTTGTGTGTGCTTTCCTGATCCCCTGTCCCCCCCGGGACCTGCACAGCACGTGGAGCCGCCACCTGGGTCCCCAGGGAGGTGAGCGGCTGGGGGGTGGGCTGTGGGGGTTTCAGTCCGTAAGACTTCTGTCGTGTGTCGTTCTGGAAAGCGCCTGATGACACTGAAAATTTGCTTTAAGTCTTTACATGTTAACATGTGTCACCTACCATTTCCCCTGCTGTGTGCAGAGATGGTTTGGAAGTTAGGGTTGGAAATAAGACCAAAAGATGGATCGGTACGGTTCCAAAATCTTGGGAGGATGGCTGGCTGTGTTTGTACTGGGGAAGGTCTTAATTGGATGCAGAGAGAGGAGAGGCCTGGTTTGCTGGGCTCCAGATGTGCAGCTGAGGCTGGATCAGGGGCGGGCAGAGCTGGGGGAAGGAGGATTCACAGAGAAAGTGAAGCTCCCATCCCGGCCAGGCCAGAGGCCATCTAGGGCTCCTGTAGGGCACTTGGGCGTTCACTGACTGTGGAAGCCCGGTCTAAATTGAATTTTCGAATACTTTTTAAAAATTTATTTTTTATTGAAATGTAGTTGATTTAGGGGGCTTGCCTGGTGGCTCAGAGGGTAAAGAATCTGCTTGCAGTGCAGGAGACCTGGGTTCAATCCCTGAGTGGGGACGATCCCCTGGAGGAGGAATTGGCAGTGCACTGCATTATTCTTGCCTGGAGAATCCCATGGACAGAGGAGCCTGGTGGGCTACAGTTCATGGGGTCACAAAGAGTTGGGCATGACAAAAGGAATGACAGTTTCACTTTCGTGGTTGATCTACAATGTTGTATTAGTTCCTGCTGTACGGCAAAGTGATTCAGTTATGTCTCCATATCTATAGCTTCTTTTTCAGATTCTTTCCACTATGGGCTATCATGGGACATTGAATATAGTTCTCTGTGCTCTACAGTAGGACATTGTTGTTTATGAAATAATTTCTTTTCAAGAAAAAGAGGGTTGCTTTCTTGCAGTAATTTTTTTCCCCTGCTCTTAATGGTTAGAATGGTGCTACCCAAGTAATTCTGGCAATTTTGATTCATTTTGGAGCAGGTTTCTTTATTTTTTATTTTTGTTATATTTTTTACTGAAGGAAAGATTCTTTAAGTTTTATAGTGCTTTACAGTTTTCAGAAGTTTCTAACCTGTAGTTTCCTATAATCCCATAATAACCTCTTTTTAAAAAATCCTCTATGTTGCTCTGCCCTTGTTTCCTCTTAACCACTGGTGACCAGTAGTTTGTTCCCTGTAGCTGTGAGTCCACTTCTTTTTTGTTAGAGTCGCTGTTTTGTTGTATTTTTGAGAGTCTACATATAAGTGATACTGTACAGTGTTTGTCTTTTGTCTGCCTTATTTCATTTAGCATAATACCCTCCAACTCCATCCATGTTGCTGCAAGTAGCAAATTTCATTTTTTTAATGGCTAAGTAGTATTCCATTGTATATATGTATGCATATTTGTATACAGGGTATATATACCTTTTCTTTTTAAACTTTTCATTATGTATCAGGATATATAATCGATTAACAATGTTGTAATAGTTTCAGGTGAACAGCCAAGGGACTCAGCCATACCTATAGATGTATCCATTCTCTCCCACACCCTCCTCCCATCCAGGCTGCCACATAATTTGAGTAGAGTTCCGTGTGCTGTACAAAGGTCCTTGTTGGTTATGCACTTTGAATATAGCAGTGTACCACATCTTAACTTTAACCATTCCTGTCGATGGACACTTAGTGGGTAGAGCAGGTTTCTGTAACACAACTTACTTGAGTCAAGACTGGGGATCCCATCTAACTGTTAGTGTTGAGTGGTCCTGTCTCTTGTAAACTGTACCAGGCAGAAGGGGCTCCGAATACACAGGCCCCACTGTGGCACTTGGGTGGATTGGCTGTTGTGTGTTGAAGGCATTTGAACAACAGCAGGTGCAAGAGGGCCACTGACCTTCCAGCCTTCCTAAAAGCAGGAGATGAAACTCCCAGGTGAAAGATGCTCTCCCTATAGCAGGAGAAAAGAACAATCTTATCACCTGAGGTTGAGGCCAAGAAAAATCTGTGTACATAGACCTTATAATTCCCCATGTGTCCTTCACCTCCTCACCTTATCCCCTTCTGTCCACCAAACGGTTCTGCTGTCCTGAGTTTCCTGTCGCTATTCCTTTACTTGTGTTTAAAATTTTGCCACATAGATTTGTATCCCTAAATGATCCATCCTTTAATTTTGCCTGTTTTTGAATGTCATATAAATATAATCATGTGATCTTCTGTGACTTGCTTTTTTTGTTCAGCATATTTAAAGAAAATGTTTGAGGGTTATCTGTTATCAATGTACGGTCACTAGAGTGTCTTTATTTTCACCACTAATTTTCCTTGGTGTGACTATCCTGTGATTTAGCAATCTGTTTTACTGTTGGTGAGCATTTAGGTGGCTTCTATTTTTTAAAAGTAAGTAAGACCAAAAAAAAAAAAAAAATTAAGTAATACCACTACCCTGGAGAAGGAAATGGCAACCCACTCCAGTATTCTTGCTTGGGAAATCCCATGAACAGAGGAGTCTGGTGGGCTGCAGTCCATGGGGTTGCAAAAGAGGTCGGACACAACTTAGCAACTGAGCAGCAGCAGCAACAGAAACACCACTAAGGAGATTCTTGAATGTGTTTCCTGGTGGAGTGTGTTAGAATTTTCCTTGAGCATAAACCCGCGAGTGGAATTGCTGGTTGGCAGGGTGTGTTGTATGTCTAGGCATGCGTGCGTGCCAAGTTGCTTCAGTTGTGTCAGACTCTTGCGACCCTGTGGACTGTAGCCCGCCAGGCTCCTCTGTCCATGGGATTCTCCAGGCAAGAATACTGGAGTGGGAAAAAAGAGAATACTGGAGTGGGTAACCATTCCCTTTTCCAGGGGATCTTCTGACCCAGGGATCAAACCTGTGTCTCCTGCTTTGCAGGCAGATTCTTTACCGCGGAGCCGCCCGGGAAGCCCACATATCTAGGAGTTTATATTAAGTCATTTTCCATAGTGGTTGTACCAGTTTATGTGTGAATTCCACCAACCTTGTGTGAATTCTCTCCGAATTTGGCAGTCATCCTCTGACTGCACACTGTGTATGTGTGTGTGTGTGTGTGTGCGTGTGTGTGTGTGTGGAGGGGTAATGCTGCCTACCTTGTCCCTGCTCGGTGGAGGAGGAAGTCCAGGCCTCTGAGGACACCAGGAGAGGGGGGCCGCCCCGTGAATGCTTGGTGGAGGTAGGACTCTAGGCTTCCCCTCTGTGTGGAGGCCTGAGTGCTGCTGGGCGGGCATGAGAGTCCAGCCTCCTCACCCGACTTCTCTGACATGACCCTGGGGCGAGAGCAGCCTTGTTACCCGGAAAGTGTTTCCACTCGACCTGTCTCGTGGGGCCGGGTGGGATCACAGTTTTATCTGTGGTTTTTGCTTGGAGTAGAATGGTTATTGTTGAAACTTCTCCGTCTTGCTGGGCTGCGCCTTTCCTGTCCTTTGGCCGGAGATCAGCTTTTCTGGGACCTTCCTGTGTGTCCCTGTTGGCAGTTCTGGGGTGCTAGCTTCTGCAGCACCCTGTCTGGGATATGTGAGGTCAAAGAAAACCCAGGGGAACCCCTAGATTGTCCTTTCTTGGGGCTTACCATCCCCAACTGATCTGCCTTCTCTCCACCTTCCAGACTCTTCTCATGTTTGACTTACGTTTAATGCCCAGGGATTCTAGCTGTCCTTAGTGAGAGGCAGAGGCAGAATGGGGTCCGTGTGTCTCATCTAGGAGCTGAGATCTGCCTGGTTTTTATGGAGCGTTCCCTGTCCAGCCTGGAGTAGGGAGCTGGTCTGTGTCACTTGCTGAGGGCTCTGAGTCTCTTGTATCCATCAGGCGGGGACCTGTCGCCGTTGGACCTGGCGGATGTAAATGGAGATGGCCTGCGAGACGTGCTCCTCTCCTTCGTGCCGTCAGGGAACGGGAGTGCGGCCGGTAAGAGGGTGGCTTTGGAGGCCTGGGTGGGAGGAGCTGGTTGGTTGGAGGGTGTGAGATAAGGGAGGCATTGGGGTTGTGAGCTGATGGACCTACATTGAAGAGAAAGCCCTTGGCGATCCCTTGTACCCGATGAGCCTGGTCATCCCTAGATAAGATAAGATACACAGACCCACTTCTGCCTGTGCCTCTCACTAAGGGCAGCTAGAATCCCTGGGCATTAAACATAAGTCAGGTTCATGCAGAACCTTGTACATAATGCCTGTTTCGAGAAGTCACGGTGGGTGAGGGCTGGAGGGCACTTTCGCGGCCGCCCTGTTCAGTGGGGACCCTGAGATCCAGAGGCGAAGTTTCTCGGCCACATGCCTGCCTTGAATGGCACCAGCACTTAGGTTGCTTGAATCTTCCCTGAGTCAGTACTCCCCAGCCTCTTAGATGATAATAAACATAGGCTCTCATCCCTGGCAGAAAGCTTTTACCGATGTTCTGACATATCCTTACGCATGTACGTCTTGCCTGGGTGTTTTCCTCTGACCCCGCCTGTTTGCTCCTCTGTCTCTGCATCCCATCCTACTCCCCGAGGGATGAGAAATGGACCCGTATGCATTAAGTCAGCAGGTTCCCCGGTCTGCAGACTTCCCTTAGGTTTGGCCAGTGGGGAGCACAGGCCAGAAGCTGGAGGAGAGGCAGAGTAACCTGAGGGTATTTATTTCCCGGGCTCTTCCCGCTGGGTCTCCTTGATCAGAGGTCACAGTCTGTCTCAAGGTGGTCCTCCTACAGACCTTCTTTCTCTGGCTTCAGAGACTCCCTTCCTCCCCTGTCTCTTGGGCCCTGGGAGTGGTCACAGTTCTGAGGGGCTGTACTGTCTCTTGTGATTTCTGTACATCCTGACCACATCTTTATGTCTTTATTAAACCTTCACAACTTACCCTACTTGAGTGGGCTGTTTTTTGGGGGGACCCCAGCTGAGACATGTCAACTGCAGAAACAAAAATGTTACATTTTCAGTATAGGTACATGGGGCCTTTGAATTTGTCCTGCAGTCTTCATTTAAGTGGATTTGAACTGCAGTCTGTAAACTGATACAGTAGCTATGGTTGGAGGCAGACAACGCCCTCCTAGGGCTTCCCAGGAGTCCGCCTATTGATGCATGAGACACAGGAGATGCCAGTTCAGGAGATGTCCATTCGATCCCTGAGTTGGGAAGATCCCCTGGAGGAGGAAATGGCAACCATCTTCAGTAGGAGAAAATTGCCTAGAAATTTTCTCTTGCCTGGAAAATTCCATGGCAGAGGAGGTTGGCCCCACTATAGTCCATGGAATCACAAAGTCGGATACAACAGAGTGACTGAGCACATATGCACAGCCTCCTAGTTACTTTTTAATCACTCAGGCCCTGAGATAAAAGTTTAGGTACATTGTAGAGAGCATTAGAAATATCATCTCAGGGCTTGTGCAATATACAGAAGCAATTTGGGTATAATTTTTTTTTATGGGAAGAACCTCTAGCCTAGAAGTTGACTTATATGATTGTTGACTTTAATTACATTTATATATTTTTTCTGCTTATGACTGATCAGCTTTTGAAGTAAAAACTCCTCCCATTCACTTTTTAGAGATTTTTTTTTTTTTTTATCATTTGGTATTTTGCACGGTTTGCTATATATCAGGACTCAGTGGTAAGGCCATGAGTTTGGATATAAGATGGACCAGCCTGATTTTGTTATAGATTATAAAAAATAATAATAAAGTGAACACATGGTACTTTGTATGTGCTATGCACTGTTGTATATACATATTACGAATGGATTTATCCCTCAGTGTTCCTATAAGACAGATTAATGTTATTATCCCTATTTGCAGATGGGGAAAACTGAGGCATAGTGAGGTGAAGGAACTTGCCTGAAGCCCCATAGCTGGCAGTGGTAGAACTGGGATCCAAATTGTACAGCCTGGAGATTCTGGGGAGTTCATGACCTTGACCTTTATGTCACACTGCTGTGCCCATAACCCCAGCCAGTAGGTTCAAAGATCTGTGCCACTGGACGTGAGGAGGACTGCGTTTCTTATTTGACCTGCTGTGCACGTTACATAGAGCTGCACCGGTTCTGTTGAGCTAACAAGGAGAGTGGTCTCTGCCTCAAGGAATCGTGGTCTGGTAGAGAAGGGATGACCCATCATCACCACCCAGAAAAAGATGAGTCACACAGTTGACGTGGAGTTGGTAGGGACGTGAAGAGGGAAGGACAGCAAAGTCTGTTAATGAGAGCATCCCTGGGAAGTCTGGGAGATGGCATGTATTGCCACGATTTACCATGTAAATTGCTGCTTCTGGTAACAAGGTCTGAAAGAGTGAGCCAGTTTACTTGCTTTTAGCTTGTTTGTTTATTTCAATTTTTGGACCACATTTTGTGGCATGTGGGATCTTTGTTCCCTAACCAGGCATTGAACCCGTGCCCTCTGCAGTGGAAGCTTGGAGTCTTAACCACTCCACACCCCCAGTAAGTCCCCTTGGTTGTATATATTTAATTAGCAGTTTCAAGGACTAGGAACAGTGAAGCTGTAAAACCTACATGTCCAGTCCTTATTAGCTGTTGCTAGAAGTGGGGAAGTGAATTGGGCCGTCTGCCCATCCTGAAAGTGAATGTGAAACTGGCAAGAGAAAACATGATGCTTCTGATAGGGTTGCTGCGTGACGTAGAGGATTGTTGGTTAAAGAAGTGAGCTGCATTTATCCTTTATCAGCCGTCCTTGGACCTCAGTACTAAGTTTGCCCAGGTATTCTTGCCTGCTGGGACCAGATCAGCTGAGTCCATGGAACTCTAGACCAGGGGACCTCCTGATATCATCGGTATGTGTCATCTTCAGGTTTAATTTTAAAAAAGATTTTTTTCTGCTCTCCGCATTTGCTAGCAGTGATTACAATTCAGGTACTTTGCTCCCTTCTCTCCACATATTCTACATCAGTCTTAATTTTCGTGTTTTTTGGCCACACCATGCAGCATGTGGGATCTCAGTTGCCCAACCAGGGATCGAACCTGCACCACCTGCATTGGAAGTTCAGAGTCTTAACCACTGGGGCACCAGGGAAGTCCCTAGATCAGTCTTGAATTTTTGAGCATAACCTTGCCTTCTGGGTTTTTTGTTTGTTTTGTTTCCAACCACTCCTTTTTCATATTCCTGATTTTGCTCCTTTTATTCAGAAAGCAGTTGGCTGCTTTATGTGCCAGGTGCTTTGCAAAGCACTGAGGATGCAAAAATGAATGTGACAGGCTTTAGCCTTAAGGACATCCCCGCTTAGCAGGAGTAAGGTGACAGACATGTCAATAGACATGTTGTGAGAGTGAAGATGCACCCAGGTCGCCTGGAGGCGGTCACGGCAGCTCACCTTACATGAGAGGTGTGTTGAGCAGATGTGACAGGAGCCCCGCTCGCAGACCCTTTTCCCAGAAACATGGGAGGGAGCTGAGCACACAGGTCCTTGAGGTTTTCTGGTCCCCTGCTCACATCTCCTGCTCATCTCCTTGGCTTCCTGCCTTTGTTCTCTCGTGTGTGCTTCCAGATGTCTCAGGACCCCCTGCCGTCCTCGTGTGCCTTTCGGGGATGAACGGCAGCACGCTGTGGTCTAGTCCCCTCCCCGAGGAGGCCCGAGATATTACCTGTTTGGATCTGACACCAGGGAACCTGGCCAAAACTGTCTGCCTGGTGACGGGGACGCACAAGATGCTCAGTGCATTCAATGGGACATCAGGTAAAGATCGTTGGCCACCAGAGGTCCCTGCTCCCGGGAGCCCTCATCTTGGATTAGAACAGTCTGGTAGGGAAGGGACTGTTCCACTCTCGCATGGTGGGAGGTCTGATCTCCTGCTCAGGAAGGTGGATGTTAAGGGAAATAAGAGAAAGGGTTTAAGTAGAGTGTCACATCCATGGTTCAACCTGTTTGGTGATAGGATAGGGCTAAACTGAGTTATACAAACAGAAACTGCCCCAGGGCTTTCGGTTTTGAAATAATCTCCCTACTGTGTTCTTTGTATAGAAGACAGTGGAGCTTTGTCTCTTTGTATTTGATATATAAGGGTTCACATGTGAGCTTGGTCATTAACCAGTTAAAAATAGGCTAATGAAAAAACTTAAGGTTTGCGGAGGCGTGTTGGTTTGGCCTCTTCTCATCTTATCGCATTCAGACATACGTGACAAAAGAGATAGAAAAAAATCAAGTATTATGAAGGCTCCTTACAGAGTCTTACACTTCCAGTGTGCTCTTAACCTTGGACTCAGATAAAGCTGGATAAGTAGCCTCCTTCCTAGGTGTAAAGATTGGAGTCTGGGAATGGGGTTCTTCTGAGTGAAAAAAAAAATTTTGCATGTGAGCTAACTCCAGAACTGAAGTCATCTTTTATGGTTTCTCTGCTCCTCTGAACATGTGCCAGAAGGAGTGGGTTGGGCTTCTGTTTGGCTGTCCTTGGACAGTTCCTTAGTAGTTGGAATCATCTTTAACAGATCAATTCCTCCATTCCAGACAAGTGAGCTCTTCTTTCTTGAACAGACTTCATCAGGTCCGTATTACCTGAAAAACCCAGGTGTTGGGTTATTACATGGACTTGATAGCCAGATACTTGCAGATTTCAGTTCACGCTCCCTGCTCCCTTTCTCCCCAGCAAGATACAAACTAAAGGGAAAAGTGTATAGGAGTTTCTGTCTGTCACTTAGCCCATTGAGTCTCTTTTCTGGCCTGGGAGCCTAGCATCTGCCTTTTCAGAAGCAGAAAATGCTCGTTGTGATCAGTGTATTTATCCTTCCCCAGGGAAAGCCATGTGGACTTTAAACCCAAACTACTTATCCAACGGGACCCTGGCTGCCCCGGCCGTGGTGCTGCCGGATGTGGACGAAGATGGTGTTAGAGACCTCGCAGTTCTGGTCATTGGGGAGTTGCAGGTAAGTGCCACGCACAGTGGTCCTTGCCTCTTACAGGGAAGGCAACTTTGCTCACTTCCTAGGATCACTATTAGAAACGCTGCTTGAAACCGCCTCATTAGAAGGGCTTAGCTTTCAGTCAGTTCTCTTGGTGAGATCAGGTGAATAAATTGCCAGCATGAACCCATTCACCTGGTTCCATTGACGTGCGTGGTGGAGCTTGGGAGCCAAATAGGTCTGTGTTCGAATCCCCGCTCTACTCCTCTGTGCTCTTGGTAAACCACAGAGCCTGTCCCAGCTCTGGTTACATCATATGTAAAGTGGGGACGTTATTCTACTTGTAGGGTTGTTATGAAAATTAGAACTCACATATTTGAAATGCCTGGAGTGCCTATTTTTCACCAAGAGTATGTATTGTATTGTTGATTTTACAGTGGAGCTTTGTCTCTTCATATTTGACATACAAGGCTTGACATGTGAACTTGGGCATTAACCAGTTAAAAATGTGCCAGTGAAGAAACTAAGGTTTGTGGAGGGCATGTTGGTTTGGCCTCTTATCATCTTACTGCATTCAGATATACATGACAAAAGGAATGGAAATATATTAATATGTTTCACTTTTATTGCGACTACAAAACAATGAGACAGACTGATAGAAAGTCCATAGGATATATGTATATATATATATATATATATAAAATTGTAAGTGAAACAAGTAATAACAACAGGGACCAGGAAAAAAAGAGTTGTTGTTTAGGCTGTGATTACAGACTGATTCTAGTACAGTGGTCCCTAAATTTTGCTCCTCAATTTTTGCTTTGTTGGAATTCCCGTGCCGGGCAACTAGTTATTCTCTGTGCAGATAAAATAATAGTATGTTCCCTACATCACAGGAAAGAATATATTAATGGCCAGAATTGTCTCAGTTTTAAGTTTTTGTTCCTTAAGCTTTTCTCAGAACTTCTGTCAGACTTTCTCTTAGACTTTCTCTTGGACTGTCTAGCCTGAATCTGCCAGAAAAGGCTCATGGACAGAAGAATTGAGCAATTGGCCAAGAATATTTGTGGACAAGTGTGTCTATAGAACATTGTAGCTTATTGTAATTTGGCTAGACCTCATGATTTTTATAATGCATACATGGAATGGAGTTATTGGTACAAAATATGCAAGTGAAATTATTTAGAATGGAATTGAATTTGTCAGTACTTTATGGTTTTTTGTCAAGAGCACCATAAACTAACTCAGAGTGCCCTACCAGTCACAAGTTTCAGGAGCCCTGCTCTAGCACCTCAGTTGATACTTGATGTTCATGAGATGAGAGAAAAGAAGACAAATTGTGAGGGAAATTTCCAAAGATGAGTCACTTTTAGGGGTCCTTTCTGTTTGTTTTTCTTCAGCTGGCCAGTTGGGCTCGGAGAAGATTGAACCAAAATGTCTGGAATTCTGCACATAATCTTTTTTCATTCTGGTCGCTGTGAATAAAGAGATTGTGGAGTTGGGAACATTTTAACAATTCCATTCATCAGGGAGTGAGTCTCAGAAGGTTCATCTGTCAGAGAGTGGAAAGTATGGGTAGTTTTTTTTTTTTTTAAGGAATTATGGTTCTTAGCAGAAGCACAGCGAAACATTGAACAGATTTACGTGTCCTGGACAAGGTTATAAATCTTGGCCTTGACTCCTCCATCTGGCTTCTTACTCACCAGCAGCGGTGGACAGGATGATGGTTTGGACCTGACTGAGGGACCCGCCATTGTGAGGAGGCTGTCTTAGAAGAGTGACCTCTCATCTACTCCTGCTCTGTGCCTTTTTTCCTTTTTTGGAGGTAGGGGTATGGGTGTAGACCAGTCTCCATTCTGTCTGGAAAGTGATAGGTAGGAGTAGCCAAAGTCTGGGAGAAGTGGTGGGTTCAGAGCCATTGCTTCATCTTCATACTGACCTTTCTGACTTCTATACCAGCGACAAAGAACCTGAGGAACATGCTTGCTGTCCGCTGTAGACATGGAAGGGGGACTGAGGCATGTCAGATCTTCGACTTTGAGGGGTGGCATTCTTAGATCTGGACTTAGAGTAAGGCGGGCTTGGGATGTCTGGGCCTGGCTGGGGTTAGAGAGCGCATCTGGGCTAGCACGTCCGAGGGAATGGACCTTGGAAGCCATGACATTAACGCTCTCACACTGTGCTGTTGGACAGTATCTCTCACTGATACACTGTTCCAGACACTTGGGCAGTCATAACCTCTGAGTCCTCAGGCTGATGGCAGTAGCACTGACTTGTGACATAGTTTATTTCATTCTTGGTGCGCTCTAGAAAATTCTGTCTTATGGGTGAGAAATCTGCTTTCTCCTAGCTTCCATTCATTGTGCCCACATCAGCCCCGTAGAATGCTCTGAATGAATCTAATCCTCTTCTACATGAACGCTCTTTTGCTGGAAGCCTAGTTCCTCCAAAGCCTGCTACTGTCAAGCCTGAAAAAAAAGAGAAAGTGTTAGTCACTCAGTCGTGTCTGACTCTGTGACCCCATGGACTGTAGCCCGCCAGGGTTGTCTGTCCGTGGAATTCTTCAGGCAAGGATACTGGAGAGGATAACCATTCCCTCCTCTAGGGTATCCTTCCTGAACCAGGGATTGAACTCAGGTCTCCTACATTTCAGGCAGATTCTTTACCGTCTGAGCCACCATGGAAGCCTAAATAGCTAGTTTCTCATACTGTTCCTCATGCAACATGATCCAGGCCCCTTCTTTCTTGATTTCTTTCTTTTTTCACTCCACTTTGTCCATATCTCTTTTATGTGGTACCCATAAATGAAAACAGTGTTCTGTTTGTAATATAGCCAGTTATATCAAATAAGGAAATTGTTAACTTTTTCTGATATTGACTGCATATCTATAAATGCAGTCAAAGATGGTGATAGCCTTCCTGTTTTTGTTTATAATCAGTTAAAACACCCATATCTTTCCCACTACTTCTTTATTTGTTTTTTCCTTCCAGTTTTATTGAGATATAGCTGACATAATAGCACTGTATAACTGACATATAGCACTGTTTAGGTGTTACAGCAAAATGACTTGACTTACATACATCATGAAACGATGACCACAATAAGTTTAGTGAACATCCATTATCCCATACTGATGCAAAATTAAAGAAATAGAAAAAATTTTTCCTTTTGATGAAAACTCTTAGGATTTATTCTCTTAACTTTCATGTATGACTTATAACTGTTAATTATATTTATTATGTTGTACATTACATCTCTAGCACTTATTTATCTTATAGCTGGAGTTCATCAGTTTCAACCACCTTCCTTCAGTGCCCCCTCCTCCCACCCCCCGCCTCTAGTAACTGTGAATCTGATTTCTTTTTCTATGAATTATTTTTGAAGTATAATATAATTAACCTGCAACAGTATGTTAGTTCCTGGTGTACATCATACTGATTTGATATTTCTGTATATTCAAAATGATCACCACAGTAAGTCTTGCTACTGTGAAATATCCATGTCTGTTAATTAATGGGCCAATTTTTTCTTCCAGATTTTGACCCATATTCCAACCTAAGACTTTTTGGAATTTTTCAGTTTGTCATACAGCATACTAGCTATCTCTCTCAGCTTTGCGATAAACCTGAATTCTTTTCTTTCATGTCTTTGATAAAAGAATGAATAATAGGAATAAGATAATAGCTGGGTGAGGTGACATTCCACTAAAACCTCCCTCTGGGTTGGCGTTGGCCCCTTCTTGGGGTACACTGAGAGCCATATCTCTTTATCTTGTCCATAAGTATTTATGACAATAAACTCTGTCAAAAGCTTTACTGAAATCAAGACAGCAGTGTAGTCCTTGTATTTCTCAACCAGTGCCTCTCTTCCCAAAAGAAAACCCTCTTGTACAGGGGTTGGCAAACCGTGGCATGCAGGCCAAATTTGGCCCACTGTTTGTTTTTGTAAATAAAGTTTTATTGTTACACCTATTCATTCACATATTGTCTGTGGCTGGTTTTATACTAGAGTGGTGGAGTAGGATAGTTGCTGCAGAAACTACCTGGCTGGCAAAACAAAATATTTACTGTCTTATCCTTCCCAGAAAAGGTTTGCTGATCTCAGTTTGAGAGTGAGGTCGATAGTGGCCAGGCCAGACATGTGTGTTACAATGGGAGCACATGGCCTGCACTGATTCTCGTGGGACCAGATATTGCTGGGGATTTATGGGTATAGGGGTGGGTAGTGACTGGTGGGTCCTGTATTTAGCTCTAGGCTAGAGTTCCGTGCTTCAGGAGACTGCTCCTCAGCAACAGCTGTGCTTTGGAGAAATTGCCCAAGTCACCGTGCAGGTGCCCTTGGCTTGTATCTAACAAGGGAACGGGGCATTTGCTTCACTTTCTCACTTCCCGGGAAATGCAGCAAAGCAGGTGTGGCCTTGGGCTTTTCAACTTTGGGAGGTGTTTCTGACCCCCTTACCTAACAAGAAGGAACGCCTACGGAGAAATGACTCGATTCAGTAACAACAGGGTTTCTATGGGCTCAACCCTGGTCTTTCACTTTTATCAGCCAGATCTGTGTTTTCTGCTGGTGTCTGGCCGGACAGGGAGCCCGGTGGGCCGACCTGTGAAGTACAACATCGTGGGAGTGGGCAACCTGATTGGCCCTCAGGTTTACATCACCACCAGCGGGGCCGCCTACATCCTGTTTGGCTTTGGTAAGAAGCGAGGCTCGTTTTTGCTGCTGTCCCCATGGGTGTGTGGTGAGGTCTCCCTGGGCGGTGGGGAGAAAGCCTGGAGTCGCTGACACGAGCCCTCTGTCACCTCCTCTGCTGGGGACCCCCCGCCACAGGGTATTCACGCTGCTGTCCCTGGCCGCCTTCTCCAATGAGAAGACTGCTCAGCGTCTGCTTAGCCGCCTCCCTACTGGCCCCCTGTGTGAATCCATCCCTCCGCCCAGGCTCTGGGTCTCCCACTCCTGTCCTTCCCCTGGGAAAGTTCTTTTGAGTTCAGCTTCTCCATGTCGGTTCTTCTGTGCTGTTAGGTAATATCCAGGCTGTCGCCCTGCGGGATATTTTCGTTCAGGCCCAAAATCGAGACAGCTTACCACCTTCCCTGCAGATAGAGGAACCTGAGTGGGAGAAGCGGAGATCCGTCAACCTGTCTGAGCTCATTGATGTTTACAGGTAGGCAGCCGTCTGGTCCTGCCATGGTGAGACCCCAGCCCACGCATGCCTGGAGTCTCGGTGTCTGGTGGGCTGGCAGACACGTGGGCTGAGGTTTGAGGGGAAAATGGTGCCTGGCCTTCATGGACCACCTCCCGATGTGGTTGCAGGGAGTTAAAAGTACTCTGCTCCTGGCGACATAATGTATTGATGTCTGTGTGTGGATGATCACTTTGCACACAGTTGGCAGAGAAGGGTATTTGTTTGGAGTGGGAATCAGAGCGGGGCAGTTGAGACCAGGGAACCTCAGGTAGGGAAATGGATTTATTTAACAGAACTGCTTGTAAAACTCTGCTGAAGGATCAGTCCTTCTGTATTCCTGTGTTTTTCTCTTAAAGAATCATTGTGGCAGAGGCAAAAATAACATCCATGAAATCTTTTTTTTGTTTTTTTTCCCCTCATTTTTTTCTTAACTAAAAACATGTTATTTGTCATATGCAGTGGATGTTATCCATTTAACCCTGGGCCTGGGTAATAATTATCTTTGTTATTTTACTACCAGAAGCTTCATATCACTTTCTAGCATTTTCTTTGTTGTTGTTTAATGCTAAGTTGTGTCTGATTCAGTCCTGTCCAACTCTTTGCAACCCCATGGACTGTAGCCCACCAGGCTCCTCTGTCCATGGGATTTCCCAGGCAAGAATACTGGAGTGGGTTGCCGTTTTCTTCTGCAAGGAATCTTCTCCACCCAGGGATTGAGCCCATGTCTCCTGCATTGCAGGTGGATTTTTCACTGCCTAGCCACTGAGGAAACCCAGCGTTTTCTTAGACAGTATCATATTGTGTCAGTGCATTTGACAGATGTTAAATAGAATGGTCCCAGTTGTACAGAGTAAGAAATATTGGGCTGGCCAAACAGTTCATTCGCGTTTTCCCTAAAGATCTTACAGAAAAACCCAAGTGAACTTTTTGACCAATCCAATAATTTGATGAAGTATCGAGTGTGAGCTGGTGCTGAAACTCCAATAGTTTGGCCCCCTGATGGGAGGAGCCAACTCGTTAGAAAAGACCGTGATGCTGGGAGAGATTGAGGGCAGGAGGAGAAGGGGGCGACAGAGAATGAAATGGTTAGATAGCGTCACTGACTCAATGGACGTGAGTTTGAGCAAACTCCGGGAGATGCTGAAGGAGAGGGAAGCCTGGCATGCTGCAGTCCATGGGATCGCAGAGTCGGACATGACTTAGTGACTGAACAACAACACCAACAACGAGAGTGTGAGCTGCTCTCCAGGCTTAGTGACAGTTCCGGGCATCCTGTCCCGATCTCTGGCTCCTTCCCTGTCATTGTTCTCGGCTCTGTTATCCTTCCAGAACATCCAGTGTGAGAGGCACTTCTCCTGTCTGTTCCTTCTGAAACTGCGTGAATTTTCTAGGGCTCCTCGATTTCTAAAGAAACCAGGAAAAAGAGATTCAAATGAAACAGCAAGAGTGCCCCTCTTTTAAAAAATTTTTTTTCCTAGCCACACCACGTAGCATGTGGGATCTTACTTCCCCTATCAGGAAGCAAACACGTGTCCCCTGCATTTTAAACATGGAGTATTAACCACTGGACCACCAGGGAAGTCCCAAGAGCACCCCTCTTGACAAGACACTGGTAGGAGACGAACGCAAGGGCCTATACAGACATGTGCACTTAGAGGATTAGCCAGAGTATGTGGGCAGGAATCTCACCGCAGCCTGAGACTAACTGTCGGGGTTTCTCGTTTAACTCAGCAGTGGGGTGGAGCTCCTCCAGATGGTGAAGGCGCCGGATTCCAACAGCAGCAACCTCCTGATCACAACCAGACAAGGCCTCGTCCTGCTTCGGGGGCAGAACCTCACCCCTTCCTGGGCTTTGGGCGTCCAAGGCCTGCGCAGGTTAGTGATGTGCTCCTATTCACTCAAAACTGCCCAGAACCATTGCTTAATGTTAATATCTGGAGCCGGTGCAAGGGGAGTGGGGGGGGGGTCCCATTCTCCCCTTTTGGTCCTTCACTTCCCATCACTCACGTTGCTCTCACTTGCAGCCAGCCTACTCCAGGGTATTTCACGGATGATGAGACGATAGACTTCCTTCTGCAGATACCGAACGGAGTTGGGATGAAAAAGGTAAAACCTGGGGATGAAGATCAGTCAGAACACACATCCAGGATGAACTTGGTGTCCAGGCCTGTGCTTGGCATCATGAAAAATAGGAAGAACCTTAAAACACGGTCCCTTCCTTCCAAGAACTCCAAGTGTAGCTGGATGGGTAAAATGAAGTCACAGTGCTAACATCTACAGCAGCAGAAGCTTTTGTCGCTGCCCTACTCCTTGTGTAGCAGTTCCTTGTGGATTCTCAGTGTCCAGGTACTTTCTCAAGTCTCTTGCTGGGGAAAGGCAGGTATCAATAAATGTACCACTTCAGTTTATATACTGAGATTTCAGAGAAGTTCGGCCAAATGGGGCGATGGGTTGTCATGGAGGACTTCATGAAGGAGGGAAAGGTGATCAGGGCCTGGCAGTTGAGTTGCACTTCTAGAAGAGAGGCAGATCCACTCAGGAGCTCCAGAAGCCCTGAGATGGACGGTAGAGTGTATTCCAAGGTCACCAGTGTTGTTGTTGTTTGGTTGCTAAGTCGTGTCTGACTCTCTGCGACCCCATGGACTGTAGCCTGCCAGGCTTCTCTATCCATAGGATTTCCCAGTTAAGAATACTGGAGTGGGTTGCCATGTTCTCCTGTAGGGGATCTTCCCGACCCAGGGATCGAAGCCAAGTCTCCTGTGGCTCCTGCATTGCAGGCAGATTCTTTGCCCGCTCAGCCATCAGGGAAGCCCCTGGGATTTGGGCAAATGAGAAGCTGTTTTGTTCTAGAACTGTGCACTATGAGGGATTTGGGGTGATGAGGAAATATACATGCAACCAGGGATTTTGAATTCCCCTTAATTCTACAACTGAGATACAACTGAGTGAATTTTCTCTTAATTTATTTTTTTTGCCTGTTCGGAGTTTGCTCTTTTAAATTTGAGGCTCCCCGTGGTCTGAGCTGCACCTCCCAGGACGCACATGGCAGAGTCAGACTCTAAAGCTTTAGCACAGGGGATAGGACTGAGCTGTCGCCTGATCATGTTCCCCTAACTGTGGTTGGCCATGGTCACCAGCGGGAAGGGACACAGACGAGGCGTGGATTTTAACTCCTCCACAGAAGAATAGCTGCTCCACCCAGGACCGCCCCAAGTCCAGAGTAATCGGTGTCCCTTCGTGTCTCTGAACCTCCATTTCCTCATCTGACAATGAGAGGAGGCCTCCATGATTTATAATGTCCCTTCCCACCGGGAATTCTGCAGTCCTTTAGGCTCCGTCTAAACTCCCGGTTGTGTTGTTCGGTTGCTAAGTCATGTCCGAATCTTTGTGACCCCATGACTGCAGCACACCATGCCCCCTGTCCCTCTCTGTCTTCCAGAGTTTGCCCAAGTTCATGTCCTTGTCCAGACTCCTGGACCTAGTTGTTACGTAACGCTCCTTGAACACCCCGTTGTTTGCATCTGATTTAAGCTCCACCTGTTAATGTATGTGTTGTTTGTGTGTCTGTGGGTTTTTGTCTGGTTTTGTGTTTGTGTGTTCTGCTGTCTCTCTGAGGATGGGCCGTACTCATCATCTTCTCTTCTGCAGGTGATGGTGGTGGATGGAGACTCTGGCCTGGTCACGTGGAGTTACAGCATCCCGTGTCACATGAAAGAAACTCCGGCCACGTCAGCAGCCACTGTGGAGCAGAAATCTGTCTTCCTCTTCTGGGCTGAAGGGCTGTCAGCTGCATCACCCAATCCCGTGAGTGAGCCTAATGTCAGATGGCACCTGCACTTGAGGCTGACTGGGTCTGGAGGTCTTATTAGACCTGCTGTCTTCCGAGCGGTTCTGGGTAGAGACAGTGACCTGGATGGGTGGGAAACCCAGAAGGGCAGGCGTGTGTGTGTACATAAGGCTGATTCGCTTCACCGTGCAGCAGAAACATCTCAACGTTGGGAGGAATCCAAGTTGGTGTTCCTAGTCATTAAGTCATCTCTGTCTCTCTGTCCATCGGCTGAAGATGAAGGTTCCCCTGGGGGATCACAGGAGCGATGTTCTGATATGCAGAAGGCAGATTTGAGAACATATTTCTTTTTGATTTAATTAATTACTTAATTTTTGGCTGTGCTGGGTCTTTGTTGCTGTGCGGGCTTTTCTCCAGTTGCAGCGAGTGGACGCTGCTCTCTAGTTGCAGTGGCTTCTCTTGTTGCAGGGCGTGGGCTCGGGGGTGCGTGGGCTTCAGTAGTTGCTGCACGTGGACTCTGGGTTCCCGGGCTCGAGAGCGCACATTCAGTAGATGTGGTGCATGGGTTCAGTAGTTATGGTATCTGGCACGTGGGATCTTCCCAGACCAGGGATCGAACCCACATCTGCATTGGCAGGCAGAGTCTTCACTCCTGAGCCACCAAGGAAGCCCTGAGAACGTCTTCAGTACTATCCGAAGGGCCTTGAATGGGGTTGAGGAGATGGGGTCTGCCTCTGCCAGGTGCCAGGGGGTTTTGAGTAAGACTCACTCTGATTTAGTTCAGTTAAACCCAAGCTGACCAGCACCTACTGTGTGCCAGGGACCTCAGGGTAAACTGGGGACAGTGCTGCCCTCTGAAGGACAAGCTGATGATCCTGGGTGATGGGGAACCTGACTGAGGGGCAGTCCTGAGTTCATCAGCCCTGCACTCTAGGACTTACCTTTGCTGAATCTCAGGCTCTTTATCCGTTAATGCAGATGCTAATATAGTCCCTCGCTTTAGGATCAGATTTCCAATGATGATTGTCCTAACTCTGAAGTTCCCTGACATGTGACCGTGGACATTCTACCTAACATTTAACTTCCTGGTTTCCTCATTTAATAAAATGAGGGACTCAGACCAGATGACTCTCAAATGTAAGTGTCTATAAATAAGCACAAAACAAAAGCAGGTTACAGATGCTCTAAGGAGGTGCAGATACAAAGTCTAGAGGGAAGCACAAAAGGAGAAGGGTCTTCATTTTGTGGAGAGGGACGGCGATTAGGGAGCTTTCCACGAGAGGTGGCATCGAGTTGGGGACCTCGTGACAAGAAGTGCTTTAATGTGGAAATGGCTCTTGAGGATGATGTCCAAGGGGAATTGAGATTGGCCAAGGACAGGTAAAGCTAGTGAAGTGTGAGCTTGTTTCACAGACCTTGGAGCATGGATGTGCAGGCAAATGATCGTAGGAGGCTGGGAAAGGCTGATTTGAGTTAAATGGTGTAAGACCTTGGTTTTCACGCAAAGGAGTTTGGGCTCCATTCTGTAGGCAGTGAGGAAGGACTTTGGCTATATCCTTTCTTTTTTTAAAACTTTTAACTTTATATTGGAGTGGTGCTCGTGGTAAAGAACCCACCTGCCAGTGCAGGAGATGCGAGAGACCCGGGTTCGATCCCTGGGTCGAGAAGATCCCCTGGAGAAGGGCACAGCAACCCGCTCCAGGATCCTTGCCTGGAGAATCTCATGGACAGAGGAGCCTGGCGGACTACGGTCCATGGGGTTGCAGAGAGTCGGATAGGACTGAGCAGCTAACGCTTTCACTTTCACGTAGTTGATTAATAATGTGTTAGTATCAGGTGTACAACAGAGAGATGCAGTTATACGTATACCTGTATCTATTCTTTTTCAAATTCTTTTCCCATTTAGGTTGTTACAGAATGTTGAACAGAGTTCCCTGTGCTATACTGTACACCCTTGTTGGTTATCCTTTTTTTTTTTTTAATAACTTTTTATATTGGAGTCTAGCCAGTTACCAATGTTGTGATAGTTTCAGGTGGACCGCAAAGGGACTCAGCCACTCATGGTTATCTATTTTAAATATAGCAGTGTGTCCATGTCAGTCCCAAACTCCCTAACTGTCCCTTCCCCCTAGCCTTCTCCCCTGGTAACTTAGGTGTCTATGATGTGACTAAGCTATTTTCTTGTCATCTGAGCTGCCCATGGTGCTGGGATCCTGGATACAGGAAAGCCCTCTTCTGCTTGGTGGGTACTGGTGGGCGCGGGGTTGTGAGCTTCCTGCCCACGTGACCCCTCCCCTGCTGACAGAGAAGGAGCAGGGCTGACACTCACTCCACATGGTCCCGGAGGGGAGGTACTGGGGTAACCCATTCATGGGGTTCCTGTGCTCTGTGGCCTTGTGTCTGCAGAATATCAACCTTGCATGGAGTCAGATGGTGAAGAAAGTTCCGATGTGCATTGCTTCTGCCTTAGGGGGTCAGGAGACGGACACGGAGCTCTTGGGATTTTTGTTTCTGTAATTAATGAGTGTCTGATCCATGTCTTAGTTATTTTAGGAATAGATAAGATTTTTGTGATTTTTTTTTTTTAGCTTGACACTTGCAGTTGGCTTTGCTGTCCAGTGAAAGCAGGGGTCTTTGGTTCACCGTGTTTTCATAAGCAGGCTTTCCCTTGACAAAGCCCCTCCTGCTGCCGGGGAAGAACTGTTCCTGATACTCTCAGAGGCACCAGACTGCGAGGGCGCCATCATTTTCTTTCCTGGGCCATGCCTATTTCCTTTCTTCCTTTCTTTTTCCTATAAGGGAGAAAGCATTTTCCAGCTCTGGTGGTTTGACAAAGTTAGTGTTTAGTCACTGTTTTGAGATTTGAAATGATATGTCTCTCGTACGTGGGAGTTTCACACACGCCCTGGTGTGGGATTGGGGCTTGGCCTTGTGGGGGATGAGTAACCCCCACCGTCTCTGCCGTCCTTTCATCTGAGCAACGTTGTACGAGGGAGTGTGGACTAACCTTTGCTGTCCCTATTTCTCCTTGTCAGGATGTCCTGGGAAGTGAGCCACCCAGCCTTCACCACCTATACCTCCTGCATCCCACCTTCCCCTCCATCCTCCTGGATCTGGCCAATGCCACTGGCACTGTGACAGCTTCAGAGGGTAAGTCCCAGGGGGTGATGCAGAGGAGGGGAGGGGACGTGCTGGCCGGGTGAGGGGGATGAGGGTGTGTGCTGTGGGTCCCAAGCGGCTCCCTGCATTGAGCGGCTCTCTGCATTTCCCTTGGTACCATGGCGCCTGGGGCCACTGCCCAAGAGTGCCCTCTGGGGGTGTACCTGGCTTACAGGGTGAGGACCCACAGTCCTTGAACATGCTAGAATGCTAGAGGCTACGGGGCAGTGCTGTCCCATCCCCAAGGGTTCAGGCAGCTAATGTTTCAGCAGCCATTTACCAGTCATCAACCATGGGCCAGGCACTGTGCCCAGCGCTGGGAATACAAATCAGAGTATTTTCTCAAGCCTATAGGAGCTTAGGAGCCAGAACTCACTGCAAAGGATGAAACAGGCAGGATATTTTCTCAGGGCATCTGTTTAGGCTCAGTGCATGCTCAGTCATGTCCGATTCTTTTCGACCTCATGGACTGTAGCCCTCCAGGCTCCTCTGTCTATGAGATTTCCCAGGCAAGAATACTGGAGTGGGTTAGGCTCAGTAGAGACTTTCTTACTGTACATGCCCAGTGCACGGAAACTGGCGCCAAGAGGAAAAGGGAAGAAGAAAAAATCACCTGCCATCTGACCACTCATGACCACCGTTAACATTTGCAAGTGTTCTATTTCATGTTGTTGTTCAGTTGCTAAGTTGTGTCCAACTCTTTGCGACCCCATGGACTGCAGCACACCAGGCCTCCCTGTCCATCGTCAACTCCCAGAGTTTGCTCCAATTCATGCCCACTGAGTCAGTGATGCTATGCAACCATTTCATCCTCTGCTGCCCTCTTCTTCTACCCTCAGTCATTCCCAGCATCAGGGTCTTTTCCAGTGAGTCAGCTCTTTGCATCAGGTGGTCAAAGTATTGGAGCTTCAGCTTCAGCATCAGTCCTTCCAATGAATATTGAGGACTGATCTCCTTTAGGATTGACTGGTTTGATCTCCTTGCAGTCCAAGGGACTCTCAAGAGTCTTCTCCAATACCACAATTCAAAAGCGTCAGTTCTTTGGTGTTCAAGCCTTCTTTGTGGTCCAGCTCTCACATCCATGCATGACTACTGGAAAAACCATAGCTTTGTCAGTAAAGTGATATCTCTGCCTTTTAATACACTGTCTAGGTTTGTCATAGCTTTCTTTCCAAGGAGCAAGGATCTTTTAATTTCATGGCTGCAGTCACTGTCCACAGTGATTTTGGAGCCCAGGAAAATAAAATCTGTCACTGCTTCCACTTTCCCCCCTTCTTTTTGCCATGAAGTGATGGGACCAGATGCCATGATCTTAGTTTTTTTAATGTTGAGTTTCAAGCCAACTTTTTCACTCTCCTCTTTCAACCTCATCAAGAGGCCTTTAGCTCCTCTTTGCTTTTTGCCATTAGGGTGTCATCTGCACATCTCAGGTTATTGATATTCCTCCCAGCAGTCTTGATTACAGGTTGTGATTCATCCAGCCTGGCATTTTGCCTGATGTACTCTGCATATAAGTTAAATAAGTAGGGTGACAGTATACAGCCTTGTTGTACTCCTTTCCCAATTTTGAACCAATCATTGTTCCAGTGAACATTACATAATGGTAATTAAGAATCAAGACCATTTTTATTGCAACACCTGGTTTATAGATGAGGCAGAATAAACACTAGTTTGGTACATAGCTTAGGCCATGAGGTACTGACAATCTCGGGGTTACCAGAATTTCTAGTTTGCTGTGCTCCCTTTTCCACAGTTGGCCAGTCCCCTCACTTCCTGATCTTGGGCTTTCTCAGAGATAGCTTTGGGACTTAGCTGGTAACTCAGTGTAAAGAATGCACCTTGACATGCAAGGGACATGGGTTCGACCCCTGGTCGGGGAACTAAGATTCCACAGGCTATGGAGCAACTAGGCCTGTGTGCCACAGCTACTGAAGTCTGTGCGCCGCAACTAGAGAGTCCATGGGCCACAACTAGAGAGTCTGTGTGCTGCAATGAAAGATCCCATGAGACTCAATGAAGATCCAATGCAGCCAAAATAAATGAATTATTAAGAAAAAAAGGTAGCCGCTTTGGAGAAGCACAGGTATAGAGAGAATTTGCCGCCTTGCTGGCCACCAGCTGCTCACCAACGTGCACCCGTTGTCTAATCGGTACCTTGTGTGGATTAGTGCTCAGGAAACGTCTTGTATGAATCAGCAAAGGAGGAAATGAGTGAATGAGTCTTGAGCCCAACCTCTCTCCTGTGAGCCCAAGTCTTCTGTCCTCACTGACTGCTCTCCTTTATATCCTTCCTCAGTTGGGATCAACGACCTGTGGAAAGATGCCTTTTACGTTACCAGGACAACAGGGCCCAGCTCCGAAGGGCACCCGGCCCCCCTGGTGGTCAGCAAGCTCAGTCTGCGGTGGGCGCTGATGGAAGGCCAAATGGTCCAGCTGGAGGAGACCACCTCCAAAATCGGCCGCGGGGAGCTGCGCAGATTCCTCTCTCGGATAAAGTTCGTCGACTCTCCCTACCAGGTGACAAGCTTGGGAAAGAAAGTGTGTGGTTACTCTTGAGGGTGAAGGGCAAACACAGCCAACTCCCAAGTCTGCTCTTTAGAAGGTCAAGGGTGCGGGTGGGCACCTTCTTGAGTTGCTAGGTATCAGGAAACAGCTGTTTTGGACCAGTATGATTTCACAGGGGTGAGTGATGACCTTGTACTACTGCTTGGTTGTTCTGAGCTGGAAGTGGTACCCTCTGTCTTAGAGGAGACATTTGGAAGTGGGGGGTCATGGCTTTTACTGTTACTCTGGGTCTTTTCTGGGTAAGGCTGGTGGTGCCAGCCTTGTGCAGGGCTTGTGGCAGTTAGCTACTGTGAAGAACTCTGGTGGTGGTTGTTGAATTGCTAAGTCGTGTCTGACTCTTTGACTGCATGAACTGCAGCACGCCAGGCTTCCCTGGCCTTCACCATCTCCCGGAGTTTGCTCAAATTCATGTCCATTGAGTCAACGATGCCATCTAACCATATCATCCTCTGCCGGCCTCTTCTCACCCTGCCCTAAAGTCTTTCCTAGCATCAGGATTTTTTCCAGTGAGTCAGCTCTTCGCATCAGGTGGCCAAAGTATTGGAGCTTCAGCTTCAGCATCAGTCCTTCCAATGGATATTCAGGGTTGATTTCCTGTAGGACTGACTGATTATCTTGCTCAAAAGCACCCCGTGCCCTCCCTCAATATGACAGCCTAGTTCAATGTTCAAGAATGTATCATGGAAAAAGATAAAGTCTCTGGACCTTTCTGGAGGGACACTTGTAAACTTTGGAGGCTAAACAAAAGGATAGGGAAATAGAGGGATATTCTGACCTTGAGAGTCCTTCCATATCTCTACCATGAAAAAAATTAAAGTCACTGATTTGTGCCGTTTTCTCCCTAGATCTAGGCTGCTGGACTCTTCAGTTCCAGAAGAAGTGAACGGAGTGGCACTGTCCATCCCCAGTGGGTGTAAACATAGTTCTTTGGAGAGGAGGACTTCTGTCACCCCCTTCCACCTCCTCTGTGTGACCGTCGCCAGGCACTTGGAAAGGCACTTGGAATTCTTCGATAACAGCACCACCCGTTCGGCTGGGGTATCTTACCTGCCCGCCCGACCCCTGAATTAATAACCCCTTCTCCTAGGTACTGTGTGGATAGTTTGGAACTGTGAATCTTACTGTTTTATTTTTTGTTTGTCTAATTTATGAACCCTGGCTGGGAAATTCCAGTGAAGTCCTTCCCTGGAACATTTTGCTGTGCCTAACGCCCTGAGCGTGTATCTGTCTGTTCGTGTGGTGATGAAGTCTTTTCTAGATACGCACATCCTAAGCTCCCAGGGACCCAGGTTCTCAACCGTCTGAAACACATCTTGTTGGTTTGGGTCCTCTTGAGACAGGTGGCCGACCTCTGACTTGGAGAGCCCCTCGGCATCTCTCCCCTATTCTCCCCCCGCTGTTACCTCGCCTGCCCCCTGACCTTGGCAGCAGCAAGAAAGACTGGCATGGGGATAGCACGAGCCAGCCAGAATTCTCATTTCTTCCTCGTCTTACGGCTCCTGTCTCTTGTCTCCTCACATATTCCTTCTCTCTAGATGTAGTGACCATAACAATTAACCCTGATTGGTGTGGGGTGATACCTCATTGTAGTTTTGATTTGCATTTCTCTAATAATGAGTGATGTTGAGCATCTTTTCATGTGTTTATTGGCCATCTCTATCTCTTCTTCCTGGGAAGACTGAAGGCAAAAGGAGAAGGGCGTGGCAAAGGATGAGATGGTTAGATAGCATCACTGACTCGATGGACGTGAATTTGAGCAAGGAGATAGTGGAGGACAGAGAAGACTGGTGTGCTGTAATCCATGGGATTGTGAAGAGTCAGACACGACTTAGCAACTGAACAACAACAACATATCTTCTTTGGAGAAATGTCTGTTTGGGTCTTCTGCCCATTTTTTGATTGGGTTGTTTTTTGAGCTGTTGAGCTGTGTGAGTTGCTTATAGATTTTGGAGATTCATCCTTTGTCAGTTTCTTTGCAATAATTTTCTCCCATTCTATTGGAAGGGGAGCAAAAGTGGTTTAAATACCCCCTCCCTCCCTCCACGCCCCCACCAACAAGGTCCAGAGGTTATGTCTCGGTTGATATCGTTCTGCCAGTCATGGTCATTTTTATCATGTTTACTTCGGATGTGCTTATGTGTATGCCATCCTCAGCTTAGAGGAAAACTCAAGTCAGGAACGACTGAGGCAGGCAGCCTCAGCCCCCTTCATCTCATCTCCACTCTGCTTTCTCAGCATCTTCTCCTCACGGGCATCTTCCCTTCTGCTCTTTTATTCAGGGATATTTCTGCTTTGCTTGCACGAGAGCCAAGCTGTTTCTGGACTTTGATTCTGGCTCCTTGAGCCCAGCATGCAGCCATTCTGCCGTGTACCCTCCTCTTCCTTGTAGAGCCCTTGAAGCAGAGTATTTTGAGAAAATGTCTCTGTAAATACTATAGCTTTTATAAGTGGTGAAATTCTTTAGAGTTATCTCTAGCGCTTACTTCTTCCTTCTTCTGTATGAATACGTTACTTTATCAGGTTCTCTTTTAAACGTCTAAACCATTGTTCATACAGCAGGGAATCCCACATGAGCCGGAGGAGAACCACTTTTGTTCTGGAATAATTTTGAAAAGTCGTCCCTGAGTACACTCAGGTTCTCTCTTGACTTAAACCTGTGTCTTTTTAGCTTGTGTTAATAGATTCCTCGACTTTAGAGATTATAGAAAATTGGGATGCCAGTTTTAAAGGGATATGTCTGAATTGCCACTGAAAGGCATTGTGACCTAACAGAAGGTTGGTAGCCAGAGCTCTAAGAACCATGTTGCTCAGCCTGTAGACTGGTCTTAACCAGGTGTCTGCCCTCCCATCCCTTCTGCCTTAAGTCCTTGAGAGCAAATTTGATTCTAGCTCTTTGAAAGGCATGTGTGGGTCTCGGTTATTGTAGACTTAGGGGAACAGTTAGAAGACTACTCAGAAGCATGGGATTGATTCCAGATTCACTTCTAGGGTTTGAATCTGCCTGGCTAGAAGGGCGTAGGATCGAGTTTGGTCTAGTAGAGAATTCTAAGGACTAATTCACAGTCAACTGAATACCTAAAGCTTGAGTGGCCATCCTGTGGCCCGGGGCTGGCCACCTGCTGCCCTGCCACATAGAGGCTTCCTGGGAAGCCACCCACTTTGGGCAAGAGTCAAATGCAGAGTTGTTTACTGAGGATCTGGTTTGAGAGGGACTGCTGAGGGCAGGAGACTATATTTATGCTGGGCGTGTCCCAGAAATACATCAGTAGCAGTCAGGGGGAAAAAAAGTCCCTAAATTCCTTGTGGTGTGTTTGCAAACCAACTTAACAGAGACTGTTTTGACCCTGATCAGTTTGAATCTCTCTCTGGCTAAACCAGCAGGACACAGGTTTCCTCTTTCTCTTGCAGCCAGTACAGTGGGGTGTACATGGTGGATGAAAATCGAGGAAGCTTCATCTGACCAGTGTGGGTGCTGGGCTGTTGTCAAACATGTCCCTGAACCTCCTTCTCTTCTCAGGCAACCCCCTGACCAGACGTCTAAGACAGGAAGGGCTCCTCTCCTCCCCTGCGCTCCTCTCGGGGTGCCAGCAGAGCCCATCAACCACTGCTTAGAAAGGGTACTGACTTCTGAGAACACAAGGCTGTTCCTTCTCCCAGCATCTCCTTTTTCCGTCCCTTATGAACCCTCCACCCTAGATAACATCCTCCCCACCATCCCCTTCCCAGAGAGTCTCTCCCACTTTTCCTCCTGTGGTCTGGTGGTTTCTCCCCAACCTCCCCCGCCCCTTCGAATGTGAATGGCCATCCTTAGTACCCGTGTTTAAGGAGAGCCAGCTGGTACGTTGTCAGGAAGCACTATTTAAAATGTGAATTGTCACAGAACAAATAAACACTGTGTATAGGAGCATACGTGTGTGCTGCTCACATTCTTTCCAGCTGTCAAGGATGGTGTGTTCTCCCTGATGGAAGAGAGAAGGGGCGAGGGGGTGGATGTGAGCCGGGGGCTCAGAGAGGAGTGTCAGCTGCAGCCTGGTCTCTGGGGAAGCGTCCCTTGGGTTCTCCACTGGGGAACCACTGTCCTGTCTGCATGGCCTCGGTGGGCTGGTGTTTTGTTTTTGTTTTGCTGCACCCACTGCTTGTCGGATATCTCAGTTCCCTGATCAGAGATTGAACCCAGGCCATGGCACTGAAAGCCTGGCATCCTAAGCATTTGACCACCAGGGGGCTTCGGGGGGGCTGTTTTGGGGGTGGCCTGTCCCTGCAGGCCGTGGGAGCCTTCTCATGTGTCCTGGTCTCCTGGTCTCTCCAAGGATAATGTGTAATTAACATAGGAATTAACATAGTGTGATGTGGCCCCTACCACATGGATGCAGGACACTGTGGCAGGCAGCGCGGAGGATACCCGCTCTACATGGCATCGTTCCTAGTACTGCCTCCCAGTGTGTGGCTTTAAAGTCAAGTGCACCACAGCTGAGCTGAGCCCCTATCAGCCACCCGTCTCTGTTCTTCTGACCAGCCTGATTGCCCCTAAAGGGCAGGATCTCTATTTTACTCCTCTTTTTATCTCCCAGAACCCGGCACATAATGAACAATCAAATCGAGAAGGAATTTCTGAATGAGTGAGATGTGGGGTGGGGGCGAGCGGTAGAGTGGGGGTGGTGAGACTAAGCTGTGATGGAAAAGGGAGCCAGAGCGCTGGGCACCTGGGTGTGCACCCCTTGGATTTAGACTTTCAATACCCTTGTTCTCAACCTCTGGAAGTCACACTCAGGAAACAGACTGTGGCTTGAGCACGTGTTGATCACAGAGCAACATGTAAGGTGGGGCTTCGGCCTGCTCTCCAAACCCCCTAACTCCTAACACTCTTCTACAGATGAGCCAGCCGCCTTGGCCTCAGGCTCCTGGCTGGTGCCTTGTTGAAGTTCCTTGTCATGTAGTTCTGAGTAGAAGTCTACCCCTTCGGAGATGGAGCGGATGGGCTGGCCGTGGAACTGGGGGTAGCTGGTCATGGGGCCCCCCGGCTGGGCTGTGCATGCCAGCTGCTGCAGGAAGCACTGGTGATGATGCGGTTGGCAGCCTGGGGCTCCTCGGAAGCTCTTACTGTGCCTGCACTTGAATTCCAGCACCAGCCGGGTGTAGGTGTTGAAGGTGGTGACCGCCGATGCCATGCAACAGGTAAAGGAGACCCAGGCCGTGCTAGGGACACACACACGGAAAATGGGAAAGTCAGACATTTTCTTACGGGTTTGAAAGAAAAATATCAAGGTCCCTTCCTACTAGTCAACTAGGGGATGCCTCTTAAGGATTTAGGAAGAGGGTGTCACCTTTCACATGTAGATAAAGAGCGGTGGGCAAGAGGTCTGAATTTGGTCTGTCCTAGGGTAAGTTCTGAATGTTTTATAGTAAAAAGCCATGATTTATATGGTGTTTAAAGTTAGGAGTTGAACATTCATTTTCACTGCACTGATTTTGTTGCAAGTGCTGTGTTCTTTTATACCTGGCGGCCTATTTTGTGTGTGTGTGTGTGTGTGTGTGTGTGAGTCACTCAGTCGTGTCCAACCCCATGGACTATAGTCCGCCAGTCTACTGCAATGGGTAACCATTCCTTTCTCTAGGGGAATCTTCCTGACCCAGGGATTGAACCTGGGTCTCCTGCACTGCAGGCAGATTCTTTACCATCTGAGCGACCAGGGAAGCCTGACACATACATATTTCCTGCCAAAGATTTTCCTGCACTCAGACACCTCTTCCGTCTTCCTTGGTTTTCAGCCTAGCTGTCCCCAGAGTTGAGCCTCTGGGAGGCATTCAGGAAACCCTGAGTACACATCCAGAGGCATTAGTATAGACTTCTCTAGTGGAAACAAGGCCTACAATGCAAACAAGTGTGGTTCTTGACTCAAAGGAAATTTGTAAAGGATGGAAGAGAAGCTGGATAGATTCAACAACGAGAAAAAGACACCAGGGAACCATATCAAACACACTCCTAAGAACCGGGAAAGTCAAACCCCTAAGTGTCTCACAGTCGTGGGAAGCCCAGGACACCAGGAGTTGGGGGGGCGTTGCTGGAGGGTGGATTTCATGAGGCCGTGACAGTGAAAGGCCATGCGCTGCTGCTGTGTGTTCCCCTCTGCTGCCTGTGACAGACTAGACTCGGGTGGGAGATACTTGGGTGGGAGTTTTGAAGTCTGAGCCCTGCAGTTGAAATGCCAAGAGTGGCTAGAGAAATGGACAAAAGCTGAGAAATGATGAGTCTGGAAAATGAGCTAAACTGTGACAGGGTGGCTGATGGAAAGATCAGAGACCCCCGAATCCAATAGCCCGTATTATACCATGAGGAAAGGGGACGGGATCCCGTGACAGACAGGTGTAGGCTTCCATGTGCCTCTTCGGGACAGAAACTCAAGCCTGGTGCTGTCTTTCCAGCACTGGTAAGTGCTTAGAACTCAGCCCAGATGATTCATGATCTAAGTCGGCATCTGTGTTGTGAATGGAGAGTGTCCCTCAAGGGAGAAGGTGAGAAACCCACATAAAGGGGATGTTACCCTTGAATGCATGTGTTTCATCATGGTCTCTGCTTCCTTCTTTATAATAAGAGAAGTCTAAACTAACTGAGCCCTTAGTTCTTTAAGGGTTAGAGAGAGACTGTTTCATTTCTAACACAGTTTGGTGGAATAAGAATGGAGGCAGGATGAACTTATTCATTATAGGAGGAGAGTGGGCAGCCATTCACAGAAGTGGAATCCAGATTTCAAGGCTATTTCTTCATTTCTCTGTCTTCCGGTATTTTGAATCAAAATATTGGGTTGGCCGAAAAGTTTGTTCAGGGTTCTCTGTAAGCTTTTATGGAAAAATCTGAATGAACTTTCTGGGCAACAGAACATATAAAATGTAAAGCCTCATTTCCATAAACCATGCGAAATCAGTCTCATTTCCCTAGGACGTCCTACATGTCAGGTGTAGAAGCACGTATTAACAGCTTTATCAGCAGAAAAACTTGATAACGTCCTCACGAAAAATAAGCCAGAGGAATCCACTCTGTACCTCTCCTTGGAAGGTGGGGAGAGAATGGGTATGGCCTGCTGGTCAGCCCTCTGGATGATTGACAGGTGTCTGGGATGAGGGATGGAGAGAAGGAAGGAGGACAGAGAGCAAGTGCCTAGTTGAGGGCTGCCACTTAATGGAGGTGGACCGGGGAAGAGGAGAAAGGTGGTGGAGGTGATAAGCACTTACTAGAAAGCCCAGCCGTAGTTCCAAGTGTGTGGCCTCCAGTCTTCTGGACCCAAGTTGGCCGTTGCCTGGAAAACTTGTGAGTACATCATATGGCCCACCATCCCCAGAAGGCCTGCAAAAGAAACAGGGAGTCAGCACCCTTAGAGAAAGACTGGCACTGCTATCTATCTATAGGGAATATGAATTGGGAGCAAATCATATTCCCTATCTGGCATCAGGGCCACCCTGCACTGGGGGCTCCTCCTTGAAGGCATATTTGCTGTTGGTTCCCCAGATGTTAGGTTTTGAGCTATGGGAACTTTCTAGTCAATGCTGCACCCTGGACTGCTACTCCCTTTAGGTCTTTCCCATCTGCATCCCCAACTTGAACCCTTTCCTTCATCATCTACACTAGGGGCTCCAACCTCTGGGGGTCTAATGCTTGATGATCTGAGGTGGATCTGATATAATAATAAAAGAAATAAGGTGCACAATAAATGTAATGTGCTTGAATCATCCCCAAACCGTCCCCTGCCCCCAGTCTGTGGAAAAATTGTCTTCCATAAAAAACTGGTCCCTGGGACCAGAAAGCTTGGGGACCACTGATCTACAGGCATCTCTTACTTGATCCAACAGAGTCCGGCAAAGCTGTGTGCATGTCATGACTCAGAAGTAATAAACCAAACTGTATTGTACATAATGAGAAAACTTGCAAGCGGAAGGAACCCAGAGAGAAATCATTTTGCAAAGTACGTAGTGACTTAATCTAGCATTTTGCATGCTGTTTCAGTTTAAAATTAAAGACGCCTGTGCTGTATCTCCTGGGCTCCATTCTTTAGCTTTCTTCAGGGCTCCTTCCTTCTCTTAGGACAGAGATTCCAGCTGCCGGCTAGGCTTCAAAGGCAACAGGGGACACCCACCCCCTCTGTAGCTCCTGAGACGCTGCTTACCCGACAAGACAGAGGAGATGGCGGCAAAGGCGCTCAGCTTGAGGCCACAGCCAGGGTTCCCTGTGAATAGCAAGTCCGTCAGTAGCAGGAGGAAACTGATGAGTTCAAGTCCAATGTAGGCAAACTGGGCTCCCAGTGATAACCATAGGATCTCTGTCAGAAACCAGAGGAAGAAGAACCGTCACCCTGACAATTAAGTAACTGAACCAGCAGTGAACAAATGCTGCCCACGAGAAGTGGAGAGCCTCATAGCACCAGAGGAGAAGACAGAGTTGAAGCAGCTGGAACGGTCCTTGACCAGGGGGCTCGAGGCTATCAGCTCTCTCTCTCCTCAGTACCCCATACACAACCAACCACGCTTGACTCACTGTAAATACTCTTAGGGAGACTGGAGAAGAAATCATCCAATTTCCACCAAATCTTTTAGGGATGTAAATTTTGCTACTTATTTCTGCTTCTCTTCTTAAAAAAATTTAATTCTGGAACCATCTATTTTGTTTCTCTTCTTCCTCCCCTCCCACCTTGACTCCTTTCTTTCTATGTTACAAAAATCTTTATTACATCAGTGTTAATTTTGCATTGGCAGAGGTAACCTAACCAACTTTCATTATGTTTTGGTACTAAGGGATATATACCTTTCAATAAAGTTACTGAAATGCCAAAAAAAAAAAAAAAAAAGGAAAAAAAGGAAAAAAAGGAAAAATTCAAGCTTTCTACATGGTTACTTGGCAACAGGAGGAGGTTAGAGCCGTTGGTAGATTTCTGTTTGGGAACTTTATTTGTCCCTGCTGTTGCTTTTTTGCGTTCCTGCCTAGGAATGAGTGTCAGCCAGGTGGGAGTTTGAATCAGCCTAGTGGGAGTTAGTGTCACCCTGTGGGGCGCAGAAGAAAAGAAAAGCAGGAGATCACAGTACAGTTTAGATCCCCAGAGGCCCAACTCAATGGCAACTAAATTTATCTTCAAACCCACATACTTGCCACAAGCCCCAAGGGAGGGTGGGAGAGGGAAGCCTTCTCCATCAACCGCTTCCCTCCAAATCGGAGAGTGGGGTGACGTGGGCCTTGCAACGTGGCAAATTCCAGTAGTCCTTCCTCACCTCTCTCGGTTGGTGGTGTGAGTTCAAGGAAACGTCGGCACCTCTCCCCTGAAATAGACAAGGTACAAGGTGGTGAGTTGCTGTCCTGGTCAAGGGACACAGGCTTTTTCTAATTCCATCCCGGGGGCCTGCCCAGCACATGGAAGGCAGGCCATAAACGTCTCTTTAGAAGCAGGGAAGGATGCAAGGATGGATGAACAAAACAGGCCAGAGTCATCCAAGATTAATTTCTGCCTCAATTCCTGATTATGAAGAGGACACTCCCCCAGTCACCCAGGGGGTGTCTCCAGCGTTGGTTCACCAGCTCCTTCTGCTCCTGCTGCTGGCTTGAGTGGCTCTAAACTGTTTCCTGGACTGGAGTCACAGCAGTGCTAAATGGCACAATAATAAATATAAATGGAATTCTCTCAAATCATTCCACCCCCTCCTTCTCCCACTGAGTCCAAAAGTCTGTACTTCACATGTATGTGGAAACGTATATATTACCACATGTAAAATCGATAGCTAGTGGGAGTTTGATATATGATGCAGAGCACCCAAAGCCAGTGCTCTGTGACAACCTGGAGGTCTGGGGTGAGGAGGAAGGTGGGGGCTTCAGGATGGGGGGACACATGTATGTCTATGACTGATTCATATTGATGTATGGCAGAAACCATCACAATATTGTAAAGTAATTATCTTCCAATTAAATTAATTAAAAATGTAAAAATAAATGGAAATACCCCAGAGTTTATAATCCTTTCCCATCTCCTTTTCACCTTAGCCCAAACTGGGAAAAGCACTAGACTGCAAATTGTACACAGTTCTGGGCTTTAGGAAAACTTCACTACAGGGGGATCTTTGCAAGCTTTAAGCAGGGAGGAGAGAGCGTCCTCTGCTATTCGCCTGAGGACAAGCCCCTATCTAACATGCTGGATAGCGCCTGCTTTGTGAGTGTACGCCACACGACCTGAGACCTGAGAGGGTCTGGCTGCGTCTCCTCTGGGGAGAACTTCCAGGATGTATTTGTCCTCCCTGGGCTTCACTTGCCCTGCCTTTTCAGTGGTAACAATAACACTTAGAATGAGAACACACTTCTGGGATGCTTTAAGGGCCATCTACTCTGATGCCTGCATCTCACAAAGGAGAAAATCAAAGCCTGTAGGAGTGAAGTTGTTCCTGTACAGAGCCCAGGCTTTCTCTACAATAGTCTCCTTGTTTTGTCTCTAAACGGCAACTCTGGCTGGCAGGAATGGGAAGTCTCATAACCTTCAAAGTCTGCGTGAGACTGTTGAAGGGGGATGCTGTTTGAAACCAGCGAGAGTCTGGAGGTGGAATGCCAGATGGATGGACTTTGGACTTTATGACAAAGGAGTCTGATGTGGAAGGGACACAATGGAGAGGGGGGGAGATGCTGAGGCTAGGGGTGAGCCTGGCCGGTGTGAGCGAGGGCTACATACTTCCCCCTGCAGGGGCGGGGGACAAGAAATCTGGGGGCGAGGCAGCTACCTGGTTCTTCCATGATCTCCGCACAGGATAGCCACATGCCGCTCCAGAAGGCATGGAAGGTGAACCGGTCATCCCCGGCCTCCCAGCTGTAGTGTACCACCTCCTGGGAAGATGCGTTGCTGCCGCCCCCATCCAGGGGCACCGGCACGTCAAAGCACTTGGCTGGTAGACCTTTCCCGCACAGGGGCTTGGGCACCTTCTGTGTGCCCACAAACCAGTAGTTGCTGAGCAGGGATGCTGTGGAGAGGCTGAGTGATAGCATGCTGAGGATGGCAGATAGGCATGTCCGTTGGCTAGAGAAGCTCTTCGGGAGCCCCATCTGTAATAAGACACAGGTGAGGAGCCGGATGTTAGAGCCTCATCTGAGATCGGAGATCAGCACCCTCCCCTGAGGCTCCCTAAACTCCCTGGAGCCGCTTTCCTCCAACACAATGGGCGCGACCAGCCCTCAGGAGTTTTCTCCAAGTAGCCTTGGGCGAGCTCGGCTCGCCTGGAGCAGGCGCTGAAGCCATGATGTTTATTTCAGCTGGACCGTATTATATTAAAACGCTTATTGGGGATAATCTGAACAAGCATCAGATAGTAATGTGATTAAGCCACTGAGCTAGTGTGTATCTGGTTGAGAAAAAGGATTGGGTGTTCACCAGATGTTCCTGCTGGTAATCTTTGGTTTTGTCTTCAGGGAAAGGTAGTGGGGAGGTATTTGTTCTTGTTGTTGTTATGAGGATTTACTTAAATAATACAAACAAAATGTTGGGCACTTATCTGACATGTAATAATGGCTCACATGGTAAATTCCCCATTCTTCCAATCTAACAAAAAACATTGACACTCCTTTTAGTTATAAATGGGTTTTAATTTATGACTATCCTATATAAGGTTTTGATGTCTTCCTCCCTGGTAGCTCAGATGGTAAAGAATCCGCCTGCAATGCAGGAGACCCAGGTTCAACCCCTGGGTCGGGAAGATCTCCTGGAGAAGGGAATGGCAACCCAGTCCAGTATTCATACCTAGAGAATTCCATGGAGAGAGGAGCCTGGCAGGCTACAGTCCATGGGGTCGCAAAGTATCAGACATGGGTGAGTGACTAACACTTTCACTTTTCCCTGCATTAGATTCTTCTGAGAGGAGTAAAGGGGCATATATCCATGGGATTCTCCAGGCAAGAATAGTGGGATGGGTAGCCATTTCCTTCTCCACGGGATCTTCCTGACCCAAGGATCGAACCTGGGTCTCCCACATTGCAGGAAGATTCTTTACCATCTGAGCCACCAGGAAAGCCCATTTATCCTATTAATAAATGTTAAAGAGGATGCTCCCTAGGGGAGCAGATAGAGGCACTGGACTCTTGAGGGTAGGAGGGCGGATGACCAACTGGGATGCTGCAACCCTTGGAGAGGAAATAGAGTGATGTGTTTTGAGAGAGGTGGTGATCTGAGTTCAGCTTCCATCCACTATGCCTGAACTGAGAGAATCTCAAATGCAAGGTGGCTGCGTGGTACCCATGGAGGCTGGACTTTGAGTGCTCTGGCCTTGGAGCCACAGCGAGGGTGCCCTGTGGACAAAGAACCTGCAGGTGCGGCCCCCCAGCCCAATGCAGTTGCAGTGCCTGCGGGTGACCCGGTGGGGGGCTGCAGAATGAATGCAGCCCCCGTGGCTTTGGCTGGAGCCCTCAACCTTGTCATTTTTAACCTAAAAGATGTCCAACGTTAGATGTTTCAGTGCTGGGGAGTGGCGGCGTGGAGCCAGATTGAATTTGATTTATTAATAGAAAAATAAAGAGATCTGACAGGTCTCACACTTTGCATTATGAAGCAGTTTGTACTGTTATATTAATATATACTGAGCGGAAAAGAAGCCCATACTTAGTTGCTGACAGACACTTCTTAAAGTAAACCATCTTGAGCTTTCTAAGGGGAATCACTTACATCAGAATTAATCAGACCCAAATCTGCTTAGCTTAAGAGATGTAAATAAAACCATAGCTAAACGAGACAGGCCCATAAATCTGCCTCTCTCATCATCTCCAGCTGAACATTTTCTACATTAAACAGGCGACTTTATCTTAGAATCACAACAGTTTGTTCTTTATAATTTTTAGGGACTAAAACAGTACATACCACAGACAAAGTGCAGTTTTTTATGGCAATAAGAAATATACCAGATTCATATGTAGATAGAAGCCAATAAGCAAAATGTATGATAAAACAGCTTCTGTAAAGCAATTTGCTAATAAGATTTTTTTTTTTTTAAAGCACTCAACAAATTAACTCCAGCAAGAATTGTTGGTTCAAGACTCTGGGTGACCTTGGTGAGGACTCAAAAGCCATGATATCTGGAAGGGGGCAGTGATCTTATATTGCCAGATATGGAAGTCATTATGAGCCCCTTTTCTTCCCCCAAAAGAATGTTTTCATCTTGTTTTTTAGTTTTGAAAATCCTATAGTTTTTTTTGTCATTGTTCTGCTACTCTTAGTTACTTACCCTTTCTATTTTTATATCCATTGTTTGAATAGGAAACAGACTTCAAGGTACAACATCTTCGTCCATTATTCTGCATAAAGATGGAACTAAGGATTCAGGCAATTCTACGTTTTCGACAACTTTATTTTCAACCCCGTATGACTTGGAGATTTAGCCACTATCCCATCACATCAGATTTTAATTTTACCCTCAATCCATTTTTTAAATCATACCTATTCATAAATTATTCATCAGGTTATTCCGAAATAAGAATCATGAATCCCTCACCACTTTGTAGCAGCGCTAAGGTGACAGACAACCAATTTAAGAAGTTGAGAAGCAAAGAATGAAAAAGAGCTTGGGAGAACGAACTTACGGTTCCCAGGGGGAAGGGTAGGGGGAAGGGAGAGTTAGGGAGTTTGGGATGGACATGTACACTCTGCTATATTTAAAATGGAGAACCAACAAGGACCGACTGTATAGCACAAGAAACTCTGCTTCATGTTATGTGGCAGCCTTCACGGGAGAGGAGTTTGGGGGAGAATGCATACTCCTATATGATGGCTGGGTCGCTCTGCCATGCACCTGAAGGTATCACAGCACTGTTAATCAGTTATACTCGCATATAAAATAAAAAGTTTTGAAAAGAGAAGAAAAAGAGCTTGGAATGAAGTCCAAAGATGCTGTTCCTATGAGTGTCTACCAAGGACAGACTCAAGCAACCTCATTCAATGATTATCTTGATAAATGAATGAGAATCCATTCAAGAATCTTCAAGAATTGCCTTCAACACCCACACTGCGATACCCTTCACTACATATTTTATTCTCCCCCCTAAAAATGCCTTTCTCTTGATTTAGAAGAACAATCTAATTTGGCAATGGTTTCCTTCAGGGGATCATGGAAAAGAAATAGCAGCCACAAGACATGTTCTATCTTCGCAGGTACTGACAAGCCCCAAGCCGAGGCGACTCTTCACTCTCTAAAAATGGGACACTGTGTGGCTTCAGACACAGGCTCAGACCATTAGGGAAGTATATAGACTGAAAATCTATGCTTTTCAATAATTAATTTCTATCAAGTTTCAGTGATTCTTCCATCAACATAGGTTAATGGCAAAACCTCAGGATTAACACAGACTAGTAAGGACAACAAATGGATGTGACTGGCACATCTCTTAAAAGAATCAGGAGCAAAACAGCTATGAAATGCATGTTCCAAACAATAAGAGAGGGAAGATGGTTACCTTGACCATGGTCCTTGTCTTGCAGCTTGTCCAGAATGACTGCAGATGCCATCTGTGCTCCAAATCCCTTTGGTTTAGTGTTGAAAGAAGTCAAACTCCCTTTCCATTCCCCTCCCACCTCCTCCCACCCCTCCCCTCTATCATATATTTTGGAGTGCTTCATGATTAAATGCTGCCTTGCAGGGAACTTGGGCATTTAAAAATCGACAAGGCACTCATGGTCCAGTTGTCCTGAGTGATTACAAAGAAGAACTTGCCATTGGGGGTCTGGGATTCAGCACTAAGACGCAAGGACCTATGTGTGCAGAATTGAAGAAACATCAAGATTCTGTAAAGCAATTATCCTTCAATTAAAAAATAAATTTAAAAAGTGCAGAGCGATTGAGTGTCCATCTCACCGCCACTCCCTAGGTAACTGGTGGGACTGGATTGGCCTTGATTTTATGGCAGAAGAACATTGTAGAGTCACCACTGCTTTGGAGTAACTTTTGTCAGTTCCTATTCCCTTGTGTTGGGTTTTCCATCCCCTTCCTAAGCCCCGTGATCTGCAATGTCAGGGGCCTCATAGAGCCATGGGTATGGAAAGGCTTCCTGGTATCATGGGTGGTCTCCGCTCTCCAGTGAGTGACATCAGTAAGGATTATTATAACATCCTGAGACCATCTGTGTGTTAGGTAGTGTTGGGGGTAAGCCTGCCGAGGGAGGAGGATTGGAGAGAAATAAACCCCTGGGTTAGCAATGCTGTGGCTATCTACCGTTTCTCTCTCAATCTTTGGGCAAAGGGATTAAATTTTTTTTTTTTTTAAAGTACATTTCTAAAACTTAAAAAGCAAACAAACCTGGCAAATCAATAAGGGTTTGATTGCATATCTTTTGTAGTCAGTCCTCTAGAAATACAAATGGTGCTTTCTGTCCTCAAAAACTACCAATTAATCAGGTTGAGAAGGTGGGGAGACTGCTATGTTCCCCTGAATGCCCAAGGACTTCATCCTCCTCATCCTGGCAGATGCTCTTCCTTCCTTCTTCTTGGAATGTCTCCTCTTCTTACCCGAGGATCTGCCTCTTGTCAGGTTGAACTCAAGTCACTCATTCTTTGAAAATGTTTCTTCCTAAGGACTGTTCCCTCCTCTCTGTCCTTGTCCCCTCCCATGATGCGTTCTATATTCCAACTGTTTGTCTGGATTGTAAAGTCCTCAAAGTTTACTCCATATTCGAGAGCAGTAGTTCTCAATTCTGACCGAGCATCAGAACCACCTGTGCAACTTTGGGAGATATGCAGATTCCTAGGCTCCATCCTGAGCTGTAGTGGCTCTGGCGTGATACCCAGGAACCTATAATTTTAGAACACTTTTTGCATACACCCAGGGCTGGGCTTCGGAATTTCCGGTTCCACAAGCAAGGAACTTGGGAATCACCACTCTGATCACACAAGTAAAAAAATGGAACAGACTGAAAACTATATAATCAGGCAATTAACGTGCCATAAAAATCACACCTGTTTGACTCACTTTGGGCTGACATTTAGCGAAAGCCTCCTCTCTGCCCTGCCCTTCCACCATGTCGACCAGATCTGCCGCCAACCAAGTCATGATCCTCCATCCTATGTTTGTGCAGTCGGTCTGGGGACTCAAAGGCAGGCTCCCCTTGGAGCATTTGAATTAGTCCACATTCTGGCCAAATTAGTCTCCTTTGATCTTGATCCTGTCACCCGATCCTGTCACTCTATTTTTAAAAAACTTTTAATTTCATATTGGGGTATAGCCGATTAACAAGGTTGTGACAGTTTCAGGTGGACGGCAAAGGGACTCAGCCACACTTGTACCCATTTCCCCCCAAACTCCCCTTCCATCCAGGCTGCCAGGTAACATTAAGCAGAGTTCCCTGTGCTGTATGGTACGGTTTTGGTGATTATCTATTTTAAATATATCAGTGTGTACACGTCGATCCCAAACTTCCTATCCCTTCCCCTGATCCTTCCATTCTCCCTCCACCATAAGGTCTGTGAGTCTGTATCTGTTTTGTAAATAAGTTCATTTGTATAATTTCTTTTTAGATTCCGCATATATGATTCCTCTTGGGTCGGGAAGATCTCCTGGAGAAGGGATAGGCTACCCACTCTAGTATTCTTGGGCTTTCCTGGTGGCTCAGCTGGTAAAGAATCCACCTGCAATGCGGGAGACCTGGGTTTGATCCCTGGGTTGAGAAGATTCCCTGGAAAAGGGGAAGGCTACCCACTCCAGTATTCTGGCCTGGAGAATTCCCATGGACTGTTTAGTCCGTGGGGTAGCAAAGAGTCAGACACGACTGAGTGTCTTTTACTCACTCACTATACGATTCCACATATTAGGGGTATTATACCATATTTCTCCTTATTTGTCAGCCTTACTTAACACCCTTGTTTAACACACGTGTGCTTTAGTCCAGAGGTGATGTCTCTATCACCCAAAAGACCATTTATTTTCCTCCTCTCCTTGGAGAAAAGGGAGCAGGGAATTTCTGATTCCTGTACGTCATTGAATTGGCTGTTGGTTTCTGGCTGCAGTTTTCATCTCAACGCTGGGTGGCACTATCTTCCCATATTTTCCTTCTTCACTCACACGCTTCCCCCCACTAGCAGCAAAGGTGGGTGGAGGTGGCTGCCCCACCCCGCAGGCTAGCGCTCTCTTTTCTTGCCTTGGCCTCCTCCCCACACAGTAATCTATAGAAGCCATGTGTCAGCGTTCTGGAATTCAGGGCTCACAATGAACTTTGGGGCCCTCCAGCTGCTCCCTCGAGGACATCTTGTAAGATTGTTTCCTGTGGCACATTTTTCTGTGGCCAGTTTTAGTTTTCAGTGACTCAATAGGTCCTCAAATACTTCCCATGGGAAATACAACTCCGTGGTATCAGAAAATATTGTTCGACAATGTGTCCTGATGAGTTTTGTGCACATTTTTCTTGACTTAATCGTATCCTCATTCCCTTTCCACCCCAGAACAGTGACCAATTCTTTTCCCTTCTCTCTGCTTCCACCCTGCAAATACTTAGAGACACTTCTCATATCCCGCTTGAGTCACCTTTTGGCACAGTCCTCTGTCTTTGGTTTTTATTGCCTCTGCTCATAAACCGCGCCCCCTGTACCTTAATAGCCCAAAATATGCCCTCTCTAGGGAAAAGGAGATGGGAGCAGCAGAGTCTCAGATGGGTTACATGAAGAAGTCTAGAGGTAGATTGAGAGAGTGGAGCTGATGAAACTTCAGCTTTGTGGTCCCCCACTTACTCAGGCCCCTTCCAAGATACTTATTATTTAATTTGTACTTTTTTTTTTTTTTAAAGAGGGTCTCCCAAATTATATTATTTTAGGCCTTCCCAAAGCCTAGCTCTGGGCTTCTCTGGTGGCTCAGACAGTAAAGAATCAGCCTGTAATGCAGGAGACCTGGGTTTAATCCCTGGATGGGGAAGATCCCTTGGAGAAGGAAATGGCAACCCAATCCAGTATTCTTGCCTGGGAAATCCATGGACAGAGGGGCCTGGTGGGCTACAGTCCATGGGGTCGCAAAGAGTTGGACACGACTGAGAAAGTAACACTAAGGCCTAGCTCTGGGAGAGGAGCCTGGTGGGCTGCAGGCCATGGGATTGTAAAAAGTCGGACATGAGTGACTTAAGATGCACATACCCGTAGGAGGCTGTGCATTTAGCGTGCGTGCTTGTTTGACTGGCTGGCTCCTAGATGCAATCAATATTGAGACCCCCCACCCCATCCCCTCCCCAAGGACCCTGGGCCACAATGTCCAATTTCCTCTTTTTGACAAAGCATGAGTTTCTCTGCCTGACCACAAAAATCAGAGCCGAGTATCCCACTCACTTCCTTTCATTGTAATTTGAGCATGTTAATTTTTTGTTCCTTCTCTTTCTTCTCTTAAAGTAATTGCTAGTCAATGCCACATAAATATAATTTGACTAGGCTCAGAAGCTCCTGACTCAACACAGACGAGAAGATTCCATGTCTCGGAACATTACTGAACTTTGGTCTGTTGGACCCTGATCCCCTCAGGACACCCCCACAGGGATGTATGTGCAACTGAACGTTTGTGACATCACAAAGCCAAGGGCTGGGACCAACCTATCCCTGCTAAGGTCCTCAGTCACTGTGCCCTGCACTGTCCAAAAACACATTTACTAGGTATGAAAAAAAGAGAAACTGGTCTTGGGACACCCACATATACTTTGTAAACAGGAATTCAATTTGGTTTGTGACTACTCTGGAGATTAGAAGTGATTAAAACAATGGGTAAGAATGCTGAGATGCTGAACCAGTTCAGTTCAGTTCAGTCGCTCAGTTGTGTCCAACTCTTTGCAACCCCACGGACTGTAGCACGCCAGGCTTACCTGAACCAGGGAAGATTGTAAAGCACAGCCCTTCCCTCAGGTCCAAGACTGGGGCTATGGAATCCAGGTTTTATTTTTTTATTATTATCACATCCATTCTGGCATCTTGTCCCGAGAAAGGTTTGTTTGGGACAGTTGTTGTTCACTCACTCACTCACCCTATGGACTGCAGCACGCCAGGCTTCCCTGTCCTTCACTGTCTCCCAGAGTTTGCTCAAACTCATGTCCACTGAGTGGGTGGTGCTATCCAACCAACCATCTCATCCTCTGTTGTCCCCTTCTTCTCTTGCCCTCAATCTTTCAGGGTCTTATCCAACTAATCGGCTCATCACATCAGGTGGCCAAAGAATTGGAGCTTCAGCTTCAGCATTAGTCCTTCCAATGATATTCAGAGTTGATTTCCTTTAGTTTGGGACATAGATAGTATACTCTATCCTCTCAGGAGTCAGATTTCTGACCCAGGCCCTATTAACTAATTCTTTTCTGTTACTAAGTAGATGAAAGGTTGGAATACAGTGTGAATGTTTCAGTTGTTACTGACTCTGGTCTACACTGCTCTGTTCTGTCTGCCTCTCTCCTGTAACTCATCACATGGTTTACCTGGCTATTCTGTTCACTTGACTAACTTTCTAGATACAGTAGTAACTATGTCTTATTCGTTGTTGATCCTCAGAGCCTAGCCCTAACAGCCATAAATGAATGGAATGAATGAATGAAGTGCGTAATGGAAACCCAGCTCACAAATACAGTTAGGAAGACTATGGCTGAAGATAAGATCTTGAAAAAGTGTCCAAACAGCCTCCTATGGTGAAAGGGACAGGGATCCTCCTGCTTCACATAGGAAAGAGCAGGGAGGAGCTGCAAAGAGGGTCCACAGACACACCCCAGGCCTTTCTACATAGATGCACCCTGAGTTTCATCAAACAGACCCTGTGCCAATACGCTTCCTCCCACCTGTGGAAACATTCCTGCTGTTTGACGCGCCAAGCCCAGAAAACAGCAGTGATCTCATGAGCAAGTATTATCTTCAGTTCACAGAGACTAGGGTACAATCAGATTGCTCACAAGCCAGTGACAGACTGGAAATGTTATATCCTTTCCTAACCCCTGTGATTCCCTCCTGGTTGGAGCCCTTTCGGATGGTAGATCTCGAATGTCCAAAGTTCTGAGGTTCTGTAGCCCTAATTACAATCGTTACTTCAATGCCTCACACATGACACATTTACTGAGGACGATTAGCAACACTGGCTCAGGACATTTTGATATCTGCTTCCCAGCCCTAATGGGAAGACTAGCATCACTAAAATGCCCATGCCGAGTGTCCAAAATACTAAAGCCACTACAGGACATTGAGCTCTGGGGTTTCCCAGCTTCAGGTTAATTCCTAATGTAATCATGCTTTATGTCCACATGGCCCCAGATGCTCACAGAATAAGAAAAGGACTCTAGTCTTCCTAACATGGGTCCCGAGTTCTGGGAACACCTACTTCTGTGCAGTGGGGAGGGCCAAACAAAATCATTTGCGGGGGCTCTCCTCTCTGTGGCTTTTCCCGTTCCTCTTTTTAATGGAATTGTTTGAGGGCTTTTGCGAATGCAGTCATTTCCAGGAGAGGAAGCCGCCTTCTTTCATGCCTCAGGCAGCTGGAGTGAATCAGAGGGCAGTCCCATCTGGGCATCCTGTGGGGCAATCGCTCACGCGGGGGTGACGGAGCTCTCGGGGACTGCTGGGGCGGGGCGGAGGTGGTGGGGTGTCGGGGACAGACTGGCGGGGCAAGGGCCTAACGGGAGTGGCCTCTCAAGGGGCGCCCCATTTGTATCCGGCATGCGCCCCCCACCCCGTCCCTTCCTTCTCTGCCCCCTCCCCTCCCCGACTTCCCCCGGCAGTCGCAGTGCCCGAGCGCCGGGCTAGTTCCCGCGGGCCCCCTCCCATCCGCTAGTAACACGCCCGCCCTCAGTTTACTACGGCGCCCGATCGCCTAGCAACGGGAGAGCGTTGCCAAGGTGACGCGCTGGAGCCTGTTTTGAATCGTTTGGCTAGGCCCAGCCCAGCGGCGGAGCGCCGAGAAGTCCCGAGCGGGTGGGGCTCCCCGCCCGGGGCCTCTCCATCTTCCTGGGGGGAAGGGGACGGCGTCCCGAGGGTCTTCCCAGGCGGGGTGGGCGGAGGGAGTGCGGAGATCCCCGTTCATCCCCTGAATTCCGCTCCCGAGCCGGTAGGGCGAGGGTCGGGAGGAGCTGAAACCCAAGTCTAAGGTCTCCGCGCCCCCTGCCGCCTTCCCCTAAAGGTACGCTCCGGCTCCAGTTCTGCAGAAAGGCCTTGGCTCTGACTCATTTCGTGGGTCGGAGAGACGGAACTTCGGAACTTCGGGGCCACCAACCCACAGCAGATCTGAGTTCTAGTCCCTGCCCACCCCACGACTGGGCTAAAGATTTTGGCCAAGTTCCCTAACCTCCCTGAGCGATTGTTTTCTCGGAGGCGAATTAAAGAGAGTTTGTCCTCCCCGGTTACCCCGTCCCTGTCCCAGACGGTTTGGCAGTCCCTCCACGGACGTTTAATCCTCACTACCTCGAGAAGTCAGGACCCCAGTGTCCGACTCCTCAAGGCCACACTCTCTAAACGCAGAGTCAACTTGGGAAACCTCCTGAGTCAAGGCCAGGCCGCCCCTCGGTCAAGGCAAGGCCTGGTCACCCTTACCCGTGTCGCAGATTGAGGCCCAGTTATGACAGCGCACTCATAATGAGGCAACAGATTGCCTCCTTTAAACTTCACGGGTGTATACTGATAAACGGACTCTCCCATCATTTCCTCTGTACCTCTCCTCGTAAACCAATAAAATTTTTTTTTTTCACTACGGCTAGTCCTAGCTGTATTCACTTCTGAGGGTTGGCCTATTTATGATTTAATCACTTAGGGAGATTCTGAACCAGGGAAGTGGATTGAGCCCAATAATCTGGTGGTTCTTCAGAACTGTGAGCTCTTTTCTGAGGCTCCAGATGTGTCTTTTTTTTTTTTTTTAGAAACTCCTTTCTTCTGAGATCTCTAACTTCCAGCCCATAAACAGCACACCACATTGCTCTGTGTGTGTGTCTGTGTGTGTGTATGTTATTTCTCAAGCTAATCGTAAGTTTCATTTTTCTCCCCTGGGAAAGGTAAGATATAGGAGAATGAACATCATTTTTTTTTTTTTTTCTTTTTAGTAACCCTGTGAGCTGCAAGTTGGGAATTGCCAACTGTCTCAAAATGGAAGGCAAGTCACTTCCAGATGTGTCTTCTCCGCTAAACAAGCCAAGATGTCTTTGTTGGCTATGAGTGTCTTTCTGGGTCTGGAAGTGTCTCTGCAGATTCTGAGACCGGAAAGAGCCTAAGATTGTGCTGTCCTTTCTTAGTTCCGGCAGATTTCGGATTGGAGTTGGTCATGGGAATGCCTCAGCATCTTTCAGTTCGCTGGAGTGATGGACACTTTATCACTGCTATCACTTCCGTGCCCTTGGGCCTTTTCCAGGGACTAGATTTTGTAGTAGAAATCATACAGAGAGGGGAAAAAAAGACCTAGAAGACATTAAGCTGTACTGGGAGCAGAGGAAAGGTGTGATAAGAGGCAAAGGAGGAAGAAATGGAAGTTTTAATGGAAGATGATGAAAGAACAAGAGGCCAAGGTAGGGCCATCACTGGGTTTATCAATAAAAACTGGGCTCAAGTAACACATTTTTACTGCATTTCAGATAATCCTACCGAGTGTCCTCAAGCTCCTTATGATGAGTTTGTATAACCCATATTACACATCCAACAGTAAAGGGACTACACATGAGATAGTCATGAGATTTCAAAATTTAAGGTACCTACCTTCTGGGTGAGACAAACATTTTGAATCAGCTGAGAGGAATTGCTCATTCACTTTTGAAGTTATGAGGCAGAGGGGTTTCAGTGTTTCTTCTGCTATGTCTTAGTTGGTTGCGTGGGATGAGCCTTGACTGTGAAGATGAATCAGAGCCCCTCTTGCCAGCAGAGGGGTCCGGTGGTATGAGGTAGGCTGGAGAGGATGGAGAGGTTATCCTGCAGCCAGGACACGCTGGGGTGGGGCTGGCTGACACAGGAGGCTGCCTCTGTGACATCACAGTGGCAGGCAGGGGTCACCCTGCCGTTCACTCTGCCTCCTACCCCCACCCTCAGAAGGACTGGGGCCACTCTGGGGTTACCGTCCAGAGGCCTGCATGTCTTTTGTGTCCTCCAGATCTTATGCTTTTATTGCTGTGCGTAAGAATCACCTGGGCATCTTAGTAAATTATCAGCTTCTGAAAGTCAGGAATGGCTCCCATGGGACACTGACCAACCCTCACAGGGTTGTAAGACCCTAGGCCAGTGCTGTCCAAGAGAAATGAGATATGAGCCACAGATGTCATTTAAACTTTCCCAGTAGCCACATGAAAAAAAAAGTAAAATTGAGACACACACTGCAATCTAACAGTGATATTTTATGCAGTGCTGTTGTTGATGTCAAATGCAGGCCTCCCTCAAACAATAAAGTTGAGTCCAGTGGAAAAGTCATCTACACTAGTAAGGGTTCTAGTTCATTTAGACTAGTTCGCTATTTTAATAAGTACATAATGAGGATTTAGGAGCTTCTATTAAAAATATTATTTTATTTATTGTGCTGGGGCTTCGTTGCTGCACATGGGCTTTCTCTAGTTGTGGCGAGTGGGCTCTAGTCTCTAGTTGCAGTATGTGGGCTTCTCATTGCCATGGCCTCTCGTTGCAGAGCACAGGCTCTAGGGCTTATGGCTCAGTAGTTGTGGCTTGTGGGTTCCAGAGCTCGGGCTCAGCAGTTGTGGTGCACAGGCGTAGTTGCTCTGCGGCATGCGGGATCTCCTGGGACCAGGGATGGAAACTGTGTCCCCTCCATTGGCAAGCAGATTCTTAACCACTGGACCACCATGGAAGTCCTGCTTCCATTTTTAAAATGTAAATTAAAATGAAATAAAATTAGAAATCCAGTGCCTCAGTTGCACTCCTCCAAGGGCTGAGAGAGCTTGGTAGCTACTGGACAGCTCAGCTCTGGAGCATCCCCAGAGAAGGTCATGATGGACAGAAATTAGCACTCTAAAGAACTAAGAAACTAGTGGATGTTCACAAATGTTATTTTAATAAGTACACAATGAGGATTGGAGCTGTAACACTGAGGCTTGAAGAGTGTTTTCCAGTCAAGGGTCCAGCTTATTCCACCTCTGAGCTTTTACCTAGGTACTCCTCACTGAGCTTCCTTCTTCTTCCTGTCACCCCACCTAAGTCCTACAGGACCTTCAAGGCATATGATTCCACCCTAAATTCAGTCCAAAGTCTTGCCCTGTTATTCTAGCCATCATTTCTCTGCTTGCCCTCAGAGCGTGCATTGCATGGATGGTCTCGCTGTGCTATGGGGGGCTTTCTTCTACGGGCTCTCACACTGCTTGCTTTGTTTCAGGAATGTTAGCCCAGCTCATGAAATTCTAAGCTGCTGAAGGACAGAACCTACTTCTTTATTTCTATTGTGCTTAATATAGTGCTAAAGGTGTAATAGCTGCTCAGCAAATATTATTTTGTTGAATGGACTGATACCTAAGGAAATGTCCGAGAGAAAACATCAGATCTACAAGTAGCAATAACTTGAACCAAAGGAATAACATGCCTTGTTCTTGGCACATCTCCATTTGATCAAGATGTCAGGTCTCCCTAAGTTAATTTATAAATTTAATGGAACCCTGATACAAATACCAAGGAGCATTTAAAAAGAGCAAGACGGATTGCTATTAAATTCCTATGGAAAAATAAATGTACGAGACTAACTAGGAAAACATTGGAAAGAAAGAGCTCAGAGGGGGCACTGTATGTGTGTGCTCAGTCGTGTCCAACTCTTTGTGACTCCTTAGACTGTAGCCCGCCAGCCTCCTCTGTCCATGGAGTTCTCCAGGCAAGAATATTGGGATGGGCTGCCATTTCCTCCTCCAGGGGATTTTCCTGACCCAGGAACTGAGCCTATGTCTTTTGTGTCTCCTGCACTGCACTGCCAGGCGGATTCTTTACTACCTCGCCATTAGACTTTATAGCATGCTTTAGTATGTCAGAGGGGGATTAGCCCTAACATATGGCATGCTACAAAGCTTCTATACTTGAAATAATATGGTACTGACTGGTGCATGGCTAGATAAACAGACCAGTGGAAGAGAAAAGAAAGCCCAGAAATAAGCACAGCTACAAATAGACACCCAGCATCTGACATGGCTGATGTCTGTAATCACTGGGGCAAAGATGATCTTCTAACAAATAGTGTTGCCACAAACTGATAGCCATTTAGAAAAATATAAATTATATCCATTTTTATACCATATATGAAAACAAACTCCAAATGAACTAGAGATCTGACTGCAAAAGTGAAATTATACAAATACTAGAAGAAAGCATGGGTAAATTTCTCTACAACTTAGATGTAAATAAAGGCTTTCTGGAAAGTGAAAGTGTTAGTTGCTCAGTCCTGTCTGGCTCTTTGCGACCTCATGGACTTTGCGAGCCCACCAGGCTCTTCTGTCCATGGATTCTCTAGGCAAGAATACTGGAGTGGGTTACCATTTCCTCTTCCAGGGGATCTTCCTGACCCAGGGATCTAACCTGGGTTTCCTGTGTTGCATGCAGATTCTTTACTGTCTGAGCCACCAGGCTGTCTACCTATGTCTAAAAATATAGCTATTAGATAATAAAAGATGGATTTGACTACACTGAAAAATAAAACAAATGTCATGGCAAAAATCACCATAAACAAAATAAAAAACAAACTGGGAGAAGATATCTATAATACATATTACAGATAAAAGATTAATAACCCTAATATATAGAAAAAAATTATAAAAATTAAGAGAGGAAAATGGCCAAAATTCCAATGGAAAAACTGGCAAAATTCAGAAATGGGCAAGGCACAAAAAGAGACATGTAAATGGCCCTAAATACATGAAAAGATGTTCAACTTCATTTATTGTAAGAGTCATGTAGATTAAAACTGCAAGAAAATCATTTCTTATCTGTCAGATTGGCAAAACTGAAAAGCCTGACATTATACTCTTTTGATGAGACTCTAGGAAAGTAGGTTTTTTCATTTACTGTTGGCAGAAATTCAAGATGGTACCACCCCTGTGAAGCAGAAATTGGCAAAATTTAACACAACTATGCGTGCTTGCTCCCTTGATCACAGAAATTCAACTTTGAGGAATTTCCCGTTGAAGTTGCACCTCAACGGTATGAAAATTAATATACACAAAGTTGTTCACTGCAGTGTTATTTGTAATTGTAAAATGCTGGAAACTACCTATATCTCCAAGCATAGGAGATGGGTTGAATAAACTATGGTATATACACACAATGAAATCCTGTGAGCTATATTTGAAAAAAAAAACAAAAACAAAAAAAGCACAAAACAGGGCAATTGCTCTGAACTATTAATATCAAATGATTTCTAGGAAATACTCACTGAAAGCATGGAAAGTATAAAAAAGGACGTAGTGCACCATCTTCTGTGTGAAAAGGGAGCGGAAATAAAGCATACGTATACCTTATTGTTACCAAAAGAAACACAGGAAAGACAAATCAGAAAACAATCAACTTGATTACTTACTGGAGGGAGGGGTTGGAAGTGATTCAGGAGGGAGTGACACTTCTCGGTGAATAATATTGTTTGCATAGCTTGACTTCTGGAAGCATGTTAATCTTCTACATATTCAAAAGCAAAGTTAGAGCAAGATGGGAAGGGAAAGAAGAATCTAAACTGAAAACAAATGAATCCAGTTGTATTCCAATCACACTGAAGGGGAAAAGAGCAAAAGAAAGAACGAATCTAGTCATTCATGAACGGGTTGCTTGACTACTTACCTTCTGTCTTGACTGAAGTTGAGGAGGGTAGAACTGCAACCAACTCTTGAACTTGTTTTACTATATATTCTTAACTATCTTGTGGTAAGATATGTCAAGCAATTTTGAAACTATTTTAGATGTACTGTGGTGTTGGGCAAATGAAGGAATGTGCTAATGTAGTTGGGAGTGAGAAATTCCATATGGGAAAGTGAAGCCACTCAGTCGTGTCCTGCAACCACGTGGACTGTAGCCCGCCAGGTTCCTCTGTCCATGGGAATTCTTCAGGCAAGAATACTGGAGTGGTTGCCATTTCCTTCTCCAGGGGATCTTCTCAACCTAGGGATCGAACCTGGGTCTTCCACATTTTAGGCAGACACTTTACTGTCTGAGCCACCAGGAATGCTGTTCAGTCGACAGACATCAAAATGTGAACTGGGTAAGGCAGGAAGGAACCCTGTGGGGGTGGATTGAAATTAGAGACATCAGGTTAACCATGATTTTATGCATACATACACCCATGCACACATATGTATACATATACATGTATATACACATGTGCATACAAATATATACACATGTATATGTATTTGTGTACATGGATATATAGGCTGGTCAGGTGGTGCAGTGGGAAAGCATCCACCTGCTAATGCAGGGGATGCAGATTCCAACTCTGGGTTGGGAAGATCCCCTGGAGGAGAAAATGGCAAGCACTCCAGTATTCTTGCCTGGAAAATTCCATGGACAGTGGAGCCTGGTGGGCCACACTCCATGGGATTGCAAAGAGCTGGACACAACTGAGCATCTGAGCTTGCATGCATATGTATGTATATATACTAGGTATATGGGTATTATGTTTGTATGTATGTATATTTGTTGTTGTTTAGTCATCAAGTCATGTCCAACTCTTTTGTGACCCCATGGACTGTAGCCTCTCCATTCTCGTGGACATTTTTTTCTATCCATGGGATTCTCCAGGCAAGAATACTGAAATGGGCTGCCATTTCCTTCTCCAGGGGATCTTCCTGACTCAGGGATCGAACCCGTGTCTCTTTCATTGGCAGGTAGATTCTTTACTTCTGAGCCACCAGGGAAGCCCATGTATGTATATAAATACATGTATATTTTCTAGCTTTGTCTACTGAAAAGTCCTAGGAGCAGAGACTCCCCAGTAACAATGAGCACCTGACAGTCAAATCTTGATCTCTAATTCCAAGAGTTCTTCAAGGAAATGGCCAATTCCAGAGCTGGGACAAGGTAGGTAGATGATGAACTTGGAACATTTTGCCAGAAAGCAAAGAAATTCTTGAAAAACAAAAAATGATGAGGGGTATTCACAAGGATGCAGGAAGCACCTTGAAGGGATTCCTACCAGTTAAATCTGGTACAATTTGAGGCCAAAATAATTTAAACATAGCATTGCATGATAAACCATTGACAGAATAGGAATTAATAAGTGCCCACTGATAAAAACATAGACAGATAGATAAATAAACGACATTCTCTTTTCAGATTTACTTGGCAGTCCAGTGGTTAAGACTTTGCCTTCCAATGTAAAGGATGGGATGTAGGTTCAATTCCTGGTTGGGGAACTAACATCCCGTATGATGCAATACATGGTCAAAAAAAAAAAAAAGAACATTCTATTTGAAAAAGTTGGACTATGTTCCTTAAAAACTTCAGAGTCAACAAAAAATGAAAGAAAATCTAGGGAAGTATTTCAGATTAGGGGAATTAAAGAGACTTGACAATCAAATGCAATCTCTGATCCTAGGCTGGATTCTGTACTGAAGGAGAAAAAAAAACAAAACTAATGATAAATGACTTTATTGAGCCAATAGCATAATCGAAAATCTGATAACTGATTAAATACAAGTATTATATTAGTGCTAAATGTACTAAAGTTGTTAATTGCATTACAGTTGTGTGACAAAATATTCCTGTTCTTGCAAAATAAACAATAAAGTATTCAGGAGGAACGGGTCCTGATGTAAGCAATTTATTACCAGAAGGTTTAGAAAAATTTATTTATCTATGAGAGAGAGAATTTATTTATCAATAAGAGAGAGGACGCATAATAAAGCAAATGAGATAAAATTATATCAACAGACGGAGAAGGCAATGGCACCCCACTCCAGTACTCTTGCCTGGAAAATCCCATGGACAGAGGAGCCTGGTAGGCTGCAGTCCATGGGGTTCCTAAGAGTCGGACACAACTGGACGACTTCACTTTCACTTTTCACTTTCATGCATTGGAGAAGGAAATGGCAACCCACTCCAGTGTTCTTGCCTGGAGAATCCCAGGGACGGGGGAGTCTGGTGGGCTGCCGTCTATGGGGTTGCACAGAATCAGACAGGACTGAAGCGACTTAGCAGCAGCAGCAGCTGCATACCAACAGATAAATTTGGGGAAAGATGACTATTCTTTGTATTATTTATATTGTAATTTCCTCATGAGTTTTAAATTATTTCTGTCCCCCTCTCACCCCTCCAAAAAATGTTAAAAGTTCTAGAGACTCCTAAACAGTTCTTGGCTATGCTTTGGGAATTGGCGTGAATACATCCAGAATTGCCATTAGGCCTCTTTGGAACAAGGGCATTTGTCTCTCTGGGACTCCTAGTCTTTATCCTTATTGATCTCTCATTTATCATGTTATTGTTCAAAGGAAAGTGGAACTGTGGTTTCCTCGAGTTTATTTGGTTTACCTTCTAGTTTACCTTCTTGGGGGGCAAAGAACAAACCTTAGTTGTCTCTGAAATCCCCACAGTGTACTTACTCAATTATCATTTGCTGACTTGAAATTAATTGAATGAGCCCACACAGGTCTATTGAACTGGCCAAAAAGTTCGTTTGTTTTTTTCTGTAACATCTTAGGGAAAATCTGAACAGACTTGTTGGCCAACCCAGTGGTATTAGTATCTGACAATTTCATGGGGTGGTCTGGAGAAAAACCTCTTGAAGGTCGAGCAGAGTCATCTAGTCAGCAGCAGCTCCAAGATCTCCCCTTTGGATCTGGCAAAAATGGTGTAAATAGTGCTGGGTGCAGTGTTTAGCAGATAAAGTGGTTGTGGTAGCCTCAAAATGCACCCCTCCCCTCAAAATAAGAGAGTCACTTGGTAATCTCTGGAACCTGCGAATGTCGCCTAATATCCTATAAAAAGATTTTGCAGATATGGTGAAGTTAAGAATCTTGAGATGGGGAGATGACCTTGGATCATCAGGTGGACCCCAAATGCAATCATACGACTCCTTATAAGAAGGAGTAGAGGGCAATTAGACACACAGAGAAAAGGGAACGACAAGACCGTGGAGGCAGAGACTGGAGTGATGTTCAAAGGAATGCTGGCTGTCACACCCTTGGACCTGGAAGAGCAGGGAAGGATTCTCCCAGGAGCCTTTGGAGGGAGCATGGCCCCCCCAACATCCTGATTTTGGTCCAATGAAATGACCTTCAAACTCATGGCCTCCAGAAATCTGAGAAAGTAAATTTCTGCTGTTTTAGGCTTTCAAGTTTTGTGTTAATTTGTTAGAGGAGGCTTCAGAAACTAACACAATGAAATGACTTCAACATCAGTCCTCACCCTCCCATCTTATACACATTCTTTCAGGAAGGTGTGTTCGCTGTCATGCTTTATTGCTTATTTATTTATTCATGAGTTTGAGCAAACTCTGGGAGATAGTGAAGGACAGGGAAGTCTGGTGTGTTGCAGTTCATGGGATCACAAAGAGTCAGACACAACACAGCAACTGAACAACACATTTATTCATTTGTTTATTTGACTGCGCCAAGTCTTAGTGGATCTTGTACGCAGGATCTTCTGTTAGGGCATGCAAGCTCTTAGTTGCGATATGTGGGATCTAGTTCCCTGACGTGGGATCGAACCTGGCCCCCCTGCATCGGGAGCTCAGAGTCTTAACCACTGGACCACGAGGGAAGTCCCTGTGCCTTATTGCTTGTAATTTATAACATAGGAAAACAGAATATGTAGGGACATGCAGAGGTCTGCAAAATACAATCTCTTCATGCCAACCTCTCCTCCCTCTAATACAGAAAGTTAGGTGGTTCCCAACCTTGCCTTCTCTCTCTTATCCATCCAGACATCAGGGGCCCAAGGTGATCCAAACTGATTCTGTGAATAATTCTACCTCCTGTCTTTGTCTTTCTTAAATCATTATTTGGCTGAGAAGAGCTCTAACTCAGAATTTAAAAGAAGAATCTGATTGCATGTACTTATTAGTCATACTCTCCTTAATAAAAGTTAATATACTTAAACTCCTCATCATTAATTTGGCTCATTGTCTCATTTAATCCCCAGGCAGCAGCCAGGTAGGCTTATTAATATTGTTTTACTGGTATGGATGACCTTGAGGATGTGACCGTGAGGATGACTAATGCCTTTCTGATAAGTTACGGTAGGGTTGCAGATCTAAGTGGAGGGCTATGCAAGCATGACCTGGACACACATTTTGCCCAGCTTAGCTGGGTGATTAAAAGATTTGGCAGAAGTTCAGAGAAGGTGAATCTCCATGGAGGCAAACTGAGAGTGGACAGGGCTTGCAGAGAGGAATTCCAGTGGAATTTGAAGTCAGTTGAGTCATCAGTGATTTCAAAATAACCAGCTTTAAGTGGATAAGAGCTCAAGAAAGTCTGCTCAGGGTTCCAACCATCTCTGGCATCACGTGGCTTTGAGAGAGGCCAGGAGAGGAGTTTTCTCATATGTAGGTCATTTCTAGCTTGGCTTTGAAGATTCTAAACCATCTACATTCTCTGTTGAGTAAAGGGTAGAATTTAAACATTTGGAGGTGATATTAGCCATGTAGCAAAGAACAGTTTTAAAAAAAAATGCACGGTTAAAAAATGCAGCTGAGGACATCCCTAGTCCAGTGGCTAAGACTTCGTGCTCCCAATGCTGGGGGCCTGGGTTAATCCCTGTTAGGGAACTAGATCCTATAGGCCACAACTAAGTGTTCAAGTGCTACAACTAAATGTCCCACATGCTGCAGTCAAGGTCAAAGATTACATGTGCAGCAACTAAGACCCCTCACAGCCAAATAAATAAACCAGTGAATAAATAATTTTTTAAAATGCAGCTGGTACTTCAGTCTTCAAGTCAATTATAATAGTCTGTCCTTCCCTCTTGATATAAGTAGTTGCTGGCACTATATAAAGATGATGGAATAGATTGTAGGTAGAATGGAATTATAAGGTTAGTGCCAAAACTCTTAGGTTAAGTCATTGAAACTTTGACTAAATCTGTTTCCCCGTCTTTAAAATGAGGTTATTAAAATCTTTCCTACTTATTTCATGAGTATGTTGTAAAGTTAAAATGAGGAAATGTGAACTTCTTAAGAGCTTTGGATTTAGACTGATCTGGGTTCTAATCTACTTTGTCCACTTACAGAACTTGGAGCTGGTTTATTCAAAATCTCTCTAGTCTAGTTTCTGTGTCTGAGCAGTGGAGATCCTAGGGTCTTAGAGGCAATGAAATGAGATAACCCATACAAAGCATTTAATAGTGTCAGGAGTAAACATCTCATTCAAGAAAGCTATTATTATTGAGTCATAATTGATATACAAGGAATTTAAACAGTTAAAAGGAATTGTGGAGCATCTTACTGATGATAGTAAAACCAAGCAGGACCCCTATGATCCTTCCCCTCCATGTCCTATGCCTGCCTTTTGTCTGTGGAAAACATTAGTCAAAGAATAAGTTTAATCAAAGAAATAAGACATGCAGAAACAAAGGAAAACAGTCCAAGGAGACCAGGTAATAATAATGTAGTCATTAAGCATAGTCAAGGACCTTTAGTTCCTTCTTAAGGGGCTGAGCTATATCTTGTTAGCTGTCTTATAGATACTGAAACTCCGACTAGTTGGAGGAGTTAACTGCATGGTGACCATAATGTAGCTGTGACATAAGCTGCCACAATTCTGAGAATTGGCCTCAAAGAAATGGAAGCAAACCGACCCTGAAACTGAAGATTACCTGTACCCAAAATAATGAAGATGACGCTGATCAGACCACCAATGACCAATTTGAAGATGACTGTCAGAGCTGACTGTGCTCATCTGCATGTAGCCCCTCCCTTAACCTATAAAAGCTCTCACCCTCTGCTTAGCAGGGTAGGGGGAGTCAGCCTTTGGACAGATGACTGCCCTTCCCACCCCAGTTGCCAGCGTCTGAAATAAAACAAACTTTCCTTTCCACCAACCCAGCCTGTTTATTGGCTTTTGAGTGGCGAGCAGCTGGATCCCACCTTTCAGGAGCAGTAGTAGTAGGTACAAGGCTAGCAATATCAAAGCAAGCCTGTGAAACATGCTGACACGTTCTTTATCAACTAGTGACAGTGAGCCAAGCAAAGGTGCTTGTTCGGGCAGTTAGCTTTAGACGTAGAAGTACGACCAAAACCCTAATTGAGACATCGTCCATCTGTATTTCGACTTCATGTATGCCTACTAATCCTGACATTTTGTGAAGCATTTTGCTCTGTGTAACTTGATATGCATTTTCTACTTGCTAAGACTGCAAATTCCTTGAGAATAAAGACAGCATTTCCTCGGTGGCCCTGGAGCCTGGTGTAGCTTGGTGAAAATGGCGTGGGTGTTCAATCTATTAGTTACTCACTGGTGCCAGAGCAGAGCAGAAATTGTTCACTTTTCCATCAAGTGTGATTCTGGGAGCAAGGGAGATGCTAAAGACCTGCCAGGACTGTTGTTGTTCAGTCGCTCAATCGTGTCTGACTCTTTGGGACCCTACGCACCGTAGCAGACCAAGCTTCGCTGTTTGGGAGCCTCTTATTTGGGAAAGCACACACTTCTCTCCTTGGGGTTACATCCACAGCGGTGTGAATGAAAGCCATTCTGAAGCGAAGTCCAGAGGACTAGGTATGCCTCCTTTCTTTCTTTTTTGAAGTCGTGTCTTTCATTAATTTAGAGACCGAAGTCTAGGCTCTGACACTCCCTAACTGTGGGAGCTGAAGTGTGTCATTAAGTCATTTTGAGCCTCCATCTTCTTATTTTTAAAGCTGGGGTGATAATATCAGTTCTATTTGCTTCCGGGGGTTGTCCCAAGTACCAGTGAGAAGGTGTTCATAAAAGCTATGTACACTGATACACAGGATGGGGTCCACAAAGGTGTGTTATGATGTCATCCAACCCTGCGGGCATGGGTCTTTTTGGTGGCTTCTTGCCCAGAGATGATAATCAGCTACTTCTGAAGCATCGAGGACTCCACTGGCTTCCAAAAAGGGCTGTTATCCAGAGGGCTTCAGGGGCTGTGATCTCTCCAACTCACAGACTGTGCTATCAATTTTTCCAAAGCAATCCATACCCAAGCCTCGTGTTTTGGCACTGACCGGTCACTGTTCTGCTTAGCGTTGCCTGCAGCCAAGGGCAAGCATTTAGGCAGCACCTGGCTGTATTTGGGGGTGCAGTTGTGGGGGTTATCCTCCCACAGTTTCCTTGTGGGAGGATAACCATTCCCTCATTGTTTGGCTTCCTGGTCTTCCACATACTTCTATGAGTGTTTCTACCCTACCCACCTCCAGGCCATTCCACATTTCCTCAGACTTCTTCCAGATTCTTTGCTTTCACTCTTGGTTTGGGTGATCCACTTGCACACCTGGTGCTTGGAGTATGACCTCTGACCTGCAATGACAAAATTGGTGACTGATGTGTTGTAGGTCAATTATGTCTTCCTAGGTCCCCTAGAAGAAGGGACACTATTGGTTGTCACTATTATCACCCATCACCTCATTTTTCAAGGAAATTTCTAGAAGAGAAGGAGATATCTGAGGTTGCTTTTGCTCCTCCCATTGGACATATAAGACAAAGATTGTTGTTGTTGTTTAGTCACTAAGTCGTGTCTGACTCTTGGTGACCCCGTGGGCTGTAGCCTGCCAGGATTCTCTGTCCATGGGATTTCCCAGGTGAGAATATTGGAGCGGGTTGCCATTTCTTACTCTAGGGGATCTTCCCAACCCAGGGATTGAACCCGTGTCTCCTGTATTGGCAGGTGGATTCTTTAGCACTGTGGCATCTGGGAAGCTCAAGAAAAAGGTAGACAGAGGTATTTGATCCCCTGAAGAAGTCTAGAGGCTTTTTTCGCTTATACCTCTCATCGACTCTGTTCCTTTTTACAAACACACCAAGATGTTCATGGGACAAATTCCCTTCCTGCTACTCTCTCCATTTCCTCATTTTACCTGGAGGAAGATATTTCCAGGGTCATTATAACTTCCTCTAGGGACTTCCCTGGCTGTCCTGTGGTTGGGACTTCCCCTTTCAATGTAGGGGATGCTGGTTTGATTTCTGGTCAGGGAGCTAAGATCTCATATGCCTTGTGACCAAAAAGCCAAGACATAAGACAGAAGCAATACTGCAACAGATTCAACAAAGACTTTTCAAATGAAAAAAAAAAAAATGGGGACATTATTTTGAAAAAATTATAATTTCCTTAAATTTTGACTCAGTGAACTTCAGAGTTAGGAAGGGCCTTGCAAACAGCTGTCCTAAAAGTTTCATGTGGACACACATGGATTCAGAGGCTCAAAGAGATGAGGGGATTCAGTTAAAGCCCCATAGCAAAGCAGGGGCTGAAGTGGCTCCCAGCCATACACTCCTTGCTCTCTCACACCGTGAGTGGCTGAAATTCCTCCTTGCAATAATCAAAGTACGTTACTTACAGTAGAAGGGAACCTGAGAGAGCGTCAGCTGTACCTCCGGATTGAGGCAGCATCAACCTGGTACTCAGACTGGGTGCAAATCCATTTACTTCATCTTCCTAAATGATGTTCTTTCAATGAGGTCTCATAAGTGTATCTTTCACTCTCTCTCTTTTTTGCTTGCTTTTACTCTTAATTCCTCCCTCCCTATACACTGCAATTAAATATAACTATTTCAGTCCTTAGGTTTGTGATGTATTTTCTTAAGGGGGAAAAAAAAAATGGCATGAAGCAAAACAAAGATGTGCAGCCATGTGGCAGGGCAACTTCATCCCACGTGCTGTTTTCCCACAGGCATGTCAGGACACCAGGCTGGTCCCTGCTCATCCCTTCTGCTCTTCCCTCCCATTTGTTTTGAACTTAGATTCTTTCACCAAATTCCCTAGACCCCAAAGAACACCCTGTTCAGTAAGCCTGGTCTCTCCTCCACCCTGCCTGCCACATGTCGTGGAATTCCAAGTCAAACAGTGCTTTCCTGCCTTTTCCATTCAGCACAACATTCCAGGGCTGTTTCCTCTCTCTGCTGGCAGGGAGCTCACAAATAGAGGAAAACGGAGCAAGCCTGTGAAGGAATGGGCTCAGTTACCACAATGGAAACGATGGAAAAGGAGATACGGAGTATATTCCTTATAGTTACAAAGCATTCGTAGGATTATTATCTCAAAAAGTTTGGTACATCCAAATTTAAAAATTACATGTTTGGAAATGTTTTGCAACATACCCAAGTTATCTGGGAGTCAAAGGGCTGTGTTCTCTCCCTCTGGTGACCAATAATTTTGTTAGGGAACCAGTGACCGAAACTGCCCGCCTTGGCCAGGCATGAAAATAACCACTTGCATGATTTGTCCTGATAAGGGGCATGGTGCTGCCACTGGAAAACTAACCAGGAAAATTTGGGAGGGGCCAAAAGGAGGGAGGAGAGGCCAGCCCATAAGATGTCCTGCCAACCTCCCCAAAACGCTCGTGCTGGGAAACATCTTGACTGAGAGATGTGTGCGCCAGCAGGAGGGGCCTTGAATTGGACCAAATGTGGGCACAGTCAAGATGAGTGGCCAGAGAAAACCCAGAAAGCTAACCTCATCCTCATAAAATCCATGACTGTGAGCCACATGGCTGAGCAGTTCTGCTGGGTTCTCTTGCCCTGCTGCCCTCTGCCTGGGTGCCCCTCCTCGATAAAGCTTTTTGCTTTGTCAGTACATCTGTCTCCTTAGATTATTCATTTCTGAGTGTTAGACAAGACCCCACTCTTGGGCTCTGGAAGGGGTCTCCCTTCAGTAACAATTTAGACCCAAACCAGCTGAAAGAATGCATTGCTATCGATGACGCCAGTGGTCTTCTAGTGTGTACTTAAATACAAGACTAGGTGGTGGTGTTGAACTCAAGATCCTGTGCCTGACGCACAGTGAGTCCCAAACACAAACTGAAATGTCAGAGTTTGGAGCAGAGATAGGTTGACTGCAGGGCCAAACAAGGAGAATAGGCAACTGATGCTTAAGAAAACCCCAAACTCTCTGATGGTTTTTGAAGAGTTTTTATAGGCAACACTTGGAGTGAGGGCTGCAGGGTGTGTCATCTTCTTCTGATTGGTTGGTGGTGAGGTAACCAGGCAATGCGCCAGGAATCGTGTGCTCAGCCTGAAGTTACCATCCTCCACCCGAGTGGGCGCCTTAGGTCCTGCAGAAGAACTCATAGATACTGTTATGCACATCCCTGGAGGAGGACCAAGACTGTGCTCCATCATTGCATTATTGTTTCTCGACTACTTCTCCTTTGTTTCTTCATTCTCTCCCTTCCCTAATTAGTAACTGCTTGAATCTGCCCTTCAGAACTCAGAGAAGGTCTAGGAGACTGAAGCCTTTTCCCTACAGATAGGAGACTGAGACACGGAAAGTCTTTTGTACTCGGGAAGGCCCCACAGGGTCCCGCCCGGTTTTGGAAGTGCATTTGTCTCTGGACAGCTCTGAGCATTAGTTGAAATCAGCTTCTTTGCTACTGGGTGGGTTTTCTCCACTGAGCCATCAGGCAGGACCTCAACCTTCTTCCCACAGGAACAGCTCTGGTGTTAGAAGATAGTTCTCTTGTCTTGCTGAGTCCTTTCTTCATCAGGCTAGGTCGTTCGAGTTCCTTTGGCAATTTCTTATTTGGTGTAGTCTCCTGGTCTTTTGCCACCTGGGCTGCTCTTCTGAAGGAGCTCCACTTTGTCTCTATTAGAAAGTGCTTGCCTGGAGCTAAAAGCAGTCCTCCTTTAGCCTTCAGCTATTAGATCTCCCACTTTGACCGGACACAGCAGCTTCTTAGACAGACCTGAGAACAGGCTCAGCAGACACCCTCTTATTTTCTTGAGCTTCCTTTTGTTGTAAGACAGAGCCAAGATTTTGGCTGGCAACACATTCACATGCTTTCTTGGACATGGTGGGCAGGATTGGTGTACATCAGTGATGAGAACAGAGGCGCAGAGAGAGGAACAAAGGCTTAAAGACCGCCTGAGCTGGTCAAACATCACTGACTTCATGGACAGGAGTTTGAGCAAGCTCTGGGAGCTGTTGATGGACAGGGAAACCTGGTGTGCTGCAGTCCATGGGGTCGCAAACAGTTCTACAAGACTGAGTGACTGAATTGAACTGAACTGAGCTGGTGAAGCCATTTACGAAATGGACAGGATTAAATAGCTTGACTGATTTTTTTTTTGGTCAAGGGCTTAGCTTTCAGACTCAGCCAACTTAGATTCAAATCCTGTCTTGCACCATTCATAAGATGTTTAAACTCGAGCAACTTACTTACTCTCTCTGTGCCTCAGTTTCTTCATCTGGAAAATGTAAAATCTCACTGCTGTTGTCAGGATGAAATTGAAGGTGCTGAGGACAGCACCTGGTAACATGGAAGTCTCTCTGGTGCTATTATTACTATAGGCGTTTTTACGCTCTCTGGTTGCTCAGATGGTAAAGAAACTTTCTGGAACGCGGGAGATACAGGTTCGATCCCTGGGTCAGGAAGATGCCCTGGGGGAGGGCATGGCAACCCACTCCAGTATTCTTTTTTTTTTTTTAAAATTTATTTATTTTAATTGGAGGCTAATTACTTTACAATATTGTCCACTCCAGTATTCTTGCCTGGAGAATCCCCATGGATAGAGAAGCCTGGTGGGCTACAGTCCATTGGGTCGTAAAGAATCAGACACAACTGAGCAACTAACATCACTTCACCTTACTGTCTCTGCCCTTCTTTTTTCTGCATGCTGTTGGTAGAAGAAAGCTGGAGAGCTTTTCTGAAGCAGCAAAAACTATAGCTCATCTGAGTGCTTCAGGCTGGAGACTCACCTTTGCCCCCAGATTGCAGGTGTCTTAGTGGGAAGATAATAACACCGAAAGCCTGTCATTAATCCCTTTCAGGCTCCTGGGGCCTTTCATGCTAAAGAATTATTCCAAGGCCTTGAATAAATGAAGCCAAAACACTCATTAAAACATGGACATTTGCATGGCAGGTACAAGAAGTCCTTCTGATAGAGCTTATTATCTGTAGTAATTGCTTGTTATCTGAAGTTTTGGTTTTAAAAGCTTATTCAAAGTAATTTTTAAATTTTGAAGCTCAATCCAGAGTTGTTTTTTTTTTTTTCCCTTCCCTTCTGGAAAACCAGAGACAAAGGTTTTGAGTACTCCCTTCAGCTCCATCTTCTCAGATGGGAGAAAAGGAAGGTGCAGGACAAAAGAGGACAAAGGTAGTCACTTGGGATTCCTGCAAAATAACATCACAAACAGCAAAGAGAACTGTCCTTTCATCTTAAGATCTCACAGCTCTTTATTCTTGACATAGCTCTATCTGCTGTCAGACATAATTGCACATAATTTATAGAGAGAGTATTTTGACTTACCCAGGGTTAGAATTTCACCTCTTAGACATAAACAACAACCAGCATGATATATTGGTTTGTGAGATCAGTCTCAATGTTTCTGATTTTTAATTAACTCTGCAAAGTTCCTCAATCAAGGAAATGCTGGAGGTTTGCTCTGGCCCCAGCTCTGGGAAGCATGGTTGGAAGGAAGTGACTGCATTGTTGAGAAGGAAGAAATTTTCCTCTCCCCTTCTTGGGTAGTTCTGGTTGGTCTAAGAACAACTGTTGACAGGAATGAAATTGAAACAAAAGTTTAATAACAAGTATACATGGGAGAGACCCAGGAAACAAGGTAACTCACCACAGTGTCGGCCAAGGTCCTTCCCTTGCCACCCTATGGACTGTAACCTACCAGGCTCCTTTGTCCATGGAATTCTCCAGGCAAGAATACTGGAGTGGTCTGCCATTCCCTTCTGCAGGGAATCTTCCTGACCCAGGGATGGAACCCAGATCTCCTGCATTGAAGGCAGATTCTTTACGTCTGAACCACCAGGGAATCTGAAAGAAGGATTTTGTCTTCAGCTAAAGATGAAAGAGAATGTTGGGGGTAGGGATTTGGGATTTTGAAGGGGAGGAAAGCAATTCACATGGAGTTAGAAAAGCAAATGCCTGGTAAACCATTGTTTGCTGGGCCATTCAGAAATGATGGGACCCAAAGTGAACTCTGTTCTCCAGGCTCTGCAGAATTTCCCCCACTCAGCCCATAGTCTTCACAAATCCCTCTGGTGACAGCTCTATTCCAGGAACAGGCCCTCTATCTAAATTCTTTTTTTTTTTTTTTTTTGATTCCACACAGCATGTGGGATCTTAATTTCTCTGACCAGGGATGGAACCCATGCCCACTGCAGTGGAAGCCTGGAGTATTAACCACTAGGCCACCAGGAAAGTCCCTCTGTCTAAATTCTTTTAGGCCATTATGGGAAAGATCAAAGTTCCTGAGTCTTCTGTTTCCTAAAAATAAGCAGCCCAAATTAATCCTCAGGCCAAGGAGGTGCATTTTAGGGGAGGGAGCAAATTTTGCTTCCCTATAGCTTAGTGGGTGATTTGGAGGTTGTCACATGCGCTACTGTGATGGTCAGAGGCTGTATTCAATCACATCGCAAACCCATCATGATCTGGTGAAAGAAAGAGATGCTAAAATTCCATTTCTTGATGGCTCATGTGAACACTCCCAGTAGGATGTGTCATCTGCCATTTGCCTGGGGATAGATAACCTGACCCTCTAGGAAAGATTCTATTAATCTGGGTGGATCTCTTCATGCAGCAGACTTTCAAAGACGTGTGTTCCCATCTTCAGTGGCAACAAATGCCTGGGTCTCCTCTTGCTCTCTGCCCCACGTGTGGCTGGTGGGCTGGAGCATTTGATGAAGTGATCTGTAGTTTCTGTCACTGCTCTCTTGGGTTTGGTGGCACATTCTTTAGCTTTTTAGTTAAAAAATTTTTTATTGTAATTTATTCTTTTTTGGCTGTTCCACATGGCAAGTAGAATCTTAGTTCCCTGACCAGGAATCAAACCTGTGCCCCATGCAGTGAAAGGACAGAGTCCTCATGGCTAGACACCCAAGGAAGTTCCTTGGTGTGTGTGTGTGTGTGTGTGTGTGTGTGTGTGTGTGCGCGTGTGTGTGTGTGTGCGTGTGCACGCGCGCGCGCACGCGCACGCTCAGTTGTGTCTGATTCTTTGTGACCTCAAGGTCTGTAGCCTGCCAGGCTCCTCTGTCCATGAGATTTCCCAGATAAGAATACTGGAATGGGTTGCCATTTCCTTCTCTAGAGTATCTTCCTGACCCAGGGATCGAACCCATGTCTTTTGCATCTCCTGCATTGGCAGGAGGATTCTTTACCACTGTGTCACCTGGGAAGCCCAAGTACCTTGGTGGCACATTCTTATTCCTAGTTTCTGGTTTCTTCAGGGATAAGAACAGAGAGAAGTGAATTAATGTTTGGTGAGTGCTTATAATGAATCAGACATATTATATACATGATTTCACTTAATTTCACAGGTTGTGACATTCCCTGAGAATCTTGGTTTTTTTTGAAAGTCCAAGTTAAGGAACATAGGAGATGATATGTCCTTTAGTCCAGAACACAGGAGATAAAGGGACAGGAAGATTCTCTCTGTGGAACCTCTTCGGTTCTCTCTGCTCATAGGTGAGGGAGATGCTGCCAAATGGTCAGATTCTAACACTTGGGGAATGCAAATCCTCCTTTGCAGGTTTGTGAAATGATAGACTTATATTACTTTGTGGATTGTCGTATCTGATGGCAGTAGCATTTTGCATTTGTCCTGGTGACTCTGTAGAAATAATTTAGCATCTTTGCACAATTCACTGAGAGAACATTCTCAGTACTTCATAAATCATGTGTCTGAGATGCATGACTCTTAGACAATGAGGCTGTGACCAGGGTACCTCTACCCACCTTGCAGGACAAGTATCTCAGAGACAATAAACTGTCTGCATATCCTGAACGTGTATAATGATGTCAATAGCATAATAAATATTTGTAGTATCAGCTTAATTTTGGTTCTTATCACCTTAGTTTTGCTTTTGCTCAGAAGAGTAATTACTTGCTGACCATAATAGTGAAGAACTTTAACAATGTTAATTCCATTAACATTGTTTTTGAATAGATGACATACTTTGTGGCTCAGAGATCCCAGGAACAGGGTAAAGATGTGGCTTCTGAGGTTTGACCCTGACTGTTTCCTGTGGGTGGGCAGATGGTCTGTTCCACATGATGAGTTGCTGAAAGGAACTTTTATGAATTATTGCATTCTGCTTTGCATATATAAATGCTTAAGTCTGAGCCTAATAATACCCTTGATGTAAATATCCCATGAACGCACGAGCTGCTAAATCAGCCTTTCAGATAAGTTCAATGGGCTTGTCATCCCACAAACAGTTTTTAACAGCCTGCCCTCTCTCTGGGCTATAAAACCTGTATCACAGAGACAGTAAAACTGATTAAAAACAATTAACATTCTTTCTTATTGACTTTTCTTAAGCTTCTCCTGGTAATAGGTACGTAGAATGGTGACATCAATTTACAAATGTTTACTGGTCATCTTTACCATAAAGCTAAGTGCAAATGCTGGATCCAAAAGAGGTGGGAGATATTATCTCTGCCCTCAAACACTAATAAAGTCCAGGAGTTAAAAATAACACTCAAGAAATAAGCATAAAAATGTCTGATGATATGAATAAATTGTGTGACTAATCTCTGTCCTGGAGGGCTGGGGAAGGTCATTGTGGAGATGAAGAAATGAGCTGGAACTTGGAAAAGTTGTAGAATTTGTGTTATTATTAATAATAATGGAGCACACTGGTATTTACAGTGACTTCTTTTTATGATCTCTGTATTGTCTCTCTGAGACAGATGGTGAAAGGAAGGCAAAGAATTTGTTGAGTACATATGCAAAGTGGACTGGATGGTACCTGCACACAAAATGGGTTTCATTACAGAAGAGAAATCTTGAACTTAAGGAACCCAAATCTTCTATGATGGGGAATAAGACTTGATTTTTGTTCCAAAGGGAGACTTATCTTCCAAGGTTGTATATTATACCAGTGTCTTTGAAAAGATAAATCTGGAACAAAGAGTTGTCAGTGCCTCTCTCATATGATGTGCAAACTTACAAGAGACCCAAGAAGAACTGTGTTCCATGGCTGTCTCAAGGTTACCCAGCTAGTTAGTATCAGGGCTAAGACTGGAACCAAAGTAGCCAAGGTCACTGAAATGGTCTCCCTGGTTCCCTAAGATATCAGACTCAAATTTCTCCCAACACATGGAACCAGCCTTCATCCTACTTGGGGAGTTTTGCTGCTGGTCTGGCTCATATGAGGCATCTCTCATCAAGGACTGGGTTCCTTCTTTGCTCCTTGGAGTCAGGTCCTAATCTTGGGCTCCATTCTTGTGATGTTTCTTGCTTTTTTCTCATGGCAGACGTGTCTGTCTTGGTTCTCAACCCAGTTCCACAGCCTCAGGAATTCCATTGCCATTTCCCATGCTTGGTCAACATCATGCCTGACTCTGGGTGTCTTCTACCCCACTGTGTTTTGTCCAATTGTCACAGTTGCAGGAGTTCCTGACAGTGACTTGCCCACCAAGAGCTTTGTCATCTCATTCCCTCTCCTAAGGCCACTTAGTCCAGTTGGGCTTCAAAGATCCTTTCCTGTAACATCTCCTCCCATGTGCTTGTATGACTGTCTCAAATGTGTTTTGTTTCTGGGTCATTGTCCAGCTGCTTACTTGATTTCATTCCAGTGGGAGAGGGAGGAGGTGATGGGGAGGTGGGGGATGAACAGTATAAGCAGAGTGCTGCAGGGGGATGGCAATATTGGGCCAACCCAGAGGCCAGGGTGATTAGCGCCAAGGGGAAGAGTGTCACAGAAGAGACCCTGAATGTCAGGTTGCAGAATACCCAGGGGACAACCAATAAATTATAGAGCATCATAAGACTTGATGGTAGTGTGCTCAACAATTTGTGGCAAGAGCATGAATTTGAGAATCAAGCTGAACTGGGTTTGAATCCTGGATCTGCTAGGTACTAGAGGATGACCTTGGAAATTTTGCTTTATGTCTCAGAGTTTCTCATCTGTAAAATGGTAGTAGTAACACCTGTTTTGTGGGGCTGTGATGTGGACAGTTAATAACATACATAAAACACCTACCACCATGACCTCAATTTTCAAAAGTTCGATAAATGGCAGCTGTTATGTATTCATCATTATGGAACGTTTACCCAGGGTAGACCTCAGAGCTTATTTAACCCGACCCTTTAATTTAAGTAAATGAATTAATTTATATGTTGAAGTATCGTTGATTTACAATATAGTGTTAGTTTCAGATGTGCAGCACAGCTATTCAGTATTTTTTTGCAGATTACGCTCCATTACAGGTTATGACAGGGCTTCCCTCTGAGCTCAATCGGTAAAGAATCTGTCTGCAATACAGGAGACCTGGGTTGGATTCCTTGGTCAAGAAGATCCCCTGAAGAAGGAAATGGCAACCCACTCCAGTATTCTTTCCGGAGAATTCCATGGCCAGAGGCGCCTGGCGGGCTACAGTCCATGAGGTTGCCAGAGTCGGACATGACGTAGTGACTAAACCACCACCACAGGTTATTGCAAGGTAATGGGTATAATTCCCTGTGCTCTGTAGTATGTCCTTGTTGCTTATCTATCTTATATATTGTACTTCATATGGTCTAACCCCGATGTAAACCAGTAAAGTCTCCTGTGACACAGCCAGCCTCCGGGTACTTGAGCCTCACCCCCTTTCCTCCATTCCTCAAAAAATGCCTCACTCTTTCAACAATTTGTATTTATTCATTTACTATCGGAGTATAATTGCTGCCCAATGTCGTGTTACTTTCTTCTATATGACATAGTGAATCAGCTATATGCACACATATATCCCCTCCCTCTTGAGCCTCCCTCCCCGCCTCCATCCCATCCCTCTAGGTCATCACAGAGCATTGAGCTGAGCTCCCTGTGTTGCTCAGCGGCTCCCCGCTAGCTATCTATTTTACACCCGGTAGTGTATGTATGTCAATACCAATCTCCCACTTCATCTCACCCACCCCTTCCCCCAGCTGCCACCATAATCTACACCTGCGTCTCTATTCCTGCCCTGCACATCTGTTCATCTATATCATTTTTCCAGATTCCAAATATATGCGTTAATATACAATATTTGTTTTTCTCTTTCTGACTTATTTGGTATGACAGACTCTAAGCTCATCCACATCACTACAAATGACCCAGTTTTGTTCCTTTTTTATGACTGAGTAATATTCCAACATTGCTTCACTCTTTGCGGCCACTTAGGGTTATACAACCAGCTAATTCCTCCCCATCCTGCCGGGCTCAGCCTAAGTGCCATTTTCTACATGAATCCTACCCCGAGCCCCAGCAAGGCATAGCTGCCTGTCACATGTTCCTGTCACGCCCCATGTTCTCCTTCACAGTATTCCTTATGCTCTTGTGACATCACCAGCTCTCAGCTTTTTCACTGGGTGACCTCTGTGAGTGCAAGAGTTGGTTGGTCTTGCCTTCTGGGACATCCCCAGAGCTCTGCAGGCGGTAGATGTTTAACGAGTGTTGGCTAATTGATTAAATAAGCTTTGCTAACTGTAATCGTTGTTCCAGAATCTTGGCCTTGTTGCTTGGAATGTAAAAAAATCATCTAAAAATGGGAAGATAATAGTCTCAGAATAAAGGAGAGTTCTTTCCAAGAAAGGCAGTTGGAAAACTTATACCGACATGGATAAATGTATGTAATCTGTATATTATAGTCCACACACGCACATGCATGTGCACACACACACACACACACACACACACATGCATTTTGCTTTGCCCTTATTTTTCCCATTTCATCTTGCCGTGACACTTCATCATGGACTTACTTGGCCTGAGGACTGGCATTTAGAAACTGCTATGCTAAAAGTCAGAACTATTAATTAACTGGAGCAATTTGTATTGCTCCACATTGCTGAGGAAAGCAAATTTCACAGTCCCAAAGGTTTTCCTGACCAAGGTACCAAATATACAGCTATCTTTTATTTCTTCTTGGTGCAATTTTTATCCCCTAGTTTTACTTCTCACTTTTAAATAAAAACCCCACCCCGTCGGCAGGGCTTATTTAGTTCCTGGGGCAGTACACACCACCTAGGCAAGGGAGGTAGCAAGCAGCAAGTCCAGAAAAGGACCGCTCTTCTGGGAAGTGTCATTTAACCAGAGTGAAACTTGACGCCCTATAGCCGCTGAAATCCCTTCACAGATTCATGATGTCCTCACTGGGGCCTGATCCTGCTCCAGGTGTCAGCAAGGGAACCGTGCTTAGGAAATGGGGCTGGGGGACCCTGAGTCCAGCTGTGCAGACCACCTCCTGCCAGGGGTCCCCAGCTGAGGATGGGGGCTGCCTCACCAAGCTATGCATCCAGATGGGGCCTGGCTCTGCTAGGAAGACGGGGTCATGTGTCCATAGGTCACACAGAGGAGAAAGGGCTGGAGATGATGATGATTCATGGAGTCCGTGGAGTGTCTTGGTTTAGGGGATGTGGGCTTTGCAGTCAGGGAGACATGGGTGTAGATTTCTGCTCCACCACTTACTTTTTATGACTTTAGGCAACTGAAGCCTCAACATCCTTCTCTGTAAACAAGGATAGCCACAGTGTCCCCTTTCATGAGGTTGAGGGAAGGATTAAACGCGATAATGCAGAAGCCTTGCAGGGTGATGGGATCATGTTCAGAGCTTCCTAAATGCTGTCTCTGCCCGTCATCGGTGGGGCCATGATGCCCACGGCCATCCAAGAAGTGCTCAGGGACTGAGAACTCTTATGCCCTTTGCTCACTTCCCCTCATCTCACGGCCCTGTCCGGATCTGTGCTTCCCCTTAAGGTCCCCATCATTCTTGTTCACTAAAACCGGAAACCCCAATTCCACCCTAGCAGCCTCTCTTCTCTCTCACCTCTGACATCTAAGTGGTCTTGAAAGTCTCTCAGCATCACCAGCTCAGCTTCTGTCCCATCTGCTCTCACCTCTGCTACTTGGCCCAGAAGAGCATAATTCCTCTCTTAGACTATGGCAGCACCGTCCGGGGCTGGCTCCCACTCCCAGCCTTTCAAGAACACAAATCTGATCTCTTGGACTCTCTTGCTTAAGACCATCTCTGTTTAGGTGGAGGATAAAGCTCCAAGGTCTTTAGGAGTGATTAGAGCTCAGTAAGACCACCTGGCCTGTCTCCTCCTGCTCCTACCTCCATTCCTGGGTTCCAGAGACACAACATGGTCTGTGAAGTCCCAAGAGATTTGTAGGGTGCTCTATTTCTGTGCCTTGAACACGTTCCCCCTTTCTAGAATGGTGTTCATAATAAGGAGGAGGATGACCAAGCAGAGGAGGGTGGTAATAAGCATACCAGCCACCGTGTACTCATCTCAACACTAAGCGTTTTACATTCATGATCTACCTTTCCCCAGCTCATCAAATATAACTGTCATATATTTTTTGTAATCTCAGGAAATTTATTTATTTATCTATTTATTTCTTTTTTCAACTTTTTATTTTACATTGGGGTACGGATGATTTACAATGTCGTGTTAGCTTCAGGTGGACATCATATGTTCAGTTATACATATACACCTATCTGCTGCCGCTGCTGCTGCTAAGTCGCATCAGTCGTGTCCGACTCTGTGTGATCCCACAGACAGCAGCCCACCAGGCTCCTCTGTCCCTGGGATTCTCCAGGCAAGAATACTGGAGTGGGTTGCCATTTCCTTCTCCAAATACACCTATCTATTTTTTTTCAAATTCTTTTCCCATTTAGTTTGTTACAGAATATTGAGCAGAGTTCCCTATGCTATAGAGAGAACCAGGTCCTTGTTGTTTATCTGTTTTAAATATAGCAATGTGTACATGTCCATCCTAAACTCCCTAACTATCCCTTCCCATCACCCTTTCCCCCTGGTAACCATAAGTTTGTTCTCTATGTCTGTGAGTCGGTTTCTGTTTCATAAATAAGTCCATTTGTAATTTTTTTTTAGATTCTGCATATAAGCTATATCATATGATATTTCTAATATAATTATCTTTTAAGATCTATCTTTGTATTGGGAGCGCTTCATGTACAATCCAGAGGACTTGACTTTGCCTGAGTCTCTCACCTAGAGGAAGGGCCCATATTGGCGTGTGTGGTAACTGTGCTGTACCTGCTACTCATGTTTTTTTTTTTTTTTCCCAATATACTTTATTGTTGAGAGCAGTTTTTGATTTACAGCAAAACTGAGTGGAACATACAGAAGGTTCCCGTACCCTCCATGCTTCTCCCTTGCAGTGTCCCCCACTATCAATGCCAGAACGGGACATTTATTAAAAGTGATGAACCAACTTTGATATACCATCATCATCCAAGGTCCATAGTTTAAATTAGGGTTCATTCTCGGTGTTGTACAGCCTATGATCTTTGACAAATGTATAGTGACATGCATCCATCAATGGAGAATCACACAGTACAATTTCATTGCCCTAAAAATTCATTTTTGAAGGGCTTCCCTGATGGCTCAAATGGTAAAGAATCTGCCTGCAATACAAGAGACCTGTGTTTGATTCCTAGGTTGGGAAGATCCCCTGGAGAAGGAAATGGCAACCTGCTCTAGTATTCTTGCCTGGAGAATGCCATGGACAGAGGAGCCTGACGGGCTACAGTCTATGGGTTTCCAAGCAGTTGGATACAACTATTTGGATATAACTAACACTTTGTCTCTTCATCCTTCCCTCCTAACAACCCCTGGCAACCATTGATCTTTTTACTGTCTCTATAGTTTTACCATTTCTGGTATATCATATGGTTGTAATCATACAATGTAGGGTTTTCAGACTGGCTTTTATTTAGTAGTATGCATTTAAAGTTTCTTGATGTTTTTTCATAGTTTGATGGCTCATTTCTTTTTAGTGCTGAATGCTATTCCATTTTCTGGATGTACCATGGTTTGTTTATCCATTCACCTACTGAAGGGCATCTTGGTTGCTTCCTGTTTTTGACAATTATGAATAAAGCTGCTATAAACATCCACGTGCAGGCTTCTGGGTGCACATGTATTTTCAGCCCCTATGGGTGAATACTAAGGATTGCGATTGCTGGATTACTTTGTAAAAAGTATGTTTAATTTTTAAGGAACCGCCAAACTGTCGTCCAAAGTGGGTGTACCTTTTTGCATTCCCACCAACAATGAATGAAGTTTCTTTTTATCCACACCCTCACTAGCATTTGGCATTCTCAGTGTTTTTGATTTGAGCCATTCTAGTAGGTGCGTAGTGGTATCTCATTGTTTTAACTTGTGTTCCCTTGATGACATATGATGGGGCCGGGGGGGGGGGGGAGGAATTTTCACATGCTAATTCCCCATCTGTATATCTTCTTAGGGCAGGTGTCAGATCAGATTTTTTTGCCCACTTTTTAATCAGGTTGTTCTTTTCTTATTGTTGAGTTTTAAGAGTTCTTTGTATATTTTGGATAATGGTCTTTCATCAGACATGTCCTTGGCAAATATGTTCTCGCAGTCTTTGACTTATCTTTTCATTCTCTTGAGTTTCTACTCATTTTTGAAGAGTAGCTCAGCGCTTACCTTCTGTGGCATTTGGCCTGTCTCTTCCCTTCCCCAGCAGTTGGTCTCTGTTGACTTTGTACCGACACTGCACCTTTTGCAAACATCCATCGTATTGCAAATATTTACCTAGCAGACTGAGATTCTTGAGGAGTGGGGCATGCCAATCATTTTTGCATTTCCAGAGCAAAGCGCAGTGTCTGGCATTAATTAGGTACTCGGGACACGTGTGTTGAGTGAACCGAAGTGTAACATTGAGGACGTGCTGACCTAGGCACCCCTGCCTCCCTCAAAAGCACAGTTTTTCCTTCAGTAGAGACATGTACTCTGGGAATGACAGACATTCTGGTACTGGTTACATCACATCTTCACCTAGACAGAGGTATTTTTGGCAGATTCTAGATGCAAACCATCCAATCTGCACCAGAGAAGTCACAGGGGGGCAAGAAGCTGAATGCCCTCCCCCCTCATGACAAAATATTTGTGAAATGCTCAGGTTCTCCCTGGGCAGAGAGCCTGTTCATCATGGACACATAATCTTTCAGAGAGTGTATCCCCGCTCAGCTCTTCTACTCCTCTATCCATGTCTGCATATTTGCATGGATAGAAACTTCACTTTGATTTACCATTCCACCTGCCTCCAGAAGGGCTTCCCAGGTGGCGTTAGTGGTAAAGAACCCACCTGCAAGGCAGGAGACAGGAGATGTGGGTTTTGATCCCTGAGTTTGGAGAGCATGGCAACCCGTTCCAGTATTCTTGCTTGGAGAATCCCATGGACATAGGAGCCTGGTGGACTACAGTCCATGAGGTCGCAGAGAGTCAGACACGACTGAAACCTCCAGAAAGTCTCTTCTGGTTTCCTGAATGGAGCCAATATGCACCAGCACACATGCGAGCCAAGGTGGTAAAATTCCACCTGAATTTCTTTCACAGATCAGAACGTTTCACCCTTTAAAACCGAAACCCTGTCCTCACTCTCTTCTGTCTCTACCTCCCTCTTCCTTCTGCTTCTTCTCACTTCTCATCTCTGCCTCTCTTTCCTTTGACGAGCAGTGATTTTGTAAAACTGCCCCCTCCCTGACCCATCTACTCTTTGGCATTTAGCTCAGAATACAGAATCTTTTTCTCCCAGTGGAGTTTCTTCTGAGACCAGGCTCTGCGTCCAGGGTTGGGTTCAGCCCTCGGGCAGAGTTAACTGGGAGAAGAAAGAACTTTCACATGGTTTATAGGCTTGTGACCATTTTGACTTAACAGACATGAATGCCGAGACATTCAGAGGAAAAGTAAAGAAAAATCCCATGAAACATCACCAGAGGCTTTGTCTGTGAGACTTCAGGCTTTTGATGTTAGTCTGGGAAAATGTGTGGATTCTTGACAGAAGTTTGCAACTTCACGGGATGTTTTAGGGATATTTAGAGAATAGTCATTATTAGCATTTTGGATCGATTTAGGTAATTTAAAAAGTTACCAAAGTTTGCCAACTTGTAAAAAATTCAAATAAGATGAGAGTCTACAGGGTAGAAATTTTCGTGTCCTTCTAGATTCTTCTCCCTTCCTTCCAATTTTACGCTTTCCTAAGATGAATCACAGATTGACTCTCCTTTTGGACATTTTTTTTGTGCATCTGCATACGTTCATAATTCTATTATGATTATTATTTTACGTAAATGGTCATTTTATACAATTCATTCTGTGATGTTCATATTTTCAACAGACCTTGGAAATCTCATGTCAGTGCACCCAGAACTACCTCACTCATCCCCAGTACTGCCGAGGTTTCTGTACCATTGCGTGCTAAGCCCCTTTAGTCGTTCTCTTCCATTTTGGTCATTTTGGTTTGTCATAGTACGTGTTTTGTCATTCAGTCATGTCTGACTCTTTGTGACCCCACGAACTGTAGCCCACCAGGCTCTTCTGTCCATGGGTTTCTCCAGGCAAGAGTACCAGAATGGATTGCTCTGCCCTCTTCCAGGGATCTTCCTGACCCAGGGATGGAACCCCTGTCTTAAGTCTCTTCTGTACCATGGAGACATTGTCACTAGTTAAACATTTCCCCAGGGAGGGGTGTTTGGCTTGTTTCTTTCCTCCCCTTCCACCTTTTTTTTTTTCTCTTTTTATATTTTCTGTTTTAAACAAAAAATTGATAAATGTCCTTACACATATTTTTTCCTATGTGTGTGTATTTCTGTTGGATGTTATCAAGCCTTATAACTTGTTGCTGATTTTGAGTGAGATTAAATATACCCTTCCCCCCTTTTTTTGGTCCATTTGCTTTCCTTTGTTTCAAATTGTTAATTTGCTTTGTTTACTGTTCTTTGGAATTATATGCATTTTCTTATTTTCAGGGGCTTTCTCCCAATATTTATTGTGAAAAATTTCAAGCATACCAAAAAATGGAAAGAATTGTGTAGCTGACATCCATGAACCCACCATTTAAAATTTATCAATTTAATTATCATTAACATTGTGCTGTTTTTACTTTATCACTTATCTTTCCATCGATCCTTTTATTCATTTATCAAGCCACCTTATTTCTGTGCACTTCAAAATAAGTTGTCACTATCTGTACTCTAGATGTTTATCAATAACAGACTTTAATATTTGTTTACAGGCCTTCTTACTTTTTGAAGTAAAATTTACAAACAGTAAAATGTACACATCTTAAGGGTACAATTATAATTACAATTTACAAAAGTAAATTACAATTTAGTGCAGGGAGCTTTTTGTATATTAACAGTAGCAATCTTTCTAAATATATATATACACACACACACATATTTATATAAGGTATTTTTTCCCAATCTGCCTCTTACTTTTTAACTTTGTTATGATATCTTTCACACACAGAAATGGAAAATTTACATAGTCAATCTGTCAAAAATTTTCTTTATTCATTCTCAGTGTTATGTTTGCTTAGGAGGATGTCTCCCATTCTAGTACTACTTTTTACATTTCATATTTCGGTGCTTTGGTAGTGTTATGTAGAAAATTTTAAATCCACATTAAATTAAATTTTTGTATAGGGAGGGATATAATCTAGCTTTTGCCATGTGGAAACCAGTTGTCCCAAAGCCAAACATTCTTTTTAGAATTCTCTGCTGTAGTCTTTGACTGAGTTTGCTCCAAATCATAGAAATTGGAAGAATGAAGAGAGAAAAGGCAGAAGGTAGGGCAGAGGGGATGGAGAGAGAGTGGATGAGATTGTTGGAGTGGAGATTCTAAAGGTCTCTCTAAAATTTTCTGCAACAACTGAATGTGATTCCTGGCATAGAACAGTGAACATGCAGGGTGAGTTGCATCTCCTAAATAATACTGTTTTCTAACTTAAACAACATGGTAAGATGATTCAGAGTTTGGGAATTGCAGCATCTGTACTTTTTAGTGGTGATGTTTATGAATGAGTTGGAACCCAAATATGAAGTTTGTAGGATAAAACCTGCAGTGTTACTGATTAATGAATCTGTAGCCATGGAAACAAGAGAGAGAGGGACAAAGAAGACAGCAGCTGAGAGCAGGCAAGTGGGGAGGTGGGGTCTGGTCTACACCTTGCGGAGTGACTTTTGAGGTAGGGACACTGTACTTTTTGGCCGGGGGTATGACCCAGGGTTTGAGAAAAAATGGAACAAAAGCAATTTGAACGTGCAGTTCTTCTGAGAAAACATCTGGAATATTTTATTCAGTCTTGGAGATGTCACTGTTGTACAGGGAGAGATAATCAATGGGAGTGAATCAGAGAAACAGAAGAAGAAATTATTTGTGAGGATATGTTAAGACAACTTATGCAAAGGCATTTTGTAAATTGCTTTGTGTAACACAAAAGCAAAATCTATTGTTATCATAACATAAGAAAAGAAAAAGAAAGTAGACTTTTTTAAATTTCATAGTAAACACTGGCAGGCATCAAGAGAACTATATGTAGGAGCTCCTGATTTTCTCCAAGCACAATCTCTATTTTCGTGCATGCATGCTAAGTCACTTCAGTCTTGTCCGACTTTTTGTGACCATATGGACAGTATCCCGCCAGGCTCCTCTGTCCATGGGATTCTCCAGGCAAGAACATTGGAATGTGTTGCCATGCCCTCCTCCAGGGGAACTTCCTGATCCAGGAATTGAACCATAGTCTCATATCTCTTGCATTGCAGGCAGGTGGGTTCTTTACCACTAGCACCACCTGGGAAGCCCACAGTCTCTATTTATTTAGGATCTATTCAGAACATAATATTATACCATATGACCTAGCCATTCTCCTCCTAAGTATTTGCCCAAGAAAATGAAAGGATACATCCATGCAAAGACTTATACATGAGTGTCCATAACAGCTTTATTCATAATATCCCCAAACTGGAAACAACCCAAATGTTTATAATACTCCATGAGCAAGCATGCTAAGTCACTTCAGTCGTGACTGACTCTGTGTGACCCTATGGACTGTAGCCTGCCAGGCTCCTCTGTCTGTGGGATTTTCCAGGCAAGAATACTAGAGTGGGTTATCGTTTCCTCTCCCAGGGAATCTTCCCTACCCAGAGATCGAAACCACATCTCTTATGTCTCTGGGATTGGTAAGCGGGTCCTTTAATGCTAGCACCACCTGGGAAGCCCGTAATACTCAAAGAGATAAACAAAAGTGGTATGTCCATACAATGAAATATTATTTATGTATAAAAAGGAGTGAACTATGGTATACCAGACAACATGGAATAAATCTCAAAATAGTTACACTGAATGAAAATATCCAGGCAGAAGAAAGCACATTATTTTTTGTTCCTATTAACATAAAATTCTAGAAAATGCAAACTATGGGGGAAGGGAAGACAGTGAGGGATTACAAAGGGCACAAGGAAAGTTTGGGGGGGTGATGGGTATGTTCATTATCTTGATTGGGGTGATGGCTCAGTGGATGTATATCTTTGTCTATACTTTTCAAATTGTACAATTTAAACAGTGCATTTTATTGCATGTCAACTGTACCCCAATACTGCTGTTAAAAAAGATGATAGCAGAAGATAGCTATTCACTTAGAAAAACATAATCATTTCTAAAAGATTAAAAATTAAAAATTTTAAGCAAGCACAGTTTACTCCTGTATTCAACCCAGAAAAATCTGGTTTATACCACACAGTTTTAGAATTAAAAAGTTTTCAAAGAATTTTTCTTAGAGTTGAAGGAGTGGTGTTGATCATCTATGGTATGAAAAATGAATCTGAGGAAAGCATAAGATGCTTATAAAGGCATCAGTTCACCATGACACTCTTAGAGTCATGGAATTAGTTCTCCAAAGGGAAATTATAGAAACCCCATTACCACAGCCAAGAAAACCCAACTGTACAGAGACTCAGCTAAGAATAGGGCTCAAAACTTGTAAATGCCTTCATCCAATGATGTTAGCTTTTCCAAACACCAATGAACAAAGTCGCCACCATCCTGGGAGCTGATGGATACAATCATCACTTCCTCTACAGACTGAGAATTGGATTCCAAAAGTGCTGAGCCAGCCAGCCCAGGGTCACCCGGTAGGGCAGTCACTGACACAGCGCTGAGGCCTGAGTTCTGTGTCCTGGTCCTTCTCTCACTTACTCTAACCAACAGGGAACTCTCTGGCCCTAAACCAGACCATTGAGGGGGGAGAAAACTCATGCCTTAGCCAGTCTGCTTTGGAACCAAGATGATATAAGATGCACTCCAAGGGTAGGATCCAACAAGGCCGATACTGATCTCACCTCCTCACTTCCTCCCTCACTATTTTGGGCCAGTTCTCTTCTGTCTTCAGAATGTGAAAGAATGTATGATTGAAGCCTAAATAATTTCTTGGTGAACTCAAAATCAGGATTTCCACCCATGTGCTTTTCATCCGTTTTGTCTTTTTGCACAGAGATTCTCTCCATTCCACAGAAATTTGGGAAGTGCCCAATACTGCTGGATTGATGGCATGATAAATGTGGAATCTCCGGGACCCAGGGAGGGAAAACCTAGTAGACTCAAGCACCAATTAAAGGAAGATTGGGTTTACTTCTGAATTTTGAGGATTCGTGTAGTCTATCAGGGCCCTATCATTGTCTGGGGTGTGACTTCTGTTGGTTTTGGTTCATAAAGCTGGAAGAACCAGTTAATTTAGATGTCAGATCCTATGATCAGAAGCGTTCTTTTCCTGGATGGTTTGAGGTTCTAACCCATGTAAGACACATTTACTATGAGTTTCTATCATCGCTTTTCTGGTAATGCTTGACTTACCTGGGAGTTACTCATACAATAGACGCAACCATCTGAAACATAGCTGAGAAACCAGAAGGAAGCAAAAAAAAAAAAAAAAAAGGTGGAGTGGGGGGCTGGGGGTGGCCAATAGGGGCATCAAAAATCCATAGAGCAATTCCTCCTCTTTTGGAGACTATTTTGTTTTATTTCAGGCATGACATAATAAGCTTAATTCTGCTGCACAGAAGACTAGAATCAGTGCATTCATGGGGCAGGGAGAAATTTTTAGAAACAGAAGCAAGAAGCTGGCAACTTTATGGTGAGGGAGGAGACAGAAGAATGATAAAAGCACAAATAAAAACGCAAGAAACATAATTCAAGGTGAAAGCAAATAGTCCTCTATAATTTGCAGGCCCAACAGTTCATTATTTTTGGACATCAAAGTTCACTACTGGAGGTTATAATTATTTATTTGTTCTACCAACATATACTGGAAGACTAGGTATGCCACCAGGTATGAGATACACAATGACAGGAATGATTTTGTCCTTATTCCTGGTGGCTAAGCTGATAAAAATTCCGCCTGCAATGCGGGAGCACTGGGTTCGATCCCTGGGTTGGGAAGATCCCCTGAAGAAGGGAATGGCCCCCCACTTCAGTATTCTGGCCTGGAGAATTCACAGGTCATGGGGTTGCAGAGTCGAACATGACTGAGCAACTTTCATTTTCACTTATGGAGGGTAAATATATTATTTGTTGTTGTTTAGTTACTAAGTCATGTTTGATTCTTTGTGACCCCGTGGACTGTAGCCCCCCAGGTTCCTCTGTCCATGGGAATTCCCAAGCAATAATACTGGAGTGAGTGGCCATTTCCTTCTCCAGGAAATCTTCCCAACCCCGGGATTGAACCCGAGTCTCCCCCATTGGCAGGTGGGTTCTTTACTGCTGAGCAACCAGGGAAACCTATAAATAAATGATTGGGTGAGTTCTATTTAGAAAGATAGAGAATGATACCATATATTTAGAAAGAGTTCCATACCAATGAATAATGTTTAAAGAATTTGAGTCCCCAAATTTTAGACTCTAGGAATCTGGAAGAATCAATTATGTAGAATGGTTCATTTCCCACTAGACCTAATAAATGAGACATTAATTATATTAACATGACATTGTTATTAGTTAGAAATTAAAAGCAGTATGCCTATGTGTTATTTTCTGAAGACACAGATGTCTTCTTTGACCTTGAATTATTGCCAACTCTTTTGATATTATATATTTCAGCTCAATTAAGGTAGCCCCGTATTCCTGGGGGTGAGGAGACCAGACACAAGCTTGCCATTTGATAAGAGGTGGTGACACCTCTCAAGAGACAAGAAAGTAAAGAGCATAGGAGCACAAGGGACCTTCAAGGCTGTTTATGGAGAACCTTCTTTTTTTAGCTTCTCTCCCTACCTCTCTCCCAAAGTGGTGGTAGTTACTCAGTCGTGTCTCTTTGGGACCCCGTGGACTGTACCCTGCCAGGCTCCTCTGTCCATGGGATTCTCCAGGCAAGAATACTGGAGTGGGTAGCCTTTTCCTTCTCTAGGAGTTCTTCCTGACCCAGGAATTGAACCCAGGTCTCCTGCTTTGCAGGTGGACTCTTTATTGTCTGAGCATCAGGGAAGCCCCACCTCTCTCCCAGGCCCCTTTCTAATGCATAAAAATAAAGGGCCAAAAGGAATCGATTTAATGGAATTAGAACAGAGGGCGGGGCTGCCTGGGGATGTACCGTGCATTTAAAATAAAACAACACACAACGCCTCAGTTCCCCAGACAGGAAATTTCTGCCCAACTGGAAGGGCTGGTTGCTGGAATCCTTGAGGGGACTTTCTGGAAGGGCTGCAGGAGGTGTGGCTGTGAGAGAGCTCCTCCAGGCATTCATGCCCAGCTGCAGCCTGGCTGGGGGAGTGAGTCAAGTATACCCTGGGTGTCAGGACAGGAAGATGAATCTGACCAAGCAGAGAGGGATCGGTTCAGAACAGGACAGCATTCTGGCAAGGTCATCCTTGTGTCAGGGAAGCCTGTGGGCCTAGAAGGCCAGAGAGGTTTGAACTGAACAACTTGTACAGAGCCAGGATTAGAACCAGAGCCAGAATCAATCTGGCACTTCCTCAGTGGCTCAGAGGATAAAGAATCCGCCTGCAATGCAGGATACCTGGGTTCAATCCCTGGATCCAGACAATCCCCTGGGGAAGGGAATGACAACCCACTCCAGTATTCTTGCCTGGAGAATTCCACGAACAGAGGAGCCTGGTGGGCTACAAACAGTCCATGGGGCTGCACAGAGTCAGACCTGACTGAGAAACTAACATTTTCACTTTCAGAATCAATCTAAGCTATATTTCTGAAACTACTTGCCACTTCTTATTTAAAACACACACACACACACACCAAGAAACAAAGCAAACAGCATTCCATCTCTTCTAGAGCTTCTCACACCATCATATCCAAGAAATTCATTAGAAACTAAAATTGGGAGACACTGGGCAAATTATACCCAGATTATTACTATTGGCCATTACTTCACAAAAGTTTGCACTGAATAAAAATAAAACTTTTTTCCTAGTAAAGAGTTTGTGGTTTCCTGTTATTAACTTATTTACCCTTAGTAATGAAGTATACACTCAGAAGCTTATGGTTAGACAAGTTTTAGCCTGAGGCGTTAGCAGCCTAATTATAATGAAGATAAACAAGCATAAACACACATAAGTGCTCCTCTCATCAAAATAACCTGCAGGCAGGGCCTCTGCTTTGCGGCTTCTCAACACCTTTATCTTTTAAATACGGTGCCTAAGATGGCGGAATGTTCTAGGCATCTGTAGTGTTGGTGACTGCATTTACGAGGGTAGCGTGGTGGCTCTGCATTTTTGGAGCCTGGGCTTTGAACCCACAGATGGATAGTAGCGGCCCTTCCCCACTGCTCGGTTGACTGGAAGTGTCAAAGGCAGCCAGTTCACAAACCCCTAGTAGTCTAGGTCTACCCCACGGAAGGCGCTTGCACCAAAAATGCCAACCACCCATGCCGCTAAGCACACTGCTAGGTTCTACTGACATTTTAGAAGAAGACCTCTAGGTCAAAGGTTGGCCAACTTTTTCTGTGAAGGGCCAGGTAGAAAAATATTCTAGGAAGACTTACCTGGCAGTCCAGAGGTTAAGACTCCACAATCCCACCGCGGGGAGCACTTGTTGGATCCCTGGTGGGATCCCACATGCCCCGCAGTGCGGCCAAAAAAAAAAAAAAAATTCTGGGCTTTGCTGAACAGTGTCTATCACAACTAGTCAATGCCACTAAAATGGCCATAGATGACGCACCTCATATGGGTGTGACTGTGTTCCAATACAGTTTAAAAAAAAAAACAGAAGTTGGCACAAGCAGGAAATGGAAAGTGGGTTGAATGTGGCTTGGGGTGGGGGAGACGCTGTAGTTTGCCAATCTCTGCTTTATGTGAAAGAAGCTGTTTGTAATTACATTTTGGTGCGAGTTCCTCATCTTGAGTATTGCTGTACTAGGCAATCTGTGGAGGCCACAGCAGGTGGGATCCCAAGGCCCATCTATTGCTGGGGAGATCATGACACAGATGTTACGGGGGAGAGTGACAGCTTCGCTACACAATAGTGTAGCCAATGGGAAACGCCAGAATCCTTCAGCTTTTCTTCAAACAAACCTTTAGTGAGCATCAACTGTCTACCAGACACTCTTCTAAGCCCAGGAGACCCCAACATGAATAACACAAATTGCTGCCCTTCAGAAGCTCACAGCCTGGAGCTCTGTGTCTTGGGACACTCAGAGAGAAGTCACCATAGGATGCTATGCAGAAGTGTCACATCTTACTCAGAGATTTAGTCCAAAGTCAGCATATAACGTGAAATGACCAAGGGAAGTCACCCTACAAAAATCCCTGAAACTGACCCTAAGAAACTTCCTGCAGTTTTCTTTACATTTCAGCTAGAACTTCCTTTTTTAAAAAATTCTATGAATCTAAGGTATATTTTGCAGGGGGTGGGGAATAAAAAAAAAAAAGATGTCTTTCTCTTGGTTTACTTTTCCCTCTTTCTGTTTACTGAGCATGTGCAGTTAGATCCTCGCAAGTTATAGTGCATATGAGACAGCCCTTCGTTATCGCTAAGATGGAAATTTGTATGAATGTACAAAGTGCTCTGAAAGCACAGAGGAACAATGTTCTAACTTTGCCGTAGGAAGTCTAGGAAGGCTGCCCTGAGGAGGTGTCATTCAAACAGGTGGAGGGTTAGGAGCATTCTAAACAGAGAGAATAGCATGCACAGAGACCTGTAGCAATGGGAAAACCGAGTTTCTTCAGGGAATGATCTAGAGTTTATGTTTAGGGCAGGGAGGATGGTAGTGGAGAAGATGGAGAGTTACTGGAGAAGAGAGGTTCATTAGGGCAAGACCATGAGGGACCAGAGCACAGCACGTGGCTAGCATAGCTGGAGGGAAGAGAGATCAGGAACACTGTGTTCTCTCCCTCCCAGCCCGCCAGCCTCCACCCTCCCTTCTCATCACTGACCATTTCCCTCCGGGGTTAACTACTTCCTGAAACGGCCAGAGAAACCATTCTTTGCCTCAGTCCTGCTGTACCAGTTCTGACTCACTGTATGGTGTTCTCGAGCTGAAAAGGATGCGTTTCTGTTTCCTAAGCCTCCTTTCATCTAAGGGTCACCAAGTCATCTGGGAACTTTGAATCACTACTAAGCTCACTCATGGTCTAAATGTCGGTGGGTTTCGTGTGCCTATTTAGTAGTTAGACTGTAACACAGATGCTCTCTGGGGATCTGTGGACCAGAGTTTGGCCCGGATGGGAGCCTAGATGATACACCACTTTCTACTTTGTCTTTCAGACTGTGAGACAAGCATCTTCCGGAACCATGCAAATGTGGCATTTTTCACATCCCTGGAAAGAAAGGGAAGTGGATTTTCCTATTTAGAACCCTTGGAGAAATTAAGGAAATGACAACGGAATTTTTGGACAAGAGTTTATAAAGATAACTTAGTGTTCTCTGGGGCTTCCCAGGTGATGCTAGTGGTAAAAAATCTGCCTGCCATTGCAGGAGACGCAAGAGGCATCGGTTTGATCCCTGGGTTGGGAAGATCCCCTGTGGGAGAGCATGGCAACCCACTCTAGTATTCTTGTCTGAAAAATGCCATGCACAGAGGAGCCTGGTGGGTTACAGTCCATGGGGTCGCAAAGAGTCAGACACAACTGAGCACCTTAGGTATTTTAGCTAAAGCCTGGAAGGAGGTTTTATCAATTAGAATCAGATCAGGTCACATATAACAAAGAAATCAAAATAACAGTGTTTTTAAAAAATATGAATTTATTTTCCTTTTAAATATAAGAAAGGGGTAAGCTGTCTAAGATTGATACAATCATGCACAGTCTCAGGAACTCAGACTTTGGTCTTAATACTCTGCTATCTTCAGCATGTGGTTTCCAACTCATGACCCTGGGTAGCTGCTCAAGCACCAGCTATCACATCCACACTCCCAACAGCAGAAAGAAGGAACAATTAAGAAAGGTGGGGGGAATGGCACCTGGCAACTGTCCTATAGAGATTTCCTGGAAGCTGCCACTCACCACTTCTGCTTATAACACGTTGGTCAGAACTTAGTGGAGCCTGGGAAACGCTGTCATTTTTCTAGTTGACAAGGTGAAAATAGATGCTACAGTAGGCAGCTAGCAGCCTCTGCCGCAAATCCCACAAGCAAGAATTCAGCACTGTACATGTGATCAGAGAGTGAACACACTCTTACTTCTTCTCTGCTTCTTAACAAAGAGACTAGTGCCTCAGAGAAGCATGTAACAGCCGTAGGGGCCCTCCAGAGAGTCACCAACCCCCATATCAGTGTGATAATTTTAACGCTGGGCTTATTTAAATGCCAGGGAAAGGCGGGGCCAACCCATTTGCTACCAGCCTAGCACTCCAGGTTTCTTGAGAACATCGGTGTGACTGTTCCCAATTTCCCCTCCCAGACCTTCAGCTGTTTGAATGCCACACAAGAGGTACCCGGCGCCTTTCTGAGCAATTGTGAATGAGAAATTTCCTCTGTCACCTAGACAGTACGTTCTATGAGTGGCAACTGAGGACACAGGAGGGAAAGAGGAGGGGGAGGAAGCAACAGTTCAAGCAGAGAAGTGATGGTGGGTGGAGAGGAGGAAGGAAAGGGTGGGGCCAGCCCAGCCCTGTACAAATATGTGAATGAATCCAGTTTCTTTCCAGGGTCCTTCCCTATCCCTGGACATGATCCCCTTTCCTTGTTCACCATGTCCTCACCCTCCTCTAGTCACCCACCCTCAAGTCCTCCTTAGCTCTGCCTTCCCTAGTCTCTCCCTGCCTTTGTCCCATGCCAAAGCATCATCTCCTGCACTGCATCTTTAGGGACTCCCATAAGCAATAGCACTTAAATAATGGCCAATAATCATGGGCTCTCAAAATATGTCATATTTACTCACTCTCTCCTATGAGTCTGATAAGCTTGCTCACTTCCAGACTGATCAAGATAAGCCTGTGCTCCTCCCAGAAGCTGTGTGTACATTGTAAGAGAGATTTATAAGCTTGAACTCAAAGATACATTAATCACCTTCAAAGGAATCCCAGGGAAGAGAAAGGAATTAGGTAGGAGGTGCCGCTGTGGGACTAGGGTGGGGGCTCTGGAGCCCTAGCAGGTGGGAGGGAGTGGTAAAGTGGGCTTCATTTTCGGCGCCAGACTGGGGTGTGCCCGGCAGTTCCAGCTCCACACCATGACTGATCCAGGATGAATAAAATGGCTAGTGGAGGTTTCATGAATAGACAGTTTGCAAAGCTGCGGGATGAGATTCAGAGAACCAGGAAGGGAGGCCGCAATGTGCAGAATGAACATGGCTCGGCAGGAGGGAATGACTCCCCACCCTCCAGTCTCTCATCGGTATCTCCCACTGGCCAAACCTGCTGGAAGCCAAAGGTGCAAGGGAGTCTAGGTAATAGCCTGAAGAGTTCAGCCTCTCCAGGAGAGGGTGGAAAAAGGTGGAAATTGGACCTGGAGGGGCGAATAGAAAATGTTTTAGCACACTGGCCTCTAGAAGCTTATACTTTAGTGTGGGAGACTGGTATGCAAATAATTCTCAAAAGACAGATCCAATCCAGTGACTTGGCTGGAGAACGGGGTTTCCTATAGGAGCTGAGGAAGATAAAGTGAGATTGTTTTTAGGAAGATTGTTAGAGGAGAATTTCTAGACTTAGGGTTGAAGAAACAAAACAGTACAGAGTAGCCATCAAGGTCGTAAATAGAATGTATTATCTAACTCATTTTGGGGCTTCCCAGGTGGTGCTAGTGGTAAAGAAACCACCTGCACATGCAGGAGGCATAAGAGACATGCGTTTGATCCCTGGGTTGGGAAGATCCCCTGGAGGGCGGCATGGTAACCCATTTCAGTATTCTTGCCTGGAAATCCCAAAGACAGAGGAGGCTGGTGGGCTACAGTCCGTAGGGTTGCAAAGACTCGGAAACAATTGAAGGGACTTATCATGCATGCACCTAATTCATTTTATAATTTTCAGTGGCTTCTGTCAGTCCCTTAGTATGGTCTGGAGATCATCAAATCCTTAAATCAGCTACAACTCTTTTTTTTTTTTTTTTTTCAGCTACAACTCTTAATCAAAACTCTTCTTTGTTTCCTCCCTTTTCTCCCTCCTTCCCTCCCTTCCTTCCTTGCTTCCTACAGATATAACTGGAGTCATTTGCACCTGGGAGGCACCAGGCCTGACATCAGCTCCTGATTAGTTTCAGCCTTGGGGTGGACCCTTTCTCTCTGTCTGGCAGACTAGCTTTTCCAGACCCTTTTAGAAAGACAACGATGCTTCCTTGTTGCCAAGGTTGGAAAGAAGCAAGGGATGAAAGTTTTTCAAAGGAAGAAGCCATGTGGAATACACATTTAACCTCAAGAGGAGTGAGGGAAAGATTAGGATGGTAGAAATTCTGGACTAGAAGGTGGAGGTTGTCCAGGGAAGGGAATGTCTTAGAAACTCAGTCCAGTGTCAGAGGGAATGTCTTAAATGTTAACTCATGTTATATCCCTTTCTCCTCTTCTACCCAAAATTCAGCACAAATATGAAAGACAAGCTGCCTCAGCAGGTGAAGAGAGAGCTCTCTGTCAGCTCACTTGATCCAGAACCAGCCCTGTTTTTGATCTAAACAGGAATCCAGAAGTGTACAAGTCCCATTCAAATCGTCCTAGATCCATTAAGCAATGCAGACAGACTCCTGGATACTTGGTGTGAATTTCTGGCAATTCCCCTTGCCAACGTGCCTCTCTCATCCTGTCTGCTGGAACCTGCCTATTTATCTTTCCCTTGTTCTGCCAATAGTCAGTAATCTGATTTCATCATTTCTCTTGAGAACTCCTTTTCACTCTGTCTCTCCTCTGAACTTGGAGCCACTGCTCTTTAATAAGTCAGTGTGTCCGGCCAGCCTAAACCAAAGTATCTCTGAGGCATCCCCCTGGATTCCAATTTTTATTGACAATGTATTTTGCTAGACAGTGTATTTTGTTGCTTTTACAATTTCTCCTCCTCCTCTCATGAGTCTTCAAATGTCAACAGGGTCGCAATCTTGGTTTCCACTTTGAACAGGGCAGTCATCAAGATTACTGACATCATCCTATCTGGTGTTGAAGTCTGTTCCTGCTACTAGCAGCACTGTGATCATGGATAAGCCAGTTAACCACTTGGAGCCTTAGTTTCCTCATCTGTAAAATGGGAATGCTAATAGTTCTAGTTTTATAGGACTGTTGTGGGGATTAAGGGAGTCAATAAGTATAAGATGTTGGGACCCATGTTTGACCCATGATGAGTTCTCAATAACAGTATGCTTTTATTATTACCGTTGTTGGGGGTATTATTATGGCCCGGGGCACCATATAGTTCTCTTTAAAGTACATTGTGCTGATTCCATCTGTAAACTGAATTCTGTGCTCCAATACAGGGGTCTTCTAAACCAAGAGATGACTTGACAGTTCTCAGGCTTTTCTCCATGTAAAACTCCATCTTCTCAAGAGGGGGTGACTAGGGGAGGATTTAAACTGTGGTCATTTAAAGGCAGAGAGAGCTTTCTTGCAGTCAGGGAATCAACTCTGGAGTTGGAGCTGAAGACTGTTAGAGAACTTTTAGCACACACTGGGCATTTATCAGCTAAAAAAAAAAATGGCGCCTTAGAGGTTGTGATCACTTGCTGACGGTCAGCTGGGACCTACTGGCAGCCTGGACTAGAAGCCTGGTCTCCTAACTCTCACTGCAGTGTTCTTTCTACGCCACCAGGGATTTTTATGTTTTATGGATTTCATATCTGTCTATCATCTATCTATCTACCTATCAATTTCATTTATCTGAATCCTTTCCCCTCAAATTAAATCTTTTCCTGAGCCCACATATATGAAGAGGGAAAGCTGTGTGTTCTGGCTGAAGGGAGGTGTAGGGCCTCCACCCTGGCCTTTTCTTTGCCTTCTGCAGTACCCCGAGTTTGCCCATATCACTATCTTATCAGTACTTTTGCATCTGTTTCTTTGATACGGTGTCAAATTCAGTTTTTCGAACCAATTTTCCTGGTATATGGAGTTTCGGAACCTAGTCTGTCTTAAAGGGGGTTGTCAGTTAATACTCTCCATTGTAAATGGAGAAGTTTGGGGACATATTACTTTGAACTTTGGTCACTGCAAGGAAGCCTGGAAGCCAGCCTGACTCCATGAACATTGGCCAAAGTGCTAGAGGATGGGAAGGACCCTAAAGAAAACAAGCCTAAAACAAGGCTACACCCCACTTTCATCAACCTGAATATTTCTGTCCTCAGCTTGCAGCACACCCAGTCTCGAGTTCCAAAAATTCCATTTAATTTTCTTGGCTCCTGTATTCACTCAGTTACAAGTGTACCAGAAGGAGTCTTGGCACTAACAGCCTGCAAGGAAAAGGCTGTTTCTTTCAACTTTGTTGCCCAATTCTGCAGAACATTTTAGGTTCAGATAAGGTTTTGGGTGGCCAGTCATTTCTTTCTACTTGTTGCTCTGAAATGGGCCCAAACTCTTCCACCTTCTGGGATTCTCTGGTTGAATAATGGTGATAAGATGTTGACATTCCTGATTCAGAAGCCAAGTTGCCCTAAAGGTTATTTATTGTCCATGGTCCTTCTCTAAGCCTTCTCTTCATCTTTAGGTCACAGGGGAGTATAGTCTGAGCTTCTCTTTCTGGCCCTGAGAATGGCTGCTTGGAGACATCTGGGCGTATGCTCTCGTTGTTCAATTGAGAAATAAGAGGAAGCTTTTTTGGAAGCATTATCTCAGCTTTCTGGGCTATTGCTTATTTTTAAACCACCAGTGTCTTGCCCTAGTCAATTGAGCTTTCCACTAGAGGCATTATAAGGAGAGTTAAGTGTGTAGTTTCTCTTCTATTCAGATAGCCTTGTATGTGTGACACCCCAACTAATGATACTGAGAAAACTGAATATTCAAAAAAGTTATGAAATTGGACTCATCTCACACCACACACAAAAATCAGCTAAAAATAGATCAAAGACTTAAGTGCACAAGTTAAAACCATGAAACTCTTAGAAGAAAACACAAGGGTAAATCTTCATGATCTTGAATTTGGCAATGGATTCCTAGATATGACATTGAAAGCACAACCCATAAAAGAAAAGAATGAATAAGTTGGATTTCATAAGAATTAAAATTTTTGTGCCTCAACAAACACTGTCAAGAAAGTAAAAGGACAAACCACAGAATGGAGGGAAATATTTGCAAATCACATATTTGTTAAGAGACTTGTGTCTAAAATACCTAAAGACCTCTTACAGCTCAATACTAAAAGACAAATAGCCCAGCTAATGAAAGGGCAAAGTAACTGAACAGATGGACATATCACTAAAGGAGATGTATAAATGACTGCTTTGCACGTGGAAAGATGCTCAAAATAGTTAGTCATTAGGGAAGTGCAAATCAAAACTACAGTGAAATGTCACTTTACACTCAGTAGGGTAATTAGAACCAAAAAGTGATGAGTGTGTAGAGAAATCAGAATCTTTATATACTGCTATTAGGGATATAAAATAATTTGACTGCTTTGCAAAACAGTCTGCCAGTTTCCCAATGGTTAAACACAAAGTTACCATATGACCCAATAATTCCACTCCTTTATACATGATGGAGTAGACACATGCTTTCATTTCTTCCAAAAAAAAAATGAAAACATATGTCCACATGAAAAGTTATATATGAATATTTATAGTAATGTTATTCATAGTAGGCAAAATTTGAAAATAATCCAAATGTCCATGAACTGATGAATGGATAAACAAATGTGGTATACCCATACAATGGGATATTATTCATCCATAAAATGATTGAGGTAATGATACATGCTACAACACGGATGAACCTTGAGAACATTATGCTAAGTGAAGAAAACCAGTCACAAAAGACCACATTCTATATAATTACATTTATATAAAATGTCCCAAAATAGAATATAGGTTACTAGTTGCTTAGGGCTGGGGAGTATGGGGTCATAGGGAGGTAACAGCTAAAGTTTCTTTTGAGGTGATGATAATTTCTTAAAACTGACAGTTGTGATGGTTACATATATATGTGAATATACTTAAGAGACATTGTACACTTTAAATGAATTGTACACTTTAAATGGGTGAGTTGTACGAGATGTAAATTATATTTCAATATAGCTGTTATTTAAGAAAAGATGTAGGGAGAGGGTGTAATTACCTGAATTCTCGACAGGGACTGGAAAATCCAGTTTCAAGTTGCTCCTGGCTGTTGTCAGAAGGCCCTTGTTCCTCATTAAGTAGACTTCTTCATTGCTGCTGAATTACCCAGCATTCTCCAGAGAACCAGAACCAATAGTTACAAAGACATAGAAAGATATTTTTTTATTATAGAAATTGACTCATGTATTTATGAAGGCTGAGAAATCCCAGTATCTGCTGTCTGCAAGCTGGAGAAACAGGAAAGCCCGTGATGTTATTCAGAGCCCAAAGGCTTGAAAATTCAGGAGGCCAATGGTATAAATCCCAGTTTGAGCCCAAGAGCCCCAAAATGCGGAGTGCCATTGTCCACAGACAGGAGAAGATGTATGTCTCAGCTCAAGCAGAAAAACCAAATTTGCTCTTCCTCTACCTTTTTGTTTTATTTGAGTCCTCAATGGATTGGGTGATGCCCACCTGCATTGGTGAGGGCAATTTTCTTTCCTTGGTCTTTTAATTCAAATGCTAAGCTCCTCCAGAATCACTCTTACAGACGTATCCCACAATCATGTTTTACCAGTTATCCGGGCATTCCTTTAGCTCCATCAAATTAGCAACATAAAATTAGGCATCAGAGCTGTTGAGTGTTTTCACAAGATGGCAGCTGGCTTCTCCCAGAGAGAGTGATCCAGGAGTTAGGGTAAGGTGAAAGTTACAACGTCTTGATGAAGTGTGACACTCTATCATTTCTGCAACATTCTTGTGGTGGTCAGCTCTATTCAATGTGGGAGTGGCTAAAGAAGTTCAAGAGTGCCAGGAGTCTAGAATCTCTCTGAGAATCTCTCTGAGAATCCCTCTGAGCCATCAAGGGTACCTACCATAAATGTATGCCTCACCTATAGAGCTTTCATCAAATGAGGCAATGGGTATAAAACATTTTATAAACTTCAACCTGCTATTTAAACATTGAATATTATCACCTTATTATAGACCCAGATTTTTAAAAATATTTATTTTTTTATTAGGTTGCACCAGGTCTTTGTGGCATGCGAAATCTTTAGTTATAGCATGTGGGATCTAGTTCTCTGACCAGGGATTGAACCTGTGCCCCCTGCATTGGGGGCACGAGAGTCTTAGCCACCAAATCACTAGTGAAGTCCCTGTGGACCTGGATTAATTGCCCAAAGCCAATTGCAGTTTGCTTTTTAACGATTCCTGCTTTAGATTGTTCAAAATTCTTACAGTGTCTTGGAATTCTGCAACAGTCTGCAAAATAGAAGTAAGTTTTTGAGGCTATGTGTCCTTGTTGGCATTTAGTTGACAGGAGGAAACAGATGTAAGGAAAAAGCTGGTCATTCTAGGATTTACCAGGAGTGGGATCCAAAGGACCATTTTAGCTCAATTCTGCAGCCCTGTTTGTCAGCTCAGGACTGGTTTCCTCACAGCTTTATTGTGTGGGCTGAAAATATGCAACAGAGTAAATAGCAAAATTAAACAATTGGACAAGGAGGAAAGAAACCCAGGACTGGGACCCAAGAAGAAATACCGAGTCTCCCTGGATTGTCCAGGGAAAGACGCTTTGCATCCCAGCTTACGTGGAATCTGGTCCAGCTTCAGGCCAGCCCCAGGAGGGCAGTTTCAGACAGGATGGGGATGAGGGCGTGGTGGGACTGTAGCCAGGTGGCTGTCAGCAGGCAGCTCCCTCCCGCCCATGTTTACTACTTCTGGAACACAACACTCCCCAGACTGTAAAGCCCTTGACAGCAGTGGATTTTAGGTTCTCTTCTGATGTCCTTTGCTCATAATTCTATCACAGACAGCATGTAGCGTTTAGGCCCAATAGGATTATACAGATATAATCTGAGATTCCCAAATTAAAGAGCAGCATCTAATTATTTGGGTAGCTTCTATCTGGGATGCATTAAGCCAGGTGCTTGCTTCTAACTTTCTGAGTCTAGTCCCTTTTTTTGTCTCCAGAGGCTCTCTTGGAAGCCTGGTCTCTCCAGCTCACTCCCTTTGCTGTTAAGAAACTGATCCTTTCACCTACCTAGATAGCTCTTTCATAATTTCACAAATATTAATTAACATCTATGTTAGACATTTCTGGAATATTCAGGTCTCTTCACTCATTTAATCATTGGTAATACAGGTAATATTATCATTTGGAGTTTGAGAAAACAGACATGAAAAGTTGAGTAGTTTATTTAATGGGACACAAATCCAGGGTTCTTGGTTTTCCCCAGACCCTACTTCTCCTTTCTTAAAAAAAAAAAAAATTTTTTTTAATTAAAATTTTAAAAAGTATTTATTTCCCTGTCTCAGGTCTTGGCTGTGGCACGTGGGCTCTCTCGTTGTGGCGCACCGGCTCTCTAGTTGTGTCTGTAGTTTAGTTGCCCCATGGCATGTTGGATGTTGGTTCCCTGCCCAGGGATAGAACCCACAACGCCAGCATTGGAAAGTGGATTCTTAACCACTGGACCACCAGGAAGTCCCTCTTCCTCCTTTTTTTCAGCCCTGACACTACACAGTTTCCCTTAACTTGTAGCACCTTTGTTCTTTCTTGGGGAAGAGAGTAACCTGCCACAAGTAGGTGGCACCTACTAGTCATACATAATGCTTTATACTTTTCCCTAAATATTCTGTTCTGACTTGAGCCATTCCCCAGAGCTTCTCTCTAGCTGGCTTAGAGGTTAATGAGAAGACAGAGAGAATCCTGGGAATGGTCAGAGATGGCTTTTAGACGAGCTGACAATAATTCTAGATTAAAGTTAACTCTGCAAGACTCAGATGGATTCTGGAATCCTGCCTTCCTTCTCAGGCTCTCCCAGATGGGTCTTGCTCAGAGGGTCCTGGCATTGGTTTGGGCTCCATCCTGATGTGGATTGCTGCCTTGTGGTGGGGTAAAAACTAAACCATTCTCTGTGAGCGTGTGATGGAGGGAAGGAAGACATGTTTATGCATTACGCTGAGATCTTCTCTACTGGTTATCTCATGACACTCCTTGGCACCCAGCATGAGTTAGGACAGAGCAAAGTGAAAGTTGCTCAGTTGTGTCTGACTCTTTGTGACCCCATGGACAGTAGAGTCCATGGAATTCTCCAGGGCAGAATACTGGAGTGAGCATCCATTCCCTTCTTCAGGGGATCTTCCCAATCCAGGGATCGAACCCAGGTCTCCCACATTGCAGGCGCATTCATTACCATCTTAGCTATCAGGGAAGCCCTAGGACAGAGCAGGTACTCAATAAATGTTTCTTTTTTAACTTAATCAAATGGTAACCAATATTTTGTCTTGTTTTATCCCCCTCCCCCTCCAGGAAACCAATTCTACAAATGAAATATGCTTAACTGAAATTTCGTCCTTTCCCTCTTCCTTCCCCTTCTTTCTTACCTCTTCCTAAGTATATTTTTTAAAGTTTCCACTTTACCCGCCCCCCCCTTTTTTGAATGGGGGCCATTTTTAATGTCTTTTATTGAATTTGTTACAATATTATTTCTGTTTTATATGTTTTGATTTTTTGACCGCGAGGCATGCAAGATCTTAGCTCCCCAACCTGGAATTGAACCCACACTCCCTGCGTTGGAAGGTGAAGACCTAACCACTGAACCACCAGGGAAGTCCCACCCGCTCCTAAATAGTGATGCGTACAAAATGTTACCATCTTCAGCATGACTACCTGTCTCCTTAAGCCTTAAATAGAGAGGGGCAGAAAATAAGCAGATAATGCTCTTCTCTCAAATGACCTCATTTGATCTGTTTCACCACTTTTACCCATAATGCATATCAAATGGAGCTTCCCAGGTGGTGCTAGTGGTAAAGAATCTGCCAGCCAATGCAGGAAATGCAGGAGACAGGCATTCGATCCCTGGGTTGGGAAGATGACCTGGAGGAAGAAATGGCAACCCACTCCAGTGTCTTTGCCAGGAGGATCCCATGGACAGAGGAACCTGACCGGCTACAGTCAATGGGGTCGCAAAGAGTCAGACAGTACTGAAGCACCTGAGCACCATCACATATCAAATATAAATTATCATGAATTCATCCCACCCCAAATTCAAGTGTTCTATTTTATTTTTCCATTTCCTTTATTAAGAAGCTATTATTCACAGTCTTCCTCTCCCAGCCCCGAGGGGAGAAAAAAGATCTTGTTTTCTGTGGGTGGCCTCTGAGGGTTTCCTAGCAGATGTTCTGAGAATTAGATTTTGTCTCTAAAGTTGTGTCTGAATCACTTTGGGAAGCTGTTAGTATTCAGGAATATATTAGTATTCAGTAAGCTGCTACCTGAGTACCTCTCCCCAGCACCTCTGTTACTTTTCCCTTTTCTGTTCTTTTCTATTATTTAAATTTAGCACACACAAGTACCTTCTATATTCTGAGTGTGTAGTGTCTTGCAGTAATGATATGTAAGGAATGTGCTCAGTTGTTTCTGACTTTTTGCAACCCCATCCATGGCTTGTGGCCCACCAGATTCCTCTGTCCATGGGATTTTTTAGGCAGGAATACTGGAGTGGGTTGCCATTTCCTCCTCCAGGGGAGCTTCACCCAGGGATTGAACCTGGGCCTCCTGAATCTCTTTGCATTGCAGGCGGACTCTTTACCTCTGAGCCTCAGGGAAAGCTTTAATGATAGGTAAAGAATATATCATTCCTGATGTACAATCAATAATATATTACATAAAATATATGTCCTAATATATCAGGAAGATTTCAACATTAGTTTGCTTATATTGAGTTGGTCAGAAAGTTTGGATTTTTCTATCAGGTGCTACAGAAAAACCTGAACAAACTTTCTGGCCAACCCAATACATATATAGACAGTGCTTTTCTCATCTAACTCAGAGATTTTAGGGACATCAGAAAAGTGAAATTTACCCTCAAGAAAATGATACACCATCTCTTGACCAAGCTCCATTTTTCTTTGAATGACTTACCCCAAAATGTTCAATACAGAATGCAATAATGTAGCCCGGCAGTTTCTGTGGCTCTCTCTCTGAAAGGGGATCGTGTGGAAGTGATAAAAAATAAGTTCTCAGGCTCATTTAATGAGAAATAGCCCTTTATGGCAAGATGTGGAGAAGTTAAAGCACTGGATTGCAAACAGAACTTTTGATGTGATACTCGTGTTCAGGGATTAAAGTATTTCAGATTTTAATTTAGCAACCTAGCTGATGCATTCTAAAATGTATGATTCTGAAGGGCAGGAGGAAACCTGAAGGAGAGAAAGAAAGAAAATCAACAAAATAAATTATTCCAGTAGCTTAAAGAGTCTCCTGGGAAGGGTTTTTTAAAAAGACATAGACGTCTAAGAGAACTGCTTGTTTCATAAGAAAACAATATGGTTTCAATAACATATGAAAAAACGATCTCAACCCATGAGAAAGCAGGGAAGGGTAGAAAGAAATTAACTTGGTGTGGCCAAGGGTTGCTGTAAAATGATCTCAGAAGTGGAAGTTTGCCAGGCTACCAGAGAAAAGGATGGAAAAAAATGGAAATAATTTGCTGAGAAAACCAGAAAAGCCAAAGTAGGAAATGAAATGCAACTAGTGAAGAACATAAGGAAAAAATAGCAGAAAAAAATGCATTGCTTAAATATCAAAGCCATAAATAAAAGATGTAGAAAAAATACTACCCTTTGTAAGAGAAAAAAGAAGGCTAAAAATCTGATATACTTGAAGCCAAAGTTTAAAAATGTTAATCATGAAAATATTTTCTTGCATCTAATGCCTCAATTATACATAACCACTTTGTATGCATTTTCTTCTAGACCTGAGTTATATAATACTTGAAATAAGGTTAGTCCAAATTGAGATGTGCTTTAAGTGTCAAATACATGCTGTATTTTGGAGAGTTAGTAAAATTTGTTTATTATTAGATTTACTAATAATTTTTATATTGATTATGTATAGAAATGTATAGACAGCATATTAAAAAGCAGAGACATTACTTTGCCAACAAAGGTCCATCTAGTCAAAGCTATGGTTTCTCCAGTAGTCATGTATGGATGTGAGAGTTGGACTGTAAAGAAAGCTGAGCACTGAAGAATTGCTGCTTTTGAACTGTGGTGTTGGAGAGGACTCTTGAGAGTCCCTTGGACTGCAAGGAGATGCAACCAGTCCATCCTAAAGGAGATCAGTCTTGAATATTCATTGGAAGGACTGATGCTGAAGCTGAAACTCCAATACTTTGGCCACCTGACACGAAGAACTGACTCATTGGAAAAGACCCTGATGCTGGGAAAGAATGAAGGCAGGAGGAGAAGGGGATGACAGAGGATGAGATGGTTGGATGGTGGACATGAATTTGAGCAAGCTCTGGGAGTTGGTGATGGACAGAGAACTCTGGCAAGCTGCAGTCCACGGGGATACAAAGAGTTGGACACGAATTGAGCGACTGAACTGATGTATAGAAATTATAGAAAATACTAGAAAATTGTGTTAACCATAATATATTTTAAATTAATTTTGTCTAAATGACATGAGTGGGTCACATTATGTTTCTATCTGATGGTGCTATCTACTTTTTATTTCCTATACATAACAATCAGGAAGATTTTGTTAAACTTAGAATCATCTGAAGTTACTCAATTAAAATGGGAATGGAAGTTTCATAAATACCATTAAATTGGTTAAATAAGGAGGTCATTAAACTGAGGTGGCTCTAATGTCGAGGTGGCTTATGTAAACAGATCAGAATCTCAACCTGTAAATGCCCCAAGGTTACCAAACTGAAACATTCAATTCAGTTCAGTTCAGTCGCTCAGTTGTGACCGACTCTTTGCGACCCCACGAACCGCAGCATGCCGGGCCTCCCTGTCCATCACCAACTCCTGGAGTCCACCCAAACCCATGTCCATCGAGTCAGTGATGCCATCCAACCATCTCATCCTCTGTCGTCCCCTTCTCCTCCTGCTCTCAATCTTTCTCAGCATCAGGGTCTTTTCCAATGAGTCAGTTCTTCGTGTCAGGTGGCCAAAGTATTGGAGTTTCAGCTTCAGCATCAGTCCTTCCAATGAACACCCAGGACTGATCTCCTTTAGGATGGAGTGGTCGGATCTCCTTGCAGTCCAAGGGACTCTCAAGAGTCTTCTCCAACACCACAGTTCAAAAGCATCAATTTTTTGGTGCTCAGCTTTCTTTGTAGTTCAACTCTCACATCGATACATGACCACTGGAAAAACCATAGACTTGACTAGATGGACCTTTGTTGGCAAAGTAATGTCTCTGCTTTTTAATATGCTGTCTAGGTTGGTCATAACTTTCCTTCCAAGGAGTAAGCATCTTTTAATTTCATGACTGGAGTCACCATCTGCAGTGATTTTGGAGCCCAGAAAAATAAAGCCTGACACTGTTTCCACTGTTTCCCCATCTATTTGCCATGAAGTGATGGGACTGGATGCCATGATCTTAGTTTTCTGAATGTTGAGCTTTAAGCCAACTTTTTCACTCTCCTCTTTCACTTTCATCAAGAGGCTTTTTAGTTCTTCTTCACTTTCTGCCATAAGAGTGGTGTCATCTGCATATCTGAGGTTATTGATATTTCTCCTGGCAATCTTAATTCCAGCTTGTGCTTCCTCCAGTTCAGCGTTTCTCATGATGTACTCTGCATATAAGTTAAATAAGTAGGGTGACAATATACAGCCTTGACATACTCCTTTTCCTATTTGGAACCAGTCTGTTGTTCCATGTCCAGTTCTAACTGTTGCTTCCTGACCTGCATACAGATTTCTCAGGAGGCAGGTCAGGTGGTCTGGCATTCCCATCTCTTTAAGAAAGCCAATCAAGTCAACCAGGCTTCTGTTATAACCAATTTCCTTTCTTTGCCTCCAGGCTCTCTGTGTCACTCTTTCCCCTGGCTTTTGACTTTGGAATGCTCCTAATCATTTCCGGTTTGGTGCTGCCTGATCCCAACAAATTTTTGCTCCAACAAGCTCTTAAAATTTTTAATATGCCTCATTTGTCTTTTAACAGTTCCTTTTTTTTTTTACACTTTCAATTTAAAAATTTTATTTATTTATGTTGTGTTAGTTTCTGCTGTACAACATGAATCAGCTATATGTGTACATATGTTCCCTCACTCTTGAGCCTCCCTCCTACCCTCTATGCCAACACATGAATAGATAAGGAAGATGTGGTACATATATACAATGGAATATTACTCAGCCATTAAAATGAATGAAATTGAGTCAGTTATACTGATGTGGATGAACCTAGAGTCTGTCATAAGAGTGAAGTAGGTCAGGAAAAGAAAAACAAATATTGCATATTAACACATATATATGGAATCTTATAACAGTTCTTAAAAAGGATCCTTATGATTTTTCATCTTGAAAGTATAATGAAAGATGTAAAAGTAATTTTATCATAAGCCTTCTTAAAATGAAATTTAGGTTATACTTTCAACTATGCACCAGTTCTTAGAAGAAAATATCAATAAATAACGTGACAGGGGAGAGGATTGGGAGATAGTTTTTACAAAGAAAATGAAAGATAGTTTAAGACTACACATTTCAATTCATATTGGATTATTTTGAAACATGGGCATAAAGAGGACCAATTTTGCAGAAATGTTTGAAGAGTTCATCAATTTCCTTAATGGCCTCTCAGAATATTTTACTAGTCAGATTGTTCTCTTTTGTATGGCATATTTTATCGTCACCCTTAACTTTATCTTCAATTTTTTATTGATCTAACTCTCTGAATTCTTATCTGCTAGCAGCTTTGCAAGTGATTTTGTGCTCTCTAGACTCTCTAAGTCTTGTAACTCTGATGACTTAGATTATGACTACGTAGATAATGAGGACCCCTGTGTATGTTTATGTAGCGGGGATAACACTTAAATACAGGTCTGTACTCTATATTGCTACTTAATCCTAAGGGCAGTTATTTCTCAATGTCTTTAAGAAATCTTTATAAACATCACTTAAGTAAATGACTACTAATAGTCTATCTTATAGATAAATGATAATCTGTAACTTATTTAAACATTACCTTATTTTGGATATTTTCTGTTTGCTCCTTTTTGACTCTTATAAATAACATCTCTGAGCACAAATCTTGTTTTTGCTCCTAATAAGTAACTAGGAGTATAATTACAAAGTAAAAAACTATGGACACTTTTATCCAAATTGCCAAATAGTTTTTTTGAATATTAGTTATAATTCTTGCCTTTACCAGAAGTATATCAGCATTCATGGAATCATACCTTTGCCAATATTATTACCAAGAAAATTATTTTTGATAACCCAATATAAGAAAATGATATCTACTTATTTTTATTTGAATTTCTTTGATAATGAGTTTTAAGATGTTATGAGCAAGGTGTTTTTAAAGATGTTTTCATGTTTTAAAAATGTATATAAACAGTATCATACTGCATGTGTCATTCAGGAGGCAGTTTCTCTTTAATTTTTTGTTCCAAATTAATCTTTTTTAAAGGATTTAATCCATGTCAAAACACTTTAACTGCTAGAGATATTTAATCATAATTATTCATTCTTCTATTTAGCATTTTTTGTTTTTTGCTATTGCAGATAATACAAAAAAATTTAAAATAAGCCTCCTGGTGCACTAAGGCATATATACCTGGAAGGAGAATTGTTGGGTTTTAGAGAATCTATGTCCTCAATTTTACTACATGCAGCCATATTTTAATCCATAGTGGATTGTCCTAATTTACGACAGCGATTAGTGAGAGTTCCCAATTCTCTGCACCTTTGAGAAGGTTTGGTCTTGAGAAGCTTTAATTATTAATTTTTTTAAATTTCCATTTTCCTGGTTCTAGTGAGATGAACATCATTTCATAAATACATTGGCCACTTGGATTTTCTCTTCAGTATATATCCTATTTGTATCTTTTAACCAGTTTTCTGTTAGTTACATCTTCTTTCATATTGAATTATATAAGCATTCCATATTTTCTAGACATTAATCCTTTGTTGTAGTCTCTCAGGCTGTAACTTGCCTTTTCACTTTGTTTTCATATTTGTAATAGTGCAGACTTTTGGAAAACCAGTTTAATCAAATTCCCTCAGTAGCTCAGTCTGTAGAGAATCTGCCTGCAATGCAGGAGACTCGGGTTTGATTCCTGGGCAGGAAAGATTCCCTGGAGAAGGAAATGGCAACCCACTCCAGTATTCTTGCCTGGAGGATGCCATGGACAGAGGAGCCTGGAGGGCTACAGTTCATGGGGTCACAAGAGTTGGACACGATTTAGGGACTAAATCATCACCACAATCCATTTTTTAAAAAATAAAAATTCATGCTTTTTGTCTTGTTTAAGAAAATCTCTACTCAGATCAAGAAGACGTTCTTCCAATTTTCTCCTAAAAGTTGTGAGTTTTTCTTTTCAAGTTTATGCCTTAATTCACTTGAAATTTATTTCTGTGGTTGGTGGAAGAGAGAGAGATAATTTTGTGGGCAATTAATCATATCAGGATCATTGATTAAATATCCCATCTTTTCTTTAAATATATCCATTGATTTCCTTTAAGGTCATTTATTTCGTATATCAAGTTTTAATTTACATGTGCACTCACTTCTGAGTTTTTTACTCTCTTCTATTGGCTTATTTGTCTATTTCTTACTAATATAATCTCAGTAATTTGACTTTATAGTTAAGTCTTGATCTCTAGTAGGGCAAGCCTGTCTTTCACTTTATATCTAGTTTAGGAGTGTCTTAACCCTTTTAACCCTTTTCCCTTACATGTGAATTGTAGAATTGAATAAACACTTGAATAGAGTCTTGTTTCTTTTATAGATTTATTCAGGGAGAATTAATGTCTTTTCAATATTGAATCTTCCATTCACAGACATATTTTATTTCTCCATTTACTCAGGTCTTTTCTTATGAACTACACTATTGTAATTTTTAAAATAAAGATTTTACAAAATATTTATTCATTTCTAGATTTTGTTGATATTTTGATGATATTTGTTTGACATTTTGATAATATTTTTTCAATTAAGCTTTCTAATTGTCTCTTACTTATAGACCTCTTCTGACTTTCTAGCAGCTTTTTTGAGATGTTGTTTATGTATCATACAATTCATTCATTTAAAGTATTTGTACACAATTTAATGTTTTTAGACTATTCAAAGATATGTGCAACCATCACAACAGTCAATTTTAGAAGGTTTTCATGACCTCAGGAGAAACCCAGCATCTTTTAGTTCACCTCCTATGTTTCCATCTCACCCCCACCCCCGACAAGGGTTTTGGACATGTCTCCAGAATGAAACAAACATCCATCCAAGAGAGTGAATGAAATTAATAAGGGAAAGAGAATAAACAGAGCAGCAGAGGCCCTGAGAACAAATGTCTATTTTCAGGAGGCAATAAAAGGAAGAGGAATTGACCGGGGGGACATGGGGTCCTCGAGAAATAGAGATGAGGGTCATCCATAGGAGCCACGGGGAGAGTGAATCCCATTGAGTGAAGCATCCATATTGCAGAAGAAGAATGAGGCCAGAAAATCAGTCACTGACCTTTAGACAGCTCCTTGGCGACCTTTGGGAGAAAAGATTTTATAGAGCATGAAGTGGGGCAAAATTTCAAGAAAAGAGTACTTATATAGCTCAGTGATTTAAGAAGTGTAGCAATGGAAAGAAAATAAAAATAGGACTGTAAATCATGGAGAAAGCAAAGAGGAACATTCCTCAAGTTATTAGAAGTCTAAATGTGCTTATAAGCAGAAGAGAAAAAATCCATGGAGAGAAGAAATTGAAGGTGGAGTCTGCCATGCTTATTGAGGGAGGAGGATTCAGGAAAGTGATGAAAAATGTATGTGGCTGAGTTGAATAAAAGAGGATGTGCTTTAAAATTTTTTAATTTAATTTTTATTTTTTTGTATTGGAGAATAGTTGATTTACAATGTTCTCTTAGCTTCAGGTGTACAGCAAAGTGAATCAGTTATATATATATATATCCATTCATTTTCAGATTCTTTTCCCATATAGGTTATTACAGAATATTAGGTAGAGTTTCCTGTACTTTATAGTAGGTTCTTCAGCTCAGTTCAGTTCAGTCGCTCAGTCGTGTCTGACTTCTTGTGACCCCATGGACTGCAGCACGCCAGGCCTCCCTGCCCATCACCCACTCCTGGAGTTTACTCAAACTCATGTCCATTGAGTTGGTGATGCCATCCAACCATCTCATTCTCTGTCATCCCCTTCTCCTCCTGCCCTCAATCTTTCCCAGCATCAGGGTCTTTTCCTATGAGTCAGTTCTTCACATCAGGTGGCCAAAGTATTGCAGTTTCAGCTTCAACATCAGTCCTTCCAATGAACACCCAGGACTGATCTCCTTTAGGATGGACTGGTTGGATCTCCTTGCAGTCCAAGGGACTCTCAAGAGTTTTCTCCAACACCACAGTTCAAAAGCATCCGTCTGGGGTACTCTTTTGCCCCCTTCTGATGCCTATGTCAGAAGCTTTCTCTATCTCCTTTATACTTTAATAAAACTTCATTACACACACACACACACACACACACACACACACACACACACACACAAAGCATCCGTTCTTCGGTACTCAGCTTTCTTTATAGTCCAACTCTCACATCCATACATGACTACTGGAAAAACCATAGCTTTGACTGGACAGACCTTTGTTGGCAAAGTAATGTCTCTGCTTTTTAATATGCTGTCTAGGTTGGTCATAACTTTTCTTCCAAGGAGTAAGCATCTTTTAATTTCATGACTGGAGTCACCATCTGCAGTGATTTTGGAGCCCAGAAAAATAAAGTCAGCCACTTAGTGGAAAAATAGATTTTCCCCATCTATTTGCCATGAAGTGACGGGATCAGATGCCATGATCTTAGTTGAGTTTTAAGCCAACTTTTTCACTCTCCTCTTTCACTTTCATCAAGAGGCTCTTTATTCTTCTTTGCTTTCTGCCATAAGAATGGTGTCACCTGCATATCTGAGGTTATTGATATTTCTCCCTGCAATCTTGATTCCAGCTCGTGCTTCACCCAGTCCAGCGTTTCTCATCACGTACTCTGCATATAAATTAAATAAGCAGGGTGACAGTATACAGCCTCAACATACTCCTTTACCTATTTGGAATCAGTCCGTTGTTCCACGTCCAGTTCTAACTATTGCTTCCTGACTGGCATACAGATTTCTCAAGAGGCAGGTCAGGTGGTCTGGTATTCCCATCTCTTTAAGAATTTTCCAGAGTTTGTGGGTCCCTATTAGCTATCTATTTTATATATGTTAATGCCAAATTCCTAATTTACCCTTCACCCCACTTTTCCTCAGTTCAGCTGGTAAAGCATCTACCTGCAATGCAGGAGACCCCAGTTTGATTCCTGGGTTGGGAAGTTCCCCTGGAGAAGGGATAGGCTACCCACTCTAGTATTCTTGAATTTCCCTGGTGGCTCAGACAGTAAAGAATCTGCCTACAGTTGTGGGAGATCTGGGTTCAGTCCCTGTGTTTGGAAGATCCCCTGCAGGAGGGCATGGCAACCTACTCCAGTATTCTTGCCTGGAGAATCCCATGGACAGAGGAGCCTGGCAGGCTGCAGTCCATAGGGTTGGAAAGAGTCAGACACGACTAAGCACAGCACCGCACCACTTTTCCTCTTTAGTAAAAAGAGACTGTTCGTAACCCCCATCATTGTCATGGCTAAATCTATATCATTGCTTACAATTGAAAAAAAAAAAAAAGGAGGATGCCCTTTCTGGAAGGAACTAAGTCTTTGGAGCTGGAGAAGGAAGGTTAGACGTTCGTCTTAGGAGATGATAATTTCTCGTCAAGACTTCTGAAGATAGTAGAGTGGGAGGAAGAAGTGAGCGCTTGGAGGACCTGGAGTGAGAAGGAAGAGGTGTAGACATGCCAGATATTCTCCACTTGCACAAGCTCAGGATGGGGGAAAAATGAGTTGCTGCCCTAGAGCAAGCTCCCTGTTTGCCAGGCCTGTTTGCACTCCCTGTTTGCAGTGACGCAGCCTCTTTAAACTGCTCCAGAACCAAGCACGCACACAGAAACACACACACACAGACACACACCAGCTTCAGGAGCAGCCCCAGTGCATTCTGGGCTCCAGCCCCTTCGAGCCCTGGCCACGCCCCCGGCCACACCCCCTCCGAGAACTGTGGGCCGCATCTCTTTCCTGTGCACACAGGTGGAGTAAATCGAATTCCCATCTCCAGCCCTGCTCTGGCCCAGCCCAGCTGCTGACACCCTTCCTTTGGGCTGTGAACTCTACTCCCATGATCAGGCCTGGGGCAGCTTGAAGGCAGTGAGGAAAATCCCTTACACTTCCTCTCATAACAATTTCAAACCGGCTTTCCCAAAATATGATGTCATTTCATTTTCATGGCACCATGGCATTACTGTCCCCAATTTAAAGATGCCAATCATTAAGTATCTGGAGTGAGACCATGCAGCTGATATTACTATCTAGGCTTTTTGATTTGAAAACCCCAGCTCTTTCAACCACCCCCAAGCTCTACCCTTGACAGATCCACTTGAATGCTAAGGAGGTGGGTTCTGGGAATTGAAAGGTGAGAAAGAGGGGGAAAAGGTTAATGACAAAATCAGTGACACAAAACTGCCACCCAGGCTTAGCTTGCTGAGGATGGTTCCTTCCTCTTTGTTCAGGAAGCCATCTCTATGTCTACTGAAGGGACACCATGGTACCTATATACTTAAAGTCTTCTGGAAATCGAAGACTTAATGAGTTCTTAGAAGCAGTAAGGCAGGCAACTTAGGTGGGCGTTTGGTGATGATGGTGGTAGTTGGGACACGGACAGGTGAAGGGCACTGTGTTACTTGAAACACAAGCAGGAAATGGACTGTTTCCTCCTCCTTCACCTTGGGTGTGGGCTGGTCTGCCCCCCAGTGAAGGGCACTGGCCAGATACGTGACCCGGGTGAGTCCCTTCATCTTTCCAGGGTTGGGCTTCCTTTCCTGGAAGATGAGATGGTACTAGATGATTCCTAAGGTCTGACTAAACCCAAATCGTCTCTGAGTCCTTCATCGGTAGGAAAACGGAAATCATAGAGCAGGAGAAAAATTTCTTCAGGCGGACTTCCTGTTCAAGGCCTCTTCTGATTTCCCACTGGGGCAGTGAAATCATGAATGAGTCTGTGAAAACGACATCATTTTCTCGGAGGTGGTTTGTGCCCTTGTGCTACTTACAAAATGAACAAACCCACCAACCAATGAACCAACTAACTACCCAACAAATCAACTGACTGACCAACACATACCTGAATGGGTAGGAATGGAGCCCTTGCAAACATCCTCTTCTGTGAAAAACAGAGAATAATGCTGAAATAGGCATACCGAGATACCCCCAGCAATCCTGAACCTGCAGCTGTTCAGTGGACCCCACATATGAGTGACAGTAACGTACATGGCCCGCTAGACTGGTCTTGCCGCGAGGCCAGTGTGCCTTGGAATGAAGTATTTCCAGGGACGGATTTTCTCTACAGCTCCAGTGGCTGGATGGCCGCCCTGGGGTGTTTCCAAACATGAACCTGTAAGTGTCTGGTGCTCCCAGGCTCACAGAGCACAGGCGATTTTGGTTTCATGTGGCCCTGCCAACAGTGGAGAGGCCCCGAATGCACTTTCAGTCATGTGACTCGGTGACTCAGGCCCTTTCTGGTTCATGCTTGTTGGAGTATGAGAACCAGGGAGGAAAGGTGAAAAGCTGTACACCAGCTCTCTGGGAGGGTCTGGGCTTGAGTAATAGATTGTTGTTATATGGCTCACCCTGAAGCCTTTTTATGCGAGCGTAATTAAGTTATAGCTGTAGAACTGCAATCTCCAAGTGAGGTTTCTTGAGCTCCTGTATTTTAGCTCCTGTCTCCAACAGGAATAAGCCAAAATCATCCACAGGGGAAAAAAAAATCTGCATTTCACCACTTCCTTTAATGAAGTGGTTTGGTATTTAACCACCTCATCACCAGAAATATTTCTGTAGTCTTAACCTGAATTCACCCTGCCACGTTTCAGCATGATTTTTCTTACTCTGGGAGACAGACTGGAAAATTCGTTTCATGGCAGTAGGAATGTCTAAGTAATCTTAAGGGAAGGTGCCCATTCCAACTTTCTTTTTTCTTCCCCGCCAACCTATAGCCCCCTTTCCAACTAGATTTCAAACGTTGAACTGCCTTTCTGAATCTTTCACTGTTTAACCCCTCTCTTGTTCAGCAAGGCCAGAACACACAGGCTTGGAGTTGATTTTTTCATGCATTTGTTCTTGTTGATATGCTCTTTTGCACATATTCTATTTCAGGTCACAGTGCTCTGTATTTGTAAGCAGGATGGATTCTCTTTAATGCAACTCTGGTGCTCTGAAAAATGTCTGGGCTTGGAATCAGAAGTATTGGATTTGTCACTCACCAGCTGTTACTTGAGACACATTCCTCAGCCTTGAAGAGATTCAGTTTACTCATCTGGAAGACAGAGAAAATGGGGCTTTAATTGTCGGGATCATTGTGAAAAAAAAATCAAGGAAAATGTATGAAAGTGCTTAGGATAATGGCTAACACTTAACAGGTGACCCGCAGACACTAGCTCACATTCTTTAAGGGCAGTGTCTTTAACTTCTGTTTCTATAGTAGTGCTCATGCGCTCAGTTGTGTCTGACTCTTTGCAATGCTGTGATCTGTTGGCCACCAGGATTCTCTGTCCATGAAATTTCGCAGGCAGGAATACTGGAGTGGGTTGCCATTTCCTTCTCCAGGGGATCTTCCCGACCCAGGAATTGAACCCATGTCTCCTGCATTGGCAGGCAGATTCTTTACCACTGAGCCACCTGGGAAGCTCCTTCTGTTTCTATGGTTTTCCTTGTTAAGGGCTCAGGGTGCTGTTTTGCTCATCAGAGAAACTTCATCAGGACTACTGACTGGCTATCTTATCTGGTTGCTGAGGACACGCAAGTAGGAAAAGATTTAGGACTATGGCTTAGGTGGTAAAGAATCTGCCTGCAGTGCAGGAGACTGGGGTTCTATCCCTGGGTCAGGAAGATCCCCTGCAGAAGGGAATGGCAACCCACTCCAGTATTCTTGCCTGGAGAATTTCATGGACAGAGGAACCTGGTGAGCTACTGTCCATGGGGTCACAAAGAGTCGGACACAGCTGAGCGACTAACACTTCTAACATTTGTGGTCTGAAGTCTGGCAAAGTCCCAGATTGAGGGTTCCCATGCCAGGTGGGCTGCAGGAAATGAAAAGATGGGACAGCACATGTCTGCCAGGGAACCGGGTGAGGCCAGATCTATGAGACAGACATCTATAGGGGAAAAAGGACTGAGGATTTAGCCTGAAAGCGTAGTCTGGTGCAGGCATATGGACAAGAAATGTTCCCGTAAAACACTCTGTCTCTTGTAACGCTTCCAGCTCTTAGAGTTCACCTTTGTGCTGCCTTTTCTGTCTTCCCTGACTAACTTCAACAAGTCCATTCTGATCCTTATCTGTGTGGGGGCGGGGCTTCTCTATCTAGGTGCCTGGTCTGATTACCTAGGAAGGTACACAAGTAATTGCTGAGAAAGTAATTTATTTTTCCCCAGAAAACACGGGATCTTCCCTCCATCTGGTCCCTTAGTTTCTCTTTTGCAGGAGGGTTGGAGACCCCATGAGATGGCTGCAGTGAGGCTCAGGCGAGTTTAGGGGACAGAGGTGGGCACTAGTCTGATGTGACTCTGGGTGAAGTGGGCAGGGTTACTCAGGGGTTGAGCAACCTGCTCCACAAGTGTTCTGTGGGAGGAAATGAGATTTGGGTGGGAAACTCTAAGCCTGGAGATTACTGAGGACTAGGGAGGGGTTTGTTTGTAGAGGGTGAGACCAGCTGAATGGAGGGGGGGAGGGGAGGGAGCCTGTCGGAAGGTCAAGGAAAGTGTCACCTCCGCTGCATAGCTCACTTCTTTGATCAAAGCAAAGGAGCAGTCAGGTGACTGCTACTCATTTATTTTTCTACTATACATGCCTTGACCCATGATAGGATCCTCAGATACAGAATTGAATACATTCCTCCGTTCATTCACAGGCTGTGCAAGGTCAGAGTCTTGGTTGACTTGATCTTGGTTGTTTCCCCCTTTATCCCTGATCATCACTCCTATTTCTCCTCCACTCCCTTTTTCATTTCCCACTTCCCCCAAATGCCAATCACTGACTGATATCTGGTAGTCTTCAATGATACGACCTTGAACCTGTGTTCCTATGACTTTGGCAAGAGCATCCCTGGGCACATGCCCAGCATGGAGCATTGCTGGGCATAAGGTACATGAGTACTTCATTTTCACTAAATACCCCCTGGTTGTTTTCTAGAATGTGTGTGCCAGTTTGATGATGCTCCAGAAATGCATGGGCAAGTCTATTTCCCTGAATCTTCTCCATCACTTGGTATTACCCAGCCTTCTAATCTTTGTGCATTGTGTATGTGTATGTGAATAAAGTAGTATGTTACTGTTTAAAAGTTTGTATTTCTCTGATTTCTATGCTCTCCTAGAAATACATATCTCATCCCTGGTATCCATTCTCTAAATTGTATATTACATGTTTTGTTCATTTTTCTCTTGGATTTCCAATCTTTTTCATATTGATTTGTAAGAGTTTCTCATGAGTTAGATATATAATTATCTACAGTGTAGATAATATAATTTGTGCTGTTGTCATTTAGTTATGGAATCAAGGTTCTACTTATTAGCCTCATAAAGTGATTGACATTTTCACTTCTATAATGGTTATTTATCTATGCAAGTATTAAATTTATTCCTTGCTAATTTGACACTTTTACTCTTTTAATGACTTTATTTTTAAATTTTAATTATTATTTTTCAGTTAAGTCACAAAATGTCATTAAATTGTATATTTTCACATTCTTTAAAAAATTCTATTAAAATATAGTTAATTTACAATGTATGTATCTATTCTTATTTAGATTATTTTACATTATAGGTCTGGAGAAGGGAATGGCTATCCACTCTAGTATTCTTGCCTGGAAAATCCCATGGACAGAGGAGTCCGGTGGGTTACAGTCCATAGGGTCACAAAGACATGACTGAGTGACTAAGCATGCACTTTATAGATTATTACAAGAGAGCAAGTATAGTTCCGTGTGCTATACAGTAGGTCCTTACTGTTTGTCAGTTTTATATATAGTAGATTGTATATTTTAATCCCAGACTGAATTGATCCCACTTCCCTTATTCCTTTGGTAACAATAAGTGTGTTTTCTGTCTGTGAGTCTATTTTTGTTTCTTAAATAGATTCATTTGTATCATTTCTTTATATTCTGCATATAACTTTTAAAAATTCACTATAATGTCATTAGGTTATGGATTCCTCTGCTTATCTATGTTATATAACAATAACACTCTGTAAGTGTTCTCAATTCTTCTCTACTCTATACCTTAACTTTCACTTTTTTGTTTCTTTTTAGAAAAAATAAAAATATATATGGTGTTTACTTATTTATTCTTAATTGACATAAGTCTCATAGTGAGTTCTTCTTAGTGGAGTACTTCTTCCAAGAGAATATTAAGAGACATCTTATGTATGCCTGCTATACCATTAATTTTGTCCCCAATTTTAAATAGTTTGATTGGTGTTAAAATTCTAGGTTGAAGGTTCTTGAATTTCAACACTGAAAAAGTTATTCTCTTGGCCAGCATTTATTGTAGATATTAAGAATTTCTGTTCTTTTTAGGTGACCTATATCTTCTCTCTGGCAACTTTTAAAATGATCATTTTTGATTTCCTAAAATACATTTACTTTCTTTACCTTCTGAGCCCCATGACATGACAGCAAAGGAATAAAAATATTGTATAAACTTCCAATAGCATTGACAACACGGAAAGAGTCTTCAGAAGATAGGCAATTATGTGACATGTGGTTTATAGGAAGTAGGACTGTTACCAAAAGGAATCTGAGTCTACTCATCTGATGTGCGGCAAAGCCAATCTACTGACACAGCACCATGGTGTCAGTGAAGTGTTTATCAAAGGGCACCAAGCAAGGAGAATAGGCAGCTTGGTCTCAAAAGACCTGAACTTCCTGATGACTTTCAGGGAGGCATTTTTTAAGGCAACATTTGGGGGTGAGAGCTGTGGGGTGCATGGCTCTCTTCTGATTGGTTGGTGGTGAGGGAACAGGGTGATGTTTGGGGAATCTTAATCATGAAACTTCTGGTTATCTGAGGTCTATGCACTTGTGATCAGCATGTGGTCTCCATCCTTCACCTGGCCCGGGGTGGGGGGGGGGGGGTCTTAGTTTCTGCAGAACAACTCAAAGATAATGTGTCAGATTGTTATTTTATCCCTTGAGGAGGAACTAGGACTCTTTGTTGCTGCACTATTGTTTAAGCAATCATTACTTTTCTTGTTTGACTGCTTCTTTGTTTCTGCATCCCCTCACTTCTCTGATAAGTAGAAACTCAGGGAGGGCCTAGGAGACTAAAGCATTTTTCTGCAAATAATAAACAAGGGACTCAGGGGGACTTATATACCTAGGAGGGTCCTGTGGGGTCCTGTTCAATTTTAATCCTCCCTTTCTTTGATATTCCTCAATCCTGAGGGAAACAGGGGCAGGACAAGAAAGGGAATTAAATTTTGGATAGAGAAGTTATTGTAAACTCCACCGGGGAACTTGGTTTTAGGGGAGCTTGGTTTCGGGAGGAGGCTTGGGGGCTGATGAGCTGAGGTAGACAGAAGTAGGTGCGGTGAAGAACATAAGCAGTGCGGGTGACTGTCAGTGGAAGTTTTGCTTGAATAATCCTAAAAGGGTTCAGGACTCAAAAGCTCTAGATTTGATGGTGGGCAAAAGGGAGACATGGGCTTTCCTGGTGGTTCACGGGTAAAGAATCCGCCTGTAATGCAGGAGCCACAGGTTCAATCCCTGGGGCTGGAAGGTCTCCTGGAGGAGGGCATGGCAATCCACTTCAGTATTCTTGCCTGGAGAATCCCATGGACAGAGGAGCCTGGCTAGCTACAGTCCATAGGGTTGCAAAGAGTCAGACACAACTGATGTGACTTAGCACAAAAGGGAGAGAGAGGCTGAGAAACCTCCAACTTCTCCACCCTGAGGTCGTGGGAAAGGATTGAAACTTAGTGCATCCTGAAAAACCCTTCCAAGTACAACTACCCCACCCCCCACCACGTCCCTGGTTTCTTTTGTGTGTGTGTCTGTGTACTGTCATTTATTTTTTAATCAATTTAACTGTGGTATAATATACATACAATAAAATGCACTCATTTTAAGAATACAATTCACTGAGTTTCAAAATTTATGCCTTTGTGTAACCACCACTATCATCAAGACCTAGAACAGTTCTGTCACCCCCAAAATTCCCTCATGCCCCTTTCTAACCAATCTCTTGTCCCCATATCCAACCCCAGGCAACCACTCAACTATTTCCTGTCCCTATAGTTTAGATTTCCCTTTTCCAGAATCTCATTTGAATGAGTTATATTCTTGTTTGTAGGAAAAAGAATCCTGTCTCCTAGACCTTCCCTGAGTTCCAAAGGGCAGATTCCAGCAGTTACTGATTAGAGAAGGGAGGGAGTGCAGAAACAAAGGACAAGCAGTCAAGGAACAATAGTGCAGTAAGAAAGCAGAGTGCTAGCTCCTCCTCTAGGGATATAATTGACACGGAACAATCTGATACAAATGCTGTAGAGTGCTTCTACTGGAACTAAGGTTCCTACCCAGGTGGAGAATGGTAACTTCAGGCTGAGCGCAAGACTCCTGGGATACCATCCAATTACTTTATGCTCAGTCGTTCAGTTGTTCAGTCTTTGTGACCCCCTGGTCTGTAGCCCACCAGGCTCCTCTGTCGATGGAATTTTCCAGGCAAGAATGCTGGAATGGGTTGCCATTTCTGACTCCAGGTGCTCTTCCTGACCCAGGGATCGAACCTATATCTCTTGTGTCTCCTGCAGTTGGCAGGAGGATTCTTTATCGCTGAGCCACCTGGGAAGCACCAATCAGAAAAAGTCATACATTTTACAACCCTCACCCCAAATTTTGCCTTTAAAAACTCTACCCTGAAAATCATAAGGTACTTGGGTCTTTTGAGCATGACTTGCCCCTCCTCCCGGCTTGACTCTTTCTCTGCCCCAAACTTTTAGTTCAGTTCAGTTCAGTCACTCATTTGTGTCCGACTCTTTGTGAACCCATGGACTGCAGCACCAACTCCTGGAGTTTACTCAAACTCATGTCCACTGAGTCGGTGATCCCATCCAACCGTCTCATCCTCTGTCGTCTCCTGCTCTTGCCTTCAATTTTCCCAGCATCAGGGTCTTTGCAAATGAGTCAGTTCTTCGCGTTAGGTGAACAAAGTATTGGAGTTTCAGCCTCAACATCAGTCCTTCCGATGAATATTCAGGACTGATTCCCTTTAGGATGGACTGGTTTGATCTCCTTGCAGTTCAAGGGACTCTAAAGAATCTTCTCCAGCACCACAGTTCAAAAGCATCAATTCTTCTGTGCTCTTTATAGTCTGACTCTCACATCCATTCATGACCACTGGAAAAACCATAGCTTTGCCTAGACGGACCTTTGTCGGCAAAGTAATGTCTGCTTTTTAATATGCTGTCTAGGTTGGTCATAACTTTTCTTCCAAAAAGCAAACGTCTTTTAATTTCACGGCTGCAATCACCATCTGCAGTGATTTGGGAGCCCCCCCAAAATAGTCTGTCACTGTTTCCACTGTTTCCCCATCTATTTGCCATGAAGTGATGGGACCAGATGCCATGATCTTAGTTTTCTGAATGTTGAGTTTTAAGCCAACTTTTTCACTCTCCTCTTTCACTTTTATCAAGAGACTCTTTAGTTCTTCTTTACATTCTGCCGTTAAGGATGGTGTCATCTGCATATTTTAGGTTACTGATATTTCTCCTGGCAATCTTGATTCCAGCTTGTGCTTCTTCCAGCCCAGCATTTCTCATGATGTACCCTGCATACAAGTTAAATAAGCAGGGTGACAATATACAGCCTTGACGTACTCCTTTCCCTATTTGGAACCAGTGTGTTGTTCCAAGTCCAGTTCTAACTGTTACTTCCTGACCTGCACACAGGTTTCTCAAAAGGCAGGTCCAGTGGTCTGGTATTCCCATATCTTTCAGAATTTTCCACAATTTATTGTGATCCTCACAGTCAAAGGCTTTGGCATAGTCAGTAAAGCAGAAATAGATGTTTTTTCTGGAACTCTCTTGCTTTTTTGATGATCCAGCGGATGTTGGCAATTTGATTTCTGCTTCCTCTACCTTTTCTAACTCTAGCTTGAACATCTGGAAGTTCATAGTTCACATATTGCTGAAGCCTGGCTTGAAGAATTTTGAATATTACTTTACTAGCGTGTGAGATGAGTGCAATTGTGCAGTGGTTTGAGCATTCTTTGGCATTGCCTTTCTTTGGGATTGTAATGAAAACTGACCTTTTCCAGTCCTGTGGCCACTGCTGAGTTTTCCAAATTTGCTGGAATATTGAGTGCAGCACTTTCACAGCATCATCTTTTAGGATTTGAAATAGCTCAACTGGAATTCCATCACCTCCACTAGCTTTGTTCGTAGTGATGCTTCCTAAGGTCCACTTGACTTCGCATTTCAGGATGTCTGGCTCTAGGTGAGTGATCATACCATCGTGATTATCTGGGTCATGAAGATCTTTTTTGTATAGTTCTGTGTATTCTTGCCACCTCTTCTTGATATCTTTTGCTTCTGTTAGGTCTATACCATTTCTTTCCATTGTTGTGCCCATCTTTGCATGAAATGTTCCCTTGGTATCTCTAAACTTTCTTGAAGAGATCTCTAGTCTTTCCCATTTTATTGTTTTCCTCTATTTCTTTGCGCTGATCACTGAGGAAGGCTTTCTTATCTCTCCTTGCTATTCTTTGGAACTCTGCATTCAAATGGGTATATCTTTCCTTTTTGCCTTTGCTTTTCACTTCTCTTCTTTTCACAGCTATTTGTAAGGCCTCCTCAGACAGTCATTTTGCTTTTTTGCATTTCTTTTTCTTGGGGGTGGTCTTGATCCCTGCCTCCTGTACAAAATGTCATGAACCTCTGTCCATAGTTCTTCAGGAACTCTGTCTATCAGATCTAACCCCTTGAATCTATTTGTCACTTTCACTGTATAATCATAAGGGATTTGATTTTGGTCGTATCTGAATGGTCTAGAGGTTTTCCCCACTTTCTTCAATTTCAGTCTGAATTTGGCAATAAGGAGTTCATGATCTGAGCCACAGTCAGCTCCCGGTCTTGTTTTTGCTGACTGTATAGAGCTTTTCCATCTTTGGCTGCAAAGAATATAATCAGTCTGATTTCAGTGTTGGCCATCTGGTGATGTCCATGTGTAGAATCTTCTCCTGTGTTGTTGGAAGAGGGTGTTTGCTATGAAAAGTGCATTCTCTTGGCAGAACTCTATTAGCCTTTGCCCTGCTTCATTCCGTACTCCAAGGCCAAATTTGCCTGTTACTCCAGGTGTTTCTTGACTTCCTACTTTTGCATTCCAGTCTCCTATAATGAAAAGGACATCTTTTTGGGGTGTTAGTTCTAGAAAGTCTTGTTGGTCTTCATAGAACTGTTCAACTCCAGCTTCTTCAGCATTACTGGTTGGGGCATAGGCTTGGATTACCATGATACTGAATGGCTTGCCTTGGAAACGAACAGAGATCATTCTGTCGTTTTTGAGATTGCATCCAAGTACTGCATTTTGGTCCGTCTAGTCAAGGCTATGGTTTTTCCAATGGTCATGTATGGATGTGAGAGTTGGACTCTGAAGAAAGCTGAGCACTGAAGAATTGATGTTTTTGAACTGTGGTGTTGGAGAAGACTCTTGAGAGTCCCTTGGACTGCAAGGGGATCCGACCAGTCCATCCTAAAGGAGATCAGTTCTGGGTGTTCATTGGAAGGACTGATGCTGAAGCTGAAACTCCAATACTTTGGCCACCTCATGCGAAGAGTTGACTCATTAAAAAAAAAAAAAAAAAAAGAGTTGACTCATTGAAAAAGACCCTGATGCTGGGAGGGATTGGGGGCAGGAGGAGAAGGGGACGACAGAGGATGAGATGGCTGGATGGCATCACTGACTCGATGGACATGAGTTTGGGTAAACTCCGGGAGTTGGTGATGGACAGGGAGGCCTGGCGTGCTGCGATTCATGGGGTCGCGAAGAGTCAGACACAACTGAGCGACTGAACTGAACTGAACTGCATTTCGGACTCTTTTTTTGACCATGATGGCTACTCCATTTCTTCTAAGGGATTCCTGCCCACAGTAGTAGATATAATGGTCATCTGAGGTAAATTCACCCATTTCAGTCCATTTTAGTTCACTGATTCCTTAAATGTCGACGTTCACTCTTGCCAGCTCTTGTTTGACCACTTCCAATTTGCCTTGATTCATTGACCTAACATCCCAGGTTCCTATGCAATATTGCTCGTTACAGCATTGGACTTTATTTCTATCATCAGTCACATCCACAACTGGGTGCTATTTTTGCTTTGGCTCCATCTCTTCATTCTTTTTGGAGTTATTTCTCCACTGATCTCCAGTAGCATATTGGGCCCCAAACTTTGAGGTTCCCATTTGTTCGGCCTCACTGAGCATAGGGCACACAAACTTGGGTTCAAAACCACAGGTTCGTCCCTGTCTAAAGAAAATGAACAACCTGTTCTTCGTGTGGGAACTAATGCCATATCTGGGCTCCGTTTCCATTCACCCTGAGATGGAACCCAATAGCCAACATTGCCACATTGAGTTCACAGTCAGCTTTAATAATTCCACCAGTGACTAGGTCCTTGAGGGAATTGTGATATGTGAAAAGGAAACATTGTAGAATAGAGAAATAATCTCATAGGAACACAAGAGATAATTCAGGCTAAATAAGGAGCTTGAGAGAAACGAATTTGTATCCTCAGAGACATTTATGAAGACACCATATTAATTAAACAAGAAGGTGCTATGAAAATGCTAATTAAAATGTTGGAAGATAAAATAGAGAAAACCAAAAGAAAAAGAGTATAAAATGATCAATAACAACAAAAACATTTAAAAATAACCCGGGGGCTCAATATCCAGCTGATGGACGATCCAAAAGAAAAATATGCCAGAAGGAATTACAAAGAAATATTACAAGAGAATTTTCCAGGGTCGAAGGATATAAAAGTTAAGACAGAAGGTCTTAACTTTTGTTAAGACCTACTCCCCACTATAATGAATAAAAATAGCACAAGCATAATTTAAAAATTCGGAATGTTGATATTAAAAGAGAGATCCTAAGTGCTTTCAGAGAGGGACAGAGTCAGAGACAGGGAGAGAAATGAAGAAAAAAACAACAACCCACAAATAAGCACCGAAGGCTTAAGAGCAATTCTAGATGATAGACTGTAATGGAATGCTTTGTATTATGAAGGAAAGCTCCTTTTCACTAGAATTCTATATCCAGGAAACATAATTGTGAATTTTGAAGGCAGAAGAAAAGACATTTTCAGACAAATGCAGTGTTGAAAAGGCTTGATTCTACACATCTTTGAAGGAAGTCATTTGAGGACACAGCTCTGCAAAAAGAGAGAGTAAAGTAAGCCAGAAGGAGACGTAGGATTCTGGAAGCAGTACCTGCAACTTGGACAGGAGGGAAGAGAAATGTAGATGACATTTTTGCTGTAGGTCTAACGAGATATCAGTGCAGATTTTACAGCTAAAGGAAACTCGGATTTGTATTTTCTGCCATTTATAAAGACATCATAAACACAGAATTGTTAAGTCAGTTAAAGCTGGCGATCTGGACCCAATTAGTCTAACTTCAGAGAGTGAACACTTACTTTTTTTAAATCTTATGTTGCTTCTTCTCGTAACTTAGAGTGATTTATGGTTTCCACCAGGAAAATAAAAATTTTAGTATGCGTTGTGTGTGCTAAGCACTCTTAGTAGAGTCAGAATGCAAAAAAAAAAAAAAAAGTTATGCAAAATTGCTAAATTAAAAAATGACTTTCTAGAAATCCAGAAATACTTCTCAGAGAAATGAATGTAACCACAAGGAGAGAAAATTTTAAAGAGTGAAAGGTGGTTTCGTTGAGGGAGTTCAGGGGCAAAGGGAAGGGGAGGGCAAGAGATTAAATTAATCATGTGCACGTATTCCTTTGAAAGTTAAACATTTTTTTTGCTTTTGCTGTGTATTTTAAAAAAATATTTAAGTAATTTATTTGGCTGCGCCAGGTCTTAGTTGCAGCATGCGAGATTCTTAGTTGAGGCATGTGGGGTCTTGTTCCCTGACCATGGATGGAACCTGGAGCCTTTGCATTGGGAGCATGGAGTCTTCCCTACTAGACCACCAGGGAAGTCCCTGTTTCTTTGTATTTTAAAAAGAATGAATAGGGCTTGTTTTGATGATAAACCAAATGAGGCATTACAGCAAGGCACAAAGGCCTGGACGAGTAAATCTTTCGTGGCTTGGGGGAGGTCAGTATGGCTTAAGGGACTGAACTGGAGGAGGGTTGGGGGCAAGTAGGAGAAGCTGGAGACGACTCTGGAAAAGCAGACCAGGGCAGGGCTGTGAAAAGCATCGAATGCCACGCTAAATAGATTGGAATTTCCTTTGTTGGCAACAGAAAGATGAAAAGTTTTTGAGCCGCGTGATTCCATCTGTGTTCTAGGAGGCGCATCCTTATTGCGATGTGAAACAGGCGCTGAGTATGGGAAGGCAGGAAGCCGGAGGATGGAGGACGAGAGCAGCGCCGGGTACAACCGTCTACGGGTCTGAACAAAGGCTTTCATCCTGGGAGGAAACTGAAGTTCCATACCAGTGGCTGGAATCAAAAGTCCTCCTGCCACGTTAGCTGCAGCCCCGGGCCTGCTGCTGTCTGCGGTTCAGCGCCCTCTCTCTGGTTGGATGGTCTCCACCCTGGGATGCACTGATGGAGCTCGTGTTGGGGGGCAGCGGGGTGGCCTCGTGGAATTGCAGGCCCTCCACCCCCGGGAACCGCTAGAAGCCCACGCCTGGGCAGCGTCTCAGTTCAGCTTTTTAGACCTTCCTATAAACTACTTTTTTGGCTACTTTTAAAGCCATGTTTTAGTTTTTCATATGGGATTTTTACCAACTTCTCTGCACCCCCTCCACACCCTTGAATGGTTCCCCTGGTTTTTATAAGCAGTTTTTCAGTTTTTTCCTCCTGTCTTGCCAACACATCTAAGAAGTAGGATTTTTTTCTCCCTTCTTTTATTATTAATAGCTTTAAAATAATATAATGGAAAGAATGAGTGTTTGTAAACTTCTGGCCTCCTGCTTTCTAGGTTCACACCCAGGGGTGCCCTTCCTCTGAGACTAATTAACATTCCACGTGCTGGGTGTGGGTGTCTGTGTGGCTAGGAGCTCTCAGATGGTTTCAGCCCTGTCTCCCCAGTTACCACGATTTCCTCCCTGACTTCTTTACCTACCCCCCTGTCTTTCGCCTGCCTCTGGTTGCTAGGCAACATAGCTCAGGGGCAAGAGAGTTTGGTTGGAAGTGCCCAGGTAAGGAACTCTGGGAGTTGGGCAACATGCTGAAGGTCAAAGGCAGTCATCCATGGCCGTGGCATTCTCTCCTCTAGGCATGAACCTGACTCAGGAGGGGAAATATTCGAAGGCAGGGAGTGGTGTGAAGTAGGTAGCTTTCCCTTCACACCCAAGAGGCCGTATGGTTCCTAGCCTTCCGGCAGAGAGGATCGAAATTGAGCTGAACAGGTCTTTGTGCATTTCAGGAATGTGTTCATTTCCCTCCAGGCTTCTCCTGCCCTTGACTCTGCAGAAATGACAAACTCACTTGTTAGTAGAGGTGGCATTTGAGGAATGGGGATCCACCTCCCTATTACCATGTCATTCAAAATTTGACCTGGGGACTGGCAGCAGAAGAATCACCTGAGAGCTTGTTAGAAATGCAAACCTCAGCCCCACCCCAGACCTGTGACCCAGAATCTGCCTTTTGTCAGAATGGCTGGGTCGTTTGTGTGCACATGAAGTTTGAGACTCGGATCAGATACTTCACTGTCAGTTTGGTTAGAATGAGGGCACCTGGCTGACAATGGGACTGGTGTCCCACAGAATCCTGCCTTTCCCTGGTCAGTGGAGCATCACAGAGCCATAGACTTGGGGTCTTCTATGGATTTATGGAGAAGTCCGTGTGCAAAAGCACAGTCAGTCTCTCCTTTCTCCATCTGCCCTGATCCTTCCCAGGTTCCCCCGATCACGCATGCTCAGATTCATTCTCCCACCTCATCCTTGCAGAATCCTAGGGGTAACAAATTGGGGTTATTAAGCTAATTTTAAACAATAAGCCTCCGTTTTATGGATGAGGAAATGACTATCTCATTCAAGGTCACAGATCTGCTAAACTCTACTTAGCCTTCTGATGGCCCAGCTTCTCACTCCCACCTTCTTTTCATATGTGACCTAGGCTAGACTTTCAGTCCTTTTCAACATGAACCTGACTCAGGAGGGGAAATATTCAAAGGCAGGGAGTGGTGTGAAGTAGGTAGCTTTCCCTTCACACCCAAGAGGCCGTATGGTTCCTAGCCTTCCGGCAGAGAGGATCGAAATTGAGCTGAACAGGTCTTTCTGTCATCTCTCTGAAAGCCAGTTGTTCTTCAGTTGCTAAGTGGTGTCCAACTCTTTGTGACCCCGTGGACTGCAGCGCGCCAGGCTCCCCTGTCCTTCACCATCTCCTGGAGTTTGCTCAAATTCATGTCCGTTGAATCGGTGAAAGCCAGAGCCATTGTCCAACTAATTACTATGGAGAAATAAAAAAAGCCATCAGAAGCATCATGTTGGATTTGGTTTGAATCATAAATTCCACCACGTAGGGCTGCATCTAAAGCCTTCTTCCTCAGCCTGTGCAAACGATTCCAGTGGTTCAGAGGCCCTTTGAGCAAGAGGTTACACGGATTGAGTTTCAAAGAAAAGAATGTCGAAAGAGATCTTCCAGATGAGGATGGAGTCCAGATGTAGACATGGCTCTTCCAGATGTGTGGGAGGGTCGGGTTGGGGAGTGAGTGGCCTCACATGTCTGCAGGATGAAATGGAAAAACTGCTCGCAGCCACGGAAGAAAGTAGGACAGGGGGAAGAGGAAAGAGATGAGGGGGAACGGAATCCAAGCTCAACTCTGCAACGTAGGACCAGACGAACTTGAGGTGCCCGTTCCCACGTGAGCTGACATTTCCAATCTGCGGTCCGTGTGGAGGCCACACCTCAGACTGTGCTTCTGGAGAGAAAACTGAGAAGGTGTTGTGCCTTCAGGTCGCTGAATGAATCTGATCTGCCTCACAGAGGAGTTTCCAGGTGAGGCTGCAGGGAGGGCAGGCACCTAGAGTCTTGCACAGGGCAGAAGGGAACCCAAGGCCGGAATGCGGAAGAAGGAGCCAGAAACCACCCGCTCCTTCCTTCCCTCAGCGTCTGAATCAGCAGCTCGTTTTCTCTGGCCTCACCTGGTTTGTTTTTTTCACCAGGGCTGGGACATCCCCTGTTTCTCAGATGAGTAAATCTGCACAGAAAACAGAGATCTTGTGCGCTGAGTCATCGTGGTTTGTCATCTCTCTGAAAGCCAGTTGTTGTTCTTCAGTTGCTAAGTGGTGTCCAACTCTTTGTGACCCCGTGGACTGCAGCGCGCCAGGCTCCCCTGTCCTTCACCATCTCCTGGAGTTTGCTCAAATTCATGTCCGTTGAATCGGTGAAAGCCAGAGCCATTGTCCAACTCCTGGCTGCAGGGAATAAACCCTCTTTATTTCCCTTGGTCAGCATCTTTCCCTTCTCCTGGAAGATGTGCCAGATCACTGCTCCTGGTGTATTGTTGTTTCTCCGGACACCACTCCTGCCCCCCTGCCCCACCACTTTCCCAAGCCTTCCTCTCCTTCCACGTAAGGACCATCCTCAAGTTCCTGAGTCCACATCACTCTTGTTCCTCTTACCCTTCCCAATATGTTTCAGCAACACAAATAACTCACTCTGCGCTGGCCCCACTAGTGGGGTGCATGTTTCTATTTCCCTCTAAGGGGTCCCAGAATCCAAGGAACACATTCCAACAAAATGAGTACATTTAAGTTGTTAATTATTTATATTATTAAAACATGTGAACATGTAACAATGCCTACATACTGATCTCACATACACAGACACACACAGAGTCACAATCTCTGGCCAATATGCTAATAACACAATGAATGCTCAGTTGAAAAAGTTAATTGCCATAAACACACTGCTGCTGCTACTGCTAAGTCGCTTCAGTCATGTCCGACTCTGTGCAACCCTAGAGACGGCAGCCCACCAAGCTCCCCCGGCCCTGGGATTCTCCAGGCAAGAACACTGGAGTGGGTTGCCATTTCCTTCTCCAATGCATGAAAGTGAAAAGTGAAAGTGAAGTCACTCAGTTGTGTCTGATTCTTAGTGACCCCAGGGACTGCAGCCTACCAGGCTCCTCCGTCCATGGGATTTTCTAGGCAAGAGTATTGGAGTGGGTTGCCGTTGCCTTCTCCCATAAACACACTACTATATTTAAGATAGATAATCAATAAGGGCCTATTGTATAGCACAGGGAACTCTACTTAATATTTTGCAATAACCTATATAGGAAAAGAATCTGAAAAAAGAATGGATATATGTATATGTATTCACTTTGCTTTACACCTGAAATTAATACAATATTGTAAATCAACTATACTCCAATATAAAATAAAAATTAAATTAAAAAATAATAAAATTATCAAAGAAATTTTTTAAAAAGAGTTAATTAGTTTACTAGTTAATCTGTTTTCCTATGTGGTATCTAATCTTCCTTGGGTCTGCAGCCCAACACATTTTTCAAAGCCCACATCAGTCAGAGGTTAGATTATCCAGTTACAAGGTATTGAGGTCATTGCAGAGTAAAGTTAGGAGTGGTGCACCCTGGGTACAGAGATAAATGTCATTACTTTGGGAATCAAGTACCAGGAAGTATAGGACTGCAACCGAGCAGTGCCCTATGAGGCCTTTCCAGAATCGACCCCTACCAATGTCCTCTGACTGCTTTTTGTCTTTAGAAAAACTCTACAAAAAAGAATAAATTTAATCAGAGAACTGAGGAAATGCAGGAAGAAAGGAAAACAGTCAAGCAAGACAAAATAATAATAGTTAACCCATTCAACAAAATTAAGGACCATTAGTTCTCCCTCAAGGACTATAGGTGACATTCTGAGTCATGTTCTTTGAGCTGTTGCAGAAACTGAAACTCCCACCAGATGGAAGAAGTTAACTGTATGCTGCCCACAAGCATGTAGACCCCAGATAAGTTGGAACCAGAAGGCTGAAGATGCTGACTCCCAATTACCTCGCCACCAACCAATCAGAAGAATGTCCACAAACTGATCACATACCTCACAACCCCCCCTCCTCATCCTGTCTTTATAAACCTTTCCCTGAAGCCCTTTGGCAAGTTCGCATGTTTTAAGCACTAGCTGTCCTGGACTCCTTACTTGGACCTGCATTAACAATGCACTTTCCTTCACTACAACCCATTGTCAGTAGGTTGACTTTAGCGTGCACAGGAAGTAGATCCAAGTTTGGTTCTGTAACAGTATCATTATCATCATCATTGTTGGCTAATTGCAAATGCTTTATTTCCTTCATTTTATTTATATATTTTTTGGCTGTGGTGGGCCTTCCTTGCTACACTGGCTTTTCTCTAGTTGTGAAGAGCAGGGGCTACTCTCTAGTTGTGGTATTCAATTTTCCCATTGTGGTGTCTTCTCTTCTTGCAGAGCACAGGCTCTAGGGCTCGTGGGCTTCAGTAGTTGCAGTGCATGGGCTCAACAGTTGTGGTTCCAGGGCTCTAGAGCATAGGCTCAATAGTTGTGACACGTAGGCTTAGCTGCTCCGTGGCATGTGGGATCTTCCCAGACCAGGAATCGAACCTGCTGCCGCTGCTGCTGCTAAGTCACTTCAGTTGTGTCCGACTCTGTGTGACCCAATAGACAGCAGCCCACCAGGCTCCTCTGTCCCTGGGATTCTCCAGGCAAGAATACTGGAGTGGGTTGCCATCTCCTTCTCCAAAGCATGACAGCGAAAAGTGAAAGTGAAATTGCTCAGTCGTGTCCGACTCTTCGCGACCCCATGGACTATAGCCTACCAGGCTTCTCCGCCCATGGGATTTTCCAGGCGAGAGTACTGGAGTGGGTTGCCATTGTCTTCTCCAGAATCGAACCTGTGTCTCCTGCATTAGTAGGCAGAGTCTTTAACACTGAACCACCAGGGAAGCCCTATTTTCTTTGTTTTAGTCTAAATTGAGTTAAATTCCCAAGCTACTGTTTGTTTTATATTTGATTCTAAGGGTAATGCGATATTCCAATTAGTACCTTGTCCAGTTTTATAAAATTGATTCTGTCCTGGTTCACTAGAATCTACATCTTTAAGTTTTTATATGTAAACCCACTTAGAATTGGCTTCAGGCCTAGGCAAATAAAAAGCTAGGCTAAGTTCAGTATGTGGTTCAGAAAATGTCTCCACTTCATCCTGGCTTTTAATCACCAACTTATGTATTTCATGCTTCTGAATTGGATAGATTTCTGTTTGGCATTTTGGGTGGCCATGTTGGTTGAAAGTTCTTGTAAGCTGGTTGTTATTCATTGTTATTTTAGAAAGATTCTAGAAAACCTGGTGTTACAAGTAGCCTACCTTGCCCCCAAATACTGCCCTGTGGGTCCTTAATCGCTGCATTTTGCTCAAGTTTTGGATTATCAAGCTTTTCCACCTTCTATTTCTGGGCTTTTCACAGAGTCACACATCTGCTCCAGGAGTGATGGCATTCGGGTTTGCTTACTACCCTAGTTCGAGCAGGACTGGTCAGGGAGAAAGGATAAGGCTTTTCTCCTATCAGAACTTCCACCCCTGCTGGAGACAGAATCCCAGCCCATTATTCCTCAGTGGTGACTAAGGCTCAAAAGCCTAGCCCTTGTCCTTGGATTCCACCTGTGTAATTTCATTTGGAATGTACCTTTCTGTTTACTTCTTCTCCTTTCTTTTCACCTATCTGTTATGCTTAACTCTACCCTCGCATACGTGTTAATTCTAATCCTTTGGTGACCTAAATTAGAGAAAATGCCGCAGGAATAAACTGTTGGCCATCCACGAGCTTGCTCCCCTGCCTGCTATGGCATCTCTCCCTCTGACATTAATGCATTGGTGTTACTGAACACACGTTCAGGTGCCTCACGCACAGTGAGGCCAAACTAACCGAAACATTGGAGTCTGGAGAAGAGAGGTGTCTTTTGCAGGACCATACAAGGCGACTGGTGGCCCATGTTCCTAAACACCCCAAGCCCCCAAAGCATTCCAGCAAAACATTATTAAAGACCAGGTGAAGAAGGGGTGATGTTGGTTTTTGCAAACTTCTTGGCGTCAGAATTCTCTGTTCTTACAGCTGTCCATGTGGATCACGTCACAATGTTCCTATAAACCTCCAGTAGGACAAATGTTATTCTCTGTTCTGCAACTTTTAATCTCTATATGAATGGAAAAGTGTTTTACCCTGAAAGGTGAGAGCCTTCAGAATGGGCTCTCCTGTACATTTCAGGCTAAGGCAACATTCTAAGTCATGGAATACAAGGGGTTAAGTAAAAGAAACAGCCAATCTGAAGTCAGTTTGCTCTTCCCTATTACATTGAGTTAAATCTATCCTTTATTATATAACTATGTGCCAAGTTATATAATAATATATATATAATAATGACTCATGTTTATCAAATTTATTGCTACTAACAATCCAACCAGCTAGATGGTGTTCTCCCCATTTTACAGATGAGGAAAACTGAGGCTAAGGGTGGCTGAATGCCTTGCTCAAGTCTCTGCAGCTGGAAATCAGATGAAACGTGGTTCATGTGACTCCAGAGCCTCTTCTCCAAGGATTTTTAGTTCTAGTCCAGGGTACCCCAAGAGGTCTTCTGTTATTTCAGGAAATTCTCAAATAGCCAAACCCATCTGTTTTAATTCAGTGTTAATAAAAACAGTAGTGCTTATAGGTCTCATAGTAATAAAGTGAAAGGAAGGAGAAGAGTGTTATAGTCTGAAAGGTTGGAAATCACCCTCTCTGCACTGGAAGGAAGACTTCAGGTTATACATTAGATGTTTCCATTAGAATGACTTTGGCCATAGGTGTGTGAACCCACCACCGCCCTTTCGTTTGGTGGATGGATTTAAGTCTGCAGCTGAACCTGATGGAGGAGATTCCTTCCAGGTTCATGACCCTGCTCTTGGGGATGCAGAGTCTTGAGCTGGCAGGTCCTGAACGGCAGAACAAAGACCGAGTGAGATGCACAGGAACAAAGACTGGAAGTTCATTTCATCAAGCAACTGAAAATGCAGATATTCTTTCTAGAACTTGTAGCAAAATGGTGCTTTCTATTGCAAGAAAACACAAACCACTTCCCCATCAAGGTTATTTCCTTGTGCATACCCCCGGACACCCTTGACACTGATCCCTCTCGGCCTCTGAGAGCAAGCCTGTGTAAGTCTAGAGAAGCATGGTCTAGTGTAGGTTTACAGCTTTATCCTGCCTCCTCCCATAGCGTACTCGAGGCTGCACAAATAATACTGTGAGGCTTTGGCGATGCCATTTTTCCCAGTGATAAGTTTGCAGACTTTGCCGTGGATGACTCCGCTGACAGTCCTGAGAGGCTCACACGGTCCTCTGACAGAAGCCCCAAAAGCTGAAAGTCACAGTCTAACTCTGCAGTCTTATTGTGAGAATTGGGATTTCTGGAGGATGCACAGGAAACTTTTCTCATGGCATCAAGGAGATTGAATCCAAAAAGACTTGAGGAAAGGGTTGAATTTTTCAGCCTTCAAAACAAACTTTTAGGAAAGTGCCTTATCATCCTTTGGGCGTGCGTGCTAAGTCACGTCAGTAGTGTCTGACTCTTTGCAATCCTATGGACTATTGTCCACCAGGCTTCTATGTCCATGGGATTCTCCAGGCAAGAATATTGGAATGGGTTGCCATGCCCTGCTCCAGGGGATCTTCCTGCCCCAGGGATCAAACCCAGTCTCCTGTGATTTTTCATCTTTTATTAAATGCAAACCAAGGAGAGAAGGCTATATCCTTCCAGGATCTTCCTTTTGGGCTTTTTTTTTTTTTTTTTGCTAATGATGGGGGTGGTATTAAGAGAGAGAGAGCCTGAAGTCTCTTGTTCTTCAGGTTAAATGTGAAGTTTGCTCAGGAAATATGAACAAACATCTTGGAATCCTTATCACCCCATATAAACTGCTTTACTGGTTGACTCTATAGAGAGTATCATATTTACAGAAATGAAATGATACCTTTGTGGAGAGTCTTTCATCATAGGATTTCTTGGCCTGGTCATTTGACCCCTAATTTGCAGAGATAAGAATAAAAACCAAGAGAGGTCACAGTTGAGGAATAAGTCATCAGCAGAACATGATGAGAGCTTAGCCTTTACTAACCTGGCATCCAGATTCAAGCCCTGGGCTCAGGACACGAGACTTGTTTGCACTCCTAACCCTGGATAAGCAACCTCATTGCAATGGAGCATGTGTAGTTAGCAGAATGGAGTGAGTCTAATTGCTGTTGAATTAGTTGAGAGTTCAAGATCAGCTGGGTTCTTTCACCATTAACCATCATCCAACAATACTACTGAGCATCTATATGCCATGAATGGCATTGGACACCAAGGAGGGAAAGGAGAGGCTGTGACATTTCAACATTTAACTTTACAGAAGAAATGGCAGGCAGGGTCTCATACTTTTCTTTAGAGAGAAGGTCCATAAATAAACATGAAGCCGGTAGAGAATGACATGAAGTATGTCATCAAAACGGCAAAGAAAAGAGTATGAAGGAACACTGAGGGGAATGAATGGGTGTTGGTCTCCAGGCAAGGTTTGAAGGAAGGATGGACAAAGAATGGTTCAGAGAGAAGGGGAAGCTACATGGAAATGTTATTGTTCAGGCAAAGGGGTAGGAATCTCTGAGGTGCCTGAAGGGATGGATAAGAAAGAAGCAGACTAGACTTGTAAGGCTGTTTGTGTTGAAGCAGGTGATGATCGGGTTAAGGAGTTCAGTTCAGTTGCTCAGTCGTGTCTGACTCTGTGACCCCATGGACTGCAGCATATCAGGCCTCCCTGTCCATCACCAACTCCTGGAGCTTGCTCAAACTCATGTCCATCGAGTTGGTGATGCCATCCAACCATGTTATCCTCTGTTGTCCCCTCCTCCTCCTGCCTTCAATCTTTCCCAGCATGAGAGTCTTTTTGAATGAGTCAGTTCTTCACATCAGGTGGCCAAAGTATTGGAATTCAACTTCAGTATCAGTCCTTCCAATGAATATTGAAGACTGATTTTCTTTAGGACTGACTGGTTTGATCTCTTTGCAGTCCAAGGGATTCTCAAAAGTCTTCTCCAGCACCACAGGGTTAAAGGAGGAAGAAGCCATACACAGTTCCTGAATCAGGTACAAAATGGTTTTTGAAGCTAGTTATTCTCACCAGCTACACGTGGTATCATTTAATTAAAAAAATAAAAAAACAAAATACTGCACATGGTATCATGTCTATCAATGGACATGAGTTTGAGCAAGCTCCAGGAGGTGGTGATGGACAGGGAAGCCTGGTGTGCTGCAGTCCATGGGGTCACAAAGAGATGGACATGACTGAGCAACTGAACCGAACTGAAGAAGTTTAAAGGATGAAGCAGCAATGATAACTTTGGAATGGAGGAAAAGACCTCAAAACAGAAAGTGAGAAAGAGAAAGAATTAGCAGGACTCAGTAAAAAAGGGGGGAAAAAAAGGCTACGGAGGAGTGATATTGAGTGTGTTTTGGCCGAATCTTTTCTGAATTTTTGAGTTGGAAAATGCTTTAGTCCAGTATCCTTATTTTACAAGCAAGGAAACCCAGGCCAGGTCAGATCTATAAGGAAGCTGTACTTACAGAATTCAAGTGGGCTAGTGAAGTTCAACCAGGCCCTTATCTTATTTAAAGAATAATTTAAGTTTTAAGGTTCAGTCACAGAAACTTCTGTAAAATTATGGGAAGATCAGAGGAAGAAGAATGTAAGGTTTGAACTCATGACTTCTGCATTCTGATTCTAGAAAGATCTGACTCTTGGAGACCTTTGGTGGACGGAGAGTTACTTTGCAGTGAGGCTAATCTGGATGAGGGATTCAGGTCATCAAAAAGTCACTGGGAAACGTGGTAGGCAGAGGATGGGGGTGGGGATGGGGGGAGGGGTTCCTGGTGTCACACCCTGCTTCTGGGGGCTCCAAGATCCAGGGATGATCAGGCCTGTGTGCATTCACAGTTGGATCTTTTCTGGGGAGTCCCACTCTGGTTGGGGTCACCCAGCTTCCCATCCAGACTTGTGCTAGCTTCACACCGTGTGATTCTCTGTGACCCTTCAGCCAGCATCGTTTCTCCACACCATATTATAAACCAAAAAAAAAAAAAGAAAAAAAAATTAAGAACTTTCCCATGGATTAGGAATGCATTTCATCTAGCTTCATTTGAAATACATTGTTAGACTTGTGTTCACAAATTTGCCCGATGCTATAAATATGTATGAAATCGCAGAGGTTCCCACACGCATAGAGAGGCCAGTTTTTGCACGGCTAACAGACAGGGAGAATTTTAAGTACATCCTGTTTCACTAAAGCTTAATATTTTCCCATTTTGTCTCTTCCTCCTTCTTCTCACTCTGGCTCATCAACCTCTTCACCCTTGGCAACAGAAGTTTTGCTATGAGGGCTGAGCTTGGGCAGAGCTGAAGTTTTCCTCTTAAAGTATTACAAAAAATTTAAACTGTGATAGACTTAACAGCGCTCCCCACACACCCAACACAGCTGTCCTCTGTCAAACAGGAAACTAATGCCTGGGGTTGGTGTTTGCAGCTCTGGTTACCTTCCCCTCAGGGTCTTCCTGGCCATTCAACATGGTTAAAAATAGTAGCAGTGGAGCCAGAAAAAAGATGATTTCATTGTCTGCCCACTAGCAGCAGTGGCCTGATTTGGGTGGTGGCAGATGGAGCTAGTCCTCTGACTCGGCACCTCGTGAATTCTCTATAAGGTCAAGACTGGTCCTCCCATAGGATTGCAACACCGTGGTGCTCCCCCAGGGGCCAGCCATTCTCGGTGGTGGTCGGGGGTGGGGGGGAGGCAGTGAATCAGGCAGAGCCAGCTTGCCCTGCATGCCCACACACAGACACACAGCAGGTGACACAGTCACGGAAAACTGCCATCCCCTGCGGCACAGCCAGTCCACGTGCAGACCTCCTGGCTCCCTGGCTTGAGAAGGCAAGGCCGGGGCAAAACCTCTCTGCCCTCTGGGTTGGCCCCTCCTGCTATGGTTTGGGGAAAATGCATCCCACCTGGACTGGCCAGGTACAAAAATTTGTACAATTTACTGAAGCCTACTTGGCCTTAGGGAGCTGTCCTAGTGACAGGTGTCATAGGGACCCAGTGGTCTTCCAAGCCTGGGAGGAGAGCAAACTACTTTGAGAAGGAACAAAGGATTTGCTGGCAGTTAATCTTGGGGAGTAAAGGAGAAATCAGTTTTTACACCCCACCTCCAACTGCTGGTATGCGAGTTAAATCCTCCAAGTGTGCTCAGTCACTCAAGTCTTGTCTGACTCCTTGCGACCCCATGGACTGTACCCCACCAGACTCCTCTCTTCGTGGGATTCTCCAGGCAAGAATACCAGAGTGTGTTGCCATTTCCTCTGCCAGGGGATCTTCCTGACCCGGGGATCGAACCCTCGTCTCCTGTGTTGGTAGATAAATTCTTTACTACCACTGAGCCACCCGAGAAGCCCTTAAAATTCTCCTAATAGAGGTAAATTCACAATGCTGAAAAAAATCCATGTCCCTCTATAGAGGGCTTATGGTCCTCACTTGTATTAATCTGTTACTCAGTCAATCAGGCAAGTGGGTTTTAAAATGACATCTATGTGCCTGGCACCTCCCAAAGTGTTGTGGGCATTCAGAAGATTTATAAGACCTGTTTCGCTGTCTTTGGGGACTTTTATAGAGAAAGAACTAACACAACCACAGTCAACTGGAAACAAAACATGCCAAGCACTCAACCTTGGCATTCCCTGGAGAAAATTGTGAAAAAAAAAATCATAAACCCCTGCCCTCAGGGAGCTGATGGGCTAATAAGGCAATAACAAGGAGAAATAAGTAAGGATATATAACATGCTGGAGAGGGTAATTGCTTAGGAGAAAAAGTAGTGAGGAAAGATATGAAGTATTGGGACCTTCCTGGTGGTTCCATTCCCAATGCAGGGGACCCGGGGTTTGATCCCTGGTCAGGAAACTAGCGGAGAAGGCGATGACACCCGACTCCAGTCCTCTTGCCTGGAGAATCCCATGGACAGAGGAGCCTGGTAGGCTGCAGTCCATGAGGTCGCTAAGAGTCGGACACGACTGAGCGACTTCACCTTCACTTTTCGCTTTCATGCGCTGGAGAAGGAGATGGCAACCCACTCCAGTGTTCTTCCCTGGAGAATCCCAGGGCCGGGGAGCCTGGTGGGCTGCCTCTGTGGGGTCGCACAGAGTCGGACACGACTGATGTGACTTAGCAGCAGCAGGAAACTAGACGCCACAACTAAGTTCACAAGCCACAACTAAAAGATCCTGAATGATGTGACTAAAAAATAAATAAATCAGTAAAGAACCCACAGGCTGCAACAAACATCAAAGATCTCAGATGCCACAACTATTGATAAGACTGGTGCAGCAAAATAAGTAAGTCGAATAAATATTTTTGAAAAGATAGATTGGAGGTGCTGAGGAGAACACGTCTGCTGATTCACATTGTTGTAAGGCAGAACCCAACACAACATTGTAAAGCAATACTTTAAAGATAAACGATGATATTGCATAATTACACCCTTTGGATAGATACATTAGGATCTAGAAATTTACCAGGGATGTCCCGGGGTGCCCATCCTGACATCTGAGGCTGGAAGGCAGTATGGTGTGGGAGCAGCCCTTGCTCTAGGGATGCTCGCTGGGGTGGCGGTGTGGGCAGAGCACAGGCTTTGTTCTCAGCCTTGGGGACATGGGTTCACGTCTTGCTCGACCAGTTCCTAATCCAGACATGATACTTCCTTCTCTGAGTCTCAGTTTCCTCATCTTGAAATTGGGAATACCAACATTTTTTTTTTTTTTAACAAAGCTGTTGTAAGAGACATACCTAAAAGTCCCATTATTATTAGTGTCATGAAATCGCATGACTGTGTGAAATAAAGAGATGGGCTCTGTATGGTTGTTGTGGAATCTTGTCATAAGTCTGAAGGACGTTAACAGCGGTCAAACGTGTATTTCAGTGGAGAGCACTCAGCCTGGCATGAGTGACTCAGTGGGGGGACAATGAGAGGTTAAATGAGGCAGTGTTGTCATTAGTCCCTGGGGGTGAGGGGGCGGGGAGTGTGTGGTTGGCTTGCACACTCTGATCTGGGCCCTCAGGGAAGGAAGCATTTTGAGGGCCTTGACTCCACTGCTAATGAGAAAAGCCAGGGAGAAGGTAGACGGGACATTAGCCATGGGGCGGTGAGCTCCTGGAAGCCTTCCCATAGCAGGCGCTGCTTCACCGGCAACGCAGAGTCAGTGATCGCCTATCAGTCCTTCCCCGGGAGGGTCCCTCAGGATGAGACCTGGCGAGAGCTGGCCTTGGCACTTCCGGCCTCGTCAAGCAGTATCTCTTCCTCTCTCTTCCTGATCTTGACAGTTCACCCATGAGAACGTGCGAAAGCCACACGATAAAAACCTGATAAACCCAACTAGAACACCCTGAGAACTTTCAGGCACTTAAAACTGGCCTGACGAAGGCCTGCGGGAAGCCCTAGGGAGGGAGTGAAAAAGGGCAGAGGGACTTCCCTGGTGCTCCCGTGATTAAGGCTCCTCACTTCCACTGTAGGGGGGTACGGGTTTGATCCCCGGTCGGGGAACTCAGATCCCTCATGTCTCATGGTTTGGTCAATAAATAACTAAAGAAAGAAAAGAAGGGCAGACAGCACTGTGAGGGTTCATAAATAAAGCTCGGGAGAAGAGAGCAGAGTGTTTTAGAGCAAAGGAAAAGTCCTAGGGGTCTGATGGAGACTGCGACTTTTCGGGTGGTAGGAAAACTTCCCATCTGGGGCTTCCTAAATGTTTAAGCTGCTTTGCCAATATGCGTGCTCACCACTGAGGCCTGGTCTCCCGGGGACAGGCATCTCTGAGGCTTTGCACATGGTCCCACCCACGCACCATCCAGATATCCTGTATCATCACGGCACCAGGGCCTCTCTTGGCTTCACACAGGTCTGTCTGACAGGCATTCAATTACTTGCTGATTCATTGATCGACAAGGCCGTTAGTAGGACTGCTTAACCCATCATTTCTTTTTAACATTTATTGAGCACTTATTACGTGTTAGGCATTGTGCTTTGCCTGCACTATCTTGTTTTATTCTCATAAAAACTTTATGAAGCGTGTGCTCTTATTATATTTGTTTTGCAGAGAAGGAAACTGAGCTTTTAAGAGGTTACACAATACAGGCAGGCCTGAGGGTTAGTAGCCTCAGACGCCAACGTCTGTGTGCTGGAGCAGAATGCAATACAGCCTTACCATCTACCATCGCTTCAATTTGACTTCTTTATGTCTGTAAACATGAATTTTTAGACAGGAGATGAGTGATTTTTTTTTTTTTTAAAGAGGGCAGGGAGATGAACATATTCGTAGTACATTTTCAATCTTCCATTCACTTATAAGCAAGTTTTGTTCAATAAAAATAATACAGCCCTGGGTGAGAGGAGAGATAAATTAAGAGTTTGGGATTAGTATATACACACTACTGTGTATAAAATAGGTGAACAACAAGGACCTACTGTATAGCACAAGGAATTAAACTTACTATTGTATAATAACCTATAATGGAAAAAAATCTGAAAAAGAATAGATCCATATGTGTAAAACCGAATCACTTTGCTGTATACTTGAAACTAACATGGCATTGTAGGTTAACTATGCTTCAGTTAAAATGCAAAAATAATAATAACAGAACACCAGCCATGCTTAGGCATGGTTGATAATTAGTGAGGACTCATATTTTTTCTTTTGGCTTGTGCAATCTCAGTTCCCCGACCAGGGGTCAAACCCATGCCCCTTGTCATGGAAGTGCAGAGTCCTAGGCCCTGGACTAGCAGGAAATTCCCAGGTAATGAGTGAAGATTCAAACACAAAAGACCATTCTTGTCATCAAGGATCTTGCAAAGGAGGAGACCAACCAGTAAATGGGTATTGTACTTGTTTGTGATGAGTGTTAAGACAGGTGTGCTTGGAAGCTGCGGGAGCTCCCATGAGGGGTACCAAATCCTCACTGGGGCAGAGGGTATCTTCCTGGGGAAGTTGATGACTGAGTTGAGTCTTGAAGACCAGGTCAGAGGGAAGAAGCCTTTCATCCAGATGGGACATTGAAGGCTCAGAGATGACATGGAAGCATGTGGGTGGGATGTGAGGCTTGAAGACCGAGATATGATCAGATATGAAAGGCCTTGTGTGCTGCCGGAGTAGTGGGCTTGTGTTGTACCCTAGCAACAACAGTGGGGTGCCATGAGATGCCTTTCCATAGAGGAGAGACATGGTGGCCCTGGACGGTCACTCAGAAAAGCAGAGAAGAGTCAGAGCAGTGTGCCTTTAGTGGGGAGGGGATGACAAGATGGGGAGAGGACACAAGACAGGGAGTGACTGCAGAGATGCGGGTGAGTGACCAGGACCAGGATAGTGCTTTGGGCAGGTTTGGTTTGGGTAGAGAGCCTTAAACACTCAAGTTACCTCCATCCCAAATCAGAAAACACATACTAAGCCTTCATTTTAGTGTTATTAGCATCATCCTTAAATTCAAATTGGTATTTCTAGGGTTCTTATATCAAATGTCCTTCTATCATCACCAATAGAGTCTAAGTCTACAGACATGATTGAGACAGTGGCAGTTCAAAGTTTCCACGTAGGTCGTGTCATTTCTCTTCCTCTCAACCTTCGGGGATGGCTTTGATTCTCTTCACTTTAGAAGTGAAGAAGCTGAGGCTTAGAAAGATGAAGAACTTGCTCAGAGACCTTCAGAGTGACAAAGCTGGGCTTCAAACCAAGCCCAGTGCTCTCGGTGAAGTCCCATCGTGGATTTTTGGTATTTGTTGGAAGAGCTAGGTCTTCCCTTTCCCACCCACACCCACACTTTATAACTAACTGTTGGTTAATAATCCAGGTTCTTTAAGAAGTTTGTTCTTGTACCCTCCAGTCCTTGTCCTTGAATAAGGGTTCAGATTGTGCTGGGCATTGGATGGAAGGATTTATTCTCTATAAAATGTGTCACCTGTGTTACCCATATTGTGTGTGTGTGTGTGCTAAGTCGTTCCAGTCATGTCTGACTCTCTGTGACTCTAGGGATTATAGCTCTCCAGGCTCCTCTGTCCATGGGGTTCTCCAGGCAAGAATACTGGAGTGGGTTGCCATGCCCTTCTGCAGGTGATCTTCCCAACCCAGGGATCAAAGCCATATCCCTTATGTCTCCTGCATTGGCAGCGGGGTTCTTTATCACTAGTGCCACCTGGGAAGCCCATCAGCCAGATTAGACACTCATCTATTCCTCTGAGATTGGAAAGGCATTATCTCCATCTCACAGATGAGAAAACCAAGGCTCAGAGAAGCAAAAGTCATAAAACTACGTGGTGTAGCTTACTGTTAATACTCTGAATTTGTCTTTTTCCTTTTTATTGTCTTTTATGGACTGAATTTAGGTGCAGTGGCATCACCTGGTGATCTTTTGGAAAAAAAAAAATTGTTTGACTCTCTGGCTGCTTTTTGTTCATATCCAACTCAACTCATTCAAGAGACGTGAATACCTACAGGGTCCAGGCACTGGGTGTTTGAGGATGCCCATCCTGGCCCTTAGGGAGTGAGTGGTACCCAGGGGGGATGGATACTGTGCAGTCAAAGGTGAGAGGGTGTGGCACATGCCGTCCTAGAGGTACGTGCAGAGCCTCCTGGCTCATGGGCAGGGATTACTCACACTGCCAGGGTGGGATGGAGGGATGAGGAAGGCTTCACTGAGAAATTGACATTTGAACTGGCCACAGAGGTAAAACAGCATTTCTTCAGGGCAAGAAGGGCTGGACAGCAACAATAACACCACGGGTATCACTCGCTAAACCCTGGCTATTCACCAGGCCCTGTGTGAAGAGATTTACAGACATTATTTCTTTGCTCCTCCCAATAAAACCATGAAGTGTCAACTGGTATCATCCTCATTTGAGGAAGTGAAGGCTTAGTGAGGGGTTGCCCTTAAGCAGTCTGATTCCTGCATGTTCTTTCAATCACTGCAGCACAGGGCCAGGTACCCAAACTAAAAAACAGAGCTTGAACACAGTCTCAGAAAACAGGACCAGCACCCTTGCAGTGGGGAGTGGGTTCGAGGAGGGCCCAGGCTTGAAAGGTGGGCTGGGCCAGTGTGTGATGAGTCTTGCATGTTTGATTTTATCTTGCGGACAAAGTTAGATTGCAGCCATGTGATCTGATTTGATCCGATCTGTGCTCCACACAGATAACTGATGGCAGGACACAGCAGGGGCTGAAAACATCCATGCCTACAGGAGACCAGGCCCCTAAAACCAAAGGGTCAGGCCTCATGGGGGAAGGGATGCCCCCTCCCCCACTGAGGGTGGCAGGTTTCACACCTCCAGCTCTTCCCAGCTCATCTAGGCTGTTTGCTGCCTTTCCCTGTGATTTTTAATGAGAGCTTGGAAAACCAACGTTTTATTAGACATTTTCTGGTTTTAAAGGTGAGGATTGTTTTTAGAACATTTTCTGGGCCAAACAAATTGTGTACGTGGGCTGTTAGTTTGTGACGTCTGGTGTGGAGGCTGGTCTGTAATGCAGATCTTGTAGAGACAAGGAAACACTGTACTAGTCGAGACAGAATAAGAGGCCTGAGCAAAGACCATAGCAGTGGATGTGAAGAGCGGGCAGACTTGAAATATTTACTTTAAAATTGACTTACATAGAACCTGGTGAGTCTGGGGACTTCCTTGGTGGTCCAGTGGCTAAGACTCTGCCTTCCCAGTGCAGGAGGCCTGGATTTGGTCCCTGGTCAGCGAACTAGATCCTATATGCCTCCACTAAGCATTCACATGCCGCAAACAAACAAAAAAAAGATCCTGCCTTCCACAATGAAGACTGAAGATCCTCAGTGCTGCGACTGAGACTTGGTACAGCCACATAAATACAGTACATGAATATTTTTTAAAAATGAAGGACCTGCTGAGTTTGGATGTAGAGGCTGAAAGGAGGACTCCAGGTTGACTGGGCAAATGATGGACCCATTAATTCATTTAACTTGGGGACAATTAGATATTGAGTGTCTACTAGGCTGAAGCTGAAGCTCCAATACTTTGACCACCTGATGCGAAGAGCCAACTTATTGGAAAAGACCCTGATACTGGGAAACATCGAGGGCAGGAGGAGAAGGGAGCAACAGAGGATGAGATGACTGGATGGCGTCACTGACTGAATGGACATGAGTTTGAGCAAATCCTGGGAGATAGTGGAGGACAGGGAAGCCTGGTGTGCTGCAGTCCTTGGGATCGCAAAGAGACAGACATGAACGACTGAACAACAACAAACCTACTAGATGCAAGATATTGTATTAAGAGCTGAGATACAGGAAGGATTAAGACACGCAGGACCTTGCTGAGAGGAGCTGGAATTTAGAGAGGAGGCCTATTGGAGGGAAGGTGCCCAGGGACTTGCGCACTCAGAGGGACACCTCCCTGCATCTTAGAAAGCGAGATGTCAGGCTGGCTCTGCTGATAAAGGAAACCAGAGAGGTGCACGTGCAAGAGAGATCGCGAGTCTGATTTGGAATGTGTTTGAGCTGAAGCTTATCTACAGCCCATCTCCTCTGTGATCTGATCCTCTCTCTGTTGTTTTTCGCTTTGTGACAGCGAAAAGTCCAGACATGTGACACATACCTTTCTTGCATCATGTTTTCCCTTTGCCCTTTGTTAAAATGGTCAGCCCAAGTGGGTACACGGCCGAGAGTACCAAAGACGCTGATGTGACCGGCGTCATCCACGGGTTCCCCGCCTCCCATCCCTCTAGCTATTCATCTTAGGTGTTGCAATATTTGTAAAAGGAACCTGGGCTTGCTTTTTTTTCAGTTTGCTCATTGCTGTTGTGGTGAACGATCTGGTTTCTTCTAGGTATTATTACTATTATTGTGCTTCCCTGGTGGCTCAGAGGTAAAGAATCAGCTTGCCAATGCAGGAGATTCGGGTTCGATCCTTGGGTTGAGAAGATGCCCCGGAGAAGGAAATGGCAACACACTCTAGTATTCTTGACTGGACTGGGAAATCTCATGAACAGAGGAGCTGAGCAGGCTACCGTCCATGGGGTTGCAGAGTTGGACACAACTAAGCAACTAAACAAATAACAATTATTACTGTAGGGTTTTTTGAATTTAAATATTTAAGGGGAAAATTCTCTGTGCTGTTATTCACTTGACACCCTTCCTCTGCTCACTCCACATTCTTTTTCAAATGCAGGCAAGGTTTCGCTTCATTTATTCAGCAAATAATTATCAGGCGCCTTCTATGTTCATTCAGCAAATAATGATCGGGTGGCAGAGGATGAGATGGTTAGATAGCATCACTGACTCAATGGACATCAGTTTGAGGAAACTCTGAGAGATAGTGAAGGACAGGGAAGCCTGGCATGCTACACCATGGTGTCGCAAAGAGTCGGGCACGATTTATCGACTGAAAAACAATAACTGCTCAGGAACTGTCCTAGGTGCTTGGAATGCATCCCTGAACAGAGAAGGACTCCTACGCTAATGCAGCGTGACTCCCCTGCAGCCTAAATGGTTTAGCTCTCGCTGATTTCTCTTTTGCTCTCTGGAGGTGTGCATAGATAGATGGGCACCTCCCAGCCAGGAGAATGTTCCCTCCAGCTCTTTCTCAAGAGGGAGGCTGTGTTCTCCCTCATCTGAGACTCTCCAATCCCTGACCAAGGATTGTCAGCAGTGTGCCAGCTTCTTACCCAAGTAGCTGGTGTGCCACTGTTCCCAAAAGAATCTTAAGTACTTTGCCCAAGCTCTAAATATCAAGATTACAGTCTTTTCCCAGACCATAACTAGAAGGCTGCTCCTCAAAATACTCTGAAAACGATTATGCTCTTTTGAGAAGATAATTTAACTGTGTCTTTATTTTATTTATTTTTTAAAAATTTACTGTATTTATTTCATTTTGTCTGTGCTAGGTCTTTGTTGCTGCACAGACTTTCTCTAGTTGTGGTGAGCCAGGGCACTCTCTAGTTGCAGTGCTTGGACTTCTTGCAGTGGCTTCTTCTGTTGCGGAGCACAGGCTCTGGGGCGTGCGGGCTTCAGTAGTTGTGGCTCTCAATCTCTAGAGCACAGGCTCAGTAGCTGAGATGTGAGGGCTTCGTTGCTCTGCGGCATGTGGGATCTTCCCAGATCAGGGATCGAACTCGCATCTCCTGCGTTGGCAAGCAGATTCTTTACCACTGAGCCACCAGAGGTGTCCTTAACTGTGTCTTTAAACCCTCCCATGGACCAGCCCACCAGATGTACCTTCTGTGATAAAGACGTTCTAGTCTTTCATTCTTTGCCCTCAATGAAGAGTCCTTTCTAGGGGGGTGGAGGGTAGGTCTCCAGGTAGTCCAAAGCATGCCTGGAACCCAAGCTTGAGCTGGCTCATTGATGTGAATTTGGTAAAGCAGGATACTCAGGCAAAGGTCCCTGGGGAGGCTGACCCCCACCAGATCGCAGGGCTTGCAAGGTAGGCCCAGGATCGCCAAGATAAGCCTGCAAGGGTCATTTGTGCTGAGGGAGTTCCTCACCCAGAGAACTTGAATTTAGAGACCTCTTGGAGTCGCAGCTACTCTGTAAGTGTCTAGAAAGCTCTAATTTGGACAGTGTCCAATTGGAGTAGCTCAAAACCATCTCACATGTGTGGAAATCCTGCAGCCTTTTGGACCATCCTGGATCTGTAGCAGACCCTTTATAGCTTCCAAGGGCCACAAAAAACTCAGCAACACAGGGGAAGAAAAAAAGTAATAATTTACAAAGAGTTAAAAAAAAACAGACCTGGATTTCCTGGTGGTAGAGTGGATAAAAATCCGCCTGCCAATGCAGGAGATATGGGTTCAATCAATGGTCCAGGAAGATCTCACATGCTGCAGAACAACTAAGCCACTCCCTACAACAAGAGAAGCCACTTCAATGAGAAGCCCATGCACTGCAGCTGGAGAATACCCCACCCTCCACAACTAGAGAAAGCTCGTGCAGCAACGAAGACCCAACACAGCCCCAAAGAAATAAACAAAGGCCCTTCCCCCACATACCTAAGAGACCCCAATTCTATTCCTTAATAGTTCTGTGGTCTTCATCAAGCTATTAGGCCTCTTTGAGTCTCAATTTCACCCTTTAAATAACATGAGAAAAGGAAGATGTTAAATCCAAGGAAACTATATTTAGAAGATGCTATGCAAATGCAAATTTTTGACTGTTGTTATCTTCAGCCGGCCTCTTTTCTGGAGTCCACACTGTCTTGAACCTGAATCCTCAAAGTTGCCCCAGGGCTCCCCCTCCACCTGCGGAAGACAGCCCAATAGCCAGTGTCTGGCGAACCACCCCCTACCCTGCTCACCAGCCAGCCAGCCCTGGGCTGAGGAATCCATGCAGCCGTCACCTTGCCACCAGAACATGGATCTTGCATTTTATTGCTTCTGATATAAGGCTGGAAATCCCTTGGCAAGGGCTCCCGCAGCACAGGCTGGTCTGTCTCCCTACCCCCAGTTTGCTGAGGGCAACCCACGGTACCAAGAGACAAAGGACTAGCAGTTGGTCAGAGACAGATCACTGGCTCACCACCTGTGGCCCCTCTAGAGCTGTGTGCGCTGTAGCTTGTGTATCCAGCAAGGGTCATACCCTGAAACCGGGGATGAAGGCGTAAAATGGGCGAGATGATGCCATGAGCCTGGAATTTCGGGAAATGGGTGTCCTCCAGCTGAGAACACAAATGGAGAGGTAGCCAGAGCCACAGAATCTTTTAAATCTCAAATTCCTGGCAGCCACCCAGCTTTATATCATTATGGTTGGGCGGTCTGATTTGGCTCCATTTTCTTAGATGAAAGATCAGAAGAACAACAATATGAACTGTCCATCATTGTTTATGGGATAAAAAGAGAAGGTAGAGGCCAGAGAGAGCTGGTTGGCATCCATTCATACATGCCTTGCATGAGCTTTTAGAGTTGGTAAAGGGGCCATAAAATATTGATCCTCACCGACGCCCTGCAAATCATGAGGAACAGGATCCAGAGAGCTTTAAGACATTTTCGAAGTCTGCATGCAACCTCTGAGGGATGAAATCAATCCTACATGCCTGTCCAGTGAATGAGGGACAGAATGTTTAATAAGATGGCAAATATGACATTCCATGTAGAGATATGCTATGTTCAAAGAGTTTTACCATAGTACTGTTTTCTAGTGACAAAAAAATCAAAGCAACATAAATATCCATTTATCCATTAATAGGGAATTGTTTAAATACTTCATAATAGAAGGCACTTGATGGAATATTTTGTAGGTGCTACAAACACAGTAAGTCCCCTAACTACAAACAAATTCCATTCTAAGAGAGTTCAATTTGTTCGTTAGGTCCAGCAAAGTTAGCTTAGGTACTCAACTAACACAATCGGCTACATAGTCCTGTAGAGTAATAGGTTTATAATACTTTTCATATAATACATACAAAACCAGCACAAAAAACAAAGAAAACATTTTTAACCTTACAGTATAGTACCTTGAAAAGTACAGTAGTACCAGCTACATCACCACTGCTTTTATGCTTGCTTCTAGACATCCTGGGCTTGAAGTAAAGATACTGTACTACTGTACTCTATACTGTAAGTGTATGTGTGTGCATGTGTGTTCCCGTGCTCCGTCACTCAATCGTGTCTGACTCTTCGCGACCTAATGGACTGTAGCCCACCAGGCTCCTCTGTCCATGGGATTCTCCAGGCAAGAACACTGGAGTGGATTGCTGTGCCCTTCTCCAAGAGATCTTCCCAACCCAGGGATTGAACCCGAGGTCTCCTGCACTGCAGGAGGATTCTTTCCCATCTGAGCCACCTGGGAAGCCCTGCTCTACGCTGTACTATACATGCACAAAAGCACAATCGCTTGTGGAGGGTGCACGCACGTGATGATGTACGCCAGACATGTGAGCTAACTTACATGACTGGACACGCGAACACTCATGTGCATCTTTGAAAGTTCACAACTTGAGGGCTCCTATGGAGGGGACTTATTGTGATGACTATCCTGCAATAAAACAATCAACAATTATGTGTATCTACATTTATTGACATGGGAAGCTGTGGGGCTTAGCTAGAAGGTCACTTCTGTTGACTTCCTGTTGTGTGACAATAGCAGGCGTCAATGCAACATATACATCACCCTGGATAAAATTTTATATACGTGTGTGTGTGTGTGTGTGTGTGTGTGTGTGTGTGTGCACGCGCGCGCTCATTTGCTCAGTCATGTCTGACTCTTTGTGACCCTATGGGCTGTAGCCCACCAGTCTTCTCTGTCCATGGGATTCTCCAGGCAAGAATACTGGAGTGGTTTGCCATGCCATCTCCCAGAAAATCTCCCCAGCCCGGGGCTAGAACCCACATCTTCTGCATTACAGGCAGATTCTTTACTGCTGAGCCACTGGGGAAGCCCACATATGTGTATGAATAGATAAAAAGGAGTCTTCGTAATAGCTATCTCAGAGTGAGGTTTTGGATGACTTCTAACTTTCTTATTTACATTTTCATGCACTGTTGGAATTTTGTTCAGAAATCATGTTTTTTATAATCAGAGAAGCTGATTAAATTGGACATCCTCCTTGCTGTCATGGGTCCTGTGAGGACTGCAGGAGGCAGACAGTGAATGTCCCCACATCTGGCTGGTTTGGAGTTGCTCTCCCCTCAAAACTCAGCAAGTGCTTCCCAGGACACCATCCAGAAAAAAGAACTTTAGGGAGGGCATGATGGATTTTCAAATGGAAATTGTTATGACCAGGGGTAGATTAAGAGGTCCCCATAACATCGAGATAAACCTCCATTTAAGAGTGAAAAATTAGGAAGACAGTGGGTGTTTGGTTTGAGTCTGTGGATGTGACCACTCTACAAAGAGTCACCTCTGCCTCTCGGTGGCAGAGGAGATGTAGGTATCCCCCAACTGTAATTAAGATGCTGGATCACAGACCAGAATGGCTAAAGTGAATTTATAAGTAGAAAGATGAAATGGAATAAATTGAATGGGATAGCCCTGGAATTTGGATGAAGCACAGTTGAAACCAAGGTGGGGATGATCGGCAAAGGGTCTGGAAAATGAGCTCTGTGTGTTTGTCAGCATTTACCTAGCTTTGCTAAGGAAGAATGGCTGTGAATTCTGTGGCCACAAGCTCTGCCAGGCTCCAAATCCTTGAGACACCTCTTACATACCACCCACAAAGAGTCAGGTGGCCCTGGCGTCTGTATGTTTGGAGCAGTAGATCACCTTGTGTATGTGTGTGTGTGCATGTGTGCAAGTCATAAGGGTTAGACAGAAATCTCTTTAGTCCTGCAAGACTTAACAGTTAAAAATATTATCCTAAGCAATTATTCTAAAATTTAACCAGAAAGAATTTCCAATGAGGCTGAATTATTGAGTCACTTTTATTGTTGTTCAGTCAATCAGTTTGTGTCCAATTCTTTGCGACCCCATGGACTGCAGCACGCCAGGCCTCCCTGTCCATCACCAACTCCCGGAGTTTACTCAAACTCGTGTACATCAAGTCGGTTACGCCATCCAGACATCTCATCCTCTGTCGTCCCCTTCTCCTCCTGCCCCCAATCCCTCCCAGCATCAGGGTCTTTTCCAAAGAGCCAACTCTTCACATGAGGTGGCCAAAGTATTGGAGTTTCAGCTTCCGCATCAGTCCTTCCAGTGAACACTCAGGACTGATCTCCTTTAGGATGGACTGGCTGGATCTCCTTGCAGTCCAAGGGACTCTCAAGTCTTCTTCAACACCGCAGTTCAAAAGCATCAATTCTTTGGCATTCTTTCACACAGCTTTCTTCACAGTCCAACTCTCACATCCATACATAGTTTTGCCTAAATGGACCTTTGTTGGATTGAGTTACTTCACTTAGTATTTTTTGTTTTGTTTTGTTTTCACCAAGAAAAGATCTGGGTCTCTGAAAGTGTTATAGCTTGGTCTCAAAGATCATTTGAAGAGGGTCCTCAAGTCTTGTGTGCTCTGCTGACCACACAATCCCAGTGGGAAATACATTCTAAGACATTCAGGCTGGACTGTCCAGCTTTATATTCCCTCCTCTGACAATTGTCTTCAGGAAAACTCAGAGATATGTTCTAACTGCTTTTCTCACAGCGACGGGGGTTTAGCGAGCGGGTTTGCTCTGACCAGTATTGGAACTCAAGGGGTAAATCTTGAAGGAGGACGTGAGATTCCTTTACTTGGGGATTGGACACTTGGCTGACTTTAATGGGACACAGGCTATGTGGTCAACCTCCACCTTCTGGGCTTGCTGCCTTCAAAGCAAAGGGAGAGATAGTCAAATCTTTAATTCCTTATAAATATTCAATCCTTTACCTGAAATGGTCCATTAAGCAGTAGGGATAATGTATTCATGAGAGGCCAAGTGGTGAAGGTGACATACCTTTAATATTTACCTTCCAGGATGGACTACCATTGGCATTAGTTGGAAAAAGGCAGAATCTTTTCACTTTTTATTTTGGTCACAACTGCTTATTTGTTGCTTGTTATTCTCTGGTTATGAATCTGTAACCAAGCAGCCACAGATCAGGAGATCTATTCTTTTAGGCTTTCTGACCATCCGTGCACATCCTGAAGAAGAGATCACAGCGATTTAGTAACAGTCTGGTGTTTGTAATTGTTTAGTTTCCCAGGTGGCTCAGCAGTGAAGAATCTGCCTGCCATGCAGGGGATGTGGCAGGAGCCGAGGGTTCAATCCCTGGGTCAGGAAGATCCCCTGGAGAAGGGAATGGCAATCCACTCCAGTATTCTTGCCTGGGAAATCCAATGAACAGAGGAGCCTGGGGGACTATAATCCATGGGGTTGCAAAGAATCAGATATAATTTAACAACTCAGCAACAATAACAGTTGTCCAAGATAGCAGGGTGGGTTCACTTCCCCAGCCAAGTTCAGATGTCATTGTCAACACAGCCCTCCCTATTCTATAACTATTAATACCTGCATCATACCACTTTGCTAGCAAGACTTTCCACGCAGCTGAGACGTACTCAGCCAAGAGCCTGTACTCTTGGAAGTTCTTGGAGTCTCATCAGTTTAATCTTTCAAAAGCAGTTTCAGGATAAGCTCACTCAGAGACAAAAATGGGGAAGATGCAAGGGGTACCTAGAGACCTCTCATTTCATGAAATTATATTCAAATATTTCACTGAGAGGAATTTAGGAATGTAAGCAGTAAGAACAGGAAGGAAAGAGTGGGTGGAAGAAATAAAGGCAGAACATAGCAGAAAGAAGGGAAGAAGGAGGATTATGACATTTTTGGTAAATCCTAAAATTTTAAACCAGAGTGGCAAGGAACAACATTCATTTGACTTTGGAAGATACTATATAACTTTTTTGGGGGAAAGATTGAAGGCAAAAGGAGAAGATAGCTTCACCAGCTCAGTGGACATGAATCTGAGCAAACCCCAACAGATAGTGGAGGACAGGGGATCTTGGTATGCTTCTGTCCATGGGATTGCAAAGAGCTGGACTGAGTGACTGATCAATAACAGCAACAATATAACTTTCATTTACTTCTATTTACTTTTCAAACAGCGTTCGCTAAAATGAACATCAACACTCCCAGCACATATGATAGCTTTGTTTGTGTTCAGTCTCTTCTGACTCTTTTTGGTCCCATGGACTGTAGCATGCCAGGCTCCTCTGTCCATGGGATTCTAGGCGAGAATACTGGAGTGGGTTGCCACTCCTTCCCCAGGGCATCTTCCCAACCCAGGGATCGAACCCTCGCCTCCTATGTCTCCTGCATTGGCAGGTGGATTCTTTACCACTGTAATAGCTTTGGGGAACATGTCTGAGTTTCTTTTTGGCTAACTGAGCAAGTTCAAGCTCTTATGAGTTTTCTTTTCTGGGAGCAACAAGGGGCCAGACCTAACTTAGACAATCTATCCTTGTATCTTGTCCTGAAAAGCCCTGAATTTACACATCCATTTAAAGTATTTACGCCAGTTCATACTTGAAAATCTGCCCCAGACGACATCATGCCAGAAGCGGATGCCTGTTGCTTCAGAGGAGGGGGGGAATGTATTCCTGTGTGTGAGCACAGTGGTATGGCAAATGGGCAAGAGGGGACATTCCTTCCCAGGGCTTTACTGAGGTCAAACGAAACTTTGCCCAGTTCTTTACCCATGTGGAAAACCAATGTGTCAAAGCCAAGTGGGGGAAGTGGGAACTGAGAGCAGGCAGGCAGATCACCCTGAATGATTTGAAACTGTGTGGCAGGCAGAGTGGCATTCTTCAGCCCCACATGGTTCTATACCCCTTTACCATCTGCAGCCTCAAAGCTGTCCAGCTCACGGCCGGGAAGAGAATCAAGCTGACTATGTTCATCACATCCAGAGGCAGAGTAAGCTGGAGCCTCAGCTGGGACAGATTCAGTTTCCTGCCCGGACTTGATAATTTTGTAAAGAGAGCTCAGTGACATGGCAAGGGTTAATTACAAGCCTTTAGAAATCCCTAGACAGGGAGGCCTGGCATGCTGCAGTCCATGGGGTCTCGAAGAGTCGGAAACGAATGAGCAACTGAACAGCAACAGAAATCTTCGATTGGCATTTGTCTTTTAGAAACACCGTAGGTCATCTGTATCTGAGGGTTCCACCTCCATGGATTCAACCAACCACATATCGAAAATACTCAGAAAAATGAAAAATTCCAGAAAGTCCCCCAAAGCAAAACTTGAACTTGTTGTTTGCTGGCAACTGTTTAGGTAGCATTTACTTGTATTTACAACGACTGACTTAGCATTTACGTTGCAGTAGGTGTTGAACCTGCCTGCCAATGCAGGGGATGGAAGAGATGCAGGTTCGATCCCCGGCTCAGGAAGAGTCCCTGGAGGAGGGCATGGAAACCCACTCCAGTATTCTGGCCTGGAGAATCCCATGGAGAGAGGGGCCTGAAATACTACAGTCTACAGGGTTGCAAAGAGTTGGACATTACTGAAGCGACATCACATAGCACACAGCATAGGTATTATAAGCAACCTAAAGATGATTTGTAGTATATGTGAAGATGTTCATAGAGTATATGCAAAAACTCAACATTCAAAATGAAGATCACAGCATCCAGTCCCACCACTTCATGGCAAATAGATGGGGAAACAATGGAAACAGTGACAGACTTTCTTTCTGGTCTCCAAAATCACTGCAGATGGTGACTGCAGCCATGAAGTTAAAAGATGCTTGCTCCTTGTAAGAAAAGCTGTGACAAACCTAGACAACATATTAAAAAGCAGAGACATTACTTTGTCAACAAAGATCTGTCTAGTCAAAGCTATGGTTTTTCCAGTAGTCATGTATGGATATTAGAGTTGGACCATAAAGAAAGCTGAGTGCCAAAGAACTGATGCTTTTTAACTGTGGTGTTGGAGAAGACTCTTGAGAATCCCTTGGACTGCAAGGAGATCAAGCCAGTCAATCTTAAAGGAAATCAACATTTCTTAAAGGAAGTAGTGATACTGAAGCTGAAACTCCAATACTTTGGCCATCTGACGAGAAGAACCGACACATTGGAAAAGACCCTGATGCTGGGAAAGATTGAAGGCAGGATGAGAATGGGATGACAGAGGATGAGATGGTTGGATGGCATCACCAGCTCGATGGACATGAGTTTGAACAAGTTCCAGGAGTTGGTGATGGACAGGGAAACCTGGCGTGCTACAGTCCATGGGGTTGCAAAGAGTTGGACATGACTGAGCAACTGAACTGAACTGAATGCCATTTTCTATCACAGATTTTGCTATCCTTAGGGTCCCGGAACCACTCTTCTCACTAGATCCCAAGGACAACTGTATTTACACAACCACTGTGTGTATGTATGTATTGAGATCAAAGCATTTAACATTTTCTCTCCAAGCTCTGAATGTCTCCCAAAGTACAAAGGAATGTGAGATTCACCAGGCCTACTTGGAAGCTATGACATAGGTTCATTTTAAGGTTGAATTGCAGGACAGCTGTCATTCCCTGACTTAGCCCCCTGCCTCACCACCACCAGGTGGTGGGAGAGGAAAACTAGAACTGTTTTCTGAGTTCTGTCCTCAGAACTCCTTTCTTTTTCTTTCTGGCTGCACCCTGCGGTATGTGGGATCTTAGTTCCCTGATCGAACCCACACCTCCCGCAGTGAAAGGAGGACTGTTAACCACTGGACCACGGAGGAAGTCCCCAGAGCCCCTTTCTCAATCCCCTGCCTCTCCTTTGCAGACCCAATATGGGAATCCAAGAGTCCAAAAGGACCAAATGACTCCTCTGCTCCAGCACCGTAAGACAAGTTTCTGATTTTTTTCCCTTTGTTTACTGTGAGAGGGAGGCAGGAGGGAGATGATTTCCCCCCCGACTATTCCCCAGCCCCAGATTTCTCTCTAAAAAAATGCAGCCAGACCACATACCCCTCAGCATCCCTGGACTCTACTCCTGGACCCAGCCCCCCTTCACATGCCGCTGGGGCACGGGAGAGTTTGAAACTGGCAGAAAGTCTTGGAGGTGAAAGACAAGCCCCAGAACTGTGGGGGGAAGGCCTGCAGGTGGGGTGGCCTGGCAAACTGCAGCTCGGGGACGCTGTGCCTTCATTCTGCCCTTACAGCCTGTGAGAATCTCCAGATCTCTTCATGAGACACCCCTGCTCCCTAGAGTTAGGCTGCTCCTGAACCACTGTGGGAGGGGCTTCTCAAGGAGGCATCTTTATTATCAGATGAGTGATGGAGTAAGTGTGTGCGCGTTTGTGTTTCTTCTTCATCAATCACGTCAGAAAATATTCCCTCCTAAATTAAAAATATATATATTTTCTCAAAAACCAAAGTAATGTGGCTTCATCGCAGAAGATTTGAAAAATACAGAAATGCATCCCAGAAGAAACTAAAATCCACCTATGATTTTACCACCTCGTTTCATCAACATTTAGTTGAATAACCATCAGTCCCTACTCTATTCTTTTATGGAATATAAATTCCAGGATGACAGAGATCTTGCTCACATCTGTGACCCCGTGCTCTGAACAGTGTGCTAGTGCATGGCTATGTGCAAATATATAGACTGGCTGGATCAGTAAACTCTAGAAGAATAGTTCAAATTGAAATAAGTTGTCATGATACAGTACAGACCAGCAGAAATGGAGTTGCTTTGGGTGTGGCTGACTTGTGACTCAGCTGCTCCTGCTAATTTGCTGTTCTCCTTGGATCAGTTACTTCACCTCTCTGGGCCTGGGTTCCATCTTCAGTAAAATACTCATTCTAGTTAATATTTATGAAGGGCTTATTAGGTGCTAAGCATGTGATAAGCTCTCTACACGTATTTCTCACCATAACTCCATGAGAGGTACTGTCTACCACACTTACACCCCAGGAAATAGAGGCATACAGTCACATAGCTAAGTGGACAGCAGCCGGACTCTGGGCTCCAGTGGATGCCTGGCCTTGGGGTGACAGGACTTCTAAAGGCCCCTCCCGGCTCTGGTGCTGAGCAAGAGAGGAGTGGGACAGGGAGATGGTTGGGACAATTACGCACGAGGCGCTCAATTGTGGAGCAAGGTCCAGGTGATTATTACTTAGAGATCAGAGAGCAAAGTTCTTAACTAGACGACTTCCTCCTGACTACTGTGAACGTGAGAAGCCCGGCCGGGCATTCCTGGAGCCTAATTACAGGGCCTTTCAGCCAGTGCCCCCATCATTCAGAGGCAGGTTTCTGGGGTCTCCTGGTGTGTTCCCCTTTTCACCCCTGCCCATCCCCAGGACAGTGCCCAGGGTCAGGCAGGGAAGTAATCAGAAGTCAACCTGATCATTCCTGACCGTGAGCAGCTGTGGATGAGTTTGGTGGGAGAGGAATAATAGCCCATTTGTGGGATGCTTAGCTGGGATGTCAGTGGGCAGAGCACTTCAGTCCCCCTGTTCCTGCCCCCACCAGATAAAAGTGTGGGCTCATCACCTCTGTTTTACTTGTATCCCCGGCAACCCACTCTCCTTTATGGTGAGGAAGAATGGGCTTCGGTAAACAGATCTATTTGTGTGACTCCTGTTACTCATTTGAAGCCATGTCACTCCTTTTTCCACTGTGGTCTGTGTGTCTGAGTCACAGGGAGCCTAAACTGGCTTCTCTGAATTGATGGCTCCCTCCCAGCCTGTCTTGACTGACTGCCAACTGAGCAGGGCGTAGCTTACCAACACATTTTTTTTTTTTTTAAGCCGGACTGATTCATAGAAACTCCTTTAAAACACAGTGAAAAGAAACCGCCCATCACACACCCCAGCACACCAGCTCAGGAAACTTATAACGTCGGGAGGCCAGCCCTCTGCTCACTGTGATCACAAACCTCCAGGAGAGCGGACGCCTGCCACCAGCTGCTGCCACTTAGGGCACCTTGGTCAGTCACCGGACCCTCAGGTAGGACAGTTCCCGACACTGCCGGAGAAGCCCAGAGAACTTTTCTTGCTTCCCACTGCTCTCCTCCTTCTGACCTCATTGAAGCTTTTTCTTATTTCCTGGGCTATTTTTCTAGGACTCCTTGAATTGAGCCCTTCAAGCTTTTTAGCTAAAAGTGGGCATTGATACAACTCTTAAGGTTCAGTAAAATCTAGTTTGATGGGGACCCCGGGGTAGAGGCAATCATGGGTCCGTCTGGGCCGTGATTATGTCTTGCAGGAACGGGGTTCTTGTTCTGAAAGTGTGCTGGGAGCAGGGACTTTTGGAACACGAGAGGATAGCGTTTTCTTTCTGGAGGAAACCCGACGTACCTTGAAACCGGACAGCACCTCTGGCTGCTTGCCAGACTTTGTCAATTGCTCTGTTGTGATTTAAATTGCTCAGGACTTGAATCCTTTCTCTGTTTGCCAGTCTTTTGGGGGTGAGGGTGGGTTGCATCTGCTTTTCAGTTTATTTTCATGGTGGCTGTCCTTTGGCTTGTTCATTTCGCTTTTCTTTAAGTGTAAATGTTTGGTTTGGTTTTTTTTCTTTCCACGGGATAGGAGGAGGGCGGGTGGGCTTGTTTAAAGAAAACTGTTAGAGGGAGAGAAGGAGGGAGAAAGAAGAAACTCTCTCTCTTTAAGTGGTGTTTGAAATGTAACACAGGAGGGGCTCCTGGTGCCTGATGTGGATTTCAGAGCTCTCTCCCTGGGCCAGATGTGGAGGGCGGGGAGAGACAAGGGAAAAGTTGGGTTTGGAGGGCAGGGTGGGGTTGGGGGAACTTCATCTGTTCTTATTAAAAATAAAGCAAAACACTGCATCGCTTTATGCTTTTATCCCAGAAGCAGCCAAATTCGGTGCAGAGCAAAAAGACAGCCTATCAGAAATGTTAAAATAATTTTTATTTCTTAGGTAGATGTAAGATTTTTTTTTTTTCCTCCTGCATGGCAGGCAGTGATTGTTTTGGAACGTTTAACTTCTCACTCTTTCCAAAACATGGCTGTACAAACGCAAACACTCATGCTAATCATGAAAGGATCTGGAAAAGGAAGAAGGGTGATTTCTATTTGCTTTTTCTTCTCAAGGTTAGCATGTTGGTTGGTTGAGGTGTGGCCCATTTCAACACAGATACTCGTGTATCTCCCTGCCCGGCCACCCCACTCTACACACAACACAAGGAGAATGACAGGATACAGCTTGCCTGATGAAATTAGGCTTTTTCTTTAGAAATGTGGTTCGTTGGAAGAGAAGATTCAAACATAATCTGCCTGGGTACAGGCAAGGTGCCTGCTAAAATTGCCCTCCAGGGGATGATTCAGTTAGTACAAGGGCAACTTTTCAAGGTGCAGGGGACTTCCACCTTTGCTTGAAATGTTGATTATTTTTAGATTACATCGACATGGATTGGGGAGGCCATTGTCATTAATGATATCCTGAGAAGCTAGAAACAAATCTTTGAGCCTGTGCAGGCTACAACTAGTAAGAAAGATTTGACCAGTCAGGAAATGAAAAACACTGACGACTGTTTGCACGTAAACCATCCTGAATCTGACTATTTGTACGGTGTCTCACTTTACGCTGGAGTTTTATGCATGAGAAAAGTGTGCTGTGTGTTATTGCCTGGAGTTTGAGGGCAATTGAAAAAATGCTGTTCTTATTCCCACTTTCCCATCTTCCTCCAACAAGTAGTGAGAGAGTGTCTTGGCTGTGGGGGTTTTTCTGGATTTCAGCTATGTATGTTCGACAAGACTGGACTGGGAGTTTGTTTTTTTCTCCCTGCTGCTGTCTCCCACCCTTGGGGGTGGATTGAATTCCACTCCAGGCTCTGAGGACTGGGGCAGGGGTTTGGGGCTGGCCGGAGGGCCACGGGATGTCCGGTCTGGTGTCCTGGTCTGAGGACGCCCCGGATTTTACATTGTTTGAGGATACAAAACTGTCCTGGGAGTTGGCAGGAGGCCTTCAGGGACCAACCCAGGGTAGATCACATCCCAGGGCAGACGGTGGCTCCCTCCCAGGAAGGGAAGAGACGTCCTCAGGCCTCAGAGGGGAAGAGACGTCCCTTCCACAGACCGCAGAAAAGACTGGGGCTGTCTCCTCTCTTCCTGCTCCCCTCCTAGGCCAGACTTGGCCCGTCCAGTTCCCAGAGACATCCAGACTCTGGGGGACTGAGAGAAGGAGCCCCATAGAGCCCACCCTGGGGATGCAGACCGTCTTCGCTTGGTCTGCGTGGCTCTGGGGGTTTCAGCTGGTACCCGGACCCACTGGGACCAGTGGAGAGAAAGCAGCCAGTGCCTCACAAGGCTGAGAGATGAACCAAAACAGCTTTTCTGTAGGCACCTTGGCATCAGATAGGGAATATATCTGAAAAACGGCCTCAGAAAAAGGCACAGGGCAAATATAGTTACATGTCATCCTTGATTTGTGCACTGAGTTTGGTAGAGATCTTGGAGGTCAACCTGTTCATTCTCCTGCCATATGCAGAAATCTTATTTTCACACCACCTTGGATGGATGAGTGTTTTATGCTTCCCTAAAATTTCCAGAGAAGGGACTTCGCACCTTAGAGAGTACTTCCACGCCCACCCTGCTTCACTGGACAACTCTCATCACTAGAGTTTCTTAGATCCAGCAAAATTGGCTTGTCTATAACTTCTATACTTTCTCCTGAGTTCTCCAGTCCTGAAAATATCTATTCCATTTTTGCTGTTGCTGTTGATCCATCCAGTGCTCTCATCTTCTAAACACTCAACTCTTATTTAGTATTTGATGATAAAACTTGATAGATCTGTGCTGCTGTTATTACTATTATGACTACCTAAGATTCCGAAAGAGCAGGGAGCATTGCTGAAGCTTTGAGGCTATGTACATACTCATCCCTACCTAGGTGATCTGATTCTGAGGTCTCTTTTTTTCTAAGCAAGGTGTGTGGTTTCTTCTTGAACTGACCGCATACATAGCTGCCTAGCACAAAATCTCAGAGCCACCTAGGACTCTCAGATGTAGGTACTCAGAGGGACACCCAGTGACTACCACAAGGTCATGGTTAAATCAGTGCAATGCCAGAAACACAGGCTTCTACCTTGGCCTGTGGGGCTGGTCCCTTAACTTGGTCCATAGTTCATGGAGCCCACGCCTTGCCACTGTTACTTCCTGTAATGGTAAGTACAGCAACAGGCTGCCAGTTAGCATAACCTCAGTCTATTTGCCAGCAGGCAATCTGGACGTCCAGCTCCTTGGAAAGGACTCATAATCCTTAAGTATTGTAGAACTGGAATTTTCTGACCATAAACTTCCCTTTTCCCATACTCCTTTTAGTTCTGCCCAGATGACCCTGGATTCCTATTCAGTAACCAAGGGAGCAGAAATATGCTTCTAATTAGGAGTTTGCTTGGATTCCCAATACCGTATACGCCATATACACATGTCTCAAAACCACGCTAAGTAACACTTCAGTTACAAGTCATCTCTCTCAATTTAATTGGGAGATCCGCAGACACTGAACCACAAAGATGAAAGCAGAGCCCATGTGGGGATTGCTGCTTCTCTCTCTTCATTTTAAACACAACATTTGGGTCCACGTTTTCTTCTCTGCGGGCTTCCCTGGTGGCTCGGAGGTTAAAGCATCTGCCTGCAATGCAGGACACCCGGGTTCAATCCCTGGGTCAGGAAGATCCCCTGGAGAAGGTAATGGCAACCCACCCCACTGTTCTTGCCTGGAGAATCCCATGAACAGAGGAGCCTGGTGGGCTACAGTCCACGGGGTCGCAAAGAGTTGGACATGACTGAGCGACTTCACTTTCTTTCTTTCCTTCTCTGCTGTGGAAATGGCATTTCTCTTTAACTAAATTGGATCGCTCTACTGGTGCCTCTGGCCTTACCGAGGATGTGGCAGTTTTCATATTTCCCAAGCCTGTTTCATGAATTCTGTCTTCCAATGGGGTAATTAAAATTGAGAACACGTGAGGCTTGGGTTGAAATTGGTGGTTGGAACCCTTCGGTAGGTGCCAGCTGGCTAAATAGGAGGCTTGAGAGGCTTCGTCTTGTCCTGAATCTGCCATGTGAAGTGGGCAGGACATTTGCCTTCTCGATGGAGGGAACTGAGCTTGGTGGTCTCCATGGACCCTTGTGGCTCTGAGACCCTATTGTTCTAAGATCCGATAGTTCCTGTTCTGAGAAATCCCATGGCTCATGCTAATAGCAAGTTTAATCCATAAACACTGGTAGGAAAGTGAAATGATGTAACATGTCTGCATGGAAACAGGAGGATGGAGGACCCAGGTGGACTCCTCTGCTTCATCCGCTTAGAGATTCTTCAGGTACAGGTGTCCGCGGGCTTTACTGCTGGGTTGCAGTGAGCATTCACCCAGCTCATTCACTCAGATGAAAAGAAAGAAGTTTGATTTATGAAACCTGGGCAGTGCTGGGTTAGTGAAGCTTTGTGGGGACACTGACGACAGCAAGTGATCCACCAATGAACCCAGACCAGGCTCCAGAGACAGAGACGCGAAGGTGGTTCTGGGAAAGGAGCCTCACCCTCTTTTCAAGGAGGGTGTGGCCAAAAGGTGTGGATGGGAGCGGATGGGGAGCTGGGCTTCGAGGAGGAGAGGGAAGGTACCAGGAGGAAAGGGGTGGGGAGCAAGGGGACTGCCCGAGGTTTCTTAGGTCTGTGTGCTGGCTGAGGGAGGGGGGCAAATGGAAAGGCCTAGAAGAGGGAGAAGAATTGATGCTTTCAAACTGTGGTGCTGGAGGACTCTTGAGAGTCCCTTGGATTGCAAGGAGATCAAACCAGTCAATCTTAAAAGAAATCAGTCCTGAATATTCATTGGAAGGATGGATGCTGAAGCTGAAGCTCCCATACTTTGGCCACCTGATTCAAAGAACTGACTCATTGGAAAAGATTCTGATGCTGGGAAAGATTGAGGGCATGAAGAAAAGGGGGCAACAGAGGATGAGATGGTTGAGTGGCATCACCGACTCAATGGACTTGAGTTTGAGCAAACTCTGGGAAATGGTGAAGGACAGGGAAGCCTGGCGTGCTGCAGTTCATGGAGTCTCAAAGAGTTGGACATAGCGACTGAACAACAACAAGAAGAGGGAGAAACTGGAAAGAGGAAGCCAGAGAGAGGGCGAAAGAAGAAGGCACAAGTGTGAAGATGCTGGACCCCTGACTCCCTCCCCTCTGGTTTGGGGACCACCCACCCTCAATGTCAGGATAGTCCTTGGGGCCAAGAATTTTGTTCTTTGTCTCACCCCTTCTTTCCCCGCTATGAAGAACCTTCTGTTGTTAAGGAGGCAATGTTAGAATTTCTATGGATTACTTGTGCAGTGTTCATCTTTCCCTAAGAACACTTTTTTTTTTCCCTTTCCAGAAGGGTCAGGTCAGGACTGACAGCAGAATGAGGTCCTTGATACTTTGATGTCTTCTTTCAAATAATCAAAGAACTCTGCCTGGGAGGCTGGATGCGGGAGTTGGGGAGAGGTTATAGAGGTCAGGCCAGCCAGGAGTGTCCATACTTAAGCGAAGCTGAGACCTCAAGCTTCCCTTGGCTGTTTTGTGCTTTGCTGCTGGGGAGGGGGCCTTGTGCTGTGGGTGGGGGCCAGGGTGGAATGTTTGAAGCTCCTCTGGGGCCAGCAGTGCCGGCGGGGTGGGCTGTTTCAGCCTGGGCTGGTTCTGCTGGTGGACCTTCTCAGCAACTCAGTAGGAAGAAGCAGTGACCCTCCAAAAGCCCTTTGTTTTTTCCAGTGGCATCACTTTGGAGAGTCTGTGCTGACCCTCTGATTAACTAGGAGGGGTTGGAGAAACAGAATGAAGCAATAGATCCGGTAGAAGTTCTAGAATTCTGCCAGAAGTAGGAGAGAGAAGCTGTGCTGCAGTGGGGAAAGCCTGGCCCAGGAGATGTGAGGGAGTGGGCTTCATCCCGATTCTGCTTTCACCCTGGGGACCCGTTTTCCCACTTTTGTCAAGGAACTGGACCGAGTAACTTCAACTCTGCTAAGCCTCTAAATAACCAACTGCCTGCAGAAAGAGCCACAAAGCCCACAGCCCACGCCAGGCACCGGGGCGCCCCTGGCTGCACCCGCGTCTGTCCCTGGGGCCCCCACTACCTCCCAGACTGCAGCCTGCTGGTTGAAGCCTGTTGCTGGTTGAAGCCTGTTGCTGGTTGAAGCCTGTTGCCGCCACCTACTGTCAGACCCACCCAGGCGCCCCCCACCCCCCACCCAGGCTGGGCCACACCTTGAGTTTCTTCCAGAACCCTAGTTATTATCTTGGCAGTCTCTCCCTCAGAGACGTTCTGGCCGCCAGAACACTCTGCTTTTGTCAGCAGCAGAAGACAGCAAAGGTTCCATCCTTGCCCTGGGGACATCGCCTGATGGCCTGACCAGCTGCGGTCTGGGGGCGGGGGCTGGCCTCTGTCACCCCACCCAGGTCTGGCCTTGGCCTTGGCAGATGTCACCCAGCCCCAGCCCCTCCCCGGACACAAAAGAGGACAAGGGGAAACCAGAGCGAGCGAGCGAGTGAGAGAGAGAGAGAGAGAGAGAGATTATTCTCTCTGGGAACATTTGCCAAAACAAGATTCAAACTGCTTGTTTGCTTTTAGCAGAGTGGCTGGCCCTCGGATTCTGCCTGAGAAGTTTCAAGCGCATTTCACTGGGCTAAGTTGCTTCTTATCCATAAAGGAACAAAAAGGAACAAAACCAGCAGCCGTGCAGCCTTTGCTCTGTATCAGTCACGAGCCCTTCGATCCTCACGCTTACGGCTGTGCGGTGTGCAGATGAGCGCTAAAAGGGGCTGGGGTCACCACGATGTATGCTTGAAATAGCTTACAATTTTATGTGCCAGCTATACCCATCAAACCTGAACGTCTTTTTAAAAGGGGCGCAGTCAGGAGTCGCCCCCAAATTCAAGCTTTTTTTTTTTACTGCTCAGTACTCTGTCTCTCCAGGAGCTACTGTCCAGAGAGGATATATCATTTTCCCAAAGTCAGCAGAGTCAGAATTTTTTATGAGAATTTCGTTTTCAAAGAGGTGCTCTTTTTCTTTCTTGCTTTTGGTTCCCCTTAAATAACATGCTTGTCCCAGTACCCACACCCCCAGTTCCTTATCCCTAACTATGTGGGAATCATGCCCGTCTACACCAGGGCCAGATAAGCACCACCCTTTCTATAGTAAACCCTGTTCACAGTTGGGAGGTGCAGTTCCCTCACCCCCAGGACGATGAAAAAAAAAAAAGTTGTTTTCTTTGGATCATGTAGATTCCTGTTGCTTTTGCTGCTTGACTGCTGACGTTTCTCCTGGTCATAAAAAACTGCCCCGCATTTTAAAAAAACAGACCCCAGTATGAGTGTACACAGTGAATTACAGCCCAAAGTTCTTTCTTGCCACACCAAACATCCAGGCATCCAGAAGCAAGAGGAGATGGTGCTTTAGGATTCTTTTTCTCCACGTGTTTCCCACGGGGAAATTAATGCCCCCCTTCCCCACCCTCACGTAAAAACAATATTTAGAATGGAAAAGTACACTTGATATAAAACAACAAGAACAATGGTCAGAAAACCTCATCCAAGGTCTCATTCACTGAGCCTGTCTTTAATCCCAGCCTTTTCCTCCTGCGGATACATCCTCTACGGCTGCTCCCCAAAGACAGTATTTCCTCTTCTGCTTTTGCGTTCAGTGGATATTCATTTTGCCAACCCACAAGATCCTCAGTGGGAAACAAACACATCAAAACAAACCAAACAAAAGCAAAATGATCCTGACGCGTCGAAGACAGAAAGGCATCAGTGCCACCACCCTGCCTCATGTTCCTAGGAGAGGCACAGCTGCAGTTTTGGGTGTGACGCCAAGGAGGATGGGCAGATGTGGGCTGGCCCATGGAGATCATACGACTGGGAGTGGCTCTGCCTTTCATCTTGTGCCTTGGAGAAAGCCTTGTGTCTCGGTCTGAGAAAGCATTCTTCAAAGTCTGCAGTTATCCAGAGGAGATGGGAATTTCACTGAAAGCATCAATGGATAAAAAGACAGAGTCTGTCCGGCAGTCGGGTCATCTCAGGACTGTGTTATGATTTACTTGAGATTGGGGGATCTTTGGCTGATATTCTGATATTCTGATAACCTGGAAGTTCTGCTGGCGAAGTGACCACTTTAGAAAAAGCATTAGACAAAGCGCAGAAGTAAGATGGAGGTAGTCATTGCCAAGAGCCGCCTCTAATGCATTGTCAGGACCTTTCTGATGAAAGAGTGGGGAAGTTTTTGTAGATAGTCAGTTATCCATGACTGGAGAAGTTTAAGCATGATTAAGGTAGTTCCTGGTTATAGATTTGTAGATGAGTTTCATGCTCTGGGGAGGGATTTTAAAGTCCAGGGTTTCTGTAATTGAAAGAAGTAGATAGAAAAGTTAAATCTGTAGATAAAATAGTATTTAGAAGTTTAAAATCTTTTTCTTTGCATTTGCCTGTTTCTTCTTGAATAAGAGGGAACAAACACACGTATAACCTTGCATATTCAAACGTCAAAGATACTCAGGAAATATTTCTAGAGTTTGCATATAGTAAGATGTTCAATACATATGTTGTTCAGTCTCTAAGTTGTGTCTGACCCTTTGCAACCCCATGGACTGTAGCTCACCAGGCTTCCCTGTCCTTCATTGTCTCCTAGAGTTTGCTCATACTTATGTCCATTGAGTTGGTGATGCCATCCAACCATCTCATCCTTTGTTATCTGCTTCTCCTCCTGCCCTCAATATTTCCCAGCATCAGGGTACAGAAATAATTTCTAAAAATAACACAGGACTAAAATTCACCTAGATAAAAAAAAAAAGGGGGGGGGATCATTTTCTCTCAAGAATTCTGTTGTTTATTATGAAGACTTCAGTTACCTTGACATTGTTTTTCTACAGGGAAGAAAATATGTCCTTTCTTGATTCATTTATTTGCTGGCTGAACAGATACTTGGCACATGTCATAGACAAGATTCTCTTTTCAGAAACTTAGAATCTTGGGGGTTGGGGAGCCAAACATTTCCACAAATAATTCTGTTACCAGGTAGGCTACCACTAATGATTTTAATAACAGGAGAAAAGTGACTACTTTTGACCTCTGTATCAGGGAAGGCTTCCTAGAGGAGGCAGAATTTAAACTTCCTTGAAAACAATGTGATAGTTAACTGGAGGAAGGTTATAAAAATAGATCTTTTTTAAAAAATCTGTTTTTAATCCTAGGATTTAAAATTCCTAGGATTCCCAGGGCCAGTGTGGAGCCTCTTTCCTGACTGGTGGTGGAGTGGTTGTGTGTTTGGAGGATCTGAGAAGAGGAGTGACTTGGTCAGATAACCCAGTGGTACTGAGGATATACTTAAGAGGGAGGATCAGAAGAGGCGGGTGGGAGAGGCGGGTGGTCCTGAGCTGGACAATGACAGTGGGAGTGGAAAGTAAGAATGCGTAGGAGGTAAGTATTGGAGGAAGAACGCATGACCTGATTGTGTTATTTTAGGCTGTAAAACTGGGATGAGAGGAAGGAGCAATGCGGACTTTGGCAGCTGGTCACTATTGCTCCTGTCTCCCCAGAAAAGTCTGGGCTGTCTTGGCTGCCAGAGAAATGACTAAACTGTCTTCTGGCTCTTGAGACAGATCCACGTGCTTCTCAGGAAGTTATGTTATGCCATCTGGTTGAGGATGCTTCCACTTTGCCTTTGTCTGGGAGACTCTCGCCCACTCCGAGTGAATCACAGACATTTGAGCTCTGTGGGACCCCCCACTCCCATCACTCACACAAGCCCCCAACTCACTGTTTCTGATCTTGTGACACCCCCAGTCTCTGGCTAGTTCTTCAGTGACTCAAGCCCAGGATTTCCATCACATCCTTTGCTGGAGAAGTAGGTCTTGGGGGCTCTGTTCTGTTGTATGGCTCCCCATTACTGTTCCTCAGACCACTCGAAGGCCCTGCTTCCCCCAGACTGTGGTGGCTGCTCAATAAACACACAGACTCCAGGGTTTGGAAGAAAGTTATCAGTCAGCAGTCTGACCCCTGGCTTAGTGATCGTGGAGCCAAATTACCAACGTCTCGACTGTCTGTCTAGAAGTCGATTCTCAATGTCTCTGCTATGAGTTACCCATCAGAAAAGGAAAGGTGTCCACAGAGATCTGATTAATTTCTCATGGTTGAGCATGTGTGCTAAGTCATTTCAGTCATGTCCAACTCTGTGTGACGCTATGGACCGTAGCCCACCAGGCTCCCCTGTCCACGGAGTTCTCTAGACAAGAATACTGGAGTGGGTTGCCATGCCCTCCTCCAGGGGATCTTCCTGATCCAGGGATCGAACCCACATCTCTTGTGTCTCCTGCTCTGCAGGCAGATTCTTTGCCACTGCATCACAAGGGAAGCCCTTCTCAGGGTCAGACCACCCTAAAAGTGTTAGGTTGCCTGCAAAGGGTGAAGAGGCAATAGAAGGCAGTCTCAGGGCTTTGTTCTTTTGATTCTTTCATTTTGTGGGAGGAGATGAGAAACCAATAAATATCGAAGTGGATGGAGCCAGCTAGAGAGGGCCGTCAGCCCTTCCCCCACATCAGTTGGGCATTTACAGCTCCAGTCACCAGCAAGCATCATCTTCAGGTTCAGTGTCACTAACTGCAATGAATGTCCCATTAGCAAAGACCTTCATCCAGATCTGGAATGGTCAGTGGCTGTGAGGCTTGTATCAGGGACAGGAGTGTAAAGAGACCGCTGCCCTAGTGTGGTCTGAGCCATGTGGGAAGGAAAGGGGAAGTGTGGTCAGAAACAAGGATGGCGGTGGAGGAAAGAAAACTGGCGGGCCTGTCGATTAGGGCAGAGAGAGGAACCGGAGAGGCATTACGAGAGCCTGTGTGCAGCTCTAAGTGGTTAACCTCCATTTTTCTTGACAGTCACTTCTCTGCTAGAGTCAGCATTCATGCCTCCAAGACTTTTCTCAGTTTCCCACCCAGCCCCATGGAGTCCTGACCAACCCTTTTCTGTGACTGTTGGGTGGGTGAGGGTAAAGAGGGGATCCTACCCAGCTTCCAGTGGGGAGACCTGTTCCTGGCACCCTGCATAGAACAGTCAGCGGACATCCTATCCCCTGAGAATGCTGTGGATTCAGTAGCTCTGGTGGCCTGGGTCCAACTCCAAGCAGCACAAATAAAATTGTTATGGAAGCCCCAACAGTAACACAACGAGCTTTGGGACTGCCCTGAGCGTCCATGCTCTATGAGGGGGTAGGTGTGTCTCTGAGATCTTCAGAAATGCCATGCTGTTTTCCGTTGCAGTCTGGTTGGAGCTCCCCAGCTAGGACAAAGTGTCTGCTTTCCACTGGAGAGGGCCGTAAATGGCATTCTTTTTCATTCTAAAAAATTTATTTATTTTTAATTGAAGGATAATTGCTTTATAATATTGTGTTCGTTTCTGTCATGCATCAATATGAATCAGCCATAGGTATACATATGTCCCCTCCCTCTTGAACCTCCCCAAAATGTTTCATTCCAAATGCTATAAAATTATAATCCTTTAATTTCTAAGTGTACAATTACAATCTTTGATAATTATTACTCAAGAACAGTTATGTTTTATGAGTATTGTTCAATTGTTGTCACCAATAGAATGGCACTCAGATGCGTCCATAGCCTTTTGAAGAGGTCAGAGAGAGAAATCAATGACAGCTTTAGTGAAACCTATTGCCATGATGGAAAGTTGTAGCAGCCAATACTTGCAAAGATATAAATGCTCAGAAATGGTCTCTTTTCAGTACTTTTATACGAAGCAAGATTCACACGAGGGCAGGGAATGACGCTCTCAGAAAGTGGCCCTGCATGTGATGGGTGGGTAGATGTCTCAAGAGCACCGGGTCCTCTTTTATTTCTGCCCAAACTGCTCTCCAATTTGATAGGTCCCCACTCACCTGTTAAGTATGTGGGCTTCCCAGGTGGCGCAGTGGTAAAGAATCCACCTGCCAATGCAGGAGATGCAAGAATTCTATTCCCTGGTCGGGAAGATCCCCTGGAGGAGGAAAGGGCAACCCATTTCAGTATTCTTGCCTGGAGAATTCCCATGGACAGAGGAGCCTTGCAGGCTACAGTCCATAGGATTGCAAAGAGTCAGACATAACCGAGCACATACAGACATGCTGGTCCCTAAAGATCTCAAGAATTACCTCCCATCTTCCCATCTCAGGATTTCTCTGCTGGGAGGGGGACAACCTGTAGTATAGGGACAGACATTTAAGAAGATAGTTCATTCTGCTTCCAAATGTGTTGGGGAGGGCTACTGAAATTCAAGAAAGGCCTTCTAAGCTGACAATGGATGATCCCAATAAAACCTGACAAATTTCGGGCAATGAAAAGATGGAGAAGCTACTACCTGTGTTATGTGATAGCTCCAGTAAACAGGTTCTACTTCTGGCTGGATACATCAGCCAAAAGCAGATAAAATTGTGTGTTCTGTGCACTAAGAACACTTGCTAATGCAAAGCATTTTGCTCCTTTTTTTGGTGGAAAGATACAGCGTGATTTAGTTAAGTTCAGTCTCTCAGTCATGTCTGACTCTTTGCGACCCCATGGACTGCAGCGTGCCAGGCTTCCCTGTCTGTCACCAACTCCTGGAGCTTGCTCAAACTCATGTCCATTGAGTCGGTGATAACATCTAACCATCTTGTCCTCTGTCATCCCCTTCTCCTTCTGCCTTCGATCTGTCCCAGCATCAGGGTCTTTTCCAATGAGTCAGTTCTTCGCATCAGGTGGCCAAAGTATTGGAACTTCAGCTTCAGCATCAGTCCTTCCAATTAATATTCAGGACTGATTTCCTTTAGGATTGACTGGTTTGATCTCCTTGCTGTTCAAGGGACTCTCAAGAATCTTCTCCAAGACCACAGTTCAAAAGCATCAATTCAAAAAAAAAGCATCAATTCTTCAGCGTTCAGCTTTCTTTACATTCCAACTCTCACATCCATACGTGACTACCATGGAAAAACCATGGTGCGATTACAGATATCTAAATACCCTGAAAGAAAATTGCTATCTTGCTTGATCCCCTCACCCACTCCTGTCTGAACCTCACAGGGAATAGTGATCAGGTGGCGCTGTGGTTTAGTAAGAAGTGAGAACTGGTGGGCCGGAACTCGTGTATGTGGTGTGATGGTGGTGGTGGGGAGGCAGTAGACTAGCCAAGCTGGATGAGCAGGGTATTTGGAAAGCATGAGTGTTCAAATGATCAAAATGGAGAGTGTGAGCGGGGCGAAAAGAATCAGGCTCAACATCAGAGGGTTACAGAGCAGTCTAAGGAGACAGAGAATCCTGCTGGATCCCCAACAGTGTGTCAGAGAGGAGACTCCTAACATTCTCCTTGACCTCATTTAAGAGGCTTTGCTTGGTGTATTGTTTTCCATCTCTGGCCCCTCAACCCCTATTAGGAGGAGGATGTTTGTCAATTAAAAGCAAAGGGGAAAAAAAAGTCATTTCTACAGCCCAAGGAGAATTAAGCACAATCTTGTTATATAATGTTTTAATTCCCTGCATTCAGAGAATGAATTCAGGCCTGTTCCCTTCCCCGTGAGGGGTGAGATCAGGATCTAGTGATGGTGTGAGTCTGGGGGGAGTCGGGAGGGTGACCAACACAGGGATGAGAAGAGTCAGTTTCTCCTCTTCATCCCCACGGGTGGTCCCTAGTGGTCCTCCCTGCAAGGCGCAAGGATTCGATGTAGAGATAATTTCTAAGAGGACCAAAATGACTTTATTCACATGGCCCTGTGAACTGGATAGCCAGTATCCTATTGCTTCACGTGGGGCAGCCTGGTGAACGGATGACTCGGTTGCTGCTCAGTTTCATATAATAGCAATAACAGTAATAGTAACAGTAATACTAATAACCACAGCCCCATTAGTGTCTGCCAAGCGCCAAGCACTGTGTTGGGAGTTCTCCATCTAGGATTAAATGTAACACTGTACTGTGAGCATTGCAGCCCCCACCTTCCATAGGAGGGAACTGAGACCAGAAGGTCAAACAACCGTATGTGACTCTAACTCAGCCTCTGTCTAATTCAAAAATCTCTTTTCACTGTGCATTAAAGTCAAGCAGAAAATTGAGGAGGTGTGATTGAGGAGGTGTGCAAGGATCTGAGAAAAGCAAAAATGCACTGGAATGTATGGGGAGATTAAATAACAGGCACAAAAGCTCTAAGCTCTGCCCTGAAGGCGAGCAGTCAACATCATCATTTTGATCATTCACAGTTGGAGAAATTTCTACAGAAAGAGTCTGGGTGGTAGGGAAGTGCTTAGATGGCGAAAGAGGGAGGGAGTGGTTGGAATGGATCAGGGTGGGCAGTGGAGGCCCGTGTCTGCCTTTCATTCTTGGCTTGTCAACAGCAACCTCCTCCCACCCCCCGCCAGGGTACAGTAGAGCATTCTGGATTTGGAGTGCTTGATGAGGAAAGGGAGAGATCAAAAGCACTGGAAGTGTTGGAATGTTTACATCCAGGCTCTCCAATAAGTACCCTGTCTGAAGTGGAAGGGACTCAAACTCAAAGCTTTAATTAAACGAGGTGGGGGGAGAGAGAGAGAAGTGGGACACAGTTACTGGGTGTGCATAGCCATCTCCTCCCTGGGAGGGGACAGCCACACGTCTACCCTCCCGAGGGTGTGAGTAACCTGAGCCCTTTCCTTCTGAAGTTCCAGCAAGCCTGCACCACCTGGTAACTGTCTTGGGTGTGACAAAGCATTCCTGCCACTGACATCAATCAGAATAGCCGCCCCCTCATGCATCCTTCACACTTCCTTTTATGTTCTAGGTTTGATGATCCATGGGCTCCCCTCATCACTTCTGCTGAGATGATGACTGAATGCTTCCATTTACCCATGCACATTCTTAATCTGTTAGTTCCCCATCCTCCCATCCACCGTGTGATGGGTGCATCTGCTGATGGGCTGTACTGAGTCCAGGAGGATTGGTGTTTGGGTAAATGTCACACACAAGCTGAAGGCACATTTGGTCCCTCCCGCTGCATCCAGCCCCCAGACGTGCCATATTGAGTCGTAGGAAATATAACCCTCTGCCCCCAGACCAAAAGCAGAGTCCCTACCATGATGTAGCCCAAAGACTCAGGTGCAACACAAGTCTTAAAATATTCCATTGGTAGGTGATCAGACCATTAAACTGTAATTGGGTTGTTATAATTATTGAATATTCAACAGCATTATTATAGTGGAAGTTGTGGCTCTCACATTTTATATTTCATACGGGATCAGATTAGTAGCCCATTTGGTCTCTGGGCATTGAGTAATAGCTGCCAGTCTTAGGAAGGCATCCACTTCAATTAAAATCGCTGGGTGAGCAGTTTGATAGAAGTGTGGACAACTTCCCTAATGGAAAATGGAAATTTATACGACATTGTTGCGTAGAGACCTGGAAATGACAGCTGTGAAAAGCCTTTTAAAAACCAAAAATCCTACTTTTGACCTGTACAATGCAAACAAAATAGTAACAGTTACCATAAAATTTTTCTTGTTTTGAAACAGGCTGTATTAGAGGGATGAATATATAAATACCCGAGGTAGAATTTTCTTTCTGTTTAGATCTACGTAAACAGATGAACAGGCACTTGGGGAACTGGGCTAACTAATTAGGTGTTGGCAGAATTTATGGAATCATGATGATTTTTTACTGCAACTCCTCTTGGTTTTAGCAGAGAACCCACCCATGTGGGAAAGCTGAAATAACGCATTGAATGAGAGAGTAACTTCTCCTTTTCCTTTCGTGCTCTCCTTTCTTTTCAGGGCTCTCTTCACCCTCAAGCCACCGAAAAGCCAAGATGTTGGTGTTACTGGCGAGTATCTTCGTGGTCCACATCGCCACCGTCATCATGCTATTTGTGTCTACCATTGCCAACGTGAGTCCTGTTCTTTTCTGTTCATTCATTCATTTGGAAGTTATTTGAATATTTACACAAAGTGCTACAAAAGATGTTTAAGCCATTGTGAATTTACAGCTTAGTCATGGAAAAAATTAAACACACACTTGCACTTCAAACAACTAAATATTAATAACAAGTGTCTGAATGAGTGATCTCGCCAGGTTGGAGAATACAGTGAGGCTTCTCAGGGAAGGTGGAGCTTGGAGGATGGCTGGATGGGTGGGGTTTCTTTCTGCTAGAGATGCAGAGTGAAAGGAACTTGGGAAGCATTCCAGGAGGTGTGCCCAGCCAGGGAGGACAGGTGGGAGGGACAGGCTTTGTTCAGGACAAAATGAAGACACCATGTGGCAGGCCAAACTTCCTTCTGGGATCCTTGATTAGAAGGAGAAATGGGGGTGAGATGATGAGATGCTTTGGTGTTCCGACCAACAAATACAAGTTCTGAGCAGAGAGTAGCATGTGAGAGTGGAATTATGCAAGATTAACTTCGTTTGCCTGAATTAACAACAACAAAAAAATACAAACTAAAAATACAGAGTAAGCCATAGGCTGTTCTGTCTGAATCTGGGGCTACTCTGACCTCTAGTGGTAGTTTGCAGAGTCCAGTATGCTTTTATTGTGCTTTTCTCAGAAAAAAACAAAAACAAATCCAAGACAACTCCTAGGAACTAAAGACCAAGGCCATGCATCGCTAGATAAACAGATATGACCACAGAATCTCTGTGGGTCCCTGTTACAGTTGAAGGATAGTGAGTTTTAAATTTCAGAGAGAAGAGTTTTGCCAACATTGGTGGGTACGATTATAAGCAAGATTCAATGAAACATCACTGTGATGACCTACCCCTCGCCGTGTGGACTCCTCCAAACTTGGATTTAGCAGTTCTGTTCTGTACACCCCCCCACACACCAAGTCTCTCAGTCTACCAGGTCCAATAAATGGCTTCAAACTATTTTAGTGGATGCCCCGTGCTGAAATCTGAATTATCAGCCTCTAACATGGGGCTGAACTCACAGCTGTTTATTAAATCAAGAGCAGGCAGGCGACTGGACATCCTGGCCCTGCTTTTCCAGTAACTCGCATTTGAACAGACACTCTGTGTAGACAGGGCTGGGTGTTTGTCTTTCATCCCAGAAGGATAACTGTTTCTCTTGGGCCTGGAAGGAGGGGGTGCTGGCACCGTGGTGAGCCTCGGTGAATACATTTTGGTCATTTTTTCTACTTTCAGCTGCCCCCACAGGAAAGCTCTGACTGGACTATGTTATTATGAAATTACTTTTCATGTTGTGATAATCAAGGTTTATCCTTCTATTTAGATGAAAGTGGCTTATTGATCTCCCCGTCTCAAGACTGTTTTCTTTGCTGCCGTTACGTTTCTTACTTTTTTTCCAGTTGAACATTTTTCCTTAACTTTTTTCACCTTCTTTGCCAGGCCCTTTATTGGAAACAATCTTGGTAGGGTGTATGAATTGCACATCTTTAAAATCAATTTCCTCATGCAGGGTTTCCGTTTCTTAGAGCCTTAGAATGATTTAAAAAAAAAAAAAAACAAAACCCCAATGGTTGGATTACGTCTTTACTTTTTCAGTAATGAGAGATGTGAAGTCCAGAGAGTGAGGTAACTTCTCCTCGGTCATACATTCTTCTCTCTCGTTTTTTCTTGGGACCTCTGTGACTTCAGTTTTAGCAAGACATTATTTCCACCTAGAGATGAGCTTCTTAGCCCCACTTATGGCTAAACATGGCATCTTGCATAAGATTTAGTCCAGACACAAGCTGATGGTTGTTTCTTTTTCTTTCAAGCCAGGGAGTTAGTTTTTAAACAATTTTTTAAATTTCTTTTTAAATTTGTATTGGACTGTAACTGATTTACCATGTTGTGTTAGTTTCTGCTGCATAGCAAAGCGAATCAGTTATACATATGCATATATCCACTCTTTTTCAGATTCTTTTCCCACCTAACAGGAGTACTGAGAAGAGTTCCTTTATGTCTTTTTGGTTTCAGGTCTGGGTGGTGGCAGATTCGGGAGCGGGATCAGTAGGTCTCTGGAAAAACTGTACCGTCGGTGGCTGTGCTGACACCCTTTCCTACGCGGGTGAAGGTACGTGCAAAGATACTGTACCCAGTGCCCTTGAGGAAATGGCCAGCTCCTTGGGGACTGGGTGGCCTGACGTCCTCACTCCCTCTGCCTTCTGTCCACAGATGCCCTCAAGGCCGTGCAGGCCTTCATGATCCTGTCTATCATATTCTCCGTCATCTCCCTCGTGGTCTTCGTGTTCCAGCTCTTCACCATGGAGAAAGGCAACCGCTTCTTCCTCTCCGGGGCCACCATGCTGGTGTGCTGTGAGTATCAGCTTACTCAGAAAAAGCTTTCCTGTAGATCTCACCCTGGGGGCTCTCAGTGGCTTGAACAGCTGAGCACTAGGGGCAGTGAAATGCCTCGTACAATTTACTGGCTTGGTCACTTGTGCTCTTGGGGAGAGCCCCTGATAGCTACTTGAAATAAGAACCCTCATTGGCTTCACTGTTTAAACCTGGGGCTCCTGGGCAGATACCAAGTAGCCGGGGTCTGCCCAGCTGTAGAGCTTGTATGGGTTCGTGCTCAGTCATGTCTGACTCTGTGACGGCATGGGCTGTAGCCTGCCAGGCTGCTCTGTCCATGGGATTTTCCAGGCAAGAGTACTGGAGTGGGTTGCCATCTCCTCCTCCAGGGGATCTTCTTGACCCAAAGATTGAACCTGTGTCTCCTGCATCGGCAGGTGGATTCTTTACCACTGAGCTACCTGGGAAGCCAGAGCTTGTATCCAAGATAGTTGGAGGGGCAGGGGATGTGGGAGTCCTTAGATAGATGAGCTTGCTGATGGCCATTCCCTCTCTCCCAATATACACAGTTTGATGGAAGGTGTGTTCTTTTGCATCCCCCCAGGGCAGCCTGTCCTTGTGTGCTGGGGTCTAGGTGGGAAAGCCAGTGGAAAGGAGGGGGGAAGACCAGAGAAGCTGGGTTTTACTTCACAGCCACACAAACCAGTGCAGGTGTGAGAACTCGAACACCAGTGGTGCAGCAACATAACCATCAAGCCTGGTTCGGGGCCATCAACAGAACTACCGCTGGGGGCCAAATTTCAGATTTCATTTTCCCATCACCCATGAGGAACATAGGATCTTTCTAAAGTTATAAATCTTTTTCTCGCTTTGAATGTTAAGAAATCAAACCAACAGTGAATCACTTCTCCCCACTGCAGGGCTGTGCGTCATGGTGGGGGCCTCCATCTACACTCATCACTATGCCAACAGCTCTCAAAACCAGTATTCGGAGAGTCACCACGGCTATTCCTTCATCCTGACCTGGATCTGCTTCTGCTTCAGCTTCATCATTGGCATCCTTTATCTGGTCCTGAGAAAGAAATAAGGCTGAACACATTTACTGGGGAACTGGGGGGTGGGGAGGAGGGAGCCCTTGAATCTGGGAGGGGAGTGGAAGTTGCTAAGCAGGAAAAACCAGGAGAGGGAAGGGGGGGAGGGGTTGAAAGGGGGGAGGGGCTGAAACCCAAACATGATGAAGGGGGTCCTGTACTGTCCAGCCCCTGCCCTGGGAGAAAGCCGTTGCCTGGGACGGGTGCTCCCTGGATGTGGGCCAGGGGGCCTCCCTCCGGCCACTGGGCTTGGCCTCCAGCTGTTCTCCGTTACACACACCGCCTGGGGCCCCAGCAGCTGCCACATCACTGGCTCCACTTCCGAGGGTGAATTCAGTCTTCAGACCCACTGCACCCAGTTAACACAGCGGTACAAGTTCCGGCCAGGGCAGATATTGGAATAAGCCGAGCCTGGAAGCCATCCTGCCTTTCTGACCCAAAGCAAAACATCACCATGTGAAGGGCTCGAGGGAGGACTTTGGCCACTGTGCCACGATCCCTCTTTGTTAAACAGAGATTTAACTCTCTGGTATTTGTGACAAAATGGGAAGAAGAGACATAGTGATTAAGGCCAAGTTGGTGGCTTAGCTAAACTGAGAAAGAAATTTTCACAGTGGAAAGCCTGGGGCGTGGTCAGAACCCAGACCAGGCCTCACACAGCTGTCCCTTGTGGAGACCTCTTGCCGCGGACTTTGCTTGGTCTCTCGCTTAAAGCCACGGCAGCACTCTGGAATTTCTGTAAAGCCACTAACAACCAATTCAGCGGTGGGAGCACCACGCAAATTATGGGAAAAGGGGGCAGTCTTACAACGGGATTATATTAGGGTTATGTTATTAGGAACCTCTCTCTGTGCAATCAGTATTTAAGTATAAGATGTGAGAGAGATGGACATAGATCCTTGCAACTCAATCTGTTACTCTCCCCCTAAATTATACCCTTTTGAGGAAGTTTTATCTAATTAGCCAAGTTGGAGATCAGGGCTCCTGGGCTCAGAGATAGCTCTAGCTTTGAAATGAGCTGAAGGGGTCGCCTTTCAGAAGTCCTGCCTGTCCCACAATACGGATGAGTCAAGGCAATTTTGGAAGCTTCTTAAAACACATGCAAACCAAACCACACATCCTTGGGTGAAAGGTGCTATACAATTGTCAAGTATTAAGCATACTAGATTTCAGTCACAGTAAGAACAGAGTGTCTGTACTTCCAGGAAAATAAGAAAATTTCTGTGAGAGAAATAAAAATATAGGTGATGGGCAGATATTTTAAGGGAAAAGCAAAAACCCCTAAAACTCTTGTGGTGCCAAGTCCGATGGTCATTGAGCTTCTCTGTTGCCACAAGAGTGTTTCTTTGTAGGACTTAGAAGTATGGTATTAGTATGGTAATCCTGGTTAAGCAGTCATTGCTCTGGCCTGGCGCAGCTATTTTTAAGCCATCTCAGATTCTGGCTAAAGGGTTTATTTGTTTGTTTTGGTGGAAGACACTTCCTTTATCAATTTGAGAAGACCTACCCTAGGGAGAATCTGAGACATCTTGCCTACTTTTCTTCTTCTAGCTCCCCCTTCATTCCATTTCTTATATAGTTTTCCTTTTGGGGAGCTGTTATGCCACAATTGCTGGTATTTATATAAAAGGATTATTACTAAGTTTATTTCTTTATGTTTATTCTGGTTAGGGGAATGTGGAGGGTGGGCCACCAAATTATCTGGACTAAGGGTAAATGGGTTGGAAAGCAAAAAACTGTGGGATGATGAACTTTTAAATTATGATTTAGTGATCATATGACTATAGAAGGCTGTCTCCAGTTCAGAGGCAGTCTTGCATACCAGATATATCCAAAAGAGACACTACCATTGTGTTAAAAAGTTAAACTATGACTGGAGTGAACCATGTATTCCCTGGCCTTTTACTTTGTTTCTGTGCCATTTATGTCTCATGTAATTTGCATTACATTGGTGGGTTGTTCTAGTACTGTATTTGGCTTCTTCTTTAATAGATTGATATTTCATATACTATAATTGTAAATATTTTGATACAATGTTTATAACTCTAGGCATATAAAAACAGATTCTGATTCCCTATGCTGTGTGGGTGTTTTCTTTCTAAAAATGTATGACATTTCCCCCTAATTAAGTTGTCAATCAGTTTGATTTGGACAACTTGGCATTTATCTGAGATAATAAGCTACTTTCTGGTAATGCATTAGGCATTTATACAATAACTCTTTCAGACAACTGAATGTTACTATATTTTCATCTTGCTTTCATTAGGCCTTTTAAGCAAAAAAAAAAAAAAAAAAAATGGAACTTCACAAACTATTAGAGAGAGGTTATTATCTTGAATTAGAATGGTTTATGATATTAAGAAATGAGACACTTGCTAATTTTCTTTGAAACAGCCAACTCCACTAATGTGTCTTCAATATATAAGGCAATTCACAAAGGTGTGTATAACATACATTTGCATGAAGGCATTCATTGCACAACCTGGGATGTACCTGTAGGAAAGCTTTGAGGCTTTCTGGGTGCAGTGAGGACTGGAATCAAGGGTGGAAAGCAGAGTTGATGCTGCATACCCCAGTCTCACGCTGACACCAATAAGATGAGTGCTTTCAATGTGGAGTAGGCCATCTTTCAGTCCCTGGTAGACTTGGATGAAATCACTGCACAGAGTAAAACACACACACAAAAACCCCACAATGGAAGTTGAAAATAAGACTTTGACATATTTTAAGTTAAATTAATCAAATTGCATTGATTATTGAAAGCCTCTTAGAGACCTATGTGTATTGGTTCCAAAAGTTATTTTCCTAAGCTGATTGTCTGGAACTCACAGCACATTGTCCACAGAGACAAATTGAAATGATCTTACTTATGATATGGGCTAAAATGACTTTTGTAAGTCTAGCCTGGAAAATAAGTCTAATTATGATTAAACTATAATTGTTATCTTCAATGGGAAATGAATTAGTCAGGTTTTGAAACTTGGACCCCTCTTTTGCCTCTCCAGACCCTTCATTGCAAGAGGAGTGTATCTGATAGAGGCAGAGATGGGAAATGAATAGGGGTCAATTGCCAAGGGGGCATGGCTGCCTGGGAATCATTCTTCCCTGGTCATGTCAGAGTTTGCCATTGAATACAGGAGAACGTGGTATGTAGCACAACTCTGACTGGCTTCAAATATATAATTTTTTTAAACTGGAGGTTCTTAAACTGGGACTGCTTGTTCTATTCTGCAACTGCATGATTTAGAATCAACCTTAATTTCCCCACATTTATTAGCATATCAATAGCTTAAATCCAGTTTACCTAGGAACATTAGAATGATTCTTATTCCTTGGTACAATAATTGACAGGCTTTTGGAAATGATGAAATCTTACTATTTTAGTTTGATTTCACAACATTCCCTCGCTCTCATAAAATAATTACAAAGGGCACATATATCTATAATTTTGAAGATGAGTCAAAAGTAAACCTGTTTTGAGTATTTGAACACAATTTGCAAGAGCTCTTAAGGTAACTAGGCCTTGCAAAATCAAGTTGGAGAATTATAGCACTGGGTTTTTGAATGTGATCGATTACACAAATGAATTGGATATTTGGTCACCTTGTTTTTAAAAAGTTAAAATCATTCTGGCAGTAATATTTAAATCCAGATTTGCTTCCATAAACCAAGTTGTCAAACTCACTTCAACGTGTCATACTTGAACTGACTCTACTGATTTCTTTCTGCAGAGTAGTTAACATTCTTCACCTTTCACTGTGTTTAATGTTTGTCAGACACGTACACGTGGGGTATAAAAGATTTTCACAAATGCTGGTCGGGGTCCTTGGCTAAGAGGAAACTCTGCCTTGGGCCCACCGGTGTAATAAACTGCACTCCACTAAAAAAAAAAAGTTTGTCAGAGCTCCTGGAAGAACAGATAAAAGATCAACGCAGACAACTTTTTTTAAAAATTAATTTTTACTGGAGTGTAGTTGCTTTACAGGGCTTCTCTGGTGGCTCAGACGGTAAAGAATCCACCTGCAATGCAGGAGACCCTGGTTTGGTCCCTGGGTTGGGAAGAGCCCCTGGAGAAGGGAATGGCAACCCACTCCAGGAGACTGCCATGGACAGAGGTGGGCTACAGTCCTTAGAGTTGCAAAGAGTTAGACAGAACTGCACACACACACAGCTGCTTTACAATGTTCTGTTAGTTCCTACCGCACAGTGAAATGAATCAGCATTGTGTATATGCATATCCCCTCTTTTTTTGGGTTTCCTTCCCATTTAAGTCACCACAGAGCAGAGTAGAGATCTCTGAGATGTACAGTCGGTTCTCCTTAAAGTGAAAGTGAAGTCACTCAGTCGTGTCCGACTCTTTGTGACCCCATGGACTGTAGTCCACCAGGCTCCTCCATCCATGGAATTTTCTAGGTAAGAGTACTGGACTGGGTTGCCATTTCCTTCTCCAGGGGATCTTCCCAACCCAGGGATTGAAATTGGGTCTCCCGCATTGTAGGCAGATGCTTTACCGTCTGAGCCACCAGGGAACCCCAGGTTCTCCTTAGTTATGTATTTTATATTTAGTATCAGTAGTGTAGATATGTCAATTCCAATCTCCTAACCCACTTGCCCCCTTGGTATCCATACATTTGTTCTCAATGTCTGTGTCTCTTTCTGTTTTGCAAATAAGACCATCTACACCATTTTTCTAGATTTCACATGTATACATTAATATATGATATTTGTTTTTCTCTTTCTGACTTGCTTCACTCAGTATGACAATTTCTAGGTCCATTCATGTCTCTGCAAATGATGCAATTTCATTCCTTTTATGGCTGAGTAATATTCCATTGTATACATGTACCACATCTTCTTATCCATGCATCTATGTCCTGCCTATTGTGAACAGTGCTAAATGCAGACAACTTCTAATTGCAGACAACTCTTAACTTCATTTCAGCCACTCATTCCCATGACCTTTCCTTGAACCTTCCCATTCCCACCTCTAGTTTTTTAATTTCATGCTATCTTAATTCCTTAAGGATACTTTTTGGCACATCCCTTCTTCCTGTGTCTCCAACCTCTCTTTCTCTCTTTACTGGAAATGTTCTCTTGTGGATAAGATATGTTTAATTTTTTCTTGTCGTAAGCAAAAGAAAACAAAACACTCTTTTCTACCCTAATACTTTACCTCTTGCTGTCTGTGGGGCCCCAAGTGAGAGTACAAACGGAGGTCTGCACACCTTGCCTGAATATTTATTTAGCTGTGCTGTGCGGCTTGTGGGATCTTAGTTACCCAACTAGGGATTGAACTGCCCTTGGCATTGAAAATGTGGAGCCTTAACCACTGGACTGCCAGAGAATTCCCATGTTTAAGTATTTAAATATTACAGATCAAGTCAACGAGCTGCTAAATAAAGAGTGTGTTCTATGGTTCTACCTTGGTAAATATATGTCTAGAAAGTCAGGATCAGGTTTAGAATTGTCAGAGTCCTTGGGGTTCTGGGGTAGAACGTGGTTTTGCAGAGGAGGCTTGGTGCTCGGTCTCTGCTTCCCAGCCTGCCTTTCTTACCCCACACTTATGGCTCCATCCGTCATCCTGAGGGACCCTGAGTGCTTGACTGTGGAGACCCTGGCCCACACATCCAAGTCCAGCCTTCCTCTCCTCCCTGCCGGGCCTGCCGGCAAAAGGAACAGGTCGAGGACGCAATCACCAGAGCACCTGAGAAATAAAAGACTAGGAAAGATGGGGTTGAGAGGGATGGAGTCAGCTTGTGACTGATTCCGACGACTTTATTGAGGGGTAACATACATATATATACTAACAGGATTCACCAAATTTTAGATCAAAGACTTGCATACGTGCAGAACTGCAGACACTAGTTTTAGCTCAGGAGTTTTATCTTAACTCCAGCAGAGCATGGCACCAGCGTCTTACAATCAGGTAAAGACTACCTAGACATAAGCCATTCACAGGAGCCCGATAATCTTATCAGAGTCAGGAAAATGGGCAAATGGTGGCTGCAGCGATTTCCTTGAGGGAGGTGAGAAAGGCCAATTTGCACTTTAACAAATCAGGGGTGGCGGGACAGAGAGGGACCTCTTGATCTCTCTCAGGGCCGAGAAGGGGCCTGAGCAGTCAGGCCGGCTCCCCGCACCTCCCCACCCTGCAAATGGCTGCCCCTCAGCCAGTTCTTGGGCCAAGAGCGTGCACACTCGTGACATGGTCTGGCCTCTGTATGGAGTAGACTTGAGAGGAAGCACAGGGGAGGGAGGCTACAAGTGAGCTTGGGGACTCTGGGGCAGGGAACTTGGGGTCCTGAATAACCTGAATATAATCTGGAAGGAGAGTGTGGGCTCCACTGGAAATGCTCCTTTAACCCCAAGTCCAAGGACTTCTTGTCGATGTAGACATGTGGCTAGGGGAGGGGCAGACATAGCCATAATACGCTGGCCTGGGAAAGGCCTTCCCACCCGATCTAAGGGCACTGGTTTTCCAGCCTGACTCCTCACTCACTTTTTTACAGCCTCACTCAAGCCAATCTGCTTCTCCCCTCATCATTCCGAAATAATTGGTCTCCTATGGGTCAACGGATCCTTTAGATTCTCTAGTCCAGTGAACAATCTTTTTTTGTTTGTTTAGTCAGTTTTCCTTGACCCCCTGTTCCTTTTATCTCTGTATTCTGCATGAAAGACGTAATTAAAATTCATACACTGAATCACCACTGATCTTGTAATGATTTCAAAATCTGCATCTTGACTCAGACCAATTTTCTGGCTCCAGTCCCACAAGCACCAAGAATTCGACAGAACCCAGTATGTTCCGCCCCCTTGCGTGTCCCTAGTCTCAGGAAACAACCTCCCATCGCTTAGATGCTCTTAGATGCTAGAAACCCGAGTATCATTCATGATTCCGCCTTCGCCCTCATTCTTTACATCCAATTAGGAACTGTATCTTGTTGATTTTAATTCCTAAATATTTCTAGACTCTTTCCCTTTATTTCTAACCATTTTGCTGTGATATTAGTTTAGACCTTTAATAGCACTTATTTAAAGTAGCTGAAAAGTCTCTTAAGAATTCACGGCTCTAACTCATTTTCCACTCTGTTGCAAAGATGATTGCTTAAAATGCAAATACCATCATGTTCTTCCCCTGCTTTTAATCCTTTCTTGGTGCCTTCATGTTGTTCATGATAAAATTCAGAACCCATCCATCACCACCTTCCCCCCACCGCCCCAACCTCATTCTATCCTGGAACTAAAACGTACTACTTACTCCACGCTTTGGGGACTCTTTCCCCTTGCTACTCTCTTTCCCCTCCTTCCTTCTGATTCCTCAAGACTCAGCATATTCCTCATCTCTGGAAGAGTGGCCAGGCAAGCCCCAGGCCCTCCTGGGATGCCCTTTGTCACTGCCTTCCTAATACCCTGTGCATATTCCATCAGAATGTTTTTTCACAAACTATTTTAATTGTGGGTTTAACTGCACGGCTTCCTTTCGAGGGCAGGGAATCCGCCTATCATTTATTACTGTCAGCACTTTGCCTGGCAATTAGCAGATGCTTAATATAAGTGTATGAGAGATGCCAGGGGAGGTGCTGGGGGGTAACTTGATGGGTGACAGACCCCATCTAAGGAGAACTGGACAAGCTGTCCCAGTGCAGGCGTTGCGTGGTTAATACTGAGGGGGAAGTGGGGAGATAGGCTCTTGTGTGGTAGTTGCTCTGTTGTGTTCGACTCTGTGTGACTCCATGGACTCAAGCTTGCCGGGCTCTTCTGTCCATGGAATTCCCCAGGCAAGAACAGTAGAGTGGGTAGCCATTCCCTTCTCCAGGGGCTCTTCCTGACCCAGGGATCAAACCCAGGTCTCTTGCAATGCACGTGGGTTCTTTACCATCTGAGCCATCAGGGATGCCCAAAGATGCTCCTAGGTGGGTGTTTAAAAACCTTCTTGGGGTCATTAAATTTGATAAAAAGCAAAACAAAACAAAACCATCTCTGCAAAATGTGCATACTTATTTTTTTTTTCTTCATGAAATTTAGGACACTGACAAATTCCCCTGGAGCCATCCATGGATTTCCTATGTAACACACCCTTTTAGACCGTCTTAAAGAGATCTGCTCTGACCCTCACCCACCTGTGCTCTTGGGCTTATGCCTCTGAGGAGCATCTGAGATGAATTTGAAGGGCAGGTAAAATTTTGGAAGTTGTACTTATGGGAGAAAGAGGGAAGCTAGTTCAGAAGGATAGGCTGAAAAAAGCAAGGGGGTGGGAAAGCTGGCTGGAGCAAGTGACTTATTTGGAAAGGTAGACTGGGGTTTCTGCTGCAAAAGGGGCCAACTCTCAGAGTTAGGAATTTGAAACTAATTGGGTGGGATCATGGGAAGTAATTAATTTTTTTTTTTTTTGGTGGGGGGCATGACATAATTGGAGTATGCTTTGAGAGGATGACTTTGGCAAATGATTGAGTGGGTTCCAAAGCAAAAGAAAGAAGATGGGAAAAGGTGGTTTGCAGTGGTTGATGAAACAAATACAACTGAAGAAACTGGACAGAGTGGATGGGTGGGGATGGAAGAGATTTAGGCAGAAGACATGACTTAGTCACCCAGTGACTTAGCAGGAATTCAAGGAGAAGCCAATAAAGATTATTCTGATGTCACGAGGCTGGACTTTGGGAAACTGGCCATGCTGTTAATGAAACAGAAAAGCTGGAAGAAGAATTAATTTGAGGGAGAAGATGATAAGCTCAGATCTGGACTTGAAAAATATAAGGAGCAAGCTGGCTATTTAGGAAGCTCTCGACTTCACTGGGTCGCAAAAAGTCAGACACGACTGAGCGCGCGCGCACGCACACACACCCTTTCATCGCTAAAGAGGTTCTAGAAAACTCTTGAAGAGTTCCATTCTAGAATAGTCCTGGAGGTCTCTGAAGCACCCCAGAATTTAAACTCTGGGGAGCATGCATATGTCTCATGTGTAAACTCTAGATAGTTAAGTTTTTCTGGGCATGTTTGTCAATTCTGGATCAACATGCTTGGCACAAGGGACACTTCTTAATTCAGCTAGCACTCCCTCGAAATTTTACTTTTAATGATTTTATGATTTTATGGCCACATTTAGCTTCCTCAAATTAGTGTCATTTTTTTGTTTGTGTTAGACCCAGTCTTGTTACTCCATGGGATAACAAGGCCATTGAGGTGGGGTAACCATGGAAGGATGACAAGAGGACAGGGCATGGATCCAGGGCACACTCGGCGTTTTAATTTGGTATCCTACAACACTTCTTGTTAGAATATCTGATTTGCTTAAATTTGCTTTTCAGAAATGTTACCCTTTACAAACTTTCCCTTTGGACATGTTTAACATCTGCTTTTGTTTTAAAAGTGCTTGTCTTTTTTCCTATTTGAGGACATCTTTTACTTTTGTTCGAATACTGTTATCCTGAAAATGGAGACAAACTACTTTGGGACAAACTACTTTGATGTTAAACCTCTGAACATTCATCTCACCAATGGGGGATCCAGAATGATGCCTAGACACAGGTAACAGGAACCTGGCATGAACATGAGTCAGGTGATATGATGAACAAGCCCACGTGATACTAGGGTGTATGGAGAAATGTGCAAATAAGTGCAATAGTTTCCCTATATTCTGAATTAGTCAGATTATAGTCTGAATTAGAGGACTGTTCCGCATCGGTCACCATGGTTCAAAGGGATGTGAAGAGTTTGGTGTGACTGTAGGAACATGCAACAAAGATGATTAAAGGGTTGGAAAATAGGTACCAGGATGAAAGATGAAAAGGTTTTTTGATGTCTTGGGACAAGAAGACTAAGGTGGGGCATGATTCTGAAAGGTCTTTACAAGGGATTTATAAGGGATAATGGAAAGATAGAAGATTGGGAGCAAACTTTAGAGAAGAAAAAGTGCCCCATCTTGGGTAATTTAGACCAGAGTCAATATTTTGTCCTACTCTTGGCAGACACTATCAATTAATCACAATGCCCTTTTTCTTTTGGTGGAGGGAGGGGAGTGGAGTTCAGTATTTTTTATTTGGTGAGGAAATAATCAGTAAAACCATAAATGATACTATTCAACTTTCACGGGGCTGGGTAAAATGAAAAAGACAACATTTTCAGATGCCGGTAAGAAAATGGAGTGGCCAGACTTCTCACACACTTCTGGGGGGAATGGTACAAATCTCTATGGAAGAGAGAAAAAACTAGATATCTCTCTGTTTGACTATATCTATTTTCAAAAGTTTTTTAAGTTAATTTTTTTTATTGGAGTATAGTTGATTTACAATGTTGTGTTAGTTTCTGCTATATAGCAAAGTGAATCAATTATACATACACCCACCTTTTAGGATTCTATTCCCATATAAGTCATAACAGAGTATTGAGTAGAGTTTCTTATGCTGTCTCTGTCATGTCTGATTCTTTGCGATCCCATGGACTATAGCCTGCCAGGCTCCTCTGTCCATGGGATTCTCCAGGCAAGAATACTGGAGGGGATTGCAATTCCCTTCTCCAGGGGATCTGCCTGACCCAGGGATCAAACCCTTGTCTTCTGCACTGCAGGCAGATTCTTTACCGGCTGAGTCACCAGGGAAAACCCACAGAGGGTCCTTATTAGTTATTTATTTTATATATAGTAGTGAATCACATCACTCCTGTCTGTGGAGCTTGGGCCAGCCCTCAAACATCCTTCATTTGGAGTTCCAGGGAGCTTCTACCAGCCTTTTGAAATTTTTACATAAGAAACCCCTTTCCAACTTCAGGTTTAGACATTTAACTTTCTGAGGCAAGTTTTATCTGATGCTTTTCCCAACCTCTCTCTATAACTTTGATTCTACTAAATCTTTGGTTAAATGAGTTTTGTGAGAGCTGGACACAGTGATAGATGATAATGATAATATATAGATAATGATCTTGGCCCTTTGAGCAAAGTGGGACATCTTTGAAACACTTTTAGTTAAGGAATGGGGTGAGGGGAGGTTTGCTACTATGTTTTCATATAGAGTTTAGTTGTCCTCTCAAACAAGCTCTTCAGAGTCAGCCTAGAAAGTCTCATAATACTGAGAAGCTTGAGCAAAAAGAAATATATGGATTAAAAAATAGAAATATATTGATGGAGCTAGTTACAAGAGCTTCTCCAAGAATCTTCCCTTTTGAAATGGTCTAGGAGGTGAGATTTCCCTGGTGGTCCAGTGGTTAAGACTCCATGCTCCAATGCAGCTCTCGTGGGTTCCATCCCCAGTGGGGGAACTAAGATCCTGCATGTCATGCAGTGCAAAGAAAAATAAAGAAAGAAGTAAAAAATTTACAAAAATAGAAAAAGTGGTTCAGGAGGAGAAAAACTGGCTTTAGGTTGACCCTGAATGCTGACTGGCCGGGGAAGGCATCATGGCACAGTAGTAAAGCTAATTGAACTCTGCTTTTCCTGTAGCTTTTAATATGCTGTTACGAAAGACCCGATGAACAGTGCTTTTCTGACATCGAGTCTCTGGGAGGTAAACAGTGATAAGTGGCAGATCAGAAAGCTGAAGGGCAGAAATCGATACTTGCTGTTTACTCTGTAGTAAATTATGAGAAGCTCTGGATGAGAGGGACAGATGCTGGTTTTCAAATCACACTGCTTGAACTTTAGTTGTTTATACATTTCCTCTCTCCCCGAGGATCTGAGTTTCTATTTTTGCCATGTATGCCCTAAACATATGGGGCTATCCATCAGGACAATTAAAAAAGTGGCATGTACTTCAACTTAATATTTGTATTTTCTTCTCTACTTTCTCTAGCTTTTCTGATGATGGCTAGCATCATTTGTTTTGTTGAAGAAAAGCCTTTGGATTGCAAAATGGATTAAACTAAAATAAAAAGAACTAATTGTGCTTTAAAAAAAAATTAAGAATTTCCTATGCTGAGTTTCAAGGGCGTCTTCCTCTGTGCCATTTGGCTCACAAACATATATTCTGGAGTCATTAAATTGGAAATACAGAGGGATTTTAAAAAAGGTATTTCTTCCAATGAGGTCAGCACAATTTTCACCATATTTTAGACAAATTCACCATGTTCGTCCAAGTGAGAGACTTACACATACTCACTTGAAGTTTTGTCTCTGAAAAATAATAAAGAAAAAAAAATCAGTCTTCAAAGATATTTTTTGCTGTTTTCTGGGGACAGTTGTTGACCTTTAGTATTTATTGATTTTTCTATCTTTTCCTTATTTATATTCCTTGCATCCCCCTCCCATTTTTGGAATTAACTTCTTGAAATTTGCAGTAACAAGGCTGCTGTTAGGAAATTTGCTGGTTTTTTTTTTTTTAAAGGCTAAAGAATTTATTATTTACATGCATGAATGCACCACGCTGCATCATAGACGCGGATCAGGCTGATCACCAGGAGAAATGTATGAGATGTCATTGGAGGAGGCTGCTTGCTGCCGGTCACACAGGTGTGTAGGGATGTTTACTTGAAGTAGCCATTGGGTAACTTCTAGAACAATCAGAGTCAAGACTGCAGAGAGAATAGATCCATCCCCGTTCCCCATCAGGCAGGAACATTGCAACTCAGGGGGAGGGGGTTGGCGTTCTTGCCTGACCTGCCCCCCTACCCACGCTGGCTGCCTATGGGCCGTGGGCTTACCTGACCAATCTATAGACAGAGCCCAGAAGCTGGTGGAGCCTCCTGCCAGACTTGATAATGCTTATTTAGAAACAGAAAGTGAGCAAAAGGTTGTAAAAAGCAACCAGGAGAGCCTTAGAGATCTCTGGGCTGTGAAACAGAGAAATAATGGTTTGGGGGGCTCTGAATTGGGGCCAGATCGTAAGAACTACTGACACATGATCTAATTATCACCAAGTGTTTCCCCCCACTCTCCCCCCAACCCCCCCACCTCCCCATGCCCGCCCTTGACGGTAAGTACCTGGAGTGCTTGTTCGATGACTTTTTGTTCCATTGTTTGCCTGCAGTCCACCACATTGCCTGGCTCATGTAGAAGAAGACACTGAATAAATATTCATCGAACTGATTAAACAAGAGAAGGGAAGAAAGGATTTTAACTTAAGATGAAGGAGAAATAGACTTCCATTGAAGCATCAGGGATACAGGATATATTTGCAGGGGGTTTCTTGGCAGGGAATATTGTTGAAGTCTGTTATGGGTTACGGAGTCAGTTTCATGTAATCTAAAGAGACCCGTCATCACATGTCAACTGTACTGAAGTGATTTCAGTGGGCTGCCTGGAGGAGGGCACAGACTAGTTACTCAGCCTCTCATTCTTCTCTTGATGATGTTGGTTTTGATTCTCAGGAAGTTTCCCGTCTTCTCTGCTCCCCTAACTGGCTGTGTCTATTTCTCACATGATTCTAATTTCCTTATGGTCACTGCAGCATAGGAGTCTTGGGTCCTGCAGCATTTTTGACAGTATGGTCCTGGCAGTCATTTTCAGAGCAGAGATGATACTTTCTCAATTACATTAATGACATCATCGGCCAAAGAGGCTGAAGAACTAAAACATAAGGGGCCAATGATCCCTCTGCTAAAAAATATAGTGCATCATTACTGGTGCTAGATAGCAAGTGTTAAGAAACAGAAGTCAGAAACTACTCCCACCCATCTTTTTCTCCATTGACATCTGTTGACCTATATTGTGCATTCTGTAAAAATTCTATATAGCAGAGAAATCGAGAGTAAAAAGGTCAGGTGAAGGCAGAGAATGAGTTGGAGAGGATTCAGAATAAAAGGACCTGCAATAAGAAAACAGTTTATGAAGACAGAAGCCGTGATTTCGGATTTTTTTTTTTTCCAGCCAGAAGATAAACAAGCCCAAAGGATGCTATATCAGTCTTGGGTTAATCAGGCATATTTTACAAGAGGGAAATTAACGCATCTCCATGTTTCGGATCCCTCCTCGATCCTTCTGATTTAGGGTTACCTGTGAGGTGTGAAGTTGCCGGCTGCTTCTTGATGGATCTTTCAGGGCTGGGGCCAAGAGCCAACCCTTAAGGAGTGCTCCATGATGACTATCTTCATCCTGAAGAGTGGCTGGTTCCCGGTCTGTTATTTCACACATTGACACTAGATGTCAGGGAAAGACTTAGCGTTCTAATTTGCAGGTCTCACACCACTTCAGCAGAAAGGAAGGCTTCCTGCAGAGAGAAATCAGATGTTGAAGATTGGCACATTTCCCACCGTGAGCCACTAGGGACGCCTGGGTTCTTATGTCAAAACCTCACCACCCTGCTCGTGCTCCATCAGGCATACTCTAGATGCAGCTGGATCTAGTTTATAGAAAGGGTTAGATCAAGGTCATCTCGGAGAAATATATTTTTTTGGGGGGATGGACGAAGAGAACCATCAATTCAACTTTATTACAAAAGATATTCAATTTTACTTCGGAAAAAACGACAGTAGATATAGCATGGTCATGTTCCTATAATCCTTTTAATTAATGAATTAGGAAACAGCCAAACCAATTAAAAATTACATGAAAGTCTCACAAGATCATTCCAATACTCTGTGGTAGTTCCTTTCATTTTGTAAAACTGGTATTTTATTTTAAATGATATTAAGTAAAAATGTGGTTTTACTGCAGAATAGCTAAATCTTAACCTGCTTTAGTTATGCTGCCAGATTCCCAAAGCTCTGAGCCCCTTAGCAGGCTTTCTGATGTAATTAAAAAAATGTGCCTTTTCATTACTATGGAGGCCCCATTGAAAACATTTTTTTCTTCTTCTATTTTTCTTTTTAAAAATTTTTGACCTGAAAGAAGGCAATATGAGGGAACTTGAATCAAGCAGGACAGTGGCAAAGAACAAAGCCAGAAAAAGGGACATCGTTTTCCTCATTATGTACATTCCCCCACCACCTCCAATTCTACAGGGTCATGGCCACCGTGTTCTCCACCACCCTTTGGAAATAGCCAGTAATCTACCCTCCCAAGTTAAAAATAGCACTCCTGCAGCAGGAGGAGGGTCCACCCAGACGTGATGTTGCAGCCTCGCCTGTGGAGAGACATTCCAGGAGACCTCTTGGTGATTCTGGAAGGCTTTATATCATCATCATCAAAAATAGCATTCTTAATGTCATATGGGTGTGCCCATTTATTCGTGAGCTGGATCTTGTACAAAGGATGGGGAGCACAGAAAAGAAAACAGAGCTTCTGTGAAAACTCACAATGAAGACAGAACAGAGACATGCCAGCAAATCATTCCAAGTTCACGAGAGATATTTACAACGATTGCTAGCTGTCCTATATAGCAATCTTGACAACTCTATCCTCCTGGAACTTTAAGATAAAAAACTGATGGGGACAAACAGTAGAGGCAATTTCCCAGTGTAACTCAGATTAGAGGATTACTCAGACAAGAATAAAAATATGAAAGGTTATCAGTATTATTGATTAATTGATGGGTTTGCTGACTGATTTACTGATTTATTTGTAAAAGACACTCATATGGCACATACGATACGCTAGGCATCATTCTAAGCATTTTTTGATGTCAATCCATTTCAACCTTAAACCAACCCTACTAAGTATATAGGGGCTTCCCAGGTGGCACGGTGATAAAAAATCTGCCTGCCAATTTGGAAGGTAAAAGAAACTCGAGTTCAATCCCTGGATTGGGAAGATCGATTCCCTGGAGGAGGAAGTGGCAACCCACTCCAGTATTCATGCCTGGAAAATTCCATGGACAGAGGAGCCTGGCAGGCTATAATCCATGGGGTCGCGGTCTGACACATACTGAGGGCACGTGTTACTAAGTATATAGGTACCGGTGTGAGCTTGATGTGTCAGATACGTAAATGGGGCAGAGATGTTAAATAAATTGCCCAGGTATTGGCAGGTATCTGGCGGGTTCATTTCACTTACCTTTTCTTCTACCCAACCTGAACTCCCACAGGACCATCTGTGTTTTTTCTCTTCCACCCAGAGATGGAGCTTTATTTAGTTTAATGACAACCTTCCAGGTCCTAAGGACCCTCCAACAGGCCAACAAAGGCTCCACATAGTGACGAACCCTCCCGCCCACATTCAGCATCACCTCACCAGTCATGTGAGTGAGTGAGCCATTCTGCAAGCAGATTCTCAGCCCCAGTCTAACCTGATAGCAGCTCTGGCTAAAATCTGGACCATAGCCTTATAAAAGACCTTGAGCCAGAACTGCCCACCCTGGCTACTTCCAGATTCCTGACCCTCAGAAACTATGTAAAATTGTAAGTATCACTGTTTTGGGCCACTAGGTTTGAGATAGTTTGTTACACAGCAGTAGGCAACTAATATACTTTTCCTCACCTATTCTTGGTCAATCAAGACTCTGATCTCCACTTCTCACAGAATAGTCTACTCCTGATGTAAGTCTCATGGATGAAGTTTGCCCTGCAGACTGAACTCAGGGACCACTGTGATGAAGCAACGCCCTCTGTTGCTGAGAGCTGGAAGTGTCTTAGCTTCCTCATGTAGTCAACCAGTTTTCACTGCCCACTAGGTGTTTGTAGAGATGTCTGTTTGCAAGTATTAGTACTCTAACAGTGGATGTGGATGATGAAAAGACTTTGTGGTATGGTATCTGTGCCAGGGTGGAGTCAAGTGGTGGGGCTGATGGTTTGAAGGAGACCCCTACTAAGTCACTTTTAGGGAGAGGATTCCTGGGAGTGTTAATTCGCAAGGATGTCTATGAGTTCACAACGTAGGATATAAAAAGGAATTGTTCGAGGGTTTGAAAACCCTGAAAAACTGAAAGCTGTCAACACTTTTGGGTTGAGTACCACCTATGTTCCTGCATAGATTTTTTTTTTTTTGCCAGTTTGCAATTTGGGCCAGAAGCTCGTAAAGACCCAGGTGTTGGCCCAGAATGTCCAGCTCACCACCATTTAAATTCCTGTGCTTATGGGATGTCTGGGCATGTTAGATTTAGTGAACCCGAGTCTCAGAGGAGATCCCACTAACATGGTAAGCATGCTTAGTGAAAAGCGGCTAGGAATTGAAGTCACATAGACCTGGGTAATATCCCTTTAGACTTGGACAACCTGGGCCCGTGTCTTGGGTTCTGAAACTCTAGAGGGCTCTGTTTTGGGGGACATCCAAAGAGCCAAGGGGGAATTCTTGCCTGGAGCCCAAACCCCTCCTAGACCACACTTTGAGTATGAGGGACTTTCTGCCCAAAGAGACCTAAGCATCCTTCTTGGATGCATCCTTCCCATCACCAGGTTTATCCTCCTAAAGACGGACCACCTGGACTCTTGGCTTGAGGGGTGAGCAAGGGATGTCTGTTTGAGGGGACAGAAAACAGAGCTTACACGTGGGGTTAAGGGTGTCTACACACACACGTGTGTGAAACCACTTATGGGGCAGGATGCAGCAGAGTGGAAGAGAAATTTGGGAAGCTTGAGGCTTCCCCTTAATCCCTTGTCCAGGACTTCTCTGGTCATTCAGTGATGATGAATCTGCCTGTCAATACAGGGGACACGGGTTCGATCCCTGGTCTGGGAAGATTCCACAGTGTCTCAGGGCAACTAAGCCTGTGTGCCACAGCTACTGAGCCTGTGCTCTGGAGCCCGTGAACCACGATGAGAAACCCACCTACTGCCACTAAAGAGTAACCCTTGCTTGCTACAACTAGAGGAAGCCCACACACAACAACAAAGATGCAGTGCAGACAAAAATAAAATAAATTAATTTAAAAAGTCTCTTGTCCTGAGCCCTGCAAATGTTGAGTGTTGGCCTGGATATTTCTTATAAGTTTAAATAAAATTCAAATTTCTTATAATAGTCTACATGATCTTTAGGGATTGGTCTACCACCTACATCTCCAGTTCAGCTCCCAATCTACCCCTTCTCAACACATGCAGCCTATTCAGCCTTTTTGTCCCAGGACAATGTTAAGTTTATTCCCTCCACACGGTCTTTGGCCCTTGCTGTTCTCCCTGCCTGGAGTCCTCTTTTCCTCGAAGGTCTTCACTTCTTGGTTCATTCTCACCATTCAGATTTCAGTTCAATGGCCCCTGCACAGAGAGGATTTCTTTTATCAACCTGTTTATAGGAAGTGCTTCTCTGTTGGACTCGATCACACTAGCAGGCTATTATCTGGATAGCAGTTCTCACTGTCCGAATCACTGTGTTCATTTGTTCACTTGCTTTTTTGACGCCCACTCCCCATCACGTCACATATGCCTCCTGAGAGACGGGGTTATCGTGCTCACTTAGTGAATCCCAAGGGCTTTGAAGAGTGCTTGCAATAGTGTTGATGCTCAATAACTGTCTCAGTGAATGAACTTTTCAGATAGATTTACTGGCTATAAAATGAGACTATATGTAGTCATCACTTAATAGATTAGAAATAATAGAAAGGCACCAAGCAGGACTTCCCTGGTAGGTCTGGTGGCTGGGACTCGGTGCTTCCACTGAGGGGGCCTGGGTTTGATCCCTGGTTGGGGGACAAGGATCCTGCATGTTGCTTGGTGCAGCCAAAAAATAATAAAAATTGTATATGTATATATATGTGTGTATGTATATATTTATGTGTATATATATGTGTAAGTGTGTGTGTGTATATATATATCTAAAGAAAAGCACCTAGCAACTATCTCTGGTATGTATCGAAGTGAAAGTGGCTCAGTCGTGTCTGACTCGTTGTGACCCCATGGACTGTAGACCTCCAGATTCCTCTGTCCATGGAGCTTTCCGGGCAAGAATACTGGAGTGGGTTGCCATTCCCTTTTCCAATAGTGGTATGTATTGGGAATTCAATAAACGTGATTTTTCATTATCTCTTGCCCATATAACAAATCCATCTCAAGTTGCCTAAAATGATAAAATTCCAAGCCTCTAGCTCCAAGTTCGCCCTAGACTACCCTACTCGCCTTCACCCCTTCCCATCCGTGTTCTGCTCCAGTTCCCGGCTCCTGCCCCATCTCCCCGCCCCGCCGGCCTGCTTCTTTTCTGTCCCAAATTGTCAGTGTAAGTGTGCCCCCTGGTGGCCATTGCAGAAATCACCCTTAAATTGATCTCCCTTCCGCATTCTCCTCCCATCTTTTCCCTAAAGTTCCGATTGTGTCACGCTGTTCATCTGCTTAGAGAACACTCAATGATTCTCTATTGCATGAAGAATGAAGTCTTATCTCCACAGCCTGGCGTCCCAGGTACTTCAAAGTCTGGGCACAATCTGCCTTACAGTCTCTTCTACTCACATGCTTCCTCTCGTACAAATTCTCATGTGTATGGTACCTTGACTTTTCTCCAAAAACATTCTTCGACTTCGTCGACTTTCACGTTATTCTCCCCACTGGAAATGCTCTCCCGTCATGTTCACCTGCCAGGTTAATCCCACACCCCTCAAAGCCAGTTCAAATGCTGGCTCCCATGAACTGATCACTCCTACCCTCGTGTTGAAATCCATGGTGCCCACACACTGCTATTCATGTTTCCACCATCACAATTACATTATGCCTTATAATTGGTATGATTTTTTTTTTTTACAGACTTGTCTTTGCCACTTTTCTAAGTTCCTTTAGTGCAGAGATGGTGTTGGCTTTGCCGATTACACTGTGATGGGCATAGCTGGTCAATGACACTTGCTTAATGTGTAGATGAATATAAATGCTGAGATTGGGTTCCATGTCTTCTGGAGCCCAGCCAGGCTGGTCTAAGAAGTAAGAGGGCACATATGGTGATATTGGGACAGGACATTTTGAAGACAGAAGTGCCTTGGGCAATCTGGTATGCACAGTCACCCCTCACTGGAAGTTGAGTCTCCTCTGGGGTCCTGTGAGCCCTGCTTCCTTTAGGGGGTGATGAACACAATCATTTCTGAATGCCCTTCTTTCTATTGAAAGGAGGGAGGTGAAGATCTGGGCATGCTGTCTTCTGTCCTCTGATGAGCCAAAATAAAGGACAAATGTAAAAGGTGCTATTATTGGGGTACTGATCACATATGTATGGGAAACTGCATTCCTGCAACACTGTATCTTTCCCCAAATTTAATTGAGTTATGTATTTCTTCGCTTCATATCCCAAGGTATATTACAAGTACTTGAGATGGACAAGACTTACGTTATGGTATAATCGCTCAACTAATCTTTAGACAAAGGACTCAGGAATATCTAATGAACACAACACAGTCCTGAGAGTCAGTAACCAGATACATAAGTTTATCTTTTCCCTGAGACACGTTGTGGTGTCTCCTAATGAACTTTGTCTCAGTTTTCTCACTTGAAACTCGGAAATATCTGATTTCCAATATCACTAGCAAATTAGGCTTCTAACGAAGACATTGAGACGCATAAAACTGAACTTTTTTTTTTTTTTTCAGAAAAATGCCAATTATCTTAGAAAAAAACAAATGTGAAGTTATGCACTTGGGATCTGTTTTTCTTGGACCTACACCCCAAGTCCAGCATCGTATGGTGCATAGTCTTCTATCATTTTTCTTGACTCTTAGGACATATTCTGGACTCAGACAACAGCCTTCCTACTGTTCTGATTGCTGACATACCTAATTTCTATGCACAAGATCCTCTTCTTGTTCATAAGGGAGCAGCAGGAGGTTAGTTGTGGAATACCCACTGTCAGGTTCTGTATGTAGGGTAATATCAGGCCAGGTCCCAACGACACAACCTCAGTGGGAGACCCAAACCATCTGGAGAGACTGTTGGGAGCCACTGAGCCAGTATCTGGGGCTCTGTCTCCATTTCTGGGTGGAGAAATACACTTTCTCACGGGCGTGTCCTACCGAGGAGTTAAAGGGACCAACCATAGGGGCGACAGAGGATGAGATGGTCATATGGGATCATTGACTCAATGGACACGAGTTTGAGCAAACTCTGGGAGGTGGTGAAGGACAGGGAAGCCTGACGTGCTGCAGTCCATGGGGTCTCAAACAGTCTGAGCGTCTGAACAACAGATACTGTATACAACCACTTGCCCCACGTGATGTAATAAGTGAGACATTAACACTTAGTCCTATGACTTATAGCCTTGTCAACTAAATGTGTGCGTGCTAAGTAGCTTAGTCACGTCCAACTCTTTGCGACCCTTGGACTGCAGCCTGCCAGGCTCCTATATCCATAGGATTCTCAAGGCAAGAATACTGGAGTGGGTTGCCATTTCCTTCTCCAGGGGATCTTCCCCATCCAGGAATCGAACTTGTATCTCTTATGTCTTCTGCATTGGCAAGCATTGGGTCCTTTACCCCTAGTACCACCTGGGAAGCCCCATCAACTAAATACTTGAATGTCATATTTAGAGAAATTGGAGTCTGGTGGGTTTAAGGCAGGCTTCCACAGTCCCTTGTTTTTGCTTTTAAATAATCCTAAACCAATCTTGGATCTTAAGTACTTTGAAGGCCAGTTAAGTGGAGCTTCTCTGTGTCTATTCAGGAGAAATTTCACTTGGCAGTGATCTGTTGGAGACCCTGAAAATCATCTTTGGGCCAAGGTCCAGAGATCCTGGAGGGCACTAGCTGGAACTTGGCATCCTCAAGTTCACCACAATGTAAGTGCTCCCGGAGACCCACCCTGGGTCAGATCTTTCATGCTTACGCAAACTTGTGGAAGAGTTATTCCAATAGCCCCACTCTCTACCCATAAGACAGTGTGTAACTAATACCCTGTTCCCCGCAGACACAAGCTCCTGGGCAGGGCTCTGGAGTTTAGACCACCACCCAGGAGGATCAAGTAGAAATCTCCATTTGTAGCATTTCTGTGTTCCCTGCCAAATGCTTCATGTCTCAGCACACTCTTCTTACAACCATATTGAGCCTATGAGAGAAACAGTTGTATGGTGTATGGTTATTCTGCTTTATTTGAAAGTCTCTTTCAAGCACGCTGCCTACCGTGGGTCCTGGAGTAACTGGGGGTGCTCACTCCTAGTCTGTAGAGGAGCCAAGTTCAATAGCTTTCACGCCTCTGTGTTCAGGGTCAAGGATACCCACAGGCACTTGCTGCAGTGAGCTAGCCAACTGCAGAGCAACGCAAGCACAGTTAGATGAGGCTGTGATTCTAGAGCCAGCGTGCTCCATTCTGAAGGTGAAGAATATCTTCCTTAAGAGAGACGCTGTCTTGGCCAAATGTCTATTCAGCAGTGTGAGCCTCTCAGCCCTGTTCTAAAGATAATGAGGGGACACAGGTTCGATCCCCGGAAGATCCTACATGCCATGGAGCAACTAAACCTGTGCTTCACAACTACTGAGCCTGCCAGCCCTAGAGCCTGTGCTCTGCAACAAGAGAAGCCACTGCAATAAGAAGCCTGGGCACCAAAATGAAGAGTAACTCCGCTTGCCATAAGTAGAGAAAGTTCACAGTGCAGCAACAAAGACCCACTGTAGCAAAAAAAAAAGAAAAGAAAACATTTGCAGCTTAGAGCAGCGACTGTGGGATGCGTTCAGTCTTACACCATCCTCCATCCTGTGTATAAGCTCCATGAATAAAACTTGTCATCAGCAGAGAATTTTTTTAAATTATAAATTAATTCCTATGTCAGCTTGAGCTTGGGTGAATGAGTGACAGATGGGTAGAGAGGGAAAGAGGGAGGGAGAGGGGAGAAAGCAGGGAAGACAAAGAGAAAGATGAATGAGGATGAATAATGAAAGGAGAGATAAAAGGAAAGCAATAGAAAATGGAGAAGGGAGAGACAGGAAGCAGTGGTTTCTGGTAATTGCAGAAATATATCACAGATAAAATGGTAGAAAGGAAGGGGTTAGGACAGTGAACAGAAATAGTGAGAGTGTGACTGTAGATGGAAGAAGGAAGATGAATAAAGTGGGGAAAAGGAAAAGCAAAAGGGAAACTCTCAAGAAATAGGTTGGAAAGGAGATGTGCGTTCGGAATTTAAATGAACTATGTTGTCTCCTAAGTTTCTAACGTACAATGTGTCCTGTGATGACAGTCTAATTCCAATTAAGATATGCTAATAAGGCTGACCATATACCATAGACTCACCCTGCCTGATAAGCAGTTTATTTTCCTTCTGGGTTGGGGGGAAGGCAGTTATCTTCACTTTCCACACCAAAGTTTCTCATTGGCATTCCTCCTCCACAGACACACAGACAGTGAACACATATTATTCTGCCCTCATGTCTGTTTAAGTCCACCACACTTCACTTTGCTGAATTGACCATTCACTGCTCATACAAACTTCCTATTCTTCCATCCGCTTTCAGTTCCCTTGATCAAAGGGAGTGAGTCTTTCTTCTTAACAGGGCAAAACTGATTTTGTCCTGGCTGATTTATCTCTGTAGACATAGAATTATTTTTGCAGAATGTAAAGCATCGTAGTAGGCTGCGAAGATGCCTGAGAAGTAACGCTGATAGAAAAGGAGTCATTACGTCCCAGAGCCATCTTGCTGACCTGCCAGTTATCGACAGTGGAGAGGAGCTGAACTGTAGTAATTGAGTGAAAATCTGGATTGTTCTTCAAGGGATCTTAGAAAGAGGCTCCAAGAATGGCAGGAAGACTTAACATACATAGCAACCCATTACTGAGCGTCTGAGCCCTGTGACAGACATAATGCTTGTGTCATCACAGTTCATGGGGTGGGGCATGGGGGATCTCATCCATTCCACGTGCAAATTCCTCCAGGGAGAGTCTCTGTTCACGTACTTCAGGAGCTCAGCATCCTTCCTGAGGGCTTCTGAGGTTCCCAAGAATTGCTTTTGTGTCTGGTTTTTTTTAAATTAAATTAATTTTTGTTGGAGTATAGTTGCTTTACAATGTTGCATTAATTTCTACTGCACAGCAAAGTGAATCAGCTCTACGTATACATATATCCCCTCTTTTTTGGATTTCCTTCCCATTTAGGTCAGCACAGAGCTTTGAGCAGAGTTCCCTGAGCTACGCAGTAGGTTCTCATGAGTTATCTACTTTATACATAGTATCAGTAGTATATGTATGTCAACCCCAATCTTCCAGTTCACTGTACCCCCTTTCTCGAGGAATTGCTTCTATTCTCCTAATGTCATTGCCAAGCTCTTGCATCCAGATTAGCCCAGATTTCTCTGCCAACTCATTCCTACATCTCCATGGTGCACCAGCACGTCTGGTACATTCCTTCCCCAAATGGCATCACAGACCCTCCTTTTACTTCTTTCCCAGGCAAACGTGACTCTAAACAAAGATTAGAAAGTAGCTCTGCAGTCAGACTTCAGGAGTTGAAATTCAGGCTCTGACCCTTGCTGGTGCCTGGTTGATGGTCTTAAGCAAGTAACGTCACCTTTCTGTACCTGGATTTCTTTCTCAGTGAAATGAGGATGATAATCATAGTTCCTTTCAGAGTTGCCATGAGGATTAATGGCTTAATAATATGTGGAACCCTTAGAAGAGCAGCTGGCACAATGTAAGCCCTCAATAAATGTTAGTTATTACTAGTGATAGGTTGTAACTGTGAAGAAACTTTACTGAAGACTTTAGGTTGTAGGAAAATGATAGTTTTGGCATGAACAGTGTGAAACTGGGTATGAGGCACGGCCGCTGCTAGAATTCATCGGCCTCTCTCTAAAATTTGATTGAAGGATGGTTGGTTTACAATGCTGTGTTAACTTCTGCTGTACATCAAAGTGATTCAGTGATACATATGTGTATTCTTTTTCACATTTTTTCCCTTATGGTTTACTATAGGTTATTGAATATAGTCACCAGTGCTATATAATAGGACCTTGTTGTTATCCATCCTATATAGTTTGTACCTGCTAAGCTGAAAGTCCCAGCCCATCCCTCTCTCACCTTGGCAATCACAAGACTGTTCTCTATGTTCTCTCAAGTCTTTTTCTTTTTGTAGATAAGTGCATTTGTGTCATAGTTTAGCTTCCCTGGTGCCTCAGACAGTAAAGAGTCTGCCTGCAATGCAGGAGACCCAGTTTCAATCCCTGGGTAGGGAAGATTCCCTGGAGAAGGGAATGGCTTCCCACTCCAGTATTCTTGCCTGGAGAATTCCATGGACAGAGGAGCCTGGTGGGCTAAAGTCCATGGAGTTGCAAGGAGTTGGATACAACTGAGTAACTAACACTGTCGCTTTCACTTAGATTCCACATAAAAGTGACATCATATGGTATTTGTCTTTCCCTTTCTGACTTACTTCACTTAATATGCTCGTCTCTCTCTAGTCCATCATTGGGCACTCTCTTGATCCACAGATTCCAATGGGTTGTTTTTTCCCTTAGTTCTCAGCCTCCACTGTCTAGCTGGAGCCCCACACCTCCCTCATTTATATACTCCTCTCTCTCATCTCCCATTCCCCCCACCACCATCCTGGACCACAGGGTCAATCTCTGAGTTCTGAGGAAGCCAAGAATAAGGAAACAGCAGGACAGTTTCTGCACTCAAGATAGACAAACCTTCTACTTTCACTATGTAGATGCCTTGGGTCTTCATGACCTTAATCCCTTCACCCAGATTGGGAACTGAAGTACACTTTTGCATGACCACAAGTCCCACTTGAGAATTTCCCAAGCAAAACAACAGTCTCTTGCCAAAGATGAATTCCCCTTGCTTTCCCAGGATGGAGCTAGGGCTGCAGGAAGTGGGAGACCCTTCAGAGGCTCAGGACTTCTCCACTAGCATTAATTGTATCAAAATCATATCCCTTGACTGAGACACACTTATTTTGAGCCCATGGAGCTTGTTTGATGTTGATGATCATTACCTGGAGGAAAAATTTGAGGTTCTTCAAGAAATGGTCTAGGGCTCAAAATAAGTGTGTGACCATGACTCTGAGATCTGTTCCTTGGAAACATATGATGGAGCTGAAAATTGAAGCCATATGCTTTGCTTTGCTGCAAAACATTCTGCTTTCTAATCACCCGGGCTTGTAGCTCCATCACTTGGCAGAAGAGTTCTCCTGAAAACCATCAATATTGTGCAAGTTGCTATGTGCTACGTCCAGCAGCCTTTTCTTAATTCACATCTTCCTCCTCGACCCTTCAGAACATTGGGCATGATTAAGATTCTGTTCTCTCTTTGCTCTCCTGGTCTTTCATCTCTTGGTTTTCCTTGACCCTCTGGTTGTTTCTTCTCTAACATTTTTGTAGCTTTCTCTTCCTACCCTTTTCCTCCAAATGCTGTTATTGCCTAAGGCTTTATCCTTGACATTTCCCCCCCTGTTTCCTACACTTTCTCCTCTAGTAACCTTATTCATAGCTACAATTTCAAATATAATTTCTCTGCAGGAAATCCCAAATTCCTGTCTCTAGCCTTGATATCTCCCCTGACTAGACTCACTTTTTCAACAGCCTTTGCACCTTTCTATTTAGATATTCAGCTGAAACCTTAAACTCAAACTCAAAGTTTTCATCTTCAAAGCCACTGGCACTTGTTAATGTCTTTTTTTTTTTTAAGATACTGGAATCTTACGTTGATGCAGGTTAAAAACCTCTAACTCAATTGTTTCATTTTTTTATTACATATCTACTGTAAGAAATACATTTTACATCATGACTGCTATACATTCATATGCAACACACACATACACACACATACAACTGAAACAAAATTTCATAAAATAGTACTTATCCTTACTATGTGTGTTGCTTTCTAATCTATTTTATTCTAATGTACTCCATTAAAAAAATCCAGTTGTGACCCATTAAATTGATTTTATGATCCACTAAAGATACATGAATGGCAGCTTTAACAATACTGCCTTTAAATAATTTTTGATTCATTTTCCTTTTTAAACGCCCTGCTCTAATCTGTCATGAAGTAATGGACTTATTTTCAAAATGTCTTGCACGTTCAATCTCTTTTTCCTATTTTCTCTCTGGCTTTTCCAAATGTCTCCTCCTGGATTCCTCAGCTCAGGCTAATCCCCCACGCTCTCACCAAGGCACTCAATTTCTTTGGTTGCATCTCTCTGAAATTACTTGAGTATCACACCCCATAACTTTCTGTTTTCTTATCTTGCTTTATTTCTTTCTTCCAAGACCTTCTCACTTGACAATATACACTGAATTTATATGTTTCTTTATTTTCTGCCTCTTTCACTGGATTGTGAGATTGAAGACACAATATCTCCAACACTCAGAAATGAACTGTGCTTGAGACACGATCACTGATAACACAAGGCTGGGTGTATTTAAAACGGATAACAAACAAGGACCCACGCTAGAGCAAGGGAGCTTTGCTCAATGTTACATGGCAGCCTGGATAGGAGGCGGGGTTTGGGGGAGAATGGATACCTCTCTATGTATCACTGAGTCCCTTCACTATTCACCTGGAACTGTCACAACATTATTAATTGGCTAAACCCCAGTGAACAGTAAAAAGTCTTAAAAAAATAAATGACAAGGCTGGAGGGAAGAATGAATGAAGGAATGACTCCCAGCAGCAAAGGGACCAAAGCTTCCTCCAGGGCCAGAGGTAAGGAAGATCCTGCAGCTTCCTTTTGTTTATTCTATTATTATTATTATTTTTAAACTACCTTGGATCTTCTGCCCAAGGTGACATGTGCTAGAATTGATTGATCAGGGGATTGGCATGTGCTAATTGACTTAATACCTCAATTCATTGCCCAGTACTGAGTCATTCACTGTGAATGGCTCCAATCAAGGCTAACCCTTATAGTCAGGAGATGGGTGTAGTCAACCAAAGTCCCTGGGTGTTTCACAGTTGGAATAAGGGAAGGGTTGAAATATATATATATATATATATATATATATATATATATATATATATATATATGTGTGTGTGTGTGTGTGTGTGTGTGTGTGTGTGTGTGTATGTAATGTTCTTTCAGATGGCCACTTTGGCAATTTTTTAAAAATGGCACCTTTAAAATTTTTTTATTTATTGACTGCGTTGGGTCTTTGACTGGGTTGCTACTTGAGGGCCTTTTTCTCTAGTTGCAGCAAGCAGGGGCTACATTCTAGTAGCAGTGCACAAGCTTCCCATTGTGGTGGCTTCTCTTTTTGTGGCACATGGGCTTCGTTGCCCCGCAGCATGTGGAATCTTCCCAGACCAAGGATTGAACCCGTGTCCCCTGGCAGGCTTAACCACTGGACCACCAGGGAAGTCCCTGGAATAGATATTTTTGAGAGGATGTTGAGAGGCAACCAAAATGCCCACCCCAAGAGTTCAGACAAGGCCTATCAAAAAGTTGCTTTTTTTCCCCCAAAATTGACTTTGCACTGTCACCTGTAGGTGCTCAGCTGGCCTCTCTACAAAGTCAGTGAAATGACACATCCCTCCCTCCCACCCCCTTAGCCACTCCGCCCCTGTCATTCTCCAAAATACATTAAATGGTACACTGTCACAGCATTGCTTGGGATGGAATGAAAACACAGAGAACGAATCTATAGTTAAAATGTGTATAAACTATGCACCTAGAAAAGTGGAAGTGATGCAGAACACTTTCATCTGTATTCAAAGATGCCCTTGGGGAGAGATGGGGAGGTGCATTCAGAGACAGGCGAAGCACTCCTGGCAGTGGTTGAGGTGGCCGTTGCAGAGAATTCACCCCAGAGAGGTCATTTCTGCAACTTCCATGTGTTCTCCAGCAGCCGGGATCACTTTCTGTAAAAAGTGCTAGTTGTTCAGTCATGTCTGACTCTTTGTGACCCTATGGATTGTAGCCCTTCAAGCTCCCCTGTCTATGGGATTCTCCAGGTGATACTGGAGTGGGTTGCCATGCCCTTCTCCAGGGGATCTTCCCCTCCCAGAGACTGAACTTGCATCTCTTACGTCTTCTACTTTGGATCATTAGAGCCACCTGAAAATTCTATAAAGATTTAAGAAATGGTCTACATTAAAAAAATCTTAAAAAAAATAGTATGATGCAGGATCTGGAGATAAGATGGTCGAGGGTGGTGTCCACCATGGAGTAATTGGTGGGAATGGGAGACGTTTGTCCCCAGATGTCTCCTTCAACCTGAGAATGTGAAAATACAAGCTTCACGACTCTTTTGGAACAAAGTTAAAAAATTCCGACATCCTCTGGGAGGATTAATGCCTCAATACCATGGTTTGTTATCTACCAAGAGTCTATCAGCAGAGACAGGTTTTCTCGGATGATCTTGTCTCTTCTGATACCAGGGCAGGATGAAGCTTTTCATAGAGTGTTTCAGTGGATTGTCCAGACACCCTTACGTCGTAGATATTATATAGATAAGAAAATTGAGCCCTAAAGAGAGTGCAACTTTATTCGCTCATCCATCATCTTCTCTGTTCACTCAGCCAGCATGTTTACTAAATGCCTACAAAGTAACAGATACTATGCTAGAAGACAGGATACAGAGATGACCGTAGATGAGATAACACCTCTGACCCCAAGGAACTGCCAGTTAAGTAAGAGAGAAAGATATCAAATTCATGCTGGTCATGTACATGGAGTTGTGTCCGTAGCTAGTTAATGGATGAACTGGGATCATAACTTAGGTCTCAGAACTCCTAATTTTTTTTTTCACTGCCTCAAACCATGGCTTTCATTGTAGCAACTGATTTCTTGATTGTGAAATAAAGCTCATGTATGAGATGTGGAACAGCTAATAAAAATGATTATGGTTCACATCTTGTGGAGGACTCTTTTGAACAGACTTAATGGGCCATATGAAATAAAAATAACAATCAGAACACTTTTCAAACTATCCTGCAAGATCGGCACTGGTCTCTCTCTACTCCTCATCATTCAGTGATGGCTCCTCTAATAGCAGTGAGTATTCACAGCCTTAAGAATCCTGGGCTATGTTCTGTGGTTCATAATTTTGAATTATATTAAAATTATTCCTTTTGCAGAGTAGCATTTCTTTCCCAGTCAAAACAATTTGCATGGCTTTTGCTAATCAGCATGGCTGTCTAGCTTTATTAGAGGGGCAGGTAGAAGGAAGACCTAAGATGTCACCTGTCCAGAGAACTGAAGAGCAGCCTGAAGCAATGCCAGCAACATGCAGATGACAGTAATTCAAAATCACTGCTGACTATACCTGAGAGTCAGGTAGGGCCTTAGAGAGATTATCTAACCCAACACTTACGATGTAGCAAGGCTCAGGGCAATGGAAAGAATTGTCAGAAACACAGCAGGTGAGTGTCAGAGCCAAGACCAGGTTGAATCCAAGTCTGCTGATGCTTGATCCTTGATCCTGATGCTGCTGTGGCAGGAGAAAGGAAACATGTTCATCTGGCCAAATACTTCGAGAGGAGACAGAATCCAATAAAGAAGAATGAAGCTGTAGCAATCTAGGAATCAATTTTCACAATTTATTATTTCGGGAACGTCATTGAACATGTATGTCAAGTTACCTGGGTCATAGAGCTGTAGTTCTGGTCTGTCCTTTTATAATATAACCAAATGATCTTTTGCTGGCTAAAGCTTCTTTTTAAAAAAAAATTTTTTTTTATTGAAGTATATATGACAAATCCACAGCAATGGTGAAAAACTGAAAGCATTTCCTCTAAGATCAGGAACAAGACAAGGGTGCCTGTTCTCACCATTACTATTCAACATAGCTTTGGAAGTCCTAGCTACGGCAATCAGAGAATAAAAAGAAATAAAAGGAATCCAAATCAGAGAAGAATTAAAACTCTCACTGTTTGCAGATGACATGATTCTATACATGGCTAAAGCTTCCTAATCCTGTTTATCTATTTTCTTTGAATGGGGTTGAGTGTAGACTCAAGACATGACAAAAGCTGTAATCCTTTCTCCGGATATTTGTACATGCATTCACAATTTTACAAACATTTTCAAGAGTTTCATGAGCTTCTTCAATCTCACTCACAGCACAAGCACACATTCAGATACCTTTTTAAAAAATATATTTTTTTATTTTTATCACTCATTAGGCTGCGTCAGTTCTTAATTGCAGCATGCAGGATGTTTTGCATGGACTCTAGTTGGCGCATGTGGACTCAGCTCTGGTGACATGCAGGGTTAGTTTCTCTGCAGCCTGTGGGATCTTAGTTTCCCAACCAGGGATCGAACAAGTGTCCCCTACATGGCAAGGCAGACTCTTAGCAACTGGACCACCAGGGAAGTCCCTGGATACCTTTAAAGAGACTCTCTGACAAGATATGATTGTGACTCATCTCACTGTCTCCATGAGTCGCTTGATGGTGGGCAAGAAGGAATTCTGCCAGCAGATTGCCTCAGGACTCAAACTGCATACATCCTGTTGGTTCTATTTTCTGGAGAATCTTGACTGATACAGATTTTCCTCAAGGGACGTTGATGTTAAAATTGTGGCAAAAAGACTACGATGTCCAGAGAACATCTTGCTCCTGGCAGTGGTGGTTGTATGTGCCTCTGCCAAGGTGACGGATAAAATTTGTGCTCGTTCCAATTGATCAATCTTCCAACTGTTCCTTGAGAAGTATTATTTTAGGGAAATCTGAGCAATGTGTCCACTTTCAAAAGCACTAGGATGATCAGACTAAAAAGATAAAATTCCTAGAATCTAGTTTGAGGAAGCAAAGCATAGTGTGATCAGGCCAATCAGTAAGACTGTGCCTCAGAATAGGATTAAATAAACTGACAAGGAAGGAAGCTTAGAGGGTCTTCCCTAATGGGTTAGGGGAATGATGGCCTTAGAGGTGAACTCATCTCCTGGGTGGCTCAGTGGTAAAGAATCCCCCTGCCAGTGCAGGAGATGCAGGTGTGATCCCTGGGTCAGGAAGAGCCCCTGGAGAAGGAAATGGCAACCCACTCCAATATTCTTGCCTGGAAATTCCATGGACAGAGGAGCCTGGTGGGCTGCCGTCCGTGCAGTCGCGAAGAGTTGAACACACCTGAGAGACTGAGCATGCAGCACACACAGAGGTCAATAATTTTGAGAAAGCATAGTTTTCTTATTGTTTTTTAATTTGAATAGAATATTTTTAAGCAGTTTTAGGTTTACAGAAAAGTCGTGTCAAAAGTATAGAGATTCCAATAAACTCCTTCCTCACTTCACATACGTCTTGCATTAACGTGGTACATTTGTTATAATTGATGAGCTGATACTTTATTATTAATTGAAGTTCATAGCTTACATTAGGGTTTGCTTTTTGTGTTGCTCTTTGTACAGGTTTTGACAAACGCATGGAGTTATGTGTGCACCATTTCTGTATCATACAGGATAGCTTTCCACCCTAAGAATGCTCTGCGCTTTACCTATTCTTCCCCCTACGCTTCCCCGGAGCCCTGGAACCAGTGATCTTGTCGTCGTCTCTCTGATTTTACCTTTTCCAGAATGTCATGAAGTTAGAATCATACAGCATGTATCCCCTCTAGAGTGGCTTCACTCACTTAGCAATATGCATTAAAGATTCATCCATGTAAGAAACAAAAAACAAAAACGGATTGAGATACTTGTGGGTGCCCAGGGCTGCCAAAAGCAGCTTCCTGTCTTTGTGCCTTTGCATATGCTGTTCCTTCTGCCAGAATATCCCTGCTCACACTGTGTCCTAATCAGGGTTCTCCAGGGAAACGCAACCAATGGAAACAAAACATATGTATATACTGAAATATATACATATTTCTCCCTTCCTCTCTCGTTTATTTATTTTTAAAATAGTGGTTTTTTAAAAAGTTTATTGAGGTATAGTTGATTTACAATGTTAATTTCAGCTGTATGGCAAAGTAATTCAGTTGTATGTGTATATATATATATGTGTATATATATATATATATTCTTCTCCACATTCTTTTCTAATATGGTTTATCACAGAATACTGAATAGTTCTCTGCTGTATAGCAGGACCTTGTTGTCTGTCTTCTATATATAATAGTTTATTTATTTATTTTAAAGAATTGGCTCCTATGTTTATGGAAGGACGCGGGCATGGCCTAAATGTGCAAGGTGAAGAACTGATGCTGCAGTTCAAGTCTGCAGGTCATCTCCTGCCAGGGATTCCCTTTTGTTCAGGAAAATCAATCTTTTGTTCTATTCAGGTCTTCATTTTATTGGATGAGACCGACTGCATTTTGGAGGACAATCTGCTTTACTCAAGGTCCAGTGATTTAAATGTTAATCTCATCTAAAACATCCTCTCAGAAACATCCAGAAAATGTCTGACCACACATCTGGGCACCAAGGCCCAGCCAAATTGACACGTTCACTGTTTGCCTGTGAATTTCTCCTAATTCTTTAAGGTCTAGCCTAAACATCTTACTCCCTTTCTATTTTGCCACTGAACCCAGCACATTCTTATGTTCGAATTCGTATTCCACAGTATTGTAATGATTCGGTCACGTGGCTGTGGACTTGGCTAGACATTGAACCTTCTGAGGGCAGGGACTGTGGATTCTGTTGAAAGGGGTGTTACAAGATGGCGCGCTAGGCCCTACCCAGGGCCTAGCGTAGGGAGCTGCTTAGCGTAGTTTATGGAATCAGGGGATACTTTAATGGAAGGACTCGGATGTTAGAAGCAATAACAGCCTTAAGTTATTTAAGTTCTGAATATCTGTTGCATCAGATATTCAGATCATTATCATTATTACAGCCACCTTGTCATAAGAAGGCGTGTACACACATACCGATATTCATTTTGGCAGATCCTGAAAAGATCTGCTGAGGTCCTTAGAGATGCATTCAATGATTAACCGTTTCTGCCTTTCTCAGGGCAGAAAGAACCAGGGGAAAGAATCCAGGGTTATAACTTCGGAAAGATTTGCCTTTGATTCATGTGGTAGCCCCTTGCTGATTGCCTGGACTTGGATATTATTTGCATATTCTCAAAGCCTTTTAACATTAATCATATGAGAACAATAATAATGACACTTACAACATAGTGTTGGTAGAAAAATCAAGTGCCTGGGCTTCCATGACTCAGATGGTAAAGAATCTGCCTGCCAAGCAGGAGACATGGGTTCAATCTCTGGGTCAGGAAGATCACCTGGAGAAGGAAATGGCAACCCACTCAAGCACTCTTACCTGGGAAATCTCATGGGTGGAGGAGCCTGGTGGGTTACAGTCCATGGGTTTGCAAAAGAGTTGGATGTGATGGTGACTACACAACAAAACCAGAGAGTGGTTCCTTAGTAAACATTGATTCCTCTTTCTTTCTTACGTTTGAATTTACCTTTACTGGATTAACTATTGGAAGTAGCTAAGAACATTGTAGATGAGTTCTTAAGATAGTCTTCCTGTCTGTTGATAATATAAGCTTCTTTTTTGTCTCCCTTCACTTCTTGATGAAGAGGGAGAATTTAGATCGTCTGGGGCAGTGATTTCCAACATTTTTGGCACCAGGAACCGCTTTCGTGAAAGACAATTTTTGCGTGGACCTGGGTGCAGAGGGGAAGGTTTTGGGATGATGCAAGTATATTACATTTATTGTGCACTTTATTTCTATTATTACTACATCAGCTCCACCTCAGATCATCAGGCATTAGATTCCCAACTAAAGGTTGGGAACCCTTGGTTTAGGGGATGGTCCCACATGAAAGAACAGAGAAGAGGCTTGGTATGTGCACCATTTTGTTTTTTTCTGCAACTAGTAACTCCTAATCTTTTCTGGGACATAGTCACTTTTGAGGAGCTTCGGAAAGTGAAGGACTCTTTCTCTAGAAATATGCACATACATTGTGTATTTGCATACAATCTCAGAGATCCATGAATCACATATATTCCAGATTAAGGACCCTGGGCCAGAATCTCATCTGTTGTCTGTCTGCCTTCTGTCCCTTGCCTCACATTCTCCTTCTCTCTTTCTTTCCCTTGCTACCTATACTTTCATGTATTTAACTAATGTATTTAGGATTAGGATAAGGATTGTGGATGGATAGATGGCTGAATGGATTAGAAAAGTAGAGGGCAAGAAAGAGCTATGGAGTTAGAATGGCCCCTTCTTTTTTCCTGGAAAGTTCACGAGTATGCCACCTTGGACACACCTTGCTGATCTAGTATAAAGCAGAATGTGGTGATGGTTAAACTCTGGAGCTAGACTGCTGGGTTCAGACCCTGGCTGTGTGGGACTTAGGGCCATTAATTCTTCCTCTCAGTTTCCCTATTTTTAAGGTGATAGTACCACTGTAGTGAATACCCGTAAGATTTAAATAAGCTAAGACATACATGGGCTTCCCAGGTGGCGCTGGTGGTAAAGAACCCACCTGCCAATGCTAGAGATGTAAGAGATAGGGGTTCAATCCCTGGGTCTGGAAGATCCCCTGGAGAAGGAAATGGCAACCCACACCAGTATTCTTGCCTGGGAAATCCCATGGACAGAGGCACCTGGCAGGCTACAGTCCGTAGGGTCGTATAGAGTCAGATACAGCTGAAGCGACTTAGTATCCATGCAAGACATATATGGATTTTAGAATAAAATACTTTAGCAAGTGCTCAGTAACAGCAGTAGCTGTCAAGAATTCTGATAATTTAAAATTGCCAATAATATAATTACTTATTCACAAAGCATGATACATTACAAATAATAAATTCAACACCACTGAGAGGAAAACTGCAACTAGAAATCCTCTTTTCAGAAAAAAAGACTTTGCCTACCCCTAAGGTGACTTACTCTTAAATAGAAACTGTAGTTTAACAGGGCAGCTAGGAAACCATTCTGGATTTTTTCTTGAGACCTGGTGGGAAGGAGACATTGTCTATAAGATATTTTTGTGTTTTTTTTCCCCCCATACTAACAAGGCTTTACTGTTAAGGGAGGAACTCAAGCCTACTTCTAGACATCACTAGAAGGGTTTATGTCCTTTTGTCTTTTTCTTAGGAAGCATCTCTAGACTAAATTATTTCTGTGTGCATGCTAAGAGGCTCTGGTCATGTCCGACTCTTTGCAACTCCATGGACTGTAGTCCCTCAGGCTCTTCTGCCCAAGGAATTCTCCAGGGAAGAATACTGGAGTGGGTTGCCATGTCCTTCTCCCAATAATTATTCTTGTCCCAAGGCAAATGGTGTATCATAACATCAGATTATGAAGCTGATACTTTCCCATGGGAAGTTGCATAAAATAAAAAGATATGAAAGAAGAAATGTAAATGTGTAGTCATCACTAACACTTCACATTTTTAAGGTAAAAGACTGTCTAAAATGGAACCACTTTCCCCTAATTTATAGGACTTGTTTACATGTGGCCTTTCATTCTTCTCTTGCAATATGTTTCTTGTTGCTTTTTAAATAGAAAATATGAATTCTTGCAAAACTGCAGCTTGCAAACCTGTCCACTTAATGGAGGGCTAGCAGGAGGGAGACGACCCATTCATTCCAGGCCAGATCTTTAAAAAAATTTTTTATTCCATATTTTAAACTTTTTATTTTATATTGGAGTGTAACCAATTAACAACGTCGTGATAGTATCAAGTAAACAGCCAAGGGACTCAGCCATACTATCCATTCTCCCCCAAACTCCCCTCCCATCCAGGCTGCCATGTAATATTGAGCAGAGTTCCCTGTGCTACACAGTAAGTCCTTGTTGGCTATCCATCTTAAATACAGGAAGCCATAAGTTCATTCTCTAAGTCTTTGAGTCTCTTTCTATTTTATAAGTAAGCTCATTTGTACCAATTCTTTTTAGATTCCACATGTAAGGGATGGCCAGTCTAGCTCTTGACCTCTGACCTGTGCCATTGGAAGGAGACGGTGCAGCTGAGCCTGAGGCCAGTGGGTGGCGCTGCCCGCACCACCTGGGAGGGAGGGTGTCCCGTGCGGGAGAAGGGGAAGGGTCCTTGGGAGAGAGCTGGGGGAGGAGGATGGGAACGTAGGGTGGAGGGATCGGGGGAGGACTGAGCAGTGGCCATGGCCTTGTTCTAATGGTTCTAACAAATTGTCAGTTTCAAAGAGAGTGTAATTGAATTCGAATTGTTTTGAGGTGGGGACAAAATCTAAGAATGTTCAGATAGGAAACATCTGGAGATGCCAGAACTGAATGAGCTGGGTCTCCTAGTAGCCTATTTGCATGAGATTGAGGCCGCTTCTGGGACGAACTCCTCTCAAGGAAAGACAGCTTTGAGGAGCAGGACCAGTTTGGCCCTGGATCACTTTGTGCTCATTTGCACCCCCCAGATGTGTTCATACTCTTTGCCTAGCCCACCAGCCTCCTCTGCCTATGGAATTTTCCAGGCAAGACTACTGGGGTGGGTTGCCATTTCCTCCTCCAGGGGATCTTCCTGACCCAGGGATCGAACCCCCATCCCTTTCATCTCCTGCACTGGCAGGCGGGTTCTTTAACACTGGTGCTGCAGCACCACCTGGGAATCCCTGCTCATTGTTGGAATGACTTGAAAGTGGCTCCTGAATCATGAACGCATGTCTGCGTCTTGCAGGGGTGAAGAGAGAGGAATTTGTTAATGTCCCCCCACCCCACTGGAAGAGATGTTTACTAAAATCCCAGGAGGCAGGGAGTTACAAGCCTACAAGCCATTCACCCTTGGGGCTCTCCTGGCAGAAGCTGACACTGGGGTGGTGGGAACATGGCTCACAGTGGGTGTAATCACCCTGCACCCAGGACTTATTTTCTGCCTGACCCTTGCCAAGGGCTTTATAATCTTCTCTTATTTAGGTTTCAGAATAAACCTGGAAGGTAGACTTTATCTCCAGTCTCTTTTATAGAAGAGGAAACTGAGGCGGACTTAACTTGTGGGCAGACAGAGGAAGTTGCAGGCTGGGTTTGTATCAGATGGGCCTGGCCTCAGGGCACATGGCCGCTGCTGCCCTTGTACTGGGTGCCTATTTTTACTTCTTCTTCTTTCTGGTGCCTGTTTGAATCTGTGACAACAATGGGACTTGCCCATGGTATGCATCTAAGGAGAAGACGGGTTTGTTGGGGAGAGTTCAAAGCAGCTCTGACTGGCATGATCCTGAGGTTAACATGATGCTTTTGAGTTTGAACCAGGCCTTGATGGCTTGAGTATGGGAAAGGAATTGAGCTTTCTTTCTTTTTTCTTCTTTTTTCCCCCACTTTTTGCCCACACCTAGATATGTGGGATCTTAATATCCTGACCAGGGATCGAGCCCATAACTCCTGCATTGGAAGCACGGGGTCTTAACCACTGGGCCACCAGGGAAGTCCCAGGAATTGAACTTTTTAGGCAGGGGCCTGGAAGGAAGAAAGAAGTGGAGGCCGGAGCAGGTAAGGTGTGATCAGGGGCAGTGAGAGGCCTGTCTGACTGGGTGAAGGGGTTGGGAGCCTCAAGCCCATGCAGGAGGGCTGGCCCGGAGCTGCCAGGCTGGAATGGCATGGCACTGGTGGTGGCTTATGTAGACTCAAAGAACACAGTGAAGGGAGGGTGGGATGGACTTCACTTCCCTGTGCATGCTAAGTCGATACAGTTGTGTCCGACTCTTTGTGACCCTATGGACTGTAGCCCACTAGGCTCCTCTGTCCATGGGATTCTCTAGGCAAGAATACTGGAGTGGGTTGCCATGGCCTCCTCCAGGGGATCTTGACCCAGGGATCAAACCCGGGTCTCCTTGGGCTTCTGCATTTCAGATGGATTCTTTACTGCTGAGCCCCCCAGGGAAGCCCTGGGATCCCAGAGACTGTAGGTTGTCTTCCATTGAGGGCTCCCTCTTCCAGCTCTGACCAGCAGGTGTGGATTGTTAATGGGTCTCCATCAACCCAGCAGGAAGTCGACATCTCAACCCAGCAGGAACTCCACATCAGAAATGAATTCTTTTTTTTCTTTATGAAGAACGTTGCAAAAAAAATAACTTTATTGTCAATTCTCAATTATCTGTGAGGAAATAAGGTTAATTGAAATCTACAGACTTCAGTAGCTAATAGCTTTGCTTTCTTTTGCAACTCATCATTCACCTCAGCTTCTGGAAAATAGCACAATAGACTGATCAGATTTTTGCATCTAATTTTTCACGTCCTCTACCAGAAGTGTTAACAAGCAGTGAAATGGCCCAAAAGTGGACAGCAAGAGGGAGAGAAAGGAAAAGCAGAGGCCTGGAGAACTATCCACATAGATGTTAAATTCCTAAGAAACCCAGAATGAGCTTTGCAATGTCTGTGTACTTCCCATCTTGGCTGCCATTTTGGTGGGGACCAGGAGAAAGGATGTGCTGTGTGTGTGTGTGTGTGTGTTATGTTTAGTCGCTCAGTCGTGTCTGACTCTTTGCAACCCCATGGACTGTAGCCCACCAGGCTCCTTTGTCCATGGGGATTCTCCAGGCAAGAATACTGGAGTTGGTTGCCATGACGCCCCTGCAGGGATCTTCCCAACCCAGGAATCAAATCCAGGTCTCCTGCATTGCCGGCGGATTCTTTACCAGCTGAGCCACCAGGGAAGCCTACAGAGAAGGGATGGGAGGTAGAATTCTGGGGCATAATAGTGCAAATGTCATTGAAGTTCAGAGTTCAAGAGCATCGCACAAAGTCTACAGGTCTCGAGAAGTTTGACAAGATACCCTGTCGGGGAGGCTTACATGGGGAACGTGGGAACAAAACTGGGGTGAGCTAAACTGAGCTAGTGGGTTAAAGAAATTCAACAAACAACTCCATAACCATCATCCTTCCCCTCCTCTTCTGTTCCCCTGGAGAGTGACTTCGGGTGGTAAATATTAATGTAACTGTCCGAACTAGTGATGGTATCATCCATGCCTGTGTAACTTAGGACATATTGTGATTTAGCTGGAAGTCCTTTATCATCTCTGTTTCTGCTGTTGTTTCTGTTTAGTCCCTAAGTTGTGCCTGACTCTTGCACCCCCATGGACTGCAGCCCATCAGGCTCCTCTGTCCATGGGATTTCCCAGGCAAGAGGACTGGAGTGGGTTGCTCTTTCCTCCTCCAGGAGGTCTTCCTGACCCAGGGACTGAACTTGCGTCTGCTGCATTGCAGTCGGATTCTTTACTGCTGAGCCACCAGGAAAGCCCCATATCTGAATCAGTGGTGATGTCATGGATGCCTGTGTATCTTAGAACATACTGTGATTTAGTTGGAAATTCCTTATCATCTTCATTTCTGCTAAGTAAGATCTATTTTTGATGTGAGGATGCAGGACCCTGGGAAGAACATTTAGATTTGAGAAGCCCTGCTGTGCAGTCTCATGAGTGCTCCTTCTTTCTTTTATCGTAAAGGAAATGGGTTTGGACTAAGGAGGCTGTAAGTGAGGGTGGTATTCATGCCTGGGAAATCCCATGGACAGAGGAGCCTGGCGGGCTACCGCACATGGGGTCACAAAGAGCTGGACACGACTGAGCAACTGAGCATACACACACACACACACACACACACACACACACAAGTGGGGGTGATGGGGCTGCAGAGAGTAACTAGTGTTTTCTACCTTTTTTCTTTTTTTTACTTTTCTATTACTCTTTTTAAATTGAATTAATTAATTTATGGACTTCCCTAGTAGCTCAGACGGTAAAGCGTCTGCCTACAATGCAGGAGACCGGGGTTCAGTCCCTGGGTCAGGAAGATCCTCTGGAGAAGGAAATGGCAACTCACTCCAATATTCTTGCCTGGAAAATTCCATGGATGGAGGAGCATGGTAGGCTACAGTCCATGGGGTCGCAAAGAGTCGGACACGACTGAGCAATGTCACTTTCACTTTCACAATTAATTTATTGGTCGCACTGCATGGAGGCGTGTGAGAACTTAGCTCCCGGACCAGAATGGGACCTGCGTCCCCAACATTGAAAGCGTGGAGTCTTAACCACTGGACCGCCAGAGAAGTCCTCTACCTTCCTAGATGGTAGGTACACACAGAACCCCAGGCCCCAGGGAGACGCTCCGGGCGGAAAGAACTGTCTGCAGCCAGGGCATGTGGAGAAAGAGGACCAGCCCCCAGCAAGAGGAGAGAGGTGATAGTAGGCCGGGCTCTGTGAGGCTTCAGCTTCTGCTGAAACCCTTGTCTGCTGTTGGAACAGCACCTCTCGGGAGAAGATGGTGCCACACTCCTTTTCCTATCGCATCGCACGGCCGGTTCCTCCATAGCCTGTGACAGCTCACCCCTGACAGCTGCCTCCTGCAGCCCAAGAGCCCATGAGCAATGCCCCAGCCATCCACACGTCGTGCCCCACCCGGCACAACCCTAGAGCAAGGTCTTCGGGGATCTCCAGATCCTGGAGGGACTTTCCTGTGGGCTGGGTCCTGGGGCTCCATGTCATGTGCATTAGAGCCTCAGAGAAGAGAATCCCGGAGAACAAACACCCACCCAGGCTCATCCCACGCTCTTGGTAACATCCCATCATCATCTCTTGGGATGTGGGTGACTCTGAGGCTGATGGAAAGATGGAGTCGGGGAGGAATTTGAATGCTATGTTTTAACATGGAGTGTGTGCTCAGCCTCTTAGTCCTGTCTGACCCTTTGTGACCCCATTAACTGTAGCCCACCAGGCTCCTCTGTCCATGGGATTCTCCATGCTGGAGTGGGTAGCCCTTTCCTTCTCTAGGGGATCTTCCTGAGTCAGGGATCAAACCAGAGCCTCTTGCGTCTCCCGCATTGGCAGGCAGATTCTTTACCACTGAGCCACCTGGGAAGCCGAGGTGACCTAGAGAGGAGATCCTTCTATGAATTTTGGCCAGGTTTGCTACCTTGAGATCTCTTCAGTTGTTGTGTTGCTTACTCTTGAGTTGAAGGAACTTCCCTACCTTGTCCTCCCCGATTTTCTGGAGATAGATGTCAACTCTGATTGAGACCCTGGTGACCCCGAGGAGTCTCGGCTGTTGGCTTGCTGGTTGGGAAATCCCAGTTTTGGTGCTGTGTTCCTGAAAAAGCTGGGACAGCTTGCTTACCAGGTTGTCAGGAGACTTAACTTTTGTTTCTGGCTCCATGAAGGGTTAGGTGTGGCCACCAGTGACGCAGGCTTGGCAAAGTCACGCCACCATCCTGACTTCAGTTTCTTTATCTGAGAAATGAGGGAGTTATGTGTAGATAAGTTCAAATGGGATTATTCATATCGAATAGGCTTTGCTTCTAAATCTTTGGACAGACTACTTACATCTCTGATTCTACTTCTTTCTCCACAAATGGGGGTCATAATACTCACCTCTACCTTCTAATCTATGTGAAAACACTTAGACCTCTGGGGAAGAAAAGCATTATTTAAATCCAGAGCAGAGTTATGATTACGTTTTATTTGTTCTCTCCTAGTTATTTGTCATGGCTGTGCTCTACAATTAGACCCTGGGGTGAGTTATGTGAATAGTCATGCTGGGTAAGTTTATCAAGTGATGGAGGGTTCTGATTGTGGACGTGGAAAAGACACCCAAAGTCTTTTATTTAGTTATTTTCAAGTAGAACCTGCTATCTTGTTTGTATCCAGAAGGAATACATCACTATCTCTAGACTATAAGCTTGTGGTTAATTTGGACTTTGTTTTCTTGCCCTTGAAGGTCTGTGGGTGTTGTTTTGTCCAGTTCTGCCCTGAGGAAGCATGGCATGGGTCCTCTTCAGCTCCCAGCATGACCCTGCTAGTGCCCCAAACTCTGATGGTGCCTCAAGCATAACCAGGGTCCCCATGCCTGGAAAATCTTTCTAACCCCATGTGCATAAACAAGCACTCACCTCACCCAGCTAACAAACACACACACAGGTCTATAATTGGTTTTGTATTTTCCCATTGTAACCACCAGAGGCCTCCCAAATTGTGGTCGATTTTAATGTCAGTGGAAATCTACTGGGAGTTAATAAAAAAATTTTTTTTTAACATTGAATAGAATGCCTATGAAAGTTCAAAGTCTGTTACCTTGTTCATTCAACATCGCTATTCATGCAAAATGTCATGCAAATCAGTCCTTATTTACTGAGCACTTTGCTTCAGTAACCAAAAAAAAAAAAAAAAATGCTAAGAAAAAAAGCTGCTTATGTTTAGCCATCTATTTTTCCAAAAATAGGACTGCAATTAAAGTAGTACCACATGATGCGACTGATGATATCAGTGCAGGAAAAGAACACCATCTCGGTGGCTGGTGCTCACTGCTGATCATCGTCAGAGGCTGGGCCGTGTGGCCTAAACAGAAGTTCTAAAGCACCAGAGCCATCACGATGTAGATGCTATGCAGGGCACGCAATGATGAATGCATCCTTCATGTGATTAATCATGGCAGCTGTGCCTTTCAACGGGAGACCTCAGGGACCCTTTGGGGACCAGATTTCATCCCCGTGGTGCTGTGTCTTTTTTCTACAAACATGAGAGGATTGGGCTAGGTAATCTCCAAGTCTTTGAGAGTCTGTGATTGTTTCCTAAGATATTCAGGACCACTTACTGTGTGTCTACCACATGCAATTACAAGCTGCTTTGCAGATGTTTTCTTACTGAACTCTCCAGTCTGCTCTTGGAAGTGAGAATAGCCAGCTCCATTTTAGAGATGGTGAAACTAAGCTCAAAGAAGTGAAGTCATTTACCAGTGATCTTACGGGTTGTAAGTGACAAAGCCAGGATTTGTACTCAGATCGGTTTGCATCTAAGACTTCTCACTGCCTTACCTATCTGGCATGCCTTCTCAAACTGAGAGAATAAACTCAATTAACCTATATGATTTACATAGGGTTAATATAGGTAATTATGTAGATGGAGTATACTATTCCTTGCCAGTTACTGTGCCAGTTAAAAATCACACTAGTGCTAAGCAACAGGCCAGACACTAATGGTTTAAACATGCATGAATATATTCCCTCTCATAAGTGAGGATAGGTTGTCTAGGGCAGACATGGTGGCTGTTGAGTCATCAGAGACCTCAATGCCTTCTGTCTTCCTGCTTTACTATTTCCTAGGATGTTGTTTCCATCCTTAGGGATGACTCACAGTACAAAATGGCAGATGGAGATCCAGCCATCACATGTGGGTTACAGGCTGGAAGAAAGAGGAAAGCAAACAAATACAGTTGGCAGGTCTCTTAACGGAACTTAACTCCATTTCAACAACATTTCAAAATATCAACACAGCCCCCTGCTAACATCTCACTGGCCACAATTTAATGACATAGCAGCCACACAGAGGGGTGAAAATGTGAAGCTGACCAACGTTATCTTTATTCTGGTTGACTAACTGTCCAGTTAAGCACTAGGGTTTAATATTGTTGAGGAAAAAAGGGAAAATGGGTATTGGGAAGCAAGTAGCTATCTTTGCCATAGGGATCAACTCCACAGAGACCCCCCAGTTTTTTACTGCTATTGGAGCCCTGATTTCATCCAGGTTTCTGCCTTTCCCCATGTCCTACAGCTGCATAGGTGGAGTCAGTCATGTCAGTCATGGTGGTACATTCTCCTTGCCTGTGATTGCTTGGGATTAGGTATATCACAGGTCCCCAACCTTTTTGGCCAGTTTCATGGAAGACAATTTTTCCATGGATGGAGGTTGGGGTGGGGATTGTTTGGGGATGATCCTCATAAGGATCACACAACCTAGCTCCCTTATGCGCATAGTTCACAGTAGGGTTCGAGCTCCTATGAGAATTTAACGCTGCTGCTGATCTGACAGGAGGAGGAGCTAGGTGGTAATGTGAGCCATGGGGAGTGGCTGTAAATGCAGAGGAAGCTTCGCTCAGTAGCCTGCCACTCACCTCCTGCTGTGTGGTCCAGTTCCTGACAGGCCTTGGGCTGGTACTTGTCCATGGCCTGGGGACTGGGGACCCCTGAGGTATATGACTAGTTTTGGAAAATGAGATAAGAAAGAGCTTCTGGAAAAGGTCTCTTTGCTCTTAAAATTTTGGTATTTGGGAAGAGACTGTTTTAATTTTTCTACTAGACTGTGTAATGTCTGGCAGTGACATCTGAAAATGTGGCAACCATCTTTGTCACCATCTGGGGAACCTACTTCTGAGGACAAAGTCACAGCTGGAAGACGGCAGAGGGAAGAGATGGAAAGAATCTCAGTTCTTGAGGATGAACTGACCAACTTGGGAGCTGGCCTACTTCTGGACATCTTATGAAATAGATTTCATATTGTTTAAGCCAGTTGAATCAGGGCATTTTCTTACTTGCAACCAAAGGTAGCCTGCCTGATATGTGGGAGAAAAAAAAGGAAGAGACCCATTCCTCTCTGCCCATAGGCTGGCAAGCGAGACACCCATCTATGCCCCTGTATTGCTCTATTTCTTATAAGAAGTACCTTTGTTTTGATTTCCACAGAAAGGATACCTTTCTACAGAGTATTTAATAGGTTCAGGTTAGAATATTTTAGGCTATACAATAGATAACTAATGAAAACACACTGTAGGGCAGGGAACTTTATTCAATGCTCTGTGGTGGCCTAAATGGGAAGAAAATCCAAAAAAGAGGGCATGAATGTATACGTATACCTGATTCACTTTGCTATACAACAGAAAATAACACAACATCATAAAGCAACTATATTCCAATAAAGATCGATTTTAAAAAATATTTTAGAGTTATAAGGGACTTCTCCCCCTTGCTCAAGGCTCAAAGAGAGTCAGTGATTTCTCCAGGGTCATCACCTAGTTAGGGTAGAAGTGGGGCTGGGGACCACGTCTTCAGAAGATCCCCCAGTTCAAGGCTCTTTTCAACACACCGTTACCCCTCTCCTCTGCCGTCAGTTCAACTACTGCTGCAAGGTCTGAAATGCCGTGGGTTCGCCTTAGTGATGGTTAGAACTTTCCCAAAGAGAGGCCCCTTCCCCACCCCTAGCGTTCTCTCTCAGCCTCTTCCACATGACCCCTCTTGGTTCCAGGCTCCCAGGCAAGTCATGCCTGGAAGGATGACTTACAAGGATGGGCAGAAGATGGTTTTCGGCATCGACTGTTGCAAACCACATCAGCCATGGCTGTCACCCTTCCTCTCTGACTGCTCTTGCCAGAGCGTGCTGGAAATCGTTAAGACGGCCACGCTTCCTCCCCTTGAAATTGGACCCCAAAGGGTTTTGTGTACTCAAGCCCCATCTGCTCTTCATTCCAGACCATGTCATGTCACAATTATTCCCAATCATGTCTCATTTGGCCAGCCAGGATGCACCTGACTGGGAAAAATTCTCTTAGTGAGAGTCAGAAGGGTGTGCAGCTGTCCAGGGTGCTGGGGGGTGGGGAGGGGATGCTCTGGGACCCAAATGACAGACTCAGTCATGGTCTGTGGATGTTCTCCAGGACAAGCAGTGCGGCAGTCCTGGGCTGCGAAGTCACACCAACCCCAGCTCAGCCACCTACTGGTTTAAGAACTTGGACAAGATGTTTAAATTCCTGGTGCCTCAGTTCCCTCAACTGTCAATTAAGTATAATAATAGCTATCTTATAGAGCTTCTCTGGTTGCTCAGATGGTAAAGAATCCGCCTGAAATGTAGGAGACCTGGCTTTGATCCCTGAGTCAAGAAGATCCCCTGGAGGAGGGCATGGCTATCCGCTCCAGAATTCTTGCCTGGAGAATTTCATGGACAGAGGAGCCTGGCAGGCTACAGTCCAAGAGTCAGACATGACTGAGCAACTAATACTAAATGATACAGTTTATATAAAGTACTTAGCAGACACTCAATAAACAATTTTTAATTGAAATACAGGTAATTTACAATGTTGTGTCAGTTTCTGCCATATAGCAAAGTGATTCAGTTATGCATTCTTTTGAAAATTCTTTTCCATTATGATTTATCACAGGGTATCGGTTACGGTTCCCTGTGCCATGCGATAGGACCTTGTTGTTTATCCATTCTATGTATAATGGTTTGCATCTGCTAATTCCAAACTCCCGGTCCATCCCCCGCCCCCCCCACCCAACCCTCTCCCATGGCAACCACTAGTCTGTTATCTGTGCCTGTGAGTCTGTTTCTGTTTCACAGATAAGTTCATCTGTGTTATATTTTAGATTCCACATATAAGTGATATCATATGGTATTTGTCTTTCTCTCTCTGACTTACTTCACTTATTATGATAATCTCTGTCTACCCATGTTGCTGCAAATGTCATTATTTCATTCTTTTTATGGTTTAGTAGTACTCCATTGTATATTATACTACAACTTCTTTATCCATTCATTTGTTATTGGACATTTAGGTTGCTTCCACATCTTGGCTATTGTGAATACTGTTGTTATGAGCAGGGGGGTGCACATATCTTTCCAAATTATAGTCTTGTCTAGGTATACGCCCAGGAATTGTATCGCTGGGTCATATGGCAACTCTATTGCTAGTACAGTAAGCAATTTTTAAAAGTATATAGAAGACACTCAATAATTGATTAAAAAAATAAACTTTCCTCATGGAGTTACAATAGCACATAGGCTTCAACTTGTGTCTTTTTTGTTTCTGAGCTGATGCTCTTTGCTTCTCTGACTTGATACTTGCTGGCTCCCTGGGATCTAGGGGAGAGGTCAAGTGTCCCTCCCCCCAGTCATAGATTCTTAGCATTGAAGGGACCTTGGCGTTCTGCATCCTGACATGCTTCGTCCCGGTCTCTTACATTCTCTTGCTGAGCAAACACGATCAATCCAAAAGGTGGAGCTTGAGTTACTCTTATCCCAGGAGTTATTATCATCCTACCAGAAAATACCTCCCAAGCAACTATTAAAGCACCAGAAAGAACAGTGCCCTATTATGGTAGAGGTCAGTCTGGCTCTATCCTGTCCTGTCTCTGGCTGTCTAGGCCCCCCTGAGCCTTCTTCCAGTGGGGTTGTCCCCTTTCCTCTGAGGTCTGCTGGATCTCATCTGACCTTGCCAAAGGGCAGTCCTGGGTATTGTCTTAACCACCTTAGCAAGAAATGGAATTAAACAGAAATGGTATCACCTTTGCTCTGACCACTGAGCACTCCATCTTCTGACAGGATGACCAGCTTCATGTACCCTCAGCATGTCATATTATCTTTGATGTTTACCATCCTCCCTGGCTTCCCAGATGGCGCTAGTGGTAAAGAATCTGCCGGCTAATGCAGGAGACATAAGAGATGAGGGTTCGATCTCTGGGTTAGGAAGATGCCCTGCAGGAGGGCATGGCAACCCACTCTAGTATTCTTACCTGGAGAATCCCATGGACAGAGGAATCTGGCCGGCTACAGTCCATAGGGCCACGAAGAGTCAGACACGTCTGAAGCGACTCAGCACACAGCACACACTCCCTGGCGGTGAAGTAAGGGGAATTGAAGAGCTGAGTTCTCCCATGAGACTCTTAGATTTGAGCAACAATGACCTCATAATAGCTGGTAAATTTGGTTAATTCTATTAGTGTCCTCTGTTTAATTGCAGTGGTCCTATTAGCTTCCTGTTCAAACACAGCCATATCGTTCAGCTCTTGCCGTTAGTCTCTTATCTGTACTGATGACTTAGGAATGCAGCCTGGCTATGAGGAGCACGATGGCTACATTAACACCAGTGTTCTCCAATCAACTGCACTATTCAGAGGATGCCTTTCATGTCTTCTTACTGCAAACAGGCTAAGGAGGTAGTAAATGGGGGGGAAAAAAAGAAAGTTAAGCAGACTCTTAATGGGGGAACATTTGCTATTTCACGATTTACATAGTTGGAGGACAATTTAGTGTCAGGCAGTCCTCCTGTCTTGGGGACACTTGAAAAATCTTCACGAGGCACTTGTTCTCAAAGTTGGCCTGATTGGATTGGACACAGCCTGCCAAGGTGGAGATTTCATTGCAGTGTCAAGAGGCCAGCCCCGGAAGACTTCTAGAAGCCTCTGGCCTCTCCTGGCCATCTGGTCTTAAATGCCAGAGGACATGCTGGAGCTGCTGAAGGACGGATAAGGATGTCCTTAGGAGCAGGGCTCACGCAGGCTCTTGTGACACAAGTGGTTGTCTGCAGTTTGCCCCCAGGAATATTCAGAGGGGGCTCTGGGTCACACCGATATGATCACGGATCTGTGAAAGCCCTCTTCTGCTCCGAGCCCCACACTTTTCTTTAGAGGCAGCAGATGGCTCCCCCGGCAGTGCAGAGGACCAGGCTGCCTGAGATCTGCCGCCTCCTCCTCGGCTCACTCACGCCATCACTTTCTTTGTTCTTTGTCCTGTTTTCCCCCTAATGTGTATTCATCAACGTAGGTTCTTCCTTTTATCTTTGTTGTCTCTTTAATTCTCTAATTCTCAGCAATTTTCTGGCCTCTTTCTCTCCATCCTTAGCCTCCAACCTGCTTTCTTCTCTTTCATGCTTCCTTTCTTCTCTGTATCCTACCCACCATCTTATTCTTTGGGCTTCCCTGATGGCGCAGTGGGTAAAGAATCCATCTGCAATGAAGGAGACACTGGGGACACTAGTTTGATCCCTGGGTCAGGAAGATCCCCTGGAGAAGGAAATGGCAACCAACTCCAGGATTCTTGCCTGGGAAATCCCATGGACAGAGGAGCCTGGCAGGCTGTAGTCTAAAGGGTCACAAAGAGTCGGACAGGACTGAGTGACTAAGCACACATTATTCTTTATTCTCTCTCTCTTGTTATCATCCTACTTTCTCCATTTTGTTGTTTTTCTTCTCCACAAAGCTTTCTCAAAACATATTTTAAGACAGATGTCAGCATTCTGATAAAAACAAGAACTCAACTCAGAACAACTTTACTGAGGAACTATCTCATCTATCCAACTTTGGGCCCCTCAGTGGCGCTCACGTCCCATCCCACGTTGCTGGGATCTGTTCAATGCACTATTTCACTCCAGAATAAGATTGGTTTTCTTAAGATCAGTGCATTAATTCTTGCTGTGGGCCGTTATTCTAGGTGAGGAAAATAAATGGTAGAGCGTGGTGTTCTATAAGCTCTATAATGACTGAGCTGAGAATCAGGGAGGACTCGGTCAGGGAGCTGGGATGAGGGGTAGGGGTCAGAGCTTGTGGGAGGTCCTCCCTGACTCCCCACAGTGGGTTAGATGCTCCACCTGCATTCAGCCCCCATCTCCCTGCCTGGGTGCTTGGCTGTCGCTCCCACCAAAGCATAACCTTGCATAGTATCTGATGGTAGTCGGTGCTCAGTGTGAGGAATCCACAGAACCCCGAGATCCTAGTAAGAGCCTTTCTCCCAGGAGTTTCTTTCCAGCTCACCTCTAGAGTGTGTGTGTGTGGATTGTTTGCTGTGAGTAGCCACATTGAGAATTCCCATGCCTATGTGAAACCAGAGAGCATTAGATTTAAAAGTTTTTTTGACACATACTCCGTGCTTTACTTTTTTTCTGGCTGCACTGGGTCCTTGTTGCTGCATGTATGTTTTCTCTAGCTGCGGAGAGCAGGGACTACTGTCTAGTTATGGTCCATAAGCTACTTACTACAGTGGCTTCTCTTGTGCAGCACAGGGTCTAGGTACCCAGGCTTCAGTAGTTGTAGCATGTGGGCTTGGTAGTTGTGGTATACAGGCTTCATTGCTCTGCGGCATGTGGGATCTTCCCAGACCAGTGGTTGAACCTGTGTTTCCTGCATTCATTAGCAACACAACAAAGGTCTGTCTTGTCAAGGCTATGGTTTTTCCAGCGGTCATGTATGAATGTGAGAGTTGGACTATGAAGAAAGCCGAGAACTGAAAAATTGATGCTTTTGAACTGTGCTGTTGGAGAAGACTCTTGAGAGTCCCTTGGACAGCATGGAGATCCAACCACTCCATCCTAAGGAAGATCAGGCCTGGGTGTTCATTGGAAGGACTGATGCTGAAGTTGAAACTCCAATACTTTGGCCACCTCATGTGAAGAGTTGACTCATTGGAAAAGATCCTGATACTGGGAGGGATTGGGGGCAGGAGGAGAAGGGGACGACAGAGGATGAGATGGTTGGATGGCATCACTGACTCGATGGACATGAGTTTGAGTAAACTCCAGGAGTTGGTGATGGACAGGGAGGCCTGGTGTGCTGCGATTCATGGGGTCGCAAAGAGTCGGGCACGACTGAGTGACTGAACTGAACTGAACTGAACTGAATCCACTATACCAACAGGGAAGCTGATTAGGTATCCCAACAGAGTTCAGCATTTCTTTCCAGCAAACACTTCTGGGCTTGAACTAGGAAATATAGGTGTCAGGAACACCAAGTTAAATAAGCATGCCTCCTGTCCTTGAGGAATGGACAGTCCAGTGATAGGTTCTTCCTCAGTCTTGAGTTTAACCTGACATCTCCTGGGTTGGCTCATGGGGCCTGGATAGCAGACTCACTTCTGCTAGAATTTTCAAATGTGTAGTTTACCCATGTTAAGTACAAATGTATTTTCTTAATGAGCACTTGGGTAGAATATGTTATCAGGTACAGTATGTATTTTTTGGAGATTATGACCCTAACATGATTTTTATTTTTAAATGGGTCCACAGCCTATTTTTCTTCTCCCCCAGAATTATTTCCACAGTTGTGAACAGATTTAAAAATCACTTGGTTGGGAAGTTACATTTAGTTCACAAAAATGTCATTGAGTTTTGCAGTGGTCACCAGAGCCACTTTTATCCACAAAGTCACCTTGCTTAGAAACTGGTCCGACTTTGGGAAATTAAAAATTCACTTGCTTCTCAGGAGAAAACTTTGGGGCATGACAAAGAGGTTTATTATCTTGAGTGTGGTGATGGTTCATGGTTGTCTGTGTGCGGGTATGCTCTGTTGATTCACTCGTGTCTGACTCTTTGTGACCCTATGGACTGTAGCCCGCCAGGCTCCTCTGTCCAAGGGATTCTCCAGGCAAGGATACTCGAGTGGGCTGCCATGCCCTCCTCCAGGAGATCTTCCTGACCCTGGGATAGAATCTGGATCTCCTACATTGCAGGTGGATTCTTTACCACTGAGCCATGGGAAGCCCTCACGGATCCCCGTTACTGCTACTGCTAAGTCACTTCAGTCATGTCCGACTCTGTGCGACCCCATCCCTGGGATTCTCCAGGCAAGAACACTGGAGTGGGTTGCCATTTCCTTCTCCAATGCATAAAAGTGAAAAGTGAAAGTGAAGTCGCTCAGTCATGTCCAACTCTTCGCGACCCCATGGACTGCAGCCTACCAGGCTTCTCCGTCCATGGGATTTTCCAGGCAAGAGTACTGGAGTGGGGTGTCATTGCCTTCTCCGTCATGGATGTCTACATATGCCATACAGGTAGCTTAGTGTATGTCAATTATATCTTGATAAAAGCTGATTTAAAAAAACCCCACTGGGCCCCAAATATGTCCCTTTCCTCTGCCTGAAATTTATCATTTTGTTTTCTTTCACTGTCTTTGACTTCTTTCATCAGATGTCATTTGATTCTATCAGATTTTACGAAGTAAATACTACTAGGGAAGGACAAGTACAGTCAACAAATTCTCACACTCTTGTATCAGTTAAATCAATTTACTTACTTTTTAACAACAGGAGTCTAGAACTATAAGCTGGAGTTCAGAGAAAGAGAGAAAAATAATTTTGGAGCCTGGGAAATTTGGAAGATGAGAGGACAGGGTGAAGTGACTTGGTGACCAACCAAATTCTAGGGAGGAGTCCCAGGGTATGAAAGTGTTATCTGTGAATTTGCATCAAGGGTCAACCCTGCTATTCATCAAGAAATGTCCTCTCATTATTTTCTGTGGGATCCATGGTGAATCTACTGGAGGCTTTGAAGTCAGGCAAACATGGATGTGACCATGGTTCCCTCACCGATTTGGCAAGTTTTTCAACTGACCTTAACTTTATTTACCGGGTGTGTCAAAAGGTATAAGAATATTTATCTTAGATGGATGTTGTGAGGTCAAAATGAGATTATATAAATGGAGAGTGTCACCAAGTGCTCTGCACATGGTAGGGCTTCCTTTCCTCACTTTAGGGACAATTTTACCATAGATCTTTTTTCTTAAGCTTTGGTTATTAATTCTATAAATATGTATGGTGTACTTTCCAATGCACAAGTACCATAGATCTTTTGAAGCTTCATCAAGCCCATTAAAAACTATGGGTATACATTTCTTCCCGAATCACCAGAAGTAATTCATTATAATGGTTTTGAAAGAATGCAGAATACAAATCAGTCAATGGACCAAACACATACACACACACACACACACACACACACACACACACACAAAACAACTTCTCTGTGAGTTCTTAAGAGAAAATGCACACCTCAAAATATAAACATTCAGAAATAAGGCCATTTGCAGCAACGTGGTTGGACTTGGAGATGATCATATTAAGTGAAGTCAGTCAGAGAAAGACAAATAACATAAGATGTCACTAATATAGAGAATTTAAAATATGACACAAATGAACTTATTTATAAAATAGAAACAGATTCGCAGACATAAACAACAAGCTTATGGTTACCAAAGGGAAAAGGATTAATCAGGATTTGGGATTAGCAGATACAAAGTATTATATATAAAGTAGATGAACAACAAAATTGTACTCTATGGCACAGGGAACTGTATTCTACATCCTTTAATAAACCATGATAAGAAACTATATATATATACAGGCTTCCCTGGTGGCTCAGATAGTGAAATATCTGCCTGCAATGCAGGAGACCCAGGTTCAATCCCTAGGTTGGTAAGATCCCCTGGAGAAGGGAATGGCTAGCCACTCCAATATTCTTGCCTAGAGAATTCCATGGAGAGAGGAGCCTGGGGAACTACAGTCCATAGGATCATATTTATATCTGAATTACTTTGCTATGCACCAGAAATTAGCACAACATTGTAAATCCACTATACTTCAATAAAGAGATATAGGCATTCATCATAACCCTTACAGAGCCCTGTTAAGGGTGAGTGGCTGTGGATGGGTAGGTTATGTGACCCTGTGTCCGATTTGGTCAGCTCTGATCTCCTTTTGATTCTGAAGATCCAGGCTGACACTTATTTTCAGATATTATTGTCTTACTTTGAACTCAAGATTAAAGAAAATTTGGCATTATTTTAGATTGCAAAGTTCAAGAATGCTTGCTCAGTGTAGAGGGTGGAGAGTGGATGTACCACGTGACTCAAAGCAGATCTTGCAGTTCTGCCGTTTCTCTTTTAATAAGGCCGGACCCAGAGCAGCCAGTCTTACTCTTGACTTGCTTCCAAGCACAATACAATTAGCCTCCAAGTTATCCCTGACCCTTTTCCTCCTTCCTCTCTTGCACCTTCTCAGTCACCGAATCACACCTATTCCTTCTGCACCTCAAGTCTGCTCAACCCTTTATGCTGCCTCTCCAATCATCACAATACTGTTCCTTTTTCAAAATCTTACTTGGTTTATTTTCTATACATTTTTTCATATTCTTTTCTATTATGGTTTATTCCAGGATATTGAATATAGTTCCCTGTGCTATACAATCGGACCTGTTGTTTATCCATCCTAAAATATAAGTTTGCCTCTGCTGATACCAAACTCCCCCTCCATCTCTCCCTCACCTCTCTCCCCCTTGGCAACCACAAATGTGTGTTCTATGTCTTCATCACACTATTCTCTACACACAACATCTTTGTCCTTTGTGAATCACTCCATCTTCAGTGCCATCAACCACTCCTTTAAATTCTTTGCGAAGTCATGTCATCAAGAGCTAGAAGAGACTTCAGGGTCATAGTTTTTTGTTAATTAATTTTTATTGGAGTATAGTTGCTTTGCGATATTGTGTTAGCTTCTACCGCACAGCACAATGAATCAACTGTCCATATACGTACATCCCCTCCCTTTTGCAGAGTCATCTTATGTACTCCGCCCATCATATCAGTGCTTAGTTCAAGGCCACACAGCTGGGGCTGCGGCACTGATGTCCTGATGCCCAGGTACAGGTGACCTGGAATGTGCCGGAGCAAGGGATGCACGGCTCCATGGTGCTGGCCCCGACCACCTGGAACCACTTACTCTCAAAGCAAGGAAGGGCTTGGGAGTCCCTTCATGTTGGCATTTTTCTGTATCACAAGGAAAAACCCTCTGGACAGTTCATCCGCTTGTGTCACTCTTAAACCTAAGTGCCTCCTGCTTGCTTCCACTAAGGGGGCTGATGAAGGGTTAGTCCCTTCAGGGTACCAATCCATCTCCTCACAGCCCAGGACAAGTCCCTTGCGTCCCTGTCCCCAGATGCAGGTAGCTGACTCTGCAGCCACACAGAAGCACTTTCCTGTCCATGCCACCTGCCTTTGCACCCCCTGGTCCCACTGACTAGAATGCCCTTCCCACTTTTCTTATGTAGAAAATGTCCAGTCCAACCCCTCTTCCGGGCCATCTTCCATGTTATCATGATCCCTTGACCACCTCGACAATGGTAATCATAATGACAACCATGGTAATGAAGATAGATTGAGGGTGGACTGTGTGATGGGCAATGTGCTCATATAGACTCATTATTTTATTTCAACATCAGTTTGTTGTTCAGTTGCTCAATCATGTCCAACTCTTTGCAACTCCATGGACTGCAGCACGCCAGGATTCCCTGCCCTTCACTGTCTCCTGGAGTTTGCTCAAACTCATGTCCATTGAGTTGCTGATGCCATCCAACCATCTCTTCCTCTGTCGCCCCCTACTCTTTTTGCCTTCAATCTTTCCCAGCATCAGGGTCTTTTCCAATGAGTTGGCTTTTTGAATCAGGTGGGGCCGAAGTATTGGAGCTTCAGCTTCAGCATCAGTCCTTCTAGTGAATATTCAGGACTGATTTCCTTTAGGATTAACTGGTTTGATCTCCTTGTTGTCCAAGCGACTCTCAAGAGTCTTCTCTAGCATCATCAAAAACAATTTAATTAGAATGCTACATTCATGGATGAGATGCTTGAAGCTTAAAGAGGTTTAGTTATTTACCCAAGGTTACAGCTCGAAGATGCTGGCCCAATCAGTCAAATCTGTCTGATTCCAGATCCTAAGTCCCTCACCATGACATCACCTCTCACCACCTACCATGTTGTCTTAACAGTGATCTGTAAACTAGTCTTGCTGGTTGAGGACAGGGACCATTGGCATATTCCCAGTGCCTAGAATAGTGTCTGGCATATTTGAAGTGTCCAGTAAATGTTTGTGGAATAAGTGCATAAACAGTCCATTTCAGCCGGGCTCTCCCCACCTCCAACAGTCTTTGAACCAAACCTGGTGACTTGGGTGGAGGCTGTTAGTCCACACCCAGGAGCAGCAGCAGATGGTACTTCTGAAGATGCTCCTCCCATCACTCCTGCCCTGAGCTGAACTTTCCATCTCCACTCTTCCTCTGAAGAAGCCCCCTGTTCCAGGAAGGTGGCCAAGTGAGGCCATGAGTCTTCCAGCAGGAAATACCTGGCTGGTCAAAGGTTTTTGCAAAGCTTTGTTCCCACCATTACCCATTTCTTCTCTCTCCCTCTGAGATTTCAGGCAAGCCAACTGGTATCTCTTTCTAAACAGCTGAGAACACCAGATGGAAGGGGAGGGGGAGGTGGAGACACAGAAAAAGGCAGGAAGGGATAGGGCAGGGGCTGTGGATGAGGAGGGCATGTTCTGAAACATGGGCAGTAGGGGAACCGCTGGACAGGCCGGCAGAGGCAGGAAAGGAAAAAAAGAGCTGAGAAAGTGAGCAGCTGCCATATGCGTAATGCACAGACACACGGGGCTTTCAACATACCATTAAAATAGAGACGGAACCGTGCTGGTTTCCGTAGCAACAAGGCCTATTGGTGCCTCAGCCAGAAAAACTTATTGGAAAAAAAAGGCATTTGCCTGTTAAGGAGCCTGATGAATTGGGAGATAATTATACAGCGTTCTGCCACCACTAAAGATACACAAATATCCTCCAGGAAATATTTTAAAGAGCACGATTGTCACAAACCCGTGAAGTCAGGGGGTGGGAGGGAGAGGCGGCAGGCAAGGATAAAAGGCAACTAGAATGATTCTAGGTGGCCAGCCCCGGGGAGTAGGGGCTTGTGAGGGGTAGGCTAGAATCAGTTGGCATGTCAGGCATCAGACATCTAGTGAGAGGTCGGAGCTGGACACAGCTCTGTATCTGATTCGAAGAAGCCAGCACATTGGGTCCTATTCTTTGTCCCTTCATGAAGTGGGTGGATCTGTAAAGTTGAAACTGTTCGATTCAATGAGAGAGTCTGTTGACCAGAGCATTGGGATCTGCATTTATTAGGGTCCTGCCAGTGCCATGGAGTGAGTCATGTGAATCTCATGGTACATCTGGTCCCTGAGATAGGGTGGGACAGAAGAGATTCTTAAAAATTGGGGTAATGCAGACTCTTGCTTAGGGTAGAAGAAGGAAAGGAAATCGGTAATTATTTTGGACTCGTAGCTTGGGACACAGTGCCGGGCATATGCTGCGGCTGCTGCTGCTAAGGCACTTCAGTCGTGGCCAACTCTGTGCGACCCCATAGACGGCAGCCCGTCAGGCTCCTCTGTCCCTGGAATTCTCCAGGCAAGAAGACTGGAGTGGGTTGGCTGGGCATATAACCATTGCTAAATATAACAGTGAATGAAGGATTGAGTGAATAAATGGATAGATGGATGATTATGTAAGAGAAATGACAAATGCATGGATAAAGAATCATGAGGAACCGGGTTCCCATCTTCTTTCCTCTTGTTTCTCCCTAGGAATTGAGCTGCAACTCAGTTCCCCCCCAGAAGAAGGGGCGGGAGGGTGCACACTGTCAGCCGTGGAGACTTAGAAGAGAGTCATGTCCCGAAGTCAGCCCTGAGGCCCTTGGGACTAAAGGGTCCAGCATCTTTGGGACACTTCAAGGAGTTGGACTTTCTGTACATGTCTCCCCACCATGGATGGTAGATCCTCTAATACAACCTTCTAGGGGCATATCCTAAATTAGAGGGACAAGCTCGCCGCCCCCCGCCTCACCCCCGCCACACACACTTCATCAAGGCACCAGGAACACTTTCTATGGCTCTTGGGGCTCAGGAAAGCCTTCAACTTTGATCTGAATCCACTTTCCATCCTCTGGTTTCCTGTAGTGCTGAGTGATGTCTTCATTTGACCCTTAATACCTGCTAGGAGAGGGGGATGACAGAGGACAAGATGCCTGGATGGCCTCACCGACTCAATGGACATGAGCTTGAGCAAGTTCCGGGAGTTGGTGATGGACAGGGAAGCCTGGCGGGCTGCAGTCCATGGGGTTGCAAAGAGTCGGACACGACTGAGCGACTAAACAACAACAACGTGCTGTGTACAATCCTGATTTATTGTTTGGTTTCTCCCGTGTGGACATCACACCTCTCCGACTAGACTATGCTCTTTAGGGGCAGGGGCCTCCCACAGAACCTCTTCTTCATGCAGCCCCTAGCAGGGTGCCCTGCATTTCAAAGCGCTGCATGTTGGCAGTGCTAACACCAAGGAGAAGGACACTGATCAGAGCCTTGAGAAGCTGGCGAAAGGCATCAGGCTCCGCTGCAAGCTGGGGTCAGCTCCATGCCAAGAAGCTCCATGCTCACCAGACACACCTGTGCTCACACACCTACCATTTTGTGGGTGCTGCCTGGGCTGCTGCCCAGCCCCCAGGGCATGGGCTTGAGGGCTGCGTGATGGGAAAGAAAGGGAGGGAGTCAGGGACAGTGATGGAGGACTCAGCTGCCTGCTACTCATAGGCACTTGGCCTCGTTTTGAAGTCAGTGTACCACAGTTACGGCTCAAAGGGGTCCTGCCTGGGAAGAGAAGGCAGAACCAGCTTGGGGTAGCTTCTCTGTCCTGAGTGTCGAGATGAGGGGAGGAGAACCACAGGCACTGCTACTTCTTTGTCATCACAATCCTGGAGGAGCATCTGGCTTCTTCTTCATTTTCTTGACAAGGAGATGGAGGTTCAGAGAGGTTGAGCAAATTACCCAAGGTCACACAGCTAGTGAGTAACCTATGTTGGACTCACACTCAGACTTTACACTGTGGCTCCAGTGTCCAGGCTCTTGACTCCTGTCCTATATCAGCTCCTGTGACTCAGGCTCCCTGGAGGAAGCCAAAGTATGTTTGATTTCCCTGAATAGATGCCTCTTACAAAATACAGCTGGTTTGAGAGTGCGAAAGAAAAAAAAAATCGGATCAGAGCCCATTGCTAGTTAAAATAAAGAAGGAAGCAGAGTTCAGAGCAGGGGAAAACTTATACGTCTTATTTTGTGTAAGCATCATATTAAACAGATTCTGTTCCAACTGTAAACAGATTTTCACATTTCCACCTTCCCCCTACCCCACCCATTCCCTCCATCAGCCCCCACCATCTCTAACAGATTGTTCTCTGCCTTCTTGTTTAGATTACAACTAAGAAAAATTGGCTTTCTTTTCATTCTCCACCTCCCTGGCCTGCAGCATCTGCGGAGCGTGTGTGCGCGCGCGTGTATTTCTTACCCCTATTTCTTTTTGAAAATCCTCCCTCGGCTTCCTGTCCAGCCGCCCCGTTGGCTTCGGAGGCTCTGCGGAGAGTTTCTCCGGCGGCCGCCAGGGGTCGCGGTCGAGCAGGCAGAGCCTCCTCTCCGCAGGGACCGCTTGCCGGGAATCGCAAGCCCGTCTCCTGTCGATCTCAGCGCGCGGCATTCATCAGGCCGCAGCTCTGCAGTGCTCAGCGAGGGGAGCGCGAGAGCAGGGCTGCGAGCGGAGATCGGGCCTTTTCAGGTACCTAGAGCCCAGCCGCCGCAACTCTCCCGCCCTGGGCTCAGAGCAAACATCCATCAAGAGGAGCGAGCCCAGCCCCTCGCCCTGGCCCAGGGTCGTCCTCTGCCTTTTCAGGATTCCTGAAGGGAATACAGGCGTGGGAAAACACAGGGCCCGTGATTCTGCAGAGGGCAGTACCCCCGCCAGGCCTGACTTCATGGGGAGAGGAGGGCTGCGCTTGCTCTAGGAGGGGAGGACATCTCTCCCAGCCCTGTCTTCTTACCCCCTCCCCCTCCCACATCCCCATCCCCGTAGACAGCCCCGGCCCGCAGACGCGAAGTCCTGCTTTCCTCCCGCACACACGTGGACGCTCGCAGCTCACCAGTGACTGCTCTGTCAACCCAGACAGACTTGGCCCAGGCTCCCCGGGTGTCCGCCAGAATTTTATCAGATGGGATGCAGAGGAATGTGGAGGGGGGCGGGGGGCGGCGCGGGGGTGGGGTGGGGTGGAGCACGTGCTGCCTTTAACATATGAATTTTTCAACATTACATTTTCATCTCTCTGCCCCATTTCTCTCCATTCCCTCCCACTGCTCTTTTCAGAGGTGGAGCTGCTTAAGATTTCAGGCCATTACTGGGCATCTAAGATGGAGGCACAAGGTGGGAGGAGGGAGGAGAGGGAGCAGAGGGGAGCAGGGAGAATGTGGCTGCCCAGGATGCCAGCGGTTTGGCAATGAAGAGAGCCTGGGGGCTGGCCAAGGCTTTGCCAGTCCTGGGACGCACTGCTGAGCGGTCTGATGCAAGACAGTGAGGTGAACCAGCAGAGGCCCTGGAGGCACCTCTGCTTTCCCTTCTCATTTCTCTGGTCCCTCCTCTTCCCTCCCTCCCTCTGTTTCTTTCGTCCTTTCTTAGAGACAGACGTGAGCACACATATAGAAAATTCTAGAAGCCTGAAGACACGCTGACACTATAAGATGGACTTTGATCTTTCGTGTGTGTGTGCGCGTCAGTTGCTCAGTCATGTCTGCGGCTCAGTCGTGTCCCAACTCTGCAACCCCATGGACTGTAGCCCGCCAGACTCCTCGGTCCATGGGATTCTCCAGGCAAGAATACTGGAGTGGGTTGCCACTCCCTTCTCCAGGGGATCTTCCTGACCCAGGGATGGACCTGGGTCTCCTACTTTGGAGGCAGATTCTTTACCATCTGAGCCACCGGAGAAGCCCAGATAACATGTTTTAATGGGCTGAGGAGCTATGAGAATTTCTTTTAATGAAAAGCTCTGGGGACTTTACTGAAATGACTGAGATATAAGTTGGATCTTGAGGGATGGGTAGGGCTTCTGCAAGAGGGAACAAAGCCTGTCTAGAGGGAAAAAAGAGCTTGAACAGAAACATAAAAGTGAGAGATTTCACAGCATTTGGGGAGAGTAATGAGTAGGCGGCTGTGGTTCAGCAGCAGGTATAGAAGAAGGGATGGACTGAGCGCAAGGAAGTGAAGGGAGGTTGGACCAGAAGATGGAGCGCTCTGCCTGCCTGGATGAGGAGCCAGGATTGCCTTTACACAGTAAAGTCTATCAAGGGTTCCCATGGCACAACAGATCTGTGGTTTAGGGGGATTCTTTCAAAGATGGGCAGATAAAGGACCAAGAGACTAGGAGGTTTCCAGGACGGAAGATCTGTTAGGAGGACATCATGGCAGTAGAGCTGGAGACAGTCAGGTCCTGAACAGAACTGCACTGGGAGTGGAAAGAGAACGAGAGAAAGCAGGAGGAGGGGCTTCATGTTTGCATTTCCCCCCCCTCCCCCATCTCCTTCCCTTCTTCCACTGTCATCAGAGCTGGTGACCTCCCATCACTCTTCATTAAAACATGGAAACTATTGGAGGAGAGCTCCCTCTTCTCTCAGTCACCAGGTCAGTACCTCTACCCGTGTGGATACTTTGTCTCCATCTTTCCTCCTCCTGGGAGGCAAAAACCGCCCCCTGTCAGAGGTCAGTGCCTCCCCTCTGCTTTTTTAAAATTTCATTTATCTGGTTGTGCTGGGTGTTAGTTTGCTGCATGTGGGATCTAGTTCCCTGACCAGGGATCAAACTCAGGCCCTCTCTACTGGGAACGTGGAGTCTTAGCCACTGGACCACCAGGCAGCTCCTCTCCCCTGTGCTCTTTTGAAAGATTTTTCTTCTTTGTGGTTCCTCTCTCTTGTGCGATCAGTCTCTCCCTCTTTAATACTCATTCCTATCAGCACACAAGCTTGCTCTGTCATCCCCTATCTCTACCAAGGCTTTGACTGATGCGACATTCCTCCCTACCTCTATAGTAAAACTTGTCCAAAGTATTGTCTGCACATGCTGCTTCCATTTCTTCACCTACAAATTGCTATTCAGTTTGCTCCAGCCTGGCTCATAGCACTGCATTGCCAAAATTACTTTGCAATCTCTAGCCTCCTCAGCCCAAGTGGGTAGTTTTCTGGCTTATTCTTGGCCTTTGAGTAATATTTGGCATACTTGACCCCTTCCTCCGCATGAAACATGAAACACTCTTCTTAGTTTTATAAGAAGCTCTTCTGGATTTTTTTCTGTAATCACTGCCTTCTGCTTCTCACGCAATTTTGCCGACTCATCCTCTTTCCTCTTCTCTTCCTGGCTTGTCTGTTCTCTTCCCTTCATCTGTGCGCTCCTGTGGTATAAATACCATCTCTACAATGATGTCTTCTAAATGGACCTCTCCCCATGGAGCTCCAGCTTGCTGTATCCAACCGTCAACTTGACATCACCACCAAGATGTCTCACTGGCATCTTAAATTTAGCACGTCTAAAACAAACACTTCATTCCCTGCTGTACTCGACCGCCAGCTGGCTCTGTTCCTTCTTCTATGTCCCCAACTCACAAAACAGCATTATCATCCACCTAGTTGCTTACACCAGAAGCCCTGAGTCACCCTGGATTCCTCCTTTCCCCCCATCTCCATATCCAGTCCATCAGCAAGTCCTATCAATTTCTTCTCTAACATGTGTCTCAAATTAGTCCACTGCTCACCACAGTCACTGGCATCCTGTATTTCAGGCTGTCACTCTCTCTTACCTGGCCTTGTGCAAAAGCTTTGAACTTGCTTCCCTATTCCAGCCCCATAATCCACCTAATCCCCATCCATGAAAGCGAACTTGGAAAAGCATAAATCAGCTCAGACTCCATGCCCTACTTCAATGCTGCCATTTGAGTTCCTATCACATTTAGAAGAAAATGCAAATGCCTTGAGTGGACTCCAAGGCCCTTTCTGTTCTAATCTTAGGTCCCCCTCAATCTAATCTAGATATGAGGACTCCCCCTTCCATAAGACCTGCCTTGAAGGACTCACTGCTGCTTCTTGGACATGGGAAGCTCCTTCTCTGCCTGTAGCCTTGGCGTCTGTTGGTTCTGGAACCTGGATTGCTTGTTCTTCCTGGGTCTTTTAATGAGAGTTTCCCTTCTCATCCTTCCTGACCCTCAGATGCCCTTCCTGACCACCCTCATGGCCCCAGTTATTCACATCACCCTGCTTCCTTCCTTCACAGCACTGACCACACTCTGCAACACACTGCTTATTTTTCTGTCTATTGCCTGTCTCCCAAGAATCAGAAACTTACCTGTCTTGCTCACCCCTGTATTCTCAGGACCAAGTAAAGCTCCTGGCTATGAATGATAGTGATAGCTGTTAGGTAGAAATGAAAGGTTCTGGTGAGTTATCCCATGTATGGAGTGGAGAAGGGAGAGGTTTTATTAAAGATGGAGGGACTGGAGAATGCTAATGCCTGCCCTAGGAGAAGGGACAAAGGAGAAAGTAGAGTCTCAAGTGGGGAGGTGAGTAAGGGGATGATTTCACGTTGAGTGTGAGATGCCTGTGGGAATTCCAGCTGTTGGATGGGGATGTGGGTCGATAGCTTGACTAAGAAGTTAAAGCTCGAGATGAAAGTTTGGGAGACAGCTATGCCAAAATCATAATGAAAGTGACGGGCATGGAAGAGATGGATCGTGGTGGGTCGGCTGAAAGGAAAGCAGGAGAGACACAAGGACGGGACCTTAGGTAGGGCCCATGATTAAGGGATGGGAAGAAAAGAGGAGTCTTTCAGGGAACCAGAGAAGCAAGGGGGAAGCCAGGGGAAGGAAATATTCCTGAAGCTCAGAAAAGGTGAGAGTTTAAGAAAAAAGGGTGGTAAAATTTCAGTTCAGCGCTACAAATATTTACTGTGCTATTCCTCCATGCCAAATGCCGTACTTGACCACAGAATAGAAATATAAATAAATTCTCACTTTGTGGGGAGGAGTTTATAGAATCTTTAGGATAAATAAATATGTGAAAACAATTCTGTAAATAAAAAATATGTACTGACACAAAATAGCACTGTGTACTTTGTAAGTGTATGAAAGTGAAAAGTGAAAGGGGCTTCCCTGGGGGTTCAGATGGTAAAGACTCTGCCTGCAATGCTGGAGACCCAAGTTTGATCTCTGGGTCAGGAAGGTCCCCTGGAGAAGGGAATGGCTACTTACTCCAATATTCTATCCAGATATAAAGATATATGTCAAATGCATTAGAGCTGTTTCCTGTGGGGGAGAATAGGAGTACAGAATAGAGATAAAAAGATATCAGTACATTAATGAAACAAGAAAGGACACAACCGCACAAAGATGTTAGAATATCATGAACAGACTTCTGCCCACTCCCCAGATCTTTGCAGTTTTTCCTTTAATATCAAAACACTTTTTTTCTCTTATAAAGTGCTAAATTTTTTTTGTAAAATCTTTAAATCGTAGAGAAAGAAAATAAGCATCTCTTGAGATCCCATTGCCCCCAAACAAGCTACTGTAATATTTTTGTAACCATGTATGCATGCATGTACATATATGTATATTTTTGGTGTCTTTACTTATTTAAAATTTGCTGCGCGTTTGTTTCACATCACCTAGGAGCAGATCCTCTTATGATGAAGAACCTCTTACCATATATTCATTTCATCAGTGCATCTAAGGGGAGTATCCATTTGCCCATTGTCCTAGGAGGAATGCATAATACAATGCATTTTGGTTTCACAAGAGTCAAAAGCCTAGACACCGGGGTGGGAGTGAAATCAGGTAGTGAACCTCCCCAATATCCTTGTGCCTTCATTAATTTAAGAAGTGAAAGACTAAGAAGTAAAAGACTCCTTTAGAAAGAAGGAGTCAGTAAGGCAGAAAAAATTATAGGTAGGGATGAAGGGATAGGTGCATTCTATCACCCAGGGTCTCACCTCAAATCTAGGTCTGACCTTTGCATTTTGTTATTATATATGATTGGATATCAGTGGAAAATTTACACAAGTGATGACATGACCTGCTTATGTTTTTTACATGCATATCTAGAATTTTTCCATAAAAGGGTGCACATGATTCACTGTCTTCTGTAACTTGCTGTTTTTGCTCAGGAGTGTGTAATATCCAGACTTCCTGGGTAGTACAGTGGTAAAGAATCCACCTGCCAATTCAGGAGATGTGGGTTTGATCCCTGGGTTGGGAAGATCCCGTGGAGAAGGGAATGGATACCCACTCCAGTATTCTTGCCTGGGAAATCCCATGGACAGAGGAGCCTGGCAGGCTACAGTCCATGGTGTCACAAAGAGTAGGACATGACTTTGTGACTGTGCCTGCCTGGATGTAATATTTGGTCATATCTCTTTCATACGGGAGGTATGTGCCTTTACAGAAGGGCCCCTGGAGCACAGAAGAGGGCATTTCCAGCCTTAAGGAATCATGGAATCTTTCCTGGTAGAGATCCCTAAGCCAAGATATAGATGATGAGAGGTAGCCAGCCTAAGAAATCAGTGAAGGGACGACATATAAGCTCAGAGGAGAGACAGTGTGGGTAAGGCAGAGTGATTAGGCACACAGCTGCAATTTCAGAACAGGACAAAGAGGCCTCTGGAGTCAATCTCTTTCATTGAGATGTAATTGAAATATTTTATTTGTTTCAGGTGTGCAAAAAGACTTCATATTTGTATATATTGTGAAAGGATTGCCACAGAAGTCTAGCTAACACCCATCATCACCCACAGTTATGATTTTTTTTTCTTGTGATAAGAGTCTTTAAGATCTACTGGAGTCCATTGTTAAGAGGCAATGATCAGCAATCTTGAAAAGAAATCCGCTTCGGGGATGTTGTGAGGATGTGGTTTCAACAGGCATTATCGGATTACAGGGACAGAAACCACTCAACTGAGAAGGGCAGCTGGCTATTTTCAGGATCTCAGACAGTCTAACAGATATCCAAGAATAGGATAGGTTAGGATTGAAACTGGAAAGTCAGGGACTGAAATTATTCTCTGTTTTTCATGGTGAGAATCTGATTGGCTGAGCCCCGTCCACGACTGGACCTGTCAACTCCAGGTCCAATCATCTTGGGCAGGTTGGTAACTTCGAAGCAAACAGCATGGGTTGAGCAGGCTTCACAAATATGTGTATGTGGCTGTTCTAGTGATGAAGAGGACAGACTCCAGAGCCAGAGTGAGGTGGAACTTTGGGGCTACCACTCACCAGCTGTGTGCTAGAAGGTTAATGGCTTAACCAGCCTGGGTTCACTTTCCTGTACTGAAAAATGAGGATGCTAATGATATACATATAAAATATGTATATATATATATATAACAGTAATATATATGTATGTATATATATATATATATATATGTATAAAACTATTCCTCTTCAAAGAGCATTCCTGTTGGGGTCCAGGTCTGTGGCTTTGGTCTCTGTTGACAGCGAAGCTCTAGTTTTCACCTGTTTGACAGAGGACCCTGAATCTGACTGAGAAAACGCCAGGACCTTCACTCTCTTGGCTCTACTCTGAGGTCCTGCTGAGGCCTTTTCTCCCATCAGTCTCTCCTCTTACCTTCTTCTTGTGCACACAATGCAGACCCTGCTTCATACCCACTTCAGTGTCCTAGAGCAGCAGTTCCCAACCTTTTAGGTACCAGGGACTGATTTCATGGAAAACAGTTTTTCCATCGACTGGAGGTGGGGTGATGGTTTGAGGATGATTCAAGTGCATTATATTTGTCGTGTACTTTATTTCAAATCTAATGCTGCCGTGGATCTGACAGGAGGTACCTAGACCCCTGGCTAGAGAATCCAGAGTGCCTCCTTCTGGCAACTGCATCTGTTCTCCAGTTATTTATGAACCCTATTTCCTTTAGTGAGAACATCCCTTGAGGGCAAGACCCATGCTTATTTCACTTGAATATCTCCCCCCTTCACTATAATATAGTCCACGTAGCTCAGGGCTGTGAGGTACACAGTGGGTGCTCAATAAATGCAGGTTTTCCAAATGTGGAAAAGAAATTCTCAGTCTCATTCCACTGATCTAATTCATCTCGATTTCCACGGTAACATCCTTTTCACAACACACACTGGCATTTTAAGAGACAATTTTACTTTGAAAATATGTCTAAAGTTCTTGAAGTGCTATTGGAAAAGGGTCAACTGTGTCTTCCAATCAGACATTTGGCCCCCAGTGTTAGAATCCCTGGGGCTTCTCAGATGGTTCAGTAGTTTAAAAAAACAAAAAAAAAGTCTGCCTGCCAATACAGGAGACATGGGTTTGATCCCTGGGTTGGGAAGGATATCCTGGAGGAGGAAATGGCAACCCACTCCAGTATTCCTGTCTGGGAAATCCCATGGACAGAGGAGACTGGTGGGCTACAGTCCATGGGGTTGCAAAAGAGTCTGACACGACTTCACGATAAACAATAGCATTAGAATTAATGTTTGGGGAAATGCTTTTACTGGAGCTCAGAGTGACATGGGCCTGCTTTCCTCTCTGGAGGCACTTGGATGCCGAAGGCTGTGTACGGGAAGGAGGAGGTTTGTGATTATTGGCAACTTAGGAAAAACTCCTGTGAATCGAGAAAAAATGAGCTCTCCATCTTCATCCTTCTGTTTTACCTCTCTGTATTTCATCTGTCAGATTGGATAATGACATCTGCAGAACTTGCCTACTTATGATTTTAAAATATCTAAGATAATGAAAATGCTTTGAAAAGTGCCAGGTGAGATGTAAATACCAGGTATTCTATTTCTGCCTGCACATAGATTTTAAGGTTTCAGTTCTGACAGGTATGTCTCAACCACTGAAGAATATCTAGGAGCCATTCATTATATGTGTGGAAATATATACTCAGACACACAGACTTTTTTTTTTTCTTTATCTCAGAAGGATTTATTTCAAAGAAAATGTTATGAATACAGTTAAAATCCACTGGGTACTCCTCCCTAATTTTGTTTCTCTCCTTCCTTTCTTAGAAGTAACCAACACCCTGAGTTAGGTGTTTATCATTCCACACTTTAAAAAAAATTTTTACTATATATATGGTCATAAAAATTTATGGACTTGATTTTCATGTCTTAAATTTTATATAAATAGTCATACACTGTACATATCATTCTGCAGCTTTCTTTTGTTTGCTCAGCATTTTATATATGTGTGTGTGTGTATATATGTATATATATATATATATAATTGTTGTTCAGTCCCTAAGTCTTGTCCAACTCTTTGAGACCCCATGGACTGTAGCACGCCAGGCTCCTCTGTCCTCCACTATCTCCCAGAGTTTGCTCAAATTCATGTCCATTGAGTCAGTGATGCTATCCAACCATCTCATCCTCTCTGCCCCCTACTCCTTTTGACCTCAATCTTTCCCAGCCTCAGGGTCTTTTCCTATGAGTCAGCTCTTTGCATAATGTGGCCAAAGTATTGGAGCTTCAGTGTCAGTCCTTCCAGTGAACATTCAGAGTTTATTTCCTTTAGGATTGACTGGTTTGATCTCTTGGCAGTCTAAGGAACCCTCAAGAATCTTTGTATAGTTCCTTGTAGTACAACTGATATGTAAAAACTGCACACATTTAATGTACACATCTTGATGAGTTTGGACATGTGCTTACACCTGTGATATTATCATCACAATCAAGGTTCTAAACTGATGCAACACTGCATGGAGATTTTAAAATAGAATCTGCGTGTCTGTCTGTGCCTCCACTGATGCCAGCAAGGATTTTTTTTGTAAAGATCTGTTCATGGCGAGTGTTTATCAGGTGTATCATGATGATGTATTTGTGTATCCTGGTGTAGTGGGATAAACTTGAAGTCTGCCCTGAACATATCTGGTTAAGCTGTACATATATTTATTAGAGCAACTCATACTTATAGACTCAGATATACCATAGGTCATTCCTGTTCCCCACTGAACATAATAGTCTCCTATTGCCAAAGTCTGATGTAATAGTTAGCTTCCTAGGTCTTCCCTGGTGGCTCAGATGGTAAAGAATCCGCCTGCAATGAGGGAGACCTAGGTTCTGTCCCTGGGTTGGGAAGATCTCCTGGAGAAGGGAAAGGTTACCCACTCCAGTATTCTGGCCTGGAGAATTCCATGGACTGTATAGTCCATGGGGTCTTAAAGAGGCGGACATGACTGAGTGACTTTCACTTCACTTCCTAGGGAGGTGTTGGTCCTATGTTCTCAACTGCAACATTTACTGAGAATTTCTTCAGCATTTTCATCCTTGATTTTGGACGAATATCCAAAATAAATTGGCACTAACTGTTGCACATCTATTTCTCAGACAGCTCTTTATCTATCCTCTCTCATGAGAGATAATTACTCAATTGCCCAAGAAAGTTCCTATGTTTTGGTGGGAACTTTAATTCCAGGAAGAGATTGCTGAGACTGGTTACTACATTCCTGGGAAACTCAAGTACACAGCTTCTGACTTAGAAGCACACCAGGTTTATGATAAATGAAGATCCTACTTCCCATGACTGATTGCATTTGACAAGAGAAGTACAGACCAGATCCTGACCCCAATTAATGAAATTGCCAATTGCTATTTACAGAGGTGAGCCCTGTGCCTGTGATATGTTTATAAAACCTCATTAATTCAGACTTCATTAATTTAGAATTTGGGTTCCTTTGGAGAGGGCTATCCCCGCTGCATTTATCCTTGTGTTAACTACAGGAAGGATTCTGCTGCAAGAGCTGGCAAAGTGAAAAGTCATTGTGGGGAGATATTTACCACACGCTGGCATCATTCCAGCAAACAGAACCTCTTCATGGTGTTCCACCAGCCTGGACTTGAGTTGCTGCAAGACAAAATTGGGTGTGGGGTAGATGGAGCAGCATTGCATGAGGATTATAGCCCTACAACTGTTGGATGAATTTGGACAAGTTACACACACCTGCGATATCATCTCCACAAAGACTCTAAGCTGATGCATCACTTCATGGAGATTTAAAAATAGAGTCTTATCAAGAAGATTCCACATGACGTGGAGCAACTAAGCCCATGCCCCAGAACTACTGAGCCTGTGCTCTGGAGCCTGGGACCCACAACTACTGAAGCTGTGAGTTGCACCTACTGAAGCCCGAGCTCCTAGAGGTCACGGCAGTGAGAAGCCCGTGCACCACGACTAGAGAGTAGCCCACGTTCACTGCAACTAGAGAAAGTCTGTGCAGCAGCAAAGACCTAGCAGAGCCAAAAGTAAAAATAAATAACATTATTTTAAAAACTAGAGTCTGCATGTCTGTGTGTGCCTGTATTTATTTATACCAGAGAGGATTGTCTGTAACGATCTGTCCATGGTAACTGTACGTCAGGTCTATCATGATGAAGCTTTAATATATCCTGGTTTAGTGGGATGAACTTGATGTCTGGCCCTGCACATACTCAGCTGAGCAAGGCTCTTCCTCCTCTCCTGTGACCATGAGTCTCTTGCTCATGGCAACTCTGTTTCTCTCTGACATGTGTCCCTTTTTCTTTACTAACCAGTTCTTCTGTTGGCCTGTAGTGTTCTGGGGCTGGAAAGCTTCATGTTGCACTTGGTCGTGTTCTTTCTGGCCCTAAACACCAAATACCCAGTCTTCCAGCGTTGTCTATTCCACCCCTTCCCACCCAACTAGTGTATTTTATGCAAGGTTTTGAAGGCCATATGCTGAGGGCCAGATCCATACTGATAGCCATTGTCTCATCAGCCTTCCCTAGCTGGAAAGAGCCTCATGGCACAAGCTGTGGTCACTATAGCAGCGCAGGGCCTCTTATAACTGGGACACAGGGCAGAGCAGGCCAGCCACAGTTGGCTGCTTTGGTCCACTTGAGTCCAGGGAGGGAAACGATGTTCCGTGTAGGGTGAGACTTCAGTTATAGACACAGTCACAGACTCACATGGCATGCTTTAACCTTCTCTCATCTTTGTTTGGGTCTAGTGTAAAATTGAAACCATTGACCTGGGGTGAGACCCAGGACCACTGAAGTCCATGGTACCTTCCACTGCCCTTAAATATCACTCTTGTCCAGTGATGCTTCTTCAGCCTTCTTTTCTTCAGATTCTCCCTGAGAAATCTCACTGAAGCCCAGGGTTTCAATCATCCCTATGCTGACCCAGAACAGTATGCCTCCATCCAAGCTCCCCTCCAAGCTCCAAACAACAGTTCCAAACAACCTGTGTCCCACAGGTACCTGAAATTAGGTCTAAGCCAAAATTATTTTCTTGTCCTGAAATTTCTCCTTATGTTACCCAACCTCTTAAATTTTCCAGTTTAGTGACTGTCAAGAGCTACTCCCTGGTTGTCCAAGTCTGAAAAGTCCTAAGAATTCTGAATCTTTTCTCTCTAGCTACTGATCATATCCATTCAGATTCAGAGCCTTCCAGGGACTTCCCTGGTGGGCCAGTGGTTAAGACTCCACACTTCCAGTGCAGGGGGAAAGTTTCCCCTCTCAGGGTCCTTGGGCTTATTCACATCTGCAGAGTCTCTTTTGCTTTGGAAGGCACGAAATCACAGGCGCCAGGGATTAGAATGTTAACATCTCTGCAGAGCCATTATTCTGCCTAATTTTAACACATATTTATACATATGTATGTATTTTATATACATATATCCATCCATGTATATGTGTATTATCCATATATATATGATCTATCCAAATATATATATGTTTAACCGTATGTAGTATCCATACATATATATTATCCATTCACATACATACGTATTATCTCTCTATATAATATGTAATATATTTTGTTGTTGTATAGTCACAGAGTCCTGTCTGACTCTTTGCAACCCCTGGACTGTAGCCCACCAGGCTCCTCTGTCCATGGGGTTTCCAGGCAAGAATACTGGGGTGGGTTGCTATTTCCTACTCCAGGGATCTTCCCAACCCAGGGATGGAACCCATGTCTCCTGCTTGGCACCTGGGAAACCTGTGTATGTATGTATGTGTGTATATATATATATTTTTTTTTTTTCATACTTCCAGGGAAATTTTGATTCCTGTTTTTTAAAAAAAATTTTTTTTTTATTTGTTGTTTTTATGAAAAAGTATTAGTCTCTCAGTCGTGTCTGACTCTTTGTGACCCCATGGACAGTAACCTGCCAGGCTCTTCCATCCATGGGATTTCCCAGGCAAGAATACTAGAGTGGATAGCCATTCCCCTCTCCAGGAATCAAACCTGGATCTCCTGCCTTGCAGGTGGATTATCTACTGTCAGAGCCACCAGGAAAGCCTTAGGGTTCACTACAATTCACTCTGCGCCTCAGGGAATTTATCCATTTGCTCACCTTCCTGTGCCCAGCACACAGTTGGTACTACATTTGATTGGAAAGCCATTCCACTCTCCTCGCCCTCTCTGTGGGCGTGAGTGAGGCTGCAGCCGTAAGACACAGCCCTGGCCAGCAGGCAGCTCTCGTGGGCGCCACTGAGGCGTTCTGTCAGGGGCTGCCCCCTGGCCACGTGTCCTCTCCATGAACACTGGCTGTAACCTCAATACCCAAGAATGTCTCACACATCTTTCACATATTTATTCCCCCGACATCCAAGGGATGTGAAGCTGACTCAGGTGCGGAGAAAACAAACAGAGACCTGAGGTCTTGGACTTTTCCACAGTCAGCAGACAGGAGTCCACAGAGGTCAAGAGAAATCCCACCGCTGGACCTTCCTGCCATTCACAATCTGTCACACGGTGAATGGGTTCAGTGGTGGAAAGACAGACTGTGACGGGAGGAAGCCCACAGTGCCTTCTAGAAGCCCAGGGGAGCTTTTCAGGAGACAGTACATCTGGCATCACTTCAAACCAAGACTGGCCTAGATTCTGCAATGAAATAAACAAACATGGTGGATGCTTGTAACTCATGGAGACCTTAGAAATTGTAAATGACTTCCCATTGCTGTCTGGATAAAGTCCTAAATCCTTAACAATACCATAGTGTCCTGCATGGTCTGGTCTCTGTCTATTTCTCTGGTTTTCTCTCATCAGTATTTTTCTGGCTTTCAACAGCCTAGCCAAGCCACTCATCCTCCAGCTCTCCAAAGTGGCCATGGCCTTTGCTCACATTAATTCCTCTCCCTTGCTCATTCCCTTTCCCTTTCCCTCTCTTTCATCTAGCTAACTCACATTCCACCGTAGATCTCTGCTTAAATTCACATTTTTAAGGAACACTTTCCTGATGCTTTTGAACTGTGGTGCTGGAGAAGACTCTTGAGAGTTCCTTGGACAGCAAGCAGATCAGATCAGTCAATCCTAAAGGAAATCACTCCTGAATATTCATTGGAAGGATTGATGCTGAAGTTCCAATACTTTGGCCACCTGATGTGAAGAGCTGACTCATTGGAAAAGACCCTGATGCTGGGAAAGATTGAGGGTAGGAGGACAAGGGGACAACAGAGGATGAGATGGTTGGATGGCATCACCGATTCAATGGACATGAGTTTGAGCAAACTCGGGGAGATAGTGAAGGACAGGCAAGCCTGGTGTGCTGCAGTCCATGAACAACAGCATAAAAGGAAGACTTTCCTGACACCCTGGGCTGCAATATTAATCAGTGTTCTCCAGAGAAACAGAACCAGTAGGAGCTGTATGTAAAATAAATAATAAATGTATAAGAAAGATACTTACTCTAAGGAGTTGGATCTCGTAATGATGGAGGCTGAGAAGTGTCACATCTGCTGTCTGTGAACAGGAGACCCAGGAAGCTGGTGGTGTAGTTCCAGTTTGAGTCTGAAGCCTGAGAGCCAAGAGCACTGCTGATGTGGATCCTCATTCAAGAGCAGGAGAGATGGATGTCCCAACTCAGTCAGCCAGAAGAGCAAGAACTCTCCTTTCCTCTGCTTTTGTGTTCTAACCGAGTTATCAATGGATTGAATGATTCTCATGCACGATGTTGTTTAGTCGCTAAGTTGTGTCCGACTCTTTGCAACCCCATGGACTGTAGCCCTCCAGGCTCCTCTGTCCATGGGATTTCCCAGGCAAGAATATTGGAGTGGGTATCCATTCCTTTCTCCAGGGGATCTTTCTGACCCAGGGATCAAAACTGGGTCTCCTGCATTGCAGGCAGATTCTTTACCATTTAAGCCACCCCACACCATAGGGAAAACAATCTGGATTAGATTCAGATGCTAAACTCATCCAGAAACATCTGAATAAACACACCCAGAAATAAATTTAATCAAATATCTGTGTACCCCATGACCCAGTTAAGCTGACACATGAAATTAACCATTACAATCCCCCTATTATATATAACAACACACCACAGCTATAATTGGTTATTTGAAGTGGTATAGTTACTACTTTATAAGGTCTATCTTCCCTTTGTAGCCTACAAATTCCATAAAGAACTTATCTTGTTCACCATTTTATCCTCAGGGGATAGCACAGTACTGGAAAAGAGTTGGCACTTAATGAGAATGATTTTGAATTAATAGCTTTCCAGGAAAATCCCACTACTTGCTAAGGAAGATATTACTAAAGCGATTGGGAGATGGAGATATTCCAATTCCATGGCAAATTCTGAGGAAAAGCGCTTCATCTTACATTCTTTTATCCCTGAAAATTTTACCTCCCTGATTCCTTATTCCTGAGTCTTAGCAACTATTAAACAAATCCTCAGTGAGAGAAGGAAGAGAACTAATGGTGTGACACAGGGTGGGGAACTCAGAGAGCAGATGTGGGTCTGGGGCTGGTTTTGTTGATAACCTGGGAGACGACTGTGTGCAGTGACTTGACTTACTCCACGTTAGCTCTAAGCTTGGTCTCTGCCTCAGCCCTGCTGCTCTGTGGTCCTGAAGCAGAGGGGTTCTTTCCACTTTCCATCTCTGTGGGGGGTGAAACAGTGGATTCATGTCAGGGCATTAAGATGCCCTGACATTGCTCACCAACTTTACAAAAATGCAGACGGAAGTCATCTAATGGGGGAAGGATGAACCCAAGTGGTTGGGGCACAGTGGGATGGCAGATTGTGTCCCCTGAAAAATTGGAGCTGGTAGGAATCATCAAGTTTATCTAGTTTAGGTTCATATTTTATATGTGAGGCAGCCGAGGACCAGATCAACTCACTGGTTCATCCAAAATAAGTGACCAAGCTGACTCAGAAAGTGAAAGTGTTAGTCGCTCAGTTGAGTGAGACTCTTTGCAACCCCATGGACTATAGCCCACCAGGCTCCTCTGTCCATGGAATTCTCCAGGCAAGAATACTGGAGTCGGTAGCCATTCCGTTTACCAAGGGATCTTCCCAACCCAGGTATCAAATGTGGGTCTCCCGCATTGCAGGCAAATTCTTTACTGTCAGAGCCACCAGGAAAGCCAAGTTGACTCAGATTCACCTGTTTAAAGTTTTAACTCTGGGCTCTTCTTACCCTATCCTTCCCTTAGTCCACTTGAAGGACTCGTGGACACACCTGAACACAGACACAGGTAAGTGGAGGAGTTGATAAACCTCCATAACACAGGTGCTAGCTATTTCCTTTGAAATGCAAATAATACTGACCTGGGACCTTCATTTCTTGGGCAGTGGGGCTCTCCTTTCTCTCCTAGTCTCCCCAGAGATACTTATACAGAAACTTACTCCTCTGCAGGTTACCTCAGACTCTGAGATCTTGCTTCCGCTGACTTATTCCAATTTCTGGATCATCTGGGGCACCTGTGCATGCCGTCCCCCACCCCCAGAGCCTTCATGCCCTTCTGGCTTCCTGCCCTGGCCGGGCGAGGCAGGGGCATGGGAGTGAAATTGGAGAGCAAGAAGCGTCATCTTTGGGAAGCAGCCTTAAGGCCAGTGGGAGCTTTGGCAAGAATGGCTGTATTTCAGTCCCACCAAGATGGCTCCCGGCCCTTTCTGGCTTTTGGGAAGTGTGTTCAGAGGTTCCACCCTCCTTGTCCATCGGAAGGGTGTGCGGAGCTCTGCTGTTGCTGCTTAGCGCACATTCCCATCTGGGCGGCTCTTTCACTGAGGTCTTCCTCTCCCGCTCTCTTCTCCACATGTGCGCGCGTGCCTGTGCATTCTGGCCCCTTTCTCTCTCTCTGAAAGGCTGCCTGCCCCGTGTCATGTTGACAAGGAGAAGACACGCTGGGAAAATGTCACAGCTGAATGGTCCTGAGGGAGACAGCTTTGTCAGATGCCAAGCATGTGGGAAGATAAAGGCCAGCTGAGGTCTGGGGAAGGAGGGAGTGAGTGGAAGCCAGGGGCTGGCACCATTGGTGCCCCCAAGATGGCCTGAGCACTTGTTTCAGAGCAAGCTGAGGGCAGAGGCCTGATGTGGGGGAAGGGTGGTGTGAAGCTCCTTTTAAACTTCGTGGCTTGGCCCTGCCAGCCTGGGCTCTGTGGGTGATGAGGGAGGCTGACAGATGAGTTTGAGCATGGAGGTTCTACACACCTCCAGGGGTCTGGAGAGAGCAGCTTCCTCAACCAAGAAGGACACATCTGAATCCTTCAGTGGGGTTTTGAGCGCACTTGATAAGAGGAACACATGTTGGCAGGAAGCTTAAAGATAGACAAGATTTTTAGGACTCCTCCCCCAGTTCTAAATTCCCAGTGCATTTTTCCTGGGACCTTGGAATTTTCCAGAAGCAAGTGGACACAAACCCAGGTCCTTCTGTAAAACCATTGTGTCTGTGGTGTTTGGACAGGAACTGGTTGTGTTTGGGGCTTATCTTGAACCATACTGAAACCAAGCCCATGTACTCGGCATGTGATAGACTGGGATTCTCAGGAGGCAATGTTCCTGCCTACGGGGAGATAGGAACACTCTTTCTGAGAGGAGACATGTGTATGTATAGCTGATTCACTCTGCTGTACAATAGAGACAACAACATTGTAGAGCAATTATACTCCAATAAAAATTAGTTTGGGCTTCCCTCTGGCTCAGATGGTAAAGAATCTGCCTGCAATGCAGGAGACCGAGGTTCAATCCCTGGGTTGGAAAGATCCCCTGGAGGAGGGAATGGCAACCCATTCCAGTATTGTTGCCTGGAGAATTCCATGGACAGAGGAGTCTGTTTAAAAACAAACAGACAAAAAACAAACAAACAAACAAACAAACAAACAGAAAAAATGTTCTTTTTCTTCTGCTCAGTAAAGGGTCATCTCTCATTTATTGCTCCCAGGAGCATGTCAGATACTAGGTTTATTAAACAAAAGGCCACACCTCTCTTTATCCTGGCATCTCCTTGGGCACAGACTTGTAGGAGGAGACAGGCAAGGGGAACTCAGGAACCAGATAGAAGACTGTACTCATCCTCTCTACAACACCGATTCAGGCAGTGATCACTTCCTTTCATTCACAGCTATTCCCCAAATTCATGAGGTGCCTAGTCATAGGAATAAGACACTGTGCATTTTCTAATCATTTACTTGTTCATTCATTCATTTAGTGAACGTACTATAAAATTCCATTTTGTTCCATGATAGAGACTTTGGAGACGTTAAGAAAGCCTTGTCTTTAGGGATATCGTAGACTCGTGGCAGAAAGAAGACACGCAGATAAATAAGGGCAATTCAATGGAAAAAGTTAATTACCGTCATACCAAAGGTTTAGGAACTTAAGAGAACGAAGTTACAAACTTCCTTTACAGGTGGGAGGTGGGGTAAGGGGAAAGATGGGGGAAGGGATAGTCAGGGAGTTTGGGAATCGACATGTACCCACTGCTATATTTAAAATGGGTAACCCACAAGGACCTTCTGTGTAGCACATGGAGCTCTCCTCAATGTTATGTGGCAGCTTAGATGGGGGTTGGGGGAGTTTGGGGGAGAATGAATACATGTGTATGTACGGCTGAGTCCCTTTGCTATGCACCTGAAACTATCACAACATTGTTATTCAACTATATACCCAATACAAAATAAAAAGCTTAAAAAAAAAAAAAAAGAAAGAACTGTGTATGCCCACTTCTCACTGGCTAGAAGCAAACTATGGCCTCTGTAAGCAAAAAGAAAAGATTTGTTAGGATTGTGAGATCATAGATTAAGCTTCGAATGACAGAATTAAGGACAGCTCTTGGGAAGCCTAAATAGGGACACAGCTTTTAGGATTCCGCCTTAAGTTCTAACCACATCGTCTTGCTACTCCTTTCTCTTCCACCCAGGCCTGCTTACACCAATCTTGCCTTCCCTGTCTCTTAGAGTAATTTATGAGAGGCTACCAGAAGTAGGGAGGACACTCTGACACCCAAGCCTGGGAAGGAAGTAGCTTATACTCCCCTTGTACTTTACCAGCTCACATTATTTCATATCTCAGCGGCTGTCACTCCCACCAGCCCATTTCTGGGCACTATATCAAGGCAAGGTGGGTGAGTAACTACACATGGCTTGGTCTGCTTCTGAGCCTGGGGGTGAAGGAGGGATCTGTTAGAAGAAGGAACATGGAGGGGAAAGATGCTCAGGAGAAAGGACCTCAAACTGTCACTTACAGGTGATGCAGGTGCTCAAAGGGAGGAGAGGACTAGATGGTGGAATCAGAGAAAGTTTTGAGAAGGAGCTAGAGTAGGGAGTCTGCTATGAGACTGTCTCCCTCATAGCATCAGAGGTATACCTGTGCAGAAGCTCAGTCATTATATTTGATGATTCCTCCCTTCCTTGGCCAGAGCTGGGCAGATGAGTTCAACAGCTGATAGTCCATTGGGAAAGCTGACTCAGTGACACCTCCTTCCCCATCCATTGGGAATGCGAATACATGGCAGGATGCTGGTTAACTGGCTGGTGGGCTTGGAGATGAGAATCATGGAAAAGCCTTTGGTGGCCACGTTTGGTCAATATATATGGAAAGGTAGAAAAGGCAGAGTCTGAAAGCAGCAGAGCAGACTCATGGGAGGAAGTAGAGATAGAGCCTATGTGACTAGTGAGGAAGGAAAATCTGGGGTGGGAGTGAGCGGCAGAGTGAGAGAAATGAATCATTGCTCCTTGTGGCTTTCTTGTGTCTTTTTCCAGTCCCTTGTAGGATGTAACTGTAGTTGGTCCTTTTCACTTTCATGAGATATCCTTCAATCTTTCCAATCTATTCCTTTTGAGTCAATTTCTGTCTCTTATTATTTTTGAAGGACAAGGGGATGTGGACCTGTAGAGATGGGCCAGAGGTGAGGAAGAACATTACAGGCAGCTTGAACAAAGCCTAAATAAAGGTGGTAGAGTGTGAGACTTGATAGGGAAAGAAGAGTAATAATAGTTCAGTTTGGCTGGTTCAGTTTGTAAACAAGGGCTAGGAAGTGGGATGGGAGAGTACATAAGGTTAGATTGCAAAGACTAAGGAGTTTGGAAGTTAGTTGGGATGTAGAGCTTCCCTTGTGGCTCAGATGGTAAAGAACCTGCCTGCAATACAGGACACCTGGGTTCAATCCCTGGGTCGGGAAGATCCCCTGGAGGAGGAAGTGGAAACCCACTCTAGTATTCTTGCCTGGAAAATTTCACGGACAGAGGAGCCTGGTGGGCTACAGTCCCCAGGGTCACAAAAGGTCAGGCATGACTGAATGACTAACACCTTCACTTTCAGAGTTGAATCATTGAATTTTTGAGCCGGAAAATGAGTTCATCTGACCTGGTCTTTGGGAAGATCACAGTGAATGGACACCACTTTAGTATAAAAAAAAAAAAAATGTGCAATGCTCCTGCTCTCCTAAGAAAGGAAGGGATAGGAAATTCCTTCTATGCCCCACTTCCGTAAGATCTGGCCTGAGACAACTTATTTCATACTGGGTGTGTACTCCTCCTTCACCTTTTATGGTGAGTAGCACTCCAAAAACCCAGAATTCTTCTATTCTGTTTCCCAGATCAGTCACCTCTAAATTGGGTTTGGGGATTCACAATTGGAATTTAAAAAACCTGAGTGATCAAAATCTCTGAAAAGATCTCCTGTGAAGACATATTTCTTCTCATCTACAATAAGAAGATTATGCAAAACAGTGTGTTCTGAGATCTTCCAGTTTTGAGAAAGTTTAAAAGTGAAAGTGAAATTCACAGTCACTCAGTTGTGTCTGACTCTTTGAACCCCATGGACTGTACAGTCCATGGAATTCTCCACACAACCAGAAAGCTGGAGTGGGTAGCCTTTTCCTTCTCCATGGGATCTTCCAGACCCAGAGACTGAACCCAGGTCTCCCACATTGCAGGTGGATTCTTTACCAGCTGAGCTACCAGGAAAACCCTGAGAATGTTTGGATGACTTCAAAAGGTAGAATAAAGTGGCCTAATGATGGAGGTGTTCGTGATGTTTCTTATACTAATTGTACAGAAAAACATCTTCGTGCCCACCCCCAAACTCATCCAGCCAGGCAGAAACATCAAGGTGTGGATCTGAGGTCTTACACTTACGAGTTCCTTGTGTGTTACTGCACGCAGTCACTTTCATGAGTCCTCTGTCACAGGAAGAGAGACATAAGGGGTACAGGATCCGTGAGTACCAACTCATTTAGCAGCCAGTCTGCTTTCAGCAATGATGGCTAACAACCAGGTTGGAAAGAGGAGATAATTTTAAATAAAAATGATTGCCGAGGGTGAGTTGAAAGAATTCAGTAATGGCTTAGCTTAGGCAGATGTGTTCTGTGCTGGACTGGGAGGAGACTCTTTTAGATGGAGGAGGGGATTTTGTAGAGCTAGGAAATGAAGGGATAAGCCAGAGGGACAGTAATCATACATATCCCTATGGCCACTTGCTGGATACCTAGCAGTTCTGGCCAATTATCTACGGCTCTTTCCATTCCCCTGCTTGCCAGCGCTGCTAATGGTGGTGGGGGTCAAGAGAGCATCCCGCCTTCAACATCCACCTCATCAGTGCCTCACTCTATTGACAACAGTCAGTTCTGCGCTGACAGCTCTCAGCAGCCTATGTAGAGGTGCCTGTGAGGAGGGAAAAGTCCTGAGACGGAAATGGAGACGGGTGAAAACAGTGGAAAAGTTGTCAAGAAGCAGAGGGTGGATGGAGGGTGAAAGGAAAGTGACAGTGTTAGTTGCATAGTTGTGCCCAACCCTTTGCAACCTCGTGGACTGTAGCCCACCAGGTCCTTCTTTCCATGGACTTCTCCAGGCAAGAATTCCATGGAGTGGGTGGCCATTCCCTTCTCTAAAGGGATCTTGCCATCCCAGGGCTTGAACCCAAGTCTCCTGTATTGCAGGCAGATTCTTTACCGTCTGAGCCACCAGGGAAGCTCTACGAATGGAGAGTAGGTGGTCCATTTATCTTTTCCCAAGTTGTGTGGGGACGAGGCATTGCCGTAGCACAAGAAAAGATGCTCCATTCTTGGTTTTAGTTCCATGCTCTCTGATGCTCTCTGAACTTCAGGGCTTATTCTAATGCTCAGGTGGTGTGAGTCTATGGATTACTGAGCTCCCTGGGGTTCATTCTCCACCGCTTAGGGAGGATGTGTAAGGGCCTCCATGGCTGTGATGGAGGCCCTTTCTGCCACAGAAGCTTGGATCATAGTTTGAAGAGGGAAACAGGCACAAAAAAGCCTGACTGGTTTCCCAGGGGTTCATGCTTGGTGACAGTCTGATTAACTGAGGAGAAAACAAAATATTGCCCAGTTTATTTTCAAGTGTGGTCCAACAGGCAATACTCTTCCTTGATATCTGGGCAGACAGGGTTTGAACTCTGTCTAACCAAAGTATGTGGAATGGGAAAGGCATCTTCCCCCTTTATTTATTCAAGTTTTGAAAATTATCATTTCAAGTTTTTTTTTTTTTTAGGTAGTAGTTTCCATATTATGTCGGTGGATGTGATTTAAATTAATAACGTTTTAACTAATCCAATCATCTCACCAAATGCAGAAATCCCATCCGTAGTTGATTCCTCCCTGTCTCCCATTCCCCCTCCAACAGACATGTTGAATATATGTGCTCAGGACAGGGCAATAAGACTGAATAGAAGTTCATATGGTTCAGTATATCCTGGGTGGGAGTGGGGGGCAAGAACCACATAGACACAACTTAATATAGATGAAAGCACAGTGTCTGGTTCATGATAGAGTTTACTAAATAAATTTGTGTCTAAAAGCAAGAAAGAAAGGAATTAATACACTCTCAGTGGTAGTCTTGCTTTTTGGCTGTGCTGGGTCTTCACCGTCGCATGGACTTTTTCCTCTTGTTGCAGTGAGTGGGGACTACTGTCTAGTTGTGGTGCATGGGCTTCTCATTGTGGTGGTTTCCCTCGTTTCGGAGCACAGGCTCTAGGGCCTGTGGGCTCAGTAGCTGTGGCTCCCAGGCCCTAGAGCACAGGCTCAATACTTGTGGTGCACCGGCTTAGTTGCTCCAAGGCATGTGGGATCTTCCTGGATCAGGAATTGAACCAGTGTCCCCTGCATTCTTTACCCCTGAGCCACCAGGGAAACCCACACCCTCAGTAGTTTTGCTGTCTGCTTTTTGAGAAAGCCTTTTCCACCACGGAATAATTTTCTCAGAAAAAATCTTTCTTTCCTTATTGAAATGATTTCTGTGTTTCTGTCTGCGCCACCCCGCCCCCACCCCCCCATACAAACACATTGGTTGACCAGTGTTTGCCTTTTCTTCCTCTCAAAAATTTTTTCATCCTTTATGACTTGTTTCAAGAACCACATTTATTTGCCTTTCCCCTCTTATATTTCTCTTTCTCTGTTGGCTAGGGAAGAGACTGAAATTATCCCTAGAAGATGCTCCAGAGAGTGAAAGTCTTGGGCTTGCTTGGCTATCTGTTTGAATCTCCTTTACTTGGGTTTAGTTTAGTTTAGAGGCAAAGGCCCCAAAAGAACCCAACTGAGATGCCCCCTAACTGGGCGTCCTGCACTGGGGCCAGTGCACATTGAACCTGTAATCTTGCAGCCTGGTTACGATGCATCTTTGGAGGGTAGTACAGATTTTTACTCCCACATGTACCTGAAATTCTAAGTCCCTGCAGCCTAAGCCTTTAAGGATGCTGTCATAAGTTAGGAATGGTGAAATGTTACAGTGTATGAGCAAAGCCATGAAACTCTAAGATTGTCTCTATTTATCCCAAGGTGAAAGGGAAATGGACACATCATCCAGTTTATAGCAGTGTTAGAGATTTGTGAAGGGGCCTCTCAGCAGTGATTCCAAAATTGGCTTGAGCATCTTTTTCTCCTGACTCTTCAATGTGAGCTTTCTCTTCCAAGTTAATCTCCTCAGTGGCTTCTACTCCCTCAATAGAGTTTATGTCCATTGGCTACTTCTAAGGCAAAATTTGTAGCCCATTTTTGATCATTTTAATTGCAGTGTTTGTGGAACTTTCCTGGTGCTCCAGTGGTTAAGAAACCACCTTCCAATGCAGGGGACATGGATTCAATCCCTAATTGGGGAATTAAGATCTCACAAGCCATGGGGCAATTAAACCTGGGTGCTGCAACTAGAGAAATCTATGCACTAACACCCAATACTGCCAAATAAATAAATAAATAAATTTTAACATTTGTTCCCTCTAGCCCCTGTTTGTTTACTAGGTCACCAAGTTTGAAAACTAAATGAAACATTTTCAAGTTTATGAGGCTGAAGCTTCTTGGCAATAGGTCTGTGATTACGGCAGCAAAAGAGAATCAAATTTTAAAACTTGCTTTGAGGTATTGAACAATTGTATTTGGAGAGAGTTTACAACCTTGTGGGCATTTATTTTGCAGTTCTCATTTCATGCCATAGGCTGGTCACTTTTATTTTCTCTATAGATTTCTCCTCCAACTTTGGTGTCTCAGCTGGGCACAGTAGTATCACTTTTTTCTTTTCTATTGTGGTAAAAGTTACATAATATAAAGCATACTATTTTAACCACATTTAACTGTACAGTTCAGTGGCACTAAATACATTCACATTTTGTGCAACTCCTAAACTGAAACTCTGTCCCCATTAAACACAACTCCCCACCCACCCCATACCCCTGCCCTGGAGCCCCTGGTATCTACCAATGTACTTTCTGACTCTATGAATCTGACTATTCTAGGTACCCCATATAAGTGGAATAAAATTGTATTTTTCCACACCTAATGTATGTTGGAATGCATTTTTAAGGTTAACTTAATAGATGTCCCACAGATTGTACCTTCCCTTTCTCCCCCTGTGCTACACAGTACCTAGTCATTGTTTAGCTGCTAAATTGTGTCTGACTCTTTTGTGACCCCATGCACTGTAGCCCACCAAGCCCCTCTGTCTGTGAGATTTCCCAGACAAGAATACTGGAGTGGGTTGCCACTTCCTTCTCCAGGGAATTGTTCTGACCCAGGGATCAAACCTGAATCCCCTGCATTGGCAGACGGATTCTTTATTATTCTTTATTCTTTATTGCTGAGCCACTACCTACTCATCAGTTAACTATTTTATTCATGAAAGTGAGAGTGAAAGTATTAGTTGCTGTCATGTCTGACTCTTTGCAACCCCATGGACTGTAGTCTGCCAGGCTCCTCTGTCCAAGAAATTCTCTAGGCAAGAATACTGGAGTGGGTTGTCATTCCCTTTGGTGTGTATATGTGAATCCCAATCTTTCAATTGGGAGGATCACTTTTTGAAACAGGGCAATGTTGCCTTGTTTCTTGGTCTCTAATCCATTATAGGTTATGAACAGATAAAGCCAGGACATGCCACCCCTACAGACGAAGGAGACAACACGTCTTCAGGAAGGTCTACAGAATCAGAGACCCCCCTATTCCCTCTTTCTAGCCCCAAACATAACCTGGCAGTGTTCCCTTTCCTCTTAATATAATATGAAGCTCCCAGTGTATCAGTCTTAATTAATAAGACATTGGAAGTCAGAGTCGTGCATGTCTCATAAACTCTGAGTTTGGGCTTTGCCTCAGTTGGCTGGGGGAGAAACTCATCAAAGTGTAGCAGAGAGGAAGGCAAGCCCAGACCAGGGCAAAGCAAGAGAGCGAGAGCTAAACTGAGTGGTATTTAAACTGTTTACATATGGCCTAGAGAAGAGCCTGCAGAAATACTAGCCATTCAGCTCTTGAAGATTTCAGCTTTCCATTTTGGTCTCTCCTCCCTTCCCTCAGCTCTTTATTGGCACGGAAAAGAACTTAATCCATACGCTGATTACTCTCCAGTTGGAATGACATCTCCACTCCAGATGTCAAATTGCCTTCCTCTCTTTCCCATTGGATGACTAATGGATTACTCAGATTTAATATCATCAACCCAAGATGCTGAGGTCCTTCCCCCATATGTACTCTTCTTTGCAGTCTTCCCCATCATAGGCAGTGCTAGTGGCAGCCTTCGCATTGCTGGAGTTGTTCCTGAAGTCTGTCTCTCAAAATCCATATTGGTGACAACTGAAATCTCATTAGCTTGACATTGAAACTGTGTATACATTCTGATCATCCATTACTCTGCTGCTGCCGCCTTCATTCAAGCTGCCATGATTTCTCCCTTGGATTATTGTAGTTGGTTCCCAACCAATTCCCCTGGGTCCACTCTACACCCTGTTCACGGCACAAGGGGATTAAATGATCCTCTTACAATCGTCAGACTAGGCCCCTCCCTTGCTCACACTTTACCCCTGGGACCTAAGAGGCCCCGCACGACCTGTCCCCTTTCCTCCCTGACCTTGCCTCTGTCTGTGTCCCCTGCACATAACTCTGTTCCAGCCACGCAGGCTGCCTTGTTCTGTGATGGAGTGGGGCACACTCTTGCCTCAAGGTCTTTCCATGTGCTTCCCCCTCTTCTTTGAATCTTCTTCCTGCAGAAATCTGAGAGGCTTGTTCTTTCATCTCCTTTAGGTCTTGCTCCCACGTCACTTTCTTATTAAGGCCATCTCTGGTCATCTTCAATAAATCATGCTCCCGCTGAAAACTGCCCTTTCTGCTTCCTTCTTTCGTTTTTTATCTTGGGACTTATCACCATCTTGCCATTGTCTTCACACGATGAAAGTTGGCTAGTGCTGAGTATGAGGCTCTCAAAACTCAGTGACATCAGTCATTTATTTTTCGTGCTTGCACATCTGTGAGTCAGCTGAGCCCAGGTTTGGCTTGGAACTCTGCTTCCAGCTGTAGGTCTAGTCTGTCCTTCTCCTGGCAGGTAGGACTAGGTGGGTTCCATGTGATTCCATCTTGGGGCTTACATGGTTGGGGCGGCCAGGACCCAGGGAAAGCTCTTGTCATCATGATGGCAGGGGTGTAAGAATACAAGCCCAGTCCACAGGCACATTTTGAAGATGTTTTCAGCCTTCTCTAAAGACTGCTTGTCTGCAGTCAAATGCCTTTCGGTGATGTGCTGAGGGTCTCTTGTCCTGAGATGAAATGTTTATGTCAGCCAGATAGGAACTCTCCTACGGCTCACTCCATCATTTCTCTTATTCAAGTATCACCTTTTCAGAGTAACTTTCCCTGACAACTGTTTCAAACATAGCATCCCTTACTCTATCTTTATGCTCTGCTATATTTTAAAATAGCATTTCCTTCTACAGTATGTTTTAAATTCTTTTTTTATTGAATTGAATTGATTTGTAATATTGTGTTAGTTTTAGGTATATATCAAAGTGATTCAGTTACACACATATTGGGTATATATTATACAATTATATATACATAATTTTTAGGTTCTTTTATACTATAGGTTATTGCAAGACATTGAGTATAGTTCCCTGTATACAGTAGATCTTTGTTGGTTATCTATTTTATATATGAAAGTGAAAGTGTTAACTGATCAGTCGTGTCCAACTCTTTGCAACCCCACGGACAGTAGTCCACCAGGCTTGTCCATGGGATTCTGCAGGCAAGACTTCTGGAGTGGGTTGCCATTCCCTTTTCTTGAGATCTTCTCGATCCAGGGATCGAACCCTCATCTTTTGCATTACAGGCAGATTCTTTACCATCTGAGCCACCAGGGAATCCTAAACTCCTTATTTATCCCTCCCCACCCTTTCCCTTTGTTAACTGTAAGTTTGTTTTATAACTGCATCACATTAGAGTAAATATTTGTTTCTTTTTGTCTCTCCTAGAAGATTATAAGCTTCCTGAGGGGAGGGACTTTGTGCACAAATGAATTTTCAGCACCTTAAACAGGGCTTGAAGACTAGAAGGCTTTCAGTTAACAGTGCTGAATGAATTAGGTCTAAGTCTGTGTCAGAGACTTCTCTATGGAGGGGAGGGGCTTGCTCCTAAATTATGTGGTGTCATTCCATGACGTCCGTTTATCAGAGCAGAGCTCTTTTTGACAGAACATCAATATTTTTGATATTTGTGTGTTTTTTATTTGCTCATAAAACACTGTCTGTGCCCCTGTAAGAACATCTCTAAATTTTTCCTGATACTGCATGTGATGCTTTGATTATTTCTGAAGCCATTCTCTGAGTCGCTAATATATTTGTCCCTCCTGTCTGCAGATACTTTAAAGGTGGTGGAGTAGAGCTAAAAATATTCAGAGGTAGCAAAGCCATCAGCTTTGTTTCAACCCTGTGCACTGACTGCCTTTGTGTCTTACCCTAGCATCTGGTATAAAAACAAAAATCTTTAACTCAGGAAGATATTTAAGTCCTCAAGCAATCTATTATTGTCACAGATAATGAACAAGGCAGCTTTTAAAAACACCAAACAATGATCTCTAACCTGTCTTTCCAGGCACCCACCTTGCTGGGATAACAAAGAGAATGTTATCAGATTCACCTCAAATAGACTTACTTTTACATAACTTAGAATGTAATGATCTTTTTTTAAAGTTACATGTTTGTGTCGTGTTTGTCCCTTTCTGGAGAAATTTCACATCAAGTATATTTTCCTTGTATGTCAAAGCAGGCATGGCTGCTCCCATTTCACATGGGACAAATCAGAGTTCATCGATATCCTTAGGTCACTTGGCTAACTAATGACTGAGTCAGGACACAATCTTCAGCCCTCTGTGCTTACTGATTTTGAATGTTGAAGTAGTAAGGTCACCACCTGTGATTCCCAGCATGCATGCAAGCATGCTGTTGCTTCAGTCCTGTCCAGCTCTTTGTGACCCCATGGACTGTAGCCCACCAGGCTCCTCTGTCCACGGGATTCTCCAGGCAAGAATACCGGAGTGGGTTACCATTTCCTTCTCCGATTGATCTTCCTGACCCAGGGATTGAACCCGTGTCTCCTGCATTGCAGGCGGATTCTTTACTGCTGAGCCACCAAAGAAGCCCCGATTCCCAGTATATAGACTTCCTGTTTTCTAGATTTGAAAACATATCAGTAAGCTTACAAAAGAAACATCGAAGGAATGGAAGTGTGTTTGGTAAAGCTGTGAGGCTTTACACTCTCCCCTTTGCCCCATCACCACATTTATGAGGATAAAATCAGGTGCTTTTACTGGAAGTGGGCACAAAAGGGGACTATGAAATGGGAGGGAAATAAGGGGAGAGGGGATTCTCCCAGTGGTGTGTATAAGATGAGAACATGTGTATTAAGGCTCTAGGCTCCAACTGTGTCTTTTTCATTCCTCCTCCCGTAAGCTTAGCTCTGTCCAGTACACAAGCCAGTCCTGACCAGTTGTCCACAGTCTCAGAACACCAGGTAATGCATTCCAGCATTTGTTATCATGGACCAAGTATCTGATATGAGCTGTGGGAAATTCTATACCCATCAAGTCCTTGCCCTCTTTGGCCTTCTTTGACAGTAGCAATCACTTTGTACGATTGGGTTTCTGTTTGGAGCCCTGGCCTGAATACTGAATCATTTATCTGGGACCCTGATGTCCTGGTGGCTCAGACAGTAAAGAATCTGTCTGTCATGCAGGAGATAGTGGTTTGACTCCTGGATTGGGAAGATCCCCTGGAGAAGGGAATGACAACCCACTCCAGTATTCTTGCGTCAAGAATGCCATGGACAAGAGGAGCCTGGCGGGCTATAGTCCATGGGGTTGGAAAGACTCAGACATGACTGAGTGTCTAATACTTTCACTGATGCCCTACTAAGCCCCCACCAGCTCATACCCTGAGGACAGGTGGCTGGGTTCTGCTTTCTTCAGACTCAGGCCCTGGTTGGGAATATGAAGTTATCAGTTGCTGGTAATACTGCTCCAACTGCCTGCCTGACTTTGAGCATGTCCTACAGGGTTCAATGCTAAAACCCCAATACCTTCCATCCTACCTGGAATGTAGTTGATAGTCAATGAATACACGAATGAATGAACAGAAACACTTTCTGACTTCCTATGTCCCCACACTGGGGAGAGCCTTTTAGAAGGACACTTGTCTATCTGTATTAATGCAAGCTCATGTACAGTGAGGCCAAACAAACTGAAATGCTCGAGTGCCAAATGAAGAAAGGCTTGTTGCTGTTGTTGTTTAGTTGCTAAGTTGTGTTTGACTCTTTTGCTATCCCAGGTTACCTGACTGTAACCTGCCAGGTTCCTCTGTCCATGGGATTCTCCAGGCAAGAATACTAGAGTGGGTTTCCATTTTCTTCTCTAAGGGATCTTCCTGACCCAGGGATTGAATCCACATCTCTGTGTGTGTCTCCGGCACTGGCAGGTGGGGTCCTTACCACTAGTGCCACCTGGGGACCCCTGAAAAATGTTCATTTCAGGGTAATGCAAGGAGACTGGTCGCTCATGCCCTAAAAAGCCCCCAGTTCCCTGAAAGCTTTCTGCAAAGCACTTTTAAAAGCCAGAGGGAGGGAGAGGGGTCGCAGGGTTTGTGATTGGCTTGTGCACAATTCTCTGATTGGCTGATGGTGAGGCAGCAGGGTGATGTCACAGGGGTGAACATTATCAGTCCTTAAGCTCCAGGAGGCCTGGGGCTATGTGCTCATGGTCCTCTGTTCAGTTCAGTTCAGTCGCTCAGTCATGGCCGACTCTTTGTGACTCCATGGACTGCAGGATGCCAGGCTTCCCTGTCCATCACCAACTCCCAGAGCTTGTTCAAACTCATGTCCATCCAGTCGGTGATGCCATCCAACCATTTCATCCTCTGTTGTCGCCTTCTCCTCCTGCCTTCAATCTTTCCCAGCATCAGGGTTTTTTCCAATGAGTCAGTTCTTTGCATCAGGTGGCCAAAGGATTGTAGCTTCAGCTTCAGCATCAGTCCTTCCAATGAATATTCAGGACTGATTTCCTTCAGGATGGAATGGTTGGATCTCTTTGCTGTCCAAGGGACTCTCAAGAGTCTTCGACCACAGTTCAAAAGCATCAATTCTTTGGCACTCAGCCTTCTTTATGGTCCAACTCTCATATCCATACATGACTACTGGAAAAACCATAGCTTTGACTAGATGGACCTTTGTCAGCAAAGTAATATCTCTGCTTTTTAATATGCTGTCTAAGTTGGTCATAGCTTTTCTTCCAAGGAGCAAGCCTCTTTTAATTTCATGGATTCAGTCTCCATGGTCATCAAGTAGTTAACATCTTCCATTTGTTGGAGATGGGAAGGGTTTTTACATCTGCAAAACAAGTCAGGAAATGTGCATCAAATACTGTTTTCTAGGTACTCCACGGAGGAGCTAGAGCAGAGGATGTGGGGAAGGGCCTGCCCCCCACCCCAAGGCCCCATGGGGTCCTGGTCGATTACATTTGGACAAAACCTGAAAGACATCATCCTTTTGGACTTTGAGTCTTGGGCTCTCTATCGTTTGCAGCAATTCAGTTAATTCAGTTTTTTCGAGCAAGCATGTGCTTACAAGGGTCTCCCACTCACTTGCGTCTTTTTTATCTAAGATGTCTGCCTTACCACCACTGTCTGTAGTATAGAAAGATGGCCCCTTCCACTTTGGGGGACTATGAAAGCCATTTCGGAAACCAACAAGTGTGCTTTCGCTAAATGAATTCTAAAATTTCTATTTGAGGAGCAGGAAGGAGAAATCTCTGGCTCATGCTCAGGATTTTGAAGGCAGAATTAGATTTGGCAGTAGGAAAAATTCAATTCCATTTAACAGAGATTTATTTAATTTTAAAGTACTTTTATATGCTGTGAACGACATAGGAACGAAAAAGAAGAGTCAGTCATGTACTCTGCTCTCTAGGGAATGACAACCCGGTGACTGAGCAAGATCCACGGATAATTGAGGTAGGCACAATAATCCCAGTATCTGGCAACTTTAGCAAGTGGAATAACAGGGGACAAAGACGGACCCCACAGGCCCCCAAATGGGAAAGGTGGTTGACAGTTATCATGTATTTCTGGGAGACCAAGGGAGGGAGAGAAATTCCAGAGTACTAATAGCTTGTCCTTGATGAATGAAATGAAGTAAATTGAATTTAATATTTGGATTAGTTAATACACTCCTGTGATCAAAGCCCAAAACAGTTTCAGGTGACACATAAGTCTTACTCTCTCCAAGTTCCCTTCCAGCCCATCCCCTACTCTTAGTCGCTATAGGTAAGTTTTTGTATTGGTTTCTTGTGAATTCTCCCAGGGCTATGTTATGTAAACAAGGCAGATAAGAATTCATATTCTTATTCTGTTCCTTTCTTACACAAAAGTTTACATTAAGTCCTGTCTCCATCCTGGCTTTTTTTTTTTTTTCCATCACAATACAACCTAGAGATGATTCTGTATCAATCAATAAAGAGCTTCTTCATTCTTTTTTTAAAAATAAATCCATGAAAAGTCTTGCAGTTTATTTAACCAACTCCCTGGTTGGGGTGGGGGGTGGGGTTTCCAACAGTTTGCCATTAAAAGTATTGTTGCACCAACATACACTGTTCAATTTCATTTACATGAGGTACCTTCTAGAATAAATTCATACAGTCAGAAAGTACATTGGTAGACTCCAGGGGCCGGGAGTGGGTGGGGAGCGGGGGATGGAAACTTAATGCTTAATGGCCACAGAATTTCACTTTAGGAAGGTGAGTAATTCAGGAGACGATGATGGTGAGAGTTGCACATCAATGTGAAAGCACTTCAGTTCAGTTCAGTTGAGTTCAATCGCTCAGTCGTATCCGACTCTTTGCGACCCCATGAATTGCAGCACGCCAGGCCTCCCTGTCCATCACCAACTCTCGGAGTTTACTCAAACTCATGCCCATTGAGTCGGTGATGCCATCCAGCCATCTCATCCTCTGTCGTCCCCTTCTCCTCCTGCCCTCTACCACTCCCAGCCTCAGGGTCTTTTCCAACGAGTCAACTCTTCGCATGAGTTGGCCAAAGTATTGGAGTTTCAGCTTTAGCATCAGTCTTTCCAACGAACACCCAGGACTGATCTCCTTTAGGATGGACTGATTGGATCTCCTTGCAGTCCAAGGGACTCTCAAGAGTCTTCTCCAACACCACAGTTCAAAAGCATCAATTTTTCAGCACTCACCTTTCTTTAAATAGGGTTAAATAGTATGTTTTATATTCTGTGACTCTTACCACAATAAAAAATATTGTTGCAACATTGAAATACTTCATTTCATATGTGTGCAGGTGTATGTATGTATGTGGGGGTGGGTGTGTTAGTTGCTCAGTCATGTCCAACTCTTTGCAGCCCCATAGCCTGTATCCTGTCAGGCTCCTCTGTCCATGGGATTCTCTAGGCAGGAATACTGGAGTGGGTAGCCATTCCCTTCTCCAGGGGATCTACCCGACCCAGGGATCGAACTTCCGTCTCTTATGTCTCCTGCATTGCAGGCAGATTCTTTACCTTCTGAGCCACCAGCAGGTGTATATGTAGGGCAAATACCCACCGTAGGGCTGCTCAGAATCTGCTCTTTTTTCTTTTTCAGTCTCATCATTATTCTCAATCTCAGAGACACTTGCTTTGGGACAGAGACCCTCAAGGACGAAAGGACTGGTGTCTTCTGGTTGAATTCCAGTTCTAAGAGGAGATGTAAGGTGAGACCTTAAGAAACTTGCTACATCCTAGGATCTAGGAATCCATTTATTTGCACAAGACCCACTTACTGGACTGACTTTATTGTCACATCCTGACTTCAAATTCCATTGATATTTGTGTCAGCCTAGTCAGTGGCTTGCTCTGCCCTCATTCACCTGTGCAGCCAACAGATGTTTACTGGGTACTTATCAGACCTTAAGAATTCCTGGAAAGGGGAATGGCCACCTGCTATAGGATTCTTACCCAGGAAATTTCGTGGGCAGAAGAACCCGGTGGGCTACAGTCCATAGGGTCTCAAAGAGTCTGACATGATTGAGAGACTGGAACTAACACACTACCAAACCTTGAGCTCTGATAGACGCTGCAGTTCAAGTGGACTAATACTTGGTCCCTGCTTTCTAGCTCACAATCTAGACAGAGATGGAAATATCTAAGTATGCATTCAGTATGGCAGATATTGCTCTAAACATATGTGTAGGTTGAACTTGGCCTCCAGAATCCCCACGTCCTCTGTGTATGTTCTTGGCAACCTATTGGGATTCCTCACTGTTACTTGCCATGTGCTTCTCATAAAGCATGGAAACTTGGGTCAGAAAACTCTCATTTGGGTTTAACCTGTGTTACTTAATAGCTTTTCATGTTTTGGAAGATCTAAACCTTCATTTGAAACGGATGTGAGTATCAAATGCTATAAAAGCTGGAAAGTGCTTTGCAAATTATTGTTGGCATTTTTTCTCTCCTAGAAAATAGCACTGTGAGTGAGAACTGTCAAGGGTTGTGGGAATAATTTTAGTACTTGGCTCTGGACTGTGAGAACCTCTCAGATCGTCCTTCTTTTCTGGGTTGATTTGTCCAGGTGGCTGGCAGTCAAAGGCAGACATTAAACTTTTCCTGTAAGGGCGGTTGGTGCAATTTCTCAGGTGGGCTCGGGGTGCTGCTTACAGAGGTGCCAAGTTGGCACACCTGTCCTTGTCATTGTCGGTGTCACCACTGATGCCCTGAGCTGACCATCTTTCTCTCACCAAGGTCAGGGAGGGCTTGAGGAGATGATGTCCCTGGAAACTGTACCAGAAAGTATGAGAGTATTACCCGAAGTATTCCTGCATACAGATGACAGGTCAAAGTCAGCACACGGTCAGAATCAGGCATCCGTATTAGCCAGCGTGTGGCCAGGAAAAGAAAGCCCAGGTCCAGGCCAGGGGACCCCGCAGAAGAGATGTTATATGGGGAGTGCATGTCAAATGTAATGGAGGGGCTGAGAAGTGAACTTGGAGAGAACAGAGAGACAACCTAGGAACAGTAACATTCACAGTCAGCTGCCAGCTCTTGGGTAGGAGAAAACAGGGGGGCAGGAGGTAATTATTATCAGTGGCCAGAAGACAGACTTACTAGTGGTCTGTCTTGGATGACAGAGCAGCCCCAGCACAAGGATGGGAATGAGAGAGAGGGGGAGATTCTGTCTTCTTCCTTGATCCACTCCTCTACTCCCCTGCTAGTACCTTCCGTGAGCAGATCCTAGCAGGAAAACCATTGGCAAGTAGCCTGGGAAATAAATTTTGCGAGAGAAAGTTAGGGAATGCATCTGAGAGCAAACAGGCAAATGACCAACACAGAATCTCAGCTCTCTTAAAAAGTGTTTCCTCTAAGTGGGGAAGGTTGCTTCCAACTTCCCTCTTTTTTTCCTGAAGATATATTCTTTTGTCTTGAGGCCTATCAGGTTTTATAAAAATTTAATTTCTCATTTTATTGGAGTATAGTTGCTTTACAATGATATGTTCGTTTCTATTGTACAGCAGAGTGAATCAGCCATACATACATATGTATATATATATATATATATATATATAGCCCCTCATTTTTAGATTTCCTTCCCATTATGCTAAGTTGCTTCAGTCAAGTCTGACTCTGTGCAATCCTATGGACTGTAGCCTGCCAGGATCCTCTGTCCATGGAATTTTCCAGGCAAGAGCACTGGGGTGGGTTGCTGTGCCCTCCTCCAGGGGATCTTCCCGACCCAGGGATGGAACCCACATCTCTTATGTCTCCTGCACTGGCAGGTGAGTTCTTTACTGCTAGCGCCACCTGGGAAGCTATTTTATACATAGTGTCAAGAATGTAAATGTGTCAATCCCAATCTCCCAATTCATATCCTCCTTTTCATTTTTCCTTGGTATCCTATACATTAGATCTATACTATCCTATACAATCCTCCTTTTCCCTTAGTTTCCATACATTGGATCTCTGCATCTATATATCCAAAGGAATATTACTCAGCCATAAAAGGAATGAAATCAGGTCATATGTAGAGACATGGATGGACCTAGAGACTGCCATACACAGCTAAATAAATCAGAAAGAGAAAAACAAATACCGTATATTAATGCATATATGTGGAAACTAGAAAAATTGTATGTGCATGCTCAGTCATGTCTGACTCTTTGTGACCCCATGGACAGTAGCCTGCCAGGCTCCTCTGTCCATGGAATTCTTCAGGTGAGGATACTGGAGTGGGTAGCCATTCCCTTCTCCAAGGGATCTTCCCGACCCAGGGATTGATCCTACGACTCTTTTGTCTCCAAGACTGTAGAGGTGATCTTATTTGCAAAGCAGAAATCGAGTCACAGACATAGAGTCCTATCAGGTTTTAGCTTCGTTGTTACTTTCTCTTCCTGCAGGCCCATCTAGTCTGGAGCTGACAGTGCTTCCCGTAGGCTCAATTGGGACCATCCTTCTACATTCTTCCCATTCTTTCTGATTCCTGCAGTTGACTAGCAAATTCGTTCATCAGTCGCTTGGTTGGATGTATAGGTAGGAAGGCGAAGGCCAGGATAAACAAGTCACCTCTTAGCAGCATCATCTAGAAGCCAGAGATTTATGAGAAGGAGCAAAACGATTTCTGAGGCTTCACTTCTGTTATTACCTACCACTCCTCCGGTGGTTATGGGAAAAAACTTTAAATCACTTTACTGTCAGCCACAGTCTTCTAGTCCTGATTAGAATGATAGCATTTTAGAGCTAGAAAGGTTTTAGAAATCATCAGTCCCAACGTTTTCTTCTCCTTTGTTTTATAAACAGTGGAAATGAGGTCCAGCGAGGTTAAGTGACACAGAGAAGATCACATAACAACCTAGCCATGTGAGCAGATTTTAAAACACTCTTTTTCCATCTGCTGGCGTTAAATTTCAGTCAAGTTCCATACTGAATCACTATCTTAATTCTGCTGCTGCTGTTTAGGCGCTAAGTCATGTCTGACTCTTCGCGACCCCATGGACTGTAGCCTGCCAGGCTGCTCTGACCATGGGGTTCTCCAGGCAAGAATACTAGAGTGGGCTGCCATTTCCTTGTCCAAGGGATCTTCCCCACCCAGGGATCGAACCCATGTCTCCTGCTTGGCAGGCATATTCTTATCCTTTAACACTGAGCCACCTGGGACACCCCACCATTTTAATAGATTTTTCCGAAAACATTTAAACACTTCTACTACTTCAGAATTTCTCAGCATAGCAGATCAGTTTAGGTAGTCTCGGATCACTTTCGGGAGACTTTTATTTTCTCCTGGTGTTTCTGCCTCACCCGAAACAAATTGTTCTGAGTTGAGGAACATCTCCAGTGAGTTCAGGTTTGAATTGGCCTGTGGCTTATAGTATCAGAGGAAGGCTTCCCCTTCCTTGGTGTTGTTTGTGGTTCGAGTATGTGGGGGCTCTTTCTGTGAGGAGTTCTGCAATTTTATTGCCAGTAAAGTAAAATGGAAAACCAATACTATCATTTTCACTGTAGGTTTTATTTCCCTGGTGATACATGAAGAAATTGGTTCAGCGAAAAAGCCAGCTGGAAGTGTGAAAATCTGCAGAGCTGAGGTCCACGGGCGTGCCGGAGAGGATGTGGAATTCAGGAAAGAGGAAGGTCCTATCCTTGGTGTAATGGCTGATCCCACAAGACCTCTCCCCAGCTTCAGCCAGTGACTTCTGTAGTTTAGTTTTTAATCTGAGTCGAAAAGGAGAAAAAGATATACCAAGAGGAAAAAGATAGAAAAATGAAGGGGGGGGCAGGGAGAGGCACAACAGAAACGGAGAACAAAGGAAAAGAAGGACAAAGGAGATGCTCCCATAGGAACAAAGAGCCAGGAGCAAATAAAAATCAAAGGGGGCCACATGTCACCAAAAAGTGCATTGCAGGGAAATGTGACTTTTTCTTTTTTTTGGTCTGCGGCACAAAGCTGAATTAGCTATTTTTATCAGTGTGAGGTAATCAGACTCAAGGCATGTTTCTTTGCAGAGAAAGCAGGGTGATCAAAAGAATAGGTCACCCTGGTTTATAGCTGCAGGGAGTAACACATTGAAACCTTGCATGGGTTGGAGTTGAGCATCTTGGCGGGGGTGGGGGGGGGGAAACCACTGTCTTAATCCCCTGGGGATGAGGATTCACACATACCAGTCCTCCGAGTGCCCTGGTTAAACATTCATTCTTTCTTTGGCCACTTGCTCTGATGCAGTTGTGATGACCCCAACTTAGCATAAAGATTAGTTCACCCATCTTTTCTCAGTTGTTGTGAGTCAATATTTGGTTAGAGATTGGTCATCCTCAAGTTTGGAAGACAGAGCAGTGAGTGGGAGGCAAAACCTCCTGGGTAAACATCAGGGTGGGAAGGTGTTGGGGCTTCCCAGGTGGCTGAGTGGTAAAGAACCCACCTGCCAATGTAGGAGACACAGGAGATGTGGGTTCGATCCCTGGGCTTGGAAGATACCCTAGAGAAGGACATGGCAACCCACTCCAGGATTCTCACCTGGAATATTCGATGGACAGAGGAGCCTGGTGGGCTACAGTCCATTGGGTCACAAAGCGTCGGAAACGACTAAGCATGCATGCACAGGTATAGGAGGGTGTTTGTTCTGGGTAGTAATGGAGGAGAAGGAATCTTCTAGAGTGGGCAGGTGCCAGAAGGTTGTATAAAATGGAAGCAACTGCACTGTAATCAGCTGGAAGAAGAGAAGGAATTGAGATCTGGCTTGAGATCCTCAACGTGCTTTGCAGTTCCATATGTTGGTGAGGCTATCAGTCGAGGTACTCCACTGGAATGTCTCATGGAACTTATAATCATTGGCAGATGAAAAAAACAATTGGAGCTAATTCATCCTATGGCTGCACCCTGATAAGTCCATCAGTTGGCCTCTGTTACGTGGATTCCCAGAGTTTCCCTGGCTTCTGCCCTTCCCAGATCTGTTGGGCATCTTTATGCATTTCTTCCATTTTGGGAGCTACCACCCTTTCTTCCAAAACCTCTTTTTTTAACTTCAATTAGGAAGAATCTCTTTCTGTTGCTTTAAGTCAAAGGACTCTAACCCAACCAATAGATGCTCTGACTTACCATTTTCTAAAGATTGTTTTTAACATGGTCCATTTTTAGTCTCTATTGAATTTATTACCATATTGCTTCTCTTTTATGTTTTTGTCCTTTGATCATGAGGTATTTGGACTTCCCAGGTGGTACTAGAGGTAAAGAACCCACTTGCTAATGCAGGAGACACAGGAGATGTGGGTTCAATCCAGGAAGATCCCCTGGAGAAGGAAATGGCAACCCACCCCAGTATTCTTGCCTGGAAAGTTCCATGGACAGAGGAGCCTGGTGGGCTACAGTGCATGGGGTCACAAAGAGTTGGACATGACTGAGTACACACACATATACACACACATATACACACATATGTGGGATCCCAGCTTCTTGACCAGGGATCGAATCCATACTCCCTGGAACTAGAAGGAAAGTCCCAACCACTGGACCACCAAGGGAAGTCCCAATGCTCTATTTCATTACCAAATCACTGACTTTCCCAATCTATGTTTTGAATCTCTAGCTTTTCCAATAATAAATACTTTCTGGACCTGAAATAGATGAGTGTCCCCTCAGTATAATGGTACATCTAATAATCCCTATTATGGTACATCTGATAAGGCTTAACCCCTCTGTTTCCCTTGTGGCTTAGCTGGTAAAGAATCCGCCTGCAATGTGGGAGACCTGGGTTTGATCCCTGGGCTGGGAAGATCCCTTGGAGAAGGCAACAGCTACCCAGGCCAGTATTCTGGCCTAGAGAATTCCATGGACTGTATAGTCCATGGGGTTGCAAAGAGTCGGACACGACTGAGCAACTGTCACTTTCACTTTCAACCCCTCTTAAACCCCTGAAGCATCCATTCTATCTTTAAAGGTTACAAAAGAAGGTTTGCAAATGTCCATAGATGGCTCTGACCAGGAGAGGCAGCAGTCTGGTGCAAAGGGTCAATCCCAGTTCTATAACCAGTAAGTTGCTTCATCTCTCCAGCACATGTAGTTTCCTTTCTATAGCGTGGATTTCACAGGGTTGATGAGGAGACTGACTGAGCTCACCTAAATCAGGGTCGCTTGGCAGCTGGCACATAATGGGTTGAATCTCCACATTTGCTTGGGGCAATGCATTCAGTGATGTCCACAGTGAATGCAGATGAGGGACTCCAGAATACTTGGAATGTGGGTCCTTGACCAAGGTCACTGAGCTCAAAGCTTCTGATAAGATGGGACAGAATGACACCTAGGAGCCTAAAAATCAGAGAAGTGTAAAGGGCTCTTGATACAGAGATGATAAAACAGAAGGACGGCCTTAAAGAGAGAGAGAGAGTTAAACCAAGAGAAAGCCGAGCACTGGAGAGGACAAAAACTTGTACTCAGAATATGTTTCTTGAGTTACCTCTGCTTCTGAACTCCCACTTTGTTTTGTAAACTGATACTTGAAGGCCGGATTATGAGACTATTGAACCAGAGCACCAGGTTGGAAAGACTGGAACTGGCATGAAGCTGAGGCAGTCTGCATAAGCTACAATTTCTGCAAACAACTAAGGCTCTCATTAAGCAAACTTTAATTTCTGTGTGTTCTCTCCACTGTACCTTAAAATAAATGTATTCTTTATGATCTGGAGACGTGCCTACACTTCTCATTTGGAAGAAATATAAATGTTGGTAGCATGGTCTCTGGAGGATGTTCCTACCCATCCTCATTAAGGGAGGAAGTAATGAGAGAGCGGGAGATTAGTTAGTTGGGGAATCAAGGAAGAGAGGGAATTGACACCTCGGGGCTTAATCTTGAAAACTGTTCTGGTGCAGGCGGCAACATGCTGAGCAGAGGAGGAATGGGATGGGGGATGCCAAAAAAAAGGAAGAGGGAAAAGAAAAAAATGATCGTCAAAATAAAATAAGTAGACCTAGAGATTGTCATACTAAATGAAGAAAGCCAAAGACAAACATCATAGATACCATCAGTTCAGTCAGTTCAGTCGCTCAGTGGTGTCTGACTCTGCAACCCCATAGAATGTAGCATGCCAGGCTTCCCTGTCCATCACCAGCTCCAAGAGCCAGCTCAAACTCATGTCCATTGAGTCGGTGGGGCCATCCAACCATCTCATCCTCTATAGTCCCCTTCTCCTCCTGCCCTCAATCTTTCCCAGCATCAGGGTCTTTTCCAATGAGTCAGTTCTTTGCATCAGGTGACCAAAGTATTGGAGTTTCATCTTCAACATCAGTCCTTCCAATGAACACCCAAAACTGATCTCCTTTAGGATGGACTTGTTGGATCCCCATGCTGTCCAAGGGACTCTCAAGAGTCTTCTCCAACACCACCGTTCAAAAGCGTCAATTCTTTGGGGCTCAGCTTTCTTTGTAGTCCAACTCTCACATCCATACATGACTACTGGAAAAACCATAGCTTTGACTAGATGGATCTTTGTTGGCAAAGTAATGTCTCTGCTTTTTAATATGCTGTCTATGTTTTTCATAACTTTTCTTCCAAGGAGCAAGTGTCTTTTAGGGCTGTAGTCACCACCTGCAGTGATTTTGGAGCCCAAGAAAATAAAGTCTGTCACTATTTCCATTGTTTCCCCATCTATTTCCTATGAAGTGGGACTGGAAGCCATGATCTTCATTTTTTGAATGTTGAGTTTTTTTTTTTTTTTTCTGAGTTAAAAGATATTTTACTGGCACTTGTAGTAACAGTCTGAGATTAGGGAGGTGTTCAGTAATGATTGGATTTAAGGTTAAGGATAAAATTGTTTTATTACCTCATTTCTCAGAAATATCAACATTTCTTATACTTTATTTCTTTCTAGACATGGAGTTGTATCCTCAGCTGGCTTTATTTTTTTTTTATTTTTATTAGTTGGAGGCTAATTACTTTACAATATTGTAGTGGGTTTAGATGCCCATCAGCAGACAAATGGATAAGGAAGCTGTGGTACATATACACCATGGAATATTACTCAGCCATTAAAAAGAATTCATTTGAATCAGTTCTAATGAGATGGATGAAACTGGAGTCCATTATACAGAGTGAAGTAAGCCAGAAAGATAAAGAACATTACAGCATACTAACACATATATATGGAATTTAGAAAGATGGTAATGATAACCCTATATGCAAAACAGAAAAAGAGACACAGATGTACAGAACAGACTTTTGGACTCTGTGGGAGAAGGCGAGGGTGGGATGTTTTGAGAGAACAGCATCGAAACATGTATATTATCTATGGTGAAACAGATCACCAGCCCAGGTTGGCTGCATGAAACAAGTGCTCGGGCCTGGTGCACTGGGAAGACCCAGAGGGATCGGGTAGAGAGGGAGGTGGGAGGGGGGATTGGGATGGGGAATACATGTAACTCCATGGCTGATTCATGTCAATGTATGACAAAACCCACTACAATATTGTTAAGTAATTAGCCTCCAACTAATAAAAATAAATGAATGTTGAGTTTTAAGCCAACTTTTTAACTCTCCTCTTTCGCTTTCATTAAGAGGCTCTTCAGTTCCTTTTCACTTTATGCCATAAGGGTGGTGTCATCTATGTATCTGAGGTTATTGATATTTCTCCCAGAAAACTTGATTCCAGTTTTCGCTTCACCCAGCCTGGCATTTCACATGATACACAAGTTAAATAAGCAGAGTGACAATATACAGCCTTGACGTACTCCTTTTCCTATTTGGAACCAGTCTGTTGTTCCATGTCCAGTTCTAACTGTTGCTTCTTGACCTGCATACAGATTTCTCAGGAGGCAGGTCAGGTGGTCTGGTATTCCCATCCCTTTCAGAATGTCCCACAGTTTGTTGTGATCTACACAGAAAAAGGCTTTGGAGTGATCAGTAAAGCCGATGTTTTTCTGGAACTCTCTTGCTTTTTCGATGATCCAACAGATGTTGACAATTTGATCTCTGGTTCCTCTGCCTTTTCTAAAACCAGCTTGAACGTCTGGAAGTTCACGATTCACGTATTGCTGAAGCCTGGCTTGGAGAATTTTGAGCATTACTTTGCTAGCATGTGAGATGAGTGCAATTGTGCAGTAGTTTGAACATTCTTTGGCATTGCCCTTCTTTGGGATTGGATGAAAACTGACCTTTTCCAGTCCTGTGGCCACTGCTGAGTTTCCCAAATTTGCTGGCATATTGAGTGCAGCACTTCCATAGTGTCATCTTTTAGGATTTGAAATAGCTCAACTGGAATTCCATCACCTCCACTAGCTTTGTTCATAATGATGATTCCTAAGGCCCATTTGACTTCACATTCCAGGATGACTAGTCTAGGTGAGTGATCACACCATCGTGATTATCTGGGTTGTGAAGATCTTTTTTTGTACAGTTCTTCTGTGTATTCTTGCCACCTCTTCTTAATATCTTCTGCTTCTGTTAGGTCCATACCATTTCTGTCCTTTATTGAGCCCATCTATTCATGAAATGTTCCCTTGGTATCTCCAATTTTCTTGAAGAGATCACTAGTCTTCCCCATTCTATTGTCTTCCTCTATGTCTTTGATGACTTTAGATGCCATATGTGGCATCTAAAAAAAAAGGTACAAATGAATTTATTTACAAAACAGAAAGAGACTCACAGACATAGGACACAAACTTACTGTTAACAAAGAGGAGAGGAAAAGGAGAAGGATAAATTAGGAAGTTGGAATTAACATAAACACACTATCATATATGAAATAGATAAACAAAGGACCTGCTCTATGGCACAGGGAACTATACTTAATATCTCGTAATAACCTGTGAAGGAAAGTAATCTGAAAAAGAATATGTATATGTCATTATATATAAAGCTTCCCTGGTGGCTCAGATGGTAAAGTGTCTGCAATTCAGGAGGCCCAGTTTTGATCTCTGGGTCAGGAAGATTCCCCTGGAGAAGGAAATGGCAATCCACTCCAGTATCCTTGCCTGGAAAATTCCGTGGACAGATGCAAGTGAATCACTTTGCTCTACATCTGAAACTAACACGACATTGTAAATCAATTATACCTTAACAAAAATTTTAAAAATATATAATAAAGTGCTAAGCTATTTTAAATAACAGCTTTGGGTATGACATCTTTATTCAGTCACAGATGACATTTATTAAAAATGCTTCGGTTTCTCAAGCTGTTTCAGCACACAAAGCAGGGAGAGAGAAGCCCAAGAGTTAAACTGGTGATTTAAACCCAAGAGTTAAACTACAGCCGGATTCCTCATCTCTCCGTGCCGTCTGGGACGCCAGTCTGATGACAGAGACAATAGCTAAACAGGCCTCTGAATTGGAGTTGTCACAGGGCTCTTTGTTGAGTTCATCTACCTTACTTAGCATTTTAAGTCTCTCTGGCTTAATGAAATGTCATCTTTTCAAAGCCGGAGACCAAATAATTGTTTAAAGTGAATCAGAATGTGAAAGGTGAAGGTTTTCATAATTCGACGCTTAATTCATTGTGAGACTGCGAATCGTGCTTCACACTCACTAAAGGATGTCCTATTTCAGGACGTGTGACCTTTCACCACCGCACGCTTCACCAGTTACAGCACTTCCCTTTCTCTCGAGTAGCTGAGGGGAGGTGGTTTCAATTTCCAATATTCTGATTAACTGGATATGGACATAAAATCCAATTATCAGAGAATGAAAAGTTCTTCTTCTCTGGATGATGGCTTTAGCTTTTCAACCTTTCTGTTTTTTCTACCCTCTCTTAGGGTTAATCTTCTTGAAGACCAGCTCATTTCTCCCCAGCTCAAATCTTCCAGTAACAGGATTTCCCTGGTGGCCCAGTGGTCGAGACTCTGCACTTCCATTGCAGGGAGCATGAGTACAATCCTCGGTTTAGGAACTAAGATCCTGCAAGCTGAACAGACAAACAAAGAAAAAACCTTCAGGAACCTCCCATAACCCATAGAATAAAGCTGTCTCTCAAGATTGTTCATGATCGCCCCTAAGTGTATCTATTTTTACACTGATGTCTGTGCCCTCTGCATCCCTCACACTCTTCTTCATAAACATCCTGACCTTTCCCCATGCTTGGTGTTCCCTCCACAGAGGAATTCCTTCTGCCTTGTTCCTGCACCCTCAAATCCTGCCCATTTCTGAAGACTCAGGTCAGTTCCTTCCTCTTTGGAAAGTCTTCCTCAACCTCTCCCTCTCCCCTACCTCCTGGTTTTACTAATATCTTCCTCTTCTGAAATCTCATAGTCTTTTTTTTTCTCTATAATATTTTATTTTTTTTAAATTGTTGAAGTATATTTGATTTCCAATGTCATGTTAATTATGGTGTATAGCAAAGTGATTCAGTTTTATATATATATTCTTTTTCATCATCAGTTATTACAAGATACTGAAAATTCTCCCTATGCTATACAGTAGGACCTTGTCGTTTATCTATTTTACATATAGTAGTTTGTTTCTGCTAATTTCAAACTCCTATTTGATCACCCCCCTCCTTTGGGAACCACAAGTTTGTTTTCCAGGTCTGTGAGCATGTTTCTGTTTTGTAAATAAGTTCCTTTGTGTCATTTTTTAGATTTCACATATAAGTGATATATGATATTTGTCTTTGACTTACTTCACTTAGTATGATAATCTCTAGGGCCATCTATACTGCTGCAAATGGCAGTATTTCACCCTATTTTGTGGCTGAGTAATATTCCATTGTGTATCTGTATCACTTCTTCTTTATCCTTTCATCTGTTGATGGACATTTAGATTACTTCTCTGTCTGATAAATGTAAATAGTGCTACTATGAATTTTATGGTGCATGTATCTTTTCAAATTAGAGCTTCTTCCAGATGTATGCTCAGGAGCGGGATTGCTGAGTTATATGGTAGTTCTATTTTTAGGTTTTTAAGGAGTCTCCATACTGTTCTCAATAGTGGCTGTATCAATTTACATTCCTACCAACAACGTAAGCTTTCCTTTTCTCTACACCATCTCCAGCACTTATTGTCTGTAGACTTTTAAATTATGGCCAGTCTGACTAGTGTGAAGGGATACCTTATTGTAGTTTTGATTTGACTTTCTCCAGTAATTAGAGATATTGAGCATCTTTCATGCATCTATTGGCCATGTGTATGTCTCCTTTGGAGAAATGTCTTTTTAGGTCTTTTGCACATGAAATCTCAAATTCTTGATATCTGCCTCTTTGGGGAAATGATTTTCCCCTTTAAGCCATTATCATTTACATCTACTTTATCTTACCAGTTAGTCACAATTTCCCTGAATGTATAATCTGTGACAGACATATCTTTTTCAGCCCCCAGATACCACCACATGTCTTGTACACAGTAGGTGTTCATTAAATAAATGAACCAACAGAACCATAATTTCATCACTAGGATGGGTCAGAAGGTGCTTTTCTCTTCCTCAGATGATTCATAGAATACTTCAGGATCTTACAGTGCTCTTGATTTATTATGATTAATATCAACCATCATTAGAGAGGCTGCAAATAAGTCTGGTATTTGAATTTTCTGGTTTGGATTTCTGAATAAAACCAAGAGTAAGTACAGTTAGCAACCAGTGGATGACAGAACCTAATGGAAAAATGCAAGGTTTCATTGACTTTACATAAAACAACAGTAAAGGGGATTAGGAGAAAATTAAATCCATCTGGACAATGTGGAGTGACTGGGTCTGGAAGAATCTAATTAATCATGTCAGAGTGTGATCAGAACCTTAGTATTACTACTACCCAGCATCCCCGTTCCCTGGGGATGATGACTTTAGGAAACACAGCCATCCCGGAAGACAGTAGCAGGCTTCGGGCAGAAGCTAGGCAGCTTCCTTCTTAATCACCAGAACCACGACTTGGATTGAAAATTTACTGTGGCTCCCTGACCCCAAGGGTTGAAGGACATGGCATTTATTTCAGGGCTGGTATAGTCTCTGCCCACAATGCCACGCCTGCAGGCTGACAAGTGTCCATACAGAGTCATGTACCTCCAGATAAAAATAAGAAAGAGGCTAGCGACCCAGGCATGGGTTAAAAGGCAGCATCCCTGATGCCTGGCCATGCTGTGAGCAGCATCAGGTCAAGGGATCGGAGGAAGAGAGAAAAGGGAATGTAGGAGCTCAGGGAAGGATACAATCAGGGTAGCGGTGGGTCGGCTGCCAAGTAAGTTAATCAGGAAGTGGATGTCAGTAAGATATATAAGACCAGCCCAAGCAAAGAATCAACATCTCTGGAACCTTAAGAAGCTGAAGGGACAGAGCAGATAGGTTGTCGATATGGAGATAACTGGAGCATTTTGCCATTTTCTCTCCAGAAACCAGCTGCATGGCCCCAGAATTGAGGAGAGAAATGAGATGCCAGGGGAATTTGTTATTCCAGCCCCAGCTGCATTGATGTGCCCTCCAATGACACCCACTGTGAGGTCTCCTGTCTCAAGGGTTGGCAGATGATGCTAAATGAAGGCTGGCAGCAGGCAGTGTGAAGGTGATCACTGGAGGTGCTTCTCCAGACAGAATGATTTCCCCAAAACACAGGCAAGGAGTTGTTTGGAAATGGACCCTCCCTGGAGCACTAAGCTTATCAGGATATCTACTAGGGATTCTCTTTCTTAGACTTTTATCTGATTTCTCCTTGAGGTTATGGGAACCCAGAGTTCACTTAAAATCCTCTCCACGTGCTCCCTGTCTTGGTCTTTGACACCAAATGACACAACTGATTCTTCCCACAGCTGGTGGCAGCGGAGGCCAGGTTCACAAACTTTCTTAGCACAGCCCAAGTCCATCCTAAAGTAACTTCCAGGTGGACAACAAAGTGCAAGTGTTTGTGTCATGGAATCTTCTAAAGAAGAGTTGATCATGCTGAAGATGTTGCTAAAGATGCACTAAAGTTGCTTTAGTCACGTCCAGCTGTTTGTGACGCTATGGATTGTAACCCGCCAGGCTCCCCTGTCCACAGGATTCTCCAGGCAAGAGTACTGGAATGGGTTGCTTATGCCTTCCTCCAGGAGATCTTCCTGATCCAAAAAACTGAACCCGTGTCTTCTGTGGCTCTTGCATTGCAGGCGGATTCTTTTCCACGGAGCCACTGGGGAAGCCACTGGGGAAGTTTGAAGCTAGAAGAAAACTTTGTAGTTCACACGGGGGGAAGCAAGCTCAGAGTAGTTAAGTAATCAGCCCAATGTCACAGAGTCAGAACCAACAGAACCCAGAACTTCTGATTTCTTGTCTATGAAATCATACACACGTGGCCATCAGAGACCACATCAGTTCCAAGTCAGGCTTTTAGGTTCCCATCAGATTAGTGAACAGGAAATGCCCACTGTCCATGCAGTGGAAATTGATTCTTAAAGTAACTGTCATTGAGAATGTGTAAGAATGGATGAGGATGTGTGAGGAATTTACCAAAACCACTCTGAGCCCCTACTTTCTTATTTGGAAAATGAAAACTTCTCACCCCCCCTCAGTAGTTTACTGTAGAGATAAAAGGGATAAAAATGTAGGTAGAACATTAACAAGATGCACACTAAGTCCTTGCTTCTTCAAAAACAAAGAAGGTTCAAGAATGTTCAAGTTTGGTGCTGTGTATTTCATGGCTTTAGGACTTCATAGAGTTTAGTTACCTCCTGCAGAGTTTTTTGGTTTGTCTATTTTTTTTTGCCATGGTCTGGAGAAAGAAGCACAATATGTGAGTTACATGTGCTTACATGATCAAGAAACAAACATATCGAGGTGTCAGTTCTAGCTCTGCAACTTTCAAGCTGGATAATCCTGTGTAAACCATTTGGAGTCTATGCTGTATCATTTCCTCTTCTCTGCAGTTCAATAATAGACTGTGTTTTCCATGTTTGCTTCATAGGATTATTGTGAAGATCAGATAAAGTAACAAATGAGCAAGTGTTTAACTCAGTGGCCATGTATTGAGTATGTCAGTTTCCATCGGTCCTTTAATCTGCACTAATCCCATGTAACAGACATAAGCTTGCTCCATTTGAAAACCTGAGCTCAGAGAGATGTTCAGTGACTTGCTAAATCTTCGCAGTTACTAAGCAGGACAGCCACATCTCAGAACCCAGCCTCTCAACTGCAAGTGCTTTTCTGACTATTATGTGGAATCATATGAAATTGCAATTTTTGGAGGTAAAAAAAAATCAAATGTCAGCAATTTCATATGGTTTAACCTGATATAACACTTCTGTATAAAGAACTATTGAAATTCCAGAGAGCGTAACTGTTGAGTAGAACTTAGGCTCTGATTAGCACCATTCAAGAGAGTGTGCCTTTATATCATGCAGAGGATCAGAAGGGGGTCATAAATTTCACATTTCATCCAAATCAGAATTGGCAGAACCCTGCTTTGGTTGAGCATATCCACTTAATAGTTCAGCCACAGGTCATATATAGAAGACAAGCTGCATCAGAAGTGCTGTCCTTACACTGGGGCCCTGACAGGCCATGTAATGTAGAATATCTACCTATCAGGAAAGTGTAAATTCATAATGGACCTGAATCCAAAGGCAAACTGAGATACTAAGTTATTTATGAATGCTAAGTACATACCTTTAGCAAATATGCCTTTATGAGATTGAGGCTTTTTTTTTTTGGACTATTCTTTTTTATTTTAGCTGACTTACAATATTATATTAGTTTCAAGAGTACAGCCAAGTGATTTTTATTTTATTTACTTAAAAAATATTTTATTTATTTATTTATTTGGCTGTGTCGGGTCTTAGTTGCAGAATGCAGAATCTTCCCCGCAGCGCGTAGGCTTTTCTCTAGTTATGGCATGTGGGCTTAGTTGCCACAGGGCATGTGAGATCTTAGTTCCCCAACTAGGGATGGAACACATGTCCCCTGCAAGGCAGATTCTTTTGTTTTTCTTAATATATATATTCTATTGAAGTATAGTTGCTTTACAATGTTTCAGATTCACAGCTGATTCAGTTATACATATACACATATATTATTTTTGAAATTTTCCATTGTAGGTTATTATAAGATATTGACTATAGTTGCCTGTGCTATACAGTAAACCTCTGTTGCTTGTTGCATATCTATTTTTTAAATTAGAAATCTAGCATTCTATTTATACTAAGTCAAGTGGAGTCAAAATATCATAAATTTTTAAAAAACTATTTTATTTTACTTTGGCTTCACAATGTTGCATGTGGGATCTTATTTCCCTGACCAGGGATTGAATCTGCATCCCCTGCATTGGAAGCATGGAGTCTTAACCACTGAACCACTGGGGAAGTCCCCAAAGTGATTTTTATAGCCAATTATATAGATTATACTCTAAAGTATTATAAAATATTGCCTATATTCCTTGTATTGTACATTATATCCTTGTCAGTTATTTATTTTATACCTAATAGTTTATCTTATACCTGATAGTTTGAACCTCCTTAACCCATCTTGCCAAGTCCTGTTGATTTTTACCCTAAGATCTCTCCAGCATCTGTTATTTTTCATCACTCCCTTGGACACTTGGTGGTGCAGGTCACCAGCATCTCTCACCCAAATAGCCTTCTAAATTATGAGATTGTTTTCTTAATATGAACTTAGATTGGTCTGTTCATGAAATTGCTGTATTTTGGGGGGGAAATCTCCAACTACTTGCTGATAATAGTAGATCCTGGTAATCCTATGGAGGATGCTGGTTTGAGTTTCTCATCACTCATGCTGGAAAAAGACTGTGAATGGGCTCTAGGAGTTCTAATTCCTAATGCTAGGAATGATCTAGCATTACCCAGACTGGAGATGAGATGTCCTCCATATGTCACACAAGATTGGACAGTTGACCTCTGGGAAGATATATACAGAGTATCATGATTGCTTTGATCACAAGGCTGGGTTATACCTCATAGATAAGGGTGGGAATTTTCCCTAAAGATAATAAATATTCCCACTATTGGTTATCCTGAGGGAGGGAAAGAGGAGTGCTTTGGACAAGGGAAGGGAAATCTTCTCCCTGTGAGTTGAAGGGCAGCTAGGGGCCAGGATGGCAAATTAGGGAGGAGTTTGGATATTCCTGTAGGATTGAATTCAGCCACTTACTTCCAGACTGGAAGGGCTGATGCTGGAGCTGAAGCTCCAATACTTTGGCCATCCGATGCAAAGAGTCAACTTACTGGAAAAGACCCTGATGTTGGGAAAGATTGAGGGCACAAGGAGAAGAGAGCGATAGAAGAGATGATTGGATGGCATCGCCGACTCAATGGACATGAGTTTGAGCAAACTCCAAGAGATAGTGAAGGACAGGGAAGCTCGGCATGCTGCAATCCATGGGGTGGCAGAGAGTCAGACAAGACTTGAAGACTGAACAACAACATGGTACGATTCCCTGGAAAAGGGAGTGGCAGCCCACTTCAGTATTCTTTCCTGAGAAATCCGATGGACAGAGGAGCCTGGTGGGCTACAGTGCATAGGGCCACAAAGAATTGCTCATGACTGAGCGACTAAACAACAACAACAACATGGGTAAAAAGACACCCTGGAGGCCTGTCCAGCCAAGATGAGCAAATTCAAGTTACTGCATTTCAAGTTTCACTGGTGACTTTTGGAAACTGCAACCAGTTCAACCCCTGGTGTGCAAGTCTTAGGGAGATGCCATGAGAAGGGGGGCAAGCAACTTCCAAATATGAGAACTGGTGATCAGAGCCTGGCCCCAGAAGGGCAGAGAGGGCCCCGGATTTTCCTACTCAGATGTTGATGAAGCAAGAGGCTGCAGATGCTGAACCTGGAGCTCTGGCTGTATTTGAAATAGAAACCCTTAGAAAGGCTCCCAGAACAGATATTCTGTTTCCAAAGTAGCAGTGCCAATGCCAAGTTTCTGGGCCAAGTAAAGGCCACAAAATCAAATAATATAGCTGCTTTCAAAGGACAGCTAAGTTATTGGATGACTGCTGAAGCATGTCTACGGCAGCCACAGAAGCTGACAGACCAGGATGTGTAAAAAACAGGCCATCCTTTGAGAGACCCCTCATTTATCACTGCCCTGCATGGTCCATGATGTTGAAGCCCCAGCAGTGATCTCTGCCTTTGTTGTGCTGCCGTAGACAAAAGGATGAGTGCACGGCCATGGGTGTGTCTACAAGAAGGCTGACCAAAGGCTTGGAGGCAAGAACAGTCTCAGCCGAATGCCATGTGCAGAGTATGAACCTGGAGACAGTCACAGAAGCCAAGACAGGATGTCTTCTCTTGGGAGTGGGTGCTGGTGTACCCAGGACAAATAATGCAAACCTTTTCCCTGAGAGGAAACTGAAGCCAGCCCAGTGCCTGAGGGGTGGGACAATTTATAGTCATCCTTCATTGCCAGGCTCCCCACTGTTTGCTGGGGGGTGTATGCTTCCCTGTATTCCTCATCTTGCTTAGCTTCTATATTGTACACAGGCCTGAGTGCCCCCCTCAGGGGCCTAGCCCATCATGGCAACTGTGCTGAGTGTGCTTGAATTATCTGAGCAGTAAGAGGCTAAAGATGGTGCACAGAGATGAGTGTAATGTCATGACTCCTGCTCTTCCTTATAACCGTTTCTCCCAAGCTGGATCCAAGGATGCTCGGCATCTCTGCAACCCAAGGCTGCAGTGAGGGGATGCATCTCCCCTGGGGTACCCCAAATCCTTCTTCAACAGGTTTGGCTGGGCTCTCTGACAGACTTCTGAGTGGTTGCCTTTCCCTATGCCTGATGCTCAGGGACTAAAGATGTGAATTTGACCTTGGACCGCTGGATAGCAGTTTGTGTCTAAAGGTCACCTACAAAATACTACCTGATACTACAGAAACAGGAACAGCTCCCTGACTTTGTGAGCCAAAAATAATGAGAGTTTTCATTTCTTCTGGAGGATTATTCAAGTTTGACTTCCCTAGTGTTCCAACGGTTAAGAATCCACCTTTCAATTTAGGGGACGCAGGTTCGATCCCTAGTAGGGGAACTAGGATCCCACATGCCTCAGGGCTACTGAGCCCATGGGTGGCAATGAGAATACTGTGTGCCACAAGTAAGACCTGATGCAGCCAAATAAATAAATATTTTAAAAAATGCTGCTTAAAAGAATGATCTGCTTTGTATGAGTCATTGCAGGTAACATAGATTCTCATCCTAAACTATTTTATGAACTTGATACAAGAGTTTCTTCTTTATGTTTTCTGGAAAGGGCCAAATAGTAACTATTTGAGGCTTTGCTGGCCACATGTGGTCTCCCTGCTCCTTCTCCTTAACTTCCACAGGTCTTGTCCTCTTCCCTCCCTCCTCTTCCTTCTTCCTCTTCCTCTAATTAAAACCATAAAACACCATTCTTAGCTCAAGGAATATAAAGAACTGGCCTTGGGCTGGATTTGGTCCTCAGGCTTGGTTGCTGATCTGTGCTCTAGAGCCCAACGTGAAGAAAATCATCTAGTGTTGTACAAGGGAGCACTTGTTAAAGACTTAAGTTGAGTGGACCTAGGTGAAGAGCTCAGAGTAGGGTGTATTAGATTCGCCAAGGTACCACAGCAATCTACCACAAACTCGTAAGATTGCCCTTTTCTCACGACATTCACCATCTGGCAGGTTTATCATTTTTCTCAAGACAGAGCAAACCATCAGCCTTTCTGGGTCAAGGTAGGCATCTCTTCCGTTTCCTAGTTCATCATGAAGCCGGGATATTCCTCATAATCACACATGACAGTATACTTACGGCCAAAATATGGTACTCTCATGTAACAGAATCTGATTCATATCTGTTTCTCCAAATGGCTTGAAGAAGGAAAACAGGATGCACACAGAGAAGCATGTGTCACCCTAGAGGGGAACTCACAGGTAAACATGCATATAACATAGCCACATGGAGTCACCCAAACTGGCCCTTGCCCAGGATACCTACCAGGCTTGGTCATGTGACTCTTTGGGCTGATGAGATGGAAGTGAAAAATGACAGAAACTTCAAGACCCAGCTTATGGGTCTCGATGAGCTCTTCTTCCTCTGCCATGAGATTTTTTTTTTTTTTTTTTTTTTGAGATTTTTTTTTTTTCCAACCAGAAGTTCTCTGTCGACCTAGGACCTAGAGTAGAGATGGGGAGCATAGGGTTGTCCATCTGGGGTGGACGAGTAGAATGGGTGAGAAAGAAACCTTTGCTACTGTAGACCAGTGAGGAGTGGGGGATGTTTGTTACCACAGCAGTGAGCAGAATCTCACTCATTCTGACTCTCCAAGTTGACAGCCTCTTTGTATAGGCTCAGCTACATGCCACATAGCTAAGGGCTTCCCTTGTGGCACAGACGGTAAAGAATCTGCCCATAATGCCGGGGACTTGGGTTCAATCCCTGGGTCGGGAAGATCCCCTGGAGAAGGGAATGGCTACCCACTCCAGCATTCTTGCCTGGAGAATTCCATGGACGGAGGATTCTGGTGGGCTACAGTCCATGGGATAGCAAAGAGTCTGGCAGGATAGATGGAGTAACAGTTTCATTTTTCAGTTTCATGTAGCTAAACTATGAAGTTAAGAGGTGGTAGACAAATTCATAATTAGGTTCAGTCTGCTCCGGTGCTTGGAGATCCTTGGGGATGCAATTGATGTATACATTTTAAATACTTACATAACTCACATTTATTTCTCTTGGTATCCAGACTCCACTGTCATTTTCTAGTTCAGACATTCTGACCCATCCTGCATTTCCTGATCCCCAGAAAAGTAAGGATTGCCTGAAACCAAGTCGCAGGGATTGGCAGAATGCCAAGGTGGTATTATTGCCAGGCTAATAGTGCTTAATAATCAATTAGGCTTATTCATTAGTATTATTAACTCTCTCCCCCCAGCACCACCTGCAGTCATTTACACCATGGCAGACAGATGCTTTCCAGATGTTCACAAGGCCGGTTTTGTGGGTTTTCTTGACTCTAATCAGGCAGGCTGTGAAGAAGCCTGAGGTGGAGAGAAGGGCTGGGAGTGGGGGCGGAAAGAGGGGGGAGAGCAAAGAATGAGCGCTCGTTTTCAGGGTCCGCTGTTAATTCATGTCGGGTTTGTGAAGAACAAGGCGTCCAGGCTGCGACAGACAGAAGGCACACCCCATCTGCGAAGCGCTCTGGCCAGGGAGGGACTGGATACAGGAAACAGCGGGTGTCTCCCGGGTCCCCCTACCCCGCCTGGCGAGCACATCCCACCCCGTATGGTGGGCTGGGAGTGGGATCCCCGGCGACTCCGCACCTTCCGGTTGTCTGGGAAGTGGGGACAGTGAACTTCTGGGTGAATCACGGAGGCATCATTAGACCCAGGGCCAGCTTTTCAAGAATGTGAGAACTAAGGGTTTTCACATTCACAGCAGCTTGGAAAAATTACAACCTGCTGATCAAAACTGCGCAGTAGGAGGGAAGGTATCTAGAGTGGTGAGGCCGATTCCGCCGCCCGGATCTGTGCCTTTTGGGCTAGATGTGTGCCCTGTCTTTGGGCAAGTGGAGCCCGCGCTCAGAGGGGGCAGACTGGGCGGAGCTGCACCCTGACCACGCCCCCTTCTCTAGTCTGAGCCCAGGGCCCGGGTTTCCCAGATCCCGGAGGAAGCAGATGGAGAGTGGGAGGAACCGACAGCTCCCGCAGCCCTGGAGCCGGCTGCTGGACGGCTGTCGTAATTATAAGAAGAATAAAATTGTTACCAGTTACTGAAGATTTACCAGGCATGCTTTTAACCCTCACAACAACCCCGTTAGTATTGTGGCATTATTGTTCCTATTTTACAGATGCAAAAACAAGTCCAGAGAGTGTAAGTTCACATGCACATCATCTCAGTCCACACCCACATACGCTTCGAAAAGTTGCACAGTCGGAATTCAGACCTACATTGTCCAAATTCTAGCTGTGCCTTCGTTTCCCTGTTCTACCAAAACTCGCAGTTCTTGACCCTAGGACTGTGTTTTGTGATTAGGTTAGGTTTGGCAGAAGATTTAATGCAAAGGTTTTATTTTTGGTAGGGGGGTGTTCAGAATTAAAATACAGTGTAGTCAATGGATGAAGAATTCTTTCAAGCTAAAAACTTATGAGCCTCTGTATTGTCAAAGACAATTCAGAGAGCTTTGCTTGATATGAATATTTGATTAGCAGCAAACAAACCATTTGTGAACAGGGAGACTTCAAAAGTGAAACTGGTCTGAAACTCGGAGGCATGATGTTACCTGACAGCTTATAAAGTGAAAAGGAGAAAGTTATTTAAGGAGAAAGTCTTTTTAATGATTGGTTATTACAATGGGGGTTTCCAGATGATGGGAGATAGGTTCCAAGAATTATCTTTTATCATTCCATGAAGATAACTTAAGTTTTATTTATAATTATCAGAATCATTTAAAATAAATAGAGTAAGATTCACTTATGTTCATGAAATAGACTAGATTATTTTGCTTATATTGCTGAACTGGTTTTCTCTGGGGGATTTTTAAGCCTGGTCTCCTTTTTATTTTAACAGAGGTAGGTTTAGGTGAAAAATTGGGGAAAGCCTGTTGGCACATATATTTTTTAGGGGTTAGACTAAAGAAACAACAAACACATGTGTGTGTGTGTATGTGCACACACACGCAATCTTTGTAACTGAATAACTGTTTTGGCTTCTTGATGTCATCAGCTGCATGGGAGCAAGATGGCCTCTGAGAACACAAGTTCAAACACAAGAGGGCAGAGAATGTCTGAAGAACAGCTGGTTGTGTGGCTTGGAGACAGAGCCCCTGCCTCCAGGGCTGCCCTTCAGGCTCTCATCCTGGGGTTGTTCATCCCATCAGTTCCCTGGGTAAAGCCAAATGGGAGATGACCCAGGGCGAATGTGCCCCTAGGCCGCTTTCTCACTGGAAAATCCCTTGTATTTTTAACAAAGACTCTTCAGTGTCAGTAGGAAGTGCCAGGGCTGGGAGGGCTGTGAACTCAGCGGCTTGCAATTGCTTGACTGAAGCCCTGACTCCCTCCACATGGAAGGGCTAAATGCTGAACTCCCAGCATACTTCCAGCCTCAGGGTCTGAGGCCCTCCAAGAGACTGAGATTTTTTGCTGGGAATGCCTGATTTGCTCATTTCTACATCATTACCCTTCATGTGGCTAACATATATTAGGCACTGATAAATGTTGCTAGAATGAATTAATAAACGCATAACACATTTCCTGAGTCAGAGACCAAGCTGTGGGGAAACATTTCACACTATATTTAATAATATTATTCATTCAGTGTCTGTTGAACTCTTTTTTATATGGATTCGAAAGCATTGTGAGGGATTCGAAACTAAGACATCTGGTTCCTGTCCCTAAGGACTGGGAGCTGTAGTGAGGAAGGGTACCTGTGTCATCACTGACAATTCTTCTTTACCTGGATTTTTTTCCTTTAATCTCATGTCCAGATCTTTCCCATCCTTTAAGATCTTGTTCAAATGATGCCTCTTCCATGAACCTTCCCCCTTCTCTGCATCCCCAGAGTGTATTTTAATTACTTCTGTATATGCATTAACTACTGTTTTATGCTAAGCTTCTTCGGAATACCATTGGCATCTGAATCATGGATATATTTTCTCATCTTAGAGCCTTATTGTTGTTGTTCAGTCATTTAGTTGTGTCCGACTCTTTTCGATCCCATGGACTGCAGTACACCAGGCTTCCCCGTCCTTAACTATCTCCCAGAGTTTGCTCAAACTCATGTCCATTGAGTCAGAGATGTCATCAATCATCTTATCCTCTGTTGCCCCCTTCTCCTGCCTTCAATCTTTCCCAGCATCAGGGCCTTTTCCAATGTGGCTCTTGGCATCAGGTGGCCAAAGTGTTGGAGCTTCAGCTTTGGCATCAGTCCTTTCAATGAATATTTAGGACTGATTTTCTTTAGGATTGACTGGTTTGATCTCCTTGCTATCCAAGGGACTCTCAAGAGTCTTGTCCAGACCTAAAACATAGCAGAATCTCAGTGTTTTTAAAATTAATTATTAAACCAATGAAAATGTGCTCACAAAGAAAGCAAATTTTGAGGATGGCACAGAGATTGAGGTAGGTAAAGAGGGAGGAAAGGAATCTATTAATAGAATGCTTGAAAGAGTCCATTCAAAATGTGAATAGTGCCACTGCTGAGAAACCCTCAATTAGAAGAAAGCAAAAAGCAACATGAGCTCCCAAACCAGTAAAATATGTTAATGTACTCAACCATGGATTAGTTTTAAAAATCGGTAATGTATAGAAAAGCAGAAATGTGGGAGGAGGAAGGGGAGGGTGAGACGGATTGGGAGAGTAGGATTGACATATAGACACTACTGTGTGTAAAATAGCTGGCTAGTAGGGAGTCGCTGAATAGCATAGGGAGCTCACTTCAGTGCTGTGTGATGACTGAGAGGGGTCGGATGGGGTGAGGTGTGGGAGGGTGCTTGAAGAGGGAGAGGATATATACAGATGTATAGCTGAATCACTTTGCTCTACAGCAGACTCAGACAACATTGTAAAGCAACTGCACTCCAACTTTTTTAAAAAGTGGAAATAAATTCTAGCAATGGGAGGTGGTTTTCAGTAGTTGGTTAAAGGATGGTAAAGTCTCTGTTCTGTAAGAAGAAGATAGAAATAATTTTATGCTTTATATAAATAGGGTGTTTGTTAAAACAGTTGGGAATAACAATTTTTTAAAAAAACAGAAATATAATCTACAGGTTCCAAGGCAGTAAATGAGGAAAATTAGGACTAAGACAACTTTATTAATTTAACAAGAGGTGGAAAAAGAAGGACAATGAAGCAAAAAAATATGCAAAACAAAAGAAGCAAAGTAAGATATAAATAAGCTCAAACATATTAGTAGACACAAAAATGAAAAGGATTAATCTCACCTATTATAGATCTCAAAAACATCATCTTGAATGGAAGAATTAAATGGTAGGTTGATATATACAGGCTGATGATGCCATTTGTGTAAAGATTTTATATAAACGAATGTCAGTCATGGGTAAATGCATGCATAGTAAATATATTAAAACATGAATGGAAAAGATACAAACTACCTTCAGGATACTGGTTTGTTGTGGGATGGGAGAGGAATAACACTGGATAAAGAGAACAAAGGAGACTTCAACCTTTCCTCTGAACTTCGTTTCAAGAAAAAGATAATTCTGAAGGGAAGATGGATGACATTTGGGTATTGAGTACCCAAGTGTTCATTAGGTTTCATAGTTTTGTGAATGTTTCAACTATTTAAAAAATCTTTATAATTGGATTGAAAATGGAATACATTCTCAAGAAAAAAGGAAAAACTCAGCATTCTGATAGAGTTTTAGAACTATATCTGTATTTTTTATGATGACACTTTCTTGCAAATCTGGTTTCATTACTTATTAAAAATGTCTAGTAATTGTTTTTAGATTGTATTTAATTGCATATTTATTTTTCTATCATATAGTCATATAATTATATGTAAAATAAGCCAACTAACAAATAGGTAAATAGATACATACATAAATAGGTAAGTAGGGCTTCCCTGGCAGCTCAGTAGTAAAGAATCCACCTGTTAATGCAGGAGGCCTGGGTTCCATCCCTGATCGGTGAAGATCCCAATGCAATGGGATCCATGCCCCGTCGCTATGGAGCCTGCGCTCTAGAGCCGAGGAGTTGCATCTATGGATGCCCTGATGCCTAGAGCCTATGCTCTACAACAACGGAAGCCACCGCAATGAGGAGCTTACGCACTGCAACTGGAGAGTAGCCCCTGCTTGCTGCAACAAGAGAAGAGCCCAAGCAGCAGCAAAGATCCAGCACAGCCAAAAAAAAAAAAAAATTAATTAAAAAAATTTTAGAAATAAATAGATACGTACATAAATAAAATATCTTAAATGTCACCTGTAAGAGAATGCAGTGTCTGCAGGACATGTGGAAGTGAAAGGAAATCATAGACATAAGATGTGTAATGGAGAGAGGTTTGCACCTGTCCCGGCCCTGCCATGTGGAACTTTGGGCAAGCATGAATCACCAGGTGATTGGATTCTTTGTAAAAAATAAAAGAGGTTAATAACCCTTTCCTGATACAGTTGAAATGGCAAGGAGGAAAGCACTGTGCAAAATTTAACAGGCCAAGTAAAAGATGTGAAATAAGAACAGACATGAACTGATTTGGCTGTGAAAATTCAGGGAGGGGAAACGGGAATAGAAGGTATGCCCCCAAGGGCAGGGTACAGAAAGTGGTGATGCTTATAAAGTGACCCTACACACCTTATACCTTAGGCCAAAGTGGACCAAAACTAATTGCAAGCATTCTATCCCAGAGGGCATCTCCCTACTTGCTGCTGGAATTAGGTAACACACGGTGAGGCAGGATGGGTCAATTGGAGCAGTTGGCTGCTGAATACAGATGGGCCATGCACTTTATATATATATGTAATAAAACTGACAAATGTATCAGTGGAAAGTATGCTGAGCAGGGTAATTGCTTTAGAGGCCACTTCTCCAAATATTGACCCAACCTGGGAGTCTTAGCATAACTATTGTCTCCTAATACCAGGGGAGACGGTAGGCATACTAGCCACAGGCTAAATGAGTTCTCACAAATTCTCTGGTCCCCATCAATCTAGTAGTTACTGCCATGCTGGTCCTGTGGCAGCTGGGCAACAAGTTATATTGGTTTAATATAGTTTGGAAATCTATAACACTTTTCATTTTCCTATGTATCCCAAAGCATTTAGTGTTTAAAGAAATGAAGTCAGAATTTTCTCAGGACTATCATTGGAGCAGCAGAGAAGGAAAAAAACTTCAGTTGCTGTAACAGATATCACAAGTGATCTCGCAGAGTCCCCAGGGATCCATGAAAATGACGCTTGAATAAAAGTTTCTATCATTATCCCAAACAATAACCTCAATAACAACAAATATCATTTATTGAGTGATTAGCATGTGGCATGCAATTGGCTGAGTGCTTTATGTGGGTTATGTCATTTATACCTTGCAACAGTTCTATTAGGTGTTTATAATTATTATATTGATTCTACAGGTGAAGACATCAAAGCTTAGAAGTCATACAGTCAATTAACAAAATGGGAATTTCAATCCCAATTTGTGGACCTGAGCTCTTAAAAACTATTTTAAGGTTTTCTTAACCTTAGGCAGCTAGGTACTCTCATGACTTTGTTTCAAATCCACATGTTGCCTGAATGATTATTTATTAAATATTTAACTCAATTTCCCTTCCCCAACATAAACAAAAACATTTCATAGATGAAAAACAGATATGGAAAGCCACACAAATAAATGCATTAATTAATGAAAGCAAACATCTTTGAAATATATGTCAAGGTCTATTTCTATGTTGGGTCAAGAAATAGAACTTTGCCACCTAGCGGCTTAGTTGGTAAAGAATCTGCCTGCAATGCAGGAGACCCAGATTGAGTCCCTGGGTTGAGAAGATTCCCTGGAGGAGAAAATGGTAACCCACTCTAATACTCTTGCCTGGAGAATTCCATGGACAGAGGAGCCTGGCGGGCAACAGTCCATGGGGTCACAAAGAGTTGGACACTACTGGGCAACTAAGTCACTTTTCACCTATCTCAGAACCTCCTCCACGCTCTCTCAACCAAAACTCCCTTCCCTTCTCCCAAAAGTAACCTCTATCTCAACTTCTTGGGTGTTTCCTTAAGGTTTTATCATCCTAATTTGTATCCCTGAACATAGGAGTCTTGCTCTTTATAGAAAAATGGTATGTCTTTAATGAAATTTTTAATCTATAGGTGCTCCTATCATTCTTTCATTTTACTTAAAATTTATGCTCATAGATCTTGGCTCTTTGCCTGGTAGAGTCTTATTCAGTCTATGTGTGTATGCGTGCTGAGTCTTTCCAGTCGTGCCCCACTCTTTGCTATCCCATGGACGCCTAACCTTCAAGGATGGAGAACTTATATATTTAATGCTTGTGTAAAAGGTGCTATAGTCATTTTGGTTGTCTGAAACTCCTTCTCTGCTAGATTTCTCAAGAAGTGCTCATGAGAACAATATTCTCTGGGTTCTTGTATGTTACTAACAGTTTGTATTCTTCATCCTTGAAGGCTAGTCTTGCTTGATGTAAAATCCTTGGGTCATTCTTTCTTTCCTTGATTGTATTACTAATGTTTCTCTATTGTCTTTTACTGTCTTTCTTTGTTGTTGTTGTTCAGCTTTTTTAAAAGAAATTTGATTTATTGAAGTATAATTTACATGCAGTAAAATTCACAAGTTTTAAGTTTCTTAAATTTATTGAGAAGACGGCATCTGTTTTACATTATATATATTGTTTGAGAAGTCAGAGTTTAACTTGTTATTCATTCAATGTAAATGAAGGGTTATTTTTATTTTTGGTCTGGCATAAAGCATTGCTGGCAAAAATCTGATAATGATCTAATTTTCTTTCCTTTGTAAGTCACATGCACTTTTCATCTAGTTATTGCTCCTTTTCTTCCCCCATTTTTAAAGTCAAGGGATTAGATCTGATAGACAGAGTGCCTGATGAACTATGGATGGAGGTTCATGACATTGTACAGGAGACAGGAATCAAGACCATCCCCAGGAAGAAGAAATGCAAAAAAGCAAAATAGCTGTCTGAGGAGGCCTTACAAATAGCTGTGAAAAGAAGGGAAGCGAAAAGCAAAGGAGAAAAGGAAAGATATTCCCATTTGAATGCAGAGTTCTAAAGAATAGCAAGGAGAGATAAGAAAGCTTTCCTCAACGATCAATGCAAAGAAATAGAGGAAAACAAGAGAATAGGAAAGACTAGAGATCTCTTCAAGAAAATTAGAGGTACCAAGGGAATATTTCATGAAAAGATGAGCTCAATAAAGGACAGAAATAGTAGGGACCTAACAGAAGCAGAAGATGTTAAGAAGAGGTGGCAAGAATACACAGAAGAACTGTACAAAAAAGATCTTCACAACCCAGATAATCACAATGGTGTGATCACTCACCTAGAGCCAGACATCCTGGAATGTGAAGTCAAGTGGGCCTTAGGAAGCATCACTGTGAACAAAGCTAGTGGAGGTGATGGAATTCCAGTTGAGCTATTTCAAATCCTGAAAGATGACACTGTGAAAGTGCTGCACTCAATATGCCAGCAAATTTGGAAAACTCAGCAGTGGCCATAGGACTGGAAAAGGTCAGTTTTCATTCCAATCCCAAAGAAAGGCAATGCCAAAGAACGTTCAAACTACCACACAATTGCACTCATCTCACACGCTAGTAAAGTAATGCTTAAAATACTCCAAGCCAGGCTTCAGCAATACGTGAACTGTGAACTTCCTGATGTTCAAGCTGGTTTTAGAAAGGCAGAGGAACCAGAGATCAAATTGCCAACATCCGCTGGATCATCAAAAAAGCAAGAGAGTTCCAGAAAAATATCTATTTCTGCTTTATTGACTATGCCAAAGCCTTTGACTATGTGGATCACAGTAAACTGTGGAAAATTCTGAAAGAGATGGGAATACCAGACCACCTGACCTGCCTCTTGAGAAACCTATATGCAGGTAAGGAAGTAACAGTTAGAACTGGATATGGAACAACAGACTGGTTCCAAATAGGGAAAGGAGTACGTCAAGGCTGTATATTGTCACCCTGCTTATTTAACTTATATGCACAGTACATCATGAGAAACACTGGGCTGGAAGAAGCACAAGCTGGAATCAAGATTGCTGGGATAACCTCGGATATGCAGATGACACCAGCTTTATGGCAGAAAGTGAAGAATTTAAGAGCCTCTTGATGAAAGTAAAAGAGGAGAGTGAAAAAGTTGGCTTAAAGCTCAACATTCAGGAAACTAAGATCCTTGCATCCAGTTCCATCACTTCATGGGAAATAGATGGGGAAACAGTGGCTGACTTAATTTTTCTGGGCTCCAAAATCACTGTAGATGGTAACTGCAGCCCTGAAATTAAAAGACACTTACTCCTTGGAAGGAAAGTTGTGACCAACCTAGATGGCATATTAAAAAGCAGAGACATTACTTTGCCAACAAAGGTCCGTCTAGTCAAGGCTATGGTTTATCCAGTGGTCATGTATGGATGTGAGAGTTAGACTGTGAAGAAATCTGAGCGCTGAAGAATTGATGTTTTGAACTATGGTGTTGGAGAAGACTCATGAGAGTCCCTTGGACTGTAAGGAGATCCAACCAGTCCATTCTAAAGGAGATCAGTCCTGGGTGTTCTTTGGATGGACTGATGTTGAAGCTGAAACTCCAATACTTTGGCCCCCTGATGTGAAGAGCTGACTCATTGGAAAAGACTCTGATGCTGGGAAAGATTGAGGGCAGGAGGAGAAGGGGACCACAGAGGATTAGATGGTTGGCTGGCATCACTGACTCATGATGGACATGGATTTGGGTGGACTCCAGGAGTTGGTGATGGACAAGGAGGCCTGGCGTGCTGCGATTCATGGGGTCTCAAAGAGTCAGACACTGCTGAGCAACTGAACTGAACTGAAAGTCAAGTAATTGTACGAATATGTCTTGCTTGAGTTGATATGCTCAGATATAAGTTGTGTTTTTTCAATAATTTTTTCTAATTACAGGAAAGTTTCCTTGGATTATCTTTTTTTTTTTTTTTCCAGTTATGATGTTCTTTTGCTTTCATTTCGTTCTTCAGGAATTTCTATTATCTGTATACTGAAGTTTCTTTGCCTATATTTAATGTTTTTCTCTTTATCTCACTTTCCCTTTCTTTATTCCTATTTGATTTAAAAACTTGCCTCTTTTCACCTCTAATTTCTCTTAAGGAAGTGTCTGTCGTACTTATTCCCCGTGTGTTCTTTCTTGTTTAGTTCTTACTTTTAAGATGAATTATTCTTTTGTTATCACTTCCTGAGTTCTGTAGCCCCACTTCTGAGTTTTTCTGTAGTTCTGATTTATGTTATTCATTCATCTCTTTTATCACTTTTAAATGTCTTTCAGTTAGTTTTGAAATGGAAGGTTACAGTTTTGATCTCTTTGTGGGCATTTTTTTTTTTTTTCCTGGAAGGCTTATTATTTTGGTCTTTATTCTTATTTTTTTTTTCTTATAATTATTTGTGTGGGATTTGACCTCAATACTTTTCGTATGCTTTTATATATATGAAATTAGTTTCTCTGAAATTTTAGGAAAAAAGCTGTATTCAGGTCAAGATAGTCTTTCTAACTTCACAAGGCTCTCTCTTCTCTGGTTTTATGTAGCTTGAAAAAATAGCACTTCACTTTCTGAAGTCTGCTGGCTGTGTTACCCTTTCCCAATTTATTTTGCATTTTTTCTCTATTTTCCTTATTCTGCTCAATTTTAATCTCACCCCAGCAATTTCTCTTCAGTCTGTGTCTCTCTTGGAAAGGGTTGTAAAGTGGTCAGTTTTGCAAGTTTATAGATACTAGACTTCTCCATTACCTTTGCACCTATTGCAGTTTACTTGTACTCACCCACAAAGGAGAGGGAAAAATAAGTGTTTGTCTCAGTATCTTTGTCACAGGCTTTCCCATAAACACCTGTTAGTTATTTTAACATTCTTCTCATATTGTCTGTGAACTTTTGGTTTTGCTGTCTTATTATTTTTGTTTTAGTGTGAGGACTCAGGAAGATGGAAAAACAAAAACAAAACTATGCTATTGCTGTCTTCTGATTTCCCCCAGAATATTCTATTAACTTTTAGTTCCATTAAAAAAAAAATTGTATCAAGGTGAAATCTACATGTAAAAGTCATTAATTTTGTATTTCTTGAATTATTGGAAATGTTGTTTTCTCATTGTTGAGTTGCTTTGCTGAGTTTTTGAGAAGTTGGAGGCTAAACTGGTATCCATGAATTGTAAATAACTTAGTTTTTATGTCTGCAGTTCCAGAAAAAAAAGTTTTATTAACTTCAGTGTCTTAATAATTTTACTAGGCGATGTCCCAGTGTTCATTATTTGGGTTCCAGTGTTTTGAGATATAATATAGACACTCTGAACATGTAGATTCAGTGTTTTTTTTTTTAAATTTTGGAATGTTTTCTTGCCTTGTAGTTTAGATATTTTTGTTTTGTTTGTCTTGCTTTCCTCTGTAGAATCTCCAATTATACATATGTTGGATCTTCTTTATTTATCTTCCATATATCACTTTCTCTCTAAAACTTTTTACCTATTTGTTTTCTAATCATTCTCTTAGCTGTTTTCATTTCTTTTCTCAGTTTCATGTAATATACTTTCAACCAAATCTATTTTCACCTGAACACTTTATAATCTAGTCTTCATTTCTGAGAAGATTTTGTCTGATTTCTTCAGGTTTTTTTTTTTTGCCAAGTTCATGTCCAGCCAACTCTCATTTTTTATGTCTTTTTTTTTCTAAGTCTGTACTGAGATTTTGAATTTCTATTTGAAAGAGATCTTTCTTCCACAAATGCTGTTTAAATGATATTTAATTCATGTTGAGGCACTGTGTTACAGTTTGCCTCTGCTTCATGGCTGATTTGGGGGAGAATTTTTTTTTTAATCATTTGGAAGTTTTGACTCTCAACTTCTATTTTCTTTCTGCAGCAGCTTTGCATGATGTTTCCTGATATTTTCCATTTATGTTTAAAATGTTTTGGAAATTTTCTAGACCAGCAACAGCACAGGTTTGTATGGAGGAGAGAGAGGAGTTGACTGACTAGCCATGTATCTTTGCAGTTTTTTTTTTTTTTAATAGACTGAAGTGCACTTTCTTTGAAAATTGGTGTCTATTTGGGGAGAGGGATGCTCTTGATTTTCTGATGGAGTCTTCCATTATTTCTGTAGAACTCTTTTCAACTTCTCACTTCTTACTTTCCCTTTACCACTAAGCCACTCCAAGAGACACTAGATAAGTCAGGGTCCAGCCAGAAGATAAAAAATATACCAGTAATTGGAAACTGAAAGCCTGATATAAAGAATTGTTATCTAGTAATAGGTAGTTAACTACTAAGGGGTAAAAGAGGACTCTCAGGATTCTAGAAGAAGCAAGTTAAAGATATCAGCTACTACTTTTAGGCTGAGGAAAAATAGAAATAAAGCAATTAAGGCTCAGAAGAACATCCTTATATCCTTCAAGCATGAGACTCAGATTTATCTAAAGAGCGATGTGCAGCCTGCCTGTAATGACAAGACTTGCTGGAATTCATGGGTCAAGTGGGGATGCAGTTGCCAAGACTGTAGCTGCAGCTGCTGTGGAAGTGGCTCACTGCACCAACCAGAACCAGCCACTAAATGGGGAGAGGATGGTTTGAAGATGCAGTTGGAGCTAGCAAAGAAGTAGCCCACAGGAGTGGGTCAGAAGTGATTACTAGATGGGGACAGGGTGGCCTGAGGGCACAATTAGAGTGGGTCCGTGACTATCACTAGGCTGCAATGCTGGATAAAAAATGGCAAACTAGAATGTGGAAGAAGAGTCTGCTCATATGGCTATCACCTTGGTGTTAATCCAGCATCCTCTGTAGATAAAGCTTTATTTTGTGTCAGCTGGCAAAAGAGACATGTTTACAGGGTCTAGCTTCAGTATCATGAAGTGGGTCAAGCAAGAGTGGGTTTGGAACAGGGAAACAGTAAATTGATAACTGATACAGACATGTTCTTTTTCAATTTGTCTTCTCTCCCAGAAGTTTTGTCTTTCCAATACTGCCAGCTTTGAAAATATATCCTTTCAACACCCTTATTTTCAGCTCTCAGTTGCCAGTAGTCTTATTTCCTATGCCGGACATTTTCTCAGCATTTCTCAGCTCAGGATGAAATCTTTACTTTTTGAAATTAATATTTATATTTCTTTTGCCATCTCTAGAACACTGCACTCTCCTTTTCTTCACAATCTTCCCCAGAATCGCTGCTCTAGCATGAGCTACAGATGTGGTTCTGCTGGTTTAGATGTTTATTTTCCCACTTGCTTGTAAAATGAAGCTTGCAACTTTCTTTTTGTATCAGTAAGCTATTAGAAATCACTTATGTGGCAGCTAACAACAAGCATTTATTTTTTGCTTAATCATCTTTGGGTTTGCTGAAGTTTGGCTGAGCTTAATGTGGATTGGGTCCAGGTCTAGTCCATGTGCCTTTCATCCTCCTTGTGGCTCTCGAAAGCATATTATTTCATGACAAAAGACAGGAATTCAAGAAGCCAAGCCCATCTATGAGAATACATTTCAAATCTCTACTTGCAACACACCTCACTAACCAAAGAAAGGCATATGAGTGAATCCAAAACCAATGAGGCAGAAAAACTTGTTTTCTCTGTGGAAGTTGGAAAAGACAGGAAGTGAATATTTTCTGAATACTAGTACCATAGGCTTCCCTCTTGTTCATAAATAAATCCCTCCCATATTCAGAGTAAACTCACTCTCGTCCCAAGAGCCCCCAAATTCTTACCAATCGTGGTGTAAATCTTGAAGTCCAGGATCTTCATAGTCCACACCAAATCTGAATTCAGCTTCTTCTCTTGATCCAGAGATTTGTGAACTAAGAAGGCAAATTGTTCTCTACCGCCGCTCCACATGTAGCCAGTATACAGTGATGGACCAGAAGCAGGTAAACTGCACTCTCATTGACTAACTACACTCCAAACATTCTAATTTTAAAAGGGAGAGAATAGCAATCGTATAGGATGTTGTCACTGATCCATAGAAATTCTGAAATCCTGCTGGGCTTGTGTTGTCAGATTCTTCTATATTGGAGGTGAGAATTTTCCTTCATTAGGTCTTGGTGCTCTCTTGTAAGAGCAGTCTTAAGACCTTTGTTCCTTCCCATGCTTGGCTCTACCCTTAGGGAGTTCCTTCTTGTTTTATAATTTGATTGCTATGAACACAAATGACAAAAGTCACACACACACACACACACACACACACACACACACACGATACATGCCTTTCTTTTTCTACACTTAAATTGCAGCAAATTTGGACCCACCATTCTTCTATGGAATCATGTTCTCTGGCTTTATACTTGTCCATTTTTTTAGTTGAAAAGATCTGATAGACTTTACTTTCATCTTTTCAGGGATATGACTTCACAGGTGGCTCAGTGGTAAAGACTCCGCCTGCCAATGCAGGAGACACAGGAAATGCAGGTTCAGCCCCTGGGTCAAGAAGATACCTAGGAGGAGGAAATGGCAACCCATTTCAGTGTCCTTGCCTAGAGAATCCCATGGACAGAGGAGCCTAGTGGGCTACAGTCCATAGGGTCTCAAAAGAGTTATACACGACAGAGTGAGCATGCACACATGCACTTTAGAGATAAAATTAAGTATTATAGTCACACCTTTGATTTGATCTTTATCCTGAGGTCATGTTTTACTGGAAGTACCTGGATCTTGCATTTTCTTTGAGGCTGTCTCATAATGGTGGCACCTTTGATTTAGTAATAAGCACTTTTATTTTCCAACCCTGTAATTTTCTTCTAAATATCACTTGCCAACTGGGTAGTATTTTTTTCTGATCTAATCACTTTCATGCATTACTTTATCAACTAGTCACAACCAGTTCACGCTTTCAATGTTCTACCTCAAAACTTCATCAAACACTAAATATTTATTAGGTACACTTTCTGCTCTCTGAGATGCTGCAGGTAATATTTACGGAATAATATGTCACTGTATAACATAGACATTATTTTTCATTGTCATTTTATAACATTTTCCTCATTACCTACTTCTTAGCCCCCAAATTAATATAAAATATTTCAGGGTTTTGTTATAGCAGCATCTCACTTCTGGTACTAATTTCTTTATAAAGGAAATATATATATACACACACACACATATTTATAGTAAGTTCTTGTTGGTTATCTATTTTAAATATGGTAGTGTGTACATGTCAATCCCAAATTCCCATTCTGTTCCTTTCTCCAACCCTTCCCTTTTGGTATGCATAAGTCCATGAGTCTGTTTCTGTTTTGTAAATAAGTTCATTTGTATCATTTTAAAAATTTTCCTCTTATAAACAATATTATATGATATATGTTTTTCTCGGTCTGGCTTACTTCACTTAGTCTCATAATCTCTTCACTTAGTACAATAATCATGTTGCTGCAGATGGCATTATTTCATTCTTGATGGCTGAGTAGTATTTCACTGTTTATGGATCACATCTTCTTTATCCATTCACCTGTTGATGGACATTTGGGTTCTTCCATGTGGTGGCTATTGTAAACAGTGCTGCAATGAACAGTTGGGGTGCATGTATCCTTTTGAATCACATTTTTCTCTGATATATGCCCAGGAGTGGGATTGCTGGATCATATGGTAGCTGTAGTTTTAGCTTTTAAAGGAACCTTCATATTGTTTTCCACAGTGGCTATATTAATTTACATTCCCACCAACAAGGTATCAGGGTTCCCTATTCTTCACACTCTCTCTGGCATTTATTGTTTGTAGATTTTTTGATGATGGCTATTCTGACTGCTGTGAGGTGGTATCTTATTGTAGTTTTGATTTGCATTTCTTGAAAAATTAGCAATGTTTAGCAACTTTTCATTTGCCTCTTGGCCGTCTTTATATCTTCTGGGAGAAATATCTATTTAGGTCTTCTACCCATTTTTGATTCGGCTGTTTATTTTTTGGATACTGAGCCACATAAGCTGTTTGTAGATTTGGGAGACTAATCTTTGTCGGTTGCATCACTCGCAAATAGTTTCTCCCATTCTGTGGGCTGTCTTTTCGTTTTGTTTGTGGTTTCCTTTGCTGTGTAATCGCTTTTGAGGTTAATTTGGTCCTATTTGTTTACTTTTGTTTTTAGGTCCCTTACTGTGGGAGATGAATCAAAAAAGGTGTTGCTGTTATTTATGTTAAAGAGTATTCTGCCTATGTTTTCCTCTAAAAGTTTTATAGTATCTGGTCTTAGATTTAGTTCTTTGATCCACTTTGAATTTATTTTTGTGTATGGTGTTAAAGAATGTTCTAGCTTCATTTTTTTATATGTAGCTGTCCAGTTCTCCCAGCATCACTTATTGAAGAGACTTGTCTTTTCTCCATTGCCTTGTTTGCCATGGATTAATTGACCATGGGTGTGTGGATTTATTTCTGGGCTTTCTATTCTGTTCCATTAATCTATATTTCTGTTTGGTACTAATTTCTATGTCTGTCAACTATTGCTGCCAAATAAACAACCCTAGAACTCAGGCGTATAACATAATACTTATTTTTCACTTATGTTTTTGCATGTTGACTGGGACTCAGGTGATGTAGTCTGTGTTTGGCTGGGTTTGGTTACAACCTGCCGGTTACAACCAGTTCTTCTTCAAGTGTCTGTCATCTTTTTGGACCAGCTGCTAAATAAGGCATATTCTTTTCATGGCAAAAGACTAAATGCAACCATGTTAGCACACAAGAAGTTTCTGCCTGCTTCACGTTCCCCACATGTGATCGGCTGAGGCAAGTCACATCTCCATGCTTGTCAATGGTGGTGGTCGTGATTCTTAGGTGGGAGGGAGAGTGACTATTTGGTGAACAGTAATCAAATCATCATGATCATGATCGCTTCCTCAGCAATCAATGCAAAGAAATAGAGGAAAACGAGAGAAATGGGAAAGACTAGAGATCTCTTCAAGAAAATTAGAGATACCAAGGGAACATATCATGCAAAGATGGGCTCAATAAAGGACAGAAATAGTATGGACCTAACAGAAGCAGAAGATATTAAGAAGAGGTGGCAAGAATACACAGAAGAACTGTACAAAAAAGATCTTCACAACCCAGATAATCATGATGGTGTGATCACTCACCTAGAGCCAGACATCTTGGAATGTGAAGTGAGTGGGCCTTAGGAAGCATCACTGTGAACAAAGCTAGTGGAGGTGATGGAATTCCAGTTGAGCTATTTCAAATCCTGAAAGATGATGCTCTGAAAGTGCTGCCCTCAATATGTCAGTAAATTTGGAAAACTCAGCAGTGGTCACAGGACTAGAAAAGGTTAGTTTTCATTTTAATCCCAAAAAAAGGCAATGCCAGAGAATGCTGAAACACGTTTGCACTCATCTCACACGCTAGTAAAGTAATTCTCAAAATTCTCCAAGCCAGGCTTCAGCATTATGTGAACTGTGAACTTACAGACATTCAAACTGGTTTTAGAAAAGGCAGAGGAACCAGAGATCAAATTGCCAACATCCGCTGGATCATCGAAAAAGCAAGAGAGTTCCAGAAAAACATTTATTTCTGCTTTATTGACTATGCCAAAGCCTTTGACTATGTGGATCACAATAAACTGTGGAAAATTCTGAAAGAGATGGGAATACCAGACCACCTGACCTGCCTCTTGAGAAACCTGTATGCAGGTCAGGAAGCAATAATTAGAACTGGACACGGAACAACAGACTGGTTCCAAATAGGAAAAGGAGTACGTCAAGGCTGTATATTGTCACCCTGCTTATTTAACTTATATGCACAGTACATCATGAGAAACACTGGGCTGGAAGAAGCACAAGCTGGAATCAAGATTGCCGGGAGAAATATCAATAACTGTGGATATGCAGATGACATCACCCTGATGGCAGAAAGTGAAGAAGAACTAAAGAGCCTCTTGATGAAAGTAAAAGAGGAGAGTGAAAAAGTTGGCTTAAAGCTCAACATTCAGAAAACTAAGATCATGGCATCTGGTCCCATCACTTCATGGGAAATAGATGGGGAAACAGTGGAAATAGTGGCTGAGATTATTTTTCTGGGCTCCAAAATCACTGCAGATGGTGACTGCAGCCATGAAATTAAAAGACGCTTACTCCTTGGAAGGAAAGTTATGACCAACCTAGATGGCATATTAAAACGCAGAGACATTACTTTACCAACAAAGGTCTGTCTAGTCAAGGCTATGGTTTTCCCAGTAGTCATGTATAGATGTAAGAGTTGTACTATAAAGAGAGCTGAGCACTGAAGAATTGGTGCTTTTGAACTGTGGTGTTGGAGAAGACTCTTGAGAGTCCCTTGGATTGCAAGGACATCCAACCAGTCCAACCTAAAGGAGATCAGTCCTGGGTGTTCATTGGAAGGACTGATGCTGAAGCTGAAACTCCAATACTTTGGCCCCCTGATGTGAAGAGCTGACTCATTGGAAAAGACCCTGATGCTGGAAAAGATTGAGGGCAGGAGGAGAAGGGGACAACAGAGGATGAGATGGTAGGATGGCATTGCCAACTCAATGGACGTGGGTTTGGGTGAACTCCGGGAGTTGGTAATGGACAGGGAGGCCTGTCGTGCTGTGGTTCATGGGGTGGCAAAGAGTTGGACACAACTGAACTGAACTGAGTCAAATCATCTAATCTACTATACTCTGTCTCCTAGTGATGTACTAAGGTCACAGGTTTAGCTATACTTCTTCCACTTGTCCACTTGTTCTTTGAGGGATATATGGGAAGTTTAGATTTAAGTAGCTGCATTATCCTATGAGAAACTAGAAGTTCTCTGTTTAAATCAACTTATTTTTTTAAACAAAATCTCTTAAATAATAATAATATCCATTAACATTTTTTATGTGTTACATATATTTGTCACATGATTTTGCATATGTATTATAATTTTAAGGAAAAAAATTTCCCTATGCTACATACAACCTTCTGGTTAATTAGCTAGGGTACATGTATCAAACTTTTGGAAAAATACTGTATTACCCTGTAAAGTTTCCCTAAATCACCGATAAAAGTGTCCTTTGTCCTTTTGTCTTTTGTCCACCCACATGAGAAATCCAGTCCATTAAGTAACAGTATCTTTAACCTAAGGATCTTAATTGCCTGGATGACAGGTTTGACTTCAGCACTTGGCATGCAATAATAACCAACACACAGCACTCACTATGTCACAGAGGTGTTCCTAGTGCTTTACATATTAGCTAATTTAATCATCACAACCACCCTCTGAAATTGGCACTATTATTATCCCCACTTTACAGATAAGATAACTGAGGCACAGGAAATGTAAGCAATTGCCTAGAGTCACAGATTTATCTGGTAGCCATTTCCAGATTCAGATCCAAGTAGTGTGACTTTAGAATCTACATTCTCTTTTAAAAGTCATTAATTAATTTTAGCTGTGCTGGATCTTCATTGCTGCATGTGGGCTTTCTCTAGCTGTGGCGAGTGGAGGCTACTCCTCTTTGTGATGCTCAGGCTTCTCGTTGTGGTGGTTTCTTTCACTGTGGAGCCCAGGCTCTACGGCCTGCAGGCTTCAGTAGTTGCAGCATGCATTCTCAGTAGTTGCAGTGTGGGGGCTTCATTGCCCTGCAGCATGTGGGATCTTCCAGGACCGGGGATCAAACCAGTGTCCCCTGCATTGGCAAGCAGATTCTTAACCACTGGTCCACCGGGGAGGTCCCCAGAATCCACACTCTTAATGATTCATGTGTTCTACCTCTCATGGCAGGGGCTCGGTAAGGGTTTATTGGGTGAATGGATGCACAAAATCCACTACATGGTTGAAAAAAAATACAAAGTTTAGGGCCACTGTATGGCATTTAGATTTGTAGGACACCTCATAGCACCCTCCACCTCTCTGAGATTTTAGGACCTGTTGTTTGTTTCATAAATGGATGTCAAATAGCCTTGTCCCCCAACCAGCCATTAAAGCAGTACTCTATTTGAAAAAAGAGCTCAATGCAATGTGCTATTCATTTGGTACTTTGCCTGCAAGCAGGCGTTAACTCATCACTAGACGGAAATGAACCTCCTTCTGCTCACGGCTCTGCAGCACTCCTTGCTAAAACAGTATCAACTGCCCCTGTGAGAGAGGGACGTGGAGCCTGGGAGGGTGAAGAGCTTCAGGCACCATCCTAAGCCACCCTGAGGAAAGATGAGCTCTTTTCTTTTTCCTTTCTTCCCCGAGGCAAACATCAACTCAGCTGGCTCCTAGAATTTATTTGTGCTTAAGATAAATTAACTAGAACCAAAGAGCCTTTCTGAGGTGTTGGTACTGGACTAGAGTGCCCTGAAGACAGTAATCCATTTCAATTCCACTATTGCTGCCTTTTGGGGAACATGTTGGAGCCCACGGTGTTTGCCATGGTTTTGGGCCAAGCACCCTGCAGGCTGCTGGAGCTGGAAGCTCCTCACACTTTGAGACTTTGATATAGATTCCTCTTTCTGTCGCCTGTACGGAATTGTGAGGGGCACCCGAGCAAGAAAGAGTAATGTGACCTTCCAGGGCTGTGTAAACAATCGTGTCCTCTATGAACTTGGAGCTTGAGTGATGATGCAAATTAGGGCTTTGGCTTATTCTTCAGGGTGAAGTACCCAGACCTTGAGAATATTTCATCATTATTTCTTCATAGCCAGTAAGAGTTCTGCCCTGCCCCCTTCTTAATTAAAGAATCCTTGTAATAAAATTTCACTCTGAGCATTCATCTCTTATCCCACGCTTCAACTCTGCCCCCTCCCACCTCATTGGTGGTAAGAATCAAAGGACATTTCAGGCTGTTGTTTGTTGCTGTTGTTGTTTAGTGGCTAAATCATGTCCAACTCTTTTGAGACTCCCATGGACTATAGCCTGCCAAGATCCTCTGTCCATGGGATTTTCCAGACAAGAATACTGGAGTAGGTTGCCATTTCCTTCTCCAGGGAATCTTCCTGATCTAGAGATTGAACCTGAGTCTCCTGGAATGGCAGGCAGATTCTTTACCACTGAACCACCAGGGAAGCCCCATCTCAGGATGACCAAAAGTCAAACAAAGGAATTTACTTAACATTCACTTAATGAGTATTTATTGAGAATCTTCTATATACTGTGAGTGTCTTAGCAAAGCCCTACGGCTTCATGATGGGTCCTGGGACAAAAAAGGAAAACCTGGATTTCATTTCAGGTCCAACTCTGATCTGGGATGATCAACCTCTGGGTTGCTTCTTCTGCAGGTTTGGGGTCACAATGGAGCTTTTAAAAGAAATGCTTTATGTATGATGTTTCCCATAGTGTTCCCCTTTAATAAAAGCTCAAAGCTGTTGGTACTACTCCAACATTCTGGTACTACTAAAATGGTAATACTACAATACTACGTTTGGTAGTACTCCTTTCTTCCCTCTCTCCAGGAACAGAGGAAACGAAGATCAGTGGGGGGAATGGTTTTACAGAGATAAACTCTAAAATGTCTACAGAGGATGAATAACGTGCCCTGGGGGTCCAGAGGAGGAAGGAACTTATTTTCTAGCAAAATGAAAGCTGGAGAGGTTTTAAAAGGTAGGAATGCTCAGCTTCCTTATTTTACAGGTGAGAAAACTCAGGGCCAGAGAGGTCATGTGACTTGTTCAAGGTCATGGCATATTTGTGGCAGAAAAAAAGGTGTTACTTTCTCAGTCACATCCAACTCTTTGTGACCCAATGGACTGTAGCCCACCAGGGTCCTCTGTCCATGGGATTCCCCAGGTAAGAATACTGGAGTGGGTTGCCATTTCCTTCTCCAGGGGATCTTCCCAACCTGGATCTCCTGCATTGCAGGCAGATTCTTTACCATCTGAGCCACTGTGGCAGAAACTGGGAGTAAAACTCAGGACTCCACATCCCCAGCTTAGAGCTTATGTCACACAGACTATGAGGCAGTCACTGACACAGGAAAGATTTCTTACTAAACAAAAGCAGAAAGCTGGATTTTGAGTAGAAGGATCTAGAAGCTGAAAAAGGGCTCTAGAGGAAAGAAGGCCAGAACTTCATCTCATGCTGGACAGAGCCCCTGCCTGCTCTGTAATTGGGAACTTGAATACTGTTCAAGCTCTGATGATCCTCGCACTGTCTCAGAAAGTAGGTATGTTGTCCCAGAAGCCAGACCTGAGAGTGAATTCTGCAGGACGGCTCATTCTAAGGGAGGGCATGTAGAGAAAGAGAACTAGGAGGAGAAGGAGGTTTGTCCCTGATGTAGGAACCACCATAAATGGCCTCAAGAATCTTGGTGTTGAACAGGCACTTGCAACTGAAACTAAACCTATTTAAATCTGGAGCAAGAGGTTCATTTCATCTAGACCCAAGTTACGCTTTTGGATTATGCTGATGTTTAATGAATGTAATTTAAAAAATTAAATTAAATATTAAGTTAACTTAAAATTAAATTTAAAATAAATTGTAAATGATTAGATTTAAATTAATTAAAATTAATTTTTAAAGTAAAATTTAAAAAATTTACACATTTTTTAAGTCACATAGAATTATCTTCAGAGACTCTGACCAGAAGCATAAAGCTCACCTTCTGCTCCTTCCTGCCTCCCCCACTGCTGCAGCCCCTGAGAGCTCCCGAGGGTCAGAGGTCCATCTATGGGAAGGGAAGGAGGGGTCGATGTGTGTGTTCACATTGTTACCAGTGGCTTTGGGAAAGACCAGTTCACCTAAATCCTTCCTAGCCCACCAATGTTTCAATTGCATTGGGTGCTTTAAACTCTAGAGCAAATGGAGAAAAGCATCCTAATGACCAGCGTGCTGAAAAAAGAAAGAATAATCTCCACCTTACAGTTCATGTCCTACGTCTGGTTCCAATACGAGACCATATTTACACTTCAGGTGTTCTAAGGGGGATGTGGTTTCCGTTTTTTATTTAGTAGGGGGAAAAAAGATCAGAAATGAGTTGAGCCTCAAAGCAGAATTCCACAGACAGAGGAGCCTGGCAGGCTACATTCCATGGGGTCGAAAAGAGTTGGACACGACGGCACAACTAACACTTTCACTTTTCCAAGTAGCAATAAAACAAAGCCGTATTCCCTGGGATCTTAAGTTCCTGGTGGGAGGTGGCAATCTTAAGGAGTCTCCACTCGCTATGACTTCTTCCATTCTGTCCTCCCAACCCACACCAAATGGAGCAGAGGCTCTTGTCAGAATGGGGGGCTTTTTTTCTTTCTGAGACTTCCTTCTTCTCAAGACCAGGTCAGAGTTTAATTGTTATTATTGGTCAATTTATCTATCCTATTTAAAAAGTCAGTGTATAACAGCAGAAAGAAAATGACTTCTCTGGCTAGAGTTTGCTGACCCTTAGAAGACTGTTTCATTTTGGATCTATTTTAAACCAAAACATATTCATTTAGTGAGTCTTGGCTACAGTATTAACATGGTAGCAGGTTCCCTGATAGGGGGGTAGGGGGAGACTGGTCCACTGAAGAGAAGCATCCTTTCAGATTTTAGTCCAAAGCTGGAGTCAGATGGCTGTTCATCTGGTGGCCCCGGGTGTGGACACGGTGACTTACTCTCACACCCAGCTCCAAAGCTAAGTTGCACTCATATGGAAACTGACAGCGCTTTGTCACCCCAAATTGGCCATGTCCCGGGCTTCATGCCTGTGGGAATAAAATCTAAAGCCAGAGTTGTAGAACTCAGCTCATAGCAGCTGTTTTCTGGGCTTGGGATTCAAAGAATGATAATTCAAATGTGCATTATCAGTAGTTGCTCCATGCAAAGGGAAAAAAAAAATCCCAGAAAATTTCATCTATTCCCAAGATGACTCTGGTCCACTGAAAGTGGGGCCTCCTGAAATCCCAAGATTATAGGTAATAGGGCCTGCCCTAGCTGTACAGTTTATGAGGAGAACATCATTTTAATTTGCATTGGCCTTGTCCTTGCTCTTGTAGTCTAATACCTGGGTAGCACGAGAAGGAGGGAGGGAACTAAATGTTCAAATATTAGCAGTTATTCAAGGGAACTGCATTTTCTGACGCTGCACTTGACACATGCTTTCCAGAAAGCTTGCCTGTGGCTGACAGCCTGCTTGGCACATTCCTGCTGAAGTCCTTTGGTGATGAAGAGCAGGGCTGACACATGGCCAGATTCCAGACAGGCCCATGAACTGGGGGAGATGGAGGCCTCAGAAGGGCATCAGCTGATGAATGTATCTGATCTAGGGAAGGGAAGGTGCAGCAAAAGAGTCATTCAGGAGAAGCAGATTGAAAGAGCTTTGAAAAATTCATTTTCCTTTATTTAAAAAATCTTTTTTTCTTTTCTTTTCTTTTTTAACTTTTTACTTTGTATTGGGGTATAGCTGATGAATGATATTGTGCTGGTTTTAGGTGTATAGCACAGTGATTCAGACATATATATATTTATTATATATATATTTTCAGATTATTTTCCATTTTAGATTATTGCAAGATATTGAATGGAGTTCCCTGTGCTCTATGTAGATCTCTGTGGCTTATTTATTTTATGTATAGTTTTTTATTATATAATATTTAAATATTAAAATATTTATTTTAATTTATATATAGTTATTATTTATTTCATGTATAGTTGTGTGCATCTCATACTCTTCTAATTTATACCTTCCTTGCTCCCTTTCCCCTTTGGTAACCATAAGTTTGCTTTCTATATTTGTGAGTCTGTTTCTGTTTTGTAAATAAGTTCATTTGTATTATATTTTAGATTCACATGTAAGTGATATCTTATGATATTTGTCTTTCTCTGTCTAAGTCAGACTTCATTTGATCTGATCATCTCAAGGTTCATCTATGTTGCTGCAAATGGCATTATTTCATTCTTTTTATGGCCAAGTAATATTCCATTATATATATTGCTTCCCTCATGGCTCAGGCAGTAAAAGAATCTGCCTGCAATGCGAGAGACCCTGGTTTGATCCCTGGGTCGGGAAGATCCCCTGGAGAAGGTGATGGCAACCCACTCCAGTACTCTTGTCTGGAGAATCCCATGGACAGAGGAGCCTGGTGGGCTACAGTCCACGGGGTTGCAAGAGTTGGACACGACTGAGTGACTAAACCACCACATATACATCTTGCATCTTCTCTATCCATTCATTTATCAGTGGACTTGCAGGTTGCTTCCACAATATGGCTATTGAAAATTGTGCTGCAGTGAACACTGGGGTGTATATATCTTTTTGAAACTTTTTTGGATATATGCCCAGGAGTGGGATTGCTGGATCATATGGTAACTCTATTTTTAGTTTTTTTAAGTACCCTCCATACTGTTCTCCATAGTGGCTGCACCACTTTACATTTTCACCAATAGCATAGGAGGGGTCCCTTTGAAGACTTCTGAAATAAGGATATGGGATGATGCCAGTCACCTCCACATTCCCCAATAGAAACCCACTTAATTCAAAGAGCTGGGCTTATTAGGAAATGTTAAGTACCAGCCTCCTAGGTATTAAGCACTTTTCTGTGTATAATATGATGGAAACCACTGTTAATTTCCCAGCAAATGCGGCATAATAGAATTTTAGCTAAGAGGTAATTATTCAGCCAAGGACTCGTTTCTGGTTCCTTTTGGAACCAGGCATGGCCTTGTGACAAACTCCCTCTCTAATGTGAGCAGAAGTGACGTGAGCTCCTTTCAGACCTGGCTGTACATCTTGTTAATGAGCTCCTGCCTACCACCATACCACCCGATGGGTGACAATAACTGGGGATTCCCAGTAAACTTTGGGGGCCCTGACTTGGAGACGAGAGAGCCACCATCTGTCTGGATCCCTTAAATAGCCCTGGGAGCATAATGCTCCTCAACTTCCTGCTCTAGGTCATAAGATGAAAAAGAAAAAGTCTTCCATTATTCTTGGGCTATTGCATTTTGGGGTCCACCCATTGTAGAAATTTAGACCTCACTGTCCTAGTCCATTTAGGCTGCTCCACTGTGACACTGGAACATGGGGGAGGAGAGGGTTGGATGTAGGAACTGAAAAGGTTGGTGGGTATGAGATAGGATAGCTCATGCTTTAAGGAACATCTGCGTTTATGTTGGGGAAGAAAATGACAACCTACTCCAATATCCTTGCCCAGAAAATCTCATGGGCAGGAGAGCCTGGTGGGCTACAGTCTGAAAAAGAGTTGGTCACCAACTTAGCAACTAAACACAACAACATTTATGTTACCTGATTATTTTTTTAGAAGTGAGGATGAAAAGAGTAAAGGAGAGAGAAGATGAAGGGAAAAATAGAACCGTGAGAGGTAATGATCTTGAAGTCTGATGTTGAACCAGTTCTGATGCTGAACCAGAGAAAATTGTACCAGCCTCCATTTCCACTGATGAACTAAATAAAAGGCTGGTTAAGAGGCTTCGAGATTACTTCTCTTTCAATCACCACTGGAAATACACGTGGATCTCCCTCCAATTAGATGCCTGCTACCTGGATATAGCTGTCGGTAAAGAATCGGTCTGCAATTCAGGAGACCCTGGTTTGATTCCTGGGTCAGGAAGATTCCCTGGAGAAGGAAATGACAACCCATTCCAGCATTCTTGCCTGGAGAATCTTATGGACAGAGGATCCTGGCAGGATATAGTCCATGGGATCACAGGAGTCTTAGTGACTTGACTTGGCGACTAAACCACCACCACCACCACCACCACCTAGATATCCAAGTTTTGCTGGGGAGAAACTTTGGCTCCAAAAAGTCAGATCTTTTTAGAGCTGGATCCATAAACTACAAGCACAGACCACACACAGAGCTCTCCTCTGGGCCTCTTAGATTGTATTAAGTCCTAGGTTTATTGACACCATCACCTCCAGCCAACAACTCTACAAGTTGCTCATCTCCTAAAACAAAGGGCTTGCAGGAAAAAAGTGGCAGAGAGATGGCAATGGACCAGGACCTAAGGGCAAATGCTGGAGGAGGTGCTGTAATAGCATCCTTTGTGAGTCTATGCCTTTGAGTTAAGGCTGTGGGTATGGTCAGGTAAAGACAACTCATAGTTTTTGGCTTTGCTGGTGTTGTTGAATTACTCAGTTGTGTCCAACTATTTGCGACCCCATTGGCTACAACATGCCAGGCTTCCCTGTCCTTCACCATCTTCCAGAGTTTGATCAAACTCATGTCCATTGAGTCGGTGATGCCATCCAACTATCTCATCTTCTGTTGCCCCCTTCTCCTCCTCTATTCTATCTTTCCCAGCATCAGGGTCTTTTCCAATGAATCAGCTCTTCGCATCAGGTGACCAAAGTATTGGAGCTTCAGCTTCAGCATTGATCCTTCCAATGAATATTCAGGGTTGATTTCGTTTAGGATTGACTGGTTTGATCTCCTTGCTGTCCAAGGGACTCTCAAGAGTCTTCTCTCAAGTTACTGGGTTGGAAGAGGGTAAGTCACAGCCCCCGGTGGCACTGGTGGTAAAGAACCCAGCTGCTAATGCAGGAAACATAAGAGACACAGGTTTGATCCCTGGGTTGGGAAGATCCCCTGGAGGAGGGCATGGCAACCCACTCCAGCATTCTTGCCTGGAGAATCCCATGGACAGGGAAGCCTGGCGGGCTACAGTCCATGGGGTTGCGAAGAGTTGGCCATGAATGGAGCAACTTAGCACGCACTCAAGTCACATTGCAAGTTCAGATCTGGGTCTTCAGTCTTGGGAGGGCCCCCCACTCCCTTTTTTTATAATAGCAGCAAGATTATCTTTATATCGATAAGATTATTCTAAAATTCACAAGGAAAGGCAAAGGAACTATAATAGTCAAAACAATTTTCCAAAAATGATATAGCTACTTTGAATATTTAATTATTCACTTGGCTGCTTCAGGTCTTGGTTGCAACACACAGGACCTTCCGTGCTGGCCCACAGGTTCTCCAGCTGTAGCACAAGGGCTCCAGAATGTGTGGGTTCTGTAGTTTGTGACCCATGGGCTGTCTAGCTGAGGTGCATGAGCTCATTGTTTGCAGTGCTCAGGCTTATTTGCCCTGAGGTGTGGAATCTTTGTTCACCGACCAGGGATCGAACCCATGTCCCCTGCATTGCAAGGCGGATTCCTAACCTCTGGACTACCAGGGAAGCCCCAGGAGGGGCCCTCTTTTGCAGCAGAGAAAGTCTCCAGGTTCTTGGCTGGAAGCTCTCCTAGGCCCACATCGTTCCCTTCGCAATCCTTCCACCAGGCTGGCCTTCCGGAGGGTGCCATCCAGATGGTGTACCCCTGTCAAGGACAGCAGGAAGGGGAGGGCTCTGGTGCTGTCAGGGACCTCACTGCTGGCTCCAGTCATCTCTCCCAGCCCTGCCCTTTCCTTTGAAGGGATGCAGTTGACAATGGGCCTATTAGAGCCCTAATTGAATCGTTAACACACCAGCCATTAGCAGCTGCTAATGAGGGAATCCAGGGGATTACAGCATCAATTATCAAGTTTGACTTCTGAATGTGGCTCTGCCAACAGTGGGCTCTTGTGAGAGTCTTTAGAAAAATGTGACAGAGCCGGGGAGGAGTGGCATGTGCTCGTGGTATGGCCATGCCCCAAAGATGCTCTTACAGGGCCTGCTTTACATGGCCGCCCATCACAAGTCCTGAGGCAGCTGGTGCACTGAAGACAGGACAGCGTCCCACAGGCCTGCATGCCACTCTCCCAGAGCTCTGCAGCATCCTTAAAATGCAATTGCTTCTTTGCCCCCACAGCTGTTTTTTCCACGAGTTTTGTCACTCATGATGGTCTTCTTTAATGCCTTCAGCCAAAGTGAAGGTGTTAGTCACTCTGTCACGTTCGACTTTTTGCTACCCCATGGACTATGGCCTGCCAGGCTCCCATCCATGGAATTCTCCAGGCAAGAATACTGGAGTGGGTTGCCGTTCCCTTCTCCATGGGGTCTTCCCAACCCAGGGATCGAACCCTGGTCTCCTGCATTGCAGGCAGATTCTTTACTGGCTGAGCCACCTGGGAAGACTTTCAGCCAAAATCATTCCCAATTTCCTATCAACCCCATCCATCCTATCAGTCACTGAGCCCTTGGAATTCCAGCTTGTAAATATCTCTTGATTCCCCTTTCTTCTTCTTTCCCTCCCTATTACTTTAGTTCAAGCACTTATCATCACCATAGAAATGGTCATCTAGAGAAATTGTTCTCTCCATCTCCAGTTCATCTCCTCCTTCCTGTCCAAATAATTCTCTTTCTAAAAAGTAAATTTGATTGTCCCTCCTCAAAACCCTGCAGGGATCCTTTCAGCTTATAATAGGAGAAAGAGTAATTCCTCGGTAGAGCATCATAGGACCTCCATGATCTTGGATCCTTACACCTCACCCTCGTATTCCCTTATTCTCTGCTTTTCAAATCTAGCTGGAGCCACAGTGCCCTGCCTGCCCTTTCCCAAAGTATGGAAATGGTGGACCATTAGCTTACTTTGCACATGCAGATATGTCTGTCTGGAGTGCCTTCCCCACTGGGGAGCTTGTACCTGTCTCTTAAGTCTTCATTTAAATGAAGTTTCTCTGACTCACTCTTTCTTTCCTGGCAGTCCTGTACATATTTTTCTCATTGTACCTAATCATACTAGAATTATAATTATTTACTTGTCTTCTCTGCTGGACTATGAGATCATTAGGTGCATCAGCTTCTGTATTTCTTTCTGGAAGCGCATGTGTCTGACACATCAAAGACATTCAGGGTGCTACCCTCCCTGCAGCGTGTGCTGGACCAGTGGGTTAGATCAATGATAATGCCCCTCCCAGTTCCTTTCATGGACCTATATTGACATGCATTTTATTGTTCTATGTGGGACTGTTGTTCAGAGTCTAACTGTTTTGAACCCAAAGAGAAATGTTTTAGTTGTCAGAAATACCCCTCTCTACTCCAAAAGCTCAGTGCACTTAAAATGCAATTGCTTCTTTGCCCCCACTGCTGTTTTTTCCATAAGTATTGTCACTCATCGATGGTCTTCTTTAGTGACTTCAGCCAAAGTGAAAGTGAAAGTGAAGCCTTTGGATCCATGAATACTTAGGGAATTGAACTAAAATCTCTAAGTGTTAACTGAGCCACTTGTTCTACTGAGGCTCTAGAAGGAAGTGCTTGGGAAAAATGTCAGGCTGAAATAACCTATATGGGAAAAGAATCTGAAAAAGAATGGATATATGTATATGTATAACAGTTATTTTGCTCTACACCTGAAACAAACACAGCACTGTAAACCAAATATATTATAAAATAATATTGAAATTGAAAGAAATTTAAAAGCCCATGGGGGGAATAAACTAGAAGTTGAGGAATAACAGATACACATTAATAAATATAAAATGGATAACCGAGCACTGACTGTATAACATGGAACTATATTCAATATTTTGTAATAACCAAGAATGGAAAAAAATCTGAAAAAGAATATATATATATATGTATGTATATAAATATCTATGTTTATGTATAACTGAATCATTTTGCTCTACGCCTGAAATTAACACAATATTGTAAATCAATTTTTGTTTTAATAAAACAAACAAAAAACCCCCAAACTGTCGCAACAGTCTCAGATGGTGTGTAGCCCTGTGTCCAACCTACATATGAGAAAACCAAATTCCATGGAAAGAAGCAAGAGGCAGAGCCAGGCTCACACCAAAGTACCTGCTGCCAGGGCTCCAGGCTCCCACCCGCAGTGGCTCCTGCCTGGTAGCCGTATGTGGTTAATATCAATCAATCTCTCCATCTGGGAGGGACGCTCTTTCTGCTTCCTCCCATCCCCTCCATCTGTTAACACTTTGCAATCCCATGGGTTGTCCACACATCAAAGCCTGTGAAATTGGACAAAATGAGATAACAACGCAGAGGCTAAACTCCTGCCCAAAGCTGTACCCTTGTTGCAGCCCAGAATACTCTCTGGGAACTTTCTATTTTTTAAATTTTATTTTTCTCCTTAGATATCTATTTCACACATGTTAGTGCATATTTGTCAATCCCAATCTCCCAATTCACCCCACCACCCCTTCCCCCTCTTGGTGGGACTTTTTAAATTGTTCCAAGATGAGGGATGCAGTCCCAAAATGAGGACGTTTAAGCTCTATGAGAGAAGAGAATTGTTCAGCGTGGTCTTCCTGTTATCCAGAAAGATGCCTTGCACACAGTAGGCACTTAATAAATATTTATGGAAAACTGTAAATGGTAGAAACAGGAGCATTTCAGCTGAGTTTAAAAGGCCATGCCCATTCTTCTTCTGCTCTTGACCCGTACAGGAACACTTAGGAGATACTGAGCCGCTTCGCATACACTCAGCCCCGTTCTTCATCTCCCTCCTCCATCAGCATGGAGTGGAAATCCATAACACAGCTTGCATGACCTGCAGAGTCGGAGGCCACGGGCTGCCCACTTCCTGGAGAGCCTCTTCACCCCTAGTTCACTGAAAAGCAAAATTTCAAAACAGGCTTGGGACTGACTAGGGTGAGCAGAGAGAGGCACCGGGATGCAAAATTCAAGGAGGCACTAGCGCTCCATCCAGCCACGTGGCCTCACTCACCTTATTATACAGGTCTTGCTCTAAAGACACTCATTCTGTCAGCTTTATAAATGAGGGTCTATGTGTGAGTGTGTAAAGTCGTTTCAGTCTTGTTGGACTCTTTGCAACCCTGTGGAGTGTAGCCCACCAGGCTTCTCTGTCCATGGGGATTCTCCAGGCAAGAATACTGGAGTGGGTTGCCATGCCCTCCTCCAGAGGATCTTCCTGACCCTGGGATTGAATCCATATCTCTTATGTCTCCTGAATTAGTAGGCAGGTTTTCTTAGCAACATCTGGGAAGCCCAAATGGGGGTCTAACTGCCTGTTAAAAAATATACATATATATATATATATATATATATATAAGTATATATATATAATTTCTCCTAAAATGTTTTATATTAAATCATATATGTTTGACCACATCCTGGGTAGCTTTTATTTTTTAGAGGATAATTGTTTTACAATGTTCTGTTAGTTTCTGCTCTACAACGCACCCTGGGTGAGCTTATTTAGTTTTTGAAATGGAAGAAACAAAGTCCATATAGTAGTATTTAAATCATGCCATGTGGATCCCAATCTTTCTTTTAAGTGAAATTTTGACTGAGATTGTCATAGATTTACATGCAGCTCCCAGGTGGCGCTAGTGGTAAAGAACCTGCCTGCCAAAACAGGAGACATAAAAAATTTGGGTCAGGAAGATCCCCCGGAGAAGGAAATGGCAACCCACTCCAGTATTCTTGCCTGGAAAGTTCCATGGACAGAGAAGCCTTAGTGTGGTACAGTCCATGGGGCCACAAAGAGTCAGACATGACCGAAGCAACTTAGCATGCACGCATGCAACTAAACGTTTAGTCAGTCTACTGGCTAGCATTCGGGATTGAAAAAAATTGAAATGGATTTATGAAAAAATACAGAGAAACTCTATGTCCTTTATCCAGTTTTCCCAAACAGTAACATCTTGTAAAACTATAGTACAATATCACAACTGAAATATTGACATTGGTACAATCCACAGGTTTTGTTCAGATTTTTTTCATTTTACTTGTCCTCATTTTAGTGTGCTATTTAGTTCCATTTGATTGTGTGTGTAGGTTATTTATCCACCTCCATGGTAGGATGGTGAGCAGATCCATCAACACAAGGATGCCTCTGCCTCTGCACCCACACCCTCCACCCTACCCACAACCCCCTCCATATACAGTCCCATGACTTTCCATGGTCTTTCATAATCTAAAAGCTACAAGTATTCCACTCTATGACTTTACTATATTTACCCAATCATTGAGAGTTGAACATTTTTTAGATGTATCTTTTCGCTGTTGTTTGTTTGTTTCACTCTTCTGGGAGCCACTTCACTTAACCTTTTTGCACATCCAGATTTATTTTCCTAGGATAAGCTTGAGAAATCTATCCTTCATTTTCTAAATTCTTAATTTGATCACTCAGAGCTGACTTCACGTTCCTTCTGCTCTGAAGGAAAGAGGGCTCTTCAAAACATTAAGTTCTCGAACAGTGGACAGAGCCTGGCCAGGACTAGGATCCTCAAAAGCATGTGCTTCATTTCCCTAAGGCAATTTCAAAAGAGAAACTGTAATAAGATTTGGGAGAAATGAGAATATTATTAAAATAGGTGCAGGTCACCAGTTTGAAGACAGCAATTATCTGGAGGTGCAAGTTCGGGTTTTCAGACACCTTGCCTAGGAGCCTCTTCTCATATGATGGGGCAAAGGTAGAGAGAAGGTCAAGGGAGTGGACAAAACCGGATATTAGCCAAAGATGCTAAAGAGGGAGGAGGCTGGTCTGCACACCCTGAGACACACAGCTCCCCTTGAGGGATGAAGAATGCCCCTGGATGGGAAAAGCTTGCCTGCACAGGACACAGCCTGGTGGAGGGAAGGATAGACGGGTGGATAGTCTGAAAATGCAACCAGGTCAGGTGTGGCCAGAGTCTGGATCAGGGACACAGGACAGGATTGAAAGCATCCACAGCAGTTCCCAACCTTTTTGGCACCAGGGACTGGTTTTAGAAGACAATTTTTCCATGGATGCCTGGGAGGGGAATGGTTTGGGGGATGATTCAGGCATATTACATTTATTGTGCACTTTACTTCTAATCTAATGCCACTGCTGATCTGACAGGGGGTACCCATCCATGGCCCGGAGGTTGGGGATGCCTGATTTAGAGGATATTGTTGAAAGAATTAGAGGAGGAAAAACTATTCAGAATGAGAAAACTTGACCCACCCAGAGGAGGGAGGGGAGTATTCATTGGCAAGAAAGAGACAAAAGGAGCTGGATCTTGCTCTCTTCTGAGGCTTGGGTGGCCAGAGCCTGTGGGTCTCACACAAACTTCCTGCCAGGCAACAAGGTCTATGGAGAGAAGCTGAGACTCCCTGTGGAGGCTCCGCCCCTCTGGACCAATGGGTGGAGTCACTGGGCACAGAGACTTCCTTCCTTTGCTTGCATGGGCAGTGCTGTCCTGAGACCTGGGCAGCTAGCCCCTGTCCTTGGTTCTGTAGTCCCCAGGGTCTCAAGTTAGCCCTCCTCTTGTTCTGTCTCTTTCACCCATCTCCACTCCCTGAGGGATTAGCCAGGCTATAAAGGGTGTACATGGCCAGAGGCCACCTCCGCTACCATACCCTAGACCACCATGTGCTATCATGCTTTACACCTGAACCCCAGAATTCCCCTCCCAGATGGTCTCAGGCCCATGCTAGGACTTCTGTAAGACTCTCTCCAGGCTCTGTGCTGTGTGGGTGACCCATGCTTATAGGTATGCCCCTGCGCCAGTGGCCTTGCATGGTGAGTATTGGTGTTGAACTTGGGGTAGGAGAAAGAAGGGGTGCAGGTGAGTCCTTTGAGCAACTTGAACTAAACTGCACCCCGCCTTTTCTTGATGCCTGGAAATGCTTCTGATCTTATTTTGGTTTTCTGTTTGAAACGGATTGCTTCATTTGTCAGTTTGTCAGGTTCCCAAGTAATTACCCTTCCCGAATTCCTGCTGGCCATTCTGACATCCCAATGTGTTGGGCAAAGCATTCCACCTTTCCCACCTCTGTGTCCTGGCAATGAAGCAAAGCATAAATGCAGAGGGCTAGGGGAAGCCTTAAAGGGAGGAAGAGGTCTCACTAGGGCAGTGTTCCATCTTATGTCATCATGATACTCACAGAAGGCGCTTGTTAAAAATCCTAATTTCTAGGCGCTATGCCTGGCAAGTCTAATTCTTTTGGGTTTGGGGGAGACTCAGGAACAGTGGTTGAAAGCTGGAGTCCCCTGGGGAGCTTTAAAAAGTTCTAAGGCCTGGGTCCCAACTCTAGAAATTCTGGCTCAATTGGTCAGGGGTGTGGCTTAGGCATTAGCACATTTTTTTTTTTTTTCAAGTGCCCTGAGTGGTTCGTAGGTACAGAGAAGCACTGCTCAAGCCTCAAATGACTCTTCTGACCAGGTAAGGGTGGAAATTCTGCAGGTGGTCCTATAAAATACCATAGGGAAGAAAAGCATTACAGGACAGATTTTCTACACCTAGGAGGTCTTGTTTTGTTTTTTTCTGTTTGTTTTCAGAAGCAGCTGGCGAGCTGTTTTGTCCTCTGCCTCTTTCTCTCCAAGTTGTTTCCTTAATGCAGTAAGAGAATTGTTCCAGGGACTGAAAACTGTAGAGGTGACCCACCCCAGCCTCCCCCACCACTCCAGTAAAACCCTCCCTTTCTAGTGCATTAGTGGTGACTCATTTCCCCCAAGAAGTAGATGGAGTAGCTTACCCGGAGTCCTAACCTGGTAAATTTCAGGTTTTTGTTGTTGTTTAGTTGCTCAGTTGTGTCTGACTCTTTGTGGCCCCATGGACTGTAGCCCACCAGGCTTCTCTGTCCATGGGATTTCCCAGGCAAGAATATGGGAGTGGGTTGCCATTTCCTTCTTCAAAATTTCAGGTAATTTTTTTCCCCCTAGGGTGCATGATTCCTTTTATTTTTTCCCTATTATTTCTTTATTTTTTGACCATGCCCAACAGCATATGGAATCTTAGTTCCCTGACCAGGAATTGAACTGAGACCCCTGCACTGGAAGCATGGAGTCCTAATCACTGGGCCACCAGGGGAGTCCCATCTCTTTCCTATTATTTCATGAACTTTGTCCCATCATAGCCCATCCTTAGGGACTCACATTCCCAACATGTGACCTGGCTAAGCAAGGATATTGCTGAGGACTGGGACTCCAGGCCTTGCAGGAGGGGACTGAGATTAGCACTAACTCAAGACAGGAAGGATGGCAGAAATATCTGAAAGGTGATGGCCAATGCTGGATTCTAGGCTTTTTATGAGATTTCACTTGCCCTGTTCTCACCATCATTACACCAAGTGAATCAGAGGCCAGTCAGTGGTTAGCCACAGGACCTTCAAGGATAACTCAACACCCATGTATTACTAACTTCTTTTTCCCCTAGTGTGGGCTTCACTGTTGTTCATGGGGAGTCCACACATGAGGCTGAAGTCTAACATACAACTTGGAGGGAAGGGCACACCTGTGTCAAAAAAGGTACTCGGCTTAAAAGAGAAGAGGAGAAGAAGCAAATGACAGTGTCATCACCAAATGTCTGCCACCATCCCTAATTAGTCAGAGGGGCAACATATTCTCTAAACTACAACCTGTGAGCTTGATGCCAAAACATAGCCAAAATTCCAACCTTGCTACCGAAGGGTCGCTTTGTAACACCTGGAAAAAGATTCTAAGATTTCATGGATCCAATCTGGGTCTATGGAGAGCACACCAGAGCAGGACATCTTTCTCTGACAAGGTCATGTTAGACTGGTCAGTGAGGAGCACGTGGACTTCAGTCAGCTGAGTGATAAGGACTCCCATGGTCTTGTTTCATGGACCAGAAAGAAACACGTGGTTGGATACATGCATATATGACCTCTTGGTAACTAGCTGAACATCTGGGCACTGAAGGTATGATTTAATGAATGTGGAGAAAAAGCATCTGTAGGTGCCTGGTTTGGAAGCCCTCCTTTTGTTCTGTTGCATTCAAGTTTATTAACTATGACTTAAGGTGACACAGTGGTAAAGAATTCGTCTGCCAGTGCAGGAGATATGAGTTCGATCCCTGGGCTGGGAAGATTCACTAGAGTAGGAGATGGAAACCCACTCCAGTATTCTTGCCTGGGAAATCCCATGGACAGAGGAGCCCGGGGGACTACAGTCCATGATGTGGCAAAGGGTTGGATACAACTGAGCACACACGCCATGCCATGCCACAAAGAGTAATATATATTCTCAGAAGATAGGGAACTCTCTCTCACACACACATACATACAGAAAGATAACTGATAGATAGATGATAGATGGGAACATTTTTGAAAGTCTGGGTTCAAGAGGGAAATTGGGCAAGATGATATTTACCAGATGTCCCTAATAGCGTGATTGCAAGAGAGAGCATAGCTCAGCAGCATCTCATGTGGAAAGGTGTAGCAGTGTGTCCACAGAATCTGCAGTTGCTTTGTGAATTCTCCTGTAAGGTTGCTTGGGTCCTGGACTGTAATAATAGAAGCAGAGAGTCCACAGCTCAGGAGATGATCTTCCATTCTGTACTGTCCTGGTCCTATACCATTAGGAATTTTGCCTTCCATTCTGGACATCATGCTAAGAAGCTGGGACCATTTGAAATGGCAGAGAGGAGCTAACTCTTTTTTTTTTTTTTTTTTTTTTGAAGCTAACTCTTAATAAAATGACCTGAAACACTCTGAATTAAGGAAGAGAAAAAAAACATAGAGGGGCCATTTCAGGAGTCACATGGAGAGGGCACTGTTGTGTGAAGTTGTCTGAGATTTCTCTGATTTCCTCAAAGGTGCAAGGAGCATGTGTGTGAGAAAGCTCTGGCGGACTGGCTTAGGGCTCAATGTAAAGTTCTCCAGAGATAGGGAATGCTGGGCTTGAACTAATCCCAACACACAGGGACAGATAAGTCAACGGGCAGCTGATGTGGAAATTGTCAGAGGTCTGCCTTGCAGGTGGAAGGGGAAACTCTATACTCAGTTTGGTTTCAGAAAAACTCCAGAAAAGCCTTTAAAGGCCAGAACCTTCTTTCTTAGCCATCCTAAAACTTCCCCATTTGTGAGCAGTCCCTGTAGCTGAAGGTTTTGATTCCTGTTCCATACAAACACATCTGGAGATTCTATCAGAGAGTTCCTGGGACAGCAAGGAGATCAAACCAGCCCATCCTAAAGGAAATCAACGTTGAATATTCATTGGAAGGATTGATGCTGAAGCTGAAGCTCCAATATTTTGGCCACCTGATGCGAAGAACTGACTCATTGGAAAAGACTCTGATGCTGGGAAAGATTGAGACCAGGAGGAGAAGGGGGTGACAGAGGATGAGATGGTTGGGTGGCATCACTGATTCAATGGACATGAGTTTGAGCAAACTCTGGGAGATAGTGAAGGACAGGGAGGACTGAAGTGCTGTAGTCTATGGGGTCTCAAAGTTGGACATGACTTAGTGACTGAACAACAACATATATAAATGTGAAAGAAGGAGAGAAGGGGGACTTCCCTGGCAGTCCAGTGGTTAAGACTCCGTGCTCCCAATGCAGGGGGCTTGGGTTCGATCCCTGGTCAAGGAACTAGTTCCCATATTCTGCAGCTAAGACCTGGTGCAACCAAATAAAAATAAACATGTTTTTTAAAAGGAGAGAAGTGAGAAACTTTAAGGCAAGGAGAGTAAAGAGAGAGTGTGAAGATAGGAGGATGGAGGTAAACTGGGGAGGGTTTTAAGCATAGGAAAGCTGGCTTCATTTCCATTTGCCTGGTCTGTATCCCCACTGCTGATGAACTCAGATGATCCCATGTCCACTGACTCAGGGCTCAGTTCGGCCTGTCTCCCAGCCCAGGTCCTGGTGTCAGTATCTCTAGGCACAGGTGAGAGCTTCTGCTGCTGACTCAGGCCTGGGAGCAGACCATGTGCAGACACCCCTGGCTCCTGCCCAAGAATCGATCCCCAGTCAGCAAAGCCGGACACGAAAACCCCACGCCAGGGAGAGCAGAGGGAGCAGGTGCCTGGCCCCCCGCACCACCCGTCCTGGCAGGCTGGGAGCCTGGCTGGCATCACGCCCGGCTCATTTCCAAGAGCATGCTAGCTAGATATTTACTGGGAGGAAGGCTTGGCAAGAGGAGACAGCTGGGCAGAAATGGTGGCACAGGCTCATTCACCCACTGGGCTGCAGCAGCCCAGGTTCATTGCCCCTGATTGAGTTTGGTTTATGTGCTCGGGCCGTCCCTCTCCCGAATGGCCAGGGAAAGGGGTGAGGTGGTCCTTCCATCACAGAGGCAGCACGGAACCCTTATTGCATTTCCCTAACTCTGGAGCCTGGGAAATCTGATTTATTTTAGAGTGAATCCATCACCCTCTGGCATCCTTTCAAGACAGGCCTTGAGCGTAATTGTAGGATCTGGAGAAAATGGGGGAAGTCAAGTTCAATTTATTCCATTAACATTTAAAAAACATTTAATTACGATAAAAACCAAAGAGCATTTAATGTGAATGGGACTGTGGCTTTATCTTCTCCGTGTGTTTTTCCCGCCCATCACTCTCCCTGCTGTTGCTGGCCCGTTGGAATTTTGGGCCCTGGTTTTGAGGGGTCCCACGAACCTCAGCCCCACTATCAGCTTTGGCTGGCTACAGTGGGAACCAGGTGGGGAAGCAGGTGATCTGTCCTCTCACCGTCTTTTTTGCAGATGTGGATCCATCCATTCCTTCCTGGATGGTCTTTGTGTATTCTCTCCCTCTGCCGCACTCTACTTTGCAAATCTTCTCCCATTCCCTTTTCTCATCCAGGGCTGGAGGAGTAGGACAGGTGGGATGTGATTTTATTTACTTCTTTTTTTTTTTTAAATTGAAGTACATTTGATGTGCAATATTATGTAAGTTACAGTTGTACAATATAGTGATTTACAATTTTTATGGGTTATATTCCATTTACAGTTATAAGATATTGGCTATATTCCGCATGTGGTATAATATACCCTTGTAGCTTATTTTATATCTAATAGTTTGTACATCTTAACCTCCTACCCTGGACCCTCTCCTGCTGGCAACCACTAGTTGGTTCTCTATATTTGTGAATCTGCTTCTTTTTTGTTATCTTCACCAGCTCGTTGTATTTTTTAAGTTCTGCAAATAAGTGATATCATTTAATATTTGTCTTTCTCAGTTTGACTTAGTTTACTTAGCATAATGCCCTCCAAGTCTATCCTTGTTGTTACAAATGAGGAAATTTCATTCTTTTTATGGTTGAGTAGTATTCCATTGTGTGTGTGTGTGTCTGTGTGTGTGTGTATAGATACACACACCACGGTTCCTCAAGGGTGTGACTTTAGAAATAACTACTATATTTCATTCCTTTCAAGGCCACCAAGATAGATGAGAAAGACTAGCCTTTTGTCAGATTTCTTTATACTTATGATGAAGTATTGCTTTTACTTTTAATTCCATATGGGATTGTGGTAGGCTGTGTGTGTGGTCACTTCATGTCTCCATGCTTCAGTTTCTCTATGTGTAAAATGGGCCTTACTATTCCTGCCCTCCCACCTCACGGAATGCCCAAGGAGGTTCACAGATCACAGGCACGAAGGTGCATTGACACAAGAGAAAGTTGTATAATACAAACGCGATGCACTGATTAATCATAGCCACCCTGACAAGATAGCCAGATCTACGGCTGCGCCAGGACAAAGCCTCATATGTGACAGGCATATGGATGGCAGACTCAGCTTTGGGCCTTCAAAGGCCAGAGTTGCCACCTGCTATCAAGAGTCTCCCTTCAGAAACCACCGAGTGCTAACCACTCTTGCTCCCCATGCCCGGCCCCCTTGGGCTTGGCCCCCCGGCCCCTGCTTGAGGCTGGCATGTCATTCCCAGCAACGGAGAAGCTGTTTCATTTCTCTCCAGGAAAACAGCCTTGCACAAAAGCTCCGCAGCTCCAGAGGGGACTCTGGGCATTGCACAAAAGAAGCGTCTGTATCCTCACGCTGAAAACATAATTAAAACACTTCCGCCTCCCTTATCTGAGACAGGGAAGAAAAATGAGTGGGATGATGAGTGAAAGAAAAAAAGCCCTTATCTCTCCTTTTGTAAATAAATTTTCTTTTGGCTTCAAGGAAAGGGTCACTGCCAAATTGTGTTCATAGCAAGAGGAGGCCTGAGAGTGCCAGGAGGGATGCGGTGTGTGCCTGGGACAGTTCTCAGCGCCTTGGAGGGCATGGCTGTAGGTGAGGCAGCCACGGCCATCCTGCAGCGGCCACGTGGTGCCACAGATACACATTTCCTGCCGTGGTGCCAACCCACCAGCTGCCTGGCCATACCTAGCCCAGGGAGAGGGGGACTCAGCTCGCCTCCCCGAGTCTCCCTTCTGTGTCCTGCCTGCCTGCAGGTTGTTCCCTGGCCCCTGCCACCCTACCTCATTCTTTTTGAAGCGTTGGGAATTCAACCCTAGCCCAGGCACTCTGAACATTGAATTATTCTCCAGTCACCCCCCACACAGCCGTCAGATCAGGATTAAGTGCAAAAGAAGAACAACACCCCCAAACAACCAAAACAAGGAAAAAAAAAAAACCACAGAAGAGGCTATAGAAACATCTTCCCTCCCTCCCTGCGATGAACCAAGAGCCCCTCCGGAGATTTCCTCTCACTTCCCAGAAGATGCTCATTCCAACACCGCATTGCCTGACCTGGCAGATCCCCACGGAGAAAACCCGCTGAACACCCAGGTTTCTTTGTTCAGACCACTCTCTCAGCAGAGCAGGGGCTACATGGGTGCCATGACACGGGGTGGCCCACCCATGTAGGATTCAAGGAAATCAACCTCACAAAGGATTTTCTGACGACTTCACGAAAACGTTCAGTCGCAGAGTCAATAACAGAAGCAAAATAAAAAATTCAGAGGTGTGGACACAGGAGAAAGAAATGCCTGGGAGAAGACTGTAGGGGTAGGAGTTGATAAGGTCGTGAGCCGGGGAGAGAGCTGTCCCGAGGGGTAGGAAGTCTGAGCACCCAGACGGTGGCTGGAGCAGGTGGAGAACCAGATCCACACACCCTCCACGTGGCCCTGGGACCCAGGGATCCCCGAGGAGCTGTAAACAAGTTTTTGCATTGGTCCACCCAGAGGTTTGGCTGGAGGCCCAAGGAATCCCATGGAAAAGCAGGACTAGTAGCCTGGAAGGAGGAGCCGGAGGGCTTAAGGCTGGAGTCAGTCAGGAGATGTAGAAACTTGCAGTGGTTATTATGATAGGAAAACCATTCTGGCTGGAAATCAGAGAGAATGGGAAATGGGTCAGGAAGCTAAAGAACACGTTTCAGCACATTTAGACTTTCGGTAGAGTACCAGGAAGCCGCTTGCTTCCTACGGGTTCTTATTTTAATGAAGCCAGTAGATCAAGACCTTTCCTGGAGGGGGCTCAGCGTGAGCAGCGGACCTCGGAGAGGTGCCTGCTCATTTACTGAGTCCTGTCGATTCTATTGCCTTTACGCCCCTCCGGCTCCCACTGCTTTTCTACGTTAGTTCAGACTCTCATCCTTTTTTCTCCTACATTATTAAAACAGCCCCCTAAATGGTCTCCCCACCTGTGGTCTCATCACCTTCCAATCCTCCCCTCCCCGCTTCCAGACTGATGTTTAGACATCCCAGATCCAATTGCTTCATTCAGGGGCTTAAAACCCTCCCAGGCTCCCTGCTTCCCCCAAGTGTGTTCTCAGCCTTCCTTGATCATAGACACCCCTGAGGTGGTTGCAAGAATGCAGATTCCTAGACCCCCCTGAGAATCTAATTTAGCAAGTTGAGGGTGAAGCTTTGGAATCTGTACCACCAGTTAGCATCTTAATTGATTCTTCTGCCCGGGAACGTGTAGGAGACACTGTCTAGAGCTATTGCTGAAGTCTCACTTGTGTGAAAGGTCCATGCTGAGCGGCCTTGCCCCCTCCACTCTCCCCGTCTGTGCACCCTGACAGCTCAGCTGCATCTCTGGGCATCACTCGTTGGAGCCCAGCCAGATTGGGCTCTGAAATGGGGATCAAAAACCAAAGATGGGTTGAGACTACCAACCCCCAGGCAGTTCAAATTTATCCTCAAGCAGTCCACTCACTCTGGACTGAGAGAAAGCGGGTACACCTGCTGTGGACAGATAGATTTTCTTTCTTTCTTACAAAAATAAGAAAACTACAGGTAGACAGGGAAAAGCAACTCAAAAACCATATTATATGAACAACTTGTGGTGGCCACTGCTTCCTGCTGTTCTGAGAGAAACAGCTTGGTAAGTAAACTGAGGCAAGACAGACATGACAAGTGACCGTACTAAAAGAGCTCGGCTGTTATTCTCCAAATTGCTTGCGGCTGGAATTTCCAAGCTCCAGATGGTAGAATCGTGACGCCGGCAGTTTGCCTGGATGTCCTCAAACCTCTCCCTTTGGCTTCTCCTCTTGCCTCAATTGTGCTTCCCAGGTGGCTCAGTGGTAAAGAATCTGCTTGCCGATGCAGGAGACGTGGGTTTGATCCCTGGGTAGGGAGATCCCCTGAAGGAGGAAATGGCAATTCATTCCAGTATTCTTGCCTGGAGAATCCCATGAACAGAGGAGCCTGGCAGGCTACAGTCCATGGGGTCACAAAGAGTTGGAAATGACTGAACGGTTAATGTTTTCACTTTCACAAAATATTACTACTCCTATTCTTCCTCCAGTATGAACATCTAAGAATAAGAATTCGAATTCCTGTGAGATTTTTTTTTTTCCATCTCTTGTGCAAGTAGTATTCTCAGGCACCAACCCAACTTTCCAGTTGGGATCTTCCCTTGTGACCTGGTGGCACAAGACAGAGGGCTTTTTACTGTCCTGGGTCATAACAAGCTTTTATGTGGATAGAACCCATCTTACTCCATGCTTAGTTTCCTAGAGCTGACATAACAAGGAACCACAAACTGAGTGGCTTGGAAGAACAGAAATGTTTCCTCTCACAGTTCCGGAGGCTGGAAATCTGAAATCAAGATGTAGTAGAGCCGTGCAATCTCTGAAGTTTCTGGGGAGCCTTCTTTCTAGCCTCTCCCTAGTTCTGTGCTTACCAGCAACCCTGGGCGTGACCTGACTGATAGACACATCACTCCCAACTCTGCCTCTTTTTTCCACAAGATATTCTTCTGCTTGTTTGTGTCTCTATTTTCTCCTCCAGTAAGGGCACGAGTCATTGAATCAGGGTCTACTATAAATGCAGTACGGATGCTTCTGCAGTGGCTTAGTGGAAAAGAATCTGCCTGCAGTGCAGGAGACCCAGGTTCCGATCCCTGGGGCAGGAAAATCCCCTGGAGGAGGGCATGGCAACCCACTTCAGTATTCTTGCCTGGAGAATCCCATGGATAGGGGAGCCTGGTGGGCTACAGTCCATGGGGTCACACAGAGTCAGACAGGATTGAAGTGACTTAGCATAACATGCGCACAGTGCAGTATGGTGTCCTTAACTAATTACATCTGCAAAGACCCTATTTCTAAATAAGTTCATATTCTAAGGTTCTGGTTGGACTTGAATTTGGGGGAGTGGAAACTCTTCAACCTAATACACTCCCCTTGGCATTTCTGTCCTCACTTTCAAGCTCCTTGTATATAGCAAAGCCATCTAAACACACATCCATCCCTTCCTATTTTCCCATCATACTTCTCTTTGCTAATGGCTTTAGGTTGTTTCCAAAGGGAGCAAAATATTCTTATTCTGTTCTTCCCAGAGCAGGGGTTGAAAACCCTTGGCCAAAGAAGCCTGGGGCAGAGAGTGGTCAGTGCTTCGGAAAGCTGTTTCCTCACAAACCTGCATGCAGAAAGTGATTGTGTTTCTTAGATCATCTTGCATTTAGGTGTGACCTCTAGACTGGGTTCTAATCTATAGTCTGAGGAGAATCAAGTGCTCCACTTCCGGGCCTGGCCCTGGATCACCTCCCATGCAGGATCCTCCACACGCTTTCCTTCTCTGTTGTGTGCTAAGTCGCTTCAGGAGTGTTCAACTCTTTGCAACAGCATGGACTGTAGCCCGTCAGGCTCCTCTCTCCAAGGGGATTCTCCAGGCAAGAACACTGGAGTGGGTTGCCATGCCCTCCTCCGGGGGATCTTCCCAACTCGGGGATTGAACCTGTGTCTCTTACGTCTTCTGCACTGGAAGGTTTCTTTACCAGTAGTGCCACCTGGGAAGCCCTTCTCTGCTGGCTTGAGGCCACTGGGCAGTAAAGCCTTTAAAGCTGAATGCTAAAAATTGCAGAGGCAGAAGATAAAAGGAACTGGATCTCTGTGTAATTTCCTAAAAAAGAGCTGACTGTAGGTCAGGAACACCATTTTGGATTTTATATGGGTAAGAAACACACTTTGCTTGTATTAAATCCGGGGGCTTGTTTACTATAGGCGTTAGCCTACTCTGAGTAACCAGGAGGCTAAGACCAAGCTTATATGGCCACATTTTTATTAATGTCAAAGACATAGGCTTTTTAAAATATATTCTTTTAAAATGTTTTTAATTGATGAAGTTATTTTTGGCTGCACTGGGTCTTGGATGCAACCACCGGCTTCCTCTAGTTGCAGTGAGCGGGGGCTACTCTTCACAGCGGTGCATGGGCTTCTCATTGAGGTGGCTTCTCTTGTGGAAAGCGGACTCTGGGAGCTGGGGCTCAGTAGCTGTGGGGCACAAGCTTAATTGCTCTACAGCATGTGGGATCTTCTTGGACGAGGGACAGAACCCATGTCCCCTGCACTGGCAGGTGGATTCCTAACCACTGGGCCACCAGGGAAATCCTTTAAAGTCTTTATTGAAATTGCTATAATATTGTTTCAGTTTTATGTTTTGTTTTTTTTTTGTCACAAGGCATGTGAGATCTTAGCTCCCTAACCAGGGATCAAACCCATACTCTCTGCATTGGAAGGCGAAGTCTTAAACATTGGGCCACCAGGGAAGTCCCTGTGGTCTCCTTTTTTAAGGGCCTTAATCGCTTCTCAAAGGGCCCCTCTCCTAATACCATCACAGTGAACATTAGGTTTCAAGATATGAACTTGGGGGAGGACACAAATACTTAGTCTACAGCATTGCATATTTGATTTTGTGATGTTTATTTAAGCATTTCAATTGAATTTCATGTTAAGTCCTCTTGGGATTTCCTCCTGGTGTCACTGTGTCCTTCAGTTTTCTCTGAAGATGACAGTCACTGTGTCCTTCACTTCAGTATGAAACCTCCTCCAGGCCTGGGCACCTTCATCTAGCTCTGCTTTCTCACCAGATCCAAGATGGATCCATTCTCAGGGATCCACACACCTGCTACAGAGCTGTCATCGAGTGGAGGTATCAGAATCCATCCATCTCCTAGGGAAAGACTCGCACAGGACTGGATGGGACCACTAGAGTCAGCATTGGTGTAATGTGGGGGCAACATGGCTTCAGCCTCTTCCTACCCTCCTTCATGGTTCCTAAAATAATTGTGACCTCTAACTGCACAGCGCTCCAAAGATCTGCTCACTTCCGATCCTGCCTGAGTACTTCTAGATATGTTATGTGTTCAGTTCAGTCCTCAGTCATGTCTGACACTGTGACCCCATGGACTGCAGCACGCCAGGCTTCCCTGTCCATCACCAACTCCCACAGCCTACTCAAACTCATCTCCATGATATTAGTGATGCCATCCAACCATCTCATCCTCTGTCCTACCCCTCTCCTCCCGCCTTCAATTTTTCCCAGCATCAGGGTCTTTTCCAGTGAGTTAGTTCTTCACATCAGGTGGCCAAAGTATTGGAGTTTCAGCTTCAGCATCAGCCCTTCCAATGAATATTCAGGACTGATTTCTTTTAGGATTGACTGGTTGGATCTCCTTGAAGTCCAAGGGACTCTCAAGAGTCTTTTCCAACACCATAGTTCAGAAACACCAATTCTTCGGAGCTCAGCTTTCTTTATAGTTCAACTCTCACATCCATACATGACTACTGGAAAGACCATAGCTTTGATTAGACAGACCTTGTTGGTAAAGTAATGTCTCTGCTTTTTAATATGCTGTCTAGGTTGGTCATAGCTTTTCTTCCAAGGAGCAAGCATCTTTTTATTTCATGGCTGCAATCACCATCTACAGTGATTTTGGAGCCCAGGAAAATAAAGTCTCTTACTGTTTCCATTGTTTACCCATCTATTTGCCATGAAGTGATGGGACCAGATGCCATGATCTTAGTTTTCTGAATGTTGAATTTTAAGCCAACTTTTTCACTCTCCTCTTTCACTTTCATCAAGAGGCTCTTTAGTTCTTCTTCACTTTCTGCTGGAAGGGTGGTGTCATCTACATATCTGAGGTTATTGATATTTCTCCCAGAAATATTGATTTCAGCTTGTGCTTCATCCAGCCTGGCATTTCACATAATGTACTCTACATAGAAGTTAAATAAGCAGAGTGATAGTATATAGCTTTGATGTACTCCTTTCCCGATTTGGAACCAGTCTGTTGTTCCATGTCCAGTTCTAACTGTTGCCTCTTGACCTGCATACAGATTTCTCAGGAGGCAGATAAGGTGGTCTGGTATTTTCTTCTCTTTCAGAATTTTCCACAGTTTGTTGTGATCCACACAGTCAAAGGCTTTGATGGAGTCAATAAAGCAAAAGTAGATGTTTTTCTGGAACTCTCTAGCTTTTTGGATGATCCAGCAGATGTTGATAATTTGGTCTCTGGTTCCTCTGCCTTTTCTAAATCCAGCTTGAACATCTGGAAGTTCACAGTTTATGTACTGTTGAAGCCTGACTTGGAGAATTTTGAGCATTACTTTGCTAGCATGTGAGATGAGTGCAATTGTGCAGTAGTTTGAACATTCTTTGGCATTGCTTTTGTTTGTGATTGGAATGAAAACGACCTTTTCCAGTCCTGTGGCCACTGCTGAGCTTTCTAAATTTGCTGGCATATTGAGTGCAGCACTTTCACAGCATCATCTTTTAGAATTTGAAATAGGTCAACTGAAATTCCATCACCTCCACTAGCTTTGTTCACAGTGATGCTACCTAAGGCCCACTTGACTTCACATTCCAGAATATCTGGCTCTAGGTGAGTGATCACACCATTGTGGTTATCTGGGTCATGAAGATCTTTTTTGTATAGTTCTTCTGTGTATTCTTGCCACCTCTTCTTAATATCTTCTACTTCTGTTAGGTCCATACCACTTCTGACCTTTATTGTACTCATTTTTGCATGAAATGTTCCCTTGGTATCTCGAATTTTCCTGAAGCGATCTCTAGTCTTTCCCATTCTATTGTTTTTCTCTATTTCTTTGCATGGATCACTGAGGAAGGCTTTCTTATCTCTCCTTGCTATTCTTTGGAACTCTGCATTCAAATGGGTATATCTTTCCTTTTCTCCTTTGCCTTTAGCTTCTCTTCTTTTCTTAGCTATATGTAAGGTCTTGTCAGACAATCATTTTGCCTTTTTGCATTTCTTTTTCTTGGGGATGGTCTTGATCACTGCCTCCTATACAATGTCAGGAACCTCCATCCATAGTTCTTCAGGCACTCTGTCAGATCTAATCCTTTTAATCTATTTGTCACTTTCACTGTATAATCGTAAGAGATTTGATTTAGGTCATACCTGAGTGGTCTAGTGGTTCTCCCTAGTTTCTTCAATTTAAGTCTGAATTTGGCAATAAGGAGTTCCTGATCTGAGCCATAGTCAGCTCCCAATCCTGTTTTTGCTGACTGTATAGATCTTCTCTATCTTTGGCTGCAAAGAATATAATCAGTCTGATTTCAGTATTGACCATCTGGTGATGTCCATGTGTAGAATCTTCTCTTGTGTTGTTGGAAGAGGGTGTTTGCTATGACCAGTGCATTCTCTTGGCAAAACTCTGTTAGCCTTTGACCTGCTTCATTTTATACTCCAAAGCCAAATTTGCCTGTTACTCCAGGTAGCTCTTGACTTCCTACTTTTGCATTCCAGTCCCCTATAATAAAGAGGACATCTTTTTTGGGTGTTAGTTTTGGAAGGTTTTTAGGTCTCCATAGAACTGTTCAATTAGAACATTGTTATGTGTGCATGTGTGCTAAGTTGCTTCAGTCATGTCCGATTCTTTGCAACCCTATGGACTTCAGCCCGCCAGGCTCCTCTGTCCATAGGATTCTCCAAGCAAGAACACTGGAGAGGGTTGCCAGGCCCTCCTCCAGGGGACCTTCCTGACCTGCACTGACAGGTGGGTTCTTTACCACTGGCGCCACCTGGGAAGCCCAGGTTGTTATACCCATTATCCATTTTCTTTTCCATCTCCTTGCTTTTTTTTAATCCCCCTGATTAAAAAAAATAAAAAATCATAAAGTTTATTTTTCTAAGCTGAATGCCACATGGTTATCCTTACTTTGTTGAGTCTATTTGTATCATTATTCTCCTGTTCTCTTGCTTGTATCAGCTCCCAGCTGAGCATGAACACATCATTTCCAACTACTTCTAGATCATTAATAAGCTGTGAGGGAAGACAAGTTCTTACCCTAAACCCTGTGGCACCAATTAGATGCTTACCCCCCAAATGGGCTCCTTGGCAATTTATCATCACCCTGTGGTCTTTCAGCCAGTGTTTAATCAATGAGGTTGGATTCTGATCCAAGCTGACTTTCGACTAAGTTTCTAAGGAAACTTTCCGGAGACCATTTGGTTTTCTGAAGCTGTCTTCTCTCTTGTAGCCCTTCCAAGCTGCTCAATTGGGAGCACAAAGACCTGCCAGACCATTTATTTGGCTCTAAGGACTGTTGAGGGTGGTTGCATTCATCTCTCTTTACTTCTATCTGTCTTTCACTTTTTGAGGAAAGGAAATCATCTTGGACCACTCCCTTCAGTTACTGAACTGTTGCCAGGATGGGATTGGAAAAAGGAGGATGTCTTCTACTCTGGGCAAGACTTTGATCACCAAGTGCTGCTTCCCAGACATGTCTAGGTGCAGAACTTTATGTAAAAGGGGCTGTTCAAAAGAGCACCAATTATAGGCGGTGGGGTGCCCACCCATGTTCAGTGAATCTGAAGGTTAAATACTAATTATAGAGCACTGATCATGTTTTAAGAGTTGTACCAGAGGTGCCCATACAAAGCTAAAGAAGCCACAGTCTACACCCTCAGATGACTTCAATTCTGGTCAAGTCGTGGTAAAATTGTTGGACTAAACACACAGGTTGTTGTGTTCAGTCATTCAGTCATGTCTGACTCTGCGACCCTGTGGACTGCCCCACAGCAGGCTTCCCTGTTCTTCACTATCTCCTGGAGTTTGCTCAAACTCATGCCCTTTAGGTCGGTGATGCCATCCAACCATCTCATCCTCTGTCGTCCCCTTATCCTCCTGTCCTCAATCTTTCCCAGCATCAGGGTCTTTTCCAATGAACTGGCTCTTTGCATCAAGTGGCCAAGGTACTGGAGCTTCAGCTTCAGCATCAGACCTTCCAATGAATATTCAGGGTTGATATCCTTTAGTAACATCTAAAGTTTATCTCCTTTGTCTCCTTTTATCTCCTTGGTTTTATCTCCTTGCTGTCCAAGGGACTTTTAGCGTCTTTAGCACTGCAATTCAAAAGCATCAATTCTTCGGCATTCAGCCTTCTTTACAGTCCAGCTATCACATCTGTATACAACTTCATCTCTGACCTGAAAACCTAACAAACGGTCCCTGCTAGAAGTTAAAATATAAGCTGACCATGATAAATAGAAATACATTTGAAGTTATATTACCTTCAGCACAAAATTTTAATGTTTTTGAGTTGTTATGACTCTCAGCTGGGTTTGGCTTCAGGGAAGGGGATGTGGAGCAGACACTTTTCTTGGCGAGTTGCTGGGTGGTTAGCTAGGTACATCTTCAGCATTGCTGGATGTGGCCATATTTTCCTCCATAGTAGTTGCACTGATTTGCACACGATAACGGAGGAAGTCTGGGAATCTGAATTAGCTCCAGCACCAGGCACATGAGGGACAACTAAGCTAGGTGGACAGCTCTCCAATCCATCTCTGAAAACCTGGGGATGGATTCTCTGTACCACAGTCACACAGATGATAAAGATGCAGATTTCTTCACCCCACCCTAGCCTTTCTCCATCACAGTTTCTGAGCGTGAATCTGCATTTTAAACCAGGAGTCTTAGATGGTTCTAAAGCAGGAGGTTTAAACCTGGGGTTCACGGGCATGCTAGGGCAAGGTCCTCAAACTACAGTGTGTGGAAGAGTCACTGGAAGAGTGAGAAGGGTGCAGACCCTGGAATCTAAAACTTACAGATTCTTCTTCAGTATGTCTGGAGGTGGGGCAGAGAGCCTGACTGCACTTTTAACTGGCGTTTCAGGTCTCTCTAATGCAGGTGGTCCTGGGATTGCACTGTGAGAACTCCTGTCCAGGAGGTCTCAGGGGTTCTCTGCTCTGCATCCCGTCCTTCCACTCTCACTTCCTGACAATTTATACACAGACTTTTTATGTATGTGTCTCTGTGCCATTAAAAAAAAAACATTTATTTATTTTGTTGCTCCAGGCATTGGTTATGACACACGGGATCTTCAATGTGGCATGCAGGATTTTTAGTTGTGGCACGTGGGAACTAGTTCCCTGACCGAAGATTGAATTTGGGCCCCCTACATTAGGAACTCGGAGTCTTAGCCACTGGACCACCAGGGAAGTCCCCTCTGTGCTGTTTTATAACAACAGTCGTTTATTTTTTCAGATCTCCAAAGTGAAAGTGAAAGTGATAGTCGCTCAGTCGTGTCCAACTCTTTGCAACCCCATGGACTATACAGTCCATGGAATTCTCCAGGCCAGAATACCGGAGTGGGTAGCCTATCCCTTCTCCAGCAGATCTTCCCAACTCAGGAATCAAACCGGAGTCACATGCATCGCAGGCGGATTCTTTACCGACTGAGCTATTAGGGAAGCCTGAAGAGATCTGAAAAAGAGTTCAGAAAAAAAGTTGATACACTGTTATTGGTACAAACTCTTCTTACTTTCCTGTACTTTCTTACATCTCTGTGTAAGCAATATAGAAAAAGAATGTATCAGCCAGCAGCTGCAGACACTATCCTTCAGGTAAGCTATTTGCTCCTCAAATGATGCATAAGTCCTGTCCCAGCAGAAGTCCAAGGACAAGAGCACAAGAAAAAATAAAAAGAATCCAGTCTTCAGGTTCTGATTCAATATTCTCCCTGCCTAGCCTTCAGGCTTGATTTTAAGGAAGTCAGTTTTAAAATAAAAAAAAAAACAAACAATAATAATGATTTATTTATATTACTAAATGTGCCATCCCTTGAAATATACTTTTTATAATCTGCCAGACTTGCAACTTCCCAAATCCTCTGAACAGTCTCTCCTAAAGGACCACTTTTGCTGTCCTCTTTATTCAAATGAAAGACAATAAAAAACTGCATCTTCTCAATCTCCTATCCTTTATAGTTAAACTGAGGCTCCCCTTTCCATTTTCTCATGTTTTCACCTGTGTTCACTTGAGCTCCAATTAAAGTCTCATAAGTTTTTGTTTGTTTTGCTTCCTTTTCTGTTTTCAGCTTGTGCTGATTCAAACGAGGGAAAAAATGATGTGCAGATGTGGCTTTATCTACTGGCCAGGTGGGTGGGGGGGGAAAAAAAAACATGTTTCAAGGCCAGAATCTGGGGAGTAACTGCCAAGTTCCCAACCTAAATGGTCCAAGGACACACTGCATGCTGGAGTAGGTGAACCCCGGCTTTGAAAACTGCAAGTTCTCAGCAGCTTTACCTGTGTGACCCTGGGAGGGTAGCCTACACTCTCCGAGCCTCAGTTTCCCCAACTGCGTGTGGGCAGCCGCCCTGGCTCCACTCCTCCAGGCAGACTGATGTTTTCTCAGCTCAGCCAATAGGAGTCAGCACCTCTTTCTCTTTCCAATGGATCCACCCACACCGTGGAATTATAGAGCCACTTTGAGTTTACTGAAGATTTTGTAGAGAATCAGAGGAGGGTTTATATCACACACTTCTGCAGAAAACCCCATGAGATCCCACGAACAGATCTTCTCTTCCAAGTCTTTCCATCTCCTGCTAATCCACAGCCTCTCATCTCTCTCTCTGCTTCACACAGAGCCCAGACTCACTCTTGGTCTCCCCACTTCCCACATCCCTGCTCCCTCCTCCAGTTCCTGTGGATCTCTTAGTTGATGTCCACTTCCTTGTTGCTCAGACCTGTGTTTCCAAATCTACAGTCATCATGTGCTCAGAAAACAAGGATTTTTGTCTTCCGCCCCTACCATTACCTTAGTTTGGAAAAACAAAAACAATTCAGCCCTCAAATATTATTTCCTAACCCCCTTCTTTTTAAGAATCTTCAAATGAATGCCAGTCTTTTTTTTTTTTTTTTTTTTAATGTCACATGTAACAAGTGATAGCCTGAAGAGATTTCCATGGCTAGAGCTACTTCCCAGGGCCTCCAGCAACTCCAACATCTGGGAGGGGGAGAAGGGGAGGCCGGTAGTACATCACCAGACCCGTAATCCATCTAAGGCACATTCACACACCAATGCACACAGGCCAGGAAGCTCGGCCTCTGAAGACAGAGGGTATGAAGAGCCCCCACACATCTTCGCTTGTCAAAAGGGGGAAATGATGCCTATTGGATAGGGCTCGACTAATGACTAAACGAAATAAAACCTGTGAACCACTCAGCAAGTCTCTGCTATCAGGAGGCGATCAAGGAAGGAACTTAGTTAAACCTCAATTGAAATTTTTAAAAATTTTTAATTTATATATGGCATGAGGGTTCTTAATTCTCCAATCAGGTTCTGAACCCATGCCCCCTGCAGTGAAAGCATGGAGTCCTATCCACTGGACCATCAGGGAAGTCGATAGATTTAAAGAAGTTGATTCACTTTCCTCAGAAGAATCCCCTTTTGTTGGGAATTCTTTTACTTCCTTTATTTCTGTTTCATTTTTAAAAAAATGTCCATAAAATCTGTAAACTTATTTCTTTGAAGCCACATAGGCTAATGTCAATTAGTTTCCCTATTTGAAGGAATTGTAGTCCACTGGGCCTTGATTGTGGTCTCCTCTGGGAGGAATCCATTCCCTCTACCATTTGTATATCTTGACCTCATTCACCCTGCCCCCGCCCCTCACCTTCCACCACCATCCCTGACCATCAGTCCCACATCCATCCTCCCTCTAGAGCCTCCCACTGTGGATGGCTTGTGTCTCATGTCTCTTCATCACATTTTGTCTTTTATCACCCACTCCTGGTTAGACACTCTGTTCCCTGGAATCAGGGAGGCCTATGATTCTAACATTGTCATGCATTTTGCCTACATGTCAATTTCAATCATGCATAATCTCCCTTGCAGATTTACATGGAACCACTCGATTTTGTAGGAGAAGATACTTAACAAAATCCATCATGATTGATCTTATCATTCTGTTTCTCACTTTGAACCACCAGGCTCCTTGCTGTTCTGCTTCTTGAATACAGCAGTACCCTGCTGCCTTGGAGCCTTGACTGCTATCCCCACGGCTGAACACTCTTCTCTCAGATAACCACTTGGCCCACACACCCACCTGTTTCAAGTCTTGGCTCAAACGTCATCTTCTCCATGAGGTTTTCCCTACTGTGCCCCAGTGCCACTGAGTCCTTCCCTGTTTTATTGACTTCTAACATTGTGCATGAATGTGTGGAGAGAGAGAGAGAAAGAAATGTATATAGTTTATAGTTAGCCTGCTCCCGCTAGAATGAAAGCTCCATGAGGGCAGGAATTTTGCCTTTTTTTGTTTCTTAGTATATATTCTTTGTATTATATACATGTGTACTATACACTTAGTATATGTAGTACTGCTGCTGCTGCTAAGTCGCTTCAGTCGTGTCCGACTCATTGCGACCCCATAGATGGCAGCCCACCAGGCTCCTCCGTCCCTGGGATTCTCCAGGCAAGAACACTGGAGTGGGTTGCCATTTCCTTCCCCAATGCATGAAAGTGAAAAGGGAAAGTGAAGTCGCTCAGTCGTGTCCAACTCTTTGCAACCCCATGAACTGCAACCTACCGGGCTCTTCTGTCCATGGGATTTTCCAGGCAAGAGTACTGGGGTGGGTTGCCATTGTCTTCTCCAATATATAGTACTATATATATGTATATATATGGGAAGATCCCCTGGAGAAGGGAAAGGTTACCCACTCTAGTATTCTTGCCTTGAGAATCCCGTGGACTATATAGTCCATGGGGTTGCAAAGAGTCGGATACAACTGAGCAACCCTCACTCATATGTATGTATGGTGCACATGTTTGTAGTGGACTTTTCTGGTGGCTCAAATGGTAAAGAATCTGTACTATACATGATATGTGTATAGTACATATGTATATAAGACACATGTGTGTGTGTATGTGTGTGTGTGTTTGAAGTCGTGTCAGTCGTTCTGACTCTTTGTGATCCTTTGTACCATAGCCCGCCAGGCTCCTCTGTCCATGGGATTCTCCAGGCAAGAATACTGGAGTGGGTTTCCATGCCCTCCTCCAGGGGATGTTCCTGACCCAGGGAGCGAACCCACATCTCTTATGTGTCCTGCATTGGTGGACAGATTCTTTACCACTAGCACCACCTGGGAAGCCCACATGTATGTATAATACATGTATTTATGTACACATTTATATATATATATATATATATATATATATATATATATATCTTCTTTATATTCTATACCTAGAATACATCCTGTCACATAGTAGGTGCTTTGTATATAACTGTTGAATAGAATGAATCAGTAATCATTTATTTCAGACAATGGTGGCATGAATTGTCCAAGTTCACACAGTATCTAAGGTAGAGAAGGAAGTTAACTCAGGTCTTTGTGTGTGTGTGTGTGTGTGTGTGTGTGTGTGCACGCTTAGTCGCTCAGTCATGCTCTTTGTGACCCTTTGGACTGTAGCCCACCAGGCTCCTCTGTCTATGGGATTTTTCAGGCAAGGATATTGGGATGGGTTGCCATTTCCTCCTCCAGAGGATCTCCCTGACCTATGGATTGAATCCATATCTCCTAGGTTTCTACAAAACAGTTCAAAACCTTTCTCCTTCCTCCTCTGCCTCCATTATTAACCACAACCTATAGAACCGCACTTGGGTCACTGCCCCTAGAGTGAAGTTAAGGAAGGCTTGGAGTCCCTCCCTCAGCAAGGATTAAAGAATGTGAGGTTTTTGATGTATTAAATGTATGTTCTTTATAAAAGTGGGTTCATTTACTATGTTTCAGCCATACTCTTCCTTCAGTTCTCTAAATCAACCTCAGGGCCTTTGCATATGTGGTTCTCTGGAATGCTATTTGCTGAGTTCTTCCCCAGTTTTGTCCTTCAAGCCTTGGCTTAAATGTGCTTTCTTGAGGATCTGCCCCCAACTAGCCACATCAAATAAGTTTCAGTTATTTATTTTATAACAGTTGTTGCTATTTGTTTGTGGTTATTTGTTATGTCATTCTCCTCCTGTAGGGATGGGGTTAACTCTGCTTTTTACACCTTTGTACAGCAATGCTAACACAGTATCTGGAATGAATACATCAGTGGATAAATCTATTAATAATAAAATTCAAAGAATTTGAGGGGTAGGCCTTATTTCACATTAGCCACCAAAGCTGCCTTTTGAGCACATGATGTCTATAGGAGCAGCCATCAGTGGGTACAAGCTAGGTTTGAGCCCATCGTTCTATGGTTGCTTATGCTTCTTAGGCCTGTCTGTAACTTGCCAAGCAGATCCCAGGCAAGTGACTTGATATATCTATGTGGCAGTAGAAACCCAGACTCAGAAAATATATGTCCTGTGTGTATATGTAACATTAATGTAACATTATAAACTAAGTTATATCAAGCTGTGATAATATTTGTTTTTTCCTTTAAAAAATCTTCATTGAGTTTGTCACATATTGTTTCTGTTTTCTGTTTTGGTTTTTCAGCCACAAGGCATATGGTGTCTTAGCTCTCCAAACAGGGATCAAACATACACCTCCTACATTGGAAGGCAAAGTCTTAACCACTGGGCCATCAGGGAAGTCCCATCAAGCTGTGATAATGTATATGTATTCATATCCACTTCAAGTCTTACTGGGTTATCTTGTCTAATGTCTGTCTTGTTAAATTATACCTCACTGGAAACTATTTCAGATCATTGGATAACTATTCACTAGGAACTTAACCAGTGCCTAGCCCTGAGAAGAATATAGGAGAATTCTAAGATAATGACCCATTCATCTAGCAGGATGAACACAGTTTATACACAAGATGATGTAAACAGGATTCTCCTTCCTAATGCATGCATTACGCAGGACAGGCAGTAAGTACAAGGCAATTTGAAGGGAGGAAAACATATATGTGCTGAAGTCTGAAGAGAAGGGCTTATGACTGAGATGGTATTTAACAGGAGTTTGAAGGATGGAGGAGAATAAATCAACATATTTATTGAGTGCCTAGTATATGTAAGATACTAGACTAAATACTATGGGGAATACAAAGACATAAGAATGGGTCTCTTCCTTTGGCAAGTTTTTTTTTTACCTAGCTGTAGAGACAAGATATAAATTAGTGAAAAGTAAATAACATTATGAGAGTTAAACAGCAGCTTAAGACAAGAGCAACACAAGCGATGTCAGAAAGCATTGTGTGATGAATTACCCAGGGAATGCAATAAATAGCAAAAACTTTAGGAGTTCAAAAAAGGTGGGCTGGGAAGGCTTCTCAGAAGACTTAGAACTTAAACTTGTGTTGAAAGGATGGGGAAGATTGGTTAAGAACATGATGGAAGATGAGAGAAGGCCTTATCAGTGAGGAAGAGTGGAAAATGACATAAAAGTACAGGGGCGGGGAAAGAAAAGCATATGTTGCAGGAAAACAAATGAACCAGCTTGCCTGGAGTAGATAAAAAGTAAAAAAACAGAAGAGAAAGAAAACTTCTCTAAAAACAGAAGAGGATGATTAAGACCAGATTATGAAGGCAATGAAAGCTGTCCTATTGAGTTTACATAAAATCTTCTGTGCAGTCAAGAGACCAAAACGTCTGTAGGGGTGTGATGTTTCAGAACAATTCATCTGGCAGTGAAATGAATGGCTCTGAAAGGAGCAACCCGGGAATTCCCTGGTGGTCCAGTGGTTAAGACTTTGCCTTCCAATGCTGGGGTACAAGTTCAATCTCTGATTGGGGAACTAAGACCCCAAATGCCTCATGGCCATAAAACCAAAATATGAAACAGAAATAATATTGCAACAAATTCAATGAAGACTTTAAAAATGGTACACATCTAAAAAGAAAAAAAATCTTAAAAGAAAAATGGAGCAGCTCTTCAAGAGGCTGACGTAGGGGTCCAAGCATGAGGCTAGAAGGATCTAGTAAGGGCAGGGGTGACCATTCACAATGGAGAGTGCATAGACACATGTGAGAAACAGTGAAGGAAAAATCAACAAGCTTCTATGACCAGGTGAATATGGGCTTGAAAAGAGAGAAGAGTCAAGTGTGGGTGTTGAATATTTTGTGTCTGGATTTCAAGAGGGTTCAGTAGCACCCACCCACCTACACACATACACACACTGTCATTAATTGAATACCTGCGATTTACCAGATGCTGGGCTTAGAGGTTGAAAATGCAAAGACAAATAAGACAAGACCCTGACTAGATTTCTTACAGCCTAAAGTGGGATAATAATACATATTCAATGAGCAATGTTAGAGTGCTCCATATATTCTAGGAATAACAACAAGCAATGCCATATAGAGAAGCTTAGGAACTAGGGAGAAGGGGAGGTTAGATTTCAGTTGTATGGAAAAGGGTGAAACACTTCATTTAAATGCATAGAATTCAAGGTAATAGAAGGATTTTCACATAGAAATGTTCAGAGGCACAGGTAAATGTAAAATTAAAGCTAAGTGCAAAACCTGGGCAGGGAATTGTATATTTGAGAGGGCTTTACTCAGAGTGGATGGCTGCCAAAGAGAAGGCATCGAGAGAGGAGACGGAGGTCGAAGTCTGAACCTTAGGCTATGATTACATGTATAGCTGGCAAGTGAGATATCAACCAAGATGGGCTCAACATAATCAGAGCAGAGTTGGGGCAGTGTATGTCACTCAAAGGCAGAGAGGCATTAACAATTCAACTGTGTGGACTGTTCTGCGGAGGTCAACATGGGGGGAGTTAAGAAAAAGTTACGCCTGGGTAATATTCTATTGTATCTAGGTACCACATCTTCATAAAAAAGAATGAAATTGGGTCATTTTTAGAGATGTGGATGGACCTAGAGTCTGTCATACAGAATGTAGTCAGAAAGAGAAAAGCAAGTATGATATATGAACGTATGTATATGGAATCTAGAAAAATGGTACATGCTCAATCTCTAAGTTGTATCTGACTCTTTATGACCCAGTGGACTGTATCCTACCAGGCTCCTCTGACAATGGGATTTCCCAGGCAAGAATACTGGAGTGGGTTGCCATTTCTTTCTCTAAGGGATCTTCCCCACCCAGGGATTGAATCTACATCTCTTGCACCTCCTGCATTGGCAGGCAGGGTCTTTACCACTGAGCCACCAAGAAAGGCCCGAGAAATGGTACAGCTGAATCTATTTGCCATAAAGAAAACTGAGTGCTGAAGAATTGCTGCTTCTGGATTGTGATGCTAGAGAAGACTCTTGAGAGTCCCTTGGACGTAAGGAAATCAAATCAGTCAATCCTAATATTCACTGGAAATGGACCCTGAATATTCATGGGACGGACTGATGCTGAAGCTGAAGCTCCAATACTTTGGCCACCTGATGCAAAGAACCAACTCATTTGAAAAGACCCTGGTGCTGGGAAAGATTGAAGGCAGGAGAAGAAGGGGGCGACAGGGGATGAGATGGCTGGATGGCATCACCAACTCAATGGACATGAGTCTGAGCAAATTCTGGAAAATAGTGAAGGACAGGGAAGCCTGGTGTGCTGCAGTCCACAGGATCACAAAGAGGAGGACACGACTGAGTGAACAACAACAACCATCAATTTTCAGGGCAGGAATGAGATGCAGACATAGAGAACAGATGTGTGAATACAGGGAATGAAGGGGGGTGTAGGGTGAAGGGGAAGATTGGGATTGACATTTACACATTACCATGTGTAAAACAGATAGCTGGCAGGAAGCAACTGTATACCACAGGAAGCTCAGCTCAGTGCTCTGTGGACCTAGAGAGGGGGACAGTGGGGAGTGAGGAGGTCTAAGAGGGAGGCTATGTATGTCTATGTATAGCTGAACACAGTTGCACAGCAGAACACAGCAGTGTAAAACAACTATATTTCACGGAAAAAAGAAAAGGCTATGGAATATGTCTCATTAGCTAAGGAACCCTCTGGTCCTGAGGCTTTTTGGTGAAAATCTGGATAACCATGTCATGGATATCACAGAAACTGCCCCCCCCATCCACCAGCCCCCACATTTGGGAGGAAATTGAGTTAGATGAATAATTTTCAACTTAGGTGTTTCAAAGTGTTGTTATCAATGGTAAGAAAGTATCTACATTTATAAATGCTTTGCATTTGCATTTGAAAGGTAGCTTACCTGGAAAATGGACATATCTTCCAGCCTATGACATGCCCACTAATATTGGTGGCTCATTGAAATATCAGAAACACTAGTGTGTGTGGTTGAAAAATGCTGGATGGCTTTAACAGACTCGAGTCTCTTTCATGACTTCATATTTCTATAATGCTCTGATTTAACAATTAGAGGCCATAGGTTGTGAGCTTCTGGAGGGTGGGGACCTTGTACTGGACCTTTGCCTTGGTATCCCTTCCAAGATATGATCCACTGTTAAGTACTTCATAATTTTGTATATGGATAAACTGATGGAGGGGCTTCCTACATGGCTCAGTGGTAAAGAACCTGCCTGCCAATGCAGGAGATTTGAGTTAGATCCCTGGGTCAGGAAGATCCTCTGCAGAAGGAAATTGCAACCCACTCCAGTACTCTTGACTTGGAAATACTGTGGACAGAGGAACCTGGTGGGATATAGTCCATGGGGTTCCAAAAGAGCTGGACATGACTTAGTGACTAAACAATAACAATAAAAGTGATGGTGGCCTTCAGGATTGCAGTGCAACTTCCACAGAATAGGAAGAATTTTTTAATATCCAGTCAGAAAGATGACAAAAAGATCAGAAAATAAAATGAGATGGAAGGTGATGGTTTTCATAATAGCTTCATATAAGTGAATGGTCGCTGCAAGAGGACATATATCTGTGCTTTGATAAGAGTGACTTAAGTTGGATATAACAAAGCCATTCCTAGTCATTAAGGCTAATAGATACTGAGCAAAGACTGCCAGGGAAGATGTGGATGTTGTATCTTTGAAAGTGCTTGAAAAATGAGTCATCTACACCTGAGGTTCAGCCCTCTTCCTTTCCCTTCAGTGGTTCAGTGATACAAGCTGCCATATACAATGTCTTTCTTTGAAACACATATTTGAGTGAATTTTTCATTTGTGAGAATTTTTATATTAACTACTTTTTGACCACTTCAGGGACCAAACTCAGTCTATTACATCTCCTAGAAAATGAAAATGATTCAGTGCATCTGCATGCAAGGTTTAGCTGTGAAAGTGAGGGAGTCAGATGCCACTAGCAAGGAACAATGAATGTGCCTGAGGGGAGGGGTGTGTATGTGTGTGTGTGTGTGTGTGTGTGTGTGATTATTTCAGCCCTCCTTCCATTCAGAGGGAAATGTACATCTTCTTCCTTGTAAGAGGACCCAGGATCACTGCTTACTGTGAATTGCAAACTCCATTTTCCATCCAAATTCAGCGGGAATGGAAATCATGAACTTGAGTACATTATATTTCAACATTGCCCAATTCTCTTGCCCTACTCTCTGTTTACATTCATCCATTTATATATAACCTTGTATTGTGGCTAGACATTTATTGTAAGCATTGCTGGAACCTTGAAAAACGGTTGTCTTCACTTGACAGGTGATGCTTTGAGGAGTAAGGGCCAGAGGAACTTGAATTCACTCCCTCCCCTCACTGGGCCTCAGTCTGGACTTTCTCTTCCATTCCCTTTTGTTTCCTGCTCTCTCATTTTTATCTTCTTGCCTCTCCCAAATTCATATTCAAAGATGCTTTCAACATAACACAGCTACTGCCAGAGCTAATTATAATTGCACATGGTTTCTGCAACACGACATACATTTTCTTCTAGCCTGAATAGTTCAAATTGACCTGTGAGAGGTAAAAAGAATTAATATGATCATTTTAGCCACCCTCCCTCCCTCCCTCCCTCAGTGTCCATTCAGGGAAACTATTTTTTTCCTTCTGGGGTCTATTTTTATTCCCTATCCCCTGAACTCTTATTTAAACCTACAATATTGATGAACTCTATTCCAAACTCAGCATTCATTAGCTCAGTTGAGTACAGGTGGATGCAAATTCCTCGGATTCCTTAGAGGCCAGAGGCAGTGAGATGTAGAGGCTAATGTGGGGAGAAAGACGACATGACCACTGATTTTTTGTCTTTATTTTTTTAGTTGTATAGTTGGCTTACAGTGCTGTGTTAATTTCAAGGGTACACCAAAGTGACTCAATTATACATACATATGTGTATCAGTATACACATATTTTCTTTTTTCAGACTCTTTTCCATTATAGGTACTTACAGGACCTTGAGTAGAGTTCCCTGTGCTATACAGTAGGTCCTTGTTTAAGTATTTTATATATAGTAGTGTGTATATGTTAATCTCAACCTACCTCCTAATTTCCTTCTTTTGTAACCACAGTTTGCTTTGTATATAAGGTCACTGGTATCATTTTTTAGATTCCACAAATAAGTGATATCATATGTTTTTTCTTTCTCTGTATGAATTGTTTCACAAACCCCCTACAATTTTACAGTGGAAGTGACAAATAGATTCGAGGGATTAGATCTGATAGACAGAGTGCCTGAAGAACTATGGATGGACATTCCTGACGTTGTAAAGGAGGCGGTGATCGAGACCATGCCCAAGAAAAAGAAATGCAAAAAGGCAAAATGGCTGTCTGAGGAGGCCTTACAAATAGCTGAGAAAAGAAGAGAAGCTAAAGGCAAAGGAGAAAAGGAAAGATTTACCTATTTGAATGCAGAGTTCCAAAGAATAGCAAGGAGAGATAAGAAAGCTTTCCTCCCTGATCAGTGCAAAGAAACAGAGGAAAACAACAGAATGGGAAAGTTTAGAGTTCTCTTCAAGAAAATTAGAGATACCAAGGGAACATATCATGCAAAGATGGGCACAATAAAGGACAGAAATGGTATGGACCTAACAGAAGTAGAAGATATTAAGAAGAGGTGACAAAAATACACAGAAGAACTATACAAAAAAGATCTTCATGACCCAGACAACCATGATGGTGTGATCACTCACCTAGAGCCAGACATCCTGGAGTGCGAAATTGAGTGGGCCTTAGGAAGCATCACTGTGAACAAAGCTAGTGGTTGTGATGGAATTTCAGTTGACCTATTTCAAATCCGAAAAGATGATGCTGTGAAAGTGCTGCACTTAATATGCCAGCAAATTTAGAAAGCTGAACAGTGGCCACAGGACTGGAAAAGGTCGTTTTCATTCCAATCACAAACAAAAGCAATGCCAAAGAATGTTCAAACTACTGCACAATTGCATTCATTTCACACGCTAGCAAAGTAATGCTCAAAATTCTCCAAGCCAGGCTTCAATAGTACATGAACTGTGAACTTCCCGATGTTCAAGCTGCTTTTAGAAAAGGCAGAGAAACCAGAGATCAAATTGTCAACATCTGTTGGATCATCGAAAAAGCAAGAGAGTTCCAGAAAAACATCTACTTCTGCTTTATTGATTACTCCAAAGTCTTTGACTGTGTAGATCACAACAAACTGTGGAAAATTCTGGAAGAGATGGGAATACCAAACCACCTGACCTGCCTCCTGAGAAATCTGTATGTAGGTCAAGAAGCAACAGTTAGAACTGGACATGGAACAACAGACTGGTTCCAAATTGGGAAAGGAATACATCAAGGCTGTATATTGTCACTCTGCTTATTGAACTTACATGCAGAGTATATCATGTGAAATGCCAGGTGGGGTGAAGTGAAAGCTCGATTCAATATTTCTGGGAGAAATATCAATAATCTCAGATACACAGGCGACACCACCTTAATGGCAGAAAGTGAGGAACTGAAGAGCCTCTTGATGAAAGTGAAAGAGGATAGTGAAAAAGTTGGCTTAAAACTCAACATTCAAAAAACGAAGATCATGGCATCCAGTCCCACTTCATGAAAAATAGATGGGGAAACAATGGAAACAGTGATAGACCTTATTTTCTTGGGCTCCAAAATCATTGCAGATGGTGACTGCAGCCGTGAAGTTAAAATATGTTTGCTCCTTGGAAGAAAAGCTCTGACGAACCTAGACAGTATATTAAAAAGCAGAGACATTACTTTGCCAACAAAGGTCCATCTAGTCAGCACTATGATTTTTCCAGTAGTCACGTATGGATGTGAGAGTTGGACTATAAAGAGAGCTTAGCACTGAAGAATTGATGCTTTTGAACAGTGGTGTTGGAGAAGACACTTGAGAGTCCCTTGGACTGCAAGGAGATCAAACCAGTCAGTCCTAAAGGAAATCAGTCCTGAATATATATTGGAAGGATTGATGCTGCAGCTGAAATTCCAATACTTTGGCTACCTGATGGGAAGAACTGACTCATTGGAAAAATCCCCAATGCTAGGAAAGATTGAAGGCAGGAGGAGAAGGGGATGACAGAGGATGAGATGGTTGGATGGCATCACTGACTTGATGGACATGAGTTTGAGAAAGCCCTGGGGGTTGGTGATGGACAGGGAAGTCTGGCATACTGCAGTCCACGGGGTCGCAAAGAGTCGGACATGAATGAGCAAGTGAACTACTACTACTACTAACTACCATCCTATGACTTGTTTCATTTAATATAGTCTTTAGGTCCATCCATGTTGCAGCAAATGGCATTGTTTCATTGATTTCTATGGCTGAGTAATATTCCATTTTATTATCTCACATCTTCTTTGTCCATTCATCTGTTGATGGACGTTTCTGTTGATTAAGCACTTATTTGAATGTTCTATGAAGTTGAGGCATAGTTATGTGAGCAGGAGAAATTTTGGAAACAATCTGGGAGAGTTGTCTAGGTCATCAGAATTCAGCGGCAGCATGTATGTGGTATGAATTCCAAGGAAGGCAGGAAGTTACAAGGGAATGAATGTAAGCTTTCAATCAGGCTGCCTATGTTCAACTTCTAGCTGCAGATCTTACTAGTTGCTTGATTTGAGGCATGATCCCTGCTGATGAGAGTGGAAAAGGAGGGTGAAAACCTGGCTTTAAACTCAACATTAAAAAAACTAAAATCTTGACATCCGGTCCCATCACTTCAGAATAAATAGAAGAGGGAAAAGTAGAAACAGTGACAGATTTTATTTTCTTGGGCTCCAAAATCACTGATGATGGTGACCTCAGTCAAGAAATTAAAAGATGCTTGCTGCTTGGAAGGAAAGCTATGAGAAACCTAAACAGTGTATTAAACAGCAGAGACATCACTTTGCCAACAAAGGTCATTATAGTCAAAGCTATGCTTTTTCCAGTAGTCATGTGTGGATATGAGAGCTGGACTGTAAGAAAGGCTGAGTGCTGAAGAACTGATGCTTTTGAATTGTGCTGGAGAAGAATCTTGAGAGTCTCTTGGACTGCAAAATGATGAAACTAGTCAATCCTAAAGGAAATCAACCCTGATTATTCATTAGAAGGACTAATACTGAAGCTCCAATACTTTGGCCACCTGATGCGAAGAGCCGACTCATTGGAAAAGACCCTGATGCTGGAAAAGGCTGAAGGCAAAAGTAAAAGGGGGCAGCAGAAGATAAGATGGTTAGATAACATCACCAACTCAATGGACATGAGTTTGAGCCAGCTCCGGGAGATAGTGGAGGACAGAGGAGCCTGGTGAGTTGCAGTCAATGGGGTTGCAAAGAGTTGGACATGACTAAGCAACTGAATGACAACAACATCCATCTATCCATCTATCCATCCATCCATCTATCCATCAATTCATCTATCCATCTCTCTATCCATCTATCTATCTGTCTATCTATCATCTGTTGGTCTATTTATCTACCTATCTCTCTGCCAGTCTATCTGTCTATCTATCCACCTACCGTCTGTCATACATAACAGGGTGGTGAGTGAAATGTTTCCTATTGTCTTGGAAATTGTGTCTGGGGTGCAACGATTCCCAGATGTCCAAATTTCTCCATCAGGAGACTGGGGAGTGTAGGTGATGCACAGGTCTGAGAGCTGGAGGACACACAGTTGGAAGAGATCAAATCTGAGCCACATCTTCAATATTAAAGGGTTGTGCCACCAAGGGGCTCCAAGGCCACTCTGAAGGACTCACACATGTGTCCCAGGAGAGACGGCCCTCAGCTGGGAGCCAGTTGCATGGAGGGCTTCCAAGGTCCACCTGTGGAAGCTAGGGAAGCAGCCACAAGCAGCAGAGACCACGACAGCGGCGCAGCCTCAGAAGAAGACACTTGTTCTCCTTTCTCTCATTTTCCCCCATCCCACCATCCCTGTAAGAGTCAGGGTTTGCAGAGTTGGGGCATAAGAGGTGTCTTTGAGTCAGATCACTGTCTTAGATCCCAGCTCACTGAGTTTTACGTCCCCATAAGATACGCTGAAATCCTAACCCCAGCACCTCAGAATGTGTTCTAATTTGGAGATAGGATCTTTACAGAGGTAATCGAGTTAAAATGAAGTCATTGGGGTGGGTTCTAATAATACAACCAGTGTCTTATAAAAGGGAAATCTGGAGATAGACATCCACAGAGAGAAGACAAGGTGATGAGACAGAAAAAAAATGCCATGTGAAGACTGGAATTATATTCTACGAGCCAAGGACTCTCGGTTGGTAGCCAAGGGGCTACCAGTGAGCACAGCCCTCCTCACAACTTGGTTTTGGAGTTCCAGCCTCTGGAACTGTGAGACAATACATTTCTATTGTTCTAAGTCACCCAGTTCATCATACTTGGTAATGGCTTGCAGGTGGCTCAGGTGGGTAAAGAACCTGCCTGCAATGCAGGAGAACCGGGTTCGATCTCTGGGTTGGGAAGATCCCCTGAAGGAAGCATGGCAACCCACTCCAATATTCTTGCCTGGAGGATCCCAAGGACAGAGGAGCCAGGTGGACTATAGTCCATGGGGTCACAAAGAGTCAGACATGACTGAGTGACTAACACACAACAGCAGACCCAGGAGACTAAGACAGAGCTCAAGACTGTGAAGGGAGGGAAAGGGGATATGATTGAAAACCACTGCAACTTGAACCTGGGCTGTACTTTAGGAGGCAAAAATGACCAGAAAATTATGGAATCTGCCCCCCATCTTGTTGAACGATGTGCTATGTATTAGGAAAAGGAGCTTCTACAGAGCATAGACAGAAGCAGCAGCTGGAAAAACTACAATTATTTTATGAACACGCCCCACTGAGTTTTCATTGCTCAATAAGCCAGTAACACACAGAGTCCAGCATTCTCTGCCCACCAGTTGCTGGGGAACTTTGCCAGGAATGCTCTCAGACTGTGTGCTGGTTGCCATGACAATGTAGGTAAGATACAATCCTGTAACTTCCCCAGTTTATAGCATAGCACCAGTAGCACAGTGCCTCTAAAGGTTCTGATCACTAGTATTTTGTGTTGAAATCAGACATTTAATGATGAGCTCTCAGAATGACAAATCTCTGAAATCAGAGGGTGCTCCAAGGGTAACCATGGAGCTCCCTCAATTGAAGAGCTACTTCCCCAACAGCTTAGAGAAAGACCCTCTTCCACATCTTGCCTTTGTCTGTAGAATAGCATGAGGAAGCTCCATACCCAAAAGAATCTCCACCATAGTCTAATTCCTTTAAGCTCTTAATGGATTTAGCTCCTCATCTCTAATGTATCCTGCTGACGTGTACCATTAAGTTTATGCTTGATCCCAAGAGGGTGTGGGCTGCAAGCTGAGTTTCTGGGGTGGATGGCCACTCAGGATTTCTCTCCTTCTCCTTCCTGGACACTGAAGCAGGGAGCAAAGAGCTTTGGCAGGATGGGTAGTTAGTTATGTTCATACTGCTGGACCTCAACAGGGACTGAGTTCACCCCTTCCTTACTTTCATGGATAATCTGATTGACTTAAACCAGTCAGAACACTCAACCCTTTGTCCACAGTCATTGGTGTGTGGACGGTTATAGGACTGATACTCCAATCAGAGTGAATCTCAAAGCTGGCTTGGAATGTGGAGACAGAAGCACACACCCTCCTGCTAAGTGTAACTGATGATGTCTGTAGCCCGGATTATAGCTGATAACCACGAGGGGACTTGGCCAAGGATAGGGTTTGCCTTTGTGGTTGATAGATGATAGAGCGAGAAAATGGGTCCCTGACCACATCATTGAATCAGTCAGTCTGAAATCTGGCCTACTCCTTGAATTCTCATTTACATGTGACAACAAAAACCTTTTCTTTTTAAGCTAGCTTGAGTTTTGTGTTCTGCTATTTGCTACTAAGGCTTGACAATTATGACCCAGTAATTTCACTTCTAGGAATCTACCTTAATGAAAGAAACACAAATTCATACGAACAACTTAAGTACACCATTATTTATAAGAGAGGAAAGTAGGAAATGGCACGCACAAGTGTCCCCAAATGGGTGAAGATTAAATAAATTATATCATACTCATAGGAAGGAATTTTATGAAACGATTACAAATCATGTTTCTGAAGCATATTTAATGACCCTGGAAAATGTTCATAGCGTAAAGTATAAAAACTGAGATGCAAAATTGGATTCACATAATGTGATCTTATTATCTTATTTACATATAAAAAGATTAGAACCAACCAAAATATTAACCACTGTTTATGGGTAATTTTTATTGCCCTTAATGGGTTTTGAACATTTCACTCTGAAAAATGTACATATATCACTTTTATAATCAGAAAATTTCAATCAACATTGTTAATATTTTTATATTTCTGACTCTTTGCCAGAGACCCAAAAGGGTAATAACATTTGCTAATTTTCTACTTAGCCGAGGCATGTATTTTAATGTTGCCCTTGGAGGCTGGCATGAGGAAGCACATTTTAAAACTCTGCTATCCTTACCATAGGTCAGATGCTTGATGGAGTGAGTCCTGAAGAGATATCAGGCTTGGGTGGTGGTGGTGGTGTTTAGCTGCAAGTCATATCTGACACTTTTGTGATCCAAGGGACTGTAGCTTGCCAGATTCCTCTGTCCATGGAATTCTCCAGGCAAGAATACTGGAGTAGGTTGCCGTGTCCTGCTCCGGAGGATCTTTGCAACTCAGGGATCGAACCTGGGTCTCCAGCATTGCAGGCAGATTCATCACCCCTGAGACACCAGGGAAGCCCAGGCTTGGGTGGGACTGGAACCAATCTGTCATCCAACAGAGAAGCAAATACTTCTCAGTCCAAGAAAAGAGTCAGTGTCTTGCAAACTTCTTGAAGCCATGCTGAATCTGAAGCTCTGTCTACCCTTCCAGACTCTTCCTGCTTTCTCTGGTCCCCAAGCTCCATCTCTGCATTTGCAGATGGGAAATGAAAATTCTCTGGGAAGTGAGTCAGTCACAGCCAGACTGCAAAACAGCCACCATGAAACAGCGTGGAGTCAGGGCCATCTGCTTCTCCAGTTAAGGGCTTGATCCCTAAGGTAGCTGATCATGAGGGACTGTCTTTCCCTAGACTGCTGTGAAGGCGACATCCTGCATCTCGCTGCCCCCTCTACCTCTTCTAGAACAATCCAAGTGGGAAAAGTTCTAGAACCTGAGGCCTGAGAATAAGGGACTGCTTTCTGTTAACCACATGAGTGAGCTTCAAAGAGAACCCCGAGCCACAGATGAGATGATTAGCAAATTTGGCTGAGACCTTGATATAAGTGTTCTGAAATCCTGGTAGAGAACCCAGCCACATGGATCACTAGAGAGTGGTCCTACAGAACTGTGAGCCAGTGAACAGGTGCTGTTTTAAACTTTGAAGTGTGTGGCAATTTATCACACAGTCATTTAACACTCACATACACTGGAATTCACAGTATTGTTCTTTGTAAACATTTGTACATCTGAACTACTTCATACTTCTTTAATACAGCTAGGATGAAGCGAAATAATATTGCAGAGTTCTGGGCCTGATCTAGAACTGGAAAATAATTACCTGAAAAGTAGGTTACATATTTGGCATATAGTAGAAACCCAGTAAGTGTTGAATTGGAGACAAAGTGTGTCTGTGTGACATTGCTGAGACTAACTTAACAAGTGGGATCCCCCATGAGTGAACTGGGTATAGATTATGAGAGTAAAAGTCTTTATTGGACCAGACACTGGGAGCTTGGTGAGGTTTTCTAGAAGTTCATAGGATTCTAACAAGACTCTACCACACTGGTTAGCATCTTGTGGTCTGTCTGAAGAATGTTGGGCTCTTAAGTCAAGTTATTCCTCTTGGGTTGGGATGGGGGAGTGGGAAGCAGGAGATGTGAAAGTAAGTGGAGAGAGGAGACATCCTAGGAGAGGCTGTTCTGGGTGAGGCTGTATTAACCCATCCTGGGGAAAATGCTGCATCCTGCCTCTGGGGTACCAACCAACCCCCACTTCTGTTCAGTCACTCATCAAATCCATATCTTCATTAAACTCACTCCAATTTCAAAATGTGATTCCTGGAGCTACATGTCTGGGACCACAGTTGTCTTTTAGGTTTGTGCCCTGGGATGACCAAGTCAGGCTATGGGAAATGGAAACAAGTGCGTGTGTGAACTGGGGCTTCCCTCTTCTTCCTTCTTTTAGGAGATATTGAGCAATGGATGATGGCTGCACAGAGGAACTCTGGGGTAGCCCACCGGCCATCAAACTCAGTTCTGCCCAGGTGATCTCACCATCTCATCTCCCACCCCTACCCTTCCTATCTCAGACGTGTACTTATAACATCATCATTCATCTAGTTTCTCCATTAGAAACCTACGAGTTACCCAATCATTTCAATGATTTTCCATATTTTATTCCATCCACTCCTTATAGTGGTCTAAAATTTGTCACCTCCTTTTTCTTCTCAATCTTGATTTATTTTATGTACATATAATTTCAAACTGTACAGAAAAAATTTAATAATTGTGTAATTCCCATATGACCTGTACCCAAACTAACTGTTTGTGTTTTGCCTCTGTTTCTCCCTCTTCCTCTCCTTCTTTCTCTCCCCGTCTCTTACTCCATGTGTGTATGTGGTTTTTGCCTCTGAACCACTTGAGGCATCATGTCCCTTTACAACTAAATACTTCTTTCTGTATTTCCATATTTCCTGAGAACAAGAAGCTTTTCTTACATAACCACAGTACAATCATCAAAAGTGGAAAATTGATATAACCCTGAAGACCCTGATGCTGGAAAAGACTGAAGGCAAAAGGAGAAGAGGGTGGCAGAGGATGAGATGGTTAGATAGCTTCACAGATTCAATGGATATGAACTTGAGCAAGCTCCAGGAGATAGTGGAGGACAGAGGAGCCTGGTATGTTGCAGTCCATGGGGTCACAAAGAGTTGGACAGGACTTAGCGACTGAAAAATATGACAGTTGTATTTAACCTACATTCTATATTCAGGTTTTATCAATTGTCCCAAAATGTTCTTTTTATAAAATATGTTTTCCCGGGTCCAAGATTGAACACATTACATTTAGGTGCCATGATTCTTTAGTTTCTTTGAATCTGAAAGAGTTCCTCTGCTTTTCTTTGTTTTTCTTGACCTTGACATTTTTCAGAGTCCAGGCGAGTTATCTTGTAGAATGCTACAGAATTTAAGTTTGTCTGATGTTTCCTCGTGAGTAGATTCAGGCTAGTCGGTTTTGGCAGGAATATCATTTTGGCAGGCCCACAGTGTCGGTTTGTCCCAGTACTGGTGATGTTAACTTTGATTACTTGTTTAAGCTGGCATCTGCCGGTTTTCATCTGTTAAGTTACACTTTCTTCCTTTGTAACTAGTAAGTGATTTATGGGGACACAGCTGCAGGATAGGAAAATTTCCTGTGCTATGCTGTCTGTGCGTAGCCTCTCAGTCATGTCCGACTCTTTGCAGCTCCATGGGCTGTAGCCCACCAGGCTCCTCTATCCATGGGGATCTCCAGTCATCAGAATACTGGAGTGGGTTGCCACGCTTCCCTCCAGGGATCTTCCCAACCCAGGAATCAAACCCAGGTCTCCTGCATTGCAGGCGGATTCTTTACCATCTGAGCTACCAGGGAAGCCCAAGAATACTGGAGTGGGTAGCCTATCTCTTTTACAGGGGTTCTTCCTGGCCCAGGAATCAAGCTGGGGTCTTTGGCATTGCAGATGGATTCTTTACCAGCTGAGCTACCAGGGAAGTCCGGAAATTTCCTCTTTCATCAAACTTTCACCCACTAGTCTTTACATCCATTGATTTCCAAACTCTTTCATTCATTCTATATTTACTCATTGGGGCTCTTTTTAAGGAACATTTGTTTATTTATATTCATAAAAATGTATGGATTCTTATTTCATTCAACGGGTTATAACAAATTACAGTTATTTTTTGTTGTTGTTGTTTAAATTGCCCTGACTTGGCCAGTGGAAGCTCCTTCCAGGAGGCATGCATGTCCTTTGGATGTATCCCCAACATTGTTTTGAGAATTTTCTTACTCTCTTATGCAACAAGATGTTTCAGGTTTATCTTGTCTTTTCCTTGCCTGGAATCAGCCCTTTCCTTTTAATAGACAATGGTATATAGAAGCCAGAAGCTGGGTCTATATACAATTAGTATTCCTGATATATCATTATTCCTAGGCTTTCTCAGGAGACAGAGCTAGAATATATATACATATATAATAGAAAAGTTGATTAGTATATACATATGTAGTAAAATCATGTATCCTACGAGACATAGTCTTTCTTCTCTTTTTCTACACATGATTCTCTTTTCTAACAGTAAGAACCCTGGCTCTTATTATCCTCAATATATTTACTTGCCTTTTTTTCAAGCCTAGAGTAAACAGAAAATTGCTTTGGAACTCCTAACCTGGGCCACTGCTGAAATTAAATTTACTAATTAGAGTTCAACATTTGTATTTTTTCAGGGAAAATATTCAAATAGTGCAAATGCACAGAACTTAAGCATATAATTTATTGAGTTGACAAATGCATATATATTCCATACTCCTATCATGATATTATGTATCCATCACCCCAGAAAATCCTCTCAAGCCCTTTCCCAGTCACTACTGCCATCTCCCATTGGCAACCTTTTTTCTGATTTTTTTCACCAAAGATTAGTTTTGTCTGTTCTAGAACATCGTATAAGTGAGATCATAATACAGATGTACCATTTCATTCTTTAGCTCAGGATAATGTCTGTGAGAATCATTCATGTTATTGTGTGTATTAGTAATCCATCCTTTTTTTTTTTTTGCTGAGTTGCGTTCCACTGTATTAATGTACCTGAATTTCTTTATTCATTTTCCTATTGATGAACATTTGGATTGAATGTGCATACTATGAATAATGCCACTATGAATATATGTGTAAGTTTTTTTATGTACTTTTCATTTCTCTTGGGCAAATACCTGGGGGTGGAATTGCTGAATCATGGGGTAGATATGACAGACCGAATTTTCCAAATGTGGCCACAGAGTATCTTTAGTCCCACAGGCTCTTTTTGACACTTCTTCTTTCCTCTCTATCAAGAGGTAGAATCTATGTCTTCACTGCTTGAACCTGGGCAGACATGTTTGACAACAAAAACAAAGGACACCGCATGACTGCTGAGGCCAGATCACACACTGTCCCCTGTGCATTTCACTTTTCTCAAGGCTCACAGTCCAGTGCTTGCTATTTTCATATCCTGAAAATAGTTGTTTTGTGTATTTTCCAGTTTGGTAGTTTTTTTCCCAATGGGAAGAAAAGTCTAGTACCAGTTAAACTCTCATGAATGAAAATCTAACTTCAATGGCTTAAAACAATGCATTTCTCTGTCTTATAATATCTACAGATGAAGTATAGTTTAGCGGGACTAACTCAGGGCTTCCCAGGTGGTGCTAGTGGTAAAGAACCCACCTGCCAATGCAGGAGACATGAGAGACAATGTGGGTTAGATCCCTGGATCAGGAAGATCCCCTGGAGGAGGGCATGGCAACCCACTCCAGTTTTCTTGCCTGGAGAATCCCATGGACAGAGAAGTCTGATGGTCTACAGTCTATAGGGTCACAAAGAGTCAGACATGACTGAAGCAACTTAGAAGGCACACAGGACTAACTCAAGGCTATCTCGTCTGTCAGAAACATTCTCCACAATGCTGCTACAGTGACCCACCTAGGTGGTAAATCTAACCACCTCATCAAAATAAAGTTCACGTGTCTCAGCATTTGACATCGATAATAGCCTTCATGATCTGGCCCCAATTCTCTCTCCTATCTCTCCCTTTCCTCCTTCTTAAACTTCATCATCATCTTCATTTTCTTCATCTTCTATCTTTGCATGGAACAGCCTTCTAGCATGGTCCCATAATAGTCTTCCAAAACCATTGTCAAGTGTCTTTGACACTTACCTCCTCCATGAAGTCTTCCCTAATGCCTTCTCCAAAGATAGAATAAAAAAGTCTCAAATTTCTTGCCTGCTTGCCTTTCTCTTCTGGCACATATGACACTGTATGTGATCATTGGTTTATTTGTTTATCCTCTGCCCTGGATTGTGGTCTCTCTGGTAGGGGGACGCTTTCTTTTTTCTCTTGTCACCACTCTTTTTGCAGCACCTGGGAAAGTATCAGTCCATAGAGAGTGCTTATTCAACACTTTCTTTGTTGTTGAATTAGAGTGTTAGAACTATAGTCAAATACTGCTCTCATGCAATATTTAAAAACAAGAAATTCTAGCTTTAGAAAGTGAAAGCGACTGACTGGGAAAGAAGATCTGAAAGATGATTCTGAGCCTTTTATGTGTTTTTCTATTGGGTCTGAGTATCTCCTAATTCATTAATACCCAGGAAAAGGAAGAAGGCTGGTAGGCTTTTTTTTTTTTTTTTTTATCTCAAATCATTATGAAAATGGAATATTTTTCCCCCAAAATATTCTCTGCGTGAAGCACAATTAGAATTTGTCTGAAAAAGCAGCCTTCAGGAAATGACTTGGGTCTTGACCTCGTCCATAAAAAAATGAGACGGTGCTGTGGTTCGGCCTGGGGAGCCCATTCACTCTGCTCACATATCTTCCTGATGAAGACTCGATTCGTGGTACAGGTTGAAAAGTATGTGCAAAACGGAACTCGTCACCTTCCCTCTCAGCCCGGCACCACCTCCTGATTTACCTATTTTTGTTAATGGCATCACCATCCTCCCCACCACCCAGGCTCAAAATCACCTTGTTATCTTTGCTCCTCTCTCTCTCTCCTTCCCCTGCACCCCGACCACCTGTCTGTAGTCAGTTCTGCCTTCCTATTCTCTCTCAGATCTCTCCCCTCCTCTGTCCCCATGGCTGCTGCCCAGGGCTCATTACCTCTTGCCTGGCTACAGCAAAAACTCCCAAGCGGTCTCTCTGCCTCCCTCAAATCAGCCGTGCCTATGGGGTTAATCTGCCTGAAGCACGGCTTTCATCATGTCCTAACCCAGCTAACAACCTTTCAATGGCTCCTCAGTTCCCTACAGAATCAAGTCCACATTCAAGGTGTGGCCTTTGCAACACAATTTCTCATTACTCCTTCTATGCTCCCTATGCTTCAACTAAATCAAAGGGCTTTTCATTCACTCACTCATTCATTTATTCAATAGATACTTATTGAACCACTGGGCAAGGCATTGAAGATTCATGAATCAAAAACAACATTTTAGATCCCAAACTGTTTGCAAGCTCTGCCCTTTCCCATCTCTGGTTTGTTAACCTTTCCATCCCCCACACCTAGAATGTTCTTTTCCCCCACCCTTCATCTCTACCTGCCCCATTTCAACCCATGTTTCAATGCTTCTTTTCTCCTAATGCAAATATCACTTTCTTTCTGAAGCTTCCCCTGCCTGCATCTCTCTCTCTCTCCAAGCTGAAAGAAATCAATTTTTCCTCTCAAAGTTTACGGCATGTCACCTGCATTCTCTGTGGGTGATGTCTCCTTTTCTACAAACTCTTTGCTCCTGAGAGAAAGATTTGTGTCTGTTTCACCTCTGCATCTGAAAGACCTTCAATACAATGCTGGGCAGATATATTAATTACTCAATTAAATGTGGTTTCATGAACACATTTCCCAGAGAAGACACTAGGGAAATGAGGGCCCCCTGAGTCTTAGATTGTAGAAATGGAAAAGAAGCCTTTTCTGTTCTTGGCTCTGAACTGTTCCAAAGACTCTGCCCTTTTCACAGTGCCTGCTCTTTGTGTCCCGGGCACAGCACCCAATCCCACATGCACTGGAAAAATCAAAGCAAAGCTCAGACTGAGTTCCTTGGAAGCCTCCAGGCCTTGCATCCCTGGGGAAGGGCTGTTTCAGTCACATGGTGGCTCTGTTCCTTCGTTACCTAGATTAGCCAGGGTTTGCTCTATTCCCTCCTGGAGACATGGTGGACCCAGTCATCTGGAGATGGTTTCTGCACCCACATTTGGTGGCAAAAGGAAGATGACTGGGAGCCAGGAGATGGGTGCCCAGCAGGTTGGGTGCTCCAGGCTTGTATGTGAGGGTGAAGGGCCTCACCCACTGGTGGGTGGCCAGAATCAGAGGCTGCCATCGTTCCAGAACATTCCAGAGTCTACTGGGGCCCCAGTGAGCATCATAGCCTGGGAACAGGTTTGGGGGGAAAAATAAGGCCTGGGAGTGAGCCCCAGCTCAGTCCAGAGGTTTCAAGGGCTCCTGAAGCTTCACTAGCTCTCCATGGATGGAAAACCAAGAGTTCCTCCCTGACCTGGCTCCACCTACTTCCATTGTCCTAGCATCACCACACCTCTAGGCTCAGCTTCTTTTCCCTTTGTATCCTGTTCATTCCTGCCTTAGGGGCTCCCTCCTGCTGCCGGCCCCATTCTCAGTCTATTGAAAGCCACTGTCTTCAAAGTCCCATGGAAATTCCACATCTACACCCTCTTCTCTTGAATATCCCACTGAAAATGCACCATTTGCTTCTCTAAGTTTAACGATTATTTTATTGTCCTCTATCTAACACATTGCCTTCCCAATCACTTAGCAATAAAGAATCCCACTGCAATGCAGGAGACACGGGTTGGGAAGATCTCCTAGAGAAGGAAATGGCCACCCGCTCCAGCATTCTTGCCTGGGAAATCCCATGGACAGAGGAGCCTGGCGGGCCACAGTCCATAGTGTCACAACGAGTCAGATGTGACTGAGAACTCACACAAGCATAAGACAATTAGTTGTTGGGAAGTTTGTCTCCTTCAGTGTATTACAAGAGCCTTCAAAATAGTCGTACATTATTCAGATACATGCCCCAAAGTCTATCACAGCTCCCCAAACACAGTGGCCCCATGGACATCTGATAAATGCTTGTTAAGTAGATATCTGGATGAAATATCATCCTACCATTCCATAGAATTAATGTGCTTCCAGACGGTTCTTCTACTTTGGGAAGAGTGAGGCAAACAAGCATGCTAGTTCCCCCAGAGCATCTTTCCCTGGTCCTGAGGATGTTTTCTGTCCTGTTCAGTGTGAACCCCTCCATCAGATGTACCTGGTTAGGCTCTGCTCAGCAACATGGTGCGTTACTGATGTATGAGATCCAGTTCTAAGAGTTATCTCTCTCCCTTGGATCTCTCATCTCTGTCCTCCCTCTGACAAGTGGGGCTTACCTGGTCCCTGTCACTAATATCTTTGATGTTGGTAATCAGTCAGCACAGAAATGAGGTATAGTTGCTAGGGCCCCGGAGAGGTGAGGATGCTGAGACAGCAGACACTGCACTCCACACTCTACTTTCCAATCATCTCCTTTGACTCACATTTTGCAAAGTGCTCCAAGCTCCCAGCATCTATACAGCATGAGGATATCATACCGTAGCTTTCCCCATAGCTTCTGGTGGTCTCAAGCACATGTATCTCATTCTCAGCAAAACCGTAAACTTCCTTTTTAAAAATGTTTTCTTATTGGGGTGAAAGTCACATAATATAAAACATATTGTTGTAACCCTATTTAACTGGACACTTCAGTGGCACTAAATACGTTCACGTTGTGCAACTCTCACCATCATCTGTCTCCTGAATTTTATTTTTTACATTCCTAAACTGAAACTCTGTCCCCATTAAACACTAACTCCTTATTTTACCTCCCAACCCTAAGGGCCCAAGGCATCTACCCGTGTACTTTCTGACTCTATGGATTTGACTATTCTCGGTTCCTCTTATAAGTGGAATCAGACAGTAATTGTCCATACTTAATGTACATTGGAAGATATTTTTACAGTTAACTTATATGTCCGACGAACAGATTGTACCTCCCACCCCCCCGTGATTCTCAATATTTATCTGTTTTATACACAGTAGTATATATATATTTGTCAATTTCAATCTCCCAATTTATTCCACTCCCCGTTCTCCCCTTGGTGTCCATGCATTAAAAGTGTAAACTTCTTGAAGGAGGGAGTTGTGCCTTATAATATTCTAGAACCTGTAACACAGTGTTAAACATATAGAAACTAAACAATGAACATTGCTGCTTTTTACAAGTCAAGCTCCCAACCAGGGCATCCTCAGGAGTCATGGGCAACGAAGTTAAACACTATGGTCTGTAATTAAAGTATCTTCACCGCAATGCTGTTTATAATGATAAATAACTGGAAATAACTTAATACCCAAGGATGAGGTAGAAGATTCAATAAACGGTGCATCTTTTGATGGGATAGTATGTAGTTACTAAAATGGTAATTATAATGTCTGTGGAGCAACATGAAAAATATTTATGATAGACTGGAACTGATGAAAGAAGATTATAAGTAGTCTGAAACTATCATTGTAAGTACTGCCTGCACTATAACAAATGTGGTAAGGTGATATGCAAAAAGAAACCCCACATCAATGCTGTAGGAGTTTGATTTTTTCTGTCTTTTAAGCTGTGGCTATATATTTAAAAATTTTGTCATTTTATATTGGAGGATAGCTGATTAACAATGTTGTGATGGTTTCAGGTGGATAGCAAAGGGACTCAGTCATACATATACATATATCTATTATGGCTGTATAATATTTTGAACAAAATGTAGATGTATCTGTAATTAATATAAAATAAATACTTGCTTGAAGTTTAGGGCTATTCGTAGTGAGAAGTCCATCTGGCAAAAGAATGGAAGGACAAAAAGGTGATTTTAATCAATGCCATGAAATTAAAAGATGCTTACTCCTTGGAAGAAAAGCTATGGCCAACTAGACAGCGTATTAAAAAGCAGAGACATTACTTTGCCAACAAAGGTCCATCTAGTCAAAGCTATGGTTTTTCTAGTAGTCATGTGTGGATGTGAGAGTTGGACTATAAGGAAAGCTGAGCACCGAAGAATTGATGTTTTTGAACTGTGGTGTTTGAGATGACTCTTGAGTCCCTTGTACTTCAAGGAGATCAAACCAGTCAGTCCTAAAGGTCAGTACTGAATATTCATTGGAAGGACTGATGCTGAAACTCCAATACTTTGGCCACCTGATGCAAAGAACAGACTCATTGGAAAAGACCCTGATACTGGGAAAGATTGAAAGCAGGAGGAGAAGGGGATGACAGAGGATGAGATGGTTGGATGGCACCACCAACTCGATGGACATGAGTTTGAGCAAGCTCTGGGAGTTGGTGATGGACAGGGAAGCCTGGCATTCTGCAGTCCATGGGGTTGCAAAGAGTCAGACAGGACTGAGTGACTGAACTGAACTGAATCAATGCCTAGATCCAGTGTATCTTATGAAAGTGTTAGTCACTCAGTCATGTCCAGCTGTTTGCAAACCCATGGTCTGTAACCTGCCAGGCTCCTCTGTCAATGGAATTCTCCAGTCAAGAATACTGGAATGTGTTGCCATTCCCTTCTCCAGGGGTTCTTCCCAATCCAGGGATTGAACCTGGGTCTTCTGAATAGCAGGCAGATTTTTTACCATCTGAGCCACCAGGGAAGCCTATATATGTTATACACCTACCAAATGTATTTTGATAATGATGATGCTGCTAATAATAAAAGTGAAAGTGAAAATCACTCAGTCGTGTCTGACTCTCTGCAACCCCATGGGCTGTACAGCCCATGGAATTCTCCAGACCAGAAAACTGGACTGGGTAGCCTTTCCCTTCTCCAGGGGATCTTCCCAACCCAGGGATCGAACCCAGGTCTCCTGCATTGCAGGTGTATTCTTTACCAGCTAAGCCATAGGGAAAGTCCAGTAATCAAAAGAGAGCAATATTTCTTTGACTGCCATCTTGAAATAAGTATGGAAACTGAAAACAACCATGGCCCACTACGAAAAATAGGCTAACTCCTGAAAACAACCATGGCCCACTATGAAAACTATGCTAACTCTGGTAGGTTCTGGAGTTTCAGGGAAGAAGGTTGTCTTGACTTTGGGAATAGCTGGTCCCTGACTGCGTGATGCTTAAAGATGGAATGAGAGGAATAGGGAGCAGAAACATTGAAAGGCTGGAATAAAGTCCCAGTTCTGATATTAAAGACCCATAGCATTTTGGAAAAGTCTCTTAACCTCAATAGGTAACGTCCTTCAAGCATCCAGCCAGCTGACCCCATTCAACAAAAAACAGTGAGTTCTCACTGGGAGGCAGCACCTAGCACAACCTTGGGCCATCCTTGGTTTCTGCCAGAGCTAGTTCACAGAGACGGGGGAGGATAAAATGAAATAATGCATGTAGAGATTGTGTGGAAAAGCTGCTCTAAATAAATGTGAGCTGTGATTAAGGAACACAGAAGCAGAACTGATCTGCTTAGTTCCACAATGCTGACAGCTGATTCAGATCGCACCCAAATTGAGACAATCAACCAGTAACAAAGACGGGGAAAACAAAGCCCTGATTGAAATGGGCTGCAGCTGACTTTTCCGAACCTCCCAGCTGGACTCATTCGGATTGCTCCAGTGAACCTTGGTACCTCCATCAGAGCAGTGATCACCTGCCTAGTGCATAGTTCTGTCCCAGGCTCTCATCCCCTCTGCAAACCTGTCACCTCACCCTTGAGGGCTGCTTAGCAAACATTTGTCAAATCTGAAATCTGTGTGTGTGTGTGTGTGTGAGAGAGACAGAGAGAGAGAGAGAGAATGAGAGGGAGAGAATCTTCCATCTTAATAAGTAATATCTGACTTGGCACCAGGGAAGGGCAGTACGCCTTCTCTGAGCTAGCTATTTACTTTATTTTTTAAAGACACAAAATGGGACTTCCAAGGTGGTGCTAGTGGTTAAGAACCCACCTGCCAATGCAAGGGATGTTAAGAGATGTGGGTTCGATCCCTGGGTTGGGAAGATCCCCTGGCGGAAGGTATGGCAGTCCCCTCCAGTGTTCTTGCCTGGAGAATTCCATGAACAGAGGAGCCTGGCAGGCTACAGTCCATGGGGTCGCAGAGAGTTGGACACAACTGAAGTGACTTAGAATGCCTGCAAAGCGGAGCCTTAAGACTTGTGCAAAGACTTCTCAAAACACAATATTTTTCAGTGATAAAAGACACAAAATGCCTTGATGCATTCTTTTGAATGAACTTGGGCCTTTTTCTGAATACTTTGCCTTCTTCTCGTTCAGGCAGAAATGAGACGAGTTAAGTCTAATGTCTCATGGAGGACATGGGGAGAAGACAGGAGCAGAAAAGCAGCAGAAAAAGAAAAAGAAATGGACAAGAAACCATGGGAAAGGCAATCCAGTCCCAGAGGACAGAGTCTCCTTTGTAGAAGGGGCACCGACCCCTCTCTGCACCTTGGCACCCTCCCTCTCTGAGAAGGGCTGAGTAGGGACATGCTGGTGGGATCTGAGTTCAGAACCTTAGTCCCTCCTTCCCCAAGACAAATGGCTTAGAGATGTTAGTCACAGCTAATGAGCTTTGATGTATGAGTCAATAACCACAGTCCCTGCACTTTCTTTACTGCTGAGTCACTTATTGGCATGTTGGTCAGTTGTAACCTCACCAGGCTTCATGCACCCCAACAGTTAGCCTCGTGCAGGAGTAGAAGCAGGTGGGAATACCAGCGCTGGGACCCACTAGCTTCTCCTGAGCTCGTCTACTGCTCTGGCGGTGTTTAAAGTGGGCAAAGAGGCTCACAGCTCTGTGTCTGCAAAAGTGGTTGTTGTGTTTCCTTTTATAAATTCCAAATTAGGACCATAACACTACTCACAGAGCTCATTAATCACTTACTGTGTCCAGAGAGAGAGTCAAGATTTGTTCTTGTAACAGACTCAGACATAGAGAACAGACTTGCGGTTGCCAAGGAGGTGGGTGGAGGAGGGATGGATTGGGAGTTTGGGATGAGCGGATGCAAACTGTTACACACAGGATGGATAATCAATAAGGTCTGACTATATAGCACAGGGAACTATATTCAGTATCCCATGATAAACCGTAATGGGAAGGAATATGAAAAAGAACATATATATATATATGTGTGTGTGTGTGTGTGTGTATATGAATCACTTTGCTTTATAGCACAAATCAGCATTGCAAATCACCTATGTGTGTGTGCATGCTAAAGTCACTTCAGTCATGTTCGATTCTTTGCAACCCTATGGACGGTAGCCTGCCAGGCTCCTCTATCCACGGGATTCTCCAAGCAAGAATACTGGAGTGGGTTGCCATGCTCTCCTCCAGGGATCTTCTCACCCAAGGGATCGAGCCTTCATCTCCTGCGGCTCATGCACTGCCGACATTCTTTACCACTGAGCCACCGTGAAAGCCCTGCAAATCAGCTATACTTCAATGAAATAAATTTAAGAAAGAGATTTGTTTTCATACATTCTGTAGGGTCACAGAATAATAAGTTGTAGAGCGAGTTTTCAACTCTTAAGTACGGGACTGTGAACTCGATAGGAAATGATCATATTGAATATTTATTTATTCAGTTGCTGGATCCTGACTTAGCAGCTACTTTAGGAAAAGTCCTGGGCTAGGCACGGTTGTTGTTTAGTCACTAAGTCCTGTCTTTCTCTTTTGCGACCCCAGGACCAGCCAGGCTCCTTTATCCATGGGATTTCCTAGACAAGAATACTGGAGTGAGTTGCCATTTCCTTCTCCGAGGGATCTTCCCGGCCTACGGATCGAACCCTGGTCTCCTGCATTGCAGGCAGATTCTTTATCACTGAGCTATCTTGGAAGCCCAGGCTAGGCATTAGGAGGGACATAAAAGGTTCTACAGCCTGACTGCCCTTCTAATCAAGCTTCAGGCTCATGTGACCCTCACGAAAGTCATGGGTTAAGAGCATCTCCCATCATTGTCACCAGCACTGTGACCAGCACCACCATAGCTCTGCCACCATCTCTAGCACCTCCACCCTGGCCATCACCACCACCATCATCAACACCAGAAAACATTCAGAAAGCATCTGTTGTGTGCATGTGGCCATGTGGATTTTCTCCAAAGTGGCAGCTGGGTCACAGCTGGGGCGTGCTGAAGGATTAGGTGGTGCCTGAGTGAAGGTGACATGTGACAAACTCTCCTCCTCGCCTGGAGCAGGCTGCAGATGCCAGTCTCCCAGGAGCTGTCAATCCAGGACAGAACACAGTGCTTGCAGAATGGGAAATGAGCATGGTTTACATAATGTTTCTGGAGGAGTCAATGGCCGAGACTTCAGTCTCCCTTTCTGCAAGCCCATCTGAGCTGACATCTCTGTTGCTGATCAAAGGTCCCACCTACCTGGCAGAAAGGGTGTCCTATCCCATCAGGCAACGCCTCACCTCTGCAAAACTGAGGGAGATGCTGAACGCACCAAGGCAGCATTGTCATGCCAACTGTAATCTCTTGAAACTCACAAGAAAGGCAAATGCAGAACCAGAGAGCTAAAGTGAGTCAGTCTGTCTACACTGGGGATTTGTATATAAACAGATTTCATGTACACGGGCACACTTTTCAGAAGCATCTATATTCATGATGTTACTTTAATTTCAGAGTCAAATGAAGCTAATCACTCTTTCAAGCATATAAAACCACTTCCGTGCCCATCCCATGCTTTAGCTTATTTTCTACCTACAGCCTGAAATGCCTTTCCTTCTGCCTTCTGATGGGTAGAATGGTACCCCACAGAAAAGGCTAAAGTCCTAATGCCCAGTACCAATAAAAGTGACCTTGTTTAGAAATCAAGTCTTTGCAAATGATCACATCAAGATCACATTAAGCCTCATACACTGCAGCTAACATCTTTATAAGAAAGGGACATCTGGACTCAGATACAGCCATGTACAGAGGAAAGATGATGTGAAGGTATAGGGAGCTTGCACCCTACAAACCAAGGACTGCCTGGGGCTACCAGAAGCTGGGAGACAGACCAGATTCTGCCCTAAGTATGTCAAAAGGGACCGGCCCTGCCAACACCTTGATTTGGGCTCCTAACCTCCAAAAGTGTGGGATAACGTACTTAGGTTTTTTTAAGCAACCCAGTTTTTGGTGTCTTGTTACATCAGACCCAGGAAACTAATACATTAATCAAACCTCAGGGTCAATGGTCTTTCTACAGAGCGTCTTCTCTGAATGTAGCACAGTCCTACCTGTGATGATACAGATGTGCCATGACTTTACCTCCCAAACTTCTAATCTATGTGCTTGTGTAGCTACAAGGTGGAATGTAAAGTTGCCAAACACCCAGAAAGCAAGGAGAAAGGAGCTATACAGGGACGGTCTTGGGGACAGGGTGGCAGGTTGTAAAGGGGCTCAGGTAAAGATTATCCCCTTTCCTTTGACAGCAGAGTGAAAGTGAAAGTGTCCATCACTCAGTCGTGTCTGACTCTTTGCAACCCCATGGACTGTAGCCTGCCAGGCTCCTCTGTCCGTGGAATTCTCCAGGCAAGGACAGAGGAGTAGGTTACCATTTCCTTCTCAGGGGATCTTCCTGACTCAGGGATCGAACCCAGGTCTCCTGCGTTGCAGGCAGATTCTTTACCATCTGGGCCACTGACAACACAGGGACCCACACTAATAGTCTAATGGTCCCTGCTCATGCTGCCATGTTTAAGTGGACCTGAAAGGGTCAGAGAAGGTGCTCGGCCTGGAGTCCTAGGGTGCTGCTGACAGGCACGAAGAGGTAGGAGAGACGATCCTAGGTAGGCTCTGTGTGTTGCCTCCCCTTCTGGAAACCTCTCTGGTGCTAACACGGGGTTATGAGCAGGCTGAGTATTGGAGCAGACCTGAAGGGTTCTTGCATACAGAATGTGGATGCTACATGGTATGCTTGTCACTTGCTTTCTTTGCTGCAGTGAAAACTCCACCATCAGAGTCTGGGCTGGGAGTGGAGAGTGGCTGACCATCCACCCAGTGCTGAATCTCAGTGACGCTTAACATCAAGGGCTTTGGGAATTGCCAAGAATCTACCTTGGTCTATTTCCTAGTCTCAGAAGCTTAGACTGCCCCAGGACTTGTCCAGCTGGAATATAAGGCAGAGTGTGACATGCATCACAAGATGGGAAGGAAAGAAGAAGCAGAATGGACAGCACTGGTGGATGATGGAGGGGGTGAAGGGGGAGTCTCTCTTCAGTGTTCTGCAGACATTCCTCAAGAGCTCTGTACACCAGAGAGTGTGTCCTTGGCCTGACCTCCAGGGCTAATAACTCAGGAAATCTGAACTCTGGTTCAGGATATTCACACTCTCCCCTGTGGCTGTCATTGTAATGTTGACCCTCCCCAAATCCTGCCACCTCCTCCAAGAAGTCCTCCCTGATAATCTCAATTGGAGCTAACGGCCCTATTCTGGCATTTTAACTTCTGTTTAGCACTTACATCATCTTGCTTTATGTTCCAGGGAAACATTGATCTCAATCCCTAGGCTTGAGTGCCTCAAGGTTAGGAAACATGTCTGATTTGTGTTTTTCTCCTTCTGGAGGCTGCCACAGTCCCACTGGTTCAATGAGTGTCAATAAATAAATCAACAGCTATCTATTCATTGAGTGCCTATTAAGTGCTGGGCATTGTGCTCTGCTGGGGAGATCAATACTTGAACAGAAAAGTGTCCAAAGATGAAATAAGATCTGCTCTTCCTCCTGACCCCTATTTCTCTCCAACCTTCAGCTCCCTGACTTACTGACCACATCTGAGGGCTTGGGCCCCACTCAGCAAAAGGTGCATAAGATGATATCTTACTGAACTGGGAGTTGTCTGCATTATGGATAGCCTGGTTGTAATGCCTTATTTCTGTGGTCAGGACCACTCACTGGCTCCTATCTGTGCCTTGCTTGCCCAGACCCCTGGTTCCCAACTGCTTATCTAAGATTTGGCTTCTTTTGAAATTTTTTACCTATTTATTATTTAAGCATAGTTAATATACAGTGTTGTGTTAGTTTCAAGTGATTCAAATTCTTTTCCATTATAGGTTATTGCAAAATATTAAGAACAGTTCCTTGTGCTATACAGTAGGTAGGTCCTTGTTGTTTACCTATTTTATTAATACAAATAGTAGTGTGTATCCCAGAGAAGGGCATGGCAAGCCATTCCAGTATTCTTGCCTGGAGAGTCCCATGGACAGAGGAGCCTGGCGGGCTACAGTTCTTGGCTCACAAAGAGTCAGACAAGACTGAGTGACTAAGTACAGCGCAGCACAGCAGTGGGTATATGTTAATCTCAGACTTCTAATCTATTTCTCCCTCACACCCCAATATTCCCTTTGGTACCCATAAATGTGTTTTCTATGTTTGTGAGTCTGTTTCTGTTTTGTAAGTAAGTTTATTTGTAATATCAGTTTTTAGATTTCACATGTAAACAATATCATATGATATTTGTCTTTTTCAAGATTTGACTTCTTGCAAAGGGAGGGGATGGGGTAGGAATGAATTGGGGGTTTAGGATTAGCAGATAAAAAGCATTTTATATAGAAGAGATAAACAAGGTCCTTCTGGAGACCACAGAGAAATATATTCAATATCCTGTGATGACCATAATCGAAAAGAATATCAACAGGAATGCCTATATAACTGAATCACTTTGCCGTATAGCAGAAATTCACACAACACTGTAAGTCAACTGTACTTTAATTTTTAAAAAAATATTTGGCTTCTTACATTAGCTTGACTTCTCTAACTTCTTTTATCTCACCTAACTCTGCCCCCAGCTCTCCCTTGACCGTGGGCTCTCAGATTTCCCCTTGAATCTGGCTCCATCAGGCCAAGCCACTGGTTTTCATTCTAAGTCTTGTCTCACCATCTCCATCTTGGATTTCCAATCCTTCTGACGCATATCTTGCCCTCAGGCAGGTCTTCTTGCAAGAAGAAAGAAAGAGAAAATTTATGAATATGTGTTTTTGTATAAGAGTATGTCACTGTTGAAACAACAACAGTAATATCAGATTGAAAAGAAGGAAAAAGAATAGAAATATCCAATAAGATATTGAGGGAAAATGGAGCTAAGTGTTGTGAAGTTTTTATACTATCTGTAACTTTAAAATTTTATACATTGCATTTTTTAGGGTAAGTACTAAAAGGATAGAAACAGCATGTAAAACTCTCTAATAGAAGGAAAATAGAAATAATAAAAAATAAATCCAAAAGGAGACAATAAAGAAAAGGAAAACAAATGGAAGTAGGACAAATATAAGCATAAAATAAGGTGTAGATTTTTAACCTGAAATGTTAGAACTTAAAAAAACTTGAATGAATTAAAGTCACCAGGAAAAAACAACAAAAATTCCAAAGGTGTTCTGGCTATACATTTCTATATGTGCTGTTTTCAAGAGAAAAAATTCTAAAACATAAGGATATAAAAAGGTTAAAGATGATAGGATGAAAAAAATACAGGTGGCAAATATTAATTAACAGATGTCTTAGGAGAGTTCATTAATATGAAATAAAAATTCCATAAGAAATCTGTATGCAGGTCAAGAAGCAACAGTTAGAACTGACCATGGAACAACAGACTGGTTCGAAATCGGGAAAGGAGTGCATCAAGGCTATATATTGTCACCCTGCTTATTTAACATATAAGTAGAGCACATCATGTGAAATGCCAGGCTGGATGAAGCACAAGCTGGAATCAAGATTGCCAGGAGAAATAACAATAATCTCAGATATGCAGATGACACCAGTCTTATGGCAGAAAGTGCAGAAGAACTAAAAAGCCTCTTGATGAAAGTGAAAGAGGAGAGTGAAAAAGTTGGCTTAAAACTCAACATTCAGAAAACTAGGATCATGGCATCTGGTCCCATCACTTCATGGGAAATAGATGGGGAAACAATGGAAACAGTGGCTGAGTTTATTTTTCTGGGCTCCAAAATCACTGCAGATGGTGACTGCAGCCATGAAATTAAAAGATGCTTGCTCCTTGGAAGAAAAGCTATGACCAACCTAGACAGCATATTAAAAAGCAGAGACATTGCCAACAAAAGTCCGTCTAGTCAAAGCTATGGTTTTTCTAGTAGTCATGTATGGATGTGAGTTGGACTACAAAGAAAGCTGAATGCTGAAGAATTGATGCTTTTGAACTGTGGTGTTGGAGAAGACTCTTGAGCGTCCCTTGGACTGCAAGGAGATCCAACCAGTCCATCCTAAAGGAGATCAGTCCTGGGTGTTGATTGGAAGGACCGATGCTGAAGCTGAAACTCCAATACTTTGGCTATCTGATGTGAAAAACTGACTCATTGGAAAAGATTCTGATGCTGGGTAAGATTGAAAAGGCAGGAGGAAAGGAGGATGACAGAGGATGAAATGGTTGGATGGCATCACTAACTTGATGGACGTGAGTTTGAGCAAGCGCTGGGAGTTAGACAGGGAAGCCTGGTGTGCTGCAGTCCATGGGGTCACAAAGAGCTGGACATGACTGAGCGACCGAACTGAACTGAAGCATTACTAAAGAGTATAATTTCATAATGACACATTTTAATTAACAAAAGACTACAGTTTAAAATATGTAAAAGTAAAATTAAAAAAATAAAGCTTTAGAGTATATAAAATAAAAATTGATAGAAAAGGAGAAATAATAACCATCCAAGTGGTAGATTGTAATGCTGTATATCTCTCTAAGTCATAGATACATCTTACAAGAAACAATCATAATCGTCTAGAACATTTAGACCAGATTTTAAAATTTTACATAATGGATGCTTATAAACATTGCCACAAACAGTTGCAGAAAACCTATTCCCTTTAGGTACATGTATAATGTTCATGTGAATCAACTATTTCTGGACCTTGGGTCAATCTCAATGAATTTCACTGAATTGAAATCACATTAAGTGTGATCTCCAATAAAAATCCAATTAAGCTAGAAATAAAAAGCAAAAATGAACTAAAATATTTCCATATAATTAGAAATTTAGGCATGTGCTTCCATATAATCAAAGAAGTTCAGCTTAAAGAGAAAAGACAGTTTACATTTGAATAAAGTGGGAGGGCAGATTAGGGGAACTGATCCTCTGAACAATAAAAAAACATCTATGGATAGGTCCTCCACATCCATAGTACCCCATCTGTGGATTCAATCAGCTGTAGATTGTGTTGAATTGTACTATTTACTGTTGAAAAAAATATATAAGTGAGGTCATGCAGTTCAAACCAGAATTGTTCAAGGATCAACTGTATAGTGTTAATTAGAACATATTTTGAAAACAATAATGAAAATACTATTTAAAATTTGAGACATACAGCCAGAGGTATACTAGAGTTGCCTTGCAAGAGCTGAATGTTAGCTATTTAGGAATTTTCCAGCTGGTTATTAACCCACTACTAGTTTGAAATTAGTTGTGGTGAAGCACTTAAACACAGAAATATAAAATTGGCATGCTGCAAATCAGGAATTTTTCATTTCTATTCATCCTTATTCCCTCCTTCTTTTTCTCTTTCTTCCCTCTTTCCTTATGTCCTTTCTGCCTTCTTTCCTTCCTATCTTTCTTTTGCAAATTAATTACCAGATGACCAAGAGATGCAGTTAAAATATTACATAGAGGGAAATTTATAGCCACAAAAGCATGGATTAGGAAAAAAGAAATGCTGAAAATTCTAATTCAGAAACTAGGAAAAACAAAGCAATGTAAAATCCAAGAAAGCAGAAGAAAGAAACAATTAAGAAGATAAATTAATGTCAGAGAGAAATATTACACAAAACAGAAATATAATAAAGAGAACAAACAAACCCCAAAGTTGGCTCTTTGAAACTATGAATAAAATTGACAAACCACTGATGAGGTTAATCAAGAAAATAAAGAAGAAATGCACAAATAATCAACATTATGAGTGAAAAAGTGGACATTAATATAGACACTGCAAATACTGACAATATAATAGGATATACAAAAAACTTAACACCAATATGTTTGAAAATAAAAGCAAAATGCAAAAAAAAAAAATAAATAAAATAAAAGCAAAATGCATACATTCCTGGAAAAATATAACATACCAAAACCCTTCTCAATAAGAAATAAGTATCTTGAATTTTCCTTTAGTTAGTAAAACAAAAACTTCTTATCTAGAACTCTCTAGGCCCAGATGGTTTACCAGTAAGTTCTATAAATGTTCAAGAAATATTTCCAATTTAAACACATTCCTTCAGACAATAGAATAAAAGGGCAAATCTTCCATTATGCTTTGTGATACTACCCATAATCTTGATTCTAATGCTCAACAAAACAAAATGAGAAAGAAAAATTAGAGCCCAATCTCACTCATGAATGTAAATGCAAAACATGAACTACAATTAGTCAACTGAATCCAGCAATATAAAAAAAAAATACATCATGACTAATTTGCATTTCTCTTAGGAATGCAAGATTATGTAACTTTGGAAAAGCAATTCATGTAATTCACCACATTTTAAGAAAAAAAAAACAAAAAAAATGGGATGATTATCACAGAGATGCAGAGAAAGTATTTAGTAAAATCAACATTCATTCATAACAAAACTCTTAGCAAAATTGAAATAAAGTGAAATTTCCTTAACCCAACAAAGTGTGCCTATGACAACTTTATTGCAAACGTGACATCACATGTTAAAACTTTGAGAGCTCTCATTTTGAAATTTGGAACAAGAGAAGAATTCCTACAATTGCTGCTTCTATTCAGCCTTGTCCTGGAGGCTCTTGCCAGCTCAGTGAAACAATAAAAAGAAGTAGAAGGTATGAGAATTAAAAAGTGGGGAGAAACAACTGTCATTATTCACAGATGATTTCATTATGTGTGGAAAATCCAAAGGATTCTGCATAGAGATTACTGTAATTATTATGAGGGTTTGACACGGTTGTACTGCTCACATTCAATACTTAAACAACACATTTAATTCATATAATCAAGCAACAAATTGAAAATGAAATAAAAGAGCTACCATTGAGAAGAGCATAAAACAAGATGATATCCTTGGGAATAGTACTAACAAAATATTTTCGTCTGAGACATCCACAGAGAAAATTATAAAGTATTATTGAGAGACAGTAAAAAAGAAAACTAAATTGAGAGACATACCAAATTTATGAAGCAGAATAGTTAATTTTTATAAAGATGGCACTTGTCCTCAAGTTGAGTTATAAATTTAATGCCTACTCAAGAAAAATTCCAGAGTTTAAAAAAAATTTTGGCAGGTTGTTATTAAAATTTATATGGACATGCAAAGGGTTAATTAAAAAAAAAGTCCAAGGTATTCTGGAAGAAGTAGAATTCTTTGACTACCAGATTTAAAGATCAGCAGGGAAAACAAAAATTTTTCAACAAATTGCTGAGATGATTAGACAATGGATCTTTACTTTGTATGGTACCAAAAAACATCAATTTCAGTGGATAAAAGACTAAAACTGAAAGGAAAATCAATAAGGAAAGATACTGTCATGATCTTGGGGTAAAAATTTCTTAAACAGGATAGAAAAACCACAAACTATAAAGAAAAATTTGTAAATTTTTTCTACATTAAAATCAAAACATCCTCTTCAGCAAATGGCATCAAAGGTAAAAATATAAACCATGAAGTTGGAGATAATGTTTACAACATGCAAAACAAACAACAGACTAGTATTCAAAATACTTTAAAAAACAATTCTTCCACTTCACTAAGGAAAAGGCAGACAACTTAAATAGGAAAGATGTGTAAAAGGTTTAAACAGACACTTCACAAAAAGGAAATTTCCAGTAAATGTGAAACTGATGGGCCTTGAACTCAAATACAATAACAATGGAATTCTTTCCATACCCAATTCAACAAGAAACACTTGAAGTCTGACAGTGAAGTGGTAAGGGAACATTTTGAACTCTCCCTGGCTGCTGATGTCAATGAAGTTGGTACAACCACTTGGAAATCAGTTTGACTTTATTTAAGATATGACCTCTAAATAGAAGTACCCAGAAATGTAACCCTAGATGTTGCTGCTGCTGCTAAGTCACTTCAGTCATGTCCGACTCTGTGCGACCCCATAGACGGCAGCCCATCAGGCTCCCCCGTCCCTGGGATTCTCCAGGCAAGAACACTGGAGTGGGTTGCCATTGCCTTCTCCAACGCATGAAAGTGAAAAGTGAAAGTGAAGTCGCTCAGTCGTGTCCCACTCTTCGTGACCCCATGGACTGCAGCCTACCAGGCTCCCCCGTCCATGGGATTTTCCAGGCAAGAGTACTGGAGTGGGGTGCCATTGCCTTCTCCAAACCCTAGGTGTACACCCTAGCAAGCCTTGTTCAGATGGGCCCAAGGCAATCCAAGAATATTCATAGCAGCACTGTATATAATACAACTTTGATACAACCCAAATATCTATCACCAGTAGAGGAATTACTCTGCAGTTTTTCATGCAGTGGAAACGCACAGGCACAGGTATACCCCAGGATGAATCCCACAGGTGCAATGCTGAATGAAACACTCCCGACAGAACGGTACCATCTCTATAGACTTCAAAACCGAGAAGCCAAAGTTTAGAAGATGAAATGTATCACAGTCACTGAAGCCAGCCCAGTGGTTACCTTTAGGAAGCTGCTCAGATTCTGGCAGTGTTCCTTTTCTCGTCCCGGCTGGTGGATTATGTGGGTGTTCTCTTAGCTTATTCATGTATTTATTAAACTGTATTACATGTGCCTGGGGGCTTCCCTGGAGACTCAGAGGGTAAAGAATCTGCCTGCAAGGTGGGAGACCTGGGTTCAACCCCTGGGTTGGGAAGCTCCTCTGGAGAGGAAACAGCAATGCACTCCAGTATTCCTGCCTGGAGAATCCCACGGACAGAGCAGTCTGGTGGGCTATGGCACAAGAAGTTACGAAGAGTCGGACATGACTGAGCACAGACACACACCAGGCATTTGTGGGGTACTGAAGGATCATTCAAGAGAAGGGAGCAGCACGTGGATAAGTGAGAAACCGTGGGAGCATTCCAGAAACAACAAACAAGTCTGACTGTCTGGAGAGTCCTGTGACTACATAGGGTTGATTCTTATAAGTTTTACTGTGCAAACCCCATCCTTTACTGGCAGGCCACAATTAGGGTTGTAAAAGAAAATATTTTCAGCTTTCAGGGTCCCTGAGAGTATTCCTAGAAGGGATTTCTTAAGTGTAAAAATCATTTTCAGTACATTTTTACTAAGAGCCTACTATATGCAGGGGTTTCCCTGGTGATTCAAACAGTGAAGACTCTGCAACGCAGGAGACCCAGGTTCAGTCCCTGGGTTGGGAAGCTCCCCTAGAGAAGGAAATGGCAACCCATTCCAATATTCTTGCCTGGGAAATCCCAAGGACAGAGGAGCCTGGCAGGCTACAGTCCATGGGGTCTCAAAGAGTCGGACAGGACCAAGCAACTGAGCACGCATATATAAAATAGCTAATTAATAAGAACCTCCTGTATATAGCACAGGGAACTCTATTCAATACTCTGTAATGACCTATATGGGAAAAGAATCTGAAAAAGAGTCAATATATATATATAACTGATTCACTTTGTTGTACACCTGGGGCTGACAGCATTGTAAATCCATTGTACTTAAATAAAAATCTTTTTAAAAGGGGGAAAAAGGTATATCTGTTGGGGCTCATGAAACATGGAGACAACAATAATGCTTTACATTTGTATAGTATTTTTCCACTTTTAAACTCTTCCACAGATATCTCATTTGGTTTGAGGCAGATACAACCCAACCAGGGGTTTTGCCTGGCAGCTCTGCTTGTGATTAACACTGTCCTGCCCACTATTAGCAGGCCATCTCTTTGGTGGTCTGCTGACACCTCTCTGGGGTTTATTACAGGGTGGGGTAAGTTGAGACATTTTGCTTATCTTGCAGGGTTACTAGGTGGCCTGGGAAACACAATTGAGCACCTCAGGGCCTAGATTTTCCCTTGAGAAATCTTGAAGTCTTGCTTTGAAATCTTAGCTTTTTTTTTTTTTTTTTTTTTGGTACAAGGGCTTTGTCAATAGAATTATTGCCAAGAAAGAACTAGAAAAAGAATAATCCTATGTGTCATTCAGGCTGAGGCAGCCAAAAACGAAGGGCCACACAATCTATTCCTCTAGGTTTACCTCAAAATGAAGAATAACTGGAGGTCTGTAATGCCTTCCATTTGTGGCAGAGTGTCCTGAAAACACCACTGAGTTTGGGAGTATAAAGATGTGGTTTTAGCACTGACTGAATTGCTACTTAGCTGTGTGACTTTAGGCGAGTTATCCAACCTCTCTGAGACTCAGTTTTCTCATCTGTAAAATGGGGGTGAAAGCTTCTACCCCTCTCGGTCATTATGGCCAGAAACGTGTTTAATGTCTATGCAGATCAGCTTGTCTCAACCAAGGAAATTGCTGTTGTTGTTCTTGTTATTGTTTGTTGTTACATAGCCTTTCTGTGGGATCTGCTTGGGAGGTCTGTTGTCAGGCAGAGTTTATTTTTTATTTTTTTGTCTCCTGCAAGGTAGCTCTGAATTCTGTCTCCCCGGAATAGCAAATTGCTACGTTGTCTCTTTGTTGTTTGACACTTAGGTTCTCATCCTAATAGTCTGTTTACTTAAATATTTCAGAGTCTCTTAGCATTTCAAAAGAGTATTTTGAAACATTAGCTATGAAAAAAAGAAGAAGAAATAGAGGCACAATTGCTCCTTTTTCTAGGCTCAGCAGTTATGTATTGAATTATGCACATACACAAGCAGAGAGAAAAACACAAAAAATGAGACATGCACTTGTGAACAGAAATCGGAATTACCTGTAAGTCTGTTAATCAGAGCCTGGCCTTGGTGGTTAATTTAAATACAGAATTTCACCTCTGCTTGAAAGCCAGGTGTGGAAATGACAACTCCCATGGGAAGCTTCTGTTATCCTTAACAGCCATTCCAAAGAAGGCTGTGCTTCAATCTGGCAGTCTTATTTTATGACACATGGAATGATAGGAGTTCCTTACAGCTGTGAAGACTGGAAATGAGGAGGTTCTGACTGACTTTGACATCTAGATCTAGGCTTCCTTGTCTCTTTTGTAATGTTACAGTCCCAGTGTGGTTCGGTTCTAGAGAGCATTTGATTAAAATGTTATTTTTAGTGACTACATGACTTCCTACATTAAAATTCAAAAACCCAAGAGGGCAGCTTAGGCTTGTAACTGTTGTGAGACTGTTGGCCACTGGTGTCCAACAAAATCTGACCAAGAGGGAAAGGGGGAAAGAACTGGTACCCAACACACACCCCAGCCTTGAGAAAAAGATACCAGAGCCCCAGTCTCCCATAAAGCACCTTTGCTGGCATGAGGCAGTAAAACCATCTGCGGGAACCCACTGTCCAAACAACCTCTCTCATTTTCCAGGGTGGGGAGGGACCCCGCAGAGGGACTGTGGGCCAGATGCCAGGCATCTGGCAGGCTGCAAGGGGAAAAGAGGTGCCGAGGTTCTCGTCTCCATCGGCACAGTCCTAAATTTGCTGTGATGTGATTCAGACACTGCGCTGCCCAGGACACTCAACAGGGTTGCAGCCCTGAGTCTGCCTCAGGCACCACCCCCCATCACGTCTCTACACATGTGCGGGGCTGAGCATCAGACATGGACACCTGCGTCTTACCAGGGCTCACTTTCTCCTCATGTCAGATCCAGGTCCTTGTTAGGCCTGACCTGCTGTCCTCAGCACGTGCTTTCAAAGAGACGCTGGTCCATTAGGTAGGAATCCCAAAGTCTCTGTTGTCTGTTAAGTCTGAGTAATGGAGAGTTCTCCCTGGTTAATTCAGATTATTAGAGGCTGAGATCAATCTATTAAGAAAGGTTTATCGTTCATAGCATTTGTATATTTACATTTCAAGGGATTGAAATTAATCTACTATTCATTTTGTGTTTCTGGTAATAGGGATAGACTTGTTGTTCAGTCACTAAGTCATGTCCAACTTTTTGTGACCCCATGAACTGTAGCACTCCAGACTTCCCTGTGTCCCAGAGTTTGCTCAAACTCAAGTCCATTGAGTCAGTAATGCCATCTCATCCTCTGTTGCCCGCTTCTCCTCCTGCCCTCAATCTTTTCCAGCATCAGAGTCTTTTCCAGTGAGTCAGCTCTTCGCATCAGGTAGCCAAAGTATTGGCGCTTCAGCATCAGTCCTTCCAATGATTATTCAGGTTTGACTTCCTTTAGGATTAACTGGTTTAATCTCCTTGCAGTCCAAAGGACTCTCAAGAGTCTTCTCCTGCACCACAATTCAAAGCCATAAATTCTTTGGCACTCAGCCTTGTTCATGGGATTTCTAAACCAACTATTTAATTGGTTTAGAAATCCCACTAGGGTGTTAAAGACAGAAAAGGAATTTTAAGGGAGTTTGGTAAACTGTTGTAAGCTAATGGCCACTCAAGAAAACGATTCCATAACCTAGCAATGATCACCAGGGGTCCCCAAGCTCCTGGGGGATCTAACATTTGATGATCTGGGGTGGGACTAATGTAATAATAATAGAAATAAAGTGCACCATAAATGTAATGTGCTTGAATCATCCTGAAACCATCCCCTACCCCATCTGTGGAAAAAATTGTCTTCCAGGAAATTGATCCCTGGTGCCTAAATGGTTGGGGACAGCTGACCTACCTTGAAGGAAGACCAGGTGCAGCCAAGGATCAGACACACTCAAGCCACGAACTCTGACTGTTAAAACACAAGAAAACAGATACGGTGTCTGAATCTTGTTACGTGAAGTTAGGGAGTTAATAGTCCTTGTGCATGTAACCAAGATAGAAATGAGAGGGAAAATGAACTAGGTAAAAGAGGACATTATACCAAAACCTGAGGTGAGTATTACCGTATTTTAGTATATGTTACTACCCTTTGGCTAATATACATATGATTTAATAAAGGCCATGATAGTACTGGTTAAAACATACAGGGCCAAAGAAGGACCAGTAAGCCTTGATGCCTGCCCAGGAATGAGATAGAGGGTGGCCTTCTCCCCTTCCCCACTTTCTCTTTGATTATAGAATGGTGCCCTCTTTGTTCTCGAGCTACTGGGCTCCCTTGCTTGCTCTCTTGTATCTCCCGAAAGCATCCTATGCTGATAAACTCACTATTTACATCTCATTGAATTCTTCCTGCACCAAGACAGAAGAAACTGAACTTCAGTTAATCCTGACACCAGGTGCGTGCGTGCACGCTCAGTCGTGTCAGACCCCAGGGACTGCAGCCTGCCTGGCTCCTCTGTCCGTGGGATTTCCCAGGCAAGAATACTGGAGTGGGCTGCCATCTTCTTCTCCAGGAGATCTTCCTGACCCAAGGACGGAACCCGTGTCTCCTGCATTGCAGGCGGGTTCTTTGCCACTGAACCACCTGGGAAGCAATACCAAAGCAAGAGAAGATAATTTAATCTGTCTTTGCCTGATCAGAAGATTTATTAGGATTTTACAGAACTCCAGGATCTTTCTTAATTACAACGTGCAGTAGCTGACTACCAGAGGGTGCCTGCTGACAGCTGAGTCTCTGGGAGAAGAGAGGGCTGACGCCTTTGTTTTAGTTCCCAGGTCTCCTGGTGGCTCAGTTGGTAAAGAATCTGTCTGCAATTCAGGAGACCCGGATTCAATCGCTGGGTCAGGAAGATCCTCTGGAGGAAGGAATGGCAACCCACTCCAGTATTCTTGCACGAAGAATTCCATGGACAGAGGAGCCTGGTGTGCTACTGTCCATGGGGTTGCAAAGAGTTGGACACAAGTGAGCAACTAATGCACTCCTTTTGGAGACATGAAAACTAAGCTATTTTAAAAATCAAATAAAAGAAACTTTGTTGGGTTAGTGAAAGGACCAGGGTATATGATTCTGGTCAGAGAAATAGTTTGTCCCCCAGAGCCATCCTCACTCACTTGGTAACCATGGGTCACACAGGAAATAGCTTCATGCCTTAGCATGAAAAATGGAACTAATAACAAGTCCCCTTGTGTGTAAATAAAATCAAGTCAGGGATAAGCACTATGCATATTATTCCTTATGCTCTCTGGAAGAAAATATTAAAATAGTTTCAAAGAATTATTATTATGATTACATATGCCTGGAGACTCAGGGCTGATTTTTCAGTTCAGTGATTTCCTGAATCCTTCATGGTATCTTTGAAATGGAAGGAATCTTTCAGTAGGGATGAGAATTGGAAGAGGCTCCTCTATTGGAGATATTTTTGGCTTTGGGATCAAAAAGGCTTGGCCTTGAATCCCTGATCAATCACTTATTACCTGCATCATCTTTTTTTCCCCTTCATTAGAGAAATGTGTATTAAGATCCTATGGTGTGTTCTGATAAGTTATCTAAGTTCTCAGAGCCTCAGTTTCCTCATCAATAAAATAAAGATTAAAGTATAATTCTCCTAAGTTCACGATGTCTGGCAAATAATTCATGTTAGTTTTCCTCCTTTAATTAATGAATGAGGGAATTAAGTAAGACATGACCTCTCAAGAAACTGAAAGTCTGTAACAGGAGGAAAGGCGAGGCACGATGCAACTAGTTTTGTGTGTGTGTGCTAAGTCGCTTCAGTTGTGTCCAACTCTTTGTGACCCTATGGACCATAGCCTTCCAAGCTCCTCATCGCCAGGCAAGGATACTGGAATGAGTTGCCATGCCCTCCTCCAGGAGAGCTTTCCAACCCAGGGATCAAACCCATGTCTCATGTCTCCTGCATTGGCAGGTGGTTATTCACCACTAGCACCACCTGGGAAGCCCACAGCTAAAGTTAGAGATGGGCAAAAAGGAGCTGAGACTGTCTGAATGGACAGGAGCGAACTGACTCAAGGAATGGGGCCCTGGTGGTTGAGTAGGAAATGTGAATGCTGATCTAGTGCTGCAGCCTATAACCAACAGGATGGTGTGAGGTGACGCAAAGAAGTCTCCCACATCAAACTCCACCTTGTTTACCGTTTAGTTTAACATTGATATTTGGGGAACACACGTGCATGCATTCAAGCGTTCATCCATCCTTTCCTTTATTCATTTATTCATCCATTGAAGAAGCATTTATTACCCTTCTTCTCTGAGTTAGGCATTTTCCTAACACTTGGAATACAACCAAAGTACTTACGGAAGAGTGAAGAAAGACAAGTAAACAGACAGTTATAAATCATCGTGATGAAGGCTAAAATGGAATAAGACATAGGCCTGAACACTTCCTGTTGTGTAATCACTTGGTCATGTCTGACTCTTTCACGACCTGATGGATTGTAGCCCACCATGCTCCTCTGTCCATAGGATTTCCCAGGCAAGAATACTGGAGTGGGTTGCCATTTCCTTCTTCAGGGAATCTTCCCGACCCAAGGATTGAACCCATGTTTCTGGTGTTGGCAGGTGAATTCTTTACAGCTGAGCCACCTGGGAAGCCCAAATACTTCCTTGGGGTGGGCGCTGTCACACAAAACTGTGTGTTGGCTTTGGTTTTGCCACTCACTGGCCATGGTTACCTGAGGAAAGAGGATAAACTCTTAGTTACCATGTCCCTTCTGCCCTCTGGCTTATTGCTTTGAAAATAAATTGAAATCATGTACTTAAAAGCTCTTTGGAATCTCTTATGCCATATAAATGCACATTTTAATATATTAACCATTAATGAATTCATCATCTTATATTACCCCATCAGAGATCCTGTTTTAAATTTTCTGCAATAAATAGTGGCTGGCACACAGATTTTATTGTCATTCTTGTCATTTTTATTTCTTGACATAGCTTCTTTTGGAACGTCTGTAAACCTTATCTTCTGGTTCTTTCTACCAAGGTGGTTGTCGCCACAGCTCTGTGTTCTGTGTCAGATAGAATTTTAGGGAAATCTAATAAGGTTTTCAGTTGCCTTTGGGAAGGGAGAAGGGAGACTGATCACTAATGATGCAAAGACTCAGGCACAAAGATTAGAGGGGAGTCGCGAGTGTTCCAGAAAGATCACAGTAAGAACATGAAGGGTGGGGTTTAGCAGCATAAAGGGAACAGAGATGGAAATAAAACTGAGAAGAATAGAATGAGTTGAGAGAAAGGGCGGAGGAAGAGACAGAGGCATCTATCCAGCTGGTGGAAGAGAGGAAAAGGTGCCTCCCATTTTAAACAGCTTATCTCCTCCATCTGCAATATTTCTGCTGGTGTCTGAATAGAGAGAAAAATGTATGTGTGTGTGAGTGTGTGTGTGTTTGTTAATAACAGGCATCTATTTATAGGCTTTAAATTATACGCCATGAAAGCCTCTCTGAGACAAGATGTGTTATTTGGTTGCCAGAAGGAAAAGTTAAAGAAAAAAAAATCTACCTCCAAAAAAGAGCTTCTAGATGTCTCTCTTCCTGCTTCTCATCCTCTCTGTTCATCTTCTTGTGGTTAATGACAACTGTCGGTTCTGTGTTTTGGAGCCAAACTTCACAGAGGTGAAAGGAGATTGTTAAAGATCTTCCTCCAGGATAAGGGGCCTCCCTGGTTTCCTGAACACATCATTTTCCTGCTGAATCAGAAGGGAGATTAGACAGCATCCTTCCCGTTTCAGAGGATGCTCTTTCTGTTATATCAGGGGACCTGCCAAGCAATTGCCACTCTTTCCAACTCTGGTTCCCTTACCCATATATGAAACAAGAGATTTCTGTCTCCTTTTTCCTCTGACCTCATCTTTCCAGAGAATGGGCTGAATCCTTTAATGACCTCAAGATGACATTCGGGTACAAGGCCTTCACACTTGGTTCCAAGTTCACAGAATGTAGAGAAGAGCATGAGCTTTTGATTCAGACTCAGGTCTCCCAGGTACTGTACAACTTTAGGTGGGTAATTTTTTTAAAGGTCTTTTTAAACATGCACCATTTTTTAAGTCTTTATTGAATTTGCTATAATATTGCTTCTATTTTATGCGTGGCTTTTTGGCTATGAGGCATGTGGTATCTTAGCTTCCCAACCAGGGATCGAACCCACAGCCCCTGCATGGAAGGCAAAACCTTAAGCACTGGACCACTAGGGAAGTCCCAGTATGTGATTCTTTACATGTCAGTTGCCTCACTAGCAAAATGAGGATAATAGCAGAACTCTCATGGGGACTGGTGTGGAAATCGAATGAAGTGATACGCGTAAAGCATTTAGCAAAGAGATGGGGCATGTGGTGGTGGTGGTTTGGTCACTCAGTCGTGTCTGGCTCTTTGTGACCCCGTGGACTGTAACCCACCAGGAACCTCTGTCCATGGGATTTTTCAGGCAAGAATACTGGAGTAGGTTGCCATTTTCTTCTCCAGGGGATCTTCTCCACTCAGGGATCAAACTTGGGTCTTCTTCACTGCAGGCTGATTCTTTACCAGCTGAGCTACCAGGAAGCATAGTAATGTCTAACAATTCTTTTTGTTGTTGTTATTATCATAGCATTCTAATGGGTTAGGAAAGCTGACTCCATTGACTAGGGTTTTGGATTGGAGCCTTGAATGCAGTGGTCACTCCCTCTGAGAGGCCCTTCATGCCCAGGGTATGGATGGAGGAGATGGTGACCAGCCAGTAACCTGCCAGTCAGTCTATAGATGGTCTTATTGAGGATGTCAGTGACAAAGGGAAAAGACAATGGCAGGAGGGATGGGGGGGAAGTGGCCAGGGGGCCATGTGTGAATATTAGATGAAGCTGGGCCTCTTCCTTTGATGAGAAAGAACGCATGTCTCCTGTCCATCTCCTCCCACTACAGGCTGTGGGGGTGTCAATTTTGGATCTCTATGTTCCACGAGGAAGGACCCATTGCCGCGTTCTGTAGCCTCAAATGCTTTCCCCGTCTCACATACTCACCTTCTAATCTTCACCCGTACAAAGTCTGGCTTCTGTTCAACTTCTTGATCACCTTTTGCTTGCGATTTAACATTTTCTTTCATGAAACATTTATGACTATTATTTTATTGGATTCAATGACTCTAACATGATTGGAGAGCAGATTATGATTGCCAGTTGTAGAGAAGTCAAATGTTTTTCTCAAGATCCAATGTTTAGTAATTGGCCTCCTAAGTCCTAAGATGGCAGGGTGTGTGTTGGAGGGGAAGGGGGTTCAGAGTGTGTGGGTGCTTTTCCTGTTATATGACTGGGCTAGTTCTTGGCAATAACTTTCACCTTTCTTTTGCTCTCACATATACATTCAGATGAACATGGATCCATACTTTTAAAAAACATCAGGGACTTCCCTGGTGGTTCAGTGGGTAAGATTCCATGCTCCCAGTGCAGGGGTCTGGGGGTCAATCCCTGGTCAGGGGACTAGATCCCACATGCTCCAACTAGTTCATATGCTGCAAATAAGATCCCACACAGCCAAATAAATAAATATATATATATAAAAAGTTATATAAAATATTAAAAAATAAAAAATCACCAAAACATTAAATATTAAGAATTTCTATCTTAGGGTTAAGCAGAACAATATATTCTCTTATTTCCTTTCCTTTTGGGGAAGCACAGGCCCTAAAAGTCAAGTCTGAAAAGGGCTGTTAAGGAAAGAATAAATGAAGCCTCTGTTAAAATCTAGCCTCTAAGCAAAACATTCCATTCTCACATCCTTTGTAAACAACCCAAGGATACCATTATTATCTTATATATTTTATTTCCTATAATGTTTATGATGGTGCTTTGAACAAGTGTAGCATTTCAACAAGTGTAATAAATGAAACCAATTGAGAACATCTTAGGGTAGGATGTGGGGCACGGCATCCCCGTGGGAGGCCTCAGATGCTGACGTGGGTGGAAATGACAGTCACGTTAGTGGGTTTTTACTGTTTATACAATGCTATGTAAGGCATATTTACAAAAAGTATCTCTAGTTCTCAAAATCATCCTGAAAGGTAGACATTGTTCCTGTTTTACAGTTGGGAAAATGGAGGCTCAGAAAGGTTAAATAATCTGTCCAATTGACTAGGTAGCTCGGAGGCAGAGTAGGAATCTAGGACACCCTAGAATTTTGTTTCAGGATTTTTTTATTTTCTTGACTCCCTTAGTTTTTTTTTAATGTATGTTTTTTAATTGAAGTATAGTTGATTTATAATGTTGTGTTAGTTTCTGGTGTATATCAAAATAAATCAGTTATATATATGTATGTGTGCATGCTCTGTTGCTCAGTTATGTCTGACTCTTTGAGACCCCATGGATTGTAGCCCGCCAGGCTCCTCTGTCTATGGGATTCTCCAGGCAAGAATATTGGAGTGTGTTGCCACTTCCTCCTCCAGGGGATCTTCCGGATCCAGGAATCAAAACTGCATCTCCTGTGGCTCCTGCATTAGCCGGCGGATTCTTTACCACTGAGCCACCTGAGAAGCCTAATATATATATTTATATATATCTCCACATATGCATTCTTTTTCATTTTCTTCTCCATTATGATGTATTATAGGACTTTGAATATGGTTTCTTGTGCTGTACAGTAAAATCTTGTTGTCTACTTTATATATAGTAGTTTTATCTGCTAATCTGAAACTCCTAATTTCCCCCCACCCCCTTACCCCTTTAGTAACCGTAAGTGTGTTTTCTGTGCCTATGAGTCTGTTTCCGTTTGTCAATCAGTTCGTTTGTGTCCTATTTTAGATTCTCTGTGTAAGTGATATCATATGGTACTTGTCTTTCTCTTTCTGACTTACTTCACTTAGGATGATCATCTCTAGGTGGGATGTCCCAGTTTTCTGTGGTTTTGTGCAGATCCAACAACACCGGCCACCACTTTCATCACACTGGCTCCTCCTGGACCTCCCACATGGAGTGCTTCTCTCCACTGGCCTTGTGGGGTCATTCTTTGTGTGTGTGTGTGTGTGTGTGTGTGTGTGTGTGTGTGTGTGTGTGTTCAAAGGGCCCCCGCTGAGAGTCGATTCTGCAGCCTCAGTAGGAGGTGCTAGTGGCAGGCTGAGAGCAGGCGGGCGGGGCCTGTGTGGGAGCAGTTCTTGAGAGAACTTGAAAAGTGGGAGGGGGATCTTCTGTAACTAAGCAAGGATCTAAGAACTGTTGTCAAGGAAGAATTCCAGGCCTCCCATAAAAGGAAGGCCTCCTTCCTCCACTGGTAGCCTGGCATTGCTCCTGGTCCCCCTGTACTGGGGCAGCATTGGAAAGGAGCCCCTGGGGGTGGGCACAGGAGGAAGTGACCTGGAAATAGGAGGTGGAACCTCCGCTTGAAGGGGTCTGTCAAAGAGCATCTGGTGGAGGGGGGCAGCCCTCAGCAAAGCAGCAGAGCTGAGCTCACCAGCCACACCTGGTGACAGGTCACCTGCCCTCCAAGCTCATCCTCTCTGACCTGCCCCCCAAGGTCTACCTGGGAGACTTTCCCAAGATGCCACAATCCTGCCTCAATGTCCTTCAATGTTTGCTCATCATTATTGGATAAAACTCAGCTTATTTTTTAATATTTATTTTTATTTATTTATTCTTTATTTGGTTGCACCCAGGCTTTGTTGTGGCACTCTGGATCTTTGGTCTTCGCTGGGGCATGCAGGGTCTTTAGTCGTGGCGTGTGAACTCTTAGTCGCAGCATGTGGGACCTAGTTTCCTGACCAGCGATCAGACCTGGGCCCCGCTCATTAGGACCATGGAGTCTTAGCCACTGGACCACTAGGGAAGTCTCCCAACTTACTCAGCCTGCCAAGAAAGTGCTTTTTCCCGAGCTGACCTTTGCTTGCTTAATCAGCCCCTCATCCCAGGCTCCCTCTGGCTATTTCCGAGTGCTCATCTGCCTCCGAACGGGGCAGGCTTTCCTGTGCCTCTGTGCTTGCACACAGTGAGTCTTCTCTCTGATGTGCACCCTCCGCTCACGCATACCTAAACCCTTCTAGGCCTGGGAAACACACTCAGAGTTTTAGCACAAGCATCTCAGATCTAGACCAAGGCCACCCCTCCCACCAGCCTGTCAGTTATAACACTGCCCTTGGCACCACTTCATTCTTTCTGAGCCCTGCTCTTGCCCTGCCCACCCCTACCCTCCTCCACCCTGGAAGAGCTAGACTTTGAAGAGAGAGGTGGAGTGGGTATGTTCCCAGTTTAGACTATGCCTCTCTGTCCGCTTCAAAGCTGCTGATGATAAGTGTAAGGTACCAGGTAGCATCACTGAGCTTCCCTCTCTCGGACCATTCAAGCTGGTATAATGAAAATGCCTTAGACCTGGGTGGCTTGGAAACAACAGAACTTATTTCTCATGGTGCTAGGATCCAGGAAGTCCACTGTCAAGGTGCCAGCTGATCAGATGTCTGGAGAGGGCCTGCTTCTTGCTTCATAGATGTCTGTCTTTTCAGTGTCCTCACATGGTGGAAGAGGACAAGAGAGCTCTCTGGGGTCATATAAGGGCACTAATCCCATTCATGATGGCTCCACCCTCATGACCTGATCACCTCCTGGAGATCCACCTCCTGAAGCCATCACTTGAAGTGTTAGGATTTAATATGTAAGTTTGGTGGCCCACGGACATTCAGTCTACTGCATTTCCTTACCTCACCTCACCCTGAACTTCCTGGGAAAAGCAGAGGATAGGAGGTGTAAATCAAGCTTAAAATCTCAGTTTTAAGTACAAGTAATTAAAAAAAAGAAAAGAAAAAACCTTAAAACAATGAAACAAAACCCAAGATGTTACTAAAAGGAAAGACACAAGGAGATTGGAATGCAGATTATATCTGACAGGGCTGAGACTTCACTTAAACTGGCTACATTCCGTTCTTATTTCTGATTTTGACTGACTGACAGTTCCTCTGTCCCTCGATCACTCTCTCTAGCATATGTTGAGAGATGTTCTTCCAGGGAGTGTATAAACAGCTGGTGTCCAACGCACATACTTGCAAGGCTGATGACTCATCATCAACTTTCACTGTAGGTTCCCTGTTCATATTACAAACAACCAGGGAACACCTGTGCTGACAGAAGCATCTTCATCGTCTCATGAATCCTCTTAACCACCTGAGGTCTGATTCTGCCCATTTGTGCTGAAGAGGCTCCGAGTTACACTGTTTGCCCAAGGTCATGAAGCTGGCAAGTTCTAAGGCCACCACTGGTTCCGAGGCCCACAGTCTTTCTATGATGCTGCTGCTAAATTCAGCTTAAAAGGAGCATTTATTAAGAGCCCACTGTGTACCAGGAACTGAGGATGCCAGCACCAGGACTCTTCAATGAAGAATGCCCGATTCCTGCCTGCCTGCAGCTTGTATTCTTATAGGGGAGGGCACATCGTGGAGAGTTCATTCAGTGTGATGTGGTGAAGATGGTGGTGACAGACTGCACAGCGAGTGGTTGGGGCATGGAGGAGGGACACTGAAATCTATCATGAAGGGGTGACGCCTGAATAAGGAGCTGGAGCTGAGTTTACCCAGGGGAGGGGTTCAGGGGCTGGGGATGCTTTGCAGAGGAGATGCCCAGGTGCCCAGGCACCGTGTCTCCACAGGTGTGAATTGGGAGACCTGGCTGTGATGTCTCCTCCCCCCTCTTGCTCTGGGGACATTAACATTCATTGGCTCCTTAGTTTCAGTCTGTGCCCTTGCCAGGTATTGTTTTTTTTTTTTTTTTTTTTTTAAGTTCTATCTCAAAGTAAGGAACAGAGCATGTGGTCCAGAAGAAATGTCAGGTACTCTCTGGGCAGGGATGCAGGTGAGGAAAGATTGCTATTATTTGTATAATCTTTACTGAAGGCAATACCTGTTTTATTTTGAGTGAAGAGTGACTGGACATCAATCCAATTCTCTTTAAGCAAATCCACTGAGAATTTTAGAAATTGCCTTCAGACAACAATCTGGGGTGGATCAATAGACAGAAACATTTGTCATATTATCCTCATTTTGAAAGGTTTAAAAATTTTTTTGTTTCGTTTTGTGATGGAGTATACTCAGATGGTGAAGAGTCTGTCCGCAATGCAGGAGACCCAGGTTCTATTCCTAGGTCAGAAAGATCCCCTTGAGAAGGGCATGGCAACCCACTCCAGTATTCTTGCCTGGAGAATACCAGGGACAGAGGAGCCTGGTGGGCTACAGTGCATGGGGTGGCACAGAGTTGGACATGACTGAGTGACTAATGCTTTCACTTTCAATAGCCGATTAACAGTGCTGTGATAGCTTCAGGTGAGCAGCAGAGGGATTCAGTCATACATATACATGTATCCATTCTCCCCCAAATTCTGAGGGAAGATTATTTTAAAGGGCCAGAGACCCATTTCCTGGATGGTATAAAATATGCCACATAGACCAATCCCTGTTGCACCTTCCCTGAACTTGTCCTGGGAGGTGCTGTCGGAGCAACACAGACCATCAAGGTGATAAGAATGTGTTAAGGGTACCATGGCTGCTGGAAGGAGGGGGCTGGGCACTTCTCTATAGAAAAGTTCCATATAATCAGAAGTTGGATTTACTCAGGGATGTTTGGGTTTTACAGCTACCCACTCAGAGCTATAAAAAGGGTTTACTTTTGAAATTCCTGCCAGAGAATAACTTTTTTTTTTCTGAAAGGCTGAATTGCTTTAGTCTTTAACCCATTTTTCCCATGGAAACAATTGTTCTTGTGATACACTTTTTGAACTCAAGCTTTCTCAGCCACACAAATAAAATAGAACAAATAGAATAAAATAAAAAAGAGACTTTCCATGATAGAGTTTCATCCTGGAAGAGCTTACAAATTCATGTAGAAGACAGAATGCACTCAGTCGCTTCAGTTGTGTCTGACTCTTTGCGACCCCATGGATTGTAGCCTGTCAGACTTCTCTGTCCATGGAATTCTCTAGGCAAGAATACTGGAGTGGGTTGCCATGCTCTCCTCCAGGGGAGCTTCCCGACCCAGAGATTGAACCCATGGTGTCTCCTGCACTTTCTGATTGCAGGCAGATTCTTTACCGCTGAGCCACTTGGGAAGCCCAGAAGACAGAATACAGATGAAATAATAAAAACTGCCTACTAGTTGTCACTAAGCGCTACCATCTTTGACCTCTCAACACCTAAGCTCTGTAGGTTCACATACATGACTATGGTGTTTTCCACGGGTGGGGCACTTGTGTGACTGCAGTCTGTCCCCTCTGCTGTGATCCAGGTGCCATCCTGGTGCAGCCCATCCAGGACTTTTGCTCCAGCTACGAGGGCCAGCTCTGAGGCTCTCACTTCCCTGAGTGGGAATGCCACAGGCCATTAGCACGGCAAGAGGACCCAAAGTGGGAAGTGGTTAAAGAAAGGAAAACAGGTGGACAGAGGCAGAGCAATCACTGTGCACAACTCCAGGGGGCACCATTCACAGGGAACATATTTGAATACGTTGTGATGGATGCCCTCTGGAGTAGCCAACAATGTGGCCCATTGGGGGATTGAATTGGAGGATGAAGAGGAAAACCAAGGAGAGGAAGCAAACATAACTGCTTTAGGGGAGCATTATTATTATCTACTGTTTTCTCTCTCTTTTTCCCTCTGATTCGGAATCTCAGCAAATGTTCCTCTTCCTCCCCGGGCTCCAGTTACTTCATGTCTCTCTTTCTTGACTTATTCCATCAAGGGTCTCTCCCTGATTCCTCAGTCATCACTAATTTCCGGTCCCCCTTCATCTGATGCATTTCCTCTTTCTGCTTCCACTGCTTTCGTCTTTACTTCTTTTCTTCCCCTGATAGATTTCAAATATTGGCTCATAATTTTAGGTTGACTGCCAAAGAAAGACATGAATTGTGAAATTTTGTGCAAAAAGGTAAAGCTGGCCTAATGAAGATTACCTATAAATAACTCCTCTAGTTGAGAGCATTTCTCCTGGACACCTCCAGCTCTGACTCATGTCACCTCTCTGAATCTTCCTCCTGGGATGGTCAGTGTTCAAATGTCTGGCCCTGACTGTGTGTCTTCCCTCCCCTCGGTGTCATCCTGGGTCCTCTTGTTTCTCTTGCTGACCCAGGCTCTCTGTGATGAACTAAATATCCTCTCCTTTCTGGTCCCCCTCTTCCCTGTCCCTCTCTTGTCACTTCCCTCTCTCTGTGTCCATGAAACATCTCACTCCTGGACCAGATGCCCAGAGCTAGTCCTTACTGCAGTCCTGGATCTGCTCCTGCTGGAGTCTCCTGTCTCCTAGTGACTCATGTTCAGAAGCAACAGCCTCACCCTCAGAAGTCAAGCCCTTTGCCTCATGAAGGGTTTCTAAACAAGTCTAATTTCGAGAATTAAAGGGAATGTCCATAAGCCAGATTCCAGGGTCCTGCCCAGGTCTAAGGATCACACCATAAGGGAAAACATTGGCCTGGTTTAAGATCATCAGAACACCGGAGTGGTGTGGGGGTGACCAAGCCAGGGAGTGGGTGGAGGGCCAAGAGTAGGTCTGTAGCCCACTCAGAAGTCACATCCTCCCCGTTCCTCTGGGTCCCAGGTTAATTAATTCTGAAGTTGGGGTGCAGAGAGGCCTGAACCCAACCAAAGCCCAACTGGTTCTGAGATCTGAATCAGCCGGAAGCAACTGCTCTGGTCCCCAGAATCCGTGTCTCAGTTCCACCTGGCATCAGCAATTATCTGTGCCTCTGACACAGGGTGCTTTTTTTTTTCATTCCCTCGAAATAGGACTATAATTAAATCCAGAATTGTACTGGAGACTTTATAGTCATGGCAAAAGCAGAACACAATGTCTGCACACCAAAAAAAAAAAAAAAAAAAGAAAAACCTCTTTCAATAAAAATTAATTATTCTCAGCTCGTGTCCTAGTGCTGGTGGTGATGTGGGGAATGAATGCACACGTGGATGAAGAGGGGGGTGGGGAGGGCCAGCAGGCACTCAATGGCGCCCCCATCTCCATTCATGCCAAGCCCCACTGCACCTCCCCACCCTCCTCTATTTCCCTCCCTCTCTCTGAGTAACTGTGTGTTCTCTGCAGCCCTGGAGGTCACTACTTTTTTCATTTCCCTCCTTCAGGGTCTGAGAAATTGAAAGCAGCCATAGAAGGGCTGGGGGGGTGAGAGAGAGGAGAGACAGGATACAAAAGAAGAGAGAGAACGTATGATCTGTCATCCCCATTCAATCTCTCTTTCTTGCATGAAGAGAAATCCTCACTGATGGGGAACAAAGATTTTGCTGGCAGCTTGTGCCTCCTGCTTCGCTCCACGGGGAGTGTGCGTTCTCCCGCTCCCCAGGTGAGCTCTGGAGGAAGATGAGGGCCAGGGCCTGTAACAACTCCCGGGACAAAGCCCGCTGGGACTCAGGCTTTCCTCTTGTCCAGAGAGTTTGTCGGGATGTGCAATGGAGTCAGAGCAGAGCTCTGGGGTGTGCAGGCCTCCTGTGGAGCAAGTACAGTGAAAGATCGGAGAGGCACGGGTGTGATCTGGGAGGCAGGATGCGGGGGGCGGGGGCGGGGGGGCGGGGGAGGGGTGTCTCCCTCTGTAAACTAGTCATCAGATTTGACCAGGAAAAAGGAAAAGGGCTGTAAAAATTATAGAGAAAAAAAAAAAAAAAACCCAAAGTGGGCATAAAGCCGGGTGGGACACCTTCCAACTCACCCGACAGTGTAGTCACTGAGAAGGGGGGCTTGGTGTCTGTTGCTCCATCAGCGTCTTGTCTTTCTTCCTGCAGCGGATCGGATCTTCGCCATCTGCTCTGCCTGGAGGAGGGTCCCACCAGACCTCAGTGAAGCCTGGGATCCAAGTGCCCAGGACTGTGTGTTATCTAAACACGATGAGTGGTACAGAGGGTAAGAGGCTTCCTCAACAGGACACGTCAGTGGGGCACCCCCCTGGGGTCAGTCCCAGCCGCTACGGACACTGCCGGGCTCACCACGGGCACCTCACCCAGGCCTTCTGAAGGGGCGGGTCCAGATTTCACAAAGCAGCAGAATGAAAATGTGAGAACCACTCCCGGCTTGGTAGAAGGTGGAGGTGGTGGGCAGGTAATGCTGTGAGGTCATAAACTGTGGAAAGGAACAGACAGGGGCCATGGAAGGGCTGATGGGACATTTCTGGAGAGGCTCTTTGATATGGAGGTGACCACAATTGTCCTCCAATCCCAAGTTTTTCAAGATATTCCCAGGGACCCATGCTTTGGGTAGAAGATTGAATGAGATGCTCGCCAAGACTAGGATTTGGTGATTCTGTTGAGTCAGATTCTCCCACATTGGGGGGATTATGCAAGAGACTTGGGTTCAATCCCTGCATCAGGAAGGTCCTGTGGAGTAGGAAATGGCAACCCACTCCAGTATCCTGCCCAACTCCATGGGCAGAGGAGCCTGGTGGGCCACAGTCCATGGGGTTGCAAAAGAGTTGGACATGACTTAGCACATACACACACACAAGGACCAACACATCCTTATCTCCAGCTCATGGGACTCCATCTCCTCTTCCAGCACCATTTCTGTTAAGGCAAAGTCTCCTTCTGCATCCCATCGCCCTCTTTCATCCTGTTGCAAAGCTTATTGAAAGCTCAGAATTGTTGACCTGAGATGAGGAGAGGCCTCGCTTCAACTTAAATAATTAAGAAAACTCTGTCAAGGCTGCCTGATCCTGAAAATTAAACAGTAGTATGGCAGGTCCCAGCCAAGGCAATAAGAATAAGAAAAAAAAGGACAATGATTGAAAAGGAAGAAATGAAGCCACTAATGTTGCAGATGGCATAACAGTTCATGTAGGAAAAAATTTTTTTTCAATCTACAGATAAACTACTGGAATAACAAGTAAAGAATGTTGGACTCTGGATCAATATAAAATTCTTTGTATTTTACATATTTATGCATAAAAATTTAGTTAAATATTTTTCAATAGTTACAATTTGGAAAGCATTCATCATATAAAATGCATAAGCATGAATCTTACAAAATTACACACTTGCAGCCTTAAAACTTTATTGAGGCAAATGAAGAGACCCAAACAAATAAAGGGATACATATCATGTTCATGCATTGAAATACTGTAAAGACATGAATTCTCCCTGAATTGATCTATAAATTCAACATAGTCATAATCAAAATTTCAGCAGAGTTGTGTGTGCATGTGTGTATGTATGTGTGAAGTGACAAACTGATTCTAAAACTTATAAGACTGTGCCAAAGGATGAGGAAAGGCAAGACATTCTTGAAGAAACACAAAGATGGAGCCCTTAATCCACTGTGTATTAAGGCTTACTATAAAGTAATAATGAAGGCAGTGTGGTATTGAGCCAGGATAAACAAATAGACAAATAGAATACACAAATAGAGTCTAGAAATACACCACAAATATGAGTTCACTTGATTTATCGCTAAAGTAATAATGCAGGGCAGTGGGGGAAAATAATCCTTTCAGGAAATCTTTTTCCTTTTCTTGTGAGCTCAGTTGTATCTGACCCCATGGACTGTAGCCTGCCAGGCTCCTCTCCAGGGGATTTCCCAGGAAAGAATACTGGAGTGGGTTACAAATTCCTCCTCCATGGATCTTCTCGACCCATGGGTCGAACCTGCACCTCCTGTGGCTCTTGCGTTGGCACGCAGATTCTTTACCACTGAGCTATCTGGGAAGCCCTTTCAGGAAACTGTGCCACCTTAATCGGCTATCTAAATTGGAAATAATAATTTTACCCCACCTTACGCCATACGCAAAAATACTGATTCCCAATGGATTGTAGCTCTAAATGTGAAAGGTAAAATCACAAAGCATCTAGAAGAAAAAAATAGGAAAAGTCCGCATAAGCTTGGCACAAGGAACAATTTATTATATGGAAATAGAAAAACACAAATCATAAAGAGGGAAATGATCAATTGGAGTTCATAAAATTAAGAACTTCTGTTCTTCAAAAATACTATTATATTAAGAGAAAAAAAGTGTCACCCATAGAGTGGGAGAACATATTCGCAATATACTTTTATATCTTTCTGTACCCAAGATATAGAAAAGACTTCTCCAGATCTATAAAAAAGATAACTATCCCCCAAAATGAGTAAAATGTTTGAATAGAATTTCACAAGGATGTCCAAATGGCTCATAACTATTTGAAAAACAGCAAAATGTCAGCAGTTATCAGGGAACTGCAACTCAAAGCCACAATGAGATTTCACTATATACTGCCATGATCACCCAATCATATAAAGTACCCATTCATATGGGGCTTTCCAGGTGGTGCAGTGGTAAAGAATCTGCCCGTCAAAGCAGGAGAGGCAGGAGACAGGGGTTCGATCTTGGGGTAGGGAAGATCCCCTGGAAAAGGAAATGGCACCCCACTCCAGTATTCTTGCCTGGAGAATCCCATGGACAGAGGAACCTGGCCAGGCTACAGTCCATGGGGTCGCAAAATCAGACGTGACTGAGCATACACACACCCATTCACACAAAGTACGGATCGGCCAAACTCAATCTATGCTGTTAAAAGTCAGGATGTGATTATCTTTGGGGGGCAGTAACCACGTGGTACTACAGTGGTTCATTCATGGTCCTGGGAAGGTTCTATTTATTGAGCTAAGTGCTGGTTATTCAGGTGAGACCTCTTTGTGAAAATCCACTGAGTTAAACTCATGATTTTTATTACACTTTTCTGTAAGTATCAAGAAAAATTCACTAAAAAAAAAAAAAAATCAGTTGAGTAAAGTCTTCAGACGAGGATAATCCTCCTGTTTAGGGGGAAAAGAATGAGAAACGGAGGGAGGGATGTTAGGTCACAGGTTCAGGCCAGACTTAAAAGAATGCAGAATGGGGACCACCCACCTGGTACATTTTGAGGTTCATCACACATGGTGATCAGTGTCAGAAGTCCCAGCACTGTAAATCTATTCACTCCTTCAAGCTTTTGGTAGCCCTCTGAAAGCCTTAGATGTTATGCTCTGTGATTAGCTAACATGTCAAGATTTACTGTCAGCTGGAAGAAGGTCCAAGCTTTTAGAACATGGAATAAGCCCTGGGAGATCTAGGGCGGAGAGAGGGAACCACACGTGTGAAAGGGAGGCAGAAGGGTTCAGAGATGCTCTATCGTCTACCCAGGCCTTCCCAGGTGGCACACTGGTAAAGAATCTGCCTGCCAATGCAGGGGATGCTGATTCAATCCCCTGGATGAAGAAGATCCCCTGGAAAAGGGCATAGCAACCAACTCCAGTCTTCTTGCCTGGGAAATCCACAGACAGAGGAGCCCGGCGGCCTACCGTCCATGGGGTCGCAGATAGCTGGACACGACAGAGCATCTAAGGGCACACTACTCAGGGAAACCCTTTACTATGGCCGTTCCATGTAATCATTTCTTCATTGATTTATATACGATACATACTTATGATGACGCTACTGTGTTAACACGGCAGCAAATTACAGACATGAACAAGATAGGCATATCCTTTGCCCTTGCAATGTGCGGACTGTAGACAGGCAAATGAAGCTGAATTTCTAGTAGGTGGATAAGCTTACTCTTCAACAGGACAAGAGCCTCACTGGGCTTCAGCTCCCAGTCCTTTGAGCCGTCACCTCGCAAGGAGATTTTGGTGGGACTGTATGGGACTCTGCATCACGTAAGTTCAAGGGCAACAGGCTTGCTCTTCTCAGGGTGCAACTCAGAACATGAAAGCTTACTTTGAAATGGTGGAGGAGACCCGGGCACAGCATATTTGCAAATGGATTCTAGCCAATACTATGAAATTCCCATCATCTCACTTTATGTCATAATTACAGTCTACTTGCTCTTTACCATCAGCCAAAGGGGTGCTTATTGGAGTATTTGTCATTATAAATGTTATGTATATAATCATGGAAATTTGTCACTGAGGCAACAGAGGGAGAGTAATCCTATTGAGGAGAGACATTTAACCTACTAAGAAACACAAGACTAACTGGAAGAATATGCCTCAATATACCTCCCTAGTGACAGAACGCCTTCCCTCATCCAGGTTGTCACGGCCACACTGGAGCCGACAGCCAACCCTGCAGCTTAATTTGTCTTTGTCTTAGAAACTGAAGAAAGACCAGTTATCAGAGAGAGCAATTTCATCCAAATAACCAGAATAAACCGTGCGTGCGCAGAATTCATGCTTAACCATGGACATTCTGGTTCCTTTTTATTTATCTTCCCGTACCAGGGATCAAATCCATATCCCCTGCCTTGGCAAACAGATTCTTAACCACTGGACCCCCAACACATTCTTGAACCTCGGTCTGAGGCATTCTTGCATGTCTTCAGCATCATTTGTTCAATAAATGTTTAATGAGCTCCTCCCCTGTGTCAGGCACCTGTTCACTCCACCTGGGGCCTGTCCTCCCCAGCCACCCACCACTGACCATGAGGGTAATCTACAAATGACCCCTAATCTAGGTATATATCCTTCCAGACCTTTTCCCTCCATCTCTGATATTCATTCTGAATCATGTGTGAATGTGGATCCAGAAGTGCACCCTCCCACTTACTTGACTCTGTCGACTCTCCCTAGCACGCAGATGTGCCCATAGGCCCTCAACACATGTTTGCTGGTTTGTTCTTTGAAGTAACCAGATGCTGACACAATTCCTCTGGCTAAAACCACATGTTGACAACCGTGCTCATGCCATAAATAGGCTTCCCAGGTGGTGCTAGTGGTAAACGATCCACCTGCCAAGGCAGGAGACGTCAAGAGATGGGTTAGATCCCCGATTTGGGAAGATCCGCTGGAGGAGGGCATGGCAACTCAGTCCAGTATTCTCACCTGGAGAAGCCTATGGACAGAGGAGCCTGGCAGGCTACAATCCATAGGGTTGCAAAGAGTCTGACGCTACTGAAGTGCCTTAGCACACACTCATGCGCACCATAAATACTGTGAGTTCATGCCTTTCTTGGTGGTGCGGGCAGACTGTCCCCAGTGGAATTTCCTTGTAATTCATGCCCAATCTAGCTGAGACTGTGCTTCGGGGAGTCTTTATATGTGCCATGGGACCTGCACATGGTTAAGTTAGTACAGTATGAAGGCACGCTGTGTTCCTGACAGCACATCTGGATTCACAGGGAAAGAGTCCACAGCCTGTAATTCAAAGATCACAACAATATCATTTCTATCAACACCACCTGAGAACTTTAATTGTCAAGGCTCAGGAGGCAGCCAGGGCAGGTGAGGTACTTGGGGGTTCTTAAAGTATCTTGCTTTTTTTTTTCTGAGATGAAGTGGAAGCTGCCACAGTGATTCGTGCCATGAGGAATGTGAAGAGATAGGATGCTGAGCCTACTAACAGACGAAAGTAGAAAAGTAGAGTGAACCTTTCCCAGATTTCTGTGGTTGTTGTTGTTCAGTCACTAAGTCATGTCCAACCCTCTATGACCCTATGGATGGCAGCATGCCAGGCTTCCCTGTCCTTCACCATCTATTGGAGTTTGCTCAAACTCTTGCCTATTGAGTCAGTGATGCCATCTAACCACCCCATCCTCTCTTGCCTCCTTCTCCTCCTGCCTTCAATCTTTCCCAGAATTAGTGTCTTTTCCAATGAGCTGGCTCTTGGCATTAGGTGGCCAAAGTATTGGAGCTTCAGCTTCAGCTTCATATTCCTTCCAGTGAATATTCAGGGTTGATTTTCTTTAGGATTGATAGGTGTGATCTCCTTGCAGTCCAAGAGACCCTCAAAAGTCTTCTCCGGCACTACAATTTGAAAGCATCAATTCTTTGGTGCTCAGCCATCTTTATGGTTCAGCTCTCACATCTATGTTTGATTACTGGAAAAGAAGCCTAGTATGTGGCAGACAGGCAGCTTTAAATCTTAAGACACACTCCCCAGCGCTCAGCGGCACCACTGAGATCTGGGCTGATAACTATTCTGCATCTCTACAAATTCATCTGGTGAAATTTCAAAGAAAACCAAGAATTGGGCTATAAATAGAAGAGACTATAAGACATTTAATTTTAAATTTAAGTGAGTTTATTATTGCTATAAACAAAAGGCCACACAAGTTCTAAGCAATAACAAGATGGATGATAGAAATAATAGGTATAATTTTTTGGAAATGACCAAGGTCATTCAGGATGCTGGAGTCCCATGAGACATAAACATTTTATAGTCATCTTAAACATAATAGAGACTCAAGAGCTTATAATTTTAATCTAAACATACTGAATAACATTAACCAAATAACCTCCAAAGATAAAAATGTTTGTTATATATACAGAGAAAAAATATTAACTTGAGAATAACAACGAAAAAAAATGACGAAGGTCCTATAAGAGGTGTGAAGTGGAGGAGATGCACTGTCAACCTCAAGGAGAGAAAAGAAACTTCAATCCTGGACCAAATAGGAGGATATTTACCTGCTGCTCTCCTCTAAGATTAAGCATGGGCTGGATGCCAGGGTCTACTGCAGGGAAGTCAAGTGAGCGTTAAGAACCCAAAAGAATAGGCCCAGAGTCACTATCTGGGAGGTGACTGAAAGAAAGACATTTATCTGTTCTGGCCAGATCGAGAGCAAGTGTATGAATATACTTGAACTCTGCAAGCAGCTGTTGGCTAAAGCTCTGGATGGACTGCCAAGACAGAAAGATCCCTTAGCTCTCACTTCTCTTTCAACTCTGGGCCCAAAGTCTTGAACATTGATTAGAGTTCAAAAAACTGAGAGTGTCTGAAAGGTTTCTCAGTTTCCATATCCGAGGATATATATATGTATTATATATGTATATACATACACAGTACACAGATATACAAGTTTATTTAAATATGCATATTGTGTATATATGCATATTTACATACAATATGCATATGTAAATGAATTTTATAAATGTATATTATATATAAAATTAAATTTGATTTAAGAATGTGTATATTACATATACATACACGTTACTATTTATGGCTCAGTTTATGGTTTGATTAGCATTGAGGTAAAACTCACTGGACAACAGATCAAATTATTATAACTGATCAGTCAAAAATAACCTTCCCTACTCTGCGTTCCACATCCCGTCAGAAACACTCTGCTGAGCAAAACATGACACCCAGGCAAACAGCAGAAGGATCCCCAGTGTGAGGTACAATCCCCCAAAATATGATGCCTCAAAATGCCTTCTTTACCTAGATTTAAAGTGGCATGAGATTAACTAGTAATATATACATATATATATATATACACACACATATATATATATATATGTATATATATATATGGAGAAGAGAATGGCTACCCACTGCAGTATTCTTGCCTGGGAAATTCCATGGACAGAGGAGCCTGGCAGACTATATAGTCCATGGAGTCGCAAAGAGTCAGACATGACTGAGTAATTAATAACAACAACAACAAAAAGAATATATATATATATATGTATAAATGTTTATTTACTTGTCTTGAATACATGTAAGATGAAACACTTGCCGTTAAACAGAACCAGGGCACCATGGAGTCACAGTTGTTTGATTCCAGTTCTGCGGCATAGAAACTTAAAGTTCTGGAATGTCTTGTAAGGAAATATCAGAAAGTAATGAATTGCTCAAAAATTGCGGGAGGAACTCTGCTCAGTGCTATGTGGCAGCCTGGATGGTAGGGGAGTTTGGGGGAGAATGGATACATGTATATGTATGGCTGAGTCCATTTGCTGTTCATCTGAAACTACCACAACATTGTTAACTGGCCATACTCCAATACAAAATAAAGAATTTAAAGTCTGAAAAAAAAACAAGAGGAAAAAAGTGGAGGGGAATGTGTTAAAAGTACAGAGGAGGGGACTTGAAGTAGTCAATTTGGTAAAATTCAATCATTCACAAGAATAATAATACTGATGGGCTACAATAATACACTTAATAAAACAGGGAATCCCTGAGTCCAGAATATTGCTACAAAAAAGGGAGGTGGTTCTTCTAATAGAAGAATGCCAGCGAATAGATATAGAAGAAATGACACAGTTATAATGTAACCACTGTATAATCACCAAAATAAGTCAGTATCATCAATGGATGACAAAGCTACTGGGAGAATGTTATTAGGAAAGGATACTCACATGGTCTGAAAGTATCATGCCTCCGATTACATATTAACTACAAATGAAAATATGTGACACTTTGCAGTGGAGAAATCCAGAAGGCACCCCCTCAACTAACTGAACACACTCAGCATCATTAACCAAGGGACAAATGGACAAACTTCAAATTTGATATACTAAAAGGTCACAACATCACCTATGTATATTCTTGGCAAAAATGTTTAATATATTTATGAGAAAACAACCACATAAATTTAAATTGTGGGGCAATCAACAAAGAAAATAACCTGAACTATTTACAGTGGTCCCCAATGTTTTTGCCACTGGGGACCAGTTTTGCAGAAGACAATTTTTCCATGGACCAAGGGTGGGGGATGGTTTCGGGAAGATTCCAGCACAAGACAGTAGAAACTAACAAAATATGGTTAAGCAGCTATGCTCCAATAAAAATTAATTTAAAAAACTAAAAACACTACTACCTCCAAAAATAAATAAAATGAAAAATTAAACCCACCGTTCTCACTAACAAGCTGTATGATCTTGGGCAATATGCTTTACCTTTTGAAACACACTTCTTTCATTTATATATGGGACTAGTAATACCCATTCCACAAACTTGTGAAAAATAAAGTATGTGTGGTGGTACTTTGGTTGCCAACTCATGTCCAACTCTTGCAACCCCATGGACTGTAGCTTGCCAGTCTCCTTTGTCTATCGGATTTCTAGGTGAGAATATTGGAGTGTGATTCCCCTCTCCAGGGGATCTTCACTAGCTGGGGATCAAACCTGGGTCTCCTGCACTGCAGGTGGATTTTTTACTGACAGAAAAAATTGGGAAAAGATTTTCTCTAGAAAACACATGGCTTGACTTGTGCCTTGCTTGCATAAACATGGAGGAGAGAGTACGTGTCTGGCTCTGCTGATAGGTAGAGAATTTTGTTCCCTTGGATTTCTGCCCACCCTGCCTCCTGGGCTGAAGGATCTCTCTGCTTGGTCAGACCTGATGAAGATGCCTGAGGGCGCCATGACCGTACTTCTATCTGTTGATGTTCTAGAAAGCTAAGTACAGGTTCCTACGAGTTTGGCATTTTTCTCAGCTGTGGCCTGATGGCACTTGTGCTCCATTTGTGACGGGCCCCTCATTGAGCTTGAAAGCTGGTTTTCTTTTTCCTGCCAGAAAACCTGGCTCTCTCATTTGCTATATTTTCTGGGTCTGTTGGACTCAGCTCAGAAACGCCCCAGCAGAGTCTGTCTCTAGGGAAGAGCAGCCCCCGAGAAAGGGCGATGAAAGACAGTGTCTGTCTCTGATTCTTCCTGGCAGCCATGTGCAGGTGAAGATGTAGAAATGGGCAAAACCCATGGCTCAAACGCAAACTGATTGTGCAGCTTAGCAACTTTCCACAAGCACTTGTGCTGGTGATGACTTGCACTTCAAGAAGACTCCCTCCTGGCCTCCGCTGGGAGAGGAGGATGGGGGTCACTTACCTGAATAATGAGGTAAGTGTCCTGCTTGCTGAGTCTGGAAAGGTGGGTGGCAAGAGAGGTGACGCCCATTTTTTCTGAGAACACAGTTTGTCTCTTTGGCTCCATTTCCCCCTGGTAGCCTCCCTTGATAGGACAGTCCTGGAACTCAAGGTCATGGCTAAAGCCCTGTGAATCAAAGAGCACTCAACAGAAGGTAACCAGCAACTTCCTCTGTGGTTTTCCCAGAAAACAGCATCAGGGGCTTTTGCATAGCCTGGAAATTCAGATTTAATTCAGATATTCCAGGGAAATGGAAGGAAGGGTGACTCAGTCTCAAAGTATCTTTTACTCTTCACTATTCACTAAGAGTTACATAGGAGTTATCATGGAAAATATTGTCTAGCCGGCTTATGAACAGAATCAGTTTTGATGGGACTCCCCTGGTAGTCCAGTGGTTTAGACTTCACCTTCCAATTCAGGAGATGCCAGTTCAATCCCTGGTCAGGGAGCCAAGATCCCACATGCCTCATGGCCAAAAAAACCAAAACATGAAACAGAAATAGTATTGTAACAAATTTATTTATTTTTTTAATATAAATTTATTTATTTTAATTGGAGGCTAATTACTTTACAATATTGTATTGGTTTTGCCATACATTGACATGAATCCGCCATGGGTGTACATGTAAAGACTTTAAAAACAAACCACATCAAAAAAAATCTTAAAAAAAAGAATGGGTTTTGACATCTCTTTCTTGTCATTGTTTAGAAGATTCTAAGTAAGAGAGATTTAAATACCACTTAAATTTCATATTTAATTTAGAAAAGGTGCTACAAAAAACCCCAACATCTCAAAAATGTCTGAGTCATTTATCCTGGACTGATAAACATTAATCGTAGGAGTTACATAATCTCCAGAATGAAATATAAAACCAAAATAAAGATATCAGTGAACACTCCAGCACTTTTCCAGTTGGTTCCTCAAGATTCCTTTTATCATGGTCCCTAAAATATCAGATACTATCTATTAATATGAACTTAAACTTAAGAATATGAAATCCATGTCATAACTATTGTATCCATTCATTGAAGGCAATCAAGAGCTAAAGGTTGATGTTTATTTCTGGGAAGAGTAATCATTTTTATTTCCCTTTATAAGTCATTTTTTATTATAATCTTCAGCACCCCAATTTTTATTTTTCAGCCAGTCAATGAAATTATTGAAAGAATACACAAAATAAACACTTTCCCTGGGGGAGGGTCCCCGTGCTCTTGGTGCTATTGAGAAATACAGAAGATTCTGGGGGCACTTTTCCCATATTCCTGTTCTTAGTCCAGAACTCTGTAACCAACACTTTCAAAAGCTTAACTCCACCTGCCAGTACTCTTCTTCCTTAGCTCTACACATCCACATGCTGCTGATCGCCCTAATATTTCATGAATATTTTCCTTCCCTTCCATGTTCTCTGCCACCATTCTAGTCCAGAGGTCTTCCCAGGTGACGCTAGTGGTAAAGAACCTGCTTACCAATGCAGGAGACATAAAGAGATGCAGGTTCAATCCCTGGGTCGGGAAGATCCCCTGGAGAAGGGAATGGCAACTCACTCCAGTAGTCTTGCCTGGAGAATCCCATGGACAGAGGAGCTTGGCAGGCTACAGTCCATGGGGTCACAAAGAGTCAGACACGACTGAAGCAATTTAGCACACACACACACATTCTAGTCCAGATTCTTAACACTCCTATCCTGGACATCAGTCTCCTGGCTTATGTCCCTTCTCCAAGGAGGTAGACATCACTACTGCTCACCAGGATCATGCTCCCCTGGACTTGATGCCTCCTGGAAGTATTAATATATAAACTCAAACCTTTTCCTGACCACTGAAATCTTAACAGAAGTCTGAGCAGAAATGAAGTGTCTCCTGCTCTCTCTGTTCTATGATAGAGGGTTAGATTATTCCAGAAAGTGAAGCCTGTGCCCGTGGGGTCCCTGGTGAGTATGTGGGGGAGCCCCCGCCAGTGTGATGCAGACATGCATAAGGATGAGAAAGAAACTGTGCTGGTTTAAGCCTCTGAGATTTGAGTTTTGTTTGGTCATGCTGTCATTTACCTTAACCTAATACATTCAGTCTCTTCCTCCTCCAATTCTCTTCGTACATCTTGTCAGAGTCGTCATCTTAAATCACAAGCCAGACTGTTCCTCAATCGGAAGCCATCAATAGTTCACCATCAACCACAAATATAATGCCCCCCTTTTCCGGCTTTCAAGAAACCATGAGCTCTGTCTTCAATTTCCTTTTCCATCTTCCTCACCACACCCATGTTTCCAGCCCAATGGGAAGACTTGCTGTGACCTTCAAATGCTCTTTTCCTGACTTTGTGGGAACCTTTGCCCATGACCCCACCATGTTGAAATTCTACTATCCTTCAAGCACAGGTTCAAATGGTAAGATTTTTCCTGACGCCCAGAAATGGATGAATACTCCCATTCTTCTGGGATTCCCTAGCAAATTATATATTGTCTGTAGTATTTATCATTTCCTATTGCACAATATAAGGGCTTCTCAGGTGGCTCAGTGGTAAAGAATCTGCTTGCTAATGCAGGAATCATAGGAGACACAGGTTGGATCCCTGGGACAGGAAGATCCCCTGGAGAAGGAAATGGCAACCCACTCCAGTATTATTGCTTGGGGAATCCCGTGGACAGAGGAGCCTGGTGGGCTACAGTCCACAGGGTCACAGAGTCAGACATGACTGAATGACTGAGCACATACTCACACTTGGCATAATATAGGTATTTGAATCTATATCTCACCTTTCCTATTAGACTCTAAGCCACATTAAGGCATGTACCTGTATTATTTATTTTTGCAATTCCCTACAGCACCAAGCTGTGCAGTTACTCAAGAAATAATTTATGAATTAAATATTAATCTTCAGGGGAGGACCATGGAGTTCTATTTTAAATCCCAAATGATCATAGTTTAGTAAGTGACTAGAGATGTCCCCCATAGAGTGGACATGCATTTTCCTGGTGAGCTTCCTCCTTCAGTGGAAGATTCTGCAAGACCACCTCTGGGTGAGGCATCAAAGAGAAACTGGTTCCCAGGAGATCTGATTACACTTTAGCCCCATGGTAATCTCTACCCTGCAAATAAGCTAAAAACTGGAGGAAATCCTAAGGCAATCAAAGAGAAACACATTTTTAAAAAACCAAAAGAGTCTTTGAAAAAAAGACTTGATAATTCCTGGGTTCAGAGGGACTTGCCGTATTGGGAACAGTTTCTCAAGGTGCGATAACACTGGCCATTGAAGTCTTATAGCTAGTTTTTGAGGTAAAGAGAAAGGAGAAAAGGGGAAGAAAAGACTAGCAGGGCAGGTGAGCTTGCAGCAATTGATGTTACTGAGGGAGAACAGTCTGAAGGATCAACTGAGGGAATTCTTCAGAATGATGGCACGCAGCAAGGAATATACACGAAAAGCCAATCTAGGGAGTTACAGGTGGGAAAAGCGACACCTAAAAGGAAATATTTGTAACTTTGGTGCCATGGGGGTGGGACCTTTGTAGTTATGGCTTGAATCAGGAAGAGCCTTCCCCAACTAGAAGTCCAGGACCAGCTCAAGATCCAAGAGGAGCAGGCAGCTGTGGAGTGAAAATGAAGCACTGGGACAGTGCAGAGAGAGAGACAGAAAAACACGAGGGGCTCACCTGGTCTGGAAGCTGTGCCAATCTGAATCTACCTGGAGTTTGATTATTTTTACCATCTGACCCCAACAAACTCCACAAAACCAGGGAGCCCATAGGCTGTGCCCGTCCAATGCATGTGTGTGGTTTTTTTTTTAATTGGAGGATAGTTGCTTTACAATGTTGTGTTGGTTTCTGCTGAATAACAACAAGAATCAGCCATTAAAGTATGCATATATCCTCTCCCTCTGGAGCCTCCTTCCATGCCCCCATCTCACCCCTCAGGCCATCTCATCAGGAGCATCAGGCTAAGCTCTGTGTTACACAACAACTTCCCACTAGCTATGTGTTTTACACAGTAGTGTACATATGTCAATGCTACTCATTCCTTCTGCTCCACACTCTCCTTCCTCTGCTGTGTCCACACATTCCGTCTCTGTATCTACATCTCTATTCCTGCCCTGCGAATAGCTTCATCAATACCATTTTTCTAGATATCATATATATTCTCTTTCTGACTTACTTCCCTCTTTATATCACGCTCTAGGTTCATCCACCTCAGTCCAACTGACTCAAACTCATTTCTTTTTACAGTTTGTAGATACCATATATATTCTCTTTCTGACTTACTTCACTCTGTACAGCAGGCTCTGAGTTCATTCACCTTAGTCCAACTTACTCAAATTGGTTTCTTTTTATGGCTGAGTATATATATATATTCCAATATATATTCCATTGTAAATATGTACTACAGTTTCTTTATTCATATTAGTTGAAATGAAAAAGTACTGTACAATTATAGAAATTAACAAATTTATATTAATTTACAAAGTACTACTTTCTGATGATAATTTTGTTTTCCTAAGAAAGCCAGACCCCATTCCTCTTGAATTTAGGAAAGAGGTGGTTTTCTAACCCCCTCCTTCTGCCCATGACAATAATGGGATATTAAGACACACCTAGATTTTAGATGTGAAAACAGACATATGATACAAGCTCAAATGCCTAGAAATGAAGTCATCATACAGGACAGGGTAGTTAAGTGGGTCAGCTCTATCTCCAGTGATCTCTGTTCTGATACAGTCTTCTTATTTATTGGAGTTGCTATTCTCTCATTTCTCAGGGGGAAATGGCTGCATTTCTTTTGTACACAGAATACTGTGATCTTGAAACAATACATTGAGTCATCTCTGAGCACTTAAATTTTTTTTACCTTTCTTTAGTCCCATCTATAAACTTTGGAAGTGGCAGGAAGTAGGAGAAATGAAGATACAGCAAAGTACATGTGAGTAACTGTTGTATTCTTACAGAAATCAATGAGATTTTTAAAGATTTTATTTGATGTGGATCATTTTTAAAGTTTTTATTGAATTTGTTACAACATTCCTTCTGTTTTGTTTTGTTTTTTTTTTTTTGGCCCTGAGGCACTCCTAGACGAAAGGTTAAACCTGCACCCCCTGAATTGGAAGGTGAATTCTTAACCACTGGACAACCAGGGAAGTCCCTCACTGAGATTTTAAATGGTTTTGCCTCAGTGGTTACATTGATCAGGCTGGACTTAGGGCTTAAAGGCATTGGTGACATGAATGGAGAGCATGACAGACTGAGTATAATGAATTCAGAGACAGAAAGACCAGACAAAACATTACGCCTGAAGTCCTTAGAGTCAACAACTATGTGGAAAATGAATTAAAATCACAGAAACACATGGACTTCAACAAAGCAGTGTGGTAGGAGAAAAATAAGATGGGCTTTGGAGTCATCTTGATCTGGTCCTGGATTCTAGAATCTTCCACCTACCTTTAGCAAGTGGTTTGACATCTGTGATCCATTACAAGGGACTTCAATCATGAGGACCCAAAAGAAGGTCAGAAATTGATCCATCTTTATTCAGACATCCACTAGCATTTCGAGTTCTCTCTACACTGGGTGCTTGAGAAATAATGGTAAAGAAACCAGGAACCCACCTTAAAGAAACTCATAATCTATAGAGTGTGATAGTGACAGAGCAGTGAAATAAATATCAAGAAAGATATGTACAAAATACATGGAACTGCCTTAAGAGAGAGGTTGATGGTAGAGCTTTTTGAGCTTGTACAGAGTTCATTACAATAGAACACAGCCCTTGTTTGCTGTTCATCGTTGTCTTAGAGCATTCAGGCTGCTATAACTGAGTACCGTAAACCGAGTGGTTTAAGCAACAATTTCTTTCTCACAGTCATGGAGCTGGGAAGTCCACAATCATGGTGCTGACAGCTTTGCATCTGATGGGAACCTGCTTCCTGGTTCGTAGATTGCATCCTTGGCACTGTGTCTTCACATGGTGGAAAGGGGTCAGAGAGCACTCCGAGATCTCTTTAACAAAGGCACTCGGTCAGTCAGTGGCTCGGTCATGTCTGACTATTTGTGACCCTATGGACTGTACCCCAGCAGGCTCCCCTGTTCATGGGATTAGCTTCCCTGGCAGCTCAGATGGTGAAGAATCTGCCTGCAATGCCAGAGACCTGGGTTTGATCCCTGGGTCAGAAAGATTCCCTGGAGAAGGGAATAGCAACCCACTCCAGTATTCTTGCCTGGAGAATTCCATGGCCAGAGGAGTCCGATGGGTTACAAAGAGTCAGAGGGGTGGCAAAGAGTCAGACATAACTGAATGACTAACATTTTCACTTTCATTTCAGGCAAAAATACTGGAATGGGTTGCCATGCCCTCCTTCAGGGATCTTCCCGACCCAGGGATTGAACCCTCGTCTCCTGCATCTCCTTGCATTAACAGACAGATTCTTTACCACTGAGCCACCTGGGAAGCCCAATAAGGGCACTAATCCTATTCAAAAGCCCCCACCTCTATGATGTAATCACCTCCCAAAGTCCTCACTTAATACCATTACATTGAGGGTTAAGACCTCAGTGTATTAATTTGGGGGGGACGCAAACATGTGGTCCATGACAATGCTGTTTACCATGGCTACTTTTTTGCAATGCTGCAGCTGTGCAGAGCTGCAAAATGGTAGATGGCATGCAGCCAACAGCTGTTCCTGGAATCCTCAAGCATAAGAGCAATCAATGACTGTGATATCCAGGTCATTGCATTCATTTAAAGATGAGTAAACTGAGGAAGGAGGGTAATGTGACTTGGTCAGGCCAGTTGCCCAGCTGTTGTTCAAGTCAGAGCTAAAGCAGATCTTCTGTTTCAAATAGTGCTCTTTCCTCCTCATCATACTGCCTCAGACTGACCAATAGTATTACTCAGATGATAGAACTACGTCTCAAAAAAAATATAGGAAGCAAGAAACCCCGCAAAGATTTTTATGGATGGTCTGTAACAATTTTCATGGATAGTAAGAGGTTTTGGAGGCTATACTATAAGCAATGCTGCCCAATAGAAATTTCTGCATTGGTAGAAATGTTCTATAGCTGCACTGTTTAATACACTGGCCACTGGCCACAGGTGGTCACTAGCACTTGGCTAGTGTGACTGAGGAACTGAATTTTCGGTTGTATTTAATGGTAATAAATTGACACTATAATTTCAATAGCTACATGTGGCTCATGTCTACCATATCGGATAGTGAAATTCTTAAGCATTGCCTATAAATTTAATTTATATGCTAAATTTATTAAATTTGAAATAAATTAAATTTATTTCATTTAAATTAAATTAAATCTATAAACTTAAGCAATGCCTATCAATTTAATTCCCTGGTGGCTCAGAGGTAAAGAACCCGCCTGCCAATGCAGGAGATGGGATTGATCCCTGGATCGGGTCAATCCCCCGGAGAAGAAAATGGCAGCCCACTTCAGTATTCTTGCCTGGAAAATCCCTTGGAGGGAGGAGCCTGGCCACCACAGTGCATGGGGTCAAGAGAAAAAAAGAGTTGGACACAACTTAGAATCTAAACAACAGCAATAACTTTAATTATGCCACTAGATGTGTGATTGTCCTTATCTAGTTATCCTTTCTTTGTACTCCCCCAAGCTCACTCCATCTAGTCCCTGAGCCCTAACAATATATAATCAAACACACTTACTGGTGGGTGGGGTCTGGAATTAGTCTATTCCAATAAGTCCATTTCACCTAGACAGTATTTCTAGAAGAGTTCTTGTCATATTCTCCCATCATAATAAGGATAATCATAATTTTTTAGCATTTTCTGCACATCCCTCATTCACCCTAAATGCTCTACAATACTGCACTAACTGTGCTGTACTCAGTCACTTTAGTTGTGTCCGACTCTTTGCAACCCTGTGGCCAATAGCCCTCCGGGCTCCTCTGTCCATGGGATTCTCCAGGCAAGAATACTGGAATGGGATGCCATGCCCTCCTGCAGGGGATCATCCTGACCCAGGGATCGAACCTGCATCTTCCACGTCTCCTGTATTGCAGAAGGATTCTTTACCGCTGAGCCACCTGGGCTCTCCCCCACAAACCCATATGTTCTATTACTATTAACAAGTGACCACAAGACAAATTCATCTTCTTCCAAAATCCTCACTTTTTTCACTGTCCTACATAGTCTAAGAACTGAAAATTGGTGTGTAATCCCTATAGTCTGAGCAGGGGTGATTTTTGTTCACTCATTCAAAAATATTTATTAACCGCCTCTTAAGTGCCTGGCACTGTGCCAGGTAAACTACATAGCCAGGGAGCGAATCACATTATCTCAGCTGACACCCAGCTTGCCCTCTAGAAATGAAATGCTAGTTTTCTGGGAAAGAAATTTGGTAGATTCTGCCAAGTAGCTAAGAATTCAGTGTTTACATGCTGCAGACAACATTTATACTGGAGATCATTTCTTTGATGTTTGAAATGTGTGGTAATACTCTCTCAAGGCTAGGAGTTTGTTTTCTTTTTTGTCATTAAAATATGAGGTTTCATTCACCCAAGAGTTCAAATCCTGGGATTTCATCATGAACTCCACATACAAGCTAATTTCACAAAAGGTCACTACAGAGACCCCCAAATTAGTATTGCAGTAGTTGACCACAGCTCTGTGATGATTATACCAGCTTATAAATTGTGCTTATGAAATTTAAATATGTGAAGAAAAGGACTGTGAAGGATATTTAAGATTCTAAAAACTTTACTGAATAATTAAGTCATACAAAAGAGGAGTGGTGAGAATCCAAAATATCACATACCACATTACATCAGCTCTAACAAATCACAAATTTTAAAGCACACCATAATTTTACAAAGCAGAAAAAAAAGCAATGCTGCCATTTAAATTAGGACACAATGCATTGTTACATTGAGTTTTTATTTAAGACTTCCAAAAAGAGGCTTTTTTTTAAAGCTCATTGAAACATAATTTTTCTTAGTGATATATACTCAGTTCAGTTCAGTTGCTCAGTCGTGTCCAACTCTTTGTGACCCCATGGACTGCAGCACGCCAGGCTTCGGTGTCCATCACCAACTCCCAGAACTTGCTCAAACTCATGTCCATTGAGTTGGTGATGCCATCCAACCATCTCATCTTCTGTCATACCCTTCTCCTCCTGCCTTCCATTTTTCTCAGCATCAGGGTCTTTTCCAATGAGTCAGTTCTTCACATCAGGTAGCCAAAGTATTGCAGTTTCAGCTTCAGCATCAGTCTTTCCAATGAATATTCAGGACTGATTTCCTTGAGGATTGACTGATTTGATCTCCTTGCAATCCAAGGGACTCTCAAGAGCCTCCTCCAACACCACAGTTCAAAAGCATCAATTCTTTGGTGCTCAGTTTTCCTTATATTCCAACTCTCACATCCATACATGACAACTGGAAAAACCATAGCTTTGATTAGATGGACCTTTGCTGGCAAAGTAATGCCTCTGCTTTTTAATATGCTGTCTAAGTTGGTCATAGCTTTTCTACTAAGGAGCAAGCATTTTTACTTTCATGGCTGCAGTCACCATCTACAGTGATTTTGGAGCCCAAAAGAACAAAGTCTCTCACTGTTTCCATTGTTTCCCCATCTATTTGCCATAAAGTGATGGAACCCGATGCCATACTCTGAAGGGAGTCTTAGGCGGCATTGCTTGGGGTAGGGTCCGGGCCTGAGTGCCCTGAGGACAATCGGAGGGAGCTTCTGTGAGGTGCCAACTTGAACTGTGGGAGACCAAAAGAGAGAGAGTAAATTAACCGGCCCAAACACACTGCCGGCCGTTCGCAGAACAAAGAGACCGAGAAAGTCCAGAGAAGAGCTCGCAGGCTGCGGACCGGCCCAGCCCCGCCGGAGGCAGGAGGCAGGGGGGAGGGGAAGGTCGCTGCGAGACACAGGGCGCAGGCACCCGACCGGCAGCCTGGGACTGGGGCTGGGGACGCGGAGGGCAGAAGGCGCACGCACCCGACTGGCGCCAGCGGAAACTGAGACTGGGTCCGTGGAAGGGAGTGGGCGCGCCACACCTGGGGAGAATGCGCCCACCAAGCCCCTGGCTGCCTGGACCGCTCTGACGGGGAAGGCACAGAGAGCAGGCGCAGCTTTTTGCTCTGCGCTTTTGTGGAACACCCGAGGGCTGGAACCTCGCGCAGGGCGGGGCGCGCTCCATATAGAGCAGCCGGGAGCCTGAGCAGCGCAGACGGAGAAAGCAGCGTCAGCCCCTCCCCGCAGCGTCAGCCCCTCCCCGCAGCGTCAGCCCCGCCCCGCAGCGCCAGCCCCTCCCTGCAGCGCCAGCCCCTCCCCGCAGCGTGACGGAACTAGCTACCTGAATAAGAGTCCATCTCCGCCCGCCTGTGTCAGGGTGGAAATGAGGCTCTGAAGAGACCGGCAAACAGAAGCCGAATAAACAAAGGGAACCGCTTCAGAAGGGACCGGTGCAACAGATTAAAATCCCTGTAGAAAACACTGACTACACCGGAAGGGGCCTGTAGATATCGAGAAGTGTAAGCTGGAACGAGGAGCTACCTGAAACTGAGCCGAACCCACACTGACCGCAACAGCTCCAGAGAAACTCCTAGATATATTTTTACTTTTTTTTTTCTTTTTTCTTTTTTCTCTTTTATTTTCCTTTAAAATTTCCTATTACTCCCCCATTACTCCTTAACTTTCATTTTCATAGATTTTTACGATTTTTTTAATTAGGGGAAAAAAATTTTTTTTTCTCTTTTTATTTTTCTTTTTTCTTCTTTTTTTTCCTTTCCTTTTTCTCTTCTATTTTCTGTTTTTCTTTTTCTCTTATTTCTTTTAAAGTCCTCTAGTACTCCTCTACTACTCCTTAATTTTCATTTTCAATACACTATAACCTTACAAAAAAAAAAAAAAAAAAGAAGAGAAGCCCTATTTTTAAACCGAAGATTAGTCTTTCCCAATCTTGACTGTCTGTTTTCTACCTCAGAACACCTCTATCTCCTCCTTTCCCCTTCTCTTCCCAATCCAATTCTGTGAATCTTTGTAGGTGACTGGGCTACGGAGAACACTCTGGGAACGGACAGCTGCGTAGATCTGTCTCTCTCCTCTTGAGTCCCCCCTTTTCTCCTCCTGCTCATCTCTATCTCCCTCTTCCCTCTCCTCTTCTTCATGTAACTCTGGGAACCTCTCTGGGTGTCCCTAACGGGGGAGAATCTTTTAGCCATTAACCTAGAAGTTTTATTATCAGTGCTGTATAGTTGGAGAAGTCCTGAGACTACAGGAAGAATAAAACTGAAATCCAGAGGCAGGAGACTTAAGCCCAAAACCTGAGAACACCAGAAAACTCCTGACTACATGGAACTTTAAGTAATAAGTGACCGTCCAAAAGCCTCCATACCTACACTGAAACCAACCACCACCCAAGAGCCAGTTAGTTTTAGAGCAAGACATACCACGCAAATTCTCCAGCAATGCAGGAACATAGCCCTGAACGTCAACATACAGGCTGCCCAAGGTCACACCTAACACATAGACCCATCTCAAAACTCATTACTGGGCACTCCATTGCTCTCCAAAGAGAAGAAATCAAGTTCCACGCACCAGAACACTGACGCAAGCTTCCCTAACCAGGAAACCTTGACAAGCCAATCGTCTAACCCCACCCACTGGGTAAATCCTCCACAATAAAAAGGAACCGCAGACCTCCAGAATACAGAAAGCCCACTCCAGACACAGCAATCTAAACAAGATGAAAAGGCAAAGAAATACCCAACAGGTAAAGGAACATGAAAAATGCCCACCAAGTCAAACAAAAGAGGAGGAGATAGGGAATCTACCTGAAAAAGAATTTAGAATAATGATAATAAAAATGATCCAAAATCTTGAAAACAAAATGGAGTTACAGATAAATAGCCTGGAGACAAAGATTGAAAAGATACAAGAATTGTTTAATAAAGACCTAGAAGAAATAAAAAAGAGTCAATTAAAAATGAACAATGCAATGAATGAGATCAAAAACACTTTGGAGGGAACCAAGAGTAGAATAACGGAGGGAGAAGATAGGATAAGTGAGGTAGAAGATAAAATGGTGGAAATAAATGAAGCAGAGAGGAAAAAAGAAAAAAGGATCAAAAGAAATGAGGACAACCTCAGGGACCTCTGGGACAATGTGAAACACCCCAACATTCGAATCATAGGAGTTCCAGAAGAAGAAGACAAAAAGAAAGGCCATGAGAAAATACTCGAGGAGATAATAGCTGAAAACTTCCCTAAAATGGGGAAGGAAATAGCCACCCAAGTCCAAGAAACCCAGAGAGTCCCAAACAGGATAAACCCAAGGCGAAACACCCCAAGACACATATTAATCAAATTAACAAAGATCAAACACAAAGAACAAATATTAAAAGCAGCAAGGGAGAAACAACAAGTAACACACAAAGGGATTCCCATAAGGATAACAGCTGATCTATCATTTTTTGAATGTTGAGTTTTAAGCCAGCTTTTTCACTCTCCTCTTTCACTTTCATCAAGAGGCTGTTTAGTTTTTCTTCGCTTTCTGCCGTAAGGGTGGTATCATCTGCATATCTGAGGTTATTGCTATTTCTCCTGGAAATCTTGATTCCAGCTTGTGCTTCATCCAGCCCAGCATTTCACATGATGTACTCTGCATATAAGTTAAATAGCAGGGTGACAATATACAGCCTTGATGTACTCCTTTTCTGATTTGGAACCATATATATATATATATATATATATATATATATACAGGGTTTCCTTGGCAGTACTGGTGGTAAAGAACTTGCCTGCCAATGCAGGAGACAACTGATGCTAGTTTGATCCCTGGGTTGGGAAGATCCCCTGGAGAAGGAAGTGGCAACCCAAATGCAGTATTCTTGCCTGGAGAATCCCATGGACAGAGGAGCCTGGTGGGCTACAGTCCATAGGGCCACACAAAGTTGAACACGACTGAAGTGACTTGGCATGCACACATTATATATATATATAAGAAAATATAAGATAGATGACTTGGTTAAGGAATTCCTAAAACTGTGACATATTGAGAACTTGACTTTTTAAAATTGTTTTCAGCTCAAAGTTGTCAATATCTGTGTTTTCCCCACAATGTCAGCCTCTGCGTCATCAGGGTCATTGGGATGTAGAATTTCTCAAGAGATTTTTCTTTGAGGATTTTCTTCTAAGCTGATGAAATCCTTCTGCAAATTTTGAAGATGGTGCTTTCTGTGTTGATTTTTGTTCACACATCAATGAACTGACATAACTAAGCTTCGTTTGCTCTTAAGCATCTTCCTTTCCCATGTCTTGGAGGGCACTTAGTGTTGCTTTGCAAGAAAACAAAGAATTGTGGTCACTCTTCCAGTATCACACATTTGCTCTCATATTATCCAGTGTATGCTCCACCATTCCGTTTCTGTAGTGCTCTGTGTACACAAAATAAGTTTTCATTTCAGTCAAATCACTGAGACCATTCTGTCTATGTTTTCCTCTAAGAGTTTTATAAGTGTCTGGTCTTACATTTAGTTCTTTAATCCATTTTAAGCTTATTTTTGTGTATGGTTTTAAAGAATGTTCTAATTTCATTTTTTTTTCAGAGGAGAAGGATGAGGGGAGGGAAGTTAGGGAGTTTGGGATTGACACATACACACTGCTTTATTTAAAATGGATAACCAACAAGGACTTACCATGTACTACAGGGAACTCTGCTCAATGTTATATAACAACCTAAATGAAAAAAGAATTTGAAAAAGAATATATGTATAACTGAAAAAAAAAAAAAGTATTTCAATCCTGGGGGGAAAATCACTGAATTGTATAAAGTGGTGAAATTTTATGATATATGAATTATATCTCAATACAACTGTTATTTAAGAAAAAAGTCAAATCATAATGTACTCTGTTCACAAAAAGTAACAACCCATCAAAGGATCAATACACCTAGCACCTGCAGGAATCCAATCCTTACTTCAATGAAATGGGAATTCAAGGAAGGGAGGGATTAAACTCTAAGCTCCTTCTATTAATCATAAAAATATATTTAAACCCAGTTTCAGAGTGAACTCAAAACTCTACCTGAAGAACTGGATCTTCTTGGAAGATGAGGGACCATTCCTGTTCTGAGTCCAGCAGACAGTCTGGGAAGCACAAAGTCCCCTATCTCCCTAAGTTTATAAGATATCTTACTGGGAAGATTCCTCTGGAGGAGGAAATGGCAACTCACTCCAGTATACTTGCCTGGAGAATCCCAAGGACAGGGGAGCCTGGTGGGCTCCTGTCCATGGGGTTGCAAAGAGTTGGACACGACTGAGTGACTAACACTAGACACTAGGTTGGTAAGAGGCAACTTGGTTTCAGATATTGTAAAATATGAAAAAAAAGTTGTCTTCGAAGATGGACAAAAGTCCTCTCCTGACATTGCTACAGAAGAGACTGACCCAGCTTGGACTGAGTTGAGACCATGAGGTTGAGCATTACGGGATGTCCACCCAGACATGTCCCTCACTGGCTTTACCCATGCCTCCTGCAGTCTGGCCTGAGCCCTGAAGACCTGTGATGAAGGAGAAGCTTCTTCCACGTGGGTTTTGTGCTTCCCAGACTGTCTGCTGGACTCAGAACAGGAATGGTCCCTCATCTTCCAAGAAGATCCAGTTCTTCAGGTAGAGTTTTGAGTTCACTCTGAAACTGGGTTTAAATATATTTTTATGATTAATAGAAGGAGCTTAGAGTTTAATCCCTCCCTTCCTTGAATTCCCATTTCATTGAAGTAAGGATTGGATTCCTGCAGGTGCTAGACCATGGTCTTCGGGTTTCAGAGGTATGAGAATGGAAACCAAACCTTTAGCCTATATGCTGTCTTCTTACCCTAGTTTTACCTGGAATTGCCTGAGAGCTAATATAAAACTGGAAACTTAGCGGTACATGACCCTCCAAGGGAACAGGTTCCCCTGAGGTGTCCAGGCTGGAATTGAGGTCTCGGTGTTCAAAACCCATTCTGCTAGCAGCCTACAGTCAGCTGCTTCTCTTGGAGAGTGGTATGTTGAGAGAGAAGACAGGCTTGTGAATCTCAGTTGTGTGGCCACAGACAACCTCAGAAGCTGGGAGGAGTCAGCAACTCCCTGCAAGCTCCCCACTCAGTGGCTGGGCTGCGATGAACTTCCTTCAAACCCACGCCAGCACAAGCTCTGCTGAGACACAGAATGCTTTGCGGGGAGAGGAAGTGGCAGAGCTCTGAGAATGACCAGGAATAGAGGCAAGAGGGAGCCAGTGGCTCAACCTTTCAGCAAGGAAAAGGGAGAGGTTAATGTGCCAAGATTTAGAAGAATGGGGAGACAGTTCCTTTTTGCCTGCTCCCCCAACATGGAGGGCTTGGCCTTTTTGTGAAGATGAGGAAGGCTGGCACCGGAAGAGTTAGTGTCATCAGTTGGTGGGTTGTGGTGATGGGGTCATGGATCTGTAGGGAGCTTGTGTGTACTTACTGGGATCTTCAAGCCAGAGGAGATGTGGGTAGTGGGGAGCATCCCTGGTGGTCTGGTGGTTAAGCTTCTAAAGCAGCAGGCACAGGTTGGATCCCTAGCTGGGGAAATAAAATTCCACATGCCTGCCTCCAAAGATCTTTCAAAAAAGCAAAAAAAAAAAAAAAGAAAGAAAAGAGGAGACATGGGCAGGTCTAAGATAGAGGCATCTAGAAGGTTATAATATCAGTGTTGATAATATTAAGCTGTTGAAAAGTAAAAAGAGGCAAATACTGAATGATTTCTTTGTCAATTTCTTCAATAATCCTGTGACATTATAGCCAAGGGACTATGTGTACTCAATACACCATTAACCCATAGCAGATGCAGAAGACTGACACATGGCCAGCTGACAGATGGAAAAATTCACCATAACAACAGAGCTAGAACAAGATTCTTAATCTCCTCAATTCCTGACCAGAGCTATGTCAGCTGGCCACTCTGCAGTTGGAAAACATGGTAAGAGAGAATGGGAAGAGGGGGTTTGGGAGAGCAGGTAAGCAGAGGTCAGGGAAATAGAAGCTGAGTCCATGGAGGGGATCCAGCATGGCTGCCACCCTTAACCAGGGTTGCCCGAAATTGATGGCAAGGAGAAGACTCTTCATAACAGGCTCACACTTGATGAACTGAGTTGAATAATGTCCCCCACATTCACATCTACATAAAACCCGTGAATGTGACCTTTTTGGGGGTCTTTGCAGATGTTACTTAGTTAAGACAGGGTGGGCCCTACAGATTATAGTACAGGTGTCCTCATAAAAAAAGGGATATTTCGACAGATGGACACAGAGACACCAATGCAGAGGAGAATGCTACGTGAAGACAGCAGCAGAGATCAGGTGTAGGGCTGTGTCCACAAGCCAAGGAATGCCAAGGATTGCTGGCAACCACCGGAATCTCATTGGAAAAGACCTGATACTGAGAAAGATTGAAGGCAGGAGGAGAAGGGACGACAGAGGCTGATGGTTGGATGGCATCACCGACTCAACAGACATGAGTTTGAGCAAGTTCCAAGAGTTGGCTATGGACAGGGAAGCCATCACCATGCTTCAGTCCATAGTGTTGCAAAGAATTGGACATGACTGAGTGACTGAAATGAACTGAAATGAACTGAACCAGAAGCTAGAAGAGTCCAGCAGGGGTTCTTCCCTAGAGCCTTTGCAGGGAGCATAGCCCTGCCAATGCCTTGATTTTGGACTTCTGGCCTCCAGAACTATAAGGACATATTTATGCTGTTTTTTAAAATTTTTACTGGAGTATAGTTGCTTTACAACGTTGTGTTATTCTCTGCTGCTCATATAAAGTGAGTCAGCTAGATGTATACATATATCCCCTCTTTTTTGGATTTCCTTCCCATTTAGATCACCACAGAGCATTAAGTAGAGTTCTCTGAGCTATGCAGTAGGTTCTTGTTGTTTAGTCGCTAAGCTGTGTCTGACTCTTTGAGACCCCATGGACTATAGCCTGCCAGGCTCCTCTGTCCACAGGATTTTCCAGGCAAAAATACTGGAGTGGATTGACATTTTTCCTCCAGGGGATCTTCCTGATCCAGGGATTGAACCCACGTCTCCTGCATTGGCAGGTGGATTCTTTACCACTGAGTCACCAGGGAAGCCCTTCTCATTAGTTAACTATTTCATACACAGTTGTGTATATATGTCAATCCCAACCTCCCAGTTCATCCCACCTCTTTTTTCCCCTGTCTGGTGTCCATATGTTTGTTTTCTACATCTGTGTCTATCTCTGCTTTGCAGATAGGTTCATCTGTACTATTTTTCTAGACTCCACATATCTGTTGTTTGAAGATACCTAGTGTGTGGTGCAATGTTACTGCAGCCCTAGGAAGAGATTACACCTGGATCGGGGCTGCATTTCAGCAATCCAGTCAGGGCTTTCTGCAAGGTGGCAGAGGTGCCAGTTCCTACTAACCTCTTCCTCTGGATAGACTGAGTTCTGGGTGATCTTGACTGATTTCTCTGATTATGGCTCAGGAACCCAGCATCTACTCCTCGTGTCCTGGAGATTCAGCTCTAACTGAGAGACTATGAAAGCCTCTTTCCAGACAGAGACCTCCCCAATCGAAGTTGGAAGTGCCATACCACAACTTCTGTCATTTTTATTGGTTACATAGACCAATCCTGGCTTGTGATGGCAGCGACTAAGCAGGATCTGTGGGCACCATCTTGGGGGCTGATGACCATACCCATATCGAAATGTTTCCTGTGTTTTCTGAGCCTGGAGCAGGACACAGATTACTTATGGCTCCCAGAGTCTCAGAACATGACCAACTCCACCATGTAGTCCTTTCTAGATGATCCAAATGTCTCTATTTTTCAGTCTTGATCTTTCCACTGATATAGGGAAACTGTGCTACTTAGTTCATTTCTCTTTGGTCAGACTACCTGGATTCATGTCTTGCCTCCTCCACTTATTAGCTGTGTGATCATGGACAAGTTACCCAACTTCTCTGTGCCTCTGTTTCCTTGTATGTAAAATGGGGCTAAAACAGCATATACTCCACAAGATTACTGCATGGCTTTAGTGCTGTAATACATGGAAAATAAGTATCACAATCCTAAGTGTGCCTTATGTGCTCAGTCGCTCAGTCAGGTCTGATTCGTTGTGACCCCATGGACTGTACCAGCCAGGCTCATTTGCCCAAGGGATTTTCCAGGCAAGAACACTGGAGTGGGTTGCCCTTTCATATCTATAAAGATCATTGTTTGAAAATATTCTGTTTTAGGAACCAGAAAGGAAGGAGAAGGGATTATAGGGGATGGTAAAACATCAAGGTTTCTCCTTGAATATTCTGCTGCATTTGATGTAGCTTGGACTTTTTGAGGTCACTGTTACTCAGAGTAAAGGTCCTTGTCATTCCCTTCCCTTTCTTCTTTTTTTTTTTCCCCCTTCTTCTTATAAACACATTGCCATCAATTCCCATACATTTTGCTGGCCAGCTAAGAAGTCCCAGCCAGTGGCAGCATGGGCGCCTTGTTGCACCTTGAGTTGAATTTTCACCAACATTTCAAAGCCAGCTGCGTGCTGTGCTAAGCCGCTCCAGTCATGTCCAACTCTTTCAAAACTGGCAACCACAGTCATTCCTCCTTATGCTTTAGAACAAAGAACTCAGGGCTTCCCTTGGGTCTGATGCTTATAGATCAAGGTAGTTCCTACTGGCAAGAATCCTTATGTTTCTTAACTTGTTAGTCTCCCAACATCTGGCAACATAGTGCAGAATACAGTGGCTATTTCTCAGAAATGGAAGGTGTGGGATAGATGCCTCCAGACTATTAATGGCCTACAGATGCAGCAGTCAGGCCAGAAAAGCTCTGATAATAAACAGGATTCTTTTCCAACTGGTTCTCTGCATCCTTTACCCTTCTCCCCTCCAAAGGCCCTGCTGCCTGACACAGAGAAATTCATAACAATGGTGGAAAATCGCCAAAGCCCACAGATTTCTCCAAGCAAAGAACAATTCCAATAAAGAGTGTTCAGGTTTGCAATATTGTAATAATGAAAATGATCATATTTTATATACTTAAAGCACTTCTCCTCCTCTAGTCTACTATTTAATATGTGAGGTTTGTGCATTTGCATATGCCCAGAAGAGGATGTGCACAGTGTACTGAGTCCATAAAATGGTTCGATGAAACATTGTCCTTTGTTTGATTAATTTCCAACATTTATTCATCTTGCCCAGTTTAAAATTTTAATCCCAAATATTACATTAGCCTCTTCTCAATCTCATCAATTTGGGCCATTTACATTTTTTTTCATTTACATTTTTAGTGTCAAAGTTATTATCTTTTAATACCCTATAGGGGCTTCCTAGGTGGAGCTAATGGTAAAGAACCCGCCTGCCAATGCAGGAGACATAAGAGACGTGGGTTCGACCCATGGGTCGGGAAGATCCCCTGGAGATGGGCACAGCAACCCACTCCAGTATTCTTGCCTGGAGAATCCCATGGACAGAGGAGCCTGTTGGGCTACAGTCCATGGGGTCACAAAGAGTTGAACACAACTGAATCGACTGAGCACAATACCCTATAGATGGCTAAGAAGTTGGGGGCATCTTCCTGTGAGAATGTCATTTCCTGCTCAGAAAAGCTGAAGCAGAAAGAACTTGAGAGACAGCAGTGGACAAGACATTTTGACATAGGAGATTATGCCTGATTTCTGTGATCTGTCCCCATGCTCTGAGGGCAGCAGCTCATACGAACCAGCATGCTCCAGCCTGACTTTATTCCAGTTTAGATACAAAACATGAGAGATACCAAATTCTGCACAGTTGGAGATTCTTGCAGCCACAGTGACTCATGAACACAGCAAAAGAACTGTATTCCATGAGCGTTTTGGCCTCTCAGGTGGCACTAGTGGGAAAGAACCAGCCTGCCAATGCAGGAAATGTAAGAGATGAGGGTTCAATCCCTGGGTTGGGAAGAGTCCCTGGAGGCAATTTTGGCAACCCACTCCAGTATTCTTGCCTGCAGAATCCCATGGACAGAGGAGCCTGGTGGGCTGTGGTCCATAGGGTCGCAAAGAGTCAGACATGATGAAGTGACTTAGCACGCACACCAGCCTCTCAAATAATCTGCTTTTGGCCACTCTTCTCCTGGTTGGGTTCCGCATAGGATGGCAGAACCAGAGCTATAGAGCCCCAAGCTCTGTGAAGAGAAAGGCCAGTTTTGTGCAAAGGGGACCTGTTGTCTTGTCAAGGGTACATGAGAAAATATCACTGGGTTTCACAGACTGACAAGGAGGGCCCGTGGTGGGTGGAAGCTTAGCCCTTACTGGCCCTTTCAGGATCTTTGATCTCTTCTGTGAGGACCAAGGGGAAGTGGGTGGATGGGAAAAGGAGAAGAAGGAGAAGAGTTGTAGGAGGAAATCAGTTCAGTGAGTATTCACCAAGACAAAACTCCCTCAATTTCCTGCCACAAGAGGACATGCAAACAGAACATTTCAGTATCAGGTGCTTAGAAATACTGTAAAGATGTGCTAGGGAATCCTGGGAGAAGAGCATGGGGTCACTGAGGTCATGTTGAGGTTTTTTTTTTTTTTTTTACTGTACCAAGCAGCATGTGGGATCTTATTTCCCCAACCAGGGATTGAACCTGCACCCCTTGCATTGGAAGCCTGGGAGTCTGAACCACTGGACCACCTGGGAAGTCCTACCTTGGGGGTTTTTAAAAGAAGTGTTCCTAAACAATTGAAAGCTGAGCTGAGAGCCACCTGCACAGACAGAATGCATTTCTAGAGTGGTCTAGGAAATGTACCAGGATCCAAGAGAACATGGAAATGAAGAACATGCAGAAAATGCAGAACATGGAAATGTAGGGGCTACAAAGTCCTAGCCCCTTTTTGCCACAGGGAGTGACGGAAAGGTAGATAGAGCCAGTTCCCTTGGGACACTGCATGCCATGCTGAAAAAGCTAACCTTATTCTTCTGGATTTTATCTGGGGACAAACGGGGTCTGACCAGTTTTACATGGATCATTTCACTAGTGGTATATATTGAAAGCGCAAAACTGGAGTTGGAGGGGTTGGCTTGTAGGTGAGTGGAATCATTCAAGAAAGAATGGCAAAAGCCAGAACTAGGACAGGGTGGCAGGGAGAAGATAAACTAATTTGGAGACAAAAATCAATGGAACCTGATTGGTTGTTTTCCGGGTGGGGAAAAAGGGAAAAGGAGAATGAGGAGGCTTCTGGAACCACTGTTTTCAAAGTGTGACAGCTGGACCAGCAACATCAGCATCACCTAGGAACTCAAAAGAAACTGCAAATATCATGGCCCGTCCCAGACCTTCATATCAGTTACTGCATTACTAACACTGATGTTGAAGCCCTAGAAATCTGCATGTTAAGAAACTCTGCAGGGGATTCAGATACAAGCTCAAGTATGAGCACCAAACTCGGTAGAATAAACTCCAGGATTTTGCCTTGGGTTCTAGGGTAAATGAAGTTGCCTTCTAACTCAGACAATAATCTTTCTGCAATGCAGGAGACATGGATTCGATTCCTGGGTCGGGAGGATCCCTTGGAGAAGGAAATGGCAACCCACTCCAGTATTCTTGCCTGAAAAATCCCATGGACAGAGGAGCCTGGCGGGCTACATACTGTCCATGGGGTCCCAAAGAGTCAGACTTGACTGAGTAACTAACACTTTCTCATTCACTTTATGCTGTGATAGGGAAGACTTTAAAAGGAGCAGAGTGATTTGTCTTGTTTTGTTTGAGGATGAGAAGAAGACTGGAAGTTAAAGAAAGGAAGAGAATTAGGGTGACACACAACAAAGAAAGACAGAAAAAGATTTAGAGAGAAAGAGCAGAAAGGAAGGAAGAGGTGACTTTCAGATCCTGCTTGAGGTGAGTGGCTGGCAGAGGGAAAGTTTTGAAAGCTGATTTGCTGCTCCTGGAGTAGTGATGGAACAGAGAATTTAGCCTGAATGGTGAGTTAGAATTTTTTTTTTCTTTTTCTGAATCATTAACTCCAGTCTTCTTGCCTGGGAAATCCCATGGACAGAGAAGCCTGGCCAGTTACAGTCCATGGGGTCACAAAGAATCAGACACACCTGAGTGACTGAGCACAAAGAAATCTGAGTTTCCCACACTATTGATGGTAACATATCCTGCTTTTTATACCAAGGCATGGTGGCTATGATATGAGAGGATCTGATGAAGGTCTTCCTCCTGTTAGGTTGAAGAGATGGAAAGAAATTGCAGAAACACAAGACACAGGTTCACAAGTACTTTGTCCCAGTCTTTCTTGTGTGATGAACATGGTGAACACTATGTTCAGACAGAAGTGTAGACCATGGCAAGACTTGGCCATCAGGTCAGAAAAGCCCTTCTCAAGGGGATGAGATCTCAAGCAATTAGCCCCTGAAGTTGTCTGTCAGTACACCAGGGTCAGAGTTTAAGTACACAGTACATGCCTCCATTGAACTGGGGAAGATGGTGAGCAGAGTGGAAGACAAGGCCCAGAGAGAGAAAGGGCAATTCCCCTGCTCTACACAGTGGCCTAGGCTGGGGTCAGAGATGAATAAAGTGGCTAAGGAAAGTCAAGAGCCAATGCATGGGGAGGTGGTCAAAGAAGAAAGTTCTGCCTGGATCCAACCCTGCCTAATAGAGAGAGATGAAATAGCATCCTCATGCCTTTGAAATGGAGTGACTTGCTGGGGACATTCAAGTCTGAAAATAGAAGCTTTAGTGCACCAAGGAGGCCACTAACTCAGTCATGACAGATGTATGGAAGCTTTCTCCTAATATGGTATCTGAAGATAAAAGCAGCTAGGAGAGACACATATTTTAAGTGCTGTCCTGCTAATACAAATGCATCATCTGCTAGCCATGCTCTTTGACCGCTGTCTCAGTGCCGAGAATGGTTACTGCTGATGAATCCACGTGTTCCGTGCCAACATTTCCAAGCCCTTGGCTTTGCGACATCATGTTCCAACCAACTGTTCTCTTCCCTGCTCCAATTCCTTCTACATATCACTGCCCGACTGATTTTCGAAAGTAGGTCCCACATTGTTCTTCTGCTCAAAAACCTCCTAAAGCTTCCTGTTGCCTACACAGTTGAATTCAAACTTTTCAACTTGGCCAAGGTACCGAGACTCCCATTGTAAATGACTGCCATGCCTCAAAAGCCACAGTTGTATCAATAATAATGGAAGGATGATGACACGGGAAGGAGAACACGTTCACTCATTAGCACCAGATGGGCAATTCAACAATGGGTGAATTTAACAGATGGAAAGAAAGCAGGCTCCTGGTAGACCCGGGATGGGCACTTTTCAATGAAGCTTCCTTCACACATTTAGGCAATTTTTATAATAGAAATTTCTGATGGCACATATTGATGGAAGGGTAGGAAGGAGGAAGGTCTAGACTAGAGCACAGTGTACTGCTGGGATGAGGAGATTTGAGGTGTATTATGAACAGCTTACTCTACCCAGGAAGGGAATGGACCCAGAAACAACAAGAGGGGCCTCCCAAGGGCCTGGAATCTTTTGCAGTTAAGTGTGTGCAGCCCTGTTCCTCATTCTCCCAGCTTCATCTTGCTGACCTTGGCAGATACTTCACCTTCTCTCCGTGGCTCTGATTCTTCATCTGTAAAATGGAGATTTTTCTCATAGGACTGCAAGGAAGTCAGTATACTTTGAGCATTGCCTCCTTGATATATACTAGCTTTTAAATATCTTAGCTTTTAGTTTAATCATCTTAGCTTTCCTTCTCTCTCCATTACCTTTCTCTACCACCCTCAGCCCATACTCATGTAGTTTCTTAAAACTTTGGTACTTGATGTTCTAGAGTCAGGATTCCCTAAAGCCTTCCTTCTCATAAGCCCATTCTGTTTCATTTCTTGATCAGAGGGTCATAGAGTTTTACAATCCTGATGTTTGGGTCCCACCCCAGGGACTCTGATTTGAGTCAACTGCAGTGGGGCTCATGAATTGGTAATTTTTAAAAAACTCTCCATCTTATTCAAATGTGTGGTTAGCATAGACCCCCTGGTCCAGACTGATGGGAATCAGAAGAATGGAAGGAGGAGAAGAAACATACTGGACCACTCAATAAGTCTACCAATGCCTTCTCTACAGGAAGTGATCATGGAGTCTTAGTAAACACTCCAGGTTAACTTTGAAAGAACTTTGTGTTTTTGGAACACTTATATTATTTTGAAGCACCCTTGCCTTTGGCTTAGCTACCTGTGGTGAGACTTACTGTGGAGCCCTGCTCAGAGGTTCTGGGTTGGTGGGCAGGAGATGCTACTCTGGGGACATTGGTATTAAATTTTCAGTTACACTGTTGGAGAAATCACTTGGGCTACAAAGGGAGAAATAACACAACTCAGAGTGTTCCAGCTTCTGGACCAGAAACACTTAGTGTTTCTTTCTATATCCAGAGGCAGCTTTCACAGCCATTGCAAAAGCTTCTTTGCCTCAGGAGAAGGATTTTGGACTTTATTCTTTAAACTGTGGGAAACCTATGACTATTTGGGGCAGGAAAGCAATATGGTGATGTTAGCCATGCTTTCCGGGAAACAAACTCACTCAGAAGGACAATGCAGATAGGGGAGTGCAGTTTATTACACTGGCAGGCCCAAGGCAGAGTCTCCTCTTAGCCAAGGACCCTGACCAGCATTTGTTAAAATCTTTTATACCCCATGTGTACGTGTCCAAACCCACCAGCCCAAATCCCTTGAGGCTTACAAAGGAAGGGTAAATACAATCACAATAACCCCATCATTCATGTGTTATGTGTTCAAACAGTCAATAATCAATAAGCCCACAGTTACATTCCAAACAGTTAATAATCAATAAGCTTGTGGTCACGGTCCAACCAGTTAATAATCGATAAGCCTGTGATTACATCCCAATAGATACGGAAACAATTTTATGACCTATCCGGAGACAGGGGTGATTACAGTATGTTTCTTCTTAGGCAATGAGTAACCTGGATGTGATCTTCAAGATTCCCCTGTCTGGAGGGGGTCTTATCCTTCCATTGTCGTTCCCACAGGCACTAAGTAGAGAGTTCAGAGTCCACTGGAGAGGCAGCCGAGCATGATCAGCACAGATAGGCCTGAGATGGAGTCCTGGCCCTATGAATTCCTTCTTCAGTGACAGTAGCATTTTAAGAGGATGGATGGTGGTGTGTAGAATGAATTGTATCAGAGACTGTCAGAAGGAGGTTGAAATCATGCAGGTGAGGAGTGTTGGGAAAGAAGAAAGGCTGTATGATGGAGTTCTGCAAGCATGGTCTGTCAGAGGCAGTCTGGGGTTTTGAAGGAGAAGGAGGAGACCTTTCCACATCACTGCCCCACCAAATTATGAATCCTCAAAGTCACTGTCTCATCTCTTGTGCAGGAAGAAACATACTTAGTCTCTAGAATATTTCCCTTAGCATGCTGTGCCTGCTGTGCTAAAGTCACTTCAATCATGTCAGACTCTTTGCAACCCTATGGATTGTAGCCCACCAGGCTCCTCTGTCCATGGGATTCTCCAGGCAAGAATACTGGAGGGAGTTGCCATGCCCTCTTTCAGGGGACCTTCATGACCCAGGGATCGAACCCATGTCTCTTACGTCTCCTACATTGGTAGGTGGGTTCTTTACCACTAGTGCCACCTGGGAAGCCCCTTCCCATAGCATGATGCCAAGTAATGTATTTATTTTGTGATGTCTACCCTTTCCTCCGCTCCCACTGGGCATCAGGCTCTATACAAACTGTACTGATGCCAGGTGGGGAGGGGAGGAAAGGGTAGACATTGCAAAATAAATACATTAGTGGGCATTATGCTAAGGGAAATAAGCCAGACAGAGAAAGGCAAATACGGATATCACTTATACATGACATTAAAAAAAAATCAAACCCATAGAAACAGAGTAAAGAAGTGCTTTCCAGGTGCGAGAAGTGGGGAGAGGTTGATAAAAGGGAATAAACTTTCAGCCCTAAAATGTTTAGGAGCTGAGGATCTAATGTGAAACATGGTGAAAATAGTCAATAACATTGCATAGTAGACTATAAATCTGCAGAAAAAGAGTAGAACTTAAATATTCTTACCTTCCACCCCTAGAGGTAAGCATGTGAGGTGATGGGTGTTGTAATTAACTAGACGGCAGGAATCTTTCATAGTGTGTATGACTATCAAGTCGTCATGATGTACACTTGTAATATCTTACAGTTTTGTCAGTTATACCTCAATAAAACTTGAGTATATGAGTAAATAAATGAATAAAATAGCTAAATGCCATGCAGAGAAGTTGAACTGTGAGGATGGGAAGAAGTGCTTAGTTGCTGGAACCTGGAGAAGATGCAATTATTAATGACAACAAAATCAAAGGCATCAACCCAGTTCTCCTTCTGCTTCTATCATTTTTGGGGGCTACAATGCAGCAGGTGGGATCTTAGTTCCTTGACCAGAGATGGAACTCTTGCTCCCCGAATTGGAAGCACAGAGTCTTACCTACTTGACTGCCAGGGAAGTCCCTTCTGCTCCTCTTCTTACCTCTTACAGCCCTCATGACAGACACCATGCGCCTTTAAACCAGCATCACAATCTCCCATCTCCATACCTCTGACTGTGTCTTTTGCTGGCTCCTTATTCTTCAGTGTTCTCTTAATTAAGTAGTGCTTATTTTTCTAGTCCTTCTCAAAGGGATCCTCCTTTGCCCCTCTCCTCTCCCCACACGTGAACGCCATTAGCCAGAAGTTATTTTCATTGCTCTCTGGAGGCACAATGTGTAATATTTATGTAGTACTTATTACATATTGCCTTTTAGTAAATGAGATGCTTGTTCTTGGATCTCAGCTACTTGACTACTTTTTAAGGGCTCAAGGGCAAGGACCATCATTCCACAACTTGGTATTCTGGTCCAGGCTTGGCTTAGTGCTGTCCTGCCAGTTGGAGCAGGACAAATAAAGCATCCAATCTCCTAAACACAGGGACTGTGTAGTAGATGCTCAGTAAATGTCTATAGAATTGAATTACTGCCTCAATACATCAGGAGCATCATTTTCTATTTCTCACGTGAACCAGCATTCCTACATGTTCTCTCTTCTTTTTTATTTACTTACTTCCTTTTTAGGTTATGTCTGGGTCTTCACTGCTGTGCGTGGGCTTTTTCTGGTTGCTGAGAGCAGGCACTATTCTCCAGCTGCTGTCCGGGGACTTCTCGCTGCAGCAGCTCCTCTTTTGCACAGGACAGGCTCTTGGGCACATGGGCACAGTGGTTGTAACATGGGCACAGTAGCTGTGGTACAGGGGCTTAGTTGCTCCTTTGCATGTGGAATCTTCCTGGACCAGGGATCAAACCCACATCCCCTGCATTGACAGGCGGACTCTTATCCATTTTACCACCAGGGAAGTCCCTTTTCTTTCTCCTCTATGAGGTTAATAGCTCATGTCCAGTCCAGTTGTTCGTTAGAGACCATAATAATAATAATGTTGAAACTCGTATAATTCTTACTTTGTGACAAGCAGTATTTTAACTAATTTCTTTACATGTTTAACACACTTAATCCACATAATAACATCAAGAACTGAGTGTTTTTATTATTCTCATGTCATGGAAGAGAAAACTATGATTTAGAGAAGCTAAACAATTGTCCAAGATCACCCAGGTATCATAGTTGGCAGCAGAGCTAATCGCAACAAAATTTAATAAAGTTCATGCTTTTAACCAGTGTTTTCTAACTTTTGGACAGTGATCCACTGTAAGAAATATAACACTACCACCTAGGACAAATATACACATCTGAAACGAAAGTATCACAAGCTAATAATTTTCTTTGCTGTGTGCAATGCTCTTTGTTTTTTGTTTTTACATTTTATCCCATTTTAGTTCATTAAAAATGTTAGATGGAACTCCCTAAATTGATTTCACAACTTCCTCATAAGCTGAGATTTGCAAGCTGAAAAACACCACTCTAACCAATATGTTTAACCACCTCCCTCGGCTGTAATAGATGAATGACTTCAATCCTTCCCCACTTCTCCCAAGTAACTGGACCAAGTTTCATTTCTTTAAAAAAGGAAGTGTCCTAACTGGTATGTGTGGGAAACGAGATGCACGAAGTTGCTGTTTAATTACACAATGTCAAGCGTAAATTAAATGACATATTCCCTCATGAATTACAAGTAACTCAGCTACAGGACTGCTGCAGCATTAGTTAAGACAATTCTAATTGAGCAAGAAATATAATTACAGAGAGGTCAACCGTCTGTGAGCCAAACCGGTTTCCCATCCTGGGATCTTTTCTCTTCCACACCACACTGACTAAGTAACCCTTCAGTAAGTAGATAGATCCCTGAATTCACTTTTTTCTTGTTTAGTCCTTCATTTAGTTACTAGCTTGCTAACTCTTTTATTTGGAAAAGAGTCATTTAAAGTGCTTCCAAGCTAAGCACTGTGATTAGCTCTCATGATGGCCCCTGGTAACATGGAGATGTTTGGTCCCTGTCTTCTGTCAACTAAGAAAAGTTGAGAGTTAAGTTTTATTCGGCAGGAATTTTTAGGGGCTCAAACTTGGAAGGCAGTATCTCAAGTAACCCTGAGATGACAGAACTGCTCCAAGGAGGCAGAGGGGAGGGGACAGGGTTAGGATATTTAGAAGTTTTGCAACAAAGAACAGGTAGTTGGGAACATCAAAAGATTTATGTTGTTGTCCTTCAGTCGCTCAGTCATGTCTGACTCTTTGCCACCCCATGGACTGCAGCAAGCCAGCCTTCCCTGTTCTTCACTATCTCCTGGCGCTTACTCAAACTCATGTCCATTGAGTCGGTGATGCCATCCAACCATCTTATCCTCTGTCGCCCCCTTCTCCTCCTGCCCTCAATATTTCCCAGCATTAGGGTCTTTTCTAATGAGTCAGCTCTTTGCATCAGGTGGCCAAATTATTGGAGCTTCAGCCTATGCATCCTTCCAATGACTATTCAGGAGTGATTTCCTTTAGGTTTGACTGGTTTGATCTCCTTGCAGTCCAAGGGACTCTCAAGAGTCTCCTCCACCACCACAGTTCAAAAGCATCAATCCTTTGGCACTCAGCCTTCTTTATGGTCCAACTCTCACATCCATACATGACTATTGGAAAAACAATAGCTTTGACTATATGGACCTTTGTTGGCAAAGTAATGTCTCTGCTTTTTAATACGCTGTCTAGTTTTGCCATAGCTTTCCTTCCAAGAAGCAAGCATCTTTTAATTTCATGGCTGCAGTCACCTTCTGCAGTGATTTTGGAGCTCAAGAAAGCAAAGTCTCTCACTGTTTCATTGTTTCCCCATCTATTTGCCATAAAGTGATGGGACCAGATGCATCAAAAGATTATCATTAATTAGAGAAAACCAGGTTTGTCAAGTTAAAGAATTTAGTGCTTTTCTTTGTATAGGAAGATGCAAGAGTCTGGGCTCACTGAGATCATTCCTCTGATTTGCACCTCAGTCATCTGGGGCCAGTCTCCTGTGTTTTCACATCTTGTGTCCTCTTGGCTCACCGTAGGGAGTGGCTGCAATCTGATGACTGCTGTGCTGTGCTTAGTAGCTCAGTCGTGTCCAACTCTTTGCAACCCATGGACTGTAGCCTGCCAGGCTCCTCTCTTCATGGTGATTCTCCAGGCGAGAATACTGGAGTGAACTGCCATGCTGTCCTCCAGGGGAACTTCCAGACCCAAGAATCAAACTGGAGTCTCCTGCATTGCAGGCAGACTTTTTACCAGCTGAGCTACCCGGGAAGCTCTCTGATGACTGCTAGATGACAGGTATTCTTTTCCTTCCTGAGTTCCCCCAGGGCTTACGGGTTCACTAAGACTGTGACTTGGCCCCCACCGTCATTTCTTCTCTGGATGTCATTCCTGTCACCTTTTGCCTCAGGCACAATTAAGGAAGCCTTCACTTTGCCCTCCCTCAGTGGGTGGGACATTTTTCCTTTGGGGCACAGTAATACTAAATTTTAAACTGAAGTGATAAATGGAATATTCCCTGCCATATCCGTAAACAAAGAATGTCAGGGATTGCAGCCACAGCCTTTGGTGAGCCAGTAAGCCCTGGGGGAACTCAGGAAGGAAGAGAATACCTGCCATATCAGTAAACAAGGGAATGATGATGGGGCCACGTGTTGCTGAGCAATAGGAATTTTCTGCAGAGTGAGGAGCTGGAGAAGATGGGGGGTGGTAATGGGGAGAAAGGGGTGAGTTTTCCACACTGAAGAAAACATGTGAAGGCAAGAGCATCAGTGGAGCATTTGGGGCTGGGGAGAGGACAGAACATGGAGCAAGGAGAGTGGACAGGTCTTGATTAGGAAGATTTGTGACTTACAAGGAGTTTATTCTGTATTTTGCAGGTGACAGGGGGCTGTGACAGAATGTCTGGCTGTTGAACGACACAGAGAATGTAATATTTCAGGAAAGCATGTGATAGTGTGTGGAGTGTGGGTGAAACAGAAACTGGAAGTGAAGGTGAGGGGCAGGTTTGAGAGCCCTTTAGCAGCTGAGTGTACAGAGTGAGTGACAGTGTGGAAGGTGTGGACAGTGGCTCCCAGCGTCTGCTTTGGGTGGCCCAGCAGATGACTGTGCCATTTGCTAAGATATCGGTGCAGGAGGATCAGGGATGGGAACAAACTAACAAATTCTATTTATTTTATTAAAAAATTTTTTATTTTTAATTTCTTTGGCTACACCGGGTACTTGGTTGCAGCAAGTAGGCTCTCACTTTCAGCGTATGGGATCTAATTCCCTGACCAGGGATCGAACCCTAGCCCCCTCCATTGGGAGCAGGGAGTCAACCACTGCAGACATGAGCGAAGTCCCAGCAAATTTTAATTCAGAGAGGAAGCACTTGAGCCTACCAAGAGACCCCCAGGTATGCAAGTAGTAGGAGGGCAGAAATGTTATTCTGGAGCTTAGACGTAGGTCTGCTTACAGGTATAGCTTTGGAAACAGTAGGTTCTGATTGCCAGCTAAAGCATTAGATGTAAATGAGTGTGTGTGTGTGTGTGTGTGTGTGTATGTGTGTGTGCGCATGTGCACTGGCACAATAAAAACAAGAAGGCTAAAGCCCCAGAATTTTTGGCACCAGGAACCAGTTTTGTAGAAAACAATTTTTCCACGGACTGGAGGTGGGGGTGGGGGATGGTTTCAGGATGATTAAACCAATTTCATTTATTGTGCACTTTATTTCTGTTATTATTACATCAGCTCCACGTCAGATCATCATCAGGCATTAGATCCTGGAGTTTGGGAGTCCCTGATGTAACTAAAGTTACTCTTACTTTGCATGCATGCTCGGTCGCTTCAGTTGTGTCTGACTCTTTGCAAGCCCATGGACTACAGTCCGCCAGGCCCCTCTGTCCATGGGGTTCTCCAGGCAAGAATATTGGAGTGGATTGCTATTTCCTCTTCCAGGGGACCTTTCTGACCCAGGGATTGAACCCTAGTCTCCTGCCTTGTAGGAGGTTTCTTTATGGCCAAGCCACCGGGGAAGCCCCCTACTCTTAGTTTACCAGACCCTAAAGTGGGTACAATAATAGTGCTGTCAGAGAGAAAAAAACTCTACCCTTCTAGGTTCTTCTGCTGTGTGATACGTGCTAAGTTGCTTCAGTCATGTGCGACTCTTTATGAGAGGTCTACAAATTAAACTGACAGGAGAAAATCAGACAAAGGTTTAATAACATGTACGCACAGGAGAGACCCAGGAAAAATGTGTAGCCAAAATGTCTGAGGCCCTCCCCTTAAACAGCAGCTCCAGCTAAGGACAAAAGTGGATGTTGAGGGTGGTGGTTTGGAACTTCAGAGGGGAGGAAGGCAACTGACATAAAGATGGAAAAGCAGATGTTTGGTAAACAAACGTTTGCTGGGCCCTGCAGAGACCACGGAACACAGAGAGGACCCTGGGCTTCAGGCCTGCCCAGTGTCCCCCATCACACTCAGCCCATATTCTTTGCAGATCTCTCTGGGAATTATCCCCTGGAAATTCTAGGAACAGGCCCTCAATTTTAATTCTTTCAGGCAGTTAGGGTGAAGGTCAAAGGGTCTTCCTGACTCTTTTGAGCCTTGATTGTTTTCAGCTTGAAATAACAGGCATGCTAAAGAGATATTTTGATGTGGCCAATTTTGTCCTCCTAAGGTTCCTATCTCCCTGGTGGCTCAGACGGTAAAGATCTGCCTGCAATGCAGAAGACCCAAGTTCGATCCCTGGGTTGGGAAGATCCCCTGGAGAAAGAAATGGCCACCCACTCCAGTATTCTCGCCTGGGAAATCCCATGGACAGAGGAGTCTGGTGGGTTAGAGTCTATGGGGTCGCAAAGAGTCGGACATGACTGAGCAACTAACACTTTCACTTTACAGTTCCTGTCTCACTGGGTCATTGTGAGAAACTGAAAAAAAAAAAGTGCAAATCACTTGGCCCAGTGAACAGAGCCTCATCACTGCTCAATACACATGAGCTAAATTCAGTGGCCACTTTTCCTGAGACTTGTCTGTGATGGAAATTAAGAGATCTGAGTACAGTTGAGTGTGGACCTAGGCCTGGAGGACAGGCATCTCTCCATACAGGAGAGACTTGTGTACCAGGAAGAGGCAGGCAGGCTGAGGAGAACCAGAACTATCAGGAGGAGAGTCGGAGACCAGGGGAGGGACCATGGTCGCCTCTGGGTGAGCAGCTGTGCATCAGAGCTACCTGAGGCTTCACTGAGATGAAAAACGACGACCCACTTTTGAGTGAATGACCTTGCACCTGAACTCCTGTGCTCCTTTATCTTTCACTCTCTTCTTATAATCTGTTTCTGGATCCAGGGCTTCCTTGTTACCCCTAGAGTAACCCCCGGGTGTGCTGTGGGCACACTTCACAGGGAGCAGCCCCATTGCTAGGGTGACCGTTCACCCCGACGTCCCAGCACGATGTTTTTCATATCATCTTAGGATTTCCATGCTTCCTCCACTGGGAGGGGTCTTCCTTCTCTAGATTCCAGAGGAGAGGTGTTCACAGGTGCACACGGGCTGAGGGGGCAGACAGACCTTAATCCCAGCTCTGTTACCCACGAGCTTACAGCTGCAATAAAGCTCTTTAACCTCTCTGAGCTTTTGTTTCCTCCATGGTGAACATGAAAATAATACCTGCCTTAAAGCATTGTTGTTGCTGTTTAGTCGTTAAGTCATGTCCAACTCTTTGTGGCCCCGTGGACTCTAGCCTGCTGGGCTCCTCTGTCCATGGGATTTTCTGGGCAAAAATACTGGAGTGGGTTGCCACTTTCTTCTCCAGGGGATCTCCCCAGACTAGGGATTGAACCTGCATCTCCTGCATTGGCAGGCGGGTTCTTTACCACTGAGCCACACAGGAAGGCCTGAGGTGGTAATCTCGTAGCATTACTGTGATTAAACTTGAAAATGGAGAGTACCTAACCTGCTGTCTGGTACTCAGTTAAATACTGAATAATTATTTTTTTCTCATCCCAAAGAACCCTGAAGTATATAATCATTTAATGATTATGGAAATGATAAACACAAAGATCCATAGAGTATTACATAACTGTTTACATAACACTTTCTCATCTATAAGATGGGAACAACAACAGCAAAGCCTTGCCCACAGCATGGTGGGGATTATGTGACACAAGGATCTGGTGTTATATCTTTGTGGACCATTTGTGACTATTATGAAGGCAAAGGGTTTCCCAGGTGGCGCTAGCAGTAAAGAACCCAACTACCAACACAGGAGACATAAGAGACGTAGGTTCGATCCCTGAGTCAGGAAAATTGCTTGGAGGAGGTTATGGCAATCCACTCCAGTATTCTTGCCTAGAGAACCCCATGGACAGAGGAACCTGGTGGGCTACAGTCCATGGGGTCACAGAGAGTCAGATACAGCTGAAGTGACTTAGCAGAGCACAGCCCAGCACATTATGAAGGCAAATTTGAAAATGTGGAAGGCTACTTTCCATCAGGTGAGAAATCTTGGTACCAGATGCTGCAGTGAGGTGGAACACTCGAGTGTGGGTCTCACTGAGGGCCAGATAGAAATCCTTAAAACTAAGCAGCAGTGTGCATCTAAAACTTCAAGCAGGGCTGTCTGCAGTCCAGCCAGCATCGCCAGGATGCAGATATAGAGACCCTGCACAGACTGACCCTGTGACATGGAGCTCTGGATGATCAGACCCTCCTAGGCAATCACGGCTTTGGACCAGAATCATTTATGTGAAGGGATTCCCTGGTGGCTCAAGTGGTAAAGAAATTGCCTGCAATGCAGGAGCCACAGGAGACTTGAGTTTGATCCCTGTGTTGGGAAGATCCTTGGAGAAGGAAATGGAAATCTACTCCAGCATTCTTGCCTGGGAAATCCCATGGACCAAGGAGTGTGGCGGGCTATAGTCCATGAGGTCGCAAAGAGTTGTACATGACTGAGCAGACACACAAACACTGGTTTGAAAGAGGTTGGAAGTAAAGATACATCCAGACAAGTCAAAGGTCAGGAGAAGCATGGGCAGAGCAGGCCACCAGTAAGAGCTTCCCTCATTGTATAAAGAGGGAACCCAAGATCAGGTGCCTGCCCAATGTCAACGTAGGAATCCAGCAGCGACCCACATCCAAACACCCTGGTGTTGCTGGCATGGTCAACCCAGCTCTGCCAGACACATCCACTGCATGGTCCCTGAAGTTTATGAATTTGTTCCCTGCCCTTCACTAGCTGCAGGGCTTTCTGCCATTCCCTTTGGTTTCTCCAATCCCATCTGATTTCCCTTTGCATCCAGATACCCTGCACCTGGGGATCAGTCACATGCCATATGCTGAAATGCCATAGCTAGAGAAAGCTGGGCATTAACCCAAATGCTATGTTAGCACCACAATTAACTGGTAAATGGGGACTTTTCAAAGAACCTAGGCCCTCTGTTATATCACATAGCCAGGGCTGGTGTGCCTTCCACTGACTGGGATTCAGGGAGCGGGAGCCAGGCTTTGACCAGTCTAAGCCACTGGCACTGATGATATTGCTTTCCTGCAGTGAAGGTGAGCCTCTCTTAGAAGACAGTGAAGGTAGAAGGGAAGAAGAGAGAATTCAAACTCTCCCTCCTCTCCTTCCTTCTCACCCAGCTCTTCCCACCACACGCCATGCATATCCCATCCACTGAGCCTTGGACTGGCCATTCTCTCTGCTCTGAAACGTGAAAACTAATAAAGGGAAAACTCACTAAAATGGAGTCAGGAGGCCAGAAGGGGGCGCTCTCAAGCACATGCCATTTGAAGTACAGATCCCAGTGGAAGTGACTGGGATATAGTCTCCCTCAGGAAGTGACTGCCTGCAGGAGGAAGATAGATTTTCTCCTCCCTTGGCAACAGCTCAGCCAATGAAAAATCACTATGCTTCAACTTCCCAGTTTCCTCCAATAGACTTTTTGTTTACAACAGCCTCTCCCAACTTCCCCTTCTCTATAAAACAGTTTCCTCTCCTTTGTTTCACTAATCTTGCCTGTGGTCCTGGAAGCTGCACGTCCTGAACTGCAATTCTTTGTTGCTACTGAATAAACCCATGTTGCTGGTAAAATAAGTGGCTGTTTTCTTGTTTTAGGTTCACAGAATGCTGTTCCCTAAGATGCATCATGGTTCACTTTCTCTCTGCTCTTGAGGAGCCATCTCTGGGAAGCCTTTCTGGCCACTCCCCTGGACTTGCTCCCCCTTTTCCTGTTCTACTTTCCAACACAACATTAATTATCATTCAGTGAACTAAGTCTCTCACATGTTTGGTTTATCTTTTGCCTCCTCTCGTCAGACCTCAAGCTCTGCTGGAGAAAAAAATTTTGTCAAGTCTAATCACTGCTGAATCTTTAGCAACAAGCATTTACCTGGCATATAGTAGATGCTCAGTTATTTGTTGCAAGTGCAAACTACAAATTGGCACATGCCGAGAGCATTTGCCATCTGCCTCTGCAAAGACTGAGTCCTCTGCTGCTGTAGTTGTTGACTTTCAACATGCCCTGAAGAGAGTTCAGGGTGGAGAGTAAGGCACTCTGCTCCAGTGAAATTGGTGGAACAGGTCTTTAGATAGTTAGATATTTTCGTGGTTTCATGATCCCAATCCTTGCATCTCTTCATATTTATAAAAGCACTAAATCCCTTCATGTTGACATCAGCTCCTTGGGACGAGCAGAAAACCTTTTGTAAAATCAGTGCTTGATTGCACTGAACTCCCCCTTCACCAAAATTATATTGACCTCCCCCCACTACCTCTTTGGAGCAGTTTCTCAGAACTATCTGGGGTGCTGTCTCCCTTGCTGCAGTCTTCATTTTGCCCCCAATAAAATTTAACTCAAAACTCTCGCATTGTGCATCTTTTTTTAGTTGACACAAGGAAGGAAAGGAGGAGATGAAAGGGATGACAAAGGTATGAAAAACAGGCAAAGTTGCCATTTTTGCCCCCAAACTTTCCATTTAACTTAACAGATTTTGTTTCCATCTGTACTCTCTGTTGAGCCCCTGATCACATCCTGGAGTAATGAGTTAGTGGTCTGTCTCACTCAGGACCTCCCGATCTGGTTGTGATCTTTTTGAGAGCAGGTGGGAAGCGAGTGAGTGAGACGTGGGATCACAGGAAGGAGAGGTCAATGACTGGCTCAGTGGTAAAGAATCTGCCTTTTATGGTCATTTTATGGGATAGAGGAAGTAGGCTGTTGTGATTTATAATAAGAGATGTATACTTGGTGTTCCCCTTACCTGGCACAGAGCTTCTAAAACCCTTATAATTTAATAAGTGATCAGAGAGATAATGGTGCCTTTTGTTATCCATAATACACATCTGAGTTTATGCTGGTGGTGGTTTAGTCACTAAGTCACGTCCAACTCTTGGGATCCCATGGACTGTAGCCCACCAGGCTCCTCTGTCCATGGGATTCTCCAGGCAAAAATACTGGAGTGGGTTGCCATGCCCTCCTCCAGGGGATTTTCCTGACTGAGGAATGAAACCCTCATCTCCTGCGTTGCAGGCAGATTCTTTACCAACTGAGCTACAAGGGAAGTTTATGTTCATGAGGTGATATTTACAAAGCCCCTAAAAAACTGCAGGGTAGGAACCAACTCTGTGACCAGAGCATTGAAACTTTCTGAGGGACTTCATCCTCACCTCCATTTCTGGGAAGAGAGAGGGGCTGGAGTCTGACTTAATCAGCAATGGTCCATGTGTTTATCAGTCATGCTGACATAAAGCAGCCACTGTGAAAATCCTAAACAATGGTTTTTGGAGGGCTTCTGGTTTAGTGAACAGGCGGCAGTGCTAGGAGAGTGACCCTCTTCCCTGAGCATCTCTTCCGTCCAGCTGTTCCTGAGTTGTATCTTTTTATAATAAACTGGTAATCAGGTAAATTCTTCCCTGGTGGCTCAGTGGTAAAGAATCTGCCTGCTAATGCAGGAAATGTGGGTTTGATCCCTTGGTTGGGAAAATCCCCTGGAGAAGGAAATGGTGGCCCACTCCAGTATTATTGCCTGGGAAATCCCATGGACAGAGAAGCCTGGCCACGGGGTCACAAAAGAGTCAGACATGACTTAGTGACTAAACAACAACGATTTGGTGAGTAAACTGCTACTGAGTTCTGTGAGCCACTCTGCCAAATTAACCGAAACTGCAGTGGAGTTCCTAGTAACCTCTGATTAATAGCTGGTCAGTTAGAAGCCTAAGTGGCAACCTGAACTTAACAACGGGCATCTGCAGTGGAGGGAGAGGACAATCTTGTGGGACGGAGCTCTTAGCCTGTAGGACCTGATGCCGTCCCCAGGTCATAGCATCTGAACCGAGTTGAATTGTAGAACACGGCTTGCTGAGTGGAGATCCCACCTGTCTGGTCACGGAAGTGTCAGTGACAGAGGAGAGGAGAGCTGACATACAGGGGGTACAGTGACAACCCCTACACAGTGTACACTGGAATAACTGCATGGAAGCAGGCAGTACAGGGTGTGACTGAAGAATGCGGACGCTAGACAGCAAGCCAGAGAGGGAGGCCAGGTTATGATGGCAGGGGAGAGGTCCAACTTCACTGGGAGGCAGTTAGGAGCTAGGTGGCTTCTGTTGGAAAACGGCCGGGGTCACTTGGTGCTGGAAGGCAAGACTAGTAGGGTGTTTTTGTTTTTTTTTTCCCTTTATAATGTGGGCCGTTTTTAAAGACTTTGTTGATTTTTTTTTAACAATATTGCTTCTGTTTCATGTTTTGGTTTTTTGGCCATGAGGTATGTGGAATCCTAGCTCCCTGGCCAGGGATCAAACCTGCACCGTCTAAATTGAAATGGGAAGTCTTAGCCACTGGGCCGCCAGGGAAGTCCCACGCCTAACGAATTTGAAGGGAAGGTTGGCATGAGGGGCTCTGGCAGGGGAAGAGCCCTCAGGACATCACTGCCATTGTCCCGGTAAATTCAGAGGGCCTGATCTGGACAAGGGAGGCCAGGGAAGGCATTTAGGCATGTTCCAGAAGCAGATGTGATAGAACATGAGGACTGACTGACCCAGGGACACAAGGAGAGTCAAAGATGACCCAGACTTTGAGCCCGAATACAGGCGAACAGAAACAGAACGCGAGGAGGAAGAGGCAGAGGGTGTGTGAACTTATCTATTCCCAAAGTTCCAGATGACTCACTCTCGTTTTTTTCCTTTTGCTCTGAAGTTAAATTTTAATCAATAATCAATTTTAACCACTAATAACCACACATCCATTCCCACTCTACCAAGATATGCGGACATTATCACTTTAAAAGCACCCTCATTCAAGACACCAGGGCTCCGCCTTGTGGCTCTCCTGAGACCCCCGCCTCAAGAACCACTGGCCTGCCGAAAGGTCTCAGAAGAGCATAGCCCCCTCTGCACCTAAGTTCCATTTCTCCTAAAGAGGGCAGAGGCCCCACCTCTGTTGGGAATTCATTCACCTCAAGGTCGAGGTGGGGAGGAAGCTCAGGTCTAGTCCATTAGCTGAAAGCCCCTTCTGGGGAACCAAGGAGCAGACGGGACTCTGCTGCTTCCATCTGGTTCACCCTCATGTTGAGTAGGAAGCCTTAGGACTGGGATACTGAAGTCAGCCACCCAGTCCGTTCACCCATCCAACCTCTAGGCCATCCTAGTCCCTGAGATGTAGTTATACAGAACGCCCGACCACGTGTTCCGAACTGACCATCTGTGTCAATGAGGCCGGACTGCCTCACTGCTGAACTGAGCCACCTCTGGCACGTCCTGGAACCCGGGATGCCTCAGTTTCTCCTTCTGTTGGAAGTGGGTGATGCTAACCTGCACCAACCCACAGGGCAGCATGAACGTCTAAAGACGTTTTTGCTGTGGGCATTGAACCCCGGCCTCACAGAGATGTAGTGGAAACGCAGTTGGTCTGTGCACACAAAGGGCTTGTCCTGTTGGAGGTGCTAGTTATTGCGGGGGCGGGTCGGGGGCGGAGCGGGGTGGGGTGGGGGGAAATCTCAGGATCAGGCCCTATTCCCTCTCCCCGGGCCCCAGCCTCCGTCGCGGTTTCCTTTATGCTCCGCTTCCTTCTTGCTGTTGGCCTCCGGCGGTGACTCTGCTTTGTTCTGCTGCAGATGGTCCACCCCCGCCAGGCTCCACCCAGGAAGGGTTTGCATTTGTGATTGGAGAGAAAGGGCATTAAATGGGTCTGATAGACCCAGGCTGTGAAGCCCCAGGACGCTGGAACACCCACCGCAGCGGCCGGAGCAAAGCAAGCTTGTTATTTTCCTTTCTCAACCATCCAAACAGGAAGCTACCTGTGGCATCTAAATTGCAAAGGCAAAACGTGGAGCCTGCGTTGGAGCTATTGGTTTGGGATAATTGGGAAAAGAACAGGGAGTTATTATGGGTTGAAAACCGCTTGCCGTGTCCCGGCCCCCATGTGATGCGGTGGCTGCTGTGATGGGGATTCAGGAAGCCAGTCACTTTCCCAATTGATGCCAGGGAATAAGCTTCGGCCCTGAGCAATGGCAGAAGATGGGAAACATTGTATGAACTAGAGCCTGAAAACCAGGGCTCTCCTTCAACTGGCAGAGTTACTAAGAAGGTAGTGCAAATTGAAGGGAGTAGGGGACCAGTTTGCCAAGGGAGAAGCCGGCGTAGGAGGCTCCCGTGGCCCTTCCTGAAGCATCGCTGGAGTTATCGCACCTCCAAGCTCGCACTGAGGCTCCCTCTGTTTTTAGAAGCCAAGACTCCAAGGGCAAGAAGTCAGTCGAGGGGAGAGCTGGGCTGACCTTCCTGCAGCCAGGCAGGGTGCCAGCCTGCCCTAACACGGAAAGCATTCCCTTGAGGTCTTGGGTCTGTCTGACTCTGCCACTGTGGAGAACGCCCGTCGGCTTCCTTCCTGGGGATTCTGACACTAGGATTCTCTCCTAACTCTCGACAAGTTCGGCTTAAGGCATGTTAGAGGCAAAAGCTCAGAAGGAAGAGAAAGGTTTAAATAAAAAAACAGAAGCCTGACCCATGTCTGACATTCAGCTTTGTATGCAAAAGGAAGATTTGACTTTCCATGGTTTTGTTTTGTTCTGTAACTGGGAAGGGCACCTTAATTACAGAGGAGGGTGTATACCTGTGTCTCCATTTGATTTGCTTTCTTTTTTTTTTCATTTATTTTTATTAGTTGGAGGCTAATTACTTCACAATATTGTAGTGGTTTTTGCCATACATTGACATGAATCAGCCATGGATTTACATGTGTTCCCCATCCTGAACCCCCCTCCCACCTCCCTCCCTATCCCATCCCTCTGGGTCATCCTAGTGTACCAGCCCTGAGCACTTGTCCCATGCATCCAACCTGGACTGGCGATCTGTTTCACACTGGATAATATATATGTGTCAATGCTATTCTCTCAGATCATCCCACCCTCGCCTTCTCCCATAGAGTCCAAAAGTCTGTTCTATACATCTTCTCCCCTCCTTTCTTCAAGCCTCACATAATTGTATAGTGATGCATTCAATCCTTTCCCCAAACTCTCTTGAGATCCCTCTCCCAAGTGAGTTGTGGTCCTTGCTGTTCCCCTCCTGTCAATCATTTTTGCAAATGTTCCTTTGAATCCTGCTTCTCTAGGGTTTACCCCAGGTAGGTCAAAGCCATCATGGCTCAGAGCCCACGAGAGGGAGGACAGGGTGCGAGGGCAATGGTGCTGGACCAAGCCAGGAGCTTCATTTTCTGATACTTAGGGTTGCCTATAGTCTCGGTCCCCTTGATCATGAGTGTGCCTTGGGAGCATCTCAGTGGCCGAGGCTGGGTTTAGGGAGAATGATATGAATCTTCCAGTGGCTGTGGGCAGCCTAGGAGCCCCTCATTCATCCCTCTTTCCCACTTAGACAGGAATGGCAGTAAGCCGTGGAGTGACGTGGGAGAGAGGTGACCGCCAACCTACAGATGCTACAGGGTGGGGAAGAGGTAGTTTAGAACCTGAAATACCAGGAGGTTCTAACAAGTCAGTGCCCCAGCAAAAATCTGGCATTTTTTTAGCCCCTAGGACAACATCTATATTTGCTGATTTAGCAGGATGGCGGGGGAGTGACACTGGGCAACCAGGGGCCTGAGGACAAGCTCAGATATGGGGGAGCTCGGGTTGCAAGATGAGCAGAAACGTGGCTAAAATGCAGCCCTCGCTTCAATGTTTCCCTAGGAACTTCTGTGCCATTACATGCCAGCACCACAACACAGAAGAGCCAGCATGAGTTCCGTGGTTTCATACGATTCAGTTCTTGTGGGCCAATGTTTTGAAAGGATCTGCCAGGTTGTTTTCTTCATCTGAAGGTCTTGTAGTAGTGACTCAATCAAAGTCATAAGGGGAATATGCATCTGTCTCCATACTTGGTCCCATTTTACCTTCCCTTCTGCCTCACCGTCCTTCATCACCTTTTGTTACATTAAAAAAAAAAAAGTCCTGCAATTGTCCATGTCAGTCAATCATCATGCAAGGAACCTGGTGCCATGGAGAGAACACTGGGTTAGAAAACCCGGGACTCACTTTTTACTCACAGCTTCACCTTGGAACAGTCCCCTCTCCCCAATTTTCTCATCCATAATATAATAATACTATCTCCCTGCCTGCCTGTCAGGGATGTTGTGAGACTCAGAAAGACAACTGTGTGGAAGCAATTTCTCTTCCTATGTCACTTACCTCTTTCTATCTCCACCCCCCAATTCCAGAGTTCTTTATACTCTTATATATCAATGTATCTATTTCTTCACTTCCATCCAGGTATGGTTTTCATCCTCTGTTGCGGAGGCGGTCCTTAAAATGAATCTGTCCGGAAGAGAACCTCTTCCCTGAAGAGGAATTAATGCATCATTCTGGATGCAAAGGCTGATATCCCAGGAGCTGGTACTCCATTGGAGCTGATACCCCAGGCACAGTGAACACTTCCTGTGGCCAGTATATGTGGGGCCAGATACAGTGTCCTGCCCGGAAGTCAGTCCCGATGTTTGTTGGGACCACATATGATTTTCCAAGGCTCTGCCCAATTAAGAACTAGAATGGGAGTTTCCTGATGGGAGGACTGTTTTTCTTTTTTTGCAAGTTGTTTCATCTTTAACCTCTAGAACAATATCTGGTGTACAGGAGACACTCAATAAAGGAATGAATTAATAAAAATAAGTAGCAGCCGTGGAAACCCCCCTTTTCCCCCAGAACCCTCATGTAAACCTCACCCATGAATCCTCCCCAGAGTCCTCACCCAGGTGTTATGATCATTGTTGATTTGGAGCAGACTAGCTTTAGCAAGGGATTTCCAGGTGGCTCAGCAGTAAAGAATCTGCCTGCCAATACCAGAGATGTGGGTTCGATCCCCAGATAGGGAAGATCCCCTGGAAGTGGAAATAGCAACCCACTCCAGTGTTCTTGCCTGGAAAATTCCATGGACAGAAGAGTCTGGTGGGCTACAGTGAATGGGATCACAAAGAGTCAGACATAACTGAGCACAGAATGGTGGAGAAGAGAAGACAGCCTCCTTGAGTCAGCCTCCACCTGCTTTAAACCACTGCTTTTAGGCTTCCCAGGTAGCTCAGTGATAAAGAATCTGCTTGCCAATGCAGGAGACACAGGAGACTTTGATCCCTGGGTCAGGAAGTTTCCCTGGAGGAGGAAATAGCAACCCACTTCAGTATTCTTGCCTGGAAAATCCCAAGGACAGAGAAGCCTGGCAGACTACAGTCAACAGGGTCACAAGAGTCTAAACCACCACCACCACCAGTTTTATCAAAATTTTCCAATAAGTTTACTCTAATAAAAAGAGACACAGACAAAATGATTAAGGCTTCCTTTTCTCTCCCCCACTGCCACCACAATCACCAGAATCAATATAAAACATGAAAGCATAAGCATTAACTTATATAAATTATTATTAAGTCATGTAGAAAATTAATTATAAATTATATATTATGTAACTCATCTTATGTAAATATAATTTATATAAAGTTGTCAGGAAATAATGTCTCCTAGTAATATGAAGCTTGCAAGTTAATTAACTTGAATTCTCCTACTGATGTGATAAAGCAATGGAAGCAAAGCAAAATTCTAGTGTTAACTGTCACAAAGAAGTCTATAGCTCATGGAGTCTTTTCTTAACCAAAATCATCAATTGAGTTAGATCCCCATATTCCTACAACACCCAGGAGATTTTTTTTTTTCCCAGAAATACAACATCTGTTATTTGTCTAAAAGGGACATGCTTATTCAGGCTTCACGGGGGAGCCTGTGCAAAGCTTTTCCTCCATCTCCACTTTGTGATCTGGCAGCCAGGTTATCAAGAGTGACGGATGCAGCAAACAAGTTTTTGATGTAACCCAGTGTAGACATTGGGCTTCCCTGGTAGCTCAGCTGGTAAAGAATCTACCTGCAATGCAGGAGACTCCAGCTCAATTCTTGGGTCAGGAAGATCCCCTGGAGAAGGTATAGGCCACCCATTCCAGTATTCTTGGGTTTCCTTTGTGGCTCAGCTGGTAAAGAATCTGCCAGCAATGGATTCTATCCCTGGGTAGAGAAGATCCCTTGGAGAAGGGAACTGCTACCCACTTCAGTATTCTTGCCTGGAGAATTCCTTGGACAGAGGAGCCTGGCAGGCTACAGTCCACGGGGTCACAAAGAGCTGGACACAACTGAGAAACTCAGTAATGTAGCCATTGGGGTTCAGTAAGGAAAGAGAAACCACAGCCAATTATCTAAATGGAGAAGACTGAACTTGAGGAATTGTTTCCTGAGTAAGTCCCCTACACACGAACCTTTAGGGTGTGGACTTTCAAAGGTGTGAAAGTGCATGCCTACGTCCAGTCATGTGAGTCACTTCTCCTTGAGGAGGCATTGTTAGTTTTTGAGGCACAGGTCTCAAATACAGAACAGCACAGGAAGGGCGCAACAGTCATTCAGAATGCAGTTCAGTGCTACGATGCCATCTATGACGAAAGAAAAAGAGCTACTACCCAGACATCATTGGGTGGTTTTTTCCAAGCAGCTAGATAGAACTGAATCCAGCAAGGAACTAGAACCTGTGCCATCAACATCAGGCTGGAGTGAAATTTCAGCTTGCTCTCCATCTCCTATGGCTGACGATCCTTCAGCTGTACCATCTCCCACCTCCTCCAGTCAGTAACTCTTCTTGCCTGTTCACTTTTGATGCCAGCCCATGCGCTAGCTCTTGTATTATACTACTGCACTTTTCAAGATACGGCGCTGAAAGATAAAAATGTGTGTGTGTGTGTTTTCTATGTATTATTTGTGTGAAAAGTATTACAAACCTATTACAATACAGTACTCTATAACCGATTGTTGTTGGCTAACTAGGCTAATCTTGTTGGACTTACAAACATGCTCTTGGAACAGAATTCATTCGTATGTAGGGGACTGACTGTGATTCTTTACTGGGGAGTGGGACAGAACCCTGCAGAGAAGAGCTCCCAGCCCTGGGACTGAGGTGGGGGGTGAACAGGGAAGGGACTTTACTCTTTAAGGAGAACCTGCAAAGCTGAGACTTAACCACTGTGGCTGCAAGCCCTGGCTGCATGATTGGGGAAACCGGCTACAGGCAGTTCTAGAATCCTAGGAACTGCCCAGCAGTGTGGTGTAGACTTGGGGGGTCACCTGCACACGGAGAGGCTGGCTTGCTGGCTGAGCAAAAGAAGTCTTCCTTCTCCAGCAATTCAGTGTCCACCCACCCCTCCAGCGCCCTCTACTGGCAGAGCTTAACATCGGCTGGTTGGTCAAGGAGAAATGAACCAGCTACAAAGTCACAAAGCAGCAAAGAAGGGTGCACGTGGAGCTTGAAGACCAGACTCAACAGCTCACACATCCCCAGGGATTCATAGGGTAAAAAGTATTTCTGGGTTTTATGTATTCTAGCCATGAAAACTTCTCTGTTTTCACGGGGCTGTAGAAAAGTGTTCCAGCCTCTTCCCCATCTTGTGACCCTGATTTATTTGCTGGCATTAAATGAAGCCACTTATTCCCACCCCTGGCTCTAAGTTAGCATCACCCAATGAGTTTTTACAAATTACTGAGTACTCAGCACCTACATTTTTGAAATCTGGTCAGGTAACTCTAATAGGCAGCCAGAGTTGAAAATTTCTGGATTAAGCAGTGTCAGGAAGGCAGGCTTCCCTGGTGGTCCAGCAGTTAAGACTTCACCTTTCAATGCAGGGGGTGCAGGTTCAACCCCTGGTCAGGGAGCTAAGATACCACATGCCTCATGGTAAAAAAAAAAAAAAAAGGCTTCCACAAAAGCAATGTTTTTAGGGGCACTGGAAACCTTTAAAGTAGTGGAAGGATTTTGGGGTTATGTGGAGATGTCTACCTGTGAAATTCCAGACACATTAAGTAACCCCCCTGAGCTTCAGTTTCCTTCCCTGTAAGATGAGAGATGAAAAGAAAAATATGATTTGTCCCAACATTATTAGAAAGAGCAAATGAGATGACACATGTGAAATATTTAGCACAGTGCTGGTAAATTAAGTCCTCAATAGATTGGATTTATAATGACAGAAGTAGTGGCTATTTTCACAGGCAAAGACCACTTCTGCATAACATTCTCAGAATGTCTACCAAATGTGACACTCGGGAAAAGCAGAGTGTTACAGCATCCAAAGGGGCAAGATTTGTCAAGAGCATTGCCTAAGTGAGTAGCAGTAACTAAGTTGAGTATCAGAAACAAGCAAGTGAATACCAAGCCATTAGTAGATATGATAGAACGACCTTCCATTTATCTGGAGCATGCTTCTGTTTTCAGAATGGCTTCAAATGTACTGTGTTCTCCTTTGAACAGATCTGTAAGACTATTTGACTTAATGGTGAGAGTGGGGTGTTTGGGATCAGCTTTGCTGGTTTTGAACTGTTGATCTTTGACTCAGTAGTGTTGACACACATTTCTAAGCTCAATATGGAGCTGTTTCTGCTCGGGGAGGGGGGCATGTCAGTAAACCAAACTTTAGATAATGTTTGTGTCCCTGTGAATGCTCTGCTTGACAGCATATCTAGTCAGCCAATCTCCAAACACCAAGGCAGTCCTGGGCTCTATACGTACTTCCTGTTCTTTATTCTTCATCCCATAAATATTCCCCTGCCTTCTGCCTCACTTTACAGTTCTCTGGACCTTTGGGAATAGAGACTGTCTGCTTCATGAAGTTTTAAAAGAGTTTGTATCACATAAATTGTCTTCTTTATCCATGATAGCTGTGTGCCTTTGGGCAAGCTGATAAATCTCTTTGAACCTCAAAAGTAACATTTGTGAAATGGGACTTAGTAAGAGGATTACATAAGTTTTTTTAAAGACATTTAAAAAATATTTATTTTTATTTATTTATTTGACTGCACCAGGTCTTAGTTGTGTGATATGTGAACTCTTAGTTTCAGCACGTGGGATCTAGTTCCCCGATCAGGGACCAAACCTAGGCCCCCTGCATTGGGAGCACAGCATCTTAGCCACTGGACCACCAGTGAAGTTCCAAGGGGATTACATAAGTTGGTGAATAAAGGACCTGGAACAGACCAGGTGCACATTAAATGCTGGTTTCTTCTAGGTCTAACAAAAATGAAAAAAATACCTCCTCTTCTGATGTCCAGAGGATTTTCTGGATAGGATAAAACTCACACTGCCATATGCACTGGGAATAAAGAAGGATCTGTCCAAATATTAAATTTAATCTCAAAAAGAAGCAGCAGAGAAAGGAAAAAAAAAAACTTGATATTTAAAGTTATTGTGGGTATGTATACTTAAACGTTGTAGAAGGTCATACAGTGTAACATTTTATTAGCCATTGGTGGACCCTTGGTACACAGAGAGGAGGAGGAAAAACCAAACACTGTCACCGCTTTGACCTGAAACAAGAAATGCTATTTTCGTAGAGCCAGTACAACTTGTTGAGTATGTTGCAGCAGTTAAGTAGATCGGACTTCAGTTAATATATCAGACTTGGTACGTGATGTGTCGAGGGCAGATGGCATGGAAGAAGGAGAGTGTGGTAGACTTAATTACCCACTAAGGTGAGACAAGGAATGGTAACCAACAGGGATTGTACAAAACTCAAGAGCAGATACTATCTAGAGGCATTTGGTCCTTAGAAGATCATCGATCATTCCAAATTTTGGAATAAATCCAGCAATAATGATACATCCAATAAAACAACTTCCTAGAAAAGTGCCACTTTCTGGTTTTCTTCTTGTGATCATGGGAATGGTCATTTAAAAAATTTTTTAAATTTATTTTTATTGGAGACAATTGTTTTACTACCATACAACAATGTGAACCAGCTGTAAGTATGCATATATCCCTTCACACTTGAGCTTCCCTCCCACCCCACCACCATCCCACCCCTCTACATCATCACAGAGCACTGGGCTGAGCTCCCTGTGCTACATAGCAGCTTCTCACTAGCTGTCTATTTTACGTACAGTAACGTATCTGTTTTAATGCTACTCTCTGAATTCGTTCCACCCTCTCCTTCTCCCACGGTGTCCACAAGTACATTCTCTATGTCTGCATCTCTATTCCTGCCCTGCAAATAGGTTCATTAATTACCATTTTTCTAGATGTCATACGTGTTTGTTTTGGGAATAGTCGTATTTAACGTGTATGCGTGGATTTAAAATGTCTGTGTTGAATTTCCTGTAGGTAGACAAACTTTTCAGTCTATTTCTATCTGGTCGTGGATTGTGTTGGTAGGCAAAATCAAAGAACTGGATTGTAAGAGTAAGCTGAACCTTCCCTATTCTGCAGCTCCAGAGAGGAGAAAACAGGTCTAGGAGTTCCAGAAGGTGCTCATCTGTGACATGTGACATGAGTGGTGAGGTGGTCTGTAGTGAGCTTGAGAATGGGAACAGGCAGCAGCTACAACATAGAGTTGAATTAGGAGTAAATATGAGACCTCCTCTCCTCCCCATACTCTGCTGCATATTAAAATCACCCAGGGAGGTTCTAAATGCCTGATGTCCAAGCAGCACCCCAGAATAATTGAACAATAATCTTTGGGGGATGAGACTCAGGCATCAGTGTTTTATTCCCATACTCTTTTTTTTGCCGCACCATGAGGCATCTTAGTTCCCTGAACAGGGATTGAACCTGAGCCCCCTGTGATGGAAGCATGGACTCTTAACCATTGGACCACCAGGGAAGTCCAAGCATCAGTGTTTTAAAAGCACCCTAGATGACTCCACTATGCAACCAGAATTGAGGACCACTGCTCCAGGTAACCTGTGTTAGAGGAGGGGGGAGGTTGTTATCTGGGCTGGAAGATGCTCAGAACCAAGGACCAGAAATGTTGACTTCTAGTCAAGACTTTGCCACATGTATTAACTTCCTGAGGCCCCCACATCATAAAATAGGGTTTTAGTAACTGTTCTCACTATAGTACTTTCCAGCACTGGGATTACAGGAAGAGCACATGGCTCTTCATAAAGTGATGCTGGAATGTGCTTTATGATTTTCATTTGAAAAGCTAAATATATTTATCTTATCATCAGATATACCATTTAATTTGAATAATTTAGAAATCAAGGTATAGTAAAGGAAATCATCCAGTATCCTTATATATATAAAATCAAAGACAGAACTGGGATTAGAAGAGGAAGAAAAAGACCATGTAGGCAAATGTAATAGCTCAAAAGGACTGGTTGAAGAGCCAGACTGAGTACTGTTTCTTGTCTTGACTATGAGAGGAGCTTGGTCGCACTGTGACTAGATCCACCTAACTGCCAATCACCTGGAAGATGTATGTGAGTAGCTAATTCTTTGAAATGCACTGCACATTGGTTAAAATGCAGGTTAGTTTGCTTTCCTGATATTTCTAAGCAATGGAAGAGAAATGCACTAAAGAGTAAGAAAGAGGGCTTCCTGGTGGTTCAGTGGTTAAGCATCCACATGCCAGTGCAGAAGACAAGGGTTCAATCCCTGGTCCAGGAAGAACCCCCATGCCGAGGAACAAGTAAGCCTGTGTGTCACACCTACTGAGACTGTGAGCCAGCTACTGAAGCCCACAGGCCTCCTGGGCTCCATCCATAGCAAGAGAAACCATTGTAATGAGAGACCCTCGCACGGCAGCGAAGAGCAGCCCCTGCTTGCCACAACTGAAGAAGGCTCCGTGGGCAGCAACAAAGACACAGCGCAGCCATAAATAAATAAATCAATCTTAAAAAAAAAAAAGAGTAAGGAAGGCAGTTAACAATTTAAAGAAAATACAGATAACAGAGGAATATGTTTGTCATGCCCTTGGGGATGCCACCAGCAAAATCCAACTGTGGGAATGTCTTCGGGATAAAAGACTCCATGTCTTTAACAAATAGATTTCAAAACATAAGCTGAGAGGTGAAACTACAGATTCAAAAGAAATTTGAGAAATAGCAACCAATTGTGTGAACTTTATTTGGCTTATGATAAGAAAAAACCTGAACTGTAAAACAGTATTATATTTGAGACGAGAAATTTGAACAGTAACTAGATATGTTATCAAGGAATTACTGCTTATTTTTTATGTCACAGTGGTATTGTGATTACTCTAAAATAGAGGCCTTAATTTTTAGAAATATGTAGTAAAATGTTTACAGATTAAATTATGTCATTATCAAATTTGCTTTGAAATAATATAGAAGGGGGAAATATGGATATGGTTGAAATCAGACTGGCATAATTTGATAATTATTGAAACTGGATGATGGATATATGGAGGTTTATTATACCATTCTTTTTACTTTTGAATATGTTTAAAATTTTCCATGCTGAAAAGAAAAAAAGTAGAAGACAGTTATTGTGTAGTAAGGAAAGAGTCTTATGGAAACTAAGATCATAATTATTTAGCCTCTTCCCAACCCCTTACCAACATAATTTTCACTATTACCAACAATTTCAGCATCAGCTAGCAGAAACAGACTCCTAACTTAACTAGATTCATCAGTTCAGACTACCACTGACCATGAAAAACTGTTTAGAAGGAATTTTTTATGAACAGGATCTTATTATAACAAGCTTTTCCAAGACACAGTGAAGAAAGCACAGAGACCAAAAGGAAAAAAAAAACAAAACACTCTGATTCTGTTTTTTTTACCCTGATAATCTGTGGTAGGTTTCTTTATTTTTTGAATATAAAGTGACAGAAATAATTTGCCATTAGAAAAGAGAAAGAATCTTTGACTATTTACAGCTTTTATACATCACAAAGTTTTTCTTGTTTTTATGTTGTGTCTTTTTTAAATTCATTTTAATTTTTGTTCCTGCATCATTTTGAACAAGTCCAAACTGGAAATCTATACAGCTCACAAAAAAGCCCTCCACCCTAAAGACCCCCCACCCCCACCCCACCCCAATGAGAAACAAGATAAATTAAAAGAATGAAATCAACTTATTTCTTTTTTTAAAGGTAAGTCATTTGCTTATATATATACTTGTAATTATTTTTTTTTTCAAGTTCAAACACCAAAATCCAAGAGAGAAAGGAAAAAAATAAAAAGACCCAGTCATCCGCCCCTCCCCCCACTCCAGAATCTCAATTGACCCCTGCACGTCCAAAATAAGAAATATATATTTACAGAAAACGAAAACAAAACAAACAGAAAGAGAACTCGGAGGTGGATGGGCTGGGGATCTGAGAGTCCAGAGGAAGGAGAGCCCGCCCCAGGGAGGGGGGCTGGGCCTCACAGAGTCAAGGTGAACCTGAATCCTCTGTGTTTTCCCTGGGGAGGGTACCACACCAGGAAAGCTAGAAGCCTGTCCCTTCTGCCATGGCGCCACTGGAGGGCTGCGGCTCTGAGTTTGCAACCCAACCCTGCGGTGAATCCGTGGTTCGTGGTTTCCGTCATCCCCGCTCACCCCCATGCTCACACACACATGCGCGCACACACTCACAGGCACTCACACGCATGCGCGTCGTTGTGGCTCAGTGTAATGAAGACGGCGCTGGAGCGTCGGCTTCTGTCAAGTGCAGGAAGACGCCCTTAGGGACAAGGGCTCACTGCCCCGTCTCGTCCCTTTCTGATCGCCATTGTAACATGCCGTCTAGCTCCCTCAAAGGTTTCCAGCTCCTCGGAAATATTAATGCTGGGATGGTCATTGGGTAACCAAGCTCCTACCAAGATTTGCCCCTTGCCCGCACTCCTGCAAATGCCCTGAACAAACAGGTGCACCCGCTGAATCAGGTGTGGGAGGCAACCTGAACTAGGGAAAAATCTGAGACTCAGGCACTGGAAACCACGTTGTTCCCTGCTCACCTTTGGAAGGTTCCATTCCCAGGTGTCAGAAAGCAGAGGGTGTGACAACTCCGTCCCTGGCTTCCTTCCCTTGCTTCTTTCTTCCTTCCTATATGAGGTCCTCTTCTTCTTCAGTGCATAAAGCACTGTGCACCCCTTTGAGTTGGTCACAATATCCCCCCAGTACAAGAACTCAAGACATGGCATTAACAAGCCAGGGTGAACACAGTTGAATCTTTGGGGGAAAATGCCAGGCAGGGGGTGACTAATCTCAGGGGTCCCTTCACTGGGGGACAGAGAGGCTGAATGATTAGTGGTAGCTGTGATGTGATGAAATTCATGCCTTGCTCAAGGTTCTGTGTCGGTTTGGAGAACTAGTGCACCAGAAATGGTTGAACAGCTTCTATCTTTTTTTCAGATTATGAAAGGTTTTTTTTTTTTTTTTTTTTTTTTTAAGGGCACAGGATATACAATGGAAAGAGCACGCCATCTGTGTCGGAAGCACGTTCCTGGGGGCAGACTCCAGGTTGCTCTTGCTAAATCTCTAAATGCCGATGCAAGTGGACTTTTTCCTCCTGCCTCCCTTGGTCAAATTTCTGATTTTTTCAGCCCTTCTTAAAAGCCCTCACTTGTCCCTTTTTCATGCAGCCCCACTCAAAAGTCCTTTTCTTCCTAACCCACTCCTGATCTTTCAAACCTCTCACCCAGGGTTTTTAAAGACTTTGCATCATTTCCTTATGTTCCTCTCTGTCACAAAAGAAAATACTAAATAAAAACGATCCGTGAGAGAAAACTTTCATTGAGCAGAACTGGGCAGAAACGAAGCTGCTTTCTAATCCTTTTCACTTTGAGTTTTTCTAAAGATATATGAAGAGAAAGGTGAACAAAGAATTATGATTTCCCCCAAGGAAACTGACTTTGTTGGGAACCTTGAAAATAGAAAGGACAAGATTTACTGGGAAAATGTGTTCATTCTAGGGCAAACAGTCGAAGTGCGGCCTCGAGCCACGATCACATTTGCTGACATCTATAAAAATAGATGTGGCCTACCACAGATGGCAATGGGGTTTTTAGTGAACATTAAAAACAACAACAAAAAATAACACACACACACACACAAATCCTTCAGGATTGAAGAAGAGGCACCAGAATGCCACTCGGTTCCTTGGCCTCTACTCCTTCAATAATCTTTTCCTCTAAGTAACAGCAGCCCCCATCCCATACCAGACCCCCAACCAGTAACTCCAGCCTCTGCAAAAGTGCAGTCTCAAGCATCACACACTCTGACCGGCTTCCACCTTCCAGATTACGCTTTCTGGAAGCTGGCTCAATCATTCAGTGACCCCAGCCTGCATCTCAGTCCTCTCCCCTACTACACTTCATTATTTCCAGTTCCTTACAAAGCCTCACTTTCCTCTCACCTGGCTTTGATTCCAGGGCCAAGCATCATCACCATTTCGCAGTTGCCCTTGACCCTGTGTTCTGTGCTGCCCTCATTGAGTTTGCGTGCTAAGTCGCTTCAGTTGTGTCTGACTCTGCAACCCCAGGGACTAGCCCTCCAGGCTCCTCTGTCCATGGGATTCTCCAGGCAAGAACACTGGAGTGGGTAGCCATTCCTTTCTCCAGGGGATCTTCCCAACCCAGGGATCCAACGTGGGTCTCTCGCACTGCATCTGAGCCACTGCATCTTTACCATCTGGACCACCAGGGAAGTACTCGCTCCTAGATCTGCACTCACTAGATCTGTATTCCTAGATCTGTCCTCATGCCTAGATCGAGTATCATGGCTTTAAACACCATCTGAATGCCTCTGAATTCCAAATTTATATTTTCAGGCACCACCTCTTTCTCAAATTCCAGATTCAAGTATCCAACAGCCTAATCAACATTTCCATTTGGACATCTGATAGATATCTGAACCTCACTCAGAAGAAGGATCTCTTTCCCAGCCTACTCAACCCCCAAGATTCCCATCTCATTAATGGTGACTCCAAACTTCCAGTAGGCCAAAATTCTAGGCCGAGGCCAAAAATTCTAGGCTCATTCTTGATCTTTTTCTTTGTCTTACTCAATATCTAGTGCCTCGACAAACCCCTCAGAATATTTCTGGAATCCAATCACTTCTCACCTCCCTCACTAACACCATGGCCCAAGCCACTACACGTCTTACCTAGATGGAGGCAACAGCCTTCCAAGTGGCTTCTCCCAAAGCCAACTGCTTCTCACAGGATACTCGCAACACAGTGGTCACAAAGCTGCGTTTGAAATGGAAGCTGATTCGTATCACTGTTTACTCAGATCCTTCCAGTGACTGCTCATCTTGCTCTTGGTAAAAACCCTTACAATAATGGCCTGTAAGTTCTGTATTCATAGGTCAACACCAGCTCTCTGACCTTGTCTGTCACGCTCTCCTCCTCACTCATGGGCCTCCTGGCTCTTCCTCAGGTATATGTAGCATGTGGTTTGACCTCAGGGGCTTTGCTTTCTCTTTGCCTGAAAAACTCTTCATCTAGAAAACTCCAAGGCTCGCTGCCTTGTTTCCTTTTAAGCCTTTGCTCAACTGTCACCCTTTTATAGAATCTTCTTCTTTCCACCCTATACGAAGTAGCAAGACCACGCCCACCCTCTACTCAACCTGCCTCGTTTTTCTCCATGGTGCATTGAAGTGTCTGACATGAAATACATTGATTGATTTCTTGCCTGTTTCCTCTCATCAATATGTAAGCTTCAAGAGGCCACAGACCTTGCATTCTTAAGTATCAATAAATATCAATGCACAAATAAACCATCTCTCCAAAACATGCTCCTACACTGCAGGCCAAGTCTCCCCAAAACAAGAGTTTCAGTCAAAAACAAAAATCTGGTTATCAACTCTAAACTTTAACAGATTTCTAAATGACAAGGGTAGAGCTCACTTTGAGCTTTTCTGATTGAAGAATTGTCCTCGGGCTTATTGTGTTTTTCAATAATTAAGGAAAAATTACCTTGAGTCTTAAAAGCTCTTTTGGTTGCCTAACTCTTAAATTCCTTGGGGGTCCAGTAGAATTTCTAGAGACTCAATATTTGGGAGGATTATTTAACACTTTTCAGCCTTTCTGCTTTGCTTAGAACACACAGATCTACTGCCTTTCAATACTATTTTATAGCTTATAAGATCACGTCTGAGTCAGTAAATTCCATGTTAATATATGTAAGACTCAGGATTAAATCGATCTGTTTAAAAAAAAAAAAGCCTATTTGTAATCGAATCTACCAATTTCCTTCCTGAAGCAAATAGCAATCTGGCTAGAAACCTGGAGTTTTCACTGGGGATGGGAAGATATAATTTTATTTAAAAGATTTTCTTTCTCAGAGGTGACCTGAGTTTGTGATCCACAATCATTCCAAAATTGAAAAGCTTCAGCTAAGTCTATTCCCCTGATATAGTTCGTTCTCCCCAGCACCCTTTGCCTTCCCAATTTAAGTAAATGTAACCATAATGGGGCTCGCGCTGTTCTACTCAGAACAGTTTTGACTGGAGAATGGAAATGGTTCGAGAGGAGCCACCCTAAGGCTTTGTAGACCCATTTGGAAGAGTTAAGATGTAGTGTTTACCCATGTCTACCTGGAAGGAAACCTATGTCTCTTTCTAAAGTCAATGTCCCCATTTTTTCTGAACAATCAATATCTGCGCAGCTTCTCCTGCTGCCTCAGCTCATAGGGAACAGCAAACAAATCTTTTATAGAATAAACCAGGGCATCTGTGTCACCATCTCTTCCCCCCAAACCATTCTACCCTGATTTCACCTCATTGCTTTTGGATTTTTTGAAATGCTCAGTAAAGAGCATTTTTTTGGAAGAAAGATTTTTTTTTTATATACTTATCACTGTGTCTGGTTCCTAGTTCACCTTCTGTCTCTCATCCCAATAGAGAGAGAATGTTAATGATTAAAAAATATAATGTACAACAGCTCAATGGGTGTGATATTTAGAAAGTCTGTGGCCTTCAGGCCAAGGATAGCTGTGGAGAGTGTCATATCACTGGAAGATTCAGACTGGAATGCAAGCATGCCCCGTCACACGGACTTGTGCTTTGAGACAATAAAAAAGAGAGATGATACCCGTGACAACCATGAAATGCCTCTGGGCCCTTGATCAAAGCCTTGGTGCACATTTTCACAGAGGATGCCTGATATTCTACAGCACACCCCCACTCCACTAGGTGGGGGGAAAAAAAAAAGTGAAAGTGAAAGTGAAAGCCACTCAGTTGTTTCGGACTCTGCGACCCCATGGACTGTAGCCCACCAGGCTCCTCTGTCCTTGGGATTCTCCAGGCAAGAAAACTGGAGTGGGTTGCCATTCCCTTCCCCAGGGGATCTTCTCAAACCAGGGATCGACCCTGGGTCTCCCTCATTGCAGGCAGATTCTTTACCCTGTGAACCACCGGGGAAGCCCTTCTCCACTAAGTGAACCTGAGGTTATCACCAGGACAGGCACACACTTTTCCAGCACTTGACCTTGAGTTGAAACATCTGGCAATAAGGCCCTTCTTCTTTGCTTATTGTTCTCCTTTTAAAGCTTCTCCATCTCCCAAGTTTAAAAAAAAAATAATGAGAAAAAAACATGAGAAATTACTAAGGGTTTCTTTGAACAATCTAAGAGTTTAGATAATGATGCAGCTTAAGGAATAGATCCCTCCTTAAGGAGGGACATCCAAATCCATGAAGAGGAACCAGGAGAACCAACAAGAAGTCTGAGAGGTGAGGAAGAGTTGGAAGAATTTCCACATAAGAAATCTGAAGGGTTCAATGAGAAAAACCAGCTTGCAATGGCTAAAAACATGGGTATTTTGGTCTATATCTTATTACGATCACCATTCTTATTGTTCAGCGCCAACCACTGAAATTGATTTTGGCATCATAGTGCCAGAAAAGGAAGAGAACAAATGCCCCAAAGAAGAGATGGCTCTGGAGAAGAGATGAAGATCCCAAGGACAGTCGGGATTAAAGGATATACACTGCTTCTATTCATTCTTTGTGAATTTCCCCACCACAACTCTGCCAGAAGGATGTTTGATTGGTGATGATCAAGTAGATTTCCCCACAATATGCCAAAGAAAATGAAGACTAAAAAAAGGAAACCAGAAAAGGAAGAACACAGCCCCAGAAGATCACAGTTCTGTGCTTGATCTCACTCATCTTTTCATTCACTAGGCTTTACCCAATTACCTGAATTATCATGCAGATAATTCTTTCAAGTCAGCTGCAGAAAGCAAGAGGTTAAGGAGACAGGTGAGCTGACCAAACAGGCAACCCTCTCTTGAGAAGAAATAGAAACCATGCTACCAGAGGACCTTACATCCTACCCTATGTCTTAGTGAGAAGGAGTTTAAACTCACAAGGAGTCTGGTGCCCCAGGAAATACCTGGGCTCTGAAACGGACTCTCCTCTGTGGTGCTTTTCCACGGGACACCTAGCACCCAGGCCCACTAAAAGCTACTCCAAATGGGAAGGTACCCACAATGTACACGTGCTCTTGGCTCAGCAACTCCAGTCTCGTGCAGATGTGGATTTTCTTTGTAAATTTTTGCCTTTGTAATATTCCCTATCTTTTTCTACGAGCTATCTTTTTGGCAGCTTTGCTGAAGGGTTGGTTTTTTCATTTCCACCATAATCTTTAATACTAAGCACAACATCTCTGTAGTTTTGATTAAATAATTCTCTATTTCTTGACCTAAGGGTCCCTGTGAATCCTCTTATTTCCCTCTCTGTCCCCAATGAACAGAGCTGAGTCTAGCAGGAAATGGTCATCCCAGGCACAAAAGAATGCTCTGAATGATCAGCTGTTGGCCCTACTACTCCTCATGAAGGAGCATCAGGGCCCAGTATCCGTAACATCACTCCTGTGAAGGATGAAGTTCCCAGGGTCTCAAGATGGAACCCCTGTCTCTCTCTCTTAGCTTCCTGTGATACCATCATGATTTCAGGCAGCCTATTGGGAGGCAGACAGGAGAGAAAGGATATTTGTAATTGGCTTGATTCTAAACTTTGAGCTTAAGGAAGGTTCTAGTATCTTCCTCTAATCATCCTTGCACATGGGAATTAAACTCGCTTCTTCTCTCTGCCATATTCTCTCTCAGAGCTAGGGTCCTGAACCAAGCTTTGAGGAATGACCACACTGTGCAATTGATGTGCAGATCCCCTCCCCCACCCACTCCCCACGACCCCAATCAGCTATTACTTTTCCAACATCCTACTTCTTCTCCTGTCTTTCCTTTGGGGCAGGCAGGACTGATGAAATGAAAATACAAACAAATAAACAAAACCAACTTTCTACATTGAACTAGGACACTTAGAGCTCTTTCATGGCCCTTGGTGTAAGCCAAATGCTCTGTATGTGAATGAACATCTGTTCTGCAGCACAAACTAAAGACTGTTCTCTTTGGAAAGACTGATACTTCCTGAGCTTGAACCACTCATCAGGGAACAGGTGGATTGAAAAGAGGATGGTTGCAGGATTCCCTGGCCCTTGTTTGCTTAGAGATTTTACCATTATAATCTTGGGGCAACATGAAGGCTTCACAAGAATTCTCAGGAGACCTTCATTAGTCTTTGTAACATCCATGACACCCTTCTTCCGGGCTTTAGGCAGCAAAAATTATTATGGGGCTAACTCTTTCCTTCTGGAATTCACTGTATATGTGAACTTCCTTATGTTTCTACTTAGGCTTCCAGCACTAACTCCTGCCTTAAAATTGACCTCAAGTTTGCTGTGTTTGAACTTGACTGAGTTACCCAGAAGAGGCTAAAAGGCTCTGTCTTGGGGTTGCCCTCTTCACTGTCAGCTGATCAAAACTCCTGACACCTTCAGAGTGTCATGGCTTCCTCACAGATTCTAGAAGTCTCCCTTCCCCATGGAACATTCTGGAAGAAATCCTCTGTCTCATGTCTCGGTTTTCCTTGACTTTTTTATTTGAGTGGGTTTCATGCTACATAAAAATTTTTTAAGGATAAAAAATTATTCACAATGTGTTGCCCCACAAAATTCAAAAACATTTTTGTGATTTAGCCTTCAACTCATCTTCATTACAGAAACTTTTCTACTCATTCCTCCTTTTGAAGTTTTTTCTTAGCTTTTTCTGATCTCTGTAGACTCAAATGTGTGTGTGTGTGTGTGTGTGTGTGTGTGTGTGTATGTATGGTGTGAAGATTTTTTTTTCTTCCATTAGATGCTGAACACAGGGTGTGGTGGAAAATTCAGGCAACTTTACTCTGTGACCTAGGCTGAGAGTTAGAAATTCAGACAAGTTTTGGTTCTTCCAAGAATTTCCTATATAACCTTAGTTTTAACTAAGCATCAGATTTTGCTGTGCTTCAGCTTTCTCGTCTATAAAATTAGAAGACAATCGTATTTCCATGCCAAAGGAAGCCATTCAGAGGGAAGGTTATGGTGGAGGTGTAACTGAGCTGCTGGTGACCCTGAGAACCACATCCTTCTCCAGGGCCGGGGAGCGGAGTCAGGCTAGAAACTGCCATAGCCCAGGGCCATTTCACATGGGAATTAAGCTAAGAATGTTCAAGCAATGAATCCTCAAATTTCTATGTGCCCCATTTCTTGCACCTGCTACCAAGAAACAACCAATGCAGTTGCCCTGGTCACTGCCAGTGCCCAGGAGGAATCTAGTAATAAAGTTGTTCTCTTTTCTGGGATCCTCAGTACATGTGATGTGCAGGAAGTGCTGTCCTTCATCATTCAGATGCAGTGGCTGACTGTGCTAGGTTTGTTGGGCTCTGGTTTGAAAACATGAATACCAAGCACACGTGACAGCCTTGTGCTCTCTCAGAGTCTCATTCTAACACTGTATGTGTGCATGGGTGTGGCTGTTCTGAGGGTTAAGTTAGAATATAGAGCACCTTGAGATCCTTGAACTGAGAACAAGAATGTAAGAGGACATGTGAGCAAGGGAAAACACGGCTGTAAGTGCCCTGGCTATCTTCCAATTGCGTCCGCATGAAAGAAAGGGTGTTTTTTGCCATTTTATGTTTTTTGCAATAAGAGTTCTGTCTGGATGCCTCTCTAGCCTCTTTGCTTCCTGCTGACATGAAGTCTTGATATTTTCCCTGCTCTCAACACCGGGAGAAGAAAAATTATTGAATCTCCCAAGGTATGTTTGCCATTTCTGTCCCCACTGAAGGCAGACCTCACCACCCCCGCTCACATTGTTGTCAAAGAGGAGATGCGGGTACATGTGGAGATGTTATTTATCTAAGCAGCAAGCCTGTCTGTCCTTGCAGAGAATGGCTTCTGCATCTCCACCCTCTTCACACTGAGCACTAACGGGACATCAGAGGACGACACGGATTCCACAGGGTTCAGCAGGGACGGGCAGCAGGGCAAAAACGTTGTTCTATTAGGAAGAAATGCTCCCTTCACATAAAGCCTAGACACGCAGTCAAACCTTGAGGTAACAGCCATCCACAGCCTATGAAGAGCCCAGGGGAATCACAGGCTGTAATATATCCATCGAGTTCCAAACGAACACTTTCATCTACCAAAGATGCACCCCTGCTCCCCGATAATGTGAGTGACGTTGGCAATGTGGGGTCTATTTGTTAGGAGAGTGAGTCTGTGCGTGTGTGTTTGTGATGTGTGTTGGGGAGGTGCACAAACATGACAGAGACCAAATTAGGTGTTGTCAGGCTGTTGGGGGGTGGAATCTGTGGAAGCAATTTATAAGCAACAAAGAGCATAGCTCAGACAGAGCCGGCAAGGCCGAGCCTCTGATTTTCGTATGGTTCTACCTCACAGCCAAAGGGAACATTCGAATAGCCCTTGATTTCGAAAGAAAATGATCAAAGACAATGAAAACGTGCCGATGACATTGGGAGTTGACTACAAAGTCGAGTCTGTAGAAGACTGAGGTTTCAGGCAGGCATGTTTGAGTCTTTCAAAAAATTAAAAAATTGTCCCCTCTGGAAACAGGAAATATTCTTATCTGAGATCAGCGGGCAGCCCAGCACACTCAGAATCCTGGGGCTGCATCCCATGATGCTCTGCTCCTGGTAGATCTTGGAGACTGTGCATCTCAACACAGAGAAGGCGATGGAGCCACAGCGTGGGGCTTAGGTTCCCTGTTACCCAGTCTCTGCCTGGGGGTGGGCTCAGGGCTGGCCTGCGTGCCTTGACTCCCTGCGGACATCCAGGACAGCACATGTTTGGTGGCATCCAGGTTTCTCCCTCCTGCCGGGAGGGGCACGGTTACTGCTGAAGGCTTCTGTGATGGGGTTCTCGCTTCCCTGGCACTGCCCTATATAGCTGTTGCCTTCCTGGTATTTCTGGCTTTGGATCAAACAACTTCCAGGCTACACATGGGCAGGAAGATGCTTCAGAAAGTGCTTCTGAACCAGCTGCATCTCAGATTACAAGTGGAGAGGGGAAAATGAGAAGTGTGATTCCATCTTTACTCCAATTATACCCAGGAAACAAGCTCCAAGTTTGAATTTTCCTGCCCTGGGAAGGATCAAAGGAACAGACACCTAGAAGGGCATCAGCTTTGAGTCCTTTTCTAAAGCTACCATCAACACCAGTAACCAAGGAGAGGGGGCCAAAGAGACTCAGGTGCAGTTCCTGGCACCTGACGCAAAACCATGCTCCATTGGAGGACCCCGTGTTTTCCCTTCCTCCTACGCTAACTTTCCTCCACTTCTGTAAGTATTTGTAGGCAAAAAAAAACTGACATGAACACCTCGTAGATGTTCTGGATATATTCTGAGTTCCCTGGAAGTCTCTTCATTCCACTTGACCAAGAGAGATTCATGAATGTCCTTTTTCATGAGGATGGCACCTCTCGACCCTTCCACCAGCTATTATCAGACTATTTCTTTCACTGGTTTTAAAAAAAGTGTCATAACAGAATGAGCTGGATTTTGCTCTAAAACATTAAACTACCCCATTTCCTGAAATAGGACCATCTAGACTTAACCGGGCCTTTGAGATGAACACTTCTCCCCCAGATTTACATTTTAATTTTCATTAGGGTGCCTCCCAAGTTGTCTCATTCTGCCCCATCTTGCCCATAATAATTCCTCCAGCCCCTTCTATCTCAGTGAAGAATGGAATTTGTTCACTTTTTTGAAGAACAGACTTGTCACTGCCTGTAACATATTTGAGTTTGGTTCTCTAAAGGATGCGTTAAATTAGCACACAGTAGCAGAAGATGCCTCCCATGGAAGAATAACTCATGCTTGATGACAAAATGAAAGTTACAGAGAAGGCTGGTGAGGAGAAGGGAACATGATTGGTCACCAGAGCAGCTTGAGTGAAAAGACAATACCAGCTCTGAGAGTTTGTTGAGGGGGTCAAACAACAACTGACGCTGACCAGAAAGAATAGGACAGACTGCTCACTAGACCACCAATGTTAGGTGGTGGGAAGGATGAATGGAGCTCAGAAACTAAACAAACAGGAGGGCCATAAGATCAGAGGTGACCTTCCAATACTATGAATCCCTTCACATTTAGAGACATGGCTGGAAATTTGTGCATTAAGCTGAAGCAAAAAGTCATGTCTAGGAGGCAGTATTTAGACGTCATCCTCACCCAGAGAGTTGTTGAAGTTGTGGAAAATAGAAAGGTTGCCATAGAAGCATAGAGGAAAGGAGAAGAGGGTCAAGCTCAGAACATCCCAGCAAGTTGAGGCTGAGGGGACAGGACTAAGAGCAGGAATCAGTGAGGGAACACACAGAGAGGGCCAGAGGTCTAGGATCAAAATCAGAACGTGCTGCTACTATTTACAATAGCTAGAACATGGAAGCAATTTAGACGTCCATCGACAGATGAATGGATAAAGAAACTGTGGTACATATACATAATGGAATATTGCTCAGCCATAAAAAGGAGCATGTTTGAGTCAGTTCTAATGAGATGGATGAACCTAGAGCTTATTATAGAGTGTGAAAGTCAGAAAGACAAAGATAAATATCTCATACTAACACATATATATGGGATCTAGAAAGATGGTACTGAAGAACTTATTTGCAGGGCAGCAATGGTAAAACAGACATAGGGAACAGACTTATGGACCTGGGGAGAGGGGAGGAGAAGGTGAGATGTATGGAGAGAATAACATGGAAACTTACATTACCATATGTAAAATAGATAGCCAAGGGGAATTTGCTGTATGTTTCAGGAAACTCAAACAGGGTCTTTGTATCAACCTAGAGGGGTGGGATGGGGAGGGATATGGGAAGGAAGTTCAAGACAGAGGGGATATATGTATACCTATGACTGATTCATGTGGAGGTTTGACAGAAAACAACAAAATTCTGTAAAGCAATTATCCTTCAATTAAAAAATAAATAAAATTTTTAAAAGAAGACTCTACAGAATGTGCTGCTACCCAGCAGTAAATTTAGGGTAATATCCATAAGACTGAGGAGCAGAAATAAAACAAACAAAAAATTATTAGATTTTATAACAAGAAGTCTAAGACTTTCATTGGAAGGTTGCCACAGTAGTTTAAGTGGAGTGACAGGATGAAGCCCATTTTTAAAGTTAAATCACAAGCATTAAGAGAGGAAATGAAGAAAGAAAGACAACCCTTTTGAGAAGCTTGTAAGTGAAAAAATTGGAGATAGGATAGGAATTCAAGGATCTAACTGTATTGACAGAAGTTTTGGTTTTAGAGACTATTGCAGGATTTGTTTTTGGAGATGATGACAGGATTGACTGTTTTTAGAGACGGTTGTAGGCAGGTGTGGGGAAAAGATGAAAGACGCAGCAGAAAGAACTGCTGATGGCTGGGGCGTCATAGAAGAGATCAAAGGGTGAGTATCAGTACCGGGAAGAGGGGCACTGAGCTGGGAGGGAGGATGGTAAAGACGAATTGAAGCACAGGAGAAATTTAAAGGTAGACAGGAGAGATCATGTGAGAAATTTGTAAAATCTGATATCTTTTGTTAGTAATACAGTAGGAAGAGATGAGGTGAAAATGAAAATAAAAACAAATTTAACAAACACTTGGAAGATGTGATGGGGAGTCAAAATTGGAGAATAAAAAAGACATCTGAGCTGGACAGGGGTTAGGTGCAGTTAAATGGATCCGATCTGTGCACTCTGGCATAGGTTTTGACCTTCTGTTCCTGGAGATGGAGTAGATGTTGGGAGAATGGGATACAGAGTTAAAAACAAAGTAGGTGTGGTGAGAAGGTGAGAGGAAGAGACACAGCTGGGGAGGGTGTTGTTGATATGGGTGACCACAGGGAGAGACCAAGGAGAGACGTAAATGAAATCAGAGGGGTTTATGGACCAGAACAACAGAGGGACCTGGAAAAAAGGCAGACAGGATTATAGAAAAGGCCAGGTAGAGGGCAGAGAGAAAATTTTCAGAGTTTAAGCACTGGGAGGCAGAATAATTCTGAAAGAAGGATTTGGGTGTGGCCACTATGGGGAGAGCTAGATCTCTGCAGTGTTTTTAAGATAATACAATGCATAATATATTTGACTCATACCCTGAAACGAGAAAAAATTCAACTTGCATGTATAAATCTACCCATTTATGCACACCTATTTATACATACATAGTGCATACATTCAAATACTGTATGCTTTTGTGTTCACATATTATATGTGAGTATAATATACTCCATTTTAAACTCTTTTATATTCTTCACAGCACCAGCCCAGGGGCGTAATAGGCATTCAGTAGACACTGGTTTAATTGCACTAACACATTTAACCAGAGATTTTATTTTATTTTTCTCCTGTGTAGTACTGGAATCTACTCCACCCTGTAAATCACAACGCTAAAATAATTACAAAAAGAGAGTTCAGGTTTAAACTGCGGAGACCAAATTTTTCAAGTAACGGATTTGTAATGGACTTGGTGTTGTGCTTTTTAATTGTACCCTTAATCCTTGCAGTGAGCTCCATTTCTTTCACTTTTGCCAAAGCCCAAATTCAACACACGAGTTCCAAGGCCCTAGGGAATTCTATTCGTTTGCTCTGCTTTCTACTTTCAGTTCTCATCAGGAGTCCTCACCCTCAGAACCACACCAGCAATTCTATTGTAAAGCACAGAACAGAACCAGAAACTCACTGTGATGAGCTCAAAGATAGATGGAAATGGACAGACTGGCAGAGAAACATGGATGACTCCTAATTCTGCCCACTTAGTCTCAGGACTGCTAGCCTAATCCATCACCCTTTGGGCAAAACTCTCTTTCCTTGCCTCAGCATTGTAAATTAGAGGCCCCAAACTAATCTCTCCAAGGCAGGGAAAGAGCACTGCTTTTCATTTAAGGTTTTTTGGGGTATTCTTTGTCACGAGAGCACCTAGGTCATAGTACCCACTGGGCCCCTGTGTGATTAAGTCAATGTGGTTGGAATGGGCTGGAGGGGGGACATATGCAGACATCCTGGGATTTTACATAATACTGGAACCCCCAAACTAGAATGAAACCCTAGACCTAGAATATTATTAGAAATTCTCAGACTGACGAATCTACATTTTAGCGATGTCCAAAACACCTGTTAGGTCTAAAAAAGAACTGCCCATTGGTTAAACTGTACCTTGTCCTGGAACTCCTTATCAGTTAGTGTGTGTTGGGATCACCCCTCTATGGAGGTAGAAAGTGGAGAACCCAGAACCACCCGGTTACATGGGAAGATTAATTGAACTGGGACAGAAGACAGAAGTTACTGTCATTACAGTAACTTTTTGCTGTCATAATTTGATCTTTCCAGCTGTCTACTCAGTAACCTGTGACAGAGGAGAAACATCAGTCTTCCACTCCCTACAGAAGGAGTCAAAGCCCTTGGCCTGTCCTACCAGGTATCACTGTTAGAAATTTATAAACTACACACTCATGTGACAGCTTATTGGAAATGATTCCCAACTGGGAGTCTTATTTCTGTGTCACATGAGCCTTAAATAAAAGCGAGAGAAAGATGAGATGGTTTACATGTCTTTACACTCTGGAATCTATCTCTTTCCTCCCTACTCTGTAACTCTCAGCATTCTTAACCCTCTCCCTCTTCTCCTCTACCATCACTTTATTCCCAGGAAAGGAAGTGAGAACCCTAATGTAAGCTAGGTGTTTCAATATCTAAATGTCTAATATGGCTTAATATGGCACCCTTCCTGGGATGACTTTCACTTAAATGCCAGATGAGCAGCTCAGGGCTAAAGGGATAACTCTGTGTAGGAGGACAGTAGTTGGAGTGAGGCTGAGGAATAAAAAGGAAAGGTCTTCTCAGGATCCCTGAAGTCACACCATGGGCCATATGCCATTTGTAAGGCCAGACCCATTCCAGTGTAACTGCCTACCCTGAGCTGCTTCTCATCCACAGAGTTCCTTAGACAGAGAGGAGAGTCTCTTGACACTCAAGTGAAGAATGAAACGCTCAACCAGTATTTGGCAATCTACTGAGTACACATTTCTTATATGGCTTTGGGTTCAGACAGCATAGAAGGTACGGCCACATACCTAGAAATCCCGAATGCATTCATCAATAGCACTGCAGCTGCATCATTTGTTCACACATCTGAATCATTCTTAACACCAGACACACACAGCGTGTCAAACAGACAGGGCTTTTTTTTTTTTTTTTTTTAAAGAGATGGAAATTAAAAGAATAAAGTGAGTTCTGGAATAGCTTTTTTCCAAAGGCTATTGCCCAAACAATCTGGCTATTCTGTGCCTAAATCCTGAACTAAGCAAAGAACAAACAAATTAAATTCAAAACAAAAATAAAGAAACCCTAGTTCTTAAATGAGATGTGCAGGTGACCAGCACGCTGCGTTTTGGCAACACAGTGTCTTCACCTCCCATGCAGAGAATTCACCCATGGGAGACTCTCTGATGGCCACGGAAGACTGGGCGGGTGATAGTCCCTTAATTTTCTAGACGACTCCTATTTGTATCACATTACACATGCGTTTTGGCACTACTGACATCACCAACATTTAATGGAATCATTTGGGAATTTTTCTCTCCCTCAATACAACATGGCTGTGGCCAGTACAGGGGAAACCCACATCAAGGATGTTTCCCACATTCTGGCTGAAGATACACAGTGACATATTTTGAAATTACAAGATCCACTGTACATGCGTCACTCTGAAGGGTGTGCACACTCTTAATTCAGGCAAATTCAAGGGTCAGATTATCTGATGTCGGTAGAAATGCTGAAATTTCAGCATGGCCACCGAGAGGAGGGATACAGGACAACACCTACCAACTCACTTCCACAGTGGAAGGGAATGATGGAGGACACAAGAGATAGAAAGCACAGATTCTGAAGAAGCTTGGAACCATTAGCCCTCCTGAGGGTGTCTGTGGAATCTCACAGTTTGGATAGATTGAGTCTTTGTCCAGACCCATCTGTGGAAGAGATGGGGCTGATAGCGGAATTCATCCTCACGGATTTTCCTGGCTTCTTATTTTGGAAGGAAGTAACATCTAGAACTTGGCATTGCTCAGCCTTCCTTTCTGTAAGATTTCTTGGGCAGGCTGTGAATATCTTATTTGGGCTTAATTCAAACATCCAGTTGAAGAGAAGTGACCAATTGGGGCCAAAGAGGGTTTTAGAGAAATGAAATTAACCAGCCAACAATTTTTGATGATGGGACGACTGGACAGAAATGTAATGTAATATCCCAGTGAAATGGATTTGGAAATTTCTTCCTGCGGTACAAAGAGAGAGACGGCTACCACCCTTCACAGAGACAACAACCCAGTGAAAGAAATTCTACTTGTCTGGTCAACCCCAGGTCAGGTTCTGAACACCTGGCTTGAGACAAACAGTTCTTTCTTGATGGTGGAAGTGAGGACAAGGCAAATATAAAGTCACTACAGGCACTGTCCTTCCCGGACTCACCCTTCCACCTCTAAAACCAACTCTGTAACCTTTCTAAGAGAATCTCCTGGCCACTGAGTTTGGAGCAGATCTGGTCATCTTTTCCGGAAAAGCATGCAAATTTGTAAGACACAGATCCACAGTTACCCTCCCATAACCAGATATCACATGTTTCCAGGAAGGAGACTTCATGGGAATTTTCCAGGTGTGCCTGTGGTGGTGATTTCTCAGGAGGAAGGAAGTGGACAGGAAGAAGGCTGGAGCCCAGGTACTAGGGAGAAAAGACTGAGCTGCGGGGAGATTTCTCAAGACAGAGCTTCCTGAAATCTCTTAGCCACATCAAGAGGAGAGATTGCTTTGACCTCAATTCTGGTTTAAGCCCTTTGGGGAATCTTTCCTACCCTAGATGCCCACAGGAGAAATATGGCACCACCAGCTTGATCTGGCACGGATGCTGGTGATCTGTGGTCCACCTGGAAGATAGAAGCTGGGCCTGGGGTTTGCCTGAAGCCAAACTGGACCCAAGCCAAGCCCAGTCATACCCGACGCCTATGACTACCTCTCACAGGCCAGTGAGAAGACTGGTGAGGTGGGTGGCAAGGACCCACAACCCTTCCCCAGCTTCGTCACTACTGTGGCCTCCACTTCCGCTCACTGTTCTCCAGACACCCTGCAGCCAAAGCCGTACAAAACTCCCCCCGAAACAGAAAATGAAACCCCTTAACAAAACACTTCCCCCTTCATTCCCATCCCCACCCCGCTCCCTCCAGCCAACACCCTGAATACTCACAAGAGAACACTTTATCTATACAAAATGAATTAGAAAACAAAATATTTACATATGAAATAAACACCATCTTGATTTCTATCACCAATGGGAGACGACAGAGCCCCCTTTGTTCTAGATTGCTGTTCGCTACAGTTGGTTTGGTTTTTTATTTGAAAGGGGTGAGGTAAGAGGAAGAGTGAGGGAGGAGCCCCTGACCTGGGATCGAGTCAGGGTGAAGAATGTTTGATGGCCCTTCGCCTTCTTCCTCCTGGAGACACCTCACGCCCTCTGTCCTCTCGCTCCAAGTCCTTCCTTCAACCTAAGGTAAAGCACTCCGTGCTCCTCTCCAAATCTGTGAGAGGTTCAGCCCCTTGCCCCCAGGTTCGTTTTAGAAAGAAAACAAAGCTTTACAAGGCCTTCGGTTGGCTTGAAAATGAAAGACACTGAGGTAAAAATCAAGGAGGGCGGGGGGTGCAGTCAAGGACGGGGGTGGGGCGATGAGGAAGCGGGTGAGTTGGGGTGGGTGGGATTTCTCCAAGAGACATGGCAGCTTCCTTTAGAGGAGGATGAGCACCTTTCTGGTTTATGTGTCCTGTGGGTAACATGGAGATCCTGCGGCCAAGCTTCCAAACTGACCCGGCTCTTTGGCTGCCACCTGGGGAGAGGGGAGGATGGCGGCGGAAGAGTGGAACTGACCCCCGGAACACGTCTACCCCAAGTTTCGGGACTGGCAGTGACACGTAGTCGTTTCCCTTCTCCAGTTTCCAACTTTGAGTGAAGGGGGATTTGCTGTCTGCCAGTACCCTCATCCCTGGAGTTTTATATGTGTATATATATATATACACACATGATTTTTTATTCTTGAATAGTTCGATATGGGAGATGAAGGAGGTGTTGCAGGAAGGAGGAGGGGCTTCTACAGAGTGTCCACACTGGGCTCAACGTCACATACTCTGGGAGCCAGACCCAACGAGGTAGCAGGGGAGTCCCTCTCCGCCTCCCATCCCCTCTTCCAAATCTCTTCCCTTCCCTCCCCTGTCTTATGAGCTGTCCTTGAGGAGCAAGCTCAAAGCTCTGCACTATCTGTTCCATATCACTTGTGGCCAATTCAGGGGGTAACAAGCCTGCTCTCCTAGCTCCAGGTTAAGTAAGAAGGGATCAAAGCATTGAAAACATCCCCCTCTCTCACTTACCCTATCATAAACGATGCCCCTTGCCCTTCAAAGCGTTCCTTTAGCTCCTTCCCGCAAACTGGCCAGCTAAGGGTCTCAAAGCCCTCGGTTATGTGCAAAAGAATCCTGACTGCTTCTATTTCCTTTTAGCCTTCTGGAAAGTTCTTGGCCAAGACTGGTTGAAAGTACTGGCAACCATGAAGGAATTAGTTTTGTATATGTTGCTCTTGTAGGAATGTTCACCCATATGTTTTGTCTAGGCCACAGAAACTTCTCGTCAAGAACTTCCAGTCTTCTTATTCAGGAAGGGTGAAGGGGGAGAGAGAGCCATAATTCAGATAACATAGGACCATCTTTGTTTGTATACAAGCCAAAAAAAGCCTCTTGCCTAGGGATACTGAAGAAACAGCTTTATGGGGTCACGGTTGACTTCTATACAAATAGGCCCCTGACAACAGCTGTGTATAGACAACAGGTGTGCAAGTGTATATAGACACACACGCACAGGCAGTCCCTCCTTCTTAGCCTCTAATGTGCCCCGAAACATGCTCTAATGTACTTTTCATCATCTGTCAATGACTTTTCACTCCAGTTCACCATCAATAAGTCTCATGGAATTGAAGAAAACTCTTTTTTTTGGCTTATATATAAACACACATGGCTTCCCACCCTCTGCTTGGCGCCTGATCCCCAAACACACACCATCTAAGCAACAAGAATTTAGCAAAAGCCTCTTTTCATTTACAGGCAGTATGCTAATAGATCTTATGGGAATGCTTTTGCTTCCTCACCTACACATACAGATCAGTTCAGCAAGAGGTATCCTGCGTTCCCCGTGGCCTCCTCCTGCTTCTCCTTGGCTTCGCTCCAACCGGGTGGCAAAGAGTCCTTCCAGGCCAGGAGCAAGCTCCCCTGCGGCCACTGCCTTCTCGGCTCCAGCTGAGCCAGCCCACCGTATCCACTCTCCGGAACTGGGAACGGCAGCCTACCGTATCTTCTCGCGGGAACTGGGAAACGGGACAGGATGGACAGACGGGAAGGAGGAGGAAGAGGAAGAGGGGGCTGGAACGGGAGCAGAGATGGTGCTGGTCACCAGGCTCGCCCTCAGAAGGAATCAAAACTCCGGGATCCCAAAAATAAATAAAAACGACAAGAAAGGAGCAAATGGGAACCAAGTTCGCCCCCTCACCCCCCCGTTCGCCCTCCGTGACATGCGTGCCACACGCCCACAGCCAGACCCTCCCGGACGCACCTTCGGCCTCTCTCTTCCCTCACTCAGACATCAGACTCAATACTAGACAGTTTCTCATACACATGCCCATTGCTGGAGCCATTGAAAGCCCTGGGGTTTTTGTTGTTAGGCACACAGGGGTTGGACTGGTTCCCTATACAGATGTCTTTCTGGAAGCGGCCCGGCATAGCCCCGTGCAGGGCCGAGACCACCGGCTTGTTGCTCACAAGGGCCCGGAAGTCCGGCCTGGCCTTCGGCGCCCCCGCCACCGTGGGCTGCCTGAAGAAGTAGGATTTGCTGCCGTGGAGCAAGCACTGGTCGTCCCCGAAAGTGGGGATGAAAGGGTTCTGCGTGACCCGGTCGGGGTAGAGCGACTTGCTGAGCATGTAGCCGCCGCCGCCGCCGCCTCCGCCGCCGGGGTTGCCGTGGTGGTGATGTCCCGCGGCCGGCGCCGCCGCCTTGCCATCGTTGCCGCTGCTGAAAGCGCTCTCGCCGGCCGGCATCTCGAACATGTGCGCGTAGGGGCTGCCGTCCAGGAAGCGGCCCTTGTCCTTGAGGCTCACGCTGCGCGGGGCCAGGGCGGCCTCTTCTTTCTGCAGGTCCACAAACGTGTCGTAGGAGTGTTGGCGCCGCAGCTTGTTCCGGGGCTTCTTCTGCGCCTTGGAGTTGGTGGGGCTCTGCGGGTACTTAGACGCGGCGGACGTCACGGCCGCCACCGGGGCGGCCGGCTGATCCAACTCCTGCAGCGAGTTGTCCTCGCTGATGTCGTACAGGTTGCCGGCCTTCTTGCACGCCTCGCAGCGGATGCAGGCCGGCCGGCCCGAGTTCTGGCCAGCCACCACCGCCGTTGCTGCCGTCGTCGTGGAGTAGTTGTGCAGCTTGGATGGACAGCTGCGGCAGAAGTTGCCCCCGGGGCGCTCCTCCCAGTCCACGTTGGTCAGGTTCTTCTCCCAGGGGGCCGGGACCCCGCCGACGACCCCCCCCGCCGTGTTTGTCGCCCGTGCCGTGCTTAAGGTGATGAGCTCGGTTGGTACAGGGTCCTCCGCCGCCCACCGAGTCGCGCTTGAAATCCTCGCCACGCTCTTTGTAGAGGTCGGTCAGGTCCACGTGCTCCCAGTGCGGCGAGGTCTCCTTGGCACGGAACTGGTCCAGGTAGAAGTCCCGCAGCCCATCCTTGTCCCGAAAGTAGCGCTTGTGGTCGGGGGAGCGGGGCGGCCGGCGGCGGTAGGCCAGCTCTATCTCGTCGAACTCGCGGCGGGACTTGGCCGAGGCCGGACGCTTCTTCAGGCTATCCTTGTACTGCTGCTTCCGTCTCTTGGCCGCGTTGCCCTCGATGTTGCCGTAGGTGACCGTGTGGGTGGAGATGTCCGACACGTCGGAGCGGATCAGGTCGTCGTGGCCGCCGTAGCGGTCACTCTTGAACGAGAACTTGCCGTACAGGTCGCCGAGCTGGCTGTGCTTGGACGAGGGGAGGCCAATGTCTAGGGGCTTCTTGCCCAGGGCCCGGGGCTGCGTGGTGAAGGGCGGGTTGTCGCAGTCATAGAGCCCATCTATGGAGCTGGCGCTGCCGATGCTGTGGGGCCGGTGGTGGTGGTGATAGTGGTCCTGGTACACGTTGCTGTCCTTGAGCTGCAGGTTCCCGAAAGTCCTTTCCACCTCACTGATGTAGTCGCTGAACAGGTTCTCCTCGCAGGGCGGGTTGTTGTAGGATTTGCAGTCAGAGTGCGTGAAGCTGCGGCGGTGCTCAGAGATGTCATAGACAGACGACTCGCGGCGGATGAAGTCCAGGGCGCTCTGCGGTGAGCCGTTCACACCCGACAGGTTGGCCATGTTCTTGGCCGTGCGCAGCAGACGCAGGATATTGGAGTGCGTGTTGTTCATGGTGGCGGTGGGGGAGTTCATCACGGATTGGCGCTCCTCGATGGCCACGCCGTGGATGCAGCTGTAGATACCCTGCAGAGAGAGGATGAGACGGGTTAGGTCTCTGGCGAGGCTGGAAGGGGCCCTCAAGCGCATCCCCTACCCCTGCTAACTGCCTAAATGGATGAGAAAAGTCCAGGAAAACATGAAAGAGATGGTCTTACACACTCATAGAAACCTGTGGCTAGAAGCTTGCCTGCCTTGTGCTGTGCTGTGATGAGTCCCTCAGTTGTGTTTGATTCTTTGGGACCCCATGGACTGTAGCCGGCCAGGATCCTCTGTCCATGGGATTCTCCAGGCAAGAACCCACTGGAGTGGGTTACCATTTGCTTGCCTTATTCCCCAGCATTTAGCAAGTCTCATCATGAACCCTAGGGTTTTCCAGGTGGGGCTAGTGGTAAAGACCCTGCCTTCCACTGCAGGAGATGTAAGAGACCAGGGTTCCATCCCTGGGTCAGGGAGATCTCCTGGAGAAGGAAATGGCAACCTACTCCAGTATTCCTGCCTGGTGAATCCCATGGACAGAGGAGCCTGGCAGGCTACTGTCCATAGAGTCGCAAAGAGTCAGACATGACTGAAGCAACTTAGAATGCAACATGAGCTGGCGGTCTGATTGGATAGGCTTGGCTCTCTAAAAGGGGCCTCACTACATACACCAAGTGTTCTAAGCAAATGGACTGGAATTGCAAGACATGAGATTCATGCCTCACTCCACCACTGATTTGCACTGATTTTTCTTTCTATACTGAGGTTTTTGCTTCACAAAAATGAGGCCGTGATATCAACTGATAGCAAACAACATTGTCAGCCTTCTGGAAATCAACAGCAATGCTCTACAGATGTTGGGGATGTTCTGCCCTGGCTGGTCACCCCTGGCTGGCAGTAAAGACTGGGGAGCCCAAGCACTCACAATTGCCATTCATTTCCAGTTCTGACAAATTTTGAGCAGATTTTAGGATTTTGATCATCAGATCACAGCTGAGCAATTCTCTCCCTGAGCCAAGCATGAACCAAATTCAATGAGACAATTAGGCAGCTTTGAGGTCAAAGAAGGATATTTCTGCTGCTGTGCCTTACACCATGGGAGGGAGGACCTGGGACAGATATTAAGGACTAAATAGCAATCATGAATCCCCCTGCTGGAGAGGAGTAGTGGGGGAGGGATGGAGTGAGAGCTTGGGGTTGGCAGAGGCAAACTAGTGTATATAACATGGATAAACAACAAGGTCCTACTGTATAGCACAGAACCATATTCAATATCCTGTGATAAGCCATAATGTAAAACAAATGTGAAAAAGAATGTATGCACATGTATAATTGAATCACTTTGCTGTACAGTGCAATTTTATATTGGAAATCAACTATACTTCAATAAAATGAATTTAAAAAAAAGAATCCCCTTGTCGAATGCTCTCCTTTATTCTCTTTAGCTCCTGGTTCCCTCCTTTAAGTTTCTCACTCACTGTGATCACAAATAACTAGTATCTTAACATTAGTATTGATTGAGAACTCCCTGTGTGTAGCTTCTTGTGCAGAGCCCTAAAAAGCACCGTCCAGGAGAGGGAGAGGCTTGGGCTCAAGTCTAAAGTCAGGCCAACCTCCTGCCAATCTCTAGTTCCCTGCCTTGAAAGGTGGACATATTTGGAACTTTTCCACCTGGCAAGGGAAGATGTTTGCAGAAGAGGTTGTTTGAACAGTGTCTTTAAAACAAGGGGGATTCATTTGGAAAGGGACTGTCCTGATGGAGGAGGATGAGAGGAGAGAAGATTCAAAAGTAGAGTGGCAGCTAGATGGGAAAGAAGGATGGTTTGCATGAGATGAGCATCCCTGCCCTGGAGGCATCCACAAGATAAGAGATCTACAAGAGAATTGGAGATTAATATATATATATATATATACACACACATACAGTAGGGGTTTCCCAGGTGGCAGAGTGGTAAAGAATCCGCCTGCCAATACAGGAGATGCAAGACATGCGGCTTCAATTCCTAGGTTGGAAAGATTCCCTGGGTAGGAAATGGCAACCCACTCTAGTATTCTTGCCTGAAGAGTCCCATGGACAGAGGAGCCTGGCAAGCTATACTCCATGGGGTTGCTAAGAGTCGGACACAACTAAGTGCAGAAGAGAAGATATATACACTACCATGTGTAAAGTAGCTAGTAGAAAGCTTCTGTACAGCACAGGGAGCTCAGCTCGGTGCTCTGTGATGAACTAGAGGAGTGAGATAGGGGTGGGGATGGGAGGGAGGTCCAAGAGGGAGGGGATCTATGTATACAAACAGCTGATCCACTTCATTGTACAGCACAAACTAACACAACACTGTAAAGCAATTATACTCCCATTAAAAAAAAAACAGAGGGTTCTCCTGCTTTCTTCTTCTTTCTGACCCTTCTTGATCATGGCCAGGAGAAAATGCACTTGTCCTCTTCAGAGCCATCGATTATGTCGAGGGGCAACAAATAGGATTTCTACTACAGGCTTCCTGCGCTGTGGCCAGCCCCCTCTCTGGGGTCTTGGAAAGTGCCACGAGGTGCAAAAAGGTGGCTTAGGGACCACAAGTCTCTTGCTTCCAGGTAACTGAATGGCCTGAAGCAGCTCATAGACAGAGACGACATTTTTCTCTAGAACTAAAATACTACAGGAAAATGATCAAAAGATGGGAAAACTTAATGAGTACTCCATTTTCTTACATAACCCCATTAGAGACAAAGTTGGTTACATCTGAAGCCTAGACCTCTATTCTAAGAGGACATCTGAGTTCACTTCTCATGAATGAATCTCATAACTTCATTAACAAAATCAAAAAGTCTGCTTTTTTAAGGGGAAAAAAAAAAACCCCTTTTCCCTGTGACCCTTTATTCATATTCAACACTGTGCTCCAAATCTTACTTTAGACTAGACATGTAGAAGAGAACTAAATAAAGAAGGACTTGAGTGGTACTCTTGCTCCAATTAAGGAAGTTTCTGGAATGCAAATTTCTTAATAGGTCAGGACTTATTTCTGAAAGTTCTGTAAAGCTCCTGAATGCTCCAAATGCATACATGGTTAAAATATAAAGCGGGATGGTGAAACGACCAATATACATTTGCATGTCAGAATAAGAGAGATATATGTTATGATTTATACAGAAATGTGATTTTTTTAAAAGGATTAAACGATTAATCCAGCCTATGCAGAATTAACTAATAGTGATGAAAGGCACCTGGGGAAAGGCCAAATGTTTCATTTTGATAGCTCTGCCAGTTCTTTTTAAGAACCAAATGCCCAAACCCCACACAGAAAGCTGTTTCTTGAAGGAAAAACAGCATCACCTGCTCTCTGAGCCACTTGAAATGATGTCATCCTACCCCCTGGGGAAATGTACATGATGTGGCTTCTTGCTTTCACAGTCTCAGGCTGGAATTAGTTCCCCTCTGGACTCTCTGCTTTGCATGGCACTAGACTAAGCTTCCTTCCCCAAGTTCCAGGCACCTAAATCAAACCACTTACTCTGCTGATGGAGAAGACCATGCCGGGCTTGCCAGAACAGACACCCATAAAGCAGTGCCGGAACTGCCAATAGAAGAGGTGTTCGCAGATGAAGGTGATGAGGCTGAGAGCCATGGCCGCCCCCAGCATGTAGAAGACACCCGCCATGTTGTCGATGTCCAGCTGGCTACTCATGACTTCGTTCTTCTCATTGTGGCAGATGCCTGTGAGCCACAGAGCTTCCAGCTCCTCCATCTCCCCTGGGGACCGGGTAGGAAGGAGGGAAGGGAGGGGGAGAAAGGGGTGTTGGGAAAAGAGGAAAATATGAGAGAGAGGGAAAGAGACATAAAGAAAACCAAGAGAGGTTAGTAATTTTATTAATATTGTTAAACTTATCAAGTTATTCAACAAGTGGTCAATGAAAACACAATGTTGGTATCAGAGGTGATACAAAGATAGAAGACATTACCTCTGTGCCCTGTATGAACGTGTGAAAGTTTTAGTTTCTCAGTTGTGTCAGACTCTTTGAGACCCCATGGACTGTAGCTCCTCTGTCCATGGAATTCTCCAAGTAAGAATACTGGAGTGGGCAGTCATTTCCTCTTTCAGGGGATCTTCCCGACCCAGGGACAGAACCTGGGTGTCCTACATAGCAGGAAGATTCTTTACCGTCTGAGCCAGGTAAGCCCTAGCTACCCAGTGTAAATTGGTATATAAACAATCAGTACAACAAGCTGTATGTAAGTAACAAAAGCTTCCTGAATTAGTCAGGGTAATTTTGAAGATGCGGTGCCCAGTGGGTTTTCAGGAGGAAGGTAGGATTTGGAGGTGGGCATGGTGAATGGGTGAATTTTAATTGATATTGTACAAAAAGGCACTCCAGGCAGCAGAAATAGCATGATCAAGGGGAGGAAGGAGAAAAACACAAGTCGTATTTGGGAAAGGCTGGCAGAACAATTCAAACACAACAACAGCTGGTAAAAGAAGCTGAATACAAAAGGTTGATGAAAGATTGCTGAGCACCTGAGTATCAGACTAAGCACTTTGCACTGTTGTTTTTTTTTTTTTTTTTTTTTTGTAGACAGAGAGGAACAACATAATGGAAGAAGCGATTCAGAAAATTGCTCTCAAAAAAATGTGCAAAGCAGTTTGAGTTGGGGGAGGAGAGACAGAGACAAATTGGTGGAGAGATTGATTGATTCCCTAGAGGCCCTCAGACTTCCTGATCTCTTGTTGAAAACACAAATATTCACAGGAAAAGGGGGGAAGCTGGAATAAAATGAGACCACCAAATTCGGACCTGTCTCCTTTTAACGCTGCTTAGAGAAGTTCTGATTAATTCAAGTCATGCCAGGTTACAATAACCTTGATCCACTTCAGTGGATACTAGGAACTAGAAAGGTAGAAATTGTAGGCAAGAGGGAAATAAAAGAAACCATGAGCCTGAGAATGCATCTAACTCTAGAGAAGCAAAAATCTGAAAATCTCATGAAGAAAATTGCCAGTTTGGCTTAAAACATGAAATTTGTTTGCATAGTCTGACTGGAGCTCTGGGGTGTGTGTGTGTGTGTGTGTGTGTGTGTGTGTGTGTGTGTGTGTGTGTGTGTGTGTGTGTGTTAGTTGCTCGTCGTGTCCAACTCTTTGCGACCCTATGGACTCATCAAGTTCCTCTGTTCATGGAATTCTCCAGGCAAGAATAATGGAGTGGGTTGCCATTCCCTTCTTCAGGAGATCTTCCCAACCCAGGGATTGAACCTGGGTCCACTACGTTGCAGGCAGATTCTTTACCGTTTGAGCCACTGGGAAGCCCATGGAGCTCTGGTAACTTTTGCAAATCGTCTCTACTGCTGCTCTTGCTTGTGGATAGAGGCCCTGTTATTGCCTTAAAGTGACAGCTACATTACCATGATAGAAGCTCTTACACTAAAAAGGCTTGGAACACTCCACTAGAACCCCATCCTCTTTCCAATGTTCATCAAATCACTTTTTGCTCATTTCTTGGATCAAACTTGGATGACTTTCTTAACTGAACAACTGACCTCACCTGGAGTCTGCCAATCCAGCTGTGTTGTCTTCTCCCGACCAGCAAAGATTCCCCAGACGGAATTGGGGAACTGCTGGGTTGATGGCCTGTGGGGCCAAGTACAGTCAGGCTGCTCATTATAACAGGATTAGCTTCTGTGAGACTGACAGGAGAAGGAGGTCCTTTAGGCAATAAAGTGAAGTGGGATGTGGAAGGTGTGAGCAAAATAAAATAGGAGATGAGGTATTCTCAGAGCAAGCTGTCTCTTCAAGGAATCACTCTGGCGAGTGATTTCAGTGTCTGCCTCTGAGGACCTGGCCCTGCTTCCTACCTCTTCCACCAAGAGAAGCAAAACAGAAGAGGGAAGGATGAGCAAACGGCCATGAATGGATTTCTTTGCCCTTTCTCTGGGTCCAGAGAGAAAAGGTCTCTGGACCTTTCTCTCTGTATAAAGGTCTGTATAGTCAAAGCTATGGTTTTTTCCAGTAGTCATGTATGAATGCGTGAGCTGGACCCTAAAGAAGGCTGAGTGCTGAAGAATTGATGTTTCTGAATTGTGATGTTGGAGAAGACTCTTGAGAATCCCTTGGACTGCAAGGAGATCAAACCAGTCAATCCTAAAGGAAATCAACCCTTAATAATCATTGGAAGGACTGATGCTGAAGCTCCAATACTTTGGCCACCTGATGTGACGAACTAACTCGTCAGAAAAAACCCTCATGCTGGGAAAGATTGAAGGCAGGAGGAGAAGTGGGCAACAGAGGATGAGATGGTTGGATGGCATCCATCACTGACTCGGTGGACCTGAGTTTGAGCAATACTCTGGGAGATAGTGAAGGACAAGGAAGTGCTGCAGTCCATGGGGTTGCAACGAGTCGGATATGACTAAGCCACTGAACAATAACAACAACCTCATTACGAAGCTTTAGAAAACTAATATATACCACCCAATGTCCTAGCATACTACGAAATGCTTTTCTGGAAATGCAGAGGTTAGAGGGACGGGGAAGGAAGAAGGGTAGATGTTTTGGACTGGCCATAGGAAGAGGCCAAGTAGACACTCCCTTTCTTTAACTCACCATCTCCGAAGAGCTGCAGGATAGCAAGGTCCACCTGGCGCTTCCATCCAGAGTCTTTTTGGATAGCAATGCCATAACCAGTGGAGGCAAAGACCTTCCCACTGCCAATGGTCACCAGCTTGCAGCCCTCATCTCTACCGGCCATGTAGTTCAGCACAGCTGCATCGTAGATGAAGGCATCCAGTTTCCTGTTCGAGAAAGGAGCAAACAAACCAAGTCGAATGGAGGAATTCAAGTACAAAACTACCTATGGGGCCATTAAGATGAAGAAGTAGGGCTCCAACAGACTATGGGGAGAATTGGTTCAAAGCAGGGCTCAAGGTGGAACTCAGCCAGAAGCTAAAGCCGAACTCCCAGGTGGTTCTTTATATGATTTCAGATTGAAAGGAGGAGTTTTTTTCCCTCCTGTTCGGAATGATGAGAATGTAAGTTGGGCCCGGAGCCAACTCATAAGCTGTGTCTGAAAAGGAGAAGGAGTAAAAAGGAATCAATAAAAATAATAACAGAAATAATGAAAAGGAACCATTACAATGATAGCAACAAATAGCATGGGTTAGACTTACATAACATTTTTCATTTCTCAGTTCATTACAGTCCAGAGTGGGGATAAGTGTAGGTGGACGAGGAGCACTGGATGGGCAATGCTATTTTGGCGGTCAGAAAGGTTTTAGTATTTTTTTTTTGCAGCACAAGGAGAGGAGAGAGTTGCTGGGGGTGGTGGCATTATAGGCTCAGGTCAAGAGCGAATGTGTGAAACCACAGCCAATGCAACATACAGAAGAATTCAGATGTCTCATGTTCCCAAACATATGAGAATCTCATTGTATGTACAGTGCTTTGCAAGGAGAAGTAGGCAGGGAAGGGGGAAAGGCTAGGGGCAAGGTCAGGAAGGTATAGGTCAGTATTTAAAGACAATAAATGGAGTAGAAATTCAGATATATTCATATAGGTAATAGAGAGGTCTGCAAGAAAGAAAGGCAGGCATCATGACCTGCACTGTTACAAGTTCAGTTAGCTTTACCTCTCCTTAAGAAAAAAGAAGCCCTTTCTGGCATGACAAGATACAGAACGTTTTTTCCAAAGGTCCGTGAGTATCCTTTAGAAAGGTGTCCATCAGAAAGTCAAAGCTCTGAAGGGCTTGAGAACTGTGACTGTACCAGGGGCCAGATAACCCAGAGTCATCCGTCCCCCAAATTTAGATCCCACCTTCTGAAATCTGCTGTGTCTTGATAACGATAAGACAGAGTCTAACAGTGTTTAAGTAAACATGCCTCTGGGAGGCTCATTCCAAGTAGGAACCACCAGGAGGTCTAAGGGCTGCCAGTCATCATACAACACAGGAAACCAGCTATGAGACCAAACTCCAGCAGCTCTCATGCTCAACTGTCAGTCTTATTCCACAGCTGTGGCTTCCGAGGGAAGGAACCGCCATGGCTGAAATTATGTAAGCCAACATATTTGCAGTTCGTGAGTTCTCTTGAATGAACAATCCACCCTAGATTATAGAGCTGGATCAAAGACTGCCAATTTTGTTGGAACTGGAGATCAGTTAACATACTCTTACTGTTCGCTATCTAAAAGATTTCACGCTTTTCATTGTTTCTTTTCTTGTCTAAGACACCAAAATCAATTTCACTTTTAGGTCAGCAGGTCTTTATTTTGTGTGTAACACATAAATTTTAGCCTCGACTCTCCTCTTTGACTTTTATATCTATTACATTCTAATTTCACGGTTACATTCATGCAAGTAAAACAGAAATTGTTGAAAATATATATAAGTGAATAATACCAGTGGAATCTCCATGCACTGGTCTGAATTACACTATCAATTTAACCTGGGGACCCACAAAATGCAAATGCAGTCTTCTTTGCTTGAACTTGGTATGGCACACAAACATGGTGCATCTTATTCCATGGATGTTTAAGAAATGTGAGCAACACAGCAAAGATTCTGAGCTTGGAAGCAGTTCTTACCCTGTTTTCAGGGAGAGCAGTGCATCATCGACACCTCTCTGGTTGAACTTCCCCATGTAGGCATGCATTTCTGCATAGTTATTGCGAATATTTCTCTCTGTGCTGCCGTTGGGCACAGTGCCAAAGCGGAAAGGGGGTGAGAAGTCATTAGGTCTCTGGAACTAAAAAGAGAGTTAAAGAGAGACAGAGAAGATGAATGCTTCAGAAAACGTGGAGAGATATTCAGTTAACATTTGCGGATTTATCATGGAAGTGACCAATGAGAGTTCACCAAACACGTTAGCCCTTGCTCAGGAGTAGCAGTTGCTATCTGAAAGTGAACTTCAACTCAACTCACTTTAATGCATATTGTTGAGAGCTTTCTAACTGCCCACCCGTGACTTGAATCTGTCTCTCTTGTCTGCCTTGTGTATGCACACTGCACAAGACCGGGGTGATGGGAATGAGCTATTAGTTTAACTGCAGTGGGCTGGTTGCCTCTATTTCTGAAAGTTGGGTGAAATCTGCTTCCAGGCCCCATCATTGGACGATTAAGGCTCTAGGACCTTAGTAAGGTAAACTACATCGTACTCCTGAAAATCACTTGTTGGGTAGCAAATATGTTTTGCTAAGAAATTCTCTCTTTACTTTCCTTGATGCTTTAAAAGCCCATATGTATCCTACATGAGTTGTCGGAGAAATTGTAAAAGCAAATGCAATTTTAATTATGTTCCCTCTTGTATTTAAGAACTGAAGAGTGGATTGCCAGGGCATAGCATATTAAAGGGAAATCTCTTGAATTTTCACCCCTATGACATCAGCTTTGTTTCTGGCTATTGCCCTGCAGTGAGCAGTCTGTATATCGCTTCCTGAATGCACAAATTGTGCATTTGTATCTTCATGGCCTCAGAGAGTCTGTTTCCTCAGCATGATCTCACCTTTCTCCCTGGGCCAATTCATGTCCTTCACCTCATTCATGTATCTCAGAGCAATTTCTTCAGGACACTTTCTATGAGTTCTTTCTTCCATCAAGTTTACCCAAGAGTGAGTCATCGGTACTTGGTGTTCTTGGTCTAGATCCCTGTAATTAATACTACAAATTCATTTACTTTCTAAATAAGCTGGCCAAGTTTTGAGAGCTTGTCTCTGAGGTAGTCAAGGAAGCCTAGATTGAGACAAATATGGATTGAAGACCAGCTCTGAGTGTGTGTTAGTTGCTCAGTCATCAGTCATGTCCAACTCTTTGTGATCCCATGCACTGTAGCCTGCCAGGCTCCTCTGTCCATGGGGTTTCCCTAGGCAAGAATACTGGAGTGGTTTGCTAATTCCTTCTCCAGGGGATTCTCCTGACCCAGGGATTGAACCCAGGCCTCCTGCATTGCAGGCAGATTCTTTACCATCTGAGCCACCGAGGCAAGTAACAGGAGCTCTCTGTGCATCATTTCCTCATATGTAATAAAAAGACAATAATGTCTACTTTTCAAGATTGCTGTGTGTATTAAATGATACAATGCATTGGAAGTGCATGACACAGCGTCTTGCACACAGTAAGTGCTCAATAAAGACTTCTTATATCATTTAAATTCATATCTACATTCTACATTCTCTAGTAAACTTCATATTCTCCAAGTTTCTCATTCTATTAGGACAGCAATGACCAGTTAGAGAATGACCGGAGCTCACAATCATATATGTTGTGCCCTAGTATAGGAAAGCCGATGTAGATGTTTAAAGTCCCCTTGGTTTCAATATTAAGTGAAGTGCAGTGAAAGTCACTTACTCATGTCCAACTCTTTTCGACCCCATGGACTGTAGCCTGCCAGGCTCCTCTGTCCGTGAAATTTTCCAGACAAGAATAGTGGAATGGGTTGCCATTTCTAAGTGAAGATATCTTGAAAATCTTTGAAGATACCTTTGAAAGTTTAACTGAGGAGTACTCTGAGGCTTTGGAGCTATCTGGGCTTACAACCATTCTCCTTTATTCTTCCCTTGACCTGAGACACTTAGAGCTTCTCAGAATATGGGGATTTCATGGGCCACTAAATGTCACAGCACCAGTAACCATAAATGCCATCTTCATTGCTCAGAGTTGGCCACAGTTAAAAGTAAGGTCATGCAGTGGGGTTAGGTAATCTGAGATGCATCAAAAGATCACTACTTTCTGACTTACCACAGTGCTTTTTGCCATTAAGAGTATTTGTTTAATTATTTTTTAAGGGGTTGTGATTTTTAAGAAAATAAAGATACTACAAAACAGTTTTTACAACACTCAAGGTTAACTAGTCCAAACCTTTAATTTTACAAATGAAGACAGAGGCCCAAAGAGGACGAGTTATCTGCTCAATGTCATACCACGGCAGTGATGGCTAACATTATCAGGAATCAACCGGCTTAATCAATAGTACTTCTCATGGTCCCCAGCAGATAACAAGTTTAAAAGTAAATACAAATATGGTTTATTGGAAGAGACAGAATGTTATGCATAGAACTGCCAGTTGTAACATTTCAGATGTTTGAAAGATGGTGTCCCCCAGTCAAAAGTAGAGTATTCATAGATATCATGGCAGGCAGCAAAATAACCAAATGTGCTCTCTTTAGTCAGTAATTTCCCATTTTGTTAGGACAGTGAGAACTGATGCTTACAATGACCGAGATACTCTAGGGTCTAAAGTATTTTCTGAAACATCAATGAAAGTTGAACTCATGTCCACTACAATGTTGGTATAAATTTTTACAGTCTAGTTTTTTGAAAATTGGCAGTCAATGTAAGATAGATATAATAATTATTTTTAAATTAAAAAAACTTTTATTGAAGTAGAGTTGATTTACAGTGTTGTGTTAACTTCTGTTGTGCAACAAGGTGATTCAGTTATATATGCATGCTAAGTCACTTCAGTTGTGTCCGACTGTTTTCAACCCTGTGGACTGTAGCCCACCAGGTTCCTCTGTCCATGGGATTCTCCAGGCAAGAATACTGGAGTGGGGTGCCATTTCTTCCTCAAGGGGTTCTTCCTGACTCAGGGATCAAACCTACATCTCATGTTTTCTGCATTGACAGGCGTGTTCTTCACCACCAGCACAACTTGGGAAGCCCATTCATTTTATATATGTGTATTCATTTTCATTATGGTTTATCACAGGATATTGAATGTAGTACCCTCTGCTATACAGTAGGACCTCGTTTTTCTATTATTGTGCATATAACAGTTTTCATTTGCTAATCCCAAACACTTAATTCTTCCCTTCCCCACGGCAACCATGAATCCCTCTCTATTGATAAGACAATTTTTGATTAACCAAATGGAATGTGATATCCAGAAGGCCTCAAGTCCTGATAAAGCTAGATTATGGAAATTTTCTGTGCTACTCTTTATTAACTTTGATTTCGAAATTATCTTGAGACTTCTAGATGCTGTTTTATATCTTTGAATACTTAAAAACTAAAGAAATAACAAAGAACCTGGAATTTCCAAGATGATTTTAAAAAAGAAGGACAAAGTTGAAGGACTCACACTACTTGACTTTGAGACAAAGCTGCAGTCATCACGACAGGGGGACATTAACACAGAGAGAGTAAAGAGATCCTGAGAGCGGGTGCCCTCAACAGATCAACACATATGGTGCAAAAGCAATTCAGTAAAGATACGACAGTCTATAACCAATGGTATTGGAACTCTATATGTAAAAAAAGAACTTCATTCCACATCTCACAAGATATATAGAAATTAAGACTAAGTGGATCAATGTGCCTAAATACAAGTCCTAAAACTGTAATATTTCCAGGAGAAAATATAAGAGAAAGGCTTTGTCACCTTGAGTTAGACAAAGATTTCTTAGATATGACACCAAAAGTGTAATCCACCATCAAAGACAAGTAAGTTGGACTTTGTTAAAATGAAGAACTCTTTGAAAGGCACTGTTAAGATCATGGAAAGACAAGCCACTGGCGAGATAAAAATCTCTGAAAACAGTTTAAAACTATTAAAGAACTAAAGGATTATATAACAACACAGCAAGACTCTTATATGGTTACAGCATCTTCTGTAAGAAAACAGTCAGAAATAGCCAACACAAGAAGAATGGGAGGCATAGGCCTATGGAAAGCATTGGTCTTGAAGGCAGATAATTTGGATTTGAATTCCAGTTCTTTGACCAACTGTATGAACATGGGCTAGTTCTTTAACTTCATGGAGCCCCATTTTTCTGAAAGGATTATTTTTAATTACTATTATGATAATATCTAGGATCACTTAACACAATATCTGGCACATGGCAAATTCTCAAAACTATTAACTGCTTCCATGAGGGTGAAGTTCTAATACCTAAAATTGTTGCATGTGAGATTATGTCTCCTAAGATGGAAAACTCCTGTTTCCTAATTTGTTCCTTAAACTTGGCCAGTCTGGGGACCAAATGGGTGAGTGTATCACCCCAGAATCACCCAGAGTGGAAGCAGAAGTAAGTCAGCCTTTTCCTCTGAAAATTCTTGTCCCAGATTGGTGAAGTTTAAATAAAACATATATTTTTAAAACACTGTCACTGGAACTTGAATTTTACTAAAATTAATGGCCATGGAGAACTTTATTTTCATTAAGGAAGAAGGAAAAGGAAGGATCTTCCAAATACCGCCTTGATGTTTCCAATAAATGCCCAATAATAAAACTTACTCCAAGCTGTGAGGTTTCCATGGCACTTGTTTAACCCGAATGTCAGTGCTCCCTGGGGTTTGGGGAAGGAGTAGAACTTAGTACTGTCCAGAACCAGGGGTCTTAAAATCCATGGACCAGGGAGGACTCTGAGAAATACTTTTTTTAAAAATTAAAGACCCCAATATGCTAAGGAGACCAGCATCGAATTAAAAAGCTTGGTCTGATTTTAAAATAGGGAATTTTATATAGTTATTCCTTATTAGTCACCTTTGGCTATTATAGAGCTTTCTTGAACTTGGAATGTTTCTCTAGATTATAAAAACATGTGCTTAGCGGCTCAGTTGTGTCCGACTCTTTGTGATCCTATGAACTGTAGCCTGCCAGGGTCTTGGTCCATGGACTTCTCCTGGCAAGAGTACTGGAGTGGGTTGCCATTTCATCCACCAAGGGATCTTTCTGACCCAGGGATTGAACCCTGGTCTCCTGTGTCTCCTGCATTGCGGATAGACTCTTTACCTGCTGAGCCATCAGGAGAGCCCCATTAAAACACAGAGAGGAGAATAAAAACACAGAAATGAAGAAATTTGGGGGGTCAGTCTCATTTCACAGATGAGAAAACTGAGGTTCTGAAGAAACCAAGGAGTTGTTCCAGGCCACGGAGTGAAATAGGAGGACCAGCTTATAGGACTTGACCCTTGAGCTGAGTCCTCTGACCGTGGCTCAAACACCAGCCACCAGGTCCTACCTCTGCTCACTGGTGAGGGACTCTATGCATGTGTATGTGGGGCCACTTGGTGAGGGCACCCTTCCCTTCCTGGCATATCAGATGCCAACTCCCTCTCAGGGTTCAACCCAGGGAGTCCAGCCATAACTGTAAGCAGGCTCTCACCCAAGGGCAGGACAGTGCCAGAATGTTAAGACACCTGTAATCTCACTTGATCCTCCTGGAGAGCTGCTGGGAATCAGAATTCAGCCACCTGAGAGGTTCATATGATCATCTCAGCCCCCACATTAACGACCTCAAAGTGAGTGAGTCTTGGCTATCAGGCAAGGAGAAAGGTGTGGAGGCAAGGACAAGGCTCCAACCCCAACCCAGAGATGAGGGGACTTGGGGGCCCTGGAGTGGTGCTGGCTGATCCCTCCCATTAGATAGACCTTTCTGCAGCCTTCAGAGAGAAAGGGAAAGTGCAAGATGTCAAGGAAGAGGCATCATTAACTCAACAGACATGAGTTTGAGCAAACTCTGGGAGATAGCGAAGGTGAGGGAAGCCTGGTGTGTTGCAGTCCCTGGGGTAGCAGAGTTGGGCACGACTGAGCGACTGAACAACAACAAGGGAGTGGAGATCTGGTCCATTTTGTTTATTTATTAAATACATAAACTGATTTTATTATGTATACAGCATTATTAATTTGTTCACAGCAGCTACTGATACTCAACACCTGTATATGTGCTGAGAATAACTCTCTCATCTCTTTTAATGATAACAGTTTAAATGCTTCCATCCATTTGATAAATATATATTCTGAGCATCTAATAGCGCGGAGCCTGTATTTATGAGGATGCAAAGATGAAAACACCAGACTCTTGTTTTCAGGAAGTTTACATACCAGAGAGAGATGTAAACATTCATTCAGTTTTTCATTCCTTTACCTTTTCGTTCATTCATTATTTAATTCGTATAGAATAAAATAATTCTATGCTAAAAAATTTTAAAATTCAGCACATATAATTCTAAAAAATTCAGCACATATTTATAGCATGTATCACCATATTCTGGGTGCTGGGGATGCAATGTGACAGGAGAGGAAGAACCTGCCTTCAAGGAGTTCATACTGTAAACAAAGGGGACAGATAATAAACTTTTTTTTTTTTATGTAGTAGACTGGGGACTTTGCTGGTGGCCCAGTGGTCAAGAATCTGCCTGCCAATGCAGGGGACACAGGTTTGATTCCTGATCTTGGAAGATCTCACATGCCCCAGGGCAGCTAGGCCCTTGCTCTGTAACTACTGAAGCCCGAATGCCCTATAGCCAGTGCTCTGCAACAAGAGACGCCACTGCAAGGCAAGTGGCACCTGCTCACTGCAACTTGAGAAAGCCTGCATGCAGCAATGTAGACCCAGTGCGGCCAAAAATAAAATAATGTGTAGTTGACTAATACACAGCCACAGATTCCTTTCCAGTCCTTATATAAGAGATGAGGCCTACACTCTCTGAACTTAATTCTGATCTGGGCTTGTGACTTGCTTGACCAACAGAATGTGCAGAAATAACACTCTGGGCCTTCTGAGGCTTGGTCATAAGAAGCTTTGTGGTTTCCACCTGGGCCTCTGTAAGAAGTCAACAGCCTGGCAGGCTCCATGCTGGAACTGTGATGTGTAGGCACTTCTGTCTCCAGGCCTGGCTGAACCCAACCTTCCAAACATGCCAATCGGGGCACCAGGCAACCCTGCTCCCATATCTGACCCATAAGTTGGGGAAATACAATGAAATGGCTCTTGCTTAAGCCACCAAGTGCTGGGGTAGGTTGCTGGGCACCCATAGATCACGGGCCCACAGGTGATCTCAAGTAGTGAAAACTACGTGCTGGGAAGAAATTGACGCAGCTTGGACACAGGACACAGGGTGACTGGCAGGAGAACGAGTTTAGCCCGGCTGGCCCGAGAAGGCCTGTCTGAGAAGGTGGCATCTGAACAAAGCCCTGGATGAGAGGAGGAATCCAGCATGTGAAGATCATGGGAAAGTGCAGCAAGTCCAGGGAACAGCAAACACCAAGGCCAGACAAGGAGACAAGCCTGGTGAGGCTAGTGGGCCAGGAGCCACGTGCAGGGTGCCACAGAATCGAGTGCCTGTGACGGGGAGCCCAGAGCAAAGGGCGCTGTCCTGAACAGGCCTATGAAGGCTGAAGCCCCAGGGCTAAGAGATGAAGGGAGAGTCTTCTAGCAGGGCAAGAGGAGCCGAAGCGTTTCTAGATAGATAGCAGTCGGATTTAGAGACAGGGCCCTGAGAGAGGCTGGGCATTTGTCATTACCGGAGGCTAATAGATACGGCCGTGTTAACCGGAGCGCATTGGGGCTGAAGAGGGAGGCGGTGCCTGGGTCCCAGTGGGAGTTGAATTCTGCACAAAGTTCATGCTCTAAGGGAAAAGAAACAGTAGAACCTCTGGAGCCAAACTGCCCGAGTTCAAACTCCAGCTCTGTCACTTGATAGCTGGGTGACTTGGAGAAACTCACTTGACTTCTCTGTGCCCCAGTTTCCATATTTGTACAATGGGGCCAATAATGCTACCTACCTCATTAGGCTTCTTACCATTCACCAGATTAATCTGGGCAACATGTTGGCATCGTGCCTGGCACAAGTTAAATACACTAGATTAGCTATTATAACTGCCATCATCATCATTGTCAGAAGCAACCAGAGAATTCTGGCCGAGTGTCAAGACTGGGTTTTTGCGCTGGAAAGAGCCCTGAGGCATGCAGGGATAAAGGAGAGAGACAGGAGCTGAGAAGGAGATGCACTGGGATGAGGGTCTGGGTGCCAGGGAAAACAAGGAGAGCAGGAAAGTTGTAGATAATTCCCTACCACCCAAGACTGTAAAAGACACCATGCGCATAGCTAGATAAAATCAGGACCACAGGGTGTATACCAGTGCCACTGAAACTCCAAAGGAGAAGGTGCAAGCAACCTGGCTTCCTGGATGACTCTTGAAGGAGGCTGGATTTAAGCTGGAGGAGTGGGTTGGGTTTGGAAGGGTGGAGGTGGGGCATGAATGTCCCTTCCCATTAGAAGAACCCTCCACTATAAGACACTTGCTCCTTGGAAGTAAGGCTATGAGAAATCTAGACAGTGTACTAAAAAGCAGAGACACCACTTTGCCGACAAAGATCTGTATAGTTAAAGCTATGGTTTTTCCAGTAGCTATCTATAGATGTGAGAGTTGAACCATAAAGAAGGCTGAGTGCTGAAGAATTAATGCTTTTGAATTGTGGTGCTGGATTCTTGAGAGTCCCTTGGACAGCAAGGAGATCAAACCAGTCAACCCTAAAGGAAATCAACCCTGAATATTCACTGGGAGGGCTGATGGTGAAGCTGAAGCTCCAATACTCACTCTGGCCACCTGATGTGAAGAGCCAACTCACTGGGAAAGACCCTGATGCTGAGAAAGACTGAGGGCAGGAGGAGAAGGGGGCGACAGAGGATGAGATGGTTGGGTGGCATCACCGACTCAATGGACATGAGTTTGAGCCAAGTCGGAGAGATAGTGAAGGACAGGGAAGCCTGGCGTGCTGCAGTTCATGGGGTCACAAAGCGTCAGACAGGACTGTGACTGAACAGCCACTGTAAGACACTCCTTGTTCCCACCATGAGAGAGGAAACAGGTCCTCACAGAGAAGCTTTGAGGCCATGATGCCAGAAGAAAAGAAAACACAAACCCTTCTATATGTTGATGGTATCCAGGTTTTTGTGCTGACCACCAGACACAGCCCAATGAGGTTCCTTAGCATTAGATCCTGGGAACGACAGCAGGCAAATGAAAGGAGGAGGGTGGCAGTAAGTCCCTTCAGGGGTCTCTGGGGACCCTGAAAGATGGCCTTTCTCCTGCAGCCAGAGTCCCATCAGCATATGCAAATTAGGACAAACCAGCACTGTGACCTTGCAGAGATGGATATTGTAATGTCCTGTTTGCAGAGTCCATCCACGTGAGACACAGAATCTGGGGGCTTTTGTCTGCAAAGCTTGACAATCCCACGCATAAATATTCATCCCAGCACTCCTGCTTTAACATTTGAATCACAAAAAGAATCAATGCCCAGATGCAGCCCAGCTCAGCCGTCTGAGGCACCCAGGAGAAAAGGTGGGAAGGTTTAGGCAGCAAGGGTGGCATTTGGTGATGTGCTAATAAAGAGAAGGTGGCAGAACAGCAGAATTTGGCAGGGCGCACGTTACCTACCCAAGTACCATCCCATCATCACTGTTACTAGCATCAGTACCCTCTGTTTTCACAGGACTGTTTTATCATTGACTTCCATCATTTTGATGTACTGTTCTACAAATTTTGTTATTGTAGTTATTCATTCATTTTATCAATATACAGTCCATGGGGTTGCTAAAAGTCAGACACGACCGAGAGACTAACACCACCATCACCGTACATAAAATGGGGGCTTCCCAAGTGGCTCAGCCAGTAAAGAATCTGTCTGCAATGTAGGAGACATGGGTTCAACCCCTGGGTCAGGAAGATCCCCTGGAGAAGGAAATGGCAACCCACTCCAGTATTCTTGCCTGGAAGATCCCATGGACAGAGGGGCCTGGTGGGCTACAGTTCACAGGGTCACAGAGTCGGACATAACTGAAGCGCCTGAGCCCACACGCATACATAAAATGGACTCTTTTTTGTTATCAATCTATCTTTTAATCCATTATTGATAGTTTGGTTTTGCTTTGGGATCCAATCTGAGAATCTTTTGCTATTAATACAAGAACTTGTGCTACTTTTATTTATTCATAGGAAAAAAATGTATTTGGTACTCAGTTAATCTTTGTAGAGCTGTCCCTCTGTTCTAACAATAACATACACCATTTTAAATATTTCTAAGTGTACAGGTCTGTGGCATTAAATACATTCATCCTGTTGTGCACCATCACCACCATCCACCTCCAGAAATTTTTCATCTTCTTCAACTGAGACGCTGTACCTATTAAACAATAACTCCTCATTCATTCAATGAATTTTAATCACATATTGAACATCTTTGAAAAAATTTATTTATTTATTTTTAGCTGTGCTGGGCCTTTGTTGCTGCTCGGGCTTTTCTCTAGGTGAAGTGAGTGGAAGCTACTCTCTAGTTGTGCAATGGGCTTCTCATCGCGGTGGCTTCTCCTGTCGGGGAGCATGGGCTCTAGGGTGCTCCGGCTTCAGTAGTTGTGGCATGAGGGCTCAGTAGTTGCAGCTCCCGAGCTCTACAGCACAGGCTCAGTAGTTGTGGTACTCGGGCTTAGCTGCCCTGAGGCATGTAGAATCTTCCCAGACCAGGGATCAAACCCATGTCTCCTGCACTGTTTATTAGGCGGATTCTTTACCACTGAGCCAACAGGGAAGCCCTAACCATGTACAGAATCTTGTAACCAGCAGCAGAACAGGACACAGAACAAGTCCATCACCTCCAAGAATTCCTGTATATTCTTTGTCTAGAGTTGTTCTCCCTCCACTTCTAACCTCTGGCGACCACTGCTCTGTCCTCTGTCCCCACAGTTTTGTCTTTTCCAGAATGTCCTACAAACGAAATCACACTGCATGTAACCTATTGAGACGGGCTTTTCACTTCTCATAATGCCCCTGAGATTCATTCATGCTGCTGCTTGTATCTGAAGGTCACTCCTATTTATTGCCACGTAGAATTCCACTGTGTGGCTGCATCGGTTTGTTTATCCATTCATCCATGGAAGGACATTTCGGTTACTTTCAGTTTGGGATAATCATGAATGGAGCATGGATGTACAAGTTTCTGGATGAAAATAAATTTTCATTTAAGGTAAATACCTGTGAGTGGGAGCTCTGGGTCATGAGTCACCCTCCTGCCTGAGACCTCCTCCCTCAAGTGCACCTCTTTTTGAATCTCTTCTCTCTTTTGATCTTTCCATTTTCCCCATCAACTATAAAGTAAATTAGCTCAGTTGGTAATGAATCTGCCTGCAGTGAAGGAGACCTGGGTTCAATCCCTGGGTCAGGAAGATTCCCTGGAGAAGGAAATGGCAACCCACTCCAGTTATTCTTGCCTGGAAAATTCCATGGACAGAGGAGCCTGAGGGCTACAGTCCATGGGGTCGCAAGAGTCAGACACAGCTTAGTAACTAAACCACCATGTAAAGTAAGTACATCCACTATTATTATCTTATTATTCTTCCTGATTCTCATCCTTTCCATAGTACTATCCAACAGCTTATCTAGGATGATGTAGTTGTGTGTGTGTGACTTCAGACTCTAAGCAACACCTGAAGGTGGGAGGGAATGGCTGGAGGATCTTCCATGGTGATCGGTTACCCCTTGTTTGCCCAAAGAGAGAAGAAGGTAAGATGACAACACAGACCAGACTTCTTGCAGGTATGACCTTCACTGTTTGGTGGCCCGTCAATGCTCGGGAAGATGGGGAAAGAAGGCACAACGTGCTTACCCGGAAAAGGCAGTGTAATGATGGAACAGTAAGTCAGAACATGGGTTATGGGCTAAGAAGATCTAAATTCAAGACTGAGTTCCACCCTTTACTAACTAAGCGACTTCATAAACAAACCACTTAGCTCTGAAACTGAATATTGACAATGTTCTAAGAGCAGAAATAATGAACGGCATCTCATTACAGATCCTCCACTTCAAACCTGGGGCCCAGGGTAGCCACCGAGGACCCGTCATGGAACAAGCTGGCTGTGGATACAGTGACAGATTAGAAAGGAAGGCTGTTCATGAGAATTAGCATCTGGGATGGAAGTGGGAGGAAAAAAAATTGGTTTTCTATTTCATTCTACATTATTCATTGGAGAGAATATTTTCAAATTCATTTGGAATAGGTGGCTGATGAACAATTACTGTGACAACAATAACATAGAATGTAGTTAGAAGATACAGGTATATCATCAAATTGCCCAAATTAACTCAGTTCTCTTGCTGGTACCTGGAGAAATAGATTCCATTTTGCTACTGTCAGAAATGGAGTTAGCATTCAGGAAGAATCTAACACCTTAGCCATTTTTGTTCTTTTTCTCTCTTCTTATTAATATTAGTCCTGCGGTTGTCTACAGTGGCAAACACATCTAAATTTGCATGTGAAGAAACGTGCACTTATACAATGGAATATTATTCAACCATTAAAAAGAAAGAAATAATGCCATTTGCAGCAACATGGATGGACCTAGAGATTTCATACTGAGTGAAGTAAGGCAGATAGAGAAGGAGAAATATTGTATGACATCCCTATTTGTGGAATCTAAAAAGAAATGATACAAATGAACTTACAAAACGGAAAGATATAGACTTAGAGAATGAACTTATGGTTGCCAGTACACACTGCTATATTTTAAATGGATTACCAACAAGACCCTACTGTATAGAGCGCAGGGAACTCTGCTTAATGTGTTGAGGCAGTCTGGACAGGAGTGAAATTTGGGGGAGAATGGATACATGTGTGTGTATGGCTGAGTCCCTTCACTGTTCACTTGAAACTATCACAACATTGTTAATCAGATACACTGTAACACAAAATAAAAAGTTAAAAAAGAAACCTGCCCTTGGCTGTAATAAGCCGGGTAAGTTGTCTTCACAACTCTGGATGCTGTGCCTCTGGGGAAGGCACCCCTTACCTCTCTGAGCTCAACGTGGAGCTGGGGCTCCATGACAGGCTGCAGAGGGCAGGGCGTGATGGAGGGCACAGAACTCGCTCACCTCCAGTCGCTACCCTCCTGCTGCGGCCAAAACAAGAGCTTGTGGAAAAGAAAATATCAGTTCTCTGGATTCCTAGAAAGGAGTTAATGACCAGTTTTTTTCCCTCATTGTAAAACAGTCACTTCTTTTGTATTTTGCAAAATTTGCATCTAGAAGCCTTAATAAATATTTCCTAAAATATGTCATAAGATTAGACAGTAGCATTCTAATTCATGTGAGCTCACTGAGGTTTGGTCCCTGAGAGGGTAGAGCAGAACAGGTGGGCTGATTCCTGTATTCACTTTACCACGTCATAGTGTACCCTGAGGTCTTAGGTGTGTGGTCATAAAGTTTCAACATCAACACACATTTCATGGGGATCATCCGTGCATAAGTCACTGAACTCTGAAATGAGAATTTGAAATGAAATGGGACAGTAGACACAATTCCTACATTATAGTTCAACTGGAAATAAAAGTGTTAAAACGATACAGACACAGCTAACACATCCATGTTAATGCATACACGATTTACATATAGTAACTCACTAATCTTCCCATCAACCCTATGTGCTCAGTCATGTGTGACACTTTGCGGGCCCCATGCCAGGCTCCTCTGCCCATGGAATTTTCCAGGCAAGAATACTGGAGTGTGTTGCCATTGCCTACTTCAAGAGACCTTCCCAACCCAGGGATCAAACCAGTGTCTCTTGCAGCTCCTGCATTGGCAGATAGATTCTTTAGCACCAGTGCCACCCGAGAAGCCTTCAACCCTATGAGGAAGGTATTATTATCCCCAGGTAACGGACCTGGAAACTGATGCCCAGGGAGGTAAGTAACTTGAATAAGATCACCTAGCTAGAAACTAGTACACCAAGGGTTCCAATCCAGGGTCCTCACCCTTAACTGCAAAACACATCACGGAGTTCTAGATACACAGAGTAGGTGCTCAGCAAACAGGTAGAGTAGAAAACTCCAATGACTAAGGAATATACCAAGTTCCAAGTGGGACAAAAGGAAAGTAATGGCTCTGCAGGTTTAGAGGAGCAGAGATCATTGTGAGACTCCAGGGAGGAAGCAGAGATGGAGCAACCCCTACAGATGGGCCAAGGTTTATACAGGCAGACATGCAGTGAAGACACTCAAGACAAGAGCAAAGACGCAGAGGAACCCAGGCTCGGTGTCTCAAGGGAAGTTGGAAAGAAAGTTTGTACGTGTGAATGTGGACCACGGCGCTGGTGTCCAGGCAGGAGCCCTGCAGTGTCCGGCGAAGGACGCAGCATCAGGTATCACTATGCAGCTAAATCAACAGCTTTGAAGAACAGAAGAGGCTTGGGCTGGAATGTTCACTGAGGGTCTGTCTGATTTCCAGGAGAGAATAATGGGAGGAATATATGGAGAAGACACCGAAGCAGAGGCCTTGATAGAATCTAAGTTGGCCTTCACGTTCAGAAGGAGGAAGGAAAGGACGTGGCAGAGGGGCTCAGCCCCATCAACTCCACTCCCATGGCTCTCCTCACTGGCCCCTCAAGGCTACCCTGGCCTCCTGGAAGTTCCTAGAACCCACCAGGCAACCTCCCACCTTAGCCTGCTCTGCTGTCCACCCAGAAGTCCCACACACCCAATACTCCCTCACTAACTTCAGGTCAGAGACCTTCCTTGACCACCTGACTTCAAACTGCAGTTCTTCTGTCAACATTCTCTCCCTTCTCTGTTTTACTTCTCTCTGCGGCATTGAACACCTTCTAAGATAGTATATGTAAGCATGCTAAGTCGCTTAGTCGTGTCTGACTCTTTGAGACCCTATGCACTGTAGCCCACCAGATGCCTCTGTCCATAAGATAGTATATAATTGTCTTTTTATTTTCTGCCTTCTCCCATTTAGAATACAAGCCATATGAAGGACAAGATTTTTTTCTGTTTTGATCACTGCTGTCTGGTGCTTAAAACATAACTTGCGATTTAGTGGCTCTCCATATGAATGAATGAAGGACTAAATGAGTGAAGGAATTAAATAGCAATAATAGAGCTATTTACTATATTTTTAAAAATCCCTCAAAATGTCCTCCTTCTTGGTGAATATATTACTGAGCAACACAGTTGAGACTGACTGATGCTCAGAGCTGGTGCTCTTCTGGTATCCCTGGTGAATAAGGAGTTAATACATCCTCACAGCAGTGGAGGACATCTTTCTTGGCCCAGTCTCCATTTTCCCTTCAAAAAATACATCTGAGCTGTGATCCCAGGAGAGCTTGTCAAACCAGGACTTGACAATGCGTGTGGATATTTCTTTGGCACCAAAAATGTGACAGAGCTGGAGATGATTCTGATGACATGGGGATGAAGGAAACAGAGGCAGAGGGCTGAGGCATTTGAGTTTCATCCTGAAGTCATCCGGCGCCTGACAGGTGGTCTTGGTGGTGTTTCTTCAACCTCCCCTTAGCTGAGACCATTACAAAGAGGTGTGATGGCCTTCTGTGCACTCATGCCGACCCCCCAGATAGACCTGTGAGAGGGCAGTCACCGTGCAGGCATTCTTATGAAAGTTGTGGGTGCTGGCAAAGAGACACGGCCTTTAAAGAAGATGATAAGTAAACGGTACAGATGGATTCACCGTGGAGCGCTGCAGGAGCTCATCCACAGTTTGGGGGAGACTGCTTGCTCAGGGTTACTACCAGGGTTTCCATATGCCAGGATGTCCTGGGAATTTAGGGGCATGCCAGTTATTAGCATGACGACCTGAGGTTCCTATCACAGTGAAAACAGCTTTAGAGTCACAAAGTTGGGGACAGCAAACTTGAGGTCTGTGCCCGGGCAGGGCTGGGAATCCAGGGAGAGGCATGGCGGGAAGACAGACACACCCCTGCTCTCCTGGCCATTGATCAGCTCAGTCAATTCCAGACTGAGAAATGGAAACCCCAGCACATGCTCACATGCTCACACTGTGTCCGGTTTACACAGAGCAGAACTCCTTGCTCTGATCAATGGAGTCGACCTCCCAAGCAGGGGACACTCCAGACTGCAGAGGGTCAGCGCTGGGAGGGGGCTCAGTGACCCCACCGTGCCCACTGCATCCCCTCCTGGGTTCACGAGGGACCCACACAGGAGTGGGCTCCAATACGTCCATCAGTAAAGGGACATATCTAATCTTGATATGGCATTTCCCAGGACACATTCTGCCATGAATTTTTTTTTTAATACCCATTATGTCTCCCAGGATGCTTGAGGGCTGTGAAACAAAGTTTGAGAAATCCCTATTGAGTGATGTCCTGGTTGTACAGAGTGGGAAGCAGAAGCCTGGGCAGTCTGACCTATCCAGGGCTACAGGGCCATCCCTAGTTCTTGTCCCCTCCGTCCCCTCCCTCATCTGGTCAACACACATGTGTTGAGCAGCCACTCAGCACCAGACACTGCGTGAGCCTCAATGATGAGTGAGACAGGGATAATGAGGATCCAGTGTGACTCCCTCATCCTTAACGGGCCTTCAGTTACAAGGTGAACATCACTATTTTAAGGTGACTGCTGTGCTTGTGATTGGTTGCTCATTCGTGTCTGACTCTTTGAGACCCCATGGATGGTAGCCCTCCAGGCTCCTCTGTCCATGGGGATCCAGGCAAGGATACTGGAGTGGGTTGCCATGCCCTCCTCCAGGGGATCTTCCCAACCCAGGGATCAAACCCACATTTCTCACATTGCAGGTGAATTCTTTATTGTCTGAACCACAAGGAAACAGGAAAAGATCAATAACCACATCAGGAGAGAAATGGATTTGATTTTTCCAGTTGACAGGGTTAAGCCAAAAGCTCATTCACTTTCAACCTTTTTGCTGAGAATCAGTCTAACTTACGGTAATTCACACTCCTCTTTAGGGTTACCTTTGTCAGACATGCTCGGTGAGCGCCACTATGCCTCCAGCTACTGGATGTGGATAGGGCATAGGAAAGTAGACCTGAAAGGTGAAAAGTGGTTTAACAGATTGTGTTTAATGTGTATTTATGCCAGAAAAATATTTGAAACTGGTTTCACTTTTAATATTTCCTTCATATAAGCTGAGTTTAATCATGATTTATCTCTTTTCCCCCTAAAAGTGGCAAGTGGCATTGCTATAGTTATTTCACCTGCAATGCAGGAGACCCTGGTTCAATTCTTAGGTCGGGAAGATCCCCTGGAGAAGGGATAGGCTAACCACTCCAGTACTCTTGGGCTTCTCCGGAGGCTCAGATGGTAAAGAATCTCCTGCAGTGTGCGATACCTGGGTTTGATTCCTAGGTTGGGAAGATCTCCTGGAGTGGGGCATGGCAACCCACTCCAGTATTCTTGCCTCGAGACTCCCCATGGACAGATGAGCCTAGTGGGCTACAGTCCATAGGGTTGCAAAGTCAGACATGATTGAATGACTAAGCAGCACACCTCTTGTTACGTCAGTGATGGGAAAGTAGAAAGCTCTTACATAGGTACATAGAGAGCCTGCCATACCCTGCTCACATATGAGATGAGGAGCAATCAGGGACTTTGGAGAAAATCAAATATCTTGCCAAAGAAATCTTTCCAAATCAATAAATCCTGAAATCACTTTTTAAGTTAAGATCTGGTGAGCCACAATATTGGTATTATTCAGTATTCTTATACACCTGTTCGATTTATATGATTTGACAGTAGAAATCACAGGATGAGCAAATTCTGAGACTACAAATATCCAATATTTCTCTACATTACTCCTCTCTTCCTCACCATTAGTGATTAAACTATACTCCACTGTTCCTCACATCCGAATGGCTAACAAAGAAAAGGAAGTATTGGTTTACTCTATGAACACTATGAATTATGTAACTATCTTCTCCTTCATTTCATTCATTGATTAAATAATTCATTAACTCATTCTTCAACAAATATCTGAGGATCTGTATTTGCCAGATTCTATTACAGTTACTGTGGATACATCAGTAAATAAGGACAAAAATTCCTGCCTTCGTGGAGGTTACAGTCTAGTAGAGAGAGACAAGTAAACATTGTAAATATGGTAAAAATAGGTGGCACTAGTGGCAAAGGACCCGCCTGCCAATGCAGGAAATGTAAGAGACGTGGGCTCGATCCCTGGGTCGGGAAGATCCCCTGGAGAAGAGAATGGCTACCCACTCCAGTATTCTTGCCTGGAGAATCCTATGGACAGAGGAGCCTGGCAGGCTACAGTCTATAGAGTTGCAAAGAGTCAGATATAACTGCAGTGACTCGGCACACATACACAAAACACTCATAAAGCAGAAAGGACTTAAGAGATGAGCCAGGAGAGTGCCAACCCTGGCATGGCATTTGCAGTTGCTGCCTGCTGCCTGCTACCTGAAGGAAGAAGGATTGGTTGTCATGCCATATAACATAATTTCCACTAATGGGAAAAAAAGAAAAAAAAAACAGACAGGGAGGGAAAAACCTGTTTTAGACCCTCTTTCAGATTTTAGGTGGCTGCTTAACTGAGGACCTGCCCTACAGGATGTCCTGGGCTTAGACTGTCTTTTAGGGACATATGAAAAGTCACCATCCCCTGGAAACTCTTGTCTCTATTAATGTACTTTCCTGTAAGAGCTTTCCTCCTTGAGTCTTGGTCTGATGTGAATTTTCAGAAGAACAACTTCGAGTTTGCATTAGATAAGACACATTAAAATTTATTTTTCCACTTAAAACCCAAGGTGTGTCTCATCTCAGGCTTGGAGAGAGACTTTTTCTAGAATAAAGCAAATGAGAGAGAATTACTGGCAGGGTAGCTTGCTTATGAACTTCAATATATATTTGGGAGAACAACCTAGATGAGTTTCATGTCACACTTCTATTTTGAAGACCTTTATCTGGGTGTACATAGTTAGAGGTAAATGTGTGCAGTAATTGGGCTATTGTCTCAGCTACCGAGAAGGAAGTTATGCAAGCTTCCTTATCAACCTCCATGACCATTCTTTTAAGATACCAGCCCACTGGGTCCTTTTAATGGTTCTAAGTGCATGTCTCATGTTCCCTTGTCAATGGTTTATAGAGAACCTAGCCTACTTTAAAACTAGTCTATAAATTTCAAATCAGAAGCTAATTAACAGAATGGAAGAAAAGTCTCTGTGTGTGTGTGTTAGTCACCCAGTCGTGTCCGAGTCTTTGTGACTCCACAGACTGTAGCTCACCAGGCTCCTCTGTCCATGGGATCCTCCAGGCAAGAATACTGGAGTGGATTGCCATGCCCTTCTCCAGGGGATCTTCCTGAACCAAGGATCCAACCCCAGTCTCCCACATAGCAGACAGATTCTTTACCCTGTGAGCCACCAGTTTCTACTCAGTGCCCAAGCAAACTGTAAAGAAAAACATTTCTCTTTATGAAAAGGCAGATGGGACATCTGGTGAAAGGGCAGACATAAGTGCTTGAGTGGGGAGTGTGGGGGTCACTTATTAAGCACACAGGGAAAGGACCCATTTTCTTTAATTACTTAGATGATGGAATGGAAAACTTGCTCCTTAAATCTGCTATGACACTCAACTGGATTGGATGGCTGGCCATTTGGAGATAGAACTAAACACCAAAGTAGTAAGTCTGGCATGAGGCAAGAAGATATTAAAAGGATAAAGTTCAATTAGAGAGTGTACAGAGGAACTCTCATAGGATGTAAAACCACACTGTCCCAGAGTAAGAAGGGGCAGGAACTGGCTTTGTGAAAGCATGGTCAGAAAGTATCATGGAGCCCTGGTGGACCATAAGCTACATGAGCTGATAACATAGTGTTGCTATTTAATCAGGGAGCTTGTAATGGGAAGCTCAGGAGAAATGTGGCAGGTGGGAAGGAGCCGGTCAGGCCCCGTCATGGGCCAGTGGGAGAGCTTTATGATTGCTGCTGTCTCCTATAAACTCACAAGTGAAATCTGAGAAAGTTCACAAAACCACTAAAGGTGAGGGGAGCAAGTCTTGCGGTGAAAGGTTAAAAGACTGGGTTTATTGAAGGAAATTCCTCTGTTACTGAACTTGATCTAATGTTTTGAGAGTCTGTTCTAGTCACCTAACTATGAAACTGGTGTAAACACAACCCATCACTCGTAGGGTTCCCTGAAATTTGGGGATACACTTGTACTAAAATCATCTTTGCTGTTTATCAGAAATTTAAATTTAAGTAGGTGCCCTGTTTTCATTTGCTAAGTCTGGCAACCCTACTCACAGGGTAATTAGTAGCCATCCAATAAATCCCTGTTGAATTAACTGCTATTGTGTACTAAGTATTATGCTAAGGGCAGAAAATCTTAAAAAACTAGAAGGTGATATAACAGAGGCCCTAATCCAAGGAACTATGGAAAAGGAAAGGTGCAGGAATCTGCTAGGAAGTAGAATCCAGGTTGAATGGATGGCTTATAAAGGGTGAGAGGAGTTTCAGGAGAGATTATTTGAGATCAAGAAGCACAACTATTACCTCTGGTCATTTCCCTGGGCTTCTAGCCCTTAGCCATGGACATCGTGGCAGCTGCTAGGATAGACGGGGACAAATGTGTGGCTGCTAGGATAGACGGGGACAAATGTGTGGTTGGACTCTGAACTCAGGAATGACAGGAAGGTGACAGAGAGCATGTTTGCACCGAGCTGTTCTGATTTTCCCATGCCGTGTTTCATGGGAAACAGTGGTTTTTGGTAGATATTTAGGGTCTATCTGCTGAATGAATAAATGAGGAGTAGTCATGAAGACTGAAAGCCAATGAAACAGACTGTTTAGAGAACACCATTACATTAGGTTTGCATCACAGAGATACGCAAGATAAGGCGCACTAACACAGCGCGTGTTCAGTGTGACATGGACAGCAGACACCCTAAGTGGTGCAGAAAGTGGGAAGAGAGGTCCCTGGCTTAGCAACTGAGACTAGGAGCTTCAGGGAAGGAAACCACTGGGTCTCAGGTTCTCCCAAACCCACATCAAACTTGACTTTCTGGGAATCTTTTAAATGGGAAGGAGTGATTGGGGAGCATCAGTCTTTCCTTTATTAGAAGACAAACTATGATAGAGTAGCCACCATTTAGGACAATAAGAACATAATTTCTGTTGCTCAACTAGCCAAAATGTGCATTAACGATTAAAGTAGCAGTGTTATACATGCTCTGTTTTTATCAGTAATTTGCAGGGCAGCTAAAGCCCTTTTCCACTTCTTTAATAAGAGACCTTGAGGTAGAAGCAGTTAGGTTTACTTTTTCTGGGAATCTGGAAGGACAGACCACTCCTGGGCAATAATAAATATGGATCATGAAGGCAGGGAATGCACAAAGAGGAACCCAGGTCTGTAATCGGTCTAAGAAAATGTTTGGGGTAGGGACCACTTGCCCAAGGAAATGATATTTGAAATCATTGTTTTCTATCACAGTGGTGGGTGAAAGACATAGATTTAGAAATGTCCACTGAGGGACTTCCCTGGTGGTTCAGCGGTTAAGAATCCACCTTGCAATGCAGGGTTCGATCCTTGGTTGGTAGGGGGACTAAGATCCCACATGCCGTGGGGCAACAAAGCCCATGTGTCATAACTACAGAGAAGCTCATGTGCTGCAATGAAGAGCCAGCACACCAAAAAATAAAAAGAAATGTCCACTGCGCTCTTACTCTGCACCTAGGAAAGGATGCTCAGTGCTTACTCTCCAAATTCCCCAGGATGGCTGCAAAGAGGTAGCTGGTGCCTGCTTCCCATGGCAGAGACCCTCCTTCCAGGCATCCCTGGATTCAGAGGTATTTTCAGGGGGTCTAAGCACTGCAGGGTGGCACCTCCATCCTGCCCTTCATACCTTTCCAGCCCTGACATAGTACAGGTCTTCCCCACCCCCCTATTTCTGAATCGCACTGAAATAAAGTGCAGGGAGAGTTGAGGATCATGGGGGTGGTCTAGCATGGATCGAGAGCAGTTTGTCTACGGCTTTCCGGGCACATGTTAATCATCTAATGGAAACAGCACAGGTTTTGTAAAATGGATTTTGGCACAAACCCCGAATCTGCCCGAACATTTACTGAGGGATTAGGACACACTCTTCTAAGCATTTCACGATATTGTAAGTACACAGTACTATACATCTTTAATCAACACACAGCTATAGTGTAGGTAATATTTTTATCCTCGTTTTGTAACTAGGAAACTGAGGCATCAGAGGGGTTTAGTAAGTCGGCCATATCATATGCTTTCCAGCATGTATATACTGTGTGCTCAGTCATGTCTGACTCTTTTCCATCCCATGGACTGTAGCTCGCCTGGCTCCTCTGTCCACGGGATTCTCCAGGCAAGAATACTGAGGTGGGTTGCTATTTCCTCCTCCAAAGGGTCTTCCCAACCCAGGGACTGAACCTGCATCTCCTGCATTGGCAGGCAGATCCTTTACCAGTGAGTCACCGGTGAAGCCACACTTTCCAGCAGTGGAACCTCTGTTTTCCCTTCTGGAAAGCAGAGTTAGCATCTGCCTAAAAGGTCTAGGAGGAGAAGTAAAAGGGACCAAGAATGCAGAGCGTCTAGCCCAGGAAGGCCACCCCTGGGCCCGGACGACTGGCCCACCCTGAAACTCTAAGTCCAGATTGTGGCTTCCACAGGGACTGCATGGACGACAGCCATGGTTGCTCACAAGGCAACGGAGCATACGACACAAAATTGGTTTATTTTTGGCGTTGGAAATGCAATTTTTAATAGGCAGCCTCCAACCTATGAACACATTGTCCTCAATAGTTCATTTATAAGTCAGCTGTTCGGAAACAGAAATACATTTCCCCAGAGAAAGAAGACTGTAAATGCTTAGCTCATTAAGGGCAATTTAATCCATAAGAGTGCAGAACTTTAGTGTTAATATTATTAGCTTCTGTTCTGGGAACACTCATTCACTTAACACCCTTCTGTGATGTACCAGGCACTAGCCCAGGAGCTGAACAGAGTTATTTTATTGAAAGCATGTCTGTTGCCTCAAGGCCCTTACAGTGTGATGAAGGAAATGGTCATCTGATCAGTAGTTCTAATGGAGGGTGACAGAGGTGGTTTCTGACTGTGGTCAGAGGACAGAGGCAGGGTATCTGGGGTGGGGGAAGGGGTGGGAAATGGTGATGAAGCCCTGGAGGAAGGGGAAGGGGTTTCCCTTGCTTGGGGTCAGGGCTGGCTCTCACACTTCCCTTTCTGTGGTCAGACCCCACTTTCTGGGCCCTGTTGCTTTTCTAAGCTCCCTTCCAGGCATCCCAAAGTCTCTATTTTCTTGTATGATCCATGTCTATAAGACCAAAAGTTCATTTTTTTTTCAGTCCAAAGGAATTTAGGTGTCAAAGGGAAGATGATCTAAAAAACAAGTGTCATTCTTATATGTGGAATCTAAAAAGAAATGAAACAAATGAACTTACTTACAAAACAGAAGAAAGAGACTCAGACTTTGAGAAGGAGCTTATGATTGCTAGGGGGGGAGATGCTAGTTAGGGAGTTTGGGATGGACATGTACACATTGTACACACATGTACACACTGCTATATTTAAGATGGATAACCAATAAGGACCTCTTGTATAGCACACGTTGGTTGTTGTTCAGTCGTTCAGTCCTGTCCAACTCTTTGTGTCCCCACGGACTATGGCATGCCAGGCTTCCCTGTCCTTCACTATCTCCTGGAGTTTGCTTAAACTCATGTCCATTGAGTCGGTGATGCCATCCAACCATCTCATCCTCTGTGACCCCCTTCTCCTCCTGTCTTCAATCTTTCCCCGCATCAGGGTCTTTTCAATGTTTAGTGGCAGACCAGATGGGAGGGGAGTTTGGGGGAGAATGGATACACGCATATGTATGACTGAGCCCCTTCACTGGTCACCTGAAACTATCACAGCACTGTTTGTTAATCGGCTCTACCCCATACAAAATAAAAAGCTTTAAAAAAATTGTCATGAACTTGTGATTGAATTATTACTCAATGTCCCTTAGATCTCTTCATTTTAAGAAGTAGCTAGTTTAAATTTTTTCAGTCCTCTATATAAATGTTTAAACTAGAAAGCACATGAAAATGTTCCAAAACAGCAGGGGTCACACAGACTACTCAGCCCGGCCCGAGGCTGCCCCGGGCACCCCTGTCTTTCAAGGACTCTTCATTTACCACTGAACCACGTGTCCTTCAGATACTGGAGGGTGCCTGCTGTTCTTTTTATGCGCACGTGGTTCCAGTGGGCAGGGGGCGTGGTGGTGGAATGGCGCCTTGTCCGGGTCATCTGTGACCTGGAGGGACTCATCCAGGGTGCAGAGATATGTGTGATTTCATGACCCTTCAAACCAAAGAACTGAGGGCACACCATGAAGACTATTCAGGAGGGGCTGGAAAACTACCCTGAATCCTGACAACCCTCCTCCCCCACAAATCCCAGCCCTGTTCCTGTCACCAGGACCAACCACACCATCAAGCAGAGATGCCCCCACTGCTGTGAGCTGTGTCTGGCCCAGGTCGCCTCCAGCAGAGAGGACCAGGGTGACAATTACATGATTCTGTTAAAAGCCTCTTGCCAATGACAGGATTGAGAGGAGGGATTGTAATCCTAACTCAAGACGAGGCTCTGAAGTGCTGGGGCAAGGTGACAGGGTGAGCAGTCAAGAGAAAAGTCAACCCTCCCCACTGTGATGACTGGGAAGACTGCTCTGCGTACACAGGCTCCTGAATGAACTATATTGGCCTTTTCCAAATAAATCAGTCTCATAATCTGAGATCTCATGTGCATGCTAAGTTGCTTCAGTCGTGTCCAACTCTGTGTGACCCCAGTGGACTATAGCCTGCGAGGCTCCTCTGTCCATGGGATACTCCAGGCAAGATAACTGGAGTGGGTTGCCATGCCCTCCTCCAGGGCGTCTTCCCAACTCAGGGATTGAACCCGTGTCTCCTGAGGCTCCTGCACTGCAGGAGCTGGAGAACCACCTGGAAAGCCCCTGTGAGATCTTACTGTTCACTGATTTCTTCGTGTGTGTGTGTTGATCCTTCTGTGCTCTTTACATGTTGGCTCATGCTTGCTCTTGACTTCTGGTATTCTTTTAAATCAATCATTTATATATTTGGTTGCATTGGGTCATAGTTGCTGCACGCATGATCCTCGTTATGTCACGTGCGATCTTTTGTTGTGGCACATGGACCCTCTAGTTGTGGCTTGCAGGCTCTGGAGCATGTGGGCTCAGTAATTGCAGGGCCCAAGCTCAGCTGCTCCTCGGCATGTGGGATCTTAGTTCCCCAACCAGGGATCGAACCCATGTCCCCTGCATTGACAGGTGGATTCTTAACCACTGGACCACCAGGGAAGTCCCTCCAGGTATTCTGAATATGGATACATTTATGGTTACACCTGACCTCCAGATTATGGATGCCCAGTTATCTCATGGACTGGTATCTATGACTGTCAGACCACTGAGGGTATTTAAAGAATCAAGCTCTTCTGTCTACACTGTTTGGACCCCAAATCATCCCTTATCTTGGCAGATCTAGCAGTGACTTCCCACATCAGGACCCGATTCACACCAAGGCAGCAGGTGCTTGTGGAGCTGGTGTCAATTCTGACTCCATCCCTGCCTAAACCTCCTCAGCCTCCTCTGTCAGCATCAGAGGGTCACAGTGTCCATGCCGGCAGCCACCTCTTCTCGTCACAACCTGGAATCACTGCCATGCTGAAAGCTGCTCTGCTCTTCAGCATCTGAACATCAGTTTGCGTAATGAAGCAGGTGAGAGAAAGGTGAGAGAAAGGAATTTGGCCGTAATTGACCACAATTAACTTGATGTGCTTTTATAAGGAGAAATGGGTCTGATCCCTGGGTTAGGAAGATCGCCTGGAGGAGGGCATGGCAAAGCACTCCAGTATTCTTGCCTGGAGAATCCCATGGACAGAGGAGCCTGGCAGGCTACAGTCCATGGGGTTGCAAAGAGTCAGACACAGCTGAAGAGACTAACACCTTCACACTATAAGGAGAAAAGGAAAAAAGCAGAAATGTCTCAGCCCTCCCTGTCAAAGCTGCATTGGCACTCTTGGGTGTGTGTTCTCAGTGGTGGGTGAGTGTGCCCTGGAAAGGCACATAAGAGGATAACCTTGGATATTCAAGTGCACTTCCCCGCCGGGAGCACTGCTTCCTAGTGGCACCTCTGCCTGGGAGGTCCGTGGCTGCAGTGCCCTTCCTAATGCAATGTTGCTTGCCATCTTGTTCAATTTGGACTTGAGGCCACTAGGAGACATCATTAGACATCACGGCCTTCTTTCTGCAGTACCAGGATGACACCCAGCTCAACGGCTCTTTTGCACTCAGTCCAGAAAAGGCCGGGGTCCAGCTGTTTCAGGGTCTGCTGGCAATCAATTCTTGCAAGAAATGGAACGGCCTTGTCCTCAACTCAGAGCCCACCACCGTGCTAGTGATGAGCTGGGAGATGGGTGAGCAAGTTTGAAGGAATTAAGCATCCATCTAGCACCTTTACTATTGAGGTGGTTTCTAGACTTAAGCTGTTCAGGGTCTCCTGGCCATAAGCATTTCAGAAGCAGTAAGTGAACACTGTTCTTGCTTTAGTTCCATCCTAAGAAGAGGATTGAATAGGGAGAAGGGTGCACATCTGTCCTCTCCAATTCTTTCCTCTTTCTTGAGAGTAGGATCTTTTCCTTCTTGGCTGGATTAACTAAGTATGTATATTAGTTACTTCGTAGAAGGGAAAAAACATGGAGTCTGACAACATTCATTCATCCAGTTAACATTAAGTAAGTGGCTCTTAAATATGCGAGGGGCTATGAGTTCAGAAAGGCTTCCCAGGTGGCGCTAGTGGTAAAAAAAAAGAAAAAAAGAAGAAAAAAAAACCCTCCTGCCAATGAAGAGGACTTAAGAGAAGCAGATTTGATCCCTGGGTTTGGAAGATCCCTGGAGGGAGGAGGGCATGGCAACCTACTCCAATATTCTTGCCTAGAGAAACCCATGGACAGAGGAGCCTGGCAGGCTACAGTCCATGGGGTCACAAAGAGTTGGACACGAGTGAGTGACGAGGCACGCATACACGCATGAGTTCAGAAACAACGACAACAGAGCCCTTGGCTAGTCCCAGATTCCAGTGAACAGAAGACTCTCCTAGGGCCTTGTGCACCCACAGCTGGGTAGAGGGTCTACCCATTCCTAATGGGTTGGTGAGGGTCTTTAATCATCTCCTTAAGAATCCGAGAAGCCAGAAAAAGGGGGTCCCATGACGGGGGCTTGACAGGATTCTGCTACCCCAGGTCCATGCTTCCAGGAGCGTGTCCCTTGTCCCCATGTCCATACAGAGAGTCCAGGGGGTGGCTGCAGGCTCTGGTGTCAGTTCTGCCCGGATCAAATCCGACCCCCTCACCTGGTTGTGTGTAACTTCAGGGTATTTAATTATCCTCTAAACAACCCTCCTCATCTGTAGAAAGACACTGGCAGTGTCTATCGCACAGGGTGGGCATGAGGCTGCAAGGAGCCACAGACACGACGGGTCCAACAGTTGGCGTGTAGCACGTGTTCATCGAATAGTTCAATCACTGTTCAGTAACAAGGGCCAGGATGGCACATATGGCTGCAGGAACTCTAGCCCCTGGCAGGGGGGCCGAGTGAGGTCAGCTCTCCTGGGACCTGACCCTGAGCTGTTCTCCCCTGTTCTCTGGGGGCCTCGGGTAGAAGACAGAGGGCAAGAGGAGCCAGGGATGGGTGGCAGCCCCTCGTGGTGCTGTCCTGACCCGGCATGTGCAAGATAGAGTCTTCTCCTGGCCAGGCAGGCTCACGGAGTTCCCGAGTCTCAAGCTCTCCCAAGGATCCCCCCAAAGCCTGTAGGTCTGAGGGGTGGGAGGAAAGAGGAGGCATAGCCCTCCAGTAACTTCCTCCCCAGAGTAACTTTCTCTCACAACCCTTTTCATAGGTCCAGTTTCCTGGCTGCATCCTGGCAGGTGCTGCTCAGGTGGGACCTTCTTCCACCTGGACTTTAATTTCCAGGTGGATGAAAAAGGTTCCCTGAGTGACTTTGACATCAACACCCTGCTCTACCCCACCCCTTCCCCAGTGTTCACACCACAGACAGGTCTGCATGGACACACTAACCCTGTAATGTTTACAGAGAGGACGTGAGACTCCAATCTTCCCCCAACTCTGCCCCCTGAAAGTCTGAGCTGCCAGACCTTGGGGACCCCCCACGTGGGCAGCTCTGAGGATCACACGGGCCTGGAGCCACTGCCCTTGATGCTCTGAATCAGAGCCACCCAGCCAGGGCTGGATTAAAAAGCCGGAGGAAATGTCTGAAGGTCTGGTCACAAAAGAGTTGGATAGGACTTAGCAACTAAACAACAACAACCGGAGCGTGTAGAGCATGACTGGTCTCTCCACGGCTCTCTGTGACTGGCCCAGAATGGAAAACTTGACACTGAACTGTAAACTGAACCACGGTTCCCCAAGTTTTTTGGCACCAGGGACTGATTTCATGGAAGACAAGTTTTCCACAGACAGGGGAAGGTAGGGGATGGTTTCAGGATATTTCAAGCTCATTGCATTTATTGTGCACTTTAGTTCTGTTAGGGCTTCCTGGGTGGCTCAGATGGTAAAGAATTTGCCTGCAAGGAGGGAGACCTGGATTCAATACCTGGGTCGGGAAGATCCCCTGGAGAAGGGAATGGCTACCCACTTCAGTATTCTTGCCTGGAGAGTCCCATGGACGGAGGAGCCTGGTGGGCTACAGTCCATGGGGTTGCAAAGCATCGGACATGACTGAGCGACTTTCACTTAGTTCTATTATGATTACCTCAGCCCCATCTCAGATCATCAGGCTTTAGATCTGGGGGTTGGGGACCCTTGAACTAAATGGTTGGTCTTCCCCAGCTTTAGGCACTCTAAGGCCTGCCCTCAACACCCCCTCCCCGACCCTACCCCGAGAACACGCCCAGCTATGTAGAAAGCTTCCCAAAATACAATACAAAAGACTACACACGGTCCACTGAGGCCCTTGTCTACTCTCTTGCCATCACTATAGAAAGGGGGAGAGGGAACACTGGAAGAGCCAAAAGGCCAAAACATCCACAAAAGCCCAGAGCCAGTCCAGGCCACAATTTTCACTATGAATACAATTCTGACACCTCTAAAACTTGATTTATTTTAGGCTTGATGCCTTTGGCCACATATAAATTTTCATGGCTGCATTAATTTGTCTCGAAGGACTTGAACTTAGTAATTCTTAATAAGTTCTCAACCCACAAGCCAAGATTTCGTCAGCTTGTGAAAGCTGAGCTCCCTAGTACTGAAACACTTATTTCTAGTGTTTGCTTTTAACCAGACAGAAAAGGATGTTGAAGAACTCCCTTATTTTTCTTGGATGTCAATGAACTTCAGAGTGAAGACACTGCTTTCAACTGTCAGCTAAATGCAACAGCTCCCTTGTCTTGGAACCAGAAATTGGACCATAAGTAAATTCCAACTTCTCTGGGAGTCCCCAGGGTCACTCGCTCTTCCCAACCTGGAAGACATGGCCCAGCTGAAAGAGGCCCCATATGGAAGCCACAGGGCTTCCCTGGTGGTTCAGTGGTAAAGAATCCACCTGCCAACGTAGGACATGCGGGTTCTGTCCCTGGGTGGGGAAGATCCCCTGGAAAAGGAAATAGCAACCCAGTCCAATATTATTGCCTGGGAAATCTCATGAACAGAGGAGCTGGCGGGCTACAATCCATGGGGTCGCAAAGAGTCGGACATGACTTAGCGACTAAACAATAGCAACAATGGAAGCCATGCAGATAAATTGAAGGATCCGACCAGTTCAGAGAAGCACTGTTTTCTTCCACTCCCAGGGCACTCAAGACTTGAGTGCTACATGCAGTGGAACGTGCTTGGGTTTTTGCTAACAAAAGTGTTTGTTGTTTATTGCTGGCTTCTATTTCGGGCCCTGTCCAATTCAATGCAGGTGGGGAAATTGAGGATTCATCCTCGTGCTAATCTGTGTAGTAGCAATTTAAAAACAGCTATGGTCCAGGAAGGTGTCTAACTCTTCTATATCTTGCACAGGACCACTTTTCTAAAAAGAGGTATACAGAGCAGATCTAGTTTACAACTGGGTTCAGGAGCTTTCTTTTTTTCTTTTTCTTTCTTTTCTTCCCGTTTTCCTTCCTTCAATCCATTTTGTTTCATTTCATAAAGTGATGATTCCACTGATAGCAGAATGAGACGAATCTTTTCTCTTTTTCCAGGTAAAGACAACTTTCTTAAGTTCTATGCACATGGGAAACTTGCATTCCTTATGCAGATTTGTTAAATGTCACATTTCTAATTAGCCAGTTATTTGATGCTTCAAATTGGGTTGGTGGAGAAGACCCTTGAGAATCCCTTGGACAACAAGGAAATCAAACCAGTCAAGCGTAAAGGAAAGCAACCCTCAATATTCATTGGAAGGACTGATGCTGAAGCTGAAGCTCTAATACTGTGGCCACCAGATGCGAAGAGCCAACTCATTGGAAAAGACCCTGAGGCTGAGAAAGATTGAGGGCAAGAGGAGAGGGGCACAGAGGATGAGATGGTTGGATGGCATCACTGACTCAATGGACATAAGTTTGAGCAAACTCTGGAAGATAGTGAAGGACAGGGAAGTCTGGCATGCTGTAGTTCATGGGGTCGCAAAGAGTCAGACACAACTTAGCAACTGAACAACAACAATTTTGGAGGCTAGAGATACACACATATATGTGCACACATATGCACACACGTACATGCACATGAGTGTGCCTTCCTATGTAACAAGGAAGATACCTTCATTAACATGGAAAGGACACCTGTTTGCCTTTGATGAGAAAAACAACACCTGTGCCTGATGACCAGCTAGCATCCCTTTCAGCTCTGTAATTTGAGCAGCACAGCGAAACCCAGAATATAAGAGGGCTGCATGAATATTTTCCCCAGAAGAGTTGTGAAAATGATACATCTTGCCAAAAACATGTCCACAGTCCCCTCTGACAATGACCTTCCTGCTCAGAGCCTGCGTGTGGAGCGCACACACAGCTCACATGCTACATCTGGGGATAAAGTATCAGTAATCAGGCTCAAGGACACAGCAAAAGTGAGCGCACAGCAATGCATGGGGCTTTTTATTGTCTCCTTAAAATGAAACTGCAGGGAGAAGACTCCCTCTGGGTGTAAGCCATATCTTTGCAAATCTTCAGGGTGATGTAGATCTGTTCTTCCTAACAAAGAGATTAGTGGGGAGAGGAACTGGATTCTAGGGTAAGAAATACCTGCCTTGGAAGGACAGGGTTGGGTGGCTGATCAGAGAAGCTGACTAGGAGAAGCAGTGGAATTTAAGCGGGGTGAGGGGGGTGTGCAAGCCCCTGAGAGTGTTGGTTACAGGAGGGCATTGAGGCTCTGTGTTCACTTCCTATGGCTCCCGTAACAAACCCCTGGTGGCTTCAAAGAATACAAACTTATTCTCACATATTCCTGAGGCCAGGAGTCCACAATCAGTCGTAGGGCTTCACTCCCTTTGGAGGCTCTAGGGGAGAACCCATGCCTGTGTCTTCCAACTTCCAGTGGGTCCCAGTGTTTCCGTGGCTGCCACACTCTCTGCTCTTACTGCTCCTGGGCTTCTATTCTGTGTCAGCTTTCTCCCTCTGCCCTTCTCTTAGAAGGACATTCGCCCTGGATTTAGCAGCAACCCAGGGTGATTGTAACTTGAGATCCTCAACTTAATTACAACTGCAGAGATATTTTTTCCAAACAAGGTCACCACTCACAGGTTCCAGGCATTAGAATGTGGACGTAGCTTTTAGGGGACCACCGTTCAATCCCAAGAAACCCTGACATTTATGGTGGTAAGTCCCCTACATACAAACCTTCAAGTTGTGAACTTTTAAAGATGCGAACCAGCAAGGAGCCAGAACCTGTGCCATCAACATCAGGTGTGAGTCAAAGTGCAGCTTGGCCTCCGTCTCCTATGGCCGACGACCCCTCAGCTCCATCTCCCACCTGCTCCCTCCTCCAGTCAGTAACTCTTCCTGCCTGTTCCCTCAATGCCTGTACTCGATACCTGTTCAGCCGCTGTACGCTGTAGTAGTTGTTCTACTGTACTATTGTACTTTTCAAGGTACTGTACAATAGCATTAAAAATGTTCGTGTCTGTGTGTGTTTATGTATTATTTGTGTGAAAACTATTATAAACCTATTATGGTGGCTTCCCTGGTGGCTCAGTGGTAAAGAATTGCTTGCCAATGCAAGAGATGTGGGTTCGATCCCTGGGTCGGGAAGATCCTCTGGAGTACAAAATGGCCACTCACTCCAGCATTCTTGCCTGGAGAATTGCGTGGACAGAGGAGCCTGGAGGACTACAGACCATGGGATTGCAAAGAGCTGGACACGACTGAGCACATGCACACATACTGCATAGCTGATTGTGTTAGTTGGGTACCTAGGCTAACTGTGTTGGACTTACCAACAAATTGGACTTACGCATGTACTCTTGTGGAATGGAACTTGTTCATTCGTAGGGAGCTTACTGTAAAGCAGAGGTGGGAGGTGAGGAACTTTACATGGGGAGGTCACAGAAGGTCAGGAAGCAGTTGGTCATTCAAGGAGAAGAGGGTGAGTGAAGCCTGACACTGTGAAGGGGACATAAGAGGGAGAGGAAGGGGACTCTGGGCCCCCCTCGGGAGCCCCACAGTCAACACCAGGACATTTGTATCCCAGGACCAGGAGTGTGACCACTGCTAAGCTTCACTGGATGCCTCAGTCAAGGCAGCCAGTCAAGTCAAGAATGAATTTGAGAATCAAGAGTTCAAGGCAGCCACCTGGGGACCATAAGCAGTCCCGTTCTCAAATAATCCTAGAGACGTGGTGAGAGCCAACCCCAAGTAACAGAGTTGGGGCTGCTGAAGCCCCAGGGCTTTGATTTGGATCCATCTGGATGGAGGCCACCCTGGCAGGAATGAGGCAGTGCGGTCCTGGGGGCGGAGGTCCACGTATAGTGTAGACTGGTTCAGCTAGCTAAGCAGGAGGCAAGGGGCGTGGTGTCCCTCCTCCAAGCCATGCATGTCCTATACCCAGTACAACCCCAGGGTTTGGGGAGTTTTCTTCTGTCATTTCCTCCAGAACTGTCCTTTTTTCAAAAAATTTATTTGTCTGTCTGTGTTGAGTCTTAGTTGTGGCATGTGGGATCTTCACTAGTCATGTGGGATCTTTCCTTGTAGCACACAGACTCTCTAGCTGTGGCTCACGGGCTCCAGAGTATGTGGCTAAGTAGTTGCTGTGCCCAGGCTTCGTTGCCCCATGGCATGTGGGATCTTAGTTCCCCCACCAGGGATCGAACCCATGCCCCTTGCATTGCAAGGCAGATTCTTAATCACTAGACCACCAGGGAAGTTCCCCTCCAGAACTGCTCTAGGCCAGTTTCAACAAAAGGACCAGAGGTTTGACATCTCTGGGGGATGCCACGCAATAAATCATTCCCTTATTTTGCTCAGCTATCTGAAGGCCAGGCCCAGGCCCTCATTTCTAGGTCCCCAGCTAGTAGTTCATGCCTGCTGTGTGCCTTGATGAGCTATTTTTAGCTCAGCATTCCAGAACCTAACCAAGATGGCCTGGGCCAGGACCAGCGTGTGACAGATCAGGCTGGAGATCAGCTGTCTCCCACTGGCTCCCGGCCTAAAGTTAATAGGGCGAGAAAGTCCCATTTGTACAGGGGAAAGCAAGGCCCATTTCCTCACTCACGATCAAATGCCCCCCAAGCATCACACATCAGGGTAGCTGTGGTGTAAATGCACTCCTCACCAGGCTGGGTTTCTTCCAGGATGCAGACTGACACATTCGTTTGCACATTAATTTAAAAAGTCATACAGTGCCTATCTGCCAGAAGGATATAAGGCAGTTTCCAGATGCTTGTGGAACTTCTCGGGAACTCAGAAGAGTCATTGTCTGGAAAAGCCATGGGGTCCTCAGTTTTAAGAAGGCTGTCCTGATGGCACTTTCAATGCTGCAAGCGAAGATGCCTGCCCTCATTAATTAGAGAAACACTTTCTTGACATTTCAAGTGAATAAAGTTCCTGTTGTTCCCCGAGGAAAAGAACCAACAAAATATAACGCAGGCATATGTCACTCATGTGGTGAGAATGAGTGAGGCGGGATGCAGCCAGGTACCCTCAGGAGCCCCATGGCCTGAGAGCAGCCTCTAGTGACCTTGGCAGCCTCTGCACCCCCAGCAGGCTTCCTTCAGCCCCTGACCTTTTCCCCTGCTCGCATCCCTCTCCCACCCTCCAACCATGGCTTAAAGCTCCTGGTCACAGAAGGCCCAGGTTAAAGTCAGTCTTGTGGGCAGTAAGCCTGCTCAAACCCAGGAAATATCACCCTCCATTCAAAGTCATGCCTCTGAAAAACTTATGAAAAAAAATGTTAAAACACTATCTAATTATTTGGGGGTGAGTTAATCAGATAGCTAGCTACTCTTTAGTAGAGGAGAAGGATCTCACTTGTTAAGTATCAGAAAGGTAGATGGGAAGGTTAGAAAGAAAGGATTAGCTGGAAAGAGCACTGGGATCTAGACATGGTGACACTCTGTTTAGGGGCTATTAGCCAGCCAGGAACATCAGAAGGGCAGATGACTTAACCTCTGCAAGCTTCAATTTTCTCATCTACAAATGAAGATATTAAAAGCACCATTACATAAGATAATCTATGTAATGTATTTGGCATTATGCCTGGTTCCTGAGAGCTGAAAAATGTTCACAGAGATATCATTGCTGAAGTTATATTAATAATAATGATAACTGTTACTATTATTATCAGTAGAAGTAGTTGTAGCAGTCATGGCAGTGGTAGTGTACAGTGACCTGAGAAGGGATAGATTAGGTGGAACCAAAACTGAAAGTCATTAAATGAGAAGACGGGAGATTAAATGAAGAAGTGGGTGCAGGGTGTTAATACCAATCCTGAGCTATGTCATAATGTTATCTAGGGAGACATCCTGGCAAAGTGCTTTTTAGAGGCAGACACATAGGAACTCAAACCTTGGCTCTGAACTCAAACCTTGATAATGTAGGACTTTACGGAATCACTAAACTTCCTGGAGACTCAGTGTTCTTATCTGTAAAATGGGACTAATCATACCTCATGAAAATCATTTGTATAACATACACGCAGCGTACGTAATGTATCCAACACCCAGAGACTATGTCTCCTGTTTGTCTGGCCAAGCTCTTTCCCCTCCACATGGTGGTTGGCAGACTGCAAAATGAGAAATCCATCTGGAGAGCTGAGAATATGAGAATGAGCATTGTGGCTCTTTGTTAAGAGAAGAAAGATGTCACCAGCTCCCTTACAGCCTCCTCCCACTGGGAGAGCTGAAGGAATGTACAGTAGGGTTGCTAAATGTTAGAACTTGAAACCATTTTTAGTTATAGATGCAGTGGAATCATTCTGAATTCACTGATGTAATGTGCTATTGCAAGATGGAAGGCATCCAGTAAAAAGGAACCCCAAAATAGGATGCCATGGAAATTTAACTCTGAACATTCTGACTTTGTACCTTGACATAAATGAGACCCAGGAACATTTTTCTGCCATAAAATTGAAGTTAATTTCTTAAAATATATAGATTTAATGACAGCAAATACCTTCCCATCATCACTCCACAATATCTACGATTTGGTCTGACTTACATAGAAGATATGTCATCTATGAGAGTCAGAACAAGTTTAGAAACCCTTCTCCACTTCAAATGTTACCTTCCCTGATGAAAATTTAATTACACTGAAAAAAGAATCTTCAAAATCACCTCATTTCTCTGCAAAGCAAAATGTTATGGCTTTGATGGCTTTATTATTTTTTTTTCTAAATTCACAGAATATACTTCCTCTCACGCAAAGTCATTCCCAAGACTTAGCGTTTAGTTTTGAAGGAAAACTAATAAGAATTTTGACATTTTAAGTGTACGTTCAGAAAACTCTGATTTATAATACTGCTCCTGACACTGATATGCAGTCATATGTTATTAGTTACTTGAATGTTTTCTATAATTATGTAAATGATGTTGACACTTTCTGGTAGGATGCTTACCATTTACTATTTTGTCATTTGCAGAGTTCTGAAATGGATCAGATCACCATGTTCAAGCTGAACAGCTGTTAAAGGGCTCTTTTCTCTTGCTGTTTTCTTTGCCTGTCATGCCTAGTCCATTGCTCTGTGCAAGAGACTATTCAATATACTTCTCTCCTTCTCTTCCCACAGACTTTTTATAAACATCATAACCAAGTTATGGTCACTGACATTGTGGAGCACATGGTCAAATAGGGGGAGAGGGATTTCCTTGGTGGTCCAGTGGTTAAGTGGTCCAGTGGTCCAAGAATTAAGTGGTAATTCTTAACCTTCTGCCTTCCAATGCAAGGGATGCAGGTATAATCCCTGGTTGGGGAACTAAGATTCCACATGGGCCAGGGCAACTAAGCTCATGTTCTGAAACTACTGAGCCCATATGCCACAACTAATACTGAGTGTAGCCAAAAATAAATATGTAAAAATAGAGAGAGATACAGGTACAGGTCGGGTACAGGTCTGTAGATTACAATGTGGGAGACAAGGGTTCTAACAAAGGTACAGATGATTGCCAGGACAGAGAAGACAATGGCTAACTTCCCAGATGAGAAAGCTTTACAAAATAAAGTGATCTCGAATTTGTCTTGCCATTTCAGTAGGAGTGTGGTGAGTGCAGAAGTGAGGAGAACAATCCAGGCAGGTGCAGAGCATGTGGTTGGGAAGGAGAAGGAGGCAAGGATGCCTGGAACATAAGGTATAAGAGTCTACACACGAGATGAGATGGAAGTGATGGCACACCCTGGGGATCATTAGTAAAAACTCTGAAAGCCACGTCTGAAAAAAGTCACCTTTACTCTGTAAGCAATGGAGCCAGAGAGTTCTTCAAGCAAAGGTGGGATGCATCTTTTCAGAACATAACCAACATGGCGTGGAGGACAGACAGAGGCAGAGCCTCTCTGTTCAAGTGGCGTGGCCCAGAACGGTATGTTCTTTCAAAGCCGCAGAAGGGAAAACAATCTCCCTCCATCTCAATTATGCTTAGCTCAAGTAGAAAATCGTTCAGTTGTTGCCGGATGGCCCTTGAAAGGATGGAAAACATAAATACAGTGTCCTAATGAATTCTCGGAGGCATCGGAAGAAAACAATGTGATAAAAAGTGGTGGCTCCCCCACTGAACGGCCCAGAGTACCCTGACCTCAAGCACGTTGTGTACTGCAAAGGCACACGGTCCCACCACCCTCTGCATGGGGACAGGACCTGCCACACCTCTGCCATTCCCCGACGTGAGGCCACGGTCATCCGCACCTCTGCCAGACCCACATGTGGGGATGAGCCCTGCCATGCCTCTGTCACACTTGTGTTTGAGGAAGGACACGGCTTCCCTGGTGGCTCAGAGGGTAAAGAATCTGTCTGCAATGCAGGAGACCCGGGTTCAGTCCCTGGGTTGGGAAGATCCCCTGGAGGAGGAAATGGCAACCCACTCCAGTATTCTTGCCTGGAGAATCCCACGGACAGAGGAGCCCGGTGGGCTACAGTCCATCAGATTGCAAGAGTCAGCCATGACTAAGCGGCTAAGCCACCATCACCAATTAAGTGTACACACCACAAAACCAACAGGTACTTAAGTATTCTGGAGAGTATGTGCTTCCAAGGGATTTTAATTGCTGTACTTGAGACAAGGGCTTCCCTGGTGGCTCAGAGGGTAAAGAATCTGCCTGCAATGCAGGAGACCTGGGTTCGATCCCTGGGTTGGGAAGATCCCGTGGAGGAGGAAATGGCAACCCACTCCAGTATTTTTGCCTGGAGAATCCCCATGGAAGGAGGAGCCTGGCGGGCTACAGTCACGAAGAGTTGGACACGACTGAGTGACTAACACACACACACATACGGCCCACTGCAGCTCTGCCGGGTCCAGGTATGGAGCCCTGAGGCATCAGCTGTTTTCAGCCCCATGACTGCCCAGGTTACAGAAATGGGCACAAAAAGCAGTTGTAGAAGGGAGTGAGGGGAGAGGTGTAGCTCAGATTTTCTGAGGGGATCATGATGGTGAAGGAAGGATATTGACAAAGGAACAAGGTGAGAAAGGCCTAAGATGAATGAAGTAATAGATGGATGAATATCTGAATAAATGCATAATAAATCAGGAGTTAGAATAAGGAAGTAAAAAAAAAAAAAGCTCAAAAGTAAAGGAGAAGGAAATACAAGAGAGGGAATAGTTTAAAAAGTAAGGAAGAAAAATAAAGTGAAAAGGAAGACACACCAGAGAAAGAGCTGACATAAAGAGGAAAACATCATGAGTGATCCTTTTGTGTGTGTATACAAATAGACATATATTCATTTCCTTAAGAAGCTTGTTATCTTCTTCATGCTTCTGAATGTTCTTGATGAGTAGTGATGAGTAAATGGAGAAACCATAACTGAAGCCTCCAAAGAGACCATCTTCTCCTTTTCCCTCTTCCCAAACCATTTGCTCAGTGGTTAATTAGGTTTATCTTGAGGAAAGCTGCGCATGTGATAAACCATTAACTACACGGGACCTGTCTGGTCTAACACAGGTCTGTCTGTATCACACAGTTTCTCCTGGGGGTAGGGATGGGAAATCATGGTTTCTAAATCTTAAGAAAGCAGAGAGGAGGAGGTTTGTGGTAAGTGAACGTCTCTAGAGGGTTCTGGGGTTTCCAGAAGCTTTGCTGGGCACTCCGGGAAGGCAGCCCATAGTGCCAGGGTTGGACCACCCCAGTTACCAGAAGGGCAGGTGACAGAGCGCCACGGAAACTGATGATTCCAGCAGACCTGGAGAGTCACAGGAGCTGAGCACAGGTTTTGCATATCCTCACCCAGAGACCATGGCAACCGGCAGACATGCCCCCCCACCCGTCCCCCCACCATGGCACAGGCCAGCAACAAGGCCTGCGCTGGGTTCGGGGACAGCCCATTCACGGGTGCACCACCCCCCACTCTGGACAATCATCTAGTTAAAGGGCAGCTACTTTTCTTCAGGACACAATGAGAACAATCCTCCTTCCCAGCCCTGGGGACGTGTGAGAGCGCAGAGGACCAACGGGGGAGCGCGCAGGCGAACAGCCCTGGGTAGAAAATGAAGGCGTAAGGAGCTGGTGCATGCAGTGTGGGTGCGCGGGGCGGCCCTCTAATGACACCCCAAATTCACAGCCCTGTGCTGAGCGTACCCAACAACAGGAGCCCTGCGCTCAGAAAGCCGCTAACACACCAAGCCCCTCATTTGCAGCCCAGAGCCTGCTGGCGCCGACCTTTCACAAATGAGAAGGTGAACGTGAGGTGATATTATTTCAGTAGGGACACTGATTTCTGCTCCCGCGTCCCAATTTAAGGAGTTGTAAGAAAGAATGGTCGATTTTAGAGATTTAGAAAATTAACAGGTCCGTGAGAGCCCTGAGTACGGCTCAGAACGGGACCGAGGGGAAAGATGGGCGGTTTCAAGCGGCGCTCCTACCTTTTTGTCACTCAGGCCGGAAACCTGGTCCACATACTCCTCTTGGATCATGAAGGCAGCTAAGTTGGCAGTGTAGCTGGCCAGGAAGATGACGGCAAAGAAGGCCCACACGGACACCATGATCTTGGACGTGGTACCCTTGGGGTTCTGCACAGGGACGGAGTTGTTAAACACCAGACCCCACAGTAACCAAATAGCTTTGCCGATGGTGAAAGATGGGCCACCTGGCTCTGGTGGGACAAAAAGACAAGGACAGAAGGTCAAGACAGACTCACCGGTTCCATTTAAACCTACAAGTACATGGGCTGATAAATTCCAGCTCAGACTGGACACCAGCCAGTGAAGCCCCTGCCCTTTCATAGGTGGTTTTTTTCAGTTGAGAGTTCATGTCTCACTTCTTTTTTTTTTCATGTCTCACTTCTTCTGGGGCCCTCCGGAAGGCAGAAGAGAAAAACCAGAGGCCTGGGATGTGTGGTGGATCTTACTCCAACCAATGACCATAACTCAACCAGGACAACGGAGAAGGCCAGCTTTCTGCCTTGATGGATGGAAGACCATTAAGATCTCATCAAAACTGAGTAACAAAGGCAACCATCCCACTGTGGTCACCTTTGCATCCTCATTACTGTGGTTCTTAAAATTTATATTTGTATCTACCAAGAAAGCAATTAAACTTCAAAGAAGATGAGCAAGAACCAAGCAGGGTCTTTTCTGCCCATTGGTCACAGACCTCCAATTTCATTCACTGACTCTGCTTTGAATGTAGTTGATCCTGATTTTTCTTTGGCTTCTAGCACTCAGTGTTTCAAAGACAATCTTGACCTCACTCCCATGTTAACATTTCCCGCCTGGTTTTTTCCACCAGTACCTGCCTTTTGTATAAGAGAACACCAAAAGGCCCAGAGAGTCAGCCACAGATCCCTGGCTTGGCCACATGAATCTAAAGGCAGAAAGGTAGGCTGTCTTTGTCCTCCACCCAAACTTTATGTAGATCATTCAGGGCTTCTGTCCATAAATTTATTGTGACCTCTCTGCTTTCTCTGCTTGGTGATGGTGAAACCTTGCCTGCTTCCTGCGTCTGCTGGCAGCTCCTCTGCTGCAGAAACGAACATCTGCGTGCACAGTTTTACAGCACATTAGCACAGGTCTTACGATGCTTTCTGCGATCCTTTGAGCATCTGCTCTGCCACCTAAATCATCAATGACTACACATGTCAGGCCTAAGATCTAACTGCGCACACACATCTGTGTGTGTGGACCTTATTTCATGGAGCAGATGCATATTGAAAGAGTTGTGTCTAAATCAAAGTTTTGTACACTGGAAGATGCCGCAAGGAGACTTGATACTTAAAGTGGCCCCATGTTGAATTCCTTGGTGAAGACAAGCATCCTTTGGTAAAGTGAGTCATTGTAAGTTCTTGCTCTGAATTTGGTGTCTGAATATTTGCTGCTTTGATTTTCTTTGCAGGTCGGTGAGGGTACATGCTGGCTTTAGTTCTTAACATTGCCAACATATGTAGGTACTCCTGTGCTTCTCCAATGCCTCACTTGTTACTAATCAGGATGGGGAGTAGCCACAGCTTTGGGGTGACCTTTTGGCACAAGCAGGAAGCACTTGACTATTCTGTATGGTGGAGATGTTCACATTTCCAGCCCAGAATGCACACCCCAGATGAGAAGGTAGGTGTGCACCTGGAAATCCTTCAGTGTAGGTGTGGTTCATAGCTTGGACTATGAATTCAACAGAAGCACAAAGGGAGCTTTGACAAAATATTGCTGCCTGGCACCCCATCCCCAGAGATTCTTATTAAATTGGCGTGGGGTGGAGTAGTTATTCTAACATGCAACCAAGGTAGAGAACTGCTATTTTGAAACTTATAGTGGTTTGAGTTCCACTCTGGACTTGAATATTGAATATTCAGAATATTGGAATATGAGGTCTTTGCATCTTTGTCTTTTAAGTGCTCTATAGTTAATTCTTAATGTATTAAGAATCTCTCCTCTTTGAGGCATAATTCCAGGATAAAGCTCACTTTGTGGATGGGTAAAGACTCAGAGAAGGCATAATATTTCCTAATCATGGGGTTTTCAGGAAGTTTTAGAAGAGATATTTAGAAGGATCCCATGTTCCCCTTTGGAGATCTAGTAAACTTTGTGTGAGGTCTCACAAATGCCTCAAACACATGGGTGGATCTTCATAGCCAGGAAGATGGATGAACCACCCCCAAGAGTAGCTGTGGGTGAGAACTGTTATCCCCTGGCCATTTTATTTAATACCCAAATCTCTGCCTCTTGACAGAGGGATGTGAGCTGCAGACACATTCTGTAGAGACCAGAGGTAATCCTTTGGCTGCGGAGAATTCTTTCAGTCACAACTACCCTGGCATGTACCCTGGGGTGACCTATTTTTTCTTTCTTTTTTTTATGTTTTTATCATTCTAAGATGTCTTATTCTGTGAATTCAGAAAATTCTGAAACTAGTTCTAGCCCTTGCTTTTCCATGATTCAGTCTACTTTTTTTCTTATTCTCGATACATGCATCTCATCTGCCTTGTTAGCCCATCTGATCAGACAGACTGCTTATCATAGCCTAAGGTTATCACAACAGTTTCCTCTAACACGGTTACGTTACACGTATCTCCTGCCTGCTCAGCTCTCACTCGTCCAGGGGTAGAACTGGGCTAGGGGCCAGGCTTGAGCCGGGGAGGGGACACACAGATTCAAACCAGCATCTTAACTGGGGTCTTTCTAACAAGTCACTAAGAGGACAACCTAGAGGCCTGAGGGTTAGGGAGGAGGCAGACAGCAGGCGAGGGGCACAGAGATTCAGAGCCGAGAAGGAGAAAAAGGCAGACATGCCGCGGTTACAGCCGCCTTACCTCTGCCGTCAGCGAGGCACCTGTTGTAACCCACGGGGCTAAAGTACTCGAAGACAAAGACGGCCACGGCCGAGACGATGAGGAGCATCACAAACATCATGACCCACACGTCAGCGCTGAATGGCTCTGGGGAAGGAGAACATCGGCACTCAGGGTTAAAACAGAACGAACGGGTCCTGATTTAGTCATGTGTTCCTTCACTCCCTGCGACGCGTCTCTTTGGGAAACACAAACCACAAGTGTGTGCCCCTTTCAGAGAGTCAGGGCCTGGGTTAGGAGGAGTAAGAGGCTGTGTCTGACTGTTTCCATTCCCCTGATAGGCATGTGGAAATTTATTTTCTTTCAAACACATGAGAAGGACAGCCTCTTGCCTGTCCTTTTTGAGATGGTAGAGATAGTTTCTGCCATGATTAGACCGATATCTGGGTTTTTGGTAAACAGTGGAACTAGAATAAGTATTGAGGTGGCCAAAAAGTTGGGCTTCCCCAGTGGTTCAGTAGTAAAGAGTCCATTTACAGTGCAGGAGCTGCAGGAGTCGCGGGTTTGATCCCTGGGTCGGTAAGATCCCCTGGAGGAGGGCATGGCAACCCACTCCAGTATTCTTGCCTGGAGAATCCCATGCACAGAGGAGCCTGGTGGGCTATAGTCTGTACGGTCGCAAAGAGTCAGACATGACTGAAGTGACTGAGCATGCACTCATGTGGCCAAAAGGTTCATTCTGATTTTTCTATAACATCCTACAGAAAAACTCAAAATGAACTTTTTGGCCAACCCTACACTAGACATGGAGTAAGTGAGTCCTGTGGGACCCACTCTTGGTTTACACCCTCATCTATATGCCACACCCCACAGTGGGACCTAGGAAAGCTTTCAGTAACATTCCAAGCCTTGCAGCCAAGTTCATTCTCAACAAACTCAGTCACTCTTAGAGGCTTGAATTGGTTCAGTAATACTTAAGCACAATGAATGACTCCCTTGCCTCCTTGCCTCACTTCTCTTGAACTTTCCTGCCTAGATTGACATTTTCAGCTTGCTTGGATATGGTGTATTTTATTAGATATCATTAATGTATGAGACAATGTCAATGTTAAAAAAATCAATCTAAATTAAATATCAGTATCTACAACACTGGGAATGTAGCAAATAAGAGAGGAACATGATAATTAACAGTACAAGCACAATCTAGTCTTTCCAGGTGACAGGGTTGACGGGACAAGACCAGGCAAGATAGCAGGAATGTTCTACACCTGCTTTCTTTAATTTCTTTAATCATTTTTGGAGACTCTCTTCCAGCTGATCTAAATCTCTCTGGCTCAGAGGTGTCCAGTAATTGAACACTGAATTCCAGTAGCTCTCTCTCTGGAGGCCTGTGAAAAGGGACAATCACTCTTCAGTCCCACAATACAATGCTTCCTCAATTGTGCCTCAAAATAGTTCTGGCCTTTTATAGCTGTCACATCACATTGTAAACTCTGAGCTAAGTGAATTAACATGCTGTTTTCTCCATCTTCCAAATCATTAATAAAGATGAAACTGAAAAGGGGGAAAACGGACTGGAAATTCAAAAATATTTCCTTAACTTTGAAATCTACTTTACTTTTGAACTCCGAAGGGAATTATAACAGCCCAGTCACTTAATTAATTTAAAAAGAACCTTGATAAGGCACACTCCAACTGTGAAATGCAAAACCTTTCAGTGGCAGCCAGAGATGTGAGGGTGGAAGGTACAGTTCAAAGCCTCTAGACAGTAGAGTCAAACCAGTCAAGCCAAAAGGAAATAAACCCTGACTATTCATTGGAAGGACTGATGCTGAAGCTGAAGCTCCAATATTTTGGCCATCTGATGATAAGAGCTGACTCATTAGAAAAGACCCCGATACTGGGAAAGATTAAGAGCAGGGGGGAAGGGGATGGCAGAGGACGAGATGGTTGGATGGCATGTCAATGGACATGAATTTGAGCAAACTCTGGGAGATAGTGAAGGACAGAGGAGACTGGCATGCTGCAGTCCATTGGGTTGTGGAGTCAGACACAACTGAGTGACTGAACAATAAAAAAGTGGAGTAGAAATCCTCTCCTCCTTGGTTCTGACTGACTGCAATCCTACTTCAATCTCACTTTGTCCAAGATTAGGGAATAACTGAGTAAAAGCACTGTCTCTAGGCTTTCTTTCCCCTCATTAGGCCCAGGGCAACTTTCAGTACATAAAACACAAAGAAATATGTGTACTGGTCTACACAATTTAGAAAGTACCTCATCACATAGTTTCTATGGTCCTTTGATAACAGCCCTTTCATTATGGATTATTATATATATTTTACAGAACAGTAACTAAGACTCAACGGTCCCAGCCCTTTGTAAGTTCATACTCAGAAGGTGGCAGAGCCAGGTTATAAAAATTGAGGGCTTCTGAGGGCAAAAGTCTGTGCTTTTCCATTTTAAATCACGTCTTAGTCCCAGCCCACTGGACTGATTCCTGATTTAGGAGTCGAGCTCTGAAATGGCCCCACCTGTACTAGAACACAGGCTGCAAGGGCAGCCACATCTAAACTTTAATTCTGGATCTGCTCCTTACTAGCTGGGAGACTGCTGGAAAATTACATAAATGAGATTCAGTTTCCTAAGCCATAAACTGAGTATGTTAATAGTGCCAATGAAATAATATGATCGAAGTTGGTAGAGGGATGCCTGGGCCGTCCCATAATAAGTGTTCAATAAATACTGACTTGTCTTACTCCTGTAATTAATTGACTGTTCTTCCTCCACACATACACACACCCTGCCTGGCATTTCTATGTCATCCTAGAGCTACACTGAAGTGTCACTGGGTCTTCTAGTTCAGAAGTTAGAGTTAGTGCTGGGCTGACAAGATGAAAATTACAATATGGTTTATTTGTATCTTTTAATGTTTCAATTACCCTTGTAAAGGAGAAAAAGCAAATAAAATACGTAAAACTGCTCTGAGGATTAATATACATTGTGTGTCCTATCCAATAACATTTCACATAAAATTGGCAGGGCGAGAGTCGCTTTACTGTGAGTAAGAGGTTAGTTGAGAAATCTGAGTAATTATAGAAAAATTCTCTGGAATCTGTAACTCTGCCTTGGAGTGTGTTCCTTCAATAATTCTCCCCAGATTGAAGCTGAAAGAAGTGTTAGTTGTTGTCTATTCCAACATCCTCACAAAAGAGTATTAATGTCCTTTAGAGAGATGGTGACTGGCCCAAGGGCTTTCAGCTTGTTTAGGACCAAACCAACTTCCTATCTGCTAGCCAATGGTTTGTTTTCAAGGTGACATTTTATTTTCCAATCCCTTGCTCTCACAGTCCCGGCAAAAAAAAATATGGAGTATGAGCTCACAAAAGACCTCATCTAATTGAAATCTTGGCCTCATCTCACCCGGTCTTATATCATATGGAAGGCTTTTGACACATAAGTGATGCTGGAGAGTGAGGTACAGGTTCCTATGGGGAGGGGTGGGGGATAGGTTAGGGTCAGAATAGCTTGATTTGGCAAAGCCTCTGAAAATTAATGTGAAGGCAGAAAACCTTTTTTTTTTTTTTTTTTTTTGTAGCACTGAGCTCCATTCTTGAAGATAATTTGAAATAAATAGGTATTTGAATGATATCCAGAATTAGAAGTTATTAAAGCAGGAAGCAGCTTCAGAGATCAGCTAGTCAAAATGCCTTCTTCTACGGATGAAGGCTGAGTGCCAAAGAACTGATGCTTTCGAATTGCGGTGCCTGAGAAAACTCTCGAGAGTCCCTTGGACAGCGAGGAGATCAAACCAGTCAATCTTAAAGGAAATCAAACCTGAATAGTCACTGGAGGGACTGGTGCTGAAGCTCCAATATTTTGGCCACCTGATGCTAAAGGCTGACTCACTGGAAAAGACCCTGATGGTGGTAAAGACTAAAGGCAAAAGGAGAAGGAGGTGGCAGGGGATAAGATGGTTAGATAGTATCTCTGACTCAATGGACATGAATCTGAGCAAACTCCAGGAGACAGTGAAAGACAGGGGAGCCTGGCGTGCTGCAGTCCATGGGGTTGGGAAGAGTCGCACACAACTTAGCAAGTGAACAACAACAATAATGGATGAAGAAACTGGGCCCCAGCATGGAGTAAGCTTATTCTAGGTTCAATGATAGGAAGAGGCAGGAGTGGGACTCAAGTAGGATCCCTTGCTACCAGTCCTGCACTGTTGTGTGTGGTTTTTTTTTAATACGGAATGATGCCTTCCTATTTTTGAGGGTGGTCTTCAGTTTCCATGCTGGAGAAAGGTCAGTTCTGAGATCCCCACAATGAAATCCCTGGCTGAGGGAAGCTCCTGGCAAACCAGCTCCTGACTGAGAGAGTCTGGCCTGTCCCTGCATCCATGTTCTTCACACCTGCAAGCCCATCACTCACCTAAGAAGGCAGAAGGTGAGACGGTCCCATTGCTGCGTGACACCATGACGCTGATGCCAGTCTCTATGAAGGGCACGGAGAAATCGACCACCTCCGATCGCTCCTCGTTGATGGTCAGCGACCCCACTGCCATATAGGCCCTCTTCATGACCACCTGAGGAAAAAGGTGCGAGGCTCCAGATAAGAGTGCCCAGGGAGGTGAGGGGTCAACATGGGGAAAATATTCGGGCCCTAGAGTGCTTCCCTTTGCATAGTGGGAACAGTACATTTCATTTACAGTCATCCCTCAGTGTCCCCAGGTACCAACTCCTGCCATGGATACCAACACCTGAGGATCTTTAAGTCCCTCCTTATCTTCAGATTCCACCAACTGCCGCTCGTAAACATAGGACAGGATCTGTGGTTGGTTGAATCCCAAGATGCAAAACCCACAGGTAAGGTGGGCCGATGATGTATTTATTGAGAAAAATCCATGCATAAATGGAGCCACACAGTTTAAACCTATGTTGTTCAAGAGTCAACTGTACTATTTTGTATTTTCTAGATAGCTGGCGGGGTGGGGGGTGGGGGTTGGGGAGGTTCCCTGGTGGCTCAGTGTTAAAGAATTCGCCTGCCAATGCAGGAGACAGGAGTTCGATCCCTGGGTCAGGAAGTTAGCCTGTAGAAGAAAATGGCAGCCCACTCCAGTATTCTTGTCTGGGAAATTCCATGGACGGAGGAGCCTGGTGGGCTACAGTCCATAGGGTGGCAAAAGAGTTGGAAATGACTGAATGGGTAAACAACAACAGCAGGAAGCTGCTCTATAGTGCAGGGAGCTCAGCTCAGAGCTCTGTGATCACCTAGAGGGGTGGGATGGAGGGTGAGAGGGAGGCAGAATAGAGAGGGGATATAGGCTTACATATAACTGATTCATGACGTTATACAGCGGAAATGAACACAATATTGTAAAAGCAGGTATTCTCCAATAAAAATGCTGATTGTGAAATAAGCATTTTTTTATATTAGATGAAATAAATGAAACATGGAAATGGCCCTTAACTCCTGACACTCACCTCTCCAATCATACCATTCCAGGTTCCATTGATTTTCTTCCCATGCTTGCCATTGGTAACCAGGTAAAGATCATAGGTGAACTTCACAGATTTAGAAATTTTCTTAAGGATATCAATACAGAACCCCTTGCAGCACTTTTTGATGTAACCTGGCTCCTCATCTGTTTTATTTCTGACCGGGTAAAGAAACAAAAAAAACAAAAACCAGGCTTTTACACAAGAGGCAAAATATTACCCTTTGCCATTAAAACTCCAACCACAAAGCGGGCGCCCCTTCACAGCTCAGCACAATTTATATCAGGCCTGAGTGAGGACATAAATCAGAACACAGAACTAAAATAATCTCATTATCTCATCACACTGGACCATGTTTTCTCATAATTTTCAATGTTCCTTTGAATATAAAATGCATCAGGAAAGTACAGATATCCGAAGGGTTCAGCTAGATGAATTTTCATACATGGAACTCAAACATTTAACCAGAACCCAAATCCAGATACAGAAGAGTTACCAGCACCTTAGAGGCCTCTTGATCTCCCTTCCAGACCCTTTCCACCCTCGCCAAAAACGAACCATTATCCTGCCTTCTAACAACATAAGATTAGTTTTATCTATTTCCCAAAATGTTTCTAAATCTCACAATGTCAAGACATGCTGACCGGAAAAAAACATCTTTCAAAGCCAATGTAAATTTAAATCTCCATGAACTTGAATCTCATGGAGACCCAGGCAAAGCCTCAGAAATGATAACAGGTTTAGTGGCAATTCTCCCGGGTCACAATCTGGATAGAACCAGATGCCAGACCACAGGGCTGCCGGAAACCCCATCACGCAACAGCAACAGGATTCAGACATGGCGCCCAATCAATTCTGTGCCTCGGATCCCAGCCTGGTGCCAACGGCTGGGGCCAATCTGACTGTCCCAGGCCCCACTCCCTCCCCAGAGCCCCGGGGAAGGTGACATACTCAGAGATGATGCGCTTTTGGCAGGGGACCGTGTTCCTCATGCAGGTTCCACTCAGAGGGTCCACGCTCTCCACAATGACGAATGGGGCTTCCTCCAGTGTTACGATGCTCAGGTGGTCATCCTCCTGTTCTTCCGTCTCAGGGCACATTCGGGGCCACACGTAGTACTTCATCTGCAGGGACTTGTCTTTCCACTTCCCTACCTGCACAGGGATAAAGGCAAGACTCAGAAACCACTGGCGGAGACAGGGTGGCCTCTCCTGGCATCACCTAACCAGCTGTTAAATGAAAGTCAAAGATGCTGGCTTTGTCCATGTGCTCAGGATGAGAATACTGTGTCTGGATCTAAGGAAGGCAGGATATTCATTTACTCACCCATGTACCAAATGTGAAAAGAGGGCCTACTATGTGCTGGACACGCTGCTAAGCCCTGGGGGTCAAAGAAGCCCTGCCCTTCATCAAGCTCACATGGAGTGAAGGAGTCAAAGTGTAATCGAATGTTGACAGTGCCCAGTGACAAGTGCAAAAACTGACGCATGTCTCAGTGCTGGGAGGAGGCCAGAGCTGCCTGCCTGGAGTGCCTGGCGGTATTTCTCCTTAACTGTAGTGAGGAGTGGGATGATGAGAGCAGAGTGCAGTTCTGGAAAGGTCAACAGAGCGACTGGAGCAAGTAATCCAGAAGGATGTGTTTTGGCCCGTGCCAGAGGTCCAGGGGGGAGCCATGTGGACAACTGGGTGGATCTGAATTGGAATAAAACGGTAAGTCAGGATGAAAGACTAGAGCACATATTGCCTAGGGAAGGGAGTGTGATCGTGGGGGTGACGAATGTCACAGGTCAATGCAGATAGGCACCTGCTGGACTGGGTGGGTGCCCCAGGGGGAATCAGAGAGGTCGCTCTGTGAGCTGTCACATGTGGCCACAAGGGCCGTGTGCCCCCATGTCACACACTCCAGTGTAAAGATGGGTGCCCCTGGCATCAGGCACATGGTGGCCCTGCTGCCAGGCACTGGGAGAAATGTGTGGGTTCCATTCCTTTTTAAAAGAGCCATTCATTCCTGTTTTTATAATAGAATCTGCACGCCTTGTTGGTAAGGTTCCTGCTCTCACTCTATCATTGAGTTTACTGAAGAAAAAGGAAACACCTTTTAATTTTCTAAAACCAAACATCTTCAATTAGCACCACGAATTATAGATGGCAAGTTCCCGCATTTTCCCAGTCTATAATTTGCTCCATGCAGCAAAGCAAATTAGTAGCACAGGTGAGGCTCCAAAACTACAGAACGACTTAATTTACGAACCTCGAAAACCAACAAGGAGCAATAAATGGGCAGGACTGCATACACTTCCAAGCAAACAGGCTTAGATCTCCACATGAATACAAAACTCAAAGTCACTTCTTCATTTCTGCGTTTGTCTACACTTCAGTTTCTACCTAGTGCCTCCCTAGGTGCGGTCTATACCTCCCCCCAGAATGTCTGGTGGGCATTGCCTACTTTCATGCCCAAGTTAGGCTGTATAGCCACCGCCTCTGTTCTCCTGTGTCACTCAGCATGGGCGGTGGCTTGGTGGCCTGGCTTCTCTTGCTTGGCATTAACCTTGATGCTAGTTCTCTTCCAAGCATGTTAGCCATATTTCACATCTGTTCAGAATTAGGCCCTGAAGCAAATATGGCTTCCCTTTACACATCTAGTCTCTTCCATACTGCTGGTCCTGACTTTGGTGCAAGTTTGTTTTTCTTCATATTGCTAAGACTACTCATTTCTAAAATGAAAATGTTCAAATAGCTTCATATTGCTAAGACTACTTATTTCTAAAACAAAAATGTCCATGTGGAGATCTTAATAATGTCTTTTGTGTGTGATATGGGGGACGTGGGGTTTGGAGAAGGGAGGCCCCAGCCCTGAGAGGCCGATGACACTGGGTCATGGCCCTATCCAAGCAGCCCTAGTTTCCCCAGTGGCCAAACTGACATTTTCTGCATATTCCATTATGTGAAAAAGATTGGGAAGCCCCAAACTATCTATTTTTATTTTTTCACTGCTACTGTGTTACCCCAATAGTCTCACTGAATTTTCTTCTTTAAACCCAAATGTCTTCTCTTCCATCTTTATTGCTATACCAATGGTCTGGAAGCCTATTCTGGGATCACTGTGGGCAACATCAAACCTCACATAACATGTTGCTAGCATCCACCGAGGACACTGCTGCCAGATGGATCTTCTTAAAACATCGTATCATCATATAATTCCTATTCAAAAATTTCAACAACCTTCCACAACTCTCAGGATTGTGTTCAGGCTTGTCAGCTAGATGGTCGAGGTCTGGGCATTGAGTCTAATCTATCTTGGTATCGTTAACTTCACTATTTTGAAACATACATCTCTTGTTAAAATCAGAAAAGGAAGTCAGTTTAGGAAGTTCACCTAGGTTAATCAGGAACAGGTTTCAACAAGTTGGCTACATTTTCTTTTCTGATAGCTTGGCTTTATTGGTGAAACAAAAATGCTGCAGACATAGCATGCCGGCAAGTTTTTTCATGAAACTTGTGAACAAGAGGGAATATAATACAGATCCTTATATACTTGATAGATTTGAAAGGAGTTTAAAATCTATACCCAAAGAGAAAAAAAATATGAGATCATTTAATGAATCAACGCCAACACAGAAAGAGGTCTCTAGCAACATGTCTGGAGACTCTGTTTTTAGAAGGGGCCTGGATAGTGTTTCAGAAAACAAAATAAAAGTCATGCTCACCCAGTTGCAGATAACACAAACTAGAATGGATAGAAGATAGACTGCAATGCAGAATTAAGGTAGGAAGCAACACAAATTCGCGGGAATAATGGATTGAATGAAATGGAAAAAAATTCAACAGTATTTATACTAATGTCTAGCATTTAGATTTTTTAAAGCAACTGTACAGTACTGAAAAGGAGCTATTTCAAGGAACAGCAGTCTACATGAGCTATTGCCATGAAAAATGGTATATTTCCAGACTTTAGAGCGTTCAGCACACAGGGCAAGGGGAGGGAGTAGGTGATCCTACCCGGCTCTGTGTTCATCATATCACAGCTGGAGAGCTAGGTTCTGATCCTGCAGTTCTATGATCCATCAGTTTTTATTTACTATCTCATTCTCATTTCCCCAGCAATCATCTGCTCACATGGTCTCCTCTAGCACTCTTTTTTTCCGAACTTCCTGTCAAGCTCGCTGGATCACATCCGTGCTTCATTTCAATGCAACGCAACTGACATCAACTGCACATCAGTTCTGTGCCAGGCACTGAGTTACGTGCTAAAGAAAAGAACACCAGGCCATGTTTACTGAGGGCTTAGTATGTGCTGGGTACTAACCACATCCAGGAATCTCATGAATCGCCACAGTGAGCTTATGAGATGGAGGATGCAATTTAAGGTCTCATTTTACAGGTGAGATCAGAGAGTTCTGATGACTTGCTCATGGTAGCAAGGTAAGTGAGCACAGTGTTGGCTCTGAAGCTGACCAGCCTGATTCCAGAGCCCAGGCTCCCACCCACCACCCTGAACTGCTTCTCGGAAAATGAAGGAGTAAGACATGGTCCTTTGTCCTTCAAGGACAGTCTCCTGGGGAAAGACACTGTGCAAATTTCCTTCAGTCATGTCTGACTCTTTGCAACCCTATGGATTGCAGCCTGCCACGCTCCCCTGTCCACAGGATTCTCCAAGCAAGAACACTGCAGTAGGTTGCCATGCCCTCTTCCAGGGGATCATACTAACCCAGGGATCGAACCTGCATCTCTTATATCTCCTGCATTGGCAGGCAGGTTCTTTACCATTAGCATCATCTGGGAAAGACACTCAGTCAGTTCAGTCACTCAGTCATGTCCAAATCTTTGTGACTCCCTGGACTGCAGCACGCCAGACTTCCCTGTCCATCACCGACTCCCACAGCTTTCTCAAACTCATGTCCATCGAGTTGGTGATGCCATTCAACCATCTCATCCTCTGTCATCCCCTTTTCCTCCTCTCTTCAATCTCTCCCAGCATCAGGGTCTTTTTTAATGAGTCAGTTCTTTGCATCAAGTGGCCAAAGCATTGGAGTTTCAGCTTCAGCATCAGTCTTTCCGATGAATATTCAGGACTGATTTCCTTGAGGATCGACTGGTTTGATCTCCTTGCAGTCCAAGGGACTCTCAAGAGTCTTCTCCAACACCACAGTTCAAAAGCATCAATTCTTTGGCACTCAGCCTTCTTTATGGTCCAACTCTCATATCCATACATGACTACTGGAAAAACCATAGCTTTGACTAGATGGACCTTTGTCGGCAAAGTAATGTCTCTGCTTTTTAATATGCTGTTTAGGTTGGTCATGGCTTTTCTTCCAAGGAGCAAGTGTCTTTTAATTTCATAGCTGCAGTCACCATCTGCAGTGATTTTGGAGCCCCTCAAAATAAAGTCTCTCACTGTTTCCATTGTTTCCCCATCTATTTGCCATGAAGTGATGGGACAGGAGGCCATGATCTTCATTTTTTAAATGTTGAGTTTTAATGCAACTTTTTCACTCTCCTCTTTCACTTTCACCAAGAGGCTCTTTAGTTCTTTTTCATTTTCTGCCATAAGGGTGGTGTCATCAGCATATCTGAGGTTATTGCTATTTCTCCCGGCAATCCTGATTCCAGCTTGTGCTTCATCCAGCCCAGCATTTCTCATGATGTACTCTGCATATAAGTTAAATAAGTAGGGTGACAATAATCAGCCTTGAGTACTCCTTTCCCAATTTGGAACCAGTATTTTGTTCCATGTCTGGTTCTAACTGTTGATTCTTGAGTTGCATACAGATTTCTCAGGAGGCAGATAAGGTGGTCTGGTATTCCCATCTTTTGAAGAATTTTCCACAGTCTGTTGTGATCCATACAGTCAAAGGCTTTGATGTAGTCAATAAAGCAGAAGTAGATGTTTTTCTGGAACTCTCTTGCTTTTTCTACGGTCCAACAGATGTTGGCAATTTGATCTCTGGTTCATCTGCCTTTTCTAAATCCAGCTTGAACATCTGAAGTTCAGGGTCACGTACTGCGAAGCCTCACTTGGAGAATTCTGAGCATTACTTTGCTAGCGTGTGAGATGAGTGCAACTGTGTGGTAGTTTGAACACTTTGGCATTGCCTTTCTTTGGGATTGGAATGAAAACTGACCTTTTCCAGTCCTGTGGCCACTGCTGAGTTTTCCAAGTTTGCTGGCATATTGAGTGCAGCACTGTAACAGCATCATCTTTTAGGATTTGAAATAGCTCAGCTGGAATTCTATCACCTCCACTTGTTTTGTTTGTAGTGATGCTTCCTAAGGCCCACTTGACTTTGCATTCCAAGATATCTGGCTCTAGCTGAGTGATCACACCATCGTGGTTATCTGGATCATGATCTTTTTTGTCTATTTCTTCTGTGTATTCTTGCCACCTCTTCTTAATATCTTCTGCTTCTGTTAGGTCCATACCATGTCTGCCCTTTATTGTGCCCATCTTTGCATGAAATGTTCCCTTGGTATCTCTAATTTTCTTGACGAGATCTCTAGTCTTTCCCATTCTATTGTTTTCCTCTATTTCTTTGCACTGATCACTGAGGAAGGCTTTCTTATCCCTACTTTACTATTCTTTGGAACTCTGCATTCAAATGGGAATATATTTCCTTTTCTCCTTTGTCTTTTGCTTCTCTTCTTTTCACAGCTATTTGTAAGGCCTCCTCAGGCAACCATTTTGCCTTTTTGCATTTCTTTTCCATGGGGATGGTCTTGATCACTGCTTCCCATACAATGTCACGAACCTCTGTCCATAGTTCTTCAGACTCTGACTATCAGATCTAATCCCTTGAATCTATTTCTCACTTCCACTGTATAATCATAAGGGATTTGATTTAGGTCATACCTGAATGGTCTAGTGGTTTTCTGTACTTTCTTCAATTTAAGTTTGAATTTGCCAATAAGGAGTTCATGATCTGGGCCACAGTCAGTTCCTGGTCTTGTTTTTGCTAACTGTATAGGGCTGCTCCACCTTTGGCTGTGAAGAATATAATCAATCTGATTTCGGTATTGACCATCAGGTGATGTCCATGTGTGGAGTCTTCTCTTGTGTTGTTGGAAAAGGGTGTTTGCTATGACCAGTGCATTCTCTTGGCAAAACTGTGTTAGCTTTTGCCCTTCTTAATTTTGTATTTCAAGGACAAATTTGCCTGTTACTCCAGATATCTCTTGACTTGGTACTTTTGCATTCCAGTCACCTAGGATGAAAAGAACATCTTTTTTGGGTGATAGTTCTAAAAGGTCTTGTAGGTCTTCATAGAACCATTCAACTTCAGCTTCTTCAGCATTACTGGTTGGGGCATAGACTTGGATTACTGTGCTATTGAATGGTTTGCCTCAGAAACGAACAGATATCATTCTGTTGTTTTTGAGATTGCACCCAAGTACTGCATTTCAGACTCTTTTTTTGACCATGAGGGCTATTATAAGGGCTACTATGAGGGAAAGAAACTAGCTACTGACAATAGTATCAAGTCAGGCTTTGCTAATTACCCTAATAAAAGGTATTAAAAAATTACTCTGGGATTCAGAGTAGAAGTGACCATTTCTGAAAGCGTCAGGGAATACTTTGACCAGGATCCTTTCTTAAAGCTGGGCCTTGAAACGGAAGTGATGGCTTAGTGGGTGAAGAGAAGTTTATCTGCTGAAATAAAAGCAAGAGCAAAGATGCAGACTCCTGCAGCTGCTCCATGCAGAGACCAAGGATGGCCCTTCACGTGTGTGGAGAGGAGTTTTGGTCTTGCTCAGTTCTGGTCCTTACAGATCCGCTCCCCCCACACCGAAGATCTCTGTTCCTCCGGACGCCCAGCTGGCCTGCACCCATCTCTTCCCAACTCATTGCTCAATGGCTTCAGGTTGGTGGTTTGAAACTGGCCGTGGGCACCATGAATTTGGGGCTTCCTCTGCCCACTCCCAGCACACAGATATGCAAACACATGGGCTTCCACGGTGGTACAGTGGTAAGGAATCTGCCTGCCAATAACAGCAGACATGGGTTCGATCCCTAGGTCAGGAAGATCCCAAAGTGGCACCCCTCCTCCAGTATTTTAGCCTGGAAAATTTCCATGGACAGAAGAGCCTGGCAGGCTATAACCCACCGGGTTGCAAAGAGTCAGACATGACTGAGCAACTGAGCACGCATGCATTGCTCACCCAGACCCCTAGATGTTAAACATTTCCCAGCTCACCACTGCTCAGTGTAACTAAATCATTATTTCACACTCTTTACTACCTTCTTTAGTGACTTTTTAGATGTCTTGTCTCCTAAATGAAATTCTGAACATGTCCCTAAGTATTACTGTGACTGTGGACAAATTTCTGTAACTCTCTAAGCCCCAGTTCCCACATCTGTAAAATATGGAGTGATTTCTAGGTGTTTTCTATATATTCTCATGCTCCCAAGATCTCTTGAGGACACAGGCTCCCTACCACATTATCATCGGATGAGAGAACCAGTAAAAAGGTGTTCTTAGAGGTTATTTCCTGAAGGGCGAGAAGTATCTGACCTGTGTCTACAGAAGATTAGCTTGCCTTACAGTCGTGATTGTCTTTTCTTGATTGTTTCTTCAAGGATGATGACAGTAGGAAGGAAATTAACAAATTCCTTTGGGACTGAAAGGAGAACCAGGTTAAAAAAAACACACAATTCTGCTATGAATATCAGATATGCAATGCCAATACACAGTACTCATGTTTAAGAATGTGTTTGCTGTTGTTTTAGTCACCAAGTTGTATCCAGCTCTGCATCCTATGGACTGCAGCCCACCGGGCTCTTCTATCCATGGAATTGTCCAGGCAAGAATGGAGTGGGATGCTATTTCCTTCTCCAAGGGATCTTCACAACCCAGGGATCAAACTGCATCTCCTGAATTGCAGGCTGACTCTTTACTGCTGAGCCACCAGGGAAGCCCAAAGAATATGTTTAGTTACCACAAATTGTTGGGTTAAAAATGTTATGGAAAATCCCCAATGAACTTCTTGGCCAACCCAATAGTTACCTCAACTTCTCTGTGAAGCAAGACTGGTAGAAACAAGTAAACAAATAAAGTTAACATAGGGACTATTTATGTGGAAGAATAAGGTATGTTTCAAGCAATTCTTCTTTCAAGCGGGGGAAAGTATGGTGAAAATATTATAAATGGGAAAGTTTGTGAAAGTAAACACAGAAGGAGAAGCCTGAGATTCTGAAAGGAAAAATCTTGAAGTCTTTTCTAGGATGTCTGAACCAGCATGAGTATATCATCTTGGAAATGCAGAGAGTAGGAGGAAATGAAGTAAACAGGAAATATTTCAGAGAAAATCCAGTGAGAAGAGCTGAATGAAAAATTTATAGTCAAGGAGTAAAATATGTTCAGGAGAAAGAAAAAACCTTAAGAAATAACGAAGAAAATGTCTGTAAAGCGCCCTGAATTCCTCAGAGGGCAGCACTGAACAAACATCATCTCCACAAACACATTTAACAACAACATCTGTCTATAAAAAATGCAGTTCCCTGCCACACTAACATTTCAAAAGATCTCTGGAGACCTGAAATCATCTTCCTCAAGAGAAAAAAAAAATCTCTGATTAGTTTTCTCAGGGAAACATGAAGTCATTTGGAGGGTTTCTGATCAGTTCTCACAGTACAAGCTGAACACCTGTTTGGCCGGGAAGTCTCCTCAGAAGAAAGTCTGCCTCACAAAACTATAGCATGTTATGCCATAAGCCTTCCCTCAGGAAAATTCTAGAACCAATCTGTGCTGATTTGAGATGTCAAAGTCTTCCTTCTGCTTTAAGGTTCCTCCACCAGTAGCAGTGAAGGTGGCAGCCTTCAGCACCCTGGGACACACAGGGACCATATTCTTTCCGGAAGTCCCTGGGTCTGTCTCCTGGGGGAATGTGTCCTCATGGAGAAGAAGGGCCCAGGCAGGGCTGCTGTGAAGGCCGCTGTGGTCCCTCATCAGAGAGCAGAGGGCATCTCTCTTCCTGGATGCCCTCTCTCATCTACAGGCAAAGTCATTTCTCAAGATTCTGGAATGAAAGCACTTATTAGAGCCTCTTTAGGCATCAGAGGTTATTTTTCCCAAATCAGAGCATTTTTGTTTCTGGCTGGAGATGACATCTGGATCTAACACTAAATGCTCGCTGCTTATTTGAAGCCTTCCTCTGACTGTTGGAATGCAAAATTTCAAACTACATGGCAAGTGGAAGGGACCGGCAGAGTCTCTGCCAGGCAATGGGAAATCTGCACCTCCATCCCATCCCAAAGTGACGTCCATCAGGCAGCTGTGTCTGACCATGGGTGGGGGTTGCCCTGAGGCAGGCCTGAGACTCCTAATAGGACAGAAATCTGAGGAGAGCAGGGCACTCCTGTTTCTCTTCCCCTAAAGCTATGCAAGGCTATGGTTTTTCCAGTGGTCATGTATGGATGTGAGAGTTGGACTGTGAAGAAAGCTGAGTGCCAAAGAATTGATGCTTTTGAACTATGGTGTTGGGGAAGACTCTTGAGAGTCCCTTGGACTGCAAGGAGATCCAACCAGTCCATCCTAAAGAAGATCAGTCCTGGGTGTTCATTGGAAGGACTGATGTTGAAGCTGGAACTCCAATACTTTGGCCACCTCATGTGAAGAGTTGACTCGTTGGAAAAGACCCTGATGCTGGGAGGGATTGGGGGCAGGAGGAGAAGGGGACGACAGAGGATGAGATGGCGTAACCGACTCAATGGACATGAGTTTGAGTAAACTCCGGGAGTTGGTGATGGACAGGGAGGCCTGGCGTGCTGCAATTCATGGGGTCGCAAAGAGTTGGACACGACTGAGCGACTGAACTGAACTGAATTGAACTGAAAGCTATGCCAACTCATTGGAAAAGACCTTGATGCTGGGAAAGACCGAGGGCAAAAGGAGAATGGAATGGCAGAGGATGGGATGATTGGATGGCATCACGGACTCAGTGGACATGAATTTGAACAAACTCGGGGAGATAGGGAAGGACAGAAGAGCCTGGTATGCTGCAGTCCATGGGGTCACAAGGAGTCAGACATGACTTTGTGACTGAACAACAACAAACTATGCCTCTTAGCTCTGAGGATTTTCAAAGGTTAAGTATCTGATAACGCTTCATTTTGCTCAATATTTTCTTCCCTTCATTCCTGGTAACCAAGTGAATTTCTGGTGTAAAACCATCCATTCTCTATATTCACACAGAATACACATACATTTGAGGAAGCAGTATGTGTGAGTAGGTATGTATTTTTCCAAAATCAGATTGTAGTATACACGTCTCTGCAGATTTGCTTTTTCCACTTAATTACATGCCACGGACTTCCAACTCAATAGATGGTAGACCTAATTCCTTTTATTAGCTGCATGCATGCGTGTGTGCTTAGTCACTTCAGTTGTGTCCGACTCTTTGTGACCCTATGTACTGTGGCCTACCAGGCTCCTCTGTCCATGAGATTTTCCAGGCAAGAATATTGGAGTGGGTTGCCATGCCCTCCCCCAGGGGATCTTCCCGACTCAGGGATCGAACCCACATCTCCTGAGTCTCTTTCACTGTAAGCAGATTCTTTATGCTCAGCCACCAGGGAAGCCGTTTAGCTGCATGGTACTTCCTAATAATGGATACACTCTAATTTATCCAGTCATACCCTTATTGATAAACATTTAGAATGTTCCCTCGAAACTTAACCAAAACACATGGTACATATCTTGGTATTTCCAAAGCATCGATTCCCAGTAATAAAAAAGCAGAATGAAAGAATACCTGTGTTTTTGAATGTGCTTGATGTTGCCAGAAAGAATACTTTACTAAAAGTTTAGAGTGACTGAAATTCCCATCAGCAAAGCACAAGAGTGCACCTGGCTAACGTTCTTGCCAGCACTAGGTTGTCATCCCTATTTAATGTTTGCTAATCTGAAGAATAAAAAATGGTATCTAACTGCTCTAATTTCCATCTCCTTGACTCGCAATGGGCCAGAGCACCTTGTACGTCTGTTTCGATTTTCCTCTTTAACTTTCTGTTCGAATTTTTCACCCATTTTCTATTGAGTTGTTTGTCTTTCCTATCTACTCATAGGGAGCTGTGGTATATTGCATGACAGGAACCCTTTATACTTGAAATATTCTTCATACTTGAAATATTCTTCATACTTGAAATATTCTTCTGTTCTAAGATTTGTCTTCTGACTGTTTTTTATAATATTTTATGCACAAAATTTTACTTTTGGTTTTTTTTTTTTGAAGTAAAGTATGCCTCTTTTAACATAGAATGTTTGGTTCCATACTTTTACTTTAAAGAAAAAACTTACCTCCTCTCATGGTGTTTTCTTTTTTTAATATTTGGAAGTGTTATTTGCAATACTAATTTAAACATACAGCCAGGAATAAACAATAAAACAGCTAACGTTATAGGATGAAATATATATGCTGTGAACCTTGACAATGGAAAATAACTAAAAGGGACTGGGAAGAAATATAAAAGTACGAATTTGTTTTAGGTGTGACTCTAGAGTCTAGCATAAATTGGCTTTTGCTTTACAAGCCAACCCGAAAGTCTTTATTAAGAACTAAATTTTGCTCATTTATATTAATTAATATGATGTATTTGGCCCTGTTGCTGTAATATTTCAGTCTTTACTGTTTTTTATTTATTTTTTTTAAGGATAGTTGACTTAAAATACTGTATTAGTTTCAAGCACATAGCGAAGTGACTCAGTTATATTTCTTCAGGTTATATTCCATTATAGGTTATTACAAGCTACTTAATATAATTCCCTGTGCTGTATGGTAGGTCCTTGTGGCTTATTTATTTTCTCTACAGCAGTTTATATCTGTTAATCCCACACTCCTAACTTGTCCCTGCCTCCCTCCCTTCTCCCTTTTGGTAACCACAGGTTTGTTTTCTGTGTCTCCTCCCAGTGCTCTTTGTTCTTTGGTTTTGCATGAGCTTTTTCTGTACTGCGTGTGGTAGCTTTGCTTTCAGGCTGCACAGTCTTCCCTCCATCATCTCCTTCCCTGCTTCTCAAACGCTCTGCACCCTTCCCAGCCCTCCTCGGGCCTCAGCACCACCAGGATGCTGTACCTGGTCACCCTGCCCAGAGAAGAAGCTCGATGTAATCTTCCATCATCATTTTGTGGGTCAGCTGCTCCCCTAGGCAGTTACATTAAAATGTTAGCTATAGTTTGATTCGCAAATTCCTTTCTCTGAATGTATCTTTAAGCACTGGAGGGCAGAGACTATATTATTGCCCTCTTTCTGTCCCTTGTACTGGCTTGAACAAGTGCATTCTCGGTAAGTTATTGACCGTGTGTTCTTGGTAAATTATGACGTCACTAGGGGGGAAAATATTTCATATCCTCAGAAAGCCCCCAGTGCTAGATATCAGTCCAGTGCTCTTCCCTAGACAGGCTTTAGGAGGTAGGAGATGCCCCACATACTATGTCTCTCGATTCTGTCTCTAGATTATAAAGGTGCCCTGGACAGACTCAGTTCCATATGGATGGCTGTACGTACAACCACATTATCTACCGCATACATCCTCTCATCACATGTATACTCAACGATGTCTAAGATCTGGAAAGCTATCATCTTGAAAAAAAAAGTGTTAGAAAATAATTTCCATATTCAAATTTGATCTGTGACTGCCTTGATCTTTGAAACTTAACTAAGCTGGGAGTGGGGTCTCTGGACACACACACCCATCCAACCTCTCTTGCCTGGCACCTGTGTGTGTCTCCCAGAGGCACTGAGAGTCAGTTGTCATCTCAGGCCTCAGCTGCCCTCCCTGGCTGACTCCAGCCCCTCTGAGAGAGCCCGGGGTTCCCTGGGGTTTGTGCAGACCCACTGCTGCTGCTGGTCATGGCTGTCTGTGGGTCCCTGTTCTCCATGGTCTCTCCCTCCATCTCTCCTGCTCTGAAGAGTGAAGGAATGGAGAAGTGGCATGCTGGGGTAGAATCTGGGTCCAGGAATGGAAGGTGCTAATTCCCTCAGCACCATAAACAGTTATGGTCATTTCAGATAACACCATGAGGAGAGATTGTGATGGCATTAGAGTCACTGTGCCAGGCATTAGGCCCTGTGCCGGGCACCTCACAGATTGATGGCATTTCACTAGCACCAACTCCCAGATAGGTGAGTACTGTTATGAAAAACTGAGGCTCATTGAGGGTCTAGGTACAACGGTCCCCAACCTTTTCAGCACAGGATCGGTTTCATGGAAGGCGATTTTTCCAGGGACGCGGGTGGGGGAGGGATGGTTTGGGGATCATTCAAGTGCGTTACATTTATTGTGCACTTTATTTCTATTATTACTATATCAGCCCCACCTCAGATCATCCGGCATTAAATCTTGGAGGTTGGGGACATCTGGTTTAGGACGTTATTGCTGATCTGTTTGACTCTGGAAGCCCAAGTTTCCTGCATCGTGCCATGTTGCCAGGAGACTATTTCTGACCTCCTTACTCTTTCCCTTCTGTGATTCTAGGAGGGAAGAATCTGGAGAAGAGTCTGTTTCAGCTCCACAGCCTCCCACTTTCATCTCAGCCCCACAGAAACTGGGGTTGACAGTTGTGTCTAAAGACTTTACACCAAGTGTCAGCCCAAGTCTGTTGGGGGCGGGGGACATCGACAGGATGGTGGCAGGTGGCTGTGGGAGGCAGGACACAGGCAAACTGTGTGACCTCTCGGGAGTGATTTCATCTCTGGGCATGGTGTGCGGTGGTTTCACACAACCAGTATTTGCTATTTTTCTCCTCCTCCTCCCCCTCCTCGCTGTTACTATCACTCCTGCTCCCAGAAACATCAGTGCAGCTCCTCAACATGACCACTCTCCTCTCAGAAACATGGTCTCCCCCTGCAATGGGAAATGTTAAACCACTCCAACTTCTCAAATCCTCAACTTGATGTGTTTCAAAATGTCAGAGTAAACTCTATGAAATTCTTCCAGTTTCATGCAATATTTTCATTCAGGTGCAAATAAAATAGATCATGAGAATAAAATTGCTATGATCCTTCCAGGTTTACCTTGAACCCAACGAATGCCATCTAGAGAGATGTTCCTCTCCCATAAGCCCCTCCCCGTGGCAAGATGGATAGTTTAGAAAAGATAGCAATTCTTTTAGATCAGAGGATATTGTAAATAGTTTGCTAAACAGGCTCAAGTAGGCTGAAGGATACATCATGTTTTCCTCCAGTATCTGATGCCTCCCTGCCCCGAGGGGTGGAAACTTCCCAAGTTGACTATCACTCCTCAGACAGCAACTCTTGGAGTCCATTCCGGGATTTAGAGGGGCTCAGTTACCGAGATCTGAGTCCTGAACCATCTCCTCTTGAACTTCATCAGGACCAAGCTGTGTCCCACCTTCTCTGAATCAGCTTCCTCCTGTATTGTGGGGCTCTAGACGTGTGTGCAACACACCCAAGGCTTTGGTTGCTTGAGAACCCAGCTGAACAGGGATGCTGACAGACTGACTGACATATGAGGGTGGATTCATGACCTGCTGGGGGGACTTGGCTACAGGCTTTAGTCATGGACATTACTTATCATCATGTTCCCCTCTCATTGCTACCTTGACCCTGGATTACAAGCTGGTAAGATAGAGCAAAAGTCCACGGCGCCTGAAGGTTTTGAATGTGGCTTCCTGAATTTGAGGGCTTCCCTAGTGGCTCAGATGGTGAAGAATCTTCCTGTAATGCGGGAGACCTGGGTTCGATCCCTGGGTCGGGAAGAACCCCTGGAGAAGGAAATGGCAACCCACTCTAGTATTCTTGCCTGGAAAATCCCCATGGACAGAGGAGCCTGGTGGGCTACAGTTCAAGGGGTTGCAAAGAGTCAGACACCACTGAGCAACTAACACACTCCTAGATTTGAGAGCTGACTTGGCAAGGTCTAAAGTGGTATTTCCATATGTATATATGTATGCACTCAGGCATTCACTCACTTCTCTAGTTCATTCTAATTCATCATCTTAGTTAAATGCATAGGTGTTGAACTCAAAATGGCCTAATTTGAGTCCTGGCTTTGGTTATGTGTGACTCTGGACAAATTATCTAACCTTTTAAATTCTGGGTGGTAGATATCTGCTAGTTTGTCTACCAACCAGCCGTCTTCTGCCTGAACCCCTCCCCCTTCAACCCACTTTTTCCCCCAACCCCTTTTCTTAGCTCAGTCTCCCCTTTTCTGAACTGCCCCTTCCTCAGTTCCAGCCACATGGTTCTCTGAGAGCTGCCATGTTACTCTGTCTCCCAGTCCATCCTCTGAGCTGCAAACATCTCATGGGCCAGGAAGTAGGCTGCGTCACCAGTGACAGGCAGATCCCACCGTCATCCCTAAATAAGCACTTCCTATGTGGGACCAAAGAGAAGCAGGACCAAGTTCTTGGGTATGAGAAAGGCCGATCAATAGAGTTTCCGTGGTCAAGTCTAACAGTGACTTGTGGGGGCATCCACCATTGGCCCCCAGGCCTTGGGCTGGGGGTAACTTGGATAATCAGAGGGTCTCTACCTGCAGACAATCTCACTTGGAAGGTTCTTTTACCCACTGGCCCACATGCTAAACTGTGCTGCCAGGTCCAGTGATTTTCATTCCTTCCACCTCTGTTTCTGTTCTCCATGGACACTGCCTACAACTCCTTTCCCAGGATCAACAGTTCACAACCAGAAGGTTCCAAGAAGACCCTTATATAGACGTTTCAAAAGCCCAGGAACAAGATTTGAATTCAGGCATTCTAACACCAGAGTCTTCGCTTTTACCACTCCTCTGTATCAGGGGTACCCAAACCCCAGGCCATGGACTGGTACCTGTCCAGTTAGGAACCAGGCTGCACTGCAGGAGGTGAGCAGCAGGTGAGACAGGAAGCTTCCTCTGTATTTACAGCTGCTCCCTAATGCTCACATTACTGCCTAAGCTCCGCCTCCTGTCAGATCAGCAGCGGCACAATAAATGTAACCTGCTTGAATCATCCTGAAACCATCCCTGCCTCCCTCTCCCCTCCCAGTACATGGGAAAATCATCTTCCATGAAACTGTTCCTTTCCTTTTTTCTCTGGTATTTATAATCTAGTTTTCACATCATCTGCTAGCCAGGGGGATAGCTGGTCTCAAAGCAAGAGCACTTGGCCAGGAGTGTGGAGACTCGCTTGGGCTCTGCGTCTAAACAGCTGTGCAACCTTGTCCCTTAACTCTCCTGAGCCTGATTCTCTATCTATAAAATATAAGGGTAACAATATTTACCAAAATTCCCCCATTAGGGCTCAGGAGAGACAAACATGATAAAATGTGTGGAGATGTCTTGAAACTGACTATTCCTTGCAAGCAGAATGTTTTCTATTTTCAAGCAGAAAATACCCAGTGTTTAGAGATATTTATCTAGAGTTTATTTACACTGAAGATGGGCTTCCCAGGTGGCACTGAAAGTGAAAGTGTCAGCCATTCAGTCATGTCCGACTCTCTGTGACCCCATGGACTGCAGCTCACCAGCCTCCTCTGTTCATGGAATTCTCCAGGCAAGAATACTGGAGTGGGTTGCCATATCTTTCTCCAGGTGGCGCTAGTGGTAAAGAATGCCTGCCATGCAGGAGACAAGAGACTCAAGTTTGATGCCTGGGTCGGGAAGATCCCCTGGAGGATGGAATGGCAACCCACTCCAGTATTCTTGCCTGGAGAATCCCATGGACAGAGGAGCCTGGCAGGCCCCAGCTCATAGCTATGAGTGGGACAGGACTGAAGCGACTTAGCATCCATGCACACCTACTGAGGATGTGCCAGACACTGGGTTAAGTGGTAGATTTGGTCCCTGGTGCCCAAAAGGTTGGGAACTGCTGCTCTGTATTGCTTCAATTACTGGATAAGACATATAAGAACTATATCAAACATGTAGTAATAATGCTCAATGAATGGTACTCATGCTCAATTAATAATTGATAACTGATACTCAAATAATAATGCTCAATTAATGGTACTGATGCTTGCTCCTTGGAAGAAAACCTATGACCAACCTAGACAGCATATTAAAAAGCAGAGACATTACTTTGCCAACAAAGATCCATCTAGTCAAAGCTATGGTTTTTCCAGTAGTCATGTATGGATGTGAAAGCTGGACTATAAAGAAAGCTGAATGCTGAAGAATTGATGCTTTTGAGCTGTGCTGTTGGAGAAGACTCTTGAGAGTCCCTTGGATTGCAAGGAGGTCAAACCAGTCAATCCTAAAGGAAATCACTCCTGAATATTCATTGGAAGGACAGATGCTGAAGCTAAAGCTCCAATATTTTGGACACCTGATACGAAGAACTGACTTACTGGAAAAGACCCTGATGCTGGGAGAGATTGAAGGCAGGAGAAGAAGGGGATGACAGAGGATGAGATGGTTGGATGGCATCACCAACTAGATGGACATAAGTTTGAGCAAGCTCTGGGAGTTGGTGATGGACAGGGAAGCCTGGCATGCTGCAGTCCATGGAGTCGCAAATAGGTGGACATGGCTGAGCGACTGAACTGAATGGTACTGATGCAGCATAGCCCACCTGCCCTGCTCTTAGACAGTCCATGTTCTAGGGGCCCAGAGCAGCAGCAGGATGGAAGACATGAAGCAGAAGCAGCACCACCATGTAGAAGACACCAGCTCCTCATGGAAGACCTCTGGAAGCTAGAGGTGATTACACTGTTCTTCAAATAATGTTTTCTGAACCCGATCTCCGATCGCTCTGCCCTTGGCCTCCTGATGAGTTTCATCACATCCTCCATCATAATCTTTCTCTGAATTTGAAATGTATTTAATGTTTAAAGACAAGGTTATTTGAAAATATGCCAGCATCTACCTATAAATCTTCGACACACAAGGCCAGCACCTCTATCAAGTACATCTCAGGACACTAAGAAAAATGACGCCAGTGTTGCACGTTGACTGAACTAACCAAACCAGCAAAATCGAGGTCTCATGCAAATCTTCAGGAGCTAAGGAATAAAATAGCCGGGGCTGGAACAGGGCCTCATCAGGTGAGGCTGCGGAGAGCTGTTTTCAGCACTGCAGGCTGCTTGTGCACAAGAGCCGAGAAGAAAGTAAAACGAGGAATTCTGGAAAAGGAACATACTGCCTAAGTATAAGGACAATGTTTTCCAGACCACAAATCTGGATGTAAAGTCTGACGATTGTGAATGTGCTTTCAGGGACAAGGAAGCAGCAGAGTTGAGAGCATGATCATTCAGGAAATCCAAGGCATGAAGTTGTGAATATCTGTGAAAAGAAACAAGGCATAAACATTGAAAAGGCACAGAAAAATAACTGAGGCAATAAGGGAGCACAAATAGAAGAGGTCAAAGTCATTGAAAATGTATTAAAATTTCTAAAAGACTAGACCAGAGAGAAAAGAAAAAAATCTTGAAGATGTGTGTCCAAGAAGGTCCCTTAGAGGATTCACAGAATGGTTTGCTCACGATTCACTAAGGCCACGCACAAGAAGACAAATCCCTCATTAGAACACCTTAAGGTTGTCGAGGGTCTACCACCTCTCCTTAGCCAGAAAAAAGTCCCTTTTGTAGACAAGCATGGGCTTCCCTGGTGGCTCAGATGGTAAAGAATCCGCCTGCAATGCAGGAAATATGGGTTCGATCCCTGGGTTGGGAAGATCCCCTGGAGAACGGAATGGCAACCCACTCCAGTATCCTTGCCTGGAAAATCCCATGGACGGAGGAGCCTGGTGGGCTATAGTCCATGGGGTCACAAAGAGTCAGACACGATTGAGTGACTAACACTTTCCAACTTTTCACTTTCATACCTGTTAAATATGTAGAAAATAGCTTTTCTTTTCCAGAATATTCTGGACTATGCTGTCCCAAACTTGGATATCTGAAATCACCCCTTTTCTCACTAAAATGACTTTCCCCAGCTTCACAGAGTAGAAATGGCTGGAAAGAATCTCACTCGGGCCTCCATTCTCAAATATTCTATCACTTGCCTGGGTTTCTGGATTATTCCTAGCTGGTCTCTGCCCTCCTCCAGTCTTACCTCCTTCACTTGGCCCTAGATTTCTTAATATACAGATCTGACTCCACCCCAACTCTTTACAAAACCTCTCAGTGCCTCCTCATTCACCTACAGAAAAGTCCCTGACCTCCTTGGAAGAGGATGCATTTGTTTCCCACACTTTGTCTTTCCCATTCCTACCTACCCTCCTTCCATCCCTTTCCCTTTCTCTCTCTGTCTTTCTTGCCTTCACACCTTCTTTTTGGCTTATCTCTTCAGGATTCCTCACCTCGAACTCTGACAACAACACACTACACTCTTACCTAATGCCTTCACTCATACTATAATATTCTCTACTTTAAATCCCTGCTCTTCTGGATGAAAGCCACATAACCTTTAGGATTCAATTCATATAGTATCAAGAAGCCTTTCTGCACCACATCTCCAGGCTGGGTTAAGGGGTTAGGTATCCTTCTTTGGTTCAGCAAGTCCTCTACATATGAAGGAGTTCTGTTCCAAGAGTGTGTTCATAAGTCCAATTTGTCTGTAAGTCCAACACAGTTAGTCTAGGTACCTAACACAATCAGCTATACAGTACTGACCTATAATATAGGTTTATAGTATTTTTCACACAAATAATACATAAAAACAAACACAAAAATACAGAAAATATTTTTAATCTTACAGCATGCAAAAGCACAACTATTGGTAGATGATGTACACATGTGACAATGTATGCCAGACATGCGAACTAACTTGCGTGAATGGACACGTGAACACACAATTGCATCTTCGAAAGTTCACAACCTGAAGGTTCTTATGTAGAGGACTTACTGTACTCTCTAAATGCTCTGAGCAAACCTTAATCACTGAATTTGCTGTAGGATACTATATTTATTTGCTTATGTGTCTCCTCTGCTCCAGTAGACTATGAGTTCCTCAATGGCAGAGGCTGAATAATATTTCCTTTTTCCTGAATGCCCAGCGTAGAGAATAGTACCATCATGGGCACTCAGTGAAAGTTAGCTGAAGATAGAAGTGAATAGTATTTCAAAAGGAGAATCTGCTCTTGGTAGCTAATAAGGGCTAATGATGATTCTACTAATGATACTAATATTTACTGAGCATTTACTGTATGTCAGGAACCATGCTAAGCAATGCACACACATTATCAAATTTAATTCTCAATATAATCTTACAGGATAGATATTATTTTTATACCCACTTATGGTAGATGTTGGACTTCCCTGGTGGCTCAGAAGGTAAAGCGTCTATCAATGCGGGAGACCTGGGTTCAATCCCTGGGTCAGGAAGATTCCCTGGAGAAGGAAATGGCAACCCACTCCAGTACTCTTGCCTAGAAAATCCCATGGATGGAGGAGCCTGGTGCAAGCTACTGTCCATGGGGTCGCAAAGAGTCAGACACGACTGAGCAATTTCACTTCACTATGGTAGATGTTGGGCTACCTTGGTGCTTCAGATGGTAAAGATTCTGCCTGCAATGCTGGAGACCTGGGTTTAATCCCTGGGTCAGGAGGACCCCCTGGAGAAGGAAATGGCAACCCACTTAAGTATTCTTGCCTGGATAAGTCCATGGACAGAGGAGCTTGGCAGGCTATAGTCCAGAGGGTCGCACAGAGTCAGATATGACTGGGCAACTAAGCGGTAACAGTGGCACGGTAGACGTTAGTGGCAACCAGTGAATCACACGTCTCAGGAGCCATGCCCTTGTGACTTGCTTTGACCAAAAGGAGACCAAAAAATGTGACATGTGTAAAGATTTAGCAAATGACAGTGCAGAGGGTCTTTCCTTATTCAGATATTGCTGACAACCCTGGAAAAACTTGGACCAGCCTCCTTGAGGGTGAGCAAACACACAGAAAGAGGTTCAGTCGACAGCCAGTACCAACAGCTAAACACAAGTGAGGCCATTTTGGATTACTCACCCTCGGTTGAGCCACCTGACTCCATCAGATGAGTGATACATGGACCAAGGACCACCCAGCTTATACCAATCCACACTATCCCAAAGAATGACGAGTAACAAAATGGTGGTGGGTTCAGGGTCACTAAGTTTTGGGTGGTAGTTACATAGCAGAGGTTATTAACTGAAATATATCCACCTCTGGAAAAACGCTATGATAGCAAGCAAAACCAATGGAGAAGATAAGAAACAAGACAAATGGAGATAGAATTAAAAGACAAAATAGCACGAAGTTCTTTAGAGTTCTTTAATAAGTACAGTGCTGACGTAAGTCCTTCTTAATTGTAGTACTGTTGGAACAGTGCTAAACATAGAGTTAGAAAACCTGAATTTCAAGCCCAGCGCTACTCCTGACAAGCCCTGTGAAAGTGACAAATCACTTAACCTCTTGGAATCTGAACTTATCAGCAAAGTAGAGCGATATGCATGTATACATATTTCTACAGGGCTGGTGGAAAAATCCAAAGTGTATAACAAATTGTCCAAATGTGAATATTAATGTGATTGAAATTAGTTAATAACTTTGGTTCACAACAACATGAGCCAACAGAAGCAGGTGGGACAGTGAGGGAAATTTGGAAGTTAAACTGTCATCGTGTTTCCATGGATCAAATAATGTTTCTCTAGTAGGTATTTCAACACCTTTTGTATTAGTGCTATCTTATTTTCTTGTAGAAGGTGGTCTTTGCTATCTCATGAAACTGTTTTCTTTTTTCCCCTGGTATTTATAATCTGGTTTCACAGCATCCACTACAGACTAGGTGATAACTGATCTCAAAGCACTTGGCCAGGAGCGTGGAGACTTGCTCAGGCTCTACTTCTAAACAGCTTTGGGATCTTGTCCCTTAACCTTCCTGAGCCTGATTCTCTACCTGTAAAATACGAGAGTAATGACATTTACCGAAACTCCCCCACTGGGGTTCAAGAGAGACAAATGTGATAATGTGTGTGGAGATATCTTAAAACTGACTATACCCTGCACAATGTCAAGGTAGCAGCAAGTAGAAAAAACACGATGATTAGAAGTATTTATTTATTTAGCAGTATTTGTATTGAGAAAATGCCCAGGCACTGGACCATGTGGTAGGTTTTGCAAGGGGAAAATGGGGAAACTGACATTTTGAGATGCAAGATTCTTCGCCTGTGTCCACATAATTAATAAGGGCTTCCTTGGTGGCTCAGACAGTAAAGAATCTGCTTGCAATGCAGGAAACCCAGGTTGGATCCCTGGGTTGGGAGGATCCCTGGGAGAAGGAAATGGCTACCCATTTCAGTATTCTTGCCTGGAGAATCTCATGGACAGAAGAGCCTGGTGGGCTACAGGCCATAGTGTAGCAACACGTCAGACATGACTGAAGTGACTTAGCATGCACACATGCACATAATTAACAGAAGGCTGAACTGGATTCAAATCCTCATCGGCTTCCCTCCAAAGCCTGGGCATCTTGCATAGTTCTGGGCAGCCGCTAGATGAAAACTCCTCAGCCCCGCAGGAAAGCAAGATTATTGGCCAGGTAGTTTACCATTAAACGGGGTCACCAGCTTGTGGCTAAAGAAACAGATGATCAAAAAAGTGCTGGGGGAGAAAAGGCCTGTTTACAGACACAGCTTAATTAATTAGTCAACTCAGATGAGGCAGAAGAGACCAGTTTCCAGATGCCTGACACGCAGGATTAATTAGCGGAGAGGAACCAGTCCCCCCAGCCCTGGATTTCTGTCCAGAGCACATGGTGGGATTAAATGACTACAGTGCCTCAGTGCGCCTGTGTGTGTGTGTGTGTGTGTGTGTGAGAGAGAGAGAGAGAGAGAGAGAGAGTCTCTCAGTCATGTCTGATTCTTTGAGACCCCATGGACTGTAGCCTGCCAGGCTCCTCTGTCCATGGGATTCTCCAGGCAAGAATACTGAAGTGGGTTGCCATTTCTGACTCCAGGGGTTCTTCCCAACCCAGGGATTGAACACTGTCTCCTGCATTGCAGGAAGATTCTTTACCATCTGAGCTACCAGGAAAGCCCCCAGTGCCCCTCATGTAACTTAACTAAAACCACCTGACTGGAAGAAAAAAAGGAAAAAACAAACAAACCACTTCATTGAGAATGATAATCAAATTGAAAAGGCTCCACCAACTAAAGCTTCAAGGTCCAGAAAAGAAAGTGGTTTCCAGTGTTTCTAGTTCAAGAGACAAAAGGTCAGAGCAATTCCAAATCTGCACCTACTAAGGAAATAAAATGGAAACATCCTAATTCCTTCCAAGTGAAGCCACCAGTTCACTGCCACTATCTGCATGGTTGCAGTGGAAGTGTGTCTGGGAAAAGCTAAAGCACCCAGACCACTGCTTCCATTTTCCAGTTCATTTCTGCTTATCTAAGGGATATTTCATGTTTGTGCTCAGTCGTGTTTGACTCTTTTGTGATTCCATGGACTGTAGCCCACCAGGCTCCTCTGTCCAAGCAATTTTATAGTAAAGAATACTGGAATGGGTTGCCATTTCCTCCTCCAGGTGATCTTCCTGACCCAGAGATTGAACCCAATTCTCTTGCCTCTCCTGCATTGGCAGATGGATTCTTTACCACTGTGCCATCTGGGAAGCCCATTTAAAGGGTAAAGGGTTGTTTAGGAAAGAGAGATTTACTATACTTACTTCAGTTACAGTAAATATAAAGTATAGCTATCCTTTGATATCCATGGGATATTGGCTCCAGGACCGCCTCCTCTCCTCCCACCCCCAGGACCCAAATTCAGGGATGCTCAGATGATTAAGTCCCTTATATAAAATAAGATAGTACAGTCAGTGCTCAGATCCTCAGATACGGCGGACCAATTGTATGTGTGAAATCTGTTGGGATCACAACAAAAGAGGAATGGGTCAGCCTAGGGGAATAAATAATATGGAGTCAGTGTTAAATGCAATGTGTACTGTTTTGGCTCTCCTGTGACCTCATGAGTCACAGTCACTTTCCAGGAATGAGTCCCTTCTCTGCTTCCACACTTAGCATTTCCGAAGGGTTCTAAAAGTGCTCCTAATTCATTGTTTATGCTTCTGTCAGTGAATTTCCATGCATTCTGCAGTTGTTTGGGACTTGTCCTCTGCCTAATTAAGCAGAGGAAGTTAATGAGGTATGCAGTGCGTTCATGTCACCCAGTGAAGAGAACACAAAGTGCATGGGGGAAAACAGTGAGGGGTCCGGGTGAAGAGTCAGGGAAGCTTGGGGGTTGGGACTGGGCAGAGGTTGGAGGGATGGAGAGACCAGGTGAGATTCCACAGGGCGGGTGGAGGTGGTAAGGGTAGACTTTTAGATCTGGAAGTGACCTAGAGAGATTCAGTGCTTTTCAACCAGGCTCTATGTGAAAATCACCTGTAAAGCTATTAAAATGGTGATCCCTGGGACTTTGCTGGTGGCCCAATGGTTAAGACTTCGCCTTCCAATGCGGGGGTTTTGGGTTCGATCCCTGGTTGGGGAGCTAAGATCTCACATGCCTCACAGCCCAAAATCCAAAACATAAAACAGAAGTAGTACTGTAACAAATTCAATAAAGACTCATCCCCATCCAAAAAAAAAATTGCTGATTCTTGGGCCCTGTCCCCAACCTCAATCTTGGAATTGCACGATGTAGTCTAAACACAGTATTATTAACAGTATCCCAAGTAGATTCCCATGTGCAGCAGGATTGAGGTCCACTCATCTATGGTGAGATGGCTGGATGGCATCACCAAATCAAAGGACATGAGTCTGAGAAAACTCCGGGAGATGGTGAAGGGCAGGGAAGCCTGGCATGCTATAGTCTATGGGGTCGCAAAAAATTGGACACGACTTAGCAACTGAACAACAACAATAGCATCTATGGTGACCTCTTTGTTTTACTAAAGGGGAAACGCAGGAACAGACATGGGAAAGCAAAGGAGAGAGCCAGTGGGGGCCAATGGTGGTAGTGGACATTTCACTCAGTTGCCCTGAGCAGCCTCACTCTGCATCCACAGATTCATTCTGGCTTTAATTTCTCAGAACCTGGGATCCTTCCCTTTGTCAGTCTGTCACACTTGGGTATGCCTTTGTCAACAGGAAGTGAAGTTGAGGGAATTTACACCAGTGATGCCCCATATGTAGTCCACACGGCAGCCTCATCAGCATCACTTGGGAGCTTGTTAACAATGCACGTTCTCAGGCTTCACTCCAGACCCCGTGAATCAGCAACTGTGGGGGCAGGGGGCGGAACCCAGAAATCTGGGTTATAACATACCTGAAGCACACTGATGTTAAAAAACCACTGATTTAGAGCATCATTTTTCAAAAGTGGGTCTTTAGCGGCAGGAAGTAGAGTGGGTGTGGATGGCAGTAAGAGGCTCATGAGGACACTGACCTCCGCAACTGAGGATGAGGGATGGCTGGGTTTTCTTTGGACAAATCACAGACCACAGGGTAAAACACATAATGTCTGTCTACAATGAGGATTTTGATATTTACCGTGTGTCACCTGCCTGGGTACAGCTAACTGGTGAAAATAAAATGCCTTTTCTTCACTTCAAGAGCTGTGATGTTAAACTGATACATTCCTGCTTTGATTAAAGCTCCAGTTTTGCCTACGATAGGGGTTATTTCAGTACCCTACCTGCTCTTAACTTTAATATTTCTATTTCAACCCTTGATTATGTCTCATAATAGATAATAAGGAAATTCATATAATAGTAAAAAGATAACATATTATCTGCTTGCACGATGTATTCACAACCCATACCCAATCAATGACACTAGCACTCATCCCCAAATACCCTCCCCAACTTGTTTCTCATCCTCTCTTGGCTCAGGGCCCTTCTCAGCGCCTACCACACAGCTGTTGACAAGAGGAATATGCTGAGATGATGGAAGAGTCGGGTCACAGCAGATAATCCATTTAGGGATAATAAAAAATGTGTGTCACACTTCGCTGACCATGTCAGTTCTGAGTTCCCGTACATATAGAAGAGATCCTTCAACCCCAAGACGGATTTCTAAGCAAAATGAAAAGCCCATATGATTTGGCCATGTTCCTACTCATGTTTTAACTCACCCTACAATAAAACATAGAGATAAGCTCTCTGCCCGACACCTCTTTATTGATCATGTGGGCTGTGCCAGGCTGTGTGTGAGAGCCCACGGGGGCTACAGAAGGCACTTGAAACAGACTCTGCTTTCAGGAAACTTACAGTCGTGCCTCAGAGTCCACTGGGAAATGGTTCCAGAGTCTGCCAAAGATACCATATCTGTGAATGCTCAAGCCCCTGAGTTGGGCCTCATACCTGCAGGGTCCACATTTGTGGGTTCAAACAACCCCAGTTGGCTGGATTCAATCCTGGTTGAATCTGAGGACACAGAACCCAAAGATAGGGAGGGCTGATGGCACAATGAAATGGAGGAAAAGGAAATACACACTCTGAAAATCACCCTACAGCATCTGGTGTATCAGCTCTGTAACAAATAATCTCTGAGGTGTCTTATAACGCCAACACAATAGAATTCCATTTCTAATTCACGTAACTGTGCTGAGGAGGCCAGAGCAGCCTCCTCCATGCAGGTATTTGGGGCCAGTGGAGGCTCTTCCATCTTCAACAAGAGGCTTTCAAGATCCCCATGGAGGTGTTTCCCTTGGAGCCAGACAGAGACAGAAGGAACAAAGTTGAGCTTGTGGGGGAGGGTTTTATGACACCCATTGCTTCTGTTCATGTTGCATGGGTGGGCCGTTAGTCACATAGCCACGCCTAACTGTAAGAGAATCCAGCTGTATGCCCCAAGATGAAGAGCAAACACATTTTGGTAAACAGCGACACCCTCTGCCATACTGAGCATGGTTGGGGAAGGAGTGTGAGGCTCGGGTGTAGGGAGATTGGTAAATGTTTGCTCTATTTATGATGGTCTTGTTTTGTTGCTTTCCATTTTCATGTTTTACTTAAAAAAATTAATTTATTTATTTCAATTGGAGGCTAATTACTTTACAATATTGCAGTGGTTTTTGCCATACATTTTCATGAATCAGCCACAGGTGTACATGTTTCCCCTCTATCCCGAATTTTGAAGATCTTGTTATCTGTACTTATGGCTACTTCCTGGATTTTCCCAGACCTCTAGGGAATACCATTCAGTACAGTCCACACCAGGGATGGGTGCTATTAAGATGCTTCTTTGACATCTTTATGTCCCTCCTTTCAGCCAGTAACTCATTACTTAATGTCAATGCTTGAAAAACACTTTGGTGTGGAAGTGACGGATTTCATTTTGGTGCCTGGGCCAAGAGTGGTCCAGTAAGGCAGGACACTGAATGTGTGTTCTGGGACCTGATGGGATGTTAATGCTAAAAGGAGACTTAAAAATTCAGAGGCAAATGGCATTATTTCATTCTTTTTAAAGGCTGAGTAATATTCCATTGTGTATATATACATATTCTTTACCCATTCACCTGTCAATGGACATTTAGGTTGCTTTCATGTCTCAGCCATTGTAAACAGTGCTGCAATAAACACTGGGGTGCATGTCATTTGCAGCAACATGGATGGATGTAGATTGTCACATTGAGTGAAGTAAGTCAGAGAAATAGAAATATCATACAATATTCCTTATATGTGGAATCTAAAGAAATTATACAAATGAACTTATTTACAAAACAGAAAGAGACTCACAGACTTAGAGAACAAGCTTATGGTTACCGGGGGGAAGGATGGGGGGAAGGGTTAGTTAGGGAGTCTGGGATGGATGCATCCACATTGCTGTATTTAAAATGGAAAACCAACAAGGTCCTACTGTGAGCATGGGGAACTCTGCTCAATGTTATGTGGCAGCATGGATGGGAGGAGAGTTTGGGGGAGAATGGATACGTAGATACATGGCTGAGTTCCATTGCTGTCCACCTGAAACTATCACAATATTGTTAATCAGCTATATTCCAAAATAAAATAAAAAGTTAAAAAAAAACAGAGTGTAGAGAAATATGAGAAAACAAATCTCTTCACATGGAAGAGTGCAGGATGATGAAACAGTCTGCAGGACTAAAGAGGGACTGGAAATGGAGAGAAGGCCATTTGCACTTTTTCCTGTTTTCTACAGAGAAGGGAAATCAATAGACTCTCCTTAAGAGCTCCCTCTGGGCAAAGACCAGATACCTATCTCATTTTTCCCCCTCGCTACCCTGCCAGCACTTTCCCAGACACCACTTTATTAGCTCAGGATATAGGGAGGAGCAGAAGAAGAAGGAAAAGCAGCGCACATCTGGGCTTGCAACACCTCCCCCCACCTGCTGCTTTTCTGCAAAGATAATTGTCTAATTGGAATCAACAGGCACTCATCGTCTGCTGGAAACAGCAGATGTAAGTAGTCATCAAAAGATTGAGTGTGAGCACAGAAGAACTGGCAAATGTGTGAACCTGGGCTCTTTAACTTGGTGCCCTGAATCTAGCCATTCGTTTGCTTTAAGCAAGACATTCTGCTTCACCTAGACAGTGGCAGGGAGGAAATGAGTATGTGCTTGAGTTCCCATGCGTTATGCTGGGGAAGATATTTTACACCTCTGACATTTGATGGTGGAAATGCAAGCTCAGGAAAAAACTGTCATATATCAACAGTTATAATTAGAACACAAGTTTTTGTTCATTCATTCATTCAACAACTATGCACCACTTAGGACCCAGGCATTTTTCTAGGTTCTGGAGACAGAGGTGAACAATCCACTCCCTACCCACCAGAAGTTTACACTCCAGTGAGGGAGATAGACAGTAGGCAAACATATAATAGAGGGTCAGTTGGAGAGACATGCTATTAAGAAAATTAAACGTGGGAAAGAGGAAGGTGTGTGATGGGACACAAGGTGGTCAGGGAGGTTTTCTCCAAAGAGGTGGCATTTGGGCAGACACTTGTATGAAGTGAGGGTCCTGTGAATACGTAAAGGAGGAGAATTTCAGGTGGAATTCTGAAAGGGCATCAATCTTGCAATGGCACCTTCCTTGGAGTGTTTAAGGGACAGGAAGTTGGCCAATATGACAGAAGCCGGAGAATCTGATGGAAGAGTGGCAGGAAATGAGTCTGGTGGGATCGGGAACAGACAGACCATGTAGTGAGGCTTTGGACCATCTGTGTTTGATGAACAGCTGTTGCAGAGTTCTGAGCAAGTCACTGACATGAAATGTTCTGTTTTGAATGTACCACTGTGGCTGTTACACAGAGCACTGACTATGGGCAGCAAGCGTAGATGAAGATGTCAAGTGAGGAGATGGTGGTGAGTTTGACCATGGTGGTGTGAATTGGTTAGTTTCAGGATACATTTGGAAGGTAAAGATAACAGGACTTGCTGACACATGATATGAGATGGAGAGAAAGAGAGGAACAAAAGATGACTCTGAGGTTTGGGGTCTGGGCCATGGGTGAATGGTGACGCCATCTATCGAGACCTTGTACAGTTGAATATTACTCAGCCATAAAAAGGAATGAAATAATGCCATTTACAGCAACACAGACAGACCTAGAGGTTATCAAATTAAGTGAAGTAAGTCAGACAAAGACAAATGTCAAATGATATCACTTATATGTGGAAACTAAAAAAAAATGATAGAAATGAACTTATTCAAAAACAGAAATATACCCACAGACATAAAAAATAAACTTACAGTTACCAAAAGAGATAGCAGAGAGGGCAGGGGATAAATTAGGAGTTTGGGATAAACATATGTATAACAACACTGTAAATTAACTGTACTTCAATAAAAAAATACAGGTCATGGACAAGAAATTAATGCAATCTGAAAGTTAACAAGGAAAGACAGGGCGGCAGAGTCATGCACAAGAAGAGGTGCTAAGTTAGAGACTTGAGGGCACAGAGATGGCATCCCTGAGCAACTTAAACCAAGGTTTAAGTTGAAACCTGGGGGAAGAAATTCCATTCATAATTATGCTCACACTCCTCTTTGTGTATTTCTGGTCATGACACTCATGGCCTACACTGAGCAGGTTAAAAAAGACATGTGCATAGAAAAGGACAATGAAAAAATGAATTGTGCATCTGTGTACATTTCCTTAGGAAAAACATCAGTGAGTCCTTCTCAATGAGATGTTCCAACTTTGGTAAAGTTCTGGCATCCATCAGTGAAAGGAAATGTCAGAATTTCCATACATTTTGCATCTGCAGTAAGACATGGTTCATGGCTTAGTCAGCATTTTCTCAAAACAATACTCATGACACTGAGCCTTATCTAAGCTAAGAAACCATTATCCTTTATAACCAAAATGTAAATGGGACCCTGATGAAAAGGTTTACTAGTTTTTCCCTCCTGTTTAGGTCAGTAGATCCTTAATATACATAGAAGCTGGACATATGAAGATGCCTGTTCACATAGGCCATCAAATAAATATTTCAGTACTCTTCCTTTTCTCTTCAACTTTGAGTGCCAAATCACTGACGTCCAAGAGGCATCAGTAAATTGTTTCACTAACTCAAACAGAGTTTGTTTAAGAATTGAGGACAAAATGATGTCACTGACCTGTAAATAAGTATACAGGTCTGACTGGCAAACAGGATTTAAAAGACACAAGATCAGATTTCCCACTGAAGTGGAAAGGAAAGCTTCTACTCTTCAGAGAGACCTCCTGTCATCTTTCCACTGTCCCAGATGGTGAGAGTTATGTACTCCTTGACCTGAGCCAAAGACGATGTAAGAGAAAACAAAGGGATAAACAAGATCTGCCCAAGAAAACTGAGCAAAAGCCCATCTCCAGTGGCTTAAGTACACAAAACAAACTTTCCAGACAAGGACACCTCCCTTGACCCTGAGTATGGTATACAAGATAACTGAATGGAAAAAAACCCAAAAAACTAACAACAACAACAAAAAACTTCAAAAGAAACTAGTACAAGGTTTCCCACAATACCAGGAAATGACACTAATAGATTTAAAGGATTTGAACTCAGTGACAATGATGATGATTTTTTTTTGGTAAGGAGTAGACCAAGGCCAAGATATGTCCACAGGCATATACAGTATCACAGTGAATGAACATAGATAGACAGGCATGTGCAGGCAGAAGGAGTTACTGGCAGAGGCAATCACTGGGCACTGACACTGATGAAAGAAAGTAACATCTTGGAGGGAAAGTCATGCTTTCCAAAGATAGGAGCTGGGCTTTGTAGCTTTCAATCTAGTCCTCTGTCAATAGCACAAGAAAAAGTGAAAGTGCAGTCACTCAGTTGCGTCTGACTCTTTGTGACCCCATGGACTGTAGCATGCCAGGCCCCTCTGTCCATGGGAATTTCCAGGCAAGCATACTGGAGTGGGTTGCCATTCCCTTCTCCAGTGGATCTTCCCAACCCAGGGATAGAACCCAGGTCTCCTGCATTGCAGGCTGATTCTTTACCATCTGAGTCGTCACAAGGAAGGATCTTCTTAATTTGCAAGTTAAACACATCTCCAGAGTATAGGAGTCCAACTCTTTTTATGGAAGGGTGCTTGAACTCTTATTTCATAATGGTCCATCTTTAATAATACCAGTGACAGAGCACAGATGTCAGCCGTTAACACTGAAGAACCACTTGGCAAGTGGGAGTGGAGTGAGCTTCTTGTAAGTCATGTCACACTGAGACCTGAGCTCCTGGTGACCACAGGATGGCAAGCCCCATCCTACCTCAGTCTATGCAATGGAATGAGTGTGAATTTTCTGGGCATATAATGTGACCCCTCTTCTTTCCCTACTCTTGACTCCCCTGCTATGACAGGTGATGGTGAAGGGAGGCATTCTTTTCCCCTTTGTTGTATCCGCAAGGGAAGGAAACAGGAAATGAAGGATAGCATTTATGGAATACCTCCAATCTCCCATACCTGAGGAAGGTCTACATACCCAGCCAGGTAAGTTATATTTTCTCCTTTCTACTGAAGAGAGAACTGATGTTCAGGAATGTTGAGTAACTTGCCCAAGGGCACTGAGTCAAGAGTTGCAGTGTCAAAATTCAAACCCAGTTGACACCCCAAAAGCCACAATTCTTCCCAGGGAAGGCGCTCTGGTTCCTTTTTTTTTTAAACTTTTTTGGCCACACCCTGCTGCATGTAGGATCTTAGTTCCCTGACCAGGAATCAAACCTGTACCCCCTGCACTGGAAGACAAAGTCTTAATCACGGAGCTACCAGGCAAGTCCTGGTTCTGATCACACCTACCCTACTCAAGGTACCACTGAAATCTCAGGAACAATGCTTCTTTTTTTTTTTTTTAATTTTTTTTTCCATTTATTTTTATTAGTTGGAGCCTAATTACTTTACAATATTGGAGTGGTTTTTGCCGTACATTGACATGAAGGAACAATGCTTCTTGATCCACACACCATGGCAGCCAGTCAGCAGCAGATCCCAGTGCCAGAAAGTGCCTTGGATGGGTCATGAAAATAAAAAGATTCTGCAGCAGCAGAGGCAGTAAAAGCTGTCACTGTGTTCACAGAGAGGGAGGAGGTCTGCCCTAATACCGGTTAACTCCTGTGGTTTTGGGCAGTCTGTGTTAACAGCTTTTTCATACCTGACAACCATTAATAGGTCACTTCTCAATGTTCCAATGTCCCATTTCCTTTTAAGTTGCCACACGTGTTCCATTTACTGTCCTTTTAATCATCCTCTTATTTTCCAACAGACACTCACCAGGTTCTCTTTAATTCCTGTGGAGTCTGTAGTTTTCCACAGGATCCAGTTCTCTGGGGAGATTGGAAAAGTGCAGTACGTCTTGGAAGAAGGATGTCTTGATCAACATTTAGAACATGCTTGTCAGACACACGCCACATCCTCTGCTGGGGTTTCACACCTCCCTCCCTTCATTTCACTGTGGCCTCCTTTCCCACCATTTCTTAACCTACCTCCCCCTACCATATCTCCTTCTTTCTATCCCCATTCTATTTTTCTCTAGTCATTTTCTCTTTTCATCTTTCTCTCCTTCACTTTTTAAATCTGCCACTATCTTTTCTTCACCCTACTCTTCCTCTTTGATATTTTTAGGGGCCAAATAGTTCAGTTTTGGGGCTTCCTAGGTGGCATAGTGGTAAAGAATCTGCCTGCCAATACAGGAGACATGAGACTTGGGTAAAATCCCTGGGTTCGGAAGATCCCCTGGAGAAGGAAATGGCGATTCATTCCAGTATTCTTGCCTGGAGAGTCCCCCCAGACAGAGGAGCCTGGTGAGGTACAGTCCATGGGGTCGCAAAGAGTAGGACACGACTGAGCACACACACAATAGCAGTTGGTTTTAAAAACACAGGTATTGATGTCACACAAACCTGGTTCAAAAACTGGGCTTAGACTCAGTGTTCCTTCAGTGTGACCCCCTTCCCTCTGTCTTCCCATCGGTAAAGTATGTTTATCAATGGTATTCATGTCTAGATCTGAATAAATACGAGATAATCTGTGTAAATTCAATTCAGGGTTTTGTAAGGAAGTAGGACAAAACTCCCACTTCCGTCCTGTCTGCTGTCCTGCTGTTGTGAATTCTACCCTTCTCTCTGTTCCCTTCCTAGCGGTCGTCTCTGCTCCTGGCTCAGAATCCAGCTCATCTCGTCCCCCTCACTGTGTTATGGGTTCCCTTTGGCTGACTTCTCTATTCTGAGTCCACCCTTACGTGGGAAGAATTAGACATCACGGAATACTGCACACAGACAAAGCGTTCAAGCACCTCAGTGACATGCTGATTTTAAATAATGGTGAGACCAACAATATTCAATACTTCTGGACCATTCTGAATTATCTGTGACAAATAAGGAGCTTAGAATCAAAGAATGGCCAGGTTGCCCTGTACCCTCAGGAACCAAATGTGTAACTGAGGAGTCTACTGAGGTAAGGGCCACACTCACTACCTGCCCAGATAACGAAGATAATGTTATTTTTTTCTTTTTTTTTAGTTAAAGGTTTTAAAATTTGCAAGCAATATTAACCACTGGCCCTTACTCCAGATTACTTTTTGATGGACATAATTCTATTATAAGAAGATCAGTGCAAGGCATAAACCTCCCACAAACACTTCAGACTCCATTCTCCTTTCCATAAAACGTAAGATCCACAGATAGACGCTGACTTGCATTGCTGCACGTGGTGACCTCTGTAACCATGTAACTTCATGCTCCATAACTGCATCGTGTCTATTTCCAGGTTCTCTGTAGCCCACACACCTTCTGGTAGTTCTCAGCCTGACCTGCCATGTCCATGTCTCAGAGTTTTCTTGTCTTTATTTTCTCTGAGTCCTCGACTTCCCTCTGCCCTTGTCTTGGCTGAGCTTCATCCTGTTAGCTTCTGATTACTTGTCCAATTTGTTGAAGCCATTTCCAATTCTAATCGCATCCCCCAAGGCTTTAGCCTCCACTTTAGATTCAGTCTCATCCATGAACTTAATGAGTATGCTGTTGCTGCATCCAAGTCATTGATGACAGTCTTAACTAGAAGTGGGTCCAGGGCTGGATCCAGCACAAGAACCAGCTTTTATGTGTTTACTTGTCAAGAGAAGTGTACGTGCAGGTGCTTTAATGATGTTTAGAAAAGAGAGGCCTCTCTTCTCTTCAGAATCGGGGGTCACTCAGGTAGACTTTGTGACGTTTTTGGCAATTCTAGTCTGTAATTTGACCTTCCAAGTCAAATTAAATAATCAAAACCATTGCTTAAAACATAACTTTCTTTCTTAAAAAAATTTTGAATGTAGAAGTCAGTAGCTAGTTTCACTTTTCTCCCCTGGGAATCAGTCATTAGCACCCTCTGCCCTGCTGAGGGGGCCTTGGGTGGGGAGGGCAAGGTCCTGGCTCCCAGTTCTCTGCCATTCGGCATGTGACCTTGGGTGAATTACCAAACCTCTGCCAGCCTGGACTGTATCCTCATCAGTAAATGAGGGGCTCCCATCAGATGCCTGCAAATGTGCCTTCCCGTCTGAGAGGCTGTGATTCTCTCGTGATGAAGGGCCTAATTATTCTCAGTGGCAAATTGCTACACACATTCTTTGATTATAAGCTTTTCCCATGACACGTATATATAATGCTACAATTCTGAATACATTTTAGAAGTAAAATTTAGACTAGCTCCAACATCATCTGGAATTTATCTGCCAGAAATGCATGTTTATCTGCTTATGTGTGCCTTCTCTGTGCATTCTCAAGTACTTGAATGCTAGGTATGTGTGAGGTGTGCCCTGAGGCTTGTCATTTCTTTGTGACATCACTAATAATCAATACAGCAGCATCTTTCAGAATTACCACTTGAAGAAGGAGGAAACTGAGGCCCAGATTGGTTGAGTGACTGTGTAAGGCAACAAAACTTGCTTGTGGCAAAGTTCAGGCTTGAACTTGGATATCTAGGCTCTTTATATGTATGTGTGTGTGTGTGTATGTATATATATATATACACATACACACATATATATATATATTTCCTCCTTACAACCTTCCTATGAGTAGTTACTATTATTGCATTTTAAAGATGAAGAAACTAAGGTATGAAGCAGTTAAGTAACTTAACCATAGATAAAAATCTATGAAATTTCAAAGTCAGGATTTTTGTCTTCTATACTCTTTCCATTTGGCATGCTCCTTTTCAACATAACTTATTGTTCAAACTCAGTATAGTATCTGCATTAAAAGAAAATACCATCGATTATTTCAGCAATCAACGAAAATGCTTCCCTAGGTTACAGAGGACCATTTCTCTTTTTCAATGATGAATGACCATTTAATTCAGCTGGTGGAGACAAAGTCATTCTGAATTTTCTTTCACTGTGGATAAGTAAATTATTTTAAGGTATTTGACTCTAAGTCTGGAAACAATCATAATTTAAAAAAAATCAACTTCTTGGTACTAAGTTCATCACAGAAATAAACAATTTCCTACTCTTTCTCCCCAATCCCCCTTTCCTCCTCCTCCTCCTCCTTTTTTCATCCAGACCTGATTTTTCTTTTCCCCAGTTGATACCAGATTGGGCTCCAGGTAGGAGGAATGATGTCAACAGCCCCCTTCCCTGACCTTCCTTAACATTTCTACTGTCCTATTCACTGATTTCTCCAATTCACTTGAATTTTTCCTGCAAGGCAAGTTCTACACAAATAAATATTTAAACAGCAGGGCAAAGGTGGGAGAGATCTATAGGCCTTGTTGTGGAATCCAGGAAAGAGTAAAAAGAAAGACCTATATTTGAAAGAAATGATGAGACAAAACCTGAAAGCATCATTTCGCCCCAAAAATTTGTGTTCTTCTAATCAGTCACCTTAAGACACTGAGAATTGTTTTTTTAATTCCTCAGACAATGCTCGCTAATAAACAAGGGAACAATCTGCAGTGGCTGTTCTCCAGAACAAAAAACAAGAACATGAAACAGCAGCAAACCATAAGAGGTTAATGATTTGAAGCTCCTCTCTCTGGAATTACAAAAGAATAACCCAAAGAAATACATGTAATGTTTCTAGTCAGAAGCTTGTGAATAGAAACTGCAGTCCTTGGAGTCGCAAAGAGTCGGACATGACTGAGCAACTGAACAACAAGATTCTCCTAACATCTGCCTCAGTGTGTCTCCCAGACAGGAAGAAAGGAACTGATGTTTTTTTTCATATGTTTTACATAGATTATCTCACTGAATCCTCACCATAACTGAATGTGGGGGTGGGGGAGCAGACATTATTTCAGCAGATACACCCTAAGGTGACTCCTACTGAGTTACTACCTTCCGTAATCTCCTCCCTGAGGGCTGTTTCTAACCGGTAGAATATGGCCAAAAGTGGTAAGATGCTTCCTCCTTGGTTAGGTTATGTTAATGGCAAAGGTGATGGAACTGTTACTTTCGTGACTCTGTTATGTTACATAAAATTTCTTCTTTACAGACTAGAGGGAGAGACTCTCCCACTGGCCTTGAAGAAGCAAACAGCATGCTCTCAATCTGCCTGTGGAGAGGACCATACGGTTAGGGGCCTCTAGACCACATCCCGCAAGAATCTCAAGCCAAGCAGACACAAGCAAATGAAAACCAAAGTGTGAAAGTGTTAATTGCTCAGTCATGTCTGACTCTTTGCAACTCCATGCACTGTAGCCCACCAGGATCCTCAGTCCATGGAATTCTCCAGGCAAGAATACTGGAGTGGGTAGCCATTTCCTTTTCCAGGGGATCTTCCCAACCCAGGACTGAACCCAGGTCTCCTGCACTGGGGGCAGATTCTTTACCCATCTGAGCCACCAGGGAAGCCCAGAAGCAAATGAATCCTGCGACAAAACAGGCCAAGCTTGAAGGGGATTCTTTCTCATTCACGCCTTCAGATGGGAACACAGTACAGCCAATACTGGGACTGCAGCCTTGTAAGACCATCAGTTCAAGACCCAGTTAGAGACATCCCTGGACTCCTGACCTCCAAAACTGAGATAATGAGTTTACCTCAACTAAAAACACCAGATTTGTGGGAATTTGTTCCATGGCAGTAGAAAACTACTACAATTCCTCTTTCTATTTCATAGAAGAGAAAAGCAAGCTTTGAAAACCTAAGTATGCAAGCTTTTGAGAAATTAAGTGACTTTGGTCAAGGTCACAAAGCCAGAACTCATATTTCAACTTAAGTCTCCATAAAGCTAAAGGTCAAATGCTCTCCAAAACAGCATGATGCCTTTCCACACTTTCCTTCTCATTCACTGGCATTGTTGATGGAATATCACCACATTTGGCCTATGATATGACCTCTGGCAGTTATGAACCTCTGGTGGATATGGTCTTGAAGATTAAAACGAAAGACCGTAAGTATAATAGTGCGTTCCTTGCCTCCCTGGCCTTGACGTAGAAGAATGCTGCCTACTTTTCACCCTTGAGGGAGAGGAAAAGACCAAATGGGGAAGCTTAGAATGGAGGGGGCTGTCTGACTAGCCCCAGAGAGAGAGGTTCTCACCCACTCAAAAGGGAATTAAATAAATGTTCTCCAAAAAAGAATGGCTCCACCTAGGAAAAAAAGCTCTGAGAATCACAATAATGAGTTTCCCACCAGGAGTACCCCGGAGGCAGAAGCCTGGAGCTGATGAATAAGGTTCCACACTTTGGGTCAATGCTGGGTAACAATGAATCCCACAGCTTCACTTCAGTAATGTTTGGCTTGGGTTGGATGAAAGGATGATGGCAGCAGGCTGACTTTGAGTTTGACAAGTCAAGGAGCGTTGGTTCAGATATCTTAGGGGCTGTCTGTTTGATGTGGATTATAACGGCTGAAATTTCATTGGTTAGGCTTGGCTGGGCCTGTCTGCTGTTGGGCAGAGTTGGACTGTACTTTATATGTGCCTTGGTTAAATTGCTGGAACAGTAATAAACTAAGTGTATCAAAATCTTGACATGCCAAATTACATGGGAGCATAGAGGGAGCAGCATAAATCTCAGCTCTCCCCAATCCATCATAATGCTCGGTTTCCAGAGCACAGCTTCAGAAAGAGTTCAACAAATAGTTAAGACCCTATCCCATGCCAGGCCCAGGGCTGGGTCCTGTGAAGGGAACAGGGGTGAGACACAGCCCTAACTACCCCCGCCCAGAGTCTATAATCCAGCAAGATAGAGAAGGGTGTACATTAATAACTAAGCAGACTTCCCAATGGCTGGAGCTGGTCATCTCTAGAGCAGGCAAGAGCAAAGGGCACTGCCGGCCTCAGCTTTAATGCAGTCAATTAGGTAACACTAAGCCACTTGGAAGACTGGGTGTGTGTATTAGTCGCTTAGTCGTGTCCAGCTCTTTGCAATCCCATGGACTGTAGCCCACCAGGCTCCTCTGTCTATGGAACTCTCCAGGCAAGCATACTGGAGTGGGTTGCCATTTCCTACCCAAGGGGATCTTCCCGACCCAGGGCTTGAACCCAGGTCTCTTGCATTGTGGGCAGATTCTTTACCCTCTGAGCCACCAGAGAAGACCAGGCAGCAGGTGTGAAAGGCCTAAGGGACAGACTGTCATTCGCTATGAGAATTCCTAGAATTTCAGATTCCCTTCTACTGCCTCGAAGAAAACAGCTTCTTCTTGGATGAAAGATCTTATTGCAGGGACCTCCTATGATAGCAGGCAGGGACTAGTTGAAAAGGGGTGTGAGACCAATGAACACTTCTGGACTTTATCATCTTCACTTTCCAAGAAAAAGGCATGCATAGGTAGTGTGCAGTGAAAACTTCAGAATGCAGATAACAAAGCCCTGACCTGGAGGATCTGATGATTGAAAAAGACGAAATTACATGCTAAATAAAAAACCTGAGAGGGACAGGAAATGTGGGAGCCTTAGGGTTGAATGTCCTTGTGAGTCCAGCATTCTTCTTTAACTTATTAGGACATTGGTTTTAACATAAATGCCTTGTGTGGTTGACTTCACAGAGAAGAATAAGAGACAAAAAATAAATAATCTGGGGAAAGTAACACAGCAGACAGCCATACTAGCTTTCATTAAGCAGTGGTTTGAAAAGTCCCCAGAAGAGGCTGTTGGGAAAATATTCTGAAAGAAGAGGCCTACCTTCCTCATCAGCTAAGCTGCCCTAATCATTCAAACCTCTGGCCCTCTGTTTTCTCACTTATAAAATAACGGGCTAGAGACATATTCTGAGTAACCATCTAGCTCTAATAGTTGAACATTTACATGTGGATGAGAACTATAGGATTAAGGATTCAAAAATAATGCATGTTACTATGGCTCTTCTTAGATAACCAGTAATTCCCTTCTGGGAGGCTTTCAATGGTGGTCTCTGAGCATTCACCATGAACCATGATCTGTGATAGAAGTTCTTCACTCTGGATTCTCCCAACTGATTCTTAATTCAAGAACTCCCCTTACAAATAGAGCAGAAATGGTCACCTCAGTCACCTTCTCATTGAGGACTTCTTTAGCTACTTATCTAGAATTTCAACACCTTCCCTGTTACACTTCAAATGTCCTTCATTCACTTTCTCTCTTTTACATTTATCTCTATCTAACACACTGAATGGGCTTCCCCAGTGGATAGGTGGTAAAGAACCTGCCTGCAATGCAGGAGACATGGGTTTGATCCCTGGGTCTGGAAGATGTCCTGGAGGAGGAAACGGCAGTCTACTTCAGTATTCTATTTCTTGCCTGGAGAATCCCATGGACAGAAGAGCCTGGCCGGTTACAGTCCAAAGGGCTGGGAAGAGTCAGACACGATTGAGCAGCTGGGAACAACAGCATACAGTATAATTTACTTAGCTCCATTGTTTTCTATCTCCCCATCTATAAAGGATACTCCATAAGAGCAGAGATTTTTGTCTTTGGGGTTTGTGACCAAATCTTAGTGCTAGAGGACTATATAAGAGCCTGGTGCATAGTAGATCCTTAATACATTTTTTGAGCGTATAAAGCAATGCAAAGAATGCCATTTAACCTAAAGGGTTTATATGGCCTTTTACTGTCTGCTGTTTTATCTACCAAATATTTCCATGAAGATGAGGTCATTCCATTTAATAAAGGGAAAGTCTGTTTTGAAGCACATCCACCAGTGGCAGAGAAAAGGAAATGAGAGAGATAGCTGGAACATACGCTCGTCTCAGAAACCTTGAGCTAAGCTGGTGTAGACCTCATAACCCATGGTAGGAACAGGACTCAGGCCAGGCTAGCACGTGGAAGAAAAGAGAGAGGACGACAAGACTGATTTCCTCATGCAAGGAGAAAGGGTGATATGGACCCAGAGGTATGCAAATAGACCCAGACAGCATTCAGGCAGAAGCACACATGTCTTTGGCAGTGACTCTGTCCTCCATTAAAATGGGCCTTGTGATCAATTAAATTTGTCATCAACCATGTGTAGACAGGTGGGTCTCCAAAATCTTTCCCACAACCCAGTGGAGAAAGGAGCCTAAGAAGAAGTTTAATATCTTTTGAGGGAGAGACAGAAATGGGAGAACAGGGGGAAGAAAGATATCTCAGTGCAGACTTTCTCAAGCAGTGGCGATGGTAGCTTTACATTCTCCAATGAGTCAAGCATATAATGGTGGCTCAGTGAACGTTAGTGAACTAGAGGGCTGGTGTTGATTTTATAGGCATTAACAGAAATTTTGCGACTAAAATAAAGGCCAGCATAAAGTCCATCCATTTCACTGGGCTTTAGGATCTATTGCTAACTTTCCTCATTCTGACCCTCACTTGTTAATATGACTCTTTCCTACTTCCGTACTTTTCTCCTAACCATGCTTGAAGCTCTTCTACATCAGAAGTTGCTTTGAGGGCAAGAAGATGCTGTTAGTGCCCATGCAAACTCTCCACGAGGTTCAGACAGACCCACGCTGCTCTGTGACATGATATTCACATGATCCTGAGCTAGTTATTTAACCTCCTCAGATCTAGGTTTTCTCATCTATAAAACAAGGATAATATTTACCCAATGAGAAGCTGTGTCGATTAAATGAGATCATTTAGGATTTCATTTATTTGTTTGTTTAACATTTACTGAGCCTTTACTATGCTCTGGGCTGCATTATGTACTAAGGATACAGAGATTAAAGACTTAGTTCTCATTTGGCAGGAACTTGCAGTTAGGAGAAAGACACAGTCAAACACCAGCAAGCACAATATAGTGTGATAAGCATATGGATGAAGGTACATATCAGTTGGTTCCAGGACAAACATACTCAGTTTCTAATCTGGCTGGCAAGGAAGTCAGGAAAAGATCACCAGAGGAGGCAACTTCTGTACTGGACCCTGAGGAGTCATTAAGAGTTAGCCAAGTGACTGACTGAGATCTTTGTCCAAAAATTAAGACCAACTGATTAGTTGGCCCAAGCCAAAAAAAAAAGTGTTAGCCAAGTGGAAAAGTCCTGAGACAGGAAGAGGAAAGTTGACCCTTCCAGACAAAGGGAAAAGCAGGTTAAGAGAGGAAGGCGAGAGTCTGGTAGATTCAGAGAACCAGTTTCTTGTGGATAGAACATTGGGTTTAAGGGGAGGAATGATGGAAAATGAGAATGAAGAGGCTGGCAGGAGTTTGGAGCCAGAACATGAGAATCAAATCTTCTCAGAGTTGCTTTGAGTTTTCATCTTGATGTCACTGGAGTGCTATGGCAAAGTTTGAGTCAGGGAACAGACATGAATAATTTTATGTTTAGGAGGATTCCTCTGACTCTGTGTGAAGGATAGATTAGAAGAGGATTGGATCAGAGTCGGGGAAAGGAGGTAAGTGCACTGACTCATGCAATAAATGACAAAGAGAGAAGAAAGAAAGAGAAGCAGGCAGATATTAGAGGGATAGACGAGAAAGAGAAATAACCCAGAATGATTCCCAGGTTTCCACATTGATAACTGGATAGATGTTGATGTCAATGTTGATGCAAGAAGAGAGGAGGAGACAAGAGTTCTAATTTTGGTGGGCTTGAAGTCTCTGTGGGATGTAAGACTAAAGGTGGGGACTTCCCTGGTGGTCCAGTGGTTAAGGCTTCACCTTCCAATGCAGGGGGTATGGATTCGATCCCTGGTCAGGGACTGAAGATCCCACATATTTTGCGGCCAAAACACCAAAACGTAAAAGAGAAGCAATATTGTAACAAATTCAATAAAGACTTTTAAAAAAGTGATCCATGTTGGGAAAAAAAACAACACTAAAGGTGATTGGACACACAAGTCTAAGTCTGGGTTCAGGAGAAAAATCTGGGTACAGACATTTTAAAGTCATCCCTTTGTAGACACAGGCTGTCCATAACATCTGTCTAGATGGATCTGTGAGAGAATGAGAGGATTAAGGACGGAACCCAGGATGTACACAGTGAATACAGTGTGGCAAAGTGAGAACAAGAGTGAAAGATAAGCCAGTAAAGGAAGGGGACACAAACAGAGAGGGAGTCACAAGAATGAAAGAGGGGTCACCAGAATTAGCTCTCAAACAGAGGTCAGAAAGGGAACAAGTGGATTAACTGGACTGAGAGCCAGGAAGCCACAGTGTCACTAGGAAAGGCCATTACAATGGGAGCATATTGTAGTGTTACAAGTGTTGGAAGTGAGACAACTTCCATTCTGCTCACTGAGTATATACAGTGACAATATTGTGACTTTATCTTTGAAATAAGTTTGTCTCTTAAAATTTTCTTTAATTAAAAAAAATATTCTATGTGTTAAGAACACAACTTGAGATCTACCCTCTTAACCTTTTGAAATGCACAATACAGCAGTAGTGACCATAGGTACAACGTTGCACAGTGGATCTCTAAAACTTTTTCATCCTGCATTACATAGACTTTATGCCCATTAGTTAGCAACGCCTCATATGCCCTACCCCCTAGCCCCTAGCAACCACCATCCCTCTCTCTGAGTCTATGAATGTGGCTATTTTAGAGCCCTTACATAACTGGAATGATGCAACGTCTGTCCTTCTGTGACAAAATATCCACACTGTTGAATACTGCAGATTCCCTTCCTTTTTAAGGGTTGAATAATGTTCCATTGTTTCAAATAAGCATGTCTCCATCCAGTGACTGCAGGTGAGTTTTGTCTACGACCATTAACTGGTCACTTGCATTGTCCATCGTTCCCCTTCTCTGCAGGATAGGTCTACGGTTCTTTTATCCGAAAATTTCTATCCGTTGAGCCAGACTTGGGACTAGGTATCTGCTTTTGTCAAAAATGATAGAGAAAACAGCTGCAAAATTTTGCTATTTCCTTCCTGATGCTCAAAACACCAAGGGGCTACACCTGTGCTTCCAGCTCTTTCCCTCCAAGGCCCAGAAGCAGAGGAACACTGCATTGGTCACTAGGCTGCTGGAAGTAGCTAGTGAGGTCAGTAGCCCTCACAGCCTGAGTGGCTCAATGGGAATCCACAGATAAAAGGCCTGAGGGAAGAGGGAGATGGTATTTCTGGAATTATCATGGTAAGAGGTGTAATGAGAAGCTCACTGCAGGGCTAGAGAGAAAGAAGAAGGAGGCGGCGGCCAGGAAAAGAAAAGCTTCCTTGGGTTCTTTGCAGAGAAGTTGTAGGAAAATATTTGAAAATGTGTGAATGTTGAGAAATAAGTAGAAAACTGAAGAATGAAAGGCTTCAGTGCTGGTGAACTGTTTGCTTGTTTGTATGTGAAAAGACCAAAGAGAGAATCTTGACATAAAGCACATCTTTTAAGAAATCTGTTGCTAATACTTTACAGCTGGGGGTCTCTGCTTAAACTTTCAGACAATAGCCTTGCAGCGTGATGCCCACAGCAAGATGGACAAGGCAGCTTAGCGCCGGCTCCCTCAAACCACTTGCTGCCCATGAGTCAACTGGTTCTGTTTCTGACAGTTTATTTTTGTTTTCGCTGAGTTCCTGTAGATAGCAAGTACTGACTGTGTTCTCTTCTGGAGCTGAAACAAAGGCTCCGGAGTTTAGTTTTGGCCATCCTGCTGGTGTGTTTTGCTTTTCTGGGCTGGAACTGTCCCAAAACCTAAGGTTCTGGGATTCCTGTCCACTCGTTACCATGGCAATTATAAGAAAGTGAGGCTAGGTCTGCCTCCAGTTCTGCAAAGCCCAGTCCAAGGCTTAAGAACAGGTCTTAGGTGGAGAATGACATTCTAGCCTAGGTTCTGGTTATTTATCTGTAAATAAGAGAAACAGAAGCTTCTGATTGTCAGAGATGGCAGGAACAATGAGGAACAATATTTTGACGGAAGAAATGGAATTGGGAATGTCAGCCTTCTCTCTGAGAGTTGAAGAAATAAACAAGCAACTCCCTAAGTTGGGTCAGTTGTTTTACTTGCTTAATTGGACTACACTCCCTTCTGCAGATGGAATATAATTGCTTCACAACGTGTCAGTTTCTGATCTATGTTGTTGTTCCATCGCTAAGTTGTGTCTGACTCTTTGCAACCCCATGGACTGCAGCACACTAGGGTTCCCTGTCCTTCACTGTTTCCTGAACTTTGCTCAAACTCACGTCCATTGAGTCGCTGATGCCATCCAACCATCTCATCTCTGTTGCCCCCTTCTCCCCCTGCCCTCAATCTTTCCCAGCATCAGGGTCTTTTCCAATGAATCAGCTCTTTGCATCAGATGGCCAAAGTATTGGAGCTTCAGCTTCAGCATCAGTCCTTCCAATGTGTGTACATATCCTTTTCCTCTTGAGCCTCCCACCCCACCATCCCATCCCTCTAGCTTGTCGCAGAGCACCAAGCTGAGCTCCCCGTGCTATACAGCAGTTTCCCACTAGTGATCTACTTTACACACGGCAGTGCATACATGTCCATGCTCCCCTCTCAGTTCATCCCCACTCCCCCAGTGTCCCTAGGTCTGTTCTTTGTGTCTGCATCTCTAGTCCTGCTCTTGAAATAAGTTCATCAGTACCATTTTTCTAGATTCCATATACTCTCGAGGACAGGCTAGAAATGAGTGGGGTGTCAGTAACATGAAACCAGAAGGCATAAGATAGCCAAGGTATTCAAAACCCACACAGTTCTCATCTCTCTCTGTATAAGCAAACATGTGGGCCAAATACCCTCTTTTCTCAGACTTGCTCTCCTGACCGGACTTGGCTCAGAATAGAACCACTCAGCCCAATGATGATTATACTCAATGCCTGAGGCCAGAGCAAACATGCTAAGCACCTTTGGCAAACATGCAGCATGAGGCTTGAATTTCAGAGCAGCAAGAACTGATGGGGAAGGAAACAGGCATCAGGACAGTTAGAAACTAAGGCATGAGTGGGACCAGATCTTTCCTTATGCTACATGTAATGGTGTGCGGTAGTCACTACCATCTCTGGAGTCTGACTGCCTGGTTCAAATCCTGGCTCCTCCACCTCTTAGCTGTGTGACCTTCAGAAAGCCACTACACCTCTCTGGGCCTCATGATTTTTTGATTTGTTGCTTTGTCCCTAAATAATGCTCCATACCAATGCTGTGAAGACTACTATGAGTTAATATAAGTGATCTGCTTAGAACAGGGTCTGGGCTATACTACTGACATATTGCAGAAGTGATAGTTATTACTAACTGTTATCTGTTAGCCAGGGCTCTTGTCTCTTTTGAGAATCTTCTTTAGAAGAACTAGCACAAACTAGGGTTTAGACTCCCCAAGTCTTCTGATTTCTTTCCTTCATTTCCCCTGTTTTCTGTCCTGGATGCAGTCTACACTATTCCTCACCCTTTTTGAGAAATGTCCACCCTTTCTAACTTCTCTTGTGATGCTGACCCTTCTCCTCAGTTCTCTCTTGCTTTCTCCACCTTTCTGTCCATTCTCCCTCACTCTCCTTTCTTGGAGAACAAATCCAGCACACTGCAGGCACTAATTAAAAATTCATCCAACCAATGGTAAACTAGAGCAGTAACATACAATTTAGACTCAGAATACAATAGTGACTTCAAAACATATAAAGGAAAAAAAAAATACCCTATAAGTTATTTCTAATATTGAAGGAAGGGATCTCAGAGAAAGAGATAAGTGATCACTTGTCAAACAATATCCAGAAACACAAAATAAAGATAAGAAGAGAAGTTTCCAGTGGGTGTGTGTGCAACCATGACACTTACATGTAGGCAACACAACCACCCATGCCTCTTCCATGAAGGAGACACAAACAGTCAAACCTCATAAGGCAGACCATCAAAGCTTTCCCCCAAGTGCTCAGGAGCCAGGTCCCAAAGAAGCCTGCCCTCCACCATTATTTTGTCAATTACTAAAAAGACCAGAGAAGCAGGGCAATGGAAAAATTCAACCCCCCTTCCCAGCTTCCATCCCAAAAAGGTGGCCATTAAGTAAGCCTATGGAACCAAGGACAGAGCTACCCCACCTAGGAAACGAAGTTCTAAAAATAAGCAATTCTTACAACAAATTAACAAATAAATAGATGCCATTAAAACCATGGCACAGTCAGAACACTGTGTAAAATCCAAGTATGTACTTGAAACCACAGACTGCCTGAACTAGAAGGGATCTTGGGGATTCTTGCTTTATAGATACAGAAACTGAAGCCTGAGGACCTTAAGGGACTTGTCCAAGGTCATGCAGTGATGGAGGTGGAGCCAAGTCTGACAGGCCAAGGGAAATGGGCTTGCCTGTATCTGGGAATTTAGGGCCCACTGGGGCTGGACACCCTGCTTAAGGCAGGCAGCATCGAGGAGCCAGAGAAAGAAAGAAAGCAGGGAAGAGAGACTTCCCTGGTGGTCCAGTCAGTAGCTAAGAGTCCGCCATGCAATGCAGGGGACGCTGGTTTGATCCCTAGTTGGGGAACTAAGATCCCACAGGCCGCAGGGTGACTAAACCCACGTGTTATAACTACAGCGCCCACATGCCGAAACTTCTAAAGCCCATGCACTCCAACTAGAGAGTCCAAGAACCGCGACAGAAGATCCCGCGTGCTGCAACTAGGACCCAATGCAGCCAAATAAATATATACTTTTTAAAAAAGAAAAGGGCAAGGGAAGAGATCAGGAACTTCCGTGCCAGCAGACTGGTTTCAGAGATTCAATGAGAGTTGAGGCCAGGATTGAAAAAGTAACGCAGCGAGGAAATGGAGCAACAAAAGCCACCAGGCAAACCACTTGCTGTCCTGGAGCGAGTGGTTATTAAACACTGTCGCGGGGATTTGGGGATGTTCCAAGACTCGGCTCTAAAGGGCCAAATAGCTTTTTCATGTTCTGAAAACCACTGGAGCTCTCCTAGAAGAAGGGCCCAGGTGCTCATCTATTATTGAACATGTTTAAAAAGGCATTTAGGAAAGAGCACCAGGAGACAGATTTGCAACTGCAGTGGCGGTCCCAGGAGGGCTGTGTTTGCTCAGAGGAGGAGCAGAGTTCACGTTCAGTGATACAGGGAGAGCCAACACGGGCAGGTGTCCCGGCGTTCTCGGGAGCACCTGTTGGTGTTCCCCCTCTAGCAGGTCACCTGGAAGTGAGAGATGCAGGGGGCAAACCCCGAGAAGGGCAGCCCCCCTACTGTTAACACGCTCAGACCAATGAGCCATGGCCAAACTCTTGTGTGTCAATGACGGGGGTGGGGGTGTGGGAAGAGGAAGGGGTGCATTGATGGGAGAGGGGTTTTTGTAATGTATATCTACACACACAGATTCTAAATAATGAGGTAATACATAGCACCAAAAGTTATGTGATAAATAGATGAATAGAGATGGTTAGATAGCATCACCGACTGCATAAGCGTACGTGACAGAGAATGAGATGGTTAGATAGCATCATTGGCTCAGTCGACATTAATCTGAACAAACTCTGGGAGACAGTGAAGGACAGGGGAGGCTGGTGTTCTGCAGTTCACAGGATCGCAAAGAGTTGGACAAGAGTTAGTGACTGAACAACAACAAAATGTAGATAATAGATCAATTAATGGCTTGATAAATATTTAATGATATATTTTCTATCATATTTTATTTCTTATATTTTAATGATATATATTTACAGCATAGCATTCACAACATATTGTTAAAGGAAAGCATGGATTACAAAATAGGATGTATAATATTATCTCAATTTTTTAAAAATACACACATTTATAAAACATATTTATAATCTAGAAGAGCATGGTGGAAAAGATTGGAATGATAGAACCCAATATATAAATAAAAATTATCTCTGGGTGATAGAATTTGAGGTGAAGCTTATTTTTTTCTTTATGCTTTTCTCTATTTTATGAACTTTTTCTCAGTGAACAATTGCTATACTTTTGGATCAGACATAAACAACAAATATCAGTACGTAAAAGAGAGGTTTATTACTAAAGATGAGATGAGATTCCTCTGGTTCTGAAACAGAGATCCTCACAACTTTGTGTGCAATACATTTAAAACCACGGTTTCCTCCCTGGGCTTTTATATAAGTATAGTCTTAAGTAGCCCAAGCAGTCATGGGGAGAATAAACATATACATAGAGATTTGGGGAGTCTTCTTAGTGGCTGCCTGCTATCATCACATTCTTCCCTACATTATACCTGTGTGATATTCTCAACAGCACACATTTCTTGAGAACAGAGTGTCTTGTTTACCTTTATTTCCTCTTAGCACCCGGCACAGAGTCCTTCGCAGAGAAACCCTTCAGATTACGTTCGCAGAACTGAACTGAAGCCGCGTGATAAAGGAAGCGGTAAATGGATACAGGAAGAAAAAGCAATGCCTTCTGGTGGACTTTGAGATTCTGCTCTCACATGAAAAGAAGCAATGCCAGTGGAGATCCAAGAAGAAAGGTTTATCTGAACTTTGCAAAGTAGAGGAAATGCGATCTACTCACCGTAGTTCTTTGGATATAGCAAATTCTCTTCTGAGATGGAGCGTCTCTCACTTCTGGGCTGGGGTGGGGCAGGGGGCCTGGAAATTTACAATTCTTCATCTTCAGGGCAGAAAGAAACCCGAGCACCCTCCTTTACATCCTTATTTAGCACTTGCAGGAAGATCAAGATACCCCTGCCGATACTGTCATGATGAACCTGTCTTTCCTTACATCCTAAAAGCTCAATCTCATCTGAGTGTGGCTCTTTTCCTGCCTGGACAACCTCAACCTCCTTTTTTCCTGACTGCTGACTTTCCCTTTCTCTCTGCATTAGTTTAAGCGGACTAGCATAACAGGAGTCCTCTTGCTCTCTCCCTACACTCAGACTTTGTTGCTCTCTTTAATCGCTATCAGGTTTCTGTTCTTAAAGATGTGACATTTCCCCTACCTTCAATTCTGATTTCATTTTTCCTCTTCCACATCTCTTTCCTTTCATTTGCCCACCGCTTTCCTTCGTTTTCTTGGTCTCCTGGCTGAGATTTTTCTCTGCAGAAGCCTTCTTTCTTTGCCAGGTACATGTCCTTGGATCACTCAAATTCCCCTTAAAGCTCTTGTCTATGAAGCCTTTCCAGGATATTCATCTAGGTAGAATTATTTGTGACTTTGCCAAGAGAAAAGACAAATTCACACATGCCTAAAACTTTTAAAGACATTAGAAGTTTATATTTCTGTCTTTCATTGTCTGACGAATAGAAAGCCCTTTAGACAGGTAATGTCTTATGCCTTCTACAATTCTAAGGTGAATTTGAGGATTCAGTACAGCCCAGAACTGTGGATGCGCTGTGGGACTGAGGTGTTTTTAATACAGCGCTCAGAATTCTCAGCTGCCCCCTAGGGACCACAAGGAGAATTGCAACAAGCAATCGAAGGGTGGTGTCCTCTACATTTTTATCCAATTCCTTAACCCTTAATGTACCCATTTTCAAGGTACATGTTTTAAATTTTAAGCAGAGACTGCATCTTTTCTGAACTCATTCCTGTTCTAGGAGTTGCAGACTCCAATGGCTGCAGGAACGAGGCAGACTGTTAATACAGGGCTGGACCCCAAGAGGGCTGCATGGAATTGACAGCTTGTATTCCTGGGGTTTCCCAGGTGGCACTAGTGGTAAAGAACACACCTGCCAATGCAGAAGACATAAGAGACATAGGTTCCATCCCTGGGCAGGGAAGATCCCCTGGAGGAGGGCATGGCAACCCACTCCAGTATACTTGCCTGGAGAATCCCACGGACAGAGGTGCCCGGCGGGCTACAGTCCATAGAGGAGCAAAGACTCGGACATGACTGAAGCTGCTTAGCAAGCATGCATTCCATTCCAAAGAGGGTCCACCCCTCAGTCCCAGCAGAATGCGAGCCCAGGGTGGCCACTCTCCTGATTTTCTAGGAACCCACCAATCTGGAGTTTCAGGGTAATCTATAAAATTTTAAATGGTAGAGCCAATTTAATCTTCAATACAACACCCCAGGTCACATAGAACATGTCTACGATCCATGTTTTACCCATCCTGTGATTTATTACCTTTCCTAAACATTCTCACCAAGTCCTCGTGTCGTGTCACACTGTCACCAGAGGGTGAAATGGAGACAACCAATGGAGCGAAATAATTGACACAACAGCTGCAAACAATGTCACGTTCACTTGGAACCGTAGGTTAGGGTACGTGACTAAATGCAGTTCTCAGTGAACAAAGAGGGTTAACGCTTATCGACTCTCTGGAAAAATCAAGCATAAAAAGTGGAATGTTCATAGCCCAGTGCGTCAAATTATAAAAATTCATATCCCAATCCTCTAAAACTTAGTAGTCACGGGAAAAATGATAGATCAAATACTACCCACATTTTCCCTGTTGCTCGGAAGTGGGTCTGGAGTCTCAACAAAGCAGCCAGACAACGTTTAAACAGGGGACATATGGGCATCATCTGAAAGGTTTTTACTTTAAGTTGCAGTTAAATTAATAATAGCTATTGATAATAACAGCTTTCCTTAGAAATTTATCTGACAACTTATTTAAAATAATACATTTTTTAAAAAGCCCCTTTGTACACGCTTAGTCACTCAGTTGTGTCCAACTCTTTGTGGCCCCATGGTCTGTAGCCCGCCAGGCTCCTCTGCTAATGGAATTTTTCAGGCAAAAATACTGGAGTGAGGTGCCATTCCCTCCTCCAGGGGATCTTCCCAACCCAGGGATCGAACCTGAATCTTCTGCACTGACAGGCAGATCCTTTACCACTGAGTCATCTGGGAAACTGCTTTGGGGGCTGGTATTTCTAAAAATCCCTTGGTGGCTGGTGTCACGTGGTTGAGAGCCACTGTACCCAATCTTACCACCTTAATGGCGCTTGATACCATTTGAAGTGATGATAGTTACTTATTTGTTGATGTGTTTGTTGTCTCATCTCCTCACCAAGATATAAATTCATTGAGGGTGGGGAATTTATTGGTCTTATTCAGTACTGTTTACCCCATACCTGGAACAGTGCCTGGTACTTAGTAGAGCCTCGGGAGATATTTCCTGAATGAATAACCTCAGACAATCAGCCTAATATCCTGGAGTTCTGTATCAGTAACTGAAGACCATGGGTAATTCAGAATCTTCTGGAGGGAGAGGTATAGGCCTTAACTCTTTCCTGCTGGGCTTCTGGCTCTATCTTTAACTTTGTGGAGGGATAAAGATTCAGATTTATTTCCAAGTAAATGGCTGGAAAATAAAATGAAAATAGAGAACAGTGACAAAGTGGCAGTATACAATATCCGTTAAGTGGACACTTCTCCTTGTGAAAAGGCAACATCTGTGGTAAACTACCCCTGTGTTTTATAGGTTAAAACTCAGATTTTTGGGGTCTCATTCCTGGAGCTTCAGAGATAGGACCTGAGAACTTGCATTTCAAGTAAGTTCCCAGGTGATGCTGCTGCTGCTGGCCGGGGGACCACACTTTTAGAACCACCAGTATGAACTGTAAGACACTATTCATGTGTCAACCATCACTATCATTCACCCTCTACTTCACCGCCATCCCCGTTACAGTCAACCCTGACTGGGACATATCTTTGAACATAAACCACCATCCCCTGTGGGAGGAATTCCTTTCACACTTGTGGGTCAACCTACCTGCTACACAATAAGAAAGCCATAAAGGAGAGATTGGCTGTTCTTTACTATCAACCACAAAGCGGTGGTTTATTACAGTGAAACAAAAGCCAAGGAGATCACATGGCACAAGGACCCATGATATATGAGGTTTCATGAGCAGTCACAACTGCCTAATGTGGTTTGGTGGTTATTTAATGGTTACTGAGAACCACAACATCCTAAATCTAAGCTGAACATGTTTCCAATCCCTGCTTTGGGGGCGATAAGCCCAGCGCGGACTGCTCTGCTGTGTTGTGGACTTTTACTACTCTTTTATTATTAATAAGACTCAATTTTTAAAAATCCCTGTATAAAAAGTTGTTCAAGAATGAAGGAAGAAAGCGTATTCATCACCAGTTTATCATGAAGCGTATCAAGGATTCTATGTGTTGTCTCCTAGCTACTTCCTTTCAGCAACTAAGGCCAAAATCCAGCCATGTTCGTATGTGTGCACGTGGATCGTTTTTCTTCATTTTCTTGTTTTCTACAATCCAATTTCAGTTGTATTAAAACTGGCTTAACATATGTTGAATTATACTTCAAAGACAAACTCACATGAAAGAGGTTAGATTTGTGGCTACCAAAGGCGGAGAGTGGGGGTAAGTGAAACTGGATGAAAGCAATCAAAAGGTATCAACTTCTAAGTGTAAGATAAACAAATCCTAGGGATATAGTGTACAACATGATAAATATAATTAATACTACTATAGGATATATATGAAAATTGTTAAGAGACTAAATCCTAAGAGTTCTCATTGTGAGAAGGACCTTTTTAAAATTTCTTTAATGTTGAGTCTATGCAAGATGATGGATGTTCACCAAACTTATTATGATTATCATTTCATGATGTATGGAAGTCAAATCACCTTACACTCACACAGGACTGTCAATTTTATCTCAATAAAACGAGAAGAAAAAACACATTCAAGTAAAGAACAGTGAATATTTGCACAGCGCCTGCTACACACCCGATACCGTGCTAAGAATTTGAAATGAATTAAAATTCGTTTGATCCTTACAGCAACAGTTTGAGGTAAGTGCTACCATCCTTCCCGTTTTATAGATGAGAAAAGGGAGGAAAGGGATGAGAAAGCTGCAGCAACATTTATTTACACTGCTTTGTATGATTCCCTGTTTTAGGCAGAAGGGGAGCAAGATATGATGCGTCTCGGCTTTTAACTATGCCTCAAAAGACAAGTTCAAGAACCCAAGGTTAAGGAGAAAGCATAAGACAAGATATGTAGCCATAAAAGTACAGGAGGTTGGGAGAAGGTGTTGTCGCAATTATGCTGGTGTGTAGACTCAACACAGGGAGGTGAGGAGGAAAGAAGATACAAAGGGAGGGCAGTCCTGACTCTGTGACTCAGGAACCGGGGGTCAGTAACACCCTTTGCCTTCTGGAAGCATTTCCCAAATTTCACTGAAGAACTACTGCTCCAATTTTTGTAACATATGTGCACTACTTTCACTATTTTTAATTTAATATATGAAATGACCTTCTTTAAGAAAATATTTATTAAAAAATTCATATCACGACTGTGAATGTAAGACAAGTGTTACTTGCCAAAGATAGAAGATAACTATAAAAATAAATAGGACTTCCCTGTTAGTCCAGAGGTTAAGAATCCTCCTGTCAATACAGGGGACTGGGGTTTGATCTCTGGTCTAGGAAGATCCCACGTGCCTCAGGGCGATTAAGCCTGTGCGCCAGAACTACTGAAGCCCTTATGCTCTAGAGCTTGTGCTCCACAACAAGAGAAGCCATGGCAAAGAGAAGCCCTCTCATCACAACCGGAGTAGCCCTGCTTTCCAAAACTAGAGAAAGCCCACACACAGCAACGAAGAACTGGCATAGCCAAAAACAAATTGAAACATTTTAAAGTAGATTACTTAAATTAAAGAATATTCATTCTTCTTAACTTATGTACCAGAGTGAAACTCAAAATCACACTTCGGGAAACATTGAGTTTCCCGATGATGAATGATGAATCACAGATCAGTGGTCTCAGCTATGGAATTTGGCTTCTATTTTCTCTTTTATATATGTGGCACCTTTTTTTTTCTCAATGGATCTCTAGCTAGTTCTATATAAGATCTCCAAACTCCTCTCTCTTAGCTAGTTGAACTCATAAAATATTTGGTTGATTGTGTTTTATGGAAAACAAAGTTAAAATTTCATGTCACTCTCCCGCTAAGATATGAGAACTGTTTTGTAGGTCAGCTATTTTAAATTCTCCTCGGTGGTTCAACATTTCTCTGCACCTCCAGCAGGTGTCTGATCAATGGGGCTGCATGGCCACAGTGCCACTGCCATGGTGGATGCGTTTTAGAAGAGCTTTCAACTGCAGAAGCGAGCTCTTTGCTAGAAAATCTCCCCTATGCCATCAGAACCTAGACAGCTGCCTCTGTAGGTAGCTGTGGCCTTTATTACTGGGAGAAAGGTGTTCTGTCCTCACAGTTTGAAGAGACAGGTTATTGTTCTAACTGGAAAAAAAAAAGGCGATATGCATGTGTGTATTCATGATGTATTTTTAGGTGTGTGTGTGTCTGTAATGCGTGCATGTGTGCTAAGTTGCTTCAGTCATGTCCAACTCTTTTCAACCCTATGGACTGTAGCCCACCAGGCTCCTCTATCCATGGGATTCTCCAGGCAAGAATACTGGAGTGGGTTGCCATTTCCTACTCCAGGGGATCTTCCCAACCCAGGGATCAAACCCACGTCTCTTACATCTCCAACATTGGCAGGTGGGTTCTTTATCACAAGCACCACCTGGGAAGCTGGTGTCGGTAATAGTAGCAGAAAGGTGTAGGGCTGTGAGGATGCAGAAAAGCTTTTCTGTTGTTGCTCTTTCTATCTTTCCTGCCTCTCTCCTTTCTCCCACTCCTCCCCCCTTACTTTTTCATTTCATGTTCCTCTCAGGAAAATATTATCCTGAAACAGTCAGTCACACTTTGAGCCAACCTCTCCCTCATCCCAGTACAGGATCATGTGTGAACACTTCGTTTAACCACTCTTATGTGATAGGGCTCACATGTATCCATGGTGTTGTCGTCCTCTGGCCTACAGAAGAATTCTCATTTGTATTGCTACACTTTGACTCCATTAGTCTAGTTAAAATCTGTGTATCAAGGCAAAAAGCATACTGAACTTAAATGGAGCCAGATGTAAATATCTACACTCAGTACTGCCACTCCTTAAATGTATGAATTTGGCAAGTCAGACTTTTCTGAGCCTCAGTTTATGTAACTGCACAAATATTTCCCAAAGTTTTCATCAGAATCAAAATTAGATCCTATATGATAAAACTCTTCATAAACCACATTGCTCTTAAAGGGTCATATAAACGTCAGATGTGCTAGAGGCCAAATCTTCCTAAGATCCCTTGATCTCAGGCTACACTATTCTAGCAACTATACATCTTCCTCAGACCCTATAGGGAGAACAGATGTTTTTCACTGTTATATGAAGAGAATGCTGAGGTGGCTTAAACATCCACCAGAAATTCTAACTAAGAGATAGTATTCACATTCTTCACCAGCAAGTTTCCCTCCTTATGGGATGAATGAAAAAAATGGTATGTGTTATTATGAGAAGAGCCAAAGTTAATGATCTTAAAAGAAACCACACATCACACTCTAAGAGTAGAAAAATGTGAAAGGAGATCTAGTGGAGTCTGGTGTAAAAAGGAGAATATGGGGCACTTGGTCCTCTTCCCCGTGGGGTCTGTCACTCTCTCCCCACCGTCTGCCTTCTGCTTCTGCTATTCTCCTCCTTGCTTTGCCTCCCCAAGACCACACTTTCATTCTCATCGTTCCCCTGGTGCTTTAAGTTTAAACCTTCAGAACACTTAGCTGATAGAACTAAGACCTGGAATGCTTATAGAACCAGCAACGGGGCAGCCTTTATGGGCAGCAGAGAACAGCTGGGTCATATGATCACAGAGAGGGAGAGTGGGTAGAAAGTGTGAGAGTGTGACCCCCGCAACTCACTCTCTCTCAAAATGAACTGAAATGTTCATGAAATTATGGACATAAATCATTCTAATAGAGAAAGAAAAATCATACCAAATAATCTGACTTCTATACCTGTTGTGGGATGTTTGTATTCATGTTTTTTATTGATAGCTTTCATTCTTAAAGGCAGATTATTTTCTTAATTAGACTTCCCTTTAAATTTTTGTACTAGGGGCCAATCAGAAGAGTTAACAAGCCAAGGTCAGTTGCTTCCCTTCCTGTACACACAGATTGCTTTACCCTGGTCTCAGCGAACTCTCAGAAATAGGTACTGTGGTGAGAGACACTGTGTGGGAACTTGCACAAATCTATCAGTGCTACAGGAAGAACTCAAATCAGAAGATCTCCTGGTGGTAGGTCAACAGAGGTATGCTTGTATATGAAGGACATTCAGATATTATAGCTTTAATGCCAAACCTCAGGGAAAGTTAATATGTTATTAATGTATGCACAAAGTAGCCAGTTCAGTAGAAAATACATCAAGGTTCAAAAGGAGTGGTTTCTGCCATGATGGCCTCTGACAGTGTTGAGGCACATCAGCCTGTGCCTGTGAGAGGCAGCCAGGTGCTGCCCCCACTGGTGAAAGAAGGTATTGCTCTCCCATCTTCCTGGGTCACTTGGGGCACGGAGAATGGAAACAACACTAGAAATGATGTCACAACAAGCATAAGCCAGCCCTACTAGCTCCTTGGGAACATGTGCCTGAATTTTGAAGGCCTCTAACTTGCAAGAAAATGGTCCTAGCATGATGAAAACGGCAGACACAAACCACGTGACCAAACCCATCCTCCGTGTGTTGTAATTGCCAAAGATGATAAATATTCTTATCAGCGAAATTAGAGGATCAGAAGATCAGAAAGAGAAAACCCTCTGAGATTCCCAGCAGACCAGGAACCACCAAGGAGAGACACATACCCACCACACATGTGTCTACTCTCCTGTTACCGAATTAATATAATTCAAGCTTCTCAGGTTAAGGGATGTCATTTTGAATGTTTAGGGTCATTATACAACAACAAAAATGTGACCAAACCTTGTCACCTTGGACATCAATCTTAGGGCATTGAAGTTGGATTATCAAAAACTCTGAAATTATTCTCATCTGAGTACTAGTCTCTACTGAATACACATGTGAATGCTTAACCATGGGAGGTTCGTTTAAAGAAGTATGATACAGGGACTTCCCTGGTGGTCCACTGGTGAAGATAGTGCTTCCACTGCAGCGGGCATGGGTTCGATCCCTGTTTGGGTAACTAAGAACACACATGCCATGTGATGCAGCCCAAAAAAATAGTACGATACATCTTTACAATGGAAAATGAGGCAGTCATTAAGTTTCATGCTTTCGGATAACATTAATAAAATAAGAATATGGCCACAATATCATAGTGAGAGAAAGAAGATTGCAGCTGTTCATACATTGTTTCCAATTCTATTGTATCACACTGTATTGTATTATAATATACACAGAAAAAAGCATCAGATAAGAAACAGAAGAAATGTAAATGCTAGTTCTTTGTAGGTATGGAAATGGGTAAATTTTATTTTGTCCCCTAAATACATTTAATAAGCAAATAAGAAAATCGCAAATGTTATAATAAGAAAATTGTAAGTGTTTTTAACTTATCTATCAACATGAGTCTTGTAACCCCTCCACACCACTACTACTTCTTCAACACTGCTGCTGCTGCTAAGTCACTTCAGTCATGTCCGACTCTGTGTGACCCCATAGACGGCAGCCCACCCGGCTCCCCCGTCCCTGGGAACTTCAAGGCAAGAACACTGGAGTGGGTTGTCATTTCCTTCTCCAATGTGTGAAAGTGAAAAGTGAAGTGAAGTCGCTCAGTCGTGTCCAACTGGTAGCACCAGGCTCCTCCGTTCATGGGATTTTCCAGGCAAGAGTACTACTACTGAAGAAACATCATAAGCCAGAATTAGAAAGATGGTTCATCAGAGACTCAGGAGCCAACCAGAGATAACTGTCATGAAATAAAAATCTCAATAAAAAGTAAACAAGGTGGATGAAAGCCGTCTTTCAGCTTTGGGGACACTTTCCTCTTTACTGCGTTTCCTTAAGTCAAGGTCAAGCCAGCATTTCTGTCTCCAAGCTCCGTCCAGCTTTTCTCAAACCTGACTAGCAGGTATAGGTTTCAAAAGCAAAGTCAACCAAGGTTTTTTTGGTCTTTTATCCTTTTCATTCAGTGGCTGATGACAGCACATGAAGACAACCAGCCTTTCTGAAATGACATTTCTGAAGTCTATTCCCCCAATACATCCTGCTCTGCTCTTCAAATTATTTTATAAACGTACATGGGGGCAGCAGCTTGACTTTGTGGACTAACAGGGCCATGGAGACTTTGAGGGCTTAAGTGCACACCTTCCCACCACACAAGTCTCTTTCTGGAACCTCAGAAAAGGGTGTAGACAAAAAGCCACATGGGCCATGGCTCTTGGAGCTGAGGGAACCACATCACTTGGATGTGAGAGTCTGTGATAATCAACAACTTAGAAAGACAACCAAAAGCATGCAACCCAGAGGCCCTGTCTGTAAGCCCGTGTCATATAGATTCACGGTCTTTACTAACCAGGCAACACGAAACGCCACCCAAACATAAGATAAAAGATTTAAAAATCACCTTAGGGTGCGCACCCGCCCAGGCCCGGCTCCCACGTCCCCAGCTCCGCCCCCGCGCGCCCCGCCCCCCGCGGAACCCGCCCGGCTGAGCGGTAGGTTGGCCAGGCCCGAGCTGGCGGGAGGCTGACGTGAGCGGGCGGGACCAAGATGGCGGCGCAGGTGGTGCAGGCAGTGCAAGCGGTCCATCTGGAGTTGGATGCCTTCCTCGTGTGTCTCAACCACGCTCTGAGCACGGAGAAGGAAGAGGTGATGGGGCTGTGCATTGGGGAGTTTGACACCATCAGAATTGTTCACATTCATTCTGTCATCATCCTGCGACGTTCTGATAAGAGGAAGGATCGCGTGGAAATTTCTCCAGAGCAGCTGTCTGCGGCCTCAACAGAGGCAGAGAGGTTGGCTGAACTGACGGGTCGCCCCATGAGAGTTGTGGGTTGGTACCACTCCCATCCCCATATAACTGTTTGGCCTTCACATGTTGATGTCTGCGCACAAGCCATGTACCAGATGATGGATCAAGGCTTTGTAGGACTTATATTTGCCTGCTTCATAGAAGATAAAAATACAAAGACTGGACGGGTACTCTATACTTGCTTTCAATCCATACAGGCCCAAAGGAGCTCAGAGTATGAGAGAATTGAAATCCCAATTCATATTGTACCTCATGTAACCATTGGGAAAGTATGCCTTGAGTCAGCAGTTGAGCTGCCCAAGATCCTGTGCCAAGAAGAAAAAGATGCATATAGGAGGATCCACAGCCTTACACATCTTGACTCAGTAACCAAGATCCATAATGGCTCAGTGTTTACCAAGAATCTGTGTAGTCAGATGTCAACAGTCAGCGGACCTCTACTATAGTGGTTGGAGGACAGACTGGAGCAAAACCAACAGCATGTCCAGGAGCTGCAACAAGAAAAGGAAGAGCTTCTGCAAGAACTTTCTTCTCTAGAATAAAGCCAGAGACAGAACGGGGAAGGATGAAAATACCAGGAATAAAATTAAATAGGCTAAATCCATTTTGAAGAAGAAAAATTGGGAGGACTCTCATTACCTGACTTCAAGATTTACTGTAAAACTGCAGTGATCAAGACAGCCCAACCAATTTTGACAAAGGTACAGAAGCAATTCAACGGAGGAAGGATAGTCTTTTCAACAAATCATGTTGGTGCAGTTGGCAAAGAAAAGGAACTTTGACCTAAACTGTATACATTATACAAATCTGAAAATGTATCATGATGTTAGGTGTAAGATGTAAACTGTAAAACCTTTAGGGAAGAAAATCATAGAAAAATCTTTAGGATGTTGGGCTAGGCAACAAGCTCTTGGCCTTCACCCCAAAAGCACAGTCCTAAAATGAAAAAGTTGATATACTGGACTTTATCAAAAGGAAAAACTTCTGCTCTGCAAACAATTTAAGAGGAAGATGTTATTGAGAGAAATCACTTGCAAACCATTTATCGTGATGAATCTAGAATAAAGTCAAGAGGAAAAAATAATACAATTAGAAAATGAGCAGAAGACATGAATAGACATAGCACTGAAGAGGGAATGTGGATGGCAAGCAAGCATAGGAGAAAATCTTGAATCTTATTAGTAATTAGGGGATGCAAATTAAAACCACAAGGAATTATGACTATGTACTTATCAGAATGGCTAAAGAAAATAATAATGAAAATGGGGACTTCCTGGCAGTTCAGTGGTTGAGACTCTGCCTTTCAATGCCGGGGGCATGGGTTTGATCCCTAGTTGGGGAACTAAGATCCCACATGCCTAGGGGTGTGGCCAAAATTTTTTTTAAATAGTGAAAATAGCAGATGCTGTTGAGCATACAAACTGGATATCTCATACCTTGCTGAATGGAATGTAAAATGGTAAGCCACTCTGAAAAAAAGAGTTTGGAAACTTTTAATAAAGTTAAACATGAAAGTGAAAGTGTTAGCTGCTCAGTCATGTCTGACTCTTTGGACCCCATGGACTGTAGCCTGCCAGGTTCCTCTGTCCATAGGGATTCTCCAGGCAGGAATACTGGAGTAGGTTGCCATTCCCTTCTCCAGGGGATCTTCCTGACCCAAGGATCGAAAGTTAAACATACATGTTCTTTATTACCCAGCAATTGTTTTTCTGGACATCTATCCCAAAGAAATAAAAAGCCTATTTTGGCACAAAAACTTCTGTACAGATGTTATTAGCACTTTTATTTGTAATAGCCCCAAATGAAACAACCCAGATGTCCTGCAGTTGAGTGTGCAGTTAAACCAACCATTCACACTATGGGATACTACTCTGCAATGTAAAGAAACAGAATATTGATATACACGACTTGGATGGATCTCAAGTGTATTATGATGAATGAAAAAAGTCAGTCTCAACAGGTCACCTACTGTATGACTGCATTTGTATAACATTATAAATTCTTGAAATGAAAAAAATATAAAAATGAAGAACAGATTAATGGTTACCAGGGATAGGGACTGGAGGGGGTATGAGATATGGGTGATTATAAAGGGTAACAACACAAGCAGTTCCTTTGTGCTGATGGAACAGTTCTATTTCTTGATTGTGGTGTTGATTACAATGAATGTATATCTGTGCTAACACTATATGGAGCTACACAAAAAACCCACAAATGGAGTGCATGTAAAATCTGGTGAAACCAAATAAGGTCTACAGTCTAGCCAGTAGTATTGTACCATTGTCATATGTTGGTTTTGAATTTGGACTATAGCGATGTGTAAGATCTTACCACTGGGGGAAACTCGGACTCCCTGTACTATTTTTGCACCTTCCTGTTAATTTGTAATTATTGCAAAATAAAGAGTTGTAAGTTTTAAATAAGGAAAAAATTAAAAAAAAAACCCTTAGGTTATAGAAATTTTGTGTCACAATCTGCATCCTTCTTGCAGTACTTCTTTTTTTGTTTTCCCCAGCAACTAGGAAAATGACAAGACTAATTTGGTGGGAGCAGTGCTAGGATCATAGTAGGTGCTCAATTATTATGTGTAAGAAAGAAGGGAAGACCCCAAACCCTCAATGCCTTGGAAGTCACGCCTTGCTGTCAGGGCCAGACTGCCCCCTAAGAAATACCCCGGATTTTAGATTCTTCCAAAGTCAGCCCCTGGCGTGGTTAACAGTTCTGGCACTCTACACTCCTCTCTACGAAGAAATTTTCCCGAGAGCTAGTAGAGATCCTTTCTGCTGGATCTTAAGCCCACTTAACTCTGGTTCTGTCTGGAGAAGAGAGGGTGAACAGCTGATGTCAACACTTGGTCCGATAATTCTTCATAGATTTAAAGAAAGTCATCACCTCCTTGCTCTCCTCCTTCCCCTCCATGACCCCAATTCCCACAGCCTTTCTCCATGGAGTCTGTTTCTTAATCCCTTAATCCAATGATGCCTATTAGGATGCAGTTCAAAGTCAGTGAAAAGAACATGTTGTTAAGTGGTGGTATCGGGAGATGCAGAGCAAACACACCGATGCAGGAAGAAGCTCTTATTTCACTCCTCAGGTGCCTTCTGTGAACCTGGAAAGTGTGTGGACGGCAAGTGGCTCCTCCCCTGGGGTGTGAGGTGGAATGAAGTGGGGGCAGGTGTGTTCCAGCCATCACCAAGTATTTCCTGGCCTGCTGAGCACTGTCTAAGGCAGGGAACAGACATCTAGTGGAAAACCAAACAGATGTGGTTTCTATGTTTGTGAGCAGCCCATCAGCTTGTCCATGATATGTGTGTGTGTGTGTCTATGTGTGAGCCCACACAAGCACACATGCATGCTTGGGAGATGGAGAGGCTGTTTTAGGTCAAGAGTCAACGGCTTTCAAGTGGAATCTGTCACAGCAGTGATCGACCTTTCTCATATCACCACCAAACTGACCATCCTGGAATACAATTTTGCTTGTCCTCAAGGAATTCCCCAGTGGTCGGCAGTAAAAGAATCCACCTGAAATGCAGGAGATGCAGGTTTGATCCCTGGGTTGGGAAGATCCCCTGGAGAAGGAGATGGCAACTCACTCCAGTATTCTTGCCTGGGAAATCCCATGGACAGAGGAGCCTGGTGGGCTACAGTCCATGGGGTCGCGAAGAGTTGGACACGACTGAGTGACTAAACAACAAGAGCAGGTACCAGTATGACAGAGCATCCACAGTCTGGAGGTAGTGCTGTCTCCTGGATACGGGGTGACCGGAAGCAGCCTTTAACCGGACTCATTCATCTCAGGCTCCAAATGCCAGTGGCGCCTTCTGTTTTATGATGTTGCTGCTGCGGCAGCTCTTGGGAGTTATCTTTCTACCAGTTTGGTTACCCTTCCTCTCTCTTACTTAATTCACAAATAAAACTACTGACCCAGCATTTCCAATCAACCACTTTCTCCTGGAGTCCTTCTTTCACTGGTGAATGTGGCTCTAATCTGTTAGGATTGGAAGCCTAAAATGATAACTGGGGGTTGGGGAGCCCAAAGAATGACCTGGACAAACAGAGAATGCTGTACTCTATACAAGGATGAGTATTTTCCGGTGGATGGAAACAGGGAAGAGGGAGTGGGCTTGTAAAATACACGTCTGGTGTTTTTGGGAGAAAGGATAGCGGAGATGAAAACCATACGTATCCTCGCAGTTCTGACCTAGACAGTCCCTTTAAGGTCTGTTTACATCTTACAGCTTGAAAATGCACCATCATCATTTCTTGAAGTCATTGCTCAGAACACACCCCCACTGCATTTCATTTTTATTATCCCCATTTTAGGAACGATTAAATGGAAGCAGGGAGCAGCAGCAATGAAGCAAATCATGAGAGGCTCAGATAAAGACAGAAGCCCGAATGCTTGTTGGAACTGCCTCTCTGTGCCAGACTATTTTTAATGCAAGTTTATTCATCTACCCCTCTCTTAGAGAGACTTAGAAATGAACCCTTCTGCACAGAAATATTTTTCTATCATCCCCTACCCTTTCCAACTCACCAGGCTATGTCTGTGTGTATCTGTATTCCTCTTTAAATGTTCCTCACATTTCTACCTACCAGAGATATGTACTTGGCTTTCTGTGAATATAATTCTGATCCAGAGATCTCTGCTATTCCAGCTCCCTGCCTCCATGCCTCCTTAATGGCTACTTATATAGGATCCCACTAAAGGGTCACAAAAGCATGTACCCTTTGTTTCAAAAGAAAAAAGGAGGTTGAGTAAATGTGGAAACTTTGAATATGCTTGGTGTATTTTCAGAGCAAAAACGTGACAGTGGGAACAACAATTGCTCTGAGACGCGGTCTGGGGAACCAAGGCTCATAGATGATAAAAGGACATTCTTTTTGCTGGATGTTCTTTTGCATCATTTGACTTTTTATCATGTGCAGATAGTATCTTAAAAAATTGTACAAAGAGGGTGGAGACTACCAACTGATATTTGTAAAATACTGGCTATGTTTCAGCCACCATTAACCAGTTTGACTATCATCTCCTTTATAGTTGGTTACTGTAAAATCCCCTTTAATCTGTATAATAGCCTTAGGCAAAGCCCTATATTACAGAAGGAAAATAGACTCAGGTAATATCAGTGGCTGGGCTAACACAGTTGATAAAAAAAAAAAAAACTAGTGTGGGTCATTGAACTGGGCTCTCTCCCATTTCCAAAACCAAGCTGTCCTCTAGACCATCCTGCCTTCACTTTGAGTCTTTCAGAAGGAACCAAATTTATAAGACAGTGGCTTTGTAAAAACCTGAAGGAATCCTGTGAAATCCTATCATAGGGTTCACACTGACAACTTAATGAATCTTCCTCTGCCCAAGGGGTCTTGTTGAGTACTGCTTGGGCACGCCTGCCTGGAGATGAGGCCTCGCCGAAGGTCCCCTGAGTCCCTTGCTGGCCCTTGGGGACACTCACCCCAAAGGAAGGGATGTATCTGCTCTTGTGAGCTGTTCAGTAAACCACTCCATCTGCACCGGAGAGCCTGAGGTAGAAGTGAATGGCTAGTCACTACTCCAACCCCCCTAAGCATACAGATTCTTCATTTATTGAACAATGGTCTCTGAAGTGAGCCAAGCACCCTTCTTAAGTGCTGGAATTACCGAGGTGAAAGAGGCCCTTGCCCCATGCAACATCCATCCTGGTGTGAGAAAACAGGTAGTAAACAGGCAGACAAATAAGCAAACCATCAGATAACAAGTATACCGAAGAAAATAAACATAAACCTGACTGCGTGGCTGCTTCAGCTCGGCTCATGATATTTACCCCAGTGACAAGAATGACTTCGGAGCTACTGTCCTTAAAAACAAAGTCTTCTTTTGTATGCTCCAGCTGTCAACTAACTTCCATGCCAAGGTCCTATTTCTTTACAGCATGAATTTGTAATCTCAGGAGTTAGAGCTGAGAATGACCCATTGTTCATGCCACCATTCTAGACATGAGGAAAGAAAGACCCCAGACAAGTGAAAGGAGCAGATCACACAAATGAGTTAGGCGTGTCACTAGAAGCTGACAGCACTGTCTCTTAGCCCATGCTTCTTCCAGAAGTTGAGACTCACTCTTTGCTTATCTCCCCCGTGAGCATCTCTTTATGGTAGAATCCTCACCCTTAAGCCTGCCTCTCTGAGCTCTAAATCTCCCCAGGACCACTGGGAACCATCTAGAACACTATTAGGAATCCTGGGGATGCAGAAGGGTTCTGGGGGCCAGGGTGATGGTGGAAGAAAAGGATATTTGATTTCACCATGTCCCAGACATGCCTTTGACCTGAGCCTGGCTGCCCCTGCCTGCCCACAGGGGCTTCCATGATTGGGAGCCATGAGGCTCATAAAGCCAAAAAACACTGACTTCTCTCTGCAGCAGCATTCTCTGATGTAACCAAGTCATTGTGAAATATTCTATTCTATTTAGTATGATCCCAATCCCCCCAAAATGCTTTATCAAAAGATTACTCACAGAATTTCTTTAAATAACAAGCTCCCTTAGCACACTTAAAATACGATCTATGAAAACTCAATCTACATAAAGATTTTATCTCCTCTTGCCAAAAAAAAAAAAAAAAAAAAAAAATCCAGCTATTGTATCAAGGGCAACAACATAAACTTGGATTCTTAATGATGGATTTTAGACGGTTGCATTATGTAATGGTTCTCAGTTGTTCTACACGTTTACTGAGGCGTGTGACATGCTCCTCCAGGTTCCCGTGAGGACACGACAATATAAAGACACAGCCTCTGCCCTCTGGAAGCATCACACACACAGCTCTGACACAGGCAGCTGTCTTGAGTGCTGCTGACAGGGGAGCAGACCAATGCTACAGGGGATATGGGAGAGAAAAGTGAAATCCCGGTCAAAGATCAGGCGAGGAAAAGGCAATATTTTAATTGGTTTCAAAGGATGATTGTGATTTGTATAATTGGACCATTCATTCCAGGAAAAGGAAACATCATGACATGCCGTGTAGGGAGCAAGACATACAGGGGCACCTTCTCAGAACAGAGACGAACCCGGTGCTGCTTGACGGTGATACAGGACAAACCGAGGAAGAGAAGACGGGTGTTGGAAAACAGAGCAGTGCCTTGAAGGCAAGAAGAGAGAAAGTTTGGGTCCAATTCACAAACCACAGGAGCTGTGAGCAGGTTTGGAGCAGAGAAAGAACATAACCGGAATTGTGCCTTGGGAAGCTCATTCTAGAAGCCATGTCCAGAACTGAGCTGAATGGATAAAAGTGTGTGTCATCCCGGGTGATCTTTTTTGAGCCCCTGGATCCAAGTGTGGTTGGGCTCCCAGTTAATAAGGAGCCATGCAATTAAAAATTTCACTGAATGTTATCATTGAGGAAAACATATCATTTTACAATCTGAATCTTTATTTTTGTCTGCTAGGGCTTTATTTTATTTATGGATGATTACTGATGCCACTTGAATATGCCAATGATCTCTGAAATAAAACATATCTAAAAGTAAAAAAAATTTTTAAAATAAGAAAGTGTGCATCAGAGAGAGGGAGGTCCATTTAAAACATTATCCACATGGTTTTTGGATCATATAAAAATAAGCAATACATAGAAGAGTGAGGGTAAAGGTAGAATTGATAAGGAGGGGAGGGATCCAGCCCCCAGGAAGGAGAAACTAGCTGTGGAAAGGGGTGGGAGTCCCAAGCCTCAGATTCCAGCCTAAGGAAGAGAAGGCAGCGCCAATGAGTGGAAGTGGTGTCTCTTTAAGACAGGACGGCTGTGAGAGGCCCCATACTTGAGTCAGTAATCATGAGTCTACTGCATAAAAGCTACCCCCAGCTGGACGTCTTCTGTTCTACGTATGAAGCCTCAGTTTTTAATAACTCCTCTTCTGGAGATCTACAGAAGTGCCTGGTGTACATGCCGGCCCCAGAACACTTCTTAAATTATTATGTCTGCACAGCAGCGGTGAAAAGCAGCTTGATTGGGGTGAAGAGCAGGAGCCCAGAGAACAGCCATTTCGGAACAAATGATAACTTCAATCAAGGACGCCGGGTATGATGTTAGCCTCATAGCTGAGCCCTTATTGGGGGAACACATGACAAATGTCTTTCGTTTGAAGGGTAAGGCTCTGGGTCCCACTACCTGAGACACACACAGCCTGTTTCACGTGTCCATGTCTCTCTGTGACAAGATTGTGAATTTCAAGAAGTTTATCTCTGGCTTCTTTTCCTGGCTACTCTCTCTGAAAATATATAGCCTGGTTTCCATCCTAGTCAGAGCCACGCTGACATCCTGAAGTCTGTTCTCAGCCAACTGGCCCACAGAGTCTGCAGAAATTGCCTTAAATCAGTGTTTCTCAACGTGTTTGTTTCACAGAATCTGATTCCGCAAATAAAGGGTTTTATGATAAAAATCATTTGGGGAAATGCCAAATTAAATAAAATTAAAGATGTTCCTTCGCTAAAACACCTCTATTTGCGACAACATGGATGGACCTTGAGGGTATTTATGCTAAGTGAAGTTAGAGAAAGATAAATACTGCATGATCTCACTTATATGTGGAATCTGAAAAAAAGAAGAAAAAAAATCTAGCCATAAGTACAAAGAACAGACTGGTAGCTGGTCAAGGAATACAAACTTCCAGTCATAAAAGGAAGTCATGGGAATGTAAGGTAGAGCACGATGACTATGGTTAATAATACTGTGTTACATATTTGAAAGTTGCTAAGAGAGTAGATTTTAAAAGTTCTCATCACAAGAAAAAAAATTTTTGGAACCATGCACGGTGATGGATGTTAACTAGACTCTCTGTGGTGATCACTTCACAATATACACAGATATTGAACTATTATATTGTACATTAGAAACTAGTACAACTATATATGTCAATGACACCTCAGCAAAAAAGACAACTCTGAACTTTCAAATGCTAATATGTGTTCAGAGAATCTCCCCAAGTGAGACACAGTAGACAGCACCCCTTAATCTTATTTATCTGAGAAACCATTTCTCCACAAAGCATCTCAAGGCACAAGTGTCCTGATTCTCATGAACACCTGTGATGAAATGACTCCCAGGAACATTTGTATTGAACTAGGAATTAGATATACTAATAAAAGCCAATATCTACTACTAAGTGCTTACCATGTGCCAGGCACCCTTCTAAGTCCTATACCTATATCAATATATTTAATCCATATAGCAACCCTGTGATACTGACACTATTATTTTTCCCATTTTTCAGATGAGGAAATGGAGGCAGAGAGAAGTTAAGAGATTTGCCCAAGGTTGTAAGTAGCCAAGTTAGTGAGTAGAGACCTGGGAATTGAACCCAGGCAGTCTGGCACCCATGTAAATTAATGCCTAGTAATAGAATTTCAGACACTGTGACCAGCTGACAGTGGGAGAAATCCTAAGAGCAAGCCTCCAATCACAGGAAATCCAAATTTGTGTGCTCATAAATTAGGTTTCACAGGCCTCCCAGTACACCCTGTAGGACACGACTCCTGAATTACACCATCATTCAGTTTCTCCACTTAATTGTGCTATCCCATGCCTGCACACTCTTCCATTAAAACAAAGTCATGCTGCAGACAGCACAGTTACCAATAAAGATGGTAATACACAGGGAAAATCATCTCTTGATTGACCAAAGTGGCAAGAAAATGAAGACGCACGTTTGAGAAACGGCCTCCCCTGTGCTCTGAAAGTATTGATCTCCAGCTCAGAGACCAAAACCAAGTGGCTGTTTTCCTCCTGTGTGTTGCAAAATATCCGATCCCCACCCCCTCCACTTAGCTCAAGAATTGCCAAAGACATGTCCTACCCTCTCCCACTTCCTCTCCTTGTTCAGAAGGATGATCACCAGCTTTGGGTGCATCTGGTAGCCGTCTTCACTGAAGGACAGATTTCTCCCTTCAAAAGTCACATTGATCAGATACCTGTAAAGAGAGAATGAAGAGAAGGTTACATGTATGAAGAAGGTGAGCCAGAATAAGACAGTCAGGAAGACAGAGAAAGGTGGATGGAGACTGGATGTGTACATAGCTCTATAAATATCATGTAAAGCTTGTGCCCCTCGGGCTTCCATTTCATTATCCAATAACTGCCATCCAAGTTTTCACAATATAGGAACAGTAAGAAAAGATAATGTAAAAATTTAACATAAGGGCAATGGGCTTGTGTTTCGTCGGCAGCTAAGAGTGAGCAAATTATTGAGCCTTTTGAATATCCATTTTTTTCATGATTTGACAAAAATGGGGTAATAAAGAACCTACTCTATCAGGTTTGAAGGGCTTAAATGAGATAGCTGACCGGGGGCAGAGTAAACCCTCATTAAGCGTTAATGACTATTATTCAAAAAAGGAGGTGAGTTCAAGGGTGGGGGGTGGTAGAGACAAGACACAGTGGGAATGGGCAAGACAGCTTCCTGCTCAGAGAGGCTGGAGTTTAGGGTCTTTCTCCTCCCAGAGATACACCAATGCTTTCAAACTCTTGCGACAATACTTCCAGCCCATACTTAATGAGTCCAGCAATCAGGGATCTGGTTCTTCCAAATGCATCTGGAAACCAGGGCTACTGAACTTTTATTTGTTTTTGTTGTTGTTCAATCGCCAAGTTGAGTCCAACTGTGCAACCCATGGACTGCAGCAAGCCAGGCTTCCCTGTCCTTCACTATCTCCTGGAGTTTGCTCAAATTCTTGTTCATTGAGTTGGTGATGCTATCCAACCATCTCGTTCTCTGCTGCCATCTTCTCCTTTTGCCTTCAATCTTTCCCAGCATCAGGGTCTTTTCCAATGAGTTGGCTCTTCACATTAAGTGGCCGAAGCATTGGAGCTTCAGTTTCAGCATCAGTCCTTCCAATGAATATTCGGGGTTGATTTCCTTTGACATCCTTGCTATCCAAGGGACTCTCAGGCATCTTCTCTAGCACGACAATTTTAAAGCATCAACTCTTCGGCACTCAGCCTTCTTTGTGGTCCAACTCTCACATCCGTACATGACTACTGGAAAAATCATTGCTTTGTTTATACAGACCTTGGTTGGCAAAGTGATGTCTCTTTGCACTTCTATAGTGAACAGAAAATCGCAGGAGTGGGATGGGAGTCCAGGCAGGAGGGAAAGACATTTCACAGAGTGCTTCAGGTTCAGACACGTAAATGAGCAAAAACTCTAATAATGAAAGTCAGACCAATGGAGCTGTCTTTCAACACCTGTACCCCCAGCTCACCCCATTCTCCCTTTCTGGCTGCTCTGACCTGATGAAGTTCCCTCACTGGGAATTCCCACAGGCATGCTCGTTCCCATGGCATCAGTGCAACCGTGCTGATGGTAATTCAGGTCCCTTCACCACCATGGCTCAAGGAGTCAATAATGATTAGCTCCACGTTCACATGACATGCTGCTCTGGAGCCTTGCACCTGATGCTGCAGTGAGACGTATTTCTGTTCAGAAGCAGAATGGGCATCCTGTGATTGTCGGGAGTCTTCTGACAGGCTTCAAAACTTCGAGCAACCATGGTTCCCTACTGCATTGAAGGGGAGGAGAAGGACATGCAGAAGGCGGCCTAAAGGCTCCTCTCGTAAGTCTTCTCATTTAACAAAAACTGTGAGCCTCTTCTTTGATGCTACCAGGTAACATTAGATTAAGCAATTAGATTAATGGTTGCTTAGGGTTGCTAGGATATAGGTCTTTTAGGAAATTCTAAAGATGACTAGGTACTGTGAACCAAATCCTCATGGACCACATTCCTGCTTCTCAAGCTGCCTGGGACTTTTCAACCTGTCATTTCCAGGGCAGATGCAGTCAAAAACAGACCACAAGAGAATAGAGATTCCTAGAGTCTCAAAATTGGAAGAGATCTTCATAATCAATGAGCCCAGTTCCTGCAGTTCATCTTTCCTTTCTATGACATCATAAAACCAGCCCTCTCAGCTCTTCTCGAATACTTCCACTGATGGGGAGCTCATCACTGTATTCCCTGCCCTTGAGGCAGCCACCTCACTGTTGGGCAGTTCTTTTTTTACCTAAAGGTGAAATCTGCTCCCCTTCTACCTCTAGATTCTGGTCTCCTCCTTAGGAGTTATACAGTCCTAGTCTAATGCTTCTTTCACACAGGAGCTCTTCAAGCATTTGAAGATATTCATCATGTATCCCTCACAAAGGGCTTCCCAGGTGGCTCAGTGGTAAGGAATTGGCCTGTCAATGCAGGAGACACAGGTTTGATCCCTGGGTTGGGAAGATCCCGAGAAGGAAAAGGCAACCCACTCCAGTACTCCTGCCTGGGAAATCCCATGGACAGAGGAGTCTGGCGGACTGTAGTCCATGGGGTCGCAGAGTCAGACATGACTTAGTGACTCAACAACAACAACGAATCCCTTATAAAATGAATTTTCGTCTTTGAAGAAACTATGAGCTCATTTGGTTCTATAATTTTAACTTGATAGATAAGGGAACTAACTGAAGCACAAAGAGGTCAAATTATTTGCCCCAGCTAATTGGGAGCGGAAATAACATTTTAAGAGCTATATTATCATATGTGAAACGAATCGCCAGTCCAGGTTCGATGCATGAGACAGGGTGCTCGGGGCTTGTGCACTGGGATGATCCAGAGGGATGGGATGGGGAGGGAGGTGGGAGGGGGGTTCAGGATGGGGAACACATATACACCCGTGGCGGATTCACGTCAATGTATGGCAAAACCACTACAATGCTGTAAAGTAATTAGCCTCCAATTAAAATAAATAAATTTATATCTAAAAAAAAAGAGCTGTTCCCAGTCCCATGTGTCCTCTAGCATCTCGCTCTGATTCTCACACGCCACAGCAGCTTTAATATCCCCGTTCCTGCACCAAGCTACACTGTGCCATGGTGGAACTCCCTCCCTCTACCCCCTTGGCTGTGATCTCTGGACACTTGCAGTTGGTAAATGTGTAACATCCTTGATTCAGCGCAAGGCTCCACACTGTGTCTCTCCACCTGCTGTGCTGCTCCTCCTCTGAGCTCACTGCGGCCTGCTCCCGCCCATCACTAGTGAGAAGATGATATTCGGGTCTCCTGTAGCTTACAACAACTTCAACACTCCAACCTAAGTCCCATGCAGTTCATTTCAGGGAGTACAACTTTAAACTAACAGACCAGAATTTAAGCATCGGACATAATCCATTTGGAAAATAGGTTCTTACTACATTAATATGGCGTTATACTGTAGAGTAATTTCTGGAAGTTTTCAGAGGAGATGTATGAGACTTGCAGAAAAACATTAGTCTTGCCTCTTTTTTGGAAGAACACAAGAGAGGAAGTGGAGAGGGAGAAGGAAGGGGAGAGAGTGAGGGAGAGAGGGAGGGAGGGAGGGGAGGGAAGGGAGGAGAGAGGGAGGGATTAAAGGAAAGGGAAAGAAAGAGAGGAAGAAGGAGGAAGGGACGGGGATGAGATGGAAATTATCTGGCTTGTGAACCCTCCTTTTCACCAAACATGGCTCTGAGTAATTCTGACTTTATCTAAAACACCATTAAGACTATTCCAAAGAAAGTGTCCATTTCAGAAGGCAAGTATAAAAGAGAAGCCCCCAAATCATATAAGCAACAATCAGCATGAATGGAATAAGCATATGGCCTCTCAAGATGACTTCTTTGAAAGGGGATAGCCCTGAATTGAGTGGATAGGTTGGGAAATTCAAACTCCAAGAAAATAAAACCACATTCATGGGTAATTGCTCTGCAGTTAAATTTCTCTTATTGTTCCTGCTCCCGATCCTTTTGATTTTCCTTATATATTTTTCTCTCTCTGGGATGTTCACCTTCTTCCAGCTCTACATGTTCATTTTATTCTGTGTTTATATTTCTCATATATTTTACTTATCAAAAATATTAATAAAATGTTATGACAGTACACAAAATACTCTTCTGCAAAGTATCCTGTAATTATTCATATCCTTCAGCAGTGTAAAGATTTATCATTCACACTGTGTTTTTCTGAGTAATTCCCTGAGACGTGCCAACCTTTAGCTATTAGTGAGGAGCTTGCAAATATACACTTGCCTTGAGCAAGGATGCCCTTAGAATAGTGGAACAGACCAATCCATTCACTGGTAATGAAAAGTGTGAAAAAATAATTGGGAGTGTGGTCACTTCTCAACATGTGACCTTGGCCCTGAACCTGAGTTTTTCCCTCTTTAAAACAGAAACACCAATTTTTTTTTTTTTTTTAACCTCTAGTTTATCAGGTTGTGATGATCACCTGAAATAGGGGGTAGAAAAACTAAATAAAATATGACACAAGTATAAGGTTATATAGTAGGAAACATTTAGAAAAAAATAATATACTAGCCTGATTAGAATTATTTAAAGGCAAGGAACTTGCCTTATTTTGGACCTCAGTGAGTAAAAGTGGTACGGTTACATTCACCAAGACTGAACTGTCATTGGAACACTTGGGAGAAATGGCGATTGCCTCCCACATATTTAGGATTAACTAGGTCAAATGGTCATATTAATCAATTCAACTTTCCATAAGACCTGAAAGTACCCAACCACCTTTGCATCTGGCGGCACTTTGTCAATTTTGAATATTAATTAAAACCTCAAAGTGTCCGCATATAATCCTCAGTGAAGGATTAGACTATATTATTAAGAGATGCCACAGCTATTCTGTTTGTCTCTGAAAATGTCATCCTCAAGAATGTAATGAGAAAGCCTAGCTTCAAGTGGCACTCAAATTCAGAAGTTCTGCCCATAAAATCCTAGTCCCTTGGAAGGCCCAACAAGGTTTGGTATATAAAAAAATATTACTTGATTTGTCTCTAGGATGTAGTTTGACCCTTAAGCCAAATGATGGCTTATCTCATAAAGTTCTAATATTGCAACAATCTCAGATTGCTGGGACTAGAGGAAAACTTAAAAACCATCCATTGGGAACTCTCAGTATGGACAGGAGAAAATGGGTCCCCCAATACTACCTGACTTTCCAAGGTGGCTTGCCTGTTCAGGACTGGAGTTCAAGTCTTCTTATTTCAAGCTCAGGGTTCTTTTCATTACATCAGTAAGTAAAGTGAAATCAGTGTCTCAGAGCCTCAGATGGGCCTCTTAGCAGTCTCACATCACCATCATGTGTCCTTGACCATGGAGACCCCTCATACAGACTGTAGAAAATAAAACCAATCACATTTCCGGCTTGTGGAGAAAGTCTTGGATCCCTGTTGGGCTCAGGTCCAACACATTTGCTACCTATGGCCAAAGTCACCCTCCACTGGGTTGAATGGGGTCAAGTTGAGGTAAAAAGTCTGCGTGCCTCTTTGACTTTGACCACGCCACTCAGCGCTCACCCGCTGCAATGATTTAGCAGTACACCATGTGTGGGAGGCGTCCGAGGGCTCTGCCAGAATCTCCCCAGCAAACCACAGTTCTCACTGTGCCCTCCAGATTCTCACGAGGGACTAGTCTTTTTTTGTTTTTTTTAATGAATGTCTTTTAATGTGGTAATAAGAGAGACAAGGCTCACCTCTCAGGCAATCCTCTCATTTTCAGATGAAGCAGATGAAGTCTGGAGGGGTTTGTGTTTTCACCAAGATCAGATGACAGGGTTGGAAAGAGGATCCAGGTGTCCGCACCCCACAACCAGTGATCTTTCTGCTCAACATCATGCCTCAAAAATGTGGAATTATTCTCATTTTTTTGAGGAATCTCCATACTGTCTTCCATAGTGGTTGTATCAATTTACATTGCCACCAACAATGCAAGGAGGGTTCCATTTTCTCTATGCCTTCTCCAGCATTTATTGTTTGTGGATTTTTTGATAGCCATTATGACTGGTGATAGGTGATATCTCATTGTAGCTTTGATCTGCATTTTTCTAATAATGAGCGACACAGCACCTCTTCATGTTTATTAGCCATCTGTATGTCTTCTTTGAAGAAATGCCTGTTTTTGATTTGGTTGCTTTTCTGGTATTGAGTTGTATGAGTTGGATGTGTATTTTGGAAATTAATCCTTTGTCAGTTGTTTAATTTGCTATTATTTTCTCCCATTCTGAGGGCTGTCTTTTCACCTTGTTTATAGTTTCCTTCACTGTGCAAAAGCTTTTAAGTTTAATTAGGTCGCACTTGTTTATTTTTGTTTTTATTTCCATTATCCTAGGAGGCAGGTCATAGAGGATCTTATTATGATTTATGCCATACTGTGTTCTGTCTATGTTTTCCTCTAACAGTTCATAGTTCCTGGTCTTACATTCATGTTTTTAATTCATTTTGAGTTTATCTTTGTGTGTGGTGTAGAAAGTGTTCTAATTTCATTTTTTTTACACTTAGCTATCCAGTTCTCGCAGCACCACTTATTGAAGAGACTATCTTTTCCCCATTGCATATGTTTGCCTCCTTTGTCAAAGATAAGGTGCCCAAAGGTGCATGACATATTCTGAGGAAACCAAAACTGAAAAAGACACATGTACCCCAATGTTCATTACAGCACTATTTACAATAGCCAGGATATGGAAGCAACTTGGATGTCCATCAACAGATGAATAGATAAACAGTGGTACCTATATACAATGGAGTATTACTCAGCCATAAAAAGGAACACATTTGAGTCAGTTCTAATGAGGTGGATGAACCTAGAGCCTATTTTACAGTTTATACAGAAGTAAGTCAAAGAGAACAACAAATATCATATATTAATGCACATACAAGGAATCTAGATGGAGAGGGAATGGCAACCCATTCCAGTATTCTTGCATGGAGAATTCCATGTACAGAGGAGCCTGGCCAGCTACAGTTCATGGGGTCACATAGAGTCAGACACGACTGGGCAACTAACACACATAGACATGGAATCTAGAAAGAGGGAGATGATGAACCTATTTGCAGGGCAGCAGTGGAGATGCAGACATAGAGAACACACTTGGGGACATGAGTAGAAGGGAGGAAGGAGAGGGTGGGGACGAATGGAGAGAGTAACATGGAAACATATATACGACCATATGTAAAATTGACAGCCAGTAAGAATTTGCTCTATGACTCAGGGAACTCAAACTGGGGCTCTGTAACAACCTAGAAGAGTGGGAAGGGGTGTGAGGTGGGAGGGAGACTCAATAGGGAGGGGACAGATGTATACCTATAGCTGATTCATGTTGATGTATGGCAGAAGCCAACACAATATTATAAAGCAATTATCCTTCCATTAAAAATAAAAAAAATATTAAAAAATGTGGAGTTTTCCATAGCTCTCAATTTCCATTCTCCAGCTATTCAGAGCAAGGTAATAAAGGAGGAAACACAGTTCCAGGGAAGAGACTCAAATTCTTGACCCCTTTGCTTATGATTTTCTAGCTCTGAAAACCTGTAACTTTGTCACTATGTCTTTGGTCTGTCACTTACCTTCTAAAGCATTTAGCTCCTTCATCTATAAAATAGACCATCATCTATAAAATTCAGACTACCTCACTTGCCTGATGTGGGAAGAACACAACTCCTTGAAGTTCTCTATCTTGATGCTTCACCTGATTAATATTGTGGCTATTACACTGCTAAACTCTATCATCTATATGCCAAAACCAACTTTTAATCTCAGAGTCCAGGATTTAAGTCCCCGCCCAGGCACCAAAAGTAAATAAAGAAATAAAATAAATTAAAAAAAATAAATAGCAAAACCACAGGTCTTTCAAAAAGCTTTTTGCTGGTCTCTTTAACAATTACTGTATCATTTGCATTTCCTCCTGAAAACAATAGGAACAATTTTTTTACAAGATTAGAAATAGTAGATGTAATGCAAAGGATGGGCACAATAAAGGACAGAAATGGTATGGAACTAACAGAAGCAGAAGATATTAAGAAGAGGTGGCAAGAATACACAGAAGAAATATACAAAAATGATCCTCATGATCCAGATAACCACGATGGTCTGATCACTCACCTAGAGCCAGATATCCTAGAATGAGAAGTCAAGTGGGCCTTAGGAAGCATCACTATGAACAAAGCTAGTGGAGGTGATGGAATTCCAGCTGAGCTATTTCAAATCCTAAAAGATGATGCTGTGAAAGTGCTGCACTCAGTATGACAGCAAATTTAGAAAATTCAGCAGTGGCCACAGGACTGGAAAAGGTCAGTTTTCATTCCAATCCCAAAGAAAAGCAATGCCAAAGAATGTTCAAATTACTGCACAATTGCACTCGTCTCACATGCTAGCAAGGTAATGTTCAAAATTCTCCAAGCTAGGCTTCAACAATACGTGAACTGTGAACTTCCAGATGTTCAAGCTGAATTTACAAAAGGAGGAACCAGAGATCAAATTGCCAGCATACACTGGATCATCGAAAAAGCAAGACAGTTGCAGAAAAACATTTACTTCTGCATTATTGACTATGTCAAAGCCTTTGACTGTGTGGATCACAACTCAAGACATGGGAATACCAGACCACCTTTCCTGCCTCCTGAGAAATCTGTATGCAGGTCAAGAAGCAACAGTTAGAACTGGACATGGAACAACAGACTGATTCCAAATTGGGAAAGGAGTACATCAAGGCTGATTATTGTTACCTTGCTTATTTAACTTATATGCAGAGTATATCATGTGAAATGCTGGGTTGGATGAAGCACAAGCTGGAATCAAGACTGCTGAGAGAAATATCAATAACCTCAGATACGCAGATGATACTACCCTTACGGCAGAAAGCGAAAAAAAAAAACAACAACAACTAACGAGCCTCTTGATGAAAGTGAAAGAAGAGTGAAAAAGCTGGCTGAAAACTAAACATTCAAAAAACTAAGATCATGGCATCCTGTCCCATCACTTCATGGCAAATAGATGGGGAAACAGTGGAAACAGTGGCTGGCTATTTTTCTTGACTCCAAAATCACTTCAGGTGGTGACTGAAGCCATGAAATTAAAAGATGTTTGCTCCTTGGAAGAAAAGCTATGACCAACCTAGGTACCATAAGAAAAAGCAGAGACATTACTTTGCTGACAATGGTCTGTCTAGTCAAAGCTTTGGTTTTTCCAGTAGTCATGTAAGGATGTGAGAGTTGGACTATAAAGAAAGCTGAGCACCGAAGAATTGATGCTTTTGAACTGTGGTGTTGGAGAAGACTCTTAAGAGTCCTTTGGACTGCAAGGAGATTAAACCAGTTAATCCTAAAGGAAATCAGTCCTGAATATTCATCGGAAGGACTGATGCTGAAGCTGAAGTTCCAATACTTTGACCACTTAATGTGAAGAGCTGACTCATTGGAAAAGACCCTGATGATGGGAAAGATTGAAGGCAGGAGGAGAAGGGGACAACAGAGGATGAGATGGTTGGATGGCATCACCGACTCGATGGACATGAGTTTGAGCAAGCTCCAAGCGTTGATGATGGACAGGGAAGCCTGGCGTGCTGCAGTCCATGGGGTCACAAAGAGTTGGACATGACTGACACGACTGAGCAACTGAACTGAACTGAACTGAAAATGTTTAAAAGCTGCTTAGTTAGAGACCAGTATTGGGAGACAAAAGTAAATATTTAAAAATCAGATGTTCCTTGTGATGGTTTGGGAATCTAAATAGAAAGTTCTGACTTTTCCTCAACATAAAAATTCATAATAATTAAAATGAATCTAAAATGGCCAACCCAGTATAACGTGGTCATTGTGGCAGACCATGGCCTGGGAACACTTCTCTCTAGGATTTACCAATAGCTTCTTCTGAGATCAGACTCAGAAGAAATAACTCACTAGTAAGATATCCTGCACTCACATGAACAACATAGACAATGCCCCTAAATGCTGGTAGAAAGAAAAATAAGGGGAAATAGGAAAAATAAGCTAATTGGAGAGGAAATGAATGTAGTGTGCACTAAATAAATACTCTATCACCATCACCAACAGCAGCAGCAGCAGGCAGTGTTTGTGGCATATAAAGGCAAGGATGCTGCCATCTGACCACTTCTGTTCAAATCCTAGATCCATCAGTTCCTAGGTTATGTGACAATGTTCTCAAGGCACATGAATTATTTTATTCTGGTCACCAGTGGCGTTCTCTTTGAGGAAAAGGGATGTGAAGAAGTTTTAAAGGTTTCCTTTGAACCACAATGTCAAATATAAAAATACTAAACCATGCTATTGAACAAAATAATTAGAAATACCAGTTTCCTAAGCTGTCAAATGCAGGCCTTTTTTCACCTTTGCAAAATGATACTTAGAACCTCAGGAAAAACTAATTTAAAGAGTAGACTGTAATATTAATTTATAATTACTTGAGGCAAATTAAAAATACTTTGTCTGCCAGTGGATTAAACACTTTCTCTGAAGTGGTGTTTATGCCATTCATTTTATGAACCATTCTTTACAAATCATAAAAGCTTCACGTTTGGGCTAGTCCATAACTCAGTTATTGAAATTCTAAATCTGTAGTGTTAAACTAATGAGATATTAAAGTATCTTGAAGACTAACTGATATACATTTAATATACTCCCTCTATCCTGCTGGTGGTGAAAAGGATTGTGTTTTGGCCTCTTAGCAATCTGGCTGAGGGTAAGTGGTGATGTGTCAACTTCCCAACTATTACAGGGAAAGAGTCTTCTCAGACCCCTCAACCTGACAATGAGATTTTCTGAGCTCTATTACCCAAATTCTGTTTCACGACTGAATGCCATGAATTAGTTTTATCAAAACAAAAGAAGGGCTTCCCAGGTGGAAGTCCCTGAATCAGGAAAGTCCCCTGGAGGAGGAAATGGCAACCCACCTCAGTATTCTTGCCTGGAGACTGCCATGGACAGAGTAGCCTGGTGGGCTATAGTTCATGGGGTCACAAAGAGTCGGACACAACTGAGCAAATGAGTACACACAAAATGAAAAGAAAAAGAGGGGCACTGTTGACAGTTGATGACAATCTCTGCTCAGATATATAAGAAGGTAGAGAGCATTTCCTCTTCCTCTAGATGTTAACTCAATGAGCTCCAAGAGGTTCTGCCATCAGCTGCCACGGCCTACTGTCTACCTTTCCACCCTCATGTCTGTCTTCTTTCACCAAGCGGGGTCAATATGGCCGGTCATGGCCAGGGGACAGCTCTCCTCTGGACTCTTTCATCTGGGGTCAACCCCAGGAGCTTGATCTCATTATAAAATACCAACACTCAAATGAATGAAAAGTCCTGGACAATGTCTCAAAATGCTTAGTGATGAGGAGTTAGTAGAAAGAACATGGAAGGGAGAAATAATACACCTAAAACTAATATAATGCTGCAAATCAACCACACTTTAATAAAAAGAAAACGAAAAATAGCGATGATAAAAAAAAGGGGAAAACAGAATATGTAAAGTGAAGATGAGAGAAATGCAGTATGTATTGCACACACACACAAACACCCCCAATACCACCAATGTGCAGTGCAGCGTGGTGTGGACAAGCAAGGACTCTGCAGCCAGTTGACCTCTGCTCACGTCCTTGCTCGGCCAGTTCTGAAGCTGCGTGATCTCATGAGCTATTTAATCTCTCTCTGCCTCAGTTTGCTCACTATAAAAATATGAATAATACTAGTACTTACCTCACAGGACTGTTGTGAGAATATATGCACCTGTACATAATGAGCCTTTAGTTTTAGCTGCTTCTGGTGTCATTATTATGATTACCTTTAAAACAGTATTGCCTGGACACCAGAGAATGTTAGACTTTGCAGGGCCTTCTGGATCACAGTCTGATCTTCCATATTTAAAGCTTAACAGAAGATATTGCCTGGGTAGATGTTGCCACTTTTTGGCAGGATAAGTTCAGAGTCTGGTCTCCCAGTATCTGGATCTCTTCTTTTTCCATTAACAGCACATTCATCCCATCCCCACAATATCCCAGCCGTTCAGGCTTGGGGATGTCTGTTGTCTCTCCTGTGATTGGTTATCCCTGTGAGGTATTTTGCAGTGGGGAATCATTCAATTGTACGACTTCAATGTAAAGTTTGCTTTCTGAGGAAGGCAAAAGATGAGCTCATATCTCCATAATTTTAGTCTAGAATAAATGACTCCTTGAAATGACCCCCCATTATGACCTTCCAGAGCCCTGATTGGAACACTATGTAATTCTCTTTAAAATTCCCTTTGGCGGGGCACACTTCTGCTTGTGGGTTGCTTAGGAACTGGCGATGCCAATTAATCAAGAGTGCTGGACACCAAAGCTTAGGGAACTGTGCACAGAACTTGAGATGGGAAAGGAATTCCTCCTGGTATTCATGTCCACAGCCCTTTATCACCTCTGCGATGGCTGAGGAGAGTGAAGGTGTGAGGGGAAACCCAGAGTCATCAGAGGCACTGAGAAAGGTGATCGTCCCCGCGGGAAGGAATCGAGGAACTCTCCTGGATTCATTTTAAGCTCATGTTTTCACGTCGCAAGAAAGTTAATATCACTTTCTTTTTCCAAAGCCCTGAATAAAATCCCTCTTCTCGTCCCTAGACGATGTGCTCAATATATGGGAATACAGCCCAGCGTGGGCCATCAGAACTAAGCAGTGAACCTTCCCAGAGAAAATGCCAAGGCAGATCAAAGGGTAGCTGATCACTGGGTCCTCGGTATTTCTTCTTTATGCCTACTAATATTTTTCAGGTATTGCAACTTTATGCCTACTAATATTTTGCTGACATCCATTCTAGCTCATGAGCAGGCAGACCTATTCAGGGGTTATGCCAAAATCAGTGAAACAATGACTGGCAAAGATTTCTCTAGGACATCCAGCTCTGATCAGAAGCCTTTTCCTTCCTGTGAACCATTCAGACTTAATTGAAAGCAACTCTGGTCACATACACCCAAAAAGAAGTCTCTGGCCACAAATCCAAAGTGACCTGGGCATGAAAGTGAGGGGATAAGGAGGCTTTTCTCTTCCTTTTGACCTTTCTCCATTTTCTCAGTTTGCTTTTCCATGGGAGCCCCTTTCTACCCTCTCCTCTACCTGAGATGGCCAACAAGACCAACAGACTGGCAATTCCTCCATACATGAAGCACCTAGCCACTCTGTAGCTCTGATGCGCTTAATTCCACAGCTCCCTGCAACAGCTCTACTGAAGGGAAGAAGAAGAGGTAAACAAAGGAATTAGTGAGATGACTCTAGTTACAGGGACTGGGAATGAAGGTTATGAGCAACTGTCTTGTCATCCAGGGAAAAAGGGGGTTATGACTTAAGTCTTTCAGTAGCAGTCGGTACAGATCTTTAAGTAGAGATTTCTAGAAGCAATTACACTGAATGGAAGGAAGAGAGTGGTCAAAAGAAGCAAGACATTCCAGGGGCAGGAGATGGTTTCCGACAGACAGAGGACTCAGGATACCTGGGTGAAGATGATGTCTTTCAGGGAGATGGGTGTCTCAGAATTTCGTCATGCTACAGATGCAAGGCAGAGGGTGGGGGAGGCTGTGGCCTCGTTCCAGAGCACACCTCCATCTTCAGAAGATGCAGTCATGGACCGCCTGTCCCAAGGATAATGCCCATTCACATTGGAAGTGAAGCGATTTACTGAGTCTATGGTCCAAGGAAAGACCAGGGGAATGGAAGACATACACGTCCCAGATGCAACATGGAACAAAACATGGGCATGAAGAAAGTGAACTGTTGGGAGTTAGCGACAAAGAGTTTGTTGATGTGGCTCCTATAGCATGGTCTGCAAAAGAGCTTTCTTTGACTTCCGGGCAGCAGGAGGACCCACCTCTTAAAGTCTGGTTGAGTTTGAAGGTACCGGAAATGTATGCCTGTCAGTATTAAAAGGGATACGAGGGACCTGAAAACAGTAAGATGAAATGTATATCTTGTCAAGGAGAAAACATCAAGATAGAAACTATAATGCAAAAGTGCTGATCCAAGGTTATCAGTCAAACACAGCCTGTGTTTCTAGAGCTTCCATAAGTGCTGCTCTGAAGCACAGTCCTTCATAGCACAGTTTCTAGATCAGGTTAGAGCAGAGAGGTCAGGGGAAGATCAAGTTTGTTTATTTATTTAACTATTTTTAGATAGGTACTTAGTTAGAGACATTCATTGATCCATTCCAATAACTCTAACGTGGCTTGACCCTTGAGTCAGAATTTGAAGCAAGGTCAGGGCAAGAGTTTATTTAAATCCAACCCCATTTCCCTCTTTCCTGGTCCTCAAGAGGACAGCGCACATGAACCCCAACCGCATCTTCACAGGGAAGCTGAAAGAAACATGTAATCATCTCGCCCTGCTGTACATGTGGGGGCTAGAACGCGGCTGTTCCTTCTTTGTCAGGGGATCCTAGCTCTTTCTCTCCCTCTGTAGGTTGATGTTTCCATGGAAACATACTCTTTAATGCTTCTGAAATTACTGTGCAGTTATAATATTAACTCCTTCTCGGCCAGGGGAGGTCACAAAGAGATCTGTTTTCCAAAGTAATGGAATTCCAAAGTAATTCCATTTTCTACCTCTTTTCCCTACAAACTTAAAAAAAAGTAATTGACACCTGATGCCCCGACTTCCTTACCAGCCCTCTCTCCTTAACCTTTGCAGTGTAGGCTTTTGCCTCTATCGCTCTACAGAAACTGTTCTTATGAGGTCATCAATAACCAAAACATAATCAGTAGCTCTTGCTTCATCATCATTCTGCCTGACATTATACAACTAACAGATGACACTCCCACATTTCCAGCACTCTCCTTTCCTTTATTTGTGGATTAAAGTAGGATAATTTCTTGGTTCTCCCTATACTTTAAGAACCAGTTCTCTCTCCTTTTCTTGTCCATTTTTGCTGGGAAATTCCTAACGTCGGGGCACTCAAGACTCAGGTTTTCACCACTGCTCTCTCTCGAAGACACATTCATAGCCAAGTATCAACCATCACCACCTCAATACCAAGGCCTCCAAAATCTCCATCGGAGCTCCCATCTCTTTTCTGACCTTCATTCAGTTCTATATTCCTGGTGGGATCATTCTACCTGAGTGCTCAGTTATCAGGTCAGACTTAATGCGGTCAAGGCCCGGCCAGGTTCCCCTGCCTTCTGGCAATGAGACCACCGCTCTTAGGGGTTAACAGTCTGCCACAGCTCTGGCTCCTCCCTCTCTGTTGGGCTTTCATCTTTACAACAGGAGGGCAGAGATCAGGCTGGCTGCTCTTATGAGCTGCTTTCTCAGAACCAGTCAAATCAGCTAAATCACCAGCTGGAGTTTACCATTATGTACAAAATAAGCTGATGGATATTTTTTTCCCCCTCTTTTCAGATTTTTGTCTCCCCAAGGTAAATGAATCTCATGGCTTTCTAGCTTATAAGTGAAATTGCTTAGAAGTCATATTTCTGCTCTGGTCACTCAATTAAAAAATAAAAATAAAACCTTTAGCAAATGCTACCATTTTTTGAGCACATGCCAAACTCTGTCCTGGATGTTTTGTATTATATGATATGGCCACAGCAATGCTATAAAATGATAGATCATGTTATAATGAAAACCCAAGGTTGGTGCCACCGGGAGTTGACCCCATTCAATTCTGAGTGGCTCTAAAACCCATGTTCCTGCCACTGTTCCTCTCACTAAGAATACTGTTGTCAGAAGCGGTGGTCAGGAAAGAGGGAAATAAGTCCCCAACTCCTAACATGGTAGAACAAAAATCTAAACCCAGTTCTGAATGGCTCAAAGCCTGAGCTCTTAGTCACTATTTAGACCACCAAGCAGCAGTCCATCAGTTGCTTTTAACTGTCCCTTAAGCCAGCACCATAATGGAAGTCTTCAGGGAAGAGGTGGGAACCACATGGGCTCTCACAGCCCTGAGGAGGACTGGAGGCACATTGCTGGTCAGGCGATACATTCACAGAATAACAAGAGAACTCCAGGTCTCTGGGGTCTGTCAGTCTGTCATATTTCACAAGCACTAAATCCCAGAAAGGTGCAGAAATGGAATTAATTTTCCTTATAAGAAAACAGGAGACAAACCACAAGGCAGTAAGCCTGACTAAACTTATAGAGAAATTAATTCTCAGATCACGCTCTGGGAGGAAGTCAGTTATGAAAGTCTAAGACTATATTCTTGGAGCTCTTGTTAGAGGCAGACAACAAGAGTTAGAATATTTATTTGGCTCGGATAAGATGGGGGAAAAAAAAAACTTTATCCTGCTTTGGCACAGAATATTCAAGCTCTCTCTGAACTTAAAAAATACAATATTTAAAGTATTGCTTTGGAGCTGCAATCAACTCTCAGCAATCCTCCGTGAGGGAGGCAGAACTGTACTCATGATCTGGACAATCAAATACACTGATTATCCTTGGGGCTCATCCACTGCATCTCGTCCCGGGTTTAAGCTGCACGACACACTCTTCCTTTGGAAATGTGTCCAGTCTAGGCTTCATCATTATCTTGGTTCTTCTCCTTTACCTGCCATTGCTCCTTCTTTCCCTTCTTAGTTGGCTGCTTTTATTTCTCTTTTCCCTTCTTTGAGGTTTTGTAGAAAATTTGTAGGAACCCTGAAATTACAGGGTCTCTGTTCATTTCAGCCATCCTCAGGGCACCAACTCTTCCTCTCAGTTCCGATTCTACGCCTGCATTTCCACCTCTTTCTCATCCCCCACATTCACCCCTCCTCAGTGGCCATTTCTGCTTGCATTTCCCCCGTTACAAACTCTTAGGGCTGGAAATGCATTTGCTTTATCTTCTTCCTCATACTAACTGACTTTCTAATTCCTCTCTCTAACTTGGTTAATATTTACCAAGCATTTGGGATGCTGCCCAAAGCACAGTGCATATTGTTGTTCAGTTGTTAAGTTGTGTCTGACTCTTTGTGACCCCATGAATTGCAGCATTTCAGGCTTCCTTGTTCTTCACTATCTCCCAGCGTTTGCTCAGACTCATGTCTATTGAGTCAGTGATGCCATCCAACCATCTCATCCTCAGTCGCCCTCTTCTCCTCTTGCCTTCCATCTTTCCTAGCACCAGGGTCTTTTCCAATGAGTTGGCTCTTCGCATCAGGTGGCCAAAGTATTGGAGCTTCAGCTTCAGCATCAGTCCTTCCAATGAGTATTCAAGGTTGATTTCCTTTAAGATTGACTGGTTTGATCTCCTTGCTGTCCAAGGGACTGTCAAGAGTCTTCTCCAGCACCACAGTTCAAAAGCACCAATTCTTCATCACTCAGCCTTCTTTATGATCCAGCTCACAGTGAATATTAACTGGCCTCATTCCTGTGGTCTTGAAACCTCCCAGGGGTCTCTGCCATCTTCCTTTTCCTAGTTTCCCATGCTCAGTGACCCACCCCCTCCCCCACAACAGTCCTGTTTTTACAACACACTTCTTGCATCTGGCCCTTCCCTTCAAGTTCCATGACCTTCATCCTAGACTAGACCTCATCACTTGGTAGGCGAACACCTAAAGCAGCCCTCTACTGGGCCATCAGCCCGATATCAATCACCCTCACCTTCCAAATACCACCTGCACTTCATCTTATGACAAGACCTCTTAGGGCTGCTTGCTCAAAGAACTCCAATGACTCCCTGTTACGTAGAGGAAAAGTCTGTCCATGGTCAAAGTCCTCTCCGCCCTGGCCCTGTCTCTTTGTGTGTTGTATTATCTCCTGCTGAAGCCAAGAGGCTTCTTCACTGTCCCCTGACCATTACCTGAATTTTCCTGCCTCTATTCTATTTTCTTTCCATGAAATTCAATACAAATCTTGCTCGTGCTGTGGTCTCAAATCCAGTTTCCCCTCTCCACTCCTGATCATCCCAGCTCCTTCTCTCCTCTTCTCTCCTCCTCCCCTTTCCAGCCTCCAGTCCACATGTCAGCATTTGATTAATTGTTGACCTGACCTATCTTGTTCCTTTTTTCAAAAAATTCTTTTGTCTTAAATTGGAAGGTAATTGCTTTAGAATACTGTGCTAGTTTCTGCCATACATCAACATGAATCAGCCATAGGTATACATATGTCTCCTCTCTCTTGAAACTCCCCCCACCTCCCACCCCATCCTGCCCCTCTAGGTTGTCACAGACCACCTCTTATTCCTTTTTGTTACTCGTCATTTTGTGTGTCTGGATTTTGTCTTCCAGATAGATAAGACATTGTTAGAAGGCAAGTATCAAATCTTGTCCTTCTGTTATCCTTTGCAGATTCCAAATTAGTGCTTTGCTTGTGGTATGCAATCAATTAATACTTACTGATTTATTTTTGAACTTCCAGAAGACTAGTCTTGAAAGCCTTTCCTCTGCTTTCTTACTTCCCACCGCTCACACCCACCTTTCTATGTCATTTCTCTCTCACACACACACACAGAGATGGAACTGTGCATCGGTATCAGTACTGAGTATTGATTCCCTATAGAAAGTGACTCCTCCAATGATTGATTTAAAGAAGAGTAACTTCTAAGGAATATACACCTATAATCTTTCTTTTCTAAAAACAATGAGTCAAACAGTGGGGATGACTTCATTTCTGCACAAGCAGAAATGTTTTTAAATTTTTAAACTCCTTCCCTTTGAATGTTCCTACCATTCTCCCCTTTGAATGGTCCATAAAACATACGTTTGTCTCTGAGAATCATGTAACTTACTCAAATCTTATTCCATAAGAAAGCAAAAGGAACTTCTTGATAACAGGGTTGCTGGTAGTAATTTTTAGTCTGAAAAATAAAAGCACTAGGGAAATCTGAAATATATGTAAAATATAATGTTGGGGGTGTTCTCTACCAATATAAATTCACTTTGCTAGTTTAGGAACAGAGAAAAATACTTTGTTTATAACAATGGCATCATAAGGTCTTAAAAAAAAAAAAAGAAACCAGAAAAACAAAAGGAGAATTTGTTACTTATTTTCTAATATTTTTCAATTTTAAAAGTAAATTAAAAAAAATAAAATGACCTCAATGGGGGAGGGAGAGAACTTTCCCCCCAAAGTCCACATAGTCAAACATGCATAAAACCTGTAGTTATTCAAATAGGGCAAATCTTCAGTTATTCACACTAAGATCTTTTCTACATATGGCTCAGCTCTTGATAACCGAGGATGTCAATATCTTTCCTCCAAGACACCCTCGGGTCAGTGCAGAAAATGCACAAAGTGAATTATTTCATGGGTGGGAAATTGGGAGCTGAAATAGTTCAGGCTTTCTCCTTTGTAGATAACACCAGGACACGAAGAAACAGTTCAGGTGGAAATCAGCAAAGTATTGTTAATAAGTCTCTCTGAACCTCAGCAAAGGTTTAATCCCTGTGAAAGCAGAGGGAAGTTAATTTGATTAACACTTGCCTGAATTCCCTCAAACTCCTGAGCATCCTAGCATAACGTAAAGGAATTAAGCATTTGAGTCAATTTCCTCCCCTCTCTTCCAGTCACTCCCAGGCTGCTTTGATTATATGAAGTTAAAACACAGTCAATGTGACTGGGGGCAGAGCGGCAAAATAGCTTGAAGAGATGCGGTGTTTGATGTCCTCAATTACAACGGGGCCAGGCTGAGTGTACAAGGGAGGATGGAGGGAGCGAGCGCACGCTGGAGAGAAAGGAAGAGACGGAGATGAGACAGCATGTAACACACGGGATAACATCTCCATGGCAACCACAGTCCACGCGCAGAGAACTGCCAAAATAAGTCAAGATCCAAGTAAGTAGGTGTTGGTGGGAAGTGGAGATAAGAACTCAGCAATGGACGAAAACCAGCTAGAGGAGATGAATCCTCTTTGTGAGCTTAACTCTTCCTCTCATTTCTTTCTCTAACCATACCCAAAGTTCCCGCTTGAGTGAGAATGCAACTGATGTGTGGCTGCTGCCAAATCCGAATTTCATCCAGGAAGGTCTTGGGATCCTAGGAATGAGGCTTAAGGGCCCCCAGGAAAGCCAAGAGAGAAAAAGAAATTCCTGAGGGAGGTGAATAAGATCCCCATAGCCCATAGCTTGTTTTCCCAACATATTTTTTTTTCAGAAATATGCGCAGAAGGAATAGCTTTATTTTCACTCTTCAGTTGACCTAAAGAGGGACAACAACACTGATGGAGATGCTGTTGAATATGTAAGACAGGTACCAAGTCCCTACACTGGTTGTCTAGGCTGCCACCCGTGGGGAATCCAACCCTGTATCATCGGAAGGAACTTCGTCAAAAATAGTCAGATGTCCCTGGAAAACTTAGGTGCTTGGAAAGATTATTTTCTGAGAATCTGAAAATTAGGCAGCAAATAATGTAGAATCAGTCATTCCTTTATAACTTTAGGACATCACATATGAGAACCACCAAGAGCCCCAGAATTTTCATGCCTTGTGGGGAGTCCCAAGCTAGCGCCTCATGAGGACTTCACACAGGTTTCCACCCGAGTAAGGGACCCACTGAGTCCCTGAGGCTCGCCTGGTGTGTGTGTGTGTGTGTGTGTGTGTGTGTGTGTGTGTGTGTGTGTGTGTGTGCGCGCGCACACACACTTAGTTGAATCTGACTCTTTGTGACCCCATGGACTGTTGCCTGCCAGGCTCCTCTGTCCATGGAATTCTTCAGGCAAGAACACTGGAGCTGATTGCCACTCCCTTCTACAGGGAATCATCTGAAACCAGGGATCGAACCTACATCTCCTGCATTGGTAGGCAGATTCTTTACTACTAAGCCACCTGGGAAACCCTACACTCTAAAGTAGGGCTCAGAAATTCCCGTTTTCAGCAAGTCACCCAGTGGATCTGAAGAGAGGAGTATCTGCCCACTGAATTACAGGGTGGAGTCCAGGCTCCCTAACAGGACTCTCAGGGCCCTTCATCTCTCTCTGATTTCCCAGCAAATCTCCAGTCCTGAAATGTGTGATCTCGACTCACCAAACTCATTACTCTTTTTTAAGTTACTTTTTTATTGGATATAGTTGATTTAGAATGTTGTGCTAGTTTCTGCTGTACAATAAAATGAATCAGCCACACATACAAGTGTGTACGTGCGCGTGCTCAGTCCCTCCGGTGTTTCTCTTCGTGACTCTACAGACCGTAGCCCGCCAGGCCCCTCTGTCCATGGGATTCTCCAGGCAAGAACACTGGAGTGGGTAGCCATACCCTCCTCCAGGGGATTTTCCCCACCCAGGATCGAACCTGCATCTCCTGCCTTGACAAGCAGATTCTTTACCACTAGCGCCACCTGGAAGCCCCAGTGCTCACCTGGGGAGCCTGTTAAAAATATGAATTTGTGAGCCACACTCCAGGGACAGGTATTCACTGTGCCTGGGAAGAGTCTAAGGAACGTACATTTTAAAGCTCCCTGGTGGTTCTGTAGTACAGCTGGGTGTGGAGACCATCCCAGGAAGCGAATTTCCTCCCCCCACTTTCTTGTGACTACCCCTACTCTCTGGCTCAGTCAGTAAAGAATCTGCCTGCAATGCAAGAGACCCAGGTTCAATTCCTGGATTGGGAAGATCTCCTGGAGAAGGAAATGGCAACCCCCTCCAGTATTCTTGCCTGGAGAATCCCATGGACAGAGGAGCCTGGTGGGTTACAGTCCATGGGGTTGCAAAGAGCTGGGCACTATTTAGCAACTAAACCACCACCACCTGCCTCACCAAAAACCTTGAAGGCAGCCTCTCCTCAGCCCTGGAATGGCAGAACCCTCAAGCCTGGCAGAGAGTTATCCCTCACTCCACAGGCCAGAAAAATGTCATTCTGTGTTGAAAACGGGTCTGAGACCAGGGCTCGTCACCACCTACTCCAGTAACCCAGCAGAACCCCATGGGGGCTCCCAGGGACAGGCCCTCCTCCCATAAGCTCTGCTTTAGCTCCTCTTGGCAATATCTGAGGCACATTTCCTGAGTTGTTTTGCAGATGTAGAAAACCTCCCCCCTCTCCAACAAATGGAAGCTGTTAACTACTTGAGACCCTGGGCACACAGCCCCAGGATTCCTGGACTGATAATGTTAAGCCGTATGACACCTCCCTGCGATCTCACCATCATCCCATTATAGAACTGTGCACAAACTGACCACACACCCTGGGACCCCACCCAGCTTTTTGAAAATGCTTTGCCAAAACCCTCCAGGAGAGCTCTGGACTTTTTAGGGCATGAGCCACCTGTCTTTTTGCAGAGCCCGGCAATACACCTTTCTCTGCTCCAAACGCCCTCAATTTAGTTTACTTATCCTCACTGTGTGTTAGGCACACGAACTTTTGCTAACACTCCTGTGAAAGAGAGCTTGATCTTGGAATCACTCTTTTATAAATCTTGGGGGGAGAGAGTTGAACTCGGGAGAAAGGGAACACCGTTGACACTGAAGCCTTGGACAGTAACTGAGAATAGTTAGGTCTTAAGGTAAAATAAATAGCTAAGTTTCAAATGAGAAAGTCAAGTACTCTTAATCCCTCTCTGGACCCACAGAGGCACTCTTCTGCATCCTTCCTTGCCCCCTGCTCAAAGTCACCCTTGACATCACTTATCTCAAAATTCCGTTATCTTTCAGTAACACCAGCCTTTTAATCCTGATTTCTACTACGAAACGTCTGAAGAAGCGCTTCCCAAACTAACTCTATCATGACTATAAAGAAGTAAAATTTGCAAGGTGAGGACTCTGACAGGAGCAACCTCAAGCTGAAGGAGCCCTGTGATGTGTCAGACACGGTGAATACAGGCAGAAGCTCCTGGCATCTCCCAAGCGCTCACCCTGTCACAGGTGTCTTGCAGACGGTACCTCATGTGATCTCTTGTTACAGATGAGGAAACTAAGGCTCAGAAAGGTGACTCACTTCCTCAAACTCACAGAGCTACTAAATGACAGATGGAATTAAAATCGAGGTGTGTCTGACCCCTAAATGATACTTTTAAAATCTACCACAGGAGCACATTCCCAGTTTGGGGTACACAGAAATGTGTGTACAAAATTCATATTGCCGATCACATGTCCACTCTTCCCCTCTACCTCAGTCCCGGAACAGACATATAGACTTATCATGGGGGAAAAAAATACCTCTTCTGATGGCTCAGATGGTAAAGAATCTGCCTGCAATGCAGGAGACCACGGTTCTATTCCTGGGTTGAGAAGATCCCCCTGGAGAAAGGAATGGCAACCCACTCTGGTACTCTTTCCTGGAGAGATCCATCGACAGAGGAGCCTGGCTGGCTACAGTCCATGGGGTCGCAGAGCGTTGGACACAACTGAGCGACTAACACTTTCTGAGAAGAGACCATAGATGTCTCCCACTCCTTTGTTCAGAGCTAAAGGGTGGGAAGAAAGCCTTTCCGTGGGTGCAGTAAAGGAATATATTCGTATGTTGGCTCCCTTTGCCTATCCTCTCGTTCTGCCCCTTTCACAAGACTTGAGGCTATGCATGCCCTTGAGAGGTGCTGACTGGCTCTGAAGAATGCAGAGGATTGCAAGTCCTGTCGAAGAGGAGGAGCCGGGTGCTTTGCGGAAAGCTGCAAAAAGATCCCCTAAGTAGCTACACTGTCCCGCTCCACTCACTGAAAAAGACACAAACAAAGCACTGACCAAGGAAATAAAAGGATCTGGGGACTTTCCTGGTAGTCCTGTGGTTAAGACTCTGTGCTTCTATGGGTTTGATCCCTGGTAGGGGTATTAAGATCCCACATTCTTCACAGCGTGGCCAAAAAAAAAAAATCTGTATTGGGAAGTGTGTCCCAGTGGTGGTACACAGTCAGGATAGGCAAGCCTTGTAGGAAACATGCACGTGTTCACTCACCTGCCTGTCCCCTCTCTGCCTCTCCAAGTGCTGGCTGCCAACTGCCTGATCTCCTAGGAATGCAGCATAGCAAGAAGGAACCCAGTAGGGGTGCTGCTCAGGAGAGGGAAGACTCAACACAGTGTTAAGTACTGTGGCCACCTTACCAGGATGGGAGAGCCCAGAGGACCCCGGGAACTGTGTGGGGAAGGAGCTGATGGGAGGAGTTGTGTGGGGGGAGCTATTTTAGGGGCTCCTAAAGAGTGAGTTGTTTATGTCCATTTCCCCTTCTCTGGCTGTTAACATTTGCTTTATGAATTGAAGTGCTCCTGGAGGTGTGGATGGACCTAAAGAGTGTCATACAGTGAAGTCAGTCTGAAAGAGAAAAACAAATACCATATATTAATGCATATATGTGAAATCTAGAAAAATAGTATGGATAGGTGCTAAGTCACTGCAGTTGCATCCGACTCTTTGAGACCCCCATGCACTATAGCCTGCCAGGCTCCTCTGTCCATGGGATTCTCCAGACAAGAATACTGGAGTAGGTTGCCATTCCCTCCTCCAGGGGATCTTCCAGATCCAGGGATCGAACCTGCGTCTCTTATGTCTCCTGCATTGGCAGGAGGGTTCTTAACCACAAGTGCCACCTGGGAAGCCCAGAAAAATGGTATAGATGCCCTTATTTGCAGGGCAGAAATAGAGACACAGATGTAGAGAACCAGCGTGTGGATCCCAAGGGGGTATGGGATGAATTGGGGGACAGGGATTGACATATATACACTACTGATACTAAGTGTGAAATCGATGACTCATGAGAACATAACGGTACAGCATAGGGAACTCTACCCAATGCTCTGTGGTGACCTCAATGGGAAGAAAATGCAAAAGGGACGGGACATTTGTATATGTACAGCTGATTTCACTTTGCTGATCAGCAGAAACTAATACAACATTGTAAAGCAATGTATATATACTCCAGTAAAAATTAAAGTTAATTAATGAGTGGTTTGGGGAAGAAAGGGCTAGAGAGCCTGTAGGAATGTTGGTGTTGTGACCACAGGACAGGCTGGAGGAAGGGGAATAAGGTCACTGGAGTGGAAAGAAGCAATGAGAGGGTTAATCCTGGGAAGAGACTGAGGTCATGAGGGAAGGTCTTGGACATGACACTCCATCCCTATAAGTAAGAATCCAAGACAAGTCTTCAAATGGGGCAGATAAGTGAGCCAAATCATGTTTCTAATTAATTTTTTTGTTGTTGGGAAAAATAACATTTGGCATGAAGACACATTAAAGGGCTCCTAGTCCAGATCAGAGAAACCATGTGAATGTGAAGCTGAGGAGTAGAAGCAGAGATTGAATGCAGGGGGGCAATCTAAGGGACCCAGTGAATGGTGTGGATGGACACAGGATGTGAACTGTAGTGGGTCTGGCTGCATCATCTACTCCCACTCATTACAGGGAGAGAAAGTGCAGCTGTGAGCTCTGTAGGCCACTCTCAGGACACGGCATCTTGCGTTTAGGATCTTTCTTAGTAAAATGACAACCTTCTTAAGACTTGGAACTCAGTTGTGAACTGACTGGTTCTTACTTAAATTAGAAGACAGCGAAGAAGGAAGACTGGGGAGTCACAAAGGAAAGTGAGCTTGGAGCCTGAATAAAGACCAAGATGGAGGCAGCAGGGCCATTCCGCACACTGGAAGGTTGTGCTAGCACAAGTGGGGAGCTGGCTGCCCATAAGTGACCTGTGATATACCTGACAACACTTATTTAGCTGACTTAGAAGCCCCCCATCTTCAGGACTGAGAATTCTTTTTTGTTGTTGTTAAGTAGAGTTGATTTACAATGTTGTGCCAATCTCTGCTGTATAGCAAAGTGAGTCAGTTATACACATACACATGTTCTTTTTCTAATATTCTTTCCCATTATGATTTATCCCAGGAGACTGAATATAGTTCCCTGTGCTATACAGTCAGACCTTATTGTTTATCCATTCTAAGTGTAACAGTTTGCATCTGCCAACCCCAAACTCCCAGTACATCCTTCTCCCTCCTCCACTCCCCTTTGGCAACCACCCGTCCGATCTCCATGTCTGTGAGTCTATTTCTGTTTCGTAGATAGGTTCATGTGTGCTGTATTTTAGATTCCATATATAAGTGATATCATATGGTATCTGTTTTTCTCTTTCTGACTTATGTCAGTATGATAATCTCTAGTAGCATCCATGTTGCTGCAGATGGCATTGTTTTGTTCTTTTTCGTGGCTAAGTAGTATTCCACTCAGGTCTGAGAATTCAGGTTCCTTCTCCTTTGTGGAATTCCTTTAACTCTTTTCAATGTTCTTTCCCAGTTCCTCTCACTGCCAACTCTTTTATATGTCAGGACATAAGATGCTATATAACCCAAAGTCCATACCCAGACCTATCTCAAATGTTAGCATGCAGAGAAATCATTGCATTCAGTTTGAGAAAGTTGTCCCAGGTGATTCTAGACTCTGCCCCTCCACACAGTCTCACTCCCATTGAAAGCTTCTGCTTTACTGTATGCCTTTGTGCCTTACCCACGCTGGGTGAGGACAAAGACTGGACATCAATTCAACCCTTCAGGGAACTCCTATGGATGCAGCCTCCCTCTCATCATGGCGTCGTATCACAGGACCATGTTGAAGTCAAGGCTCACTGTGATTCTCAGCTGTATTTTGCAGCTGTTTTTTCACAAGTCAACTCTTCATCACCAGGACCAAAGGAGGACAGGGAAGAGCATACATAACCCAAGTCAACAGATAACTCAAACCTTGTTGTAGGCAAAGTCTCACATTTCTCCGCCACTGAGTCCTTTGTAGAGCTCTTATCACGAAGAAAAACTTAATAACACTTTGCCTGTTCTCTTTGCTCCTCCACACCCCCTGATGGAAGTCCTAACTAGTAGCAAAAATGACCGAAACCCAGCAGGAGGCGGAAGGGGGCGGGGGAAGCAAAAGACCTAGAAACTTCACAAAGTGGATAATAAGTGCCTGAATGATAGGCTCTTGGAAAATCAGACCCTGGCTGATGAGGCTTCTTTTTTTTTTCCCCCAAATACAATGAAGACAAATCATCAAGTTTGCTCCAAGATGTAAATTCTGAATTGCTGTGAATTACTCCCACAACTCAGGAGAGAGGCAAAGAATGGGAAAAGCCTCAATTTTCACTTTTTAAATGTGCAACCATAACCTTAAAATTCATCCAATTCAGGAAGCAGCTTGTCTCTAAATGTGATGGAAAAAAAGAAAAAAGAAAAAAAAAAAACAGTCTATTGCGTCTATCGGGGCTTCTAACACACTCACAGATGGTGCAATTAACATCCAGCTCAGCCTGTGTTCCCACCATACCCTCTTCCCCCTCGTCACTCTAGGCTTTGGGCAACGCCTGACTTCATCTTTCCTTTTGTTCTACCCTTTGTTTTCTCTTCTGTGGGTTCTATAGTCACCGGAGGGAATCATTTCACTTCACAGTGACCTTCTAAGAGCAGGAACTGGAATGGAGAGGCTGACAGGATGCCCTGGTCCCCAGTCCTCATGCCAAAAGACTTTTTCCCAAGATTGTGTGTTGGGAGGGTATACCCACCATGAAATACTGTCATTCAAAGAGATAGGAAGCAAATATGGACAACACTGATCTTCATTAAATCTGTACAGAGTGGGCCTCCCCCGTGGACCAGTGGTTAAGAATCCAACTTGCAATGCAACAGACACTGGTTCGATCCTTGGTCCAGGAAGATCCCACATGCCTCGGGGCAAGTTAGCCCGTATGCCACAGCTACTGAGCCTGCGCTCTAGAGCCCACAAGTTCAACTACTGAACCCACGTGCTACAACTACTGAAGTCTGCATGCCTAGAGTCTGTGCTCTGCAACAAGAGAAGCCACAGCGATGAGAAGCCTGCACACTGCAACTAGAGAAAGCCTGCATGCAGCTACAAAGACCCAGAGCAGCCAAAATAAATAAATAAATATTTAAAAATCTGTGCAATGGAATCATGGTATCCAAGATAGTATTTTCTGTACTTCTCTGTGCATTTAAAGAATTTTGCATTTTAAAAATGTTACACTGTATGGAACATAAAAGACAGGTGACTTGCACCATTCTACTATTTTAAAGTTAAAGTAGAGAATGTTGATCCTAAGATATGCATTTTGCTATGTGTACAGTATTTACTCCTACTGGAAACTAAGCTTCCATACCCAATTTAACTCACGCCTCTGAAATATGCACCAAAGTAACAGGGAAGTTGGGCTTCCCTGGTGGCTCAGTCGGTAAAGAATCTGTCTGCAATATGGGAGACCTGGGTTCGATCCATGGGTTGGAAAGATCCGGTGAAGGAGGGCATGGCAACCCACTCCAGTATTCTTGCCTGGAGAATCCCTACGGACAGGGGAGCCTGGCAGGCTACAGTCCATGGGGTCACTGAGTGACTAACCACAACAACCACAACGGGGAACGTCGGCTCCCCCGTCTCCCAGGTAGGATGAAGTAGATGCAGCCCACTCTCCTCCATGAGGTCTATAGCATCCTTCGTGAAAGGCTGGGGCATTGTCCAAAGGCGACCACAGTTGCACAGAATAGCATCGTTTTGTCCAGCTTCAGCATTTAGCTGGAGGTCACCTCGCCACCTCATTATCAGCCCTGCTCCATGGTTTATGAGGCAATGAATGCATAACACGCTCTGCTAAAGGGATGTGTGTATGCTGCTCTCTCCTGATGCAGCCCAACCTGGAAGGAAGTAATTACACGTTTAGGAACGTCTCAAAAATCCCAAGGAATTCCTGGGAAACAACGAAACTCTCTAAAAGGAGAGTCCTTCTAGAAAAACAAAGCATCAGGGGGAAAAATATTCCTTTTGTGGAGACATGCAAACATTAGCTGAAGATGTTGCTTTCAGCATGATCCCACTTCTGCATACAATAAAATGACATATGTGTGTCTATATAAACAAAATCTATTTATACATATTTTTAAAGCCTGGAAGAAAATACTCCAAACTGTAACAGTATTATCTCTGAGTATAACAAAAATCTTTTTATTCTTCTTAGGCTTATGTAGATTTTCAAATGTTTTTATAAGGCACATGAATTGCTTTTATAGACAGAAAAAAATATTTTAAAAACAAACAAAAAAAATCGATCTACTTTGGTCATCCACCCAGACTATTACACTAGCAAATATAAATTATTATTATAAAACGTAAAAACTTGGGGGAGAGTCCAAATATCAAAACATGTTCTGAAAAGCATAATGAAAATTGGATACAGGCCTGTAATGGCAACTGTGTAAAAATCAGTGGGCACAAGGTAAAAGGTTACAGTAAAATTAAAATGCTTGTCTTATGGTGGTGGGAAAATAAGTCTATTTTCTTTTGTTTCCAATTTTCCTATTGTTGCTATCTATCTACCTACCTGTCCTCTAACTACCTACCTATCTAATCATCTATCTCATCTATCTATCATCTATCTATCTTTTAAAAAAATGGACTCAGTATTACGGCTTATTAAGTCAGTTTATTGGGGGATAGGGCCAAGTGCCTCCATAAATGGAGAGAAGTTGGCTCTGAGAGGTAAACTAGTACAGTTAGACCTATCACGGCTGATGTGGGCTTGCATAAAACATCACAAAGACAGCGGACTTAGGAAGACCTGAGTTCACACCTGGAGGCAGAACTAAGGACCTCAGGTGAGTTGGCCTCTCAGACACCCCTTCTTCCCCAAAGACCCACTGATGCATTGTAGTGCTGCCTGGAGACAGTGTAACACACATAAATGCCTGGAATCGACAGGTCATTGATAAGTGGTTGCTACTCGAGTCACCTAAATTCAAGAAAAGCAAGCAGATTCTGGAACACTCACCAGGGTGGTTCTAACAGAATAAGGAATCTGCCAAAGAATCAAATGAACATCTACAACTTGTAGGGCAGGAAATCTCTGAAGAGAGATTGAATTGATCAAGGAAATTTGTTTGAAATTTCTAGAAGAAAAACGAATGTATGTGAATTTACTGATGACGTTTTTTAGCATAGAGGGGGAGACAGTCACTCTAAGGACAAAGAAAGCTTTTTTGTTGTTGTTGTTCCAAATGCATTTGACAAGTAATACGACAGTTGAGATGTATATATCACAACTTTGGTGACACCAGATAGATCCTCAGACCATGGAATTCACTCCTTTGGTCTCTGCATACCAGGTTGCTGCTGCTGCTAAGTCACTTCAGTCGTGTCCGACTCTGTGCGACCCCATGGACTGCAGCCTACCAGGCTCCTCTGTCCATGGGATTTTCCAGGCAAGAGTACTGGAGTGAGTTGCCACTGCCTTCTCCACTGTATACCAGGGGATCTTCTTGTAACTGGGTCATGGCAGCTCCAGTGTTTCAATAAAAGAAGAAACATATGCGATTTGTGTGTGGGGAGGGTGGACTAGGGGATGTTGGCAGACTGGGACTTTTGTTAAAAAGACACCTGCATAATAAATGGGTTCCACTTAGACTGTACATTTATTTGCCAGGACTTGGAAGGGGAGCTGATGGGAATTTTAAGGAAGTCAAGTCCCATTCTCTGGGCTATATAATTTAGCTAACTGAAACCTTTCTATAAGGAAGAAATGTAATGAACATTCAACTGTAGTATCAAATCTTCTGAATAGATCTTCTCCAATGAACATTTGGAGTTCAATAAAAATGGCTACAGATTTTTAGCACTTCCTCCATCAAGAGGTAGTAATATTTCTTATCCACCCCCTCTTCCTCCCCCTGCCCTGGTAGGCAGGGCCTGTGGCTGCTTTGAACAAGAGAACACAGCAGAAGTGGCACTGTGCCAGGTGCAATCAGCCACCACGCTCTGAGGAAGCCCAAGTAGCCAAATCGTGGCACCCCCATGGAGGAGGACTGAGTCATGATGACTCCTAGCTGACAGACAGAACCAGTCTGAGTGAACCATCTTGGAATTAGACGCACCAACTTGAGTCAAACACTAACTGAAGTTGCTTGGAGTGAAAAATATACTATTCTTGTTGAAAGTCAAGTTGCTCAGTCATGTCCGACTCTTTGCTGTGACCCCGTGGACTGTAGCCCACTAGGCTCCTCCATCCATGGGATTCTCCAGTCAAGAATACTGGAGTGGGTTGCCATTTCCTTCTCCAGGGGATCTTCCAAACCCAGGGATCGAACCCAGGTCTCCCGCATTGCAGACAGATGCTTTAACCTCTGAGCCACCAGGGAAGCCTTCTCAAATAGCAAAACGATCAGCTTACTGGTTGTTGTTTTAAACCAGACACAGTTCCTGTCCTCACAGGATTCTTGGTCTGGTAGGTGCCCAGTTCATCTCTCTAATGATAATAGCAGCACCTGCTCAAACTGCATTGACTACAGCTCTGGACAGAGAAGCCTGGCAGGCTAGAGTACACAGGATTTCAAGAGTTGGACATGACTTAGCGACTAAGCCACCACACCAGTACAATCCAGGCCGGATCTCAGTGGAGGTTTTGTTTTGGTGCAGAAGGCTGGCCCACCCCAAGGAGCCCAGAATTGCACAGCTGAGATGCCTGTTCAATTGCTGTCATCAGTGTCTAGGGCTTTTCCTCCAGCTGAGCACCCCAAGAGGCAGGCAAGACTGCTCCCATCCTCCTGGATATACCCTCAGGTCAGGGGGCTCTTTGGATGAAAGACAAATGCAAAGCAGGGGTTTACAGGAGTTGTGAGAAGAATCCTTGGAGAATTGAGAAATTCACGTAGAACTCTTCTGAGTGAGTTCAGAGTCTTCGGTATACAGACCAATACTGGCCAATTCAAACTCCAAGAAAGTTTTCATTTTTTCTTTTTTTAATTTGAATTATCTCAGCAATAACAGAACCTCAGCAATCTGCCAACAAATAATCACACTAATTAAGATTTGTATAATGAGCATCTTAGAATTCATGGACCTCTTTCATGTATATCCTAGTTCTTCCATTATCAGGCTCAGAAACTGCTTCCCATGGGACCCTGGCCTGTTCCCTTCTCAACTGCTACCATCACACCCAAAGTAACAGAACTATAATTGTTAAAATGTCTACCATTTAATAGTTCAAAAATGGATCTTTCCCTTGAAGAGGGAATCTCAGGGTATCCACTTTTTACTAGATAACTTAATGATTGGCAACAATCAAAACTGCCCGGAGCCAAGGAGCGCTTTATCACAGGACACAAAGCCAGAACACAGGCTTGGAGTCTGTCTGCTCAGATATCCGTCTGCTTCCTGGTCTGCTTTTGGGCTCCTGACTTCAGTGAATTTGAATGATTCTACATCAGCGATGGATGAAAAGCTCTAGGATGGAAATTGTCATAAGTGGCTATAAACTACACCAAGAAGCACAGCTGCTAAATGAGCATTATGGCTTGAACACAGAAATAGATCGCATTCATCTGCCCTCTATAGGGGTCCACACACCATTAGCACAACAAGTCTATCCATCCCTGGGATGTAGCTCCAATATAAACAAGAGATACAGCTCACTTTCAAAGCCCCATGAAGAGGGGCCCCACAATAATTCAAGGACAGTGTCCCAAGACCTTCAGAATTCTGGAGACCACGGGCCAGCACCAAGAATTTGAAGGACAGCTTTTGGATTCCCCATCTCTCTGCTTTCTGCTCTCTCAGACCCTGGGCACTCAGGTCCCTCTTTCTGCTTTAGGTTAATGCCCTCTGTGGTTTCAGGTTCTCCAAAGTTTCTGGATTCAGAGCTCTCAGACATCTTCTGCAAGGTGTTCCAAGTTCACTGCTTCTCCCACTGTGCCCTGTGCTCCTGGAGACACTCCTCCTTTCAAGCTATGGTCTCAGCCAAACTAGGAGGAAAGCAACCTCCACGGCATTAACTCAAGCAATGGTGGAGGAACGTCCTGTATGTGTGTGCAGGGAGAGCACTGCACAAACTCAGGAAGATTGTTCTAACATGAATACAGTTGCTGAGTGTTTTCACTATGACAATTCTCTAGCACCTGGCAGTCCTTTAAGGAATGGACATCTTTTTCCAATTTGCACAAAGATGACATGTGGGCTAAAATGTCCTGTGAATCACTGGAAGATCTCTGCCCTTCCAGGGGTGTTTATCACTTCAAATAAATTTCTAACTGGGGCGAATTTTTAGGCAGATGTTCTGTGCCCCAAACTAAGGTGAGATGGAGGATGAGGAAAAGAAAGGCTCCAGGCCTCATAATCCTTTGTGTGGTCAATCGCTTCAGTCGTGTCCAACTCTGTGTGACCCCATGGACTGTAGCCCACCAGGCTCCTCTGTCCATGGAATTCTCCAAGCAAGAATACTGGAGTGGGTTGTCATGCCCTCCTCCAGGGGATCGTCCCAACCCAAGGATCAAACCCACATCTCCTGCATTGCACGTGGATTCTTTACCTATTGAGCTACCTGGGAAACCCTTATTTGTCTGTAATAATGACCTCTTCCCATCTGCCCACTCTTCATATTTATCTTACTCCTAAAATACTGTCACCACAGTATGTGTCTGTCACCTCTCATGATTTTATATTTTTTCTTAGTCACATGTTATGTGTTCACTGCAGCAAATCAGAAAACACAATTAAGAAAAATAATTTCACTTTCCGGGGGTAACCACCCTATTATTTTAGCAATATGCTCAGATACTTTTGAAGCATAAATATGTAAATGCAATAAAAATATACATCACATTATACACAACTGCTCTAACCTTCTATTTTCACTTTATACCCCCATCCCTTTCTCTACGTACATACACACACACAAGAATGAATATATATTTGGAAGAACTCATAATTCATTGACTGATTAGCCACAATGTAATTAATCCCATCATAGATATGGACAGAGTAATAAAAATTAAGGATGCATACAGTTTACAAAAACTGGATAATCACTTTCCAAGGCATGGTTTTATGCAGTTCACCTTGTCCTTATTTCAAGGAAGCCTGACCACAGGATTCTTTTGATGTCTTATCAATTTAATCCAAGCTGCTTCTTCCCATCCTGGGACCAAATATACACATAAACAAAAGAGCAGAAATTCACTCTTCATTCTGTACAGACCCTTACACTGGCACGTCCATTCACAACTGAGTTCAGATTCAAGCTTGAACTCATATAGAAACTCACCCCATAGGCAGGATCATGTGTTCACTATATCTGGCACCCAAAGAAGGGGAAAGGGTAGGATGGGTCTAGGGGTGATCAAGGATGGGGACAAGGTAGGAGAGGAGTTCTGAAGGCTCCAGTGGAATGGAGGTCATCAGAAGGATAAGAAAGTAATGACTGGATCATGAGGGCAGCATCTGTAGTTATGGGAAGAGAAGAAGGCATCGCAGCCTTAGTCAGAAAGGGTTTGATGCTGAGACTGGGAGGCTGACAGTGATACTCCAAGGGAACAATGACATGAGGATGATGTGAGCCAAACAGGCAGACAGTCCATGGGGCTTCCCAGGTGGTGCAGTGGTAAAGAATCAGTCTGCCAGTGCAGGGACACAAGATACACAGGTTCGATCCCTGGTCCAGGAAGATTCCCTGGAGGAGGAACCAGCAACCCACTCCAATATTCTTGCTGGGATAACCCCATGGACGGAGGAGCCTGATGGGCTACAATCCATAGGGTTGGAAGGAGTTGGGTGTGACTGCATGACTGAGCACACACACACACACACACACACACACAGCCACCTCATAGCCATGCAGAACAGGGCTGGGGCCAGGAGGAACTGACCTCTGGGGGTGGTCCTAGAGGAAAAGAGAACAGTAGGAGAGAAAGGAAAAGGGCACGGGATAACACAGAGAGGAAGGACTCTATCTCTGTGAAGCACACCTCACGAATGGCCAATTCCTGCACAGCAGTCACCCACCATCTCTGATGACTCAACCAGCAGACATCCCTCATTCTGCATCCATCTATTTTCAGAAACATGCTGAAATAACGCCTGCAGCATCACAGTCCTTCCTGGCCATCACATCACCCTTCAGTGAGCCCCAATGCCCTAGGAGCAGAGACATACCTGTTCATCTGGTGCCCCATCTCTTTAAATGCTACTAGCATCGTCTCCAAGTGAACTCTGACCCCACTACTCAGACCCGCCATTCCAGGAATTTCCATGAGATTTCTCCTCCCTGTTCATTTCCACATCTGTACCTCCATCCCATGGAGTTAAGACAGTATTGCCTCACAGCGCTGTTATGAGGGTTAAATAAATTAATACACGTAGATGGACTGAGAACATTACCTGGGATGCTGTGAAACCTCAAAAAAACTATTTACAAAGTGGGGAAGAGGGGGTGGATTGAACTGGGAGAGTGGGACTGACATATATCTATGTATAGAATAAATAACTAATGAGAACCTACTGTATAGCACAGGGAACTCTACCTCAATGATCTGTGGGGACCTAAATGGGGAGGAAATCTAAAGAAAAAAAGTGGATATATGTACACCTATAGCTGATTCACTTTGCTGTATATCAAGAAACTAACACAACATTGTAAAGCAGCTATACTCCAATAAAAATTAGTAAGAAAAACTTAACCATCATTACAGTGATTTCTTCATTTACAAGTAAAACGCATGCCATTGGCACTTTCATTCCTCATCTCTTACTTAGCCCTAAACTTTGAGGTGCCAGTTTCCTCCCACCTGAAAAATCACTGCCAAATGACTGATCTCACTGGAATAGCCCCACAGCACATACCTCCTGGGACGGCCCCTCCTCCAATGCCCAAGTGCTGTAGTATCGCCACACAAACATACACTGATTCGATCATCCCATCCGTTTGTCATCCTTTCCCCTGAGGGTGATGGGCTATCTCTGCCCATCTTTGTGCAGCCATGGGACCGAGCACGATGCCCACACACAGGAGGTATCTGATGAAGGGTGAATCTCACCCCCCTGCTCCCCAACCTTGTGTATGTGTCTGACTCTGCAACCCTGTGGAATCCTCCAGGCAAGAATGCTGCAGTGGGTTGCCATTTCCTTCTCCAGGAAGGAAATACTGATTATTTACTTAGTGCATCCTGATTACCTATTTAGCCCCTTACCCTCTTCATGAACCCCAAAGCCATTTCATGAAGGAATAAAGTCATACAATTTTACCCAGTTATTTGTGGTATTATGTCTATGATTTCAGGTTCTTTGGACAAGATACTCTAAATTACACTAACCACTCCCAAACTGATCAGATAAAAAAAAAAAAAGCACAATATAAGGCATAGTGCCCTGTCTTCTCTAGGTTTATAATTTAAAAGTAATTTTACAGAAAGAAGGCACATGGTCATGTCCACAAGAATTCCAGAGAAATGCAGGTGAACCATAATGAGATGAAGTCTGTTAACACAATTTTAAAAAACAAAAACTTGTAATGCATTGTGTCACCAATAGCCCTACCTAAAATCTGGCCCTAGCAGCAGTCATTTTAATTTTCTCTGTGAAAGGCCCATGATCTTTATCACACTGGAAGTCATCAGTGAGGTCTAACAAACAGTTACTCTGCACTCAGTCTAAATTAATGTTCACTAGAGTAATTATTTTAACACAATGTAGAGAAACTCAAGAGTCGAGAGAACTTTAATAAAGATAGCTGAAGATATAGAAAGGAAACAGCTGATGAACAGTGCAAGAAATTGGAGCTGTTTCCTCTAGAGAAGAGAGAGAGAAAGGCGATGAGGTTTTGTCTTTAAGTTCATGAACAGCTGTTATTAGCATGTAGTGATCATTTGCTGAACTTTCCCGGTGGCTCAGAAGGTAAAGAATCTGCCTGCAGTGCGGGAGATGTGGGTCCCATCCCTGGATTGAGTAGATTCCCTGGAGGGAGGCATGGCAATCCACTATAGTATTCTTGCCTGGGAAGACCCATTGACAGAGGAGCCTGGTGGGCTACAGTCCATGGGTCACAACGAGCCGCACACAACTGAGCAACTAACACTTTTTTCAATCATTGGCTATCCTGACCAAACAGACAAAACAGAAGCAAATGAAATTAAATCAGGAAAGATTTCAATTAGACACAAGGAAGAACCTTCCAGCTGATTAATGACTAGAATGAGCTACTTAAGGGAGGCTGCCAGCTTCCATCCCTGGAGTGCTAATAAACAACTCTTTTATCTAGAGCGGGTTTGGAACTCATCTACCTATAGGCACAGTGACCTCCAGAGGTCCTTTACAACTATTTGATTTGAAGACTCTCACATTGTTTACTGGTGTCTCATTGATCACAGAAATTATTGGAACTGGCAAAAGGCTGAGGATCAATAAGGCTGAGGAAGAGCGGGGATTAACGGTAGAATTAAGTACTGAATAGACATCAGACGTGCCATCTCCCAACATGATCATATTCTAGTGCTGTTAAGATCAAAAGAAAAATGCATAAACTCATACTTTCCCAGTGGGAGACTAAATGGTTAGAAATAAAATAAGGTTTCTTTCAGTGACCTAAGCAGAACTCAATCGGTAGAGAAAATTAAGAGGTCAAAGTAAGATCATTATTTAACTGTATTTTCCAGTAAACCAACACGTGTCACACATCTTAAGCCCCTGCTTTACACAGTGCAGTTATATGGACAGCAAGTGTGTGTGCTTAGTCATGTCCAGCTCTTTGCAACCCGATGGATTGTAGCCCGCCAGGCTCCTCTGTCCATGGGATTCTCCAGGCAAGAATACTGGAGAGGGTTGCCATTTCCTCCTCCAGGGGATCTTCCTGACCCAGGAACTGAACTGGAGTCTCCTGCATTGCAAGAGGATTCTTTACAACTGAGCTACCAGGGAAGTCCATACGGAGAGCAGTCTCACACATTTCTTCCTCCAGCCTGAGCCTGGGACTCCCAAAGCCCCAAGTCTGACCCTCAAAGTCCTCACCATCTCTAAAATCCCACTCAGATGCCACCTTCTCTCTGAAGATTTACCAAATCCCCTCAAGCCAGAGTGCACGTCTCATTCACCTCATCACTGCCTTTGGATCTGGGTTATTACTGCACCCGTCAGGGCTCTGTCATGTCTGCTTGACTGGGCTCCACAGAGGCAAGAAAGCAGCAGTCCATGACAGCAGGAGAAATTTTGGTCTACCACATCCCAGAGCATCTTTCCAGGCTCTGGGAGCTCCCATGGACCAGATGGCTGTCTTCTCTTCCTTTGATGCTAGTGCCCAAGACACAGTCTCCTTCCCCTCCTCTCAGGAATATCCCCCACGTTCCTTATCCTTTGTAAAAGCTCTTCACTCAAGGACTATACAAGGGAAATCAGTCTCTCTAATCCTTCACTTCCTGCTGCCCACGAAGGCCAATATATAAGCCCCTTTCTGTTCAAAGATCTTAAAAAAAAAAATCACTAAGGCCTTATAGAAATGGGAACAAATTTTCAAAATTCAAGATTCTAATAAGTATTCTAGGAGTCTGGTTTGTCTCCTTGGCCTTAATTCCCCTCTGAGACAGTAAATGGAAGTCTCATTTTGTTCCTGAAGAACCTATCAAACGTTAATCCTATCACCATTTACCCTACTAATGAAGTCCTTATAGTCTCTTTTTCATCCTAGAGAGTTTTTTTTTTTAACCAAAAAGGAAAAGGGTGGAGGAAGGATAAACTAGGAGTTTGGGGTTAACATACACACACTGTGTTGTGCTAAGTTGCTCAGTCATGTCGGACACTTTGCAACCCCATGGACCACAGCCTGCCAGGCTCCTCTGTCCATGGGGATTCTCCAAGCAAGAATACTGGAGTGAGTTGCCATGCCCTTGATCCTCCCAACCCAGGCCTCCTGTATCACAGGAGGATTTTTTTACCAGTTGAGCTACCCAGGAAGCACAATATACACACACTACCGTATATAAAATAGACAACCAACAAAGACCTACTGTATAGCACAAGGTATATTCAATATCTTTTAACAACATTTAAGGGTGACTTCATGGCAAATAGATGGGGAAACAGTGGAAACAGTGGCTGACTTTATTTTTCTGGGCTCCAAAATCACTGCTGATGGTGATTGCAGCCATGAAATTAAAAGATGTTTGCTTCTTGGAAGGAAAGTTACAACCAACCTAGACAGCATATTAAAAAGCAGAGACGTTACTTTGCCAACAAAGGTCTGTCTAGTCAAGGCTATGGTTTTTCCAGTAGTCATGTATGGATGTGAGAGTTGGACTATAAAGAAAGCTGAGCACAGAAGAATTGATGCTTTTGACCTGTGGTGTTGGAGAAGACTCTTGAGAGTCCCTTGGACTGCAAGGAGATCCAACCAGTCCATCCTAAAGGATATCAGTCCTGGGTATTCAATGGAGGGACTGATGTTGAAGCTGAAACTTCAATACTTTGGCCACCTGATGCGGAGAGCTGACTCATTTGAAAAGACCCTGATGCTGGGAAAGATTGAAGGCAGGAGGAGAAGGGGACAACAGAGGATGAGATGGTTGGATGGCATCACAGACACAATGGACATGGGTGTGGGTGGACTCCGGGAGTTGGTGATGGACAGGGAGGCCTGGCATGCTGCGGTTCGTGGGGTCGCAAAGAGTCGGACACAACTGAGCGACTGAACTGAACTGAAGGGTGACTCAGTGGTAAAGAACTCGCTTGCCAGTGCAGGAGATGCAGGTTTGATTTTGAGTCAGGAAGATCCCCTAGGGAAGGAAATGGCAACCCACTCCAGTATTCTTGAATGGGAAAATCTATGGACAGAGCCACCTGGCAGGTTACAGTCCATGGGGTCGCAAAAGAGATACAACTTAGCGACTAAACAACAATAACAAATAACTGAATCACAGTGCTATACAACCTGAAACTAACACAACATTGTAAATCAACTCTACTTCAATTTTAAAAAGGCAAACAGCAGGTACACCCTAGCATCAGATGGCATCTCAGAAGATCTCTATACTGGACTCTATCCGGTGAAGGAGGTCCAAAGGATATATTTTAAATGATAGCCTGTGACTCTGGCTTCTGGGCTTCCCTGGGGGCTAAGATAGTAAAGAATCCACCTATAATGCAGGAGGCCTGGGTTCCATCTCAGGGTTGGGAAGATCCTCTGGAGAAGGGAACAGCTACCCACTCTAGTATTCTTGCCTGGAGAATCCCATGGACAGAGGAAACTGGCAGGCTACAGTCCATGGGATTGCAGAGTTGGACACGACTGAGTGACTGTCACTTTCTTTCACTGGCTTCTAACCCCCTCTTTCCATATTTAATCCCTATATCCTCTCCCTGAGTTCAGCAGCTCTGACGCCAAAGAGTAACAAACGGAGTTGAAAATCCTCACAGAGATGTCCATTTGCTACCCATTCACACAGTTTGCAAGATGTTAACAGCATCTTCCCATAGACTTCAGAATGTCCTGGGAGTCTGAAGAAAAATTAAATAGTGTTGTATCCATGAACAACTAAATTGAGGCAGTCAAGGCATATTTTTGAACACTTGCCAGATCTCTTGCACAAAGCCTGAAACTTTCACTGAGCACCTGATGCAGGGCATGTGTGAGGTAGAAAATATGAGGATGGGTAACATATGAATGCTGGGTGGAAGCAGTTGTCAAAAAATTGATTACTTTAGCTGTTTGGAAGTGTTATTGAGGATATTTCCATTCAATATCAGGAATGAAGGAATGAAAAAGAGAAAATTCTTTGGTTAAGAAACGATGTACTGACAGTAACAGGCACAATACTGAGCCAGGTGAGTGGGCAATCTAACAGGTGAGAGGAACAGGCTTCTGGTCTCTCACAGAGCTCTGGTAGGGGGTTGCTGGGAGGTGGATCCAGGCTGAGTTTCCAAGCAAAGCTGGAAGCCTGATGGATGTGGAGTTTTGGTCTGCAGGTCCCAAAGAAATCACAGGCTTCAAGCAGTAGGAGTAAGGCAGAGTAGGCCGTGACTCAGCAGGCAGAGTTCTGTCAAACTTAGCCCAGCTCTGCAGGACCAAAAGGTCAACAGCAGCGAAATGAATAAGGTTGCCAATTTACGCCTGCCCATCAGAACTGGTTTGGGGATGAGCTGGCAATTAAAAGATTCTCTTTGACAGGCTGGGAAATGAGAAAAGCCTATGTTCTCCTGTTGCTCCCAAACTTTCATAATTTTTATCCTATTACACTTAGAACAGCTCTATGGGAGTATGTATTATGATTCTCGCTTTTCAGAGATAATTTGACTTAACCTGAGGAAGGTTAAAAAGTCACCTATGAAGCTCCATACTCACTTCAAAGGCCTTGGTATTACCTTTTTCATGATCCTTAATAGAGAAAATGGGAGGAAAATGGCAGTAGAATATTTCTGCCTCCATTTGCCATCTGTGTACACCAAACCAACTGCCCCACGAAATGAACCCATCTTTTGGTTTTTCTTCTTGCTCCCAATTTCAAAAGCTATCGTTATTGGCTCTGTATTTGAAGAGGAGTGAAAAACAATATTCTAGATATCCAGAACCCAACCTAAAGTTACTCATAACACACAAAGCCATGAAAATCTTGACTTGTGTGGGGAAAGACAATCAGCAGATGCCAACAAGGTGCTGGCAGGGATGTGAGAATTACGTGATGAAGATTTTAAAGCAGCTACTATAAAAATACTCAAAGCAGTCTAAAACACTCTTGAAACAAAAGTTACAACAGAAAGCAAATGAAAGTTTTATAACTGAAAATACCACAGCTACCCACCAAACAGACTCAGCGACCAGAAAGTTGATGGCAGGAGAGTGAGTGACTTAAAGTTAACAAGAGTAATTGGGCAATATATTGTTCTTAAAGCTCTAAGTACTGCATCAGATTCATATGGCACCAGACATATGTTTTCCTCTAATCTTATAAGTTCTAAGCACAACCCCAGCTCTAGAAATAATAGTTGTTCCTATAGGAATTATTTCTCAGTATTCTCTTTTTGTTCTTCTACCCCTCCAATTTTCTACAGTACATTCCCTCCTGTTGACTGAAATATTCATACATTTATGGTAGAATGTAAAATCATATAACCACTTTGAAAAATGTTTGTCCATATCTTACTAAGTTAAATATATACCTCTCCTCTCCCAGTGGTTCTACTCTGAGGTATTTACCTGGGAGAAATGAAAAATTATGTCCACAAAGGACATGAACAAAAATGTTCAGAGCATTTTCATTCAAAAGTCAAAAACTGGAAAGAACTCAAATGATCGTCAGCAGAAAACAGCATACTCTAGTGTATTCATACAATGGAATATTACTTAGCTTTAAAAAGGAACAATTTATTTATAAATGCAACAACATGGATGAATCTTAAAACATTATGCTGAGCAAAAGAAGTCAGACACAACATAATATATGTTATATGTCCGTTACTAAGTTCTAAAACAAGCAAAAATATAGTGAAAAAAATCAGTGGTTAACATTGTGTGTCAGTGGGGGCTGGGAGGTGGTAGGATCAACTGGGAAGGGACATAAGGCAACATTTAGTGATGAAAATATTCCATATTTTGGTAGAGATGTGGATTATACATGAAAAGGCATTTGTCAAAAGTCACTGAATACACACCTAAAATATATATTGAAATACTTAGTGTACTTACTTTCATTAGAATTTTATTTTTAAAGCATATTTTAGAGTCTCTGAGTATCATTTTAAGCCAATCTTTATTTTTCAGCCTTTGAAACATCTTTCCATAAAGTACAAGCACATGATTTCTAACATCTGAATTTTAAACCCTTAAGTTAGTATGATCAATATCTCTCAAAGTTCTAGTCACCTTCACATCTTCCAACAGTTCTTGAACATAGCTTCTCTTGGTGCTTTACATTCAGAATATGTTTATGTGGTGTAAATATTTTCTCATTTCAATTTACTTCACTTTGTTGTTGTTGTCCTTTAGTCACAAGTCATGACTAAAGTCCTAAGTTGTGTCTGACTCTTTGTGACCCCATGGACTGCAGCACGCCAGGATTCCCTGTCCTTTACTATCTCCTGGAGCATGCTCAAACTCACATCCATTGAGTTGGTGATGCCATCCAATCATTTCATCCTCTGTCATCCCCTTCTCCTCCTGCCCTCAATCTTTCCCAGCATCAGGGTCTTTTCCAATGAGTTGGCTCTTCACATCAGGTGGCCAAAGTATTGAAGCTTCAGTTTCAGCATCAATCTTTCTAATAAATATTCAGGGTTGATTTCCTTTAGGATTGACTGGTTTGATCTCCTTGCAGCCCAAGGTACTTTTAAGAGTCTTCTCCAGTGCCACTTATTACTTCATTTTAATAAATATTTATTGACCAAATCTGTGTGCAAGGTCAGGTGCTTAGCAATGTAAGAAATACAAGATAGATGGCATATAGTCTACTCTTCCGGATGCTTATTATCTACAGTAAGATAATGGAATACCAAACTAAAATATTGGTAGAATATAAGGAATTTTAAAAAGTATAATAGGGAGTCAATGAGATATGAAACCTTCACAATAAATTTGAGAAATGTTAGGTACTTCTTTTAACATCCTTGGTTGAGAGGCATTCTGTTAACAACGTGACTTTCTTACTCCCACTTCTAGTTCATTTGATGTGCCACTTTTATGCTCCCTCACAAACATAATTAGCAGACATTGACGATTTTATCCCAGTGAATTTCTGTTCCTATTAGTTCTAATAATTTAAGCAAGTGATCTTCAAAGAACATTGACCTTATTGGTTTAAATGTCACATATTCAAGAGGTCCCACCAGTGTGGTTTCCCACCTAAAGAGGCACTAACTTCTTCCTAAAAGAATAAGAGAATCTAATTATCCTAAAAATTAAGCAGAAATAACTATTTATATTTGCATTCTTCCAGTGAAACAGCAGCCATGACTTAGGTCTTTCCTAGGGACGAGCCATCACTGTTGGTAACAAATTCTTGAAAGAACAAAAAGTGTGTTAGTTGCTCAGTCATGTCCAACTCTTTGTAACCCCATGGACTATAGCCCACCAGGCTCCTCTGTCCATGGAATTCTCCAGGCAAGAATACTGGAGTGGGTTTCCATCTCTTCCTCCAGGGCATCTTCCTGACCCTGGGACTGAACCCAGGTCTCCTGCATTGCAGGAAGATTCTTTACAGACTGAGTCAACAGGGAAGCCCGAACAAGAAGTCACAGGCACCAGCATTTCATTCCACATTAAATGAAAATTCTACACGTGAACAATTCAGAATCTGGTTGTAGCTTTCGCTCCACCCCCCCAAATCAGTGTCACCAACGATTAATAAAGAAAACTAAGGCAAAGATGAGCCAAAAGTTGGTGGCAATCTGGGTTTATAAGATCATTCCTTCTTTGGAAAAAAACTTGTCATCAGTATTAACCACATAGAGCTGTTAGGCTGCCTGGCTGGAGAAGAATGTAGCATGATGCTCTGGCACTAGGGTTTGTAAGTTTTTCCCCCTTTCCTCCTAAGGACTCATTCTTATTGCTTTCTTTGTGACCTAAAGGGTATGTAACTTTCAGCTTCTTTTTTATTTTCATTTTTCATTGTGAATACATGATTTTAATACATGTATATACTATAAAATTTATTACAAAATATAACCCTTACTACTATTTAAACTGATGTGGAAAAGAAACATTTGAATACCAGCTCAAAAATATACAAGGGGATATTCAGTTTAAAATATCTTAAAAGCTAAGTTAGCAAAATTCTTCAAAATTATGTGTTAAAGAGTGGACATGAACATTCCAAACAATGGTGAAATGGATATTCCTATGTAATTAATAGACTGAATAAGCAATCAGTAGGTAATTGTATTAGTTTGCTAAAGTGACCATAACAGAATACCACAGATGGAGTGGCTTCAACAATAGAAACTTATTTCTTCAAAGGTTTGGAGACTAGAAGTTCCAGATCAAGATGCTGGTAGGGTACTTTTCTTCTTGGACTTTTTCCTTGGCTTGCAGATGGCCATCATGTCTTCCCACAGACTTTCCTCTATGTACATATCCCTGGTGTCTCTCCATTTTCTTCTAAGGATATCAGTAAGACTGGATTGTTGTTTAGTTGCTAGGTCATGTCTGACTCTTTGCAACCCCACAGACTTCTACCCCAGGCTTCCCGATCCTTCACTATCTCCCAGAGTTTGCTCAAACTCATATCCATTGAGTCAATGATGCCATCCAACCATCTCATTCTGTGTTGCCCCCTTCTCCTCCTGGCCTTCAATCTTTCCCAGCATCAGAGTCTTTTTCAGTGAACTGGCTCATCGCATCAGGTGGCCAAAGTATTGTAGATTCAGCTTCAGCGTCAAGATTGGTGCTCAAGTAACCTCATCTAACCTTGATTACTTCTTTAAAAGCCTTATCTCAAAATATAGTCACATGGATCAACTTCCTTTTAGCAGTGACAAAATGGGTATTGTTTCCAGCCCTATAATCCAGAAACAAAATCCCCCAAAACTCCAACCTAGAAATTAAACAGATTTCTAAAAACAGACCCTCTATCTTGCAATCAAAGTCCATCTTTGAAAAGTGGGTGGGAATAGAATTCTTTCCTCCCTCTGGTCCCTCCCCTACCCATCCTGTTGATGGATAAAAGATGTCAGTTTGTCAAGTCTTATTGGGTGCTACCTGATGTAAGGCCACACTGAGGCAGTAAAAATCTGTTTGCAGTCAGCTCTTTTAATAAGTCCCAGCAAACAGGAGGAAGGCAGATCTATTCAGTAAGATGCTTCCTCTGATACAGCAGAAAAAAGAAAATAGTCCATGACAGAGGCTTGATATGAGGAGATTTTTAAACAAAGGACAGCTCTTTCTTTAGAGAAACTGGAGAGAAATAGCTTCCCTAGGGATTTTGGGATTCTAAGAAATATTATGTTTCTATGCTGATGATTTAAAGCTGACCTAGACTCCAAGCTCTTTGAAAAGGAGGTCATATCTTCTCTGTCAAATGCCCCCATTCCACAAAGTCCTGCTGAGTCCTAAGTATTCTGTGGGTTCTAAACTTTGGTGAATAATATCAATGCTATCTCTTACTCTCAAGCCCAGGGGGAAACTCCGGGAGGGTACCCAGCCTTCCATCCACCAGCAAAAGGATTAGAAAGACTGAGAAGAGCAAATGTTCTGAGAATGTTTCTTGACACTAGGACCTAATTCTTGAGTGAACCAAAGTTAAGTGTTCAGCCAAGAGATTTCAGAATTCTAAGAAATATGTTTCTATGCACTATACTCACATTATTATTAATAAGATCAAATTAGGTGCTAACCTCCTAAAGACAGTGGTCCAGCCTCCTCAGTAAATGTTCTCATTCATGGTGCCTAATGCATTGCTGGTGGGCTATGTGTCTTATAGTACTAAATACTGATAAATGATGCAGCTGATGTTGGTACCAACAGTAAGAGTGATGAAGGAGACAATGAGACTAAGCCAAGGTGTTTGGTTTTTTTTTTTTAATGACCTGACAGGGTGAACTGAGAATTATTCTGAGAATGGTTTTTATGTATTTATTCATTCGTTCACTTTTCTGAAGCCTATCAACTCTTACCTTCCACGTCACACTCACTTCTAGAATGATATAGATGTGGCAGAAAGTGAGTTCCAGGAGTCAAGGCAACATCATTCATGCTAAACTTCTTATACCATTAGACTGAGAAATATTTTTCTGCCTGTATAGAATTAACAAACTAAGAGCTACCAAAGTTTACAAGAATATTGAGCTTTTCAGAAATAATCTTGCACCAAAGTTTAAAGAACTGCCTTCATTCCTTACCTTCCAAGTAACATGCAAGTAACACTTGGTAAATGTTTTGAATGAATGCAGGCATGATTGTCAAATGAATGAACAAATCCATGAGTGAGTGAGCAAACGAAGAACGGCTCCTTGAACTATATTTCCTTGCTAATTAGAATAGCAACTATTGTACAGGTTAAAAAAAAAAAAAGATCACATTTAAGAATCTGGAGCTTATGCTCTGAAAGAATGATCTCAGGAAACCTGGACACCGATTCTTCAAATGAACGATGCAAGGCTGCATGAGCTCCAGAATTGCAAAATATGACCCCCTGATGACAAAGCCAAGAAAACTGGTCATAATGATCTCATAAGAGCAAGCTCTTTTGTAAGCCATTATAATTTTTCACATCAGTTTTAACCAGATGATTTGTGGAAGCAGAAGAATTTGATTCCAATGCAAAGTGGTGATGGAAGTGTGTCTCTACCAGTGTTCACTTATTTCCTCCACAATATCTATTCCCAAATCATTACCTTGTCCATAATGGTCTTAGTCCAACATGACTGAGTCATAAAATCATTTCTATAGGATTTTTAAAAAATCTACAACTAAAGTATCAATGGACCATTGGTGACATAAACCACCAAAAGATTGAAAATGTTTCAGAAATAAGAATATACCTAACTTACTTCTGTATCGACAGCAAATATAATACCAAGGTTTGAATGAAACAATCTTTTAATAAACTGCCATTGACTAAACGCAGATATGAGACTAAGGTGATGCAACAGGCAATAAATACTGTGCAAGTTTATTTATTTATTATTATTATTATTTCTTTTACTGTGCAAGTTTAGAGACAGGAGAGCACAGTGTGGAGAGGTGAAGTCAGAGTGAACTTCATGGAGGATAGAGGACTTAAATAATATATTGATAAATGACTGTGTTATCAGCCAGTGCTAATCTAAGCGCCTAATATGAAAAAGCCCTGGACTTCCCTGGTGGTCCATGGTTGGGAATCCGCTTGCGAATGCAGGGGACACAGGTTTGATCTGAGGTCTGGGAGGATTCCAGATGCTGTGGGGTAGGTTGAGCCCAGGTGCCACAACTACGGAAGCCCATGCACCTAGAGCCCATGCTCCACAACAAGAGAAGCCACCTCAATGAGAAGCCCATGCACTGCAACTAGAAAGTAGCCCCTGCTCGCCGCAACTAGAGAAAGCAACAAGGACCCAGGGCAGCCAACAATAAATAAATAAAAGAGAAAGTCCTAAGCTCTCATGGCTCATGGCAATCTCACAGTGGCACCTTACCCAAGGCTTTTCTGATGTTCAGTATCTTACTCTTTCAGAGGGACCGTGCTGGACAGAGGTGTGTACATTTACTGTCATAGTGGACCATGGCAGATAAATATGAGATGCCTCAAAAGCAGTCAGAAGCATCACCATATAAGAGATCAACACTAAATTTTTCAAAAAGGATTAAAGACAGGGGTATGGGATGAAGGTGAGGAAGAAAAGCAGAAAGAAAGACATGGTTTCAGTGAAAGAACTCCTTTCTCACAGCTTCAGGTAAAGGATTAATCTGTCTTACAGGAGTGAATGTCATGTAATATTCTTTGGGAAAACATAAAATAGAAGGAGTTTACAACCAATTATTTCTATCATTCTAGTCCTGTTCTATCCACACAGGTAGTAATGTTAGTTCTTCCATTTATTCATCACCTATGAGGACTGTGCCTATCTTGATGTGATGACTAAATATTCAAGGGCTTGGTTCTTTAAGCATAAGAATAAGAATGATAGAAAACTCTTCAATTTTATGCATCCACAGGAAATAAGAAGAGGGGGTTCTCACCAGAAGGGGGAATGAGGGAAAGAGCACTAGCATTTCCTATCTAATAAGTGTGTTAGATATTATATTAGGCTACATACACACACACACACAAAATGATGTATATATTGTACATATGCATGCACATGTGTATATGTGTGTATGTGTGTACATATCCTGGAGTAGAAAATGGCAACCCACTCCAGTAATCTAGGTTGAGAAATTCCATGGACAGAGGAGCCTGGTGGGCTGCATGCAGTCCATGGGGTTGCAAAGAGTTGGACACAACTGAGCACACATGTACATATTCACAAAATCCTCACAGATATCCTTAAAATAAGGAGTTAATAACTCTCTTTTTTAACCATTGGTAAAGCTGAGGTACAGATAATTTTATACAAGTTAAATAGTAGGTGGTTATGAATCCCAGTAGACCCTGGTAGATTTATTGGGATTCATAATCAGGTCTGGCTGACTCTAAAATACACTACAGCTCAGAAAACAGGCAAAGCTCGACAATTCCTGGTAGTAAAACAAAGTTTTGATTTGAAATAAAAGCACGGTGTGCAGAATAATGAAAAGATCATGAGAATTAAACTCAGAAAGCCCTGTTTGAACACCATCTCCTTCATCAACCCTTGAAAAAATTATCCTACTAGCCTTAGTTTTCTCTTCTATCAAATGGCATATTAGCTGCCCCAAATAATAACATCACAAACTAAATCTGGTGCCTTTGTGAATGTACCTTACTGTGTAGTTGGTACAGTAGGACTTTTGGAACAGAATCTGCATTAGGCATTGGGTAAATATTTGTTGAATGATAATGAAGTATAAGTGAGAAACCCCAGAACCATCTTCTTTTTGCAAAACTGTAACAGATGGTCAACTTAGTCTTAAGAATTTCCCATCTCTCCACCACCCTCAGAAATCATTCTACCTATGCCTTCACTGTCAGAAATCCAAAGTGAAAAACACAAAGACACTGGAGGTGGAGGTAAAAACACAGCCTGAGGGTGGGTGGGGGCTCCAAAGTTGAAAACAGACTTGTCCTTGTTCTGCAAATCAGTCTCTTTTTCTCTTCACCCCCTGAGGTCACTTCCCCTACGCCCACAGTTTCTCTTAAAGGAAGAACCAGGCAGGCGAATCCCACTGGGAGCACTCCACCAGGAAAGGGACTCCCGTTTCCTCTGGGGCCTCTTTGCTCATCTCTCTCCTCACCACCTCTGTGTGTCTGGAATCTAGAATGGTGACTTCCTGCTTCTCCTCACGAAGCATAGTCTTCGTGAAGCATCTCATGGGCAGCCGCTTTCTCCCCAAGTTTCACATGGGCATGCCAGCCTCCCATCCTGGGACCCACTCCAACCATGCACAAACACACACACCATACACCATTCCCCCACACCACACACACACCACACACAACCACACAGACACCCACCACACATACTACACACACAATCACAGACACACACCACACACACCACACACACACACCATATACACCACACACACACACCACACACACCACACACACCATGTACACCACACACACACACACACCATACACACCACACACACACACACACCATATACACCACACACACACACACACACCACACACACCATATACACCACACACACCACACACATCATACACATCACACACACACCATATACACCACACACACCACACACACACACACACAAACACACACCATACACACCACACACACCACACACACACCACACACACACACCACACACACACACCATATACACCACACACATCATACACATCACACACACACCATATACACCACACACACCACACACACACAAACACACACCATACACACCACACACACCACACACACACACCACACACACACACCATATACACCACACACACCACACACATCATACACCACACACACCACACACATCATACACATCACACACACACACACCATATACACCACACACAGCACACATGCACACACACACCTCTCTCCTTCCCCATCCCCAGCAGAGATCCAGCTCCTGGCTGACTCTCCAGAAGGGCATGGGAGAACTCCGGTACCCAGAACAGCATCTCTGTCCTCTGCACCCCCCCCCACACACACCATACACGCTACACACACAACCACACAGACACCCACCACACACACTACACACACAATCACAGACACACACCACACACACCACACACACAATCACAGACACACACCACACACACCATACATACCACACACACACCCACACACACCACACATGCACACACACAAATGCACATACACACCTCTCTCCTTCCCCATCCCCAGCAGAGATCCAGCTCCTGGCTGACTCTCCAGAAGGGCATGGGAGAACTCCGGTACCCAGAACAGCATCTCTGTCCTCTGCACTGCCCCCCCACACACACCATACACGCTACACACACCACACATACCATACACATACCACACACACCACACACACATCACACATACTACACACAAAATCACACACATACACACCATACACATGCACACACACACACTATGCATACCATACACACACCACACATACCACACACACAACCAGACACATACCACACACACTACACACATACAGACACACACCACACACCACACACCACCCCCCCACACCACACATACCATACACATACCACACACACACACCACACACACTACACACATGATCACACAGACACACACCACATACACATACACACCACACTACACACCACATACACACACTACACACACCACACACATATGATACACACTACACACACAACCACACACACACCTCTCTCCCTCCCCATCCCCGGCAGAGATCCAGCTCCTGGCTGACTCTCCAGAGGGCCATGGGAGAACTCCAGTGCCCAGAACAGCATCTCTGCCACCTACACACCATCCACACATACCACACACACACACACCCATATACACACACTACACAAGCTGTTATCCCTCCTCCTTCTCCCTCCTTTAAGGTGAAGAGACAAAGCCTCTCAGGCTGATCATTCAAGAAATTCAGCTAAGAGTATTTTCAGGAAAGAATGGCAGCTATGAACATCCACAAGATGATCTAAATGTGAGGGAGGGGTCCCAAGGAAAGAAGGGCGAACAACTGGACCAAGGTGGCTGCAGAGATGAAGGGGGTGGGGGGGCTGCTGCTGGCTTACTCCTGAGTGGAAAATGCTCGCCTTGCCCGATAGCACCTCTCCGGTGTTGGGAAGCATGGCTAGCAAACTCCTATGGGACCACAGATTATACAAATGCGCAGGAGAGAAGCTGCAAGGCCACCTCACAACGGCCACTTCCAATGAGGGCCTGGAAGCCCCTTCAGTCAGTCATGTGACATCCTGGGGAGGCAATCCCTGGGGTGTGAGGCTGAGGTTAGGAGAGATGAGAAAGCTCACAGCACTATCACTGATGATATGGCTTCGATGTGTTCAATTTAAACAGGAGTACGGTCACTGGCTGCCTTCACACCGACAGTGAAAACAGAGGAGAAAACATGCTCCAACACGCATCTCTCTCCAACTCAGCCCAAAGCATCATGCCTACCAATGCCTTCATCCCCCAGGCCTCCCACTCTCAACACGGAGCCACACTGTCCCGCCCACTTGGCCCACACCCGCTAAGCCTTAACCACCCGTGGAGTTGGTGAGAGGCCACCATCCGCCCCTCACAACTGCTTTCACACAAATCCTCCCCAACAGCCCCTCATACACTAGGGTCACTTATACACACTCCCTGTCACCCCTCATCACCCACCGTCTTCCATTCCCAGAGGCCAAAAGCTGGCCTACCCCCACCATCGCCGAAGGAGACCACTCACTATTCCTGCTCACGCCCCACCACTCCTGCCTCCCCCGGCACTCTGAACCTGTCCTAGGTGTACATGTGTCCACAGTGCAGCCTGTGATTCACTTGTGCTGACTTTTGCCCACTCATATGAATATTCGAGTATAGACTTACTTCTCCTTCACTGATCCACACGAACCAGACAAGTATCAGAAAATCACCCCTGTACTTTGTTATAAATTCCAACACATGAACATAGTTTCTTTTCAGAAAAATGTCTAAATTCTATGATGCGCGCGTGCCAAATCACTTCAGTCATATATGACTCTTTGTGACTCTATGGACTGTAACCTGCCGGGCTCCTCAGTCCATAGCATTTCCCAGTCAAGAATACTGTAGGGGGTTGCCATGCTCTCCTCTAGGGGATCTTCCTGACCCAGGGATTGAACCCACATCTCTTATATCTCCTGCACTGGCAGGCGGGTTCCTTACCACTAGTGCCACCTGAGAAGTCCAGATTCTCTGACATATTTTTAACAAATATTTGTTTTCATATGGAAGTGCAGTCAAGAAAAGCCCCTCCACACAACCAAAATGATGGTGACCCTCTGGTTTACCACCTCGTCAGTGTGACAAGTCCCATAGTGGCGTTTTATAGGACACCATCACAGTACAATGTGCATGGGGTCTAGCAAAGCCACGCCCACATTTCTGTTTATTATCCAAAGGGCTCTTTTCCATGCATAAAAGCTTGTGTTAAGTGCAAAAGAGAGCTACCGAATTCATGTGGCTACTTCTGGCATCTTGACCTTGGACTCTGGTTCAGAAATCCATTCACAGGCTAACTTGTCCCTTTTGAAATGTAGCTGCTCTTGGGCCACAGGCTCAGAGGCAGTTCTTTTGTTATTTTATTTCATAGAAACAGAAGGCAATTTGCTGCAGCAGTCACTCTCATTAATTGATGCTCCAGAGATTCTGAAGCCTCTGCTTGCAAGTACCCAAACTGTCAATCACAGCACCACTGCAAGAACTGTGGAAGACTTCCGGTTCACTCCCTTGTACATCTTTCAATGGTTAAAAGGGACAATTAACCCAAGACACCCAGTGCTATGTGAAGCTAGGAAGGAGCTTCGCCCAGGGATGGTATATTTCGCTTACAGCATTGGGAGAGGGGAGAACTGACAGGGCCAAAAAAGACAAGCCTGAGTCTCAGGCCCCGGGGCTAATGGAAACATAGGTAAATGTTGAGTCAGTCTGCTTTCATCTAATTTTTTAAAATAACCTCACTTAGATCACTTTCCAAGCACCCATGTGGCCTGGCACCTGTCATGGGGTGGCTGGTTCCTTGGTTCTGGCACATTCCACCAAGCAGGCTTTCTTTTCTTACATTTCCAATTAAAAATGACATGGCCTTTCCAGCACTGTGTCAGACCGTCTACACCAGCGCACAGGATGGATGTGATGGAAAGGGAGTGGTACTAGCAACAGTGAGTAGGGAGAGTGCTGAGGGCTGACAAGTCTTCGTGAAGGCCTGAAGGAGGGCACTTAATTCGATGGCACAATTATTTCCTTGTGAACGTTCACCAGCAGGGCATTGAGCTGAGGCCCAGTGTTATCAGAAAGCAAGTTGTGGAAGAAATATGTACTGATGCCTGTGAGTTCCTTCCTTCCACCAGCAGATTTCTGAAGGGATGGAAAAACCTAGAGCGAGCCCTTGAAGTGAAACTGTTTGTTGCTCAGTCGCATCTGACTCTTCATGACTCTATGGACTGTAGCCTGTCAGGCTCCTCTGTCCATGGAATTCTCTGGGCAAGAATACTGGAGTGGGTTGCCATTCCCTTCTCCAGGGGATCTTCCCCACCCAGGGATTGAACCCAAGTCTCCCGTATTGCAGGCAGATTCTTTACCGTCTGAGCCATTGACCTTTGGGCAGTTCCATCATTGCTCCTCAAAGACCCTTCATCTTCTGAAGTTTATTTTGGTCAAGTACTAGGGCTTCCCTGGTGGCTCAGCTGGTAAAGAATCTGCCTGCCATGTGGGAGACCTGGGTTCGATCCCTGGGTTGCGAAGATCCCCTGGAGAGGGGAACGGCAACCCAATTCAGCATTCTGGCCTGGAGAATCCCATGGACTGTATCCTTCATAGGCTTGCTAAGAGTCGACACAACTGAGCGACTTTCACTTTTCCCTAAACAAATAAACAAATAAGCATGTTATTCTTAGTCGGGGCTCCTAGGATTTCTACATAAGGAGAGCTGGGATGACGGTGAGAGGCAGAAACCTGGTAAGAAGCAAGACTAAATGATTTATCTTGAAGTTGCTCCTGTTAAGTGCACCATTTTTACTTCCATGCTCTTTGGAAATATATTATCTACTCTATACTGGGATGGAGAAATGTTTCAGAAACAGATGTGAACAAGTTAGACTTGGAACTTGGACTCTGGACACTCAGGTCTACAAAGAGAGTTAGACAAGAAAAAAAAAACAAAAAACACCACACAACATTGAGACAATGAAACAGTAACTAACAAAGGCTGCTCCTTGGAGAATTAATTAGGGCTGTTCAATAGAGTGACCAGGGCAGACAGGAAGGGTTGCTCCCAGCAAATACCAGTTAGACTGAGCCTTAAATGGCAAGAGTGAGGTGGTTCAATGAAAAACATGCCACCAAGAGGAGGAAGCAGGTTCAAGAATCCTGCGGCAGGAAGAAGCTCTGCATACCTGAGGGAAAGAAAGCTGGTGGAGACTGAACACACAATAGCCAAGGAAACAGAGTAAGGGACACGAAAATGGTGACTAAGGTGCCGGGTTTCTAATACCTCATGTGGGACAGAAAGTCATGGGAAGATCTTGAAGTGGTATCATCTGATTTCTTCTATCTATTTACTTATTTTTGATGTGGACCATTTTTAAAAAGTCTTTATTGCATTTATCACAATATCACTTCTGTTTTTTTATGGTTTTTTTTTTTTTTGGCCCTGAGGCATGTGGGCAACCTTAACTCCCTGACGAGGGATCAAACCCAAACCCCCTGAAGTTGAAGGTGAAGTTTTAACCACTGGACCGCCAGGGAAGTCCCTGATTTCTTCTTGTTAAATTCATTCTGGCTGCTGTGCAGAGAGGATGCCTCGAGTGTCCTGCAGTAATCCAGGGAAAGGACACTGGCATCTTGGCCACAGCGACTGGGGGAAAGGAGAGTGGATTGCTTTCTATGAGGAGAAGGCGGGCTCCAGAGCTGTTGCTTACGTTTGGATGTAGGAGTGAGAAATGCAGTAGGATGAATTTGGTTGCCCATTGACCGAGATGTGGAAGACAAAAGAGATAACAATTTGAAAGGGGAGAAATGTTCTCTTTTGGCAATGTTAGGTTTTAGGTGCCTTCCAGATGCTGTGTGGAAATGTCTGGGAGGTAACTATCGAGGGTAGTGTGTGGTTCTGAGGCGGTGGTCTGAGTTGAGGATGAATATTTGAAAGTCATTGCATAAAGAAGATGTGTAAAGCGATCAACTAGATGAAATCACATAGAAAATCTGTGTACATTAAAAAAATAATAAGTGAGCCCAAACAGGGCCCTTTGGACAGCTTTTAGAGATGGAGAGGATAAAAAAAATGAAGCTAGCAAAGAAGATTGAGAGGAACCAGCCAATATGATGGGAGGAAAATCACAAGAAGTGTGGCTTCATGAAAACCAGGGATTTCAATAAGGAAGCTGTGACTTGTATCAAATGCTACGCAAGGACGAGATGACAATAGGGTAACCACTATATTTGGCCAAATGGTGATCGCTGGTGACTCTAGCGAGTCACAAGAGCCATTCCATTAATACGGTGTGAACAGAATCCCAACTGGAATGGGAGGTGAGGAAGGAGAGAAGACCATCATAGGCAACTCTTTCAAAAAGTTTTGCTATTATGAGGGACAGAAAAAGGTGGAAGTAGTCAGAGGAAGATGTGGATTTTTAGTATTGTTTTATTTCTTTAAAATTTTTGATGTGGACCTTTTTCTGAAGTCCTTATTGAGTTCTTTACAATATTGCTTCTGTTTTTTATGTTTTGGTTCCTTGGCTGCTAGGCATGTGGGACCTTTCTCCCCAACCAAGGGATTGAACCCACATCCCCTGCATTGGAAGATGAAGTCTCAACCACTGGACTGCCAGGGAAATCCCTGTTTTATTTTTAATATAGGATGTGCTAGAACTTATTCATGGCTGGAGAAAATGGTCTAGTAGGGACAGAGAAAAATTAAAAAAAAAAAAAGGTCTTTGAGAAAGGAAAAAGGTTAGGAGTCAGAATTTAAGAATTCAAGAGATCTGGATTCAAACTCTTGCTTTCTCTTAGACTGTGCTCTTTGTAGAGGGTTGATCTCTAAGAGACAGGGGAGCTTCATCCACAGAACCTGGAGAAAAGGCAGAAGGCAGTGGTGCTGATGCAGGTACCCTGGCAGATTTGGTAATATGAAAATGAGAACGTTCCTGGCAGAATAATTCCATTTTCTCAATGAATTCTGAAGGCAGATTTACCAGCAGAGAGAGCTAATCAGGGAGTGGAGAGATGTAGCAGGTTTGAAGTGAGAAGAGAGAGTGAGAAGTGATTCTGGAGTGGGAGCAAGTTAATACAGTAGGAAATGCGGTAGGAGCTCTGGGCAGGATCAAGTCACAGTTTGAGAACTGTGGCTTTGTCATCATGATTGTGTTTCTTCAACTTGGGAGGAGAAACTGGAGTCGTTCAAATGCTTTGAGGCAGGCATGAAGAGGCGGCCTACTCAGCCACAAAAAGAATGAAATAATGCCATTTGAAGCAACATGGGTGGCCCTAGAGATTATCATACTCAGTGAAGTAAGCCAGACAGACAAAGGTAAGTACCATATGATATCACTTATATGTGGATTCTAAAATATGACACGAATGAACTTATCTACATAACAGAAACAGACTTACAACACAGAGAACAGACTTGTGGTTGCCAAGGGGAAGGGAAGAATTGGGAGTTTGGGATTAGCAGATGCAAACGAATATACAGGATGGATAAACAAGGTCTTACTCTATAGCACAGGGAACTATATTCAATATCCTATGATAAACCATAACGGGAACTAATATGAAAAAGAATATACATATGTACAACTGAATCACTTTGCTTAACATCAGAAATTAACACAACAATCCAAATCAACTAAACTTCAATAAAATTTTAAAAAAAGGAAATAGTTCAACTGGGGCTGTGTAACAGGCAACACTTGGCCACCACTTAAATCCTCTCACCTCCCCTGCTCTTCAGTCACAAATATGGTGACTATTTGGGCTTAGGCTCCAGCCAGCATCATGCAGATCTCACCCTGGGCACATCCTGTCCAGCTCTGACTTCTTGCCCCCTGGGCTTCTCTGCGGCCATGACCTGGTACATTAGGGAAGGAACAGCTTGGTGCAACTCAGCAGTGGGAGAGTGCCTGGGAGCCTACAGATAAGGCTCCCTCTCCCAGGACACAGTTCTATTTCTTCAGACTCCTTAGAGGATGCTGCTAGGATGAACGACCCCCGGCTTTTATCAGTGCTCAATCCAATAATGCACCCTTGCTTCAGCTTTCTCTTCTTCCTCATCTCGCCCTTCTGGTCCCTAACTTCTGCTCTATGGGGCTGCTATTTTAAAAAACCTACCTACATATAAGTCGTTGCCTAAATCTCTGCCTTCAAAGTAGCCTACTGGTATTAAGAAGAGTTACAGAAATCAGAGCCCCAAGACAGGGTTGTGGAGTTCAGTGAAGACCCCACTGCTGGGGTAAGTGAAGTAGTGGTAACTCCTGGCATGTGTGACGTCACAAATGCTAATATTCTCCCTGGCAGTGGACTGGGACCGGCGGAGGTAGAGAATGATGTATGGGGTTGTGTGGTGGCTCTTTTGTCTTTGAACATGTGGGCAACTGGCTGATTTGTTGATATATTCTGTGCATTTTGCAAAAAGAAATTGAAAAGATCAAGTCAGCCAACTATCCACTCAAGGCCTTCTGTGAAACCCAGACAGCCATGGATAAAGAGATTCACACCATACAGCCACAGGCAGACTGCTGAAAATCAGACCCGGTAGCAACGACAACACCACAAAGGGGACTAAATGCGCAGCCTTGGACCATCTCTTACGTGACAATAACAGGAAAAGAATGGGACCCCGAGACCGACATGGGGACCTTTGAAGGCATAGGGAGGGAGGGTATTCCTGAAACCTCGAGGGAGGCAGGAGATACAGATCTATAGCCTTATCCCACCCTCCCTCCTCACCAAAGGAAAGAGACCTGATATTACACAGAGATTCTGCTAGGACTTCATCCGAGGCAGGGGCCTTTCAGTACGACTCTGCTCCTAAGTCCGCGTGGGTAAGAACGATAGAAAATTTGTTGGCACAGGAGCACCTGCTTGTGAATTGAGGGTCAAGGTCCTGGCAAAGCCTCCTTGGGGCACTGCTAATAGGCTCCTGGGTCGGTGGCTCAGGGAATGAGGCAGTGGGTGATGGAATGACTTTGGCAGAATCCGGGGTCAGAAGACTAGTAGGGTGAGAACATCAGGCTGGAGCTTGAGACCAATCACATGGCTGCACTGAGGTGATTTCTGAAGCCTCTTCTAGAAAGTGCTGGAGGGATTAAGCACTGGTCGCCACGGGATAGATTAGCTCAGCACAGCTCCTTTCACTGGCTTCCCTCCTTCACTCTCTCCCTTTCCTGGTCCCTACTATCTGCTCCCCAAGATTATTGTTGTTTTTCAGTCACTAAGTCACCTCTGACTCTTTGAGACTCCAGGGACTGCTGCATGTCAGGCTTCCCTTTCCTTCACTATCTCCTGGAGTTTTCTCAAACTTCTGTCCGTTGAGTCGGTGATGCCATCCAACCATCTCATCCTCTGTCGTCCCCTTCTCCTCCTGCCTTCAATCTTTCCCAGCATCAGAGTCTTTTCCAGTGAGTTGGCTCTTCACATCAGGTGGCCAAAGCATTGGAGCGTCCGCTTCAGCCTCAGTCCTTCCAATGAATATTCAGGGTTGATTTCCCTTAGGATTGACTTCCACATAAACTCCCCGTGCAAAAAACTTAAGAGCTGCTTCCAAGGAGCAGAAGTTCCAGGCCAGGTGGAGAATCCCAAGGCTGCTCCTGTTCCTGTCACTGACTCCAAACATGATGGGGCCCAACACCTCCTACTGCACGTCCATCCCGCACACCGTGGGTCCTCATCAGATGACAACTTTTCTTCCCTTCTCCCTTCCCCTGAATCAGTAACTTTGGAGGGCAGCTAGAGACAGAAAATATCTCTTCTGCTCGGGGCTCCCCACAGCCCCTCGGAACCCACTCTGGCTGAGGGGCCCTGCCTCTGCTTTTCCTTCCCCAGCACACGGTTTGTCTCCCTCCTCACTACATAGCCTCAGGTTAACTATATTCCCTGGAGGGACTGCATCCCCTTCTGGGGAAATCAAAGAGCAGATTGGGAGTTAGTCACCAGACTGTGTCGCTCCGAATACAAGGAAGAGAAGAAGACAAAAAGGAAAGGAGGCGGGGGAGGGGGAGGAGGGAAACAGGAGGCTACAGCGCTGCGGTTGAGGAGTTCACACATCTGATTTCCTTTCATCATCACAATACGTTTGCAAGGTGTTCTCCTGTCACACGGATGAGGACGTCAAGGCTCAGGGTCCCTGTCTAAAACACCTGCTTCCTAAGCTAAACTGACAGCCAGGAGGGACAGGTGGTACCACCATGAGAACCAGAGACAGGGCCCGATTGAGAATGCGGGAAATCAAGCAGACCAGACAGACGAGGCCTCTGCCTTGTTGAGCTCGGATTTATTTGGGAATACCAATTTATGGGGAAAATTCATAGACCTGAAATGCAGGCAATCAGAATATTTTCATTTTTCCCCTCTGCTTAACAAGTGGAGTGGTTGCTAAGTCATGTCTGTTTCAGTCCTGTCTGACTCTTTGCGACCCCATGGACTGTAGCCCACCAGGTTCCTCTGTCCATGGGATTCTCCAGGCAAGAATACTGGAGTGGGTTGCCATGCCCTCTTCCAGAGGATCTTCCCAACCCAGGGATCAAACCCACATCTCTTATGTCTCCTGCAATGGTAGGTAGGTTCTTTACCACTAGCACCACCTGGTCACCAAAAAGTAGAGATGGAGTAGTTTCCAGGGAAGAGGGCACAAAGGCTTGTGAAGAGAAGCACCTGCTTCACTGAGTTCTGAACTCTGAGCACCAGGATGAGGCAGCCTAGAACCAGGGCAGAGAACCAAGGCAGCTGCTGTTAACTACACAATGAACTTGACCATGGCACTCCAGACAACGCAGCCAGACTCGTATTACCTGCATACCTTCTATGGTTCTGCTTTGCTTCTGGAAAATTCAGTCTTACACCACCTCCCTTTGCTTCCCTACGAAGATCTCTGCCCATGAATTTCCACCTCCATCAAGGAAACAGCTAATTTCTTCTTATACTACATCCCTTTTTTGAGGTTCCCATTGCAGTCCTCCTAACTCTTTGCCATTTCAGCATTCTTCTTTATAGGCAAGTCCTTTGTAATCTGCACATTCTTTCTGCATATCCAGTAATAACTAAGCTTCAAAGAATCATGATACCCTAGAGCTGAAGGGACCATTTTTTTTTAAATTCAGGAAACAATTACATTTACCCTAAGCCACACACAGTATTGAATCCCTTGAAGTTATTAACCTATTGAATACTCATGACAATTCTATGAGTTAGGTATAATACTTCATTTTTTCTCAGATGAGGAAACTGAGGCTCAATGAGATTAAATAACTTGCTTTGGGCTATACAATTAGAACGTGGCAGAACCAGAAAGTCTGGCTCCGAAGTCCACGCCCTAAAAAACTTCTTAACCTGAGGGATCATTTCACTCCTTCCCTTCATTTTACAGAAGAGGAGATTCAGACACAAAATGTTAAGTGATCTTAGCAAAGATAAGCACACTGAGGCTGGCATGCAGCTTTTCTGATTTCCAGTTCAATGTTTTTGCCCCAACATCCCATTGCTGGGCTCTATACAATAGTCTTCACCTCTAGGTTATGTTTCAGCAATGGTTTCCCATGAGTTCTACAACTGACTTACAGATTTACAATATCACTGTGGATCACCACGTTACCAAGGTTGTGTAGAAACACATGGGTCATCTTAAGACACTGCACCTAGTCCTTTGGGGCTTTAAAATCTGGTGATCCAGGATCTAGGGTTCCTGATCAGCTGGCAGACCCTGACATGTTCCTTCTCCTCTCTGGAAAGTCCAACTGGTGTATGGGAGGTATAGCCCTACACATTGTAAGAAACCTATAAACCCTAAAGTTACAATGCTGATGATTAACACCGTTAAAAACACCAGGTTTCACCCATGATTTCTGCAGACATTTTGAAATGGTGATTAGGATACAGACTCAGATGGTCATCTTAAGGTGGAAGTATCTGGTGCTGAGATGGCTATTGTGGGAATCAGGGAGGCTGAGGGTAAAAGCTGGAAATGCAAACCATGTTCTTGTCATTATGGGCTCGGGATAATGCTGTGGTGGGGCAAAATGTAAGGCTGTTAATAACAGAGAAACTGGGGGTCATGGAGACATACCTCTGCAGGGCCACCTTCCCCCAGATCTGGGGTGCACACCTTCACCTGCTCTTTCACAGCCACCCTTACTATTGCACTGCAGGCAAACCTCAGGTATCAAAACTGATTGGATTTGGTATTTCTGCTGTTCTCTCAGCTACCTCTATCAATGGACATGGGGAGCCCTTCACCGACAGGAACCTTTGTCTTTTATCTCTTTATCTACAAAGCCAGCAGTGTGGTTGGCACCCAGGAAATGGGGGGTGAATAGGGAATGAATGAATGCTCTTTTGACTTCCTTGAATTGCAACCATTTTGCTTTCACTCAGCAGCCCAGGGCTAAGGGTGTTCTGAAGTAACCCTCCCAGAGTTGTGGTCAGCAAGGCTAGCATTGGAGTGGGGAATCAATGAAATTTTCAGGAAGAGTGGGAAGAGACAGTGAAGCCTGGAACTTCTGTTTGTGAGGACACATTGTATGATAGTTCTCCAGTATTTTATCACCCAACCACCAAAGGTGCCCATAACTCCCTCTGCATCAGAATGCTCTCCTACACATATTAAAAAGCAAAAACTAAATCAAATTTTTATAAAACTCAATCCAGCACTTTGTCTTGTAGGCACTTTAATCCTGAGGAGACACTCAGAGAGTTGTAGTTTTTGGCTTCAAAGACAATTTTTAAAAAGGAAGAGGGGATAAGAAAGGCCATGAAGGCGGAGATGCCAGTTTATACATTCTTGGTGTATTCTTCCATAATGAGAATACTGAGAATTCCTTAGTGACAAGAAGCAAGCATAAACTTGGTAGAACTCCCAGAGCACCTAGCACTTGGCTGTGCCCACAGACAGTGCTCAGTAAAAATTGGGTGGATGGATGGATAAATGGGTGGACAGAATATATTTTAAAAAAATTTTTGGCCATACCCTGTGGCATGTGGGATCTTAGTGTCCTGTCCAGGGATCGAACCCACACCCCCTGCATTGGAAGCATGGAGTCTTAACCACTGGACCACCACAGGAAGTCCCAGAATACAATTTTCTATTGCCACCACTGTCAACAGTCATCTGTAACTCTGGTCAGAATGTCCTCGTAACCTACCATGCTCTTTCCCCTTAATTCTCCCTGGACCTTTTTTGTATAGAACTGATATTTACTTATCACCTTCTGTATTCAGTCATTCAAAAGAAAACTGTCTCCCTCACCATCCAACAGTAAAACCCTCTACATACACAAGTGTCTTCTCACACAAATCAAACAACAAAATACAATGGGGCTTTCATTCACTGAATTGTGTTTCCATCTGAGTAAGAGATGAAATCAGAAATGTCGTTAAAGTCAAAGACAGATGTTTTCTTTTTGCTGTCATTTATTTGACACTAGTTACCCTGTGCTTCAAATGAGAAAAGTAAAACATGCTAACAATAACCTAGCATTTGCAGATTACCTTGGGTGGAGGTGGGAGCTAACATAAATTAGTCTCTGCAAGTCCTTCCATCTGTTCTCTTTGTCCAAATAATTCATTGCCATTCCAACAGCTGCATCTGGCGGTTCAGGTCACTGATACCCATGTCTAAACTCCTTCTCAGAGAACTTTATTCCTTCTGTCCCTCCCAATTTTGTATAGTTCCCTGTCTGACTCAATTTTTGAGTGATGGAGATTTTCAAGGACAGATAATTCTTGAGTTAGGAAGAGGTGATTCACGGACAGACAGTCTTGGAGGAGAAGGGAAGAAAGAGCATTAGAGACGAAGTTTGGAATGATCGGGGTTGGGGAGGGGGGAACCAAGGAAGAAGTACAATCGAATCTGTAGAAAAAACTGTTTGCCACATCTCTTGCTCATACCAGAACTTTCAGAAAAGAAAGAGGTGATGAGACGGAGAGTGGATTTGGGGAAAGTAATCGTCTGTTCTATGACAGGATTCATTTTGTTACTGAAGGGAAATAACCTACAAAGGAAGAGAGAGACAGAAAGAAACCAGGAGTAGGGTGGGCGAGACAAAGAGGAAGACATATGGGGAGGGGGTGGAGGAGAAGGGTGAGGAGGAGAGAACACGGAATGCAGCGGGAACACTGTTGGAAACAGAAGAACCGCCCCCAGAGGAAAATGCCAGCATCTCTGGGCAAAAATCTAAACTGTCATCACATGCATCTTTGCTCTCAGAAATGTACACATTTCTTTTTTTTCTCTTTTCAAGATGATTCCCCATTCTGAATCAGTGGAACACTTCGAACTGAGAGACGAAGACAATTTCATTTCTGCTATCATATAGCATTTCCAGGTCCTTCCTCAGCATTCTTCATAAATGTGCCATCACCAACCTTTAGACAAATCGATGCTGGGAGCCCAGGGCAGGGAATATTCAGGGGCAAGTCCTTGTCCAGATTTCATGTAGATTTCATCTCATAAAACTAGAGTGGAAGAAATCTGTCCCTCTTAGGAAGAAATGAGGAAAAGAAATACAATCTTTAATGCTCACACTTTCTACATACAGTTCTCTATTCCTTTTTTTTTTTTTTCTTTTTTTGCCACATGGCATGTAGGATCTTAGTTCCCTGACCAGGACTCAAACTCACACCCCTAGCAGTTGGAAGTGAGGAGTCTTAACCACTGGATGACCAGGACATTCTCAGTTGTTAACATCAATAGAGCAGGGACAGTCCAATAAAACAAATAAAATAAAACAATAATAATAAAACCAATGACTACGTTTTTTGAGCACTTGTATAGGTCTTTTTGTACACACTTGGTATACATTTTCATTTAACCAGTATGAAGACAAGAGGAAGCCATTAGTGCTACCCTTGTAGCTCAGAGAGATTAGGTAACTCTGTCAAGGCTGCCCAGCTGATAAATATGGGGCCAGAATGTTGAAAGACACCTCTGGCTTTCCATATCATGCAAATAACTCAAATTTTATTTTACCAACAGTGAGTATTAAGCTCCTTGCCCACCAACATTTTCCTATACCTGGAAACGAAGAGAAAATGTTTGAATCCTTCTCTTCCCTTTAAATCTTTCCCTATGTTGTTTAAAAAGTGATAAAATGAGCCCAGAGTCCTTTGGCTCCACCATCTTGGCCTCTCCAATTGCCCTTTATCAGAAATAAGGGGGGATTTTCCTGGTGGTCCAGTGATTAAGACTCTACACTGACAGTGCAGAGGGCATGGGTTCAATCCCTTGTTGGGGAACTAAGATCCTAGATTTTTTTTGGAAAAAAAAAAAATAGGCAACTGACTCGAGTAATAATCAAAAACCTAAATAATCAGTCCCTGATCAATGGTAGTTAATGGTATGAAAGAGGAAATAAAAGCTACGTACAGACCGTATGTGCCTGCCCTCTCTACCACATTTGACGCTATGACCCTTTTTGCTTTTTTAACTTATTTCTTTTGACTTGACTACCCTGCCCCCTACAGAGCAGACCACACCACATCTCCCTCCCTGTCTCTACTGGCCTGTGACCGTCACCGAATAATTCTGCCTCCTTGTCCCTCCAGCTGTCCTGGGTGTCCAAGGCTCAGCCAAGTCTCACTTTACTTTTCCCTACATGCTCTTCTCTGGAGAGCAGATCTTTTCTCAGCTAGCCACTGACAGCTGTATCCACACTACACTGATGAATTTCAAATCTGTAACCTCACATCCAGACTCTATTAGCTGGAGGAACTGCAAGACATCCTCACTGGCACATCCTGCCCTCAGCTCAGAATTTAACATGCTTTCTGTGAAAAACAGGTTTTCGGCTTTGACTTTTTCATTTCCATTGATTCATCACCAGCCGTTCAACCTCAAAACCTAAAAGCCAGCTTTGACTATTTCATCTCCTGTATTATCTCTATGGAAGGCACTACCAGATCCTAGAGTAATATTCTTCAAAATTCTCTTGTCATCTCTGAGGTCACCAAAATCCTGGCTTTTGTCACCTTGCATTTGGAGTAGATCTGACTTGTCTCCCACCGGTCACTACTCTTTCCTTCCTTTCATGCAGTGGTTCAGGATTAATTTTCTCAACATAACCATCCCATCAAGTCTCTCCCCCCAGGATAAAGTTTAATGACATTAATCTAGTTTTCAGGCTTTTCCATGGCCTACTGGTTAGCAGTCATACTCATTCAGCCCAAAGCATAGATTCAAAAACCGAATAGGCTGTTTCATAGAAAGAAGATTCTAAAGCAGAAAGATACCTCAGTGGTGTCCATTTTAATTCCTTTATAGAAACATAACATGTATTAACTAAAAGCTGATGTATCCCTACCTTTTACTGATGCACGCTCCTTACTGTGCTATCTTTAAAATGAGATTTGAACAGACTAAATGACTTGATTAAGTTTCCATAATTAGACGCCAGCTCCCAATACAGTACTTTTCCAACCCTAACCTTTCCTGAAGACAACTCTGTCCCACGGTAACCCCACGCTTATTTCCCATTTCTTGTCTACAATTCCATTCAGATGAACTTGAACCTGATATAACCCTCACATGCTCAGTGTCAAGTCCAAATCTTAGTTCATGCTATCATTCTCACTTGGAGAAAGTCACCTACCCTTGGGCCCCTACGTTCCATATGCTTCAAGGTCTAGGTCACATTCCACTGCCTCCAATTATTCCACAGTGTTTCAAAGCTGCAAGTAGTTAATACTGCTTGACTGTAGCATATGAACTGTATTACCCATTTGAGGCACTAAATCATATTTTGTCTGGCACTTTTACTCAAAAATTTTCATGTATGCAGCCTTTGCTTCTTCAACTAAACTCAAGTTTTGAAGAGAATTAGTTCATGTCTTTTTTGTTGTGATGCCCTTCACACTAACAATAGCTCTGTGCACAGATACAGCACTATTTGTTAAAAACATAAAACCTGAAACAAAGTCTTAAATAGATAATCCAGAGGCCCGGAGGAAATCAAGTCCATAGATAATACAAAGCTTAATTTTCCAATTAGTTTAAGTTAATTAACTCATTTTCAAATATTTAATAAGTGCCTGCTCTGGGCCAATTAAAGTACCAAGCATTAAAATGCAATGGTGAGTGGAACAGACATATTGCTGCCGACATGGAGCTAATAGTCTAGTCAGAGAAAGATACAAACATTAAGTAATCACATATACTAAGTGTGAGCGTGTGTTGAACTTAACTAGGCAGGCATGTATGCTTAGTCGGTCAGTCATGTCTGACTCTTTGAGACCCCCATGGACCCCAGGCTCCTCTGTCCAGGGGATTTTTTCCCAGGCAAGAATACCAGAGTGGGTTGCCATTTCTTCCTCCAAGGGATCTTCTCAACCCAGGGATCAAACCCATGTCTCCCAAATCTCCTACAATGCAGGTGGATTCTTTACTGCTGAGCCGTGGGAAAGGTCCAGCTTAACTAGGGCTCTAGGGAAAACAGGACTTCCCTGGGGGCTCAGATGGTAAAGAATCTGCCTGCAATGTGGGAGACCTGGATTCCATCCCTGGATCAGGAAGAACCGTTGGAGAAAGGAATGGCAACCACTCCAGTATTCTTACCTGGAGAATTCCATGGACAGAGGAGCCTGTGGCCTGGCAGGCTACAGTCCATGGGTTGCAAAGAGTTGGACCTAACTGAGCAACTAATACACACACTAGGAAAAATGGGAAGAAGTGGACAGATTAGAAACATATTTTGCTATAGAACCAGTAAAATTAGAAAATTGATTAGATGAAGCATTTGAGGGAGAAAAAAGAAAGATAACTTGCAAATTTCTGATACATGCAATGGTAAAGATACCCTGCCATTCCTGTGAGATGAAGGGAAGTACTGGAAGGCAAGGTTGAAGTGATTGTATTGATATCATGAAAATTCAGCCTTGGGCATGCTGAATAGTTCATTACTAGAACCCTATTAAATAAGAAATGTCAGCAAGAAGCAGTTTAAGGCTCTTGTCCTGACTTTTACCCTGTTCACTTTCAGATGATGTTTCTTAAAGAGCAAATGCTCCACCCAAAATTGAGCCTGAGAAGAGAAAAGCAGAATCAAGGAGCTCAGACAGCTCAGAGCTGGGTAACTAGACTGTGAATAACCGCAGGTTAGTATTTGCTGAGACTGGAAGAATGCAAAATAGATCTTTTCAATCCAAGAAAATCAAATCTGGCCCATTTATTTTTCTTTATCAAGTGAATCAAAAGCTTAGCTGAACGGAAAACTAAGCCATTTGAAAAAAGGATGGCTCCTGGTGTGTATACGCATGCAAAAGGCAGGCTTAACACATAGGCCTTGACTCCACTCCATTCCTGGTGCTCAGTCAGCTACTGTATAATGTGTGCTGGGAATGAGGCCACCATTCTGGATTCAAAACCTATTCAAGTCTTGATCACAGGGTTGGAAGCGAACATGGAAGTTCAATACCTCATAAAAACCAAAAGAATCAAAGAACCTCATCAGAAGAAACACAGGGCTCATCTTTTCCCAATTCTCTCCAGGTAATCATTTTCCCAAGACATTATCCTATAGATGAGGAAACCAAAGTCTGAAAAGGTAAAATGACTCATAACCCAGCTAACGGGTAGCGAAGCTGGGACCAGACGTGTGTTCTCAGCACAGGGCACCTTCCTCTCAAAGGACTGCATAGCTGGATGGTAAAGAGAGGAGCAGGGCGAGAAAAGAAGTCCCTTTTGAAAATTAATTTGAGATCAGATTTTGAAAGCAGAAATTTTGAAAGCATCCTCTAGGGAGGATGACTGCTGAGCTAAGTTTCAATTTGGCTAAAAGAAGCCCCCATCTATCCTCTGTCATGTAAGCAAAATGACCCAAATGATATTTGAAAAATATAAACCTGATGGTGGGTAAGATGATTTTTGTGATATTAAAAAAAAGGGGACCCAGAACAGCTTGTTATGGGAATCTGGGCATAAGCTAATGAGGACAGAGGCTGTGAAAGCAGAGAGGAAAGAATGACAACTTTGGGGAGCCGTGCAAGAATGATGGAGTCTGACTATTTATAAAAAAGTCAGGAAGGGCAGTGAGGACTCATTTCCAAGTCCACGTCACTAATTAGAAGGCAGAAGGCTATGCGAGCACTCTGCACATAAAGCCGATGTTTAAAACTAGTCCAAAGTCTACATTTTACTGCCAATGAATCAGAAATATCACCTTCACACATGACGGATAACATATTGAATTTTTAAAAAGAATAATCACTTTTTCACTCCACAGGCATGAGCCCCACCTTTCATCTTTATTGATTCAATCACATTTTCATTCACCAAAAAAATGTGTGAGTCTTCTAGGCATTGAATCCTGGGGTGGCTGTGAAAGTGAGTGAGACAGTCCAGCCTCAGGCGCTCCCAGATCTACTTTTAATTTGAACCGCCCGCACATCTAAGCATGATAATAGCAGTGTGAACACGGGGCTGTGGGAACACAAAGAGAGAGATGACAAATTCTGCCTGGAACTGTTAGAGAAGGCTTCAAGGAGGAGGTGACATGAGTTAGATCTTAAGGGACAGTCATGTATCCACCAGGGAAGTTGAAAGAGGAATATCAGAGATACAACCACATGGATAAAAGCAGCAGGAAGGAACTGTTACATTTAGAGTACGGCTGGTCATGCCATTGGATGTTGCTGGATCACAAGAAGGGTACGTTGGGGCCAGGCGGGGAGTTGGAAGAGGGAGGCAGTTGGATAACCCCAATTGTAAAAGTTAGATCCAGGGATTTCTCTGGTGGCCCAGTAGTTCAGAATCCACCTTTCAATGCACAGGATGCGGGTTCAATTCTTTGTCGAGGAACTAAGATCCCGCATGGCACAGAGCAACTAAGCCTGCATGCCCCAACTAGAGAGAAGCCTGCGTGCCACAATGAAGATCCTGCTTGGTGCAACTAAAATAATATATTTGGCCGATGCACCCAAATAAATAAACAATTTCTTAAAAACCAATATTAAAAAAAGTTAGACACAGATATTCAAGGTCTTTGATGGCTGGCTGAGAAATATATATATCTCATCCAGTAGATAAAAGGGAACCATCAGAGATTTGTGGAAAACTTAGCTTTCTGCTCTCAATATCCAATTCTTCCTTCTTTGCAGGTCATTGAAATCCTATTTATTATTTGCTTCAATAAGTCATGGTTGCAACTTCTTCCCAATCCCAACTTGATTTGAGAGAGATTACTTTAGCCACATTGAGGTCTTTGATGGCAATGTCTCCACCCGGGGAAAAGCACAGATGCAAAGGTGATGGGTTTTTCACCATTCAGGGTAGCCACCAAGCAGCAAAGTCCTAGAATATGCTTGCTGGGACTGTTGCCATTCTTGTCAGGCCTTGGTTCTCTCTTTGTAAAGGAAAGCAGAATATATTTGAGGAACTATGACCATATAGCCCCTTTCAGGAGCATACACCCTTGAGCTGAATTCACGAAGGCATGATGCTGCTGCATTGAACAGACTGCTTCCCTGCCGTAATGCTATTCCTCTCCACACCATCAGGGTGGGCCAGCGAAGGCTGGAGCAATGATAAGATCTGTGGGCTCTGTGATCAGGCTCTCAGTACCCAGTCATTATAAGATCATGCCCCAGTCTAATTTATTTCTGAAATGTCTCTTCCCCCTCAGATATGTCCTGTTCCTTCTTTACATCTCCTGTCAATTTCTTTTTTTAATAGACATATTTCCCTGCTGCTTACTAATAACCAGAGTGACTGATTCAACAGCTGGTACGACCAAGTGTGCAGAAAGCAGGATCCTTTCCCAGGCTCAGAAGGAATGGAAGACAGGTTTTTTTATTTTTTATTTTTTTCAAAAGAAAAAAAACCTCACAATCTGAAGCACATGTCACTGGTAGGGCTGACAAATGTAGCATGTGTGTTCTTTACACGGGACCCAAAAGATTTCGAGGCCTGAGTCAATGCTGTACTTGCTTTCTTTGCCTACTTTCCAATTTTACCTTTTCAGTGGAAAAAGAAGCATGTCTCAGTTTTCCTGACACCGAGATGCATGAACTATCACCTCCCACAGAAAAAGAGGAAAAAGAAGGATCAGGTGACCATTCAACTCCCAATGTATCCCCAGCTCCTCCAGGAGAGCATTTGGAACTTACAGGTCACCCTTTTTGTTTTGCAAGTTCTCTAATTTACTATTTTTTAAAATTTTATTTTATTGAAGTATAGTTGACTTACAATGTTGTGTTAATTTCTGCTGGAGAGCAAAGTGATTCAGTAATACATACATTTTTTTTCATGTTCTTTTCCATCCCAGTTTATCACAGGGTATTAAACATAGTTTCCTATGCTATACAGTAGGACCCTGTTGTTTACCCACCCTATATATAATAGTTTGTATCTGCTAACCCCAAACTCCCAATCCGTCTCTCCCCCACCCACCTCTCTCCTGTCAACCACAAGTCTGTCTTCTACATCCATCTGTTTTATTTTGTAGATAAGTTATTTTCTGTAATATTTTAGATCCACATATAAGTGATATCATATGGTTTCTGCCTTTGTCTGACTTAATTCACTGTGTTTGGTAATCTCTAGGTCACCTTTTGGACTCAGGTAAGACAGGACAGTGGACTGTTCTAGGGGGATTAGCCCTGATGGCCCTTCTGGTCGCTGCCTGGTTCTGAAGACACCACCAAACAGCCGGGATGAAACAAAGTTGATACAAAAACAACAGCTGCAAGGAAAAGGAAACTGCTGTAAAGCCCAAGAAACATTAAGAATGCTCCAACTAATAAAAATAAATGGAAAAAAAAAAAAAAAGGCCATGGGTTCTCGGCCACGAAGAGCCACGGATCCCTAACTGTTTGAGGTCTGCAGTGCGGAGCAGTAACTACGCCTCCCTTTACCTGCCATTCACCTCCAGTGCAGAACCCAACATTGTCCTGTGCATCCCTGCCATGAAATCTGGAAAAAAAACACTCTAAATACTTAGAAACAAACAGCTAAATACATGATCCTACTCACATCACCAGTCACTGGGCAAATGCAAAATAAAAATTTGACTGCGTGCATGAGATATTCTCAATCAACCTTAGGAGCCAGCTTTCTATTAGAACATGCCTGGTCGAGCCCATGAGAGGTACACATGTTGTGTGGCAATTAATAAACTCTTCTTAGTAGTGATTAGTTCCTCCCTCCTGTTATGCTCTTGGTGTAGAGACACCAGAAGCCTCCATGTAAGAGCCCAGATCTGAAACCTGGAGATGGGGAGCACAAGGGTTCTGCACTCATTCCCTCCTGTTCATTCAACAAAGCCCAAGTCCAGTGGCCTTAAGGGTCCACTGCGAAATGCCATGTGTTCAGCCAGGCACCTCTGTGACAAATGTAGGAGAGATGGCAGGGTGGGTGGAAGACAGGGGCATCAAGGCCAGTGATCACAGTCACCTCATAATCACCTGCCTGGGAAGTATGTTTGGCGACTGTCACAGTTCTCCCTCACAAAACACAAAAAGCCTTAACAATAATAAAGCAGCATTTCTTTCTCTTCTTCTTATTCCTCTGGACAAACATACAGTTTCTTCTGCCCTGCAGTGTCTTTAATAAGATGGATGGTACCACTCTATTTTGAAAAATTCTGTCCTCCTTAATATACAATTTCAAAGCTGTGTCTTGGCCTAGCTTTCTTGCTCACAGCAATCAGAATACCACATATTATGAAACCACCTGCAATCTGCCCCCCACCCCCAACCAGAACATTCTCAAGCCCAACTCAGTGGGTTGCCATGAAGGAGAGCTCCCCTGGCCTCCAGGGGTAGAGCTGTAAGACCAAGACAGCCCACTGGTTTTTTTCTCCTCTTACCTCTTACCCCGTGTCTTCCTCATTCTAAACTGCTTTCCCCTTCATTCTCTAACACTTTAGGGAGCAATTCCATTAAATGTAATAACAGTGTAGTAATACAAAGAACATCATTTTCTAGTGCTAATAACTTTAATTTTAAAACCACTTGTGTGCTCCAAAATTTAGTAAAGCCTCCATTTCTCATCAAGGCCAGCAGACATCAAATTCAAAGCATTCAAGTTCTGTCTCTCCGGCGTAGGTAATCTAAGTACAGGGGAATTGAAATGCCATTTAAAGTCAGATTTGCTTTGATGCTCATGTTGCCGGCTTTCCTGATGGAGACTCATTTCTGTGCATAAAATAGACACACAGAGCGCCAGCAAAGGGACCCAAAGCTATATAAGGAAAGTATGACCACTTGCAAGAGGACCAGCAGTATATGACCCTCTAGGTACCCTTTCTAGAATTTCCTATAGACCACCAACTTATGTACCCTCTGTATCCATCCTACCATTTCTTGTATTTACCCTTTCTGAACCAAAATATAAATTTATGGAATTAAAATTTCACAGCACTGACAGGGATCACAATTTTTAGACTGGTCATCAGGAGAGAATCAAAAGAAAACTCTCCCATTAGCACCAAGTTCAAATCTCTGCAAATGCTATCATTGCCTTTCACCCTATTCTGTTCATTCTCTCTTGTGTGTGCTCATGTTTGACTCTTTGTGACTCCCATGGACTGTAACACACCAGGCTCCACTGTCCATGGAATTTTCCAAGCAAGAATACTGGAGTGGGCTGCCGTTTCCTCCTCCAGGGGATCTTCCTAACCCAGGGACTGAACCCGAGTCTCCTGTATTGGCAGGCAGATTCTTTTACCTCTGTGCCACCTGGGAAGCCTTCTGGTTTGGGGGGCTATAAAAATGGCAGCTGAACTGAGAACAATGACTTGCAATCCTGGTTGCCTCTGAGAATCAACTTAGGAGCTTTTAATATACATACATTCCCAGGCCCTTGGACTTCCCAGGCGGCGCTGGTGGTAAAGAACCTGCCTGCCAATGCAGGAGACATAAGAGGCACAGGTTCAATCCCTGGGTCGGGAAGATCCCCTGGAGGAGGGCATGGCAACGCACTTTAGTATTCTTGCCTGAAGAATCTCATGGACAGAGGAGCCTGGCTAGCTACAGTACATAGGGTTGCAAGGAGTCAGACACGACTGAACCAAGTTAGCATGCATTCCCAGGCTCTTACCCCATCCTGTACACCTAAATTGGAATTTTGCTGTGGGGGACCCTGGGATCTGTACACAGTTTCTTAAACCTTTCAGGGAAATTCTAACACATAGTTAGGACTGAGAAACACTGACATGGAAAACTCCAAACACAAGGAACTGAAGGCAGCATGCTGGCAAGTCAGCACATCAGTACTTCCCCGAGGCTGTTGAGTCAGCATCAGGTGGTACATTTGAGAAGCCTCCTTTGTTTGGAAAGGGATAAGGTTAACTTCTGATAATCACAGCAAACACAGCTTATTTGCATTACCTCACTCTCTGTTACTACTTCTACCCCAGACACCCCGCCCCTGCTCTCGGGAAATGTTTGTGGGACTCAGGATTCATTCCCCAGCAAGACTCAGTTTCTGGATGGGTCCCCCTGGTTTTGAGCACATAGTAGGTACCGACTGATCAAAGAATCTGTAAGAAGCCGATCACATGGAGGATGATTCAGAACACACAAGTGTTCCACTTGGCTAGTCTGGGTTAATTTCTTTTTTAACGTTTTATTTTGTATTGGGGTATAGCCAATTAAAAATGTCGTGATAGTTTCATAAATAGCAAAGGGACTCAGTGATACATATACATGTATTCATTCTCCCCCAAACCACTCCTCCCATCCAGGCTGCCACATAACATTGAACAGAGACCTGTGCTCTACATTAGGTCCTTGGAGCTTATGTATTTTAAATATAGTTATGTGTACATGTCCATCCCAAACTCCCTAACTCTCCCTTCCTCCTATCCTTTCCCTGGGGCAACCATACTGAGTAAAGCAAGTCAGAGAGAGAAGGAGAAATATCATATGGCATCCCTTTTATGAAGGAAATAAAAAGAAATGATACAAATGAAGTCACAAAACAGAAACAGACTCACAGACTTAGAGAAGGAACTGATGATGGTTGCTGGGTGAATTTTGGAAATCTGCTGAGTGCTTCTGTTCCAGGAAGGAAGCGCTTCCCCGAGGACTGAGCCAGCCGCTAGAGGTCGCTCTGAGCCAGAGCCTTGGTCAACTGGGCACCAAAGTAAAATCACAGGGAACTGAAGGCTGCTAGTAGCCTGGAAGTCATGGCAGCAGTATGGCTCCTATTTTTAAACTTGCTGGTGAGTGAGCACACGACGTGCATGCGTGGGGGAGGAGGGGAGTCTGATTCCTGTCCAAAGAATATTCTTTTAAGAGGTTCTGAGTTTGCAGGTGGCTAATAACCTGTGACCAGGAGATCAAAGAATTCAGCTGGTATCAGCTATATTAGAAGGATTCTTTTCTCCTCCTCAACTCCACTATCTCGTTCTCTATCAGAGGAGATCCATCACAGTCTTGTGTCAGAAGTATCAGGCAACTCTGGAAACGTTTAACAAATGTATGCTGAAATTTTGATCTTGGTTTCTGAGGCTCATTCCTCTAGCCTCTTCAGCAATTCATTCATTCTGTGTCAGAAGAAAAATCAGTCTAAACAAGGAGACTGAAAGAACTTGCTGTGGATGCGCCAATGCTAGTGATGCCAAGCAAATGGATGGTGTGTCATTTGTATGCCTAGCACCCAGGGCCCAGAACATGTGCAGGGCATAAAAAGGGGTCAAAAAAGAACAGTGAATATGATATTGAGAAGTAGAGAAAGCTACCCTCTTCAAATCATGTTTCTTTCACTCTCAAAGCGCTGCTTTTACTCTTAGCCAGTCTCTAGCCAAGTATTACCCTTAAGCAAATCCAAACTTATCTGACCTGTCAAAAATGAATAGCAGCCGTGGAGGACATCTGTAAATCATGACAGGGGCCAAGGTCTTGTTTTGTTTTACTACAAGCCCCTGACAGTGTTTTTCCACATGTATGTCACCTCTAGGGGCCTTGCTGGATCTCAGAACGAAAGTCAGCTCTCACTTCAGTTCAAAGGACTTTCAGGTCCAAGAACACTACAAGTGGTTGTTTCTTCATATGTGGACTTAAAGGACTTTGGAGTATACAGGAATATGGGGGGAAAATAAACCTTTCTCATTGAAAAGGAAGGTATAAGACAGACCACAGCAAGGCTGGGTAAACAGAGATGTGACACACTTTGGGATGGGGAGGAAAAGAAACAGACTCAGTCTGGAACATCCTCAACACATGTGCACAGATATCTGGACTATTCCTGGACTGTTTCCGGATTGATCATCGTTTCAGGACAAGAATTCAGTACATCAGTCAAGAAAGGATATTATTATAAAACTACTCTGTCCCGAGGTTAATCATGTGTTCACCTACATCACAGTCATGCCTAACTGACCTGACCTCCTCAGTCATGGAAAGATGGACAGTGTGGGGCAAAGTACACCTGGAACCCATCAAGACTTGGGTTTGAAACTCAAGTTTATCTGTATGTGGAGTAGGCAAGTGATGGAACCTTTCGAGATCTCAGTTTCTTTCTCTGAAAAATGAAAGTAATAATGCCTCTGAGCAGTACTTTTAAAATGAAATAAGGCTATATAAAACACTTGGCACAAAGTAGTCACTCAATAATCTTTTTTTAAGTAAATTTTCTAAATTGCTGAAGCTGTGTGTTTTTAAGTATCAAGCTTTTTCTTGATTATAGGAAGCATTTTCAAATGGAAAATTTCAGAAAGGTAGTATAGAGTTCACTGATGCCTTAAACAAAAGATAATCAATATAATTTAAGCTTTTATTGATGACTTAACAATGTCTATGCTGTTTTGCTCTACAGGGATGCTTTTAAAGGGGGTATATGTTTTCTAAGGAGTATAAGGCAGTCTGCCCCCAAATGATCTTAGACAAATGTTCCTTTCAAGGTCTTTCACTGGGTTTTCCTAATATTTTCTGCACCTTATAATTGTATTTATTTCTTAATGCCATCAGCTCACCTACCCAACTCCCATCCTGTTTATTATTTCTAAGCTGTTGTCATCTGGGAAATCAGAGAAGCCAGTTATCACCAGACACAAATGGTCACCTACCAAATGTAGGGCCTTGACTTTCTCTTTCTAGTTAAGAGAACTTGGATTTTTAACTGGGCCTATTACTGCCCAGGTCATAAACTAAATTAAACTAGACTAAGCTGAACTGCCAGCTTCTCTTGCAGCTAGCAGCGGCCATTGACTGATTTCTGACAGATGGGCTAGAAGTAAAGTAAGGGCCTTCTGGGTGTTCTCCTTGAAAGGGAAAGAACTTGCCCTCCTTCCTTCCTAAGTTCACTCTGCTGCTTGAAAGAGGCGTCTTTAGCATGGGGATAAAGGCCACACCCTATAAACAAAAGACTAGAAAGCTAACAGGAGGAGTCTGGGACCTGATGACTAGGTAGCCACCATACCAGTTCTGGACAAACCACCTAAAATATGTCATGAATCTTGTTTAAACTGGGTTACAGATACTCTATGCCACATTTAAACCAACTGCCCCACAAGCTTCTTAGAAATATGTATAAAATTACAGCAAATGAGCTCTTTAGATAAAATCGGTCACATTCATTTTATGGTAAGATTTTGTGTCAGTGGTTTGAGCTCAAAACCCTTTTCTGCTTTCTTTGGGATTCTTGGTTATGTTCAGTGCACCCTATTGCTGAATTTATGACCCCTTCTCTCCCAGGTAAAGGAGGTAAGTCTATATGTGAACACATGTGAGATGTGGGAACAAAACATAGCCTGTGGGGGGCTTTCCAGGTGCCTCAGTGGTAAAGAATCCACATGCAATGCAGGAGATGTGGGTTCAATCCCTGGGTCAGGAAGATCCCCTAGAGAAGGAAATGGCAACCCACTCCAGTATTCTTGCCTGGAGAATCCTATGAACAGCGGAGCCTGGTGGGCTACAGTCTATGGGGTCACCAAGAGTTGGACATGACTGAGCACGCACGCACGCGCGCATGTGCACACACACACACACACAGCCTGTGGGATCACTCACCATTTTGAGTCATAATCTATAACACACACTCAGATACCTAGCTTTTTCTCTGCCTACTCAAAATGAGAGAAATTTGACTTATTAGTGTAATCTATGTAATAATGAACTATATTATAATGCCATTCTATTGTGCTATTTTCGCTTGAACAAAAGTTTCTGATAGATTTTTGTTCAATGACCAAGAAAAGTACATAGGAATGTCTGGAAATGCTGGTGGGAAAATTAAAAGAAAGTAAGTATCAGAGTTTTCTCTGTTGATCCCCCCACCATTGATCTGTGCAGTGAGCAGACAAAGCCCTCACAGCTCTGTTGTAATGAATCGGTGAGATGATGGACATGAAGATTCCGTGTATGAAAATGGTCACTTTGATCATTATCAGCCATGATCATGAATGAATTGAAGGTACTGATCCTCAGGTTTGATGTTAAACACTAAATGGACTTTGACATACATCCTCACCTGGACCACACATCCTCACCTGGATGCCACCCTGACCTCTTTCAAGGAGTGATGAAAAGGACCGCTTAGAATGAATATGATATGGTCACAGTGTGGCTTCCATTGCTATTTCTGCTGCTTCATCAGGGAAGATCTTTCCTTCAGAAAAAAGAAGATATCTATGGACTTCTTCACACGATATAGACCCACTGGCCTACTATGTCTACCTCTTTTACCTAAAGAGTAAATGTAGGGTTACTTAGCAACCAGTTTTACAGCCACCAGGACTTTATAAATGAAAACAGAGTGGATGGAAATACCTTGTTGATATTCACCAGAGCTAACTGCAGGCAAGTCACATAGAAAGATTCTTCCCAACTTCTGTCCCATCTATAGCCCTTTGCGGACAATCAACAACATGGTCTCAGGGACAGGAAGAAGTGGAGAGATTTTCTATGTGAAATATTTTCATCCAGTTCTTTGAATAATTCTCTATTCACCTGAGAGATGCCAAAAGTGAAAGTTGCTAAGTCGTGTCAGGCTCTTTGAGACCCCCATGGACTGTAGCCTGCCAGGCTCCTCTGTCCATGAAATTCTCCAGGCAAGAAGAGCGGAATGGGTTGCCATTTCCTTCTCCAGGGGATCTCCCAGACTCAAGGATTGAACCCAGGTCTCCTGCATTGCAGGCAGATTCTGTACTGTCTGAGCCACCAGGGCAGGGTACACACAGAAGTCCATGCCGTATGGATATCTAATGCACATGCACATGGAAGTGTGTGCCTGTGTGTGCGTGTGCAAGAACTCCACGGGGTCACGTATGACCACAGAAAGCTAAATGTAAGAAAGCCTTCAAAGCTCGGACAGGAAAGCTAGGGAGAAAGAGAGAGGGGCAGCAAGAGATCAATGAACGGAACACCCTATGGAGAAAGATGGAGAAGAATAAGCAGGAAGGTGGGGAGTGGTGTGAGGCAAAAATGAATGAGGGACAGTGAAGCCTGAGCAGCGAGGGAGGCAGTCAGTCGGCAGCCCCCGGCCTGCTGCTGCCGCTGGCAGCCGGACAAGAGGGAACAGATTCCAGCAGCAGGGGCTCTAATCTGTCAGCAGCAGTCCCTTCATGTGTGATCGGCCGGCCCAGCTTGGGGACTGGTGCCAGTCTGGGCGCACTGACCCCGCTGGGCCCTCCCGGAAGAGAATGCGCCACTGATGAAACCCTGAAGGGCCGGGGAGGGCTCCCTGACCCCCAGCCCTAGCCACTGCCCTCCTCCTCCACCTGTCTGGGTGCGCCTGTCTGCAACATGGGGTCACTTCCCTCAGCAAGCCCTTCTCAAGGTCAGCCAGGCCCAACACCCCACTTCCTCCCGATCCTTATCGGCTACACCAGGTCCTGGAGGATTCTTTCCGAGAGATGACCTTCTATGCATCCACGACAGCTCCACTGGAGAGGAAACGGAGAAAGGCTCAAACCATTACTTATTTAAAATGTGCGAGGTCTTACAGAGATGCCAAAGCCACAGAAGCCTCTCTACTCTCAAGAAGCTTGTGTTCGTTAAGCTGACCTTGGCCGGCCGTGGTCCAGCCCTCACTCGGGCTTCCAGCCCATGTCTGTAACCATAAATGACAGCACTCGCGCTTTCTGGCAACTCGCCTCCGTCCTTACCGCCACCCAGCCAGCCTTTATCCTCTGGTGGGAAGAGAGAGCAGATGGAGAAATGACTCCCACTCAATTCCTAAATAACACCAGCTTCGATTCCCATTAACTGTGAATTTGCACCCTTGTCTGGGTAAGAACAAGGGAGCAAGTATCATGCGGACGTTGCCAGAGCTGGCCGAAGGTTACCTGGGGAGCCCTGGCTGCCTGCCCGCTCCTCCAAGGCTGTGGTCAGGCGGCCAAGAGGGGTGTGTTCTCCGCAGAGCGTGGCTCCTCCCAGTGGGACCCCTGGGTTCTGCCGCTGCCCTGCCTCCGACAGCCAAGGGACAGCTCTGAGATTCTGTCCTCACATTTGTGAAATCCATTCACCATCCTGCCTACTCTCTCTCTCTCTCCCTCGAGAATACGTATCTTGAAAGGGTTGGATGAGATGAGCACTGAAGCCTCTCACAGCTGCGATGCTCTGATTTTAAGGGCAGCCAGGGCTTCTTTAAAGCTTGATTACTATGCAGCAGGGTGAGGGGCTGAAATCCAGGTACCCCAGACAGATCCAGGCATCACGCTGCCCAAGCCTGGGCCTCGGGCTTCTTTCAAACATATAAAATGGGCATAATGGTTCCTGCCTTCATTCATGCTTTTACGCACAAATATTTATCAAGTGCCTACAATGCAGACAACAAGATATTTTAAACTAAAATATATACAACATGTCAGATAAGTGCTACAGAGAGAAAAAAAGCAGGAGAAGGGGACAGGGAGCTTGGGAGGGTGGGAAGGACAAGCTGCCCTTAAAAGGGTGATAAGAGAACGTTTCCCAAGGACATTTGCATGGATCAGGATTTTTGCAGGGATCCAGTTAGATAACCGCACTATGCCGGGTATGCAGAACGCATTCAGAAAGGCAGTCAACACCGGAGTTATTAACTTTGCTAGCCTGGCTGACTTGTGGCTGCTTTTGAGCCTGTACTTATGACCCCCTTCTTAACCCTGGCCATCACCACCAACCCACATGCTTTCTGAGGCTAAGCGTGCTCTGAGGATGAGTCTGTCTGCTTCCTTCATGGAAAGCCACAGCCCTGCACTGCTCTTGCTCCCTTTCTCCTGAGACCATCCTATTCCTTCCCACAGATCCTGGACCACCTATGTCTTCTCGCCCAGAGCAAGTGGGCATCCCACCCCCTCCCCAAACTGTCCTCAATGGAATGGAATTCTCTTCCCACTCTCTCCCCCCTCTCTATTTCCTGCCTTCTCTTCCAAATTGTAAATAATTTTTCAGAGGAGGAAAGAAGAGAGTGAGGGGGCAGAGGAGGAGGAAAACAAAAGAGAAGAAAGAGGAAAGAAACACCAACCATGACAGTGTGTAATGAAATGTGTTAGCCACTCAAGTCATGTCCGACTCTGTGAGACCCCGTGCCCTTCTCAAGGGAAGGGCTACCAACTCCAGTATTCTTGCCTGGAGATTCCACAGACAGAGAAGCCCAGTGGTGTACAGTCCAGAGTGTTGCAAAGAGCTAGACGTGACTGAAGCAACTCAGCATGGCACAAGACTGATTCCCTTCTCCAAGGGCCCTTCCTAACCCAGGGACTGAACCCAGGCTTCCCACATTGCAGGCAGATTCTTTACCGTTTGAGCCACCAGGGAAGCCCCAACTATGTCACTGCTAAGTCAAGTCAGCCATAGAAGTCAACAGTGACTAAGGAAGGAATTGGGCAGGGGTCTCAGTGTTAAGCAGTTCAGAATGCTCTTCACTGAATTTAAGGGAAAGAATCAGACTCACTGAAATGACCATCTATATATCTGACATGAGGAAGGAGAAAACTACAGAAAAACAGCAGAGCTTGAATAATCCTCACATTCAAGCCATTCCTCCATGAATAGTTAAAGCTCGCTGTGCCTGAATTACAATCAGCAATGAATGTATCTTTTAGGATTATCAGATTCTTCCGTTATTTTCCCAAATTTCTATTTCCTGCTACACCACTGAGCAGCTAAAGTCTCTCTATACACAGATTGTGTCTTGCTTTACTAAACATTTCATGTGAAAAATGGAGCTTTCCTTAGGTTCTAGTAGACTTCTTCAATCAGGTAAAGGCCACCATGCCTAACAGCCCACTTAGAACAATGCATTTGTGGAAACTTTTGACTCACATATAAATTCTACGAAGTGAACCTATAATAACTATTTGCCTTACCTTCAGTCTGCCTGTGCTTGGCACTCCACTAATATTGAACAACAATAAGAGATGGGTGGGGCTTCCCAGGTGGCACTAGTGGTAAAGAACCCACATGCCAAGGCAGGAGACTCAAGAGATGCAGGTTCCATCCCTGGGTCAGGCAGATCCCCTGGAGGAGGGTATGGCAACCCACTCCAGTATTCTTGCCTGGAGAATCCCGTGGGCAGAGGAGCCTTGTGGGCTATAGTTCATAGGGTCTCAAAGAGTCGGACACAACTGAAGTGACTTATCATGCACGTAAGAGATAGGAATGACCAAGCTGGTCTTGCCCACAATGCCTAAAAACTAACTGACTCAATTCCTAGTTTATTTCTTAACCTCTCAGCATTTTTCAGGCCAAGAGAGTCAAGGAGGCATCCCGTGGGAATGATCCCGCTAACATAATGGTTTCGAGGATGTGGCATCTGCCCCAAGGTTACAGGAAGATCGTATTCATCACAGCCCTTTTAAAAAAAACCTAACAAAACACGTTCCTTCCCACATCGGTCATCCTCATCCCTCAAAGACCTCACCAGAGGAGGATTCTGGCCTTTTGAGATGGCAACTTTCATGGGGAAGGAAGAATGTGGGGGTGGCAGGGGTTAACACAAAACATTTGTTGAGTAGGAAAGCTGAGGACACCAGGGGAAAATAAGCAAGATTCAGGTGGTGCCAGTGGTAAAGAATCTGCCTGCCAATGCAGGAGATGCAAGAGACAAGGGTTTGATCCCTGGGTCAGGAAGATTCCCCTGGAGAAGGAAATGGCAACCCACTCCAGTATTCTTGCCTGGAAAATTCCAGGGGCAGAGGAGCCTGGTGGGCTATAGAACATAGGATTGCAAAGAGCTGGACACATGTGAGCACAACAAAAACAACAACAAGATAAGAGATTTGCTATGTTGAGATATCAAAGAGCAACTGCTCTTTCTACACGTCCCCAAAGTTGCTATGGATGAAGAACAAGAGTACTGTGTCCTCAAGACAGAAAGGGAGCCCAGAGGTGAGCAACAGGCACACCATCAAGTTTCAGAAATATGCTGGCCAAGTACACTGAGAAAGAAATTCACCGTCACCTGTTCCCCTAGGGAAATGATAAAGGACACATGCAGATACGTGCCTATTTCTTGTTGCTGTTCAGTGGCTCAATCATGTCTGACTCTTTGGGACCCCATGGACTGCAGCACTCCACGTTCCTTGTCCTTCATCATCTCCCAGAGTTTGCTCAAACTCATGCCCATTGAGTCGATGATGCCATCCAACCATCTCATCCTCTGTCACCCCCTTCTCCTCCTACCCTCAATCTTTCCCAGCATCAGGGTCTTTTCCAAAGAGTTGGCTCTTCATGCCTACCAAAAGCTACCAATCTTCTCTAGCTCAGGGGGATAAGAGAGGCTTTAGACAACTTGCCTGATCACTTCCTAAACACTTCCAGATCATCTGGTAGCAAAAAGTTTTCAGGCTTTTCTGGGCAACTAAGATCCTTCACTTCAAGAATGTATGGCATAAGAAATTCTCCAACTCTTTCAACCAAATAAAGCTCCCAGTTGGAACAAAATGTTCTCAGCATGTCTTGGTATAAGGGCGCTGTACTACATTTACTAATAAGGCATAGATGAATGCTATAAAGTTCCAACAGAAAATGAATTTCTATCAGTATACCAAGTAGGATTGTTATACTTGGCCAAAAAAGAAAAGATAATACAGGAGCCCTGTTACATTTGAATTTCAGATAAACAACAAATTATCTTTTAATATCAGTATGGCATGGGTGCCATAATTGAGTCAGACTTATGCTTAAAAAAATTCGTCATTTATCTGAAGTTCAAATTTAGTTGGGTTTCTGTTAAACTTTTCTTGCAATCCTGGTAAACAGCTTTGTCCAGAAGTCTGTCTAGATATAGGTAACAGGCTTCCAAGAGCTAAGAAGTTATCAATAAGGAATTTGGATTGATGGGGGATAAATAACATTCATTTGACAGTGAAGGAAATAGCTCATTTTAAGGATCCTTTCTGAGAATACTTATATATCATTAATTTTTTTTCCCCTCCTGCAGCTAACAAGTGCGTGCATGTTCAGCCAGTCAGTCATGTCCGACTCTTTACGACCCCATGGACTGTAGCTCGCTAGGCTCCTCTGTCCATGGAATTTTCCAGACAAGAATACTTCGGTTGCCACTTCCTCCTTCAAGGGAGTGTCCTGATGAAGGGAGTGAACCAGAGTCTCTAGTGTCTCCTGCACTGGCAGGAGAATTCTTTACCACTGAGCCACCTGGGGAGCCCAACTAACAAGTAAATCCCTTCAAATATGAGTTTCTGTTTGGGATTCAGGGAGAGCATAGAGCCTCCTGTCTGTGTTCCCCAAGTCAAGACTTAGGAATGTCCCTCATGTGGAAAGAATGCCATGGTCTCGTCAGGTATGACTGAGGGCCTTCCCTCCCCTTGCAATACTGCTGGGTCTGTGAATGCTCCTGGGTTTTCAGAAGGTGAGGCAAGAAGCCATTTCCTGACTCTGTATTCCTGGTGCCAACCGGGGGCCGGGTGCCCCCTGGATATGTCCTGAGGAGCCTTCCTGGGGCTGCTGCTGTTGCTGGGAGCTAAGCATCAGGCCAAAGGAAAAGTCCTCCTTGGGAAACAGCTCGGCATCTGCAACAATTCCATTTGCAAGATTTCCTGCTGTGGCTAAATGCGGTGGCTGCTTGGTTTGTTATTTAAAAGACTGACCCTAGTGAGACCGGAGCTCTGATGGGAATGGGGAGAGGCTGATTTCAGATCAGGAGGAGGAGGAGCACTGAAGATGCCTCACTGAATTCCACTGATGAACTGAAAGAGTCCCTTTTAGTCAATCCCAATCCTTTCCGGATCCTAATAGAAAGACTATTCGAATACTAGTGTTCAAACACTAAGAGAGGCTAGGCAGTGGATTCTAGAACCAGGGGTAGCTGCACTGGGGAGAAGGGGAAGGAAAAGGCAACTAACGGAGAAGCATGCGGGATGCGAGTCCACGGACAGGGGAGATGTCCTGTCCAGGGGAGATGCCCAGCAGACAGTCAGAGACAGAAGCCTGGAAGAGTCAGGGAACAGGAGCAGAAGAGAACCTTCATGGAGGAAACAGTGGAGAGGCGCTCTGGTAAGCCTGGTGAGCCCTTTACATGGAGCATGTAGCAAATCGAGGGAAGACGGACTGTCTCTCTGCTCTGCACTGGTCTCAAGGAAAGTATGAATAACCTGGACTGTGCCATTTTTGTTCTATTTAGGACCACTGTGCACAAGAAGGTTTTTTTGTGAACATTTGTGGTCCTCTTGACAAGAAGCTGTAAGCAAGAAGTGTGGAGGACTGGGACCTCCCTGGTGGTCCAGTGGTTAGGACTCTGAGCTTTCACTGCCTAGAGCCCAAGTTCAATCCCTGGTAGGGGTACTAAGATCCCATTTTGTGGACAAAAAAAAAAAAAAAAAAAAGGAGCACAGAGAATGAAGGAGGCTGCCTTCCTGAGTGGCCAGAAGAGATGGCGACAAGGTTAAGACCAATTATAGTTTCAAAGATATGGTGATTGGAGACCAGGCTTCACAGATAACATTTACAGTCCAACATGAAGTCAGCCAGATGAGAGGTACTATCTTCAGATGGCAGCTTACCCAGAGGAAGTTTTAAGATATAAGCAGGCATTCCCGAATCATATTTATGTACCCTAAGGTAATACCCACTTGACTTCCTTGGGTTGTTTGGCAGAGGCTTTCATCTCGATATTCCTTCATTGTTAGTTTTGGTTTTAATGAACAAATATTTGGAAAAATCATCTGAATCAGATTTGAATTTAACACTAACAATGAGGAGAAAACATGAATGTACAGAACTGAACATATAGTTTTTAAAGGAAAGGTCCCTTGTCTTGAAAAGAGGAGCAGAGCAGAGATGCTCCTGCGGGGCAGGGAGGCACTGAGCCATGGGCATCTCAGAGATACGTCCTGCATTCGATCCAAGAATCTCTCTCATGCTGCCTGAACAAGGCAGACAGAAGTGTCCCTGATTTCACAGAACGTACAGGGAAGAAAGGTAATAAAGCACATAATGACGATCGTCTTTATTGGAAAGGCAGAGAATGCAGGGCAAGTGTATAACAGAGTGATGTCAGCCCAGGGCTCGGCTTGCAGAGGAAGGGATGCCAAGACTGAATCCTGAGGGATGATAAAAAGGGGGCAGGAGAAGAGGGCACGAGCATCTGTGTACCACCAGGCAGGGGCACCTGGGGAGCACACTGAGGCAGCAGTAGGGGCTGGAAGGGAGCGAGGACATGGTAGGTTCAGCCTGGCAGGAAGGTGGCATTGAAGAGAGAGAGGTGCACGAGACAATTTTGGAAAGCCAAGAAGGCTCACGCTGTGGAAGACTCTATAAACCATATTAAGGAGCTGGGACTTTATTACAGGAGCAATGAAAAGCCGCTGATAGGTATTAAGCACGAGAGTGATGAAATCACATTTTCATTTTAGATCACTCTGACTGCAGAGGAGATTGAAAAGAAGCAGAACTGGGAGCCAGAAGGTGTTTAAGAGGCCCTGTAGCAATGCGAATCAGAAGACGTGGCCTGGGATGCAGCATACGGGTCAAAGTAAGAGAAGGCTCTCCGGGGAGAATCCACAGACAAGGTCATGGTTGGCTGGGGCATCAAGGACATCTTGGACATTTTTATCGTAGGCACCGGGTAACAAGAGGTTCTCTTTATAAGGGGCTTCCTGGGTGGCTCAGTGGTAAAGAATCTGCCTGCCAGTGCAGGAGACCCAAGAGATACAGGTTCAATCCCTGGGTTGGGGAGATCCCTTGGAGAAGGAAATGGCCACCCACTGCAGTAGTCTTGCCTGGGAAATTCTATGGACAGAAGAGCCTGGCAGGCTATAGTCCATGGGGTCGCAAAAAGTTAAGACACAACTGAATGACTAACAACATCCTTTTATAAGAGGTGCCAATTTCACTAGAAGAGCGTGGGGAGGGTTGATGGGAGATGAGACAGCAGTTGAGCTCTGGATATGGTGTGCTCTAGGGCCCACAGCCTCCAAAGGAGAACAGATGTGGTCATAGAGGGATACACGTGGGGCTCAAGGGAGACACTGCAGCCAGAGACATCAATTTGGGCGAATTTACAGACACTGCACTCTCAGCAATGGATGAGACATCTAGCAGAGGGTCTAGGACAGAACCCTGAGAGGCACCAATATTTAAGAGATGTGTAAAGGAACAAGTAAGCTGGGAGGTCAGGACAGATCTGCCAGGAAAGCAGGAAGAAAACCAAGATAGTCTTTACCAACAAGTGGGAATAATGAGGGATGACAGAGAGGGCAGGGAGTTCAAGGTGGGGAACGTCAGGGCTGGATCCCAGGTCCAGTCACAGAGAAACTACCTTTAGGTTCAACTCTGAACTGGGAATGTAGTCAAGAGGCTATGGAGTTCAAGTCCCTTCCAGAAGTTAAACAAGCATTAGTCAGTACACATTCAACCTCCTGTGAATGCAATATACTTGAACCTCTCCAGAGTATACTTTCTAATATTTTATTTTTTAAGCTGGGTGGAGGGTACCTGGGTATGAGTTAAGTTTTTCTGAATACATTTCTATATGTCTGATATAGTTCATAATAAAGGTGAAATGGATACCCAAAACACATTGTTGAGTGAAAGAAAGTAAGGTTATCGAACAGTATGTCTGGTTAGAGTTTCATTTATGTAAAACTGTAGATTCATCTCCACACAAGTACACATGCATAGGGAGCTAGTTAGAAAGACAGTCATTGATTATTTCAACAATGATTGTCTCTTCAGATTTAAGGTCTTTTTTACTTTTGGGGGGGCCTCTTCTATATTATTTGAATTTTTATTGGAGTATAATTGCTTTACAAAGCTGTGTTGGTTTCTGCTGTACAATGAAATGATTGGGCTTCCCAGGTGGCTGGGTGGTAAAGAATCTGCCTGCCAATGCAGAAGATGCAGGAGATGCAGGTTCCATCCCTGAGTCAGGAAGATCCCCTGGAGAAAGGTATCCCTCTTGGACCCCTCTCCCGCCCCGCACCATCCCACCTATCTAGGTCACCACATGTAGCAGCTTTATACAAATAACAAAACCACAGGAGCAGAGTACAGAACCTGTACCTGACTTGTTTACACAATGGTCCCTATGAGGATGTCCTGCCATCAAAGTTGGATTCTGACTATAACCCGCCAGGCTTCTCTGTCCATGGAGAGGGGTGAGGCCAGGGAAGCAGAATTCCACCCATATCTTCTCATTCAATAAACCAGAACAAGGGCAACCATAAAAGTTGTTTCTACAATGGTGCTCTCACTTAATCTCAAAGGCAGAGAGAGGAGAAGCAAAATTTTTTAATTAAAAAAATTTTTAAGTAATAATAATAAAAACAATAAATGTTCAATGAGCCAAAAAGAAAAAGACATCGCCATACATGTAATATCTACTTCTGTCATATTTGTAACATCATATCTGTAAGGACAAACTATTAATAACTAATCCTTGATGGTGAGCACACTGCAATTTGTTGTAAAATTCTTTGGGTTTACTAGTTTTTAACTTTTTTCAATAAAATCAAGAGTATTTATTAAAAAACAGAAATAAACCAAGGGACGACCCCTCTTCACATGCCTACAGACTCAGGTACCTCATTCCCTGTTCCTTCTCCGTACAGCATCATCCCGAAGGTAAGGAGCCAGTCCTCTTTCACATCTAAGCTTGTCTCGTCTTTCCCAGTGATCAGGGGTGTAGCCATCGGAGACATCTGCGTTCAACTCCAAACTGAACCTCTTAGTTTCAGCCTGACCTGAGACAGCTTACACCTACAAGCCTATTCTCTTATAGCATAAAACACAAGCAATTTTCAAAAGCTGCCTAGTAGGGTTTGTTGCCTTGAGGATTAAAAAAGGTTGAACACACGAAACTCTTAAGAGGAAGACCAGGCATGTGGGAAGTGATCAAGAAGGAAGGGAGCTGTTCTGTATTTCTTAAAACAAGAACATCGCACGGCGAGCTCTGATGCTGGGTCGCCCCCACTGTCACTGGCCCTCCCAGGGGCCAGCCTTCAACCTCAGACACCGCGAACTGCTCCTCCCGGTATGTGAACCTCCGACCCAGTCTTGGAAGCTCCCCTCCGACCTCCACCATCGGTGCACCCTCTGCCACACGCTCACCTGTTCAGCATATTGGACTGGTAGATCCTCTTCTCGTGGGTGTTGTAGCAGCTGCTCTTGGGCTCGGGGATGAAGCTGTGCTCGGAGAGCATGTCGGAGGCCGCGGTGGTGATGATGGCGATCCCGTCCCTCACTCTGGCAGGGAGGCCGTAGTCCCACTCGTCATAGGACACAGAGACCAGGCCGGTGGGGAACTCCGAGGGCACTGTGTCCGTGTCCCCCGCCACCAGACTAGGCACAATCCATGTGTAGCCGTAGCCGGTCAGCCCTACTGAGTTAGCCACTTCGAAGATGTAGGTGGCCTCTTCCTTAGTACAGTAAAGAAGAATAATGGGGCTCTGAAGTTTCTTGAGCTGGTTCTGGATCTTAGAATCCCCATCGTCCAAGGACATGTCCAGCAGAAGGACCTCCTCCAGCTCCCAGCCCACAAAGCTGTTCTCGATGGTGCTGCGAATCTTGTTGACAAAGTCCTGGTAGCCGGGGAAGTAGGTGGTGACGATAGAAAAGATGTACCAGTCATACTCCTCCATGATGTTGAGCATCACGGAAGCCTGCTGTTCAATCGATGGGCCGAACTGGAAGAACATGGAGGATTCATCCTAGAGTGGGAAACATCAAGAAAGAGAAAGAGACAAAGTCAAAACAAAGATGGTGAGGGAGAGTCTGAACTAGCTGGACACAGAGATTTGCTTGTGTCAATTACTCTTTCCACGTTAATGCCTTTAAAGAGGGATATGTTTGAACTGCAAACATCTGTAACACTCTCCTTAAAACCTTCCCCTGGAGAAAACCAACCTGGGTCTATGCTCTCTTTGTCCGAAGTCCTCGAGGCTACTGCAGAGCCCCAGGCAGTCTCCTAGAATCAAATATGTTAGTATTTCTAGAGCAAAATGTAGGAAGAGTCACAAAAAGGATACAGACTAAATGGTCTCATGTCAGTTGAGGTCAGGTTTTGCTGTCAAATGAGTCATATAAACACAAACTTGCTCTTTCCAATTTTTGAGACTTTTGGATTCATTCACTGTGGGTATGTTTCATTCAATCCGGGGAATAATCCAAAATGCCCTCAATCTGCCCTTAAATCTACCTCAAGTAGGGAAGGGGCAGGTGAGCGGTCCAGCAGGTGAGTGGCACTCAGGTATGGCGAGCCGGGAAGTGCACTGTAGCACAAGATTTGATCAGTGCATTGTCTATAAAGACACAACCGTTAAATGAATAGCACATGGAGTTTTCTCTCTGTCTTCTACTCTGGTAATGAGGCATATAGGTTAGAAGGAGGCACAGACAGTCTATGTAAGCTACAAGTTACAATGACTTGTCTGCAAGGTCATCTGTGATTAAGCCTGTATTCAAGAAGAGCATATACAAAATAGCTCTTTCTCTCACCTCTATAATGCCAGGGGTCTCCGTCTGACCTGTGTATTACACACAACCTCTGTCAATTCTAAGCATCTTATCTTATGTTGTCTCACACTTTGTGAGGGAGAAGCCCTTTTACATTTCTCCCATTTGAAGCTGTATTCCACCTGCCATTTGGACATGTCAGGCCCTGTGTTTTATCTCCATCTTACAGCTAGAAGAATCTGAAACCACAAAATGAAGACCCTCTCAGCCTCATCCTTCCGTTTCAGTCTATTTTCTCCTGAGTTCCTCCTGGGTAATGGCGTCTCTTTTCTTGGTCAACGGCCCCTGTCTCCTATCTGATGCTTTATCTCCATTTTATAACTATCCAAGCTAACAAAAGTGTGTCTTTAATTCAAAGGGGGCAGTGCTTTTTTACCCCCGAAACCAGAGCTTTGAAGCATGGTTACAAGAGATCAGGCTTTTAAACAAAATGATGCAGTGATTTGTTAGTTCAGAAACACATTGTTGTACAGCTGAGAAATTGCTGAGTATTTTTTGGGCACTCGCTATTGAAAAAAAAAAAAAATGCAAGCTGGGAGATATCCAGCTGGTATCCAAAGACCCTGATTCGGCAGCGAGAGCTGCCAGCCCAAGTCTCTGCCAGGGCTGTGTGTGCTTCACGTGCCTTGAACTCTTCACATTTTCTCACAAGTGATCCAAATGACACAGGAGCTGCTCAGGCATCTGGAGTTAATTCCTTCTGCTAAAGGTAAAATGGTGCTTATAACAGCTCCCTCTCCTGGCTTAAACATACAGTCCAAAAGGAGCCTCTTAAGACCATGGAACTCAGGGATACAGAGAAGATGGGGCACCAAGAATGCATGGGGAGGGAATGGAAATTATTTCAGAATAAAAGAAAGCCCAGGGCCAGATGGCTTCACAGGTGAATTCTACCAAAAGTTAAGAGAAAAGCTAACACCTATCCTGCTCAAACTCTTCCAGAAAATTTCAGAGAAAGGAAAACTCTCAAACTCATTCTACAAGGCCATCATCACCCTGATACCAAAAACAAACAAAGATGCCACACACATACAAAAAAATCACAGGCCAATCTCACCAATAAACATAGATGCAAACATCTTCAACAAAATTCTAGCAAACAGAATCCAACAACACATTAAAAAGATCATACATCATCATCAAGTGGGCTTTATCCCAGGGATGCAAGGATTCTTTGATATATGCAAATCAATTAATGTGATACACAAAATTAACAAATTGAAAGATAAAAACCACATGATTATCTCAATAGATACAGAGAAAACTTTGGACAAAAATAAACACCCATTTATGATTAAAAAAAAAAAAAAACTCTCCAGAAAGTAGGCATTGAAGGAATCTACCTCAACATAATAAAGGCCATACATGGCAAACTCACGGCAAACATTATTCTCAGTGGGGAAAAACTAAAAGCATCTCCTCTAAGATCGGGAGCAAGACAAGGGTGCTCACTCTCATCTATGTTATTCAACCTAGTTTTGGCAGTCCTTGCCACAGCAGTAAGAGAAGAAAAAGAAATAAAAAGAATCCAGATTGGAAAAGAAAAAGTAAAACTCTCACTGTTTGCAGATGACTGACACTACATATAGAAAACCCTAAAAATGCCACCAGAAAATTACTGGAGCAAAGGGTAGAATGGTGCTTATAATGGCTCCCTCCCCTGGCTTAAACATACAGTCAAAGAGGAGCCTCTAAGGACTATAGCAAAGTTGCAAGATATAAAATTAATACTCAGAAATCCCTTGCATTCCTACACAGAACAGTAGTAGTGATTTTTTTTTTTTTTTAATTTGGCCAGCTCCTGCTCCTGGTCTTCTACTTCAATGCCAAGTATGGACTGCTCTTCAGGTGATACTGACCTTGTTCTTGGGTTACAATATAGAGTGGGAATCCAAGACAGCAAAGCTTAATTATGACAAGACTTGTCAGGGGCCCACAGAGAACCATAGTAACAGGAAAGGAAGGCCCGTGACAGAACAACTTACCCAGAATGGTTGTGATCACTTTAAAGTGACAGCCATTTGTTTTCCTTGTTACTTTCAGCTAAACTGGGGAGTTTGGGGGATTCTCAAATGAGATGCATTATCACTTGAGTTTCCACTAGCCCAGTGGACATGACAAACGGACAGATGCATCCAAATATCCCTTAAAATGCACAGGCTTAGGAAGAGATGGGTAAAACTACTACCCATTCTATGACAAATGAACATATCTTATCACAAGGAGGTTCTTGAACACCCACAAAGCTCCAGCCACAGTGAAGTCACAGCTGATTCCAAAACACAGTTAGAGATAGCCTTGAAAGAAAACCCATGGGCATCCATAGCAAATGAGCCCATGCTAATGAGACTGAATTTAAAAGAAAGCCAATCTACTGTATACCAACCTGACCCTCTCCTTTTTAGTCTTCTCTTAAAACTCCCTCACAAAAATAAATGAGCTCTTAAAGAAACTGCCAGCTATTATGTGAAGAAAGCCAATAAACAGTGAAAGTAAAAAAAAAAAGGAAAAATTAATATGGTTTCAAGCTACCTCCACCACATCCTCATCTTGCCTACTAATTCTATCATCTTCCATGATCATCCTTTTCTGATTTTCTCCACTCCTGTCAATGCCCAGTTCAACCATCTTATCTTGCCAATCCTTCATTAAATAAGGAGGCCTTACAAGGCGATTTTATCTGGGGCACCAAGAGGAGGTTAATGAAACCAAATGGGAATCAAGAGACAAAGTTATAGCTTGGGCAAATGTTTCCTGGTATAATGACTGGTCCAGCATTATTAATTTAGTTGACACATCAATCTGGTACATAGCAGTCGGGAACGGAACAGCTCTTTTTCAACAAAGCTTTGGGCTAACTATAAGTTGTAAGCAGTGACAGCCTTTGCAAATTATGGTCACAGCCACAAATCAAAGAGCAATCTTCATGTGTGCATGCAGTGGAAAGGACTGTGGCCATGCATCCATCTTGGCAGGCTCCCAGCATGCATTGTGATCACTGCAAGAAGTAGCATCTTCTAGGATGAAGGACAGGGATATAACTCAGTTCACTATGCTTCCCCACTAACATTTTTATCTCCTGGTGTCATTACAAAATGTTATGTGCATGAGTCCTTGGAGCAGTCTCCTCAGATTCTCAGTCAAATTTATATATGAATGTACTTCTTCAACTTGCCTCCAGAGCACCTTTAAAGCAGTCCAAATAAAGGGTTGCCATGACTGATAGGTGCAGTCAGCACAGGGAAGCTACGATGGGACATTAGAGCCTGTCAGTCTGGAACTGTTATGGTGAACCCCATCACGTTGGTGTTCATGGTGTTTATTAGCTAATAAGAAGAAACAAAAACAGGTACTGTTCTCATTCTATTAACTGTCTCAGAAAAATAGCTGCCTAGAAAATCAGCAGTACATGAGATTCTTCTTCTGCATCACTGAGATCCCTTACAGGTCCACTTCAGACATAAAGGATATACTAGCAATGGGGTTCAGCTCCCAGTTCACCTTGGGGGCTGCATCAGCTGAAGAGAACCCCCTCACCCAAAGTGGATAGAGTGCACGGCGTGACCGGCGGTCACGGAGTCTAAAGACCTGGTCCTCCTGCCTTAATTCTGGGCAACTCTGAAGGATGTGTCTGTCTTTAGAACTTCCCACAAGGTTCCATTAAAACTGCATCAAAGGACTTCCTTGGTGGTACAGTGGTTAAGAGCCTGCTTGCCAATGCAGGGGACACAGGGTCCATTCCTGGTCCTGGAAGATCCCACATGCTGCAGGGAAGCTAAGCCAGCGCACCACAATGGGTGAAGCCAGCGAGCCCGGGAGCCCATGCTCTGCCGCAAGAGAAGTCCCCGCAATAAGAAGCCTGCACACCGCAAGCAGAGCATAGACAGCCCTTGCTCGCAGTAACTAGAGAAAGCCTGGCACATCAACGAAGACCCAGCAAAGTCAAAACTAAAGAAAGAAAATCATGTCTCACACTGTATTTCTCCCTCTGTCTACTCCTACCCTTCCATTCAGGGTGTGTGGGACTGGACAGCATCCCCTCTTAAACCTCCTATGCACCAACTTCATCTCAGATCACCTTTCGGGGAACCCAACTGGAGACTTTATCCATTTCCCTTTTCCAATGTGGAAAAGAGACAACTTGAAAGTGAACATGGTATCTATTTTCAAATATAAAAATGACTTATATGGTAGAAAGATAAGTCTCTGCCCATTGGCTCCAGAGGAGAAAACTGGGACCCATGAGCAGAAATAGTAAAAGGCACCATTGGGCACAATGGAGAAAGTACATTTGCAACAATTATAGCTGTTTAAAATGAAATGGGCCTCGTAAGGTAAGGAGCTTGCTGTCGTTATGAACATTCAAAAAGGAGTTGGATTATTAACAGATAAAGGGATTCTCCCCAGCACTCCATGTGGAAAAAGTCATGCTCATCTCTCAGGCCTATTTCAAAAGTCAGCTTTTTTTTATGCATATTGTCTTTTCTGACTTTCCTAAGTCAGGTTAGTTCTCTTTTCTCTGTGCTTTAACAATATTTTATAAATGTCCCTATCACCATATATATTTATTTTAAAAATTTTAATGAAGTATAATTGATGTACAATATGATATAAATTATAGGTGTGCAATACAGTGACTAACAACTTTAAAAGTTATACTCTACCTATAGTTATTATAAAATACTGGCTATATTCCCCGTGTTGTACAATGTTTCCTGCTGGCTTATTTTATATCTCATAGTTTGTAGCTGTTACTCCCCTACCCCTATATTGCCCTTCCCTACTTCCCTCTCCCCAGTGGTAATCACTACTTTCTTCTCTGTATCTGTGAATCTGTTTCTTTTTTGTTGTTGTTATATTCACTAGCTTGCTGTATTTTTTTTTAGATTCCACATATAAGTCATATTATTCAATATTTATCTTTCTTTGTCTGACATCTCATTTAACATAATACTCTTCAAGTCCATTCCTGTTGCTGCAAATGGCAAATTTTATTCATTTTTATGGCTGAATAGTATTCCATTGTGTGTGTGTGTGTGTGTGTGTGTGTGTGTATACACACAGACTACATCTTATTTATCCATTCATCTGTTGATGGACACTTAGGTTGCTTCTATACCTTAGCAAGTGTAAATGAGGCCGCCATGAAAACTGGGATACATGTATCTTTTTAAATTAGTGTTTTGGGTTTTTTCAAATATATACCCAGGAGTAGAATTGCTGGGTCATATGGTAGTTCTTTGTGCCTTTTGATAATGTTCCTGGTGTTCTTGCAGCAAGCTTACTAGAGTGGTTTGTCATTTCCTCCTCCAGAGCTATGGTTTTTCCAGTGGTCATGTATGGATGTGAGAGCTGGACCATAAAGAAAGCTGAGCACTTGAAGAATTGATGCTTTTGAACTGTGGTGTTGGAGAAGACTCTTGAGAGTCCCTTGGACTGCAAGGAGATCAACCATTCCTAAAGGAAATCAACCCTGAATATTCATTGGAAGGACTGGTGCTGAAGCAGAAGCTCCAATACTTTCGTCCACCTGATGTGAAGAGCCGACTTACTGGAAAAGACCCTGATGCTGAGAAAGACTGAAGGAAAAAGGAGAAGAGGGTAGCAGAGGACAAGATGATTAGATAGCATCACCAAGTCAATGGACACCAGTCTGAGCAAACTCCAGGAGACAGTGAAGGACAGGGAAGCCTGGCATGTAGAAGTCCATAGAGTCACAGAGAGTCAGACATGGCTTAGGGATTGAAGAAGAAGAACAATAACAATAGTAGTTCTATTTTTATTTTTTTTAAGGAAACTCCATACTGTTTTTCATTGTGACTACATCGATTTACATTCCCCAACGGTGTTTGAGGATTCCCTTTTCTGATGGGAAGCATATAGGCATGCTTCATTCCATTTAAAAATGTGCATTTCTCAAGAGCAGGAATTGCACCTTATTCATCTCTGCATCTCCAGGTGGCATGTGAAAAAATTTAAATTTGTATTAATATTACAAAGGGCATTCCTTTGTTGGGTAGGAGATGAACTGAAATGACCTTGACGGTCTCAGCTGGTTCCAAATTTCTATGCTGATGGCACATGTCCACAGTTATGCCTGAATGGTGGTGCACTTTTACAAAAAGTGAGGTGGATCCACCTTGGAGCCAGCCCGAGAGGCAGGAAGTGTACCAGTCATTTCTTCATTCTTCTCTACAGCAAATTCCATGAAACATCATCTACACTTCTTCCAACTCCTCTTCTACCATTCTTTCTTGTACTAATTCAAATCAGACTTCCAACCCCACTCCTCCCCGCCAAAAGATCATCCTGTGAAAGGCAGTGGTGACATTTGAGTTGCCAACTCTAATGTCCAATGGTAGCCTTTGACTTGGGTCATCACAGGCTCCTAGATATGCTTTTGTTCCTTGGTTTCCAGGGCTTCATATTCACTTGACTTTCCTCCTAACTTACTGGTAGCTGTTCTTCTGTCTCCTTTGCTGGTTCCTCCTCTTTCTTCTGATCTTTTGAAGATGGAGTGCCCTAGAGTCAATCCTTGATCCTCATTTTCTTTCCCTTCTCAGAAATCTCACTCAGTTTCCTGATTTAAATCCCATTTCAATGCCGATTGCTCTCACACTTCTTTCTCCAAAACTTCAAACTGACACATCAAACTGCCTATTCTACATACCCGTTTGGATATCTCTGAACCATCTCCAACATTTCCAAAATGGAAATGTTTCCCATTTCACTTCAAGGCAATTCTCTCCTCCCACTGCCAACTCCTCTCTTTCTTTGGACTTCTATGTCCAATCATTCAGGACACCTTGACTGCCTTACCTTCAAAAGGCTGTCCATACAGAGCCTTTTACCACCCATGTTGTTTAAGCCACTCTCATCCTTCACCTGTCATTGAAAGGCCTGCTAACTGGCCTCCTTGCCTCTGGCCCAGTCTCATGTACAACAAAGAAGCAAGATGATCTTTTGAAAACTTAAATCATAAGATGTTATCTTCTATCCCAAACCCTCAATGACTTCCCAACTCACTAAAAGGAAAGAACTGACACCCGTGATTGGAACCCCACTGGCCCTCAGATCCTGCCTTCTCCAACTCTACCTCTCACTTTCCTCCAAGCATACTGATTGCTCTTAAATATACTAATTCCCACCCCAGACCTTTATTCAAGCTATAGCCTCTGCCTGAAACAGTTCCTCCAGCTTCCCAGGTACCCACAGGGCTAACACACACACCCGGTACAAGTCTTTACTAAAACCTCACCTTCTCAACAAAGCTCAATCCTGAGCCTGCAATATGATAAAACAGTCAGCCTCTCTCCCATCAAAGGCAGGCCTGAGCCCTCTTATCCTGCCAACATATGAAACCTACTTTTAATTATGAATCCACTTTTGATTTTTGCCACAGCATTCATTTATCACCATCAAACAGATAACACGATGTATTTATTATGAATGTATGCCTCTTCCCAAATAGAATGTAAACACCATGAAGGCCAGGATCAATTTATTTGTTTATTGCTGCAACTCAGCACCTAGAATGGGCCCTGGTCCAAAGTGGACTCTCAGGAAATAGCTGTTGAATTTTTAAAAAAATAGTAATTTGCCATTGTTTGTGTTTGTATGTATTCATATTTTTCTGGGTCCATTTATCCTTTGATGGGCACTTATGTTGTTTTCATATCTTGGCTATTGTAAATGATACGGTAATGAACATGGGGGTGTGGGGTTCAAGAATCTTTTCTAGTCAGTGTGTTCACTTTCTTCAGATAAACACCCAGAAGTAGAACTGCTGGATCATATGATAGATCTGTGTTCAATTTTTTGAGGAACTGCCATACTGTTCTCCACACTGGCTGCATCAGTTTACATTCCCACCAATAGTACCCAAAGGCTCCCTTTTCTGCACATTCTCACCAACGCTTGTCATTTCTTGTCTTTTTAATAATAGCCATTCTAATAGGTATGGGCTCCTACCTTACTATAATTTTGGTTTGCATCTCCCTGAAGATTTGTGATGCTGAACATCTTTTCATGTGCCTGTCAGCCATCTGCATGTCTTCAGGAAAAACATCTATCCAAGTCCTCTGCCCATTTTTTAATCATAATTGTTTGCCTTTCTGCTATTGAGCTTTATGAGTTCTTTATGTATTTTATATATTAAAACCTTATCAGATATATGATTTACAAATATTTCTCCCATTCAGTAGGTTGCCTTTTCATTTTGTTCATGGTTTCCTTTGCTGTGCAGAAGCTTTTGAGTTTGATGTAGTACCACTTGTTTATTTTTGCCTCTGTATTACTCAGCCATAAAAAAGAATGGAATCTTGCCATTTGTGACAACATGGTTGAACCTTGAGGGCATTATGCTAAGTGAAATAAATCAGGCAGAGAAAGACAAATACCATATGATTTCACTTATATGTGGATTCTTTAAAAAAAAAAAGCAAACAAATCAAATGAAAACAAACAAACCAAAAAAAAAAAAAAGCTAAGCTCATAGATACAGAGAACAGACTGGTGGTTGCCAGAGGCAACGGATGGGGAGTAGGTGAAACGGGTGAAGGAAGTCAATGGTTCAAACTTCCAGTTATAAAATAAATACGTCATTGGGATGTAATGTACCACATGATGACTATAGTTAAAAATACTGTACTACATATTTGAAAACTGCTAAGACAGTAAACCTTAAAAGTTCTCATGACAAGGAAAATAACTCTTGTAACATGTTCGGTGATGAATGGTAACAAGAATTGCTGTGATCATTTCACAGTGTTTACAAATATGGAATCATTATACTGCATGCTCAAAATATATTACGTATCAATTACACCTCAATTACAAAAGTGGCAATTGATGTTGCATCCAGATAATTGTCATGCATGCATGCTAAGTCACTTCAGTCAAGTCCGACTCTTTGCGACCCCATGGACTGTAGCCCTCCTCTGTTCATGGGATTTCCTAGGCAAGAATACTGGAGTGGGCTGTCATGCCCTCCTCCAGGATATCTTCCCAGCCCAGAGATCAAACCCACCTTTCTTATGTCTCCTGTATTAGCAGGCAGGTTCTTTAACCACTAGTACCACCTGGGAAGCCATAGATAATTTTCAAATCTAGTTTATTTTTATTGTCTATTGAACTGATAACATTTTCCAGCATTTTATTTATTTTTTAATTGAAGGATAATTGCTTTATAGAATTTTGCTGGTTTCTGCCAAACATCAACATGAATCAGCCATAGGTATACATATGTCCCCCGAAGTACCTCAGACTACACAAATCTTAGCAATGTATCACATCCTAGGGATTACAAGCCTGCTAGGACATTAAAGCAATTTCAGATTAAATAAATCTGACCTTTCTCCTCCTTCTGTTTTCCTTCTAAATTCAGTTCTTAAGAAGGATCTGTGTTTGAAAAAAGGCTAGAACCTCTAGGCTTTTGCTGAAAATCTCCACTACCCATCAGATTTAGAAGGCAAGTGTAGAAATGACAGGCTGAGAGGTCAGGTTCCTCCAAGCTGGGTTAGTCCTGGGTATTTCCTCTCTACTTCTTCCACACCGAGCACAAAGTAGAAGCAGAATATGGGGACAAAAATCTCTCCTCTCCCAACACAAGGGGAGGCTTTTCTCTACTCCCCCAACTCCAAGAGATCCCCTTTTTGGTGACTATAAACTCTGATACCAACCATCATTTTTTTTTCAGGTGACTAAGGCTGGTGAAGCTATTTAGAGTGGGTTTGGTTAGTGTCAATTTTGTGAGCCCTGCAAGAAAGAAAAAAAACACCCGATGTTCTTGCCATTAATCAGAAATATCATGAGTGAAACACACAAAGGAAGCTCACTGGTGGAGAAGCATGATCTTTCCTGCCAGTTAAATGCCAGATTCATTCTCAGTAAACCCTTGCACACAAAGAGAACGCTCTGGGTTTTCAAAAGCCCATGAACAGACATTCAAGCAGATTGAGCTAGTCTAACAGCCATTCTGGATAGCTAAACAACTCCCCCAGAAGCCGGCATTCTTTTTCTTATTTGTTCTTTCAGAAGATAATTTTGCTTTCTCCTTGAATTGTGTCCTAGTTTCCTCCCTGAATCTCCCTCTTGGATGTGCTTCAATCGCTGAATTTAAGCCACAGCTGAGAAACAAACTAAAAGTATTCACTTTGAGAATGTCTACAAGGTCCTTCTTATTCTAGGTCTCAGGGACAATTTTTTAGCAAGAAGAAAGCTTACCAGCAACAGACAGGGCAATAAGAGGAGAAGAATAAAAAGGCCAATTCCCTCTCACTAATATACTCGAGTGAATTAAAGAATTAAGTCAGGAAGCAAAAGGCCTAGAGAATGCCAAGAGGACTTTCAGAATGTGCTTGGGCTTTGCTGTAAGGTATCAGGACACCAAAATCCTAACAAGGCTACTGCATTTCATCTTAAATTAAAATTCTTCACTATGGCCAGTGTCTTCTGCACATCAAAACAAGTCTCTGATGAACTGACTTGTATTTTTATTAAGAGGTCCTTTTCTATAAAAGAACAAGCTGACATATTCAACAATCACCAGATTCTGTGACTGAATAAACATACTTTTAAATAAATGCAAATGAACAAAGCAGGGGAATAGGAAAAGTTTGGGGGGGGGGAATGAAATAGAGAAAAATAGTATAAACATCAAACCAACAGTATTAATTAGGATTATCAATATCAGACTAAATTTATTTAGACAAGTTTACAAAATCAAGTGTGCTCAACACAAATATAGATCTGGGCATTTTCATGGATTTAAAAAAAAAAAAAAGCATTTCATAGATAAAAAGAAGGGCATGGTAAAACTAAACCACAGAACCAAGAGAAAAGAAAAAAAAATTTTACTAGGAGCGAAATCCAAAATCCAAAACTGCTTACACCATCAAAATCTTTCTATTTCACTTAAGCCAAGAGGGTGGAGTTTACAGAAGAAATATGATCATTAACAAAGAACAGGGCGAAATATAGACCAGTGATGGTACTGGATGCATCAGCAGCATTTTTCAGAGTGAAGATGTAGACATTTGTCTCAAAAACATTAATGCTCCCATCTCTTAATATGTATTTGCTCAGAGCATCACATTCATATACCAATGGGAGTAAAGAATTGGGGAGGTGCTCACAAGAGGAGATGAGGAGGAAAGGCATTTTATACTTGACAAAGCTAAGAGTGCTGGTACGTTATATGTTGCTGAAAATAACAAAGCACTGGTTCTAAATACAGTAGCTATGTTCATGCACATGGGTCTCTTCAAAAAGATTCCTGGAAAACAAAAAGTTCTCTCTCCTTCTGTCCCTGCTCTATAGAGAAAGATGAAACATTGCTGAATTGAGAATCTGGACCAATCGTGCTCTTTTGCACAGGTCAACAAGCCATTGCCAGGAGAAATAGCAATAACCTCAGATATGCAGATGACACCACACTTACGGCAAAAAGGGAAGAGGAACTAAAGAGCCTCTTGATGAAAGTGAAAGAGGAGAGTGAAAAAGCTGGCTTAAAACTCAACATTCAAAAAGCAAAGATCATGGCATCCGGTCCCACCACTTCATGGCAAATAGATGAGGAAACAACAGAAACAATGAGAGACTTTATTTTCTTGGGCTCTAAAATCACTGCAGATGGTGACTGCAGTCGTGAAATTGAAAGACACTTGCTCCTTGGAAGAAAGGTTATACCAACCTAGACAGCATATTAAAAAGCAGAGACATTACTTTGCCTACAAAGCTCCATATAGTCAAAGCTATGGTTTTCCCAGTAGTCATGTATGGATGTGAGAATCAGACTATAAAGAAAGCTGAGCACCAAAGAATTGATGGTTTTGAATTGTGGTGTTGGAGAAAACTCTTGACAGTCCCTTGGACTGCAAGGAGATCAGACCAATCAATCCTCAAAGAAATCAGTCCTGAATATTCATGGGAAGGACTGATGCTGAAGCTGAAGCTCCAATATTTTGGCCAACTGACATGAAGAACTGACTGACTGGAAAAAGCCCTGATGCTGGGAAAGATTGAAGGTAGGAGAAGAGGACGACAGAGGATGAGATGGTTGCATGGCATCACCGACTCAATGGAAATGAATGTGAGCAAGGTCTGGGAGATGGTGATGGACAGGGAAGCCTGGTGTGCTGCAGTCCATGGGGTTGCAAAGAGTCAGACACAACTGAGCGACTGAACTGACTGAACAAGCCATTGCCTCCAGGGGCAGAAAGAAGTTTCCTGGAAAAGTTTTTCCCAACAAATATCCAGTGATCTGTTTCCCCAGGTCCCTGCACTGAGAAACTGATCACTACTTCCTCACAGAAAGCCAAGGATGCCTGTTCACAATTAACATGGCTTCGAAACTTTCACTTTTCCAAACCAATTTGGTCCTCTGTCTAAAAAAGCCAACACATTTTGAAGGGCTCCAGAAATGAAAAGAAAATTGCATACAAGCAAATTAAATATACATATACATCTTCAACAGCTTGTCATCACCTGCCTGGCTCTGCCTTACTTGACTGTGGACTTAGAATTTTAGCCACTAGTTGTGGCTTCCACCCTTTAAAGCAGGACTGGTTGAGTCCCATGCTCAACCAGAACATCTTCTAGAGCTGACTGGGCTGCTCCAACTCCAGAATTTAGAGCACATGATGTGAGCCTGGCTAGGTGCAGAAAAAGAAGGCTTCCCCCTTCACAGACCCACTATGTGCCCACCCAAACTTCTTCTGCGTGACTTTTATTCCTGTCTCTACCGGATGAGACTGGGCTTCCCTTGTGGCTCAGCTGGTAAAGAATCCACCTGCAATTTAGGAGACCTGGGTTTAATCCCTGGGTTGGGAAGATCCCCTGGAGAAGGGAAAGGCTACCCACTCCAGTATTCCAGCCTGGAGAATTCCATGGACTGCATAGTCCATGGGGTCACAAAGAGTCGGACACAACTGAGCGACTTTCACTTCCTACCAGATGAACATCCCTACTCAGACCTTCCCACTTTTCTGCACAGGCCCTGCCAACACCCTGGATGCTGGACACTCCCTGCTCCCTATATCCAAGTGCCAACAGAGACTGGACACCCTTTCCTGCTCTCAACGATAAGAAGTTTATGTTGCTTTGTCCACTACTGTATCAAACTCCTGCATCCCCACACCAGCCTGAATCACACCAAGTGTGGGTTATTTGATTCGAAATATGTTTTTTGGAGGGCTGGTGGTGCTAGTGGTAAAGAACCCACTTGACAATGCAGGAGGCGTAAGAGACATGGGTTTGCACCCTGGGTTGGGAAGATGCCCTGGAGGAGGGCATGGCAACCCACTTCAGTATTCTTGCCTGGAGAATCCCATGGACAGAGGATCCTGGAGGGCTTCAGTCCACGGGGTTACAAAGACTGAAGGGACTTCGCATGCAGGTACACATGTTTTTTGGAGCTTGCTGGCTCCTCCCTTGCGGCAGGCAGTGTACAAAGTGAGGTCCACTCTCTCCCCGCCCTTGGCCTCTCCTTAGACTCGTTTAGACCCCAGAATGCCTGGCTTGTGAAAACGTGAAAGTGGTGTCCAGTGCTGGATTGGTTACACCTAAGTTTCTCTGAAATTTTGTCTCTTCACTTCATGCTGAAAATCACTCTCCTTTGCCAGAATTACTCAACTTTCACTTTGGCTATGCCTCCTTTGTGTCTATGGGTTAATAGCATAAATCACTCTTTAAGAGTTCAGAAGTCCTAACTGCTTACCCTTCATTTTCTTTCCCTCCAGCTCTGGGACGAGTGGGTGTATGAAGTCTTGCCGAGTACACAGCTTCATCGGCTGGAACTAACATCTAGTGCCCCACCGGACAAACGGAGAACCACAGGATCCTGTCCGAAAACACCTGTCTATTTCTCTATCCACACACAGAAGGAATACTTGGCTGAGAAGGTACAGAATGCTAACAGATCCAGTTTCCAAAGCTGTCCAGGGTCACTGTCTCTGGTCCAGCCTGCCCCTCCCCCCCACCAATGGAGCAGTACCAACTCTGCCAATATCCCAGCCATCTTGTCGCTGGTATCCTGGGCACTGGTGTCTTGAGCACTGCAACCCAGGCTGAGGCTTCTTCCTTTGTTGACTCTCTTTCCCCACAGTGTTAGTTCCACAGATGAAGACCCCACTGGAAGATTTCCCTGGTGGCTCAGACACTAAGAATCTGCCTGCAAAGCAGGAGACCCGGGTTCTATCCCTGGGTTGGGAAGATCCCCTGGAGAAGGAAATGGCAACCCACTCCACTATTCTTGCCTAGAGAATTCCATGGACCGAGAAGCCTGGTAGGTCACACAGTCCATGGCATCACAAAGCGTCTGACATGACTGAAGCAATTAATACACCCACAACTGGCCTACACCTTTAGCCCAGCATTTCCATTCTCCTCTCTGGGGCCACGGGTAGCTGAAATGCTGTCAGTATCTCAATTTGATTCTGAAAGATTGGCAGTGGCCATCACACAAGGGCAGTATCAAAGGTGGCAAGATCGCTTCTAAAAATAACTGGATGAGTAAAGGAATGGCCAATATATTCATTGTCCTTTTCAAGTTTGTAGATTTTTTTGTTTTTAAACCACATTTAATGGTCTCCTACTTTTCTATAGTTCATATACTTCACCTAAATATGTTTCCTTTCATGGAAGCATGTGAGCAGAAAAAGAGTTCTTTAAAAGAAAATGCCAACTGGCATTTCAAACAGAAAGAAACTCAGAGCTTAGCCTTTCACCCATCCTCATCAGAGTCTCTGTAGTACAGAGCCATGGTTACAATCAGATGTTGGCACTTATTAATCTCTCATCTAGGTTCTTCACAGTGGGGCCTCTGCCTACAGATGAATCATCCCAGACGAGTATGATTCTTACATAGTCTCATTATCTTTAGACTTGGCAGAAAAGGCACTCACCTATCAGGCTCTTATCAGCTGGCTGTGAATTCTGATCCAGGCTGAAAAAAACAAAATGGCGGATCCTGATGGTCCATGACGACATTTTGATGTTAATTCAGTACTGCTTGAAAGGTGCCAACACATTGACCTTGGGTAAGCACAGCTTAAGTGTAAGTGTTAGTCGTTCAGTCGTGTCTAACTCTTTACGACCCCATGGACGGCAGCCCACCAGGCTCCTCTGTCCATGATATTTTCCAGGCAAGGATACTGGAGTGGGTTGCCATTTCCTAAATGCTCTATTAAATAAATGCTAGCCTGGGATCTCAAAGAAGACACGTTAACCTAAGCGGCTTGAGAAGACACTAATCCAGTTCACACACAATTAAACCAGTTCAGGAAAATGGGAGGAGGAACTAGACTATTTCCCAAGCCTTCAAAGAAAATTCCACATTCCTCCTAAGTTACACAGGCCAGTGAGTTCAGAAATCCTGACTGTCAGAAATTCTTCCCTATGTCTGTCTCGTTTCCATCATGCTGCAGATGAAGCCTTTGGCTCTCATATTTTCCTTGGTGTGTGCATGCTAAGTCACTTCAGTCGTGTCTGACTCTTTATGACCCTACGGACTGTAGCCCACCAGGCTCCTCTGTCCATGGAGTTCTCCACGCAAGAATACTGGAGTGGGTTGCTATTGCCTTCTCCAAGGGAACTTCCCAACCCAGGAATCAAACCCGTGTCTCTTACGTCTCCTGCATTGTCAGGTGGGTTCTTTACTACCAGCGCCACCCGGGAAGTCCTTCCTTGATAAAAAGTCCTCAAAAATTTTATCAAACTAAATTAAGGCAATGTCAACTTAGAAGATGGTTTGAGATTTGCTTTGTGTGTAAAGATTATTATACTTACTCTCAAACTTTCCTTCCTTAGACTAAACTGATCCCTTTATGTCTCAGCAATTATGGTTCTTAATACAATATTTATTGAGTTTAAAGTGTATTAGGTGTTTTATACATTTATTATGTTCATTAATTCTCATATTTCTATGCAGTAAGCCCTATTACTCTCTCAGTTTCGGCAAAAGAGAAAGTAAGCTTTTGAGAAGTAACGCACCCAAGGTCACTGCTAGTTTGAGAATCTAGCTGGGTCTGACTACAGAGTGTACTTATTCAACCACCACACCCACACAGCCTCAAGCTTCTGTAAATCATCTTTGTGGCTCCTATCTGAACAATTTACACCTCCTGTTTTAATTGTGAACCACAGAATGATCACAGTCACCTACTGAAGGTCTAATCCCAGCCTAGTATAGTACACAGACTATTTTCATGAGTCCTTAAGCTTCACGCCTATGTATCCATCCACTAGCAAAGTTGTACTACTAACTAATGATGGACCTGGTACATGTTATCACCCTATTCAGTTCAGTTGCTCAGTCGTGTCCAACTCTTTGCAACCCCATGGACTGTAGCATGCCAGGGTTCTCTGTCCATCACCAACTCCCAGAGCTTGCTCAAACTCACGTCCATTGAGTCGGTGATGCCATCCAACCATCTCATCCTCTGTCATCCCCTTCTCCTCCTGCCTTCAATCTTTCCCAGCAATAGGGTCTTTTCCAATGAGTCAGTTCTTCACATCAGGTAGCCAAAATACTGGAGTTTCAGCTTCAGCATCAGTTCTTTCAATGAATATTCAGACCTGATTCCCTTTAGGATGGACTGGTTGGATCTCCTTACAGTCCAAGGGACTCTCAAGAGTCTTCTCCAATACCATAGTTCAAAACCATCAATTCTTTGGTGCTCAGCTTTCTTTATGGTTCAACTCTCACATCCATGCATGACTACTGGGAAAACCATAGCTTTGACTAGACAGCCCTTTGATGGCAGAGTAATGTCTCTGCTTTTTAATATGCTGTCTAGGGTGGTCATAGTTTTTCTTCCAAGGAGCAAACGTGGAAGGACTGAACTGAGCTGAACTGAATAGAGTAATTTCATGGCTGTAGTCACCATCTGCAGTGATTTTGGAACCCAAGAAAATAAAGTCTCTCACTGTTTTCACTGTTTCCTCATCTATTTGCCATGAAGTGATGGGACTGGATGCCATAATCTTCACTTTTTGAATACTGAATTTTAAGCCAGCTTTTTCACTCTCCTCTTTCACTTTCATCAAGAGGCTCTTTAGTTCCTCTTCGCTTTCTGCCATAAGCATGGTGTCATCTGCATATCTGAGGTTATTGATATTTCTCCCGGCAATCTTAATTCCAGCTTGTGCTTCATTCAGTCCAGCATTTCACATGATGCACTCTGCATATAAGTTAAATAAACAAGGTGACAATATACAGCCTTGACATACTCTTTTCCCGGTTTGGAACCAGTCTGTTTTTCCATGTCCAGTTCTAACTGTTGCTTCTTGACCTGCATACAGATTTCTCAGGAGGCAGGTAAGGTACTCTAGTATTCCCATCTCTTTAAGAATTTCCCACAGTTTGTTGCAATCCACACAGTCAAAGGCTTTAGTATAGCCAATGAAGCAGAAGTAGATGTTTTTCTAGAATTCTCCTGCTTTTTCTATGATCCAACAGATGTTGGCAATTTGATCTCTGGTTTCTCTGCCTTATCTAAATCCAGCTTGAACATCTGGAAGTTCTCGGTTCACGTACTGTTGAAACCTAGTTTGGAGAGTTTTGAGCATTACTTTGCTAGTGTGTGAGATGAATGCAATCATGTGGTAGTTTGGACATTCTTTGGCATTGCCTTTTCTCTTTTATTGAACATCATACAACTGGTTCTTTATGATCTTATTAGTTGTTTGCTAATCAATCAAATATTTATTAAATACCCATCACGTGCTATAACAAGTAGAGATAAGGTATAAGTCTTTTCCTCATCCTCAGAGTGAGCCAACTGGACAATAAGATCAAAATATACAGAAGAATTGATGACTTCTTAAGCTAAGTGATAACATGAGGCTTAGAATATTTGTCATAGATTCAGTGTGGCTGGACAGTTCTATTTTTTAAGCTTCTTTTTACTTATCTTTTTCTTTGCCAGTTCTCTCACAGCTCTGTGCTGTGAGCAAATTAAATGCCTATGCATTTTAATCCAAACACCAGACTATGGACAGAAATATAAGCAGAACTGGCCTTGAATTCAGTTTTAGACAATTTGTCCTCAGGTGGACAACGGGCCTCTGATGTCCACTCTCTCAGGCAGCGATGTAAGGGCTGATAGACATACCGTACAGTATCATACCCAAAGCACTCCACCGTCTAAATGAATTATATATAAATCTTTCTCCTTGATCTACCCAGCCTTTCATTTTCATCTCAGAAGATTAGATTAGTATGACAGGACTTGTCCTTTATGAAGTCAAGCTACTCAGTTAAAAAACCCTCTCTCTTCAAATGACTGCAAATTGATTTTGTTAAGATTTCTTTTCAGAGTTCCTTCAGAAGAGCTAGGGGAATGATACTTTCTAGTCTTTCCTTTCTCTCCATGAATTTTTTCTCTACTTTGGCCTTTTCCCTCTGACCCTCCAACAGAGTTTGATAATTGTGTGTATCAATCAGGAGATCAATCACTTATCTTAGTGCTCCTTGCATAAAGATGACCTATGATGGCAAAATTAAATCCAAGCCACTCACAAAAGTAGCCTGACATCAAATTTTCTTTAGTTCAATTTATTAGTCTCTATGTCTCCTTCATTCAAAAACGCATAGACAACTACCCGAACACTATCAATTTTCAAAGCTCCCACCATGTCTCTTAAATTAACATAGGGTTCTTTTTAATCTTATTTGCCTACTGATGAAGAAAGGGTGTATTTCAAGATCTGCTTTTATTCTTGGTTCCATGAAATTAAAAGAATGCATAGTAGCAATAGCATCCTTGAGTATTCACACAGTGACACAATTTCTCACCTTTTGTAAAAATAAAACAAAATGTTTAAAAAGGACACATCTGAACCAGAGATGCTTTCAGGTGTAACTGGTGTGAAAGACAATGTCCTTGTTTGTGTGTTGAGGCTTATATTGGTTACATATACAACCATTTATTAGCAAAGTTACTAGAAATAATCAGTTTAGTTTGCAAGTTATGCTTCACACAAAAAGGAAACATGTCTTGGCTCATAAGAAAACATCTCCTTGTATTTGTCTTCCTGAGTACCACAAAGATGCAAAGATTATCTAAGTTATCTAGACAGAGTTTTCAAAATACCTCCTACCAAGGACCTCCATGGAATCAGTTGCTTGGTTATACTAAATTCTTAATATTAAAATCTTTGGTGACAAAGAATAAGCTCATCTCTCTCAACTTCTTCTTCTTTTTTTTTTTTTTTTTTGGCATCTTTTTATTCTATAGCAATATCTTTCAAAGAACAGACATTTTAAATCTGAAGTCCAAATGCATCTTTTAAAGTGGATCGTGCCTGTACTCCTCTAAATTCATCAGGAAAAGCAAGAGAAGGGTTCTTCTTTAGCAAGTATGAAAACTTCTGCCAGTTTACAGCCTACAGGGAAATCTGGAAATTCAAGTTTCCCAGACAGATTCTTGAAAATGCGCCCATTCCAAGCCTCAGCATTCCACTGTTCTTTACTAAGGTCCTTCACAGTAAAATAAAAGACTTATTAGAAATGTGTATCTGGTATCTTTTACACTTGCATTATCTTTAAAATTTAAATTTGAGGCTTGAGAGATAAGCTAAATTCTTCTCCAGTCTCCTAGGATATGAGACCATTTTCCCTGCATGAGCTCAAATCATCTCAGTTTTACTGCTTACATGTACCTTTTCTATCCCCACTCATACCACCCCCAGACAGAAAACTGCTTCTTAGAACAGCTGGCCTGAACTCGGTGAGCAGCTCTGGGTATTGTCTCTCAACTTCTCTCCTTTTCTTCCATGAGGAGAATAACGCCCCAGATTCCCCTCTCATCTCCTTTTCATAAAGGCAAAGATCCTCCCGATGTGGCCTTGGATACCTAATTGTTTTTTGCTTTATTTTTTAGTTTGTATTAAACATGTACTAGAAGAGGGTTTCTGGGTCATTCAGTGAGTGACGTCTAGAGGCAGAAGCAGTTAAGCTTCTTTGATCTGTTGGATGTTCACAAAACCACAACCTTTCACAGGCACTGAAAGGGTTAACCTTAAGTTGCTTGCAAACAGGCTCCCAAAGAAATAAAGCAAGTCAGTCGATGATGTCAGGTAACTCAGATTATTGTGCACAGATTGTACACGCAAAATGAAAAAGAGGAGCACAGGCACATAATCCAGCAATAAGACAGTGGTTCCACATGCTCCAAGGCCACGGGGACCCACACGAGCCACTGTCGGGCATTGGGGAAGGTTGCCCCTGCAATATCAGGCCAACATCTAACAGCTGAGAAAGTAAGCTCCATGTGTCACCTGAACTTCTATTTTTTAAAAGATTTCTGCAAATCTGAACATAGCTCCTTGCTTCTGAAATTTTAATATATCCCATTCTCCACCATTACAAAAAAATGAAATTTCTTCCATCTTGCCTTGCTAACTTAAGTTCTGTATCCATACACCCTGAATGAAGCCAAATCCATGCCAGTCCTTGACTTTTTCTCAAGGAACATAAAGCTAGCGTGTACTCTGTTCACAACAAGTCATTTCCTACATCCCTATACATTTAGGATGAGAGAAAGTTAGTGTTCTGTTTCTTCTGAATTACAGGGCATTTCACAGTGGCCTATCTGCCCACCTTCAAGTCAATAAACTTAATGTGCACTGACTTTGACCAAATTTGGCTCATTCTGAGGGTATAACCCTTTGTGAAATGGTAGCTCAGTAGCTGTCAAAAAGGCTAGTTTCCAGAATATTTAATAGAATTCATTGAAATTTGGTATATGGGAGGAGTTTCCAGAGTTATTTGCTGGCATTGAGATTAAAGTTTAAAACAAACCATTGTCTCTGGGTAAAGAATCTGCCTGCTATGCAGGAGATAAGGATTTGATTCCTAGGTTGGGATGATCCCCTGGAGAAGGAAATGGCGATCCCCTGGAGAAGGAAATGGCAAACCCCTCCAATATTCTTGCCTGGAGAATCCCATGGATGGAGGAACCTGGTGGGCTGTAGTCCATGGGATTGCAAAAGAGTTGGACATGACTGAACAGCAAACTGCAAAAAACATGAACTTAGCCCTTGGCATTAGCATCTCAACACCCCTGATGTACAAACTGCAAACTTGGTCCATTTTAACCACACTTAAAGACAGATATGTATTGTCTATCCCTGAGAATAATGGTCTAAAGATATTCTGTGATGAATTCTGTCTGACAAGAACAGCTGGTCCTGCTCTCTGAGATTTCTGCAAACATTAACTCTCTGGTTTCAATCCCAGATGCCTCAACCTTCTTCGTGATTTTGATAACTGGTTTCCCATAGCCACCACTTCATAAAGACCCCCAAGTGAACATCTAAAATTTAGATTTTGCTCTTTATAAACTTTGGTGGTGGTGGTGGTGGTGGTGCAGACACTAGGTCATGTCCGACTCTTTCAACCCCATGAACTATAGCCTGCCAGGCTCTTCTATCCATAGGATTTTCCAGGCAAGAATACTGGAGTGGGTTGCCATTTCTTTCTCCAGGGGATCTTTCTGACCCAGGGATCGAACTCAGGTCTCCTGCACTGTAGGTGGGTTCTTTACTAACTGTAGGTGGGTTCTTTATCAGGGAAGCCCCTTTAAAAATGTACGTGGTTTTATATTACTCAGCTGTCAAAAAGAATTCATTTGAATCAGTCCTAATGAGATGGATGAAACTGGAGCCCATTATACAGAGTGAAGTAAGCCAGAAAGATAAAGAACATTACAGCATACTAACACATATATATGGAATTTAGAAAGATGGTAATGATAACCCTATATGCAAAACAGAAAAAGAGACACAGAAATACAGAACAGACTTTTGAACTCTGTGGGAGAATGTGAGGGTGGGATGTTTCAAAAGAACAGCATGTATACTATCTATGGTGAAACAGATCACCAGCCCAGGTGGGATGCATGAGACAAGTGCTCGGGCCTGGTGCACTGGGAAGACCCAGAGGAGTCGGGTGAAGAGGGAGGTGGGAGGGGGGATCGGGATGGGGAATAAGTGTAAATCTATGGCTGATTCATATCAATGTATGACAAAACCCACTGAAATGTTGTGAAGTAATTAGCCTCCAACTAATAAAAAAATTAAAAAAAAAAAAAAAATGTACGTGGTTTTAAAAGGAAGAAATCAACATAACAAAGCAGTAAGTACAAAAAAAGAAGACGCATATGAGGGCTATGGTAAAAAAAAACTGGATCTGAAATTCAGATCCAAATCTGCATACTTCTTTGTGATCTTGATTGTAATTTAACTTCTCCAAGCTTTATTTTCCTTTACAAAACAACAGGGTGAGTTCTTCATTTATAGAATTGTAAAGAGGATCAAATGAGATAACACATATGAAAGTGGCTACTACAATGCCTGGCACAGATTAAATTCTCAGATTCGGTAAGTGTGAATCTATTTAGCATATATTATGACCAACAACACAGTCAAGGAAGAGGTTTATTTCACACATATTTATATAGCTACAAATTGGTTAAGTTGATAAATCCATCATCATTTTTATTGTCCTTCTAGCCTAAGCATCAGTTGTGTGCCTGTGTGCTAACTTTTCAGTTGTGTCCGACTCTTTGCAAACCCATGGACAGTAGCCCACCAGGCTCCTCTGTCTATGGGATTCTCCAGGCAAGAATAGTAGAGTGGGTTGCCATGCCCTCCTTCAGGGGATCTTCCAGACCCAGGAATAGAACCCACATCTCTTAAGTCTCCTGCATTGGCAGGAGTTCTTTACCACTAGTGCCATTTGGCCACTGGAGCCCAGGCATCGATTATAATTGACTAAACACAGCTTCCAAGTTTGACTGGACCTCCAATACAACCCATAAGAGCTGGGTTCCCACTTTGTCCTTTTCTGAGTGTGTGAGAACACTCCATCTTCTCATATCTTGAAATGGGTCCTACTGATTCTTTCCATGACTTCATTCATTCACTCAACTGAATGGCTGCTGATTTCCAGCCCAAGAGACATACTCTTGCCTTTTTCCTGCTTCTCACTGTCCAGTCAACAACATTCGCCAGCCTATGGATGATAGTCACCCTATAGTTTCATAAAAGTCATCTTTTTCAGCCATTGTTCCCAGTGCTGGATCTCAGTTGGAAGAGCTTCCACTGGGTCTGATTGGCAGGTGCCACTTTGGTGGCTCTTTACCAACAGGTTACCTTATTTTACCAGACACAATTCCTCTTCACTATCATAAGGAAAACTGTCCCTCTCTTCCTGTGTGAAAATCACAGATTTCCTCTCAGCTTGCTCCAATCCAAGTTCTGTCCCCAGTCTGAAGAATACTGTTAGCTTCGGGCTCATTTGCAGACCAGTTTGCCCTGAGCATAAAGAAAGACTAGGGACTTCCCTGGTGGTCTAGTGATTAAGACTCGGCACTTCCACCACAGGAGGCTCCAGTTTGATCCCTGGTGGGGGAACTAAAATCCTACATGCTTGTGTGATCCAAAACAACCAAGCAAAACACACACAAAAGAACAACAAAAACCCGATGACCAAGGAACCTTCATAGAAGCTCTGAATTCTGACCTTCAGTCCTCTTCCATATAAAAGAAAAATACAATTTACATTAAAAAAAAAGACTAACCCTCCCCACCTCTCACTCCAATTCATGCCCATGGTTCAGAATGCACCTTAATCCCTTGGTTCTCTTTCATGACTCACCAGCCAGCATGTATGCAATGAAATAACCATCTCATGTCTGCTGGTCAAAGTTCTAGACTATAAAACTCTCTAGCACACACATAAAGTGTGCAAAATAATTCTGAGAAAAAGAAGCAGTATTTAAATCATGCCCTCATGGAGTAAATACCTGAACTAAGAGCAAGAAGAGAGAAGGCAGAAACAATAAATTGAAATTCTAAATATCTGAATCCCTTAAGACAAAATACATTTCTATCACAGGCAACATAGTAGCCCTGTAACAGTTTTTTTTTTTTTTTCTTTCACAGATCAACTAATTTCTAAATATCTTCACAGGTCTATAAAAACAATCACACTTTTCAATGCGCTTAGTCATTATCAAAATCAGCCCCAGCTCTCTAATGAATGTATTCTCAGTGAGCAAAGCCTGAACCTTTATTCTTACCCATATCCTCAGTGGTGAAGTAAGTGCTCTAGGGTCCATTCTCTGGGAGGGTCCAGAGAGGTCACTGATTACAGTTGTGAATCTCACACTGAAACACTAGCAGAGTGGGAACTCTTGAACAACTGCAGTTGGCTAAGGTGTTGGGTTGGAGATGATGGTTAGAACTGCAGAAGGGACCGGTGTTACCATGTGCCCACTTAGTGACTCATAACACAGGCTTGGCAAGTTCTTTCCCATCCAGTCATGTAGAAACTGCAAGGCTGAAGAAAGAGGCATTTTTCCCCCTCTACTTAAAGGTCCACTTTTCCTTGTTTTTCTCAAATTCAATTTCTACATTCTCTGGAAGAGTTAATGTTCTCTCAGTTGTAAGTTTGTGTACACACACAACTGCACAATATTGTGTGTGCATGTGCAAAATAAGAAGAAGGAAGTCAATACAGAAAGATCTATATAGAGAGAGTACATATCTGTTGGACTTCCCTGGTGATGCTGTGGATAAGAATCTGCCTGCCAATGCAGAGGACACGGTTTCTGACAAACTTAGTGTATTAAAAAGCAGAGACATCATTTTGCCGACAAAAGTCTACATAATCAAAGCTATGGTTTTAGCAGTAGTCATGTATGGATGTGAGAGTTGGTCTATAAAGAAGGCTGAGCACTGAAGAATTGATGCTTTTGAATTGAACTGTGCTGCTGGAGAAGACTCTTGAGAGTCCCTTGGACTGCAAGGAGATCAAACCAGTCAATCCTAAAGGAAATCAACCCTGAATATTCATTGGAAGGACTGGTCCTGATGCTGACGTTCCAATACTTTAGCCACCTGATGAGAAGAGCAGATTCACTGGAAAACACCCTGATGCTGGGAAAGACTGAAGGCAAAAGGAGAAAGGGGTGTCAGAGGATGAGATGATTAGATAGCATCACCAAACTCAATGGCCATGAATTTAAGCAAACCCTGGGAGAAAATGGTGGACAGAGGAGCCTGGTGTGCTGCAGTCCATGGGGTCACAAAGAGTTGGACATAACTGAGAGACTGAACAACAACAAAGTATCTCATGTTAAATACACATGAGGCAGGGTCATGGTGAGATGGAAGGTAACACTGCTTAATGAAAGAAGCCACTGGCTGCTTCTTCATTAAGGTGGACCTCGGGAAAGAAGTCTGCATCCTCCCAGAAGTTCCCTAAGGCAAACAAACAGCTTCTTTCCTGGAGGAGAAGTAAATGAAGGCTTTGGGGCATCCCAAAGTATCCCTCTTGGTATGGAAAACCGTGATCTCTAGAGAAGAGGTGGAGAAAGTAAAACAGGTCAAGGATTCAGTTGGGAGAAAAGAGATTGGTATCACCAAACTCCTGCAGAATTACAAGACATTCTTCTGTAGATGGATATAGTTCAGACTGAGACCACTGACAGGAAAGAAAAATGGTGGAGCTCCCCATGAAGCAATGAGGAGTCTGCAACATGAACCCTGCTCAACTTAAAAGGGACTATAAGTTCACGCAGGAGGACCAGTTTCAATACAGCATAAGGCTGAAGCTGGAAGTCCTTCAGATACAGACATCCCAGGACAATGACCCTGCTTGGGAACAGTGGATGAGCAAATTAATGTAACTTGAAGCACTGCAAGCCTAAGACAAATCAGAAAAAAAAAAAAAAAAAAAGCAAGCCAAACCAAAATGGGATGTACTATGTAGACTGCCCAGACAGTCCAGTTCTCTCTCCTCCTGAGGTCTAGTAAATTCCTTGGGTTCTTGAATAACCTGGCATGGTTATTAGTGAGACCTTCAGAGGGTGAAATTGTTTTTCCTGACAATATGGATATGAGGGAATTTTAACAGTAAATTTAAAAATTAAAAAAAAAATGTGACCCTTTTTTTAACCCAAGCTGATGACTAGTACAAATATGGACATAAAACTAGTTACACATATTAGATAAAGATAGAACCACTTTGGGTTCAATTTAGTTAATTTTGCTAGTAGGTTTATATCAAAATGTGAAAAAGAAGACGTATAATGAGGGGAAAGGTGAACATCCAGATGGCTAATTATAGCTCATTTGCCTGATACTCTGAAACCAGTGTGGTTCCAAGCCAACTTTATTGGAGAATGTTCATCCCTGGGAGAGAAAATAAGACTCATGAGAATTGGACTAGTGAAATTCTTAGTCTAGAGCAGGTATTTAATCTTATCTTACAGGCCTTCCCTGAGGTACAAGGGCATCAAAGAAGGGGCTAACACCTACTGGGTTACTAACTTTGCTGAGTCTAACGTACAAAGTTGGAGTAAATATCATTTTCCAAAACACTGCCATAATATTACAGTGCTTTCCTAAAGTTCTTTTTGAATCAAGAGCTGTAGTTGGAGGATGTATTTTATGAATAATCTGACCTTGTCTATTTACTATTAAAGACATAACATGCATTTAATCATTCCTGAGCATACACTACATGAAGGATCCCATACTAAGCACTAAGGAGGATACAATAAGCTGAGGGAAATTAGCCCTGATCAAAAAGAATTTACAGTTCTGACACCTGGAATGCACTAATGATAATAATGCAATTATCACAAGGTGAATTAAAACAAATGTTAAGGAGTTTAGAAGAGAAAAGGATAACACATGATCAGGAAGGGGGAAAATTTTCACAGTGGAGAAGTAAGACTATGGTGGCAGTGTTGATAACAACAGGTACCAAGAGGGTGAGAAGCCGATTCTAGTGGTGGGAGCAGTTCAAGCATAGGAGAGAATTTGGTTCTGAGGACAATAAAGGTTCAGTTAAACTATCCCTTCAGCAGATATTCATCAAGTGCCTAATAAATGCCAAACATTGGGTTGGAGGCTGGGGACGGAGACAGGAGCTTCTTGCCTCAGCTTTCATGGGGCTGAGCAGAGAGCAAAAGGTAAACAGTCTTATTGTATTACAGCTTGGAGGTTAAGAGCAGGAGGTCTGTGGTACGACCGTGTAGGTGGGAACAGGACTCTATCACCAACAAGCTGTTAATGTAGGCAAGTCATTCAGCCTCTCTTGCCATGGTTTCCTCATGTGTAAAATCAGTCAGTAATGTGCTTGCCTCATAGGGTAGATGAGATGATACCTGTCAAGCACCTGGTATGGTGATAGACACAGAGTAACTGCTCAGTGACTAGTACTATAAAGAGTATCTTTGTGCTCATCAACAGATGAGTAGATAAACAAAATGGAGTACATATATATATATACACATACATATATACATACACACACACACACACACACACACACACATATATATATATATGATGGAATACTACTCAGTCATAAAAAAGAATGAAATCATGCCATTTGCAGCAAAATGGATGGATCTTGAGATTATTATAGCAAGTGAAATAAGTCAGAAAGGGAAAGATGAATACCATGTGATAGCACTGACATGTGGAATCTAAAATATGACACAAGTGAACTTATCTTCAAAACAGAAACAGACTCACAGACACAGAGAACAGACTTATGGTTGCAAGGCAGGAGGGGGGAGAAGGACCGATTGGGAGTTTGGGTTTAGCAGACACAAACTATTACATATAAAATGGATAAACAACAAGGACCTACTGTATCGCACATGGAACTACATTTGCTATCCTATGATAAACCATAATTGAAAAGAATATGAAAAAGAATGTATATGTGTGTGTATGTGTGTGAATCACTGAATTATTTTGCTGTACAGTAAAAATTTAGACAACACTGTAAGTCAACTATACATCCACAAACTAAATTGGTTTAAAAAAGAATATATTTCTTTGTACTTCTATGAGAATATCTGTAGTCATAAAGAGAGTCTCTTTAGAAGTAAAACTTGAGAAGACTCAGTCAAGGATACTAATTTTAAGTCACTAATGTATTTTTTACACACTGTTTTCCAAAAATGTTGTATCATTTCACACTCTTATAAGCAGTGTAGGAAAGTGCTGACCTCACTATACTCCACAGTTAATTATTCTTTAAAATTTTGCCAATTTAGTAGATGAAAATGATATATCATTGTTTTTTTCATTTCTGTATTTCTCATTATGGTGAGGCAAACATTTTTCATATGTATGAGACGTGCATATTTTTCTTCACATAAAATGGCATTACCATTTTACAGGTGAGAAAAATGGGAATTTTGGTTGCAGAGATTGGACTCAAAGAGAGCGAAGATGGGATGTGCTTGAACATTACTGAGAGGGGAACAAATGATATGATTTTATACTATAGTGCGCACGGGCTAGTTCCTTTCTTATCATATTATTGGGAAAGAACAGAAATAAACTAAATTAATATTAAGGAAAGTTTATGGGAGTTATGGAGCAGGAACGGAGTAGAAAAGGACAAGAGAATACATTGAAAACTTTAAGACAGAAAGAGGAATAGGGAACAAAATAAAGAGAAAAGAGACAGTGAGCACAATGTGATTACCAAAAGTAGGCAAAGAAAGGAAGTAGATGAGAAATAAGCCCCCAAATTAAAATTTACATACAGGGAAAGGGATACACTGGGGGTCTGGGGTTAACATACACACACTATTATGCATGAAATAGGTAACTAATGAGGACCTGCTGTTCAGCACAGGGCACTCCACCCAATACTCTGTCATGACCTACATGGGAAAAGAATCTAAAAAAGAGTGGGTATATGGATACGTATAACTGATTCACTTGGCTATACACCTGAAGCCAAAACAACATTGTAAATCAACTGTACTCCAATTTAAAAAAATCAACTTAAAAATAAATACAATAAGAAAATTTTCATATAGTTTGCTTCTTTTCATCCCCCAGGTTTGTACTTGAACAAATAAGCTTTATCTCTATGACTGGAGCTGCGCAATGATGTGGAGGAGAGGGCGGGGAGAGTAAGCTGGAAGGAGAGAGCAAGGACATGCTAATGGGAGTCCCCAAGGTGCACTGTTCTCAAAGCCAAGGTAATCCCGAGCCCCATTCCATTAACCCAGTGGCCCTGTCTCTGTCCTGACCTGGAAGCAAAAAAAAGAAGAACCTGAATAAGAACAGCTTCTGGATGTGGATCCTTCCGCCCAAGTCCTCTTTGCAATGGCCCCTCTTGGTTCCAAGAACAGAAGGTCAAGACAGAAAATGGAGTTAAGACGGAGGCCAAGAATAGGAGTGAACTGGAGCCAAGGGCTTCCTCTCGCCAACTTCCTTAAGGACACTTCTACTCAAGAGTGATCACCTAACCAAACTCTCATCTACAACCTGATCATGCAAGAGTTTCCAGCCTCCTCTGAACCTCATCTTTTCTATGCCAAATTCAGCTCACCTCACTTATGCCAGGAAACCGCAGGAAAGGAAAATCAGCTGGGAGAGGAGTTCAAGGAGGGCTATACCCTCACTGCCCTGAGGTTCTCTGCAGTACCCCACAGACCACTGCAGAATGAGAGCAACAGGAGCTACAAGATCCACAGTGACTGGGATGAAAGGTCCCCAAAGGAGAGAAGACCCCACATCATTTGGTGTCTTCCTATCACCGGTGGGGCTCCCCAGGTGAGGCTAGTGGTAAAGCACCCATCTGCCAATGCAGGAGACATAAGAGATGGGGTTCGATCCCTGGGTTGGGAAGATACCCTGGAGGAGGGCACGGCAACCCACTCCAGTATTCTTGCCTGGAGAATCCATGGACAGTGGAGCCTGGTGAGCTATAGCCCACAGGGTTGCAAAGGGTTAGACATGACTGAAGCAACTTAGCAAGCATGCACTTACCACCAGCACCTAGAATGATTTCTCCTCCAAAGCCTTGTTATTCATAAGCCTTTCTCCTTTGTTCCTCCCTCTCAAAGAACACTGACATTCAGAAGATATGCACATATTTAAAGGGTGTGCTTATGCCGAACCTCTCAGCAGATGCCTCCCTCCTCTGGGACAGTCTTATTGATGTTGGCCCAAGTATCAGTTCTTACACTGGCATGCTCAGTCTTTCCTGAATTTCTACCAGCTCCTGAGGCCTCGAGTTCCCATGTCTGCCCTGTTTGCCCACTGCTGTTCCACCGAGACCAACTGAAATCTGAAGTCCAGCCTTAGTTGAAATCTACACAAAGGATGGAAAAACCCACTTGTTTCATCCATTTTGTGAACTCAGTAATTTGACATAAGATCTTGGTAGACCTAGGGAAGGGCCACAGTACTGCTGGAATAGACCAGCACCCTTTCCAAGCTGGTCCGCATCTGGCTCTCTCCTCTCACTCTCTATCTCTTTATATATATATTTATACCTTCCTCATATAATTCTTCGTATACCAAGCAGAACTGTTTCTCATACCCTGAAGTCCCTCAAACTCAGTTCTACCCCCAGGCAAATTTTTCAAGTTGCTTCTTCTGAAGAATATGAATTAATCTCTCTGAAAGGTATTCTGGAGAATACAACTTCCTCTAGGCATATTACATGATGGTGCAAATTATATAAAATTAGAGAACTTACAGGCTACAGTTTCCCTTAAGCATGAATAACTTCTCTTGCTAGGAACTTGTTGTCCAGCCTCTGCCTTTTTTTCGGTTGAAGAAATAATGACCTAGAACAGTCTTACATGTTCAGCTAATTAGAGGGTGCCTATCTTGACCGAAATAGATTGAATGTAACATAAAGTGAATTCAGCCAAGTACAGTCCAAGTACAGACACAGTGAAAATAGAATTTTTATTTACCTGGTGAATTTATCTGAAGTTTTATTTATTCACCATTGAACTATTTTTTAAACCAGTCTCCTAATTTACGTAAGCAACTTCTATCTCTACGCTTGAATTCTTGCCAGTATTTCATGAACGTTTAGTCAGAGGAAAGCATTCACCATGATTTATTTACCCTTCCAAATATTATTGTTGTATTTAGTTGCTAAGTCATGTCCAACTCTTTTGCAACCCCATGGACTGGTGACCACCAGGCTCCTCGGTCCACGGGATTTCCCAGTCAAGAATACCGGAGTGGGTTGCCATTTCCTTCTCCAGGGGATCTTCCTGACCCTTGGATCAAACATGAGCCTCCTGCTTTGGCAGGTGGATTCTTAACCACTGAGTCACCGGGAAGCCCCAGCAGATAGAATACAACCCTCCAAATGGCAGTTATAACACAGTAGATATTGCCTCTATATAAAGAAAATGTTGCACAACCTGAATCGAATAGACGCTCTTGACCATTCAGGTAAGTTCCCTGCCACTAGAGACATTCCAACAAAAAGAGTCTCAGGACCACCTCCATCTCAGAGATTCCTACACTGAGTAAGAGGTTGAACCAAATGATATTTAGGGTTCCTTGTGAGACTCTGCTAGTATGGTATTTATGTAGTGAAATGTGGACAAACTGAGTCAGCTCTGTCTGAATCTATAACATCAAACTGTGAGGTAATTACACATATGGCTTCCCTGGTAACTCACATGGGAAAGAATCTGCCTGCAATGCAGGAGACACAGGAGACCTGCGTCAGATCCCTGAGTCAGGAAGATTCCTTCCCCCTGGAGAAGGAAATGGTAACCCACGCCAGTATTCTTGCCTAGAGAATTCCATGGACAGAGGAGGCTGATGGGCTACAGTTAATGGAGTCGCAAAGAGTTAGACACAACTGACCGACTAACACTTTCACCCGTATTACAGAGTATTGTACTGCTGCCAAGTCGCTACTGATTCTTTGCGACCTATGGATTGTAACCCACCAGGTTTCTCTGTCCATCGGATTCTTCAGCCAAGAACACTGGAATGGATTGCTGGTCCCTCCTCCTGGGGATCTTTCCAACCCAGGGATCGAACCTGAGTCTCTTACAACTAACCTCCACTGGCCGGTGGGCTCTTTACCACTAGCGCTGCCTGGGGACATATGTTATTACTAGAATCAAACCTTAGCTCTTCTGTATCTGTAGATCAATTATGTCAACAGTTATGTGCTGGACTTTGAGCTAGTGAGGTTGAATGTAGAACAGGATCAGAATTTATCTGAGTTGATGAAATAGCCTTCACTTTTCCATAATTAGAAAGCAGAGGTCAGTCAGCAGGCTTGTCAAGGGAAGGAAACAGGGTACAGAGGAAAAGGAATAGTGATCATTTCTCCTGCCTATGTTAGCAACACAGGGGAAAGGAAGGGAGGGGGCTGTTTCTCTCTCTCTCTCTTTCTCTCTCTCTCTCTCTCTCTCACACACACACACAAACACACACACACACACAATCACTCTCCCGGTAGCATCCAAGGACTAGGCTTCTGCGACTCTCAACATTTCTAAGCAGCTTGAGAGCGAACGTTCCCCTTCTATATCCAGATGATCTTTGCCATTGAGGTTAAGAATAGTATTATATTTTTCCTTCTCTCAAAGGATGAATTTGTCAGATTGTCAGATATCATTTTTGTCTTGGAGTGGAGGCTTCAATGAAATACAGAAAGAATTCTATATCATCTCTCAGCCCTTCCAGTTTTAAAATTGATGATTCAAAAAAAAAAAAAAAATTGATGATTCAATATGGCTCCCTTTCTTAAAGTAAGATAATGAGGCTCATTTCTCGCAGCTTTGAGAAAAGATCTCTCACTACTTTATAGTTCCACTTTGCACGTCATCCTGGAGCTAGCTTTCACTTTGGTGAATCAAGCTTGGGAGGTTCTTTGTTCCAGACCCGAGTCACCCATATATTTTTATCTCTGCATCACATTCCTGGTTTCTCTGTAACTCCCCACTAAAGGTCAAAGCTGCAGCTCATCAGCACACTAGGAACTCAGAAGGTAGTGATATGGAAGGAGTCCATCCTTTAGTCTATGAAGATGGGAAAAACAGATCTTTCCAGTCTTCATAGAAAGAGGCATATACTGTATGAGCACCCAGAGCTCTCTCACATTTAGAGAGAATCAATGATTTGACACAAGTCTACCATCATGCCCAAAAGAAATCAAAATTTTCAAAGACTGAGTGGGAGATCTTTTAAATACTATTTAGTATAAAAAGCTACAATTTGTACTCTCAATGTCAACATTAAATAACAGAAAGATCCAACAAGTTTATAATACGCTACAAAAAAATAGGAAAAGCTTCACTTTACTCAATGCTTTCACTAAAAATTTATTTAGGTCTCCTCTACGTCAGTTCATCCTTCTCCCACCTCAGTAATCAAAGGAGCAGGATACTGGGGGGAAAACACACACACACACACACAGAAGGATTCATGCCCTAGGGAGAAAGAGGGGAGTAAGTTAGTCATTCCATGCACAATACCTACGTTCAGCTTATAAACGACAGGATTCCCTACATAATAAGCTATGGACATTCTACCGATGTCTAAAATATGAGACAAGAGAAATACTAACATGAATGGATTTTTAGAAAACCACAGGTAGTAGGGGGAAATGCAGCCCTTTATTCCAAGCAAAAGGCAGAGTTGGGTGGGTGTTAACAGAGAAAGTATTTCAAAGGCTAAAACACCATGACATTAATAATGAAGACATGATGATCTAGGCACAAAAATCTGGGGCATATGAATAAAGGGAGTTTGACTGAGGTCTATGAACTCCCAGCAAGATGAAGGACTTTGGGTTCTTCCATGGGACAAATTGTATCTCTCTGTTATGAAGCAAATGATCTCAGAAAAGACATGAAATAAATTTATTCTGAATAAACAAAAAAGCCCACTCCCAGCAGCAAAGCTCTAGAACCTTTTGGCTGGACTTGGTGTAAACCAACTCAAGAACTAGGGGATGCTGGGCCGGAGGGTTCAATGTCTTCAGAATCTGCACTTTAGTAGGTCGGAGGAACACAAGAATGAATGCATAACTAACACAGAACATATCCCTTTGCATCCTAGCATCAATGCATCCCTTTGCATCCCCGCTCAATAGGAAGCTTCCTGAAGGCAGGAAATGCCTTGGGTAGTGACTAGAATATAGTAAGTGCTTAAAACATGTTTGTTACTTGACTACAAGAGCTCAATTTGAGCTGTCCCTATGTGGCAGAATGAATGTACTAATGGCTTTCATCAATGGCTTACATGGATCCACCCCTTGCAACATGACTCTGAAGTTCCTCCCATTGAGAGGAATAGTCAAGCTCTTAATCCCTTGAAATAAACTTGCCTAATGACTCATTTCAGTGCATATGATACAGGAGAAGTGTCAATGTGAGAGTTCCAACTTTAGGCCTCAAGAGGCTCTGCATACTTTTGCTTTCTCTCTTGGGGACCTGCCATGATTTGAGAATAAGCCCAGGCTAGCCTAATGGAGGATGAGAGATCACATAGTGAAGAGCCCAGCTGTCCCAACTGAGGTCATCCTAGACCAGCCTAAAGCCAGCCAACACTCACAGATGAGGGAACTCGGCCGAGATGCTCAACCCAACACAAAGCTCCCCACAGATACATGCCTGAGTCCAGCTGAGACCAGAAAACCTAACCAGTTGACTCCTAGGTTCATGAGAATTAATAAATGGTTGTGGTTTCAAGCCAGCAAGTTTTGGATAGTGGCTTTTATCCAACAGTAGCAAACTGACATAGCTCACTAAATGTTGCTTTTATCACTGACCTTGCCTTTAAATCCTTGTGAAATATTTTCACTTCTAATCATTTAATTCAAAAGAAAAATAAAAAAGAATCCCTATCATTCATTCAATAAGAACTTATCTCTAAACGTCCATTTTCTTTCCCATCTACTTGCCTCTAACTTCTGGAAGTCCTCACTTATGTCTGTTTTTCTAAAATCAGTCCCTAGCTGGCCCCCAGGTCCCCATCTTTGCTCTAATCCCATCTTAACACATAAGAATTATCATCACAAAACATGTGTTTGATCAAGTGAGGCCTGTCATCAAAAAGTTTAAGCCTTTCACATCGTGCACGGAACCGAGTGTGAACTACACAGCACAAGTCACGTCTCTCACATTTTTGTCCCAACACCTCTTCCCAGGCTGGCCTCAGACTGCAACTCCCACAGTGCCTCATGTCCCAGGACGCCTGTCTTTCTCCATATTCCCACCTTCTCCACCTTCATGTTTCTGTCCAACTTGTTTCACAGACTTGCAATTTTCTAAAAATCAAATCTCCCCACCCAGGTCACCCACTCAAAGACGCTATCCTAATCTCCAACCGTATCTTTATGTAATAAAAGTGACATAATAATAACAATGCCAGTAGCAATATTTAGTAAACATACACTATGAACTCGCCCTGTGTTAAGCATTCCAAATGCCTTCTCTTTTAACCAGCATATCAATTCTAGGGCATGGCTCTTCTTAACGCTTTCTGTATGCTATAGACAAGCAGATGAGACTCAGGAGGCTGATCAGTCCAACGTCAAATATCTACTAAGTGGCAGAACTAAAATATAGATCACGGACTCCAGGAGTAAAAACACTAAGCTACATCATGGTTTCATTTGAACTTCCCATATTTATTGTAATAAATGAGAGCACCAAGGAGTTTAATGACCTGCCCAAAGGCCTCAGAGTCATCAGCAGAACCAGATCATGAATTAAGGACTCCCAAATCCTCCAATCTAATGCTAATTTTGTGCCACCAGGGAAAATATATCTGCTGTGTGGTCTCCCCAGCAGATCATGAGCATTTTTGCCTTTGCCCATGTTTTTTTTTTTCAGTTAGAATGCTTCAACTGAACTAAACATGTAGATTTTATTTTCTCCTCCTGCGGTACTCATCCTTTGCACTTTAGCCAAGATTGCCAAGTTAGAAGAAGAAACTGAACCAAAAACCAAACTAAATTTTGGCTTCATCTGATTCACATGTGACGAATAGTCCACCCAGTAACACTCTCAGTACATAAATGAACTAAGTTTCCCATGCTCCCAATTGGCTCTCGTTCTGTTGGGACCACACAGGTCACACTGATGCCTTAAACACGCTAACCTCATTCTGTCTTGCTTTAGGTGTGCTGTACTCAGTCAGTCAGTCCTGTCTGACTCTTGTGACCCCGTGAACTGCAGCCCGCCAGGCTCCTCTGTCCATGGAATTTTCCAGGCAAGAATACTGGAGTGGGTTGCCATGTCCTCCTCCAGGGAATCTTCCCAACCTAGGAACTGAAGTTGAGTCTCTGAAGTTGAAGCTCTAATACTAAGGCCACCTGATGCGAGGAGCCGAGTCATTGGAAAAGACCCTGATGCTGGGAAAGATTGAGGGCAGGAGGAGAAGGGGACGACAGAGGATGAGATGGTTGGATGGCATCACCAACTCAATGGACATGAGTCTGAGCAAACTCCAGGAGATGGTGAAGAACAGGGAAGCCTGGTGTGCTGCAGTCCATGGGGTCACAGAGACATGACTTAAGCGACTGAACAACGAGTCTGGCAGTGCAGGCAGATCCTTTATTTCCGAGCCATCAGGGAAGAACCCCCTGCTTTAGTTACTGGTCTCCCAAAGAGCACCCCATAGCTGACTATATCAAGACTTGCTTTTCAAGAACTGTGTTCCCTTTTATTACAGAGAATGTCAGCCAGGGTAGTCTCTGGTCCTGAGGCATACACTTGCACTTTTAAGAAAGCAGGCCCGCAGTTGGCCGGTCATTATTAGTCTCCAGAGGCTAGAGCCTCTGGCTAGAGGCTGCTAGCTTTGGCTAGAGCCAAAGAAAGCAATATGAACCAAGACTATAGCAGAACGCTAACCAAGAATATAGCACATTTTGACCACAAGAATCAGGGTTGAAAAAAAGAAAAAAGCGCTGACTACAAGCTCAGGTGAACCATGTACGTTTAGAAATAGCTCTTTTACTAACTCAAAGGGGAAGGAAGGGAAACTGACACAGCTTGTTTGGCCGCTGTGCCTGGCGTCCATTCCTTTCTTTGTCCACGCAGCTGCCCAGCGGGTGCGAGCTGCCTCCGCGAGCGGCAGGGGCTGCCGAGGGCTCGGGAGAAAGGGTCTATTCAAGAGCGCTTAGTCCTCCCGGTTTGAGGCTCTCCACAAAAGACAGACAACAAATGCAAGCCTCAAAGGAGAACAGAAAATGTTACACTGATCCACCTCCTCCAAGGAACCTTTGATCGACAGCTCTTCCTGGGGTTTTATGTCCATCCTCTGCATCCCCCATTTCCGGCTCATGTAAGAGGGTTTTTTTTTTTTTTTTTCCTTAAGACCTATAAAATAGGCATAACAACTGACTGGATGAAACAGAGGGTCAGATTTCACCTAGGCCGGGAAAAGTATCCACTCAGTATTATTTGAAAACTTTCTTAAGTTTATGAGAAGCCCTTACGTTGGTGGCGCTACTGGTAAAGAACCCATCTGCCAATGCAAGAGATGTAAGAGATGTAGGTTCAATCCCTGGGTCAGGAAGATCCCCTGGAGGAGGGCATGGCAACCCCCTCCAGTATTCTTGCCTGGAGAATCCCAAGGACAGAGGATCCTGGCGGGCGACAGCCCATAGGATCGCAAAGAGTCGGACACGCCTAAAGCAACTTAGCATGCAGGTACACACCTGTATTAAAGAGGAACTTCAGTTGAATTCCGGATGTCTTTGGTTGTTCATTCCTTATCTCACATGCATCATAAGAAAAGGTGAATGCTATTCTATTCAGTCCAGGAGAGAGGGAGGTAATAGCAGATAAGATGGGTCTTTGATGCTGGGAATGCCCTTGAAAGAGAAGTTTCCAGATTCTCAGACTGATGTGCATTAGTTCAGTCATTCTTTCCTCAAAGTCTGACTTAACAGAACCATTGATTCTCCCCCAGCTCCTCCCACTCTGCAAGCTTATGAGCACCTCTGCCAAAGGGTGGGCAGTCCCAGTGAAATGACATACAAATAACAGCCAATTCAGCTGGAAAAATACCTCATGGGGGGCGGGGGGCGGAAAGAGCAAGAAATATGAGCTTTCATAATGTTTCTAAATTATCTAAGGATTTCATGTAACCTGTTGTTCTCCTAAGGCCTATAACTAAGATTAACTCCAGTAACAGACTCTTCAACACACTGGAAGACACGGTGTAGGCCAGTGGGAGCAATCTTTTGTAAATAAAGTGTCTAATCTCCTTTTATTCACTCCAGGTATGGTAGAGAAAAGGGAAGGTGAACAATCAGCATAAACATGTAATCTACATTTCTAAGAAAAAGAGCCCACCTTATTTTTAAATTGAAATATAGTTGATTTACAATGTTGTGTTAGTTTCAGGTGTATAGCACAGGGATTCAATTATACATATATAAATACATATACACATATAAATATTCATTTTCAGATCTTTTCCATTATAGGTTATTACAAGATATTGAATATATTGTAGTTTCCTGTGTTGTACTGTAGGTCCTTATTTATCTATTTCATATGTAGTAGTGTGCATCTGTTAATTCCAAGCTCCCAATTTATCCCTCCCTCCCCCTTTCTCCTTTGATAACCATAAGCTTGTTTTCTATGTCTGTGAGTCTGTTTCTGTTTTGTAAATGAGTTCGCTTGTATCTTTTTAAATTCCACATGCAAGTGATAGCACACAGTATCTTTTTCCGTTTGACTTACTTCATTCAGTATGACAATGTCTTTGTCAGATCTCACTTTCTTTATCTCTCTAACTAGACTGGTCATTCCCCAATATACAGATCCACCACGTTCCAAAAATTAACTCCAGAAAGTTTCTCTTAGAAACTCCAAAGCATCCTCCCACTGGCCCAATGTAATAGATGGTGACTGCAAACTCAGGCCAGCCTGCAAGCACCAATTCATCGCAAAAGACCCTGATGCTGGGAAAGATCGAAGGCAAAAGGAGAAGAGGGCAGCAGAGGATGAGATGGTTAGATAGCATCACCAACTCAATGGACATGAATCTGAGCAAGCTCTGGGAGACACTGAAGGACAGGGAAGCTCGGCATGCTGCAGTCTGTGGGGTTGCAAAGAGTCGGACACAACTTGGTGACTAAACAACACTGGGAAGAGTCTTCCTAAGAGCCCCTGGCCTCTCTGAGCCTCAGCCCATGGAGGCCCCTCAAGTCTTAAAGCCCCTTTGGGATCAGTATCCTGACATCTCAGTGCAAAGTATGGTGGAGAAAGTGAAAAACATATCAAGTTCCATCACTGTGGTAGCTGGAGACAGAGACTCTGGTGGGAGAGGTGGAAAGATATAATATTCCTCCTGAAGTGAGGGAACATGAGAGGAAGGGAGACAGTTTGTGATGACGCTTTCCACCTGGATCCTAAGAAAAGATGCTGAGTGTAGGGACAGAACTAGACTCCTGGAACATCAGGGAGGTCACTGTAGCCTTTCAACAGAATACTGAGCACAGGTCTAACTTTTCCAGCAACTATCACTCATAAAATAACCACATTTCTCTCATAATACTGATTTTAACCATTATATACTAACTATACAAAGGTACTGTTTTAAAAATCTAGCTATAATGATCTTATCCATAGACTCAACTCTTGGCAAGGGAATGGCTGGCTACCCACTCCAATATTCTTGCCTGGAGAATCCCCATGGACAAAGGATCCAATGGGCTATAGTCCATGGGGTTGCAAAGAGTCAGACATGACTGAGCAACTAACACACACATACTAATTATAGAAAGATACAGTTTAAAAAAAATCTAGGTATAAGGATCTTCTCAATATACTCAACTCTTGCCAAGAATTTTAGAGAATCATAGACGTTTTGCACTTAATGGAGCCTTGGAGGTCATCTACCTCAAGACCTTCATTTTAAAAACAAGGTCATCAAAGATGGAAAACTTGAGTGATCTCCAGAAAGTACTCCAGTTACTTAGACACAGAAATCACCTGGTGTCCACTGGGGACACTACTACATGTACCTCTTATATAAACTTTGGTTTCTCTTCTTTCAGGAGCCTTTCATTTCTCTGCCTTGACGCTCCCCCTGGAAGTTAAATGCTGCTCCCAGCCAGAGAGGTTGTTTATCTGAGGGAAGGTATTAATAGCTTCACCCAAGGCATCTCCCTTTGAACTCTGAGGACTCCGTTGGAACTCTCTCTGCAGCCAGGAGAGACTCTTTTTCCTTTTTCTCCAAGGCAGGCCATCCTTGGCCCTGAGCATCAGGCCTTCTGCACTCGCTACCTCCCAAACAAGTGGAAGCCACTGGTGAGAGAGCAATAAAACTCCTGCAAGTGTCCAGCTCACTTAATTTGCTAACCAACTGATCAATGGCTCCTCTCCACATTTCAAATCAGCCCCAGCTAAACCTCTGGAGCTTCTTGCCAAAGGCTTCTTAAAGAGTCTTGATTTTTTCCCCCCTGTATACACTGAAAAACCTCATTAAGCAAGCGAGAATGTTTTTAAAACAGTCAAATAGTGTTTTATCCATAGCTTTGCATGCCGGAGGTTATAGAGTCTTATATTCAACAACTGCCTCGACAGGATGGGTGCCAGGGCAGCACAATGATAAACCAAGGCAACAGTGCAATAATGGTTTCCTGTCACCAATTGAGATCTTAAGCGGCAATAACTGCAAAAGAATGTTACTATTAAACTAAGTGGGTATGCCATCATATTCCAGCAACAGGTTTTAGAAGATGGCTGAGGCTGAAAGTAGCTGGAGGAGGACAAAAGGGGCGATAGCTGAGGGTGCTCTGCTTCTCAAGGTATCCCCTGGGCCAGGCCTTTTCAAACCTCAAGACACCCTAAAATGAAGAAGACTATTTTGATGGTAAACATCCTGCTGTTAGACCTGAGAGCCAGACCAAGGTCAGCTTGTTAGTGACTCTGAATATTGCCTGACCACTATTAGACTGAGTTCCCTCAATTGCAAAGGTGATAATAATGGTCCCTTTCCTTGTAGAAGAACTGCTGGAAAGATGAAATGATCGGGAAATGGAATGCGTACAAGAAGTAAGGGCTCAATAAATAATAGCTGCCATTGCTTTTTAAATCTGTTGAAATAAGGTTTCTTTCAATGTTCCACATTACCACTGGTATCGAATAGTGGTAACTTGCTAGTACCATCACCCAGAAGTGTAATGGGGGATGGGATCACGCTGCTGGCCAGGAGGCTGGGAGTGGGAGGACAATCTTTGGCTTGTTCTACAGTGCTCCATCCATCTTCAGACCACAGAGTTTCTGAGGCCATGCGGTGATTTCACACAAGTGGCTTTTATTGACATGTGGAGGGGTCCCATGACCACAGAGGCGAGGCGAATCAGAAGCAGATTCTACTCAGCTAGTCTGGCATGAATTTAAAGCAGAAACACACCCTCAGCACCCTCGCTCCACAGGCTCTGACTCACCGCCTGATACTTGATGTATCAGTGGGGGACCGCTCCTCCTTCGAGATGTCCACCCAGCTTTCAAACTTCTGAACTCCTATGCAACTGGGTGAGCAAGCACTACCTGGTCTAGGTGTGAATCTGCCCTGTGCTCTCCCGGCCTCCACCTGTCTGTCCATCACAGACATAGTCCGTCTGTAGTAAACATCTCTAAGCTTCAACCTGTAGGGCCTTCGGTCCCTTGTGTAATATTACCGCAGGGAGCGACCTCCTTAGCCAAACACTCGGCTCCTCAGGCTTCCCCGATCCCACTCATCCCCAAGCCCTTCTGATCTGAATCATCTCTCTTTGAGCTCATTATCTCTGCTTTCCTTGAATATATGTACTGTGCTAAGTTGCTTTAGTCGTGTCTGACTCTTTGGGACCCCCATGGACTGTAGCCCGCCAGGCTCCTCTGTTCATGGGATCCTCCAGGAAAGAATATTAGAATGGGTTGCCATGTCCTCCTCCAGGGGATCTTTCCAACCCAGGAATCGAACCCAAGTCTCAAACCCAGGTCTCCTGCATTGGCAAGTGGGTTCTTTACAACTAGCGCCATCTGGGAAGAGTCAAATCCTTGAATACATAGATTTCATTTATAAAGGAAAAAAACTTATTTTTAAAAAATTTTATTGGAGTATAGAGTTGCTTGACAATGCCATGTTACTTTCTGCTATGCAGAAAAGTCACTCAGCTATATGTATGCACATATCCCTTCTTTTTATTACACTATTCCCTAATCATACATCCACCTGACCCAGATGAAAATGTTTTTATTTTCCTGTTCAAGAGGTGCAAATTGTTACGGACAGTTAAAGCCAGCATCGGCAGCTCCCAGAGGTCTCCTTTCAAGTTTTCCGTAACTTTAGGGGTCACTGCATATTATAATGGCCATCTCGCAGGAACACTCTGTGGAAAATCATTTCTCTTCTCTATTCCTTTTTTCTATCCTGTTTCTGGCAGGGGTAATAGTGGTAGGGCCGTGCGCAGTGGACAGTACCTGTTGGCAGCGATTTTATAAAATTTGTAGTAGGGACCATAGGTCCAGAGAAGACACACGCCCCTGTTGTTGAAGATGTGAAAGTGAAATAAGCACCACTATTAGGACCCAAGCCAGTGCTGAAAGAGGGCCCAAGGTGGGCAGTTTGGTTTGTGCAAGACTGAGGTTGCAATAAGGACCCAGAGAGCGGGGCCAGGAATGAAAGGTCAAGCAAGACCGGGGCTGCCCCTGGGGCCAGAGAGAGGAGGCCAGAGCTCTGCCCCACCGGGGGGCCTGGAGGACAGGGGGGTCAGAGCCCCGGCCCCAACTCAGGCAAAGAAGAAGGTGCTCAGGGGGCCCCCCACGTGGTCCTTACTAATTTCAGCACAGGTCACTGTATAATAACTACAGAAAAGAACGGCAATGCGGAGACAATGAAGGGGCTTCACTGGAATATGTTCCTGACAACAGGGTTAACGTTCCACCTCTTGTGAAAGAGTCACAGAATGTTAAGAGCAAAAAGAACCGCAGGAGTGTAGAGTATGCCATAGACAGAATTGCTCCATCCTCAGGGGAGTGTGTTCTTGTTTTTTAAATTAATTTTCATTGGCGTCTAGTTGCTTTATAGTGTTGTGCTAGTTTCTGTGGTACAGCAAAGTGAATCAGCTGGACATGCATATATGCATATACACATTCCTTCTCTTTTGGATTTCCTTCCCATTTAGGTGACCACAGAGCACTAAGCAGAGTTAGGATTGAAAGTGAAAGTCTTAGCTGCTTCAGTCATGTCTGACTTTTTGCCACGCCATGGACTGCAGCCCACCAGGCTCCTCTGTCCATGGGATTCTCCCGGCAAGAATACTGGAGTGGGTTGCCATTTTCTTCTACAGGGGATCTTCCCAAACCAGGGATTGAACCCAAGTCTCCTGCATTGCAGGGCACATTCTTTATCACCTGAGCTAACAGGTTATCATTTTCTTACAATTCTCTGACCTCACCCTAAGAAGACCACTCATTACGAACTTTTTCATTTTCTCAACAGACTCGTGGGTAGGAATGTCTAACTCACATATGGAGATAAGGAAATTGAAGCTCAGGGATACTAAAGGACTTGCCCCAAGGCCATGAAGTGGGTGGGTGTCAGAGGTGGGATAGGGGCACGAAGTCTAACTCCATATACCGTGCTCTTTCCAATCAGCCTCAGCTGCCAACCGTAAGTGAGGACAGTCTCTCATGCCTTAAAGGGCAGCAGCTGGCCTGGAACCCATGAAGGTCCTGTCTCAGCCTCAGCCATCATGAGTGTTTTCAATGTTCAGGCAGGTCTTGGAAACTGGAGGGTGGGCTCTGAGGAAGACTGTTTTCATTCTTTCATGACTGAATGAAAAGAGATTTCTGAAAAAATCTCCTTCAATTTTGAAATAATGCCATTTGTGGCAACAGGGATGGACTCAGAGATTGTCATACGGAGTGAAGAGGTCAGACACAGAAAGACCAAGATGTATTATATGTGGAATCTAAGAAAGATGGTACAAATGAACTTATTTACAAAACAGGAATAGAGATGTAGAAAACAAGCCTACGGTTACCAGGGGGGAAAGTTGGGGCTGGGGCGGGGGGTAGGGGGTGTAAGGGGAAGGGGAGGGATAAACTGAGAAATTGGAATTCACCCATACACACTGCTGTTGCTGCTGCTAAGTCACGTCAGTCATGTCCAACTCTGTGCGACCCCATAGACGGCAGCCCACCAGGCTCCCCCGTCCCTGGGATTCTCCAGGCAAGAATACTGGAGTGGGCTGCCATTTCCTTCTCCAATGCATGAAAGTGAAAAATGAAAGTGAAGTTGCTCAGTCATGTCTGACTCTTAGCGACCCCATGGACTGTAGCCTACCAGGCTCCTCCATCCATGGGATTCTTCAGGCAAGAGTACTGGAGTGGGTTGCCATTGCCTTCTCTGCCCATACACACTACTATATATAAAATTTTGTTGTTGTTGTTTGGTCACTAAGTCATCTCCAACTCTTTGAGATCCCATGGACTGCAGCATGCCAGACTTCCCTGTTATTCACCATCTTCCAGAGTTTGCTCAAACTCATGTCCATTGAGTCGGTGATGCCATCCAAACACCTCATCTCCTCTGTTGCCCCCTTCTCCTCCTGCCCTCAATCTTTCCCAGCATTCAGGTCTATTCTAGTGAGTTGGCTCTTCATACCAGGTGGCCAAAGTATTGGGAGCTTCAGCTTCAGCATCAGTCTTTCCAATGAATATTCAGAGTTGATTTCCTTTAGGATTGACTGGTTTGATCTCCTTGCTGTCTAAGAATCTCCTATATAGCACAGAGAACCCGACTCACTACTCTGTAATGACCTATATAGGAAAAGGATCCAAAAAAGAGCAGATATATGTATATGTATAATTGATTCACTTTGCTGTACGCAGAAATAAACCCAGCATCATAAATTAACTATACTTCAATAACATTTTTTTAAGAAAAGAAAACTGGATCAAGAAAACATTTGGGGGCTGATGAAAATATTAAGACTGAAATGTAGTAATAAATTGTAACTGTACACATTTACTAAAGTCATTTAATTGTGTTCTTAGAATAAATGAATTTTATTATATGTTTTAAAAAAAAGTCTATTTTCACGAGAAATGAAGGAGCACCCTGAGGGAAAATTTTCCTTAAGAAGGAACCAAATAAATGCTATCCACTCACAAGGCTATAGTCACAGGGTGGGAGGAGCAGCTTGGAAGCCATCGTAATGGTTATTGCTTAAGCTCCCCCAGCCTGACTGCAGGTCCTCAGGGAATGAGAAAGAAGGAGATGTAAGTAAACACTGAAAAGCTGTTTCATTAAAACCTTAGAAGAAATTATGTCACAAGCGTGCCTGCGGCCTTAGTAATAGCTTATAACACAACGGGGGACGAGAGCTCTCACCAGACACTTCTCCACAGCCCATGCTGACGCCTTGGCATGAGGAAGGCCCCAGTGCACTTGAGGAGGTGTTCAGTGGGAAAGCATCATATCCACAGGGAGACTGTGGTCCCCAAGGGAGGAGGCAGCAGGGTCGGAAAGAGGCCGACGTGCAAAGCAGATGCCACAGAATTCCACGGCCGTGCACATGAAACAAGAGGAAACGGCAGCATCGCCAAAGGGGAATCCAGGAAACCGATGGAAAATGGCAGCCATTCCCAGCAAATCTGGTATCAGAACCAGTTGTGAACCTGTGACATGCCCTCCTGGGGGCTGCCCAAGCCACCCCAGCAGATAATGGCTTTGTGGGGACTGTGGTCTTACATGAAGCAAGAACAGATGCTATTTCTTCATTGAAGAATAATGGCTTTGCGATGTTTTATTAGTTTCTGCTGTACAACATCATGAATCAGCTATAATGTAACCATATATTCCCTCCCTCTTGGACCTCCCTCCCATCCACCCCACCCCACCCCTAGAGGTCATCAGAAAGCACTGGGCTGAGCTCCCTGGGCTGGCGAGCACGTGCCCGCTAGCTATCTATTTTACACCTGGTAGTGTATATGTCAATGCTACACTCCCAACCCCTTCCACTTTCAGAAACAGATGCGACTGGAACTGTTACTGATGTACACACACAGAGTGCAGAGGCCTGGGGAAATCAGTGCTACCTGTTGCACTCCTAACTGCATTTTTTTTGGAAACTAGAGTTTATTTACAATGTTGTGTTAATTTCTGCTGCATTTGTAATGTCCGCCATTCAAACTAAGCCCAGTGTGAACCTCAGTCTTCTGGATAAAGTGATGAGACTCATAAATCTGAAGTCTTTGAGGAAATTTCAGGACACACTTTGTTTTCCAACCAAAAATGTGTTCAGCACCCTCCCTCCTTTCCAAGCAGAAGGAACAGGGAACCCAGGATGCTGCAGAATGTGGTCATTTTTCCTCTTCCTCCTCTGTGGCTTGTGTTTCCTTATTTGAATCCATTCTTCATCAATTCCCCAAAGGGCTTCAGTAACCTTGCCCCAGCACCTCTCCTCACTGACAACCGCGAGGTGGATCAGCCCTTTTTGGCCTTGGCTTTCTCCATGGTTTGGCCGCTATTTGAATAGTGTGTTCCAGTGGGGCTCTTTAAACCCTGTCTCAGCATCCAAGCACATAAACAATTTCTGCCTCACCATCATCCTTTTGGGCTTCCATGGTGGCTCAGAGGGTAAAGCGTCTGCCTGCAATGCAGGAGACCTGGGTTCGATCCCTGTGTTGGGAAGATCCCCTGGAGAAGGAAATAGCAACCCACTCCAGTATTCTTTCCTGGAGAATTCCATGGACAGAGGAGCCTGGCGGGCTACAGTCTATGGGGTCACAAAGGGTCAGACAAGACTCAGCAACTAACACACACACATTATACTTTTGGGGGGATATAGAAGTGGAGGGGGCAAAATTTTAATTCTGCCGACATTTATGTCTTCAACTCCTTTATGAAAGTAGAAAAAAGTTAATGCAAAGGAATGGTTTACTTACTTAGACGTTCCCGAGTAAAAACCACATCCATTTTCTATGGCCATGGCCAGTAGATGATTCTAGAGCAGAAGGCCCACTTCAGTGCATCTGCAAAAGTTCCTCTCCCCTAAATCAAACACTAAATTAGGATGTGCTATCACCAGAGCAATCATCCCTCAGTTAATTCCATTACAGTCACACCTTCCCCCTCCAAACCCAAGAGGTCACAGAGAGTCAGTGACAACAGGAACATAGAATATTTTTACATCAGCACAGCTCCAGCAAGAAATTCCTCTAAGACTGTCTGACAGAGACATCATTTTTCCTCACAAAGTTGTTGAAGACAATTGAGTAATCAGAAGAAATGAGGCTAAAAATAATGCTAGCCATGGAGTGGGAAGACGTAGCTCAGCAAAACGCTGGCAAGTGCTTCTCTCATTGCCAAGCCTCAGAATACACAGATGCCCTTTTCTGTTCAGCCATGACAATCTAATTCAGGTTTTGTCCTCCCAGGAGGTGATCGGTGAGTCCAGATGGACACTGAGCCATCTCGTCTTCCTGGGCACAGAAGCCAGACTGCACTGCAGGTATGCGCTCCGAGTCTCCGCTGCCAGCTAGCCTGGCCAGGAGAGGAACTCACCATGCCCATAGCCAGCCCCCAGGAAGGCTGGGTAAGGTACAGAGCCTGAGGATGGCTTCAGGCAACTCTGATGTTTCAGGACCTAAAGGAGCAATCAGAACCCAGCTGGGCTCACCCACCAGAACTCGGAATTACTGTAGCACACAATCGTGACATGATCAGAACCAAAGGAGTAAAATAATAGGAACAAGTGCTGCTCGGTACCAAGAGGCTGAGTCAGTCTGTACTAAGCAGAGAGAGAAAAAAAAAAAAAACAAGTCCAGGGACATTTAGTGGACAATAAGCCAAATGAGTTAGTGATGTAACAAGGTAAGAACAAGTTAGATCAGGATATCTAAATTTCAGAATGCAAGGCAGACATAAGAAGGGATCTATTATCTTTAAACATGGTTAGATCTGTCAGGGAGAAAAAGACTTCCATCTGCCCTTCTAGGTTCTTCTGGCTGGTCTAAGAACTAAATTGACATAAGACAGGTTAACAGGAGAAAAACCACGTGAAAGGTTAATAACATGTATGCATGAGAGTATAGTAGTATAGCATTAGTCACCCAGTCATGTTCTTTGCAACCCCATAGACTGTAGCCCACCAGGCTCCTTTGTTGATGGAATTCTTCAGGCAAGAATACTGGAGTGGATTGCCATTCCCCTCTCCAGGGGATCTCCCCAACCCAGGGATTGAACCCAGATCTCCTGAATCTCTCCCAGATCTCTCTTCCTACCACACAAGTGGTAAAGAAACCGCCTGCCAATGCAGGAGACATAAGAGACATGGGTCTGATCCCTGGGTGGAAGATCCCCTGGAGGAGGGCATGGCAATCCACTCTAGTGTTTTTGGGCTTCCCTATTAGCTCAGACTGTAAAGAATCCACCCGCAATGTGGGAGACCTGGGTTCAATCTCTGGGTTGGGAAGATCCCCTGGAGGAGGGCATGGCAACCCACTCCAGTATTCTTGTCTGGAGAATCCCTATGAACAGAGGAGCCTGGTGGGCTACAGTCCATGGGGTCACAAAGAGTTGGACATAACTGAGCAATTAAGCACAGCACACAGCCCTCCTGAATTGCAGGCAGATTCTTTACCGAGTGAGCCACCAGGAAAGTCGACTCACCAAAATGGCTAAAAATTCATCTTAAATACCATCTTCAGCAAAAGCCAAAAGACGATGTTGAGGGTAGTGGTTTGGGACCACAAAAGGGAGGAAGACAGTTGACATGGAAATGGAAAGGCAAGTGTTGGCAGCATCTTGCAGAGACCATGGGACACAGAGAGGAATCTTAACAGACTTTGCTGGGTTCCTCCCTGTCTCCACACCAAGTTCATACTATAGTGATCTAAGCTGATATTTCCCTTCCTCGACCAGATGCTATACATTCTGTAAGTAGTTGGGGGAAGGTCAAGGCATCTTCCTGAGTCATTTCAACTCAAAGTAATCCACGTGCCAAAGAAAAATTTTGGAGTGGCAAATTTTGCTCCTTTACAGGTCTCTTCTAGAGAAAGAAGTCAGGTTTGGACAGTGACAAAAAAACAAAACAATCCTATAAAATACAGGTTTGCACTTAAAAGAACTGGATTTGACCTTACTATGCGTTTTCACTATGCCACCTGGCATAAGCTCTCTGAACCTCAGTTTTCTCACCTATAAAATGGACATAATAATAATACATAATTCATTAGATTTTATAAGAATTCAGTGAGGTGATGTCTATAAAGTGCTTTAAAGTACATGGCAAGGATAAGAGTTCAGTAAATGTTAGCTGTTCATGGAACACCTATTCCTGATATTGCCAAAGAAAGATGAGTGGAAAAATACTGTACAAGTTTCTTGGGAAGTCTTACACACTTTAAATATCGTAAAAAAATGTTGTCTCCTGGAAATATGACCAACCACAGACCTACAAAGCTAAGGACCAGGTGGGGCCCTCAGACTTCGTGCCCCTGCCCCGTTCTGCAAGGTTCAGCCTAGAGAAACTGCTAGACTCCTTGGCAGTCTCTCCATTTAACCTCACTTTGTGAGTGGAGGAAGAGCGCCAAAGAGGAACATAATTGTGACCACAGGGCACAGACCTGGAGCAACTGCAGCTGGGCTTGCAAATGACAAGCCAAGCCCTTCCCCAATTCCAAAAGGCTTTCAGGACTATTTTAAATAGAAGTGTCCATTAACCTTGAAAGCAGGCAATTAGTAATGCAAATATTGTCACCTTATAAAGGAAAAGGAAAAGGATCCACGTATTTTTTAAAAACCTTTGTGAGAGAAACCGGCTTCCTGCTGCCGTCCGCCTCTCCCATCTGGTGTGCTAAACCTTCCCATCATCATTCCACCACTGGACTTGCCACTTGCCCTGCAGGCTCGAGAGGAGAACAGCGGAGACCCTGAAGTTGGAGACCCTGAAGTCCACCCAGATCAAACTCCTCATTTTAACAGATGAGGAACTGAGGCTAGGAGAAATGAAGGTGTTTTCCGAGAATGCCAATTTAGTGGCAAAACTGGTATGATAGCCTGGTTTTTCTGATTACTCGTCATGCCTGACTTGTTCATTCTCCTCAAAGATTTCATGACGACAAGGAATATGATGGTTTCACTTCTCTTTATTTAGACTTCAAGCTCCTTTGCTGTTGTGGCTGTTGTTCAGTCAGTAGTATCTGACTGTTTGGAAGCCCTTGGCTCATGAGGCTCCTCTGTCCATGGGATTTCCCAGGCAACAGTACTAGAGTGGGCTGCCATTTCCTTCTCCAGAGGATCTTCCTGACCCAGGGATTGAATCCATATCTCCTGCATCGCAGGCAGATGCTTTACCACTGAGCCATCGGGGAAGCCCCAGCAAGTCCTTAAAGGTAGGTAAAGCATTCAACTTTAGTATTTCTCACTCACAACCATAAACAGATGATTAAATTGGCACGTACAAACTACTGTGTATAAAACAGATAACTAATGAGAATCAGTTTGAAGAACTGACATTTTTGAACTGTGTTACTAGAGAACATTCTTGAGAGTCCCTTGGACAGCAAGGAGATCAAACCAGTCAATCCTAAAGGAAATCAACCCTGAATATTCATTGGAAGGACTGAGGCTGAAGCTGCAATATTTTGGCCACCTGATGAGAAGAACTGACTGACTTATTGGAAAGACCCTGATGCTGGGAAAAATTGAGGGCAAGGGGAGAAGGGGATATCAGAGGATGAGATGGCTGGATGGCATCAGTGACTCAATGGACATGAGTTTGAGCAAGCTCCGGGAGATAGTAATGCCAGGAGATAGTCTGGCATGTTGCAGTTCATGGGGTTGCAAAGAGTTGGATGCAACTGAGCAACTAAATAACAAAAAAGGAGAATCTGTACAACACAAGGAACTCTACTCAATATGTTGTGATGACCTATATGGGAAAATCTAAGAGTGGAGATACGTGTATGTGTAACTGATTCACTTTGGTGTACAGCAGGAACTAACACAACATTGTAAATCAACTGTACTCCAATAAGAGAAATTTAAATACAAATCAATTGTACCTGTACCGAAATAATGGTGCAGAAGAGAGGAACCAAGACCCATTTGGGCAACGATTGATTTATTCTGCTTCACTCATGTCAGACCTCATTGTGCTAATAATTTTGAAAAACTCCCAAGGTTCACAGAATACGGATAGAAACTACCATTTTCAAATTAGCCCAGCTTCCTGCAAGTGGGTGGAAAGCTATACATTTTGACTACAGTAACAACTGATTGTTCTCCATTTTCATACAGGATTTAAAAAAACTGCAACAAGAGTTTCATGGTACATAAGGCAGAGATAATATTTTTATTCACTGGGCATAAAACTAAAAAAAAAAAAAATGTGGTGTGGTCTTTGCTTTTACAAATCTTATAAAATAATGCTGTCAGAAAACCTAAAAAGATATTTCTTCAAAGAAGAAATACAGATGATCAATAGGCACATGAAAAGATGCTCAATCTCACTAATTATTGGAGAACTATAAATCAAAATTATTGATTACAATGAGGTACCACCTCACATCAGTCACAATAGCTATCATTTAAAAAGTCTACAAATAACAAATGCTACAGAGAGGGTGTGGAGAAAAGGGAACTTCCTACCTTGTTGGTGGGAATGTAAATTGGTACAGTCACTGTGGAGAACAGTATGGAGGTTCCTCAGAAAACTAAAATCAGAATTATCATATGATCCTGTGACCTCACTCCTAGACATATATCCTGCAAAACTGTAATTCAAAAAGGTACATGCACCTCTATGGTCGCAGCACTATTCACAATAGCCAAAACATGGGAACAACCACCGAAATGTTCACTGACAGATGAATAGATAAAGAAGGATGTGGTACTATATACAATGGAATGCTACCCAGCCATAAACCAGAATAAAATAATGCCATTTGCAGCAACATGGATGGGCCTAAAGATTATCATACTAAGTGAAGTAAATCAGAAAGAGAGACAAATACCATAGGATATCATTTATATGTGGAATCTAAAATACAACACAAATGAACCTATCTATGAAAAGAGAAACAGAATCAGGGATGTAGGGAATAGACTAGCAGTGCCAAAGGGGAAGGAGGAGAGTAGGAGACAGTCATTGTATCCACCACCCACTTGGGAGTTTGGAATTAGGAGATGCAAACTGATACATACAGAACGGATAAACAAGGTCCTACTGCATGGCACAGGGAGCTATATTCAATATCCTGTGATAAACCATAATGGAAAAGAATACAAAAAAGAACGTATGTATAAATACATATAACTGAGTCACTTCACTGTACAGCTGGGATTAACATAACATTGTAATTCAACTATAAAAGCAAAAAGAAATTTTAAAAAATTTAATTAATTAATTTAACTGGAGGCTAATTACTTTACAGTACTGTGGTGGTTTTTGCCATACATCGGCATGAATCAGCCAAGGGTGTACATGTGTCCCCCCACATCCTGAAGGCCCCTCCCACATCCCTCCCCACCCCATCCCTCTGGGTTGTCCCAGAGCACCAGCTCTGAGTGTCCTGCTTCATGCATCGAGCTTGCACTGGTCATCTATTTTACATACGGTAATATACATGTTTCAACGCTATTCTCTCAAATCATCCCACCCTCCCCTTTTCCCACAGAGTCCAAAAGTCTGTTCTTTACATCTGTGCCTTTTCTGCTGTCTTGCATATAGGGTCTGTCTTGCATATAGGGTTGTCATTACCATCTTTCTAAATTCCATATATATGTGTTAATAATTGGTGTTTCTCTTTCTGACTTACTTCACTCTGTATAATAGGCTCCAGTTTCATCCACCTCATTAGAACTGACTCAAATGCATTCTTTTTTTATAGCTGAGTAATACTACTATAATATAATATTACAGCTATAGAGCAGTAATTAACACAACATTGCAATTTAACTATAAAAACAAATTTTAAAAACTTTTTCTTAATTTTTTAAATAAAATAATGCTGTCCAACTTGAATGGTCCAGTCATTCTTCCATACAAAGACAGAGCTGGAATATGCCCTCCTGTGAGCCTTTTCATCCTCTCTTACTTTCTGCTGTTTTATGACAGTGATGTTCTAGCAATGCTTAATTCCTTACCACCACTGATCTCCTACCTCCAATAACTCCTAGTCCAGGTTGTGCAGAGCCTCCACATGTACGCCATCATATCCGGCTTGTCTTTTAAGTCCCAGCTGTGATTCAGAAGATCTGGGGCGCAGCCCAAAAGTCTACACTTCTAACAAGATCCCTGAAAATATGAATGCTGCAGCCAACAACCCAACCCAGCCTTGACCTGGGATGTCTTCCTATTTTCCCAGGTGTGTCTACCCTGACCCAGATATCTCTCTAAAACTTCTAGCGTGTCTACTCTGACCAACGATGTCTCCCTAATTCCCCAGGTATGACTCTATGACCTTAGATGTCCAATTACCAAGGTGTCTCTACTGTGACCTGGGATCTTCCTTAGCAGCATGTATTGTCAACCACAGCCTGCTATGTCTGCCTAATGACCCATCTTATTCCTGACTCATCCCCTTTCCTCAGCAACCTCTTTACTGAAATGTTTAAGATACTCTGTGTGTGTTTACTGTAAAATGAATTTATGATTGTGGTGTTATGAAAATTAAACAATGGAGTCACTTGTTCAGTTAAAAATATTTACGAATGAGGGATATGGCACATATCATAGCAGACCCTAAGAAGACAGAGATGAACAACACATGACCTTACTTGAAGACAGATGTCAATCCCACATGATTGACCCTGGGAAAACTACCTGATCTGTTTGTATTAGCTTTTTCTTCTATAAAATAAGAATAACAATGTACTCACAGGGAAGTGTAAGCATAAAACAGAACTGTGTATGAGAACTCAAAACACACTCCAAAATGTATAATTAATATAAAAACGTGTAATGTGTTCATTCCTATCTGTTTTGGGCTCCCCTTTTATACTGTAAACTGCCTGATGCTAACAAAAATCATTTTTTCCCTTCTTACAAAACTAAGAGTTTAGCATAGTTTTTTACATGTTATGCAAGTTAAATTCTCTTTCATTGAACGTCTTATCTCTTTTTTTTTCTGTCATTGGATAAGCAGTACATCCTAGAACATTTCCACAAGAAAAAAATCGAACCAGATGGATACTAGGACACAGCCTCCAAAAATCTCTGCTCTGCATGATTTCTCATCCCAACATTAAGTTCTTCTTTGAATTTAACAAGGTACTTCATTTCCCCATGGCCCCTTCCTTCCACTGATCTCAGAACATCCCCCACAACCACTGGCACTCAAAAAACATTCACTGAATGACTGAATTGATATTAGGGCTTGACATTTGTTAGGGCTTCCCTGGTAGCTCAGCTTGTAAAGAATCTGCCTGCAATGCAGAGACCCCGATTCAATTCCTGGGTCAGGAAGATCTGCCGGAGATGGGATAGGCTACCCACTCCAGTATTCTTGGGCTTCCCTGGTGGTTTAGTCAGTAAAGAATCCGCCTGCAATGTAGGAGACCTGGGTTCGATCCCTGGGTTGGGAAGATCCTCTGGAGAAGGGAAAGGCTACCCACTCCAGTACTCTGGCCTGGAGAATTCCATGGACTGTGTGGTCCATGGGGTTACAAAGAGTCGAACATGACTGAGCAACTTGCACTTTCTTTCACTCGACATTTGTTAAATCCAAGAAAATATTGACATGTTTGGGAACTGGAGCCATGATCCTTAGCCCTCCTTCTCTTCATGAACAATTTTACCACCCCATGTCAGGGCAGCCACCCCTCACATCCCCTGAAAGCTGAGACCTTGATGCTGTGCCTTAGAAGCACTTATGATTTATACACTTGTTCTTTAAGAATCATGGCCACTCATGTAATTGACACCAATTAGCCCTTCCCACTCCAGGCCCCCATGCCGGGCCAAAGGCTAAATGAGACACAAACACAGTCAGCCTCTCAGGGCGGTGGAGGATGGGTGACACATTGGCACAGGGTGGGGAAGAATTTCAGGGTTTTCACCGCCGTTTGCTGCATCTCTTTCACTCTGGTATTACACTGTGCTTCCATTTCCAGGGACTGTCAGTCTAGCACCGAATCCACTTAAGCAGAGGCACTGCCACCATGAGGCTGAGGCCAAAGGCTTTCAGATCACAGGACACCTGAGAGATGGCTAAGCCACGATCTCAGGGTAGAACCCCAGGGCATCTCCTGCCCCTTGCCTTCTTCTCCAGGTGCTGTTCCCGCGGCCACCACAGACAAGATTAACAAGAAGGTTATATTTAAACTTCCAAGAGGCGCTGCTGTGCCATTATGGGTCTATTTAAGATCCTCCGGGCAGCTGCAGTACATAATAACAAATCAGCGGGAGGGAGGGAGGGAGGGAGGGAGGAGGAGTAGGGAAGGAGGAGGGGAGGTGGTCAGGAGCATCCTGGATTGTTTCCCTGAGAAATGTACTGTCAAAAGACGGCAGGGGGGTGCGGGTATGTTAAAGATGCCCCCTGCAGTGAGAGTGCTAGAGAGAGAGCCTCAGGAGAATGTGCTAAGTAGGGGCTGGGAGGGAACCTGTGTGTCTGTGTTAGTTGCTCAGTCGTGTCTGACTCTTTGCGACCCCATGGACTGTAGCCCACCAGGCTCTTCTGTCTGCTCTCTCCAGGCAAGCATACTGGAGCGGGTTGCCATTTCCTTCTCCAGGGGATCTTCCCGACCCAGGGATTGAACCCAGATCTCCTGCATTGCAGGCAGATTCTTTACCATCTGAGCCACCAGGGAAGGAATGTAGGATCCTAATATGAAACTCTGCCAGACCTGAACACTTGCTGCCTGCCTGGGAAACGTCCCAGCTCCAGAACACTCGACTTCTCCCAGGGGACCCTGCTGAACAGTACGAGCCATCGGTTCAATGTTGATGGAAGATCAGCACCAGAATATAAAGAGTTCTGGTATCAGGAGTACAGAGTGACTCCCTCGGGCCCGACCGAGGCATGCCACTCTGTCCCTGGATTCAGTATCCAGGATCGTACCTGGTAGAGGGCCAAGTGAAGGTCTCCTACCGGAAGTTCCCCATTGCAACAGCTTCAGGATCTAAGGGCATACCTGCAGTTAGGCTCCGTTTTGACCCCACTTTCTGCTGCCTTTGCTAGGTTTGGGTGTAGTTTTTACTCTCTCTTTGCCCTCTCCTACAGTGGGATACTTACGGTGTTCACTGAACTGTGGGCACAGCCACGCTCATCTCCCTTTCCCAGCCCCTCCTTCATCCATGGTATATTTGTGAACCTTGGTTTGACTCATGTCATCCAAACTCCTGACCAGTTTTATCATTCTTTACTAAAGTCGCTTCAAAGTTAATAACACTTCTCATGATTTTTCTTCATGGGCAAGTTTACTTAAATCTCCTCTATCTGCCCAAACGGTCACTGTGCCCATCTCTGCGGCTTCTGTATGATATAAATTTCACCTCTGGTCCCACAAGCAGATTTACAAGATGAAACCAACGTGGCATTCCTGGGAAGCATGTACTTAAAATGAGAAAAACAGCTATTACCTTATTGATTTTACTTCTGTGGATGACCTACTGGATGTCACAGGCTCAAAAGAATACTTACCATGAACATAATTCAGAAGACCTGGATGTCCACAGTGATCCAATAAACTAAGTAAATATCAAAAATTCACTTTCTACTGCATAGACATAGTTTAAATGTCATATCATATTCTGATATAAATATGTAAGTAAATTATGTAAGATGTAAGTTCTCTCTCTATATTATATATATATATGTATGTATTTCAAATAGAATATTCTAGTAGGTCAGCATTTGCTAACAGTTTATACAGATTAAAAATGCATTCCTCAAGGAGCTTTATCTTCTTTTTTCTTTTGCTTCTGGTTGAATGCCTAATAAGCAGGAGATTTATAAAACTCTCTGCCCCTACTAAAGCAACAACCAGAAAACAATAGTCAACTTGTAATAAGTCCAAAGCTGTCATGTCAACATATACTCATTGATAGTAACTATAGATTTAGAATTAAGCTCTATAGTAGGGAGAGTAAATGCTTATTAAGCACATTATGCAGAATATATTGTGCAAATATTACCAACACACAGAGACTGTATAAAACACTCTGGCCACAGTAAGTTCAAATGACAATCTGTGACCTCTGTGTCAAAACTCTGTAAGAATCTACCAATGATTTATTATTTAGTGTCAATGTCCTTCCTTCTTTTCATTTCTATACCTATTCCTGTAAATACCAGAAATCCAAAACAGACAAGATTCCAGAGAGAGAAATCCAGAAGAATTCCTCCAGGAGCTTCACCACCACCAGCCTTTCCAAAGGTTGAGGGGACAGAGAACCTTATGACAATGTCCCAGCCAGGCTCCACCATCCACTATGAAAGCAAATGAAAATGACCTTCTCAATAATAAAGAGAGCGAAGAACCTTCATACTCCAAAGAGTTCCTTCCAGGTGACATGATCGATCAATTGAGGAAATCAGATATAACAATTCCGAAGTGTCAGATGGGAAAAATCTTGACAAAAGAAATGCAGTCCTGTGGACACGCAGTGCCTCATTTGAACCTGTACTGATCACTCAGTTCTTTCTCTGAATTCCTGGCCACTTGACTCCCTATCTTACATGTCACCCACCTGTGGTCAAACTCAGCCTTTGAGTCTGTCCCTGGGAGCAGCTAAGAGCTCAGCTCAGCAGCATGGCGTAAAGAAGGCCTACCTACACTGGCTTAGTGCAAGTCTAGGAGAGCAGGCAGGGGGCATTCAATCCAGTTCAGCTTCGTGTGTGTGTGGGTGCACGTGCTAAGTGGCTTCAGTTGTGTCCAACTCCTTGTGACCCTTATGGACTACAGCCCTCCAGGCTCCTCTGTCCATGGGATTCTCCAGGCAGAACACTGGAGTGGGCTGCTATGCCCAATTTCAGGGGATCTTCCCAACCCAGGCAGAGAACCTGCCTGCGTCTCTTATGTCTCCTGCATTGGTAGGCGGGTTCTTTACCACTAGCACCACCTGGGAAGCCTCTCAGCCTCATACACTGCTTCCTATCTTTCCATTCACTTGAGACCCATCTATTCGCACACCCACCAGAGGTTTACTGAGTCCTTATGCTGGAGCTCGGGATAGAAACAAATAAGATACGATGCTGCCCTGAAGGAATTTGAAGTGTCACCAAAGTAATAAACATGTAAACAAAGACTAATAATTTATTGAAGTGAAATCATGAAGACAGACCCAGGGGAAGAAAGCTTCCTCTTCAAAGTCCCTACCAGAATAACAGACAGTTCACAAAAGCGAAATAAAACTCAAGTGGCTAAAAAGGATATTTTTAAAATTCAAGCTCATTGAGAGATCAACTAAATAGAAATTTAAACATTTTCCCAGTTATAGTGAGAAATAATTGACCTACATCCCTGTGTTAAATTAAGGCACACAGTATGATGGTTTGATTTATACATATTGTGAAATGATGACCATGTTTAGCTAATATCCATCTCCTCATCTAAATATAATTTTTAAAAAAGAAAGAAAAAATTCTCCTTGTGATGAGAACTCTAAGGATTAACTCTTAATAACTCCCTATATATCACTCAGCTGTGCTAGCTATAGTCATCATGGTGCTGCTATTGCTGGTCAGTCGCTAACTCATGTCCAACAGTATTGTGAGCCCCCCCAAAAAAATTATTTACCTTATAACTGGAAGTTTGACCCTTTGAACCACCTTCCTCCAATTTCTCTTCCTCCTGCCCTTCACCTCTGGTAACCACAAGTCTGATCTTATTTTCTGAGTTTTAAGCAATAACATTATACCTTCTTAAACATGAAAAGGTTTTTTTGCCTTCAATGCAAAGGTCAGAGTACTCGATATTCTCAAACATACACAAACATATATAATAGTTTTAAATTTTTGGACATCAATTTGATAATATATATACCAAAAGTCACAAAATGTTGATATTATTTGACCTTAAGTAAATCCAGTTCTACAAGCTTATACTAAAGAAATAATTAAGGACAGACAAGAAGATTTATATACAAGACTATGCATCATTATGGTATTTGCAAAAGTCTTCACTTTGAAAGCAAAGTAAAATGCTGAACCATAGAGAACTGGTTAAACTGCAGAATTCTTTGCAGTCATTAGAAATGATATAGGATGCTTCTGACAGGAAAGAATTATCACTGTATGTTGATAAAAAGAAAAGGCTGGATACAAAACAATATGCATAGTATGACCTCATTTTTATTTTGCATAACACACTGAGAGATGTTTGCGGTGCTGCTATCTGGTGAGACGATGTCTGCTCTCATTTTTCCCTTCTCTTCCAATTTTTCTCCCATGTGCATGTATTGCTTTTGTAATAAGAAAAAAAAATTAAGTTACACTTCATTCTAGAAGAAAATTAAGTGCACATCTTGTGCTGGGTGTGGGGGATGTCTGTGCATACACAATCTCTAATTGTCACAGTCTTGCAGACAATGAGTGAGATTAAGTGACTCACCTAGTCAGACAACTGGTAAACCAACAGCTGCGCTAAAAAATCAGGTTCCCAAACTCCTGTTTCCCTCCCTCTTGGCGAGTCCATACTACTTGTTCCCTAAAATCAGATGTTTTTTCATTGATTTCACTATGATGTTACAAAGAGTTTTTCATATAAGCCAAACAAAAACATTTTTTAAACCAACACAATACCTCAAATAAAATTTAGGGGATTGTGAATAGGCAAAAAAAAGTGCCTTTAAAAGAAATTTCTTTCACTTGAGCTTATAGCTAAGCCCCCTAAAGCCTGTGATGAGACAGGGAGGGGGTAGGAACAGTAGGAGGCCAAAAAAAGAAGACATTCATGTGGGAACAACAATTCATGCAGAATTACCCACAGCCAAGTCTCAGCTGATGGAGAAAGTCAACCAGATGGGTATTTGTCTTTCTGCCTGTGAACCTGCAGTTATGTTTTTGCCAACCGGTCATTTTATGCCCCTCTGCTTCTGTGTAAAGTACAGTGCATGGAATTACATCGTGCTCAGTAGGAACTGTCACTTCACTAAATGCTTTATTCATTATTTACCCATTTTCATCTTTCTCTGAACCTGGCAAATTATATCTTTGTGGTGTGATATGCATTCCTGCGTGATCAAGTATGAACCTGTCAAACTTTCGCCTCTTCTTTCTGATCTCACTGTGTCTTGTGGTTTTTACAGTCTTTTTGTTAGCAAGATACTGTATGAGATAACAAATCTTTTCACTGCTGCTTCAATCCTCTATTGTCTGTTTTGTCCAGCCTACACTGTGCATTACTTAGATTTAATGAATTGATTTTCACTCTCCTCTTCCTGAAGATCAGAGCTTTCTTCACATTTTAGGTTGTTATTCCTAAAAGTCTGTAAATTTGTATATTCTTCCTTTAAATGTTTTTTTTTTAAAATAGTTATTCTATTTATTTGGATCTTAGTTGTGGCATGCGGGATATAGTTCCATGACCAGGGATCAAACCCCAGGCTCCTGCATTGGGAATGTGGAGTCTCAGCCACTGGACTACCAGGAAAGTCCCCATTCATATATTCTTAAGCCTTTAAGTGCTTTACAGTCATATAGGCTTCTCCACATTCTAATCCAACTTATTTTTCAGTCCTTTTTCTTCAGTCCTTCAACACAAATCCAAAAGCAAGTCATCCAAACTTCTCATTCATGACAATTATTCCACTTTCATTCACATTTGGTCATGTTGGTTCCTTCGCCTAGACTGTCACCCTCTTTGCCCTTGGAAATCCATGAAATTCAAATACCACCTCCTTTTCTGATCACACTAATTAAAATAGCCTCCCTCTGCATTCATATATAACACTTAGTTTTACAGCTCCTGCAGAGCTTCTCATAGCGATATATATTATATTCCCTTGGCTATGTCTTATCTCCTCCAATAAATTCTAAACCCCATGAGGTCTAGAAAAGTGTCTTGAAGCAATAATGTCTTGCCCTTAAGAGGTCCTCAAATATTATTTTATGAATGAACAAATAAACCTAACTGTGTTTCTCCAAGATCCTGGCCATGAGGATGAAGGCCAATGTGCACAGTGAACCTAGAGTTCATGGATTTCCCGGGCAAGAAGTGGCTCCTCTCTCACCCCCAGCACACACATAGCCTTTCTGTTTAACTATTAATTTCAATCTGGCCTTGACTGTCAATTTACTTCATCTTTTAGTGTTTATTTAGTACTTCATGTTTGGGAAGAGCTTTGTAACCATTTATTAGTTATTCTTCTGTGAGACAGATGAGTATTGTCATCCTTCTTTTATGATCAGGAAACTGAAGCCCAGAAAAAGTCTATGACTCACGGAGGAGCAAAGATAATGTCAATGTTAAACTCTACAGCACTGAAATTTCTTGCCTGCAGGTTCTCCCACCTCACACATTTCCCACCAGAAATCAGGGCTTAGGGCTCAGCATAAAAGAACCTCCTAACCCAAATAAGACTGGATTGAGAGAAACCTGAAGGTCACAAATCCAAACAGTTATCCCAAACTGTAGGATTGGTGTTTTTTTCTTCCTTGAAAGTAACACTCTTCAGTGCTAACTACAGCACCAGAGAAAGGAAGCTGCTTGCATCTTGGCTGGCAGGTGTTTACTTTTCTAAGAAACAACAAGCAAGTAGGTTATTATCATGTATGTTATTAAAGATCTAAAAATATTCAGTTCAAACCCTAATTTGAGCAACATAGCCTGCCACTCAAATGTCCTGGAAGTGCTTCACAAATGATGATACTTTATATGAATGTGAGATCTATCACTGTGCTATGTTTATTTTCCTGCAAACCCCATGAAACTGCTTCGTTTCTTTACTTTCTGTCTTGACTTTTTGCTTGAACAGGGCACAAGTTCCTTAAGGTCTCTGGGGCTGTTTTAGGGAAAGAGGCAGGCACATGAGAAGCCTTCTATGATGTTCTCCTGCCCAAATAAGCTATAATTGCGTGTATCTACATGGCTGCCATGCTGACTGGTTGAAATGACGGAAACATTTCAGGTAGGTGGGTGGTTATCGTCTGGACAATTGCGCCAGTGGCTTGACATCGTGTCTAATAAAGGGCCCTAGAAAACGCCAACCGCTTCTCTGCACCTGTTCACATTTCACTCCCTCTCACCTCCCATCTCCTCTCTGACCACAGTCACCTTGCCTCTCCCCTTCTCATCCCAGGAAGCAAGCTTTACGAGGCCAGGGGAGAATCTCACCACAGCGAAATCCGCCTCAATTTCAATCAGCCGCAGAGAGGGGAAAGTGTCCAAATTAAGCTGCTTGATTACGGAAATTAATCTTGTCATTTAGCGTCCTGTTCTGCAGAACAGGGCCTCTGATTAGCCTCCTTGTTTCAGAATATTACAAGTTGCCGTTTATTAAGCGGGAGGCGTTTTTTGTACTCAGGCGAGTCAGAGGGAAGGCAAAGGTGCCAGGAGCTGCCGAGAGAAGGGCATCCAGTCGAGGACCCTCGCCGGCTTCCACACCCAGCTTCTCCCAGGAAAAGACAGTCATGGCTTCAGGGCCGCAAGCAGCCTGCCCAGCTGGGGACCATGCCTTCCATGGGAATTTAAGAAGCAGCAAGATAATGCATAGTCCTTGATCCTTTTAAGTAACGGAACGAGCCTTGTGCCCTAGAGAGAGTCAGATGACGGGTTATTTCATGCAGTGCACAATTAAAATCCAACGTGTGGACACAGACCCAGAGGTTATTATAAGATACTGACTATGATCCCCTCTGCTATACAGTACATCCTTGTTGCTTACCTATTTTACATGTAGTAGTTTATATCTGTTAATCCCATGCTCATAATTTGTCCCTCCCTCTCTTCCTCTCTCTTTTGGTAACCATTAATTTGTTTGCTATGTCTGTGAGTCTGTTTCTGTTCTGTATATAGTTTCTGTATTAATTTTTAGAGTCCACATAGAAATAACATCATATAGTCTTTATCTTCCGCTGACTTACTTCACTAAGTATAATATTCTCTAGGTCCATCCATATTGCTTCAAATGGCAATGTTTTATTCTATTTTATAAACCATTCTCTTTTGTAAAAACTTATTGTGGTAAGAACATTTAGCATGAGATCTATCTTCTTAATAAATTCCTAAGTGCACAATAAATATAAAATAAAATCCAACATGTGGAGAAGTTGCTGCTTTTATAGGGTCATTGCTCTAGCAGCTCTGAATTGTGTTAGTGTCCAGACTGAGAAAACCATAAAGATCGCATGTGTGCCCTGTTGCAGGGAGGAGCACAGAGGTTACTCTGTCTCTCCCATTGCCCGTGCATCGGCATTTTTAAACTTTGAAGGTGCACGTTATCTGGTAGAAGGCAATTTGCTTACCAGACCATGTTCCCAATTTCAGAGCTGCTGGGGTCACTTTGAATCTGGTTGTGGGAGGGAGTCAGAGTTGACCTGCTCCCAATTCGCATGACTTTCTGGCAGAAGCACTTTTTCCAGTGACGTGCACCACTCCAAAGGAAGTCCAGCGTGGAACAATGGGGCAGCTCAGTGCAGGGGCCCCAGGATTTCACTAGAATGGCTCAGGGGCTCCCAAGCCCTAGAAATCAGAGCCCAGGTCACCAGCAACCAATAGATCAAGTGGTGCTAGGAGACAACTACTCATTAACCAAAGCAAAACAAAAAGCAGCTTGACAACAGAGGTCACTGTTTTTCAGGTGTATCCTAATTTCTCCTTAGAATCAGAGCAAAGAAATACAATCAAGGTGATGAGCGATATAGGGGATGTGTACTGATCAAAGGGACCAACCAATCAGGAATGCAGAAAAATGACTCTGGAACTGGATCTCTGAACCTTGGTTCTATTGACATTTTGGACAAGATAATTCTTTTACACAGGGCTGCCCTGGGCCCCATAGATGCTTGAGCAGTCTCCCTGGCCTCTACCCATAAAATGGCAGTAACACCCTCTACCCACAACCCAAAAGGTCACCAGATACTGTCAATGTCTCTGAGGGTCAAAACTCCTTTCCCTTGAGAACCACAGCTCTAGAATAAGAGCAATCTCAGAAAAACCAATTTCCTAAATTTTCCCAGTTAAGTTCATTATGCCCTTCAGCTGAGAGACATCATGGTGTGGCAGGGAAGACTGTGAGGTTTGGAGGCCAACAGGCCCATGATCAAGTCCCAGTTACCATGTGTGCTAGTGTGTGATTGTGGCTGAGGGACATTATCTCTCTGAGCTTCAGTAGGATGAGAAGAATTTCACTGCACAGTTTTTATGAGGATTAAAACATATACTACTATATGCCTGGCATGTGGTTACAGAGGAGATATTAAAAACCGGTGGTGGAACTTCCCTGGTAGTTCAGTGGTTAAGGCTTCGCCTTCTAATGCAGGTGGTGCAGGTTTGATCCCTGATCGGGCAGCTAAGATCCCACATGCCTTGTGGCCAAAAAACCAGAGCATAAAACAGAAGCAATGCTGTAACAAATTTAATAAAGACTTAAAAAATGCTACACTACAACAATCTAATAAAAAAGAAAAGAAAACCCAACAGTGGCAATCATTAGCACTCAAAATCTTAGACTCTGAGACAGAGAATCTGAGACAGAGAATCACATGCCAAAGACAAGGAGAGAACTTGTAAAGTGAAATATTAGCCACTTTGGCTGGTCACCATGAAATTTTGTTATAAAGGGTTTAAGGAAGGAAAGGAAGAGAGAGATAAGGAAGACCCCCCAGAATCTGGGCTCCTTGAGGCTGGGAACATTTGGGATATAGCTGCACAACGGGAATGCAAGCATGACTGCCTAAACCAGCCTCCTGGCCACTTCCATGCCCCCACCTCATCTTCCCCCAGCACTCAGAGCGCTCTTCTGTATACGTTAACGCCCTCCCATTTATTCTCTGCACACTTCAAACAGCACCCAGGTTTCTCCACCTGGCCTGAGGGTCCAGCCTAGCCCCTTCCCAACCTGAACTGCTGTTCCCTCCCCTGTTCACACTGCTCCATCCAGGAAGGCTTCTAGCTCGTTCTGCAACTGCCAAATGCCTTCCTGTTTCAAGCCTTCTCCACTGGCTCTTCTCTTAACCTAGAACTGCCTCCTCCTTCCCATCCTTCAAGCTTCTGTTCAGGTGCCATCTCTTCTGAGAGACCTATTTCACCCATCTTTTCAAAATGAACTCCCTCTCCATCGTTGGCTGTTATTTATCCCCTTACCTTCTTTCCTTTCTTTGTGGGACTTAACTTCTGCCCCAAACTAGATCTTGTGTTACCAGTTTTCTGTCTCCTTCATGATAATGTAAGTTCAAAGCAGGGACTCTGTCTTGTTCACTCAGTAGCCCCAAAGTCTAGTCAGCCACGGCACTCTGCACCTGTTTGTCAAATGAACGTAGTTGAGTTGCAGGCACGCTCATTCTCAAGGATTTTCTTACTGGTGAGTGGAGCCAGTAGCCCACCTCCCTGAGCACCGGCTCATGAGAAATGAGTAACCCCAGGCACTCCTGAATGAACAGTCACTGCGTCCGTCTTAGTGGTGCTTGCATGCCTCTGCCTAATGCCCAGCACTGTGCCTGGCACACAGCAGACACCCAAAAATGTGGATGGCTTCTACTATCAGAGAAAACAGAGGAATAAGGAATAATACACCTTTTTGCTCTGTCAGGACATCCCAAAACTGGGCCAGTTGTTCAAAGTAAGAAGGGGGTCACAGAAGGCCTCTCTTCTCCTTTCCAGCACCCCTAAAGCATCTCCACAAATAATCATTGTGGAGGGACATCTGACTGTGTGGACTGGAATTAATGTACCAGTGAGCAACAAAGTACTGGCCGCCTGTCACATTGAGTAGGGTTCATTTATCATATCCAGCAGCCAGATTCATTTACCTAATCACAAGCCACTGCCACCTATGGTAACTAGCAGGAAACAGTGACCTTGTTTCAGTCAATGGACTCTGGACACGCATAGCTGGAGAAGGAGATAACGAGGAAGATGTCAAATCAAACCAGAGATTACAGTATGAAAACCAAGCCCTCCCCATGATTCCATTCCCATTCTGCAAGGGACAGACCCTCTTTACAGCTGTAAAATATAGCCAGATATCCAGAAGCGTCCCCTCTATGCCTGCACGGTGCCCTTCTGGACAATATTACTTACAAATGCTTAAGCAGGCTTTTTTTTTTTTCCTTCTTCATAAAATAGAGTAACTTGGGCTCAATGAAGCTACAAACTCTGGCAACTAACACACTAGCCTGCTTGGAGGGCAGAGAGTGGATGATGGCACTAAGACTTCCAGTTTGGAACTGGCCACAGAGGTCACCTTCCAGTGGAGATAAGGAAGGAGGAAGAATCTATGATCTATGAATAGGGATAAACTATCAATAGAAAGTAAGGATGCTAAATCTGGGGTTTCTGAATGGCCCTCAAGGGATTCATGAAGCCCCTGAAACTGCATGTAGAATTGGGTATGTGGATATTTACCTGAAAAGGGAGCCTACAGCTTCCTTTAGGGTCTTTAAAGACTCTGTTAGCCATGTCCATAAGTCTCCAAAGAGAAAAGGAAGGATGTCTGGTAACTCATAAGATATAGTGGTGTTCATAGGCAGTGTTCAATTTTTCAGTTAATCAATCTATGCAACCATAAAAATCAATTCAACAAATATTTGTGAAGCCCCAGACTTGCAAGGTACTGTGTAGCACCATGTCCATGGGAGTGTGCCTGACAGAAGAAATTTCGAGAAAATGTTAGTATTCTTTTATGTCGGAATAAAGTTCTTAGCAAAATGTTGACTGAAATAACTTCTGGGATCAGGCATTTGGACTGAATATGATTCACCTGTTACATTTGCATTTCCCACTATTGACTCTCCCCAACCTCGATTTTCATCTGTACATAATATTTTTTTTCATTTTTCCTCTTCTCATCTGCTACCAAATCTGTTTCAACTTTGAACATTTTCCATGAGCAAAATCCTGCCACAGTGCTTTGCATTTCATATAGGAAGAACAGTATAAAATGAAACAAATAAAAACTGCAAATGAAATAAAAAAATTCTGTTTTACTCTATTAAATCTGAGGCAGCTGCAAGAGATTAAATTGCAATGTCTGAAAGAAACGGAAGTGAAGAAAAGAAATAAGAAAATTAATAGTAAGATAGAGATGTTGATCAAGGTGTCTGCCTTAGACACATGATGTTGAAAACCATGAAACCATGTGCATTGGGAGTGAAAAGACACTGGACTTGCTTTTAGAGGATCGCTGTAGAAATCAGTAAAGGCATTTCATGGTAAACTGGAATCCGGGCTACAGTGAGGTAAGCAATTGAGAAGTTTGGGGAAGTTTTATGTAAAACTGGAACTCAAGAAAAGTAAAGACCAAGCAATAAAGCTATTTAAAGAGTCATCCATTTGAATACTGAACATCAGAATTATGATAGAAGGCTAGAATAAGAGTGGGCAAAAATGAGAACCAGATGGCGAGGCAAGCATGTGAGAATGCTGTGGATCCCAAACACTACACTTCCGGGACTTGGTTACAGGAAGTTGGAAACAGGGGGAGGATAAAATTGGGGGGAGGAGGCGGAGCAATAACAACAATAGCCACAAAAATAACAATAACTAAAAGTAAAGAGCAACCTACTACATGCCAGTGCTTGACACATACTCTCATTTTATTCGAATGACCACTCTACAAGGTTCTGTAACAAATGAGGAAACAGAAGGAAAGATGGAGGCACTTGCCAGAAGTCATTTATGAAGGATTTATACCCAAGCTTGCCTGGCTCCTGGGCTTCCATGGTGGCTCAGTGGTAAAAAATCTGCCTGCAATGCAGGAGGCCTGGGTTCTATCCATGGGTCGGGAAGATTCCCTAGAAATGGAAATGGCAACCCACTCCAGTATTCTTGCCTGGAGAATCCCATGGACAGAGGAGCCTGGCGGGCTACAGTCCACAGGGTTGTAAAGAGTTGGACACAACTGAGTGACTAACACTTTCACTTTTTTTTTGGTGGGGGGGAGCCCGCCTCCTAAGTGTTAATTCGCTCAATGAAGCATAAAAGAACTCAAGAATTTAGAACACATACCTTTTCTGAAGTGAGCACCTACAGGTCAATAATGGGTAATAAAAATAGGAAATATCACAGAATAAGTAACAAAATTCCCCTTCTCAAAATGTTTTCTTTTTCTCACTGTTATTTTAATGAAGTTGTACAGTCCCACCTTCGGGGAAACTGGAAAATCTCAAGGCTGACAGCTTTTATGCCTCTGTGTGCATGTGTTCTCACACTCCATCAACTGAGTCTTCAGATCAGCGTGGACAATGACTCAAGAGGCAAAAACCATGGACGTGTCACCACTTCAGGATTTCCCTAAATGGTTCCTTTTAGACACAATAAGAAAGTTACCACGGATGTTAAAAAGTCACAAGGAAGGAAACAGCAAAGATTCAGAGTGAGGACCAAAGACCTGGGTTTCCAGGTAACGTGGGAAGTGTTTGGATTTAGGAACTTAAATCTAAAGTACAAGATGCTCTCAAAAGAGATACAGGCAGGTTAATGAGAACTTCCCTCTCCTGAGTATTCCTCAGTGTGCAGTCCCAGCCACACGGACCCAAGAGAAGAAGAGCCAGGTCAGACCCCACATGTCACATTTAGGGTTGGCTGAGATGGCCAGCAAAGGTGAGAATCACTACAAGTATTTTTGGAACGTGATGCTTATTTTATGTATTCTAGGATTTAGGACCAGTCCCACTGGGACCACTAAGAGTTATGAAACAGCCACAAAGCTTAGTACCCAAGAAGAGAATGAAAGAATTTCAGTGAATAACCTGAGCCTCCATCGAGTCACCAAACCTGTTCTCTATCATTACAGATATTCTTTAGGAAGTTTAAGTTGCTTTAACCTGTATTTTCTGCCATGACCAATACCCTCTCTGCCTTGCAACACTGTTCATCAGAGTTTCTGGAGACGACAGGAATGTTACCTACCTTTGCTGTCCAGTGTAAGAACCACTAGCCACATGTGACTATAGAGCACTTGAAATGTGGCTCATACCATTAAGAAACTGAATTTTTAATTTTATTTAGTTTTAACTAACTTAAATTGAAATTTAAATAGCCACAAGTGGCGAATGATTACTGTGTTGGTCATGGCAGAAACTTTAGAACTTTGAGCAGGCTCGGCTCTTATTTCCTAATTCTTCCTGTCTCTGAAAGCTATTTTCAACTCTTCCCTTAACTTTTAGCTCTCGGATTTTTTAAAATCTATCTTTAAATGTCAATCTTGTTTTTCAAGGTCTTTTTATACCGCACCTTTATCTTCGGTTAAAGTCTTAAAATTGCCCTTTTACAGGTCAAAAACAGTGGAATATTGGCAGTTTCCTATGGTTCAACTCTATATAATGTGTCCTGGGCTTCTTTGGTATGATTGATATATGACACAAAGAAAGCTATACACATAGAAACCATCTGTGGTTAAATAAATGAATGAAAGGATGAATGAGTGAAGGAACAAATGAATATTGACTGAATAAATGAATGATGAAGTTAGGTGGCCAGCAAGTAACTTAAGCATTACTCAAGGTAACTTTCTTCAAATCAATGGGCGAACATAATTGATATTAAGGTTAAGCCATGAGGCAAAAACCCTCTCAAATCAAAAAACATGTAACAGGAATAGATTTCAACTGAATCTAGTATTAGGTACCATTCAGAACAGACTACATATATTAAATCCTGACACTATAAGAATAAAATAATCATGGAGAATCCAGGGATTCACAAATTCCTGAAGCAGAAAATGATTAAAAATCATTAAGGGTGAGTTGCTTATTGAGGAGGGAAATGGAGTCATTAGAAAAGGGAGATCTAGGGATATGTACCAGAGACATTTGAAAAGTCTGTAGAAGAGATGTGTTCACAGTCTAATAATGGGTCTTTGGGGATGTATCTGTGTAACATGAGAACTGGAGAAGTGAAAAAAAAAAGATTGCCAGTTTTTAAAGTCTAACAAACTAAGCTCTCACTGCAAACAATCTGGCTTGGTGTAGTTCATGAAAGCCCATTGTGCCTATCTTTGAAGTGGAAAGATGAGTTAAAACGCACATACATTTTCCGCCTGTCCTTCTAAAAATGGACTTGTAGACTTTAGGCTTTCTTCTGCTACTTGTATTCATGGGCTTCATTTGACGTCATTCCTTACACAATAATCTTCCCATTAAAAGAACGCAAATAAGTGATAACTGCAAGTGTAAATCAATACCCTGAGTTGATTTACCCAACACACACATACACACACAAACACACAAATAGCTGCAGTTCTCTGTGTATGAAATGATGCCACAAACCAACGGCCAGCAGTGCATACACAGGAGAGGTGCTTGCAGAGTAAAGAATCATGCATGGTCTGTCTCATGGTCCCCATTTGTGAAAATCAGTTCACACATATATATCATAGGATGGCTAAGACCACCGTCTGTGCACAGATAGAAGAGATAACAGGTCCCTAAAGAGTCAGATCCTGCACCCTTATTCCAATGGGTTATTTAAAAAAAAAAAAAAAAAGATACGAGTAGCTAACACCTGGAAAACTATGAGGTTTGACAATGCCATAAAATGGAAACCAGAAAAGTGGATGCAAACGGGTAAGACAACCAATATATGGTAAAATTTTTCTCTCCATCCTATTGGAAAATTCACAGAAGATTTAAGGTGTAGAGGCTCTACCAGTGATTTGGACTAGGTTCCTATTTTTCTCCCCACCTTCCTCCATTTACAAGAGGCCAGAACAACACGTTACAATGAGGTTACAATGAAAAGTCACAGTTTGGGCAAGAGGCTGCATGCTTTTTTGGATTCCATGCTATATGAAGCATGGAAATTCTACTCTGGGAAGGAGTGAGCGGCAGAACCTGGTTTCCATAGCACTGCCATGGAAACAACTCTCTGCGACTCTGCCTCCGGGCCCTCTCAAACTGAAACATCTCTCCCTTTTTTTGCTCCCACACCCACCCCCATTATCACATGCCCCCAACCCCTCACAAATGATTAAAGGGTATTTTGAGAAAGCGGGGCCCTAACCGGGCTTCTGCCTGGTGATATTAATACACATTAATATCCTTGAAAGAAGAAGAAAAAAAATCAGATGTTTCTTCCTCTTTCATTGGGGGTGAAAGGGAGGTGGTGGATAAAAAGGAGAAAAATAAAAACCAAAAGATCCAAACCTTGAAACTTGAAGTTGCAGAAATATAAAAAAATCTTATCAAGTAGTGGATTAAAGATGTGCTTACTAATCTCATGCAGTTGGTTCTCTGATCCTGTTTTGTCTGCCTGGAATGCCGGCGTCCAAATATAAAGGATTTAACTGCTAGAATGTCTACGACCTCTCCCCTAATCGCTAGTGTGGGTGATCAATTGGAGCTTTGGAAGGAATTTTTTTCTCAGTCTCCATCCCTTGGTCAGAATTCTGAAAACAGAATGGAAGTTCAGAAGGGGCCATCTAGAATTAGGTAGAAAATTCCGACAGAAGGAAGCGTGGGTGACAGCACAAGTTTGTGTCCCTTGTGTCTCTCTCCGGCCACCCTGAAGGCTGAGTGACAGCCGGCCAGTGGCACGCAGGACTGGGATCTGGCTGGGTGATATGCACTCTGGTCGAGCTGGAGCGATGCCCGCGGACCAGGAGCAGCCAGGAGCAGCTCAGAGGGACTGGTAACCAGCAGATGCTCGCGAACTAGACAGAGCAGGTCAGGACAGTTCCTGGCCAAGCCAGGGGACTGCAGCTTGGACCCTCAGAATCCCCTTCCTGTCTTCAGATCTTTCCCCACCTGATAAAATGTACTTGAGACACTGACCTTTCCGCACGTGGAATGCACAGATGAACAAAAGCGTTACATTTCAGAAGAGCCTGAAGCTACAGTTCCTGGCAAAACTGTTGTGAGGAAAGGGAGCAAAGGAGGGATTCGAAAACTGCTGATGGGGAAAGATGGGGCTGTGATTTTTAACCCCTTCAGCATCACCTGATGATGAGTTCAGAGCAGAGAGGCTGCACATACATAAGCAGAGAAGATGAAAGTCAGGCCCTGAGTTTCCAGCAGCCCAGGAATGCATCTTCAGGGGCCAACAACTAAAATGCTCTATGTCTTTATTGCTTCACCTGAAAAGTCTCCTCCGCCTGCCTTGCTGAGGACTGTGAAATGGAAAGCAAAGCCGAGATCAGTCAGAGTTAGACAAGGGGGAGTAAAATTACACTGGAGTTCTGAATTATTCATTTTTATTTATGTATTGTAGTGGCAATTGCTACAGTTTTTTGTTTCTTCTGGATGTTGAAATTGTAAAAAGACTGAATAATTCAGCATGACTCAAGAAAACGTAAGTGGAGTACTGGCTGGGCAGTGAATGCCTATGAAATAGGGTCATTTTGTTGTTTTTCTTAGCTTTTGTGTGATGCCCTGGTCTATAATTTAATTAGCAACCTATAATGGTGTTAATGAACGTGATAAAATTTGTAGAGCATTTCAATGTTCTAAACGTGATTGAGCTGTCTCAATCTCTTCATTTTCACCACAGGGCAGGAAGGAGCACAGAACCCAGTGGGAAAGCCCTGGGATGTTCTGGAACCAAAGGCCACTTCAGGAAGACGTTGGCTCCCACACATGCCAGAGGCCCATTTCCAGGCACTAATTCCTGCCCTGGCTCTTGAGCGCAGTGTTGAGCTCTGGATGCGGTCTTATTTCATACCACTGCAAGCTTACAGACAAAGCAGGATTTATTTTCAAAGGGGGGTGTTACTCCAGTCTAAGAGTCACAGGTGAGTTGAGGAAACAGAGAAAGTGTCTATTTCTCATTATTCCTAGAGACTGAGGAGCCCAAACTCCAGCCCAAACCTCATATGCTTCAATCCACTTCCTCATGACATCTGCTTTAGAGAGTCCAGAAATGCTGCCTAAGGGAACCAGTCAAAAAGGGCTTGAAGAGGGGAGAGTGGACATTGGATTGAAGAAGAGAATATCCATTCCCTGAAGAAGACCTCAATTTCCCAGCAAAGGCAGGACCATCCTGACATACCTCATCCCAGGGTCCAGGTCTTTCTTCGGCTCCTCCCTCCATGGTCGGCATTCAGTGGAGAGGGGGGCTCTCTTTTATACTACAGGCTGTTTGGCAGTTCTGGCTCCCTCCACTGTAAGAATAATGTCACAGTCATTGTAACCTCTAATCTACAGTCACACATTTCAAAACATCCCATGGGCTTAGTACAAGATGAACTGTGTCCCTCTGAAGTTCATGTAGTGGAAGCCCTAACCCACCCTCCACAATTTCACAATATGACTGCACTGTAGACAGGACCTCTCAAGAGGTGATTAAGTTAAAATGGGGCCATGAGAGTGGGGTCATTACTAGGGCCACTAGTGACCAGTACCAGTGTTCTTATAAGAAGAGAAGATTAGGACACCAGGGACATGTTCATAAGAGAAAAGATCACATGAGGACCTACAGCAAGAAGACAGCCATCTGCAAGGCAAGGAGAGAGGCCACAGGAGAAATCAAACCTGCTGACATCCAGATCCTGGACTTCTAGCCTCCAAAACTTTAATAAAATAATTTCTGTTGGTTAAGCCACCCAGTCTGTGGCATTTATTATCGCAGCCCTAGCGAACCAATACAGGAGATAATACCACCTCCGGTTGAGAAGCAAAACAAGATTCTGTACATCTTCAAAACCCAGTTCACACTCATTTTGTCCAAAAGGCTTTAAATCCACAATCCTTATATCTAAGACTCCAGGAGCAGTGTATGGTCGATAACTTAAATTTTTTTTAAATCCTAAAAGTAACATGGTGGTGCATCTCCCGAATATTACGCAACAGCCCCCCTTGTCTAGGACAAGACCCTATAATCAAGCACATAAATGTTTCCCCCCACAAAACATAAAAACTGAACACTTGTAAGATTAAATGAAGACTATAAATTGATTAACATCACTTTAGGTCAGATTTTGTTGCCAAATGAATTTATATTAGATCAGGCTTCAACCATAATTGAACTACACAAACAAAATGCTTTGTTTTTCAGAATATATTGGATTTCTCCCCAGAAAATAAGCGATCATGAACTCAATCCATCTCCCTTAATAAATGAAATTCAGAACTTCCAGAGTTGAGAATTAAATGGAGGTTCTTCTAGTGAAGAGGAGCAACCAATGAGCAACATAAACTTCTTGCTCAGGTTTTGCCTTCCTCACTGGATTCTCCTACTTTGGTTCCTGGACCTGGGTGAATACTTCTCTCCTTAAATCTCTGGCAAAGTCTGGACAAAGGGTTTCCTTTAGTTTCCCTTTTGAGAACTTCCAAAGAAAAACTTTATTAAATACCAAAGGGGAACAAATAGTTACTCTGACTCTACTCTGGGTAGCTAGCTCTCAGTGGCTAACAGGGCTCCCTAAATAACATGCATCCCCAAGAGAAAAGAGAAAACAAGATACAAAGCCAAGTAACTAGTGCTCTCCTAAGCCCACCACCTACAGACATGATCCTATCCATTTTGACCCTTCCATTTTCAAAACCAAGAGAAAGGTCCCTCTCTAGCCTACAACAAAGTTGTCATTACACATACACCCAAGTGCAAATATTTATTCAATAAATATTAAGTAACTGTTAGATTCTTCAACTCAACCAAATGCTTGGGATACAGACATGAATAAACACTAAATTTACCCTCATGGAACTTCCTAGAAACCTTTTCGCTCTGTATACCAATAGCACACATTGCTTACCTCTGCTATAGTGCGCACCACACTGCATTTTACCTGTTAAATGCCAACCTCCCTACTAAACTTTGAATTTGCTACAGGAAAGAAGCCATGCCCTTTCTAGTTCTCAAGTTCATAATGCTTGTCCTATATTAGAGGTCCAGATAAACAATGATTGGATTAATGAACAAATGAACAGGGATGATAGAGAACTTGGTCACTAAATGTTTTTAATTATCTAAAAGGCAATCCTTCTTTCTTTATTCCCAGAGCTGGGCCTTTACTAACTTTTGGCTAATTACAACAGTCTGATAACTGGTCTCTGTGCCCACAAAAATTCACACTCCATGTTGCTACCAAAGAGAGCTTTCTAAAACAGAAATTGGATCATTTCACTGCCCTTTGACAAAGATCAAATTCCTCTGAATCACGAACATGACCCTGCACAATCCAGCCCAAGCTGGTTTTTGTTTTGTTTCCTTTTCTGTTTTTTCCACACTCCTTGCACTTCCTACTATACAACATATACCTATTACCCAAGACTGCTCCATGTTCCTAAAATACACCTGCCCTTTCATCTCTGTGTCTCTCCCCAGGCTGTTGTTCCTTTTTTCTTTTTTAATGCTTAATTACTGCTCCTCTTTCCCACCTCTGTTCCTATCTCCAAATACCTCCCCATGAGAAAAAACCCACTGTTGATTGTTCAGCACCCAGCTCAAACATCATTTCTCATATGGAGCCTCTCCAACTCTTCAGGCAAACTCATTCTCTTCCCCTGAAACCAAGCAATATAGTCAGGGAAGGTTCTAAAATGAAGGGATCACTTCCTTCCCTACACATAACATATACTTGGTAGAGGTCATTTCTGGCCCCAAACTCAAAACTGGGAAATGTAATCCTCTGTGTGTAAGGAGATCCTGTTAAAATGCTAATATCGAAAAGATATATCACAAGCAAAGGCTAACCCAATGATCAGTTAATTGTTATCAGGGATTAGTTAATAACCAGCTGAGCAATAGAAAGCATCGAGTGTCCAGGAAGGAGAAGTCAGAGAGGAAGAAGGGGCTACATACTAAGAGAGGTAGAAAGAAATATAAAACAAACTTTCCCTATTTTTCTATTTGTCTCAGATCAACACTGGATCATGTAATGGGCTGGCCAAAAGGTTGGTTTGAGTTTTTCCATCTTACAGAAAATCCCAAACGAACCTTTTGGTCAACCCAAGAGTAGCAGAGACCCTGATCATTCATTTAGGAAAAATTTAGTACCAGGCACTGTGAAATGTTCCTTTGGAGCCATATATGATTAAGACACAGCCACTATCCTCAAACAGCTTACAATCGAGTGAATAATTGAATTCACAAGAATTACAAGCCTGTCCTCCTACCCAGGGCCAGACGTTTTCTACCAACTGAGTGAAAAATGAAGGAAATATATTCCTTGGACTTTTGGACTCCTTGGAGGTTTCTAAGACTTCAAACATTACTAACTTTCTCCGTTAAACAGAATAAATATGGGAGGCAATGAAGCAGTAAGAAGCTGCCCATAAATATTCTCAATCCTAGTCATGAAATATGTCCTAACTCTTAACACATATAACAAGTCAAATGCAACTCAAGGAATGAGATGCAAAGCAGTTTAATTTGGTCTGTCACTCTACTCTCTTTTCTGTACTGTATTTCCTAAAGGGCTGGGCCTAAAGTCTCATGAATTACTAACACAGGAGCTTCAGAAGAGAATTTGGATATGAAAAAGGAGAGAGAACTCTATGAAAAAATTATGGAACCACACTTGCAACATATTTAATGAAAAATAATGGTACCACCCTTCTAACTTATTTGGTCAAAAGGAACCAAACAATCTAACAGATTCTGAAAAACATTCATAAAGCGGTTTAGTCCTCTCAGTCTGTAATGCAGTAGTCAAAAATCTAAAATGTATCAGGCACATGGGGATGGATGGTTTAGGGGTTACAAAAAGCACATAGCCCATGGACTTACAAACTATTTGATAAAGTATGGCTATGAGGAGAAGTAACTAAAATATGACAATCAGATAAAGGTTAATGATATGAATGGCAAAGAAATGAAAGTATGGGGTAGTATTAAACCTTTATTTATTGAGAAGCTCTATGTGTCAAGTAATGTACAACACTTGAGTCTCATAATAACCATACAAAGTGACTACACTAGAAGTCTTCTTATCTGACAAGATCAGGATAGACAGAAAACTCTGGTTGAAGCAAGTAATATTTATACCTTTTATATCTTATTTTAAGCTAAAATATATAAATGAGCATCCATTTGCTAATCTTTTGATACAGAGACAAAGCTTTTTCACTGACTGTTGATTTGATGACTAGAGTTCCTATCTTTCTTACAAAAATGACAAAGTCCATAATCTACAATTACTAGTTTTAATCCCTTTAAGATACCTGCCAAAGGTTGAGAATCATTTCTTTTATGATTTGAATATCCAATTGTTCCATCACTTTTTATTGAAAAGCCTTTTTCTCCTTGAATTATTCTGGAATCTTTAATGAAAATCAACTGAACATATAAGTATATGGTCCATTTAAGAACCCTATTCTATTCCATTGATCTATATATCCATCCTTATGCCAACACCACACTTTCTTTATTACTGTAATGTATTAGTAAGTTTTGAAATCAAGAAGTCTAAATCTCCCAACCTTGTCCTTTTTCAGAATTTTACTGGCTATTCTAGGTCCTTTGCAATTCCAATTTTTCATAAGCTTTTTTATAATAACTTGTCAGTTTATACCAAAAAATTCCCTGGAAATTCGATAGAAGGTTTAGATGAATCTAAAGATTAGGGTGAAAAAATCTGAATCTTAAAAGAAATATTAAACCTTTTGATCACAGTCTATCTTTCCATTTACTTAAGTCTTCAACTGCTCTCAGTAATGATACACAGTTTTCAATGTAGAAGTCTTATCAATGTTTTGTTACATTTTCTATAAATATTTCACACTTTTAATGCTATTATAAATAGTATTTTATTGAAATTTCTTAAATTTCCAATTCTTCTTTGATAATATATAAAAATATGATTCTTACATATTTTGAATCCTATAACCTTGCTAAATTCACTTGTTCTAGTGATTTTATTCCTATTCCTTAGAATTTTCTAAGATCATGCCATGATACTTTCATCTCTCCCTTTCTCATCTGTATAGTTTTTCTTTTTCTTGACTTTTTCAATATGTCACAAGACTTAGTATAACGTTAAGTGGAAGCAGCAAGAGCAAACATTCTTGCCTTATTTCTAATCTTAAGATAAAAGATTCATTCTTCCACTGTGAAGCACAATGCTAATTGTAGGTTTTTCACAATTTGTCTATCAGGTTGAGGAAGTTTCCTTCTATACTCAGTTTGTTGAGAGTTTTTATCAGAGATGAGAGTTGAATTTTTCCAAAATGTTTTTCTGCATCTATTAAGATGGTCATATGGTTTTTCTCTTTTTCTGTCAATACAGTAAATTACATTAATTTTCACATTTTATACTATCATAGCATGCCTGAGAGAAACACCTCTTGGATATCATGTATTATCCTTTTTATTTCTTGCTATATTTCCACTTTCTATTATTTTGTTGAAAATATTTGCTTCTGTGTTCATGAGGAATATTAATATATATAGTATTCTTATAATATCTCATTTTAAGTACCAAAGGTAATAAGTGAATTCGCTCAGTTGTGTCCGACTCTTTGCAACCCCAAGGACTGAAGCCTACCAGGCTCCTCTGTCCATGGAGTTTTCCAGGCAAGAGTACTGGAGTGGGTAGTCATTTCCTTCTCCAGGGGATCTTCCCGACCCAGGGATCAAATCTGGGTCTCCCGGGTCTATCAAAGGTAATACTGGTGTTTAAATGTTCCTTCCTTTTCTATTTCCTAGAAGAGTTTGTATAGAATTTATATTATTCTTTCCTCAAATAATTCAGTGGAATTCAACAGTGAAGACACTTGGATCCAGCATTATCTTTATGAGAGGATTTACCTAGGAATTCTATTTCTTTGATAGATATAGAGTTACTTAGGTTACCTTCTCTTCTAGAGTGAATTTTGGCAGTTTTGTACATTTCAAGGAATTCACTCACTTATCTAAGTTGTCAAATTTATTAGCATTAAATTGGTTATGATACTCCTTTAATATTTCTTAATTTCTGCAGGATCTATAGGCCCTGTTTCATGACTGACATTGACAATTATATTTAATCTCTTTAATTCTCAGTCAGTCTTGCTAGAGGCTTATCAATTTTATTGATCTTTTTGAAGATACACTTTTTGGATTACCTTGTTTTTTTTCTTTCATTTATCTATTTTCTGTTTCACTGATATCCCCTCTTATTTTATTATTTCATTTCTTCTGTTTATTATGGATTTATATTGATCTTATTTTCCTCGATTCTTAATTGATTGAAGACCTTGCTCCTTTTCTAACATAAGCATTTAATTCTATAAATTTCCCTTTAACCACTTCATTAGCATATGGCACAAATTTTAATGTGTTGTTTTTCATTTTAATTCAGTTCAAAGTATTTCCTAATTACCCTTGTGATTTCTTTTGGACCCATTTATTTTTAGAAGTTTATTGCTTAATTTTCAAAATTTGAGTATTTTCCAGCTACAGTTCTGTTTAATTCTAATGTGGTCACATAATACATCCTGTAAGACTTCAATCAGTTTAAGTTTATTGATATTTGTTTCATGGCCCAGAATATTACCTGTCTTGATGTTAGATAAGTACTAGAAAAGAATGTATATTCTCCCATTGTTGAATAAAGTGTTCTACAAAAGTCAATCCGGTCAAGACGATGGACAATGTTCTCCAAGTCATCTATATACTTAATATGTTTTGGCATTACTTGTTTTGTAATGAATGAAAGAGAAGTGCTGAAACCTCAAACTACTAATGTATTTTTGTTTATTTCTCTTTACCAGTAGTGTTCCATCAGTGGTCATTTCATGTATTTTTAAATGATTAGATGCACACACGTTTAAGATTGTTACATCTTCTTGGGAAAAAAGGAGATTTTTTCATCACGAAATGTCTCTTTTTATGCCTGGTAATATTCTTAATATTTCTTGCCCTGAATTCTTTTTTATCTGACATTAATACAGCCTAGTCAGATTTCTTTTGATTAGCATTTGTATAGTATATTTTGTTTCATCTTTTTTTTTTAACTTACCTATGTCTTTATATCTAAAGAGGGTTTCTTAATACAGCTCTCAGTTTTTCTCCAATCTGACAACGTATGTCTTTCGATGAAGTATTGAGGCCATTTTCATTTAGCATTATTAATAATGTTTGGGTCTCTATTTACCATTTTGCTCTTTGCTTCCTACTTTTTACATCTATTCTTTGTTCCTTTATTCTGTTTTCTGCCTTTTCTTGGACTGTCATTGTTTTGGATTTTGGGTTTCTCTAGGATTTGCAATATTCATCTTTAAACTATGTTACTCTTTCTTCAAGTAATATTATACCACTATTCAGACAATATAAGAATCATCCATTTTCTTCCTCACCATATTCATATGTTCCTTTATATTCTTGAACATATTTATAATAGCTCTTTTATTTATCAGTATCCTTTATTTATGCTTTGAATATCTTTGTTATTTCTGCCTCTAAAGTTTTGTTGGAGTCTTCTTCCTGTTTACAGGTCATATTTTTCTGGTGTGTGTGTGTGTTATATTTTAAAATTCCTTTAAAAAAAGGTGAGTTTTTTTCTGGCAGAGTTTCTTACAGGTTAGTTTATTCCTTTTGATGGCATTCTAGAATAACCCTTATTTTAAGAATTTAACCCCACTTCTAAGACATGGTCCTTCTGAGATCTCTATTGAATTCAGTAATCTTTCCACTCTGGCTTAAAGGAACTAGAAAGGTCCCTAGCCCTTCATGAATATGAGGGCTACCAATCATGAGATTGTTCTTCTTACGACTCCGTGATAATTGTTATTTCCTCAGAAATTGCTCTTTTCCAACCTTAGGGAGTTTCTCTTGAAATATGCAGATTGATATTTGGACAAAGACTCAAGAGGAACCCTATACATATTTCTGGAGCTCTTCCTCATTTTAGGTGTTCAATCCCACAAAAATCCTTCCCAGCCTCCCGAAAGCATGATTTCTGTTTCCTTACCTCAGTCAGACTGTTGAACTCACTCAGGTCAACCTTCCTTGTGTCTCAGACATGGAATTATCTCCAGGTAAACAGCCTAGGATAACCTGACTTCACTTTTCCCAGGAAGATGGGTCCTAAGCTGCTTATTTTCCAAGGTTTAAAATTAGCCATTTTCTTTTTTCCTTTCAATTTTCTAGTTCTTCATGGTTGGGGGCGGGGGGCGGAGCGGGTGCGGCACTAATTCTAGATTGTCTTATCCCTTCATGGCTGAGAGTTGAAGTCTCATACTTTTCATTTTTGATATTAAAGTGCTGTTAAATTATATCATATTGTCTCTGCTAAGAAACCTTCAATAGCTTCATATGGCAAGTGGAATTAAATCCAAAGTCTTTACCATGGTCTCTAAGGATATACATGATCTAGTGCCTGTCTTTTTTTTTTTTTCTGACTTCAACGCCTACCCATCATCCTCTGCTTACTCCATTTCAGCCATATTTGCCTTCCTTATTCTCTGTAATTCCTCATCAGAGCCTTTACCTTGCTGCTAATTCTTACTAGGGTGTGTCTACCATAGATTTCACATAGGTGACCTCTTGTCATTCAATTCCAGTCCAAACTTTACCTCCTTGGGGGCTTCTGTGATGGTCCAGGGGCCAAGAATACTCTGCACTCCCAATGCAGGAGGCCCAGGTTTGGTCCCTGACTGGAGAACTAGATCCCACATGTCACAACTAAGAGTTCTCATGTTAGAACTGAAAGATTCTGTATGCCACAACTAAAACAGATCCTGTGTGCTGCAACTAAGACCCAGAATGGTCAAAGAAATAAATTTTTAAAAACTAAATATTCAAACTTTACCTCCTCAGTATCTTCACTGGGTACTCAATCTAAGCTAGCGACTCTCCTAGTTACTCTGCATTAAAAGATTCCATTGTATTTCCTTTATAAAACTCACCATTATCTGAAATTATCTTGTTTATTGATGTATTATCTGAGTACCCCCAAGATTAGGACATGTAAACTCCATGAGACCTGAGACAAGTCTCTTCATTCCTGAATATCCATCACCTACAAGAATACCTGCCTATACTGGGTATTCAATAAGTATATGTTAAATAAATACTATCATTCCCTTTTAATTAGAATTTAGAACATGGATAACAGACTGTGGTCTAGAATGAAGAGAAAACACAGTGAGGAACTGAGCCCTCAGAGATGCTGACACCCTTTCTCTCCAATTGCTCTTTCAACACACCCACTCCCGCTTCATTATCTGCAGCCCTGGCCTAAAGGATAAATTTGAGACCTAAGAATGATGCAGATTTCACTGGATCCTGGTTGAATGTTTGAGATTTATCTTTATCCAAATTAAAATTAGAATCCTCTGGGATGCCAGTCTCTAAGAGGGAGGTGTAGGAGGCAATAGAACGCCAGCCATGGTGAGTCCACCTGTCAGGTTTCAATAGCCTTTCTCTTTGTGTCTCAGATGAGGCTATTCCTGAATTCAGGGCAGGAAAGGAGGGCTTCCTTTACAGAAGCAGCTGCCCCATGCTTACATGAAGGAGTCCTTGTGATGCCAGGGCTCTGTCTCCAAGAAAAGGGGCCACCTCAAAGAAAGTGTCCTTCTCCTCTTTCCAAGATGTGTGAGGAGGTACAGGCATGGAGAAGGGGTGCAGAGTGCTGGCGGGAGAGGGGCTGCAGAGGGAATGAGACAGGAGAGCGTGTGTGGAGGTTCTGATCAAAGAACTCAGAGCACCCAAGACCCACCCACTCCCTGGCAGACACAGATGGTGAGTCTGCTACCCTGTGATCAGAAAATGGTTGAGGTCTGTCAACAAGCCCAAGTCCTTTAAGACACCCACACAAAACATACTCGACAAAAGCAAGGAACCTTCCAGAAGACATTATGTTATAGAAAGTAAGGGACTACAGCCCAGGAAGAGGCCAAACCAGGGCAGGACCAAGTTAGTCAGCTCATTCTTATGCCTGGGGTTATGACCCAATTCTATTATTTTTGTGACTTGAATTATAACTCATTAATGCAGACTAAGATAAGAAAACTATAAGTCTTGCAAAAACTGAAACAAATCAGGTTAACTTACTCAGGCTTCTACCTGAGGAGGACATGGTTTTGATATAAGACTTCCAGCTTTATGATCCTATACAGACAAACCCAAAGAGTGTGTCTTTCATTTCTTAATGAAAAAGGAAGTTGTGGAGAAATTACAGAGAATATAATTGGAGATAAAGACAAATACTGTCATCTTCTCTGGAACAAACACTAGCGTTAGTTTATCTTTATAACACACCTTATCAAAGGAATAAAGAAAAATTAAAATATATAACACATATTATATATATATACTTATATATACACACACACACATATTTATATATACACACACACCCCCCCAGGCTAAGAAACTAATCTATAGGACAATATAAGCCATATAGATAGATCTAAAAACCCTACCAGGGCAGGCAGGTAGTGTTCACAAACATGGAATTCAGGAAAATTTAGCAAATTTCCTAGGACCTGTTTCTTTTTCATAAATGTGTATCCTTATTGCAAGGGTATTATTATACCTAGTATTGTGGAAAATTGGGGAATTATAAAGAACATACAGAAGAACATTGAAACCATGTCTATTATCTTCATTCGGTAATCATAACATTGTTTTTGGTGTCTTTTTCTCATTGCTCATAGCATCACAGTGTATTCATTTTTACAAACACGTCCTCCTCCTAAGATCAATTTCCACCACAGCAAAACACACACCACACTGCACATCATCTTCCACAGAGTACACTCCACCACATCACCATCAGGAAAAACTTTCAGCATGCAGCCCGTCCTCAGTGGATGGAATTGTCTCTCATTGTCTGTCTCTCTTATTTACACTCCATCCCCTGCATATCGCAGTAAATACTGTGTCCTGAACACAATAGGGAATCAATAATTATTTGTTGACTAATTATTACAACTTTCTTTGTTCATGTATTTATCAAATATAATATTTTACCATTTCATTAAGTTTTTGTCTTCATTAATGCAATTTTTAATGGTTGTTTATCCTCCATACCATAATTTAAGTAGCCATCACTGAACATGTAAAATGTTTCAAATCACTATGATAAATAATGCTTTGATAACCATCTTTCAGATAAATATTTTTTGCATTGTCATAGGGTCATTTTCTGTAAGTTCAGCAGCTGTAATGTGTACACATATTTTTGAGGCATTAATTATCAAACTGTCTTCCTTAAAGGTCACTCTGGTTTATATTTTTACCATGAATTTATGAGAGTGTCTATTTCCCTATACTCTCACCAAAACTAAGTATTTTAATGAAGAAAAAAATTGTCACTCTGATGGCTAAAATACAGTATCTCATTACAGTCTGAATTTGAATTTCTTGATATCAGTGAAATTGAGCTTCCTGTGTTCTTCAGCAAAGTTTCAAAACCATGTTACTTACCAAAGAGATAAAGTCAATTCTCCACCTTTTACCATCCTAATCTTCTGTTATTTTCCCCTCATCTAACTGACAGAAAAGCCAAAATGGATATTCACTCTTCCTCCCAGGCCGGCTGTGCTCTGTAGCCCTACTCTTCCTCTGTCTGATTTCCATCCTCCACACCATCTCCACTTACAGGAAACCCACCCTTCCTTCAAGCCCTTCTCCAAAAACAATACAGTACGTCCCCTACATACGAATGAGTTCCGAATGAGAACGTGTGCGTAAGTCCAATTTTTGGTAAGTCCAACACAGCTTAGGTACCCAACAAACACAATCAGTCATATAATACTGTACTGTAATAGGTTTGAAATACCTTCCACACAAATAATACATATAAGACAAACATAAAAAATAAAGAAAACATTTTTAATCTTACAGTACAGTACCTTGAAAAGTACAGTGGTACAGTACAATGGCTGGCATGATGGTTATTATTAAAGTTGGAGTTATTACTGGGCTTGCATGCTTCTTGAAAACAGAGCCTGGCATGGCATTTGGCACTTGGAATCCATGGTGGTTCAGATGGTAAAAGAATCCACCTGGAATGCTGGTAACCCATATTTGATCCCTGAGTTGGGAAGATACCTGGAGAAGGGAATGGCTACTCACTCCAGTATTCTTGCCTGGAGGATCCCATGGACAGAGGAGCCTGGTGGGCTACAGTCCACGGGGTCTCACGGAGTCAAACACAACTGAGTGACTAACACACTTTCTTTTACACATGGTATTAAAAACAATTATCTCTTGAATTGCAAGTAGACAGGTGCTGTGGATCTGCGTTGACCCAGGAACATACCATAAATCTGACCTTGGAATACGGCTGACCACTAAGATATTCTACAATTTTTAACCATTCAGAGGGTTGTAGGCATTTGAATGTAAGAATCGTTAGGCCCCCTGTCTGGGCCTGGTCTTTATAAGGGGATTAACACACTAGAGCCTGCCTTAGGACAGCCACTATGGGCTTCAGAACACTCTTCCTTTCTGTCTCCTCAGAACCTTGGCCTTTTTCTAATTATTCTATGATTTGTCCCTGATTTCTAAATCCTGTTCATGAAACTAGTTGAGTAAACTATAAGTCCTGTTATAAAACTGTTACAAATTCAGTTGTCTTCTGACTTGGTTTTTCTGAATGAACCCTGAGCCCAAGATGCTCCAAATCCAGAATTCCCCTCGTGTATCTCTCGTCCTGGTCTAGGACGGGGCTGTCACCGTGTGGCCACCTGCTAGGCAACTGTGAGCACGTGACAAGTGTCAGTGTGAGACCAATGGGAACAACACCCTTAGAACCCAACAGGCCCCAACGGTCCTGTCTCACTCTCATTCTCGTTCCTTTTACAGATTAGGAAATGAGGTCCCAGGGGATAAGGGGTTGGTCCACAGCATCACAGCTTATGATGAAAAAGAGGTGTCAAGTCCTTCCTACGGCCCCGTGGTTCCTCCTCCACGAAACTCATAGAGGAAAGAAAGAAAGCTGATGGCCATTCTAGTGATGCTTCCTGAATGTGATCAAAATTTTGTGAGCTGAAGGCTCGCTACTTTTTGCTTATGTCCACTGCCTACAGACAAAGGCAAGAAAAAACAGCAAGATGAAAACACAGTTCTTCTATCTGACAATGTCTCGAATGAGAAGACGCCCTTCCAGAGGAAGCTCCATCAGCAGCTTTAGGTCAAGTTCCAGACGCACATCAAAATGCGAAGTCATGTTTCTTTCAGGCTTACCACGAAGAGCATCATCTTTCGACCTGAGTGACCGACAGAGCGCGCGATTTCCCCGCCCCCAGCGCCCTCACATTAGGCACCCCTGACTCCGCCAGGGTTCCCATCTTGTCACCCCATCAGCTGGAAGACCTTCACCCTGGGACAGCTCCCGCCTGTTTATCTGGCTAATTGCGCGGTGTTCTCCCTTCACCGCCTTCACAGGTTAAAGAGTGGTCATGTTTCACGAGGACCCTGCATCTTCTAAAAGTGATCTGCAGAGAGGAAGGGGGAGGTTTGAACTAAATCTGAGAATTCTGTGCCTTTTTTTCCCCAAAGATTTTAGAGATGGCTGCTTCATAGCTAAGGGTACAGAAGCCAGGATCACTTCCTCCCAAACAATCACCAGCAAAGCTTGTAAATCTCAACCTCTGTTACATATTAGAATCACCTGGAGGGCTTTCAAAAATGACATTTGGGTGCACCCCAAAACAATGACATCAGAGCCTGAGGGTGGGACAGGCCTGCATAACAATGCAGGCACTTGTATTTCTTTTTTTTTTTTTTAAATTTTTTTAACTCTCCAAGTGATTCCCAAGTACAGTGGAGTTTGGGCACCTTTGTTCCAAGCATGGACCAAAGGAACCTTCTCTAATTGACATTTATGTGCCGAGAACAGAGCACCAGCAATGGAAATGAGGAAAAGGAGAGTTAAATCTGTGACCTGTTCCTTATTCTCTCTCTTCCCCCATTTTCATCACAGGCTGTAATTCAAGTGACTCAAAGAGATTCTACCATCTACAGACCAAAAATAATCCTGAAGGAAAGGAATACCGCCCCCTGCCCCTTTTTTAAAGTACTGGCCAACTTCTGTCCTTACTCTCAGATTATTGAGCTTTCTTGATTTGAAGCTCATATTTTCCCAGGATCCTAAAATAGGTTGTAAGGGAAGAGAAAAGATGCATGCATGCCCATTTACCCAGAATCCTGGTTATCTTGTGAACATCCCCTAAAGTGATTACGTGCTTAGCGAGACGTTTCTGAGAATGAATACTTAACATCTCAGCTTCAGCTGTCTTTACCTTACCGTCTCACATTCACAGAAGCCTTGATGTAAAACAGAAACTTATTTGCTATGAGCTCAGCCCAGAGAGAACCGGAGCCAAGCAGGAGTGAACCCAGCAGAAAGGACTGTGTGAAGGCCACTGAAATGACCGGAACAGACACAACGCCTCATGCAGTGGGATGAAGGGGTGGGGAGTTAGGGGTAGGGATGAACCTCAGGAAAATGCCCCCTTAAGCTGGGGACCTAGCTGGTCCTGGGGACACGCACTTAAATTAGCATTCTGGGGGAAAAAGAGAGGGAAGGATTTAAAGACGCAAAGGAGTTGTGTGAGAGAGAAAACATACCACGTTAAAAAAAAAAAAAAGGCAGAAGGAATATGTCCTAATTTGGAGAAACAGGCCACATTGCCATGGCAACTCTGAATCTCCAAGAGGCAGCCAGGCATATCTTTAAACAGCATGTTAAATAGTTCAGCTATGAAGAAGAAGAGAGAGAAGAGTGTAGGGGGTCTGAGAGAGAAGAAAGAGGTCTGGAGTCGCTGTGGGCCAAAGGGCCATGCCACCCAGGGCCCAGCTATTCTTTAAGGGAGGTTTACTAAGTGAAGCCTCAGGTTCTGAGAAGGATCTTTCCTCTGGGACTTGGGCAGGTTGGGGGTTGTATTTGCCTAGAGTTAATCTGTATCTTGGGTTTCCCAGGTGGCACTGGAGGTAAAGAACCCGCCTGCTACTGCAGGAGACACAAGAGACCCGGGTTCAATCCCTGGGTTGGGAAGATCCCCTGGAGGAGGGCATGGCAACCGCCTCCAGTATTCTTGCCTGAAGAATCCCATGGACAGAGGAGCCTGACGGGCAACAGTCCATTTGGTCACAAAATAGTCAGACACGACTGAATCAACTTATGCACACAACCTGTACCTTAAGGAAGATTCTCTCGAAGGCATAAAGATATTAACTCAGTACTTTAATCTCTTCCATGTGAACTGTTGCCCCAACACTGAAGCTGCCCTCTGGGCTAGGACCCCAAGGGGACTGTGGTCTTGTGCCAAAAGAGAAGGGAATCCAGCAGCACAAGGACTGGGGAGAACCATACCTGTAACCGATCCATGGCACACTGGTCAGGAATTGTGGCCTAAGGGAAGGAAAATTGTTTATTAAAAAAAAAAAAAGGTTTAATCCACCCGGAAACCATGTCTAAATGAAGTGATGCCATGTGTGGTTCTCTGGGATCAAGCCAGTGATGACAGGAATTCAGGAAACAGTTTACCGAGTGGCTCTGAACCTTTTGAAAATCTGAGTAAGAATATAAAATTGTTCTCCCATCTGGAATGTTAATTGCTTGAATTATGCACGTAATGTTCGGCATTCATTTTACCTTGCAACTAATTCTCAATCATCTTCAGCCGTCTTTGTCTTCCACATTACTTTGTATCCTTTCCTCTTAGAATGTCCCTCGCCTGGTCCCTTCTGACCCTGCCCACCTGCCCTTCCGCACTTCTCTGTTGGGGCCTCAGGTTGCCCCTCGATGGAACAGAAGAACAAAGCAGCTCCAGTGGATGACCAAGGGGGATAGGGGTGGCAGGGAAAGGTGTCACAGGCCACCCAATGGGGAGTAACAACAACAAGGATAATAAAAGCAGAAGTATATTGTTTCCCCAGGCCTGGTCTCCCTTTCTTTTCACTCATCTGCTTACATCACATCATTTTCCCCATAGATTTCTTCTTGGCACATGAAGCTGAAACTTCCACTTGCTCTGCTGTGAGCTCTCAGAAAGTGTCCTGTTCCGTGAACATCCCACAGCCCAATGGGGGGCTCCCATCTAGTTCTGTGTGGCCACGCCTCCAGGTAGAGACCTCAGGCCCCCGAGAGGCCTCATGAGATCCCAAGCCAAAGAAAACCAGGCCTTACCCCTCCATCAACACCCTCTCCCTCGCCGGCACCCTCCACTTATACTGTAGCTTCCACCTCCTCTTTACTTCCTCTGCACAGACTCAAACCACAATCCCCCTGAGTCCTAAATGTCTTCACCTGTACAACAATCTCCACCTCCTAGGATTGCCAGGGGAACTGAATAAGGTATCTGTGTAAGAGTGAAGCCCATGCAGACCAAAGTGAGAAGGGGTCCCCAAGTGTGTGTGTATGTGTATATGCCAAGAACCACAAGACACTTCCTTCTCTGTCGACCCCACAAGGTATTATGATTTTAATTTAAAATGAGAGCCTGAGGTTCTAAGAGGTTATATAACTCCCTGTGTTCAAAGAGCTAGGAGTGGGCAGACCCCGATTTTGACTTTCACAGTCACCGCACTTGACTGCCACCCCACTCTCAATGGTGGCTCAGGGTTTCTGCACAGAAGGGCTTGGGGCTGGAGGTCTAGTTGGAAGGTAGCGCTTCAGGTGTTGGCCAACACTGTAATTCATAGCACTGCTGCTGCTGTTAAGTCGCTTTAGTCGTGTCCGACTCTGTGCGACCCCATAGACGGCAGGCTCCCCCGTCCTTGGGATTCTCCAGGCAAGAACACTGGAGTGGGTTGCCATTTCCTTCTCCAATGCATGAAAGTGAAAAATGAAAGTGAAGTCACTCAGTCGTGTCCGACTCTTAGAGACCCCTTGGACTGCAGCCTACCAGGCCCCTCCGTCCATGGGGTTTTCCAGGCAAGAGTACTGGAGTGGGGTGCCACTGCCTTCTCCGAATTCATAGCACAGTCAGCACTTATTATTATGTGGGTTTATTTGGGGTAACTCAGGGTGAGGCAGTATAGCTGATGGAAGTCTGGGAAGGTATCTCCCCCATCCACCCCCACCTCCTACCCACTACCTCTCTCGGTGTTGCCCTGAGCACACTGTCCTTCTGATAAATGCAAATCAATATCTGTTTAATAGGAAATGCCATGTCATGGATTCTTCGGTAGCAATTCTGCTTTTATTTTCCCAACTGGAGCTCCATGAATTACCAAAGGGTTTAAAGATTCAGGAAGGAGATACAAGAGGAAACGTGAAGCCATTTGTTTTTATAAAATTTAGACAAGTAAAAGGCTGCCTATTAGAGAGGTGAGATTAGGAAAGAATGAGATAAATGGCAAATGGGAAAAAGGAGAGAGGAAAATGTTAAGTGTTTAATAAACTCACCACTTAAAATCCCACTTAGGACAATGCCTGGAACACAGCCAGACGTGACCCAAAGTGCTCCGTTCCCCACCCTTCAAAACCCCTGCTATTTCCCTGGATGCCTCACTCTCTAAGGAAAAAACTCCTAGTCTAACTCAGTTCATTTGATCCACAGAAACTCCCATGTCTGTGTACCCCAGTCCCCTAGAACTCAAAGACTCTAGCACTGTTTTTCTTGCCAATCTCTTATTCTATCTGACCTTCCTGTTTCTCTCTCCACTCCTCTTGCGAATTAACCTGCATTTGAAAACAACTGAATTATCTCTGTATTGTTTCATCACGAGATGTTTCATGTGGCGGCAACACTCCCAACCCTCTGGCCTCTACCTCCTGTAAGGTCCGAGTCTGCCTCTCCTCCCTCTCACCTATCCCCTCTCCTGGCACCTAGTCAAGGACTAATAGAGTCAAACCACTCGTTCAACCTGTAGTCACTGATGATCAGGTGTGACATAAGAGGATTTCTAACATGGCCTCAGAGCTGTTTAACAGGCAAGACGTGGGCAGGGGGAGTGGTTACAAAAACCAGACGTTTTGCTCAAGAGATACATATATTTCAGGGTTGTTGTACAGAGGGAACTGGCAGCTTTCTCTTGGCTCCTCGCTGATGCAAGATGGCATAAAACCAGTCTCCCTGCTTCGAAGTTATCCCAGGCACTCACTACTCACCCTCTTTGATAACCTGACTGACTCACTCACTTGGAAGCACGCCCCTGGGGAGCTCACCGAATCTGCAATCATTGAGCAAGGCCCCCAGGACCTGAGCTGCTTTTTGATCAACCCTTGCAGCCATCCACTTGGCCAACATGTGGCAGAAAAGGTGCCACCACGGACCCTTGTAACATGTGCTGGTGGCACTTGGTGGTCAAGTCAGCTCTGGTGCTGTGAAGCCCACACGTGCAAAAAGGTGAATGAGTCTACGAGGAACAGCAAAGAATCCAGTGATTTCCACAGTAGTCTGGCGGGCTGCTTTCCCCTCATTTATAACTAATTACGTGTATGACGTCACATACACAGCCACAGAAGAGCAGAGTTTGAATAAAGGCTAAGAAGTAACAGAGTGAGGGGACAGAGCCCAAGAGGTGCTTTATCACAGTTTATTTACACAGAGGAAAGGTTGTGGCGAGAACTTTTCCTGGATGATGGAAATTTAGAAGTGGTGAAATGTAACCACACATACAATCACCGTGGTGAAAACCCCCCAATTCTTTTCAATTCCTTCTAATCGGACTAACAATTACACCTAATGCTTGTAGAGTGCTTATAGCTTAATAAAGCACTCTTATGTGTATCATCTCATTTTTAATTGTTACATCATCCAATGTCATTTCATGGACAAAGAAACTTTGGCTCAAAGAGCTTCAATAATCTGCCCAAGGTCACGCAGCCAGCAAGAAGCAGAGCCAAGTGGAAGACCCACGTGTCGGACAAAGGTCTGGTGACTACACGCCACAAATTTATGCCCCTGTCGCCCCAGTCCTGGGAGGAACAAGGACAGGCACAAGAAAAGCCCAAGATCTAAGAATAATGTGCTCACGAAAAGCCACCCAACAGCATCAATTAGCTATTGAAAATGCAGCTTCTTTAGCGAGTAATAACCAGGTCAAAGCTTTGATTTTATTGAATGGACCAGTAGAGCTCATTCAATGAACATAAAGCATCTCCATAATAGAAAATCTGCCTATGTGTGTATTTATATAGGAATCATGGAATATTTTTACACTTGAGAATCTTTCCGAATAAAATGTGCCGTTTTCTCCCCTACCTCGCCAGAGAAAGTTTATCCTGTAATGAAGGACCGAACCACTCATAACTCAAATGGTGAGCTGTGTTCCCATCCTCTCTAGGAGGACATTATGTATGCTACCACGGTGCATGACGACGCACTGCTCTATTTCATTCTCTGCCTCTCAGTTCTGCCCCGGTGCACCCCTCCATATCACTGGAGCCAGCTCTGCTCCCCCGGAACTTGTTTATTGGGTAAGAATCCAGGCATTCTAGAAAGATACAGCTGGAAAGGACCTCAAGGTCATCTCACTGGAAAGGAAACACAGCAGAATGAGACCGGCAAAGAGATTCCAATGCCGAGAAAAGTGCCTTGGACACTCACTCAGCATTAGGAAGTGGCAATGAATGAGTGTATCAGTGCAGGGATATCTTGCAATCTGGAGCCAAGATGCCTGGTTTAACTCCCGGCTGCGCCTCTTACCTGATGTGCAGCCTTGACAACCACTTGAAATCTCTTGGCCTTAGTTTTCATTTATATAAAATGGGGGTAATATCTACCTCACAGGATTATAGTGAAACCAAGATACCAGTAAGATTATAGAGTAAATAACATAATGGTGTTGTTCAGTCGGTAAGTCAAGTCTGACTCTTTGCAATCCCGTGGACTGGGGCTCCTCTGTCCAGGGGTTCTCTAGGCAAGAATGGAGTGGGTTGCCATTTCTTCTCCAGGGGATCTTCCCAACCCAGGGACCAAACCCAAGTCTCCTGCACTGGCAGGTGAATTCATTACCACTGGGCCACTAGGGAAGCCCAAATATACAAGTAAACAATAAAATCAGATTTGATAAAATATATTTTGAGCTGAACAGGTACTCAACAAAGTACCTTTTCAGTTCAAGTTATATCCCTTTTCTAACTAGGTCCAAAAGCACTGAGTATTTCTTCGTTGATTTAATTTTAAAATAACACTACACGACTGATTGTTATCTCTGATGTGCTACATCTTCTGTTTTTTTCTTTTTTTCTTTCCACTCTGAGCCTTGAATTGTTTATCCTGTCATTTTTAACACATTTATGAAGAGTAAATGTATGAATCTCTTCTTCAGCTTGATTCTCTAGGGGCCAGAAACAAGAAGTAAAGGCAACTCATCCTTCACTACAGGGATGACATAATACCCTTATCCATGCGTAACCATACTTTTCTTCTTTTAATGAATAGGTACTGGAGCAGTATGAGATAACCGTACCTCAGTGAGCTTATATATTGGTAACTCAAAGCAAAGGAACATACTATTTTTCTTAGCTTAAATAGCCTGAAAGTGTAAGTGTTAGTCGGGTCCAACTCTTTGCGACCCCATGGACTATAGCCTGCCATGGACAGGCTCCTTTGTCCATGGAATTCTATAGGCAAGAGTACCGAAATGGGTTGCCAACTCTTCTCCAGAGGACCTTCCTGAGCCGGGGATCAAACCCAGGTCTCCTGCATTGCAGGTGGATTCTTTACCATCTGAGCTGCTAGGGAAGCCCTTGTTGTAGGTAAACATAAAGTTACTGTTGGGTTTTTTGGACACTGAAGTCAACGTGGTGGGCCCCAGGGGATACAATTTTTCTCTTATGGATAAGGAAACTGAGACCAATGAATGAAGTGACCTGTCCAAGGTCACTCAGCTGGCCAGGACAGAGCCAGGACACCTACCCAGGACGCGGGACTCTCAGATGAGCCCCCACCTTCCTCGACACCACAATTGTGAGATAACCTTCCCACCAGAAAGTTGTGCCTAGATTTTATTATTTTCTCAGATTATTGATGAATATGTCACACAGGACAGAAATAAAAGCCTCACTAAAGTTGAGACAGAGTACACTGATCACTCCCCCCCAGGGCGCGAGCCTCATCAGTCAGTCACTGAAGGAGATTATGATATACCCGGGAGAATCTCGGTGCAACACTCTTTATTAAGCGATGTGATTTCTGGCAGAGAAACAGGATATGAGTGAAGCCCCTAACCTGTCAGACTCCAGACCAACAGTTCAGGGAACGCATCTGGATCTGCTACTCTTAGAAGTAATTTCCTTGGTAACGCCGCCTCTAGCAATAATATCTACACCAGTGCTTCCCAAACACTAGTCCATGGATCAATGACAGTCCATGATAAAGTTATCCTTGGTGCCCAGAGAAATGAGAAAAAGAAGAACAATGCAGTGTGTGTTGATACAGCTAAATGTATTCAGTTTAAAGGACTCTCCTTTATTCTGAGATCATGTAGTTCCTAGTATTGTTTTTAGTAAGTATCCAAGGCCTTTCTTTTAAAAAATAATTTGGTATAGAGTTTTCAAAATGCATCTTTAATTGGGAAAATGAAGACTCACCATGCTCTATCATGCCACCAATGCCATCATGATTACAAAATAATTAGAATCTGTGGATCAGGAAACCAGGAATATCACCTCTTAGCAGCAGGCAGCACAGGCTGTGTGTCAGGAAGCACTAAAGTCTCCCCTGAGGCTGGGGCACTCCCAGCAGAAGTGAGGCCCGTTCAGAAGACTTCCCTGGGCATCATAAAACTATGGGCTTCCCAGGTGGCACGGCACTAAAGAATCCATCTGCCAATGCAGCAGAGGCAAGAGACGCAGTTTCGTTCCCTGGGTTGGAAAGAACCCCTGGAGAAGGAAATGGCAACCCACTCCAGTATTCTTGCCTGGAAAATCCCATGGACAGAGGGGCCTGGCGGGCTACCTTCCATGGGGTGGCAGAGAGTCGGACATGGCTGAGTGACTGAGTGCACATAAAACCATAGTCCAACACAACAGGCACCACTCAATATCTTCTGAATTCAGTTACGTAGGTTTTTCACCATGTTACATTTGGGATTTTGGTTTTAATTTCTTTGCTTCCATTTTTCATATCCGACTAACACTGGTAGGTAATGACCTACCCAAGCACCAACATGGTTATCAGCAGCTCTTACAGGCATCATTTTTCTGAGCAAGACTTCAAAGTATTCACAGTGATCATGCTGGGTCTTTGTAGCTCATGGCTACAAACTTCTCATGCTGACCTCTCAGATTTTAGTTTCTCAAATTAGGTCTTCTTCATCTAATTTCCAAACCATTTTCTCCTTTAGTGAGGTGTTATGCATGTTACTATGGATTAAAAGTCTATTTCTGTCCATCTATTCCTCTAACCTCACTGTGGTGCTCCCAGTGACAAGCACCAGATCTAACACATAATGAATGCTCAGTTATATTTACTGAATGAATAAATAACTAATCCTAAACCACATTCCAAGAAGCTAATAAGACCATTCAATGAAATTATCAAAATGTTGACATTTTTTTGTGAAAATAGACCTGAAAAGAAAGTTAACGTCTACAGTTCATTATAGAAATAGGTTGAACGTGAGGTCCAGGGAAGTGATGGGTTTTCACCTGCAAAAATAGTTAAGATAATTATAATGAGATAACACAGGTAAAGTTTTGTACACAGCAAGGATTCCACAAATCTTCTTCCTTTTCCAAGCCCTTTTCTTGTTGTAGGAAAGCCAGGGTGATTTATTTTTTCTTTTTTAGAAAAATCTGCTTTGTTGTAGTTACAACACTGCTTTTCAAAAAAACTATAGTATCAACACCAGGTCAAGGAAAAACACCTTGAAAACACCCTTTCACCACTTGTTATGTTCTCCAGAATACACACACACGCACGCACACACACACTCTTCCAAAATTTTGGTTGACATCGTCTAAGTGATTTTGTTTTGTTTTGTTTTGGCTGCACAGATGTGGGATCTTATTTCCTCATGCAGGATCAAACTTGCTCATCCTGCATTGGAATTATAGAGCTTTTTTTTTTTTAAATACAGAACAAAGTTACATGTAGTCCCACTATATATTACAATTATTTTTTAAGCAGATAAATCAAGGTGTGTAACTGGAGTTTCAATATCAAACTCTCGAAAATTAAAAGAATGAATATACGAAGAAGTAGAAGGACACAGTAGACCTGAAAAGCACTATGAACCAATTCAACATAATTAAGATTTACATAATTTACATGCAACAGTAGGGTACAAATTCTATTCACATTCCTATAGATTATAAACTAGGAGACACTGGAATACATCCAGGAACATAAAACAAGGTGCAAAAATTTCATGGTCTAAAGGTATTAAAATCCTGCAGAGACTGTTCTCTTATCACTATGGAACCGTGTTACAAATCAATATCAAACATATTTGAAAATAATCACATATTTTCAAGTACAACGTGACATTTACCAAGAGAGATTTTTGACTTAGCCACTGAAAGTCTTAATAAACTTAGAAGACTGAAAAAACACAGCGGTTGATTGCAGAGAAGAAAGCTTAAATGAGAAATTAATATCAGAGTACAGAGTCTCAACAACTAGAGCACCAGGGAAGTCCCTTCGTTGACATCACATTGCTAATTATCATAAATATAATATCTTCCAGACACCTGTGTCCACATCAAATACTTCTAAGGGCCATTCACACTTGATCCAGTTTTTAAATTTTTCCAATTTTTTGTGGATGATCAAATCAAAAGCTTCTTCAAAGTAAAAATTAAATGTACCTTTTTTCTTTTAAAACATCTGCACATTCAGGCTTTCATGGTATATTAAGGCAGTGTAACAGGACTTTTAGGAGCACTGGGAAAACTTCTGAAAAGTGAGTGCTATTTAATTCTAAGAGCACCTGTAGCTGATAAATATTAAATAGCCAGAAGTCATCGATGAGGGCTAGAAGCACCAACATCCTGAGTCACACAAGATTATTATGTCTATTTTTGAAAGAGGCAGTTTTTAAATAATTGGTAAAAGTTGCAGATCTCGCAAGATCCTAGCATTTTCTGGGTCCGACACGACTAAGATTTTTACCATTCGTTTGCAACAAATCACCAAATCTCTCTGAGATGTGTCATGTCACATTGGCATGCACACTTCTTTCTGCTTGTGCCTATGTATTCTATTTACACTACCCAGTGTAAAATAGTGCTTAATATCCATGTTAAAGCCAATGTTATCAAAATATATTTCAGCCTACATTCAACAGCTCTGGAGTAGGCCAAAACCTAGTACATTTTCTCCTCATTATCACCTCAGTACGAGTCCCTTGCCAGGATCTGGCTAGGAGGCTTACATCTGACAAAGCTTAATGAAGTGTTAATGAAGGGAAAATGTCCCCACCATACTGAGCTTTGTTCAGAACAGGTTTAAGTGTACCCTGGTAAAAAGCTCTACCAGTGGCTCCTTTTGTTCCCCCAAGAGAGGACAGATAAAGTGAGAGGTTGTACTCCTGGCTCTGTTACCTTTTGATTGAATGGTGTTGTCTGTTGTTCAGGATCGTTGAGGTTTAACCCTTGGCCTTATTTTAAAATTCCTTTGTATGGGCTTTACCCATCATCTCCCCATCCTCAATATGGCCTGACCTTTCTGATATGTCCATACAGATTTAACATATCATGGCTTGTTTTTCTCCCCTCCAAATAACTTCTTGATCTTCTCTAATTCCACCTGAGTTCTTCATTCAACTAAAATCTCATCAGCCAAGGTCTACCAAGAATTCCTGTGGCTCCCTGCTCTGGATTCTGTGTGACTCCCTATGGTACCACCTGACCCCACACTCAACACCCTTCAGTGTGGTTGACCTGGTTCTCTCCTCTCACAGCCAGCAGCTTAGATTCCAGTCCGGGAGCCTATAATTTTCCCATCTCTGATGTATCATTAACTTCCTGGATTCTTTGTTTCCATATCTGGGAGAAGGGAGATGATGCTTATGGTTACCTGCATTCTTCAGAGAGACAAGGTAAAGCTGCATTTCCCATCTTGTAGGACTGCTGTATCAAATTAAGACAAAGTACATAAATTGTCTTTGTGCAGAATATCATAAAATGTAACATTTGGTTATAGTCTAACCACACATACTAAGGAGTTTCTTTTTCATCTCTCTCCTACACTCTTTCTTTCTGGAGGCTTCTCTGCCCTTCCAGGAGGAATCCCCCTTTGCAGACGAATGTCCATGCATACTTAAGTCCTGCTTTCCTAGTCATCTCAGTGAGAAGAATGGCTCAAGATGAAAAGTAAGAGGGGTAATCCCAAGGCACCATTTTTGGAGAAAATGTGTTTTTTCTTATCTGTCACCTGTAAGTAGCTGGAAGACACCTGCTTCTTTGATCATTGAAGAGTCTCACCGAGATGGAATTTACTTCATCCAAACCTACTTTCTATCTGCATACCTTGATTATCATAAATTTATACAACCCCCAATATATAGGTCTTTTGTGTGCATGCACGCCTGCGTGTATGCTAAGTCGTTTCAGTTGTGTCTGACCTGTGTGACTCCATGGACGGTAGCCCACCGGGCTTTTCTGTCCAAGGGATTCTCCAGGCAAGAATACTGAAGTGGGTTACAGGTCTTCTACCATAGTTCAAAAATTCATTCAATATTTACTTTTATCAATATCTGACAGATTTGTTTAAAAAAATACTTTTAATCAATTATCTCAGACCACATTCAGTGCACAAAATGGTAAAAAAAGAAAAGTTTTCCCCTCATCCTAATTTCAATTTGCCCTTGTCCTTCACCTCTAGTCAGGAAAGAGGAGAGACTGCAATTCATTACATCACATTATCTGCTGGAGAGTGAACTAGTAAACAGGATTAGTGATTTGTGGATGTAAAAGTCCTACCAGAGACTGACCTGGTAATCTGGAAAATCAGGCCAACTCCAGGAGACAACTGAGGTGTGGCCTCAGGCAAGTCACTTAATCTTCCTTGGCCTCAGTTTCCTCTACTGTGAAATAAGGGCAATGCTCTTGTCTCTGAGATTGCTTCCAGGCCAACTGGTCTCTCACACAGGATGCGAGATAACATGGGCACCCAGACTTCTGCGGAAGGGTGGGGACTAGGATGGGGTAAAGATGAAGACAGAGAGCTTCTGTTCAGAAATTCTCTCTCCCTTCTTCACTGAGTGAAAGGAGCTGCAACCTTCTCTTTATAACTCCCTGTATTTTTAACCTCAATAACCTTTATAACCTCAATAACCTTTATAACCCTCAAAATCTATCAGAGGATGCAGCTAGAAAACTCATAGTCTGACCACGTTTCCTTATTTACCACTGTCCCTCACTGCCTTTGTTTACTTTTCTCTCCTCACACTGACTTCTTTTTTGTGGCTTCCCTGTAATTGCCTACCTCTCCTTCATTCAACATCTGTTTCTCTTGGACAGCCTATCAGAAACTTCTAGAATGAATTATCTGCCTGGCATTTGTAGCTCATTGCTGTGAACTTTTCATGAGGGCCTCCCAAATCTTGGTTGATCAAATTTGGTCTTCCTCCTCTAATGTCTGTGCCATTCTCTCCTTTAGGGAAGCATTCTGCACATTATAAATCCCCATCCCTCCATCTTGCAGATGAACAAAACTAAAACTAAGAGAGATCAAGGGATAGGACCAGTCAAACAGCTGTGGTTGGTTATGAAGGAAGGTTGAGAACCAGGTCTCCTGACTCTGTAGTTCAGTCTAAGCTTCCCACAGTAACCCCAGCTACTACTAAGTGCATATTTCTATCCAACCCCATGGAGCAGCCAAAGCAGGATACAATCTTCCCCCAAAAAATGAGCAGAAGTCTTCCATCGACTTCATGGCTTCTATGATTCAAAGTGGTTTCTAAAAAAATTTAGCCCCTCAATTCAGATATTGGTGATATGTATCTTTTATAGTCCAAGCTGGGTATAACTACCTTTTTTTTTTTTTTTTCAGTTCTTTGACAAACATGATTAAGTCTGCTATAGACTTTTTTTTTGTCTGCATTGGGTCTTCATTGCTGTGCAGGCTTTCATCTAGTTGTGGTGAGTGGGGGCTCCTCTCTAGTCGTGGTGCACCGGCTTCTCATTGCCAAGGCTTCTTTTGTTCCGGAGAACAGGCTCTAGGGTTGGAGGGTTTCAGTCGTTGCAGCACATGGGCTCAGCATTTACCAATCTCAGGCTCTAGGGCACAGGCTATGGTGCACGGGCTTAGTTGCTCTACAGCATGTGGGATCTTCTCAGATCAGGGATCGAACCCATGTCTCCTGCATGGGCAGATGGATTCTTTACCACTGAACCACCTATAAACTCCTTATAGCTGCATCTCCACCTCAAAGCCACTCAAACCAACCCTTTTTCCTCATAAAAAAAGTGCCAGCTGATATGTTCCACTCCACCATCATCCAGCCCAGGATCTAAGTGGAAAAGGTAATTAAATCAGTTCTGTAATTATTCTCTCCTGCTTATAAGTAATTAAGGGTTGTACGTTCTGCCAGAAGCCACAAAGGGCCTAGGAAGAGTGAATGACAGGGGGAAATGGATCAGGACACGTGCCTTGGAAAGGAAGTGAAAATTCAGAGACGGGCTGATGGAGAGACAGCAAGAAGCTAGGATGAGGGACAAGCTAAGAGTCAGGAAAATGGAAAGAGAAGCACAAAACAGGGAGAAGAGAAAAGAAGAGGAGGGGAGAGAAAAAGCAGACTTTCTAGAGACTTTGGTTAAAAAAAAAAAAAGGACAGTTAAGGAGGGAAACAGCGTGATTGAACCCTAGTAACAAAAGAGACAGGGAAGGCGCGCAGGCAGAGGGAGGCTGCCGGAGGCCAAGTGTGTCCTGTTGTCATCACAACCCTCGTCTCACTGCTAAGGAAACTGAGGCACAGAGAAGCTAAGCAACCAGGCTAAGGTCACAGCGAGCCAGAATCTGAGTCCAGGGCTGTCTGGGCCTGAATTCTGCCCATAATATTGAGCTCAAATCTTTTTCAGACCTTCAACAACATAAAATGTGACTCTACAATAATCTCAAAGTAAAAATAGAATTAAAAAAATAGACATACATAATATTATTACTGATGTCCTTTATCAATAAATTAGCACGAATTCCACCAGAGCCCTTCAGCCACCACCTCCCTGTGACCAAGGCTGTGGACACGAAAGGGGCGGCTCGTAGAGCGGGTCCTACAGAGACGAGACGCATCTTTGGTTGGCCTCATTAAATACCAAGTTCTGACCAACTGCACCCACTTGCCACAGCCTATAAAAGTACTGTTTGATGGCCACGAGCAGACCACCTGGGAACTTTTAACTATGCCAGGTCCAAAGGTGGGCCACTGAGGGACCCGGAGTCTGACAGGATGAAGCATGAAGGTGGCTGCGTGCGCCACGCAGAGTATGTCACATGGAAGAGTGGGTCACAGAATACAGGGGAGGACAAGGGGAGAAAAGGACAGAGGAACACACACCAGAACCGAAACGAGAGAGGGAGCAGGAAGCAGAGAGGAGAGGAGGGAAAGGAGGACAGAGAGAAGCAGAAATCAGAGAGTCTAAGAGCAAGAGAAGCAAAGAAGGACCCAGATCCAGACAGGTGGGGAGCAGGGCGTGAAAGGACAGCTCCGGGTTCTTAGTGCAAAAAGCAGGATTTGAGCCTTCTCTGTGGTTTGAAAAATTAAAACATCTAGAACTAGAGTCCATTGATGAGTCTGGGCTTCTGCTTCTACAGGACTCTCTTCCACTTCTCAGGGTGAGTTGAGATGCCTCCTGGCTTCTTGGCCAAGATGCTCCCCAAGGCAGGCTGTGTGCTGTGCCAGTCGGGGTTAACTGATATCCTTCTCCAGTGGCTTCCCTTTCATTTCTGTTTGCAACCAGGTCCCCTAGTGGAGCCTAGGCTGATGCTGGCTGGAGAGAGCCTCCCAGGGAATGGCAGGATCTGTGGGAGTCAGGGAAGTGCCTTCCCTTTTAAATATGCATTTCCCCTATGGCCCAATATGGTGTCTGAAACTCCATGAGTTCAAGTCCTTCTTCTGAGTTAAAACATAAATAAATGCCCATGGAAAGGGTCACACATCAGCTGCTTTTGTCTATTTAAAACCTGGCAAGGACTTAGCTGATCAGATTGTCTCCCAGGTTGAAATGAAACAGGGACCCACAAGAAGGACATCCTTGGGGGGAGGGGGGACTCCTTGGAGGACAGACCCAGGACGGAATCATATGATGCTTCTTGGGGGAAGCCCCATCAGTGTGCGGAGCAGGGAGCTAGAGGCAGGGGGAGAGGAGTCCTCTAGGCAGCCAAGAGGCAGAATAAGGACACAGGATGGTTAAACAAGGTGGCAGCTGTCAAAAGAGGAGAGAGGAGCATGGGAAAAGGGAGTTTTAAAAAAAAGATTAAAAATACATTATTTTCCAATTGCGTCATTTTCTCAGGACATACCACAGAGGTCAGGATGACAAAGGTGGCCCTGGTTGCTACTTGAAAGTCCAAAAACATTAAAAAAAAAAAAAAAAAAGAACCCTATTCAAGCCCTGCTGCTCCCTCCCAGTGGACAGGAAACCAGTTCCAGATATCTGCAACTCTTAGAAACAGAAGCCCTTACCATATTGATGGGGGAGCCTCACTACTGGATCAAAGGGCAGAAGAGTAGAAAACAGCAAAGGGAGAGGAGACGCACCGCCCCCGGTCCCTCCTTGGCCAAACAGACTGGTGTCCATCCTAATCACGACACGGGTATCCAAAACCAAAATGACCTCAGTAACTCTTCAAGGTGTTATCAGGTGTCCCCTTCCACTGACCAAGGAGACTTGTCCTTGGACACAGAAACTCCAGGGATGAAGTTCCAGAACCCCAAAAGCCACATTACTTTCCTGGGGGAAATTAGCCATCAATATTAGTCTCAGCAGCAATGATCAGAGACCAAGACTTCATAAGAAAAGTATCTGAATCTACAGATTCTTCTGGTACAGACAGGTTAGATGTCTCTGGGAAGATCGTGGGGCAGGCAGGATGAGGACTGGACTCCGGCCACCACTGCTTTTCCCCACCTCGCTGAGCAGTCGTGGGGCCCTGCTGCTTGCCCTGTGCCCCTTCCTGGCCCCCAGGAGTGCAACCAGAGCTGCTTCGAGTGACAACTTCAACTGATGCACCCCACTTCTCTCCTGCCTGGTTTTGGGGAGTATGTGTTCACACATCCTGCCCCAATTCCTTTGTCTCTGGACTCCAACCCCGGCATCCAGACCTTTCCTCCTCTCAGCATCAACGCTGCCTTCCAGAACCATCCATCCAGGGTAGGAGACCCTCTGTCATTTCCACTCAGAGGGGCTGTAGGGGGAGAGCTGCGGCAGAGAGATTCCAGGCAAGCGGCCAGTCTGGGCCAGGAGGAGGAGAATTAGTCACAGGCTCACAGATGCTAGAGACGAAAAGAACTTGCAGACACACACCTCACTCATCCATCCCACCTTTCGAGGTAGGCCCCTTTCCAGGAGCATATGTCCTGTTCCCGTCTGATTGCAAAAGGCTCTTTCTTACAATGAAGTATGTACCGAGTGCGCCACGCATGATTGGTGCTGCCCCAACCACGGGAGGCGGAGACGAATGGACTGTCCGCTTCAGGAAAGGGCTGTCTCATCTCAAGAACACCATGCCTCTCCTGGGTGCTGCCTGCATCCTCCCTTCTCTCTGTCCCTCCATCCCAACACAGACACCCCTGGCACACCTGAATACCACCCTTGCCCATAGACAGACCAGTCTCTGATCATCAGGGAAACTAACAGGGAAAGTGTGGGTGTTGAAGGCCCAGCAAATGGAAACAGCACGAAGCGGCTGAGGAGGGAGCTGGTTGAAGCGGCCTCTGATTACCACCCCAAGGAAGGTGATACCCTCTGAGACTGGTCCAAGGTGGCAACAGTCAGAGGAGCCTGGCGGGCTACAGTCCATGGAGTCGCAAAGAGTCAGACACGACTGAGTGACTAACACACTCACAACAGCAGTCACAGCTGATTTTCTATGACTATTCAGAGAGTAGGAAGAGACCATCTTCTCCACGACCTATAGCCATCCAGGGCAGTAAAGCTAAAATATTCCTCCTTCTTTGTCAACTTCTCATCTGCTGAGATAGAATCTCAGACCGATGTATATCTGATTTCACTTTCTCCAGACACACAGCAAGCTAGGAAAAAATAATCTTTCCAATTCCCCAAAGTGTCAGTGAGGAGTCTGATCTGATCCAGGACTCAAATCCGAGGATATCCACTTGGAAGTGGGTGGGCTTGAGTGGGGGGCAGGTCTACTCTGGAGAGCAGAGACCTCAGTCCCTGGCACCCCCACGCTGGGAACCAACCCGCAGTTTTGTCCACCCTCATGGACCTCTCTCTAAAAAAAAAACCAAAAACCTCTTTTGGACCATTTTTTTTAAAGTCTTTATTGAATTTCTTATAATATTGCTTCTGTTTCATGTTTTGGCTTTTTGGCTGCGAGGTATGTGGGATCTCATCTCCCCAACCAGGGATCAAACCCGCATCCCCTGCACTGGAAGGGGAAGTCTTAACCACTGGACTGCCCGTTCTGTTTCTTGTCTTTCATCTCAAGCTCTTCTCTCCTTCAGATCTGTTATCTTGTTTGAAACAGTTAGGTCCTAATCAAGACTGACTGGAAGAGGAAAGAATCAACTTTAACGGTCAAGCTCCAATTGGTCGCTCTCTGGGCCGCTGGGCTAGTCGCCTCACAGGCTAAGCTGGATGTTTCAGGAAAACCAAGTCCATGATAGTGACCCCGGGCAAGTGCAGCCCCCCGCTGAAGTCCCTGAAGATTACTCTCATCAGACAAGGGTCCTCGTTGCCACCCTGCCACTGCCAGGGCATGACCATGGCCAGTCACTTTCCTTTCCGACCCTCAATTTCTTCATCTGTAAAGAAAGAGAACCATCCTACTGTCTAAATCCCCGGGTTCCTTTGAGAGCTAAACTGGTTAAATGTAAGTAGGCACTATCTCACATAACGTGTAGCCCTAAATTGTAGGAGGCACTTGGTTTATTCAAAGGGGGAAAGAGAATGAAGCTGACTTCTGAAACTCCAGATCTAGTCCTCCCCAGTCTCTCAATAACCAGGGAAAATCTAGAACCAAAATACATCCAAAAAAGCATGTTAATCACTTCCAGACCAAGACAGAGCCTGCACTTCAGCTGAAAGTTCGGGGCAAGGGCATTGGAGCCTGGAGTCTGATGGCTGATTGTCCCCACCCCTGATCCACAGCTCCACCTTATAATTTCCACATTGCTCCCTCCCTTCCAAAACTTTCTTTCCTCTTTTCACCTCCTTTAGCTTCTTCTTATCCTTCTCCAACCCCTCTTCCTCCTCCTTAAATGTTACACAGCAGCCCCACAAACACACTGCACTGGAGACCACAAAAAATAAACTCAATGGAGAGATCTTAACCCATCGCAAAACTTTACAACCTAAAAACATGCCATGTTCTACTCCTCAGTGGTACCCAAACCTGGCTGTGTCTCACAGTCCCTTGGGTGAAGTTTGTGAAAATTGCCATGAGTGGGCTTTATTCCAAGCCTATTAAATCAGAATCCTTGAGTACGGGATCAGAGACGCTCTACTTTTAAATAATAATGACAATAAAATTTTAAAGTTCCTCTGTTGCTTCTAAGTTCCAGTCAGTTTAAGAACCACTACCATAGACTGTACAACTAAACGGCAAAACACTATCAAGCTCCTTTCCCCTCTTTGATGATTTTTTACCTCCTTCATTCCCATCACCCTCTCAACTTACAATGCCCATGTGGCTTTGCTTCCTGAGAATTTACTATATTTGCTTTCATATGAGCAATGAGAACCCAGAAATGGTAAGAAAAAGAAAGGCAAAGGGGTTGGAGGGAACCGGAAGGACTACGCAGACAAGGACTTATGGAGGCAGAAGGTGGGAGAATGCACACGGAGGCCAGGTGGGAACAGGAGTGAGGGGGAGGGGGCAGGTGTTGGCAGGGGTAGGTGGGAGGGGTGGGTGACAGCATGGTGGAGAAATTACAGTGAGGTCTGGCTACAGTTGTCTGTTGTCATGGCAACACGATGCTGAAAGACTGAAGGCCGCTGCTCTTTACAACACTGGACCACATGTTCTCAAGGCAACAGAATGCATCCAGGACACATGGTGGCCAGACATGAGGTCTTGGGGGTGTGCCAGGAGTCCTCAGCCTGTATCCTCAGATACAGGCTACACTGGCTGTGCCATTACACTACCTCCCACCCTCAATGCTCACACCCTTCACCCCCAAATCTTGCCCTGAGGGCTCTGTTCCCTGAGGCACTGTTGTCAGTGCCAGAAGCCCCATTCAGAAAGGGGGGACATTCTATTGGGCTGCAATGATGTAGATGCAAGTCCAGGAACTGGCCACTGGCCACTGGGAACTCTATGAACTCAAAAGGATAGGAAACTACTTCGGGAGAGGAAAGCCAATCTCAATGTTGCTAACTTCTTCCATTGCAGAGCTACTGTGTTCCCAAGTCAGTAAACAAATTTTATAAAAACAACAAAACCGCATCACTGGTACGTATATCAAGAGTAAAGGATGTCCAATTCCAGAGGAATTTGTATTCAATCATACCAAAATGATAATAGCATCAACTTATTAAAACCAGGAGTGTTCCTAACAGAGTAATGAGTCCTGGAAAGGTTATTTTCTTTTCTTTCATAATAGCTCTTTGAAGTTGATGCATATTAACCCCATCACAGAGGTGAGAAGAAACAGATCACAGAAGTCGCACAGCAAGGGAGAGGTCACTCAGCTTCTGAAAGATGGAGCCAGGGCTCAAAATGCACCAGGGTATATGTCCCGTCCACCACACTCCACTGCTTCCATCTGAAAAGATGCTAAGTCAAGTTATATTGCTCCCTTCTTACACATTTTAGAATGAATTAAAGGTACCCATCTTTCTGCTAAGACTCAGATTCTCGTGTTATCCACTCTTCTCCTCATACAAATCTCCAGTGCCACCTCCTCAGAGACCTTTCCTGACAACCCTAAAACAGCCTACAACATCCCTTTCTGCTATTTTCATGAAAACATTCGCCACTGCCTGAAATAACACTGCTCCATTTATGTGTTTGTTTATTGTCACTCAATGTACCATGAGGACAAGACCTCTCTTATGGACTATATCTTTAAGACCTTGAACAGTTCCTGACACCCAGAAGACACTTAATAAATATTTTTGGAATGAATGAATAAATCAAGGAGAAAGGCTGTTGTTTGCTAAAGCAAGTTTCAAAATCCCTTCCTTCTACCATTGGAAACTTAATTGCACTGATTAAATTTCCTTGATGTTACCTGGCTGATTTGCATGTCGCAGGCATTGCATACATTTATCTTTCAAAACTTTTTGAAAATGTTTGTTTCTTTCTGCATCTCCCTTTGAAAGAGGCTAATAAAGTCAAGATAATCATCGGCACCCATCTGCTTTGCATGATAAAAGCTTTGCTCTGCCACCCCAGAATGCTCCCTGACCTGAGACTGTCCTCTTGCCATGACTGATGGAGATTAAGTGGATGTGAGTGCCAAGATATTGACTGCTGGCATCTGGCAGGTGTGAAGAATGGAAGGATGAGAGACAGCAGCCTGGACAGAGATAAGGAAGGTAACTTGCCAGTAACCAGAGATGAATCCTAGCATCCATTTTCATTTGGATTTAAAATATTTTTAATTGCTACTGACAGCTGCTGCACTGAAATAATGAATCCACCCACACATGTAAATAAGTGTATATTAAGGACTTAGCCTGTACCAGGTTATATGTTAGGATCTGCAGATACAGAAAGGAAAATGACGTAGTCCCTGTCCTCATGAAGCCTGTAGTCAAGCAAGACAGGCAGCTAATAAAAAACGATGGTGATTCATTACAATTGTGATGAGGATGGATGAAAAGTATGAAATGAAAGAGAATAAAGTGGAAAGAGACAACAATTTTTATTTCAGGGGAGAGAAAAAGAAAAATCTGAAAGCAGGACACTGGATGAAGAGGGGAGCCTAGGTGAGATGCTCTATCCTGAGCGCTGAGAAGAGAAAGATACAGGCAACCAACCACAGTGGAAAACACACACACATGCTCGTGTGCACACACATGTGAATGCACACAAAACAAAGAAGCAAAACCAAACCCAAGGAGAGAGGAGGACAGAAAAGGATGCTAAAAATGAGCCTCACTGCCCTGAAGCTCCATCAAAGAAGAGCTGCCTAACTGTATCACCTCACCTCTCAGCACTGCCCCAGGTCCCAGTAATCCAGAATATATGAGCCAGTTACCACGGAGCTTGGTGAGTTCTGATCCTATCGTGGATGGCTTGCATTTATATTCACATCACTATACTCACTCATTCATGTATTCAATGTAGACTTACTGAAAACCTCTCACAGACCCACTCTTACTGATTCCTGCTATTTATCAGGCCTTTTCTAAGTGCTTTTTAATGGCTTTACCTAATAACCTTAAGAAACAGGGTCTATATTTACCACCATTTTATAGACGAGGAATCCAAGATTCAGAGAAGTCAAGTTACTTGAGGGTCACACAGTAAATGGTGGAGCCAGGAAACATCCAGGCAACGAGACTCCAGGGCACCCCTCTTCACTGAGATGTTGGTGTTACCAGATTCCTAGGGCTGCCCTAAGAAATGCATCACACACTTGGCAGCTTAAAACAACAGAAAACTTTTTTCTCATGGTTCCAGAGGCCAGAGCCTAAAATGAACTGTCAGCGGGATCATGTTACTTCTTAAAAAAAAAAAAAAAAACTCTTTATTTTGTATTGAGGTATACCCAATTAATAATGTTGTTATTATTAAGTCCCTCCTGAGTGAAGGGACTCAGCCATACATATACATGTATCCACTGTCACCTAAACTTCCCTCCCATTCAGGCTAAGTAGAGGTCCCTGTGCTCTACATCAGGTCTTTGTTGATGATCCATTTTAAAAACAGCATTGGATCCAAGGGAGAATGTTCCCTGGCCTCTTCCAGCTTCTGGTGGTTTGCTTGGCTTGTGGCTAAATACCTCCAGACTCCATACCACACCTTCTCGTCTTCCATTTCCTAGAAGGACATGTGTCACTGGACTTAGGGCCTGTCTGGCTAATCCAAGATGATCTCATCATAAGAACCTAATTTACATCCGTTAAAGATCCTTTCTTCAAATGAGGTCACATTCACAGGGTCCAGGAGTTAGCACACAGATCTATCTTTGGGGGCCACCATTCAATCCACTGGAGTCTGTATAGAGAGTGTCCATTTTTATAACTGCTAATCGTGTAATGACAGTTGGCTGTTGTTATTCAGTCACTAAGTCATATCTGACAGAGAGTGATGTTATCTAACCATCTCATCCTCTGTCACCCCCTTCTCCTCCTGCCCTAAATCTTTCCCAGCATCAGAACTTTTCCAATAAGTCAGCTCTTTGCATCATGTGGCCAAAATATTAGAGCTTCAGCTTCAGCATCAGTCCTTCCAATGAATATTCAAAGCTGATTTCCTTTAGGATTGACTGGTTGAATCTCTTTGCTGTCCAAGGGACTCTCAAGAGTCTTCTCCGTACCACAATTTGAAAGCATCAATTCTTTGGGAACTCAGTCTTCTGCATGGTCCAACTCTCACATCTGTACATAACTACTGGAAAAACCATAGCTTTGATTCTACAGACCTTTGTTGGCAAAGCAGTATCTCTGCTTTTTAATACACTGTCTAGGTTTGCCATAGCTTTTCTTCTAAGTTGGCTACGACTATGCACCAGACATGTGGCATGTGCTGGGAACACAAAGTTAGTAAAGCCTGGCCTGCACCACAGTGGGCCCATTGTACAGCAAATGAGACAGATAAGGGAACAAGATAGATTATCATAAAAGCCCTTAAATAGGGCACAGGTGAAGCACAAAAAAATAAAAAGAAATAAGAAATTCTGTGATGATCAGAGTCAGAAAAGGGCGCACAGACATGCCATAATTTCTCTTGGAAAGTGAATAGGTTCTTCAGGGTGGACGAGGAGGAGGTTATTCGGAGGAGAAGAGGAGGCACCAGGCCAGAGATGTAAACCATCAAGGACCAGTCCAAGGAGCGGTGACTAACTCCGTGTCTCTTCATGACACGGGAGGGCCGGGAGGTGAAGAGGAAACCCTGGAGGAGTGGCCTGGGACCACATCCCAGAAGGTGTCCTAGTCTCAGCTGTGCGAAGCCAGGGGAAAGTTTTCAGTGAAAGTTGTCACTGTCGGATTTGAGTTCCTAAAGAATCATGCAGGTAATCTGCCATGTGGTGAGAGGAATAGGGCAGGAGTGCTCAGAGGGCAGAGGACCCACAACAAGGCTTTATTTATTTATTTAAACTTTTATTTTATGTTGGAGGATGGTCAATCAGCAATGTTGTGACAGTTTCAGATGGACAGCAGAGGGACTCGGCCATACATATACACGCATCCATTCTCCTCTCAAATGCTGAGTGTCTTGGCACTAGCAGTAAAGAATCTGCCTGTCAATGCAGGAGATGCAAGAGACTCGGGTTCAATCCCTGAGTCGGGAACATCCCCTGGAGGAGGAAATAGCAACCCACTCCAGTATTCTTGCCCAGAAAATTCCATAGATAGAGGAGCCAGGTGAGCTATAGTCCATGGGGCGGCAGAGTCGGACACAGCTAAGCACTCACACATCCTCCCCGCGCAAACTCCCCTCCCATCCAGGGTGCCACATATTGAGCAGAGTTTCCTGTGCTAGGATGTTATTGGTTATCCATTTTAAAAAGCAGCATGTACATGTCGATCCCAAGCTCCCTAACTATCCCTTCCCCTCATCCTTCCCTCCATAGTAACCAAAAGTAAGGCTTCTTTACTGTTTGTTGGCAGAACTGTCCTAAGGGGAGCGGAGGGGCCAGGTTGATTCCCAGATTGGTCAATTGCTCCCTGCTACTTTATATGTAAGCCTCTCTTTCCCCTTGTTCCTGTTCTTATCTAGGAAGTTTTTTTAGCTCTTTCCCATCTCCCCCTCCTCTGACCATCCCTCAGATGGGGGTTCTATTCTGGACACACTTCCCTCCTAGTCCCCTTGTTGGTTCTGAGCCTCTCCTCCACCCTCCTACTTTCAACGACCCTCTCCTTGCTAACAAGGCTCATCTCTTAATTTCCAGCCCAAACCACTCTCTTTAACCTCCAGTCCCAAATCCAGCTGCTTCCCAGACATTTCCCCTTCTGCGACCTAACCATGCTTCAGTCCCACTCAGCCTCATTCCTGCTGTCACCAAATCTGTGACAAATCTAACGACTCTTGTCATCATGCTTGTAACAGCACTAAAAGGGTCAACGGTGTTCAGTGCCGCAGAAGGTCACCGGCGACTTGAAAAGCCCATTTGGATTTGGCATTTTGGATAAAGGGAAAGATGAGGAAGTGAAAACAGCAATTTCAAATGAGTATGTAAGGAATTTAACTATGAAAAGAAAGAGCAAGGGAGGAAAAACTGGGGTCAAGGAAAGCTTTCAGGTTTGTTTACTTATTGATATGAGAGTGATCTGGACAGGTTCAATGAGGGCAAAATCGACATTTTGGGCAAGACTATTCTTGACTGGTGGGTACTGTCCTATGTACCACAAGATACAGCATGCCTGGCCTCTGGGTTCTAAGCACTGGTAACGGGCACATGCACACCACTAAGCTAGGTGGCAGATTCCAGCAAGGAGGAAGAAGTGGATAATTAAAGGGAAATGGGACATAGTTGACAAGTCAAGGCCCAAGTTCTGGAGGACACATGACTAGACCAAGGGCACAAAAGTCGTTTGGTATGAAGCAGGAGAAATGGCAGATGAGAGATGCTGAGCCTTAGAGTTACACAAATACTGGTTGTATTCCCAGGTGATCACTTAACTTCCTTTGAGAGATACTGCAGATGAGCCTCAAAGCTGGCCCCAACACTTGTCCCCTTTCCACTCTTTCAGTGAGCCTGCAACCCCCACAGGGTGGCCATGTGATAAGACATGGGGTCGTGAGATCCAGGATATGGGGAAGACTTTTCCTGATTTACTAGCCACCTCTGCCTGTCCCTGCTTTTGGGTATGAGTGAGATACCTAAAGCTAGAGCAGCCTCCTCATTTCCATGATCAAAATGTCAAGAGAACCCCAGAGATGAGCCCTGACTTCCTCAGTGCGTGGACTGGGAGTTTTAAACTCAACCAAAAAAGTTAAAACTTCCAGTTCCACAATTTTTCTAGCTATGTGACTTTGGCCACAATACATAAACTCTCTCTGATTTCTTTTCCCTGTCAAATGAAATAATACTATGTATTTCATAGGATTACTTAAGAAATAGCATACTCATTAACATCATGCCTGGCACAAAGTTGGCATCTGATGGTATCAGCTTCATTACCATCTTGTTCCTCCCACCTCTATGTCTTAATTCTGCTCATCCCCCAAGAGTGTTCTAACACCACCATTTGCTCTTGAAGAAAGAGCAAGAAATACCCAATGCTGTCCCAGGAAATACCGTATCACAAACAACTAAGCAGCAGGGTAAAACCTCAAAGTCACTGAAACATAGGGAAGAAGCATGAAGTGGGCTATGAACAGCATGGCCATCTTGCTTTCAAGATTCTGTTGGAGAGGGAAACCTAAACAGCAGATGGGAGCAGTTAAGACTATTTACAGCAGGGGTCTCCAACCTTCTGGGGTCTAACGCCTGGTGATCTAAGGTGCAGCTGATGTAATAATAACAGAAATAAAGTGCACAATAAAGTAATGCACTTGAATCATCCTTAAACCATCCCCCGCCCCAGCCCCTGATTCCATGGAAAATTGTCCCTTGTGCCAAAAAGATTGGGGACCACTGATTTTCAGGGTCACACACCACCACTGGCTCAACTCCCTCCAAACCTATTTCCATTAGGTAGGGGGAGAAGGAAGGAGTATAGAGAGGAGGAGACAGGGACAAAGGAGAATAAGGGCCATCTTTCTCACCCCAGCTGGATTCCAAAGTGTGGCTCTCTGCACAGAAAATTAGAGTGCTAGTCAAAGTATGAATTCTCAGCCAAGAAATTTAGAAATGAAGGAATCACAGCAACAGAAGCCAGAGTAAGAATATTTTCACCTGTCCTTCAGGGAGGAACAAGGTAAGAAGCATGACACACATCTAGCTACTGTTCTATATCTGATCAATGCATCTATTTTCAGACCCTGACCCTTTACTCAGAGGCACACCTGCTCTCTTCCATTCTTGCAGCATTAGAGCTTGGATCTTCTATTCTTCTGCCTGATCCTACTGCAAGTCTCACTCCCTGGGTTCCTTCCTACAACCTTCCCAAGCTCTTTCATTGGTCCTAATGATAGTGACAAAGTAACTGTCAATGACTGTCATTCCCTAGTGCCACTAATTCCTTCACTTAAAGTACCTGTTTGCCCAGCACTTTCCCAACTATTTTATTTCATTTTATCTTCAAAATGTTGTAAAGTGCGTAAGGCAGAAAACAAAATTTAAATCTTATAAAACAGAAGTATCATGGAGTATCCGTGAGTATCATAAAGCTAAAGCAATTTGTTTGTCTCAATTCCCAAAGCTCGTAAGAGTGGAGGCTGAAACAACTCACGACTTACAATTCTTAGTGCAGAGCTTTGTTGGGCGGAATTGTATAAATAGGAAGCACAGGCTTCAAAATAGGTACTTCTGGGATCTGAGTCCCAGTCCCATTGCTCATAAGCTGTGATATCTTGGACTAGTTACTTAACTTCTCTGAGCTAAAATCTGAAAACCCAAGAAAGAGTTCAGCAAATCAGCAGAGAAACCTCCTGGAAAGAAATGAAAGTTTATGTCTAGCTTCAGTTCATTATTTGGATTCAGATGGGCATCCTAAATCCAGCATCTCAGGGAGAATAAAAGCAATTATAACAAAGGCAAAATAAAACAGACACTTTATACTCAGGTGGGGAACTGCCAAAAATCACCTCATACATTTTTAAATGGGTTCTGCTACTATTCTAAACAGTCTCTTGCAACAAGCACCTAGCAGTTCTTTCCTTGTTAGAGTTTTCCGTTAAATGCACGTGCCCCTTTTTGGCTGGCCCTGGGGGGGCTATATCACTGATGAGTCTCAGCCTCCCTGGTGGGCTGAGACTGAAGCTCCCACCACACCTCAGAGCCCATTCCCATGTTTTCACCTGACCTGCCTCCGTCTGCAGTTCAGCAATGTCTCTGTAATTGGCTATGATTCTAATCAATTCTCCTCCTGTATCATGAAGCCATCTCCCTTTCTTCAACCTGCTCCATATGCCCTCAGCTTAGCCTACTGAATGCTTTGCTAGACACTTAGTGAAGAACCTGCTCTGTATGACCTCATTTAATCTTCAACAACCCTGTAATGGAATACATTATAATCCCCATGATACAGACAAGAAAACCAGGGTTTAGAGTAAGTGGTTGGTAAGTTGGCCAGATCCTCATGCCTAGCAAGCGATTGTTAAAACTGCTTTGACTCTGAATTCTGAGCTTAGAAGACCTCTGCTCCGCCAGCTCCCATGCTTCTTTCTGCCACAGTACAAGAGCATTTCCTCAATGGGGAAGTACAGCACTAATTAATATTTGTGATTAATTAGCATATGCAAAAAAGTGAGCTGACCAGATGCTGAACTCACATCTCCCTACTTGTGCCAAAAAGTCTTTATAAATCCATGTGCTATCTTTCTTCCATCACAGACTCCCTGCATCGGGAATTTCATCCCTGTAAAGCAATCTCCCACAAACACACATAATAAGTGAGCTTTATTTCAAACAAACAAAAAACTGAGTCAAAACAGTGGCAATTTCCTATCTCTTAGAAGAAGAAAGCAAAAGAGAAGGCTTAGTCACCATCCTTCAGGTGGCAACTGCACCTTCAAGACTACTCCTTACACACAGTAAAGCTGTATTTTTTAGATTTTTCTGCATTAGTTCCATTTTCAAATGTGTTATCCTATTGCCCCCATAGTTGATTCAGTGTTGTCAAACTCCATGTCCCCATTCTATGTTGATAAAATATGGTCATGGTACCAAAAATACACTTCTATCAAAAAAAAAAAAAAAAAAAGCTGGCCTCAGAATTTGAGGTTATTTTATTTTTGAAACTTGTCTCCAAAGCTTATTTCTTAGAGATCTGGGGGCCTCTTTTCATTTGCCTTCCAGTCAACCTCTTCAGCCTATGAACACCCCTCTTTCACAGCTGCCCACAATCTCAGCGTTGCTGCCCTTGGGGTCCTGGTGGTCCTTGGGCCCCTCCCCACGCCTGCCGCTGCAGTCACCCCCTGCCCATCGGGGCTTCTCACCCCCGGGACTGAACCTTCAACCCTCCCACTTCTGTGGCACCAGGACTTCCTGCTTGCTTCTTTCTCCTTTTTCTTCTTTATACCTGCCTTTCAGAAACTTCTTTTCAGGTCCAAAGTCAGCTAGATATTATGTAGGCTATTTTGAGGAAAGTGCCTAAAAATCTGGAGAAGGAAATGGCAACCCACTCCAGTACTCTTGCCTAGAGAATTCCGTGGACAGAGGAGCCTGGTGGGCTGCTGTCCATGGGGTCGCACAGAGTCGGACATGACTGAAGCGACTTAGCATGCATGCATGCATTGGAGAAGGAAATGGCAGCCCACTCCAGTGTTCTTGCCTGGAGAATCCCAGGGACGGAGGAGCCTGGTAGGCTGCCATCTATGGGGTCGCACAGAGTCGGGCACAACTAAAGCAACTTAGCAGCAGCAGCAGCAGCCTAAAAGTCATTACCTACCTCCTTTTTTTGATGAAGAGAGAAAAAAGGTAAGATGGGATCTTGAGGTGTGGCTGTGGTGTGGGGGAGGGTATGGGGGCTGAGATCAGAGGGGAATTCTCATTACAACGACCCAGAAGAGGCCTCCTCACTGGCTTCCATCTTGCGTTTTTACCCCTGGAGCTGGTAGCCTATGAGCCCGCTACAGAATTATGCTACTCCTAAGCTTCCACTATTTCATATCTCATTAATCCTCTCCTCTAGTCAGACTCCAATATTACCACAACGAATCAAGCAATAGATCCCCTGTCGTCAGATGATATCTGCCACCATTAGGTAACAGAGGAAGAAGTAAAGAATATCATGGTATGTGAAACCTTAGCCAGCCTCTGAATTCTCTTGAGAGGTCATCAAACACATGGCCTATGGAGCCAGCCCCCAATGTTAAAGTCCTGGATGTCACTTACTAGCAGCATCATTTGGGAGGTTATTCAACCTTTCTGAGCCTGTTTTCTCATCTGCTAAATGGAAATGAATAATACCACTTAGCTCACTGGGCTGTTGAGAGTGTTAAATAAGATAATGCAGGCAAAGCAATATGTGCCCAGCACATGGTAGACACTCAAAGCACCTCGGATACATCAACGAACAAAAGAGGCCAATCTCTCCACACCACCTGCACCATTCTTCAAATTATTACACTGTTACTATTATGCATTTGTAAAAGACATAACAAGTAACTACAACAAAGAGACACAATCAACCAGTTTAGCCAACAACCTTTTATACTGGGGAGGGGTGAGCCTGAAACAACATAGGTTGCACCAAAGCCCAGAGATGCTAAATCAATCAATCATTTTCACCTGTCTTGCTCTCACAGTAACTTTGCACTTATTTATAACTCAAAAATTTGTCTCATCCATCTTGGCATTCTTTCCATGCATATTGTGCCCTCAAAATACCACTGCTAAAATATAATCTACTAAGGACAAAACAAAATCTTCCTGAAGTAAAAACTCAGTGAGTTTTGCTATGTGTGATTATGTATGACAAAGTCACTTCAGTTGTATGCAACTCTTTGCAACCCTATGGACTATATGGCTCACCAGGCTCCTCTGTCCATGGGATTCTCCAGGCAAGAATACTGGAGTGGATTGCCATGCCCTCATCCAGGGCATCTTACCAACCCAGGGATTGAACCCACATCTCTTACGTCTCCTGCATTGGCAGGCAGATTCTTTACCACTAGGACCATCTGGGAAGCCCTAGTTCTTGCTATAGTATAGTATAGTGTTAGTCAGTCAGTTGTGTCCAACTCTCTGAGCCCACCAGGTTCCACTGTCCATAGGATTCTCCAGGCAACACTACTAGAGTGGATTGCCATGCCCTTATCCAGGCATCTTTCCAGCCTAGGGATTGAACCCACGTCTCTTATGTCTCCTGCATTGGCAGGCAGATTATTTACCACTAGTACCATCTGGGACCTAGTTCTTGCTATAGTATAGTATAGTGTTAGTCACTCAGTTGTGTCCACCTCTCTGAGCCCACCATGCTCCACTGTCCATGGAATTCTCCAGGCAAGAGTACTGGTATGGGCTGCCATTCCCTCCTCCAGGGGATCTTCCCAATCCAGGAATCGAACCCAGGTCTCCTGCATGGATTCTTTACCAGCTGAGCTACTAGGGAAGTTTTTGCTATGTGAAAGTGAAAGTCACTCAGTCATGTTCGCCTCTTTGCAACCCCATGGACTATACAGTCCATGGAACTCTCCAGGCCAGAACACTGAACTGGGTAGCCTTTCCCTTCTCCAGGGGATCTTCCCAACCCAGGGACTGAACACAAGTCCCCCACATCACAGCCGGATTCTTTATCAGTTGGGCCACAAAGGAAGCCCAAGAATACTGGAGTGGGTAGCCTATCCCTTCTCCAGCGGATCTTCCCAACCCAGGAATCCAACTGGGGTCTCCTGCATGGCAGGCAGATTCTTTACCAACTGAGCTATGAGGGAAGCAACTTTTTGCTATAGTCAGTCTATAATTTCCATTCTGTTCAAGTTTATTCCACTTCCCTTAACATGGGCTCTTTGTGGAAGCGGTTTCCTAACATCCTTACCTGTGCCTTTATCCATGCGAATGGGACAATATCTTTCTCATATGGTACTGAAGTTCCTCCAGTTAGTACTTTCCACTTGACCTTTCCTAGACTGAATAAAGGAAGCTCCTAAACAGACATGAGTCGTCTCCGCCTGCTGCCAACAGATGGCGATAGGGATCATGCAAGGTTATTTCACTCTGTTAAGCCCTGCGCCCTGATGGTTCTCCACTTGCCAAGTTGCGGGCTTACGGTGTCTGCGCTAGGTTTTGAGGTGTTTGCAAACATCATTAACCCCACAAGATGTCTTTTAAGTACAAAACTGAAGGCAGTTTTGAAAATGATGTTAAGAAGTATAAAATGACAATGCAGAAGTAGAAACACTTTAAGAAACCTAAAGTGATACAAAACAAATACCATATCTGTGAAATGAATCATTCTAAGATGATATGAATGACTAAGATATGAATGATATGATGTGAATGACTGCAAAGACACTATGTATGTGAAAATAACTGTACTTAAGCAATAAGCAGTAACCATTGTATAAAGCAAGGAAAAATAACTAAGCGAAAAATGTAAAAACAAAACATAACTACAGACAAAACACTTTTTCTGCAGTTAGAGGGGAAGCATCAGTGTCAGAGGATAATTACTTTATCATGTGACAATTAATCTAATATTAATGCAGCAGAGACTACAATTTATTTGTGGCCTTACGGCAGTGGTTCCCAGCCTTAACTGCACACTAGAATGACCTGGGGAGCTTTTAAAATTCCTGAAGCCCAGACTGTGCCCCAGAACCTCTAGGCGTAGGACTCAGGCACTGGTTGTGCAGAAAGCTCTTAGGAAATTCCAAGGTGCAGACAAGGTTAAGAACCACCACCTTTCAAAGCTCAGCCTGGGGAAAAACACAGATGTGACTGGTTCTATGGATTAAAATCCATTCACATGGGCAGATCGATGTGTGTTGAGCCTGGACACCTTAGCAAGAAGTACTTCTGTATCTCCAAGGAGATAAATTACCTGCCTCAAGGGATTCTGCTTTTTAGATTCCAGAAACTGGTATGGGGAAAGAAAGGATATTATCAAGGAAGAATAGAGCACACCTTTTTTAAAGTTTGGAAGGAGCTATTCATTCATGTATTTGAAAAAAATAAATCACCGAGCTACCAGCTTCAACATCTCTTAGCCATTTCGGTAAATTCATTTACAAACAAATGGACACACAAGCTGTTCAAAACAGAAGGAGCTGCTAGACACAAGCACCTTGCCCTCACTTTAATCTCCAGTTAGACTAGTTCCTGGACCATCCCCTCACCCAGTGCATTCTGGTTACCCTCCATCTTTCATAACCAGATTTGGCATGTAAACAAATGGATCATTTAGTTCTCATACACAGCCCTCAGGCTCTTCTCACCACGACCCCCTTTTACCTTGTCCGCCATTATCATCGAGGAGCCCCCGTGGATGCCCAGGATGGGGGTGAGAGTCTGAGCTGAAATGAAGTCAAGGATCTGGGCAATGGCTTCCTGGTCCGTGTCGTCAGCAAACACCACCCCCTGGATCTTCCGGTCGGACATGAGATCACAGATGCGGGTTATGATGCTCTTTGGGTCCGTCTCGTTCATGGCCACCAGCTCCACGCGGGGCACCACGGAGAGATGGTGGAAATCATCTTTCTCGTGGGCGTCCTTGATGGCCACCTCGTCTGAAGTGCCCACGAGGATGACAGCAATGCCGATGCTGGGTGGGCTCTTCTGAGAACGAGCTCTGCTGCCGGACACGGCCAGGACAGCCAGCACCAACCAGAACTTGGGGGAACAGCACTCCGCTCTGGGCTTCATCTTCAACTCGTCGACTCCCTGGAAACACACACACACACACAGAGGTTAAATTAAAACCCACACTGTCTGGGGAGAGGCTGGATACTCCAAGTCAAGGAACTTATCTCCTTTTCCTGATCCTCAAACCCAACTTTTATCTTCTAGCTTGGTTTCTTATCTCTCATGTTTGAGCAGCAGAGTAAGAGGGGAAAAAAAAAAAAAAAACTTTCCCAAAGCATCAGAAATCCTTGAGCAAGACAGTAAGAGATGCTATTGCTCTAGCCATCATTAGCAGACAGGCAGCGACAAGCCATGGAAAGAGGATGCAAGTGGTCCAGGCAATCATGCCAAGTACACCAACATAGGATTCTCCAAAAAGGGGTCTAACTGTTGTGAGATCCCTGGTACCCCAGTCACAACCCATCCTTTAATGGCTCTTGAGGCCAAAGGATGGCAAAGGCCAGGCAGCAAATTAGCAGCAAAATGGGCTCAGCAGAGGCTACCAACAAAACATGACCTGGAGCAGCCAGATATAGGAAGCTGCAAACACTGAAGCCCCCATCCTTGCTACCTGTACTTCGTATTCACCCCAAAGAGGAAAAGAGCCTGCAGATTCTTCAGCAACCCATCTGGCTCTTATTACTAAATGAAAAACAACCCATACATGGGCAGTACTTTTAAAAAACATCTCCTTTGATCCTTACAATAACCCAGCAGGGGGAAAATAAGAAAAACATTATTATCACCATTTTATGGATGTTGAAGCAAAGCCTAAGAAGTCCAAGACCGTGAACCAATTAAGTGAAATGAACAACCCAGATCTTCCAGCTTTCAGGCCAGTTTACATCACACTGCCTCTTACATCATCAGTTATTATGAGGATAGTTTTATTCCCATTTGATTATGCATTGAAGTATGGTGATTTTGACAAATGCTATTAAATTACTGGTAGAGTCTCCTTCCTGAAATGACCGACTTCATGTCTGCATACGATTCATCACCTTTTACCTTTTACAACGCGCTCCTGCCTTTTTACTTTCACATATACCCCTAAATATTAAACTCGGCACCAGACGAGGGTGCAGCTCTCCGCAGAGACGTATAATCATTTGTTATGCATCCATGATGGGCTAGGCACCTTATTAAGCATGTCTTCCCATGCAATCTCTTTGGTCTTCCTGCTGCTGCTGCTAAGTCGCTTCAGTCGTGTCCAACTCTGTGTGACCCCATAGACAGCAGCCCACCAGGCTCCCCCATCCCTGGGATTCTCCAGGCAAGAACACTGCAGTGGGTTGCCATTTCCTTCTGCAATGCATGAAAGTGAAAAGTGAAAGTGAAGTTGCTCAGTCGTGTCCGACTCTTAGCGACCCCATGGACTGCAGCCCACCAGGCTCCTCCGTCCATGGGATTTTCCAGGCAAGAGTACTGGAGTGGGGTGCCACTGCCTTCTCCATTGGTCTTCCTAGAAACCCAATAAACTTTTATCCCCACTTTTCAAATGGAGAATCTGAAGCTCAAAACACTTATGTGATATTGTCAAGGTCAATAATATTACAACAGCATGCCAATACATACACATAGCATCTGTATACTCCAAGGAAACAGTCTACAAAATGCACCCCAAACCAAAACTAGGGTTTTCATTCTTCTCCAAAGAGAGAGATGTGTAATCAAGGATGAAAATGCTGCTTCATATCTCCTGCTTGTTTGGAGTGGGGGGAGGAGAAGTAAGATATTAAGAATCTAAAGCTTTGAGAGTCTAGCTAACAAAAAGAAAACAATAATGATGAGGGTGTTGAGCAAAGAAAGATAAGGCAGTATTCAGGCAGAGCAGACTGGCTGCAAAGAGCATTAATGATGTGGGGCTAAGATGCTGGGGACATTTTGTGGCTGAAGAAGCACAAAATCCAATCCAGGTCTTGGCAGAAAACATTCTGGAACCCTGGCTGTCGTGGTCATCCTCCCACACTGCCAAGAAGGTGCCTTGTATCGATGGCCTTGTCTCTCTTGCGCGCGAATAAGATGAGCGGTTCAGCGGTACACATCTGAGCAAAGTTTGCTCCTGATGGCTTCCTTGGCTATGTCACTGTGGAAACAGGGAATGACGACGAGGCCCTGGCAAACGGTGTGCTGAACTGTCCCCAGCAGGGCAGGGCAGCCGAGGCCTGAATTCTCCATCCCTGAGCTCCCAGCCAAGCAGCACTACTTAGAGTCCAGCAGCACCGAATTCTCAAAAGAAGACAGATGGGTTTAGCATCTCAAAGAGTATTGGCATCACATCTGTTACATTTCAAGGACTGACTCTCAAGGAGAACCAAAAGATTTAGAAGTTGGCAAAAGTAGCAACTAACTTCATTCCAGTGGGGTTCTAATCCTACCATCATCAGTCACTACATCAGATCCTTTCACACTGAAAAGTGGTCCACTCTGTCATGACAGTTTATTAACTTTAATGCACTTCCCTCTCCCATTCTGATGTTTTATTTGCTCTCTTAAAGACACCTCTTACATTCCTCTATTTCTTCTCACACAATATATTACACTTTGTTATGCGATGGTGACTGGTGACACTCGAAGAATAGACTCTGGTTTTACTGAGCGTCTCTTTTATACTCAGGATCTAGCAAAGCACTTACAAAGCAATACATTATGGAAGATACCAGTAACAGAGGGACTGCGAGACAAACAAAGAAGTGCCGTGAATACAAACTCAATTTCACACATTAGAAGGGAGTTGGGGGAGAGAAAGCTTGTAGCCCAAGATAAGCAAATTGGTTTTTCTCCCTTCCATCCACAGATCACGGTCAGTCTTCAGGAACCCGCTTTATGAAGCGGCAGCCCCCTCCTCTGTACTGCACTCCCCCTCCCCCAGGAGAACTGAGCATCCTGTCTCTTGGGCTCTTGCCATGGCCTATGCGTGTCTATCTAAATACCTATTACGGTGCATTAGGGTTATGTGATGATGCATCTGCCTATCTTCACTGCTTGGTCATCTCCTGGCGGGCACGAGCCTTTTCAGTTCCGTAAACAGTTATTAGGCCCCTCCTCCCTAGCAAACATTGTTCCCGTCGTCAGGGAGGCAATGGAGACAGGTTCTAACCTCCAGGACCACAGTCTAGAAGAAGACAGAGATGCACGAGAAAACCTCACCTTTTTTTGCAGTTCCTGGGGCCTAGCAGGGCCTTGGATACAACAAGAAAGGACTGAACCACTGAGTTCCTACCATTATGAAACTATCAATATTTGGCCATTTTTACCTGTATTAGTAACCTATTTTACATATTATATATTTACAGTAACACTTTACCTATAATCTACCCTATGCCAGACACTATAATTGCCAGGTAATTTTCATGGATTATTAAATCACATATAAACATTATATAATTTTCCCCTACATTAGCTTCCCCGATGGTTCAGTAGGTAAAGAATCCATCTGCAATGCAGGAGACACAGGAGATGTCGGTTCAATCCCTGGGTGGGAAAGATCCCCTGGAGAAGGAAACGGCAACCAGCTCTAGTAGTCCTGCTGGAAAATTCCATGGACAGAGGAGCCCGGTGGGCTACAGTCATGGGGTCACAAAGAATCGGACACAATTGAGCACATGGCACATACACAAATCAGGAAACTGCTCTTCTGAGAAAGGGGTCAAGTACACGAACAGGATCACACAGCTAATAACGGATGGCATCAAGTTTCAAACCAAAGTTTGTCTCCAAAACCTTTGCTCTTTCCATCCTGCTGCCTCTCAGTATGTGTGTAAATTAATGAATAAATAAACAAATTCACTAACCAAAACAAGCTGTGTTCTCATACCAGTTCCACATTAATTAAGTACCTGAGGATGGGCAAGTCCTCATCACTGTCTCTATTTCCTCACATGTGAAATTTGGATAATATGCCTAACCTAAATACCTGAAAGAGTTTTTGGTGAGGATCAAATGGTCATATGCAGCTGGAAGTGCTTTGAAGAATATAAAATGCTCTATAGATGCAAAGGATGTTACCTTTCAGCTTCTGTAGAAGTTGTTCAAGGAACCTGGCTATTTATGAAAGCACCAGGTCAGCATATGGAAAGTGGGGGGTGAGATGGCTGGCAGAACCTGAGCGGAAAGCTAAGAGGAGCCTCCCAGTGGGGGCAGGAGGGGTGGTAGGAGATACGAGTTCCCTGATGTTCTAACTCCCTGAAGACGATGTCACTTACTGGCTTGAGGGTAGCAGCACACTCCCCAGACAGCTTACCAGTCAAGTGTAGCAGAATTCAAGTGTCATTCGGGCCAGGGACAGTAATGGGGATCAGTGAAGCTCAGCACCCCCTCAAATGATGCTGTCAACTCAGACACGAGGGTTCACAAGCACAAACAGCAAAGCAGCAGGATTAGAGAGTTAGCTGTTCACCTCCTGGTCCTCCACCTCCTTGTGGCTCGAGGTGAGTGGCCCTTAGATTTACAGCAAGCAGAAGACCGCGGCAGCTTGCGTTGATGTCTATGAGCGGAGCCGGGTAACTCTAACAAGAGCCAGTCTACCCTTTGCCCACAGTGGACTCCAAGGGAAGACATACTTGAGTGAGAAGCTGGATCAATCCTGTCCTCAGAGAGAACTGAGTCCTAGGGAAACCCCAACAGGAAGGATAAAATGTGATTTAATAAATGATTAAGTCAAATTCTCCAAGTACCATCCTTAATGCAGTCAGGACAGTGTTCGGAGTGACCCAATTAAGGCGACTGTGATTAGAATATGACAGACAGTGAATAAATTGAAGATTAAAAGTGCCAGAACCATGCATCAGGTCCAGTTTACTGAGATACCAACAAAGACAGAAAGCTAAGATGCACAGGTCTTAAAATCTGTTACACAGGAGAAGGCAGGGGGAAAGCAGTCTCACACAGTATAAGTCAAGTGAAATATAAACAAGTATAACCTTTATGGAGGGCTGTGAGAATGTCCATCAAAATTTTAATATCAAGACAAAATAAAATTGAAGATGAAAATATCAAAAGTGACAATGAGAGATGTCACATACTAGGTCCAAGAAGATACCATCATCATGAATATATATGAATCTAAAAATAAAGGTATAACATGTATAAAGCAGCAACTAAAATTACACTAAGGAGTAACAGACACATTCAACAGAGAAATGTAAATAAGACAAACGATCAAAAAAATAAACACCAAACCAAAACAATCCAAAGAATAAGTAATCAGCTTGAACTATTTCAGGTATCTAGCAATATATATACAACAAAGAATATATATTTTTAAGCACATGAAAAATATTAACTGTACAAACGTGCCTCAGTATATTCCAAAGAATTAATATGAATGACTGGCAGTTTCTATAATGTGATTAAATTTACAAATAAAATTTTAAAGGTAGCTAAAGATATCACACATCCAAAATTTTTTTTTAATTTATTTATTTGGCTGCACTGGGTCTTAGTTGTGGCACCTGGGTCCACTGCATTGGAAGCACGGAGTCTTAGCCATTGGACTACCAAGGAAGTCCCACATCCAAAACTTTTTAAAAACAATAATAAATAACACTAAGGTTATGGAGGAAATCATAACAGAAATGAAAAATCCTTTGACTAGAATGACAATGAAAATAATAAATATCAAAATTTCTAGAGCATAACTGAAACAGTTTAGAGAGAAATCTATACCTTTAAATTCATTTTTAAGAAAATAAAATATAATTAATTGTAATTAAAATTTCCCTTATTGAACAATGAACAGAGTCAACCCCAAGAAGGAACTGAATAAGAAAAGATAAGAAAGGAATCAATAAGATAGAAAGCAAGGAAAAAACAAAACCATAAGCTGATCCTTTAAACACTACATTAGACAAAATTCTGACAAGATCAGAGAAGTGGAAGAGAAAATGCAAATGAAACTGAAAAAGAATCAATAGCAATATATACAATAAACATTTTAAGATAACAAAAGAATATTATGAAAGCTAGCTGCTTTTAAAGTTAATGCATAAAATCTAATTTTAAAAAGCAAAAAGATGTTCAAAACAATGTAGGAAATTTGAATATAATAATAATCACTAAAGAAAATAAAATGGTTATCAAAGGTCCCCAATCCAAATCCACCAAATACACTCACCCCACCTTTGCCAAAACAAAAGGAAATAAAATAGGTACATATGAAAGAAATGAGCCTTGTTCATACAAGTTGAACAAAAAGAGAAAGAAGAAAAGTTTAAATATAAATCCAGATAATTATAGTACAAGAAAAGATTATCATAGGTCTCTTTCACTTATGAACATAAAGGCAAAAAAATCCTAAACAAAATATTAGCTAACAAAACAAATAATATATTTAATAATAGTAATAATAATATTCAAGTGTGGTTTACACAAGGAATGCAGGGATGGTTTAATGTCAGAATATAAATCAAAATAATTACCACATTAATGGACCAAAGGAGACATTTAAATGAATATCTCAAAAAATGAAGACATTTGATTAAGGGCAACACTTATTTATGAATACATGTTAGAATATTTTCTTAACTTTTTGATGACAGGAAATAAAGGAGATCATCAGTCTACCTGTAGAGTATATACCCAAAACTTTTTTAAAATTTATTTTTAATTGGGGAAAAAAAGTGAAAGTGAAAGTTGCTCAGTTGTGTCCGACTCTTTGTGGCCCCAAGGACTATACAGTCCATGGAATTTTCCAGGCCAGAATACTGGAGTAGCCTTTCCCTTCTCCTCAATTGGAAGATAATTGCTTTATGCTGCTGTGTTGGTTTCACAACATGAATCAGCTGTAAGTACACATATATCCACTTCCTCTTGAGCCTCTCTCCTACCTCCCCATCCTACTCCTCCAAAATCTCTTAAACAAATTTTTTTTTTTTACAATGAGAAAAAGGCAAGGTTAGTGCTATCATTGTTTATTGAGCATCCTGGTAAATAAGTCAAGAAAACAGAAGTTTTAAGACTAGAAAAGATAGAGAAAAATAGCAGTATAAGATAATATGGTTATCTGGGCAGAAAATCCAACAGAATTTTAAAACTATTAATATTAACATGGGGAGAATGAGATTGCTAGATAAACACTATTCGGAGAAAACACCAATAGCTCTTTTAACCAACCAGAAAATGTTAACAGTCATAACAGCAAAAACAACTATAAATTATTTAGGAATTAGCAAAAAATGCACAAGACCTCTGCAGAGAAAAGCTGAAACTCTTATTAAAGGATATGAAAGAAGTTCTGAACAATGCAATCATACACCACATTCACAGAGGGGATAACATAATATTTAGAGAGTTCTATTTTCTTTCAAATTAATCCATAACTTCAAGGCAATTCCTATCAAAATAACAGCAGGATTTTTAAAGGAATTTTATTATCTTATTCTAAGAGATATACACAAGAATAAAGGTACATAGAGAACAAATTAACTAAGCAAGACATTCTTATCTGAACCAATAATGAAAGTGTGCCATAAACAGAGAAGTATGATTAACTTAACACTGCAGAACAGATCCAAAATTTTTTTTTAAATTTTATTAAGAACATTTTTTAAATGTTTATATTCCAAGTCAATTTTGGGTTTTAAGTTATACTTCCTAAATTCAAATTTGTAGGAGCAGAGCAAATGTTGAACCAAAGAGGTGCTTTTGAGTCAGAATAATAGCTTAGGCAAATGTGTTCACCAATCATCTGAAGCAAAAAGTATAACTGATGTCACGCGTCTACTACCCATTCTGAAGTCAAATGCCATCTACATATTCAGGGCATTTGGAAACCCAATTTCAATCCTCCAGATGCATTCAAGATCTGCTAAACATATCTAAGTTTCATCTCAATCTGTAGTAATAACATATAAAAGGTGGTGCAGGGGTAAAGAATCTGCCCGCCAAGCTGGAGACACGAGTTCAATTCCTGGGTCGGGAAGATCCCCTGGAGAAGCAAATGGCAACCCACTCCAGTATTCTTGCCTGGATAATCCCATGGACAGAGGAGCCTAGTGGGCTATAGTTCACAGGGTTGCAAAGAGTCGGACACGACTGGGTGACTGAGCATGCACACGCTTTTAATTTTAGTGTACTCAGAACCTACAACTTCTCTCTCTATTGTCATCTTGATCCTTTTCATACTGTCATTATCATCCAAACTCTTGGAGCTTCTGAGTTCCCTTGCCCCTGCTCTTTGTTCAAAAGGAACAAAGAAAGCCTTGTAGTCTGGAGTTTGGGGGGCTGAGACTGTGCCTATGAAATGAACGACAAAATAAAAGTCTACCTGTACACCCTATAAACATGCCGAACCCAATTTTAATGTAGTGACCGACGTGGTAACAACAGTTTAATGGTCCTGCTGGGGTATTTAGCTAATCTAAAAACACTTCTGTGCAGAGCTAATCTCAAATCCATTTCAACATACCATACCCACAACCAATGATGTAAATATAAAAATCAAAGAAAAGAGAGCCTTAGTTAAATCACTTCTGGGAAAGGACTAGATCAGGGAAGAGCCGGATTGATGGGAGAGAGGAAAATGATACAGGTAAAGTTTATCTAAACTACGAAACTATGGAGTAGATGGCTCCATCAAGTCCTCCTACAAAACGCAGGAAAGGATGTCCTTCCAAAGACCACCAGTCCCCAAGACCCTATGAGAAGGTGGTCCCCACACTGGAAAGGGCCAGTTTGGCATGAATTCCTCGGCAGGGAAATTTGTTTTCCTAGGACTTCTGTCACCGAAGAGCCTTCTTGTTCTTACTCAATCTAAGCAGACATACCACCTCAGCCTTCTTCTATTAATACAACCTACCACCTTGTTCTGCAATACTTTAGTAGATAAATCCTGTTTTTTCCTTCTGTATGCTCAAAGCAGAAGTATCACTTCTGTCACCCAAGTTCTTGACATAAGAGTTGAACAGGCAACTAATAAAGGATTATAAGTCACTTTTCAGGTGTGCATTTTCATAAGAATTTGTAATACAAACATAGATGATAATCATAGATGATGATCGATACTCTCACCAGCAACAGCCAGTCATAGGTTTTTTTCTCTTTAATATTCTGCAAGAACAGACACCAAAATTGTTCAAAATTTCTCTTGTAACATCCACACACAGTTCTTAATTATAATTAATTTATATGCCTCCAAGGACAGTGTGGGCAGCCTTGGTGAAATCCAAACCTTTTGAAACCTGATTCTGATTATTACCATTTGGCAGCAGATTAGGGCAATTGCATGTATTGGTTTAACAGCAAAACAGCATTTTCAAGTGTTAATAAAAATTATTGACTTGTCACTGATTATTAAGAGGGGTGATGAGCAGTAAAAATGGGTGATGGATGATAAGAACAACAATCATGGGAACAGGGTAGCAGGAAAAATATCTGTGGGAAAGGAGGTCAAAGTAAGACATTGGGAAGATAACAGTGAACCAGGAATGGGGCAAGGACCACGAGAACTTTATGCATTCACCCAGAAAACACTGGTATTCTGAGCTAAAGAAAACAGCCTATGCTAAAACAGACTTAAAAATGGGGTGTTAAGAAGGGCCATTTCCAAGTGTCCCTTATGATCACTCTACTGCCTAAGTATATCCCAAGCTACTGCAACCTTCTACCAAGCTCTTTTGCAATACCAATGATAACTGTGCTGTGTTGTGGCAAAGAGAGCAAAACTCTGGAGTTAAGAACACACTTTTCATTTACTCTCAATTTGCTATGTGATCTGAGATCAGTTTCTTTACCTCTCTGACCCTCAGCTGTCTCATCTGTAAAACTCGAGATAGTAACAGCTTTCACAGGATAACTGTGAAGATTCACTCATCTGACAAATGTTTATTAAATGCCTTCCATGGGTTTCCCTGGTGGTTCAGTTGGTAAAGAATCCTCCTGCAATGTGGGAGACCTGGGTTCAATCCCTGGGTTAGGAAGATCCCCTGGAGAAGGGAACAGCTACCCACTCCAGTATTCTGGCCTGGAGAATTCCATGGACTGTATAGTCCACGGGATTGCAAACAGCCAGGCAAGACTGAGCAACTTTCATTTCACTTTCCATGTGCCAAAGAACGCGCTAGGAGATGGGACCCAACATGGGATGGAATACAGTCTACAAAAGAGCCTTTAGTTCAGTGTCCAAGACAAATAAATAAATATAAACCACAGTACAATGTGACGAGTTAGCAAAGAGCATACCCGGTGCTCCATGAGGCCACCTAATCCACCTGGGAGACCAAGAGACTAACAAACTAATTACTAACAGGTAAGCGTGCTTGCTGGTCCCACTCTTTTGCAACCCCATGGACTGCAGTCCACCACGCTCTGCTGTCCATGGGATTTCCTACGCAAGAGTACTGAAATGGGTTGTCATTTCCTTCACCAACAGAAAGCAGGAAACAGTAATGAAAACAATATATTACAACTGCAGAGAATAAAATATTAGTTAGAAGGAAATTATGATACAGAGGAGAAAGCAAGGAACTAGATGTCAAAGATGTAGAACTGACACTTGGCTTTGACACTTACTCCTCCTTAGGTGCAGAGGAGGCAATAATTTCAATTACCTGGACCTCATTTTCTTGATTGTATTGGGTTGGCCAAAAAGTTCATTCAGGATTTTCATACCCTATTTCATGAGAACCTGAACAAATATTTTTTGGCCAACCCAATAAAATGGAGATGCTTAACTTCACCTTACAGAGTTGTTGTGAATAATAAACAATTTACTGGAAAATTAAACCCAGCAAACAGCAGGTGTTGTTGTTGTTCAGTCACTAAGTCATGTCCGATGCCGTGCAACCCCATGGACTGCAGCACGCCAGGCTTCTCTGTCCTTCACTATCTCCCAGAGTGTGCTCAAACTCATGTCCACTGAGTCAGGGATGCCTGGCTCCTCTGTCTATGGAATTCTCCAGGCAAGAAGACTGGAGTGGATAGCTAGTCCCTTCTCCAGGGGATCTTCCTGACCCAGGGATCAAACCTGGGTTTCTTGCATTGCAGAATTCTTTACCATCTGAGCCACCAAGGAAGCCCCAAATAACAGGTGCTACACTGTGCTAAGTCGCTTTAGTCATGTTTGACTCTGTGACCCTGTGGACTACAACCTGCCAGGCTCCTCTGTCCATGGAATTCTCCAGGCAAGAATGCTCAAGGGGGTTGCCACATTCTCATCCAGGGATCGAACTCATGGCTCCTGTCGCGACTGCATTGCAGGTAGATTCTTTACTGTTGAGCCGTCAGAGAAGCTCCCAAATAACAGGTACCTGATATTTATTTACTGAATATGAAAATACTCTGTTCAGAGACAGATAAGGAACTTGTTTTGCCTTGAATTACTTAGAAGTCAAAGACTGCTTCCCTCACACCCCTCTCTCCAGCTTTAGTACAATTTCTACTAATCTTAGACATAGCTTGTTTTTAAAAGTTAGTCTATAAGTAACCACCTGATATCCAATATAAACAGTATTTAAATCAGATTTTAAACCCTAGAACCAACCAGCAGCAGAACCCACTCCCCATCTCTGTTTTGGTGGCCACAAAACAGCCACCAAATTTGGGGCAAGTAATGTGCTAACTTCAACTACATAAAAACAGTCACTTATTATCTTTGGAACCCATATCTTCACTTTGTTGTTGTTGTTCAGCTGCCAAGTCATGCCCAACTCTCTGCAACCCCCTGAACTGCAGCACGCCAGGCTTCCCCTTCCCCATCCTTCACTATCTCCCAGAGTTTGCTCAAACTCATGTCCATTGAGTTGGTGATGCCATCCAACCATCTCAACATATCTTCACTTACTAATCACCAGATCTTCACTTACTAATAGTGATTCTCCCTACGTAGAATATAGGAAAGGGGAACCCGATTCTCACTAATTTGGCTAATAAAATAGCTTTTCTAGAAAACCCTAATGAAGTGGAGTCAAGGATTACATGTGTCTTCCTTACCTATCTCCAGTACTTAGCGGAGTGTCTGGTATATAATAAATCTTGATGGCATTACGTAATGAAACAGTGAATAAGTACCTAAGAAAGGCAATAATAAGTTGACTCTCTCCATCTGACACATAAAGGAAGGTTTAGGTCCTTAACTCCCAAGGGTTACTGACATATGAGGGGAATATTTCCCATAAACACCAATACCATTTCCAAATTCTTGATACTCTGCAGGGTCATTCTTAGGTCAGTGTTGTTAGCTGATAATTGACTATGTACCTGAGTGTTCATTTGCACGTGTACCTATGTGCGTAGGGGTTCCCTTGTGGCTCAGTTGGCAAAGAACCTGTCTATAATTCAGGAGACCTGGGTTCAATTCCTGGGTTGGGAAGATCCGTGGAGAAGGAAATAGCAACCCACTCCAGTATTCTTGCCTGGAGAATTTCATGAACAGAGGAGTCTGGCAGGCTACAGTCCATGGGGTTGCAAGAGTTGGACACAACTTAGCGATTAAACCACCACTGTGTGCACAAATCAATGCCTATCCTGGCGATGTACAATATGTTTACAAATTAGCCCTCTTTCCCTTGTCTCTGAGTTGTAAGATGCTACTGCTGCTGCTGAAGCATGGTACCCAAACATGATTCAGCCTTCACTCAAAGGTTTAAAACAAGACCCTGAGGCCATAAAAGATCCCAAAGAGAGCATGGTGGCAAAGCCAGAATCAACAGGGGACAAAAGCCACACCATCTGAGCAGGCTGGTTCTCAGGCCAACTTCGGATGCAGTCATATGTTTCTTGATATATAATGCCGTCTCTATTTTTGCCATCGATATTCATATTTGTTAACCATGCAACCAATCATAACTGAATCTGAGCTCACTTAAATTTCTCTCTAACCTTATATGTGGAACTGAGCACCTACTCAGGAGAAACATTCCTCTCTAATTTCACTCACCCCTCCTCCTCTCCCTGTCCACTTAACTGTATGAAAAGAACACATAATAGAAGGAACGCAGAACTGAGGATTAGGAACCCCCAGGCCCTCTTACAATCCTGCTATGAATGAGCCAGGAGACTCGGAAAGACTCGGGCTCAGCCTCTCTGTGACTCTAGTTCTTTATTTGTGAAGTAAGAGAAATGGACTGGTTGTTCTCAAAGTCTCTTCCAGCTTTAAAATTCTGTGAATCCCTCTGTCTTCCATTTCTCCCTCAAGTTCAACTCTCTACTCTTCTCTGAGCCCTGGGAGGCAGTCCTGCTTGGAGCACATCAATGGACATCCTAGTCCCCTGGTGTTTGGTTGGGTTTGACCCAACAGACAGCACAGACAAAAGGAAAGGGAATAAGAAAGCCAAGATGGGGCTGTTTCCCTTCTGTGCCTCCATTCCTGTGGGTTGGCTGTATCACTTGACTGAAGGTCATGGAGTTCGTGAAACATCCTTCTCCACATGACTCTCCACCCAATTCCCCCTCCAGATTCCAGAAATCCCTCCACCACTTCCTCCTTCAGGACTAAAAGTGGTGCTAACTTCACGAAATCGCTTCTAGTTCAGGACACTATACCACCTCTTGTGGTTTCTGTGCATTGCCGACATCTTGGTAAATTCTCTCCAAATTAAATCAATTGAAGGTTGCTATCTGTTTCCTCCTCTGACCATAAATGATACAGCTTCCTCCTGCATTTCATGTATAATGCCTAGAAAACTCTCAGGTTTGAAAAGGCAAAGGCAGGGCTTGACCTCCACCCCAGCCACCACTAAATAAGGTATGGCCTCTCCTGAAGGTATGGCCTCTCTTGCTAGGGACTTCCCTGGTGGCTCAGACGGTAAAGCGTCTGCCTACAATGCGGGAGACCCGGGTTCAATCCCTGGGTCGGGAAGATCTCCTAGAGAAGGAAATGGCAACCCACTCCATTATTCCTGCCTGAAAAATCCCATGGTTGGAGGAACCCGGTAGGCTACAGTCCATGGGGTCACAAAGAGTCGGACACGACTGAGTGACTTCACTTTCACTATCTTTCACTTGTACCCAAAGAATGGGGGCTTAAGTAGAGACTGTGACTGCCTTTAGACTGTATTTTCTATTGCTAGTGCTTCCTGAGTATCTTCAGGCCCAGGTTTATCAGCAGCATGATAAACAGTAACATTCTCTGGGTGACTGGCTCCCTTGCAAAGGATGGACAAGCGTCTGTAGAATACGTCAAGAGAATAGCCGGGAGGTAGCATTTGGAGAGTGAGGACGGTAAAAGCACTGGACATCAGAAAAAAACACCAGGCAATTATCAGACTGATTCCAAAGCACAACCCAGAGAAAGGCTGATTCTTTTCATGAAGGAAGATGCGCTCATTAAATGGGAATTTATGTTACCAAAGAAACAAACTGGGAAAGGAAACACTAACTTTCATTCATTTGGTTTGATTTGGATGGAATCTGTTTCATGAAAAAATGAGTTTTAGAGTCAATTTTCATTGTCAAATTGTAAACCAATAATTTCTTTGTAAACAAAGAAATACAGCAACACAAGAAACCATAAAGGTGATATTTCAAGGTAACATGACAGTTAACTCTGTATTTATTCTTTTCCTTTTTTTCTTAACATGGAAAAGATGCTGTAATGCTATTAATATAGTTGCAATCTGGTCACCCTTCACATTTTATACTGTTTTGAAAAAACAATGATACTGAAGTTAAAGCTCCAATACTTTGACCACCTGACGCAGAGAGTCATTGGAAAAGACCCTGATGCTGGGAAAGATTGAAGGCAAAAGGAATAGGGTTAACAGAGGATAAGATGGTTAAATAGTATCACCAATTCAAGGGACATGAGTCTGAGCACACTCTGGGAGATAATGGAAGACAGAGGAGACTGGCCTGCTACAATCCATGGGGTCACAAAGAGTCAGACACACCCTAACAACGGAACATCAACAAAGCTGTTCTCTCTGCCTAAGTCCAGCATTTTTGCACTGTTAAAATAGCACATATATCAGGCCTGCATCACCATGCCCTCCATCACCATAGGGATGGAGGGACAGGGCCAGTTGGTCAGGCCTGCACCTCCCTTCCCAGGCCTGGTCCAGGCCAAATTAAGCTCTTTTCTGATACAACTCAGCCACAGGCCATGCTGGAATCCACCTGCCAAGATCTGGGCTTCCAATACCAGGAGTGCACTCAGGGTACCTGTGACTTTTCCATTAAAATCAGAACTTGATATAGGAGACAACAGATGTTAATTAAACTTACATGGTAATCATTTCACAATAAGTTAAGTCATTATGCTATAGGCCTTAAACTTAGTCAGTGCTGTATGTCAATTATATCTCAATAAAACTGGGGAAAAAACAGATTCTGAAAGCAAAAAACCTGACCTCACACACCAGCTCCTACCCCTTTCCCCTCAAAAGTCCAGTGAATCAACACATCCTTACTGAAGACTCATTTTGCAGATCAGAGAGAAGTGTTCCAGGGAGTCAAGGACTGGGCTTCTGCTCATAAGGACTGCCCACCCCGGCAAGGAGACAACACAGACTCCCCAACGCTGGACTATCAGGTGGCATGAAGGATGAAAAGGAGGACAGAGATGAACAGAGAGGGACTGGTTCTGGGCTTGGCTAAGTGAGGACAACTTTCTCAAGAAGCTGCTCTGACGGTATCTGAGGTGAGGAACTGGGTTTGGAGGTAGGAACAGGAACAAGGCAGGCAGCACTAAGGAGGTGAAACTGTTTATCAGGGATGGTAAACAGTGCGGTCTGGCTGAAGAAGTTCATGGAAAGAGTGGTCATGAGAAAAAGCTGAAAAAGGACACAGAGGAATCTGGGTACTCAGTTAAGGTGCTTTACTTACTGCTAGAGAGGCAACAAGACACGATAGAAGAACAGGAAGGGAGGAACAGATAGCCGGTCACGAGATCCAGTTTATTTTCAACTGCCAAGGCGAATAAAACTCCAGTGCTGGTTGGGAAATCAACCAGGCTGGCCTACGATAGCATGGCAGTTCCTGCTCTGCTTGGGATAATAGCTGCCACTGTTCTTGCTATTGTTCAGCTGCTAAATCGTGTCTGACTCTTTGCAACCTCACGGACTGCAGCACACCAGGCTTCTCTGTCCTTCACTATCTCCTGGAGTTTGCTCAAATTCATGTCCGTTGAGTCAGTGATGCTATCCAAACATCTCATCCACTGTCGACCCCTTCTCCTCCTGCCCTCAGTCTTTCCCAGCCTCAATGATTCAGCTCTTTGCATCAGGTGGCCAAAGTCTTGGAACTTCAGCATCAGTCCTTCCAATGAATATTCAGTTGATTTCCTTCAGGACTGACTGGTTTGATCTCCGTGCTATCCAAGGGACTCTCAAGAGTCTTCTCCAGCACCACAGTTTGAAAGCATCAATTCTTCAGTGCTCAGCCTTCTTTATGGTCCAACTGTCACATCCATATATGGCTACTGGAAAAGCCACTATTGAGAAGACCCCAATTTTGTGATGATTAAGAAACTGAGGCGCTAATTCACTGAAGTGTTTTTAATTCAGCTTCTATTCATGGAAACAGCGCTCTTCTCAACAGGAACATTTCCCTGTTGGTAAGACGAACTTTACCACCATGGCCTTGGACCACTGTCTGAAACTGCCCCTCGGCTCAGATGTCTCTTTCCTCCTCTCATCTCCATCCTAAGGTGAGTCCCTCGGCTCCTCCAGCTTAGGACCCTCACTTGCTCATTCAAAGGCTGTCTCATAGTTTCATTGAAGCCCTTCATCCTCAGGCAGCTTTTTTTCAGTCTGCAAATTCTCTCTGGCTTCATAGTGGGTGATGAAAAAATGTATGAGGTTCAGCGTGTGTGTGCACACCTGTGTAGATTAGAGAGCAACAGGGAATATCTCATTCTCATTCATTTGGTATCGCCTTCTCCAACCTCTTCATGGCATTCCTCACCTTGCTTTTCAAATCTGCTTTCCCTTTTTCTTAGAATTTTCTAGTCCCAAGTTCTTTTGGAGCATCTTCTCACTTTCATCCCCTCCATTTGACTAAAACTACCTTGACAGGAGTCACTAACAATATGTTCATGAAAAACTCCGGTTGCCTCTTTGCTTCTGCTGTTCTATTTTCCCTGACTGTGCTTGACAGCATTCATCCTCTGTTTCTCCCCTATCTCATCATCTCTCTGGAAGCCTAACCGCCTTGCTTACCTTGACCTGCTTGCACTCTCTTACTTTCTCAGACCACTCTTTCTTTCCTCATCCCATCTCTCCAGAGAGCTCCATTTTTACCCAGAACTTAATCCTTTTCCCTCCCTCAACTGAGCTGGTGACTCAAATCTTCCTCAGTCCTAACCTGTTAAAGAAAGGCCTCATTTTATACTTTTCTCCATCTGTTTGGTTGCCCAGCATCACTTCAAGGTCGACATATCTGAAATGCTTTCACAGCTCTTTGCATGACCTTGTCATTTTCCTTTGTCTAATTTATATTCAGATCTAAGTCAGACTTTGCTACTTTATTTTGGCACCAAAGTCTTTTCTCATCACCTGATGTGAGCTCTTACTGTCTTCATACAACCATCTTTCCTCCAACTTCTCTCACTCCACATCAAAATATCCCCATCAGAATCAACTCCTCCTGGTTGCCAAAAAAACGTTTTTTCTTTAAAATCTGACGTCTCATTTCTTAGTCTCTTCTTCCTCGAAGAGCCTACATAGACATTCAGTGATGTAGCTTGACAAAAATGCAACAGATCCAGTCTGAACTCCACAGAGTTTAGTGAACAGTCTGCTGAGCCTTTACCCCTGCACCTGATTAATCATTCTGTCTGGAAATTCACTTCCTCTTCTCCCAGCCATGCACTTGGTCATTCCCACGCCAGTTCTCCAAATTTCCATCTGTCTCCTTGTCCAGAATCAACAGGCTCTTTCTTACACAAATCTCTCCAAGCAACAGATGAAGAAATAACATAGCGATCCACTAGTTATAGCCAACACAAATGACAGTATGTGTCATACTGGCCGAAAGGAAGAGGGTACGGTGGGTTCCTGAAGTGACTGAGCTCATCAAGAGCATTTTCCTAGGAGGACTAGAGTCTGGAGGAAATGGAAGAGCTCTGACAGAGCGCGTGTGAGAGGGGAAGAGACTGCGTGAAGCACCAGGAAGCTCCCTGGAGTGCAAGGCACCAAAGCAGGAATTCCCAGCTACCAGGGGAAGAAAGAGCATCCAAGTAACCCATAATGAAAAACCATTTTTAAAGAGGCACTGGGGACTTCCCTGGGGGTCCAGCGATTGAGACTTCAGGCTTCCGGTGCAGGTGGCTCATGTTTAATCCCTGGTTGGGGAACTAGATCATGCAGGCCACGAGGCATGGCCAAAAAATAAAATAATAAATAAAGGGGCACTGAGTACTTCCCTGGTGGTTCAGTGGATAGGAATCCTCCTGCCAATACAGGGGACATGGGTTCGACCCCTGGTCCGGGAAAATCCAACATGCCGTAGAGCACCTAAGCCCGAGTGCCACAACTACTGAAGGCTGCATGCCTACAGCCCGAGCTCCAAACAAGAGAAGCCCCTGCAGTGAGACGCTGGTAGACCGCAATGAAGAGTAGACCCTGCTCACCACAAATAGAGAAACGTAGTAACAAAGACCCAGCAGAACCAAAAATAAACAATTATCTTTAAAAATTTTAAAAAAGAGGCACTGAGAAATTGTGGAAAAAGCCCAGAATTTGAAAAAATTTTACCATGTGACATTAAGCATATCACCTAGGCTCTCTGAAGGTCAGAGAGGAGGTCCTCTCTAAATGTGAACAAGGATGTGAAAATAATACAATTTCACAGGGTTAGGAGACTTACATGAGAAAACAGGTATGAATATAGCACATAAATTGAAAAGTACCATGCAAACGGGGAAGTCTGTTATTACTAAATGGAACTGACAAATTATTCATTGATGCATACATCAGTATGTAAATTTTAACTAATAACAAATTTTTTTTAGGTCTAGTTTACTGGAGTATTATATGCATATATTAAAATTCACCCTTTTAAGTGTACAGTTCTACAAGTTTTTACTAACTTATACAGCATGTAAGTAACCATTGCTATTATCAAATTATAGAATATTTCCATCACCCAAAAAGTTCCCTGTATATACTTCTTTATAATCAATCACTTCACTCTCCAGCCCCTGGCAACCACTCATCTGATTTGGTCTCTGTAATTTTGCCTTTTTCAGAATGTTTTATAAATGGAATCATGCTATATGCAGTCGTACTGTATGTCTGACTTTTTCTCTTTTTTTTTTGCCACTTTTTGGATAATTGCTTTACAGAATTTTGTGGTTTTCTGTCAAACATCAACAAGAATCAGCCATAGGTACACCCATCTCCCCTCCCTCCCGAACCTCCCTCCTATCTCCCTCCCTATTTCACTCTTCTAGATTGTCACAGAGCCCTTGTTTAAGTTCCCTAAATCATACGGCAAATTACCACTGGCTATCTATTTTACATATGGTATTGTAAGTTTCCATGTTACTCTCTCCATAAATCTCACCCCCTCCTTCTTCCCTTCCCCCCGTGTCCATAAGTCTGTTTTCTATATCTGCTTCTCCATTGCTTGCCTGAAAATAAATTCATCAGCACCATCTTTCTAGAGCCCATATATTCACTTGACACAGTGGCTTTAGAGACTTCTCAGTATTGGGGCTTATGTTGGTACTTGGTTGTTTTTACTGACAAGTGATATTTCATTGTATGAATGTATTTATCTACCCACTTTTCGTGATTTTTTTTAATAAAGCTACTATACCATTCACATACACTTCTTAGACATATGTTTTCATTTTTCTTAAGTAAGTACCTGGGAATGAAGTTGCTGGGTTATATGGTAAGAGTAATATTAATTTAATAAGAAATTGCCAAACTTTTCCGAAGTGGCTATACCATTTTGTGTTCCCACCAGCGGTTCTTCCATATTCTTAGCAACACTAGATTTTGTGAGATTTCCTTTTTCCTTCTTCCTTCTACCTCTTTTTTAAATTAAAAAAAAAAAGAATTCATCCATGCCACTGGATGTTTAACAGTATCTTACTACAGTTTTGATTTAAATTCCCTGCCAACTAATGATGATGAGAATCTTTTCAAATGTTTATTTGCTATCTGTATCCCTATTTTCATAAAATGTCTTTTGCCCACATTTTAATTAGGGTGTTTGTCATACTATTGAGTAGTAAGGGTTCTTCATATTGATACAAGTCCTTCACAGAAGACAAGCATTTTGCACATATTTTCTTCCACCCTGTGATGTATCTTATTTCCTTAACAATGACTTTCAAAGAACAGAAGTTTCTCTTTTTAATGAAATCTTATTTATCAGCTTTTTCTTTTATGGTTCATGCTTTTGTACGTCTAGGAAATCTTTACCTGAACAAAAGACCCAAAGACGTCTCTCCTGTTTTCTTCCAAAAGTGTTTTAGTTTCAGTTCTAGTTCTATGATACATTTTAAGTTAATTTTTTACATGACAAAAGATATGAGCAGAGGTTCTTTTTTTTCTTTTTTTTTTTTGTCAAAAATCAGCTGCCCACATGTGTGAGTCAACTTCGGAACTCTCTCTGCAGCCTGACTGATCTCTACCTCTATTCCTATGCCATTCCTGCACTATCTTGATTACCATTGCTTTATAGTAAGTCTCATAATCAGTGTACGTCCTCCAGTTTTTACTCTTTCATCCCAACGTTCTTTTGGCTTTTTTGTTTTTCCATATAAATATTAGAATCATCTGTCAATTTCTACCCAAAAAAAAGTCTGCTGGGATTTCTATGGGGCTTGTGTTGAATCTTAACAAAACTTTGAGAAGAACTGACTTCCTAACAATACTGAATTGATGGTGGAAATGACTTCCTGGTTGTTCATTTTCCATTTTATAATAATTCACTGAGTTGTATATTTTTGTGTTGTCTTGAAAAAAATTTTAAAGATAAAGATACAAATTAAAAAGAAAATACTGGGCTTCCCTGATGACTCAGTGGTAAAGAATCCACCTGCCAATGCAGGAGATACAGGTCTGATCCCTGATCCGGGAAGATCCCACATACCGCAGCGCAACTAAGCCCATGTGTAACAACTATTGAGCCTGTGTTCTATAGCCCGGGAGCCACAGCTACTGAAGCCCACACACTTTAGAGCCCAAGCTGCCAAACAAGAGAAGTGACCAAAATGAGACGCCTGCCCACCACAACCAGAGAGTAGCCCCCGCTTGCCGAAACTAGAGGAAGGCCCTCACAGCAACAAAGACCCCACATGGCCAAAAATAAAGTAAATTTTTTTTTGGAAAAAAAATACCGAGTCAGAAATTTTATAACGTTTATCCCTATGAGTATAATGTTTCTGACGTCATAAATTTGTTTTCTGTATCTCCAATTCTTTTTAAAATTTTATTGAAGTAAAGTTTGTTTACAGTGATGTGTTTCTTTCTTTTGTACAGCAAAGTGACTCAGTTATACTATATATTTAATTATATATATACAACATATATATTTTTTTCATATTTTTTCCATTATGTTTTTCACAGAATCTTGAATATAGCTCCCTGTGCTACACAGTAGAACCTTGTTTATCCATTCTGTATATAATAGTTTGCATCTGCTAATCCCATTTGCAGCAACACAGATGGACCTGGATATTATCATACGACCCAGATAATCACGATGGTGTGATCACTCACCTAGAGCCGGACATCCTGGAATGTGAAGTCAAGTGGGCTTTAGAAAGCATCACTATGAACAAAGCTAGTGGAGGTGATGGAATTCCAGTTACGCTATTTCAAATTCTGAAAGATGATGCTGTGAAAGTGCTGCATTCAATATGCCAACAAATTTGGAAAACTCAGCAGTGGCCAGAGGAATGAAAAAGGTCAGTTTTCATTCCAATCGCAAAGAAAGGCAATCCCAAAGAATGCTCAAACTACCGCACAATTGCACTCATCTCACACGCTAGTAAAGTGATGCTTAAAATTCTCCAAGACAGGCTTCAGCAATACGTGAACCGTGAACTTCCAGATGTTTAAGCTGGTTTTAGAAAAGGCAGAGGAACCAAAGATCAAATTGCCAACATCCTCTGGATCATCAAAAAAGCAAGAGAGTTCCAGAAAAACATTTATTTATGCTTTATTGACTATGCCAAGGCCTTTGACTGTGTGGATCACAATAAAATGTGGAAAATTCTGAAAGAGATGGGAATACCAGACCATCTGATCTGCCTCTTGAGAAACCTGTATGCAGGTCAGGAAGCAACAGTTAGAACTGGACATGGAACAACAGACTGGTTCCAAATAGGAAAAGGAGTACATCAAGGCTGTATATTGTCACCATGCTTATTTAACTTATATGCAGAGTATATCATGAGAAACGCTGGGCTGGAGGAAGCACAAGCTGGAATCAAGATTGCCAGAAGAAATATCAATAACCTCAGATACGCAGATGACACCACCCTTATGGCAGAAAGTGAAGAAGAACTAAAGAGCCTCTTGATGAAAGCGAAAGAGGAGAGTGAAAAAGTTGGCTTAAAGCTCAACATTCAGAAAACTAAGATTATTGAGTCCGGTTCCATCACTTCATGGCAAATAGGTGGGGAAACAGTGGCTGACTTTATTCTTCTGGGCTCAAAATCACTGCAGATGGTGATTGCAGCCATGAAATTAAAAGACACTTACTCCTTGGAAGAAAAGTTATGACCAACCTAGACAGCATACTAAAAAGCAGAGACATTACTTTGTCAACAAAGGTCCGTCTAGTAAAGGCAATGGTTTTTCTAGTGGTCATGTACGGATGTGAGAGTTGGACTATAAAGAAAGCTGAGCACGGAAAAATTGATGCTTTTGAGCTGTGGTGTTGGAGAAGACTCTTGAGAGTCCCTTGGACTGCAAGAAGATCCAACCAGTCCATCCTAAAGGCTATCAGTCCTGGGTGTTCATTGGAAGGACTGATGTTGAAGCTGAAACTCCAATATTCTGGCCACCTGATGTGAAGAGCTGACTCATTTGACAAGACCCTGATTTCGGGAAAGATTGAGGGCAGGAGGAGAAGGGGACCACAGAGGATGAGATGGTTGGATGGCATCACCGACTCAATGGATAGAGGTTTGGGTGGACTCAGGGAGTTGGTGATGGACAGGGAGGCCTGGCATGCTGCGGTTCACAGGGTCTCAAAGAGTCAGATACGACTGAGTGACTGAACTGAACTGAACTGAAAGTAGAGTAAGTCACTTATATGTGGAATCTAAAGTACAGTACAAACCAACCTATCTACAAGACAAAGACAGACTCACAGATACAGAGAACAGACTTGTGGTTGCATGAAGGGGCTGGTTAGGGGACAGACTTAACGGGAGTTTGGGATTAGCAGAGGCAAACTACTAAATTTCCATTTCTAATTGTTCATTGATAGCATTTAAATACAATTAATTTTGGTATATTGGTCGTGTGACCTTACCAAACTTAGTGGTTCATTTTCATAGTTTTTTTTTGTCTATTCTTTGCTACTTCCCACATAGATGATCATGAACACAGTTTTCTTTTTCCCTTTCCCTTCTTTTTCTATTTTTGTTACACTGGCTAGGACTTCCTCCAATACAACTGCTCAGAGGAGTGGTTCAGGAAGCATCCTTGCCTTGTTCCTAATCTTAAGGGTAGAGCATCCAATCTTTCAGCGGGATATTACCTCTAAGGATTTTCACAGATGCCCTTTGTCAGGTTGAGGACGTTCCTTCTAGTTTTAGTTTGATGGATTTTTAAAGTCACAAGTATGCATATAAAGTTAGGAGGTTTTGTTTCCTTTACTGGAAAAAAAAAATTTTTTTTTTTTTTTTGGTGCCTTTGCTTCAAGATTCCTTCTATGAGCTTGGCTGCTCACAGGGATTTGAAAAGAGAGAGTGGTGCAGATGGAGTGGGTTATTCTGGTTAGAATTTATCATATTGACCAAAGTATAACAGAAAGTGAGAAGCCTCCCCAAGGAAGTTATAGCTATTCATGATTCTTCATATATCTTCATTCAGAAGATAGTCAGGCTATAAAAAAATTGCTGGAGAGGAGATAACAGATCTGAAACTCCTCATCAAGAAATAAAATACAGTAAGATGTGGTTCTGGAGAAGACTCTGGAGAGTCCCTTGGATAGCCAAGAGCTCAAACCAGTCAATCCTAAAGGAAATCAACCTTGAATACTCACTGGAAGGACTGATGCTGAAGTCGAAGGCCTAGTACTTTGGCCATCTGATGCGAAGAGCCGACTCAGTGGAAACAACCCTGATGCTGGGAACGATTGAGGGCAGAAGGAGAAGGGGACTACAGAGGATGAGATGTTTAGATGACTCACCATCACCGATTCAATGGACATGAGTTTGAGCAAACACCCGGAGATTGCAAAGGACAGGGAAGCCTGGTGTGCTGCAGTCCATGGGTCACAAAGAGTTGGACACAACTGAATGACTGAACAACGAAGATGTGGAGAAGGTGGGAAACTAAAATTGTACTAAAACCGTCCCCTACAACAATGTTTGGAAGGCGAAGTCCATGATGGAAGACAATTTAGGGAACAAGTTCTGTGTATTCCATTTCAATTTCCAGGTGTCAGCAGTACATAGTGTTGTAGAAAATATTACAGATAATGAAGGATAAATAATATACCACGGGGAGAAAACGCAATCAGAGCCCCATAAAAACTAATCTAAGTGACAACTAAATGGAGATGAAACCTCTCTCAAAATTGAAAGTACAAATACACTTCCTTAAGAGAAGAGCTTCCTGTCTACCTGGTATGTTAGAAACTACCCCAGACGAACTTTTCTTCCCTATTAATGTAAGAATTTTCACTATTCCTTCACGTCCACTTGGCTCTTTATATAAAAGCTCTTCTACTGTGGTGGGGCCTTCGTCGCTGTCCCTAACTATGATCCACATTCCATCCCAACCCCTACTTCACTTACAACCAGCGCTGCCAGCAACAGGGTCTGGGGAAAGCTGCTAACAAACCAGAAAGCTTAACTAGGCTTTTACATGTTGGCTTTAGGAATCTACCAACCTTCCCAAAAGAGGTGTATTCTTAAATTCTTTTGAATGAAAGTCTCAGAAACCAATTTTCTGAATACAACTTGTTCATAAGATAGAGTATTCGCACCCAGAGAGGACGAAGAGGGCAAGGATTATTGTTTAGTAAAGAACCCACCTCCGATGCCGTGTTTCTCCAAAGATGAGCGGCAAGCACCTTGCTTCAGAACTGCTTGAGCACTTGGCAAAAGGTGTAGATAGCCAAGCCTCACATCAGAAAAGGTGACGCAGAATTTCTGAGGATAAAATCTGGAGATCTGTATTTTTCACAAGTGCCCCACGTGATCCTGCTGTGTACTCTAGATACGCGTGTGCATGCTCAGTCACTTCAGTAGTGTCCGACTCTTTGCAACCCTATGCACCATAACTCACCAGGTTGCTCTGTCCTTGGGATTTTCCCAACAAGAATACTGGAGTGGATTGCCACGGCCTCTACCAGGGGACTTCCCGACCTAGAAATCGAACCCACGTCTCCTGCCTTGCAGGTGGATTCTTTACCACTGAGACTCTGGGGGAGCCCACACTGTATGTAAGGGAGTCCCCATTAGAGGAGTGCAGAAAAGCCAATGGGTCCCCACGTTCACCTACCAGCACACTCACAGCTGATGCCAGCAGAGGAAAAGAAATACAATTTCAAGCTAGAAAATAATTACAAAAATAAACAGAAATGCTTTTAAAAACCCTTCAGTGAGACAGGAGAAACAAAAACACAAAGAAGAAAACAGATTACAAAAACATGAATAACATAAGTGACTTTTTTAAAGGTTTTTTTAATGTGGACCACTTTTTAAAGAATTTGTTACAATATTGCTTTGCAAATTTGCTTTACGGTATTGTCTTCTATTTTGGTTTTCCAGGCACAAGGCATTAGGGATCTTAGTTCCCCGGCCAGGAACCAAACCCATACCCCTTGCAACCACTGGGCCACCAGGGAAGTCCCTAACATAAGTGACTTTTAAAACACTGTTCGTTAACCGATAACATTTACACAGACAAGTGCATACATTATAAGTCTGCACAGAGCTCAATGAATTTTTATCAAATAAACTGCCACTGAAGTTTTTTAATGCCTTTGTAATTAAATACAGAGAAATTATCAGGGGGATGCTTGATGCTTGCTCTCTCTACCCCTAAAACAAAGTTTAAAAATAAATACATAAATAAAACAGAGAACACCCAGCGGCGCTCCCTGGGTTATACATCAGCTTCCCACCAGTTATCTGTTTCACACGGGACAGTGTATACATGTCCGTGTTACTTTCTCAACTTGTCTTATTCTCCCATTCCCCTGCTGTGTCCCCAAGTCCATTCTCCACATCTAAGTCTCCATTCTATCCCTATAGGTTCAACAGAACCATTTTTCTAGATTTCATATATATGTGTTAAAATGTGTGATATTGGTGGGATGGGACGGTAGAAGGGAGGCTCAAGAGCGAGGGGATATATATACATATATTAATAATTACGACTGATTTGCATTGTTTATGGCAGAAACCAACACAACATTGTAAAGCGATTATCCTCTAAGAAAAATGGAACAAGGAAAAAAAAACTAATATAGAGGGGCAGGAAGATAAAGCAGAGAATTCAATAGGACTCTTACAAAAAAAAAATTAGCAAAAGACAGCATGAATGGAAGGAGAAAAAATAAACTAGAGGAAATCACAACTCCTAAAAGAATAATTCAATTCTTAGTCAAAGTGACCTGCTTTCAAAACAGTTTGGGGATTTATTTCAGACTTACTTACACTTACCCACTCATCTAGGACACGTAATAATTATACAAAGTGAGTAATGAAGACTGGCGGTTTCTGGATCTCATGGATTTTATTTCTTTGAAACAATCTTGAGAAGGAGAGAGGGCCAAAAGCTCTTAGGTATTCACTTCAACAGCCTGCTCTGGGGGTAAGTACTATTAATACCTTTATACAGCAGTTATCACTGAAATGTGAAGGAAACCATGCCATGGCCTCACATGCAGGGGGACGATGCCTCTGTCTTAGTGGCCATGGACTGATGCAGTCTGCAGTCCACCTTCATCCACTTTCATAAGCCTGTTTGCTCCCTTGTCTCAATTCCAAGTCAGTTGAGCAAACAACAGAACAGCTGAATGGGCATTGGAAAGAGAAGGCAGACAGATAAGAGGCAAAGGGAACTAGCAAAATGAGAATAAAGGGGACAGAGAGACAGTTGCACTTAACCCTGAAATTAACATATATAACATCTCTAGGCAAGGAAAACAAGGTTGCCATCACCTATTATTAGCACAGGATATACATAAAAAAACCTTTACTATCTGAGCTGCTGAGGGAGTTTTGGTAAGCACGATCTAATTACCCAACTTAATATCACTGAGGGCTTCATCTTCCAAATACTTCATAACCTTTACCTAATTAATTTTCACCAAACCTCCACAAGGTCTGAATGTATTAAACACCCACTGGAAGTGGACAAACCAAGCGCCTGAGTTTGCATAACTTACCTAAAAGGGAAGAGAAGCTGGCACATGAAATCAGAGTGGGAACAGCAATGAAGTATTTGTGTTCCCCAAGACCATGTCAAACCCATATTTTTCCAAACTGCTTATGTTTTCAACCTCCTGGCGTTTATGGAATGGCACCAGGGATGGAGTTTTGCACTAGTAAAAGGTACATACACCTGGCTTTCATTCAAATGACAAAGAGAGGTACACTTCCCACAAGTAAATATGATCCTGGGAAAACTAAAACACCCAGTACTAACAGGAACAGAGATGCGTAAGCAGGGCACAAAAGCTCACCATCAGTCACTGTCACTCTACCGCCTTGCCCATCAGCAGATTTCATCTTTTTTTAGGCTTCTGAGCAAAGCCTGGCCAAGGCATCCGCCTGTGTCCCTTCAACTAGTGGGGACTGAAATGGTCGTGTGTGCTAAGTCGGGTCTGACTCTGTACAACCCCATGGATGGTAGTAGCCCTTCAGGTTCCTCTGTCCATGGGATTCTCCAGGCAAGAATACTGGAGTGGGTTGCCATGCTCTCCTCCCGGGGATCGTCCCAACCCAGGGATCGAACCTGCATCTCTTATACCTCCTGCATTGGCAGGCGGGTGTTCCTATCTTAATTCTGTTCTCCTGGTGCCTGGAAGGAACTGAGACCCTGCTGCCCAGCTGTGGGGCTCACCCTGCCCATATGGCGGATCCACCTTGCCTCCTCGATCACCCCACAACCTCCTGTTACAGCGGGAGGCTTGCTCTGAATTCCAGTCACAAAATAAGAGCCCTGACCCTCTGCGTGGCTCTTGATGGTTTCTCCTTTCTAAGTGAACAGAAAGTTGGACCTATTCAGACTCTATCAATTGGTGCTTCCTCCTCCTGTGTGTCTGTCTGTCTGTCTTGCTCTTTTGAAATAATTTTTTGAAGCTATCTCTACTGCAGAATCAGTTCTACTTTCCCTGACCTCTGCCACCATGTTCATCCTCCCTTTTCCCCAATGACTACTGCAAGGATCCCACAACATCCTTAAAGTCAAATCTCCGTGAACTATAAACGTGAAACACGAAGGACATTATTTCAATGCAGACGTCCTCTCTCCCAGATATTTGCCACTCCTTACTACCACTCCTTACTACTACTTCCTTGTCACCTCCAGGAATTTCCTCGTGCTCCATCTGTCTCTTCTTTCGGACCCTTTGGGTTGCTAACCACTTGCCCATCTACATCAGGGACCTCTGGACTCTGAAGAGTCCAGGTTATTCTCTAAATTCTGAAAGCCATACATGGATCCGTAAACCACCGCATCTCAACTGAGTCTTATCATCTGTCTATTGTTGACTAGGGGTAGTGTTAGTTACTGAGTCATGTCTGACTCTTTGCGACCCCCTGGACTGTATCCCACCAGACTCCTCTATCCATGGAATTCTCCAGGCAAGAATACTGGAATGGGTTGCCATTTCCTCCTCCAGGGGATCTTCCCAACCTAGGGATCGAACCCCGGGCTCCTGCATTACAGGCAAATTCTTTACCATTTGAGCCACCAAGGAAGCTGGGGTATGTGCCCCTCAGTGTGACCACTGGCAGTACTAGAATGCTCATTTAAGACAGGCTTAGAAGCACCAGTCTGGTGAGAAATGAAGCTAAGGAACTTGTCGTAAGCCAGCATTTACATAGCAAGCCCTATGTTACTTGGTGTGTGTGTTTACTGAGGCAAAGGAGTGCTGTATGAAGGCTTGTAGACACTATGGGATGATGTTTCCCGCACCTCACTCCTTGCTGTCATCTGAACCATCTTGAGTGTTTAGGTCTCTGAGGCTGGAAGAGTCAGTGAAATCTAGCGGACGGTGGGTGTCTGGTCCACAGCCCTATGAATGGTGCAACTTCCACCCAGCTCAACTAGGATTTCATGGAGAACAGTGCTACTGGGCACCGTGCAGACTTTTCACTTTGGGAGAGAGGCAACACTCTGGGCACCACGGTCTCTGATTCTGGAAATCCCAGAGTGTTCAGGACCCATCCGAGAAGCATCCCCTGCAGGTGAGGATGCTCTAGGGCCGTGGCTGTCCCACTCGTGCACTTGAGCCAAGCCAAGCGATCTCTGCTCCCTGTCAGCATCACTGATGCGCAGCTGCCTTTTGCTGACTGCCATCTTTCATCTCCTGGAATGTGACTTTTAAATGCATTATGTGCTTCATCTGTGCAGTGCCCTGGAACCTGGATTGGAACACAACTGCAGCAGATTACACTATTTATTTTACGTACTTGAAGATAGAGCCTCTTGAACTCGATATGCAAATACACGTGAATAATATGCAAATCTGTGTTTTCCGCCAAGATGCTGGCATTTTTCTTTTAATGGGGCTGTGATTCTTATTCAAGAAGGAAGAGCATCTTCCCTGTGTCCCTCGGCATCAGTGCTCTCCCGCTCTTCTCTTCAAGGTCCTGACCAGCTTGTAATTTCACTAAGCTTCAAAGCCCTGAGAAAATTACAGGTGCCACTGAATTACATTTAAACCTATAATGGTCATTCCAAGACATTATTTAGTGCCTTTCAATAGGTGTGCTACAAATGCAATGAGGGTCACACTCCTTCACTGCCAATTTGGGATTTTATTCTTAACCTCATGGAATCTGACAGTCTCCTTAGTAACTCTAAATTTAAATGTTCTCACCTACTGTACAGATGCAGCCACATAACCTTTCTAAAGAAAAAAAAAAGATGCAGTTTACAAAGATTTTTAAAGTGATATTTACAATGGGGCTGGTAAAAGGTGTCACACTGGCACCTGCAAAACTGCACCCTCTATTTAGCCTCAGAATAGCAAATTCCACGGACAGAGGAGGCTAGCAGTCCATGGGTCACAAAGAGTCTGACATGACCTAGTGACTGAACAACAACAGCAAAGTAAATTACATGTATCTCACACATGCGACCTAAGCCACCACCATCATCATCACCACAGCCATCATCAAAGCTACAAGGAGAAAAAGACTTGCTCAGACCCAGGAGATGCAACTGAAGAGATGAAGCATGTCAAGCAATTATTTGCCTACTATGTACAAGACACTTTTCTGAGTTGTTAAAAACACAAGCTTAAGATCAGCCTTGCCATTTAGAAGGGTACAATCTAATAAAAGTAATGACAGGGACCAATATGCGCTTAGCACTTATTTTTGCATCATACTCGACACTCATCAGGAATGTTTCATAGATTCCTTATGACAACAGAACTTGCAGTATGGTTACAGTACAATCATACAGTTTAAAAATGGTAGAGGCCAGGTTCAACCCCCCAAAAAGCAATCCTGGTGACTCATATATAAATAATTGTTTGGTGGTCCAGTGGTTAAGACTTCATGCTTCCAATGCAGGGGAACACAGGTTTGAGACCTGGTCTGGGAATTAGTATCACACACATCTTGTGGTGTGGTCAAAAAAAAAAAAAGGGTTTAAAAAATAATAATTGTTAAATGAATTGAGTTAAAATTTCATAGGCTAAACACAACTATCCCAAAGAACCAAGATAAGATCCTTAAATTAACTCTCAGAAAAGGCTTTCACTCAGGGCTATAATAACACAGGGGAAGAAAGAAATCAGAAGTTCCACTTCCCAGTGGCCCAGTTCTAATTTGTATTTAATGCTTACATGTCAAATTCAATAAAATAGCCTCATGGTTCTCTAGTCCTAGTGCCTTTATAAAGAATATCATTTTTAAAAAGCTACTTCAAATTCTCATAATGGAATATCACACAGTCTAGATTTATCCTTCCTATGTTGGGAGTGGAATAAATGAAACTCCCCAAGGGCTTCCCAGGTGGCTCAGTGGTAAAGAATCTGCCTGCCAATGCAGGAGACACAGGAAATGCAGGTTCAATTCCTGGGTCGGGAAGATCCCCTGGAGTAGGAAATGGTAACCAGCTCTAGTATTCTTGCCTGCATAATTCCATGGACAGGGGAACCTGGCAGGCTACAGTCCACACGGTGGCAAAGAGTCGGGCACTGAGTGAATGCAGGGGTCTCAGAGGGTGAGGAAGGCTCAAGATTTCCAGGTACCATGAGCCGAAACGTCACACTGGTGAAAAATGAAGCTCTATCTCCCACTGACTCTATTCCTCAACCAATTGTTTATTCCTCTTGGTTCTGCAGAGGTCAGAGAGGCAAAGACTGCCACCTCGGATAAAGATGTTCCTCCCTGTGAACATAAAACACTCTCAAAAGCCTAGAATACTGTAAGACACCGGGGCTTCCAATGAGAGCTCAGGGGCTAGGTACAGTCCACATTAACCATACAGTTCTCCTGAGGACTTCAGGGGAGTGAGGGTTATCTGGTTAGCCCTCCAGGAAGACATCATATTGTGAAGGTTTCAGAGAATGAATCCTAAAGCCTGCTCCAGAAGAATTCACCTAACATCCTGAAAATATCTTCTCTTCCGCAGAAGCAGTAGATCCAAAGCTCAGAGCAACATGCTGGAGGAGGAGGACCTGGAGTCAGAGCTGACAGGTGACCTGACTGCTTCCATCCCTTGAGAACCATTCAGCTGGTTCCCAGCTTTGTTCGCTATGCAAATAACTTGATTGACGCTGATCAATGACTGGCACTTGGCCCATATCTAACTGCTTGTGTACAAATAAAGATGATTAAATTGCTTCGAACAGCTTTTGAATTACATCTGAGCAGCTATATTTTAAAATAGAGAGCACACTCTATTTCGCCACTGTTATCAATAAAATATTCATGGAGCTTGTACACACATTGATTTCTAATCATATGGCCAAGTACCGAAGAAATGTGCCTTCGGTTTTCCCCATGCTGGTGAAGACTGATGCAGAAGACAGATGGTGTGAGTTAGGAGTGGGTCACAGAAACCCTTGAGAATGTTATTTCCTGAGGAATTTTTTGGTAGTCATAAAAAAATCCTAAACTTGTAATGTCAAATGAAAAGAGATTAAACAATTGAGATTTCAAATTAATAGAATAATACATAGAAATAAAGGAAGAAACATACCAAAATATTGGATGAAAAACATTCATTTAGTTCTCTGTTTAATCATTACTATAATAACTAACATTGAACTGCAAAAACTTAAGGTTCCAGCTACCTGGAAGTCTGTGAAAAGATATACACAAGTGCATCTCATTTTATTTAATAGACATGTTTCTGAAAGCTACAAATTATACTTAATTCTATGTGTTTATTACATAGATATTTGAAAGCCATTATGTTCATAACTATAATAAAGAATTTTTAAAATACTGCCAGTAAGAGCAGAAATTTCACAAAATAGAAGCTATGGATGATTAACCAACATGGAAAATTGTTCAGTGTCACTGGTAATTACAGAAATAAGAATTAACCCAGCAAAGGAATATAATTTTTACCCAACAGATCATAAAGATATTTTTAATTTAATTTTTACAGGGGAGTAGCCAAGGATATGGTTAAAAAAAAAAAAAAAAAGAAGAAGGCACTCTCACATATTGCTATAGGAAGTATAAATTGATAAAAAAAAATTTTGGAAAAGCCATTTGGCATTATGTATCAAGAGCCTTAAAAATGTTCATACCTTTGACCCTGTAATTTAATTTCTGGGAATCTATCCTAAAAAAATAATGTAAAATAGAGACAGAGAAGCTTCATACACCAAAATGTTCACTGCAACATCATTTATAATAGTGAAAAATTCAAAGTAATTAAATGCCTGACAGTAAGAAGGTGGTTAAGCAAATTATGCTATAGCTGTATGACAGAAAGCTAAATACCCTAAAAAATTATGTTTACCAAGAATTTTTAATAACATAGAAAAATCCCTTATGGCTGCAATGTTAAATAAAAATCTAGCACAAAAAAATACTGTTATGATTCCATCTATATAAAGATTCATACACAAATGCTGCAAAGAAATGTATCAAAATGTTAACAGCAATTACTTTATTGGAATTTAAGAGATTTTTTTTTTCTTTCTGACAACTTTTCCATTTTTCCCAAATATTTCACCGGTGAGTATATATTACTTGCCTATTAAAAAACACTGAAATTATATATTACATTTCAAGTATTCACACCAACCATTTAATTTTTTTAAAAAAGATAAAGATGAAAATGGATAAAACTGAAATAAGGCAGAGACACAGATTAATGGAGCCTCTTCCTGTCCCCTTTTCGGTACTGCCTGTAAATATTTTAAGGCCATGTTGTGTTAGCAACTGCAAGCACATGAAATATTTACCCCATTAGCTGAATAAAATTAACTTGGATAAATAAATCTGTTCAGGGTCACATATTTCCTATTTCTGACCTAAAGGAATCACAGAATGAATCATTTTGGAAAGAATCATTTCTGTTGAATGAGAGTCATGATCTAATTCTGAGCTTTCAAGTTTATTTAAAGGGTTGCACCCTCTTTGGGGGGTATCCCAGATGGCACTAGTGGTAAAGAACCTGCCTGCCAATGCAGGAGACATAAGAGATGCCAGTTCGATCCCTGGGACAGGATGATGCCCTGGAGGAGGGCATGACAACCCACTCCAGTTTTCTTGCCTGGAGAATCCCCATAGACAGAGTAGCCTGGTGGGTTAGAGTCCATAGCATCTCAAAGGGTCAGACACAACTGAAGCAACTTAGCATGCATACAGATCCTATTTTTGTGCCTATAAAGGCATGCGTATACTGTGTAAATAATGTAGATGTGCCTGCAATATGTAGACACATACTAAAGAATATAAGAGCAACTAAGAGTTGTACGGGCTGATGGACTTCAACCCTCTCTCTTGCCAGAGGAAGAAGCCGAGACCCAAAGAAATCATGAAGCTAAAAAGCCTTGCTCAGGGTCGCTTGACTGTCAGCAGCAAAGCCAGTGCGGCTGGACGACCAGTTTGGAGGTTTTCCGCTGACCTGGTCGCCAAGTTTATATACCCCAGGAATGTGGCTGTTAAGAAACTACAGAGTTGAAATAAAGTTACTGTAACACCCTACTCTTACCCTACCCAGAAAATGAGCATGTCACCTTATCCATTCAGTATACTGAAGGGACTTCAAAAGCTGTTGGGGGCGTATGACTGGAAGCTTTGATCTGTGTGTAATGGTCTGGGGTGGTCACTAATTGCTCAATTAGCAGAATGAACTGAAAGTGGAGGCTAAAACAGTGGTTGTTTTATGGGTATTATAAGATCAAAATAGCTTTTTCCAAAATCTGAAAGGCCAAGAATTTGAGACGTTCTTGAGGAATGACAGAAAAGTGGGTTAATAATGTAAACTGAACTCTGCAGATAATAAATATTTCACTGCTCCTGTACAACGTTAGGCTGGCCAGCCCTGCCTTGTGATTCTTGGTGGCTGTGATTAGCATATGTAAAGTATTTCAAGGTGACTTATTAGGCTTGTTATCTGAGGGCTTCAGAAAAAGTTTTTGAATGTGGATCTTTAGATCTTTTCTTGCTGTATCAGTTCTTCCAACTTTGGGGTCTAAGGAAGTGTCTTTCAGCTTAAGAGTCCTTGTGCATATTAATCAGGGTATCCTTATATGTAGCAGAGGTTGACTAAATCAGGATTTAAACCACTTTGGCAGAACTTGTCAACTCTATTCATACCCAGTGGGCTTTTACCAAATATATGTGTGTATATTATAGTTGGTGCATATACCTTATATATTTCGTCTATGCTATTTTGGCAAATTCCATTTGCAAATATTTTCTACATTTGTCATTGTTGTTGTTCAGTCACTAAGTTATGTCCGACTCTTTCACGACTCCATGGACTGTAGCCCACCAGGCTCCTTTGTCTATGGGATTCTCCAGGCAAGAATACTGGAGCAGGTTGCAATTTCCTCCTCCAGGGGATCTTTCCTACCCAGGAATCGAACTCACGTCTCCTGCATTGGCAGGCAGATTCGTTACCACTGAGCCACCAGGGAAGCCCATCTTCTACATTTACAAACTCGCTATTGATAATGCAACAGAAAATAATGTATGTAGAGGATCACAGTGGGCTTTCAGAAAAGAGGTGGAGTGTAGTGGAGGGCTCACCCAACGTGGAGGCTCCTTTAATTGGCACTAAACTCAGAGCTGAGGACAGGAGCGTGGTGCCAAGGGGAATGAGTAATAGTGAGAGGGCTGGACAGGAGCGCAGAGCTGACGCAGCTAAGGTGCAGGATGCGCTTGGCTACGACAAGTACACAGGGGATTGCAATTAAAGATCAAGGCAGATATTTGGAATGGAATTCAGAAGGGGAGAGGGTGTCCAATGAAAAGAGCAAAGTGATGCAGTAAGTCCTTCAAAAGGTCTGCAGCATCACCACTGGCAGAGAGGGGATGCAAAGAATCCAGAGTTACAAAAACACAGGCGATGTAAGAAGCTTATCATTGAGGCCATAGTGGTGTTTGTAAAATTTGCAACACATCTCCAAAATGAATGTAATACACAACTACATGGTGGTGATTTCCATAAATCATCCTAGAAAATCCATTTCATTATTTTATCATACTCACATGGTGATCTCATGGCTCTGTAGACAAGGGAAGTCCTTGAAAAAGAAAAGTCCAGAATATAAAATGTCTTTGGGGGTGGCCTTTAGAAATCCATATATATAAAGACTATTATCACTTTATGGGCAAGTTAAGCCTTATCTACATATTTAACTCTCGAGCAAGGACTATAGACAGAGCTGACCTGGCTTTGACATGAGTGGTCTTGAGTAAACTCTTTAAACTATCTGAGCCAAGTTCTCTCATCTGTAAAGAAAACAGTAACTGAGATAATAACATCCATCTTAAAGAACTCCTGGGAGAATTCACTGAGATCATGTATGTAAAGTATCTAGAAAGAAGCCTGTCACATTGGCCCCCATAACAGATACTACTTATGATAATAATTATGATGAGCTATGATAATAATGCTACTTACTTAAAATACTGCAAACATTTAAAATTCTCCTTCACTTGCTCTATTTTTTTAATTGAAAGATAATTACTTTACAGAATTTTGTTGTTTTTCTGTCAAACCTCAACATCAATCAGCCATAGATATACATATATCTCCCTTTTGAATCTCCCTCCCATTTCCCTCCCCATCCTCTCTTGCTCTTTTTGACTGACCTAAAAAGAAGCATCATTCCACTGTCTCCTGAACTCCCTACAACTCTCTGAGAAAAGCATAAAAAATATGGAAAAGCTGATATCTTAGGAAAGTTTCTCACTGACTGAGCACATTTCCTCAGAGCTTCTTGTGTTAGTCAGCCAAACTCATGCCTCTCTCATGCAGGGAAACCACGGCCCAGACGAGCCAGAGCCTTGCTGCAGATACTATCCAAATCACTCCACCACCTTCTCTGATAGACAGCATATTCTCAATAAAAGAACATGCTAAAGTTCTGCCTTGCTAAAGCCCCACTGCCTTGCTAAAGCCAAAGTTACAAATGAGCAGGTGCAGAAGAGAGAGACACTGCTGTGTAACGAAAGTGCATCAGACAATTGGTAAGAGACTCCCAAATCTTTAATATTTGACAAGAATTCAAATTAAACTATTAACCTCCTCACCTACCATTACCTAAAACAATTTTCCAGAGTGTCTGCACGCATGCTAACTTTGTTTTCAGTCTATAGACTGCAGAGGCTCCCCACTGAGTCAGGAGTCCTTAGACTTTCAGAGGTAACTGGCTATGGGATCTCATTCAAGACACTTGTCTCTCTGAGCATGGATTCTCCCTCTGGAAAATAAAAATGCTGTATTAGGTAATCTTAACAGTCCATTTCAGAGATAGATAGACTAATAGATAAATACAATTGACTCAAACAATGCAGAGGTTAGGAGCGCTGACTCCTACAGAGCCCAAGAACTTTACAACTGTCCCTCAATAGACACGATTCTGCACCTCCACTTAACTGCTGATTGTATGGTACTGTAGCACTTATTTATTGAAAAAATCTTCATACAAGTGAATCTGGCACTCTTCAAATCCATGTTATTCAAAGGTCAACTATATTTAGATAGAATATCAAAAGATGATAGATACATAATAAGAGTACATTTTTACTGGAAAATACAAATAATTGAGTATGGCTTAATTATTTAGTGCTACTGGCTGGAGAATTATGTCCTGCACCCAGATTATGTTTAGTAATTTGATCCTCATTGAGAACAAAATCACAACACATCAAAACTTATGGTTTGAAATAAAAGGAGTACTAAGGGGGAAGTTTATTGTGCAAAACACATTAAAAAGGAAGAAAAATCTCAAAACAACAACCTAACTTCATACCTCAAGGAACTAGAAAAGCAACTAAACTCAAAGTCAGGAGATAAAGACTAGATCAGAAATAAACAAAATACAAAATAAAAAAATAGAAAAAAAATCTATGAAGAGTTGGTTTTTTGAAAACCTCAATGAAATTGACAAATCTTTAGCTAGACAAAGGAAAAATGAGTGGATTCAATTAACAAAAATCTGGAATTAAAGAGGAGACATTATGACTGATGTCAAAGAAATAAAAATGATCATTAGAGACTACTACGAATAATTACACACTAATAAATAACACAATCTATAAGAAATGGACAAATTCCTCAAAACCTGCAACTTACCAAGACTGAATCATGAAGAAATTAAAAATCTGAACAAACCTGTAACTAGTAAAGAGAATGAACGAGTAGTCACAACCTCTGAACAAAGAAAAGCCAGACTGCTTCACTGTAAAATCAGTGAAGACATTTTGTGTAAAATCAGTGAAGACAATTTGTCATTTAAAGACAAATTAACACCAATTCTTAAACTCTTCTGAAAAATTGAAAAAGGAGCACTTCCAAACTCATTTATCAGGCCAGCATTACCCTGGCACCAAAAGTCAGACAAAGATGCTGCAAGAAAACTATGGATCAATATCCTTGATGAACATTAATGCAAAAGTTCTTCATAAAATACTAGCAAACCAAAATGACACATTAAAAAATTATATACCACGACCAACTGAGAATTATTCTTGTAATGCAAGGATGGTTCACATATGAAAATCAATTCATGTAATACACCACGATAACAGCATGAAGGACAAAAATTACATGATCATCTCAACTGATGCAGAAAAACATTTGACAAAATTTAACACTCTTTCATTGATCAAAACACTCAAAAAACTACAGATAGAAGAAAACTACTTCAACATAATGAAAAACATATGAGAAACCTATGGCTAACATCATATCCAAAGGCTGAAAAACTGAAAGCTTTTCCTCTATGATCATGATCAAGGCAAGGATGCCTACCCCTGCCACTTCTACTCAGTATAATACAGGAAGTTCTAACCAAAGCCAGACAAGAAAACCTAATAAAAAGCATGAAAATTGAAAAAGAAGAAATGAAAATATCTGTGTTCATACTTAACATAATCTTATTTACAGAAAACTCTAAAGATTCCACAGAAAAACTGTTATTATTAATAAATGAATTCAGCAAAGTTACAGGATATAAAATCAACACACAAAGTTAGTTGTGTTTCTAAACACTGACAATGAATAGTCTGAAAAGGAAATTTAAAAACAATCCCATTCATATTATCATCAAAAATACAATATTTAGAAGTAAACTTAACCAAGAAGGCAAAGACTTACACGCTGAAAACGACAAAATAATCCTCAAAGAAATTAAAGAAAATACAAATAAATGAAAAGATATCCTATGTTCATGGATTGGAAGATTTAATATTGTTAAAATATTCATACTATCCAAAGGGATCTACAGAATCATTGCAATCCCCATCAAAATTCCAAATGCCTGTTTGTTTGTTTGTTTGTTTTTGCAGAAATAGAAAACCATCCTAAAATTCATATGCAATCTCGAAGGACTCTGAATAGCCAAAAAATCTTGAGACAGGAAAAAAAAAAAGCTCAAGGCCTCACATACTTCCTGATGGTGAAACATATTACAAAGCTATGGTAACCAAAACAGTATGTTACTGGCATAAAGACAGACATATAGACCAATGGAATAGAAGAGAGCCCAGAAGTTAATCCTGATATATATGGCCAAATGGTTTCTGACAAGAGCACCAAGGCTACACAATGAGGAAAGCGTAGTCTCTTTGATACATGCTGCTGGAAAAACTGCATAACCACACAGAAGGAAGGAAGCTGGACCCTTAACTTACACCACATACAAAAATTAACTTAAAATGGATTAAAGACCTAAATGTTAAGACATGAAACTATAAAATTTCTAGAGGAAAACACAGGGGGAAAGCTTCATGGCATTAGATTTGGTGATAATTTCTTGGATATGCCACCAAAAGGAAAGGCAATGAATGCAAATGTGGACATATGAGATTATATCAAACTGGAAAACTCTGTGCAGCAAAGGAAACAATCAACAAAGTGTAAGCAAGGTATGGAATGGCAGAAAATATTTACTAATATATATCTGATGAGAGGTAACATCCAGAATACATAAAGAATATATAGAACTCAACAACAGCAAAAAAATTAATAACCCAATTAAAAATGGACAAAGGACTTGAATAGACATTTCTTCAAAGAAGATATGCAGACAACGAGCATATGAAAATATGCTTAATGTCACTAATCATCAGGGAAATACAAATCAAAACTACAAAAGATATAACCTAACACCCAATAGGATGGCCATTATGAAAAATAAAAATAACTGGTGTTGGCAAGGATATGGATAACATGAAGCCCTGTGCGATGCTGTGCACTGTTAGTGAGAATGTAAAATGATACAGTTCCTATGGAGAAACAGTATAGAAGTTCCTCAAAAAATTAAAAATGGACCTACCAAGCTAAGAAAATCCTAACAGACAAACTATAGGGACATCATGTATATGAAATAAGCCAGATGCAAAATGACAAATATTGCACAATTCCACTAATATGAGGTATCTCAAGTAGTCAAAGTAGTAGGGAGGTAGCTGCCAGGGGCTGGAGGAATTTAAGAAAGGAAACTTGCTGTTCAGTGGGTACAGAATTTCAATTCATGATATGAAAAAATTCCAGATATCAGTGGCACAACTATACAATGAAGTTAACAATATTGTATCAGTTCAGTTCAGTTGCTCAGTCATGTCTGACTCTCTGCAACCCCATGGACTGCAGCACACAAGGACTCCCTGTCCATCACCAACTCCCGGAGTTTATCCAAACTCATGTCCATTGAGTCGGTGATGCCCTCTAACCATCTCATCCTATGTCGTCTCCTTCTCCTCCCACCTTCAATCTGTCCCAGCATCAGGGTCTTTTCAAATAACTCAGTTCTTCGCATCAAGTGGTCAAAGTATTAGAGTTTCAGTTTCAACATCAGTCCTTCAAATGAACACCCAGGACTGAACTCCTTTAGGATAGATCGGTTGGATCTCCTTGCAGTTCACGGGACTCTCAAGAGTCTTCTCCAACACCACAGTTCAAAAGCATCAATTCTTCGGCGCTCAGCTTTCTTTATAGTCCAACTCTCACATCCATACATGACTACTGGAAAAACCATAGCCTTGACTAGATGGAACTTCTCTGCTTTTTAATATTCTGTCTAGGTTGGGCATAACTTTCCTTCCAAGGAGTAAGCATCTTTTAATTTCATGGCTGCAGTCACCATCTGCAGTGATTTTGGAGCCCCCAAAAATAAAGTCAGCCACTGTTTCCCCATCTATTTGCCATGAAGTGATGGGACCGGACTCAATAATCTTAGTTTTCTGAATGTTGAGTTTTAAGCCAACTTTTTCACTCTCCTCTTTCAGTTTCATCAAGAGGCTCTTTAGTTCTTCTTCACTTTCTGCCATGAGGGTGGTGTGATCTACATATCTGAGGATATTGATATTTCTCCCAAGAACCTTGATTCCAGCTTGTGCTTCATCCAGCCTGTACTCTGCATATAAGTTAAATAAGCAGGGTGACAATATACAGCCTTGATGTACTCCTTCTCCTATTTAGAACCAGTCTGTTGTTCCACGTCCAGTTCTAACTGTTGCTTCCTGACCTGCATACAGGTTTCTCAAGAGGCAGATCAGGTGGTCTGGTATTCCCATCTCTTTCAGAATTTTCCACAGTTTATTGTGATCCACACAGTCAAAGGTTTTGGCATAGTCAATAAAGTAGAAATAGATGTTTTTGTAGAACTCTCTTCCTTTTTCAATGATCCAGCAGATGTTGGCAATTTGATTTCTGGTTCCTCTGCCTTTTCTAAATCCAGCTTGAACATCTGGAAGGTCATGGTTCATGTATTGCTGAAGTCTGGCTTGGAGAATTTTGAGCATCACTTTCCTAGCGTGTGAGATGAGTGCAATTGTGTGGTAGTCTGAGCATTCTTTGGTATTGCCTTTCTTTGGGACTGAAATGAAAACGGACCTTTTCCAGTCCTGTGACCACTGCTGAGTTTTCCAAATTTGCTAGCATATTGAGTGCAGCACTTTCACAGCATCATCTTTTAGGATTTGAAATAGCTCAACTGGAATTCCATCACCTGCGCTAGGTTTGTTTGTAGTGATGCTTACTAAGGCCCACTTGACTTCACATTCCAGGATGTCTGGTTCTAGGTGAGTGATCACACCACTGTGATCATCTGGGTCGTGAAGATTTTTTTGTACAGTTCTTCTGTGTATTCGTTCCATCTTTTCTTAATATCTTCTGCTTCTGTTAGGTCCATACCATTTCTATCCTTTATTGAGCCCATCTTTGCATGAAATGTTCCCTTGGTACCTCTGATTTTCTTGAAGAGATCTCTAGTCTTTCCCATTCTATTGTTTTCCTCTATTTCTTTGCATTGATCACTGAGGAAGGCTTTCTTATCTCTCCTTGCTATTGTTTGGAACTCTGCATTCAGATGGGTATATCTTTCCTTTTCTCCTTTGCTTTTGGCTTCTCCTCTTTTCACAGCTATCTGTAAGTCCTCCTCAGACAGCCATTTTGCTTTTTTGCATTCCTTTTTCTTGGGGATGGTCTTGATTCCTGTCTCCTGTACAATGTCATGAACCTCCATCCATAGATCATCAGGCACTCTGTCTATCAGATCTAGTCCCTTAAATCTATTTCTATTTCCACTGTATAATTGTAAGGGATTTGATTTAGGTCATACCTGAATGGTCTAGTGGTTTTCCCCACTTTCATCAATTTAAGTCTGAATTTAGCAATATGGAGTTCATGATCTGAGACACAGTCAGCTCCCAGTCTTATTTTTGCTGACTGTATAGAGCTTCTCCACCTTTGGCTGCAGAGAATATAATCAGTCTGATTTTGGTGTTGACCATCTGGTGATGTCCATGTGTAGAGTCTTCTCTTGTGTTGCTGGAAGAGAGTATTTACTATGATCAGTGCATTCTCTTAGCAAAACTCTATGAGTCTTTACCCTGCTTCATTCTGTACTCCAAGGCCAAACTTGTCTGTTACTCCAGGTTTCTTGACTTCCTACTTTTGCATTCCAGTCCCCTATAATGAAAAGGATATCTTTTTGCGTGTTAGTTCTAAAAGGTCTTGTAGGTCTTCATAGAACTGTTCAACTTCAGCTTCTTCAGCATTACTGGTCAGAGCATAGAGTGGATTACCATAATACTGAATGGTTTGCCTTGGAAACGAACAGAGATCATTCTGTCGTTTTTGAGATTGCATCCAAGTGCTGCATTTCAGACTGTTTTGTTGACTATGATGGCTACTCCATTTCTTCTAAGGCATTCTTGCCTACAATAGTAGATATGATGGTCATCTGAGGTAAATTCACCCATTCCTGTCCATTTCAGTTCACTGATTCCTAAAATTCACTCTTGCCATCTCTTATTTGACCACTGCCAATTTGCCTTGATTCATGGACCTAACATTCCAGGTTCCTATCTAATATTGCTCTTTACAGCATCGGACCGTGCTTGCATCACCAGTCACATCCACAGCTGGGTGTTGTTTTTGTTTAGTCTCTGTCTCTTCATTCTTTCTGGAGTTATTTCTCCACTGATCTCCAGTAGCATGTTGTGCACCTGCCGACCTGGGGAGTTCATCTTTCAGTGTCTTATCTTTTTGCCTTTTCATACTGTTCATGGGGTTCTCAAGGCAAGGATACTGAAGTGGTTTGCCATTCCCTTCCCCAGTGGACCACATTTTGTCAGAACTGTCCACCATGACCCATCTGTCTTGGGGGGCCCTACACCACATGGCTCATAGTTTCATAGAGTTAGACAAGGCTGTGGTCCATGTGATTAGATTGGTTATTTTTCTGTGATAGTGGTTTCTGTCTGCCCGCCCTCTGATGCCCTCTCTCAGCGCCTACCGTCTTACTGGGGTTTCTCTGACCTTGGACGTGGGGTATCTCCTCATGGCCCCTGCTCCTGACCTTGGACGTGGGGTATCTCCTCATGGCCCCTGCTCCTGACCTTGGACATGGGGTTATCTCCTCAGAGCCCCAGTTTCTGACCTTGGACGTGGGGTATCTCCTCACGGCCCCTGCTCCTGACCTTGGACGTGGGGCTATCTCCTCACAGCCCCAGTTCCTGACCTTGGACGTGAGGTATCCCCTCTCTGCCCAGCTGCTTGCTGCTCCAGCGCCATGCAATCACCACTCGCCATTGTACGGCACACTTATAAAAGATTATAATGATACCTTTTATGCTATGTGCCTTTTACCACAATGAAAATAAATCAATAATTTGGTCCTTACTGTCCATCCTCCTACCTCCCACCTCCCACTGCCATCTTCTTCATAATAAACAAAGAAAGATCTTAAAACCCCTCTGGCTTTGCCAACAAGGCTTGCTTTAATGGTGAGACAGAGAGACAGAAAGGAAACAATGATAATAAAAACCCACAAGAGCTGCTCATGTTCCTCTCCTTCTGAGCTAACCAAGACCACAGGCTGCAAATGACCCATCAGGTCAGAGTCTGAGATGGAGGGATTTTTTTTTTTCCCAGTCATTATTTCTAGTGCCTTATATTCTTGATTAATATTACTATTTCTAGAGATGACAATAATAATATTTATTGAATAATTATGTATTAGCCACTATGCTGTGATTTATGTACAGAATTGCACTTAATACTTAAAGCTTTTTAGAGAGAGGTTATGTTATGAAGCAAAAGTCACACAGCTAATACAGTCAGGGTAAAGATACAAACCCAGGCCTGCATGATTCCCAGGCTGATGCCTTTAAGCACAGGAGAGAACCCTGTTGCCACTGAATGGTCACTTTGTGGCCAGAGCATCCTTCTTGCTGGATGTGGAGAGAAATCAAGAGACAGAGCACAAATGCAACTCTCCCTTGTCTGCCCATTGCATTTCCTGGCACATTCTCCAGTGCAAATAATAACGACTTCTACTATTTCTATTAAAACTACTCAGTACTACTACCATTGCTTACTGAAAATTACATTTTGTCAGATACCATCCTAGGCTTACATGGGAATTATTTCCCTCATTTTATAGATAAGAAAACTTAAAATCTAGAGAAGCCAATAATTTGCCTCAGGTCAAAACAGCTTGTAAAGTGGAGATGAATTTAGAGCCCAACACTGTCCGACTCATCCTGAAATATATTATTAAAGATTTGGATACGGAATTAAGAACACATTAATTAAATTGGCATATGACACTAAGCTTTGCAGGTCCTTAACTTTTTCAAAGTAAAAAAATAAAATATATATTTCAAATCCTAAAAGATGATGCTGTGAAAGTGCTGCTCTCAATATGCCAGCAAATTTGGAAAACTCAGCAGTGGCCACAGGACTGGAAAAGGTCCATTTTCATTCCAGTCCCAAAGAAAGGCAATACCAAAGAATGCTCAAACTACCGCACAATTGCACTCATCTCACACGCTAGTAAAGTGATGCTCAAAATTCTCCAGGACAGGCTTCAGCAATACGTGAACCATGACCTTCCAGATGTTCAAGCTGGATTTAGAAAAGGCAGAGGAACCAGAGATCAAATTGCCAACATCCTCTGGATCATCGAAAAAGCAAGAGAGCCCCAGAAAAACATCTATTTCTGCTTTACTAACTATGCCAAAGCCTTTGACTATGTGGATCACAATAATCTGTGGAAAATTCTTAAAGATGGGAATACCAGACCACCTGATCTGCCTCTTGAGAAACCTATATGCAGGTCAGGAAGCAACAGTTAGAACTGGACATGGAACAACAGACTGGTTCCAAATAGGAAGAGGACTACGTCAAGGCTGTATATTGTCACCTTGGTTATTAAACTTATATGCAGAGTACATGATGAGCAATGCTGGGCTGGATGAAGCCCAAGCTGGAATCAAGATTGCTGGGAGAAATATCAATTGACTTCAGTTATGCAGATGACACCACCCTTATGGCAGAAAGTGAAGAAGAACTAAAGAGCCTCTTGATGAAAGTGAAAGAGGAGAGTGAAAAAGTTGGCTTAAAGCTCAACATTCAGAAAACTAAGATCATTGAGTCTGGTCCCATTACTTCATGGCAAATAGATGGGGAAAAAGTGGCTGACTTTATTTTTGGGGACTCCAAAATCACTGCAGATGGTGACTGCAGCCATGAAATTAAAAGATGCTTACTCCTTCAAGGAAAGTTATGACCAACCTAGATGGCATATTAAAAAGCAGAGACATTACCTTGCCAATTAAGGTCCATCTAGTCAAGGCTATGGTTTTTCCAGTGGTCATGTACAGATGTGAGAGTTGGACTATAAAGAAAGCTGAGCACCGAAAAATTGATGCTTTTGAACTGTGGTGTTGGAGAAGACTCTTGAGAGTCCCTTGGACTGCAAGGAGATCCAACCAGTCCATCCTAAAGGATATCAGTCCTGGGTGTTCATTGGAAGGAGTGATGTTGAAGCTGAAACTCCAACATTTTGGTCACCTGATGTGAAGAATCAACTCATTTGAAAAGACCCTGATGCTGGGAAAGATTGAAGGCAGGAGGAGAAGGGGACAACAGAGGATGAGATGGTTGGGTGGCATAACTGACTCAATGGACGTAAGTTTGGGTGGACTCCGGGAGTTGGTGATGGACAAGGAGGCCTGGCGTGCTGCGGTCATGGGGTCACAAGGAGTCAGACACGACTGAGCGACTGAACTGAACTGAACTGATATATATACATGTATATGTATATATACATGGGCTTCCCTGGTGACTCAGATAATAAAGAATCTGCCTGTAATGCAGGAGACCTCGGTTTGATCCCTGGGTCAGAAAGATCCGCTGGAGAAGGGAATGGCAACCCACTGCAGTATTCTTGCCTGGAGAATTGCATAGACAGAGAGACCTGGCAGTCTACAGTCCATGGGGTTGCCTAGAGTCAGACACGACTAGGCAACTAACACACCCACTATATATAATATTTTTACACATAAGATGTATATAGCTATATTTAAATACATATAGCTATATTTAAAGATATGTATATGTAACTATTTTAAAGATATATATATACACACACATATATATATAAAATTTTAAAATGGAAAAACTGACCTTAAAAAGAAAAAGACTGGATAACGTTCAGTAGAAATAAGATAAGACAGTATAACCTGACAACTATAAGTGGGTCAGTGCCAAGTTGAAGGCGGTTTAGTTGCAAACCAATTGGGCAGGTGCCTTATATAAGCCATGTTCAATCCAAATGAAAATGAACATAGGCAGGAATGTCCAGAGGGGTGTCTACATTTGTCCCAAGGAGCTCTGCTACTCAACATAGCACGGCAGTTAAAAGTGCCAAACACATTAGGAAATCTATAAATACTAGATACGATTGCTTTCTACGTCAAGATAATAAATTAAAGCAAATGATTCATCTGTAATTAAATAAATCAAATGGGGAAACTGCCAACTGTCCACTTCCTGTCAGGTGGTATAAACAAAGAATAACATGTTACGATGTTGAAAACTTTTCTTATTCTATCTGATGCCAACAGGGTTATGGCCGTGGTCATGTTTTCTTTCAAGAAATCCACAGAGATGTTTTGCAGAAGATGATGTATTTATCTATGAAGGGCTTTTTCTTATTGAAGAATAATTTTTAAATTGCAAGTCTAGGAGGAGCTCCCATAATACATCTCTAACGTACATAACAGCCTTATTTCCCAGCAATGTCCACCTTTCCATAAAGGATGCTGGGACCACTGACAGGACTCAAAGAGGCATGTCTTCCCACCTCCATGCTGTTTTCATGATGTTCTGATCCTAGATTGATCTTTCCCCATCTCTATTCATATCAGTCTTAAATATCCTTGCTATATATAACTTCTTTTCAAATATAGTCCAGAATATAAGTGGCCTGTGTGTGCTCAGTTGTTCAGTTGTGACCGACTTTGTCACCCCATGGACTGTAGTCCACTAGGCTCCTCTGTCCATAGGATTTCCCAGGCAAGAATACTGGAACAGGTTGCCATTTCCTCCTCCAGGGGATCTTCTCAACCCAGGGATCAAACCCGCATCTCTTGCGTCTCCTGCCAACTTTACCACTACTCCATCTGGGAAGCCCAGCTTAGGGCTTCCTTTTTTATTGTGGAATATACATAGCAAAAGTTGAAAAAACATTTATGTACAATCTTCCAAGTAATTCTAGAGCAAACACTCCTATAACACTCAGATCAAAGAACAGCATGTGATAACTGCCCCCTAAAGGCCCCTGTAAGCCCTTTCCTTTTTATGATCGTCTCCCTCACCAGCTGAGGAAACCACCAGGCTACTGAGTATTATATTAATCATTCTCTCCCTTTTCTTCATAAACTTCACCTTATGGCAAATCCCTAGGTAGTATGGTTTAGCTGTTTTATATTGTTATATAAATAGAATCACACCATGTGTGTTAGTTCACATTCTGCTTCTTTTCCTATCACACCTGTGAGATTTAGCCATGCAGCTGTGATCCACCTACCTTAATTGCTATACACTGCTGCATTCAATATATCAATACTTCTCTGCATTAGAATACAGATAAGACCTTTGGGTTGATTGCAGTTTGGAGCTAATCTGCCATGCAAACTCTCATCCAAGAAACCCTGGTATGATAATGTATAAAACGCTCTTAAATTTTTACCTACATGTGTGATTTAGAGCAGGGATATATAAATATGGGTGTGTATATATGTATGCATATATATTTTTTCCCTATGAACTTCAAACTTATCCTCTATATACTTTAGATTTAATAGGTAATACAAAACTATTTTTCAAATTTGGGCTATTACATTTCTACAAGGAGTGTAGATGTTTCCAACACTTGGTGGTGTTCAAAATATTTTAGTCAATCATCTGAGCATACACTGAGCATACAGCGGCAACTTGTAATGTTTTTGTGTTAACTGCTCAGTCCTGTCTGACTTTTGGGACCCTATGGACTATAGTCCACCAGGCTCCTCTGTCCATGGAATTCTCCAGGCAAGAATATCAGAGTGGGTAGCCATTCCCTTCTCCAGTGGATCTTTCTGATCCAGAGATTGAACCTGAGTCTATAATGTTTTTAGTTTGTATTCCTCTGCTTCCTTAAGGGGTTGATATCTTTTCAGATGTTTACTGACCATTTAGGTATCCTTTTCTAGGAAAGGCCTATTAAAGCCTTTTTACTACCAAATTGTCTTCTTCATTATACAAAAATATTCACTTCTTTACAAATTATGGAAACCTTATGAAGATATATGGAACTATCCTTTATATAATCTGGATATATATTTCTTTTTTTTCATTTATTTTTATTAGTTGGAGGCTAATTACTTTACAATATTGTAGTGGTTTTTGCCATACATTGACATGAATCAGCCATGGATTTACATGTGTTCCCCATCCTGATCCCCCCTCCCGCCTCCCTCCCCATCCCATCCCTCTGGGTCTTCCCAATGCACCAGCCCTGAGCACTTGTCTCATGCATCCAACCTGGGCTGGTGATCTGTTACACCCTTGATAGTATACTTGTTTCAATGCTATTCTTTCAGAACATCCCACCCTCGCCTTCTCCCACAGAGTCCAAAAGTCTGTTCTGTACATCTGTGTCTCTTTTTCTGTTTTGCATATAGGGTTATCGTTACCATCTTTTTAAATTCCAAATATATGCGTTAGTATACTGTATCGGTCTTTATCTTTCTGGCTTACTTCACTCTATATAATGGGCTCCAGTTTCATCCATCTCATTAGAACTGATTCAAATGAATTCCTTTTAATGGCTGAGTAATATTCCATAGTGTATATATACCATAGCTTCCTTATCCATTCATCTGCTGATGGGCATCTAGGTTGCTATATATTTCTTTAATATACATTGAAAGACATGACTGGGCAACTGAACAACAACAAATTGGTGAGCTCTATTTTCTAATAATTTTTCTATTTTAATTTAATTTTCTTATTCATCAGCATATAGATTTTATTACAATTTTCTTTTTATTTTATGCAGATTTATAATTTATTCTTTTTCATTCCCTAGATTATTTATGCATGCCCTTTATCATTTTTTTCATGACTAGCCTTACCAGACATTTGTAAGTAGGTGAATACTTCACATATATTATCAATTTCTTTCATTTATACTCTTGATTATTTAGTTCCTTCTATACTCTTCTAGATTATTTTATTTCTCTTTATCTAAGTTCATGAAAGAAATACCTAGCTTATTAATTTTTAGTCTTTTTCTTTTATAATACAAGCTATAAAAACCATAAACTTCCTCCTAAGGTCTGTTTTATCTGCATCACCCATGTATAAATATGCAGTATTTTAAAAATTCATTTATTTGGCTGCACCGGGTCTTAGTTGCGGCAGGCAAACTCTTAGATGTGGAATTAGATGTAAAATCTAATTCCCTGACCAGGGATTGAACCCAGGCCCCCTGCATTGAGAGCATGTAGTCTTAACCACTGGATCACCAGGTAACTCCAGCATTTTTGTCATTTTCGACTCAAAATACTTTCTAAACTTCTATTTCGATTCTTCCTTTAACACATGAGGTTTTTATCCCACATATATGGGATTTTTCTAGCTATCCTTTTGTTCTTGATTCCTAGTTTAATTGTGGTCAGAAAGAAGAAGGTTATCTTGATTTCAGTCCTTTGAAATCTACTGAGATGCGATTTAAGTTCTGGTAAACAGTATCTTAAATGTTCTCTATGTGCTTGGAAAAAAAAGTATTCCACAGATTTGTACTGCAGTGTTTTGCATATATCTGTTCTCTCAAGTTTGTTCTGAGAAGGCGATGGCACCCCTTCCAGTACTCTTGCCTGGAAAATCCCATGGACAGAGGAGCCTGGTGGGCTGCAGTGCATGGGGTCTCTAAGAGTCGGACACAACTGAGCAACTTCACTTTCACTTTTCACTTTCACGTACTGGAGAAGGAAATGGCAACCCACTCCAGTGTTCTTGCCTGGAGAATCCCAGGGACGGGGGAGCCTGGTGGGCTGCTGTCTATGGGGTCGCACAGGGTCCGACACGACTGAAGCGACTTAGCAGCAGCAGTTCTGTCAAGTTTGTTAATCATATTGATCAAATCTTATATAACCATATGCATCTTTTGTTTGCTTTTTCTATAGTGACTAAGAGAAGTATGTTTTAATCTCCTATCATAATTTCAAATGTTTGTATTTCTCCTTCTACAAATGTTAAACTTTATAACATATATTTTGGGGTTGTATTACTAGGTTCATCTGAGCCACAGTCCATGGGGTCAGACACGACTGAGCCACTTTCACTTTCACTTACTAGGTCCATATAATCTAAAAGTTTTATATTTTCCTAGTAGACCAAAATTCTAATCATTAAAATGATCCACCTGCATAAAGTCTATTTTGTATGAAACTGACATACCAATATCAGCATCCTTTGGGGGTTATTTTTAGTGTTTTTAAATTATTTTTTAAATTTGTACTGAAATAGAGTTGATTTACAAAGTTGGATTAACTTCAGGTATACCAGTGATCCAGTTTTATGTATATTCTTTTTTAGGTTCTTTTCCATTATAGACTATTAAAAGATACTGAGGAGAATTCCTTGTGCTATACAGTAGGTTTTTATCAGTTACCTATTTTATATATAGTGGTGTGTATGTTTTAATCTCAAACACCTAATTTATCCCTCTCTCCCCTTTCTGCTATGGCAAACATAAGTTTGCTTTCTAGGCCTGAGAGTTTATTTTTGTTTTGTAAATATGTTCATTTGCATTAATAGCATTTTTTTAGATTCCACATATAAGCAATATCATACATTTATCTTTCTCCGTCTGACTTACTTCACTCAATATAATAATCTCTAAGTCCATCCATGTGGCTGCAAATAGCATTACTTCTTTGTATTCCATTGTGTATATATACCACACCTTCTTTATCCATCCATCTGCCAATAGGCACTTACATCACTTCCATGTCTTGGCTATTGTAAATAGTGCTGCTATGAACATTGGAGTGTGTATATGTTTTTGAGTTAGAGTTTTCTGAGGATATGTGCTCAGGAGTGGGACTGCTGGATCATATGGGTAGCTTTATTTTTAGTTTTTTTGAGGAACCACCATACTATTCTTCCTAATGGCTGCACCAATTTACATTCCCACCAACAGTGTAGGAGGGTTCCATTTTCTCCACACCCTATTTCAGCATTCTTTTGGTTAGTATTATAAAGTATATATCTTTCCAACTTTTTATAGTCATACTTTCATTATCCTTATGTTTTAGACATGTCACTTAAAAATAGCAAATAATCAGATTTTTAATCCAATCTGATAACTGTCTTTAAGTAGCTCATTTTTAGTTTCTGTAGTTGATGAGCTTAAGTTTATCATCTTATTTTGCATTTTCTATTTGTTCCACCTCACTTATGTTTCTCTTTTTTTATTTCCTCTTTCTCTGGCTTCTTTGGGATGATTAAATATTTTTATCATTCTATTTCCCATCTGCTACTTTAAATTATATACAGTTCTATTGTTTTAGTGGTTATCTTAGAAATTATAACATACCTACATAATTTACTGAAGTTTAAAGTTCTTTACCCTTCTCTCAGAAAATATAACAATCTAAAGACACTTTAACGCCATTACTTTCTTATTACATTTTTGTTTTCATTTTTACCATTTTTTATTTTTTCACTATTAGCTATTCTTATTATTGTTGTATATAGTTAATACTCATTTAGGTTCACATGTTCATTAGTTGTCCTTCACTTCATCTTGCATCTCAGACCTTTCCTCTTAGGCTCATGTTTCTTCTGCTTAAAGGATAACCTCCAGAATGTTCTTTAGTGACTAAAATTCTACTTTTCATTTTGCTTAATGCCTACAACTTTTTTCATTCTTAGATGGTATTTTCACTGGCATAAAATTTTAACGTACCCATTACTTTATTTCAGCATATTAAGTTTCTAGTTATCTTCTGGCTTCTGCTGTTGCTGTTGAGAAATCAGGAGTTAGTTTGCTAGTTATTTCTTCATAATATCCTACAATTGTTCTATGATTTCTTTTTAAAGTATTCTTTATATACTTGATTTTCTGCTGCACAAACCACTGTGCAGTTGATTACTGCACAAGTCATTTTGAAATATAAATTAAAACACACATATTCATATTTTTTAGTATTCATTATACTTCTTGAATTGGTATATTTTATTCTTTCCTCTTAGAAAACTATTAATTTATAAGTATAAACAGATCAAGATAGATATATAGCTATTTTAGGTATATACAAATTTTAAATTGGTATATATTTCTGGTAGGACTTTTTATCATTATGATGCAATCGTGGGGTCTATGCTTGTGATATATGGCATTATTTCTTCAAATATATCGCTTCTACCCAATTATGCCTTTCCTGGTGTCTCAGACAATAAAGAGAATGCCTGCAGTGCAGGAGACCCGGGTTTGATCCCTGGGTCAGGAAGATCTGCTGGAGAAAGAAACAGCAACCCACTCCAGTATTCTTGCCTGGAAAATCCCATGAACAGAGGAGCCTGGCAGGCTATAGTCCATGGGGTCACAAAGAGTCGGACACGACTGCATCACTTCACTTTTCACTTTCTTCAAACATATTGCTTCTACCCAATTATGCCACCAAATATGGGAAACTCAGCAGTGGCCACAGGACTGGAAAAGGTCAGTTTTCATCTCAATCCCAAAAAAAGGCAACGCTAAAGAATGTTCAGACTACTGCACAATTGCACTCATCTCACATGTTAGCAAAGTAATGCTCAAAATTCTCGAAGCCAGGCTTCAACCGTATGTGAACCAAGAACTTCCAGATGTTCAAGCAGGATTTAGAAAAGGCAGAGGAATCAAAGCTCAAATTGCCAACTTCCGTTGTTGGATCATCGAAAAATCAAGAGAGTTCCAGAAGAATATCTACTTCTGCTTTCTTGACTACACCAAAGCCTTTGACTGTGTGGATCACAACAAATTGTGGAAAATTCTTCAAGAGATGGGAATACCAGACCACCTGACCTGCCTCCTGAAAAATCTGTATGATTATCAGGTCAAGAAGAAACAGTTAGAACTGGACATGGAACAACAGACTGGGGTTCCAAATAGGAAAAGGAGTACGTCAAGGCTGTATATTGTCACCCTGCTTATTTAACTTACATGCAGAGTATATCATTCGAAATGCCAGGCTGGATGAAGCACAAGCTGGAATCAATATTACTGGGAGAACTAACAATAACCTCAGATACGCAGATGACACCATCTTTATGGCAAAAAATGAAGAAGAACTAAAGAGCCTCTTGATCAAAGCAAAAGAGGAGAGTGAAAAAGTTGGCTTAAAATTCAACATTCAGAAAACTAAGATCATGGCAAATAGATGGGGAAACAGTGGAAACAGTGAGAGATGTTATTTTGGGGGGCTCCAAAATCACTGCAGATGGTGAGAGCAGCCATGAAATTAAGAGGCTTGCTCCTTGGAAGAAAAAGTATGACCAACCCAGATAGCATATTAAAAAGCAGAGACATTACTTTGTCAACAAAGGTCTGTCTAATCATAGCTATGGTTTTTCCAGTAATCATGTATGGATGTGAGAGCTGGACGATAAAGAAATCTCAGAGCTGAAGAATTGATGCTTTTGAACTGTGGTGTTGGAGAAGACTCTTGAGAGTCCCATGGACTGCAAGGAGATCCAACCAGTCTATCCTAAAGGAGTTCAGTCCTGGGTGTTCATTTGAAGGACTGATGTTGAAGCTGAAACTCCAATACTTTGGCCACCTGATGCGAAGAGCTGACTCATTTGAAAAGACCCTGATGCTGGGAAAGATTGAAGGCAGGAGGAGAAGGGGACGACAGAGGATGAGATGGCTGGATAGCATCACCAGCTCTATGGACATGAGTTTGAGCAAGCTTCGGGAGTTGGTGATGGACAGGGAAGCCTGGCTAGCTGCAATCCATGGGGTCACAAAGAGTTGGACACGACTGAGCAACTGAACTAAACTGAACTGATTGTGTATACCTAACTTCTCTCAGCATTCCTATAACTCCGATTACAAGCAGAAAAGATCTTTATTTTCTCATCCTATCCTTCATGTATTTTAACCTCTCTTACACATTTTCTTTTGTTCAAGGGGAACAGTGGGAAGGGTCTCTCACTGCCGCCTCTGGATAATTTTTCTGATTATTCTTCCAGTTCACTAATTCTCTCTTCAGCTGTATGTAAACTTACTAAATCAATCATATGAGTTTTCACTTTCAGGGTTTTTTTGTTTTTGTTTTGCTTCTAAAAGTTCTGATTTGTTCTTTTTCAGCTGAAAATAGTTTTCTATTTTTAAAAAGTGTGTGGTTTAGCTCACAACTCAATCACCAAGTAATTTTCTTCAAGATATCCATGATACTTAAAAAAAAGATGTGCTTTATGCATAATACCCATTTCATCACAGAAGCTATTTTTTAAAACACATATTCAAAGGTAGAACATTAACAAAATTAATAAAATTTTAATATTTCATCAAAGAAACTTAATATGTCTGGAATTGCTTTATTGTGAATGCATGGTGGTGTTTTAAAAAAAAAATTACTAGAATAGCTTGGTACCACTGTCTTGATTTATATGAAGTCACCCACAGTTTACCCATCACTGTCATAGAATTATCAGTGCAAATGTCATCATAGTGAAAGAGGAAAATAGTATCTATAAGCTATTTTGTTATTACAATTGTATTGACTCCCAAACCCTTGAGACTCTCAGGAAAACTCTGGGAGACTAAAGATTACACTTTGAAAACTGCCACATTAAGGCAATGGTTCAATTTTTTTAAGAATATACATTTACATACAACACACTCAAATGCAGATATATATAAAATATGTGTTAGTCTGTATTAAAATCCCAGAACTAACATTTGCCAGCTCTGTGACATGAAGTGAATTATTTCACTTCTGTGAGCCTCACTTTCCTCAATTATAAAGGAAAAATAATAATAACTCTTACTTCAAAGAGATTTTTAAAAATTAAATGAGATTAATTTATGCATAGCAATTAGCACAAAGCCTAATAAATACTGCCAGATCAATAAATATTAACTATTACCACTACCTATTACTTTTTAGAGTTTTTTTTTCACTAACTAAATATATGAAGGCATATTTTCAGAAATAAAAGCTACAATAGAACCTCAGCAATTTGCCCAATCAAGAACTCAGAACACTTGGCCTAGTTTATAATCTTAAATAGCTTAACATTATGCACTATCCATTCCTGATTTTAAATCATGTTTCGATGGCACAGTTTTCAACACTGCATCTATTTAATTTAAGCATATTGCCTGATTTACAAACAGGACGGGTAGTTAGTTCCTGGTAGAGCTATCATAAAGATGGTGACATACTCTGATGCCAATTATGCTTTTATTGGATGACTACTGATAACAGTCCAGAATCTCAACTGGGTATTGCTGATCCTGACAAATAGTGCCCAGTGTATCCCTGAGCTGACTGCATAGTTTCAGAAACACTTCCATTTCAGATTGAGACAATGGCTGAACAATAACAGAACTACCTGAAGATCTAAAATCAGGATAAAAATTTACAGGCTGCCACTGGATTTTCCAGTAGTCATGTATGGATGTGTGAGCTGGACCATAAAGAAGACTGAGTGCTGAAGAATCGATGCTTTGAATGGTGGTGTTGGAGAAGACTCTTGAGAGTCCCTTGGACTCAAGGCTATCAAATCAGTCAATCCTAAAGCAAGTCAACCCTGAATATTCATTGGAAGAACTGGGAGCCTGGTATGCTGCATTTCATGGGGTCGCAAAGAGTCCGACATGACTGAGCAATTGAACAACAGCTGGATTTGATGCTGGGTTCTCCTAGTGCTGTCTTGTAGTCTTGAAATCAGCAGTAATACATCGATTGAGTGCACTATTCTTTATTCCTTTGAATAAGAGCTGTGTTCAAAATATTTGAAATTGCTGACTTTGACTTGACATCCCTCTGACCAAGACTGGCTCATCACCATCCTCATATGCTTTTACTCCCTTCCGCCATGGTTCCAACTCTTCTCTACATAAGGAGTTCTGCCATTTTAAAATTATTTTGGGGTGAAAAGAAGGTGTCACCCATCAAGTTGCAGAAATACTTCCTGCCCTCCACTTTTAGTAAAGAGCATGCAACAAAAAATGAAAGTCAAAGTGTTAGTCGCTCAGGCGTGTCCGACTCTTTGGGGCCTCATGGACTGTAGCCTGCCAGGCTCCTCTGTCCATGGAATTCTCCAGGCAAGAATACTGGAGTGGGTTGCCATTTCCAACTGAAAGCTGCTGACTTTCAGCAACCTGCCACCAATTTAAATCTAGTAAATATGGCTGTTTCACAAAGTGTGACTGATGATCACAAAGTCTGAAGATGCTGCTGTTTGCTGCTGGCCTTTCTGCACAGTGTTTCTTCTGGTTGGTGCTGGTTTTGTTGCAGGCTTCCCTGGTGGCTCAGATGGTAAAGAATCTACCTGCAATGCAGAAGACCAGATTGGAAAGATCCCCTGGAAAAGGAAATGGCAACCCACTCTGGTATTCTTGCCTGGAGAATTTCATGAACAGAGGAGCCTGGCAGGCTACAAGTTCATAGGGTCCCAAAGAGTCAGACATGACTGAGCGACTAACACTTTCCTTTTTGCTTTTTCTTACACACTCTTTACTAAAAGTTGAGGGAAGGAAGTATTCCCAGTAATCTTATGAAGGATGAAGGTGTGTTCCCCCTAAATTTTGCACTGGTTCTGTCAGGTGCCCAAGAGTAGTACTAGGAACCCAGAACCGCCTCTCACTGCTGGAGATTTCCTGACTGTCCATTTATGCAAATATGGTTACAGGTACCTGTTGGGGTGAAGGTCTGCTGTGGTTCCAACTTCTCGGCCACAGGTTTCTTTCACTTGCCCATCCCCAAACCCCTTCTGCTCGGTCTCAAGGCAGCGCTCCATAGACTCACCTGGGGCTGTGATGCTCATATTTCTGGTTCAGAGATTCCAGCTCTAATATGGGAGGGTTTCCCTAGGGTCCCAAGCTAACTGTTCTGTGCCCTCTCCTGCCAGGCCATCAGAACAGCAGCTCCATTTCCTAGATCAGCAAATACCACTGGGTAAAAGGAGCTCCCACTGCTTTTCTCTCTCTCGAATTTCAACCCCCTGATTCCTCATTTTCTTATAGCAATTTGATGCTTTTAGGACAACATCCTTTTTGTCCAGTATTTTAATTTGTTTTTAGCCAGAGGGTTAGGCTGAATAGCCAGATTGCCATATTCCTGGAGCTGAAATGGCATTTATTTGTACTCCTGTCACTTAATGTGTTTCATCTTGTACCTGGCGTCCTAACTACAAGCAAATCCACAGGCACTCAGAGCCGTACCCCTAATCCTTCAGCATCAAAGCCTAAAGGGCACTGCCCACTGCAGGGCAATTCTCAACCAGACTTCTGTCTTCTCCCATCCTCTCACTATACAGTTTTGCTACATTCAATCAATTCCAAGAATAACATTTTGAGTCTCAGGGACAATACTATTGTGGGGGGACAGTGACCCACTTAATCACATAGCAATGAATGGTTATATCCCAGTAATAAGTGGTTTTCACAGGGTCTGTTGAAGGTGGTATATGTGTGTTTGTGAGCATGTATGTGTGTGTGTTTGTGGTTGTGTGCACACACACAAGAGAAAGTGAGAACAGAAAAGAGAGAGGATGAGTGGGTTAAGATTTAGACCAATCAACTCCATTTTGTCATACCTAGAGCTTTATGACTGTGAATGGGCACGATGACAATGATTTCCTTATTTAGACAATTAGAATAAGCTGTTCAAAAAATGTCACTATCAAAACGTGTGTATACAACCTGAGAAGCCAGTCCAATAGCGAAGAGGTTTGATTTGTGTCAAAGTAATTTGTAATTTTAAATAATTCAAATTCTGTATGTAATTCAGACACTGTGTACATTCCTCTCACTGAGAATAAAGCTTGCAATAGATGCATCTAGGTGAAGATACAGCATACTACGCCAGTTGGTCATGAGTTAACTAAGAAAAGTTACTTAACGTAGTTTAGAATCAGATGCTTCATTTGTTAATCACAGGCCTGGACATGAAGTTGTGTAAAACTCTTTCTACTCTCACATTTCTTCCAAAGATTAGGGTATGGCTATTTGTACGCATACAACTGATTTACTTCATTGTACAGCAGACTGACCGACTTCGTTTCACAGCAGAAACTAACCCAACATTGTAGACCAGTTCTATTCCAATGAAAAAATTTTAAATAAATAAAATACAAAAAATGGAAAAAAGATTCTAGAAATGTTTTTTTGCATATTTTTACATGCAACAATAAGAAAGAATCTCACAGACAAGATGTTAAGCAAAAGCCATTAGACACAAGAGTACATATTGCCTGATTTCCTTTACATGCATTTCAAGAATAGGCAAAGCTTATCTAACACTTGACAGAAGTCTGAATAGTGGTTACATCACTACCTGGGGTGATACTGATTGGAAAGGGGCATGAGGGAACTTTCTGGCTCAATGATAGTATTTTATCTTTATCTGTGATGGTTGTGTGAGTATATACATACATAAACATCCATCAATCGTGATATTTGATATTTACTTAGCTATGTATATATTATACCGCAGCTTTTTAAAGTGTATAAACAAGGACTCAAAAGTTATAGACTTTATTATAGTATACAGTATAGTGAAGTCGCTCAGTCATGTCCGACTCTTTATGACCCCATGGACTGTAGCCTACCAGGCTCCTCGGTCCATGGGATTTTCCAGGCACGAATACTGGAGTGGGTTGCCATTTCCTTCTCCAGCGGATCTTCCTGACCTAGGGGTCGAACCCGGGTCTCCTGCATTGTAGGCAGACGCTTTACTGTCTGAGCTACCAAGGAAGCCCACAGACTTTATTATATCAATAATGATAAAAAAGATAAAAACAATTCATCCTTTTCTCTTTAAAAAAAGATGAGCATGAATGGCATTTAACTTATTACTGCCCATGAATGCCTTAGTTAGAAATGCATATGATATTTTTAAGTCTTAAAGCTTAATTCTTTTATTTAAAAAAGAAATCCTCATTCAACTTTCGCCAGGTCAGAAGGGCATCCTCATCCATTCTCCCTGATGCTCCCATTATTTTGTATTCAAGACGCTGTTATTGTTGCTGCTCAGTCACCCAGTCATGTCTGACTGTGACCCCACGGACGGCAGCATGCGAGGCTTCCCTGTCCTTCACTATTTCCCGGAGCCTGCTCAAACTCATGTCCATTGAGTCAGTGATGCCATCCAACCAGTCCATCCTCTGCCCTCCCCTTCTCCTCCTGCCCTCAATCTTTCCCAGCATCAGGGGCTTTTCCAATGAGTCAGCTCTTCCCATCAGGTGGCCAGAGTACTGGAGATTCAGCTTCAGCATCAGTCCTTCCAATGAATATTCAGGGTTGATTTCCTAAACATTATGGGAATATCTATGCAGTTTAACTTTTGCTGGGGCTAAGCTTCTCAGTTCTCCATTGTAGAGAGCAGAATTTGCTACCCCAAAATGTCTCTTTAGAATGTAGTTGATTTCAAGGTGAAAACAGTCAAGGCTCAAGACTCAGGAAAAAACTTTGATCTTCCCCTTAATAGCCTAAAAGAGTTTGGATTAAGGACCTGTTCCCCTGAATAGAGCTGTCACCAGACATGTCTGCAAAGAATCTGGGCTGGATGTGGTGGCGGAAAGTCCAGGCAGGACCTTACAGATCTCAGTCCACTTTGTGTCTCATAGTCTGTGGCCCAGCAAACATTTATTTACGAAACATTTGCATTTCCATCTTCATATAAATTGCCTTCCTCCCCTGTGAAGTCCCAAACCACTACCCCCAATATCCTCTTTTGTCTTTAGCTGAAGATAGTATTGAAGGTGAAGATTTTAGCCATTTTAGCAAGTTACTCTGTTTTCCTGGGTCTCCCTCATGTATACATATTATTAAACATGTGATTTTCTCCTAATAATCTGTCTCAGGTTGATTTCATTCTTACATCAGCCAGAAGAACCTAGAAGGGTAGAAGAAAATTTCTTCCTCCCTGACACCACCAACCCCCTTCATCAAAGGAAAAAAAGATTTAAAAACAACACATAAATATTCTAAAGAATTTCAATTGTGAAAAGAAAAAATTTTAATGCTCAATTGCAATGGAAATGATGGAAACTATCATTAAACCCATATTCTATCTTGAGACAGTTTGGACTGTTAATAATTGCCAGTATTATCAAGTACTCACTATGAATCATGGTAAGAGCATTTATCTGGTATTATGTTATCAGATAACCACAGAAATTCATGAGATAGATACTAATATTAACCACATTGAATGAAAAAAGAACCTAAAGATTAGAAGAGTTAAAAAAAATTACCCAGGTGTGGTTAGTAACTGGCAGATGGTGGATTTAAATTCAAGAAGCTTGATTCTAAAACAAAAATTCTTCACCATCAAGCTCTAAAATTCTTCCTTATAGTGGACTGAACTCTATCTCCCTCTACTTTGCACCTAGTTCTGCTCCTGAGGGATACATAGAACATCTTTAATCCCCTTCCAAATGGCAACATTTCAAATGCTTGAAGAAAACTGTCGAGTTCCTGCCCCGATCTTCTCTCCTACAGATTAAATACGGCCACCGCCTTCCATAGTACCCCCCCCTTTTTTTTTAATATGACTTGTTTCAAGTCATGTCCGCTTGCTTAAAACCTCACACAAAATGCACCCCAGTGTATTCAGTGATTGCCTGGAAATGGAAGAAAAGATGTTCCAAGTGGTCTGAAATGTATACAACATAAAGCACACTGCTAGTCTGCTCCAGAAGAGAAGAACCACTTTAGCGGAAGCCAGAAATGATTCGTACGTAGTGGAAGAAGTGGTCAGAAGAAGGAACTCTGGGACTGTGTGAAGGAAAGTTACACACCTTAAAATAGCCTGGAGTTAAAACTCCCCTCCAGGTCCTCTCCACCATTCTATGCAAAACAAAGAACTCTCTCACCGGAAGGAAAAAAAAAGGACATTAAGGTTGATTACACCCAACTCCCAGTCGGTCCAGCCTCTGGCCGATCTCCAGAATTCCTTGCCCCAGCTATTTAAGAGAGAACTACTCTGAACAACCTTAGAGAAGAACAAGCTCCCTTAAGACAGTGGATTTCCATATATATGCCTGTATATACCTACTCTTTCCTTGGGTTAGTGCAGCAGCTCACTAATTTGACTGCTGCCCCTGCTCGCCTTATTAAAGATGATCTGCTCCTGTAAAGTGCTGGTCTCGTTCTTTTTCCGAACCTCACCTTCTCTAACTCCCTTACCCCACACTGTACACACACCACACCCAGGAGAGACATCCCTGCAACAAGGAATGTCTCCAGGAAAGCAACGTGAAGATACTTCCTTCTCACCTTCTACTTTCCTAAAGCCTGATCAAAGCCACTGATCCTTGAGCAAAATTTTGGAGCTCCATATTTCATGGCACAGACAGGCAGGCCATGTGGGATAGCTACTGGACTGGTCAACAAGTTCATTCGGGTTTTTCCATAAGATGTTAAGGAAAAACCCAAACGAACTTGTCACCCAAACCAATACCTCTCGTATGCATAGAAGTCCCTGTGAAAACTCATGGCTGGCTGTGAGACAACCCAAGCAGATAAAGATGAGTGGTGCTCACTTGTGCAAGCCTTTCTTGGATCAGGACCACCGGGGTTCAACACAGGGCTGTCAGAAGCCTACTGAGATGGTTGGTAATGATATCCCTCCACAGGGCCAATAGATACATGCTGTGCATCCTAGCGATGGACAGTCCAAACAGGAGGCGGGGAGGGAAGCAGGAAATAAAGAGCTTTGTTCTTAAATCCAGTAAAACTTCCTGGAAAGTCTCGGGGAAAGATATGAACAAGATACATCGCAACACACAGAAGCACAGGCAAGTCTAGCACCTGATGCACTGGGAAAATACACCATATCCAGCAGCCTGATGGCTGATATCTGACTGGTCCCTAAACTGGAACAGAGATTAGAAACACTCAGAAAGAAGGATGCGAACAAGAGGGCTGTAAGGTTGGAGGTATACCCAGGAGTAACGGAGATAAATGTGACACGGAATAAACATGAGAGAGAGGAGGAGGCTGCAACTAAGAGACAAACAAATGGTGTTTTTTCTGATTTATATAAAACATCAGAGAAGAGAAAAGGGACCCAGATTAGAAAACATCAGCCATCTTTGTAAAAACCTCTTCTTTCTCAAGATAGATTGATTGACTGTCAGAGATTAAGGAACAGCAATGAAATACCATCTCCTACATTTTAAGAAACAATCTCCAAAAGGCAACTAAAACTATTTACCTCGGAAAACCAAGAGCAGAAGCTATTTATATTATATTTCAGGAATGGATGTTAATGTGTTCAGAAGTTCAAATACTTGAGATTCTTCTTATAAAATTTAAACTTAGACAAAGTACTTCCAAACCTCCTCCTTCCTTCACTGACAAATACAATAAAGCTCCTGGGGCTTAGATCTTATTATTATTAAATACTTATTAAGTCTCCCTGGTGTGTGAATGTCACACATAATAGATGGATAAATACATCGTGTGCCCTCCTTTGAAGAGCTTAAGAGTCTTATAAAACCGATAGGACACACAAATAAACACCTCCAAATTTCTGCCAGAGAGTATTTACAAGAATCAATGTCATCACCACGCCTTGGTGCTGGGTGCAGGGGAGAAAACGGAACTGGTCTCATTTGATGAAAAGGGAGAAATGCTCGGACATAATTATTCCAGCAATATGCAGCCTGCTCTCTCCCTTCCCTCCACCCCAGAGAAGGTGCACCCCGCTCCTGTCCGTAGCTAATCTTTCCATCCTAGTTCTCCCTCCATCTCGTCTCCCGCTGCCGCTCAGGCTCAATCCTTCATCTTTTCCAGCCAGGATCACTGTAAAGGCCTCACTGCTCTGAGCAATCCTCCTGCACACCGTCTCTCAAGGAATTTTCTTAATAAAATGTAAATTTCACCATGTCACTCTCTTCTGTTTAAAGATGCTTCAGTGGCTTCCCGCAGCTCTCAGGATATAATCCCCTCGCAGGACAAGAAATGATCTTTGCAGTTTGCATCTTTCAGATATTGCATCTTTCAGATATTCACTCTCGCCTTACCGCTCCTCAAGCCTACTGTCCTAGACTTGAGGGCTCCTGAATCTGCTGGACCTTTACACATCTCCCCATCTTAACTCACGCCCAAAGGGGCCTGAACTGCCTTGCCCTTCTCTCCTGATGGAGCAGTTCAAGCATCACCTTCTCTTGAAAGGCATTTCCAAGCCTTCCTGCATTTCCCTGGGATGGCCCTGCTCCAGGCCTCTTTCTGTTCTCCGGTAAGACCCTACAGGTGCGTCTCCTATGACAGCACCGTGTCAGTCCTTGACTATCTCCTCAACTAGACTAGGAACAACTCCAGAGAACAACTGGATCCCATTCCTTTCTATATCTCTAGCACTGACACAGCTAGGAACAGCAAGAAAAAATAAGAGCTACTGAGCATACTGCATGCAGTCCATGGGGTCGCAAACAGTTGGACACGACTTAGCGACTAAATGACACCAAATAAATCTAAAGCAAAATAAAACAATACTTTTGAATACAAAAATGAATGAAGGGGCTGTCCATGGTTAAGAATCCGCCTGCCAGTGCAGGGGACACGGGTTAGATCCCTGCTCCAGGAAGATTCCACGTGTCATGGGACAATGAAGCTCGTTGACAACTACGGAGCCCTCACGCCTAGAGCCCGTGTTCCAAAAACAAGAGAAGCCACCACAATGGGAAGCCCACGTGCTGCAACTAGAGAAAGCCCACATGTAGCAACGAAGACCCAAAAAAAAGAATGTATGAAGGATCAATGGCGGTCCAGCCTCGAGGAGATTTTAGGAAAGGACTGGATGCCTAGTGTGAACTCCGAGGTTCTGGAGAAGCTGGAATTGGGAAGAAGGAGGGAAGGGATACGAGCACAAGGGCGCCCAGCCAGGAAGCGAATTCCTCTCAGGGGTCTGCTCTGACCTCCCAGCCTGGGAAACAGGAACCAACCTGCAACCCCTGCAGACTTTGTGTCAATATCTATTATTCTTTACACAGTTCTCCTTGGTGAGCTGCTCACCACAGGCCATACATCAAACTCCCAATCTGCTGGCTTTCTGGAAGGCCCCTTACCTTCTGTGGCTTTGCAGGAAAATAGTCTCTCTCCCTTATTGGGACCCCCATCTAGGTCTGAGGCTCCCCGCATCCCCTCACACACAAGCACCCCCTCCCCCAAGCACAGGACGCCGGGGTCAGCGCAGTCCCCGCCTTGCAGAAGGTTGAGCTGCCGGGACACACGAACTTCTCAGTTACCCGTTCATTTCAGCCTCTTTCACTCTCGTCCTTCTCCAGTTTTTCCCACCCCCTCCTGAAGAAAGATTTTAGCTGGAGAACAGCAGGCTTGACCGCCCAAGCCCTCAGGAGGGGGCAGTTTTGCCCCACTGTGCACACGGGCCAGCAGGTGAAGTTAGAACAGCCCCCAGCGCAGGGCACGGGGAATAATGAGGAGCGGGATTAACGGGAGTCCCCTCTAACCCAGGGCCACCTCCCCCTTCCGTAGGGAGGGGGTCCTGCTGCTGGCTCCTCGGGGCTTCCCACCCCAGGCAGCACAGGGTGGTCTTAGGATGGAGCTGATGCCACTGCCCCTCATCACAGTCTGATGCTCTCTCCTGTGAGACTCAACAACTGTATGCCCTGAACAACAGCCAACCAGGCCCTCTTGCTATTCCCAGAGCAACAGGAGAAAGAGGAGGGCAAAGGATAGGGGAGATGATCAGAGGTGAAGGGGGACATGAGTGGGACATAAAGAGATAGGAGAAAGTGAACGACATCTCGCATGTAAAGGAGATGCTTCATGAACGACACTAGGAAGGACTTTGTGCTCCTGTCCAAGTGCGTATTTAATACGACTGGCAGGAAACCACCTTGAGGGTTTCAGACAGCACAGCACATCCATGAGCCGAGCAGGCTCCCTGGGCCTCCTCGGTACTTACCTGTGGGCACAGGGTCAGGATGAGACCACGTAAAGGCAGCCTGGGTTTCAAGTGGTGTCTGAATTTGCCCTGCCCTCTGTAAGAATCAGGACTTCCCTGGTGGCTCAGATGGTAAAGAATCTGCCTAAAATCCCAGAGACCCAGGTTCGATCCCTGGGTCAAGAAGATCCCTGGAGAAGGAAATGGCAACCCACTCCAGTATTCTTGCCTGGAAAATCCCATGGACAAAGGACCCTGGCAGGCTACAGTACAAGGGGTCGCAAACAGTTGGACACGACTGAGCAACTAACACCATAATAATCAAGGTGACTACAGTGTAGAAGGAACACGGCCTGAGGATTTGGGGGTGCTGGGTTCAAACTACTTTTGCTGAATGACTGGCCTCTATGAGTCTCGGTTTCCTTATCTTTAAGATGGGGCTGAATATAATACCCTTCACAGATTTGTCTGGGAGGAGTCCATGCATATGTATTTTGCAACATGCAATAAAGTGTCAGCTCTGGGGTGCCTCCCAACCTGGGGAAGCAACAGACTTCCCTGGCAGTCCAGTGGTTAAGACTGTACTCTTCCAGTGCAGGGTGACGGGTTCGATCCCTGGCCGGGGAACTAAGATCCTGCATTCTGTGAGACACGGCCCAAAAAAAAAACATAGGAAAGCAGGAAGCAGAAGAGCAGGAGGGCCTGGATGCACATTACAAACCCTTGGGGCTCCTCCTCCTGTTCTCTGCTTAGAAGAGCAGGTAGGCAGGCTCCTGGTCCCGCAGGCAAGAATCCCAGCCCTTTGGCTCAGAGGGCTGGGTAACATCTCACCTTACTCCGCAATCTTCCCACCCGAAAGAAACGACTGTGCCCTCCTCCTTACACCTGAGCCAAGAGTAACAGTGGCAGTGAGCATCACAGGGCCCAGGTAGAAAGAATATAAAGCCAATCCCCAGAGTCCACATGGCCTAGATGGAAGACCCCACCTATATCTATAGTTCTATACAAGCCACGTTCATCACACTTCCTTTTCTTTTCTCAAACAAAAGTCCCACTACAGTACGTGTGTTATATGCTAAGTCACTTCGACTCTGTGCAACCCTATGGGCCACAGACCACCAGGTTTCTCTGTCCACGGGATTCTCCAGGCAAGAATACTGGAGTGGGTTGCCATGTTCTCCTCCAGGGGTTCTTCCTGACCCAGGGATCAAACCCGCATCTCTTGCATCTCTTGCACTGGCAGGTGGGTTCTTTACCACTAGCACCACCTGAGAAGATCCATTAGCGCACAGGCAGAAATAGCACTAAGACATGGTTTTTAAGACTAGAATCTTCTGTTCAACACCTCTTATGCCCTTCTCATATTGGCCTGAATACTCAGCACAACCCAAGACACACAGGGGATGGCTGGAGTGAAATGGATGGTGGAGGACAGATGCATACTCTGACATACACAGAATCTCCAGAAACTTCTATGCGGTGCTGCCTTTAAGAACCTGCTATCCCAAGAAGGGGTCAGAACTGGAGTCTGAGAGGCAGGGAGAGGTTTATAAGGGGTCCTGGAATACCAGTGCTGCCACTTACTCTCTGAAGCACCGGGAGAGTCATTTCGACTCTTTAGGCCTCCAATTCAACACCTAAAAAATGAATGGTCTGCAAGATGCCGCCTGCAGGTGAGCTCTGGGGAGGGGGCTCACAGAGGTGCTACAGACGCTATTTAATGTGGCTAGAGAGCACTGGGCTGGGCACGCACTCCTGCCCCACTATCCCTGACATTACCTGCCCGTACCCACTGCAGGGCCATCTGAGATGCCTCAGATGGAGACAATGGCTTCTGAGATGCCACCCCCTCACTGCCTGTACCTTTGGAAACTGACTTTCTCTCTCCAAACCTCGGTTTCTTCATCTATAAAACAGGGGTACAAACAACATCTACTTCCTAGGGTCGTCACAGGATTAAATTAGTTACCTTATGCAAAGCCCTCAGCACAGTAGCTGGCACCCTGAACAATATCGACTACCTAATTATTCTTATCGTCATGACCGCTGATGTATTTTCAGTTTCAATTCTAAATTCCTCGTTCTACTCACTAAGCCTCTCATGGAAGGAAAACCCACCTCAGCATCAGTCCCTGACAACAGGCCACAAGCAAGTGGCTAACCTCTGACCAGGCTCCGAGGGACTACCAGATGGTGCCACTGGGTTGGATTCTTCAATAAATGGCACCTGGACTGGTTCTTTGCCCACCTATACCCCTTCCCTCTCCCTAGCCCTAAAGCCAGAAAACCACTGAACTTGAGTTAGAAGCACCAAGTTCCAACTCAGACCCTGCCACTATGCAGCCTTCTACACATTACTTAAGGCCGCTGAGCCTCAGTTTTCTCATCCGTAAAAAGCAGGCAAGGAGCCACCATCTTAGAGGCAGAAATAAGGTAACTGAGGTGAAAGCAACCAGCACAGGCCCTGCTGTGCGTTAGTCACACAGTAACTTAGGTCGGTTTCAACTTGAATCTGAGCCACTCCATTTCCTCACTCTCCACTAGCTGTTTCAGACCTGCTAGTGGGACCCAAGGGCATCACCCAAGTCCTGGCCACAGGCAAACCAACACCATTTGCTGTCCTCTCTCTCTATTTTAAGCAGTGCCTCCCGGGACTGCTCCTGGCCATTCTGGAACAGTTAGGCATCTTGAGGATGTAACGCTGGAGGCGTCCAGGTCTCTTGGAGCAGCACCGCCCAAGAGGACTTCCTGCAGCGATGGCCATTTCTATCTGCAGGGGCCAACATGCAGCCCTTGAAATACAGCTCAGCAATTGAGAGACGGAACTGTTATTTCATTTAACTTTAATTCATTTAAATGTAAAGACGGTCTGTGGATATCGTATCCCATACTGGACAACACAGCCTTAGAACGACCCGCAGTTGCTGCCAAAGTGCTAACTCCCGCCACTCTTTCGAGCAAAACATCCCAACCCTTCCAACCAGCTGGCTGGTATCTGTGTTTGGACTTTGCTACTTCCACCCGGACTGGTTTGGGGGAGCAAGAAAATGAGGTCACTCAATGGCTATTTCCAATGCCCTCCATGATCATGAGGCAGCCAGAAGACTTGTTTTTAACATGCAGGTCAAATCAACATTTCCCTGGTTCACTGTATTTGGGGGAATGTATGTAAATTTCAGCTACCTTTTTGTTAATAATTGTTGCTAAGGGTTTTGCTTGCAGTGAGATTATTTTGTGGGGAATCTCACCAAAGGGCAGAGCTTTCAGGCCAGTGATAAAAAGGCTGTACCCTGACTGAAGATAAGAGGCAAATGGCTGGGGACCTTTTCAAACATGAGATTTCTGGCAATTTAATTTCACTCGGTCAAAAGCCTACAAGAATTACCTTACTTCACAATATTTTTTACATTAATCTTGCCAAGATCAGATTCCAGGAAGCAATAAAGAATATTAAGTTAGCTTTTACTTTAAATCAGAAAGCTTGTTAGGGTTCATATCCTACACAAATTATCATCTTTGCCAAACTGAGACTGGCCCTAAGGGGGTTGAAAGAGAGAGAGGATTTGTCCTCTTGCTTGGAATGTGTGAACCTCGAATAGAGTCATGGCCTTCATCCAGGGTATTAAATGTGTCCTGTAGATGGTTCTCAGTCACTTACTCTAGGCAAAAACGAAACAAGACACCACGGTCCAAGTGAGAGAAATAAGGGAAAGTACGTCTGCTCATTTGATAAAAATCTACCGAGCCTTTACCATTTATATGTCCATCATCTACTCAGTGGACGTGAGTCTGAACAAGCTCTGGGAAACAGTGAAGGACAGGGAAGATGGTCGTGTTGCAGTCCATGGGGTCACAAAGAGTCAGACACGACTTAGCAACTGAACAACAATAACAAGCCTTTACCACCTGCCCAGGAAGACACAGACAATAGGGCTCCAAGTCCAGTTAGAGACAAATTTATAAATGAGTGATAACCATGCAAAAGGTACACAGCCCACACAAGCTGCCTGGGAGCACAGACACTCCACAGGGAAAGTCAAGGAAGGCTTTCCCAAGAGGTAGCCTTGAGCTGGAACTGAAGACTGGAGAGAAGGACAGCAGGCAACAGGGGAAAGAGGAAGAGCTGCGCTTCCACAACACGACAAAACCACAGCAGGGGAACGAGTCTTCTACACCCGGGATGAGCTCCAGAACTGGCCCGTTTTCGGAAGTCTCTCAGCCGTCCCAGTCTTCACTGGCTACCTGAGCCCTCTTCCAAATGGAAGCCACCAGTCCAAGAACATCCTGCCCGTTCAGGTCATGGCCCATTATGGGAGGGCTCCAAGTTGAGCCCTGCTAACGAAATCCCACATCAAGGATACTGCTTCTTTATGCAAAGCCCCAGCAACTGGCCATCCCTATGAATGGTGTTTGCTCTTTCTGAAAACAGACCCCTCACTGCCGCCGGAGGTAGCCACTTTGAATGATGATCCAAAAATTTTAGAGGGAGCTGAGGACCAAGAGGGTGGGCTGGCTGGGTTGGGAAGTGCTGTAGTACTATTATAAAAGAGAGAAGAGATGTTAAGTGATAGTTGATTTAATGAGAGGAATGTCAGGAGGTTAAAAACGGCTGCAAAGTACAGTACAATAGAATGATGCAGAAGAAGAAAAAGACAGCGATGACCAATATAAGTGTGGGCTAGCTGGACTTTTTTCTGGCATGATATTAGATTCCTAAAGTTGATCTTCTAATCCATGCTTATTGAGGACACTAGTTTTCAGAAGGTACATTTACCCCAAACTGCAGAAGAAGCTAGAATATTCACAGGAAACTATATAATATTGCAGATAAACATATACTCAAAACTAGCCTATAATTGTTAGATGAGAAATATTTGTTCCATTAGATGACAATATCTCATTTTAAGTGACAATTTCAGAATATAAAAAATGTTTCTTTCTGCTTTCTTATTATTCCGGATGCTAGAAAAGTGTCGGATTATTTTGGGTAGAGGTTTTTTTTTTTTTTTTTTTTTTTTGTATCGTCTTATAAATTAGGTCACCTCACCAGGCTTTTTGGACATGCTGGGTGGATTTTCCCAAATAAAGACATCACAGTGGTCAGCTGGCAACATCAATGATAGAATTCAGGTCCCCAGAAACTGGGACCCAGTAGGGCACACTGTGACAATGGCCCTGGACCCGCCATCAGACAGCCATCAGATTTAGCTTCGGGTACGACAGGTCCATCCTTTTCTCCTTATGCACATTTAAAAAGACAAGTCTCCCAACTCCTCTGGACCTCAATTTTCTAATCTGTAAAAGGGGAATAGTAGGAATACCTCACAGGATTGCTAGGAAGATTAAAGATAATGTTATAAGTAGAAAAGAGTAGACAATAAATCTTGGTTCAGTTGACTCTGATAAATACCATGCCTTGATTCATGAGAGGAGTTTGATGGTCTGGATGTTTGGGGGGGTGTTTTTATGTTTTTTTTTTAATTTTTATTGGAGTATAGTTGCTTTACAATATGGTGTTAGTTTCTACTGCACAGCAAAGTGAATCCACTATATGTATACATACATCCCCTCTTTTTTGGATTTCCTCCCCATTTAGGTCAACACAGAGCACTTAAATAGAGTTCCCTGAACTATACAGTAGGTTCCCATCTATTGTATACTTGGTCTCAATAGTGTATAAAAATATACATATATACGTATATACGTGTGTGTCTATGTCAATCCCGATCTCCCAATTCACCGCTCCACCCCCATTCCCCATTGGTATCCATACATTTGTCCTCAATGTCTGTGTCTCTATGAAATCTGAATGTTAAATAAAATGTGCACATAGCTATCAACAGTCCTGGTTTCTCCTCACTTGCCTAATGATCAGTCGCAGACTGAAAACATGAATCCCAGTTCCTAGCGTTTTCTATCCGTTTCACATTCTGCAATGGGGCCTTGATTAAGGAAAAAGAAAATATATTAAAAGGGTGGTTATTTGCTCCCTTCCCCTAAAAGCCTGTGGACAACTGACTCACAGACTACCCATTATGAAGGTGGGGGTCTCCTGCTTTATACAGGGTTTGTAGCTCCAAAAATGAATGATTTTACCCAAATAAAGCTGGAAAAGAATTCCTTAGTCCCCTCCTCCTGTGATCTCTTTTTGGAACAATCAGTTGAAAGTCAGCTTTCTTTGTCCAAATCCTTCTCAATCTTTTCCACCCACTCAGAACTATTGACAGTCCAACTAACTTATTTATTTCACTTATTTAATAGCTCACTTGTTCTCAAAAGAAATAAAGACTTCTAACTTCAGCTAAAAAGAGAGATTCACTTGCTTCCAAATCTCTTTTGTGGGGAATTCCCACCAACAGCCTGAGCTTCTTTTCCTCCACATGCAGAACCCAAAAGCTCAACATTTACCTGCTTTATTTCAGTGTATTAATGCACACAGAATCAAACCTTCCCACAAACAGGCATGTAGACCTTCAGTCTCTTAAGTCAGAGTGTCTATGTTCTTGGTGACCTTCTGAATGTGGTTTAGAGCCTTGAGTCATAGGAATCCCAATATACAATCCATACAGAAAGCAAATAAAGCCAAGTTTAAGATTATAAATTAGTATTCTTCATAGATTCTATTCAAACTCTTCCAATGAAACATTCACTCATAAATTAAATCATTTGCTTCTCTCACAACTTTTCTAAAATTCAAACTCTTTTCTAAGCTAGTGTTCTCTAATACATGCTTTTGGAATGGTCCCAACATTTTGGAAACAATGGCCCTGTCTGACATGAGCGATGCCAGGGAGAAGCCATATGGCTTCTTTTTCTTACAGGCTTAATGACAACTCTAACAATGATTCAAAAAACAAAAAACCAAGTGATGCAGTCTTTTAAGACAGTCGATCAACTTAATTTGTGTGAGTTAAAAAAAAAAATGGTGGTATTCATTTACATAAAGGTAGGGAAGCATCGAAATGAACCAACGAAAGATTTTGGCCAAGACCTTGCTTAGAAGTTGGGAGCTGAAGAAGAGCAAGTCTTCTTGAAAAGGAGTGGAAAGGCTCCTCATTCTGAGGGTGGTTGGGACCTCAGGGACTAAAAGAAAACAGACCTTCTTCTTTAGCTTCATATCGGAAGCATCCTGAAGATGCAATCAGCGATGCTGCAGATAAACTGGCTGGAGCATTAACTCTCTTTACCACAGGAGGAAGTCACATTCGTTCAGAGGTGTGTATGTGTGTTAGGCGCTCAGTCACTCTCTGCGACCCCAGGGGCTGTAGCCCACCGGGCTCCTCTGTCCATGGCGATTCTCCACACAGGAATACTGGAGTGGGTTGCCATTCCCTTCTCCAGGGGATCTTCCCAACCCAAGGATCGAACCTGGGTCTCCTACATTACAGGCGGATTCTTTACCGACTGAGACAAAACGGAAGCCCCTTCCTTCAGAGGAAAACCCCACAAATCTTTTCAATCAATTCAGCTTTTTACCCTGTGTCTCCCTAAAGAGCTTCTCTCTCAACAGGGTTCGGATGATAAATTCCCCGCAGGAACCCACACACGATCCCGAGACTAACAGCCCTTCTCTTTCCTAAAAGAAGAGGATGGGAGAACCAAGAGGGCGGCAAGTGGAAAAGTGAAATAAAAAAGGAACAGAGTCAATAAAACTAAATTTCCCCACCACAGTTACATTTCTTACTGAAACCTCATTCCTTGGCACTTTAAGCTGCTCAAGGGGGAGGCTGAAAGGGATAAGACTGCAGTAGTAGAGAAAAAAAAGGAATGGCTACTGCCTTACCCTAGGCCAAATGTCACTTTTGGTTGTGCAGTATGGATATATTATTTGCTGGGGACCTCCCTGGCAGTTCAGTGGCTAAGACTGAGTGCTTCCACTGCAGGGCACACGGGTTAGATCACCGGTCAGGGAACCAAGATCCCACATGCCTCGCAGTGTGGCCAGAAAAATAAAAGGATATTGTCTATTGATGTTCAGCACCATCCTCACGGCTCCAAGCTCTCCCTTGCACACTTGCTCTCCAGAACTTAGACATTGCCTTTCCTAGGTGCCCTGGTCAGTGTGTTTCCAGTTAGACTCCACCACTGAGAAGCAAAGTGAGATGGGGAAGCAGAAAAGAAAGAGAAGCTACTATGATCCCAGAACACTTGGAAGTGAGGACCCAGTGCTGGCACCGGCAAAGGGGACCTGGCCTGGGACACCAGACATCTCCTAAGATTAACCCACGAGATTCAGTCTAGTCCCTGCACTCACCTTTTCCCTGAACAGAGCTTTCCTGGCCTTCCATCCCCCCACCAGCCTTTCAAAAGTTTCCAAAACCCTGAATTTCTGGTACTAAACCACTTGCCATTCAAGACTGCTGTGGAGGCTTCTGTGACTCCTGGCTGACACATTAGACTCTTGCACGCTTCTCAAATCAGAGTACATGGACCAGCCCCCGAGGACACTGAGGGTACAGAAATAGCCCAGAAACACAGTACATATCCTTGAGCCATGACTTACTCTGCAGTGCCTACTTTTAGGAATTTATTTTTATGTTAAAATAATCATTGAAATATTATGGGGGGAAAGGGGCATTTTAAAATACAATTTTAAAAGACTCACAGAGAAAACAAACATGGTTACAAAGGGGAAAGGGGAGGAGAGATAAATTAGGAGTTTGGGATTAACAGATACACACTACTGTATATAAAACAGATAAACAGTAAAGGTCCTACTGTATGGCACAGGAAACTATATTCAATATGTAGTAATAACCTATAACGGAAAAGAATCTGAAAAGGTATGCTGCTGCCAAGTCGCTTCAGTCGTGTTCGACTCTGTGCGACCCCACAGACAGCAGCCTACCAGGCTCCCCCATCCCTGGGATTCTCCAGGCAAGAACCCTGGAGTGGGTTGCCATTCCCTTCTCCAATGCACGAAAGTAAAAAGTGAAAATTAAGTCGCTCAGTCGTGTCCGACTCTTAGATACCCCATGGACTGCAGCCTACCAGGCTCCTCCATCCATGGGAGTCTCCAGGCAAGAGTACTGGAGTGGGTTGCCATTGCCTTCTCCACTGAAAAGGTATATTTATACATAAAACTGAATCAATTTGCTATATACCTTAAAGTAACACAACTCTGATGCTGAGAAAGACTGAGGGCCAGAGGAGAAGGGGGCGACAGAGGATGAAATGGTTGGATGGCATCACTGGCTCAATGGACATGAGTCTGAGCAAACTCCAGGAGATAGTGAAGGACAGGGAAGTCTGGAGTGCTGCAGTCCACGGGGTCACAAAGAGTAGGACACAACTTAGTGACCGGACAACAACAACATAACATTATAAATCAACTATGCTTCAATTCACAAAGGAACTAAATTCTTAAGACACTATACAAAACCAAAGAATGTAACTCTTGCAGAAGGCCATTCTACCACACACTCAGAATCTGAAGAACATGTTTCCACTCTCGGCAATCGTGCCTATCTTGGTGGAAGAGTTATAGACATGACACACGTATGTCTATCTGTCTGTCTATCCATCTATCTGCCTATCTCTCTATCTACCCATCTGCCTACTGAAGCTTCTCCCATGTTTTCATTCCAGAAGGGATTCTAGACAGCACGGTAGCCTCGGGGATACACTATGAACAGCACAGTCAGGGCACGCAGTGGTGAAGGGCATGCAGTGATGAAGTCCCTGGGTCTCCATACACATTAGCCACTAGAATGCGAGTTCCCTCCTGGCAGAGAAGACATCGCGTCTAACCAGCTCTGCTCTCCACGCCTGGCGCCTCCAACACTACTGGCCCATCCTAAGCACGTGATTCATATCTTAGTCACTGAATTGAGGAATCAGGGAAGAGATGGCTGGACGGGTAAGTATTTACCTAGCCCGAGTGACTGAGAGCATAGAGGTTACAGTACATAAAATATGTATTTGTAAATGTGTAACCTTGGGCAAGTTATTTTGCCTCAAAGCCTTGGCTTCTGCACTGGGAAAAGGAGGATGATAATTGTACCTTCTTCATAGGGTTGTTTAGGTTCAGGTGAAGGTTCAAGAAAGATGATACAGGTCAAGTGCAAGGTGTCTGACACATAGTAAGCGCCCCATAACTATTAGCTATTAACATTACCAATGTCCCCTGGATTTGAAATAGCCTCAAATATGCTTGGATTATACTGCTATACCGAGGCTAATTCAATCTTTCCTCAATGGTTCAGAGAGCATTAAAGCGCTTCGGCAGGTCATCTGAGATAGAAATCATGTCTCCAGTTCATTAGCCAGAATGGCAGACAGCAGAGTGCCCTGGTTGTCCTAGCTCGGGCCCTCGCTCTCACGAGGGAAGCTGGCTAGGGAAAGCTGATGTTTTGGCCACGTGGCAGTCTTCCATACTGAATTGTTATTTGGGGTCGGATTACAAGATTAGTAGAGAGGAGCACACAGTCAATGAAATCATACATTTTGACTCTAAAAAAAAAAAAAAAACTGATACAGCAGCTCTTGGAAGCTTTACTCCTTACATGAAATTTAAACCGGCAGGAGTGTGAAGCTCATCACAGAGGCTAAAACCTGACTAAAGGCAAATGAACAATTATCAATGATAATGTAAAGAGTCAGAGGAATGCCTGGTGGGGAGCCTGTGGCACCCGGGGTAAGTCCAGTTTTATTTAATGTCTTATTAAATGATCTGGAAGAGAGATAAACAGAAGACTAAAGAGAGATGCTGCACTGGACATCTGTTGGCTCTGCCTGCCGGGCACCCATTCTCCTGCTGGTGGTAACAACACCCAACCTGGAAACAACTCCCTCTCCAGTGGATAAAACTTCCATGAGACTGTCAAACAAGATGCCCCATGTTGGGCCAGAAACATCCTCTCCCCCTGGAATCTGAATCTTAAGTACAGCACCATAGTGACTTCAGAAATCACAGAGCCGGGGGGCAGGGTAGGAAAAAAAAAAGAAAGAAAGAAATCATAGAGCCATCCAACATCATTTGTTCTGGGAATATAGTCTCTGAGAGAAAGAAAATGCATTTATTAATTCCTGCTACCCAGATGCTTGGAAGCACTGTGACACTTTCCCCTTTCCTTTCCCTTCAGATCTAAAATACATCTTATATGAGTTAATACCACTTTCTGTGGACTGCAACCAAAAAGTCCTACTAATAAAGGTGCAGCTTCTACGACATCTGAAGTAACTGGAAATCTGTGGATCTGACCCTCCAGCAATTCTCAAAATACCCTTTCAGACATTAACATAAGCACCAATGCAAGTGATCTAAAACTCAGAGCATTTTGATTTGACTTGAAAGAAACTCACGTTGACATTTTTCTGGGTAAAAGAAATGATTCTAATATTCACGCACCAGAACAAGTCACCTGACCTTACAACTAAGGTGAAAGCAGAGGACCAGACAGGCGATCTCAATGAGATGAGGCACTTCTAAATGCCATTAAAGTTCTACATTGCATAAAATGCAACCCAGCAGACATTAGCAAAGTACAACACGGTAAGTGACCTCTATGGTACATTGTCTGAATCATTAGGTACACACTTTCTTTAAAGAGAGAGAGAAAGGAGAGAAGAAGCCCAGTGGGGTTTGGAGAAGCAGCATAATAAAAATAAATCAAGTCATTCAGGGTAAACGGATGAATGCTAAGGAGACACCAGCTTTGTTTTCCAACAGCCCCGCTCTCCTGGGTGGAGCACCGATAAGGAGGCCTCCATCTTTGCTGGAGACTAAAGGCCACTCCAGGCTCAAGTGCCACACCTGCTGATTACGGAAACCCCAGCACCCAGGCTCCAAAGCGGAAGTGAAGACTAGGGGTGAGGCCAGCCCAGCAGCTGCTGCTGTTGTTCTCCGTCATCAGCAAACCCTACTCTGCCTCCACGGTGACTCGCCTACACGGGTCTGGGGTCAGAAGGAGCTGCCTTGTCAACAACGAAGAAACGAGTGGAAGGATGGAAAGCGGGTCTGGAGGGACAAACCGAGCAACACTCATCTCCATGTCTATACTGAGATCGCTTTCGAATCTCACACCTTGGCAGCTTTTCGCATCTTCCTCCAAAGGACGTGATGTTCATTTCAATCTTCTACTCTCAGTAAGATCTTCGGTGCTGTCTACTGTCCTCAGTAATGTCCAACTCTTTGCAACTCCGTGGACTGTAGCCCGCCAGGCTCCTCTGCCCCATAGGATTTTCCAGGCAAAATACTGGATGGAATGGGTTGCCGTTTCCTACTCCAGGGGATCTTCCCAACCCAGGGATCAAACCTGCTTCTCTTGCATCGCCTGCATTCACAGGTAGATTCTTTACCACTGCACCAGTCGTGTCCAACTCTTTGCGACCCCATGGACTGTAGCCTACCAGGCTCTTCCATCCATGGGATTTTCCAGGCAAGAATACTGGAGTGGGTTGCCATTTCCTTCTCCAGGAGATCTTCCCGACCCAGGTATTGAACCCGGGTCTCCTGCATTGTAGGCAGACGCTTTACTCTCTGAGCCACCAGGGAAGTCTACCACCGCACCAACCCTCCCTAAATACTAATCTACAGTTTCCTTAATTTTCTCAGTATATAAAATAAACTTAGGGGAAAGGATGCAAAAGTAGTATTTCCTCCTGCTTCATCATCCCCCCCACCCTGCCACACATCAAAAGGAACAAAAGCTTCCTTAATCACAAAGGAAAAAGGAAGTTGGTGATAGAAATGCTAATATCCTACCGAATACCTCAAAGGAAAAGGAAATCTTTGCTAATCTTTGCTTTAACAACACAGAACCCAGGTATCCTCTAAGGTACACCCAGAACGAAAGCCAGCCTTGTGTTTCTTTGTTTTCGTGGCAGGACTGGCAGCACTGTCCCCCCCCCCCCCACCCGGCATCACCCACGTTGTCGGCCCGACTCCACCTTAGGGACCGCTCTGGGCACCTCCTTGTCTCCAACTATAGACTAAGTCCCAGCCTCCCGTGTGACTTGACCCATCCAGGACTCCGACTCCTTCAAAACCCTCTTCACAGCACGTGATGGGGCCAAGATAACAGGAAGAAATTACAGGGTAATTTAGGAGTGCGGTGTTGGAAGAGGCTCTCACAAGATAAGAGGTGTTATGTCATGAAAGGGCGGCACTAGAAAGTGGGGCGGCTGTCCTTTTCGAGCATCTGCCGACAGAATCTTCAAAGCACAGCTTCCTTTTCCGACCCCCACCCCAATGCATGCTAGACAGGAGTTTGTGCACGGCTCTATAGGCCAGCATCACTGGTACGTCATGCGCTTCATCTCTGCTCTGACAGGGGCACCGGGAGATGGTTTATGAGCGAACTCATGCACTGCCCTCCATGACATTGGCCTCAGGTTTTCAGGAAGGACCCCAAACACCCTGAGGTTCCCTTGGGACCTTAAAACCAAGGGAGCCCCGTAGTCATCTGTCCCACTTTTAATCCCTGACAGTTAAAATTCAAGCATTCGAAACAGTTTTTAAAGCTATTAATAGTGAGATTTTGATGAGCTAGTTCAAAGTCAGCATTAATGACCTGTTAATGATTTTAATGGTTCTTGCAATAAGCCCTGTGAATGACCTATTGTTAAAATACAGAATAACTGGCTTTTACATGAAGCCACTAACTGTTCTTTTCTCATAACTCTATCCCAACTGAAATATTCTTTTTTCCTTTCAATTTGAAGGGTTCATGGATAAATAAAGCTGAGACATGCACAAAGAATACATTTTGGCGACTGGGAATCAGAGGAGGCAAAGGAAAAGAGCCAAGAAAAAGAGGACTCTGAGTTTCTGTTTGTATGCAGTAGTGGCTTATTAAGGAAGTAAATCCAGCAGGGGCACAATCAGACCAAGAAGCGGGCAGAAGAGAAGAGCAGTCTGAAGGCAGAAATGAGAGGGTGATGGTGATGGAGATGGAATGGTAGGGGCAGGGACCCATCAGCATCCAGGAGTTGCACCTGCTTCAGTCATACACACCCAACAACAACAAAGCAGCATCCCACCCTGATGTGTTTGATGAATAGGCTCATCTCTCTTGCTCTGGACCTGACTTAATGCCTGAGCCACTGCTCCTTGCCGGCTTATGTCCTCTGAAGCCACAATCCACCCCTAAACAAGGTACCCAGTCCTTTCTCGCCAAGTGGCAGAAGCAGCTATTGTCCTGGCCAGTGTGATCTTATCTTCAGTTGACAACACCACATGGAGACCACCTCGTATAACGCCCACCTTGTACAATGACCCTCTGGTTTCAGCTTCTCCCCAGTACCATTCTGCTCGGTGGCTGGAAACTGGTGAGAGCAGGGCAGTCTGTTCCACAATGAAAGCATAAGAAGCAGACAAGTGTGTTTCTCCCTGCTGGCAAGTGACAAATGAACAAAGTCAAAAGACTTGGCTCCCACCTGGCTCTGCTGGCATTATGAAACGCAAACATGGGAAGAAGGCATTTAAGGTGTTGTCGACTTGTCTGGAAATTCACGAACCAGGATCCACGGCTGAGAGCATTTGCATCAAAGGGCAAATAAGACAGAAAATAGTATCACAGTAAGACCACTGAGCATCTCAGCCTGACAGAAGATATTGAAAATATTTCCTGAAAGAGATCACAAAACTGGCAGAGAGGCAAGATATGAGATGAGATTTGTGAGATGAGATTTCATTTATTTAGACATGCTAGAAGTTTAATTCTTTTAAAACAGGGTATCTGATTTTTTCCTTTTGACAGCAGTATTTCCCAGAAGGCTAGGAAATCTTTGAGAAGAGCTGCTGCAAGGGAGGGGTTAAGGTTCCTCCCTCAGGAAGCCCTAGCAGTGGGCCAGCCAATTTTTCTTTCCCCTGTAGAGGGAAATATTTTACACTTTGTGAGCTATACAGGCTCTGACACAGCTATTGATCTTGGCCTTTGTAATGTAAAAGCGGCCACAGACAATAGGTAAACAAGTGAACAAGGCTGTATTTCAATAAAACTTTATTTTACAAAAACAAATAGCAGACCCAATTTAGTCTGCCGGCTATAGTTGAAGAATGCTTGCCCTAGATGGGTCATATGTAGAATTAATGATAGCCCTATGAGAAAATGACCACATCCTCCTGGAATTTATACTAAAGAAACGGGATGCAGTGAAGAATAAGATGTGTCATTTAGTAAGATGATTTCTGAGGTTAAATTAAAAGTTTGGAAATAATGCATTTGAGTCTACAGACATTTCTAGAACAGCAATGTGATTCAAAAGAGATGTAACGCACTGCTTTAAATGATTTGATTCTGGCTGCTTAATAGCTAATTATCCCAATGCTCAGTAGCTCAGTCCTGTCTGACTCTTATGAGACTCCATGGACTGTAGCCCGCCAGGCTCCTCTGTCCATGGGATTTCCCAGGCAAGAATACTGGAGTGTGCTGCCATTTCCTTCTTCAGGAAATCTTCCTGACCCAGGGATTGAACTCGCATCTTTTGCATATCCTGCACTGGCAGGCTGATTCTTTACCACTGTGACACCTGGGAAGGGCAATAATCCCAATGCAGACATTTAAGAGACACCATGGATACCCAGGAAGTCCGTGATTAAATCAGATTATATCAGAAAATGTATAAAAGTCAGATGTGTGTGCTTAGTCGCTCAGTCATGTGTGACTCTCTGCAACCCCATGGACTGTAGCCCACCAGGCTCCTCTGTCCATGGGATTCTCTAGGCAAGAATACTGGAATGGGTTGCCCTGCCCTGCTCCAAAGGATCTTCCCAAACCCAAGGATCAAACCCAGGGATCAAACCCAGGTATCCTGCATTGCAGGCTGATTCTTTACCATCTGAGCCACCAGGGAAGCCCATAAAAGTAGGATACACTTCTAATATATAAAAACAGGACAGTTATGAAAACAGGAGGATGAACTTATAAGAAAAGTGGCTCAAGTCTAAGAAAAAAATGGTTGAAAGACTTGTTAAAGTTGGGTTCAAAAGAAAACGATCCAGGAAGTGATAGAAACAGCTTTGTAGGATGATGGAAAGTTAAAAGATGACAGAGAGAAGGCAGAGGTACTCAACTTTATTCTTGCTTTTCATCTCTTCCACCAAGGTGAGTGATCCTCAAACTGAAAAGGGTAAGGCAAATGGGGCTAAGATGAAACAAACCTTATAGGGGAAAAGAAACAGTAAAGAAGAAGCCAGTCTCTTAAACTAACACCACGTATATGATGGCAACTCAACAACAATGGTCAGTGTTCACTGAGTTCTGAGTGTATTATGTTAAGCCTTTGATATGATTAACTAAGTTAGTCCCCAATGCTGCTGCTGCTGCTAAGTCGCTGCAGTCGTGTCCAACTCTTTGCGACCCCATAGACGGCAGCCCACCAGGCTCCACAGTCCCTGGGATACTCCAGACAAGAACCCTTGAAGGGGTTGCCATTTCCTTCTCCAATGCGTGAAAGTGAAAAATGAAAGTGAAGTCGCTCAGTCGTGTCCGACTCATAGCGACCCCATGGACTGCAGCACACCAGGCTCCTCCGTCCATGGGATTTTCCAGGCAAGAGTACTGGAGTGGGGTGCCACTGCCTTCTCCGTTAGTCCCCACTAACTATACATATAACACCTATATACAGTACATATATACACAGTACATATACATATAATACATACATATACAGTGAAAGTTAGTTGCACAGTCCGACTCTTTGCAATTTCATGGACTACAGCCTGTCCGCCTCCTCTGTCCTTGGAGTTCTCCAAGCAACAGTATTGCAGTGGGTTGCCATTTCCTTCTTCAATATATACAGTACATATATATATTTATATATGACCTCAAAGATATTGCAGATTCCATTACAGACAATTTGTTGTGGTGGTGGTTGTTGTTTAGTCACTGAATTGTGTCTGACTCTGTGTGACCCCATGGACTGTAGCCCACCAGGCTCCTCTGTCCATTGGATTTCCCAGGCAAGAATACTGGAGTGGGTTGCCATTTCCTTCTCCAAGGGATCTTCCCAACCCAAGAGTTGAACCCACGTCTCCAGCACTGGCAGGCAGGTTCTTTACCACTGAGCCATCAGGGAAGCCCATTGGAATAAAGCAAGTATTGCAATAAAGCAAGTCACACACATTTTTTTGTTTGTTTGGTTTTCCAGTACATGTAAGAGTTACGCTTAGGGAGTGGTTAGGATTCTGGGCTTTCACTGCAGTGGCCCAGGTTCAATCCTTGGACAAGGAACTGACATCCCACAAGCCTGGAGCACAACCAAAAAAGGAACTGTGTTTACAATATACTATAACCTATTAAGTGTGCGATAACATGATGTCTAAAAAATGTACATGCCTTAATTTAAAAGAATTTTGTTGCTAAAAAATGCTAACCATCATCCGAGACATCAGCAAGTCACAAAAGTAACACCAAAGATCACTGATCACAAGTCACCAAATAAATATAATAACAATGAAAAGTTTGAAATGTTGGTAGAATTACCAAAATGTGACACAGAGAGAAGTCAGCAATGCTATTGGAATAAAAGGGCACTGACAGATTGCTCAATGCAGGGTTACCGTAAATCCTCAACTTGTTAAAAAAAAAAAACAGTATCTGGGAAACACAATAAAGTGAAGCATAATAAAACAAAGTATGCCTATATGCACTATCATTATCCCCCATTTTACAGATGAATAAATAAGAGTTTAAGAAACGTGTCCAAGTTCCCAGTAAGTACAGACGTAGTTCTGAACTCAAGTCTGCCTAAATATCAAAATCCTGCTTTTAAGGACATTTCAGTAACCTGAAGACTTGTTCAAGAATCACTATCACTGATCCTTTATAGAACTGGACCCCTAAATGGAAGACTGGCATACGACCAGCTCTAACTTGCACAGATTCATAGAAAAGCTCCAAAACAGACTGATAAACCAGTGGTGTGGTTGCTATTAAAAAAAAAAAAAAAAAGAAAGAAAGAAAGAAAGATGTGATCATCAGGAATGAGCACTTGTTCACTGCTGGTTCTTTTCTGCCCTGGCCCCACCCACCCACCAGTATCAGTTCAGTTCAGTTCAGTCACTCAGTCACAAGTGTCTTCTCCAACACCACAGTTCAAAAGCATCAATTCTTCAGTGCTCACCAGTATAATAACATCCAAACAATATGGTCTCCGCCCAGCTCCATCCTGAGCCTGGGAAAGGCAGGCCCCAGGATGTGCCAAAGAAGAGTTCCTCATAAGTGATGGACACCTGAACAGTCTTCTGCCACATACCTGGTGCTACTCCGCTTGGTCCAACAGAGCCTGGGGAGCACCAGGGGAGCACCAAGCTTCAGCTTTCCTCTCCCCCCATCACCTGTGAACAATGGTGACCTCCACCACCTGTCCAGGTCCCCATTCCCAGGCTCCCATGTCAGTGGTCTGGACCCTAGTTTGGCCCTTCATAAGCAGTCCTGAAACCTAGGCTAAGCTATTATCTTCTTTGATGATGAATTTATCTGCAAAATGAAGCATCCTTGGTCACTAGGTTATTGTGATGGCTCAGTGTGACGGCTAAGTGAGAAAACACAGATTAAAGCGTTCTGAAGACGACAATGTGCTAAACAAAGATTAATAACTAGAAGTTATTTTCTTATTTTTTTAATTAGAACCATACTGTAACTTTTGTTGATCAGGCTGCTGGACATGTGATTCAGAGAAAGGTATAAAGAATCTTGATTTTAGTGGGGTAGTAAGCCAAATTTCCCATGAGACATTTGAGAATATGACAGAGAAAGATGAGCAGGATAATAGCCCAGCCAGAGAGGTTCACGAAAGGATGACGAGAGAAGAACGCATCTCGGAAAGAGCTTTGGGGAACCAGACCAGACACATCCAGGTGACAGAAGCATCATTCCCGCCTATGATCTTGAGCAAGTAAGAACCAGACCCTCTGACTTTGCAGGGCCTTCCTCACTCTTAAATTGTGTTTAAACAGCATTTGTCCTGTCTCTGTGTATCTATCAGTAATTTATAGGGCTTCCCTGTAGCTCAGCTGGTAAAGAATCTGCCTGCAATGCAGGAGACCCACGTTCGATTCCTGGGTCAGGAAGTTCCCCTGGAGAAGGGATAGGCTACCCACTCCAGGATTCTTGGGCTTCCCTGGTGGCTCAGATGGTAAAGAATCCACCTGCATTGCAGGAGACCTGGGTTCAATCCCTGGGTTGGTAAGATCTCCTGGAGGAGGGTATGGCCACCCACTCCCATATTCTTGCCTGGAGAATTCCCCCATGGACAGATGAGCCTGGCAGGCTACAGTCCATAGGGTCGCAAAGAGTCAGACACGACTGAGCGACTAAACACAGCACATACATCAGTAATTGACAGTTTATGCCCACCCACTTTCACAAAATACGAGAAGCAATTAACATGTTTATTAATGACTTGGATGAAGGCATAGGAACTGGTTTATAAAAGGATGTCCCTGAGTGACAGAATCTAGACCCAAAATAAACTTCAACAAGCCAAATCAACAAATAAGATGAAGCGAAACAGTGACAAGCTTCAAGTACAGCACTTGAATCCAAAAAAAAAACAACAACAACAACAAACAAACGAGAGAAAACACCATCCATTTAATAACAGGATGGAGAAATGGCTTTGAAATAGTGTGTTAAAGATTTAGAGCTCTTAGATGATAACTAAATATCAATCAAAAGTTCAATCTGTCTGTCATAAAAAAATAAAGACATGCTATCTATCTTAGGCTGGAGTCATAAACAGAGAATACTGAGAATGAAAGGAATCATTTCCCCGATATATTTCATGTGGGACAGATCACACGTGGAGTATTATATTTAGTTCTGGGCATTACTTAGAAACACCTGAGCTCATTTAGAGGTGGTTGACTGGGAAAAAATTTAAGAAAAATCTAAAAATTATATCATGTTAGAAACAGCATATACGGTGGGTACAAAAGAAGAGGAAAACTGAGGCATTCACCTCCTAATAGTTAGTTGCAGAACATCATTTGCTCACATTCCATTCTTCTTTAATTCTACTAACACTGCTTATGGAGAGGTCCCCAATGGTCCTCGTAACACCAAATCCGAGGATCAGTTTACCGTCACATCTCTCACGTGCATTCAACAGTGTAGACTAGCCCCTGATTTGTGAAACACTTCTATTCTGGCCTCAGTAACACTGCAGGATCCTTGCTTCCTCCTAATTCAGTGGTCAGTCTCTGCTGTCTCTTCTCTGCCTCTTTGTTTCATAACAAATGCTCCAAGGTTTTTTCCCCTGGCTACCTAGGGTCACTTGCTAAGTGACTGCATGCAAATTCATAGTTTTAAATACTATCTGTGATGCTGGCTCCCAAATTTTTACCTCCAGTCCTGACCTCTTCCAAACTCAAGACTCAAATAGCTTTCTAAATCAGAAATACCTCAAGCTGCTTTATACAAAAATACTGCATTCTTTCTGCACTCTCCTCAAGTCTCCCCTGTCTCAGATAATAACACCAACATCTCCCAACCGCAGTCACCCAGGATTCCTCTTGCTCCTTCACCCCCATCCACATGCAATCCACATGCAAGTTAAGTCAGCTCCATAAGGAACACATATCTAGAATCTAACACTGCCCACCACCTTCACGGCTTCTACTTTAATCCCCATCATTTCTCACCTGTATTTTGAAACACTGTAGCTGGATTAAAATATAAATCAGAGAGTGTCCTCCAATGACTCTATCACACAGAATAAAACTCCAAGCTTCTTACCATAGCCTAGAAGGCACCACAGGATTTTGTCCCTATCGCTCCAGTCTTATCTTTTAACGTTCAAATGTTCATTACATTCCAATCACAGTGACCCTCTTGCTACACTCAAACATGACAGGATTGGTCTTGTTTGGGGGAACTTATGCTTGTTGTTGGCCCCCTACTGACGTTTGTTTAACTTATAGTTAGCAGGGGGTGGGGAGGGAGGGATAAATTGGGAGATTAAGACTGACACATACACCCTACTATATATGAAATAGACCTGCTCTGCAGCACAGGGAACTCCACTCAATACTCTGTAATGATTTATACGGGAAAAGAATCTAAAAATGTGTGCATATAAGTACATGGATAACTGGTTCACTTGGCTGCACACCTAAAACTAACACAACATTGTAAATCAACCATACTCTAATAAAAAAAAATTTTTTTAAGAGTAAATGTTTGTCATTAAAAATAATAAAAAATAAAAACTATTGACGTTTGTTTGTCGGTACCCCAAGAGGACAGTTAAAGCGGGTCTGCATTCAAAAGGACTTTGTGTGTCTGTGTCTGTGTATGTAGCCACAGTTCCTGCCGGGCAGCCCCTCCCATAGGCACAGTCCTCACCAGGCTTCTTAAACATCGGTCTTCCACCTTCCCTCCGTCAGGTATAATAACATCTCCCAGCTGTTGCTAGCCTCTGAATTTATTCATCAGTTCATGGTGAGTCTCTTATTTCTCCCCATACTTCTGTTAACAGTCCCTTTATCATGCTCTCTTCAATTAAACCCTTTGAGTATTCATCACCTTCCAGCCAGGACCCTGACCAAAACATCAAGGCCTGAAGGATGGCTTCTTACTTGGGGCAGCGCTTTCTAGCCAATCAACTTAAGGTGAGGACCATTCCCTTCTTTAGTTGCCCACTACTTGAACTCCAAGACCAGCAGATTAACAACAAGATGCTTTTGTTTCCAGCTAATTACCCATTGCATCACCATTTCCCCAGGCATCTACCCGATACAGTTCCACCCAAACAGCTTTACATTTATAATTCTACCCTAATTTCAACTTTCACTGACCCTGGCTTCCCAAATGCAACCATATCCATTCTGTGTCATGGCTCAAGAGGTGCTGCGCCTCTGCAGAGAAAGTCCAGCTTAGCCAATCAACTAGGGCTCAGAGATGGCCTCCTGCCCTACGGGAATGCTGGAAGATAAATCAAGAAAGCAGAGTATCAATAAACCCACGGCAGGACTGCACAGGATATGCTGAAGGGAAGACTGCAGGTACGTGGCCCAAGTCTACTCGGTTTACCAGACCCCACGCTTGGAGGAGCCTGATTTGTGTCACGATCCTACCAGCTGGAGGGTAGAGAACTACCTGCCTTGGTAAAGCCCGATCTGGGAGAGGAACTGATCGAAGCTGACAGAATGAGGCTCATCCTGCCTGAAGGTGAACAGGGCTGGGAAAGGCAACAGTGGGCATTTGCCTCATCCTCAGACCTTCCTCTTATCTCTCAGTATCGCCCAGTCACCAACTTGCCCAAATGGCTGCTTCTGCTAAAGCATCAGTTCACAGGACCCAGTCTTACTCCTTGAGGACACTACGGCCCACAGAGGGTAGGAAATAAATCTACCTTTTCTTCTGCTGTGTTCTCCGCAGCCTCTGGCACAGTGCTGAGGGCTTCAGAAAAGGCCTGGTCACTCACCGCCTCATCTCAGCAGTCTACTTCGGTTACTCTCACAGACCCAAATCCTAATATTCCTTTCTTCTGTGAATGCTTAAGTCTCCCCAGCCAACTGGTTCCATCTACACTTTTTTCTAAAACACAGAAAATGAACAATAACGAAATTGCCAGAAGTTTCATGCCGTTGACTCTCTTTCTCTCAGAAAATGATTTGGAAACTGGGTTAGATAAAATAGTTTTCATGAACATACTTTTAGGGGCTACTACTCAGACAGTAAAGAATCTGCCCCCAATGTGGGAGACCTGGATTCAGTTCTGCAGTCAGGAAGATCCCCTGGAGAAGGGAATGCCTATCCACTCCAGTGGTCTTGCCTGGAAAATCCCATGGACGGAGGAGCCTGGCGGGCTACAGTCCATGGGGTCCCAAAGAGTCAGACAAGGCTGAGTGACTAACAGTTTCATACATTCTTTTACTTTCTCACAATTATCTTTAAGACTGGATCCAACAGGCATTATGATTTCCATTTTAGAATTAATGAAACCAAGTCTCAAAAAAATTAAGTAACTTACCCAAGAGCACTTGTAGTGATTTTAATTCTAATTAGAAGCCAGGTCTTTGTGTGTGACCCCACACTGCTTCTCTATGAGCTCACCTCTCCCTCAGTCCCAGGTTAATACTCCTTCCTCCACAGATGAGCAAACAAACATATCATGATGGGGCGATACAACAGGGCATCTGGTCACAACTCATGGCTGAAACACTGGTGCAGAGCCAAGACCCCCATCCCCCATACACATGGCTGAGCTCTAAATCTTGGCTTCCACTTGCTGCTGCACACACTTGCAAGTGAGGCTCACCAGCTCTCTAATCAAAGCCCCGTGTGCTCACACAACCCCATCTCCTGGTCATCTGTCAAGGCTGCTGTCAACAGCAACCAGAAAATAACACCTGCTCATGGAAGACTCTCCCATGCCTCCAGCTAACAAAACCCAATCACAAGCAGCAGCTTGATGCCTTCTTTCTTCCGTTCTCCTCTCACCTAAATGGATGAAATGTTTATTCCCGTTTGTGTTCTAAAAGGAAACTCAAGGGGTCTAAGGATGGAGAGCCAAAAGTTTCTGGGACTTTAAGGCAGAGAGGACAGAAGGAATAGGCGGTCCATTCCTGGAAACAAGTATAAAACTGACAAAATACACGAAGCAACTGTTCCCAGGCAGTGGACAAAAAGCTGTGTAAGATTTCAATTTCTGAGAAAAGGGAAACTCATGAGAAAAGTCTGTGATTTCTCTGGCCTTTTGCAGAGAGTCAGTTTCCTGACTGGAGAAGTAAAGGCAGCTGACTTCCAAACACAGCACAGTGGTCACACCATGCTGAGGGGGCAGAGATCAGAGTTCCTGGCAGCTGAAAAGGTTGGGAAGTGTATCAGAGAGAAATTTGCAGAAAGGGGACCCCATAAGTTCATAAGTGAGGGCTGGGTATATATCTTGGGCAAGACATCCATAATTTTCTTGATAGAATTTCCTACAAAGGTGGAAGTAAAAGAGATACTAGTGGTTGAGCACCATTGGGAACAGGGAAGTGCTGGAGTCTGCTGGAGTTCCTTCCTGAATGGAGATTTCCAGAAATACCACTCCTAAGGAACAAGGTGTTCAGTGGCTTGGCTGTGTCCAACTCTTTGCAACCCCAAGGACTGTAGCCATGGATAGGCTCCTCTGTCCATGGGATTTCCCAGGCAAGAATACTGGAGTGGGTTACCATTTCCTTCTCCAGGTGATCTTCCTGACCCAGGGATCAAATCAAGTCTCTAGTGTCTCCTGCATTGGCAGGTGGATTCTTCACCACTGTGCCACCCGGGAAGTCCTTTAGGAACAAGGGTCATACCCTAAAATAAGACTTACTCTAGTCTCACTGTAATAAAGACTAATTCTAAACCCCAAGAAGATCCACAAGGAGATAAAATTTAGAGATTGATTTCCACCAAATTAGAGGGGCTTGGGAAAAGCCACGGGCTTTGAATAGACATTTAATAACAAAGCATAAAACCAAGTCTGCACAAACTCACTGTGACCAGTCAATATTTAAACTGTAAGATATAAGAAGAATTAATACTTTCCCAAACAAAATAACAGAATCCAGAGTCTCAAAATATACTATCCACAATGTCCAGCATTCAATTAATAAAATCACTGGCACATACAAAGAAAATGGGAAACGTGATCCAGATTGTGGACTTGGTAAGTAAACACTTTAAAGTAGCTATTAGCAGTTATTACATTCAAAGAAGTAAAAAAAAAAAAAATTCAAATAATTAAAGGAAAATGTATTAATGAGTGAACAGACATGGAACTTCGGTAGCAAACAGAAATTACAAAAAGATGCAAATGAAAGGTCTAGAACTAGAAAGTACACTAACTGAAACAAAAACAAAATCACTCGTTCAGCTTAACAGAAGATTGGAGATGACAGAGAGCTGGTGAACTTGAAGACAGATTATTAGTATCAGTGATTTAGTCTTGTTTTCATCCTGGCTCTCTGCCTAGAGACAATTTTCTGACCATAATAAAGAGAACTGGAGTCCAAGCACAGCACAAAAATAAGGAAAAGCAGGGAGAAAGGCTGAATAAAAAATGAAAGAGCTGCATATTGATATTTGGCACAGTATCAAATGATCTAACACACATATAATTGGAGTTTCAAATGATAAAGAGAATGAAACTGAAGCAGAAAAAAATATCTGAAGAAACAACAGCCAAAAACTTCCCCGGTACACTGAGAAACACTGACTTAACAATTCCAAGAAGCTCAGCAAACTCCAAGCAAGATTAACATAAAGAGAATCACAATACGTACATCATAACCAAACTTTTGGAGATCAAGCGGAAAAAACAGAAGATATTGAAAGCAGCTCGCAAACAAAAGATGAACAGAGAAACAAGGGGGAAAAAATGATTGCTGACCAGAAAACAATGGAACAATATTTCTAAAGTGCTAAAAGGAAAATGACTGTCAAAACAGAATTCTATTATCAGCAAAAAATGTTAAGAATAAGGATAAAATAAAGGCATTTTTAAATAAATAAAAGCGGGGTGAAAGAATGGTCTTCAGGCTGAAGGAAAATAATACCAGATGAAAATACTCAGGTCCACACGAATGAGAACCACTGGAAATAACAAATGAGCAAATATAAAAGACTATATTCTCATTTTTCTCTTAAACTACAAGAAATAGTCCTGTTTATTAAAGCAAAAATAATTATAGCATTATAAAGAAAAGTCTTACAGCATAGGTAAAAGTAAAAGATAAGACAACAGTCTTGCAAAGAACGAAGTGTGCAGTTAAATAAAATTTTGCTGTTGTGAGGTTATTACATTTGTGAAGTGGGAAGTGTGAATCAGGAAACAGAAAGTGGGAACTGGAAAGTGACAGATCTGAAGCAAGAGTGGGAAGGAGAAACTATGGGGAAACTATGTTATATGTGAAGCATGAAGAGATATAATATTGACTCTAAATAGACCACCATAACTAAGAACACACAGAGTTAGCCCTAGAGCAACAACTAAAATAAATAGTTAAACAGAGGCATAACTAAGAAGTAAACAGAGGAAATAAAATGGAAAACTAAGCAATATTTTATTAACCTAAAAGAGGATAGGAAAGAAACAACAGAGAAATGAAGAGAAGCAAAAGAGACAAATGAAATCCAAATAGCATGACAGTGGACATAAACACATCCACATCAATAATTACATTAAATATAAATATACTAACTCTCCAGTTAAAGGGAAGAGACTGTCACACTGGATAAAAAGCAAACTCAACTGTATGCTATTTATAAGGAATGCATTTTTAAATCCCTGGGGGAGGGCATGGCAACCCACTCCAGTACTCTTGCCTGGAGAATCCCATGAGGAGCCTGGTGGGCTACAGTCCATGGGGTCGCAAAGAGTCGGACATGACTGAATCAACTTAGCGTGTATTTTTAAATATAAAGACATATTCAGGCTGAAAGTAAGAGAATTAAAAAAACTAAATCATGTAACAACATGATCCATTATTTCTAAGATTTCTAGACATATGTCCATAAAAAGATTTTGACATGAACGTTCTTTGCAGATTTAGTCATAATAGACAAAATCTGAAAATAATCCATACATCCATAAACAGGTGAAAAGATAAACGTATTATGGTATATCCATAAATAAAATACTACTCAACCAAAGGAACAGACTACCGATTTGTACAAGTAAATGGATATATCTCACAGACACTTTGCTGAGCCAAAAAGGCTAGATTCAAAAGACTACATAATGTTTAATTCCATTTATATGAAATTCTAGAATAGACAAACCAATCCTTAGAGATTACAAATCAGACTAATAACTGCCTTGGGTGAAGGAGCTGGGGAGTAAAACGACTGCAACAGGGCAGGGGAGACTTCTGAGATGACAAAAATGTTCTATTTCTTAATCAGAGTGGTGATCATGTAGTTGCATATATTTGTCAAAGATTATTGACCTATATGTTTAAAATATCTAAATTTTATTTTATGTAAATTTTACTTCAATAAAATTGATTTAATTTCTAAATAAAGGCAACTAAACATTTTTCTCCTCTTTTTGTCATCACCATCAAACTTGATTAACTCACATTCATCCAGAAAAGAGAAATAGAGGATTAAATAAAATTAAAGCTCACCTCAAAATAATTAAACTATTCTCCCATCCCCTATCTATTCTGAATGCAGTCTTTGAATTACCACCTAATATTATTATTACTGAACAACTTTTTGATCTGTAGAAGAGCTTAATTGACTACTGTGCATGCATGCTAAGACACTTCAGTCGTGTCTGACTCTTTGCAACCCTATGGGCTGTAGCCTGCCAGACTCCTCTGTCCATGGGATTCTCCAGGCAAGTATACTGGAGTGGGATACCATGCTCTCTTCCAGAGTTGACTACTAATTGCTTCTAAAATTCTCTTGTGGAATCACAGCAGTTCAAAAACACAAGTGTTTTTAACCCAAGAAACACTGTCACCCCACTTGACTGCACAGGATACAAGGCCCCCTATGTGTTAGCTCCAGGAGCTAAAAAGCTACTACAGTGACCTGAAAATCCACAGACACAGGTTGACAGTCCAGGAGAACATTTATCACAAGCTTATGAAATGTGAAAGAGTCAGAAATCCACAGATTATACTACTAAATTTCACCAGTCCCCTAAGATATTTACAGTTGCAGTAGTGCAAATGAAACCAAGACCATCTTCTGCCGGGAGCACCACCAACTGCATTTTTCCCCAGTGTTCTGCATTTTTTCCTCATCTTCCCATTTGCTCTCAACCCATTCCCCCACACCCATCCCACAAACAAAGAAACAGATCAGGCTCCCAATTACCAAAATGATGAAGTGGCGGAAGAGACTGATTTATGAGGGTGGTACGGGGGTGTAACTAACTCATAAAAGAGGTGAAATTGAGCAAAGGCACTTGTAGGCTGAATATCAAGAGATATCTGAAACTCAGCAGAGGGTGAAGCTAGCTAGCAGAACAGAGGCCAGGGAAGCCGTCCGGCTGGAAATCACCACATACTCAACAATGGGAAATAAGGGGCCTGGTCAGCTGGCCAGAAGGGAGCAGAGGTGACATCCCGGAAGTGCTCTGCTAAATAAGTCAGTGATAAGTGAATGCTCTGTCTTCATCCTCATTCTCTCTCTCCCTCTCCCTCCAGCCTTCTCACATGCAGGCCCATTTCACAAGCATCCACGCTCTCCACACACCTTCCAATATGATGACCAGAAGCAGGGGGCTCACCAGGCACCTCACAAGACCCTCCAGGCTCCAGCTCACACAGACCCTTTCTCTCCTAACCATCGCCTACTTCATCAACCTCCTCATCTCCCACCACTCATCCTGTCCACTCTCCCTTCATTTCTCACATTTTCTTTCATAAACCACTATATTTAAGCTGGTGCCCCACCCCCAACAGTACCACTGGCCCCAGGCAGGTGGGGGAAGGGGGTAGATGGGTTGGTAGGAAATTCACACCGGTGTGTGGCTCTTGGATAAAGCTAAGCCAATTACCAACAACAATCAAACAGTGTTGCTAGATAATGAGGATGATTTTATATTCCAATGCCTCCTCCTATTTTTAGTAGTACATTGAGACTACATTATGTTCCCATACTGAGCCTGGTCAAAAGCTAAAAATGCCTGCAACCAGCACAGAGCTCCTCACAGACCTTGGGGCTAAAAAGTTCTCAGAAAGTTGACTATCTTAGTCATATGCATGATAAGATGGGGTCAGGGCACCAAATCTTCCAGCAGTGAAGACAGACTAAGGGACAAGAGAAAAATAATGCTACTCGTATTTCAAACCCTGTGCAAGGCATGGGATTTGGCAGGATCTCTTGTTTCCAAGGTACCCAGCTCTCTAGTAGGATAGAGACTCTAACGCTGGACAGTGTGATTTGCTAGTCTAGTCAAGTCAGGACTAGGACAGCCGCCTTCAAAGCGGACACAGAGCAGCACAATCTGCCCTTAAACTTGATCCACGGGGATGAGGTAGCCGAGGGCTGAGGCACTCACAGCATTAAACGCAGCAGAGCCTCGCTGCAGGTCTCCAGAATGTCAGCGTCCTGTGGATGGGTGGAAAGTGTCACTTCCAGATCTGTGTGCCTGCAGACCATGGAACCAAAGGCTGAAAACAAACCTAAGACTAAATATTGATCCGGTGAGAATGAAAATGAAGCTCACCAATGACTAATGCTATGCAGGCTCCTGCAGCGTCTATTAAGGACCACTTGGAAAAGCTTAAATGTTAGCATGTTACTGCCCTCTCCTGGGCAAAAGGTCAAAGACGGTGCAGATGCATGAGTCACAACTGGCTCAAGTTTGCCTGCCCCAAAGCAGTCAATCTTGAATCCACTGTTCTCTGAACAGCGACGCCTTCCACTGTCTTCTGCAGACAAACCTCTCCCTCACTACCCCTTTGACCTTGCCCCCTGATACCAAAGGCTCCTAAGACCCTAGACCTCATTAGTGGGTGCTTGTGGGAAAGGGACTGGAATTGTCCACTGGGACAGCTGATCCGATGGAAGTGGGAGAATAGCCCAGAACTTCCTCCTGATCCACTTCTTAGGCAGCAGCCCCCTTCACTGTTCTTGAACAGTGAACAGTTCTTTGAGAAAATTTCTTCTTCCAATCCTAACTGCTCCCCTCACACACCTTCTCAGTTCTTCCTTATGCCAGAGCACTGACTCTGCTGGAACCTAACTTGTACAACTGAATAACATAATTAAATCGCGTTCATTTGCAATTTTCAAGAAGGGCTAGAATATCTTACCAAAATTAATGAAAACTCAAATCTTTCGGAAATAATTATTTTATGACTTTCGGTGGCTGTACAAATAACAGTTTAAAGGACGATACACAGGAATACTAAGTAAAAGAAAATGAGACAATTAATTAACAATGCCCTGATCAGCCTAAATTAGGTAAGAATCTTTTTTTTTATATATAAAGACCTGAGGTAAGTCACTTATTTCCAACCCTTACTTTTGCAAGAAGTACAAAAACCAGATCTGACATCATACAAATGAAAAGGATCCAAATTAATGGGAATTTACCATACGGTATCTTTCAATAAGGACAATAATCACTTTCAAGGATTCTCATCCTTCACAAATATTTACCCAGGGCCTGCTGCACACACAGCACTATACCTGGGGATGGAGCACAATTTCACTACTGATCTCCCCGTGAGGATCAATCACAAGGAATCTTGAGAGCCAACAGCGGGGTCCCCTTGACAAGCCTGGCATTTTGATTTTGTGTCCCCCACTATCCTCCCTGGCCCCTCCTGAAGAGGTTCTCCCCATCACTGTTCCAGAAAAAGCACATCCCCAGGGGCATGCAGGATGGGGTAGCCGGTGAGGGTGGAGCAGGGGGTAATCCTGGGATGAGGGACCTGACCCCCAGTCTCAGAGCTGCTCACTCTCCTCTCTGATGAGAAGGGCATCGGCCACCATCCATGAAGCAACCTGCCAGCACTGCAGGGATATGTCAGTTAGTCCTCAAAACAGTCCTGCAGGCGGATCTTAATATTATTCCACCATTTTAAGGCTGAGAAAAGAGAAGAGTACCGAATATAAGCATCATTTTTTTTTCCCCCGAATATAAGCATCTTGCTCAAAGTTACAAAACCTTAGGAAGTAGAGTCAAGAGTCATGTCCAAGTCTGCTGAAGCTAAAGTCCAGGCCAGTAACTGCTGGCCTCCATTGCGACCTTCACGTGGGGACTGGAACCCTCCATCATGCTTGCTATGCAAATGAAATGATAATTTAAAGACAGCGCTTTCGAGAGGATCATTTGCTTACGTAAAGGATCATTAAGTCACGCCTGTGCTCAAAATTCTCCACTGGTTTCCCATTCAATTTAGAATGAAATCCCAAGTTGCCGTGACTCACAAACCGCATGTGAACTGGCCCTTGACTACGCCTGCGGCCCACCCCCCCCCCCCCCCACCCATTTCTGCTCATTCACTGCCCTCTCGCAAAGCTGACTTGCTGTTTCTTGAACAAGAATGCCTATTTCTGCTTCAAGGTCTGTGCGTGTTTGTTGCCTCTGAGACACTATCAGCCCAGCTCTCTACCTCCATGACCCACCTCCTCACTTGGTTCTGCCCAGTGTCACCTTCTCCAAAAGGCTTCTCCCTGCCCAATCCCCGTAAAATAGAAACATCCATCCCTTCCTGTCCCTTCATCTGTCTTCAGTTTTACTGACAGCCTTTATCACCCTCTGACATCAGTACATTCACATCTGTTTGTTTACTGTCTTCCCCATTTCAGCAACATGTCCACGAGGGCAGGAAGCTGGTCTGGCCTGATCACTGTGGAATCGCGGGCACTATGACAGTTCATGGCGCATAGCAGAAACTGTAAATGTTAACTGAATAAATGAAGGAAAAGTGAAATATTAGCTGTTCAGCCGTGTCTGACTCTTTGCAACCCCATGAACTGTAGCCCGTCAGGCCCCTCTGTCCATGAATGAATACATGTATTTAAATTCTTTTATCAGAAGATCCATATGTGCCTCCTTACCTTTACTTTCCTTTTGTAAAACAAAGCTAGGAAGGACAACCTCAATTTTACGCAGATGGGCTATTCAATACCCATTTTATCTAATTCTTCCATTCCCATCTAAGTGTTAATGTTAGGCACTCAGCCATGTCCAACTTTCTGAGACCCCATGGACTGTAGCCCGCCAGGCTCCTCTGGTCATGGGATTTTCCAGGCAAGAATAACTGGAGTGGGTTGCCATTTCCTTCTCCTGGGGATCTTCCCAACCCAGGGGTTGGATCTGTGTCTCCTGACGTGCAGGTGGACTCTTTACCATCGGAACCACCATGGAAGCCCCATCCAGGTCCTCTCTTATTTCATTCCTCAAATCCAAAACACTATGTGCTGAACTGCCACATGCTCCCCACTTTCCAGAAGTGCCTTCAGTGGTCTGCTACAAGTTTCTCTACCGCATAGTGGGGGGACAGGGGATGACAATTTCAAGACCACCACCTCTGTCACACAAGCCAAGGTTTCACAGCCTAAATAACCAAACGACGACCACAGGCTGTCACAGGCAGAATCCATCCTCTGCCCCAGTTGTACTTACCCTTGCTGGGTAAGTCTCAGAGCCGGGGGCTGCTGTCCGGCTCTGAACACCAGCTTCTGGCTCAGCTTCCAGCTCAGCTCATGCACGGAGGATTCATATTCAGACGCCTTTGAGGAAAATCGTCCTGATCGCTCAGCACCTACTCTGCATTTCACCCTTGTTTTCTCTCAACTACAAAGGCAGACTCTGCACTTTTCATTCTACAAATGATAAAAGTGAATGCTATCGGAAAAGTAAACCAAATGGTTCAAGGTCACAAAGGTAGTAAGGACAATGAATGAACCCAGAGCTGACTCAAGGCCAAGGAAGAAACATCTCTTTCCGTTCTAAGAGGTAAATGTTAAGGCTTTTGCCTAATTGTTCAAGTGTTTTTCATGCAGTTAATATGCATGGACTTTTTATATTTTTTTAAATAATTAATAATTTTTACTTATTTGGCTGCTCCCAGACTCAGTTGTGGCACATGGGATCTCATTCCCTGACCGGACTCCCTGCCCCTTACATTGGGAGTGTGGAGTCCTAGCCTCCAGACCACCAGGTAAGTCCCCAGGATAGATAATCTAGAATACAAAAGAAATATATAGGTTCCCAGCTGAGAGGGAAAGCTGGAGCCATCAGTGTGGCTAACTCTTTCTAACATGTTCATAGCTTTAATTTTTCCAAAAGCTGGACAGTTGGGTAAGTTTATCTGTATGGTTCCTATGAACTGTGAGTTGTTCATCACACATCACTTCACCTCTCAGATGCCTGTGGCTAGAAGAATAAACTGCTTTACTAGTATCACATGCTTTTCAAGAATAGAGGGATTCAACACAAGTTCCTAAATTTACACTATGAATATAGACGGGCTTAGAGGCTTAAGGTCTGACACAAAGGGAGGGGGTAGGGGTCTGATCAACAAAAAAACAAGAAAAAAGCTACAGGCATCCCCACCCCAAACAAAATGCAACTAAGTAACTACTACTCTCCTTGCTCCAGAGGCTTAATCCATTGGCTGTATCATTGTTAGGACATGAGAAAGAGTGAGAATGTCAGGGTAAGCATTTTTCTGAGGTGTTACAATTCTGTAACTAACCTACACTTCCTTTCTGGAAGAAGTGGTGTTTTCTGTATCACTACAGATTCTCATTGCAGTCCTGGGTGTTACAGCTGAAGTCTGGCTCTGCCATTGTAATCCTGGGGAAAGCTTCTTTAGGAACAAATTACAGGGGCTAAGCTTGAGCCTTTGTCTTACCTGTTGCCTGTTAGGTTGCTTCGGTCCTGTCCAACTCTTTGCAACCCCTGCCAGGCCCCTCTGTCCAAGGGATTTTCCAGGCAAGAATACTGGAGTGGGTTGCCACGCCCTCCTCCAAGGGATCTTCCCCACCCAGGGATCAAACCTGTATTTCTTTAAGTCTCCAACCCACATCTTCTGCACTGGCAGACAGGTTCTTTACCTCGAGCGCCACCTGGGAAGCCCCTTGTCTTACCTGTTAGGACAGCACTAAGTTCCTGTGAACACAATGGCAACGGATTTCCTCTACTCACCTTCACCTTTCTCTCTCCAAAATTAGCCTTCCCACCAAACACAGCAGACACATCAGTACCCAGAAGGGTGGTAAGCCTGCAGTGAGATAGGCTGCCTGAGTCAATGATGGAGACGGGCTCAGATGCCCGTGAATGCCTAGTTGTCAAATCAAGACTATAAGGATAGTGGGACTTCCCTGGTGGCCCGATGGTTATTACTCTGTGCTCACAATGCAGGAAGCCTGGGTTTGATACCTGGGCAGGAAACTAGATCCCACATGCTGCAACTAAAGATCCCTCATGCTTCAACCAAGACCTAGCTCGGCCAAATAAATAAAATAAAAAGTGTTTTTAAAAAAAGACTATAAAGACAGTGGCAAAACAGATCATTCCAACCCCAGCTGAAGTGTCTGAGCCAAGGTAATAATGTAAGCAACTTCTTCTTCACCTGACTTTAATTTCAGGAGCAAAGTATGATGCATTCGGACTTGGAAGTAAACCAACCATCACCAGACTCAATTCCTGTGCAGGTGCTGGAGAAAAGATTTAGACGAGAAACCTCTGCCTGTAGTACACAACTCAGAGATGTCAGGGGTGGAATGAACAAGCCCCATTTGGGAACAGAGGTGAGCAGCCCCGTGGGACAGTCCGGAGATCGTGCAGACTACTGCATGAAGAGACAGAGTGAAATGAATGGTGGGCCATTCATTCATTTCCACCAATGAAGGTGAAACAGGGCACATCAGGTTTCTGGTGTTGTTTCATTATTTTTAATTTCTATTGGAGTAGAGTTGCTTTAAAATGTTGTTATTTTCCTACTGCACAGCAAAGTGAATCAGCTATGTGTATACATATATCCCCTCTTTTTGGACTTCCTTCCCGTGTCGGTCAGTACAGAGCACAAGCCCCTCCGTCCTCGTCTTCTGAAAATAAAGGCTGACTCCAGTTAATGATTGGGAAATGTGAAGATGCAGAAACAAAGACTAGCTGTTGGGCTGGGGAACTGGCAACAATTTAGACTGTATTTCTGCCACACGGCAGAACCACTGAACTCCCAGTTCCCTGAGAAATATATTAGATAAGGGAATCACACACATTCCTAAGTTGTTTATACAGAAAGCAGACCCCCTCCAGATGAAAACTGCTGATCACAAGAACACAGACCGTGGACTGGTTGAAACCAGAAGGTTAATGATGCTTGAAACTTCACCTTGATGCCAACCATCCAAGAATTATCCATGAGCGGATCATGCCCTGCTTCTTGAACACTATAAAACTCCTCACAACCGTGCCTCCAGGGTGGGTCATACGGTCTTCAGGGCAGCCCCCTTTGCCTGGCAAAGCAATAAAAGCTACTCTTTTCTACTTCACCCAAAACTCTGTGTCTGCATTTCTATTTGGCACCCGTAAGCAGAGGCTGAGTTTCAGCAACAAGGAGAGTTCCCTGTGCCATACAGTAGGTTCTCACTGAGAGTTAGGCTTTGAAATATCAATACATAAAATTTGGAGTAAGGGGAGCCGGATGTGAATAATGTCTTCAAAAATTTTGCTAAGTAACCCACAAAAAAGATTCCTTAAAATGATGCACCCTGGTGCCCGATTTTAAACTGACATTTAAGTTTTTTCTCACCATAGTCTAAACGTTCCAAAGGATACAATTTCTGCCATACAGTAAATACACACACTTTAAGATAAACTGTTCCATCACTCTTTAAAATGTATTCAATGGAGTGTAAATACCAGAGTAACTTGGTATCTACCACCACGCACTTTCAAAATGTAAAATGGAGCTCTTCTTTAAGTGTCATAAATTTTATATCATTTCCTTGGTTCCCTGCATTGTATTTCTGTCTCATTTCCCCCACAAGATTGTGTGGTAGGTAGTACATTATATATCATGCTCAAAAGTATTAATACTTGAATGATCACTCTCTATCATGCTTCTTTGCAATCAAAATAAATTGAAGTTTACGACTATTGTGTGTTACCTATAATCATGAACTCTAAGTGTTTAACTGTTCTTTTGTGGATTGAGATAATATTACAATTATTATTTGTAAACGTTCAGGGGAAATAACATAAATACATGATAAATTTTGACAGATGGGTATTCATCATGAATAGTAAAATCTTATTAGATTTTACGTTACATGTATTTTGCCACAATTGAACAAAAACTACTATAAAAAGACTTTATTAGAAATATATCTCTTAGTAAGCTGGATACAGGACAGTTAATGGTGTACTGAATAAAGGAAGTTTCCCCTAACGCCAGTATTTCTTGTGTGTGTTGTGCTCAGTCGTTGTGTATGACTCTTTGCAACACCATGGACTGCAGCCCACCAGGCTCCTCTGTCCATGGAATTTCCCAGGGTTGCCCTTTCCTACTCCAGGGGATCTTCCCAACCCTGGCATCAAACCCGCACTCTGGCACCTCCTGCATTGGCAGGTGGATTCTTTACCACTGAGCCACCTGGGAAGCCCCTTCAGTATTTCTAATTATTCCTTTATGTGCACCTTGCCCAAGAAGGGTTTTTCAGCTTAGGGCAATGTATATAGTAAAATTTTAGGAAAATGAGACAGAACCTTTTCTTTTGTAAAGCAGACAACGACAACCATGAAAGGGAGACAACAATTTCCCCAGCAGATACATTTTTAGGAAAGAATATACTAGAAAACTGGAGATGTGGAAATTCAGTCCCTTAACATGGTCCCTGCCTTCATACTCCTTGGGATGTCTTCATGTGCTCACAAAAGCATCTGTTTCTCCAGCTTGAAGGATGCTGTGCTGGAGAACTTCTAGAGCACTGAAGACCTGTTGACTTTCCTGCCGACCTAAGTGCAGCCAGTGAAGCTAATAAATCCTGAAGTTGCATGTACGTATCCACTCAGGGTAGGAAAAGGCTAAGGCTCGCCATGTCCGTGAACGATCTTGGGATTACACCACCTAGACTGTGAGCTGCTTTCTGCTCCTCATTATCTCCCAACAGGGGAGAGTCAACAGCTTGGCCCAGCAAGCAGCAGAGCCCAGGAACCAGCCTTTGCCAGGCAAGTTGGAACACAGCTTAGAAATAAGCTTCCCGTCACTGGAGGACTGCGGTCAATAACAGAAGCAAAGACAGCCACGATCCCACACACACCCCCAGACACACACACACACACACACACACACACACTCATGTCCAACAGCACCCCTCTCCCACACCCTGCAACGTAATGTTTCAACATCTCCATGGGCATTCTCCAGCCTGTGTCTTTTATTTTCAATAATAATCCATTCCATCCTCTCCTCTCCAAGTTGAAACTCTGACATAAAAAATGTGGCCATGGACCCTGTAGGACCCCACCTGTGGCTGTGGCTCCTTCGCAGTCCCTGCCCAGATCCTCTGCTGATGACACCTGAAGCATCACCATGGCAACCATCATACCAACAGCCAGCTTGAAGCTGAGGATGAAGCAAGGATTCTTTTCCAAATCGCTTCTACGATGTGAATCTCATATTATCTATCACCCTCTAGGCTTACTGGTTTGTCTCAGAACCAAGGAAGCAGCACATTTTTAAAATTCAGTGATGCCTTTTAATAACAGTTATTTTCATTAGAAAGCAACAGAAACATTTTTAATGCATAGGAAGGAGAGAGGAAAGGTTTACCTGTAATCCCAGTATACTAAAATATTTAGTCTTAGCATTTTGATCTCTGCAGCAGCACATTTTAAACTGAAACTGTTCTCTGCACTCTCCCCAGGACATCTCTACAAGAAAACTATGACAAACATTGCCATAGTTCCATCTAGACCCTTAAAGTGGCACTTATTCATATGAAAGCCAACTATCTTTCAGTTAAAACAGAAAAAAATGCTATTGGGGGAGGTAAAGATGGTATACCCAAAAAGTGGCACACGGGTAAATACAGTACAAAATGCTAAACTGTTGTTGGATGGGAAAAAAAGAAGGTTCTGGGGCAAACACAGCCACAGTGCCTCACAGAAAAAGCCTAAAGAAAGTCCCCGCCAGCGGGTATCCTTCGGGTAAATGCTTTCTTTTCATAAGGATCAATCCAACCCTGCCCCATATGTTTAAATGCTAAATTCAAAAATGCACCACAATGAAAGAACAGCAAACCTCTGTGAGCCCTCTGGGGGGACTGAAGATGCTGAAGTGTGTGCCTTGCTGAGACAGCACTGTAAATAGCAAAGAAGTCCTACTTTTCTTTGTTCACAGATAAAGCACAGTCCTACAGATTTGGGTCTTACATTTCTTTCTTTCTTTCTTTTTTTTTTAGATCCTCTCCAATTCATTTTTGCCAGAGTCATCCGGTTCCGCTCTGATGCCAAAGACTGTGGCACAGTTGGTGGCGACACAGCCAACACTGGTGACTTAACAAAGTCTATTCATTCAAAAGCCATGTTCCTGAAAAAAACAGGGGTCCAGACCTAAGAGACTTGGATCCTGCGAGAAGCAACTCTACCTCTGGTTAGAAAATTTGAAATTCCTCTGAATGCAGGTTACACCCAAGCCATCAGCAAAACCAGAGATGCTGAGTCCTAATTCACAGTCAAGACCCAGGAGGTGCAGTCCCCAGAAAGGCCTCAACGTAAGCAGGCTGATCAGTGAATCATGAGAATAATGGGGACGGACTCTGCGCACACAGGGAACATCTAGGATGACTGGCACTTTGGTCCCTCTAAACTGATGGGCAGTTACTTGGGCAACCCAGGGACCACAGACTTGCCATACTGCTGAGGACCACTTTTTCTTGGAAAGAACTAAGTGCTTGGGAAAGGAGTGCTTAGCTGAATGACCCTTTAAAGGATGCTCCCAGAGATCCTATGACTTTCCCTGTATCTCAGGCCCCCAGCAGAGCAGGCTGAGAGTCCCTGTAACAGCTAACAGCAGGAATATCTGGGTGTTTGCTGGACATCAGGGGATCCCTGCTGGAGCCCCAAGAGTGAGCACTCAGGGCTCCAGATCAGGGCTGAGTCCCCAGGTTAAAGAACCCAGAGTTCCTGGAGAGAAAACAGCGGGGAAGGTATATGTACGCCCTCACTCTGGCCTGGACAGCAAGCAATCCTCAGCTGGGGGAAAGAATGATTATCAGAGACATCTCAGAAGCAACTTGCTGCTACAGAGGAATTTAAAAAAGAAAGTTCCCAACTGTTTCAGTGCCAGAGCTCTCCCACATCCAGGCTCCCAGAGATCATCAACAGCAGTTTTCCTCTCTGCTCCTCTTTTCCCAGAGCTGCTCAGGTTTCCAAGACCCTCAATCTGAACACTCAACCAGAGAGACGATGGGGTGTCCTAAAATCTTTACAGGACTAAAAGCATGAAAGCTGGGGGGCATCTGCAGGCAGCTCCAAGCCACTGGTGTGGGACTCTCCAGCTGTGTGGAGCGCTACACACTTATGATCACACCCCATGTGACATCTGTACTGTTACTGGTCTCTGCACAACGTGTCAAGCATCCCATGGTGGACACAGGATTATTAACAAACTCCTTAATCTGTGTACACGTTCAGGTATTGTTGGGTAAGCTCACAAACCACAACAACAAGAAGGTACATTCAGTGGAGTATACACTGGTAAGCAGCCAAGCAAACAAAGAGATGGATACAGAAAGACAAGACCCAGCATTTGATATGTACCAAGCTAGACTGCACCTGTAGCACGTAAGACACAAGATCCAAGTCCACTGAACTCACATCCACTAGGCACTTAATCCATGTAATTGAGGAGGAATTCAAAAGAAAGCGACAGAAGGTACTAAGCATTAAGAAATGAATCATCTTTGATCATGATGACTACAAAAACTAAGAGGAAAGATTAGACGTGGCTGGAGGAAACAGAAGAACCACCACTTTACACAGAAAGGCTGATCAGGCTGCTTCTCCCACTGATGCCGAGGAATGCTTTTCTACTGTGGACGGGAAGATGTCTTATCATATATGGAAGAGCCGCCCGTCAAAATGGGGCCTCCCACACCAGAAGAAGTCACTAAAGAGGGGGTCATGGATCTCTCCTTGTTAGAAATTGTTAAAACAGAGCAAGTAAATCAACCCACAAAGGTCTACTGAGACCCGCCCACCACACAGCCCAGGCCTAAGCATCGTAGTTAAAAGCAGGACCCCAGAACTAACTAGGGTTCAGATCCCAGCTTGCCCACTTACCTGGGGCCTTGGGCAAGTGATTCAACTGCTCTCAGCCTGTTGCCTCACTTACAAGAGGAAGGTGACAAGAGTACTTACCTCATCAAATTAGTGTGAGGATCAAATGAGAACATTCATGAAAGCATTTAGTGCAGTGTCTGGCATGGACGGCAAGCTCAATAAATTACCGATGCTGTGTGGATCTGGCTCCTTGCCAGTCCAGGAGCCACTTGCCCAATGAAGAAATAAACAAAACGCACTTCTGATGTGTCAGATGAGATGTCTCGGGTTCCTGCCCGACCGTGAACGCTCTCTGCTCCTTGAGCCTTCACTCCCGCCTCTGACTCAGGCTTCCAACACAGTTCCTTATAAAGAGCTTCCCACTTAAAGTCTGTGGGACAAGATAAGTTTTAGGTACAATACCACTTGGGTAGATGCAGTTCAACCAAAGGCCAGATTTTTAATATCACCAGAGTCCCCATCAGAAGCAAGCTCAGCACAGAGGCTCTGACTGACAGGTCAAACCACGCTTAGCATAGGAAAAAGCTAAGCTGGATCAGGAAAGAGGAGAACAAAGGATAAGACTCCACTCCAGAAGGGGCGCTTCTAGAGATAAAAGCTGCAGACATTTCTCACTCCCTTGTGAGCATTCCAAGAAGAATAAAGACAGGACTTCCCCAGTGGTCCACTGACTAAAATTCTCCCCACCCAGTGCAGAGGTTCAATCCCTGGTCAAGGAACTAGATGCCACAACTAAAGATCCTGCATGCTGCAAGGAAGATCAGAGATCTTGTGTGCTGCAACTAAGACCTACTGCAGCCAAACTAATTAATTAATTATTTTTTTTAGAAAAAAGAAGAAGAGTAAAGACAAGGGAGAGTGATGATATGGCTTTCCAGGCAAAATATAAGGCACCTAATAAAATTTGAATTTCAATGATAAACAACATATATTTTTAGTATAAGTATGCAAATGTTGCTATATTTGGAACATATACTAAAAAAAGATCTTTGTTTATCTGAAATTTAAACCAAACTGAGTGTTAAAGTATTTTTAATTCTCTAAATGTGGCAACCCTAGACACGGTACGGGTAAACATTCCATATGCTGACCAGCCAAGGCCAAGAATGGACTGGCAGTTCTGAAAAACCCGTGAGCCCCCAGAGAGTCTCCCTGCTGGGTAGACTGGCCAGAGAGAATTCATGCCAGGGGAAGACGGGAATCCCGAAGCCAGAATAAGAAAATCCAACATGTAAAGCATTTAGCCTAAATGTAAGGGGTGAAGAGGTCCCCTTGGGCAAATTAGCTTGTCTCATTAAGAGATATTCAAGTCAAATAATCCAGTCTGTTTGCAGAAAGCTCACTGCACCCAAAAGCCAAGCATATGCAATTCATGGTTGATAGAGCTGCATAATTGGCCCCATTTGTCAAAACTCTAAGTGTCTGTCCAGCTACCCAGCACATCACACCCACCACTCCCGTCTCAGCACCCACCACACAAAAGTCTCAACCACCATCTATCCATCTCTCCTTCCAGACTGTGAGCTCCTCCAGGGCCAGGACATCATCTGTGAGCCCACACCCCCACAGTGCTGACCCCAGAGTACAGCTGGGGGACTTGTACAGTTCCTGAAAGGAAATTCATTCACGGTAAGAAGGCAACAGGGGCTGCCCTGGAGGCTCAGTGGTAAAGACTCCACCTGCCAATGAAGGAGACTCAGGTTTGATCCCCGATCTGGGAAGATCCCACAGGTCTCGGAGCGACTAAACCTGTGGGCCGCAACTATTGAGCCTCTGCTCTAGAGCCTGGGAACTGTAACTACTGAAGCCCTTGCACCCCAGAGCTCATGCTCAGCAACAAGAGAAGCCACCGCAACGAGAGGCCTGTGCCCCGTAACTAGAGAGTAGCCCCCACTGGCCACAACTAGAGAAAAGCCCAACGAAAACCCTGTACAGCCAAAAATAAAAATAAAATATTTTTTTTAAAAAGGTGATAAATATGTTTTATGCAGATTGTCAGAAAAGGGAGAAAAAATATCCATTTTTTATTAATTCTCCTCAATACTCAATAGATTAGATATGTTTGTTTGTACAGGTTTTCTACATAAGTACATTTTATTTCATCAGTACATCTGGGTATATATAAGCAGAAAGGAAAATTCCAAAAACTTCTGTCGATTTTGGGAGCTGGGGCAGGGGGGAGAACCACGTGTATACAGTGATGTAAGGATGAAGATGTACATAAGGGCCTTAAGTATGTACCTATATCTGCATACCATGTGTATTGATGGAATCCACTAGAGGTCCCTTAAAGGAAATGAGAGATACTAGACAAAAGACTCCACCCAATCGCTTCCCGAAATGGCTCAAGTGGTGCTAGTGCAAAAGAACACGCCGGCCAATGCAGGAGACGTAAGAGACATGGGTTCAATCCCCGGGTCAGGAAGATCCCCTGGAGAAGGAAATGGCACCCCTCTCCAGCATTCTTGCCAGGAGAATCCCATGGACAGAGGAGCCTGGCGGGCTACAGTCCTGGGGTCGCAAAGAGTCAGACACAAGTGAAGAGACAGCATGCACGCATGCAATCTCTCCCTAGAAATATCCAGATGACTGAAGCAATCAATTCTAGAATCCGCTCTCAGTCATGGTTCCCATTGGGTTAGCCAGACTATAACACATCTCTGTACACTAACCATGAGAAGTACTGTGTCCACAGGAATCAACACTGGACCATGTGATGGTCGAGAGTGGCATTGTAGAAATGAAAGTCAACTCAGAGCCTCAGAGCCTCACACTGCTTCAGGACAAATCTCCACTGGTCTAGGAGCTCTGCCTTCCACTTCATGGGCTCTCCCCTCCTCACTGCCTACCTCCCTGGACGCCTCTGCATCATGTCTTTCCCATCTCTGACACTGCTCCCCAGTCATTCCTCCTCACAGACTGCTCAAGTAGTCACTGGCTACTTAGAAGACCAGAACTTCTACGTAGCCGTGATTCCATCCTCTTCTGGACGTGAATCCAATGTATAGAATAATGTATACTCTCCAGAATCCCAGGGTCTGGGCAAGTCCATTCACGAGGCACGGGAAGAAAATGTGAGAACTTCTATTTACATTTATCTCACCCATTTTTAATTTCTGGTTTTCTGTGTGCTTTATAATGGACACCACATATTAGACAGCACACACATATAATTATGTACTAAATAAACATCTTGGTCACTTGTGTTCCAATTATAGATAGATGGCTGTGGAAGAAACCACTGCAAAATTTAGTGGTATAAAATAACAGACCTCGTATTATGCTCACAGATTCTGAGGGTCAGGAGTCTGAACAGGACGGCGGGATTGCTTGTCAAAGACCCATGGCATTGGGGGCCGAGCAAGAAAGACTCAAGAGGCTGGGAGGTGATTCCGAGGGCCAGATGCTGTAATCACCTGGAACTTCTCCAGGACATGGCTGGCACTGAGCTCAACAGGGACCCTGTCCTGCAGCACAGAAGTGGCCTCTGCAGGTGGCTTCCCACTGCTGGGCAGCTCGAAGGTCCAGAGAGCAAGTGAACCAAGAAACCAAATGGGAACCACTAGGCGCCCTCGCCTCAGAAGTCCCCTAGGATCTCTCTCCAGACCCAGCTGATGGAAGCGATCATAAAGCTGCCCAGACGCGGGGGAGGGGACTAGGCTCCACCCTCAGAGGGGAGCAGCCAGCTCACACTGCAGAAGAGCAGGGAGGGGAGGCGGAGTCGCTGTCACCCTGGGTCCGTTTCCCTGCGTGGCTCTAAGATCTGTCTCCCTACACTTCCCCTCCACTGCCCTGGATGGCAGGGGGCACACCCTGCGGACCACCTTCCGCAGGCTTTGCAGCCATGGACTCCAGCTAGGTTGCAAGATCTTAGTTCCCCCACCAGGGATTGAACCGACGTCCCCTGCAGTGGAAGCGAGGAGGCTTAATCACTGAGTCGCCAGGGAAATCCGAACTCTGGCCAGGTTTAAACACTAAAGGTACTGCCCAGAGATGGGGGGTACCAAAGCCAGGAGAAGCTGGGATATTCCACACTGGTCACCAGTATAACCCCAGGGGCTATCCCTCCTCCTTGGTTTTCTTTCTCAGCTCAACAGCCACCATGCCTTCCAGCTCCCATTGGACAGCTTCCTTCTGTTCCTTGTGACTCAAAGGTTGGTACTAACTTCCTGTTTTGCTATCTGGGGTTGATATGGCATCAGCCATGCCCCATTTACTGTGTCAGATTTCCCAATTTCCTTTATTGGGAATTAAGTAATTCCCAGTATCAAATTCTCCCTTTCAAACCACCTGATGTGGACTCTTATTTTCCTGGCAATATAAGTATACACACACTGGGGGTAAATATTCCAAAATATTTTACTAGTCAAAATGTGGGATCAAAACAACGTGTCAACCATTGATGTCGTTTTCAAAAAGACGTGGAATGGGAGTCAGGTTGCCTGAGTTCTGGCCATGGATCAGGCACCCAGTTTTGTTCTTTAACACTTGCTCAGTACACAGGTCTTAGTATCCTCAACCACACAATGAGTGGTCCCTCTCTGTATTGACATTCTATGGCTTTATCTTTCAGATATAATCTGCCCACTAGGTTCAGGCCTAATCTACACTGACCCTGATTATGCATCTCACCTCAGCTCTAAAAAAGATGACCATCACAAACAAACATAATTTTGCTACATGACTCAACAAAGGGAACTAGCCAGGCTAGAGACAGTAGGAGCCTGCCCATGGCAATGAACACTGGTGAGGTGCTGCTGAGGGTGAGACGGAGGATGAAGCCCAGGGCTACCAGGCTCAGGTCAGCTCTGGCTTCTCAGCTCTACATAAAAGCATGACAGTGTTTGCCACTGGACCCGTACACAGCGGCCAGGCCATCTGCAGACCGAGCACCATCCAAGATCAGGGGAACCATTTGGGGCCATTCAAACCAGAGAAAAAAGAACTTTTTCATCTTTTCCTTTTATAAAGGAGAAAAATAATTCTTATGACGTAAGAGGAGCATAGGTTGTTGCAAAACTGGGAAAAAAATTAAAAACCTTGTGCAATGAGCCTGCCAAAACTCCAATCAAAGAGGAAAACTTCCACTTTAGAGAAATGCCTCATGATGGAGCTGACGGAGATAGGGGCAGAGGCAAGTTAGTGCCCTCTTTTCTTTCAGGTGTATATAAAAGCACCCTAGTTTAATTGTGAGTCATACACATTGCATTCTTTTTTTTTTTTAACAAACTGAAGGTTTGTGCCAACCCTGCATTGTCAGATGATGGTTCCCCTTTTTCTTAGCAATAAAGTATTCTGTAACTAACGTTTCTACATTGTTTTTTTTAGATACAACACTCTTGCACACTTACCAGACTACAGTATAGTGTAACTATAATTTTATATGCACTGGGTAACCAAAAACATCACATGACTTGACTGCAATACTCACTTGATTGACAGAGGAGCCTGGCAGGCTACAGTCCCTGAGGTAGCAAAGACAGGATCACAACTTAGCAACTGCATACACACGCACGATGGCAGTGGTCTGGGGCTAAACTTTCAGTATCACTGAAGTCTGCTTGTAAAATGATTCCTCCACCAACTCACCCATCCCCTCATCATCTTCCCATCTCAAGATATTAACAAAATTGATTGTAGATTTAACATAACATCTTTAAGATACATGAAGGAAGGAAATGGAATACTTCAGTAAACTACAATTTGATCATAAATTTTAAATCCCAATGTTCTATTCGACTGAATATTATTTGAGACAAATGAGCTAGATCTTTACTTCTGGCATTCTTTGGTAGTAGAGAAGTTTTCATGTTCAAGCTACTTCTTATAACAGGATTTGACCTGTTAATCAATCTAAATACCATTCAGAAACATAGTTTAGGAAAACACACACCCAAAACCAAACTAATATTAAAGATGCTTAAATAATATTAAAGATGTTAACCCAGTGGGCTAACCCAATCAAAAAATGGACAGATGTAACAGACATTTCTCCAAAGAAGATGTACAGATGGTCAAAAAGGACATGAAAAGATGCCCAAGATCACTAATTATGAAAGAAATGCAAATCAAAACTATAATGAGGTATTATCTCACACCAGTCAGAATGGCCATCATCAAAGTGTCTATAAACAATAAATGCTGGAGAGGGTGTGGAGAAAAGGGAACCTTCCTAGACTGTTGCTGGGAATATAAATTGGTACAACGACTATGGAGAAGAGTATGGAGGTTCCTTAAAACACTAGGAGTAGAACTACCATATGATCCAGCAATCCCACTCCTGGGCACACATCAGAGAGAAAAGCATAATCTGAAAGGATGCATCCACCCAATGTTTATTGCAGCACTGTTAACAATAGCCGACACACGGGAGCAACTTAAATGCCCATTGCAAAGGAATGCCAAAGAAGCTGTGGTACATATATACAATGGAATATTACTCAGCCATAAAAAAAACAATGAAATAATGTCATGTGCAGCAAAATGAGTGGACCTAGAGATTATCATACTAACTGAAGTTAAGTCAGACAAATATCAGATATCAAGTATCATATGATATCACTCATATGTGGAATCTAATTTTTAAAAAAGATACAAATGACCTTATTTATAAAACAGAAAGAGACACACAGATATTGAGAACAAACTTACAGTTACCAAAGGGTTGGGGGGTATAAATTAGGAGCTTGCGATGAACATACACACACACTCCCATATATAAGAGACATAACCAACAAGGACCTACTGTAGAGCACTGTAGGGAACTCTACTCAATATTTCGTGATAACTCAGATGAGAAAAGAATCTTAAGAAGAATGAATATATGTGTATATATAACTGAATCACTTTGTTGTACACCTGAAACTATTACAATCTTGTAAATCAAGTACACTCCAATTAATTAAAAAAAAATAAAAAGATGCTTAAAGGCTAACAATGAGAATGGAAACCTCACCACACATTTGCAGCCAACTTAGAATTTTGCTTAAATTTGCCACCCTGGTTCTAACTGAACAGAGTACAGTTGTCCCTGGGTGCACAACAGGGGTTAGTTCCAGGACACCCCCCTCCCTGTCCCCTCTGCAGATACCAAAGTTCCCTGATGCTCAAGTCCTTTGTATAAAATTACATGGTATTTGCCTAAAACCTAAGCACATCCTTCTACTTTAAATCATCTCTAGACTATTCACAATACCTAATACAATGGAACTGCTATGGAAAAAGTTCAATGGAAATGCTCTGTAAGTAGTAGTCAGTGAGCGGCAAATTCAAATCCTGCCTTTCGAAGTTTACTGGGATCCACACTCCCACCCCGTGTATTTTCCATCCACAGTTGGTTGCTTCCTTGAAAGTGGAACCCTAAGATATGGAGGGCCAATTATATTCAAATCTGAAACTTTAAAGTGATGGCTTTAAAGAGCAAGAAACAAGTTCTAACTGGAGCAAAATGTATTTATTCTTCTTAGTTAAAATTACTTCTGTCTCTGAATGATTTTGAGACGAACTGGGCAGAATTCATCACGGACCTGGGGGCAGCTTTCATCCATTACCTGAATCTACGCTGGGGCCTGGACAATTATACAATAATCAGAAACAATCAATCAGGTATAAAAGGCAGATGAAGCACTAAAGGTAAACAGCCAGCAGCGTCAGCAAAGAAACCAAGGACAGATCCACTTAATGTGCCTACCATATGCAAAAGGCTACCCTCATAGCTCAGCTGGTAAAGAATCTGCCTGCAATGAAGGAGACCCCGGTTCGACTCCTGGGTCAAGAAGATCTGCTGGAGAAGGGATAGGCTACCCACTCCAGTATTCTTGAGCTTCCCTTGTGGCTCAGCTGGTAAAGAATCCACCCGCAATGCGGGAGACCTGGCTTCAATCCCTGGGTTGGGAAGATCCCTTGGAGAAGGGAAAGGCTACCCACTCCAGTATTCTGGTCTGGAGAATTCCATGGACTAGTCCATGGGGTTGCAAAGAGTCGGACACGACTGCATGACTTTCACTTCACCATATGCAATGTGCCTTCCTAGATCCCATGCAGAACATGAAGAGGAACAGAGGCAGCCAGACTGTCCAGCGCCCACCGCCCACTGGTGGTGTTAGCCATATGTATTAATAATCTGAAATCAGATATATGTATTAATAATCTGAAATCAGACTTGGCAGTGACGAACGCCATGTACAGGACAGAGAGGGACACTTAAGACTGCGGAAAAGAGAAGGTGCTGCCTGTCTGATGGTTATGGGATGGCTTTTTAGAGGAGGTGGGGCTCCAATGAGACCTTGAAGAACGGCCAGAATTCTGACAAAGCCAAGAGTGGAGGGGCACCAGAAGATGAGCTGCTGGGGCCAAGGCAAGAAAGTCTGTTGAGGACCTGTCGATGATGATAGAGGACAGAGGAGAAGGCAATGCTAGGCAGACTCTCAAGGCTGCCTAGCCTGTGAGAGTCAAACCCTGGTGCCTGGGCCACCAGCAGGGGACAGCGAGGACTTGGGTCTACAGGTTGTAATGAGCCATGAAAGGTTTCAGAGAAGGCAGATGCTATTAGATCTGTGACTTAAAAGGCAGCTTGTGGCAATCTGAGTTACTTTCTCTCCCTCCCCACCCCTGCCCCCTACTCACTGCACAACATGTGGGATGATAGTTCCCTGACCAGGGGCAGAATCCATGTCCCCTACATTGGGAGTACAGAGTCTTAACCACTGGACTGCCAGGGAAGTCCCTGAGTTACATTCTTAAAAATCTACATTCCTGGAAGAAAATTCTGCAAAAATCTCTTGTTGTTTAGTGGCTAAGTAGTGTCTGACTCTTTTGTGATCCCATGAGCTGCAGCCCACCAGCTCCTCTGTCCATGGGACTTCCCAGGCAAGAATACTGCAGTAGGTTGCCATTTCCTTCTCCAGGGGATCTTCCCGACCCCAGGGATCGAACCCCCGTCTCCTGTATTGGCAGGTGGATCCCTTATCAAGGCAATAACTCTTGGTCACAGCTGCCCTGAATTGCTCCCACCTTGGTTCTGCTTTAAACACCTTAGTCTGAAACCCAGAACCTTGTTCCTCAAATCACTGCCTCCAACTGTCCATTCCGTGTGGACCCTGGAAGCCCTGGGTGGTGTCACAGCACCAGCCACCAGCTGTGACATCATGGGTGAGACCTGGAGTGTCCCCTGAGAGCTCACCAGAAAGCTGCTGAATGACCAACTTCTACTTTTCTAAAAACGTCCACAGCAATAAGGAGCCAAAGGACACATTTTTCCTGGATAAGTAGGCTCTATATCCCTTAAATGATGCTGAAGCTTCAATACTTTGGCCACCTGATGTGAAGAAACAAAAAGACCCTGATGCTGGGAAAGACTGAGACAAAAGGAGAAGGGGGCGGCAGAGAATGAGATGGTCAGACAGCATCACGGACTCAACGGACATGAATCTGAGCAAACTCCAGGAGATAGTGAAGGACAGGGAAGCCTGGTGTGCTGTAGTCAATGGAGTCACACCATCAGACATGACTTAGTGACTGAACAACAACGAATGTGCCTGAAACAGTTAATGTCAAGGTTATCTTGTTCCACAATTTCTCCGGACTCAGAGAACCAGAGCTCGGAACCCTCCCTCTGGTCCTGAAATTAAAGGCTGGGTTTCCGAGCAAAGCCCTTTCTCCCTCTCGCCTCCTTCCATGTGTTTGTTCCATTTGTGGAGGATGAGAGCTCCCAAAGCCTCTGTCCCATAGGTTGAAGAGAACTCAGTATTTCCCCTCGTAGGCATAAATAGTGAATCCGATTAAAATTCAAGTTGAGCAGAATATGTAAAAAGAAAGGGGAAAGACACACGCAAAGAGAAGGTCAGGTCAGGCCAGGCCATCAACCTATGACTTTCATTAGCTCCTCTCCTGAGAGTGCGGGGTTTTCTGAGGCTTCCACTGGACTTGGCAGCGACACATCTGCCTCCAGGAGCCTCTGCTGGGGGTCCAGACTCAGTAAACACTAGGGCTGCTGAAGAAATGCGAGCTGTGGGCAGGAAGGTATGTGTGTACACACACTAACACACACAAGAGAGGTGGAGAGCTGTAAAGAAAGGCTTCAACCACAGGGACTCCTGGGGTGTGTCTCCATGGAAATTGGAGACAGAAGCACCTATGAGTCTGTTTGCATCTCCTTAATAACCTTCCCGTGGACCACATGGAGGAGATGGGTGGGCTGCCCCATCACCGTGCAGAGCCCCCTCCACGCGGTCTAGCCTCCCTCAGCCTGGGCCCCTTGGGAAGAGGCTGAGGCCCCCCAGATGTGAGTGCTAAGCTGTCCTGGGGTTGCTGTGGGCGGGGGGGACGGGGAGGGGACCCAGGAACTGGTGGTTCATTCTCCGTAAACCCTCCCTACCCGGGATGGCAGGTGGCTCTAACGCTCGCCTCTCTCCTACAGATGGTCCAGGCTCTGATGACGCTGCTCCCCAGCAAGCTCCCACCTTCAGTTCTTCATGGTGAACTGGGACCTCCCAAGAGGTAAAAAGGGAAGGCAGATGAAGTTAAAAATCCAGATTAGATAAATTACTAACTCCATTGAGTATAAGGAAATAGAGCTTCGGTGCCCAATGGGGAACCACTGACCACCTGTGACTATTTACACTTAAACTCACCAGGCAGACCCGCCATGTGTGGCCAAGAGCTACTGCATTGGACAGAAAAGATACAGGACATTTCCCTCATGGTAGAAAGTCCTAGTGGACAGCACTGGTCTTAAGGTTGTCATGAAGAGGCCTATGGACACCCCAGATTAGGACTGAAGTGTAGGGTTGACAACAGCACTAACTGGGAGTTAATTCAAGGCCCCACTTTCCTACCCACAGGCTTTAATGTCATCCAGGAATCCCTCAGCAGTCCAACCTTGATAATAATCACAACAGAACGGGATGGGTCACCCTTAACACCCTAGGTGACAAAGTAAGATGAGGCACTGGGCCCCACGGGGAGAACCCTGAGTTTACAACAGTCATGAGAACCAGAGGCAAGTCCTCATCTCTCCAGTCCTCAGTTTCAACCCTCGGCTGCAGAATGGAATGTCTTCATCTACTTCCTAAATCACACTAACGTCGCTTCATGACACAGGAAAGTTAGGAGAGAAAGTCCTGAAAGCTCTCAATCCCAGAAGGGTTTTTTTTTTCCCCTTCATTCCTTGTTATTTCCATTTCCTTTCATGAGAACTATGTGAGAAGATGGATGTTCGCTGCACCTATTGTGGTAATTACTTCATAATATATGCAAATCAAACCATCATCCACCTAAAATGGATACAATGATGAATGTCAATTATCTCTCAGCAAAATGGGGAAAAAAATTGCTGTTAGGTGCAAAATGCTAAACAATAGCTAGGTGTTACCCTCAGAAGTTAAAACACCTGGCGTGCACAGTGTTTTAGGATTCCAACTTCTCCTCTTTATCCCCATGAAGCATCTCTGTTACAAGTGCCCGGGTCGAGGCACTAGTGTGTTTTTTCTCACAACCACATCTTTGCTCTTGATGGCTGATTCTTTAGTAGAGCTGTTTTGTTGGCTGTATTTGGCAAAACCAAATTTCCCCCCCTCCATCCTCCTCCTCCTCTTCCTCCCAACACCCATATAACCACAAAGAGAAGAACAGGTTATTTTAAAGTCACCCATAAAATACAATCTTGGAGTTCTTCCTGGAGTCCCCTCAAAAGGTGGGGGGGGGGGGAGACAGTTTCAGAGACATCATTTATAGAGTCCTGTGATAGCCAGTGTACTTTATTTAATTAGCTTTAAAAAATAGAGGTACGACCCTAAAAAGGTGGGGGGAATGAAACATGCACATACAGAAAGGCTTTCAAAATACCCAGGGATTCCTTATACACCTCAGCAGGTGTAAACTAACGTAGACCGTATCTAGTAAGTACTTAAGACCAAAATGAGATTTGGAGTACGAGAACTGGGAGAACATGGTGGGTTATTCAGGAAGCTTCCTCAGGGAGTTCAAAATTGAGCCAGACTTTGAAAGAGGTGATGGAACTATTTGGGCAAAAAAAAGAGAGAAGGCGGCCGTCCAGGGAGGGAGATTATAAGATGCCAAGGTGCAAAGACAGGATGGGGTGGGGGGGGATCAGACAGGTAAGCTCCCAGAGGCCTGGGGTGGGGGGCAGTAATACAAAGGCTAATGGCCGCCGGGGTCGGGGCCCCAAGCAACAGGGAGGTCAAGCCTTAATGGCCTTTGTGGGGGAATTGCCTTTTGCTGGTAAGTGGTAATGGGGAGCCACTGTGGACTCTTGAGCAGAGGAAAACAGTGTTTAATGGAGACAATTCTAGCAGCCGTGTGAAGGATGGAGGCGAGGAGGGGAGGCAGGCAAGGCAGCCCGAGTCCTGCACTAGGCAGTAGCCATGGAAATAGAAATAAGGATCAAAGGAAAAACACGGAGGAAGACCTGGCAGAAAGTGGCGTGGGCTGGAGGCAGGGGCTCCAGGGGAGACAGCCAGGGGGAACCCGAGCTGGGACACTGTGCCATTGGCAACGGGGAACGTTGTGAGGGTGGCCATCTGAACGGAGAAGGGAGAGGTCTTTTTTCTCTAATGCTTTTCCTTTAACCTTTTCCCATTTGGGGAGGATGTACCTGGGGAGATCTTTCTGAAAAACCACTGGAGACATCATGAGGAGGCCGGAATACTGAGTGGAGTAAGTCCAACAAATGCATGGATCATATGATATCAGTTACATGTGGAATCTAAAAAATGGGTACAAGTGAACTTATCTACACGACAGAAATAGAGTCACAGATGTAGAAAATAAACATGATTACCAGGGGGTAAGGGAGGTGGATAAATTGAGAGATTGGGACGGATATACACAGTACTATGTATAAAATAGATAACTAATAATGACCTGGGCTTCCCGGAAGGCTCACAGGTAAAGTATCTACCTGCAATGCAGGAGACACAGGAGACGTGAGTTTGATCCCTGGGTTGGGAAGATGCCCTGGAGGAGGATATGGCAACCCATTCCAGTATTCTCACCTGGGAAATTCAGACAGAGAAGCCTGGCAGGGTACAGTCCATGGGGTCGCAAAGAGTCGGACATGACTGAGCAAAGCACACACAAAAATGAATTACTGAATAGTACAGGAAACTCTACTCAATACTCCCTAATGACCTATATGGGGAAAGAATCTTAAAAAGGGTGGACATATGTATATATCTGGCTGATTCACTTTGCTGTTCTGCAGAAACTAACACAATATTGTAAAGCAGCTATACTCCAATAAAAAAAAATTAATGTTTTTCCTTCAACATTTTTCAATATTGGGAGGATGTTCCAGGGAAGATTTTTCTGAAAAACCACTGAAGACATCATCAGGATGCTAGAAATGGAGATTTCAGAACCATGGGAATCAGTACGTCATTGAAACCAGGTGATACACTAAGTCTTCCGAAGACCTGAGGCTTGAGGAATAAAACAGAAGTGGACACTAGATTACACCTTGAGAAAGCAGTGGCAGGGTCTGGGCCAAGATGCAGGGCAGAGTTTTACTGACATCGTGACTGGACTGCTGTTTCCAGGAGCTGTCCCCTGCCTTACAGGACACTGAAGATTCTTAAGAGTCCCTTGGACTGCAAGGAGATCAAACCAGTCAATCCCAAAGGAAATGAGTCCTCAATATCCACTGCAAGGACTGATGCTGAAGCTGAAGCTGAAGATCCAATACTTTGGCCACCTCATATGAAGAACTGACTCATTGGAAAACACCCAGTTGCTGGAAAAGATTGAAGGCAGGAGGAGAAGGGGATGACAGAGGATGAGATGGTTGAACGGCATCACTGACTCGATGGACATGAGTTCGAGCAGACTCCGGGAGTTGGTGATGGACAGAGAAGCCTGGCGTGCTGTAGTCCATGGGCTCGCAAAGAGACACGACTAAGCGACTGAACTGAACTGAACTGAACTGAGCAACATCTGGGGCCTCCACCCACCAAGGAGCCCTCCTCTCCCTGGCTGTGAAATTCAAAACTGCCTCCAAATGCAGCCAAGTGCCTCCCAAGAGGCCACGTGGTCTCCGGCTGAGAACCACAGATGTGAGGTCATAGCAACATCGAACATTTATTTGTTGGACTCTCATAATGTGCCAGGCACGGTTTTAAATACTTCAGAAACATTTGGTGATGTAAGTCCCAAACTTTTTGAAACAGCTCTACTATTATTACCCCCATCATGTGAGTAAGAAAACAGACACTCAGAGGTCAGACGATTTTTCAAAGGTTTCACTGCTAGGAACTGACAATGTTGGGCAATTGAGCTTCAAGGTCCACGATCTGTTAACACAAGGCTTGACTGCTGTTTTTGTGGGAAGGAAGAATCATATGTGAAAGTGTTCTGAAGTCAAAGCCCATCAGGGCTGGAGAGAGGGTGCTGGGGAGATGCATAGACTCCCAGAAGTACCAGCCCTGAGGCTCTGGGAGAAAGACATGGGGATCTCAAAAAGGAAGGTTGAGTTGCAGGAAAATGAATGTCGCTTTGGAGAAATAAAGGATTTAGGGCAACCACCTAAAAAGTCACCATTGAAAGAAACAGTGAAGAAGCCCTGGGAAGACAGGATTTCATGATGCCAGGAGAGGAGCCTTGAACATGACAGCAAAACTTCTAATGAAAAGACAGACTGGGCCAGAAACAAAAAAGCTTGTCCAAGTCGTGAAAGATGGAAGGGAAGCCCCCCTGCAGTTTCCAGCAAACAAAAGACAGACATGACCGTTTGCGTTGAGAAGAGGAGGATGGTGGACACGTACATCAGAGAGTGTTGACTTTTTCAGCCAAGTATCAGAAGACCATGGACCGTGAACAAGGGTTTGGAGCAAATGCCTGGGGAGGTGATGCTTTCAGGACGAGGTGAGCATGTGACTCTGGGGCTTGCAGACAAAGGCTAGTCACCCCCATCCTTCAGGGATGATGGTGTTTTGGAAGGAAGGACTCTGAGCGTGACAAGTGAAATGACTTCTTGGACTTTTGTCATCTGCTGTTAGTAGTGTGAGTGACAGAAAAGAAAAAGCAGATACGACTGCAAGTTGATGTGGGTCAGTGGTGGAGATATTAAAACAGAGAGTGAGGAAACCTCAGTGGTCAAGCAGGGAGGGGAGGGAAGCAACAAGGGTTCCACATGGTCAAGTCAGGGGATCCAAGTGAAATAGAGGAAGCAGAGCTTGAAGGTCACAAAGAGGGCAAATTGAGGTCTTCGGGGGGAGGGGGTGAGAAAGAGATGATAATTTAGGGAAAGGATGCTGCTGGAGACCTGAGGTGCAAGGCAGACAAAGTGGAGGATGTGTCTCAGTTGGTAAAGGGTTGACCTGCCAAGGAAACGTGTGAGAACCCATGAATCCAACATATTTCCAAGTTCCTTTAGTGTATATTTTGAAATATAGCAGAAAAAGGAATCAAAAGTAAAAACGTTGACTATTTTAACTGAATAGCTAAATAAACACTTGTTCTATTAAAATTAGAGAAAGTTCTTTCCCTCTGGGCGATTTGAACAATCCACTTAGAATAACAAATCTAAGAACCGTTATTTCCACAGCATGTAGAGCCGTGTGCATAAAATTACAGGGTTAAGAGCATTTATTTAATCAATCCTCCACGTCTTTTAGAAACACGGGTCCATTGGACAGGCAGACAAGAATGGCCAGGAGTTTCAAAGAAACCAGAGGCTCGATCGCTTGGAGTAGATGCCGCAAAGAGCCGTGTGGGTGATAAAGCAGCCCCGGAGACAAAGGAGAAGGTGGGGGAGAGCAGCCAGGGCGCTGGGTCTAGGGGAGCAATTCTCCAGCCTGGCTGTCCATCAGAATCACCTGGGCAGCGTTTCAAATATCCTGGTGCCCGACGAAGAAACTGGAATCAGTGCCCCAGGGAACATTCTCTAAGGCTTCTTACATCCTGCAAAGGAATGATTTTTCATTCATATTCTCATGTTCTCTCTGTCTGTCTGTCTCTGTCTTTCTGTCTCTGTCTTACACACACACACACGCACCAGGCTGGCTCTTTCACACAGCAAGCAGCAGAGAGCACGGCTTCAGTTGGCAGCAGCTCCGGGCTCCAGCTGCATCCAGGCTGGAGCCCAGCCGCACGGAGGAACCCGGCGGGAGCAGGGGTGGGTGGTCCCTGCCTCCACGCCCACCTCATCCCCAACCCTGATTCCCTGATTTCGACACCAAAGGGAGACCAGGACCCAGTGCCTTCAACATACCCACCTCTTCTCTGATGGAAACAGAAGGGTTTCACAAAGACCAATAAGCCACCAGCCTGCAGGTACTCAACTCAGAGATTCGCACGCGGCATTCATTCTGTATAAAATTAACCCTGGATTGCCTAAGCTACCGGTAGACACTGTGACAAAAACCAAGAAAAAAGTCCAAAGTGATTTCTATTTGCCGTTTGAATGCTTGACATTCTATGAACTCATAACGCTTAATTCCTTCCCAAAATGTCTGTCTGCCACCATTTAGAGGGAGGACTGAGAGAGAGATGGGCATGAAGCAGGCTGCAGCCAGCACATGTCTGCCGGGCAGCAGGTTGACCCACGGCTATAATGCCCAAGGAAGCCCAGGAGAGGCTGACCCGGCGGACAGGCTGGCTGACCTCCACCAAGAGGTTGCAAAAGCTACCCCCGGAGCCCAGACAGAACTTCCCAGGGTGGAGGAGAGCAGCTGTCACTCTCCGACTCTCCCCGGAAGTCTGCCAAAACTGCAGATGACTCCATCCTTGTCATCATCGGCCAGGCCGGCAAGGTGGCCAGGCGGGGGTGTGGGGGCGTCCCCTCTCCTGGGGGACTACAGGCAGACCTCAGACTACACTCTGCCCACACAAGTCCTGTCCCCAGGGTCTGGGAAGGGGGAACCTCCTTACAGTCCTTTCCTTTCCGCCCCCTCTCCCATTTTCTCCCCGTCCCTGTATTTCTCCTCCTCAACACACAAAGGGGAAGAGAAGCCAAAGAAACTGATTGAAGTTGATGTCCTGGATGTGCCACTTTCCTCTTTTTCCTTCTGTCACTCTCTTTTTCTGTCCCTCCCTCTTTCTTTGCTGCTGCCATTGTCTCTAATAACGTCAGGATCCCAGGCTCAGCTCTCTTTTGATAGTGCACACACACCCCCAATCCATCTATCTTCAGGGGTAGACACGTTCCCCACTCCCCAAGGTCATCCTAGGCCACCGGGTTTCACACACTTCCCTCTGCCTTTCTCATACTCAGGAAAAAAACACCCCCAGCTTCTGCATTGCTTCTCCTCTGTGCACTAGAGCTGGAGTGAAGGATCGCTGAGGAATAGGTTGGGGAAGGCACTTGTGTAGGAGAATCAGAAGACGGTGAAGACCAATAAGGAGTATCACTTTTTCACTGTCCTGCCCTACTGAGAACTCCCCAGCTCTGTTCCTAGGATGTGGACAGCAGAGGCCCAGGAGCTAAAGTTCCAGATACTTTATATAATACTTTGCCTCATCGAACCCTCACATAACCTGCACTTCACACAAGAGGGGAAACCCAGGGCCAAAAAATCAAACGCCTAATCCAAGGTCACTTGGTGGCAAGCAGCAAATTCAGGATTTTGAACCCAAGGCCCTGTGACGTCAAAGACCTGGCCATTGACTCCTGTGGGCTGATGATCTGGGCAGAGCTAAAGGGGCTTCGGTCTTTCCCTCCAGAGGCACTATACAAAATCTCCAAGTCTGCTTTGGTTTAAAAGCCACAGGGGTTCAAACCTAGAAATCCTAAAGATGCTGGCCTCAAGCAGCTTGGAAAAGCACTGTCTGACACCCAGTAAAAATACAAAGCTCCCACCAGGAGGAAGGGGAAGAAGGGGATCCAAAAAAGTTATTTTCACTGACTGTCCCTTCTGTTGGGAGGGGAGGGGAGTCCTCTCAGAAACCTAAAGAAATCCTCACTCTGGGTCCCAAAGGGGAATTTATGTCTGGTTAGACATTGTCCTCAGGGCCTCTGACAAAAGTCCAGGAGTCAGCTGAGGTAGACAGGGAGAGGCATGAGGTGGTAGTTTCTGCCCAGAATCGACTTTGTCTGAATCACACCTACTATTTCCAAAGCACTCCAGGCCCCTCACCTGCAAGCGGCCGTGCTGGCTGGCTCATGTCTGGCCAGATGGCCAAGGCTCCTACATCACTTGCTTAGACCACCTTGAACTTCAGTTCTGCTTGTGCCTTCAGCCATTTGTGCTCTAGTATCAGCTCCTAGCTTGTCGGCACTTGGAGAAACAGGCATAATGCCTGATTCCACAGCAAAGAGAGCCTGGAGCCCCGCACTTGACCTCGAGCCTTCATAGACATTCTGTAATCGAACCCATGAGGGTAGTTGAACCTGGAAGAACACAGGAGCTGGAGCCTCAAGGAAAATTCTTCACCACAGCCCACTCCTTTCCACACACAAAGAAGTGGAAAACTTGCCAGAGTGTGCCCTGGACACGGGGCCTAGGGCAAGGGTTCTGAACCCGGCCTTCGTGGCACCCATGCCTAACCTCTGCTGTGGAGTTGGAGGAGTTGGCTCGAAAATGGGTTTTTCTGGGAAGAGGGTCCCAGGACACATTTCAGAAATCACTGATTAAGCGCATGTGTGGGTAGGGAGTGGGAGGGGTGGTGGCAAAGATAAAGCGGGGCGCAGGGGTGGCGGCAGGCCTTGCAGAGGCTGTAAGCAGGGTGTTCTCCACACCACAACTGCAGAGCCACCTCTGGGGGAACACCCCCACCCCTCAGCCAGGAGAACAGTCCCCGAGGGGCAAGCAGAGCGCTTGCCTCACCATCCTGCCCTGTCGAGGACAGAACAGAGGGTGAGTTCAAGCGCCCCCAGGTGAGAGGCAGTCACGCTTCCACAGCGTCTCCAGAGCCAGCCGCCACTGCCCACCACTCCCTCTGAGCACCGTCTATTCACCTTGCCCCATCTTTCTGTTTAAAAGGTAGACTCTCCAGGGAAGTCAGATCTAAAACTTCTTCTTAATTACATGTATCAGTTGCCTACAGTCTGCCAAGACTGTCCTTCTCAGAAAACCAGTTCTAATACGGTTTGTTCTTTAAAAAGCCATTTTGATGGGTGCCAAGGCCTGGTCTCTTTAAGGAGCTGGAAAGGGACTGGGCGGTTCAATATTTTTGCACTGTAACATTCATGCTCCTGAGTTGGTAACTTCCAGTCATCATCTCTTTTTTAAAAAAGGTTAGGAACTGGCCCTCAGACATCTTTCCAGTCCTCTGTGATTTTCTCAAATGGCAGCCTTTGCCCTGCAGTGGCCACTTTCTTGTTATAGGCAGCTTAGAATCTGCCTTTAAGACCTGGGGTTATTCACTATACTCTTCTTAATTAATGTTTCAAAATCCTCTCCAATTTTAACTTGGTTTTGTGTTCCCTAACCCAACCTAGAACCCAGGTTATACCCACCCATACACAGACATAACCCACAAACACACACATGTGATTGTATGTGAGTAACATTTTCTAAGAAAGTAAGGGTATACCTCTGGCCCTTATGGTGATGATCTTTACCCCTTTCAGTTCAGTTCAGTTCAGTTGCTCAGTCGTGTCCAACTCTTTGCGACCCCATGAACCACAGCACACCAGGCCTCCCTGTCCATCACCAATTCCCGGAGTCCACCCAAACTCATGTCCAGTGAGTCAGTGATGCCATCCAACCATCTCATCCTCTGTCGTCCCCTTCTCCTCCTGCCCTCAATCTTTCCCAGCATGAGGGTCTTTTCAAATGAGTCAGTTCTTCCCATCAGGTGGCCAAAGTATTGGAGTTTCAGCTTCAACATCCTTCCTTCCAATGAACACCCAGGACTTTACCCCTTTACATTTATCTAATTCTTGATATAATTAAAAGTGTTTATTTTTTTATTTCCTATAGCATCTTTTCTGAATAATTCACTTTATTGTGGAACTTTGGATGGAAAGTAAAGAAAAATATAAAAAAGTAAAATTATAATTCCCTTGTCCTAAATTCTTCTGTCTTTTGCACAATATGTTGACCTGACCTTTTCAGGTTTCACAACCTTCACTTTTCCTAAATAGGCTCGTCTGCTCATCAAGGTCATTTTTCCTCTTTGTTTCTTCAATCTGGCTTTCTCCAAGCTTTCTAACCCAAGGTAACAAGCATCTCTCGTTCTCTCTCTCAAGGTGGAGGCAGAGAAGAAAGAACCCTGGACTTGGGATTCAGAAAAGCTGGGATGGAGCTCCATCTCTTTTCTTCTCTTCAACTGTACGCTTTTGCATAATCACTAGAGCACTCTGTGCCTCAATTTCATCATCCATAAAATGGGGTAACAGTTTCTGCCCAGAATTTCTCCTACACTGAGACTACCAAAAATATGGGGGGGGGGGGGGCGGGGAGGGAACATATGAGAAAGCCCAAAACAATTTGTTTTGTTTGTTTGATTAGTTGCTAAGTCATGTCACTAAGGGTCTCTTGAGAGTGCCTTGGACAGCAAAGAGATCAAACCAGTCAATCCAAAAGGAAATCAACCATGAATATTCATGGAAGGACTGATGCTGAAGCTGAAGCTCTAATACTTTGGCTACCTGATACAGAGTCGACTCACTGGAAAAGACCCTGATGTTGGGAAAGATAGAGCGCAGGAGAAGGGGGCAGCAGAGGATGAGATGGTTGGATGCCATCATTGACTCAATGGATACGAATGAGTTTGAGCAAACTCTGGGAGATAGTGAAGGACAGGGAAGCCTGGTGTGCAACAGTCCATGGGATCCAGAGTCCAAAGTTAGACTCGACTTATTGAATGAACAAGACGTCAGGTCTGACTCTTTTGTGACCCCATGGACTGTTGCATGCCAAGCTCCTCTGTCCATGGGATCTCCCAGGCAAGAATACTGGAGCAAGTTGCCATTTCCTTCTCCAGGGGATCTTCCTGACCCAGGGGTTGAACCCGGGTCTCCTACAAGTCTCCTGTGTTGCAGGCAGATTCTTTACCGCTGCACCACCTGGGAAACTATACAGCACTCCAACAATGTAAGTGATTATTACTATTACAAACAACTCGGTTTGTCTTGGCCTCTGTTTCCTTCTTTCATTGAAAACTTTCCTTTCTTGCTCAAATCGTTTGTTTGTTTACAGGTTTCCTTACAGCTTTCTATTTTTCACTCTGATCAGTTCATAGTCATTCTGCCCAAAGCTCACTTTAAACTTTTAAATCCTTGATTAACTGGGGCCTATTTATGCATATGATCTGTATTTTTTTTTTTTTTACTTAGAATTCATGTTCTCTCAATATTCTAGGAACATGTCAGCTCTTGGCCATACTTTCTTCTCTTGCCATCTATGATCTAATAAGATATTCAAAGAGGTCAATGCCAGTCTTGATCTGGAAAGCCCTAAGCCAGAAATGACTGCCCCAAACAGGGGACAACTATGCATTACATCCTCACCACCAGACTGGCTCTGACCGGGTGGGGACCAGGAGCTGTCATACTAGTTATTACTTACTGAATGCTAACTCTGTCACAAGGACAGTTCAAAGTGAAATAAGTCACTTAATTCTCACAATGACTGAAAGGCCAGAATTATGAATATCTCATCTTGAATTTCCATCCTAAAGGAAGTCAATCCTGAATATTCTTTGGAAGGACTGATGCTGAAGCTGAAACTCCAATACTCTGGCCACCTGATACAAAGAACGGACTAATCTGAAAAGACCCTGATGCTGAGAAAGATTGAAGGTAGGAGGAGAAGGGGACGACAGAGGATGAGATGGTTGGATGGCATCACCGACTCCATGGACATGAGTTTGAGTAGGGTCTGGGAACTGGTGATGGACAGGGAAGCCTGGCGTGCTGTGGTTCATGGGGTCACAAAGAGTCAGACATGACTGAGCGACTGAACTGAACTGAAGTGAACCCCTTGAAAAGTGAAAGTCAGTGTTAGTCACTCAGTCGTGTCTGACTCTTTGCAACCCCATGGACTGTAGCCCACCAGACTCCTTTGTTCGTGGGATTCTCCAGGCAAGAATACTGGAGTGGGTAGCCATTCCCTTCTTCAGGGGATCTTTCCAATCCAGGGATCGAACCCAGGTCTCCTGCATTGCAGGCAGATTCTTTACGATCTGAGCCACCAGGGAAGCCCCTCTTACAGGTAAGGAATCTGGGGTTACAGAGAAATGAAGACATCTGCCCAGTAAACCAAAAGAGCTGTACAGAAGCTCTGACAGTCTGACTCTTAAGTGCTTGTTTTCAACCAGTTTTCTGGACCTGCCACCACGGTAGACTGTGATGAGAAACAATGGAGGGGTGTGCAGTTCAGCAGGTCCCCTCGGAACACCCGAAGCACCACTGGCAGAGATGGTGACCAGAAAACCTTAAGGCACCCAAAGGTGATGACAGCAAGAAGCAGAGAGGTACAACCCGCTCCATCCATAGCAGAGCTCACCACTGACGATGCTAACACATGCCCTTGCTTTTCTGGAAGACAGTTGTTAGGTGTGTCCTGTATCTAAGGAGCACAGTCCCAACCACCCTGCAAATTCCACTGTGCACTCTCCTCATTACGGAGAACCGGACGCACAATATGTCTTTTCTAAGTGTCTGACCGCTCAAGTCGGCCATAAAAATTTACTACAGAGCTATGGAGCATAAAGCTTAAGAGCTCCAGCCAGACAGCTGGGTTCAAATCCCAGCTCTGCCACTTGGGCTACACAAGTTTTAACCTCTTGTGTATCCTCTTCCATAAAATGCAGGCAATAACTACACACACTTTCGGGGGCGGGGGTTAGGATTGTCAGATTCATTCATGCGTGGAAAGCACTGAACACAGAAGTTGTAGGTGCTCAGATCGCACCACCAGCCACTTGGTACGTGCCCACCCCATGCCAGAACTCTGCCAGGCTCCCCCGGGGTTGAGCATAGAGGCATTTTCTGCTAGGCTCCCCTGGAGTAGACGGTAGAGGCATTTTCTGCCCTTGAGAAAGCAGGATGGATGGAATGGAGACACAGTAAGAGTCATTTCAAACCAGAGGACCATGGTCAGCAAGGAGGCAGTGACTCCAGCCTGGGGTACCAGGAGGACTTGGAGCAGAGAAGTCCTAAGCAGAATCTTGAAGACGGGACAGGAGTGAGGCAGGTGAGCGGAGGTGGGGAGGGCACCACGACAGAGCAGGAGGCGTGAGCAAAGGCGGGGGCCTGAGACTGCCTTTCACATTTTCCTTTTCCTCTGCCTGCGTCGCCATCTTCATCTCTCCCCTTCTTGGATCGTGTAAAGATAAAAGATAAGCCTGGGAAAAATGGTTCTATACATAAAGCTAGAAAGATTAGTCTTGCTCTCCTTTCTGACAAGCATTTATCTAGTTTTCTAGATAAATACTGTGAAAGAGAACCGGAGAAGGAAACACGGACCAAAGATTAAAAACCACATGTCACAGTGCCTGTTGCTGCTCTGGGTTCCAAACGCCAGGGCCTCGCTGCCTGCCCCCCTCCATCAGATGCTCCCTCTTCTCCTGCCCACGGGGAGTATGTGGTCCACGCACCACACTGGAGGCCGTTGCAAAGCCGTGATGTTGAGCAGGGTGGAGTTATTAACAATAATACTGTGTGTGTATTAAGTTCATGGTTTGAAAGGATTCTTTACATTTCCTCACTTGCTCCACAACACAATCCCTAAAGGTCTCATTTTACAAATGAGGACATGAACTCAGAGAGGTTGGGTAACTTGCCCGAGTCCCACAGCACGCACTTGGGCTGAGATGGGATCTGATTCCTGGCCCCTCAAGCATTCCTTCCCCAATACCACTCTGCTTCAAGTACTGAAAAGTAGTTTTAAGATCCACACATGACAAAGCTTAAGCACCAGAACGCCCTGCAACACCAAGACACAACCTCCTTTCTTAAGCAGAAAAGTAAAGACACAGGAAATTGATAGAATCACCAACTCAATGGACATGAATTTGAGCAAACTCCGGCAGACAGTGAAGGACAGGGGAGCCTGGCATGCTGCAGTCCACTGAGTCCAAAAGGGTCAGATATGACTTAGTGACTGAGCAACAACAACAAGGATATTGAATCTTTGTCTTGTATGTTTCCTTAAAAAAAAAAAGTGCCCTGTGAGTCACTAGTTAATGCAGATATTTGAAACAAAAAGAGTTCCTTCTCAGAATGAAGCAAGTGTATCTCATGGAATAATAATAGTGAGTTCTGCTACTAATAAAAACCCAACGATGAAGCAGGATGCTTGATCGCCATTCTCTTATTCTAAGCACTCAAAGTGGTAGTTTACACCTGGGTTTGAGAAAGACATAGGTGGGAGAAAATGGGTAATCATCGGGATGTTCAAGATTAAGTAAGTTCAAAGGGGACTGTTTCCTCTTAAAGGAAGTATCTTCAAGCTGGAGGTGCAGGATATTTACAGAAGGGTAGGAACAGGCTAAGAAGATGGTGTCCAAGCCTTAACCATCGTGTGAAATAAAAGCGACGCTGATTGCCAATGCCATGACTTTCTCACCTCTTGTCCTCACTAAATTAAATTACAGTCCAGAAAATGGCTATTTTGTAGGATGCATTTTTCTACTTGAAAACAACTTTGTCTTTCGCCAAGAGCGAAGCCCAAAGAGAAGGGATCAGAAGGAAGTCACTCCAGCTGAAGTTTCAGAGTACATGTGCTTATGGGGTCCTCTACACGCATCATAAACCCTCCCAGCCTTTCACATGGAGGTGGCTCTACAGAATTTCAAGAGCCAGGGGTTAGAATCCACGGGTGTCGGCCGGAATCCCGGCTTGCTGACTGCTAGGAGCCCGTGTGCTCTCTAACCTTCACTCTGTCCATCTGAGAAAAACAAAACAACGTCAGCCTGCTGGTGAGGATTGAGTGAGATAACACATGTTAATGTAAGCCGGAATATTACATACATAACGTAACCACAGATATCTATTGCCGATTCAAGGCCCAATTTCAACAGAAAATTGAAACTGTCCTAAGCAAAAGTGAGGCCATTCCTTTTAGATGATTATTATACTTAAACTGACAGCAATAATTCTTAGTATTTTCATTCCACCATTTCTCTCCCAAATGATCTACAACTTCTGGCCACCTAATTCCAGGACCTTCTCACTTCCTTCCCTAACCTCAAACTGAGGTTCCATAAACCGAGGTACATAAACGAAGACTGACCAATAACTGAGATTCCCCTCTATGGTGGTGGAAAGACATTCGTAAGTTTCAGAACCAACTTTGAATTTTATCTTGAAATCAAAGCCTCTCTGTAAAGAGGGACAGAATAAAAAGGAGAGGTTGAGAAGGTGAGTAACCATGTTCCTATTTATTCCAGAAAGCCCAGTACAGTGAAGGCAACTGGGGCACATGAGATGAAAAGGCCTTCCTAGGGATTTGCCCCCAGAGTCAGCATGAGAAAGGTGAAGAGAAAATAAAAAGAGGATGTATAGAGATGACTTGAGAGGGCTTATTTCTAGCTGGGAAGATCAAGCAAGACTTGGTGGAGGAGAGAGTCTTGGAGATGGACCTGGAGGGATGAGAGTATTTACATGGAATTTGCAGCAAAGGGGAAAAGCATTATGAGTGATAAGGGGGTGCTTTTGGAAGAAATGCCCTTATTAAACACAATGTAAAATGAACCTCAAAGAAGTGAGGCACTGAGAAATGGGTATGTTTTCATCATTAGTCTGTAGCAAGCACTAGAGACACTCGCATACATACAGCTCTAGTGAAACACACCTGAAGCATCACGAGGCGCCTGGATGGCCAGGAAATGAAAACATTAGAGGCATAAATATGTCAACTTTATCTTCAATGCATGTTCCTTTCTATCACCATCGGTATCGACGAGCAGCATTTCTGAGCAGTGTCCATGTGCACAGAGCATTCTGCTAAGCACCGAGGACTTAAAGTGCCATAAAGCAAGAAGCAGGAGTCTCATTCTCATGGAAAAACGGCAAATTCATCAACAAACAAAAGTGATTTCTCTTCTATACGCAGAAATAAAACCCACCCAGTATTTTTTTTTTCTCCAAAAATCCAAGGGGTCAACGTTCTCCTACCTAAGAAAGACCTTCCATTAAATCTGAGCACCTATATTTGGCCAGGGTCAGATTTCTTCTGCAGTCTCTCTTCCTCTGTGAGCTGAAGGAAAAACCAGGACACACACGTAAACAAGACCAGCACAGGACTGAAATGAGTTCCGTCTCCCCTCAAGCCCAGAAACAATCCCGGAGTTTCTAACAAGGTGATGGAGAGGAGAGCCACGAACCCCAAAGCCATCAATTCTGGCCCCACGGAACGCGTGGTCTGCATGGTAACAAACCCAAGGCAAGAGGCTGCAGTATCTCCATGATTCGGATGTTCTGCTTCCAAAGGACCAACCAATAGATACTGGGAAATGCAGATCAGTGGGTCCACTGCTCAGGCTTCTCCTAGACAATCATCGGCTCACACCTCTGCACATCACACCAAACTCCACTGTGAGTCTAACCCACACTCATCACCTTTCTCTCCAACTGCTCTGAGCAGACGTCCGAAACAGAACTATTTTTACTTTCTTATGATTTGTCCTTTTAAAGGAACACAGGTCCAATAAATCTGCTTTCTCCTCTCACCTCTGTACACTTAGGTTCACATTGATTTTAAAATGGGGAAGGGAGGGAGACAAAAAGGAAGGAGGTGAGAAAACTATTAAGCCAGCCAGCTTAACAGTCAGTGATTAAAGTAACAGTCACAGAAGAACGAAGCTTACTGCCTCCCACCTTCTTCCTCCTCTTCATGCCTTTAATATTCGACTCCAGGCGCTGAGAGGGAGGGGACGGGGGCCAGTGGATCCCAACTGCACTCAGATAATTGCCCCATTCACACCCCTCACCAGTCAATCAGGGTCCGCTCAGCCAGCCCCATTTATTAATAGTTTTCCTACATTTACAGTGTTACACAGGAGTGAAATGAGGCTCTCTCTCCAAAATGAGAAATGGGGCACCCTCAATACAGACTAAGTGGAACAGGGGATGGGGCCGCTCGCCCTACTTGCAGGCAGACACACCTGTTTCAAGGGTGTCCAGGAAAGCAGGCCCCCACCATCCCTCCAGCCCGCACCCCATTCCCAGCACAGGTCACTGGTGAGAGCGCCCAGGAACAGGGTTACGATAGCTCTCCTCTGAAGCCCACACCAGTTCCACCCTTTGGGTGCACTCTGTATACTAGATGCCCTCACGTTCCAACCACTTCTTCCGACCTCCGACTCAGGGACCCTGTGCTGGTCCTGGAACCATTTCACAGCCCGAGGGTCTCTGTCTGCACATCCAAACCCTAGGGCTGTAGGATGCAAAGAGCTAACAGGTGCCCTGTCAGTCATCTCGCCAGTGGTTCTCAAATGTAGCCTCACATGAGGATCCCTGGGAAACATATTTAAATGACCACAGCCTGGCTGTCTCCCTGAGAGATTTGAATTGAACTGTTCGGGGTCAGCCTGGGCATGGACATCCGCGACCACGGGATGGTATTGTTTATTTGTCTGTATTTATTTTTTGCCAAAGTTCTGCAGGTGATTGGGTGACTGACCTGGGGTTAAGGAGCAACGTCTCGCTTGGTTAAGGAGTCTGTCTTGCTCTTTCAGAAATGAGGACGTCATCGCCCAGCATCCATGGGGTCACATGGTCACGGGGGAAAAGAACGCAAGCAGAAACCAAAGGGAGTTTCTGATTGCCAAGATCACCGCCTCCCCCACCATCATGGAGGCAGATACTGGACACCCTGGGAAAACGTCACACTGTAAAGACCCTTCACACACCCAGGGAGAACATGATGCCCTGGGCTCTGAAGATGGGGCCAAGGGCTCACCTCTGGCTGGCTTCAGGGTCAGGCAGCCCAGAGAGACAAGTGGGGCAGGGCAGAGGAGGGGAGGCACTGGAAAGGGACTCCGTGGACCTGACTCTGCCGCACGAACGTGGCTTTAGACCACGTGGCTAACCTCAGAACTATTTTCACAGCTTCAAAATGGTACCTGTGGAAGATAGTTCACCTCCAAGGTGCCTGTCAGCATCAATATGCCAATTATCCCATTTCTTTCATACACCCCCCCACATGCATTACTGTACCTAAATGCACAGACACATATACTGCATTTAAGAAAATCTTTGACTACTGTTTGGCAGGTCAGTCCTTGCACAAACATGCCCATATGTACACAAGTCTAGTGTGTGTGGGGTGTGTGTGTGCATTCAGATACACACAAAAAACACTGCTCTCTAATCTAAAGTGACCAGACTAAGACCCCTTGGCAGTAGGAGGGTCGACCCAGAATGTCTGGGCATTCTCACGGGGTACAGAGGACTTTGGGGAAAGGGTTAAAGACATCGGCTAAGCTCCAGGTTTCTCCCAAGCCTCTCTTCTCCCCTCCCCGAACAATGCAGCCTTCATCCAGCCCTTGTTTTGAAGTCCCGTCTCTCCGAAAGAAACGAGATCCGATTTCCTAAGAAATTCTCACCAGTTGAAGCCCTGAGAGGGTCTCTATAAAGAGTCATAGGGAAAAAAAAAATAAAGAGTCATAGGAAATTGAAACTTGACATGAGGAGATTTGTGGTCTGAATGAGGCGGTGAGCAAAGCCACAGACGATGGCGTGTGTGGAGTGTGGTGTGGCTGTTAGAAGTCACGCGAGTTAACCAGTCGAAACCTTCAACAGTCCTAATCTAGGAAGCTCTCCATGACAGACGACAGATACCTCCCCTTAGACGACAGATACCTCGTCTGTCAGCGGACCCCCAGCAGGGTCCAAAACTGGGCCTCTTTTTCCTTCCAGGCCTGCCACTCCCTTGGGCCTGGCCCCTGGCCCCTGCCCCTCCAATCACCTTGAAACGAATGTCCCCCCACCCAGCAGTGGCACCTGCTCATCCACACACCCTCATGTGTACGCTCTCTTTATATGTAGGTGGGTCTTCAGGCTGAGCTTCGGTGCCTTTTGCTAATGAAATGTATACAGACCATAATAATCCAGAGAAAGGATCAAAGTGAGGGGAAAGGGGTAGAAGGATGGGGCACAAGAAGAGGTGCAAATAAGATTTAGTGGCACATTCATTTCCAATCCATCTCCCCTTAGGCTCCAATGCTACACTGAAGCAGTAGCTGCAGGTGTCTTCTGAGCGTGTCTACACCAGGACAGCCCCGTGAAGAACACTCCTGAAACAAGAAGCCCTCTAAAGAGGCCACCAAAACACTGTGAATGCCCTGAGAGCAAGTAACTGAGCCCCTCTTCTTTCATCACTCCCCTTCACCATTAAAGAAGGCAGCTAGTGTCTGCCTGGCCTGGCCTCTCTCTGCCTCCCTTCCTCTAGAAACACATGGGGCTCGGCCGGGCCTTCATTCCCAGTAGCTTGGCCCGGGCTAGGATCCAGCTCTCTCCTTGGCTACAAACCAACTAACAGCTGTCCCTTTCTTTATAACGGCCATCAGCAAAGTTAGTAGCAAGCCGTGGCCTGAGATGGTGTCATTTGCTCATTCCAGAGGCAAGCCTAATAAACAGGGCTAGGATTCATTAACTGGAGAGCCGCTAAACCAGAAAGGGCTCTTCCCTCTTCTTTCAACAAGACCCTCACATTATCCTCTGGCCTCATCGTCTGGAATCTGAAACTCCTAATCAGTGAACCAGCACATTGACGTGCTGATCTTCTCCCCAAGTTAAGGGATGTGAGCGAAAGCGGGAGGCTTGCCCCGTGACGACACCTGCCTCTCCATCTGCTCTCCACCCTCCTGAAACGACCATCCTCTCCTTCTTCTAGGAAACTCCTAATTAAAGATGTAGTTTAAACATCACCACCTCCACGAAGCCCACCTCTTTCTGCCAGGCTGCTCTCCTTTACATCTCTTACCCAAGGACACGGTGGTCTCCTTACATGTCTCCCCCATTAAATCCCCAACTATTGGAAGGCACAGCCAGAGCTAAACTTTTTTCATGACACAGTGTTTGACAAAAATTGGTTCTTAACACATGTTTGTTGAATAATTGAGGAGAGCAAAAGTCATAAAAATAAATGAAGTTAACAGAAGAGATAGTGTGAAAGAAAAGAGACCAAGAGATAAATAAACTCAGAAGCTGGAGTACAAGCAAAGAGGGAGGAGAATCAGTGATGAGAAGGACCGGAATAAGAAACCAGAGAGGACTGAAGGCAAAGAGGCAAACGACGTATGTGGGTGGAAGAGTGAAGGAAGAAAGGACAAGGGTGAACTTAAATACAAAACCTCCTCTCTGATTTTTTTCTTTTCTATTTTTAAGAACAAAGCAGAAAGGCTGGAAGTCCCCAAAGGAACAGAAACACATGTGGAACTGACAATGTTCACGATGATACAGAACTGGGTTCAGGAATGATGTAGACCCATGATCCGCGGTCAAGTAATTTGGGCATCACCTGGGAGATGGCTAGAAACGCAGAATCTAAGGCACCAGCCCAGACCTACTGATTCAGAATGGACATCCTAACAAGGTCCCTGGGTGGTTGTTATTCACAATAAAGTTTGAGAAGTGCTGATGGAGACATCTGAAATCCACAAAAAACCTCCACATCTCACTCTGTTCAGAGGAGCAGTGCACAACGCCTTGGCAGTAAGCAGCTACCCAACTTCAACAAATCACCTAATGTCCCTGGATCTCAGTGTCCATCTATTACATGAGGTCAGAGAAGATGCTTTCAAAAGTGTCGCAGAGCTCTCATCCTCTTGATCTCTTCTAACATCCTAACTGTGAACCATTTCTAAACCCACCTGAACAAATAACAAGTAGCATCTTTCACTAATTAATATTTCACTTCTTCTCTCCACTCATTCACTTACTATTTTCCCAAGTCTCTACTATGTGCCAGACACTGTGTCAAGTAAAAATGATTCCAAGATGAATAAAACCCTCCCTGCCGTCAAGGGGCTCACAAACTTCTTAGGGAAACAGGGCATATAAACAAAACTAGGATAAAGTGTACTGATGGTCACCTGCAAGCACCAGTGATGGAGAGAAGGCAGCGCTTCCTGGGGTAGTCACAGAGGACTTCAACAACAGGTTACATAGGCACTAGGTCCCTTCTCTGCCAACCTCAGCTGAAAGCAGTGGAAAGTGAAAACACAAAAGTAATATGGTTGGACGTTATTGAGGACCCGACTGCAAGGTTCCGAACACACCTTTCTGGGCTCACAAAACCCTAAGAGCTGATCCACACCATGGATCTTGTGTCACGGCTGCAGGCACCTGATTAACAGCCACAGGTATGCTGTAGAAACCCACCTCCTCTGAGTTATGCCTGCTCCTTCACATTCTATCTTCTGCAACCTTCTGAAAGATAATATCAATTCAACCACTAATCTACTCTCCCTGGAGACTTCTTCTTGTGGTTGCAAAGAGGAGATGCACTTTAATAAATGTGAACAATTCATTAGACCAGTAACTCTTTGGATTCATATTTATTTACAGAGAGAGCGGATATTATGATCCAACTGTATGCATGGTAGCAGAGACTGCAAATGTAGTTTACTGAAAGGAAGAAATTTCTAGAATTCTTAAGGAGGGTGCAGAATGACAGTGAGGAAAAGGAGCTTATCCACTTCTGACCCCAACAAGTTAGCCAAGATGAGCTATTTTGTCAGCCCTACTGTCCATCACCACAGAGAGAAAGCCATCATTCAGAACAATAGTTTCCCAGCCTTTAGAATGATGAGCTCCACCTGGCTCCTATAGGCTGCTATTTTGCTCTGGTTTCTTCACACACAACCTATCCTTTCCCCTGCCTCCTTCTCTATTTCACCATCTGTAAATATTAACTAAATTTTTGCTTTAGCCTGTCAGAACTAGTCGATATGTTATCTCAATTTTCAGATCCTTGAACAAGAAAATAGGGGGGGGGGGACTCTATATCCTGGGTTCATCATATTCATGGAGGAGATGGGAGATGGTTATACAAGGTAATGATGATGTGGCCAAGGACTGTACCCCGCTCAGTCCTGTGTCTCCACTCATCCCACCAACCAATTTTAGTCCATGTGTCCACCCCCCAGATGCCCACTGTCCTCCCCTCCACACACACACAGGTCTGGGTGCGTGAAAGTGAAGGTCAAGGTTTTGAAACCATATTTCTGGAGGTGAAGCAGGAATACAAAATCAAAGTACCTGCTGTTCATCCCTTCACCAGAGGCAGTCTCTCTCCTCTCTCAGCCTAAAAGAAAGGCACTGGGTGTGCAAAGTAGTGACTAGAGGGATTTTTTCCCTTCCTCCTCCTTTTCTGTCATGTCTCCTCCTTCCTTAGCCTCTCTGCCTCTATCCCCCCCTGATAAATTATACAGATAGAGTGGCATAGCAAGGCTCTTCAGACAGACAGGCTTCCCAGGAATGGGACCAATGGAGAGAAGGAACCAGACACTCCTGGGCACACCCTGCCCCTCTCGTTGCTTCCAGCATCTATTCTAAGCTGCCACATCGTCCTGTGTTCACAGCTCCATCATGCTTTGCTACACCTGAAGCACATACTCAGAAGACACCATGTTGTTCTGCATCCCTTGACATCACCAGCCTAACATCCTAAACCGTGCTTTCCTGGGAAGTCTTTATTTCCTATTAATTTTTGTCTTAATTGCATATCATGGAGGCGCCTCAATCGGAATTCAATGTGCTCTTCCTCCCACAAGCAGCCACATTTCTTTCCCATGTAGCCCACACCATCAGGGGAGTTGACAGGACGGAAGAAGACAAAATAGAACCCAGTCAGCATTTTGGGCAGTGAGGGGGGAAAAAAAAAGCGGGGGTGGTGGGGGGAGAAAACATTGGCCCGGAGGCAGCCCAGAACCCCACTGAGTTCAGGGCATCTGCTCTCAAGGACAGGGACACCTGCCTTCTCCCAGGGTCTCCAAAAGGGCTTTGGATGTGGAAAGGCATGGACCACCTGTGGTGACTCCTCCCCGAATCCCAACAAGCTCTTTCCAGGTCGATTCCATTCTTCCTCTTGGTGGCTTTCCCACCACTTAGTCCTCCCTTCCTCCCCGTTCAGTGTCTTGTCCTTTGCCCAGTCCTAGAGCCAGCTAAGGATGGCCTGGAACCTGTCTTCACCCCATTGGCATTCAGGGCAAATGGGGCTGAAACTCAGATCGAAAGGCCTCCTGACAACCCCGTCACCAACCAACCTGAAGAAGGACCTACTTGGTGGAGAGCACTGGTGGTGGACTCAGAAATGCAAACGAGGCAGAGACCCATCTCGACTGGTTCATCCTACCTAGGGGATCATTGCACATGGAGTTGCTATTGTCACCCAGACCTCTGTTCTCTTTTGAAGTCAAATTCTGAGTTCATCCTCCCACCCGAAGGAGCAGAAGCAGATGGGGAACCACTCAGGTGTCTCAGGTGAGCGCACACTAGATCACCCCGGCTATTTGTAGACATGGCGAGAGCGTGGCTTCAAATGGGATCCCAACCACCATGGTTACAGATGAGAGTTGAAGCAAGGAATGCTCAGAAGAATGAAACCTGCGGCAGGGCAGCAGTGGATCGGATTCCATCCATTCTTTCTGGACAATGAAGAACTAACTCTCCTCTAGAGTGATGTTGAGTGATAAGGACCTTCCAGGACTTCTCCCACATCCCTTTAGTATTTTAGATTGTTTCAAAGTATTATTTAAAAATTACTGGAAAAAAGATTTGGGGGTGGAATACTTTTAGGAAGATTATTGGTACTAGTGACTCTGCCACATTATTTTGAAAATCTTGTTCTCAACCCGATTCCTACCCTTGGGTGCCTTCGGAGTTTGGGAATATATGGTCAGTGGAGTAGCCAGCTCCCTTGGCCCTCCAGCCCATGGGCGATCTTATTTCCTAGGAGTAGTCTTGGATTGCACGAGTGGCTGGCTGAAGAGCCATTAGCTAAGTCTTTTCCATTTCTCCTGCTATTTCTCTTTTCAAGTCCATGAAAATACCGCCAAACCACACTGCTCATGTTGTAGAATTTGATGAGAGGGAGAAAGAATATAAGCGCTCATTCTCTTTGGAGGGTCCATGGCTAACCCAAGCAAACTGCACATCTCTTTGTTCAACACAAAGACTCACGTGTCGAATTCTGCACCCCTGCCACACACACAGCATTTTAGAACTCTGCAAGATAGCCATTTTGCAAGAGTGTGGAAGTAACAGTTTGCTTGGAGGATGTGTGGGTATAAATAGATGTGTAGACAGAAGGAGAAATTTATAGCTCAAATATAATAGCACACCAAAAAATACAAATGAAAAAGCAGAATACTGACAGAATTCTTTCTTTCCGAGCCTAAAATTTGAGTCCTCTCAACCTGCAGCAGCCTCCAATTCCAGGTGTTCTGAGAACAGTCTGATTTCCCACCTAGACCTGTCCCTCTGCAGTAGGCCTCCCGGGATCTCTGGCCGAGGGTTGGCATTTAAACAGCAAGTGGACTTCGGGGCAACAGCTACAAGAACCTCATTCATCATTTCATTTATTAAAAAGGGCATAAAAAGGATGCCCAGGAAGGCAGGGACCGGAGCTAGAGAGACATGGAAGTGGCAAGGGGGAAAGGCATTCTGAAAAAAAGAAGAAAAGCTTTCCCGATTCCCATCAAAATCAGAGCTTTAGCTCGGGGTGAATAAATTTGCTATTTGACTTGAAAATCACACAGGTCTCCCAGCCCTTCTGCCATCCAACAGCTGTCCCTACATACATCCACCCCCATGCCTCCAAAAAAACCCCAAACCTGTTTGATGAGGCAGGAAAAGAAATAACATGGGAGATCTCCCCCTTTGTAACAAGCCTTTTCCCCCACACAGCATTATTTGAGTATCTTGTTACCCTTTCTTCCCCCTCAAAAAATCCACTTGAGGGACTTGAAGAAAGAGATAAACAAGGAATCCCTACCCCAGGTGAGAAGAAAATGAAATCGGATTTGCCCTACCTTGGTTTGTAGAAGCCAAACCTCTAGATGGACAGATTAAGGGAGTGAGCATGGTGGGAATATCCAGTCGCTTCTTCTCGCTTGCATATCCACATAAGAAAGACGAAGGATAAAGAAAAGGAAGATCATTTAAAATCCAATTCAGCGTGAATTTTGTTTTAATCTTGTGTCTTGAAGAGATGCAAATTCAAAGAAAAAAAAAAGATGGAATTCAAAGGTAAATCAGGCTATGGAGAACAGCTCACAATGCAGAATCCAGAATGATTATTCCGTGTGCATGTGAGGTTAGTGGCCGGGCTATTTTTTTTTTTTTTTAAACAATTCTTCGGGCAATTACGGTTTTTGGTTTTTGGAGCTTTAGTGGAGGAGGCTCTGTGTAGAGAAGCTGGGGACCGGCTCTGTCCCTCCGTGGAGCGTGGTCATTCCCAAAGCGTCCCCTTCCTGAGGGGGAAAAAAGAGATGGTCAGGGTTTGATTCGAGTGTCCCCCGGAGGATGAGAAAAATGCATTCCGAAAAAAAAAAAGAAATCAATTCGTTTTAAGGAAAAGGGGGGAGGAAACCCTGCATTTCCCACAGAGGGCACACCAGAGGAATGGAAAACAGCTGGCACCGGTCTATAAATAATTCAGAAAAGGTCTGGCTATACCATTCCTGGGACAGGCATGGATGCGAGGTGGGAAAGCCAACCTGAATGGACGAGGAGAGAGGGAGAGAGAGGGAGGGAGCGAAGGAGGGAAGTGGGAAGCAGGGAGGGAGAAGCGGCTCCCTGTAGCAACACACACTCACACACACACGCAGAAACACAAGCCCCACTTAACTCGCCAGCAACTGCGGCCCCCAGCCCCATCTGCAGTGCTGCCGACATTTCTGTCTCGCCGTCCCCATCGCCTCCAGCAGCAGCGCCTCCTCCCACCCCGGGCTGGTGCTCAGTGGGTTCTGATTGTGCACCGGGTGCACACTGGGCATTCCTTGGAAGGGGCACACTGACACGCGCGCGCGCGCACACACACACACACACACACACACACGCCCCCGGCGCGCACGCGCCCCCGCGCGCACACTCACGCCGCCGCCGCGCTGATGTGCAGCGCACGGGGCTTCACCTGCAACGTGTCTATTGGACGGATGGTCGCGGCGCGCGGCTCCGGCCCCGGGCACCGATGCCCAGCCTCTCTGCTCGGTAAGGGGACGAACCCCCGCAACAAAGGACCAGAGAGTGCCCTACCCCTCTACCCTGAAAAATCTTAAAAAAAAAAAAAAAAAAAGCCACGTCCAAACGAGCAAGTGCCGGTTTCTGCCGGCTTTAAGAGCCTTACCTAATAACCAGGTTGGTTAAGGGTTCCACCGCCTCGACCCTTTATCTTCCTGACACCCCCAACCCCCCAAAATTGAGACAAGAGACTCCAAGGCGAATATTTACGTACCGGTTCGGAGCTCCTGAGCGATTGCAGGGTCTCCGGAGAGGGGGTGGCTGGGGATGGAGGGTTTCCCTTTCCTGCAAAGCAGGATTAATTATCCGTCTCGAAGGGTCTTGAAGTTCACGACTCTTCTTGGCAAAGCAAAAGCAAATGCATCCGGACGCCAGCACTTCTGGATGGTGGTGCTCAAAAACCGCCCAGACGAGCACTTGCGATAGAGCAAAGCCCCGAGATTTCCTAGAGGTGAAGAAGCCGAAGGAAGTGGGTTTTTTTTTTTTTTTCAAAGGGGGTGGGGGACCTGCCTTTCTCCAAAAAGGTGGGGGGTGGGGGGTGGAGAGGCTGGAGCCCAGATTCCAGTTGGTGGTGATGGGAGCCGGGGGAGGGGAAGCGGGCGGGGGCCGGCTCTGCAAGTCAACCGCGCGGCAGCGGGAGAGGGAGAAGAGGACGAGGGGAGGGTGGGGAGAGTAAGAAAAGGGGGGATTAATCACCGGGGGGCGGGGGCAGGGCGGGCGATCACAGGTCGCCTGGTCTGGATTTGGGTCTCTCACTCAGAAACGTGCCACACACACACACACACACCCTACCTCTCACACACTGCCCTGATGGGCGGAGAAACCCAAGAAGCTGGGGGAAGAGGCTCGTGCTCCCAAGGTGTGTGCGCGCGTGTCCTCTTTCTCCACACCCCCCACCCCACCCCACCCCCAAACCCCGTCACCCCCTCACTCCTATTGCTAAGACTCTGGCGGAGGCAGCTTCCCACGTCATGTGCTGGGGGGAGTGGGGTAGGAGAAGGGGGGAAACGGCTTAACCCGAGTCTGTGGCGCCTCCTGCTGGCCGGATTGGGGAACAGCGACGAGGAAGGGCGGCCGAGGGGTGGGGGAAGCGAGACCCGGCCCCCGGTGGCCGGCCGGGCCCCCAGCGGGTAAGCGTGTCCCCGAGGCGGGACTGCGGTTTGAAATTTAAGATCCTGGCTTGATTGTCCATAAATCAGCCTTGGCTTCGTTAAGTGCCCGCGTGCTGCAAACAGTTGAAAGCCAGGTTCTTGCCTTCAAGAAGCTTAAGATCTATTTTGAGCACAGGAGGCTGACGCGTTAAAACAATGGGGAAAGAAGCAGGCAAATGTAATTAAGGGCTAAATTGTATAGTACGGATTACATGTGTGCTTTGCTGACTGCTAGTGAAGGTTTGAGGAATTTGGAATTTTTTATTAAAGTAGATGCTGGTATTTAAAGACTTTGAGAAGAAGATGAGACAGATGAATAATCCCTAAATAAAACTAGATTTCACGGCATTTGCAAACCCACCCTCTTGTAAAAAGCAAACTTATCTATTCATTTCTCTCTCTCTTAAGCTGCTTTCTATTTTAACGGTGCTTTCACCACCTGTAGTATTGTTTGTTTTTAATATTAATATCATTGTGTAGGTATCATTTTTATTCAGATCAATCAATCAATAAATATTTATTTATTGTCTCTTTGGAGATACAGAATGTTATGGTGGTAGGACATTTTCATTTTGGTGATATCATGAGCTTCTCACCCATTTCTGAGAAGGAGCCACACACACACACAGGTCACTATCCTATGTGAAGTGTTTATACCTAGTAGCTGGGCGCTTTGATCTTTGTAGAATGCAGTCCTATAAACCAGACCACACCCCCAATACATCTGAACTAATTCTTTCATATTTCCTAATTTTGATAGGCCAAATCTTTGAATGTAAAATTTTTAAGACAAACACATAAGGATTACGCGAAAACACAGATACACTGTGTTCACCTGCAAATTACTCTTTCTCAGTAATAGTAGTGCTATTTTTTTTAAGTCAAGGTAGAACCGGTCTGGGCTTACCTTGAAGACTAAAGAATCCACCTGCAATGCGGGAGACCCGAGTTCCGTCCCTGGGAGGGGAAGATCCCCTGGGGAAGGGAATGGTAACCCACTTCAGTATTCTTGCCTGGAGAATTCCGTGAACAGAAGAGCCTGGCAGGCCACAGTCCATGGGGTCGCAAAGAGCAGGACACGACTGAGCGACTAACAGACGACAGAGCTGATCTTCCAACTCTTTGGAGAAAAGCAGAAACATCTGGAACTGCTGTGCCCCTTGACACACAACAGCTTACCCAACCCAGGCCCCTATATACATAAATTTCCAGTTGTTAGAAGTGTAGATTCCAGGAGGGGTGTAGGATGAGGAGAGCCAGGGCCCTGTGGGAATTTCCTGAAACACTCTTCCCAGAGTCTTTCAGAATTCCCATTAACTTCAAAATAATATCCAAGCTCACTCAAGGCTTTTTTTTTTTTTAACTTCAGAGCCCACAGTGCTCTTCCTATCCCCAGCCCCCTTCACCGAAATTGGACCAACTCCCTTCTTTTATTCCTTTCCTGGACCCAGCAATCCCGTTCCCCCTGTTCACTTTTGCAAGTGCAGAGGGAGGGAGGAGCTGGCAGACCCCCTCTTCCTCGTGAAGTCCACTCTCCCTTTCAATGGCTCAAGTGCCACCTCCACAGAGCATATTTTTCTGTCAACCCAGCCTGAATTGATTTCTGTACCAATTTCAAAGATTTTTAAATGAGGTCTGGCACCTCACTACCATCCCCACCTCTAGTTTTCCCAACTAGTTGTTTGGCTATTTAGTGAGACAGACCAGCATCTAGATATCCATATATTCCCAGCACTGGCTGTTAGATAGCAACCACAGGAGTTCCCCTGGGGTGATTCAAAATGACCTCATACATGGAGGGCAAGGAGGGACCGAAGGAAGAGGCAGACCACTCCAGATTGGTAGGCGGCAGGTTGTTTTTTTTTAATTAATTTGTTTATTTTAATTGGAGGCTAATTACAATATTGTGGTGGTTTTTTCCATACACTGACATAAATCAGCCACGAGTGTACTTATGTCCCTCATCCCAAAAGCCTTCCCACCTCCCTCCCCATTCCATCCCTCTGAATTGTCCCAGAGCACCAGTTTTGAGTGTCCCACTTCATGCATTGAACTTGGACGGGTGATCTACTTCACATATGGTAATATACATGTTTCAGTGCTATTCTCTCAAATCACCCCACCCTCGCCCTCTCCCACAGAGTCCAAAAGTCTGTTCTTTATATCTGTGTCTCTTTTGCTGTCTTGCATACAGGGTCATCATTACCATCTTTCTAAATTCCATATATATGTGTTAATATACTGTATTGGTGTTTTTCTTTCTGACTCACTTCACTGTATAATAGGCTCCAGTTTCATCCACCTCATTAGAACTGATTCAAATGCATTCTTTTTAATAGCTGAGTAATATTCTATTGTGTATATGGTATATGTACCATGACTTCCTTATCCACTCATCTACTGATGGACATCTAGGTTACTCCTATATCCTAGCTATTGTAAACAGTGCTGCAATGAACATTGGGGTACATGTGTCTCTTTCAATTCTGGTTTCCTTGGTGTGTATGCCCAGGAGTGGGATTGCTGGGTCATATGGCAGTTCTATTTCCAGTTTTTTAAGGAACCTCCACACTGTTCTCCATAGTGGCTGTACTAGTTTGCATTCCCATCAACAGTGTAAGAGGGTTCCCTTTTCTCCACACCCTCTCCAGCATATATTGTCTGTAGACTTTTTGATAGCAGCCATTCTGACTAGTGTGAGATGGTACCTCATTGTGGTTTTGATTTTCATTTCTCTGATGAGTGACTTTGAGCATCTTTTCAAGTGTTTGTTAGCCATCTGTATGTCTTCTTTGGAGAAATGTCTGTTTAGTTCTTTTGCCCATTTTTAATTGGGTTGTTTATTTTTCTGGTATTGAGCTGCATGAGCTGCTTGTATATTTTTGAGATTAACTCTTTGTCAGTTGCTTCATTTGCTATTATTTTCCCCCATTCTGAAGGTTGCCTTTTCACCTTGCTTATAGTTTCCTTCCTTGTGCAAAAGCTTTTTAAGTTTAATTAGGTCCCATTTGTTTATTTTTGCTTTTGTTTCCATTACTCTAGGAGGTGGGTCATAGAGGATCTTGCTGTGATTTATGTCAAAGAGTATTTTGCCTATTTTTTCCTCTAGGAGTTTTATAGTTTCTGGTCTTACATTTAGATCCTTAATCCATTTTAAGTTTATTTTTGTGTATGGTATTAGAAAGTGTTCTAGTTTCATTCTTTTACAAGTGGTTGACCAGTTTTCCCAGCACCACTTGTTAAATACATTGTCTTTTCTCTATTGTATATTTTTAGGTGGCAGTTTTAATAAGGAAAGGAACTTACATACCAGGCTTGCTGTCTTTGGCAGCTGCAAGATGAATAGATCTCCTCTCTTACCAGCCCTACGTAGAAGCTCTAATGGAGTTCAGTCACATATACATTCCAGCGTGCAAAGGTGCTCCGTCACACAGTTGTGTCCAACTCTTTGTGACCCCACCAGGCTCTTCTGTCCATGGGATTCTGCAGGCAAGAATACTGGAGTGGATTTCCATTTGCTCTGAAACAATTTCAGGGGATCTGAACCCAGGGATCGAACCATCATCTCCTGTGTCTTCTGCATTGCCAGACAGATTCTTTACCCACGGAGCCATCAGGGAACCCCTATACATTCCAGATGATCTTAATAACACGTCCTCTCAAGGCTGCATCCTTGAAGTGGAAGAGTGAGAACAGCGAGTGAAATTAACATTCCAAAGACAGGGGAGGGTGTAAGGAGTTTTTATATTGCCTGAGTCCACTGACAGTCACATCCTCTTAATGATCTCCTCCAACAGTGGTGCAATTCCAGACATGCAGTGGGGTCTCAGTAAATCTTAAGGAAATTTTTATGACTGTTAGAAACCACTTTCCCAAGCAGCCTTGCTGGCCCTGGAAGAGCAGATTCTAGGGACGATGCAGCTTGTGAGTGGAAGGTCGTATCACTTCTCTATGATATTCATTGCCTATTTAACGGGGGAGACCTCTCTCCTTATTTCTGACTTCTGGTCACTCACTTACCCTTCTAATGAACAACCTTTGCCTCCTAGGACCACAAGCCTTTCAATAAAACTGTTTTCAAAGATCACCCGGATTCATGACATTTGAAACACCATTTCTCAATGTTGCAAGTATGCATTTCCTAACTCCTAGTCCGACAGTTCAGAAAGCAATATTCTAACATGACAAGATGCTGGGTTATATTTCACAGCATTGTTTATTGAGGTAAAAGCTCTTGCTCCAGGCTGCTAATGACACTGTTGGAGGTATTCTGCCAGCTCACTTGACCCAAAGGATCCCTGGAGATGCAGACTCTTGTCCATGGCCCACTCAGCAGATGCAAAATCCATGCCTAGTCTGGGGAAAAAGAAGTATATTTATCTCACAGCATTTTCAGATCAAACACTAAAACCAAAAGATAGGGCCTGAAGCTTACAATTCAGGGTCCTTCTTTAAGGAAAAGAGTAGAAAATTTGATGTGAAAGTAAATCCTTACTTAACATGAGAAAATCAATCACAACAATTAAAGAATTCTGATATTTATAAATGTGACATTTTAAAAAATTAAATAACAGGTTTTATTAGTTGCTGCTTGACTCTTTGGTAACACTTGCTTTTCTACCTTTTTTAGTTTCATACTCTTTGAACACCTCTTCACATTATGATTTATGTTATTTTCTGTAAAAATAATAGAATCCAATCTGATGGTTGTTCAAAATTTGTTTTTTTTGTTGTTGTTGATCATTCGGAAAAATTTCTTACCTATTGGTAGTAGTACAACGTACATTTTTTTTGAATTGTAGAGTTGGGGAAAATCTTTTCTCAAATTTCTTTCATATATAAATTGTAAGGCTTCAAGAGTTTCCAGTTTTCCTATACAGTGGCTCATCTTATATATGCTTTGGACTGATGACACTCATTAACAAGTTTGCAGTGTATTATAAAGTTTTACATTATCTTCATCAATGTCAGTATTTTGCCTCAAACCTGCCAGAAACTTAAATCATTTCCCAGTGTGTACAGATGATTCACTCCTCTTCATTAACTGGATTATCGAACAATCCAGAGGGCTGTTCATTACTTCTATTCAGAATTTCTCTTTTCTTCTTAAAGAACTAAAGTATAATTTGAAAAAAAAAAGAAAAAGGTTGCAATTCACTTCTCAATGTCAGATTGATTTCTATTGATGTCAAAGCTAATCTTTTTCTTTTTTGTTTCTTATTCCATTAATTATTATCTAAGTTTTCTCTCAACTCTTTGATAAATAAATGTAGATTATAAAAGAAGGAACTCTTCAAATATGTCCCAAACAGCAGTCTGTAATTTTTCACTTCTTTTATTAAAATATCCCAAAATGTTTTTTCCAAATTACAGGTTATGTTGGTGCAATCAAGCTTTATTAACTCTTTGAATAAACTTTTTTACATTTCCACATTTGGGTTTCTCTTCCCAGCTGATGAAAAATTTTAAAGCCTTAATACTGATGTACACGTGTTACAAAGCTTGAGCAGCTTTCTCATGGGAAACATAACGCTTTGGTTCTTTAACAAAATTTCTAAGTGGTCACACAATCTATTTGGGAGAAAATTTAAAAGGAAGGAAAAAAACTGTGACAAAATACAAACGTGGTCAACAACTTCAGGTTAGGTACAGAAGTTTTTTTCCAATGAGAAAAGGAGTGACCCAAAGAGCACATATTCTGTGAGTCTTTCATGTCACAATGCTGGGTGAGTAGATACAAGGCTCACGTGGTGTTTTCTTGGAAGCTTTTCCTTGGGACAGCTGGCAATAACTTCACAGGAAACTGATTGCAAGCCGCATAAATATATATCACTAAATCCAGATTAAACTATTCCCAACTCAACTTTCTCTTAGCTTCATCTCAAAGTTGCTCACCACCATTTCAAGGACATTCAGCATGAGGGAAAAAATCAGAGAAGATTGGAGTGGAAAGAGATAGTAATCTTCAATTATTTGCAATTAAAATATGCCACTTTCACAAATTCTACTAAAACATTTGGACACGTCATTAGGGCCTCTCTCACAGTTTTAGAAAGGGCCCAGGTGAGTGGCTGGGAGTCTGGAGCTGCATTAGCTTCAAAGTCAGCCTGCCCCTGCTTGTTACTTCAAGTAAAACAGGCTTTCTGGTTTCTAGAGAAAATATTCAAATGTTTATTATCTCTGAAAAAATAATTGGTTAAAGGCTTAGTTGACAACATGCATATTAATGCCTTTGGCTGAATCCAATCCATCTTATTTTGCTTGTGATTCCTGGAGTGTGCAGGAAACACGGGCAGAGCATTCAATTTTAATCGCCCTCACAAGCATACTAAGATTCTGATTCTACCATCATTACTCTTTTAAAAGAATCTCTGTTTTGTTCTTATCATAATGATATTAATTATTCAACTCGGGCAGTCTTTTTTCAAAGGGATAAACAACTTTCATCCCTGTGTGAAGACCTGTCTGTCCTCCAACAATGAAAGCAAGTCTTCATTATCCACTGCAGTTTTTTGAGTTTGTTGTATATATTGGGAACAATACACTTCTAGATATTTGCATTGTGTGCTCAGGGGAACGTTGCTTTAATACATCCCCAAATAGGCCCTTTTCTTTTCCAGATTATACAATGGGGGCAGAAGGGAGGAGAGAGAAAAGGGAGGAATAAATAAGACTTTCAGAAAGAAGACTGAATCTGGAAAGCAGGAGATATGATGTGATGCGATGTGGTAGTAAGAGTTCTCTGTAACAGAGAAGGGGAAGAATCCACATGGTGTTATTTCTAGCATCACTCAACTCCTGCGAGAACATGCCCCACGTGGAAATAACCCCCTATTAAGCACAGTCAGAGTTGGCACTGCCTTATTAATTGTTTTTTCCCTTCCTGCAACATAGCAAAAATATGACAACACTGTATCTGACCCAGCTTGTTTTTCTTTTTAAAAAGGAGTCCTTTGGAATCTTGCTTTTTGCCACCTGAAAAGGTCTTTTTAATTTTTCCACCTAAAAACTCTGGGGGTGGGGGGAACTGTCTCTCATCTCACCATTATGATGAAGAGAAGATGCACTCTTCTGATGATACAGAATCAGATTGTTCAAGCTTCTTGAGAAATGTGCCCCAATGTCTTTTACTCAGACAATATGGATGAGGGACTCCATCTCCATCTGAAGGCATCTTGAAACATCTTATTACCAGAGGCAGTCGGATAATGACGCAAATGATAAAATGGAGATAAATTTTAAAGCTCTTCTCTCACTAATTCCCTTTTCTCTTGTCACTTCATGCTCTTGTCTGAAACTTTTAATGTTTTTCTTTGTAAGTCACGTGTCTGGGCCCCCAATTCCTTTTTCCATCTTAGCATCTGCCTCCTTGCACGTGGTCCTTTACTCCTAGAACCATCCCTGTCATCATCCTCGGGGGCCGATACTCTTTTTCCTGCCCCCTTCCTTTTATCATGCTTCTGCCCACTTCTGCTGGCCCCTCTGTTCCCATCACCCTGCACCCTCTGCATTCGTAAGCAAGAGACCTTTTATGGAAACCAATTAAATAAAGGAAATAAGGACAAAGCAGCATGGGGTTCTCCTGCTGGAGTTGAGGGGCTGAAGAGGTTGCAGGGAGACCTGAGCAGCTGAGCCACAGGGTGTGAGATGATTACACATGGAGTCAGTGATTCCACAAAATAAATGTGAAGTTAATGTGAAACTGTGTGAATTAAGCAAATTTCATTAGGGGCTGTATGTATGTGTGTGTTGTTCCCACAACACATCAGACAGAACTAGTCTGGTGGCCAATCCCAGCTCTATGGGAGCCGGGAAGGGTAATCTTTTTTAGAAGGAGTAGACCCATACATTTTGTGAGTGGCAATGACACCTACTTCCTCAACCAGTTTCTCTCCTAACAACCAGAAATTAGACATTTGAGTCTTAAAGCTCAAAGTGAAGGTGAAAGCACTCATTTAAAATGTCTTTGGATAAGCATGTATACTCATATATGCTAATTTCTACCTCCCTTCTCAGAATCTAGGGTGTTCACGCTTGATCCCCTTCACCACTCTTATTCCTGTCCAGAGAGACTGAAAAGATCCAATGACATAATCCATATGCTTTGCAAACTTTAAAGCACAGCATGAGTAGTATCATTCTGTCTGGTATTAGAATCTTTATTTATCCTCAGTTATCAACTAGCCAGTCGTTCAGTAGTCATGGAGCACTTACACGAAAGTTATTCTGCTAGGCACTGTGTATATGCTTAGTCACTTCAGTCATGTCTGACTCTTTGTGACGCTGTGGATTGTAGTCCACCAGGCTCCTCTGTCCATGGGATTCTCCAGGCAAGAATCCTGGAGTGGGGTTGCTATGCCCTCCTGCAAGGGATCTTCCCAACCCAGGGACTGAGCGCATGTCTCAGGCAGATTCTTTACCACTAGCACCACCTAGGAAGCCCACTAAGCACTGTAGAAGATATAAAACAAATTAAACACCTATCCCTGCCCTCAAGGAGGTGCAGTTTCATTAAGACACCAGGCTGTGCCTGTGAAATGTTAATAAGCAAAAGCAAGGCAGCAGAAAAGATGTGACAATGAGCACTTCTCATTGGAAATACTATTCCAGAAATCACGGAAGAGAAAAATGTGGAATTTTTCAAAACGGTTTTCTGGGACAATCTTAATAGTTAAAGAAGTGGTGAACTCAAATGTATGAAGTAACATGATGTAAGGATGATGAGTATGCTGAGTGGAAAAGTGTATGCTCCATCCAAAGGCTTTCAAATTCTGGGAGGAACACACAAACACCATACGGATCAAACAAAACACAACTTCTTGGAAGTGTCTGGACTGTGACCTCTGACTTAGAGTACCTTTGTGCTGGGGAAAAAAAAGTCAAAGTGTTAGTTAGTCGCTCAGTCAGGTCTGATTCTTTGGGACCCCATGGACTGCAGCCCACCAGGCTCCTCTGTCCATGGATTCTCCAGGCAAGAATATTGGAGTAGGTAGCTATTCCCTTCTCCAGGGGATCTTCCCGACCTGGGGTGCTACCTGATAACAAAGCTTTACATTAAAAAGTTAATTTTGATAATGCAAGTTCATGTGGTGGCTCAGAGGTTAAAGCATCTGCCTGCAATGCGGGATACACGGGTTTGAACCCTGGGTCGGGAAGATCCCCTGGAGAAGGAAATGGCAACCCACTCCAGTATTCTTGCCTGGAGAATCCCATGGACGGAGGAGCCTAGTAGGCTACAGTCCACAGGGTCGCAAAGAGTCGGACACGACTGAGTGACTTCATTTTCACTTTCACACACAGTGAAGCCAAACTGAAATGTCAGAGTTTAGAGCAGAGAAAGGTTTACTGCAGGACCATACATGGAGATGGGTGGCTCCTAGCCTAAAAAGCCCCAAACTCCCCGAAGGGTTTCAGCAAAACACTTTTAAAAGCCAGGTTGGGCATTGGGGGGAGTCGGGGGGGCAGTCACAGGGTCAGTAATTGTGCACAATTCTCTGATTGGCTGATGGTGAGGTAGCAGGGAGGTGTCACAGGAGTTAACATTATCAGTCCTTAGGCTCCAGAGGCTCAGGGCTATGTGCTTATGGTCATCAAGTAGTTATCTTCCATTTGTTGGAGAGGGGATAGGTTTTTTACATCTGCAAAACAACTCAGGATGTGTGCATCAAGTACTACGTACTTTAGAGAAAAGCAAAAGTATAGGATAAGGGAGAAGGCCTGCCCCCATCCCAAGGTACCATGGGTCCTGCTCTGTTACAGGTTTCAGACAGACAAAAGATAAGATTGGAGGGGGTGGTCTTCAGAATATCTGCTGTCCCAGAGAATCTGGCCACAGGAAAGTTTGCCTGATCTAGTAAAACTAGATTCGAAGAGAATTTAAGTACATTTTGCTTAAATTATCACAAATTTCAACTTAGTAAGGTCAAAATTAATGAGGTATTCCTGTACTTTGAAATCAGATTTGATGGCATGATAGACATTAGAGCTAAAAAATTAATAACTATCTAATAATGTCAACATTTAAAGAAAGAACAAGGAAAGAACAATTAACCAACATGATTGCAGAAGGAACAATGGATTGGCTTAATTAAGGCCTTTCAAAGACATGTGCTATTATGCTATAGGTTTTCTGAGTTTTTAAAAGACAGCACATTCACACTTGCCACCAAGTTCTTAGAATTTGGTTAAGCAGGACATTTATTTTATGTCTTATCTTGACCCCTGAAAAAGACTGACCATCTCATTTAATTTGAAAGGAACTTAAATTTAAAATTATTACTAAAGATTCAAAAAATATTTTCTTTTGTACTGGTATTTCTAATTACTTTTACATTAAAATAACTCTTCAGCCTATGCCGTAATTTTAAAAGACTAGCTATTTGTGTTATTTGTTTCTATTTTTATAGATATTTATGTATATATTTAATTTTTATGTAGTTGTAATATATGTGATTACATAACTTGTATTCTTTTTTCACTTAAATCTACTTTTTATAATCTACATGTAATCTACATAAGTCATATATTGATGAGGATAAAGGTTATAATTTGCTAATCCATTCCTTAAATTTTGTTTCTAATTTTTTACTGTGATAATTTGCTACTTCTACAGCTGGATATAAAAAATGTATTTTTTCTCTTAGAAATATTTACTTGGGGTGCATCCCCAAAAGTGGGATTATTGATCATTGAGTACTATCACATTTATTGATTTCATTTCCAACTTTTCTCTAAGATTTCTTTGGGCGGGCACCCAACGACACAGCTTGTGGGATCTTCATTCCCCAACCAGGGATGTAAAGCAGGCCACAGCAGTGAACGTGCTGATTCCTAACCACTGGACCACCAGGAAACTCCCATCTAGGAAAACTTTGTGAGTTTGCAAAATCTTATTTGCACCTCTTTCTCACTGCCCTGCAAACTTGGTCCATATTATTTTATTTATATATGTTTATATAACCTATAACAAGGAGTATCTCCTATGAACATCTCCTTTAATGTATTTTTCTGTAGCTCTGTGCATTCATCCTCTGTGCAAACGACTTGCTCCTCTTCTTTGGTCAGTCATTCTATGGAGAAGAAATATTGATTTTATCTATAATTATTTTCTTTACATTTGTATATTCAAATTATACCCATCACATTTATTTTGCATGTTTACCCTAGTATAAAACTTTAATTTTGAAGATTTTTCTACTAAACTATTTTAAAATATTTATCACAGAAGCACTTACAGAAATTCCTAACTATCATAAACTCCCAGAAAATTCACATTGCCTTAAGTTAGTCTTGATTCAGTGAAATTTTGATCAATTTCAATTTTGCTTGCAATGTTACTTTAGTGTTTTGACTTTGTGAATCACCCAGGCTGACCTGTGTTACAGAAGTTGAGTAAGGTTGGATCTGGGTTTATGTTTTTATAGGGTTAGCAAATATAGTATAGAAAAGACTCGTGTGGTAGCTTTCCACGGAGCAGTGATCATAAAATGAATAGTACCACCTAGCAACCTAAATCCACACTATTATTCTCATAATGCATTATTGGACAATACTTTCAGAAGCCATGTAGAAGCATCCTGGTGAGGCTCTCGCTAGAAATAGAAATAAATAAAAAGTCACAGTGATGGAGCACTGTTGAGAAAAAGGCCATGTTCCTTCTTGCAACAATGTTAACTATTTCTCTTTTCTCTGGCAGACACAGTCATCCACCACTTCAAAGTTAAAGAAACAATAGCCTCATCTTAAGAAATTCCCTGGGCTTTCTGAAGCTTCATTCTTATTAAGGGAAAAAATATTGCATTAGGAAATTCGCTGAAGCAGCACTATGACCTCTGCAGAATCACTTCCTATTGATCTCATCCAGTCCTACGGTTTCCAACACCCAAACTGTACAGCTGGGATTTCCAGTGATTTCCCGTGCCCTAGGCCAAACCTTTCTTCCAGACTTGAGAGTCACATTTTCAAATGCACTGGAGATCGCTGCCGAGGAGACTGATGTTTTTGAATCATTGCACACTCAACATGTCCACACTTATCCATATTCTTTCTTCCCTTGTCAAGTCCTCCTCCACTATTCTATTCCCTACTGGGCGTAATATCAGCATTTACCCAGTTGTCCAAGTCAAAATTCTGAAGATGAATCTGACTTGTCCCTCTCTCACACCTCATACTGTAATTCTTTCTCATGAATATCTCTTGAATCCATCTTATCCTTAGCTTCTATACTCTCACGATTTCATTCCAAGCTCTCCATAGCTTTGCCCTGAGCTGTTGTAATACACCAGTAATCATTCTTCCAACTTCTAGACTCAACTCCCTCCCATGCATCCAGCACACGACATTAGGGGGATCTATTAGGAATATACATTGATCAAGACACCTCCCGCTTTAAAATTCTTAACTGTTTCTCATCACTTTAACCTCTGAGCCACCAGGGAAGCCCCGGGATAAAATCTAAACTGCTTAGCATGGAAGCATGTTAAGAGGATGTTCATTATTTGCAAAATGCCTCCAAAGGACAGATAAAGACTTGAAATGATGACTCTACAATGGTGATGAATTACACTAACAACTTATATAGTTAGTATATAACGATTACATACAGTAAACAATTTTTTATAATTAATAACACAGATCTTATATGACTAAGTGGAAATAGAAATGCAGTCAATGACTGCATCCCTAGTTTTTCATACTTTCACCTTAGAAATAGACAGCTATATTCCTTAATCCAATTTCTATAGTTTCTGGAGGTGAAGCTTATATTATCATAATGGTTTATATTAACTCAATAGTGGGGGCTTCCCTGATAGCTCAGTTGGTAAAGAATCTGCCTGCAATGCAGGAGACCCCAGTTTGATCCCTGGGTCGGGAAGACCCCCTGGAGAAGGGATAGGCTACCCACTCCAGTATTCTGGCCTGGAGAATTCCATGGACTGTATAGTCCATGGGGTCACAGAGAGTCGGACACAACTGAGTGACTTAAAAAAAAAAAATAGTGGATCAATATTTATCAACATTGGGCTTTAATAGTGTGGTTACTTAATATGTTATGTTGTTTTTATTCAGTAAGTCACGTACGACTCTCTGTGACATTATTGATTGTAGTCCTCCAAGCTCCTCTGTCCACAGGATTTCCTAGGCAAGAATACTGAAGTGGGTTGCTATTTCCTTCTCCAGGGGATCTTCCCGATCCAGGAGTTGAACCCAGGTCTCCTGCTTGGCAGGCGGATTCTTTACCACTGAGCCACCAAGGAAGCCCTTGCATACTCTACACACGCTTAATAATTTTAGCATAATTCCTGAATGAAAGACTTTATTGTAAGAGGTTAAACCCACATGCTTTAATGACATCCCAGAGTTCAAAAGGCAAGTGTAACTTAATTACAACCAAGTCCAACAGAAATATTAATTCACACAATGAATTTATAGATCTACTCATCATACCATTTCTGTTTTTTCATTTCAACATTTGAGAGTAAATATTGATTTGATTTTTTTTCCTAATGAAAAAACACACTAGTGACAAAAATAAAACAGTTGACCAGAAGGACAGCTCTAGGCTAATAAACTATATTGCAAGGTTTCAACAGGGCATTCAGAGAAGCCACAGGTTTAGCATTGTTAATCACGATCAACTATTAAAGTCAAACTTGAAAATTAAAAAAATCACTTCTAACACTAGAACGGAATATGAAATTTTTCCGAAAGGGTCGATAGAAAATCTGGTTGTGGCACTGTTTTAGTTCATGGATCAAGGAAAGCTGTTTTGCCTACTTTTAGAATGTTTTCAGACGAAGAATTGGACAGAACCCGCTTGGGTCTCTTTCCCTTAGAAAGCGGAGCGCTGGCAGAATTGTTCCCTCCACACTCTTGTGCTTCCTCTTGAGCCCCAGGTGAGTCAGGCTCGGCGAAAAGAAGACAAAGAAGAGAGACTTTCTCACGTCAGCTCAAAGGTATTCCTCCTCTTGTGGATTTTCACTTCTATTCATCCTAGTAAATCCTCTCATTTCTTTCTCTTTGATCCTTTCACCTTCAAAAAAAGGCCTGGATGTAAACATACCAGACAGTGTCTAAAAGAAACACCAGAAAGAAAAGAGGCAATGGTGCTGTTTTCCCTAGCCCACTAGAACAATTCATCCTCTCTCAGTGCTTCTCGCTCTGCCAAGCAAAGTGCAAAAACAGCTACCGTGTTATCAGTTCCAGCTTTGAACTGGGAGCTTCAGATTCCTGCTCCATGCTGGCCCCGCCTAACTAGCCCATGCATTTTCTCAGTATTCCTAACTGAAGACCCGAGACTTCTGAAGTCTCTAACTGAGACTTCAGTCTCTAAGACCCTAACTGAAGACTGGATCACCTGGATTCAGAGTTTATCAGATCCAGAAGAAGAATTACTTTCAGCCAACTGAATGGTTCTTGGGTTCTGCGTGCTTCAACCTAACCCTCCGAGGCACTCATCCAAACTAGAAAACATGTCTACAGATTACTTCCTTCCTATTCCTTAGGGAAGTGGAATTAATAACAATTTTTAAAAGAACTCCCAGGTTAAAAACACATAAAACTCAATATTATCTTGCCTAAAATAGTCTTTCTTATAATAAAATCTTATGTCTCCCTTTAGCAGAGGAAATAAACATTTTTTTTATTATGTTTAATCCAGAAAGCTTTAAGGCAGGCTAGATTTTTTTTTTTTTTTTCCTTGATGATTTTTTTGTCCATGTCTTGCTCATAACATTCAGGTCACATTAGGTTTGGGGGAGACAAAGGAGACATAGAATAGGGTAAGTTCCTTGAAATAATTGATTGTTGCCAAGTATTAAGTTTACCCCAAACATCCTCTTCATTATGATGGAGTATAAAATTCTGATCTACAAATAAACACTTCACAAAAATATTCATTGGACTTTTTTTTTCCTTTTAACTGAAGAAACACCTCTCTTGCTCAAGAGCATGGATTTAAAATTATGAGTTAAGAAGTTGGGGGATTCGATGAGTTGTTACCAGGCTCCTGCATGTGTAAGTTACTCCTCAGCCATTAAATAAATGCTCACCGGGAGAAATATCAATAACCTCAGATATGCAGATGACACCACCCTTGTGGCAGAAAGTGAAGAACTAGAGAGCCTCTTGATGAAAGTGAAAGAGGAGAGTGAAAAAGTTGGTTTAAAGTTCAACATTCAGAAAACTAAGATCATGGCATCCGGTCCCATCACTTCATGGCAAATAGATGGGGAAACAGTGGAAACAGTGGCTGATTTTATTTTTCTGGGCTCCAAAATCACTGCAGATGGTGATTGCAGCCATGAAATTAAAAGACGCTTACTCCTTGGAAGGAAAGTTATGGCCAACCTAGATAGCATATTAAAAAGCAGAGACATTACTTTGCCAACAAAGGTCCGTCTAGTCAAGGCTTTGGTTTTTCCAGTGGTCATGTATGGATGTGAGAGTTGAACTGTGAAGAAAGCTGAACGCAGAAGAATTGATGCTTTTGAACTGTGGTATTGGAGAAGACTCTTGAGAGTCCCCTGGACTGCAGAGATCCAACCAGTCCATCCTAAAGGAGATCAGTCCTGGGTGTTCATTGGAAGGACTGATGTTGAAGCTGAAACTCCAATACTTTGGCCACCTGATGAGAAGAGCTGACTCATTGGAAAAGACTCTGATGCTGGGAGGGATTGGGGGCAGGAGGAGAAGGGGACGACAGAGGATGAGATGGTTGGATGGCATCACCAACTCAATGGACATGGGTTTGGGTGGACTCTGGGAGTTGGTGATGGACAGGGAGCCTGGCATGCTGCGGTTCATGGGATCGCAAAGAGTCGGATACAACTGAGCGACTGAACTGAACTGAGAGGAAACTCACCAGCACGAGCATCAAACTTCTAATTAAGCACTTGCAGTACAAGGGTGGAGGCAGAGGAGAGGTCATGTTCATTCTAATATCATTGTTTTAAGAGCAAAAGGGATGTATCAATAGCTTTAAGGTACCAAATATGTTTTAATGATATTTTTGAAGCAAGAAAAAGCTTGCAGAATATTCAGATGGGACGGGAAGGTTAAAACTACTCATAAGGTGGTTGAGAATAAGGTATTTAGTTGTCATTGGAAGTAGATTTCAACATGGAGTTCCGCCTACTTAACGTTTATATCAACATCCTCTCATCTTTTTAGGGAGGAAGATGAGCACATCGGTGTCCTTACAGGTGTTTATTACACATGAGTCCTTACATCACTTCTTCCCTATCCTTCTCTCCAGCAAAGTCTCCATGCAGTAGGTCCCCACTTACTGTGGACCATACCACGTTCATAGAGGCCGGGCTTCTCTGGAAGTAGGAAAACACGTTTGTTCCTCCCTCTCTCGGTCCTCATCACTCCTCAGTCCAGCCCAGAGACATTTCAGCCCTGGTGGGCATGAGTAGGGAAGGACAATGCCTTCTGCTCTTTCCCAAATGGGATCTGGGATCCAGGATACGTGGCCAATGTGATATTAAGGTGTTTCTCTTTCAGGCCACTTTGTTCTTATTATATACACACAGAGAAACATTCCAATGTATAAGTCATGGACTGATTCTTGACAATTTTCGTCAGTATATCTGATCCTTTTTTTCCACTTTCCGGTATGCTGTAATCTTGTAGAACTGAAGTTCCAGTCTGTTCATTTCCATGCAGACTTAAAGGGACCTTATTATTTGAAATGTGCCCCCCTTTTTAGAAAGTATTACTAAAATATTTTCAGAGGGTACAGTATTCCTAATATTAAAACTAGTCGAAGATATAAAATCACACAAGTACACTTGTATAATGAAAAATATGCTTGAGCGGTAACTGGAATGTAATCTTCCAGGGAAATAGGTCCTTTACTCCGGTTCGCTTATCAGTAAAGGCCACATCCCATACACCGTTGAAGCCTGGGACCACTTTTCACTTCAGAGAAAAATGCCTGGATTTTAAGAATCTTCAGTTTTCAGTTTTCTGAAGTGCACAGCAACCAGATGCATTGTTCTGTTCAAAAAATTTTAAGCATTTTTAAATTTCTCAAATGACACCTGGCATGCAAAATGGTATTATTATTGTTGCAATCATTTTAATATTTGGATAAATACAAGCATCTCCTAGAAGACCCTGGGGAAGAATAATCCTCCTTCTCTATTCTACCTTTCAGTGCTATTTCCTGAAATAGGGAATCCCATTTTTTGTACCCCCGAAGCCAGCCATGTATTTGACATCATCCCCTAGAATGGAATTCTTTCACATTTGGGAAAGAGGATGGAGGTGAATGAAAAGAGCTAGAAAAATTTCGCACAGTGAATAGCCTAAGAGATGGCTTAGTAACAGTATTCAAGGGTATAAATGTTTACTCTAAGAAAGATGATGGCAAGTTTAACTTTATTCCACTCAGGACAGAGTGCAGGGGAAAAAAGAACTTAAAATTGCCCTAGAAAAATGTGTTGTACCTGCAAAAGTATTCACATGCACATATGGATACTGGACATACACATATACAGACATAAATACATTCAAAACCTTCATAAAGCCCTCGTATATTGTATTTTATTTAACTTGTGTGCCTTGCAGTTTAATAACTTAGTTTAGATTTATGATAGAAATAACCTGTGCAGAAGTCCAGAAGTGAATTTATGAAACTGTAGGCCAACCATATTGTGCAGTTATAACAGTATATACTAACTGTATGTCCTATGTCAATAGAAATGGCTTCCTTACATAAGAAGATAATGGATAATTTTGGCTATGGAATTAGTATCAGTTTTTGAAAGAAAATTTCTTTTGACTTTTATATGATATACATACACTATTTCTGTCATACCTATAACCCAAGTTATGAAACTTTGAAAAGCTATATCAGGACATTACAAAGCACCCGTATATATATATGATAAATTCTAATATAAAGGTTGAATCTAAAAGTAAATAAAAGTTTGCCAGCTTCTTAGAATCCCAAGAAATATTTAGTTTGACTGTTTTGTAATTTCAGTCTCTTATGAGTAACAACACTATTTCCTAAAACTATTCAGGACTCAGGACTTTTTCACATATCTTTTCATATATAATTCTTCCTCAGCCTTCTTTGAATACACTTCTTTTCCTCCATATCCTGTAGATATTGAGTCTTAGTGAATAATGATGTGTCTTCCTATATGTATGAAACTCAGGTGGGAGAGGAGAGAATTCCTCTCCCAGAGGAAAGAACCAGAGAAAAAGCACAGGGATATGAAACAAAGTAGCATGTTTAGGGAAATGCAGGTACATGGACTGTGCCTGGGGCATGGATGTTGTTTGGTGGGGGGAGGTGGTGAAGATGGGGACATGATGCTGAATGACAGATAGGGCTACAGATGGGACGTGGGTAGACTGGCTTTGGGACCTTGTTCACCACACTCTGAAGTTTAGAGTTTCTGCAATGGGTAGCTCATGATGGTTTTAAGCAGAACAATGGGGTCATCAGTTTAGGACTTTAGAAAAAACATTCTTGCAATGGTGTGGAAGACTCATTGGAGGGTCCAGAAAGAACCATATGGATGCTGACCTAAAGCAGTAATGGGGGAATGAAATGGAGGTAGTTGGTCTGAAAGAAATTGAGAGGAAAAAATTTATAAAACTTAGTAGTAATTAAATGAGAAATTAAGCAAGAGAGATGAATGGCAGATGATTCAGTGGGTTCTGAATTTAAAACACTGGGTGTCTGATGCTACCATGCATTGAGGCAGAGACCCAAACAGAAGCAAAAGTAGAGAAAAAGAGGAGGTAGAGGGTAGAAAGGACAACAAATTCTGTTTTTATATTCTATATTTGAGTTGGTTGTAGGATATTCATCAAGTTGGAGCTCAGGGAAAAGATGAATTTTAGGGCACCACCTAAAAAATCTGATGTTAGCAAAAGCAAAGTTCTGATGCTGCGATTAGGAGCTGAAGTCCTTGACAACACTCTTGTAAATGAGAAAGGGAGAGGCTTCCCCTTTTTAATCCTCTTTAGAGTTCCACACCAAAGGGTTCCAAAACATTGTGGATTTTACTATTATGTCTCTTATTTCATACACATAGCCACTTCCTCCCAGAGTGCATCCAACCTTTCAAAGAACCTGCAAATGATCATTAGCATGCCAATTTGTCTAGGTTATACATACCCAGTTGTGAAACATTAATCTAGGTATTGCTGTAAAGGTATTTTGTATATGTAGTTACCATCTATAATCAGTTGACTTTAAGTAAAGGAGATTATCCTCAATAATCTGGGTGATGGGTCAGTCAATCAGTTAAAAGGCCTTTAGAGCAAAACTAAATCCACAGCAACATCATACTTAAGGGTGAAAGAGAAGAGGCTTCTCCTTAAGAGCAGGAACAAAACAGGGTATCTGGTCTCACCACTTCTATTCAGCATATTAATTGAGCTTCTAGCTAGGGCAATTAGGCAAAAAAAGGAAGTAAATAGTATTCAAACTGAAAGGAGAACTTACACTTCCTAATTATAAAATATATTTACAAAGCAGTGATATACAAGACAGTGTTGACAAAGATAAACATACAGACCAACAAAATAGAAATGAGAGCCCAGAAATAAACTCGTCTGTCTATATATAATCAACTGATTTTTGACAAGAGTGCCATGACCATTCAATAAGAAAAAACAGTTTTCCAAACTAATGGTGCTGGGACAACTGGACAGTCTTGTGCAAAAAAATTCAGTTGGAATTTCATCTCACGCAATATACAAAAATTTAGTCAAAATTATTCATGTTGAGTTTTCACAGAAAACAACATAATTCTGTAAAGCAATTATCTTTCAACTAAAAAATAGATAAATTTTTTTAAAAAGTCAAAAAAATTTACTCAAAATGAACCAAAATCCTAAATGTAAGGGTGAAAACTATTACTCAGAAAAAAATATAGGGGAACATCTTCATGCTCTTGTATTTGTCAAAGGATTCATAGATATGACAACAAAGGCACAGGCAACAGAAGAAAAAACCAAATGAGGCTTAATAAAAATCTAAAACTTGTGTGAGTCAAAGAATATCATCAAGAAAGTAAAAAGACAGCTCACAAATATTTGCAGGTTGTGTATTTGATAAGATATTTTATATGCTATATAAAAAACTTACTTTTCAGTACTGAGTCATGTCCAATACTTTTGCAATGCCTTGGACTGAAGCCCACTAACCTACTCTTTCCGTGGGGTTTCCCAGGCAAGAATACTGGTGTGAGTTGCCTTTTCCTTCTCCAGGGTATCTTCCCAACCCAGAGATTGAACCCATGTTCTTGTGCATTATTGGTGGATTCTTTACTACTGAGCTACCCGGGAAGCCCATGAAGAACTCTTACAGCTCAATAATAAGAGAACCCAATAAAAAATGGGCAAAGTATCCAAATAATCATTTCTCTAAAGAAGATATATAGTAGCCAATAAGTATGCAAGAGGATGCTCAACATAATTACTAAATTAAAATCACAATGAGATACCACTTCTCACCTACTGAGATGACTAGAATCAAAAAGACAGATAGCCAACAAATGATGAGGATATGCAGAAACTGGAAGTCTCATGCATTGCTAGTGAAAATAGAAAATGATCCAGCTATTTTGGATATAGTCCAGCAGTTCATCAAATGATTAAAAATGAGTTAGCATATGATCCAGCAATTTCACTCTGATGTATAGATCTAAGAGAAATGAAAACGTGCCCATACAGAAAATTGTACACAAGTGTTTATAACATCATGATTCATACTAGCCCAAAGGTGAAAACAACCCAAATGTCCATCAACAAAGGAATGGATCATTCATCTGAATCTAACAATCCATTCAATGGAATATTACTCAGCCATAAAACAGAGTGAAATATAGATACATGCTACAACATAGAAGAACCTCAGAAATACTGTGCTAAGTGAAAGAAATAACAAATGTTATTATATATCCAGTAATACATATTATATAGTTCCTAGTATATAAAATTCTGAAATAGGTACAGTTGTAAACCCAGAAAATAGATTAGCATTTCTTCAGTGTAGTGCATCAAGAGGATAGCTTTAGGGAATGGGGAAATGGAAAGTGAAAGCTAAAGAATATGGAATTTCTTCTTTGAGGTGATGTAAATATTGTAGAATTGACCGTGGTGATAGTTGCACATACCTGTGGATATACTAAAAACCATTGGATTGTACATGTTAAGTGAATGAATTGTATGGAATGTAAATTTTATCTAAATAAAGCTATTTTTTAAAAAGAGTGAAACTGATTTTCTCTGAAGAAGAGAATCTGTCCATGCACAGTAATGTCAGTTCCCATCAGAGTTTCCAGTCTGCTGACATGCCCTACAGATTCTGGACTTGCCAATTCCTTGAAATAGAATAAATAACAGATACAGAATAGATGACAGATGATGAATGGATGGATGGATGGATGGATGGATAGATAGATACATATATACATACATAGGATAACATTTCTAGTATAAAATCTCCTGCTGTTTCTGTTTCTCTGGTAGAGCTCTAATACAATTTTGGCCCTGAGAAGTGAGGTGCTGCTGTAACAAATACCTAAAAATACGGCAGAGGCTCTGCTTTGGGTTTTGAGTAGAGGCTAAAATGGGCTACCCGGGTACGGCTAGTGGTAAAGAACCCACCTGCCAATGCAGGAGACATAAGAGATATGGGTTTGACCCCTGGGTCAGGAAGATCCCCTGGAGGAGGGCATGCCAATCCACTCCAGTATTCTTGCCTGGAGAATCCCATGAACAGAGATGCCATGCAGGCTACAGTCCACAGGGTCACAGAGTGGACAAGACTAAAGCAACTTAGCACTCATGCAGAGTCTGAAATAATTTTGAGGTGCTTGACTGAAAAATCCTACGTTACTTTACAGAGATAACTGGTAGAAGTATGAATGTTAAAGGTATTTCTGGTGAGATGTCAGAAGGAAACATTGGAAATTGGAGGAAAGGTCATCTTTGTCATTGCTGTTGTTGTTCAGCCACTCTGTCATGTCTGACTCTTTGCAGCCTCATGGACTGCAGCATGCCAGGCTGATGTCCTTCACTATTTGCTCAAACTCATGTCCATCAAGTCAGTGATGCCATCCAACCAATTCATCCTCTGTCGTCCCCTCCTTCCCCTGCCTTCAGTCTTTCCCAGCATCAGGGGCTTTTCCAGTGAGTTGACTCTCTTTGTATCAGGTGGCCAAAGTCTTGGAGCGTCAGCTTCAACATCAGCCCTTTCAATGAATATTCAGTGTTGATTTCCTTTAGGATTGACTGGTTTGATCTCCTTGCTGTCCAAGGGACTCTCAAGAGTCTTCTCCAGCACCACAGGTTGAAGGCATCAATTCTTCAGCACTTAACCTTTTTTATTGTTCAACTCTCACATCCATACAGGAGTACTGGAAAAACCATAGCTTCGACTAGACCTTTGTCAGCAAAGTAACGTCTCTGCTTTTTAAAGCAGAGACATTTATCTTTGTTAAAAGTAGCAGAACTTGGGTGATCTTGGTAAAGCAGAACGTATAAGAAATGGATTCGAGTACTTAGATAAGGACATTTCCAAGCAAAGCATTTAAGATACTGCTAGGCTTTTGGCTTTTTTTGTTTTGGGGGTTTTTTGTTTGTTTGTCTCTGCTGCTTATAGTAAAATGCAAGAAGAAAAAAATAATTTGAGGGAGGAACAGTTAAGTAAAAAGAAACCAGTACTTGATGATTTGAGAGATTTTCAGACTATCCATATTGCAAAGGATGCTAAAATTAGGAAACTCACTGTTAAGGAAGTCTGCTCTGGAGAAAAAGCTGAGTGTAGCTGGACAGCCTTTTGTTGAAGAGATTTTAGGCGTGTGACTCATTTCCCAATCAACCATCTCAGTAGAAGCCAAAAATAAGGATGAGGTTATCCAGGAAGGATCTGAGAAGAACTCTCTTGCCTGATGGTATGAACCTTCTTGACAGACATAGGAGGCCCATGAGGGTTTTGATAATATTATGCTAGGACAAGCATTGCCAATTTGAACTGATAGGGATGGGAACTGGACAAAAGGAAAGAAGGTGGTCTGCTCCCAAAATCCTACAGGAAGTAAATGGAAACACAGAGCCACTCAGCTGCAAGCATGAGCTATTCTTAAAAGAAAGAAGAAGAAAGACTCAGAAGGTGGGACTGCCATGGAGCCAGAGGTTAAAGACAATGGAGCCGTTGCCGAGGGCATAGAGCAGGGGAAGCTACAATTAAGGGTGCAAAGGATAATGGTGGAGGGACAGAAGGAAGACCTTGAGCTTCACAGTACTATTCTCAAGTTTGGAAACCTAATGCAGTTGGCCCTGCCAGATTTCAAAGTGGCTGGGTGCTTGTGACCTCTATCTTTTCCAATTGCTCCCTTCTGTTATGTAGCTATCTATACTATACTTGTCTCACCATTCCATTTTGGAAGCAAATGACTTGTTTTCTACGTTTTCAGACCACATCTGCCCCACGATAAATGATACCCAGAGTAACACCCATGCTTGATTTAGATGATTTAGAAGATGAGATTTGGGCCCTTCAAACTGATAATGTTACCATGAGATTTTGGACTAAGAGTTGGTGCTGTTGAGACTTCAGGGGATATTGGTATGGAGTGAGTGTATTTTATAAGTGATAAAATACAAAATACATAAATTGAAGGGAGCCAGAGAGTGGACTTGGTGTGTTGAATAGCAGCCCTCACAAAGATAAATCACCTGGAACCTGTGTATGAGAACTTATTCAGGAAAAGGGTCTTTGCAGACGTGCTTAAGTTAAGGATCTTGAGACAATATCATCCTGGGTTCGATGAGTCTTAAAGCCAATGACTGGTTCTTAGAGAAAAAGGAGAAACAGACCCAGAAACATAAGGAAGAAGACCATGTGAAGACAGAGGTAGAGATTGGAGTTAAACAGCCATCAGATGCTAAATGAAGAAAGAGAGGCTTCTCCTTGCAGGATCCTGCCAACACTTTGATTTCAGAATCCTGGCCTCCTGAGCTGTGAAAGAATAAATTTCTGCTGTTCTAAGCCACCAAGTTTGTAGTAATTTGTTACAGCAGCCCTAGGAAACTAATACACTGGGCAAGGATGAATTTTATGTTTGTACATACTCTTTATCCAGAGCCATCACCCCCTCATAATAATTTAATTCTAGATATTGAACCCAGTTCTTGTTGCAGACTCACCTCACACTGCATAAAATGTATTCTTAGGAGTCCCATTGTCCTCTTCGGCAACCAGCTTCAGTTAGAGCCGCCCCCTTACAACAGGTATGATTTTATATATATGAACCTCAGTTGGAGATAAAGTGGTTAGAGTTACCAGCCCATCTTCTCCTAAGAGTCTCCTCACTCCTGTGTAAATTTGTGGAGGCAAAAGAAACCTGTCTGGTAGAATGAAAACAGTTTAAATTGCCAGAGCACCCAAACTCAAATAAATGGATCACTACTCCAACCCCTACAATATCTGAATCTCAAAATATCCTGTGGTATTACTATGAGGGTTTTAATTTTAATTGTATTTTAACTTATTTTTGACATAATATGATTTTAATTATTAAAGGTGAATATTTAAGATATAACTCCTGTCTTCTGGGGATTAATCATCTGGTAGGAATAATAATTGCTTATTATTGAAAAATAAATAGACTAAAATATACTAGGCACTTGGTAGATAGAAAAAGTTTCTTTGAATACGATCTGAGGATCTAATATATAGTGTAATAACTAGTTGATGACACTGTGTTGTATAACAGAAATTTGCTAAGAAAGTAGAAACCAGGAAAAAAAAAGGTGGGGGGAAGGGTACAGGTGGCGCTTGACCAAGATGGTAGAGTAGGAAGATGCTGAGTTCAACCTACTCCCAGGGACACATGAAAACTACAACTATTTACAGAGCAACTACTGATGAGAAAGACCAGAATCCAACAGAAAAGATCTACAACTAAAGATACAAAGATGGAACTGCCACAAGTTGTTAGGAGCTTAGTCAAGACCCAAAATCCCAAGTAGGTGACCCACTAGCAGGAGAATAATTATAATTTCAGAGTTTATCCCTAAGGCGAGAGGAGTTTGAGCCCTATATCAGGCTCCCCAGGCCCAAGGTCCTGTGCCAGGAAGTTGAGCCCCCGTAACTAATATAATATTGTAAATCGGGTACATCTCAGAAAAAAAACTAATCAATAAAAATAAACATTCAAAAATGTAAATACGTGAGGCAAATACATTAAGCAACTCCATGAAGAAATCCTTTCACAATGCATATGTTTATCAAAGCATCGTGTTGTACACTTTCGATATCTAACAATTTCATTTGTTGATTATACCGCAGTAAAAGTGAAAAAATTCTTAGTTAAGAACTTAAATTCCTCCATTTCATCTATGAAAGTGAAAGTGAAAGTCACTCAGTCATTTCCATGGACTCTCCATGGAATTCTCCAGGCCAGGATACTGGAGCGGATAGCCTTTTCCTTGGGATCTTCCCAAGCCAGGGGTTGGACCCAGGTCTCCTGCATTGCAGGCGGATTCTTTACCAGCTGAGCCACAAGGGAAGCCCAAGAATACTGGAGTGGGTAGCCTATCCCTTCACCAGGAGATCTTTCGGACCCAGGAATCAAACCAGCGTCTCCTGCAATGCAGGCGAATTCTTTACCAATTGAGCTATCAGGGAAGCCCTATGGAACAGAACAAATGGAAGTTTTAGTGTTTAAGGATACCTTGTATTCTATTACTGTCTAAATTTCTTATATTATTGATGTATTATTTTTTAACAAATAAACAGCCCTCACTAAGAGGCAGGAGAAGTAAGGAAATTGACATACGGCAATATGAGATTCTTTTTATGGATTAGAAATGGGGTTTATTTAGCATTGTTCATAACAAAGTTCCCAGGAGGCACAGCATGGGAAACAGAATTATCCTCTCTAACTTCAATCTCAGAAGTTTGGTATTTAGCCCAGCTTCATTTCAGAGCCATTTATGACTCTATGATTCATAAATTTAATCATTTATTTTAAACTAATCTATGAAATGCTTCAGATAAACTGGATGCTGTAACAGCTGCCCTCTGAGATGTTGTTTCATAATGAATCATTCCTGAATTAATAGATAATAGTCAGGTGCTTTATTCTTCTGATAGTGGGACCAGTTCATCTTCCTCTTGTGGTTAGCAAACGCATTCTGTAGGAATAACCCTCGGCTGTGTATTCCAGGAAAAAAAGAAAAAAACAGAGACTGTCTCAAACAATATCGAATGCTGTTTATCCCTTAAACCTGAAAGAAGACACATGCGGGCAGACCAGAGCCTCCACAGAGACTCCTCAAAGTCTTTAGAAGGCAGGTTCATTGCATCTTTCCTCTCAAACCACCTAACACATGGCTTCTAATTCCAAGCTATCACATCTGCATGAAGAAAGAGAGGAAAGAATGCTTTTCCCCTCAGTTTTAAGAGATCTTCTTCCACTAATATCTCACTGGCCACACCAATCTGCAAAGGGGATAATATGTTCAGCTGGGCCCATTGCAAGGATTTGGCTACAAAGAAATAAACAGATAATAGATGTGGGGAAGCAATTAACAGTCTGTAACACAGCAGAGATTCAACATATGCCACAGGCCAATTTCTGAAGGAGATCATGCTTAGAGTCACAGTGATTATGCAAAATCTACTCCTCGCTGTGACATTTACCATTTATGTTCTATTTATCATCTTGCTCAAGCAGCCATAGTCCAGAAAAAGAGAAGAAATTCTTCCACTATCAAATTTGTGAATAATATGTAATCAACTAATTTTATATTTTAAGCTTCTGCTATTGAAATAAAGGCAATTTTAACAAGATTTTTTAAAGACTAGACCCAAGAGTTCTTTTAAATGTCCATTATTCAATGTGCTATACCAGGGACCTTCTTAATAACAATGGTTAGTGTTGAAATGTAGTAAAGCTCACTACTAAGCCAGCATCCATCACTGTGTTTTTAGGTATACCTGCATATGTTTGTCAGACTGAGGGAGTACCCTTTTCAGGGAGTCCTAAAGAACAAGACTGACCCCTCAAGTCAGAGGAGAATAAGGATTCTGAGACCCACAAATCCAGACTAAGAACATCAGTTCCCAACACCATTCTTTGGTGCAGGTCTGAATCCTAAGGAGAAGGAAGACTATGAGTAAAACTAAAAATCTCTTCGGGCTTGCCAGGTGGCTTGGTGACAAAGAATCCACTGCCAAGGCAGGAGATGAAAGGGAAGCATGTTTGATCCTTGGATTGGGAAGATCCCCTGGAGGAGAGCATGGCAACCAACTCCAGTATTCTTGCCTGCAAATTTCAACGGATAGAGGAGCCTGGTGGGCTACAGTCCATGGGGTCACAAAAAGTTGTACACGATTGAAAACACACACACAAGACAAAAATCTCTAAACTCTCTAACACTTTGGGGGCTCAGCAGCACTGTCTCAGGACACTTCTAACACAATGCAACCCAAAAGAAAGGAAGGCATCTTTTTTAATTCCACAGGAGGGGAACCCCAAAGCTTTGATGTGCTGAGATCTGGGTGCAGCCTCCTGGGCACAAATGATATGGCCAAGGCCCAGTGCTGGAGGCATACGGACAGACACAGTTCTCTGCCAGTTGTTTGATGATACAGCTGTGTGGCGCTTGCTCACAGCAAGGGCAGAGGGCCAGTTGAGAAGCACCATCTGCCGTAAGAATAGCAACAAGCAAGGAAACTACTCTATCCAGAAGAGCAGTGACAATGTCAGGAGGGCAAAGAGCACTTGAGTCTACACGTGAGATAGTCCCTGGGTTGCTGAGAAAAACTGCAGGATTTCATGAGTCTAAAGAGTTAGTGGTCCATCAGTTCAGTTCAGTCGCTCTTTGTGACCCCATGGACTGCAGCGCACCAGGCCTCCCTGTCCATCACCAACTCCTGGAGTTTACTCAAATTCATGTCCATTGGGTCGGTGACGCCATCCAACCATCTCATCCTCCGTCATCCCCTTCTCCTCCCACCTTCAATCTTTCCCAGCATCAGGGTCTTTTCAAATAAGTCAGTTCTTTGCCTCAGGTGGCCAAAGTTTTGGAGCTTCAACTTCACCATCAGTCTTTCCAATGAATATTCAGGATTGATTTCCTTTAAGATGGACTAGTTGGGTCTCCTTGCTGTCCAAGGGACTCTCTCTAACACGACCATTCAAAAGCATCAATTCTGGTAGAGTCTTTAGGGTTTTCTATATAGAGGATCATGTCATCTGCAAACAGTGAGAGTTTCACTTCTTCTTTTCCTATCTGGATTCCTTTTACTTCTTTTTCTGCTCTGATTGCTGTGGCCAGAACTTCCAACACTATGTTGAACAGTAGTGGTGAGAGTGGGCACCCTTGTCTTGTTCCTGATTTCAGGGGAAATGCTTTCAATTTTTCACCATTGAGGGTGATGCTTGCTGTGGGTTTGTCATATATAGCTTTTATTATGTTGAGGTATGTTCCTTCTATTCCTGCTTTTTGGAGAGTTTTAATCATAAATGAGTGTTGAATTTTGTCAAAGGCTTTCTCTGCATCAAAATTACTAGAACTAATCAATGAATATAGTAAAGTTGCAGGATATAAAATTAACACACAGAAATCCCTTGCATTCCTATATACTAACAATGAAAAAACAGAAAGAGAAATTAAGGAAACAATACCATTCACCATTGCAACAAAAAGAATAAAATACTTAGGAGTATATCTACCTAAAGAAACAAAAGACCTATACATAGAAAACTATAAAACACTGATGAAAGAAATCAAAGAGGACACAAACAGATGGAGAAACATACCGTGTTCATGGATTGGAAGAATCAATATTGTCAAAATGGCTATTCTACCCAAAGCAGTCTATAGATTCAATGCAATCCCTATCAAGCTACCAACGGTATTTTTCACAGAACTAGACCAAAGAATTTCACAATTTGTATGGAAATACAAAAAACCTCGAATAGCCAAAGTAATCTTGAAAAAGAAGAATGGAACTGGAGGAATCAACCTGCCTGACTTCAGACTCTACTACAAAGCCACAGTCATCAAGACAGTGTGGTACTGGCACAAAGACAGAAATATAGACCAATGGAACAGAATAGAAAGCCCAGAGATAAATCCACGAACCTATGGACACCTTATCTTTGACAAAGGAGGCAAGGATATACAATGGAAAAAAGACAACCTCTTTAACAAGTGGTGCTGGGAAAACTGGTCAACCACTTGTAAAAGAATGAAACTAGAACACTTTCTAACACCATACACAAAAATAAACTCAAAATGGATTAAAGATCTAAATGTAAGACCAGAAACTATAAAACTCCTAGAGGAGAACATAGGCAAAACACTCTCCGACATAAATCACAGCAAGATCCTATATGACCCACCTCCCAGAATATTGGAAATAAAAGAAAAACTAAACAAATGGGATCTAATGAAACTTAAAAGCTTTTGCACTACAAAAGAAACTATAAGTAAGGTGAAAAGACAGCCGTCAGATTGGGAGAAAATAATAGCAAATGAAGAAACAGACAAAGGATTAATCTCAAAAATATACAAGCAACTCCTGCAGCTCAATTCCAGAAAAATAAATGACCCAATCAAAAAATGGGCCAGAGAACTAAACAGACATTTCTCCAAAGAAGACATACAGATGGCTAACAAACACATGAAAAGGTGCTCAACATCACTCATTATTAGAGAAATGCAAATCAAAACCACAATGAGGTACCATTACACACCAGTCAGGATGGCTGCTATCCAAAAGTCTACAAGCAATAAATGCTGGAGAGGGTGTGGAGAAAAGGGAACCCTCTTACACTGTTGATGGGAATGCAAACTAGTACAGCCACTATGGAAAACAGTGTGGAGATTCCTTAAAAAACTGGAAATAGAACTGCCATATGACCCAGGAATCCCACTTCTGGGCATACACACTGAGGAAACCAGATCTGAAAGAGACACATGCACCCCAATGTTCATCGCAGCACTGTTTATAATAGCCAGGACATGGAAGCAACCTAGATGCCCATCAGCAGATGAATGGATAAGGAAGCTGTGGTACATATACACCATGGAATATTACTCAGCCATCAAAAAGAATTCATTTGAATCAGTCCTAATGAGATGGATGAAACTGGAGCCCCTTATACAGAGTGAAGTAAGCCAGAAAGATAAAGAACATTACAGCATACTAACACATATATATGGAATTTAGAAAGATGGTAACGATAACCCTATATGCAAAACAGAAAAAGAGACACAGAAATACAGAACAGACTTTTGAACTCTGTGGGAGAAGGTGAGGGTGGGATGTTTCAAAAGAACAGCATGTATACTATCTATGGTGAAACAGATCACCAGCCCAGGTGGGATGCACGAGACAAGTGCTCCAGCCTGGTGCACTGGGAAGACCCAGAGGAATCGGGTGGAGAGGGAGATGGGAGGGGGGATCGGGATGGGGAATAAGTGTAAATCTATGGCTGATTCATATCAATGTATGACAAAACCCACTGAAATGTTGTGAAGCAATTAGCCTCCAACTAATAAAAAAATTAAAAAAAAAAAAAAAGCATCAATTCTTCAGCCTTCAGCTTTAAGTACAACTCTCACATCCATACATGACTACTGGAAAAACCATAGCCTTGACTAGACGGACCTTTGTCGGCAAAGCAATGTCTCTGCCTTTTAACATGCTGTCTAGGTTGGTCATAACTTTTTTTCCAGGGAGCAAGCATCTTTTAATTTCATGGCTGCAGTGATTTTGGAGCCCCCTAAAATAAAGTCTGTCACTGTTTCCAATGTTTCCCCATCTATTTGCCATGAAGTGATGGGACCGGATGCCATGATCTTAATTTTCTGAGTGTTGAGTTTTAAGCCAGCTTTTTCACTCTCCTCTTTCACTTTCATCAAGAGGCTCTTTAGTTCTTCTTCATTTTCTGCCATAAGGGTGGTGTCATCTGCATATCTGAGGTTATTAATATTTCTCCCAGCAATCTTGATTCCAGCTTGGGCTTCTTTCAGCCCAGCGCTTCTCACGATGTACTCTGCATATAAGTTAAATAAGCAGAGTGACAATATATGGCCTTGACGTAGTCCTTTTCCTATTTGGAACCAGTCTGTTGTTCCATGTCCACTTCTAACTGTTGCTTCCTGAACTGAATACAGATTTCTGAAGAGGCATGTCAGGTGGTCTGGTATTCCCATCTCTTTCAGAATTTTCCACAGTTTATTGTGATCCACACAGTCAAAGGCTTTGGCATAGTCAATAAAGCAGAAATAGATGTTTTTCTGAAACTCTCTAGCTTTTTTGATGATACAGCAGATGTTGGCAATTTGAGCTCTGGTTCCTCTGCCTTTTCCAAATCCAGCTTGAACATCTGGAAGTTCACGGTTCTTGTATTGTTGAAGCCTGTCCTGGAGAATTTTGAGCATTACTTTACTAGTGTGTGAGATGAGTGCAATTGTGTGGTAGTTTGAGCATTCTGTGGCATTGCCTTTCTTTGGGATTGGATTGAAAACTGATCTTTTTTCCAGTCCTGTGGCCACTGCTGAGTATTCAAAATTTGCTGGCATATTGAGTGCAGCACTTTCACAGCATCATCGTTTAGGATTTGAAATAGCTCAACTGGAATTCCATCACCTCCACTAGCTTTGTTTATAGTGATGCTTCCTAAGGACCACTTGACTTCACATTCCAGGATGATTTGAGTTACAGATTATTTTCCTCGGCGACAATATGAAAGCATCAAAACAAAAAAAAATTTGACAATTTTCTAAAATTACAAGCAACTTTAGATACTACTGAAAAATGCAGTGAGGTTTTGGCTGCATAGCAGATACTAAAAATTAGAGTTTCAAGACATCCTTATTACATATGATTAGAAAAATATGTATTAAGCACCTATTATGTGTCCTGTGCTGGGCTTCTCTGGTAGCTCAGCTGGTAAAGAATCCACCTGCAATGCAGGAGACCCTGGTTCAATTCCTGGGTTGGGAAGATCCCCTGGAGAAAGGATAGGCTCCCCACTCCAGGATTCTTGGGCTTCTATGGTGACTCTGATGGTGAAGAATCTGCCTGCAATGTAGGAGACCTGGGTTCTATCCCTGAGTTGGGAAGATCCCCTGGAGGAGGGTATGGTAACCCACTCCAGTATTCTTGCCCAGAGAATCCCCATGAACAGAGGAGCCTGCCGGGCTACACAGTCCATGAGGTTGCAAAGAGTTGGACACGACCGAGTGGCTAAGGACAGCACAGCAGCATGATGTCCTGTGCTAACTGCCAGGAATGCAGTGGGAACTGCAACCATGTGATGCCGAGCTTGGTTGGAGTCAATATTAGGTATGGGCTGCAGAAGCCAGCAATTCAAGTTTGACTGCACCAAGAAACTCACCAGCAAATTTCATTTATTTAAAGAAACTATGTGTGTTTACTGTGATAGATTGAATTATTATCCTTCTTCTTATATAATTATGTATTTTTGCCATGGGACTTTTAACAGGTTTATTGAAGTATGAATTATATACCATAAAATTCACCCATTTTAAGTGTACAGTTCAGTGATTTTTTGGTAAATGGATACTATAATGGAATAGTCACCACAGTGCAGTTTTAGAACACGCCTCTTACCCCAAAAATGTTCCCTCATGCTCTACACAGTCAATCCTGTCTCCCAGCCCGAAGCAACCATTTCTATAGTTTTCCCTTTTTTAAGAAATTTTATATAAATGAAATCACACAATAAATAGTCTTTTGTGTCTGGTTTCTTTTACTTAATAGTTTTGAGAGTCATTCACATTGTGTCCTGTACTAAACTTGGTTCCTTTTTCTTGCTAAGTGGTGTACCTTTGTGGATGTTCCCAGGTGGCGCTAGTGGTGGAGAATCCGCCTGCAACGCTGGAGACGCTAGTTCAATCCCCGGGTTGAGAAGATCCTGGAGAAGGAAACAGCAACCCACTCCAGCATTCTTGCCTGGAAAATCCTATGAACAGAGGAGCCTGGCGAGCTACAGTCCCTAGGGTCGCAAAAAGTCAGACATGACAGAACATGTACACACAAAAAATACCATTGTATGGGTATGAGAGAGTCCATTTGTAGGCAGGTTGATAAGAAGTCCTGGGTCCTCAAGGAGGAGAAAGCGGTCTGGAATTCTCAAGGAGGAGGAAAGGACAAATGTCTTTCTTTTTTCTTCTCTACATTCGTTAGTGTTAGTCACACAAAACATTTTTTTCTTTAAGCCCTGAACTGATGATTACAACTCAGTTTAAATTCTGTTCTAAGTATCTAAGTTCTAAGGATACAACAATGTATCCTGCTTGAGGACAGTTTCTCCTTCCTGAAAACCTTCTGACTAATCCTGTTATCTTAAAATGTATATTATGGGAGTGGGTCTGGTAAAACCTTTCTACTGTAAAGTTCTAATCCTGTTACCTTAAAATGTAAATTGTGAGAGTAGGTCTGGTAAACTTTTTACGACATCTAGACATTCTTTTCATTTATTGTAAAAGCCAATTAAAAAAGTATATAACTCCCTTGCTTAAACTCACAAGGGGGGCACTCTCCAACCCGCTTCTGATGTCTATGTCAGAACCTTTCTCTGTCCCTTTTCATACTTTAATAAAACTCTGCTACACAAAAGCTCTTGAGTGATCAAGCCTGGTCCCTGGTCCTGGAGCTAAATCTTCTTCAGAGATCACAAATTCGACACTGTTCACCGTAAACTATCAGGTATACCACATTTTGCTGATCTATTTCCTAGCTGATTAAATCAACAAATATAGATTTCCAGATTTGAGTTATTAAAAATAATGCTGCTGTGAGTGTCCACAAGTAGTTGTGAACGCTTCTCCTGAGTAGACATAGAGGAGTGGAAATGCTGGACAGGATGGTAAGTATATGTATAACTTGTCAAGAAACTGCCAACCTTTTTCCAAACTGGATGTAACAATTTACAGTCTCATGAGCTTTGAACAAGGATTTCAGTTTGTCCATGTTCTTGCCAGCTTTCATGCTGTCAGATTTTTCAATAATAGTCAATCTAATGGGTCTGTCGTAATATTTCATTGTAGCTTTAATTTACATTTCCCAAATGTTTTCATCTCTTCGTGTGCTTACTAGCCATTTGGATGTCTTTGATGAAACAGCTATTTAAATCTGCCCATTTTTAAATTGAGTTTGTCTTTTTATTATTAAGTTGTAACAGTTATGTATTCTGAATATGTCTTTTGACATGTGATTTACAAATATTTCCTCCTAATCTGTGGCTTGTGCTTTTATTTTTTTGATGGTGTCTTTTAAAAAATTTTATGTATTTATTTTATTTTTGGCTGCCCGGGGTCTTTGTTGCTGTGCGCAGGCTTTCTCTAGTTGCTTTATCACACTGGCTGGAGCCTTCAGTAAAATGTTGAATAAAAGTAGTAAGAGTACCTTATACCCAATCTCAGTGAGAAACATTTCAGTTGTCCACAATTAGGTATAATGTTAACTGTACATTTTTCATACATGTTCTTTTTCAAGTAGCAGATATTTCTTCCTGTTTTAATTTGATGAGAGTTTTTATCAAAAATGGATATCAGATTTTGTCAAAAGATTTGTTCCTGTCTATTGAGAAAATTGTATAGTTATTTTTCTTCCTTCTACTAATATAAAATATTATATTCATTGATTTACAGATGTAAAATCATTCTTGCATTCCAGGGATAAATCCTATTTGGTCATGGTATACAATTTTTTATATACGTTGCTGGTTCCACTTAGCTAATATTTTATTGAGGAATCCTGCATTTATATACTTTAGAAATAGCTGTTTTATACTTTTCTTTCTTGTGTTATCTTTGTCTGACTTTGGTATCACACTAAATACTGGCTTCACAGAAGATACCAGGTGTTCCCTCCTCTTTTTTTTTCCTGAAAATATTTGTATAGGGTTGGTTTGTGTCGTCACTGTTTAATAAAATTTACTAATGATGTCATCTGGGCCTGGACTTTTCTTTGTAAAAGATTTTCAATTTCCAATTTAATCTCTATGCATTTTAGGTCTATTGATATTTCTATTTTTTCTTGAGATAGTTTTGGTAACTTGTATCTTTCAATATATTAACCATTTCATCTAAGTTGTCCAACTTGTTTGTATAAAGTGGTTCATAATATTCCCTTAGAATCATTTTGATTTCTGTAGGGTCTGTAGTGATATTCTCCCTCTTAAGGACTTCCCTGGTGGCTCAGACGGTAAAATGTCTGTCTACAATGTGGGAGACCTAGGTTTGATCCCTGGGTCGGGAAGATTCCCTGGAGAAGAAAATGGCAACCCACTCCAGTACTCTTGCCTAGAATATCCCATGGACGGAGGAGCCTGTTGCAGGCTACTGTCCAGGGGGTCACAAAGAGTCGGACACGACTGAGCGACTTCACTTTCACTTTTCAGTTTCTTCCTCTTATTCCTGATTTTGTTTATTTGTTTTTTCTTTCTCTTCTTTCTTTTTGTTATTCTAAGCAAATCTTTACCAATTTTGTTGATCATTTATGTGAACCAGCTTTTGGTTTTCACAGATTTTCTGTATTGTTTTTCTGATTTTTATTTCACTTATTTCTTCTCTGGTCATTATTGTTTCTTTCCTTTTATTTACTTGAGGTCTGAAATGCTCCTATTTATCTAGCTTCTTGAAGTATAAGCTTAGATTGTTGATCTTAGATCTCTTTCCTGTCTAATATAAGCATTTAAAGTGGTAAGTACCCCTCTAAGTACTGCTTTAGCTACATATCATTTGATGTTTTGATATGTTATGTTTTGATATGTTATTTTTTGATATGTTGATATGTTAGGTTTTCATTTCAAAGATCTGTAGAAAAATGTCAAGACTATCAATTGTACTTGTAATAGCAGTCCCAGGAAGAATGGAGAAACACAAAGGGAAAATGTTTATTGAAGAAATAATGACCATAAGCTCCCCAATTTGATGAAAAGCCTTAATCTATAGGTTTGAAAAACTCAATAACTACCAAGTAGACTAAACATGAAGAGATCCACACATAGACCTAGGATGCTAAAAGCTCCAGAAAGCCAAGACAGTCTTGAAGCAGCAAGATAAAAATGACTCATCATATATGGAGAACAATACAAGCAAGGGCTGACTTCTCACACAAATACGGAGTCTGTTAGTAATGGAAGAACATATCCAAAGTGCCAATAGAAAAAATGACCAATAAAGGCTGTTAATCAATAATTTTCTATCGAGCAAGACCATCTTTCAAAATGAAGGCAGAATAAAGATCTTCCCAGATAAACAAAAACAGACCACCCTATAAGACCACCTAAAGGCTACCCTTCAAGCTGATATGTTAGGTTTTGATATGTTAGGTTTTCATTTAAATCCAATTCAGCACATTTTCTAATTTACCTGTGATTTCACCTTTAACTCATGTTTTTTCAAATATTGTGAAATTCAAAATATTTGGGAAATTTCAAATTACCTTCTGTTGCTGATTTCTTATTTAATTTTGTTGCAGTCAAAATAGCTTGACTCATTTTGTTTCCTATAACATAGTTAATATGGAGAGACTTCCCTGTGCACTTGAAAAGAATGTTTATTCTGTTGTCAGACGGAGCATTCTGTGTCATTTGTATCTAGTTGCTTGCTTGTGTTTTTAAGTCTTGAATATTCCGTCTAGTTCTAGCAGTTACTGAGAGAGGAATATTGAAATTTTCAACCACTATAATATTCAATTGCTACCTATCTTTCAGTTCCGTCATCTTTGCTACATGTATTTTGGTGCTCTGGTGTTAGGTGTGTATACACTTATAATTGCTACTTCATCCTGATGTATTGAAAATCTTACCAGTATGAAATGTTTCCATTTGTCTCTAGTAGTATTTCTTGTCTTAAAGCCTATTTTTGTATATTAATATAGCCATTCCAGTTCTTTAATAATTACAGTTTGCTTTTTCATCCTTTTACTTTGAAACTACTTGGATTTTTTTAATATAAAATGTATTTTTTATAGATGGTATTTAGTTGGATCTTGCTCTTTCCTCTATTAATGGTTCAGAAAAAAAGTGAAAATGTTAGTCATTCAGTCGTGTCTGACTCTTTGAGACCAGCATGGACTGTAGCCTGCCAGGTTCCTCTGTCCATTAAATTCTCCAGGCAAGAATACTGGAGTGGGTTGCCATTCCTTTCTTGAGGGAATCTTCCCAATCCAGGGATCAAACCCCAGTTTCCTGCATTAAAGACAGATTCTTTATGATCTGAGTCACCAGGGAAGCTCTATTAATGATTTGCCTATTTTTTTAATTAATTTATTTATTTTAATTGGAGGGTAATTACTTTACAATATTGTGGTGGCTTTTGCCATACATTGACATGAGTCAGTCATGGGTGTACATGTGTCCAACCATCCTGAACCCCTCCCACCTGCCTCCCCACACCATCCCGCTGGGTTGTCCCAGAGTACCAGCTTTGAGTTCCCTGCGTCATGCATTGAATCTGCATTAGTCATCCATTTTACATATGGTGATATACATTTTTCAATGCTATTCTCTCATATCGTCCCACCCTTGCCTTCTCCCACATAGTCCAAAAGTCTGTTCTTTACATGTGTATCTCTTGCTGTCTTGCATATAGGGTCATTGTTACCATCTTTCTAAATTCCATATATATATGTTCATACACTATATTGGTATTTCTCTTTCTGACTTACTTCACTCTGTATAATAGGCTCATTTCATCCACATCATTAGAACTGATTCAAATACATTATTTTTTATAGCTGAGTAATGTTCCATTGTGTATATGTACCACAACTTCCTTATCCATTCATCTGCCGATGGACATCTAGGTTGCTTCCATGTCCTGGCTATTGTAAACAGTGCTGCAATGAACAGTAGGGTGCATGTGTCTCTTTCAGTTCTGGCTTCCTCAGTGTGTATGCCCAGAAGTGGTATTCCTGGGTCATATGGCAGTTCTATTTCCAGTTTTTTAAGGAATCTCCACACTGTTCTCCGTAGTGGCTGTACTAGTTTGCATTCCCACCAACAGTGTAAGAGGGTTCCCTCTTCTCCACACCCTCTTCAGTATTTATGGTTTGTAGATGTCTTGATGGTAGCCATTCTGACCGGCATGAGATGGTACTTCATTCTGGTTTTGATTTGCATTTCTCTGATAATGAATGATTTTGAGCATCTTTTCATGTGTTTGTTAGCCATCTGTATGTCTTCTTTGGAGAAATGTCTGTTTAGTTCTTTGGCCCATTTTTTGATTGGGTCCTTTATTTTTCTGGTATTGAGCTTCATGAGCTGCTTTTGAGGATGAATTCTTTGTCAGTTGCTTCATTTGCTATTATTTTCTCCATTCTGAACCTCAAGAAACAAGAGAAACATCAAATAAACAACCTAACTTTATAGCTAAAGCAACTAGAAGAAGAAGAAAAGAAGAACCCCGAAGTTAATAGAAGGAAAGAAATCATAAAAATCAGAGCAGAAATAAATTAAAAAGAAATGAAGGAAACTATAGCAAAAATCAACAAACTAAAAGCTGGTTCTTTGAGAAGATAAATAAAATAGACAAACCATTAGCCAGACTCATCAAGACGAAAAGGGAGAAGAATCAAATCAATAAAATTAGAAATGAAAACGGAGAAATCACAACAGACAACACATAAATATGAAAGATTTAGCTATTATTTTTAAAATTATTTTCTTAATAGTTCATCTAAATATTATAATACATATCTTTAACCCACTACAGTCTGCTTCATAATAATCACAGTAACAACAATAAGAATAATATAGCAAATTTGCTCTGATACATTTTCATTTTTCCCTTTAATTTTAATGCTAGTATTGTTATACATATTACATCTAACCATGCAACACCTCCCAAAAATAAAGCATTATAATTGTTGCTTCACATAGTCTTTGTTTTTAAAGAAATTAGGAGGAAGCAATAAACATTCTTTTATGTTTACTCACATATTTAACATTTTCAGTGCTCTTCATTCCTTCCTGTTGAGATGAGTTGAGTCATATCTGCTATCACCATTTCCTTTTAGCCTGAAACAGCCTTTAGGATTTCTTATGGATGGACATAAGTTTGGGTAAACTCCAGGAGTTGGTGATGGACAGGGAGGCCTGGCATGCTGTGATTCATGGGATCGCAAAGAGTTGGATACGACTGAGCGACTGAACTGAACTGAACTGATAGGGTGGTCTATTTTGTTTACCTAGGAATATCTTTATTCTGCCTTCATTTTGAAAGATGGTCTTGCTCGATAGAAAATTCTTGATTAACAGACTTTTTGGGTCATTTTTTCTATTAGCACTTTGGATTGTTCTTTCACTACCTTCTAGACTCTATAGTTGTGTGAGAAGTCAGCCCTTACTTACATTGTTCTCCGTACATGATGAGTCATTTTTATCTTGCTGCTTCAAGACTGTCTTGGCTTTCTGGAGCTTTTAGCATCATGGGTCTATGTGTGGATCTCTTCATGTTTAGTCTACTTGGTGGTTATTGAGTTTCTTGAACCTATAGATTAAGGCTTTTCATCAAATTGGGGAGCTTATGGTCATTATTTCTTCAATAAACAGTTTCCGTTTGTGTTTCTCCATTCCTCCTGGAACTATTACAAGTACATTGATAGGCCTGACATTGTCCTATAGGTCTTTGAGTTGCTAGTTTTCTTCAATATTATTTTCTCTTTATTCTTTAGATTAGATAATGTCTATTGATCTATCTTCAAGTACACTGGTTGTTTTCTTCTGTCTTTTCAAGTGTTCTACTGCCCCTTCTTTTCTTTTCAGTAACTGTACTTTTCAAATCTAGAATTTCCATTTTGTTTCTTTTCTGTAGATCCTATCTCTATTCAGATTTCCTATTTTTTGAGTCATATTCACTATATTTTCCCACTTTGTGTGTAGCTCCTTTCTACTTAGGTTTTTAAATTATATTTTTAACATGATTTTTCAGATTGTCTCATTAAGGTTCATCCCCATGTCACTAACACAGCAGTGGTCAGCTAACGATCTATGCAGAGGTTTGCTTAAGCACCTCAAGTCCAAAAGTACTTCCACCCTCTGCCAGTCAACCTGTGTATAGTTTGGGAAATGCATTCGACATTCGGTTACTTCTCAAGTAAGCCTTTGCTTTTACTTTCCACTACATTCTTTTTGGGCTCCTCTGGCATGAGCATCATTCATAGTCCCAGTCAGCCAGGAACGTGTGGAAAGCTTATGGAGTCCTTTTATGTCTCTCTTACTTCTAAGGATTTGCATTGGCAGGTGGATTCTTTATGTACTGTGTCACCTGGGAAGCCCTGTCTTGGATGGTGCCTGGCCTTTAAATAAAGAAGCGTAGATCTACATCCAGTCTTAAGCCTGAAGCCAAGCCCAGCTGAGCTCAACCATGTTCAGCCAAACTCTAGCTGAAACCCTACCGACCCATAGACACATGAATAAGAAAATAAATATTTGTTATTAAGAGCAACTGAAAATTTTGGCATTATTTTTATGCAGCAAACTTATGCAGTCACCTAATAACAGACAGCATCCTATCTAACCTGTTCCATATCACCAATAAAGGAGAGTAGTGCCATGATCTGCTCTGTACAACCTTTTCAAAGGATCCCAGACTGAAGGGTAATGTCTAGGTTACAGGCATCATAAAATACCATGGGGAAATAATGAAGCTATTGGCATGGATTTATCATGAAATTCCTTACAGAGTCAAGAAAGAGCAATGAGCTGGTATAAGCCTAAAGAAGCCATTTACTTCTAAGGGTTATTGACAAAGAAGTAGAGAAGTATATGAAAAATGCCATTGTGTCTTTTTGAGCCTGATAGACCAGGTTGAGAGGTAACCCAGCATTACTCTCTTACTCTGCACTATGAACTGAGAGTTCATAAGCAAGAATGCATCTAAACCCGCTTTGTTGAAAGCTCTGCATTCTTTGCACACCTTACAGAGCCTCTTGAGCAGTTTTATTGGTTCAGTTCAGTTCAGCATCATCCACAGCAAAATACCTACGATACTCTGAGAGCAGCCCAGGGCATCCTAGAATCCTTCACTTGACTGATAGAACTTACCAATAAATAGATGTTTCTAATAGGATGTTATATGGGTTATAAGATTAGATGTCTGTGTGTTAGGGAACAGTACCATATCCCAGATCTAAGAATGTTAACTTAAAAATCCGATCTCTCACCAGTATCCTAAGAAATACTGTCAGTCTTGGCACTGAAATAATCCTCATATTGACATGCCCCTGGAATGTGTGTATGCAGAGAATGCAAGACAGCGGGACGCTCAAGGACCTATTGTGTATGATAGCTGATGCTGGAAAAATCATAGGCAAGGAAAGCAGGATAAATGCTATAAGTACACATCGAAACACAGCATCAAGCAAGGCAACAGAGCTTTGGACCGCTGCGAAACAGCAGCAACATACAAAACAGCCCTAGCTCAGCGGTAAGGAATGTAGAGAAAGACTCCAGCTGAATAGCTAAACAACAATAGGCTGCATCCGCTAACAGGCTCACATTTCACATGAGCATAGTTCACTCTGCTTAGCCACACTTGAACACAGCAGTTGTGGACCCACAACACTGGCTTAAAAAAAATAAAAAAAACAGAGGTCAACAGAATAATTCTAGCTATTGCCTATCAATCCCTTATATATTTTATATAGTTATCTCAACAATTGCATACATAAATTCTAACGTCATCTGAAAATGCCACACTGCAGGTAATAGATTAGTGGGAAGACTTCTAGCAGCCACAGATATCTCATCCAGAACTTCTAATCCAGAAGCCAAAAAGATCAGTGCCTTGCAAGAAAACCGCCTGAAATAAAACCCATGGACTTTACAGAAGAAGCAGACCTACCATGAGCACTCAGACCTACAATTCTGTAAAAGTTTACAGACCTTATAAGAGGTTTGTCTGCTTTTTCTGGAAAACTGTTAGGTTTTCTTAAATTATAAGGGACATAGAGGTTGCATTAGAAAGGGCGTAAAGGTATCCTTAAGAAGCACTAACAAGCATTGGGGAAAACACAGCCAACATTCCTAACTATAATCATACATGAATCAGGGGCCATTTTATATGACAGCAATATCCCTATAAGCTTCATTAACTCATAAGGACATCAATAAAACACAAGATAAAAAAATATTAAGCTCCATAAATGATGATATTGACTTATCAAGGAAATGTTAAGTTGCTTTTTCTGATTAAGAAGTTGTGGAACTGTAGTATGTGTAAGAAGACTTTCACAAAAATAATTGACACAGTGAACATTTAAATGTATCTGGAAAATATGCACATGTGAATTGTTTTATCACACAACGGCCCTGGAACACCACTGCTCAGCAGAAACAAAAACATGAGCCAGCAGTGGAAGCCACCTACGTCATTTTAAGTCTCCAGCAGATACGTTAAAAGAGTTTTCAAAAAAGTAAAATTAATTCCAATAATGAATATAATTTAACCCAATGTAGTCAAAATACTATATTATTATAGCACTTATCAACATAAGAATTATCAAGGACATTTTGCCACATTTCATTTGTACGAAGCCTATGAAATTTGGTATATGTTACACTATGGCATGTCTCAACCCAGACTAGACACATTTCAAGTACTCAGCGGACACACTTGACTGATGACCACCATACTAGATAGCACAGCTCTCAATACATGCAGCTTTATTGAAGAACAACTGAAATTAATGCAAATGCAACTGGAGTATTCCAACCCAGTATTAAGAACTACTAGAAGAAATGCAAATATCAAGCCACATATGTTCTCTCAGTTTCTCCAAAAGATCCATAAACAAAGTCAAAAGCATTGAATATGTGTCTCTAATAACCATTACCAAGGCAAAAAAAAGGTTAGTACTAACTCCTAGTAAGAGGAAGGAAAGAGTCATAGACTCTTCGAGAATGAGATATATGAAGAAATTTTCTTTGTCAGATTTCCTTGAGCACTCAGAAATGAAGTGTTATCTTTGATGCCACAGTCCTTTTGCTATCTGGAGAGGAGGAAAGAGAATTGTAAACACCCAAAGCTATTTACATAATCACTTCTGAGATTAATAAGTTCAATCTTCAAAGCTGTAACTTTGAACTTTCAAAGATTGTTCCAATGTATGTCTAGATCACAGTAAGAAAGGCTCTATTAAATACATCTAATAAAAATATTTTGAAGTAAGTCTTTTTTTCACATGTCTATCAATATAGGGTCATTTGACTGTGTATAAGTTTATATTATAGTTTGGGGCTATTAAAAACCATATGTAAATTTCCTTGTGTTTCACTGCACTTTCTAAAATAAAAGCAAATTTTAAAAATCTTACTAATGCAACATTAAAATTAAACTTTTTAATGATCAAATGACAGCAAATGCAAAGAAAATGTTTCTTAGGGAAGTAGGCTTTCTCTGTGATCTAATTCAGATCTTGTGTCATTCCACATTTTTCTACGAGTCCTGGTCCACAGGACAATGCCCTGTGAAATTTTCTGCTTAGCCACCTCCCTCAAACCAAAAAGGTGGAGGGAATGTCTTTTTTTTCTCATTGGATGAGAGTTAGGGCAAAGTTTAGCAAAGAACCAGATGAACTGTAGGCTTCCACTAGGACAACCCTGTGTGAAGAAAAATTCTAAATGTCAGGTACTAAGAAGCAGATGGACAATAAATCTGTACTCTTACCCCACGAGGTGATAATTAAGAACCACTGGAAGATGCAGAGGTTTGGGGAGGTACAGTGTATTGGTATGGGAAATGATGCTCAAGTAAATTGAGGACTCAGAGGAAGAAGGATGGCGAGAATAAAGCTTATAAGACTATTACCTATAAGGTTTTATTTACTGTGGACTTTGTGGGTTTGAGTGTATTGATTTTGAATGAATTATAAGTTTATTATATTTTTCTACAATAACTATGTAACTATTTTCTACAAAGATCTGCTGATTCTGCATCTTTTCATCTTTCTTCACGATTTTCATCTGATACTTGATTACTCTTACATGAATTTTCTCAGCACTTTCTCTTCTGAGGTGTTGAGGATTTTAATACAACTCACAGTACATATGAAGAGTCTAACTACAGCTGAAGTGCAATAAGAGGAAAACTCATGGTCCTAACATTAACTGGCTCTTACAAAAGATCTTTGTATCACAGGTTGATTTTTAAAAATCAGACTATTAATGCATGCTCTTTTTGACCTGTCTTTGGCCCTCCTTAATCCATTGTTCCCTCCTAGCTTTGGAGGGTCCTTTTACAATCAGGATGATGAATGTACTTTATAGTAACCATGTGTAATAGATTTGATACTATTATCCATCAGTTAGTTAATGGGAAAAAAAACTGAAGTGATTGCTTAAGGACAGATATATGAGGTAATCTTGGGCTTCCACTTTAAGGTTTAGCTTCAAGATCCACTCATCACTCATCTCTCAAAGTCCTCCAGGCGACTCTCATGATATCCGACCACCAGAACAAGTACTTGGTGTCCAGAATTCATTATTATTTTCCACCATCACTCAAGTAGTAAAGTTCTGGCTACCCTTTCCTTTATAGATACCGGTGAGTAGACAGGCATTTAGAAGTAAATGGAAGTTTGGGTGACAAAGAGATCAATTCACACTAACTAGAAGTGAACACTAAAAGCCACATGAGACAAAAGTAAACATCAAAGGCTGATGTGTTAATTTACAGTGAGAAATATAACACCACATGCACAAGAAATACCATGTTGGCTTGATCAAAGCATTTTTTTTCTTGGGGTCCAACCACATGAAAATCAAAAGATGGTTTCATGAGCACAGACTCAAAACAACAGGAGGTAGAGAAATCAAGTCTTCAATGCAGCCTTTCCCAAATGTGCTGTGTGCTGGGAGACACTTTGATAGATCTTTCAGCAACAGAAGGTTCAGTGATCAAGTGAGGTTGAGAAACGCTGGATTAAACCAAGGAAAACAGCTTTCATAACTGCACATTTCCTTTGGTCTGCAGATGTACATTGTGGAGTTGTGAGCTCAGATAGGCAGCTTTTCTGAAATAAATTTAGCTCTTTATAGAATATCTCAGAGAACAATATTATTTTGCAGATACAGTTGAGGATTAACTGACCAAATTCTTGCCATAAGGACAGACTTTCAGTGGGCTTAGTATAATTGGAATGCAAGGACTAAAGTCCTGCATCATTCACCCTTCAAGGACACACCATGAACGTGAAATGCGTTACTTGCTCAGTCGTGCCTGACTCTTTGAGACCCCATGGACTGTAGCACACCAGTCTCCTCTATCCACAGAATTCTCCAGGCAAGAATACTGGAGTGGGTTGCCATTTCCTACTCTAGGGGATCTTCCTGACCCAGGGATCAAAAACCTGGGTCTCCCGCATTGCAGACAGATTCTTTACCATCTGAGCCACCAGGGAAGTTTTTTTAAAATAAAATTTTTTAAATGTTTTTTAAATAATAATTTAAAAAATAAATAAAAAGGAAAAGAGAGACTCAGAACCAAGAGAAATGAAATAATCAATACCAATATCTGAGTCTCCCTTTTCTTTTTTCCTTTTAAATTTTTATTAAAAAACAAACAAAAAACATTTGAGGGAGCACTGCACAGTATATGCAGTCTCAGTTTCTCCACCAGGGGCCAAACCCTTGCCCTCTGCATTGGAAGTGCAAAGTCTTAACCACTGAACCACCAGGTAAGTCCCATCCCTTTTCCTTTTTAGTATTTGGGTGAGCACTGCCAATACATACCTATATTATTGTTCTTTTTCTTCAATTTTATTTAACTCTACCATTGATATTAAGACATTAAAGAGGTTACAGTGAAGGCATGCTTGCCTACCAGTAATTTCATCTTCTTCAGGTGATTTTTCTCTATCTTTATTGTAAATTATACAATCTTCAAACGTGACTTTAAATGAATCCTTTTTCTTTATTTTCAATTTTTAGAGTCCCACCACACTACAACCCCTAAACGCTTCTAGAAGGAACTTCCCTGACACTCCGGTGATTAAGACTTCACCTTCCAATGCAGGTGATATGGGTCCAATTCCTGGCTGGGGAGTTAAAATCCCACATGCTTCGGGGCTAAAAGACCAAAACATAAAACAGAAGCAATATTGTAACAAATTCAATAAAAAGATTGTGGACCTTTTTAAAAAGAAGGTCCACAACAAAAAATCTTTCTTAAAAAAGGTATATAACCAAATCCATTAACATACTCCCTGCTTGACACAGAGAGCAGACTGTGGATCCAAGGGGGCATGTGGGATGGAGGAGGTGGGATGAATGGAGATGGGAGCATGGAAACATGTACGCTATCATATGTAAAACAGATAGCCAGTGAGAGTCTGCTGTATAGCTCAGGGAGCTCAAACTCGTGCTCTGTGATAACCTGGAGGCGTGGGATGTGATGGGAGGCGGGAGGGAGGTTATGGCTGATTCATGTTGATGTATGGCAGAAATCAACACAATATTGTAAAGCAATTACCCTTCATTTAAAAATATTTTTTTAAAAAAAGGTATATAACCAGAAAATAATACAACCATGGGAAATAGATTAATACCGTCCGCTCAAAACTCTATCTCCAACCTATAGAACCTGCAAATGCGTTAACCTTGTATGATAGAAGGAACCTTGCACATGTGGTTAAGTCAGGGATCTTGAGATGGAGAGATTATTCTGGATGACTTGGGTGGGCCAGTGTTATCACAAAGGTTCTTATAAGTGGAAGAGGGAGGCAGGAGAGTGAGAGGAGGAGATGTAATGATGGACGAGATGTCAGAGTGATACAGTTGCTAACCGGAAGGGGGCCACAAGCCAAGGAATGTGAGCAGTCTCTAGAAGTTGGCAAGGGCAAGAAAAGGAACTCATCCCTTGAGACTCTGGTGCCTTGCTGACACCTTGATTTTATATTAATTTTTTTTAATTCCTTACTGAATTTGTTGCAATATTGTTTCTGCTTTATGTTTTGGTTTTATGGCTACAAGGCATATGAGATCTTAGCTCCCTGACCAGGGATCAAACCCATACCCCACTGCACTGGAAGGTGAAACCTTAACCACTGCACCACCAGGAAAGTCTCACCAACACCTTGATTTTCAACCCATGAAATGGATTTCAGATTTCTGACCTTCAGAACTACAAGGTAATAAATTTATGTTGTTCTAAGCCCCTAACTCTGTACTAATTTCTTTAAAGCAACAACAGGAAAGGAACAGAACGGCCAACATTTTAGAGTCACTTGTCCCCTGTCCACTTGGTCTCAATTACCCATATGCAACATGTAAGCCTCTGTGCTCAACCTTGAGTGATAACTAATACCCTGAGCAAAGTGTCTATGTGTCCTCTAAAACTTATTTGGAGACTCATATGAATGTCACCCCATAGTGCTTAAGAAGTTTCGACAAGCATGAAATAAATCATTGAATGCTGCAGAAAGAGACCAATGTAGTTAGAGAGTAAAAAGCTGAGACTTTTAACTGAAGATGACAACTACTTGAGAAATGTGTTTTCAGAGCCCCGACAGTAGAATGAACTCAGAAGAACTGACCCATGTTAAACAAACTCACAAGACACTTGAAATAACTGTCAGGGTTCTCCAGAAAAACAAATCCAATAGGATGTGTACATAAACAGAAAGAGGTTTATTTTAAGGAATTGGTTCACATGATTATGGAGGCAATCTGAAGGGTGAGCTGTCAGGCTGGAAACCCAGGAAAAGCCAATGTTGAGTTGAAGTCCTAAGGCTGCCTGCTGGCAGAACTCCTTGTTGGGGGAAAGGTCAGTGTTCTGTTTTATTCAGGCCAACAGCTTATGAGATGAGGCCCACCCACATTATGAGGGCAATCTGCTTAAGAGTCCCCCAATTCAAATCTAAATCTCACCAAAGAAACACTTCCACAGAAATATTCTGAATAATGTTCGACCAAACATTTGGGCACACAAAATTAACCATCACATAAACCAAAATGTCAATTTATTAATTTAAATTTGGGACATTTCTTCCCATTGATTAAAGTGTTTGTCTTCTAACCAGAAAATTTTAGTGTCAAAGCATCTGACAGAGTAAATTAATAAGCCCTAAACTACTTGTTGGGTGTGAATTAGAACAAAGTTAATAGGACAGCTATGGGAAATAGAATTATATAGTGAATACTATACTGGTCAGGTTCTAGCAGGTTCCTATAATTTTACCATCCTTCAAAGAAGCCTGCAAGTTCTTGCCTTTTTGAAATTTTCCTTGTCAATAGATTTCTATCATTTTTTCCACATGATGGAAAACCATCTAGGATGACCACCATCTAGAGGTCTAAGAGCTGGCCTTGTACTGATTGTACGTAACTTAATAGGTTCATTTCTCCTTGAGATTTTGATTATGAAACATATGGAGAGAGAGAAAGAGAATAAGTAAAAGCCTTAAAACATAAGAAACAACATCTTGGTAGAAGCAATATAGAAAAAAATGGAGATGAGTTGTTCAGTGGCCAAGTCGTGTCCAGCTCTTTGCGACCACAAGGACTGCAGCACGTCAGGCTTCCCTGTCCTTCACTATCTCCTAGACTTTGCTCAAACTCATGTCCATTGAGTCAGTGATGCCATCCAACCATCTCAACCTCTGTTGCCCCCTTGTTAGTTTGGCAAATATAGAACAAATACAGGTAGAAAAAGAAGTAAAGTTTGAAGTGCTGAATCATAGCCCTTCAGCCAGTGAGAGTCACTCAGGTACACCACTTTCTAGTTCTCCCATGTATCTTACAACAAACCCCACTTGTGAAGCCCAACAGTAAACACATTCACCCTGGGCCCCAGGAAAAGTCCATAAACATTTACTATCTCACCAGAAATTGCATCTCTCCCAAAGACCAAAGAATTCCTATGCCCTAGGTCTGGTATCTAGATCCTAGGTTCTTTGGATAGTGTTGGAGACTTAAAACCTCTCTGTAAGCTTGTGACCCCCATCTCAAAATAATATTACAACATACAAGATGCATATGCCTGATGTATGGTCAGGTCAGTGCTCTGACCTTGTTATTACTGCAGAATATGATTCCACTGTTCATCTGTTTCCGGGAAAGGTGTCCTGGTTACACCCTACTTTCTAGTTTTCTCAAACTTTCAAAAATTGTGGTACCATCTCATCTTCCCAAGACCATACCCCAGTCTTGGTCTATATACCATGGTATTGCCCTCTTGACACCAAGTTCTTGATTATTCCTCAAGGTGTATACATTTTAAGGATGGCTGACCTCATCCACTCTATGTGGCCATTCTGAGGTTTACTGCCAGAAGTCAACCTTGTTTTCCAGTTCCCATGTGACATCCCTCATTTCCCCTTTTTGTGCTGATAATAACATCACACTTACTCAAATCTATCAATGAAAAATTAAGAGATTTAAGATTAATTACACAGTAAACCTTAGGCAGGGGCAAAATTATAATGTGAAAATCCAGGCTTATTTAATCAATTTTAGTGGACTCACTCTCCAGGGAGGAGCAAGGAATCTAAAAGCTGATGTTGGGGAATTCTCTGACCTTCTGGTAAGTTCCTTACTCTGCAGATAGGTGAATGATGACAGAATCTGACTGTCCAGAGGAGGCCAGAATGGGGGTCTCTGAGTTGAAGCAATCTGGCAGCTGCTTCTGGCTAAGCCCACAAGCCCTTTGGACCAAGTGTCAAGTCGTAGCAGGAGGATTCAGCAGATGCTGTGGGCTCAGGCAGTTAAGAGGAATCTTGACTAAGAGCAAAATGAGAGCCAGTGGCAGAATAAGATGGTACTGCAGCTCTGTCAAACAGGCAGGGGTCCTCTGGTCCCAGCGCAGTGACCGTCTGCCCCCTGCCCAGCCCGAGGGTTGGCTCGGTAGGCTGTGGGAGACTCTAAACTTCTAGGGCTTGTTTCTAACTAGCAAGAAAGGGTTAGTCTACAGATTCATCCCAGGCCTGGATGATGCCTGGGCACAGAGTTCAGCTTGCCCCACTTTCTTGTCACAGGAAACAAGCTGCCGCAGAAATGCCTCAGAACAGTGGTGATTCTTTTCCTAATGGTTAGTAAGACAACTTTGTTCAAGTGAAATTTTTCTGTGGGATGTTAAATACGTAAAAATAGTTGAAAGCGTATTAGCTCGGAACAGCGCAGAACCCAAACACAAGGCCTTCCCATTAGGCCCCACCCCCACCGCAGCCTCTATGGCCCCGCCCGCACTGGGCCCCACCCCCATGGCAGCCTCTGCGGCCCCGCCCTCATTGGACCCCGCCCCCACTGGGCCCCGCCCCCACAGCAGCCCCTATGGCCTCTCAGCAGAACTGTTGGCACTGGTGGGACACAGTTTGAAAGCTGCTACTTCAGAATGCCACGTGGTCTGCCTCTGAAAGCTTGAAAGGATAAATTTAGGCAAACATGAAATATAAAAATCATGCATCTCGCCGACAACTTAGTAAACCTATCAAGGTTGAATCAACTGGTCCCTGGAATACTCTGTGTCAAAGGCATCTTTGAATCCTACCACAACGGCACTCTGCTGCTAGAAACACCCTTACTGGGAAGGCACCTGAAAGGCTATGCATTGCCTGGAAAGTGTCACTTGTGGTCCTAAACCCTGGATATGAGTCACAGCTCTGAGACTTACTAGCTGGGTGACCTTGAGAAAATATTCCAAACCCTCTGAGCCCTAATTTTCTCAACAAGAGAAAGATCATGCGTTTTTTACTCACCTTCTATTGTTATGAGGATCAAACGAAACAATGCATTTAAGAGGTCTATAAATAGTTAAAATGTGTTCATGAAGATTGTTGACATTATAAAAACCTGCTGCCTGCTGTGTCATTCTTTCACTCTGCAAATTTTTACTGAATAATATTCTAGCTAGTGTGAGACTAAGCAGTTCAGTTCAGTTCAGTTGCTCAGTTGTATCCGACTCTTTGCAACCCCTTGAACCACAGCATGCCAGGCCTCCCTGTCCATCACCAACTCCCAGAGTCCACACAAACCCATGTCCATCAAGTTGGTGATGCCATCCAACCATCTCATCCTCTATTGTCCCCTTCTCCTCCTGCCCTCAGTCTTTCCCAGCATCAAGATCTTTTCATTGAGTCAGCTCCTCGCATCGGGTGGCCAAAGTATTGGAGTTTCAGCTTCAGCATCAGTCCTTCCAATGAACACCCAGGCCCGATCTCCTTTAGGATGGACTGATTGGATCTCCTTGCAGTCCAGGGGACTTGCAAGAGTCTTCTCCAACACCACAGTTCAAAAGCATCAATTTTGGGGGGCTCAGCTTTCTTTATAGTCTAACTCTCACATCCATACATGACCTCTGGAAAAACCATCGCCTTGACTAGACAGACCTTTGTTGGCAAAGTAATGTCTCTGCTTTTTAATATGCTGTCTATATTGGTCATAACTTTCCTTTCAAGGAGTAAGCTTCTTTTAATTTCATGGCTGCAGTCACCATCTGCAGTGATTTTGGAGCCCAGAAAAATAAAGTCAGCCACTCTTTCCACTGTTTGCCCATCTATTTGCCATGAAGTGATGGGACTGGATGCCACGATCTTAGTTTTCTGAATGTTGAACTTTAAGCCAACTTTTTCACTCTCCTCTTTCACTTTCATCAAGAGGCTTTTTAGTTCCTCTTCACTCTCTGCCATAAGGGTGGTGTCATCTGCATATCTGAGGTTATTGATATTTCTCCCAGCAATCTTGATTCCAGCTTGGGCTTCCTCCAGCCCAGCGTTTCTCATGATGTACTCTGCATATAAGTTAAATAAGCAGGGTGACAATATACAAGCCTTGACGTACTCCTTTTCCTATTTGGAACCAGTCTGTTGTTACATGTTCAGTGCTAACTATTGCTTCCTGAACTGAATACAGGTTTCTCAAGAGGCAGGTCAGGTGGTCTGGTATTCCCATCTCTTTCAGAATTTTCCATAGTTTATTGTGATCCACACAGTCAAAGACTTTGGCATAGTCAATAAAGCAGAAATAGATGTTTTTCTGGAACTCTCTTGCTTTTTCGATGATCCAGTGGACGTTGGCAATTTGATCTCTGGTTCCTCTGCCTTTTCTAAAACCAGCTTGAACATCTGGAAGTTCACGGTTCACATATTGCTGAAACCTGGCTTGGAGAATTTTGAGCATTACTTTGCTAGCATGTGAGATGAGTGCAATTGTGCAGTAGTGTGAGCATTCTTTGGCATTGCCTTTCTTTGGGATTGGAATGAAAACTGACCTTTTCCAGTCCTGTGGCCACTGATGAGTTTTCCAAATTTGCTGGCATATTGAGTGCAGCACTTTCACAGCATCATCTTTCAGGATTTGAAATAGCTCAACTGGAATTCCATCACCTCCACTAGCTTTGTTTGTAGTGATTCTTCCTAAGGCCCACTTGGCTTCACATTCCAAGATGTCTGGCTCTAGGTGAGTGATCACACCATCATGATTATCTGGGTCATGAAGATCTTTTTTGTATAGTTCTTCTGTGTATTCTTGCCACCTCTTCTTAATATCATCTGCTTCTGTTAGGTCCCTACCATTTCTGTCCTTTATTGAGCCCATATTTGCAGGAAATATTCCCTTGGTATCTCTAATTTTCTTGAAGAGATCTCTAGTCTTTCACAGTCTGTTGTTTTCCTCTATTTCTTTGCATTGATCACTGAGGAAGGCTTTCTTATCTCTCCTTGCTATTCTTTGGCACTCTTCATTCAAATGGGTATATCTTTCCTTTTCTCCTTTGCTTTTGGCTTCTCCTCTTTTCACAGCTATTTGTAAGGCCTCCTCAGACAGCCATTTTGCTTTTTTGCGTTCCTTTTTCTTGGGGATGGTCTTGATTCCTGTCTCCTGTACAATGTCATGAACCTCCATCCACAGTTCATCAGGTTCTCTGTCAGATCTAGTCCCTTAAATCTATTTGTCACTTCCACTGTATAATCACAAGGGATTTGATTTAGGTCATACCTGAATGGTCTAGTGGTTTTCTCCACTTTCTTCAATTTCAGTCTGATTTTGGCAATAAGGAGTTCATGATCTGAGCCACAGTCAGGTCCTGGTCTTGTTTTTGCTGACTGTAAAGAGCTTCTCCATCTTTGGCTGTAAATAATATAATCAATCTGATTTTGGTGTCGACCATCTGGTGATGTCCATGTGTAGAGTTTTCTCTTGTGTTGTTGGAAGAGGGTGTTTGCTATGGCCAGTGCGTTCTCTTGGCAGAACTATATTAGCCTTTGCCGTGCTTCATTCTGTACTCCAAGGCCAAATTTGCCTGTTAGTCCAGGTGTTTCTTGACTTCCTACTTTTGCATTCCAGTCCCCTATAATGAAGAGGACATCTTTTTTGGGTGTTAGTTCTAGAAGGTCTTGTAGGTCTTCAAAGATGAATAAATTGAGCTAATTTGGGTGTGACCTCTCTGTATCCCATGGACAGAGGAGCCTGGTGGGCTACAGTCCATGGGGTAGCAGAGAATTGGAAATGAGTGAGCACTAGCTCTCTCTCTCTCTCTCTGTATATCCCACTGAACAGGACAATGCTCTGGAGTGGCAACTCCCTTCTAGCAGCAGTGATGGGATCCTGCCGCTGGAGAGGGTCCCTCCCCACTCTCCAACCCCCGCCCCCCACCAGGAGCTCCCTGAAGCGAGTGGAGCTGTCTCATGGGGGAGTCTACCCCTGCCTCTCACTGTCACCTCCACGGGGTGGGGAGCTGAGGCCCTGAGCTTCCTGATCTCCGCCTCTATACAGAAAATTCAGAGCTAGCTGACTAGCCTGACAGATAAACCTCACTTTCAGCACCCCCCGAGATTCTGGCAGCACTGCCCAGCAGAACTCTCTGCGGTGATGGGAATGTTCTGTATACGTACTGTGTAGAAGACAGCCTCCAGTCACATGTGGCTATTGACCCCTTGATTAGCAGTCTTGAAGGAGTAACCTAATTAATTTTTTTTAGTTAAAAAGATATATATATATTTATTTTATTTGACTGCTCTGAGTCTTAGTTGTAACATGCAGAATCTTTAGTTTCAGCATGGGAACTCTTAATTGTAGCATGTGTGGTCTAGGTCCTTGACCAGGGATTGAACCCTGCAGGATCCCCTGCATTGGGAGCACTGAGTCTTAGCCACTGGACCACCAGGGAAGTCCCTTAATTTAACCAATTCAAGTAGCCGAATTTGGATAATAGGGCTTCTCTGGTGGCTCAGACAGTAAAGAATATTCCTGCAATACAGGTTCGATCCCTGGATCAGAAAGATCTCCTGGAGAAGGAAATGGCAACCTGCTCCAGTATTCTTGCCTGAGAAGTCCCATAGGTGGAGGAACCTGATGGGCTCCAGTCCATGGGTTCACAAACAGTTGGACATGACTGAGTAACTAACACTTTCACACTTCCATTTGGATAGTAAACAGCACAGTACTAGAGGACTGGAACACAGGTCAAGCCTGACCTTTCCAATAAAATTTTTTAAAAGGGTAGTAGGTACATCCCTGTCATTTTTAAAAATAAAAACATTGCTAAATAAACAAGTGTTGGTGTCACCATATTCATGTACTCTTGTGAGGAGCAGATTGATTTCCCTGTCCTAATTCAATCTCCAATAGTGCTTCTTCTAATTATTGAAGGCGGTGAGCAGAGGCCAGTGTCAGACAAGAAGACAGCATGCATCTATGGGACTTAGAACCGTGATCAAATAAAACTTACAATAGCATTCATCTGACACCTATTAATGATGTGCATAATAGCTGTGGTGCATGCTGTAATTAGTTATAAAGGGTAAGTCACTCTCATAAATTACTAAAATTAGCATAATTTTTATACTGTTTGTTCTCTGGAATTAACAAATTACACCAATATCCCAGCTTTCCTGAATTCTCTATACATGTTCATAGATGGCCCGTCCCCAGCACCATTGAAAGAACAGTATTTCAACCCCAAAGCTGTTGCTCCATGTTCTTTCTCCATGTTCATTCCCTTCCCAAATGGTCAACAGTTGAGGTGTTGGGTCCTCTGGGCCTTATTGCCAAGTTCTCCCCATCCCAGCCTTGAGATACTGGTAAACAGGGTGATTTTCACTCTTCCCATCTTAAAGTTTTTGCCCTGGAGGACCAGTGGCAGAAACTCTGAGGCAGACTGTGGATGGAGAGCTCTATTTGGTCACCATGCAGCAAAGAAAAGGGAAGGGAGGGAGGAAAGAACAGAGGCCAGGAAGGAGTCAGACCCTGGGCAAAGGTGCCTATTGGAGGAGCCAGAGGAAGTGCTGGAGGTGGGCGCTGGGTACTGGATGGATCGCAATTTGGTGGGTGGAGGCGAAGAGCATGGAATAAAAGAAGACAGTGCAGCAGTGAGGTGAGAGGACCTGTGCTTGCAAATGCCATCCTGGTCCTGAAGCCACATCCAGCAGAAACCAAAAGACATGCAGACCAGGTGGCTTCTGAGCAGTCCTGGGAATGTGCTTCTACTGATTCTAGTTCTGACACAGCTTCCGCGCTGAAGAACACAACCAGCATCGCTGCAGTCTTGACCTCGTGGAAGATAAGGGACAGTGCAGGGGTAGTAGGTAAGAGAGAGGATGGGGGGAGGGGAGAGGTTGCAAAGCCCAGGAAAGAGAAAGACTGCATTCCTTCATGACTGGAAAAACCTGCAGGAACCCTGCCGCATTCGCAGAAAATACTCCTGTCCATAGTAATCAGTGGGTTATAAATACTTCAAATCAACCGTAGCAGGCCCTACAGACAGACTACCTGCTTCCCGGTAGTGTGGTTTCCAGACCACCTGCTTTTCCAGAGGCCAGGGCTTTGAGGGGAACTAAATGATACAGCTTCCCCGGTTGGCTCAGTTGGTAAGAAGGCCGCTTGCAATGCAGGAGACCTGGGTTCAGTCTCTGGGTCAGGAATATTTCCTGGAGAAGGAAATGACAATGTATTCCAGTATTCTTGCCCAGGAGAGCCCATGGACAGAGGAATCTGGTGGACTGCAGTCCATGGGGTTGCAAAGAGTCAGACAATGAGTGACTAAACGGTAAAGGGTCCTGACGTCATCCTGCTCCATGTGTTTTCTCAAAGGCAGAAGCTGTCAAGCACTGGTTTGTTTTTCCAAGGTCCAAAAACACAAAGGAGTAGGAGGAGCTCAGCAAGGCTTGTACTAGCCACATCCTTTTCTCTCCAAGGACCCTCTCTGTCTTCACAGTTTCCAGTTGTTCACTCTGAAACAAAATACTAGTAACAACTACAAACCGGTCATGGAAGCATTTGTGTGAGCGGCACTCGGTGTTCCCACCTCAGCTCGGCCTCCCTCCCTTTTTCTCTCTCTCAGCCTCCTGCAAGACTACTGTACAGCTCTTGACACCTTCTCCATTCACAGAGCCAGCTCAGATAGAAACCAGCAATTTCTGTTCTCAATTTAAACTCACTGGGAGGAAGAATTACCTAGCCCTGCTTGAATTAAAAATCCACCTTGGTTGAATCAATGGATACCAGAAGCTCAGGTACTTATAGAATACAAGTACATAGTGGGGTCCCATTTGAGGGAGAGAGAGGTTGACTGCCCCCACAGAAGAGACATGTGAGCTGGACAGACAATTGGGAACATGTTTATTGCAGTGCAGCCCTTCAGTGTTGTTCATCTTAGACTGTCTTTGAATTTTAGGAAGTTGTCATCACCAGAGGTGAGGAAATTCTGAAATGCAGTACGCAGTAACTTCTAACTGCAGCATGGTCTACCTAAGACTGCCTCAGTTACCTCCAACTGACCAGGTAAAATGGGTTTATGTAGTGGTAAGGAACCCTCCTGCCAATGCAGGAGATGTAAGAGAGATGCAGTTTTGATCCCCAGGGAGAGAGAAGCCTGACAGGCTGTAGTCCGTAGGGCTGCAAAAAGTTGGACATGACTGAAGTGATTTAGCATGCACACACATAGGACCGGATAAATAAAAGCTGTGTGCAGAGAAATCTAGCCTTGCCTGGTGGCAAGTACAAGGGAGGTACAGTCACAATCTCTTTTGGAGAAAGTGCCTCGGCAGAGAAATACTACTGATATTAAAGTCCTTGAGCTGAGAGATTATTGTGCCCTTCCTTTCAGGGATTCAGAAAACCTGGTTGGGAGCAAGCAGCTCAGGTTGCAGGACATGGGGCAACTTTCTGTGAGACTATATGGAGAGAATGAGCTTCTGATCCCCAGCAGAGCTACTGATAAAGGTTCCTGTTCCAGAGATAGGTGATTAAGATGTCTACTGCAATCAGTATTAAGGAGTTACCTTTATTAGGCTCCAGCAGAGGAAATAAGGACCAAAGACCAGACGATCAGACTTACCTTTGGCAGCTGCTGATTGAAAGTGATTCTGAGCTGCATCTATGATGGTGAACCCCTTATGACTAAGAAGACGACACCAATACAGAAACCCTTCTGTGGAAAAACTTTAAATAAAGAAGAGCCTTATCTCCTAGGAAACCAGTTCACTCCTCCTCATTTTCTGTTCAGAAAGGTGGCCAGCTTCCCTTTTTCCCTTCCCCAATCCTATCCCCATTTCCTTCTTCAAAAGCTCACAGTTTATCAAAGCAAGCAAGCATTTTAGATTTATATATATATATATAAATCTGAATTGTATCCAGCCGTATTTAAAGCTGAATTGTAAACAGCCAAGTTCCAACACCATTTCCAGATTCAGAATCCATTTTAAAAAGATATTCAGGATATAAACTCACAGGCAGGTGCTGAATAATCACTTAGATATGACAAGGAAATCAGGCCTTGAATCAGAACACAGCTAGAACCTACCTATATAACCTTGTTTTCCATAGGGTAGAATTTAGTGAGTAGTACCTCTATTATAAAGACCTGGTTCCTTATATCTCTCATAAGCAATTTCACTGGCGCTATGGCCTCAAGGCACATTGCCCTATAGAAGCTTTCATCCATTCATTCATCCCATGTGAATTGAGCACCTATTATAAGCGAAACACTAGGCAGGGTACTAGGGAGGTAAAGGTTAAGAAAAACAAGGAACTCAAAGTGTAATAGAGGAGGCAAGCACAGAAGTGAATATTGCATCTACTAAATGAAGAAGCGAGTGCAAAACACAGTGTTGGTACAAGAAAGGGTCAGTTCTATTAAGGATAATCTAGGAAACATCAGTGGCAACCCACTCGAGTACTCTTGCCTGGGAGATCCCATGGATGGAGGAGCCTGGTAGGCTGCAGTCCATGGGGTGGCAAAGAATCGGACGCGACTGAGCGACTTCACTTTCACTTTTCACTTTCATGCATTGGAGAAGGAAATGGCAACCCACTCCAGTGTTCTTACCTGGAGAATCCCAGGGACGGCGGAGCCTGGTGGGCTGCCGTCTATGGGGTCGCACAGAGTCAGACACGACTGAAGTGACTTAGCAGCAGGAAACATCACAAAAGAAGAGCTCTTTGCATTGAGAGTCTTAAGAATAAATGGAATTTTTCCAAGAAGGCTACTGCGTGGGAGGGTAGGAAGACCTTCAGATCTGGGAAGGCATGAGACATGAAACTCTAAGTAAGTAATTCAAGAAAATCAGCACCAAGGAAGACAGTGGAGTGGATGGAAGTGACTGGAGAAGGAGGGAGGCACTGGCTCACGGAGGCTGTGTTTGGTCATGGCCGAGGGGAGACTGTACCAGATTGCCTGTGGTCCTCAGAACCATTCCCGCTTCTCCTAAGCACTCTCCTGGTTCTCAGGAGTTGGAAATCTGGGAGTACACTTCCTGAATCTCTTGTCAGCTGTATTCCAGTTTCAAATCCACTAATTTAGAATCCTGCCTAATTTAGAAGGTAGAATGAAATCAAAGGCCACCATTCCTCCTCCAATAGTAGCACAAATGTGTGAGCTTCAGTAGATTTTAGGTTTTGTCAATGTTCTGCTGCATGTTCAGTACCCACTTTGACACGTCAGACAGCTCAGAACTTCAGCAGTGGTTTTCTGAAGTCCTTAACCCAGGTGACAATGGCTGCTTCCTCATCCCCAGAAAGCTTGCTGTCACATTGTAGACCTACTGGTAAACTGCAGAGCCATTGACAACCTTCTCTGACCTACAGTCCAACAACTTTTCCAGTGTTTTATAAGCATCATTTAGTGGTTTTCAATCCACCCTTGCTTAAAATACTTCATGTGGTTTCTATTTCCCTGATCCAAACCCTGCTTGGGCAGTTTAGTATGACCCTCATGGCGTCATAAAGACAGAACTGAAAGAGGAAAGGACTAGGGCCAGGGAGATCAATAGATGGATTATTTCAACAATACAAAGGAGAGTTGATGAAACTCAAAATTATTAATAGGACAGTGGCAACAGATATAGAAGAGGAGAATGACTTTAAAAATATTCAGGACATATAACCACTTGGATGGAGGAGTAAAATAAAAGGAGTTTAGGAGGCGCTCAGATTTCTGGTGTAGGTGATTGCACTAATGATACAGAAGACAGAATATAAAATGGGGAAGAGGGGGAGAGGGATACTCAGCCAGCATTATAGATGATGAGTTCAGTTTAGAATGTATTAAATTTGTGGTCTGGATATTAAGTAGGCAGTTGGCTTACTAAGTCTGAGGGTGAGGGGACTGAGGCTGAAGGTATTCATTTTGAAGACTAGGAGCACAGAAATGGTCATTAAGCTGTGAGAGCGGGTAAAATTCATTAAGGGATTTGTGTAGCATGAAAAAAGTGGAAAGTTAAAAAAAAAAAAAATCCCTGGAAAACATTAAAGGTTAAGAACAAATACTAGAAGACAATTTAGCAAAAGAGATCAAGAAGTAACCAAAAGAGATAGAATAATCCAGACAGTATGGTATTAAGCGGGAAGAGGTTATCTGATATCATGGGTAAAGACATGAAGATGACATAAATGATAACTGATGGAAGACATCCATTTAAAAACACAAGAAGGAGTCCAGCTGACTACTCACATTCATTCAAATGTCATTATTCATTGCTTTTCTACATGGGTGTGGTTTTATATAACGGAAGAAGAAAGGATGTTTTTTGCAGCTTCACCTTTTCACTGGCTTTCATTTCTTCCACTATCTTCCTCCTCCATCCTAAAGGCAACTTTCCTTTTCTTCACTGTTTTATCTCCTCGTTTCATTCCCTTTGTTCTCATGGGGCTTCCCTGGTGGCTTAGGTAAAGAATCCTTTTCTTCTCATGATGAAGCCAATACATTTCTGTCTTTACAGATGAGTTCATATCTCATATCTCCCAGATATCTAATCTGCATTTGTTTAGCCACGAAATCTGAATCAAAGCCTTGTGAATCCGATGCCCATGCCAAGTTTGGATGTGGCCATTCACAGACTTATGAGTTCAAAAACTGTAAATAGATTTCTAGTGCTGTGTTGAAGTCAGTTTAACTGGTCATGACCAGACTGCTTTTTAAATGAAATATAAGAGAGTAAAACGGAATGAAAAACACAAGCATATGTTACTGGTAGTGAAGATAAATATTATCTCATGGAACATTAATGATAGGTTATGTGTATATTTCATCTTCATGCATGGTATGTGTGAAGAGTCAGTCACAAAATAACAGCCCAGAGCAAAGCCTCATAAACGTAAGACAAAAGAGCTAGCAAGGAGGACTGAGTCCTATCTTAGTCTTAGTTTACCTTACAGACAAGGTCCCAGGAGCAGGTAGTTTCTTTGGAAAGTAATCCTAGGAAACAAAAGGGAGGAAGTAGGGAAAAGAGAGGAAAGGAAGGTCAGAGCCCATAAAGTGTGTGTAATGTACTGGCTACCACTGTGGGCAGCCCATCTCCATCTTTCTGGTAATCAACTGAGGAACTGTCTCAGAATTGTGTGCCTCAGAATGTGGAATGTGCCTCAGAACTGACCCACTTAGAGGGTTATTTTCAAGTATCTTTTGATATTTATTTCTGACAAAGTCTGTAAGAGAACAGACTCTGTAAGATTTCAATACCTTTAGACCATGACATTTTTTTTAAAATCAGGGTGGGGTTTTTTCCTATTTTTTTTTTATTGAAGGATAATTGCTTTACAGAATTTTGTTGTTTTCTGTCAAACCTCAACATGAATCAGCCATAGGTATACATATATCCTCTCCCTTCTGAACCTCCCTCCCATCTCCCTCCCCATCCCACCCCTCTAGGTTGATACAGAACCCCTGTTTGAGTTTCCTGAGCCACACAGCAAATTCCCATTGGCTATCTATTTTACATATGGCAATGTAAGTTTCCTTGTTACTCTTTCCACACATCTCATCTTCTCCTCCCCTCTCCCCGTGTCCACAAGTCTGTTCTCTATGTCTGTTTCTCCACTGCTGCCCTGTAAATAAATTCTTCAGTACTATTTTTCTAGATACCATATATATGCATTAGAATAAGATATTTATCTTTCTTTTTCTGACTCACTTCAGTCTGTATAATAGGTTCTGGGTTCATCCACCTCATCAGAACTGACTCAAATGTGTTCCTTTTTATGACTGGATAACATTCCATTGTGTATATGTACCAGAACTTCTTTATCCATTCATCTGTTGATGGACATCTAGGTTGCTTCCATGTTCTAGCCATTGTAAATAGTGCTGCAATGAACAATGGGATTCATGTGTCTCTTTCAATTTTGGTTTCCTTAGAGTATATGCCTAGGAGTGGAATTTCTGGGTCATATGGTGATTTTATTCCTAGTTTTTAAAGGAATCTCCATACCGTCTTCCATAGCGGTTATATCAATTTACATTCCCACCAATAGTGCAAGACCATTCCCTTTTCTCCACACCCTCTCCAGCATTTATTGTTTGTAGACTTTTTGATGAGGACCATTCTGACCAGTGTGAAGTGATATGTCACTGTGGTTTTGATTTGCACTTCTGTAATAATGAGCAATGTTGAGCACCTTTCCATGTGTTGGTTAGCTATCTGTATGTCTTCTTTGGAGAAATGTCTGTTCAGGTCTTTTTCCCACTTTTTGATTGGGTTGTTTGTTTTTCTGGCATTGACTTGTTTGAGCTGCTTGTATATTTTGGAAATTAATCCTTTGTCAGTTGTTTCACTTGCTATGATTTTCTCCCATTCTGAGGGTTGTCTTTTCACCTTGCTGATAGTTTCCTTTGCTGTGCAGAAACTTTTAAGTTTAATGAGGTCCCATTTGTTTACTTTTGTTTTTATTTCCTTTACTCCAGGAAGTGGGTCATAGAGGATCTTGCTTTGATTTATGTCACTGAGTATTCTGCCTATACTTTCTTCTAAGAGTTTTATATTTTCTGGTCTTACATTTAGGTCTTAAATCCATTTTGAGTTTATCTTTGCATATGGTATTAGGAAGTGTTCTAGTTTCATTCTTCTACATATAGTTGTCCAGTTTTCCCAGCACCATTTATTGAAGAGACTGTCTTTGCCCCATTGTATATTCTTGCTTCCTTTGTCAAAAATAAGGTACCCATAGGTGCATAGCTTTATTACTGGGCTTTCTATCTTGTTCTATTGGTCTATATTTCTTTTTTCTGCCAATATCATACTATCTTGATGACTGTAGCTTTGTAATATAATCTGAAGTCGGGAATGTTGATTCCTTCAGCTCCAATTTTCTTCCTCAAGACTGCTTTAGCTATTCAGGGTCTTCTGTGTTTCCATATGAATTGTGAAAATTTTTTTCTAGTTCTGGGAAAAATGCCATTGGTAATTTGATAGGGGTCTCATTGGATCTGTAGATTGCATTTGGTAGTATAGTCACTTTCACAGTAATGATTCTTCCCACCCAAGAACATGGAATATCTCTCCATGTGTTTATGTCATCTTTGGTTTCTTTCATTAGTGTCTTATAATTTTCTGTGTACAGTTCTTTTGTCTCCTTAGGTAAGTTTATTCCTAGATATTTAATTCTTTTTATTGCAATGGTGAATGGGATTGATTCCTTAATTTTTCTTTCTGATTTTTCAATGTTAGTATATAGAAATGCAAGCGATTTCTGTGTATTGATTTTGTATCCTGCAACCTTGCTAAATTCACTGATTAGTTCTAGTAATTTTCTGATACTATCTTTAGGGTTTTCTGTGTACAGTATCATGTCATCTGCAAACAGTGAGAGCTTTATTTCTTCTTTTCTGATCTGGATTCCTTTTATTTATTCATTTTTTTCTTCTCTGATTGCTGTAGCTAGGACTTCCAGAACTATGTTGAATAATAGTGGTGAAAGTGGACACCCTTGTCTTGCTCCTGATCTTAGGGGGAACGCTTTCAGTTTTTCACCATTGAGAATGATGTTTGCTGTAGGCTTATCATATATGGCCTTTACTATGTTGAGGTAGGGTCCTTCTATGTCCATTTTTTGAAAAGTTTTAATCATAAATGGGTGCTGAAATTTGTCAAAGGCTTTTTCTGCTTCTATTGAGATGATCATATGGTTTTCATCTTTTAATTTGTTAATATGGTGTATCACATTGATTGATTTGCATATATTGAAGAATCCTTGCATTCCTGGAATAAACCCAACTTGATCATGGTGTATGAGCTTTTTGATGTGTTGCTGAATGCTGTTTGCCAAAATTTTGTTGAGGATTTTTGCATCTATGTTCATCAGTGATATTGGCCTGAAGTTTTCTTTTTTGGGGTTGTCTTTGTCTGCTTTTGGTATCAGGGTTATGATGGCCTCACAGAATGAGTTTGGAAGTGTTCCTTTCTCTGAAATTTTTTGAAAGAGTTTTAGAAGGACAAGCATTAGCCCACCTCTAAATGTTTGATAGAATTCTCCTGTGAAGTCATCAGGTCCTGGGCTTTTGTTTTTTGGGAGATTTTTGATCACAGCTTCAATTTCAGTGCTTGTAATTGGGTTGTTCATAATTTCTATTTCTTCCTGGTTCAGTCTTGGAAGATTAAACTTTTCTAAGAATCTGTCCATTGCTTCCAGGTTATCTATTTTATTGCCATATAGTTGTTCATAATAGTCTCTTATAATCTTTTGTATTTCTGCATTGTCTGTTGTAACTGCTCCTTTTTCATTTCTAATTTTGTTGATTTGATTCTTCTCTTTTTCTTGATGAGTCTGGCTAAAGGCTTGTCAATTTTGTTTATCTTCTCAAAGAACCAGCTTTTAGTTTTATTAATCTTTACTATTGTTTCTTTCATTTCTTTTACATTTATTTCTGCTCTGATCTTTATGATTTCTTTCCTTCTACTAATTTTGGGGTCTTGGGGTTTTGTTTTTTTTTTGGTTTTTTGTTCTTCTTTTTCCAGTTGTTTTAGGTGTAAAGTTAGGTTGTCTATTCGATGTTTTTCTTGTTTCTTGAGGTAGGATTGTATTGCTATAAACTTCCCTTTTAGAACTGCTTTTGCTGCATCCCATAGGTTTTGAGTTGTCATGTTTTCATTGGCATTTGTTTCTAGAATTTTTTTAATTTCCCTTTTGATTTCTTCAGTAACCTATTGGTTATTTAGAAATGTGATGTTTAATCTCCATGTGTTTGTGTTTCTTACAGTTTTTTTCTTGTAATTGGTATCTAGTCTCACAGCATTGTGGTTAGAGAAGATGCCTGATACAATTTCAATTTTCTTAAATTTACTAAGATTAGATTTGTGACCCAAGATGTGGTTTATCCTGGAGAATGTTCCATGTGCACTTGAGAAGAAGATGTATTCTTCTGCATTTGGATGGAATGCCCTGAAGATATCAGTGAGATCCATTTCATCTAATGTATCATTTAAGACTTGTGTTTCCTTATTAATTTTCTGTTTTGATGATCTGTCTATTGGTGTGAGTGGGGTGTTAATGTCTCCTACTATTATTGTTACTGTCAATTTCTCCTTTTATGTCTGTTAGTGTTTGTCTTATGTATTGAAGTGTTCCTATGTTGGGTGCATAGATATTTATGATTATTATGTATTCCTCTTGGATTGATCCCTTGATCATTATATAGTGTCCTTCCTTATCTCTTGTAATAATCTTTATTTCAAGGTCTATTTTGTCTGATATGAGGATTGCTACTCCAGCTTTCTTTTGCTTCCCATTTGCATGGAATATATTTTTCCATCCTCTCACTTTAGTCTATATGTGTCTTTAGGTCTGAAATGGGTTTCTTGTAGGCAGCATACATATGGGTCTTGTTTTTATATCCATTCAGCCTGTGTCTTTTGGTTGGAGCATTTAATCCATTTACATTTAAAGTAATTATTGATACACATGTTCTGATTGCCATTTTCTTAATTGTTTGGGGTTGATTTTGTAGATCTTTTTCTTCTCTTGTATTTCTTGACTATATAAGTCCCTTTAACATTTATTGTAAAGCTGGTTTGGTGGTACTGAATTCTCTTAACTTTTGCTTGTCTGAAAAGCTTTTTATTTCTCCATCAATTTTGAATGAGATCCTTGCTGGGTACAGTAATCTTGGTTGTACATTTTTCCCTTTCAGTACTTTAAATATATCCTGCCATTCCCTTCTGGCCTGCAGAGTTTCTGCTGAAAGATTAGCTATTAAACATATGGGGTTTCCCTTGTATATTACTTGCTGCTTCTCCCTTGCTGCTTTTAATATTCTTTCTTTGTGTTTAGTCTTTGTTAGTTTGATTAGTGTGTGTCTTGGCATGTTTCTCCTTGGGTTTATCCTGTAGGGGACTCTTTGTGCCTCTTGGACTTGATTGATTTCCATGCTGGGGAAATTTTCAACTATAATCTCTTCAAAATTTTTCTCATATCCTTTCTTTTTCTCTTCTTCTGGGACCCCTATAATTCGAATGTTGTTGTGTTTGATATTGTCCTAGAGGTCTCTGAGACTATCCTCAGGTCTTTTCATTCTTTTTACTTTATTCTGCTCCTCAGAAGTTATTTCCACCATTTTATCTTCCAGCTCACTGATTCATTCTTCTGCTTCAGATATTTGGCTATTGATTCTTTCTAGAGCATTTTTAATTTCAGTAATTGTGTTGTTTGTCTCTGTATGCTCATTCTTTAATTCTTCTAGGTTTTTGCTAACTGAATCTTGCATTTTCTCCATTTTGTTTTCAAGCTTTTTGATCATCTTTACTATCATTATTCTGAATTCTTTTTCAGGTAGTTTGCCTAATTCCTCTTCATTTATTTGGACTTCTGTGTTTCTAGTTTGTTCTTCATTTGTGTAGTATTTCTCTGCCTTTTCATTATTTTTTTTTTTTTAACTTATTGTGTTTGACGTTCTTTTCCCAGGCTTCAAGATTAAACTTTCTTCCTTTTGGTTTCTCCACTCTTAAGATTGGTCCACTAGTTTGTGTAAGCTTCATCTAGGGGAGATATGTGCTGAGTTTTTGTTTGTTTGTTTGTTTGTTTTTCCTCTGTGGGCAAGGCTGAGAGAGGTGGTGATCCTGTCTGCTGATGATTGGGTTTGTATTTTTGTTTTGTTTATTGTTTAGATGAGGCGTCCTGCACAGGGTGCTACTGGTGGTTGGGTGATGTCAAGTCTTGTATTCAAGTGGTTTCCTTTGTGTGAGTTCTCACTATTTGATATTCCCTAGGGTTAGTTCTCTGGTAGTCTTGGGTCTTGGAGTCAGTGCTCCCACTCCAAAGGCTCAGGGCTTGATCTCTGAGGTTTCTTCACCTTAGTAATCCAGGTGGGCAGAACAATAACAGCAGTGTGATCCCCCAGGGAGCAGGGTTCCTCGGTGTGATGCAGCATGAAGCAGGTCACCTTATTGTGAAATGCCTGCTTGCACCAGAACAACGGATAGCCCCAGTCTCTCTACTGTAGAAGGAGAAATTTTGCTGGAAGTCAACAGAGAAGGAAATTTTTCCCATTGGAGCAGATCTCAAATTAGACCATGAAATTTTTGCAACTTATTTTATGTCCCTAGATATATTCCAATGTCTCCTGGTTTATAGCCTATGGGAACTTGAAAAGAACTTGTATCCTGCTGTTGTGTGAAAATTGTATAAATCTTGTGTTGAATTGGTTCATAGTGCTTTTCAGGTCTACTATATCCTTCTAATTTTCTGTCTATTCATTCTGTTAGTTTTTGAAAGTTTGATATTGAAACTCCAACTAAAAATCATTATCTGCTTTAAAAATTGTAATGTATAGTAGAACTCTTTGTAACTTTGTTCTGTATTTTACAAGTCTCCTGTAAATGTGTTATCATACTTTCACAATTTAAAAAAGAAAGAAAGAAAAAAAAAAAAAGAACTGACCCACTAAGACAGAGATGAGCAAAGATTTTCTGTAAAGAGTCCAATATTAAGTATTTTCCTCTTCACAGACTGTGCAGTCTCTGGTAACTATTCAACTCTGCCACTGTAGCATGAAAGTAGCCATTGACAATATGTAAACAAATGGGTATGACAGCATTCCAGGAAAACTTTATTTACAAAAATAGGCGAATTGGGTTTTGCCCACAGGCCAGAGTTTGCCAGTCTCTACACTACAATGATAGCTTCCCTGGTGGCTCAGTGGTAAAGAATTGCCTGCAACACAGGAGAAGCGAGTTCGATCCCTGGGTCAGGAAGATGCACTGGAGGAGGGCATGGCAACCCACTCCAGTATTCTTGCCTGGAGAATCACATGGACAGGGGAGCTTGGCAGGCTACAGTTCATAGGGTCACAAAGAGTTAGACACGACTGAGGTGATTTAGCATGCACACACCCACACTAGAGCAATAATCTTCTTTCCATTGCTGAGCGTGCAGAGACAATGAGGAAGCAACACAAATGGATACCCCATGTGTTTGATGGAAAACCCTGGCCCGCAAGGATACATGGGAGTATCCTTGTGTGCTAGAGTCAGACGGACTCAGGGGATGTGATGGAGTGCCTCCCAGATGCTTCAGGGAACCAGCTGAGATCATAAAGTTCTGGAGAAAATATTCGCATACTCTCATCTTTGCTGAAATGGCTGCACAAGTCTCTCCTAAGTCCTAACTCATCCAACCATACCACTTTTTTCTCTGGAAATGCTAAGACTTGGTGTTTTTATATTCAGTATGACCCATTCCCTAAAGAAATGAGTAGCTGCATTTCAAAAAAGTTCTTTTCTTTTGCTTCTTCAAAGTTAACTGTGTTTTCAGCTCTCATACCTAGCTTAGCACACACTCTACCATTTCAAATCATTTTCTCTTAAAACTGGCCACGCAGAGGGATCTCACCTAATTATGCTTACACAGTCTAAAAGACGCTGTCTCTTTATGCTTTTAAGCTCATTTTCTTTTCCACACTTTCCTTTTTCCCCCAAATGGACACATCCAATTATTCTCCTCTTGGGTGTTTTAATTTCACACATTTTTGTACACTTAGAAAGACCATCGATTGCACTACATTCACTGGTAAATCATCAAGAAAACATTTAGATGAAAGAAAATTTTTGTAAAAACATGTCTTTTGTAGCAACATAAGCAGAAGATCATTCCTCGTTTTAAACCACATAACTTTGGAGAAATGTCTGTTTAGTTCTTTGGCCCATTTTTTGATTGGGTCATTTATTTTTCTGGAATTGAGCTGCAGGAGTTGCTTGTGTATTTTTGAGATTAATCCTTTGTCTGTTTCTTCATTTGCTATTATTTTCTCCCAATCTGAGGGCTGTCTTTTCACCTTACTTATAGTTTCCTTTGTTGTGCAAAAGCTTTTAAGTTTCATTAGGTCCCATTTGTTTAGTTTTGCTTTTATTTCCAATATTCTGGGAGGTGGGTCATAGAGGATCTTGCTGTGATTTATGTCAGAGAGTGTTTTGCCTATGTTCTCCTCTAGGAGTTTTATAGTTTCTGGTCTTACATTTAGATCTTTAATCCATTTTGAGTTTATTTTTGTGTATGGTGTTAGAAAGTGTTCTAGTTTCATTCTTTTACAAGTGGTTGACCAGTTTTCCCAGCACCACTTGTTAAAGAGGTTGTCTTTTTTCCATTGTATATCCTTGCCTCCTTTGTCAAAGATAAGGTGTCCATAGGTTCGTGGATTTATCTCTGGGCTTTCTGTTCTGTTCCACTGATCTATATTTCTGTCTTTGTGCCAGTACCATACTGTACACCGTGGAATATTACTCAGCCATTAAAAAGAATTCATTTGAATCAGTCCTAATGAGATGGATGAAACTGGAGCCCCTTATACAGAGTGAAGTAAGCCAGAAAGATAAAGAACATTACAGCATACTAACACATATATATGCAATTTAGAAAGATGGTAACGATAACCCTATATGCAAAACAGAAAAAGAGACACAGAAATACAGAACAGACTTTTGAACTCTGTGGGAGAATGTGAGGGTGGGATGTTTCAAAAGAACAGCATGTATACTATCTATGGTGAAACAGATCACCAGCCCAGGTGGGATGCATGAGACAAGTGCTCGGGCCTGGTGCACTGGGAAGACCCAGAGGAATCGGGTGGAGAGGGAGGTGGGAGGGGGGCTCGGGATGGGGAATACGTGTAAATCTATGGCTGATTCATATCAATGTATGACAAAACCAAAAAAAAAAAAAAAACCACATAACTAGAGAAGAGGAGGAAAACAAGATTCCATGATTTGATTTCTTTTTTAACAACTTTTTCATTTATATAGCATTTTTACAGTTCACAGAGCTCTTTCTCATTGAAGTTGTGTAATGTATACATTTCTTTATTTGACCCGTAGCAAAAATGAAACTCAGAGGTTAAGTGCCTTGTAAACTTTACACAGAAAATCAGTAACAAGACTGGGTCTACAATTCAATATCCCTTTATCTCAATCCAGTATGCTTTTGGATGGGAACTATTTATAACATTCTTGTGAATTACAGAAATTTTAAGTTATTTCTTTATTTATTTTTGGTTGCTAACTTCTCACGGAGGCTTTATAATGCCATGTCATTCAACTTTCTCCATGTCCAGATATTGGCTGTAATTGCTTGATTTTTCTTCTTTGTTTGTTTGTTTGTTTCTGTTCTAATGCAGATAGGTCCTAAGCATGGTATGTGTTCACTCAGTTGTACCCAACTCTCTGTGACCCCATGGACTGTAGCCCACCAGGCTTCTCTGTTCATGGGATTCTCTAGGCAAGAATACTGGAGTGGGTTGCCATTTCCTTCTCCACTAAACATGGTAGATTATTTGCAAAGATGGCTACAAAACCTCTTACCCTTATATGCTCATGACTTTGCCATTCTTTCTAGTGAGAGATGGCATCTATTCCCCTGCTCTTGGGTCTGGGCTGACCTTGTGATTTGCTTTGAACAGTAGAATGCAGCAACGTGACATAGTGGAACTTCCAAGCCCAGGCCTCAAGATGCCTCTAGGAACATGGTGATGCCATGTGAAGGAGCGTGGCTTTCTTGCTTGAGAATTAAGGGCCATGGGGAGAGAGTTCCAGCTAAATGCCAATGCTGAATGGCAAGTGAATGAAGCCCCCTTACACTACCCAGCCCTATTCAAGCCTCTAGGAGACTGAACCACACAAGTGATTCTAGATAATACCAGTAGAAGTAGACAGCTAAGCTCATCCCAAACTGCTGATCCAGAAAATGAGTGAATAAAAACTGTTGTTGTTTTAAGCCACTAAGTTCGGGGGTGATTTGTTATGCAGAATATACACAACTGATAAACAAGGGATGAGAGATTTCATGGTCATTATTTTGAGGAGGAAAAGAGGAGATTCCCCAAAGACTGGGAGCTACCTTTAATGCCTCAGGGAATGACGAGTTTCCTCCATTTTTGCTATCTCAATTCCCCAGGCTTATTTCAGAGTAATTATCGTGTGTGCTCAGTCGTGTCTGACTCTTTGCAACCACATGGACTGTGGCCTGCCAGGCTCCTCTGTCTACATAATTTTCTAGGCAAGAATACTGGAGTGGGTTGCCATTCCCTTCTCCAGGGGATCTTCCAGACCCAGGGATCGAACCTGTGTCTCTTGCATTGGCAGGTGAATTCTTTACCACTGAACCACCGTGGAAGCCCTAACAGATAAATAGCATATGCCTATTATATTAAGTTCTCACAGATCTGCTCAAGCTCTCCATAGAAGTGATCTCTGGTAGCCAACTTTCTGTTGCTTGACTCTTTGCCAGCAGCCATAACTAATTTCTCCAAGAATGAATATCCAAGAACGGATACTAGTACAAACTGGGCAAGTTTATCTCTCCGTGGTGAGTCTGAAATACTGAATGGAAATCTAGAGACTAGAAACCTTTGAAAACTAAGTATCTTTAACAGTATGGCTCTGAAACAAAGGCTCAGACTACTCTGAGGTCCCCAGAGACACACCGGTCCCCAGAAGTGGCTGTTCAGCTCTTCATTAGACTCTGTGACATATTTTAGTATTCATCCAATAAATCCCCTTTCTCACATAAGCTTCCTTGAGTTGGTTTTTGTTCCTGGCTGCTGAAAAAAGTAAGTCTAAATGCATGTCCCAATCTCCGCTTTAGCTGAGTGGAAGCTCAAGGCTGGAGTTCCTGTGGGTTTCTCGGGGGATTATGTACCTCTCCTTGCTCATCTAGTGTGTGGGAGACAGAAGGAAGCAGCTGCCTAGGAAAATAATCTCATTGTATACTGAGGTCAGAGGAGCTGGTATCTTACCTTTCTTCCCAGTTCCACCTACTGCCCAGATCAGTGCTGACATCAGATACAAGCAAGTCTCTGTCAATAATGATTTCACTGATGAAAGCTAGCCCTGTCCCAATCGCTGCATGCTCCTATCACATGGACATCAACCCCGTGCTGTCCAGTTCAGCCTTGGTGATAGCAATAGGAAGAAGCAAGTGTAGATGATGACATCTGCAACTAGTTGCTCAGGAAACTGGGTTTTTGGTAATCTGTGGTGCCAGGTACAAGGTCTTTCTCCACTGCCCACCTGGGCAGCTCAGACAATTATATTCCCTTGTTCCCTGTGGCCTCTATAAATTACTATAATATACTAATTTTATTTAAGAAATCTTAGTTAAAAGAGCAGGGATCTTACATAATTACCACAATTCAGGGCCCAGAAAAAAGACTGCAGGTTACACAGTCATTTTCTATTATATTTGTTCAGGGAAAGGTGAATGCTGCCAAACACCTCCTGAGGGCATCTTGTTTTCAGTAAGAGCTCACACAGTCACGTGGCTAAATTTCACCTATTTCATTCAGGACAAGTCTGGGAATTGATTCAGTTTTGTTACTGAAAAGGGAAAATGGTCTTAGTAAATGTCCAGCAAATAAGGGTTACCAAACTCTACAATGTCATGACAATTTTTGCAAAGGCTTAAATCAAGGATAAAAGTTAGGCATCCTGTGGCCAGATGTCCTAGTACCTGGGTCTCTTTTTGATTCTCTGAAAAATACAAACATGAGTGAATTTAAATCTCAGGAAGTTAGTATCTTTTAGTAAACAGTTTTGAGCTTCTCCGATAGCTCAGCAGGTCAAGAATCTGCCTGCAGAGCAGGAGATGCAGAGACATGGATTCAATCCCTGGGTCAGGGAGGATTCCCTGGACAAGGAAATGGCAACCCACTCTAGTCTTCTTGCCTGAAAAATCCCACGGACAGAGAAACCTGGCAGGCTACAGTCCAAAGGGCTACAAAGAATTGGATATGACTGAGCACGCACACACATAGTTGACAGTTTCAGGTTGTGGTCTACAGACTGATACTGATTATTCACTTTTGATAAGAGCAAAATCCTTGGTTCTTGATCATATTCAAATCTCTTCCTCCATTTTCAGAAACCAAAGAGTTGAGGTTTCAACAAAAGTTAGTGGTCTGAAGAAACAAGTCAATTGATTCCAGTTTCTTGTGACTTGGAAAAAGTAAAAAAGGGACAGAATTATACAATGTAAAAATGGAGATGATCTCTTAATCCCACCCTATAAATAAAAACTTGCCTAGGTTGTTCTAGTTTTAGTAATCCTAAAGAAAACACATTGCGTATGTAAAACCTCTATTCAAGTTAAAAAACAAAATTTTAAAAAAAATCCCTAAACTAAAGCTTTAGTTTAATCTAAACTAAAGTTAGAACCACTTCCTTAGAAAGGAGTAATTACCTACTGGTAGGACCTTGTGTACTGAGAACATAAACATCTGTGCTTGAGTACAAAGAGTACATACATACCAAGAAGACGCCAAGAAGGGGTGTATTTGGTCACTGGCAACTGCCATTTTTTCAACAATCTATACTCATGACCTGTGAGTCACTTTTCTTTCATTCACTCACTCCTTCATTCATTCACTCCTTTGCTCACTCATTCATTCACTAGTATGACTGCAGTGTACTAGGTAGGCACTCTGCTAAATACTAGAGAGGAAGAGAATTTTTATAAAATACAGCTCCCAGCTTCAAGAAGCTTACACTCTGATCTTGGAAATTTTCCATTCTCTTATCTTTTGCATCCAACTGTGAAAATCAATATAAACCTCTTTTCTTTTCATCTCTTTCTGCCTCTACCGTGATTAATCATTACTTGATGACTGAATGGTTATAGTTGTTTCCTGTTTGGAATTCCTACATCTAGCCTCTTCTCTGGAGAAGGCAATGGCAACCCGCTCCAGTACTCTTGCCTGGAAAACTCCACTGATGGAGGAGCCTGGTGGGCTGCATTCCATGGGGTTGCTAAGAGTTGGAAAAGACTGAGCAACTTCACTTTCACTTTTTACTTTCATGCGTTGGAGAAGGAAATGGCAACCCACTCCAGTGTTCTTGCCTGGAGAATCCCAGGGACGGCGGAGCCTGGTGGGCTGCCGTCTATGGGGTCTCACAGAGTCAGACACGACTGAAGCGACTTAGCAGCAGCAGCAGCAACAGCCTCTTCTCTTTGTGCAAATTCTTTATACCACTGCCTAATTCATCTTTGAGACCTCATGGACTATACAATCCATGGAATTCTCCAGGCCAGAATACTGGAGTGGTTAGCTTTTCCTTCTCCAGGAGACCTTTCCAATGCAGGCATCAAACCCAGGTCTCCCGCATTGCAGGCAGCCAGGTGAATCAAGCTGGAATCAACATTGCTGGGAGAAATATAAAAAATCTCAGATATGCAGATGACACCACCCTTATGGCAGAAAGTGAAGAAGAACTAAAGAGCCTCTTGATGAAAGTGAAAGAGGAGAGTGAAAAAGTTGGCTTAAAACTCAACACTCAAAAAACTAAGATCATGGCATCCAGTCCCATCACTTCATGGCAAATAGATGGGGAAACAATGGAAACAGTGACAGACTTTGTTTTTTTGGCCTCCGAAATCACTGCAGATGGTGGCTGCAACCATGAAATTAAAAGACGCTTACTCCTTGGAAGAAAAGCTATGACCAACCTAGACATCATATTAAAAAGCAGAGACAACATTGTTAACAAAGGTCCGTCTAGCAAAGCTATGGTTTTTCCAGTAGTCATGTATGGATGTGAGAGTTGGACTATAAAGAGAACTGAACACCAAAGAATTGATGCTTTTGAACTATCATGTTGGAGGAGACTCTTGAGAATCCCTTGGACAGCAAGGAGATCCAAGCAGTCCATCCTAAAAGAAATCAGTCCTGAATGTTCATTGGAAGGACTGATGCTGAAGCTGAAATTCCAGTACTTTGGCCACCTGATGCAAAGAACTGAGTCATTGGAAAAGACCTTGATGCTGGGAAAGATTGAAGGCAGGAGGAAAAGGGGTCGATAGAGGATGAGATGATTGGATGGCATCACCAACTTGATGGACGTGAGTTTGAGCAAGCTCTGGGAATTGGTGATGGGCAGGAAAGCCTGGTATGCTGCAGTCCATGGGGTCGCAAAGAGTCACACATGATTGTCTGAACTAACTGACTGGGCTTCCCTGGTGGTTAGTTGGTAAAGAATCTGCCTGCATGCAGGAGACGTGGGTTCATTCCCCGGGTCAAGAAGACCCCCTGGAGAAGGAAATGGCAACCCACTCCAGCGTTCTTGCCTGAGAAATCCTATGGACAGAGAATCTTGGCAGGATGCAGTCCATGGGGTCGCAAGAGTCAAACACCATTTAGCAACTAAACCACCTCCACTGAAGGCTCACCATGTGCCAGGAACTGTACTAAAGACTTTCTATGCATTACGTCATTTACTCTGCATGACATAATTCTGGTTTAAGGCAAGAATTATTATCTTCATTTTTTAAAATAGAAAAATAATGCTAAGAGGTGATCACTGACTTTCCCAAGGTCACATAGAAAGTATGTAGATGACCAACTCCAAAGACTCCCACTCTTTTTTTTCCCCTAAATATTTGCTTTTTAAAATTTATTTATTTGACTATGCCAGGTCTTAGTTGTAGCACGCAGGATCTTAGATCTTCATTGCTGCATGTGGGAACTTTTGGTTGAGGAATGTGGGATCTAGTTCCCTGACCAGGGATTGAACCCAGTCCCCCTGCATTGGGAGCATGGAGTCTTAAGCACTGGACTTCCAGGGAAGTCCCTCAAACCCCATGCCCTTAACCACTACCCTGAACTGCCATTCAGCTCCTGAGTCAATTTCAACCCTGTGCAAGCATGCCTCTGCACCTTTGTTCCCACTGGGTCCCCTACATGATACTGTCCTGCCTTTCAAGCCTTACTGACACTCATTCAAAGCCCAGTTTAAATCTCCTCTCCTCAGTGAATTCTTCCTAGTGCACGCTAGTCTGCAAGGACCTCTTCATCCTCTGAGTTCCAACAGGGTATATTTCTACCACTCATTTGGCACTGAGATGTCCCATATCATATTTTATAGAAACATCTCATATGTCTCAGGTGCTGTGCTGTGCTTAGTCGCTCAACTTAGTCGTGTCCAACTCCTTGCCACCCCATGGACTGTAACCCTCCAGGCTCCTCTGTTCATAGGGAATTCTCCAGGCAAAAATACTGGAGTGGGTTGCCATGCCCTCCTCCAGGGGATCTTCCTGACCCAGAGATTGAACCCCAGTCTTCCACACTGCGGGTGGATTCTTGACATCTGAGTTACCAGGGAAGCTCAGGTCTCAGGTACAGCAATTAAAATCCCTTGGAAGCACATGGTCTGCAAGACACTTCATAAATACATGTTGGTTTTGTGGTGAATACACTTAATTGGTGGTGGTGGTAGTTTAGTCACTAAGTCGTGTCCATCTCTTGTGACCATGTGGACTGTAACCCTCCAGGCTCCCTGTCCATGGGATTCTCCAGGCAAGAATAGTGGAGTGGGTTGCCATTTCCTTCTCCAGGGGATATTCCCAACCCAGGGATTGAACCCAGGTCTCCCACATTGTGGGCAGATTCTTTACCATCTGAGCTACGAGGGAAGCTTGTGTGAGAAATTAAGACAGTAATTTGGACAGTAAAACAGTGAGGGAAGCCCGTCACTTAGTATGAATGGTAACAATGCACATGCCATTCACTTGCCACGGTGGATGGAAAAGGGTGATATTGGAAGTGCTGCATCTCCCTGTCCCAGCATGCCATAAGGAACAGGAAGTTATAGGGGAGTCATAGGGGTGCCCCAAATCTTGCCTGAGTAGTCAGACAAAAGTATTTTGAAAATCCTTGACCTGATCCTTTATTTGAATAAGATTTACATGGAACTTAAGTCCCAGAGCCTTGCCAAGTTCCAGAGTAGAAATGATGAACTTTCCAAACATTTGGCAGCAAGGTAGTCTGGCTAAGACTGGGTGGTGTAGATGCTGAGGACCCCCACCCTCTCCTCAAGACATAAGAAATTATTTTAATTCTGGTCTAATCTAAGCCACATGGAGCGTCCACAGACCTCCTCAGTCCTCAGCCATGTCCTTCAACACTGAGCCCCTCCCCACCCAGTGCATGGCAGGATGTGATGACCACCCCACGTGTCATACCTGGAGGCTAGCCAGAGAGAGACTGCCAACTGGATGGGAATCTCCAGCGGAAAAGTCTCTGGCTGCAGGCAACCTGTGACTGACTGCTCGATACCATTCTTTCCTTTGGGAATCAGTAGCAGAGCAGGATCCATGCCTTCACTTCTTTGCTAAGGATAAAATGCTACCTGACTTGACAATGGACAGTTCTCAGCAGAGCCTCAGATGCCTTCAAGTAAGCATCATAATGATTGAGGGAAGAGAAGAAACGGAAGAGCTTGTGACATGATGGATGCACATTCTCTGGAAAAGAGCTGCTAATATGCTATGTTTGGAATTAGCCTCTCCATTTTTAAGGGGGGTTTTTATAAGTTTCTGTATAACTTCAGCCTCTCATCAACCCTAGGAGATGTTGCAAGCAGCTGTAAGCATCCTCCATTGTTCACACATGGTAACAGCAGCCCAGAGCCTGGTCGGAGGTCCCACTGCTGATGACAGGCGGCACCAGAGCTAGACCCTCAGCGCCGCTCCCCGTTCCTCTAGTGCCCTGCCCAACTCAGCACACTGTTCTTTCCCCTGAAGGAACTGGAATATAAAATTGCTTGGTTCAATTTGGTTGGTTTGGTTTTTTTTTTTTGTTTCCATTCCTGTTTTGACTTTGTTCACTCCCTATCCCTTCCTTCCCACTTTCACTTCTCTCTCCCTCCCCACCACCCCTACGCTCTCAGATTCTGCCTCACTGGCCAGCCAACTTCCCATCTTCACAGCCAACATTTGGAGCCTGCAGATTACGGAACCGTGTTCTCAAGCTGCCTGTTGCTTCTTCTCTTGGTTAATTATTTTTTAATGGAGGAGGGGTTTTAGAGAGGAAGAAGAAAGAAGTGAAGAATTACTGAATGAACAGCGATTGCTGCTCACCTAACAACATCACTGAGACCCCAAATCATCTCAGTCTAACTTCTTCATGTTTATGATGGACCAAGTTAGGGGTCAAAACCCCAGGTTTAGATGCTTCCATTATTTTGAGATAGCTGATTGGTCAACATCTTGTTGTTGTTGTTCAGTGGCTAAGTTCTGTCCAACTCTTTGTGACCCCATGGACTGCAGCACACCAGACTTCCCTGTCCTTTACCATCTCCTGGAGTGTGTTCAAACTCACATCCATTGAGTCAATGATGCCATTCAACCATCTCATCCTCTGTCACCTCCTTCTCCTCTTGCTGTCAATCTTGGCATATAATAATCAAAAAAACTCTAAACAGAGACCTCGAGTGAGAATCCCCCTCGTTGACTGCTAAGTTGTGAGTTAGAGACACCAAAGAGGGGACAGGATGTGCTGGGACCTGTCAATCCAGCCTCTTCCTGGCACTAAATTCACACAAAGCAGAAATGAGCAGTGAAGAGAGAGCAAGGAGAAATCAGAGGGCTATGCTGTCATTCTACTCAGAGGGAAAAGTGTTCTGAAATTGTCAAAGGGAAGGTCCCGCTCTGGGCCTTCTTTATTCCTCAACATAATTGTTTGGGCAACTCTCGCCATGACACTCTTCCACTGAGCTCACTTGGGGAGGCAGCGACTTAGACCTCCAGTGCTTCGCCCATGATAAAGATTTTACCAGCTGCATGGAACTTTGCTGTGAAATCCAGCTATGGCTGTCAGGCTAATAAGAGAGAAGATTCCCTGTTGTGAATCGAGTAAATAAACATGCCTGGGAAACACTATGGCAGCAGATAACACTGAGGAGAGAAATGAGAATTGGTACTATTTTTAGTGCTAGCATTCTGATTCTAATTGTACTTGAAGAGCAGCTAGCATGAACAATATAAAGGCAAAATTAATTTCAGATCCTGAGCTTGCTGCACCTTTCTTGGATGATTTGAAACTCAATGTGATCTACAGTCATTTTTCGGCTATGTGACAAGGAAACTTGGAGATGGCTAAGTAGCTGCTGGGAGGCTCATGGGCAAACGGGAGTCGAGTATATCTCATATCATGTACCCCATTCTCCCTTATATGCTAACATTTACTGAAGACTTATAATGTGCTAGGTACCATGTCAATTGCTCTCATAAGAATTATCTCATTTAATTATTATGACAACCTGTGTGGTGGGTACTGTTACTGCTTCCATCAGATAGAAGCCGTACAGCTTGCAAAGATAGAGTTAAACTTTGAACCCAGTCCTCTGACTCTAGAGCCAAATCATTGCACTACCGTAGATAAAGAAAGGAGATGGGACTTCCCTGGTGGTCCACTCGTTAAAAATCCACCTGCCAATGCAGTGGACATTGGTTTGATCCCTGGTCAGGAAAGATTCCACCTGCTAAGAGGCAATTAAGCCCACATACCCAACTTTAGAGTCTGTGTGCCATGACTAAGACCTGAGGCAGTCAAAAATAAATAAATAAATATTTTTTAAAAAGAATGGAGACAACACATCCTTCTACTTTCTGTCTTTTGATGAGAAAAAGAATCATGTCCCTGCACATGTGTGCATGCTTGGTCACTTCAGTTGTGTCCAACTCTTCGTGGCCCAATGGACTGTAGCCCACCAGGCTCCTCTGTCCATGAGATTCTCCAGGCAAGAATACTGGAGTGGGTTGCCAGTGGCCTCCTCTAGGGGATCTTCCCTACCCATGGATCAAAGTCACATCTCTTATATCTCCTGCATTGGAAGGGGGATTCTTTATCACTAGTGCCACCAGACTTGCACACCCATCACTAATGACAGCGCCTATGGTTGCTGCCCCAGTGACACAGAAAGAAAACGGCGGCTATGCCTTCCCAAAACACCTGGAGCACCTCCCCCCCTGGATCTGCACAGGGGGGACCCTCTCCCCTACTGACTCCAAGCCTCATGACAGAGCTACTCTCATCTCTCTCCCCAGATCAGAACACCAAGAAGCAGACACTCAGGTCCAGCTTTGAATCACTGCTCTGTTACCATCATCCAGGGAAGCAGAAGGGAAGGTGGTCACTTCCACGACTCAACATCATGTCTCCTTTCTTTTCCTGCCATGGAGCTACAAAGTAGCCAGGTTCAGACTCACTAAATGCATATATGAAAACAACTTTCATTCCTACACACTGTGCCAAATGCTAAGCTTACAAGATCGGGGAAGTGAGGAACAAATTTGTCCCACATTATGTGATGCTCTGAGCGCTAAAGTACTAGGTGTACATGTGCATCGCAGTATCTACAGATGGAGCTCATTGTTAAACACTGCAGGTCTTCAGACTAAAGAAAGATGAAAATCAAACCAAGTTGCAAGGATAGGATTAAGAGGAGAAATCCCCATTAACTGGAGACCATAGTGTGCTTCTGGCTGACCACAGGGTCCAGAGATGTGGTGGTCAGTTCAGTTGCTCAGTTGTGTCTGACTCCTTGAAACCCCTTGGACTGCAGCATGCCAGGCTTCCCTGTCCCTCACCAGCTCCTGGAGCTTGCTCAAACTCATGCCCATCGAGTTGGTGATGTTGATGTGGTGGTACTGATGTCATTTCCAAGTTTATGGAAATCTTTCTTAGAGAATGCTTTATAGTGGGAGTTAAAGGGACAATAGTTTTGCCTCTAAGGAAGAGTCTTATACAGATAACTCGACTAGAATACATTTGTATCAGTTTAAGAGCTTTTTGCTATCCTGGTGGCTCAGACAGTAAAGAATCTGCCTGCAATGCAGGAGACCCAGGTTTGATTCCTTGGTCAGGAAGATTCCCTGGAGAAAAGAATGGCTTACCCACTCCAGTATTCTTGCCAGGAGACCCCCACGGACAGAGGCATCTGGTGGGTTATAGTCCATAGGGTCACAAAGAGCTGAACATGACTGAGTGACTAACACTTTCACTTTCAAGAGTTTTTCAGTTCCAAATGAGACACGAGCCAACTCAAACTAGCTTGGGTAAGAAGGGCCCTTGTTAGCTAAGTAACAGGCCTAGAGCTGGCTTCTGGCACAGACTAGCCCAAGAGTTCAAACTCCATCACCAGAGCCTGTTCTCTCTCCACACTGCATTCCTCCTTCCTTCATGTTGCTTTCCTTGTCTGTGTCCACTTGGAGGCAGAAAGGATGATCAGCAATTTCCTGTCCTACACTCTGTGGAGCTGGAGGAGAGTTTGAAGGGTAAATGTTCCGGGCTCCACTCTGATTGACCTGATTTGTTTCAAGGACTCATCCTTGATCACATCCCTGTGAATTTGAGTGTGTCCTGTGGCCAAGTTGAATCACATGCCTGCCTTCCATAAGGGCCGTGAGAAGAAGGGAACAGAAATTCAAGGAATTATTTTCAAAAGAAGGGGGAAAGAAGGCCTACAATCAACAGATGTCCTCTACAGCCATAACGCAGAAGTCCTTGTGTTCTTTTATTAAAAGTATTCAGTGTCAACACATAAAACACTCAACTATGAGTATGCTTAAGTTTCACCCCCCAAGTAGTATCTTATTGTTGTTCAGTTGCTCAGTCAGGTCTGACTCTTTGGGACCCCAAGGACTGCAGCATGCCAAGTTCCCCTCTCCTTTGCTATCTCCAAAAGCTTGCTCAAATTCATGTCCATTGAGTTGGTGATGCCATCCAATCATCTCATCCTCTGCCGCTCCCTTCTCATTTTGCCCTCAATCTTTCCCAGCATCAGGGTTTCTTCCATTGAGTCGGCTCTTTGCATCAGGTGGCCAGAGTATTGGAGCTTTAACTTCAGCAACAGCCCTTCCAATGAATATTCAGTGTTGATTTCCTTTAAGATTAACTGGTTTGATCTCCTTGCAGTAGATTAAATGTAGCATCTTAGATGGACCTAAAACATTGGCACATATTTTAAAGCTTTAGCTTCCCATTGGTATGAATATGATTGCAAAGCTTATATAGGTCTAAAATTAAAATCAAAGATCAAGGCCAAAGAATCTTGTATCTCTATCTCAGATTGACCTCTGAGTCATAAAATGTTATCCTGATAAATTCAAGTGAACTTTCTGTACTATTTTTCCACTAGGTATTGTACAAGGGGATTAGTTTGGGGGGAGAAGACTGGCAAAGACTTTATGGTTGCTCAGTAACCAGAGAACAATTACCTGGAAGCAGTTAGCCCACATTCCATCAGAAGCAAGGACCACTGTCTGGTATGGTTCTATGAACATGCTCTAGAAGAGCTGACTTACCCATATTTGCCTGTTCTTTGCTAGATCAAAAGACATTTTTTGTTTCTAAACAGGGGGAGTTGGATTGTCACTGTAGATGATATAGTGAACAACAAAAACAGAGTGAAGAGGGAAAAACAGAGATTATGATCCTCAAACCCCCCATACCTTTATTTGTATCAATATTCCTGTGGGTAGCTCACTCTCCTTCTGCCTCAGGCAGGGGAACTACTTAGAAAGTAGAATTGGTTATGCTCTCCCCGGTCTGCAAATCTCTGCTGCTGCTTGTTTATTTTTTGTTTTTAATTTTTATTTTTTAAAGACAGTGGTAAGAGAACCAAGGAACGAGAGAACATACTCATTTCTTACTGGCCCTTGGCCTTTCTTAAGTCCTTGTTTCGTTATTTTTTTAATTTGTTGATCCCATCCATGGCAGCTGCTTTCAGTCGCCCAGTGGAGTCTGAATTTTAAGGAAAAGTGCTATCCTCTTCCTATTCAGTTTAGTATAATTGTTGCCCAGGCAAATCATTATAATTAAATTCAATTTAAAAGTGAGAACCCACCTGCAACCATATGTTAAATCTGCCTTTGGGTAAGGAAGTTGGTATTTTCACTTTGTATTTAAAGTAAAGGTGGGTAATGGTAAGATTCTCAATGGTGATGGTTAAAGAGATTTGCTTCTTTTTTAAATGATTAATTGCAATTCACCTGTATCTGAAAGGATATTACTTGACTCTTAGGAAAACACTTTCATTAAACAGAACTACCATTGAGCAGGCTTCTATTAAGCGGATTCGGTATTGATGCAGAAATAAATTGAAATAAGACACTTTCATTAGATATGTGAAATGAAACTGAAACATAGAAGGCTCCTATATAAAACATGTGGCTGCCTAGTGTCCTTTCCATTTCCTAAGAGTGTTCTGAAATTCTTCTGGAAAAAAAAAAACAAAACATTTCTCATTCTTATCCAGAGTTTGGAAGAATTAGATCCTCCCAAACCAAGAGCTGATGTTACTTAAGCCAATCAGATTAAGCCATACCCATTCCTCTGGCCATCATAACCTGACTAGGAATCAGAGTCAGTAAGATGCTATGGTGGAACTTATGGGAAGAAAAAAATTCCTCTCTCTTCTTCAAGAGTTAGTTAAAGAGATGTTTTTCTCTAGAATGTATAGTTTAAAGATGCAAGATCTAGAACTGTGATGCCATTTTGCAATCTGAAAGGAAAACACAGAGTGGTTAGGGCCCTCTAGGCATGAAGCTTTTACCTAGGAAGGCAGAGCAGTGTGATTGCCTTGGTGACATCATTGAAGCCATTAGACCAAGCTAGTGCTACCTCTGATTTCTCAGCCAAGCGAACCCACCTTCATGCTTCAGCTAGTTTAGGTTGACTTTTCTGTCACTTGCAGCCATGAGAATCCTGGAGGAGTGAGGCAAAAGTCAGATGACCTCCAATCTATGATAGGGTAGAAAAAAATGTCAGTGCCAGTGCCTGGGACAATGCATTAGATCAGGAGTTCCTGGGTCTGGATAATCATCTGAATCACCAGGAAACTTAGCAAAAATACATGTGAAGAGCTTCCCTGGTGGTCTAGTGGTTACGAATCTGCCTGCCAATGCAGGAGTCACAGGTTTGGTCCCTGGTCCTGGAAGATCTCAAATGCTGTGGAGCAACAAAGCCCATGTGCCACAGCTGCTGAGCCATGCACAGAACTACTGGAGCCCCCATGCCCTAGAGCCCTTGCTCGGCAACAAGAGAAGCTACCACAGTGAGAAGCTCATGCATTGAAACTAGAGCGGCCCCCACTTGCCACAACTTCATCACACAGCAAGGAACACCCAGCGCAGCCAAAAATTAATTAAATAAATATTTTCTAAAAATATGCATGAAAACTTGAAGATCAATGATTTAGGAAATTAGTTTTTAAAAGTAGGTGAGTTGATAAATAGAACTAAGATAAACATAATTAATGAACTGTGTAAAAGAGGAGGGAGAGAATGATGGAAGACATGGGCAAATATTCATTCTCTTATTCAACTGATATCTATTTAAAGTCATTTAATGGCAAAGTACAGTGATAGAATTTGGTAGAGATGATTACAAAGCTGTGTAAGAAAAATACATCCACACAAGGAATTTTTTTAATCTAATAGGAAAGCTAAACCTGTATGCTCAAAAGTCCACTGCAATTCAGTACAAGGCAAGTGCTGAGAAGTTATTTCTATAGTCTTTAGCAGCTTACTAAGCATAGTCACACTCATTATATCATTTGATTCTCACAACAACTCGTTGAGATAGGCAGTGGCACTTCCCTATCTGGCATAAAGAAAGACTCTGAGCGCACAAAGATAAATATAAATGAATGTCACAGTGGCATTATTTGAAAGAGAAGAAAACTAGAAACTGCATAAGTAGCCAGGAATAGCGGAGAGGCTAAATACATTATGTCTCTCCGTACAAGGGACTGGTAGGCAGCTGGTAAAGATAATAAGATAGGGCTTCCTTGGTGGCTCAGTTATAAAGAATCTGCCTGCCGATGCATAAGACATGGGTTTAATCCCTGACCTGGTAAGAGCCCACATGCTGTGGAGCAACTAAGCCTGTGTGTCACAGCTATTGAGCCTGTGCTCTCGAGCCCGGGAACCACAACTACGGAGGCCACGTGTTGCAACTACTGAAGCCTGAGGGCCCTAGAGCCCGGGCTCAGCCGCAAGAGAAGCCCTCGCATCCCAACTAGAGAGTAGGCCCTACTGGCTGCAACTAGAGAAAAGCCCTCAAAGCAGTGAAGACCTAGCACAGCTAATAAATAAATTAAGCAAATAATTAAAATCATTTTTTAAAAAAGAAATGTCTTTTTAAAATGTTAGTAAAAATGGATTATCATTAAGGAGCTGAAGCAAACTTTTTTATCACAAGAAAATGTTTGAATCTTTTCATACACTCTGTTCATTTATTCGATAACTATTTATAACTTGGCAAGTATTCTGGAAGGAACCAAGGACATAACAGTCAGTGATAAAACCACTGCTGACTAATAATATTAAAAATATACGACATGTGTCCAGTGTACATGCCAAGTGAGTTACATCAGTTTTTCGCTTAAAGAGGTGATGAGAGCTGCCCGGGCAACTCCAGCTGAGAAGTGGAATAGTGGACTTCTTAGCTGTAATTCTTGCCTGGAGAATTTCATGGACAGAGGAGCCTGGGGGGTCCCAGGCCATAGGGTCACAAAGTGTCAGGCACGACTGAACAACTCACATACTAGCTGTGATAGGCAAAATTCAAACCTGGCTTGGTTGTCTCTAGAGCCCGAGCTCTTAACCACAGAGGCATCGGGCTTTTCTGGCAGATAATGTTTGTTAAATTATAAGTGTGACAAATGAAATAGTAGGTAAATCTAAGGCACCCAAACTTGCAGGTGGTGAGAGGAGACCATCATGGTCGTGACATTTTAGCTGAATAGGAGTTAGCTAAGGAAAGCTGGAGGAATTGAGGAGATTGTGCAGAGAAGTAGAGGAAAAGTAAGGGTAAGATGCAGAGAAAATAAAAAAACAAACCAACACACCGCCACCCACCCCCAACCACACACACACACACAAAGACAAAATAAAACTTGCATGGCTAAAATCAAGTGGTGAGAGGATGGAAAAAGGGCAAATTGTGAGATGCAGGCTTACTGATGAGCTTTATTAATAACACGGAACTGGATCTAAGTGCAAAGGCTCATAATCCTACCTCGGAAACACAGATTTCCTATGTTTGAAGAAAATTCTTAACAGAAGTAGAATTGAGGAGTGGAAAATCTTACTTATATAGAATAAATTTTTAAATGATATTTGCTACAATTTGTAATATTGCTTAAGACTCGTACGATGAGAGAAACTGAGGCTCAGGTAAGTTGAGTAACTTGTTCAAAGTCATACGGTGAGAGAATCAAAAGGATTCTTACATATGCCTAATGTTCTTTTCAATAAATGACAATGAATTCTAGAGAAAGTCAGGAAAGTGAACTTTCTTGGTAGTCCAGTGGTTAAGACTTCGCCTTCCAATGCAGGAGGCTTGAGTTTGATCCGTGGTCAGGGAACTAAGATCTCACATGCCACACAGTATGGTCAAAAAAAAAAAAAGTTAGAAAGGGAAGACTGGGGTTTGGGAAAGACTGTGTTAAAGAAGAGGTATTTGGGGTCATACCTGAAAGGACAGAAAAAATTTAAAAGGTGGAGATAACGGGAAACATTTTTGGTAATGAGACTCTTGAGTATAAGCACAGGGGCAGGTTCCAGTTTATTTAGATCGACTATATAACTATACACATAGCATTAGTATAAGGTGATGCAGAGATGTTACAGGGCCTGAGAGCTTTGAAAACACTGTATGGGGTTTGGGAATTGAGAATAATTAAAAATACATTAATAGCCTTAAGAGAAGCCAGATGAGATTAAGCCATCTTAGTTTGAGGATGGACAAAGACTAGCTGTGATTTCCAGAATAAGTAGTTACTTCCCAAAAATATGTTTCAAAATTTAGCTGGGTTTATTTGCAGGGAAACTTATGTTCAGCCCAGTTAAAAAATGATGTTTCACCTGTATAGGTTTTAAAAGAATCTTTGATGCTCTGAAAACTGAGAAGCATCCTGACATTATCCTTCTCATCAGTTATTTAGCAGCAATCTCAGCTGTTCTGGGATGCTTATTTCCAGAGCATTCTGGCCCATAATAGTAACCTTTCGCCCACACTATGTAATATATTAAGGAAAGATAAATCGTAGGTCTAAGGGTTGTTTGGGAGCAGGATGTCCCAGTCTACCAGCACTGTTTACTAATTGGATTTAAGATTTGTACTTGGTTTTGGTGCAGCCGGGCAAGTTTGACAATTAAGTAGTCCTGAAATCTGGAAGTCGGTTTTGCTTCTCTTTTCCTGGCTCTCGAGAGCTTCCTCCCCTCCCCAGCTTGGGTGGGAGTGTACAGACAGAAGCCTCAGATGAGCACTCAGCTCATGGACACACTGCTCATCATCTTTGTCTTCTTGTGCCTCTTATTCTCAGGTTTCCCCAGTGGCTCAGCAGTAAAGAATCCACCTGCAATGCAGGAGACGCGGGTTCTATCCCTGGGTCAGGAAGATCCCTTGGAGGAGGCCTTGGCAAGCCACTCCAGTCTTCTTGCCTGGAGAATCCTATAGACAGAGGAGCCTGGCTGGCTACAGTCTATAAGGTCGTGAAGAATTGGACATGACTGAAGTGACTTAGCACACACACACGCCAGAGTAACCTGCGTTCTGGTTTACAGGATAGACAAGTACAAGAGACTGTAGGCAGAAATGGAAAAAAGGGGTAAAAAATTAAAAAGAAGAAGGAAACAATGCAAATCAGCTGGTCGACCACCAAAAACTAGAAAATAGGCAGAAAGAGAAATTGAAGAATAACAACAGATGTGCTGTGTTATGCTTAGTTGCTCAGTCGTGCCTGACTCTTTGGGACCCCATGGATTGCAGCCGGCCAGGCTCCTCTGTCCAAGGGGATTCTCCAGGCAAGAATACTGGAGTGGGTTGCCATGCCCTTCACCAGGCAATCTTCCCAACCCAGGGATTGAACCCAGGTCTCCCGCAAAGATGGCTTGAATGAAATCCTTGTTTGCAACTGGTGTTTGTTTTACTGCCCAAGTGGGAATGTTCAGCTCCATATTTGATGGTAGAATGGTGATGAGGGTCTCCTCTCACTCTGCTTTCCTTCATCTGAGGATTACCTCAAGGGAGTCTGTTGGAGGCTAACACCACAGACTGTTCCTCCACCTTCCTGTGTGTTCTCTGCACCATGTCATTGGACAGAACATCCAGAAAACCTCAGCCTTGCCCTTTCACAAGCTGCCACCAAGCAGGCAGGTAGATTTCTTGGCCCTCTGCCTCCTTCTGGCAAGTTATTTAGAAATCTAGAAGAACCCTATAATTCCCATTCTTTTTAGACATTCAGATCAGACTGGCAACTATTTTATAATAAGAATCATAAGCAGCCTTAGCAAATAGGCCACTTTCTAGTTTTGAGTTATTTCTAGATGCTTTGGATATGATTCCAATGAGAATGGCATCCAACAAACAAGACAATGCTTCTGGTTACACATTATTTTTTTAAAACTAGTGTGTTGATTAGATAAATTTGGGTAATGTTTGTGTAATGAGAAACAAAATCTTGTTTTGCTCATATAAATAATTCCTGTAGAAACGGCTCTCAAGTATGTGCTGTGTGCTATGCATTATGGAAGTTGACTCTCCATGAGCATTTAGGAATCTAGAAGAAAATTGTAGCTTCTGTAACTTTTAATTGGAACTATTTATTGTGGTTTTTTTCAAACCAAATATATGACCTGAGATCAATAAAGAGGTCAAAATTTTAGCTATTTCTTCATAAGAAGAAATCTGTTTTGTTTTGATATATCTCTAGGTACATGTTTTTAGTCATCTGAGCATAAGGGTGAGCAGTGGCCACAAAGGAATAATGTTTTAAATCTGTTATTTTACCAAGCATGCATGCTAAGTCACTTCAGTCATGTTCAACTCTTTGCAACCCTATGAACTGTAGCCCTCCAGGATCTTTTGTCTGTGGGATTCTCTGGGCAAGAATACTGGATTGGATTGCCATGCCATTCTCCAGGGGATCTTCCAGACCCAGGAACTGAACCTGTGTCCCTTATGTCTCCTGCATTGTCAAGCAGGCTCTTTACCACTAGCACCACCTGGGAAGCCCATTATTTTTACCATACCTGCTCAGATTGTAGAGTTGTCCTATTATAGGAATTGGGAAGCAGGGGGGGAAAGGCATGACTCATATGAGTATTAAAAGTGAGAGTCCTCAGCAGTTCCCTTCATACCCCAGTACAACCGATTGGAATCTCGGGCAGGCATTCTTAGTCCTCCCTGGAGGCATTTCATAGTTATATGTGGTTGATCTTGAGCTTCCTTTTTGTTACAAAGGCCTTCAGTTCCTACCGTGTTTCTTTGTAGGTGCCATTCTTATACCATGATCTTCCTCTCCTTTCTGAGAGAGTTTGTTAGGGCTTTATATTTAAGTTTACTCATTTAAAAAAAAAACAAACAACAGGAATGAGTGTGTCCCTGGTGGCTCAGTGGTAAAGAATCTGCCTGCCAATGCAAAGGACAGAGGTTCCATCCCTGGTCTGGGAAGATCCCACGTGCCACAGGGCAAGTAAGCCCAGCACCACAACTATCGAGCCTGCACTCTACAGCCTGGGGGCCACAACCACTGAAGTCTGCGCACCTAGAGCCGGTCCTCCACGATAAGAGAAGCCACCGCGATGAGTAGCCCATGCACTGCAAGGAAGAGCAGCCCTTGCTAGTCACAGCTAGAGGAAAGCTCTCACAGCAATGAGGACCCAGCACAGCCTTAAAAAAACAAAAAAAGAATGGGCATGAACTATCAAGGAGAAGCAAAGAAAGAAAGGCAAAGGAAAAATAAATCCAAAGAAACAGAGACATGATATTGATTATAAATTTTAGTCAATAGAGAGCTGTTTAAATAAACTACAATAACTTGTGCAACTAAATTACTATATAGTCTTTAAAAATAAGAATAACGCTTTTTTAGGTTTTTTAAAAGTTTATTTATTTTTAATTGAAGGATAATTGCTTGACAATATTTTGCTGGTTTCTTCTCTAGATGCTAATAAAGAAAAATGTCCACCGCAGTACGCATCTCTATACTGTTAGTCCTAGAAGAAGACATTTGTCCGTGTCCAAGACATGTGTCTTTATGATCAAGACAATGAAGCAGAAACTGGATTTGAAGAAATACTGGTAGCAATTAAAAAAAAAAAACAGATTAAAAACAGAAAATTGTTGAAAACATAAAGTCTTAAAAGCAGCCGAAGAAATAAGACTATCTTCAAAGGAGTAACAATTTGGTGTATGACTTCCCAACAGAGATAATAGAAAGTAAAAGATGAAGGAGTTACATCTTCAAAGTACTGAAAGAAATAAATAGTAAACAAAGATTTATAGCCAGAAAAATCACCCTTCAAGAATTCAGATGGTCATTAATAGCTACTCAGAAATAGTAAAAATGTAACCAAGCTAATAGGGAAAGGGAAGGCAAAATAATAAAAGCTATTCAATATAAAGGGAGTCAAGAAAGGAAAGAAAAGAGAACATAGGGTAGGTGAAATAATTAGAAAAAAATAGTGAGATAGAATAATAAAACTCAATGTATACCTATACTTAGATTAAATGTAAATGGTCTAAATGTTTTAATTTTTTTAAATATATTTTTAGGATAGATTTAAAGATAGAAACTGTATACTACTTACAACTAACACATGGAAAATATAAGGTTACATGTGTCCTCTCCCCAGTGAGCTCACCTTCCAATATTCATGCCCTTTTGTACTCTCCTCCCCTTGAATCTGGGATGAATTTGTGGCTTGATTTGCACTAATAAAATATAAGTGCTGCTTTGTGACTTCCAAGTGTAAGTCAAAATAAGCCTTGTATCATGTATTTAATTTCTTAGAAAATATGCCTTGGGGAAAGATAGTCACCATGCAAGAAGTACAAATATTCTAAAATTACCGTGCTTTGAGAAATATAGATCGAAAGGAACTGTACCCAAGTGATACAGCCAAAAAGCCTCATCTGTACCTGGACATAATTCATATAATGAGATCCTGGACTTCAGGAAGGAGCTTAACGCCACAGTAGAATGAGACTTCGGGGACCTTGATGGATAGATTCATGTGGAAGAGATAGAAACCACTGCAGGCCAGAGAGCAAATTGTGGTAACTAAGTTTTCAAAAATAGCCTTTAGTGAATCATACTCCCCAGTATTTATACTCTTGTATAGTCTCATCCTCCTTGAATCTGAGTCAACCTTCTAACTCACTCTGTACTAACAGAATACAGCAGAGTGGTGCTACATGACTTCCATCAGTTCACTTCAATTCAGTTCAGTTCAGTCACTCAGTTGTGTCCGACTCTTTCCGACCCCATGGACTGGAGCACTCAGGCTTCCCTGTCCATCACCAACTCCCAGAGCTTGCTCGAACTCATATCCTTTAAGTTGGTGATGCCATCCAAACCATCTCATCCTCCGTTATCCCCTTCTCCTCCTGTCTCAGTCTTTCCCAGAATTAGGGTCTTTTCCAATGAGTCAGTTCTTTGCATCGGGTGGCCAAAGTATTGGAGCTTCAACATCAGCCCTTCTATGAATATTCAGGGTTGATATCCTTTCGGGTGGACTGGTTGGATCTCCTTGCAGTCCAAGGGACCCTCAAGAGTCTTCTCCAACTCCACAGTTCAAAAGCATCAATTCTTCAGCATTCAGCTTTCTTTATCGTCCAACTCTCACATCCATACATGACTACTGGAAAAATCATAGCTTTGACTAGCAGGATCTTTGTCAGTAATTGAATGTCTCTGACTTCCATAGCTAGGACACAGAACACCTGTAGCTTCTGCCTTAGTCTCTTGGATCATGCCCCCTGGGGGAAGCCAGTCACCATGAAAGAAATCCAACCACTCTGAGCTTGATGTGCTGTGAGAAAGCCTGAACTAGCCATATACAGAGGTCCTGTGAAGAAAGGATGATGACTGATCATCCCTCAGCTACTTCAACCACTCCAGCTGAGATGCCAAACAAGTGAGAAAAGAAGATATTTTGGCCATCCAGTCAAATCAAGTCCATACATGATTCCAGCATCAGCTGCCATGTGACTGAGACTACATGAGGGACCTCCTTCCAAATGAGAACTACTGAGCTGAGGCGTATGAACCCACAGAACCATGAGAGATAATAATACGTTGTTGTTTTAAGCCACTAAGGTTTGGGTGTTTGTTACACATCAATAGATAACTGAAACAGGACTAAAGAGGTCAAAATAAAGGGAAGTAACAAATATACTACACAAACACAAAAAAGGAGCAATAACTATATTAACACCAGATAAAGTAGATAAAATGTGAAAACCTTTACTATAGATTAACAGGAAACTTTCACAATGATAAAAGATTTAATCCACTAGTAAGGTGAAAATTTTAAATATGTGGACACCTGATAACACATCCTTGAAGTACATAGAGTTAAAATAGAACTCTAAGGAGAAATAGATAAATCCACAACTACTCTGGGCAATTTTAACTACCTGTCTCATTAACACAGAGATTAGGCAGAGGAAAACTATCACAAAGGATAGAAGATTTGGGAGTTCCCTGGTGGGGCAGAGAATAAGAATCTGCCTATCAATGAGGGGGACAGGGGTTCTATTTCTAGTCTAGGAATATTCCACATGCTGTGGAGCAACTAAGCCCATGAGCCACAATTGCTTTAAGGGATATTTATATCTTTAAATGCATGTAAGAAAGAAAAAATGCTGAAAATCAATGATCTGAGAATCCATTTTGAGAATTAGGAAAACAGCTGAAATTCAAATCTTTAAAAAAAATAGAATAGGGGAAACAATTAGGAGAAAAGAAAAAAATTAATGAAATAAATTTAAAATGTACACTAATGAATCAAGGCCAAAAGTTGGTGTTTGGAAAAAAAACTAAAAACAAATACACACCAGGAACTGAGCTATGAACACTCTGAAATTTAATCAAGAAAAAATCCACTTACAGTATCATCAAAAAGAGTTAACTAATTTGAAGTAAACTTAACCAAAAAATTACAAAATGTGTACACTGAAAACTATAAAACATTGTTGAAAAAATTTAAGAAAGCTTTAACTAAATAGAGAGATATTCATAATCATAGACTGGAAAACATTATTATTAAGATACCAATATTATCCAAACTGACGTACAGATTCAATGCAATTACTCTCACAATCCCAGCTTGCTTTTCGCAGAAATCAAAAAACTGATTGTAACGTTTATCTATTCCATGCATATGCAAGTTTCCACTCACAGGCAAGGAACCCAGAGAAGACAATCTTAAAAAAAGGACAAAGTTGGAGAACACATACTTCTCATTTTGAACTTATTACAAAGCTACAGTAAACAAGGCAGTGAGGTAGTAGAGTAAGATTATCAGTGGAATAGAATTGAGAGTACAGAAATAATCCCATGCATTGTGGTCATTGATTTTTGAGAATTCAATGGAGCTTGTGGAACAATTTTTTCAGTGAATGATACTAGAACAACTGGATATTGACATGTAAAAGAATAAAGTTGGAACCCTCCCTCACACCATGTACAAAAACATTAAAATGGATCATAGATCTAAATTTAACAGTTAAAACAGTAAAACTGTTAGGAAAAAAATATGAGTAAATCTTTGTTACCTTGGATGATATAATGGTTTCTTATACATAATACCAAAAACCCAAGTGATTAAAGAAAATATAGACAAATAGAACTTCATAATTAAAAAGGTTTCTGTTTCAAAGTACACCATCAAGAAAGTGAAAAAGCAATTAACATATGAGGAGAGAATATTTGTAAATCATATATCTGATAAGAACTTTCTACCTAGGGTATTTAACAAACTCTTACAACTCTATAATAATTAAAAAATTTTTTTTAAATAGAATATAGTCTGAATAAACATTTTTCCAAAGAAGACATAGAAATAGCCAATAACTGTATGAAAAGATGCTTAACATCACCAGTCATTTGAGAAATGTAAAGCAAAACCACAATGAGATACTACTTCACACCCACTCACTAGGATGGCTAAAGCAAAAAAGATAGACAATAACCAGTTTGGTGAGGATATGGAGAAATTGGGACTGTTAAACATGCTGGTGAAATTGTAAAATTATGCATTCACTTTGGAAAACTATTTGACAGTGCTTCAGAATATTAAACCTAGAGTTACCATATGATCCAGGCATTCCACTCCTAGGTATGTACACAATGAATTGAAAACAAATGTATACACAAATCTTGTATACAAATGTTCATAGTAGCATAATAGACAAAAAGTAGAAAACAAACCCAAATATCCATCAACCAGTGAATGGAAAAACAAAATGTGAAGTATCTATAGAATGGAGTACAGATCTTCCTCCACTTAAAAATCAGGTTACTTCCCGATAAACCCATTGTAAGTTAAAAATGCATTTAGGGCAACTAGCAACTGGCCTACATTACATGTGCTCAAAACACATTAGCCTACAGTTGGGTAAAATCATCTAACACAAGCCTATTTTATAATAAAGTATTAAACATCACGTGTAATTTATTTGACCCTATACTGAAAGTCAAAACCAGAACGGTTGCATGGGTACAGAATGATTGTAAGTGTATCGGTTGTTTACCCTGGTGATCGTGTGGCTATATCTTGCTGCCACTGCCCAACATCATGAGGGAATATCTTAACTTACTGTGTATCACTAGCCTGGAGAAAAAATTAAAATTCAAAATATGAAGTATGGTTCCTACTGAATACATATCATTTTGCACCATCATAAAGTTGAAAAATCATTAAGTCAAACCAGTATAAATTGAGGACCATCTGCATTATTTGGCAGTAAAAAAAAAAAAATCAGTGAAGTACTGATACATGCCACAACATGAAAAAACCTTGAAAAGAGGATGTTAAGTGAGAGAGCCCAGCATGATTCCATTTAAATGAAATGTCTAGAATAAGCATATTCATAAGGATGCAAAGTAGATTAGTGATTGCTTAGGGCTTGGGTAAGAAGAAATGGAGTCTCTGTTAATGGGTGCATTAGCAGGGACTAATTTGGAGTAATGAAAATATTCTGAAAATAGGTATCAGTGATGGTTGCACAACTCTGTGAATACACTAAAACCCACTGAAATGTACATTTTTTAAATTTTGTAGTGTATGAATTTTACGGTATCTGAATTCTGTCTCAATAAAGCTGTTATCAAAAATGAAAGGCTTAAAGACTAAAAGTAGAAGTCACATATAACCAATACTAATAATAAAAACAGAAGCACTGTCCTATATCCCCAAATATTAAAAATACAAGAAACTAGGATAACATGAAAACCTTTATACTAATAATTGAAATTTTTGATGAAATGAATCAACTTCTAGGGGAAAAATATCCCAGAATGATATGAGAAAATCCTAAAACTCTCTAAAAATTTTAGTCTGTAACTTAAATCCTTCCTAGAAACAGATATTTTGCAGGTAAATTTTAATTACTATATAAGAAAAATGTTGCCATATTTACACATACTTTTTCCAGAAAATACTTTTCAACACATTTGGGGCCCATATGTTCTTGATACCAAAACTTAAAAAAGACATTGTAAGAAAGAAAAATCATAAATGTACATGCACAAACCTGAAAAGAACAAATCAAGCAATATATAAAATTGATAACCAATTTAGCCAAAATTGAGTTGATAACCATTAGCCAAAATTTAATGGCTAATGTTGCTAAAGCAAAATTCTTTAAATCAACCAATTATCATTAATAAGGAAAATAATATTATATAATAATTACAATAGATACAAAGAAAGCAATGTATTTACTTCAATGACATTTACAAGAAAGATGCTCTTAGTAAACAGAGAATGTCCCGACTCTCTGCAACCCCATGGATCCATGGAATTCTCCAGGCCAGAATACTGGAGTGGGTAGCCTTTCCCTTCTCCAGGGGATCTTCCCAACCCAGGGATTGAACCCAGGTCTCCTGCATTGCAGGCGGATTCTTTACCTGCTGAGCCACAAGGGAAGCCCAAGAATACTGGAGCAGGTAGCCCATCCCTTCTGCAGGGATCTTCCTGGCCCAGGAATCAAGCCGGGGTCTCCTGCATCGCAGGTCGATTCTTTACCAACTGAGCTATGAGGGAAGCCCCAGTAAACAAAGAATAGAAGGAATTTTCTTAATGTAATAAAGTGAATCCAAAAAAGTTATCTAGTGTCATCTAGCCAGGATCTAATGTTAGTCGCTCACTCATGTCTGACTCTTTGCGACACCATGGACTGTAGCCCACCAGGCTCCTCTGTCTATGGGGTTCTCCAGGCAATAATACTGGAGTAGGTTATAGCAAATATCTTATTTAATGATGAAATCCCTCTGAGATTAGTAACAAGACAATAATTCCTGTTCTCATCACTTCTAATAAACATTCTACTTAGGTCTTAGACAGTGCAGCCAGGCAAAAATAAATAAAGGAAATTTATTATTTATTATTTGCAGATAATATGATGTGTATTTAGAACACTCAAATAAGCTACAGATAGATTATTGAATTGTGAGTGTAACAAAGTTACTAAATACATGGTGGTGGTGGCGGTTTAGTCCCTGAGTCGTGTCCAACTCTTACGACCCCTAAACTGTAGCCTTCCAGGCTCCTCTGTCCATGGGATTTCCCAGGCAAGAATACTGGAGTGGGTTGACATTTCCTACTCCAGGGGATCTTCCAGACCAGGGATTGAACCCGCCTCCCCTGCACTGCAGGTAGATTCTTTACCAGTGAGCCACCAGCTAAGCCCTAAATACATGATCAATATAGAAAACATAATTATGTTTATATATACCAATAATAAACACTAAGAAAAATGAATTTTAATAACTTAAATTTATAAAATCATCAAAAAATTTATAAAAGCATGTGAAAGAACATGATCCACAAGACTAAAGCATTTCTGAAGTAAAGACACCAAAATGGCAAATAGGAGACCCCAGCTTCTGTCTCCCACCTCTGATAAGCAGTTAGTCATCCACAAACAAACAAAAAAAACCACACCTGGGAGAGCTCTAGAGTCCACTTGAGAAATTTCAGCAACACAGTAGAACAGAGAAACCTGAGAATAACCATTCAAGAAGAGAACAAAAAACAGTTTCATTTTGCCTGCATCATTCCTGTCCCCCTAGAAAGCATGGTGTAGTGCTAAGAGGTAACTTTCCCAACTTTTCTTTCTCATCAAGAAAGAAGAGCAACATGAGCGACCAGCTTCTCCAGCCTTGCTGCTGCTGCTAAGTCGCTTCAGTCATGTCCGACTCTGTGCGACCCCATAGACAGCAACCCAGCAGGCTCCCCCATCCCTGGGATTCTCCAGGCAAGAACACTGGAGTGGGCTGCCATTTCCTTCTCCAGCCTTAGCCAGCAGCAAATAAATTTCCCACCTTAGTGTTACCCCCACCCAAACCAGCAAACCTGAGCAGTCTCTAGGCTGCTAGGAACAGGGGGAAAAAGCAGGGGCTACCAGTAGCAGTCATGCAGCAGGAGCGATTACAGTTCCCAGTGATTAGCTGTATAAACCCAACAGCCTTAGCCACTGAAGAAGTAACCAGTGGTCAGCAGAACTGCCGCAGACTCCCTGCAGATATGCCAGCTTTTGTCCCCAAAGTATTTATGTATGATGTCAGCTGCCTAACTCTCAGCCCCCTCCCTAACCCTAGTATCCACTGACTCCTGGGAACACCTGGTAGCCGTCTCAGACCACTGCAACTGCATCAGTGCAAGACAGTAGCCTGGACATGAGTGACTCTCACTGTCATAGTGCAGATTTGCACTTGCACGTCACTGACCCAACACCTGTCACAAGCCTCCACTGCGGTGCACAGGCTGGGGGCAGGGGGTAGAGGGTGGAATTTGCACAGCCTTGGAAGAGCACATTGGCATACCCACTCTGTGTGTGTCTGCAACTGGCCTCCACCACTGCATAGATACCTATAACTGGTCCCAACAGCCAATCTCTGGCCGCTACCGCTGCCTGCCATGGTCCCTAGTGCTGCACCTGGAAGTGACACTGAGGACCTACCAGCCCTTATAGCCACAATGTCTGTCAAAGGCCACACAGTCGTCAGTGCTAGGGAACTCGGTGGCCTGAGCTGGGAGAGACATTATGCACCCCTGGGTGCAGTACCGCCACATACCCCTGCACTTGGCCCCTGCACCTCTAGATCCCGAGTCACTGAACACTCCCAATCCACAGATAAAAGCCTTCGTTACCAAAATTACCCTGTAAAACCTAGAGGAGGTGACTGTTTCTTCAAATGCATAGACACCTATGCGAGGTTATAGGGAATCACGAAGAATCAGGAACCACATTTCCATTAAAGGAATACAGTAAACCTCCAGTTGTTCCAAATAAATAGAGATTCAGGAATTTCCCAACAAAGAATTCAAAGTAGTTGTTCTAAACATTCTCAGAGAGCTACAAGAGCACACAGATAAAATTCTCAACAAAATATTAGAAAACTGAAATCAGTAGCACATTAAAAGGGTCACACACCATGATGAGGATAAACATCTTGCAAAGCAAGGATATTTCCATGTATGTAAGTCAGTTGATGTGGTACATCACATTAAATAGAATGAAAAATAAAAATCATATGATCACCTCAATAGACGAAGAAAAAGCATTTGACAAAAAAATAACATCCTTTCATGATAAAAAACACTCAGTAAACTGGAACAAACTGCAGCTTAATAAAGGCCATATGCAACAAATCCAGAGTCAACATCATCCTCAACAGTGAAATGTTCAAAGTTTTTCTTCTAAAATCAAGAATAAGACAAGGGTGCCCACACTTGCTACTTTTACTCAAAATAGTGATGGAAGTTCTAGCTAGTGCAATTAAGCAAGACGAAGAAATAGAAGACATCAAAAAAGAAGATATAAAATTGTTATTATTTGTGGATGATATGATTTTATATGTAGAAAATCCTAAAGATGCCAAGAAAAAATTATTGGAACTAATCAATGCATTCAGTAAAGTTGCAGGATATAAAATCAACATACAGAAATCATTTGCATTTCTACATAAAAGTAATAAAATATTTGAAAAATAAAGAAAACTCTCCCATTCACACACACACACACACACACACACACACACACACATTAGGAATAAATTTACCCAGAGAGATGAAAGATTTATGCAATGAAAACTATAAGATCTTGACAAAAGAATTGAAGAAAATACAAACATGTGAACAGATATCCCATGTTCATGGATCAGAAAAATTAGTATTGTTAAATGTCTACACTACCCAAAGCTGGCTAAGAATCAGTACAGTCCTATCAAAATTCCAAAGGTATTTTTTACAGAGATAAAAAAAAATCCTAAAATTTATATGGAATCAAAAAAGACCCTAAACAGTCAAAGTAATTCTAGAAAGAATAACAAACCTCAAGGAATCACACCTGATTTCCCACTATATAACAAAAAAGTTGTAATCAAAAAAGAATAGTACATTTACAAAAGTAGACACATAGGCCGATGGAATAGAACTGAGAGCCCTGAAACAAACCCAAGCATACAAATTCAACTATAATTTGACAAGGGAGCCATGAACATTCATTTGGGGAAACAACAGTCTCTTCAATGAACGGTGTCAGCCAACTAGATAACCACCTGCAGAAAAATAAAACTGAACCCTTATATTACACCACTTGAAAAAATTAACTTGAAAAGGATTAAAGACTTAAACATAAAAACTGAACCATGAAGTTCTTAGAATGAATCATGGGGGAAATCTTCATGTTGGTGCTGGCAACAATTTTTTTGGATATGATAACATTAAAAAAAAGCAACAAAAGCAAAAATGAACTAGTGGGACTCCATCAACGTAAAAGTCTTCTTCAAAGCAAAAGAAAAGATCAGCAAAATGAAAAGGCAACCTACAGAATGGGAGAAAATATAAAAATGCATATTTAATAGATATCTATATAATAAGCAGTTACTATCAAAAATATATAGGGTTTTCCAGGTGGTTCAGTGGTAAAGAATCTGACTACCAACGCAGGAGATGAAGGAGACCTGGATTCCATCCCTGAGTCAGGAAGATCCCCTGAAGGAGGAAGTGGCAACCCCTCTAGTATTTTTGCCTGGGAAATCCCCTGGACAGAGGAATCTCGTGAGCTGCAGTCTTTGGGGTTGCAAAAAGTCAGATATAGCTGAGTGACTGAGCATGCACGCACAAATCGAAAATATATAAAGAACTTATACAAAATCAGTAGTATACAAAATTCAATTAAAACATGGGTTTTGGGACACTTTTCCAAAGAAAATCTCAAATGACCAATAGGTACATGAAAAAATGCTTGACATCACTGGTCATCAGGGAAACAAAAATCAAAATAATAGTAAGCTATACCACCTCACACCTACTGGAACGACTAACATCAAAAAGAGAGAGAGAGAGAGAAATGCTGGTGAAGATGTGAAGAAAAAAGAACCATTTGTACACTGTTAATGAGAATGTAGATTGGTAGAGCCACTGTGCAAAACAGTATGAAGTTTCCTCAAGAAATTAATAATAGCACTACCATATGTCCAGCAATCCCATTTCTGGATATATATCCAAATGAAATGAAAACAGAATCTCAAAGAGATCTGCACTATCATGTTCATTGCAGCATTACTCACAATTACCAAGATACGGACACAGCCTAAGTATCCATCAATGGATGAACAGATAAAGAAGATGTGGTATATGCATATACAATAAATATTAGTCAGCCATCAGAGAGAAGGGAATTCTAACTTTCAACAACATAGATGGAGCTTGAGGGTATTATACTAAGTGAAATAAGTCAAGCTGAGAAAGACAAATACTGTATGTGGCATATTTATATGTGGAATCTAAACAACTAAAATCACAGAAACAGGCAGTAGAGTGATGGTTACCAGGGGTAGGAGATGAGGGCAATGGGAAAATGTTGGTCAAAGGCTACAAGACTCAAAAAACTGGAAATAGAACTGCCATACGACCCAGCAATCCCACTGCTGGGCATATACACCAAGGAAACCAGAATTGAAAGAGACATGTGCACCCCAATGTTCACTGCAGCACTGTTTACAATAGCCAGGACATGGAAGCAACCTAGATGCCCATCAGCAGACGAATGGATAAGGAAGCTGTGGTACATATACACCATGGAATATTACTCAGCCATTAAAAAGAATGCATTTGAATCAGTTCTAATGAGGTGGATGAAACTGGAGTCTATTATACAGGGTGAAGTAAGTCAGAAAGAAGAACACCAATACAGTATATTAACACATATATATGGAATTTAGAAAGATGGTAACAATGACCCTCAAGGCTGTATATTGCCACCCTACTTATTTAACTTACATGCAGAGTACATCATGAGAAATGCTGGGCTGGAGGAAGCACAAGCTGAAATCAAGATTGCTGGGAGAAATATCAATAATCTCAGATATGCAGATGACACCACCCTTATGGCAGAAAGTGAAGAAGAACTAAAGAGACTCTTGATGAAAGTGAAAGAGGAGAGTGAAAAAGTTGGCTTAAAGCTCAACATTCAGAAAACTAAAATCATGGCATCCAGTCCCATCACTTCATGGCAAATAGATGGGGAAATAGTGGCTGATTTTGTTTTTCTGGGCTCCAAAATCATTGCAGATGGTGATTGCAGCCATGAAATTAAAAGATGCTTACTCCTTGGAAGGAGTTATGACCAACCTAGACAGCATATTAAAAAGCAGAGACATTACTTTGCCAACAAAGGTCCATCTAGTCAAGTCTATGGTTTTTCCAGTGGTCATGTATGGATGTGAGAGTTGGATTATAAAGAAAGCTGAGCACTGAAGAATTGATGCTTTTGAACTGTGGTGTTGGAGAAGACTCTTGAGAGTCCCTTGGATTGCAAGAAGATCCAACCAGTCCATCCTAGAGGAGATCAGTCCTGGGTGTTCATTGGAAGGACTGATATTGAAGCTGAAACTCTAATTCTTTGGCCACCTGATGGAAAGAGCTGACTCATTGGAAAAGACCCTGATGCTGGGAAAGATTGAGGGCAGGAAGAGAAGGGGATACAGAGAATGAGATGGTTGGATAGCATCACCGACTCAATGGACATGGGCTTGGGTGGACTCCAGGAGTTGCTGATGGACAAGGAGGCCTGGCATGCTGCAGTTCATGGGGTCGCAAAGAGTCAGACACAACTGAGCGACTGAACTGAACTGAACGATGATCCTATATGCAAGACAGCAAAAGAGACACAGATGTAAAGAACACTCTTTTGGACTCTGTGGGATAAGGCGAGGGTGGGATGATTTGAGAGAATGGCATTGAAACATGTATATTATCATATGTGAAACAGATGGCCAGTCCAGGTTCGATGCATGAGACAGGGTGCTCAGAGCTGGGGAACTGGGATCACCCTGAGGGATGGGATGGGAGGGAGGTGGGAGGGGATTCAGGATGGGGAACACATGTACACCCATGGCTGATTCATGTCAATGTACAGCAAAAACCACTACAATATTGTAAAGTAATTAGCCTCCAATTAAAATAAATAAATTTTAAAAAGGGGGGTATAAGACTCCAGTAATAAGATGAATAAATTCTGGGTATTTCATGTATAATATTGTGATTATAGTTAGTAATACTGTATTGCATACTTGAAATTTGCTGAGACTAGATTTTATATGTTCTTACCACAAAAAAAAGAAATGGTAATTATGTGATATGATGGATGTGCTAGATAATGCAATAGTGATAATCATTTTGCAATGTGCAAGTATCAAATCAGCATGTTACACACTTTAAAATTACACAATGTTATATGGCAACTATATATCAATAAACCTGGGAAAATAAAATAATTCTAAAACATTTGTAAAGATTTTAGATGAGATCTAAATCAATGAAAAGATAGTCCCTGTTTATAGACTTGAAGACACAAAACTGAAGATATTAACTGTCCCCAAACTGATTTACAGATTCAAAGAAATATCAGTAAAAAACCTAACAAATAGTTGCTGTTGGCAAATAAACAAGTCAATTCTACAACTTACATGAAAATGCAAAGTCCAGATGCACTTCAAAAAGAATCAGGTTGTAGGACTTGCTCTGCTAGATATCATGACTTTATAAATCTGCTATAATTAGGATAGTATAGATACTAGGGCAGGGATAGAATATTAGACCAAAGGAGCAAGAAATGGACCCATATATATAGACATACAAACATATATATATTTTACATATATATGAATAGATATATGGGTACTTGTTTTACAACAGAAGTAGTACTGCAGAATGATGAGGACTTGACAGCTTTCAAAAATTGCACTTCAACAACTGTAATGTCATGTGAAAAATAATTAATTCTGACCTCTACCTGATGCCATATAAAAATTAATTATAGGTGAATTGCAGACCTAATGTGAAGGCAAAACAATGGAACTTCTAGAAGATAATATAAGAACACTTAGTGTCTGTGGAGTAGGAAAGATGTCTTTAGCAGGCACATATAGTATGTTTTCACATATAATATTATTACTAAAGAAGAAATTCATTAGATTGAATTACATTAAAATTAAGGACTTATATTCATCAAATAAATATTAAGACACTGGAAAAGAAAGGCACAAGGTGGAAGAAAGTATTACATCACTATTTAAGTGACAAAGGACTTGTATCCTGAATTTATAAGGACCTTCTATAAATTCAACAACAATAAAAAGACAGGTAGAGAGACTTGAGGAGGTACTATATATTGGAGTAATTTTTAAATGGAATTAAGGGGAAAAATGGAAAGAATTGATTATATCTCAGACTATTTAACATGAAACACTTGGTTATAAACTTTCTCTGTAATACTGAACATGCTTCACTGAAAAATATGATTGACGCTAGTAATACACAGCCCTCCTTTTGTTCCCCCACCGTCTGATTGATGGACCACACATCATTTGAGGGATAAAAGGACGGCTATTGAGACTCGTCACAGATGGAGTTTGCAATGCGAATAAAAACCAACTCAAATTTAGAGAGTGCTTTTAACTCAAAAATTACACAGACAAGAATACATTAAAGAACATTTAAAAGAGGCTGATAAAATATGTTCATCTTTAAGCTTTATAACCAAATGTTTTTAATGGTCCCACTACACTTTTACTAACATTAAAATAAAAACTCAAAAACTATCCCTGGTTATTTTTCCTAAATGGATTTGAAGCAAATGAATGGGGAAAATGTATTTACTTATTACGCAACACGTTTGTTCTTAATGCAGCCTCTTACATGCTTAGGCAATTTAATGGAGTTTAAATTTCTCTCATGATTAGTCTGGGGCCCTGCCTATCCCTTGAAGTGGAAAGACACTGACATCTGCGTTCTCAAGAGGGACCTTAAATAATGAATAGGAATCTCTACACATCAATTCAGCTGGAGTAAACTATATTGAGATAGTACAAAGAAAGAAAGAAATTTTAAATAAGTTTAATTAGAAAAACTCTAACTTATAAATACAGTGTTTCTTTGGAAGTTGAAATAACTATAATAATATTGGATGCTCTAGGATACAAACATGGGCTTCCCTTGTGGCTCAGCTGGTAAAGAATCTGCCTGCAATGAAGGAGACCTGGGTTCGATCCCTGGGTTGGGAAGATCCCCTGGAGAAGGGAAAGGCTACCCATGCCAGTATTCTGGCCTGGAGAATTCCATGGACTGTACAGTCCATGGGGTCACAAAGAGTTGGACACAACTGAGCAAATTTCACTTCATTTAGGATACAAACTTAAAACTGCTCCTGAGACATCCTTCACTCAAGTGCAAATATATATATGTTTCAATATTAGAGATGACTATGCCACACATTTGATTAAAATGAGAAATATCTTCCTCGTACTAGTAAAAGGCAAAAGAGAAGTTCTACCACTTGAATACATAAGAGTAGAGCCAGTCTTTGGCATAAGGAAAACATGTATTGACCTGATACCACACCAAACACTATACATGCTCTAATCATTAAGTTTGATTTTCACAACTCTACACAAGAGATAATATTAACCCTTTTAATAGATGAGGTTTATGGAGCTGAAGTGAGTTGACCAAGATCACAAAGATATGGAAGAGTCTGGATTCCAATCCAGTCCTGTGGTTTCGGTCCTGTGATCTTCCTAGAGGACCAAGGAGAATGACTCCCATTTCACACAGTCCAGTCCAGCTGAGGTTCCGAGCTCCTTCTGTGTGAGGGATATGATAGTGACTGAAAGAAGCTGGATAGATTAATTGCATTGATGGCCCCAGTTCTTTGCCTCCTCTGTTTTAAGGCCACTTTGCCAGATGAGTCTACATTTCTCAAGGTTTTGTCACGTCACTTGCTTTGGCTAATGAGACGTAGGTAGATCTAACGCAGGTGTAACCCTGAAAAAGCGCTTCTGCTCTTAGGCTTTGGCTGCTGGCATGAAGACGTGCCTGGGCTCACCTGCAGAAGCATGAGAGCCTAGGGTCTCATTGCCTCAGCTAACAGTCAGCTGATCACCTGACCGCTCAGGGAAACCACCTGAAACTGCAGAATTGTCCAGACGTGCAGCCTGTAGACTCGTAAGTGAGGTAAATGACCGTGGCTTTCAGCCACTGTGAGTTTTGGGGTGGCTTGTTTTCCCGGCAGTAGTTAACTGACAGACACCTTCTCACAATGAGGGGAAAGGAACACTAATTCTGGGGGAAATAAATGGTTGGTGAGTATACAGAGGCCTTCGGAACACAAAATGAATCCCTAACCACAACTGCAACAAATCAGAAAATGTCAACCTCTAAACTGAAAGCAAGTTAAAACAATGAAAGTTCATGAGAAATATCTACAAACTATACCATTTCCCCACTCTCTAATGCTTCAAGTAACAAGGAGGGTGTAAGGACCAGTCCCCACTTGTCACTAAAAATGAGCCCCCTTGGATGAAATACCCACCCCATCCTGAGAGACTGAAATTATCCCTTGCACAAATTTTTATATCATTTTTAACCATAATTATATACAGAATTATCAGTAGCTTCTTCAAGAAAAGAGGTGGGAGCATCATCTCTTTGGGTGACAATTGCTATCTTTGATAACAACCAGAGTGTACGTAGGACATACTTTTTCTCTTTCACAGTAATAATGACAAGAATCACAAAGGGTTCCAAAAGTGTCCTGGGGAAAATAAAACATAGTGCACATGTTTTAACAAAAGATAAGTGAAAGTTTGCCTTGAGTCAAGCATAAGAAAGACAGCATGTGGGATGGAGGGCCATGGAGATCAGTGAGCTATTATTCTGTAGTATAGGGATGTACAGTCTGTGGGTGAAGACAGATGTGTAAGCTGCCAACTGTAACTCAAGGTCAAATGCAGCAAGAATTCTGTCAAGTTACACGCTGTGGAAAATACAGGACACCTAAGCAAATTTAAACAGATATTACAAGGGGGGAGAAAGAGAATTACTTTAAAATTTTTCAAATAAGAAAGTCAAACTTTGTTTAAATGACACTGATTCTTCATCGCATCGTGTGTATTTTGCTTTCTCTAAACATAAAGCATTAGGAATAACTCTAAATTATTGTGATTTTCATGTCTGGGTATCCCTACAACGAAGTTACACAAAACTGTGGGTGAAGAGTCATTCCTTTTCAGCTTTTCAGGAGAGAGTTGACGCTCTAAGCCTGTCTCTTATCTAGATTGTGTCCTCCTTCAGAGAGGAAAATGTGTCTTGTATTCTTGGTATTTCCTGGTTGGCAACAATGGCTAGCATGTGAGCAATATTTGTTTCTAGTGAGAGATTGATACTATATAGAAACAGGCCTTGATTTATAAATTAGCTGTTTTAAAGGTCCTGCTTAAAGTCTGTGGTTTAATCTCAGAATGTGTTTCCCTACAGAAACACAACTGTAAGCGATAACAAGCTTCCTAGGTTAGACTTCCTCCCTCCTCCTTTTGTTTTGTACAAACAAAAAAATTCATCAATGTAGCAGCAGCATATCCTTGAATTAAACAAACAGCTCTGTGAAAACTCTTCAGTAGACTACTGACGTCTCTCTCTGCCAGCATTTGGATCTGACACCTCCCTGCCCTGTTCTCTCCCCAGTTCCACCTATTAAGCAGTCCAAGTGAGGACTCTGCTAAATCCAAGCCACTCTTAACAGTCCTTGGGGCATAGGACAGGGAGGTGATATGAGGTCATTGTTCCGTTTACTTGCTCATTTATTCATTCTTGAGCATGTAATACGTGTGATTCACTTTTATGTTTGAAAATAGAAGAGTAAATAAAATGGACATGATGCCTGCCTCATGGAGTTTACATTCTAGCAGAGAAGTTTTAAATAAACAAAAAGTTGCAGTAAGAGCTACAAAAGAGATGAGTCAAGGGCTGGGCCTGAGGCTAAAAGTGGGTGTTTGAGCTCCCGTGTTCACGGGAGGCCCCTGTGAGGAAGTGGTATTTTAGGTGAGTCCCACAAAATTATCTCCCAGAGTGTCACCTAATGGGTGACAGGTGGGACCTGACGGATGCAATTTAAAATAAGCCCCTGCACTGCTCAGACTAGTGGGGCTTGGTTCTCCCTGCCCCTTGGGATATACCCATGGCCTGCCCATAGGATACACCCACGACTTCTCCAATCTCACCCAAGTAACTAGATTTCTTCAGTCTCTTAAGTCACTTCAAGTCACATTGTACTCCCATTTCCGTCATTAAAATGACTATTCCTATATTTATTGAATATTTATTTTTGGGCTAAACCCTAGGTAGGATGCTAGAGGTACTAAACTAAGTAAGAAAAGATCCCTTCACTCAAAAAGCTCTTATTCTCACCAACTAACAACTAGTAGGCAGTGCAATTAGGAAATCATTCACCATATCTATGTTCTGGCCAAGAACTTCATCTTTCTGTGCTTTACTGTCTTCATCTGTAAAACGGGGATACTAACAATGCCTATTGAGCAGGTTGGTGAAAATAGAAAAATACATATTTGTAAAGGCCCTAGAACATAATAAGTGCTCAATAAACCATAAAATAAAAAACTAGTCATGTGTCATTGTCAAAATTCTATATTTCAAGCTTATATTAAAATTAGAAGAGTACAATGACCACTTTCTATCCATTACCTAGATTTAAAACAATTTTACAACTATATGGCTATACTGGTGCATTCAGGCAGATTACTGGTCCTCAATCCAGGTTGAAGAATGGGGAATGGGAGGAAACAGAGAGAAGGACAGTGAGGTATAGTTTGTGCTCATCAAACATTCCATGTACACCTCCCTTCATTCCCATCTTCCCTTGCATATGTCTTCTCTTAGCCAATGAACATCAGTGGAAATGACGTGTCATTTATGGGTCAAAGCAGATAAGAGACATTACACCTCTTCCATCCCTGCATTCCCTTGCCATTGGATGAAGGAGGGCCACCACTCCTACATAGGCTTTCTGCAAACACAAACAAAATCAAAGCTGTGTTAAGCTGTATTAAGCCACTGGGATTCAGAAGTTGGTCTGTACCCAGGGTTAGCTCATTCAGCTGCCCTGTAGACAACAGGGAAAGCCTTCATGGCTGGCTGTGCTGTAAGTTAGCATCCCTGCTCCCTGGGCCTGGCAGGTATTGAAGACATTTCCTCTCTTGGCATTTTCATGAGCTCTTCAGAAAGGCTCCCGCACACCATCGGAAATGGCTTGTCTTCAAGCAACAAATGCACATCCTCAGATGGTCATTCACATTTCCTCCTTCAGTGTTTGGACACCTGACATTACACTTCCTGCTGTGATTTCCTGCCCCTTGCAAGTTACCCTCTGTGTGGTGTAAGAGAAAAACCCAGCCAGTTTTCTCTCTAAGCAAAGCACCTATCTAGTATGCATATGATTCACAGAAAGCCCTCTCTCATCCTTTTACTCCGACCAACTCAGCCTCCTTCTCCCTCCAGCCTCTCACGAGCCACCTCTCGTTGCTCTACCGACCCAGAGAGCACCTCCAGCCTCATCACTTGTCTTCATGTGTCACAAGCAGGGAGCAGACACAGTCCATAGCATTTCTGCTGAAGCCCCCTAACTAGGCCTGAGTGACAGGGAAACACCCTTGTTCCTTCCCCCTCATAGGTGAACGGGTGGCTGTTCGGGTGTACAATGCCAGTGCTTATACTCCCACTTAGGGGGCTGAGCACTTTTTCTCATGTTAGAATGTGGAGATACTTTTGGCCTATTATTTTCAGGCCTAATATCAACCTACTTTTTCAGTTCAGTTCAGTTCAGTTCAGTTGCTCAGTTGTGTCTGACTCTTGGCAACCCCGTGGACTGCACTGGCCTCCCTGTCCATCACCAACTCCCAGAGTTTACTCAAACTCATGTCCATCAAGTCAGTGATGCCATCCAACCATCTCATCCTCTGTGATCCCCTTCTCTTCCTGCCTTCAATCTTTCCCAGCATCAGGGTCTTTTCAAACGAGTCAGTTCTTCACGTCAGGTGGCCAAAGTATTGGAGTTTCAGCTTCAGCATCAGTCCTTCCAATGAACATTCAGGACTGATTTCCTTTAGGGTGAACTGGTTGGATCTCCTTGCAGTCCAAGGGACTCTCAAGAGTCTTCTCCAACACCACAGTTCAAAAGTATCAATTCTTCAGTGCTCAGCTTTCTTTGCAGTCCAACTCTCACATCCATACATGACTACTGGAGAAACCAGTTTTAACTAGATGGACCTTTGTTGGCAAAGTAATGTCTCTGCTTTCCAATATGCTATCTAGGTTGGTCATAACTTTTCTTCCAAGGACCAAGTGTCTTTTAATTTCATGGCTGCAGTCAACATCTGCAGCGATTCTGGCGCTCCCCCCAAAAATAAAGTCCCAGATAAAATAGACATTAAACATGTCCCATTTTTATACTCTGTTAAATTAGAATGGTCAAGAATGTACTTCCCTGGGTTGGTTCTGGGTCAAGGTAGGCAAGAAAAGCCAGACCTTGTGGAGATAAAACAAGGCAGCATCATCCATTCATTCAGTGGTATGTATCATTGAGAGGCGTGCTGGGCATGTTTCCAGATGCTGGGTACAGAAGGGTGAATAAAGCAGACAAGGGACCACAACTTTCCTGTTCCTTATAAAGAAATGTGAGAGATAGACAATAAACAAATGAACAAGACAGATTTGCAGAGAAACGAGTGATACAAAGAAAACAAAGATAGGGTTACACACTAAAGAATGACATGGGGGAGGACAACTAGAGAGTGGCAGGTCAGATGCACTGTCATCAAGGAAACAGCCAAGAAACAGACCAAGTAGAGGACACACACACATTCTTATTTTAAGGAACTGGCTTATGTGGTTGTGGGAACTGGTGAGGCCAAAATCTGTGGGGCAGACCAGGATTCTGGATCAACCAGTCAGGAGCTAATGCTGTATAGTCTTGAGGCAGAAGCGCTTCTCCCAAACGGAAACCTCAGTTTTGTTCCCAAGTCTTTTGAACTGTTTGGATGAGGCCCACCCATGTTAGGGCTTCCCTGGTGGCTCAGAGGTTAAAGCATCTGCCTGCAATGCGGGAGACCGGGGTTCGATCCCTGGGTCAGGAAGATCCCCTGGAGAAGGAAATTGCAACCCACTCCAGTATTCTTGCCTGGAGAATCCCATGGACAGAGGAGCCTGGTAGGCTACAGTCCATGGGGTTGCAAAGAGTCAGGCATGACTGAGCGACTTCACTTTCACTTTCACCCATGTTATTGAGGAAAATCCTTTAATTCAAGTTGACTATTGTCAATAGTTTGGATGTGAGAGATGGACCATAAAAAAAGCTGAGCGCCAAAGAATTGATGCCTTCAAACCATGGTGTTGGAGAAGACTCTTGAGAGTCCCTTGGACTGCAAGGAGATCCAACCAGTCAATCCTAAAGGAAATCAGTCATGAATATTCATTGAAAGAACTGATGCTGAAGCTGAAAACTCCAATACTTTGGCCACCTGATGCAAAGAACTGACTCATTTGAAAAGACCCTGATGCTGGGAAAGACTGAGGCAGGAGGAGAGGAGAACAACATAGGATGAGATGGTTGGATGGCATCACCAACTCGATGAACATGAGTTTGAGCAAGCTCCAGGAATTGATGATGGACAGGGAGGCCTGGTATGCTGCAGTCCATGGGGTTGCAAAGAGTCAGACATGACTGAGCGACTGAACTGATTGTCAACATTAACTGCAGCTACAAAAGACTTTCACAGCAACATGTATATTACTGTTTGCTTGATTAACTGGGCACTCTAGCCTAACCAGATTGATGTATAAACTAACCATCACACTGAGATCTGGATGACAAAGCAGAGTCAATCATAAGAAGACCTGGGGATGGGGCATTTTTGGCAGGAGAAAGAGCTAGTATGAAAGTCCCAAGGCTGATATGACCTAAACACATTTTTGTGGACTGAAATTTTTTTTCATATTCATATATGAATTCACTCCCCAAATTCATATATTGAAATTTAACCCACAAGCTAATGGTATTTAGAGGTGGGAGTGGGGGGCTTTTATGGGTGATTAGATCATGTGGGTGGAGATAATGAATGGAATTAATGCCCTTGTAAGAGGTCAGACAGATAGCTCTCTCCCTCTCTCTGCCATGTGAGGATAAAATGACAAGACAGTCATCTGTGAGCCAAAAAGAGGACCTTCACCAAAACCTGACCATACCAGCAGCCTGATCTCAGACTTCCAGCCTCTATGTGTGTGCTTGCATTCTAAGTCACTTCAGTCATGTCTGACTCTTTACTGTAGGCCGCTCCGTCCATGGGATTCTCCATGCAAGAATACCGGAGTGGGTTGCCATACCCTCCTCCAGGGGATCTTCCTGACCCAGGGATCGACCTTGCATCTCTTAAGTCTTCTACATTGGCAGGTGGGTTCTTTACTACTGTATTGCCTAGGAAGCCCCACTATAACTATGAGGAATAAATATGTGTTGCTTAAGTAACCCAGTCCATGGCCATTGTTACAGCAGCCCAAGCTAATAAGATACATATCAAGAAGCAAATGGATTCCACATATAAGGGATATCATAAGATATTTGTCTTTCTATGTCTGACTTACTTCACTCAGTATGACAATCTCTAGGCCCATCCATGTTGCAGCAAATGACATCTAAAAAATTATACAAATGAATCTATTTACAAAACAGAAATAGAGTTACAGATGTAGAAACCAAACTTATGGTTTCCAAGGGGGAAAATGGTAGGAAGCAGGATAAATTGGGAGACTGGGATTGACATATACACACTACTACATGGAAGACAGAGAACTAATAAGAACCTACTGTGCAGCATGGGAGACTCTGTAATGACCTGTATCAGTTCAGTTCAGTCCAGTCTCTCAGTCGTGTACGACTCTTTGCGACCCTGTGAACTGCAGCACACCAGGTCTCCCTGTCCATCACCAACTCCCAGAGCCTACCCAAACTCATGTCCATTGAGTCGGTGATGCCATCCAGCCATCTCATCCTCTGTCGTCCGCTTCTCCTCCTGCCCTCAATCTTTCCCAGCATCAGAATCTTTTCAAATGAGTCAGCTCTCCACATCAGGTGGCCAAAGTATTGGAGTTTCAGCGTCAACATCAGCCGTTCCAAGGAACACCCAGGACTGATCTCCTTTAGGATGGACTGGTTGGATCTTCTTGCAGTCCAAGGGACTCTCAAGAGTCTTCTCCAACACCACAGTTCAAAAGCATCAATTCTTCAGCACTCAGCTTTTTTCACAGTCCAACTCTCACATCCAAACATGACTACTGGAAAAACCATAGCCTTGACTAGACGGACCTTTGTTGGCAAAGTAATGTCTCTGCTTTTTAATATGCTGTCTAAGTTGGTCATAACTCCTTCCAAGGAGTAAGTGTCTTTTAATTTCATGGCTGCAATCACCATCTGCAGTGATTTTGGAGCCCAGAAAAATAAAGTCTGACACTGTTTCCACTATTTCCCTATCTATTTGCCATGAAGTGATGGGACTGGATGCCATGATTTTAGTTTTCTGAATGTTGTGTTTTAAGCCAACTTTTTCACTCTCCTCTTTCACTTTCATCAAGAGGCTCTTTAGTTCTTCTTCACTTTCTGCCATAAGGGTGGTGTCATCTGCATATCTGAGGTGATTGATATTTCTCCCAGCAATCTTGATTCCAGCTTGTGCTTCCTCCAGCCCAGCATTTCTCATGATGCATTCTGTATATAAGTTAAATAAGCAGAGTGACAATATACAGCCTTGATGTAGTCCTTTTCCTATTTGCAACCAGTCTGTTGTTCCGTGTTCAGTTCTAACTGTTGCTTCCTGACCTGCATACACGTTCCTCAAGAGGCAGGTCAGGTGGTCTGGTATTCCCATCTCTTACAGAATTTTCCACAGTTTATTGTGATCCACACAGTTGAAGGCTTTGGCATAGTCAATAAAGCAGAAATAAATGTTTTTCTGGAACTCTCTTGCTTTTTCAATGATCCAACAGATGTTGGCAATTTGATCTCTGGTTCCTCTGCCTTTCCTAAAGCCAGCTTGAACATCTGGAAGTTCATGGTTCACTTATTGCTGAAGCCTGGCTCGGAGAATTTTGAGCATTACTTTACTAGCATGTGAGGTGAGTGCAATTGTGTGGTAGTTTGAGTATTCTTTGGCATTGCCTTTCTTTGGGATTGGAATGAAAACTGACCTTTTCCAGTCCTGTGGTCACTACTGAATTTTCCTAATGTGCTGGCATATTGAGTGCAGCACTTTCACAGCATCATCGTTCAGGATTTGAAATAGCTCAACTGGAATTCCATCACCTCTACTAACTTTGTTTGTAGTGATGCTTTCTAAGATCCACTTGATTTCACCTTCCAGGATGTCTGGCTCTAGGTGAGTGATCACACTGTCATGATTATCTGGGTCATGAAGATCCCCTTTGTACAGTTCTTCTGTGCATTCTTGCCACCTCTTCTTAATATCTTCTGCTTCTGTCAGGTCCATACCATTTCTGTCCTTTATTGAGCCCATCTTTGCATGAAATGTTCCCTTGGTATCTCTAATTTTCTTGAAGAGATCTCTAGTCTTTCCCATTCTGTTGTTTTCCTCTATTTCTTTGCATTGATTGCTGAGGAAGGCTTTCTTATCTCTCCTTGCTATTCTTTGGAACTCTGCATTCAAATCGGTATATCTTTCCTTTTCTCCTTTGCTTTTGGCTTCTCTTCTTTTCACAGCTATTTGTAAGACCTCCTCAGACAGCCATTTTGCTTTTTTTGCATTTCTTTTTTGGGAGGATGGTCTTGATCCCTGTCTCCTGTACTACGTCACAAACCTCAATCCATAGTTCATCAGGCCTATATGGGAATAGAATTTGAAAAAGAGTGAGTATACATATATGTATAACTGATTCACTGTATAGCAGAAAGTAACACAAGATTGTAAATCAACTATAATCTGATAAAAGTTAATTTTAAAAAAGGAGAGGGGGAGAGAAGATGGAAGGTCCATACTAGAGTACAGTGAGTGACTGAGGAGGTAGATACACGTTAAGAGAAGCAGGCAGGCTATATCAGGCAGGGCCTGGAGAACATTACTTGAAAATGCAGTTTTTTTCTATATACACCAGGAAGCCGTTGGTAAGTTCTAAAGGGAAGTTATATCTGGTTTTTGCTTTAAAGATTACTCACATTGCTAATGGAGAACTGATTATATGCACACAAGAACAGGACAGCCAAATGATGCTTTAGGAGCCTGTTGAAGTTGTTCAGCCAAAAGATAATGCTAAAACATAATGAAAACAGTCAAGTTTTCATTAGTCAAAGTGGGAAAGAAGTAGATGGATTCAGCCGTGTATTGGTGGTCAGGACACAGGAGTGTTGTGGTGCTGGGCAGCAGCACACTTGAGTTTAGAGTTCTGGTTTCCAGTCTCAAAGTCATCATTCCATTTTAACTACAAGAAAAAAGCTGGACAAACTGAAAGATCAACAGCGCTTCTGAGATCCATCAGGGAAGTGATGTCACAGGGTAAACTTTTCCCCACCACCCACCCCACCCCCCAAATAAGAGAGACAAGTGAATAAAGACAATCACAACTGTCATGAGTAGAAACTCATGAACAGAAACTTCTATAACCAGTACTGGGGTACAAAATCTTATTCCTCATCGATCATTGAGGACACTCAGTATGGACAAGTCTGAAAGTTAAAAACACCACGGGAAGCAGTTATGAGGGGGCCCTGCACTTTTGTGAGTCTTACTGCCAGGAGTTCTACCAGGGTGAATACTGGTGGGGGGGTGGGGGGGGGGTGGGGGGGTGGATTCTTGTGCTTCTGGAAAAAGGATGAGGAAATAACCATTTTGAAATACTCAAGAAGATTCTGTCTTTAACAGGGCCTGCCTCCAAGAGAAACTATTTAATCAGACCCTAATCTGCTGGGGCTTTATCAGAGCCTGAGTAACCTGGGAGAAGGGAAATACCCAACTCCAGCCCACTCTACCATCCTGTCCCATTCTGGGGGTAGGGGGAGGGCTGGGGAAGTTCCCAGTCCAGGGTACTGAGACCTAATCATAGGACTAGAGAATGCTTCTCTGTCCATAACAGCTTAGATCTGTTTACTGAAGTTTCTTTTGCTCAGTACATCTTGTCCAGCTATCAAGAAAAACTACAAAGCATACTACAATGCAAAAACGTAGTTCAAAGAAACAGAGCAAGCATTAGACCAGACTGATATGGCAGTGATGCTGGAATTATCAGACAGGGGTTTTAAAACATCTATGACTGATATGGTAACAGCTGAAGCAGGTAAACCAGACAACATGCAAGAACTGATTGGCAATGTAATCAGAGAGGGAAATTCTAAGAAAGGATCAAAAAGAAATGTTAGATATCAAAAACACCATACAAAAAATGAAGCAATCCTTTGATGGGCTCATTAGTAGACTAGGCATGGCTGAGAAAAGCTCTGAGCTTGTGGATATGTCAATACAGACTCCTAAGATGGAAAAGTAAAGAGAGAGAAAAAAAAAAAACCTGAAAAATACAGAATAGGATGGAATATCCAAGAGCTGCAGGATAACTACAAAAGATGTAACATACTTTTAATGGGAATACCAAAGAAAGACAGACAGGAATAGAAGGAACATTTGCAGTAATAATGACTGGAATTTCTCCAAATTAATGTCAGACATCAAGCACAGATCTGGGAAGCTCACAGAACACCAAGCGAGATAAACTCCTCCAAAATAATGAAGAATTACATATGATGTCACCTCAGAAACCAGGCAAACAAGAAGAGAGTAGAGTGGAATATTTAGAGTGTTGAAAGAAAAAACCACCAACTTAGCATTCTGTACTCTGTAAAATTATCCTTCAAAAGTGAAGGGAAAAAGATACATTCTCAGACTAGCAACAACTGAGAGAATTTGTGGCCAATAGAATTGCCTTATAAGATATGTTTAAAGAAGTTCCTCCAAGAGGAAAATGATACGCATCAGAAACTCTATCTACATAAAGAAAGGAAGATCTCCACAGAAGGAATAAATGAAGGTGGAAAAAAAAAAAAACCTTTTATTTATCTTATTCTTAACTGAACAGATAACAGCTTGCCTAAAATAATAGCAATAATGCATTCAATATTGAGCATGTGTGTGTGCTGTGTGCATGCCTGCTCTTATGCATAAGTACAATGAATGGCAGCAATGATACAAAGTTTGGGAAGGAGAAATAGCATTATTCTGTTATTGGAAGGTATTTGCACTGCCCATGAAGAGGTATAGTGTTATTTGAAAGTAGACTTGGACTCATCCTAAATGTGTATTATAAACTCTAGGGCAACCAATAAATGCTGGAGGGGATGTGGAGAAAAGGGAACACTCTTGCATTGCTGGTGGGAATGTAAACTGATACAGCCACTATGGGAGATGGTAGGAAGACTCCTTAAAAACCTTGGAATAAAACCACCATATGACCCAGCAATCCCACTCCTAGGCATATACCCTGAGGAAATAAAAACTGAAAAAGACATGTATCCAAATATTCATTGCAGCACTATTTACAATAGCTAGAACATGGAAGCAACCTAGATGTCCTTTGACAGATGAATGGATAAAGAAGCTGTGGTATATATATACATTGGAATACTACTCAGCCATACAAAGGAATGCATTTGAATCTGTTCTAATGAGGTAGACAAAACTAGAACCCATTATACAGAGTGAAGTAAGTCAGAAAGAGAAATGTAAATATCATATATTGACACATATATATGGAATCTGAAGAGATGGCACTGATGAATTTATTTTCAGGGCAGCAGTGGAGAAACAGACATAGAGAACAGACCTATGGACAAGGTGGGAGGAGAGGAGGGAGAAGGGGAGATGCATGGAGACAGTAACATAGAAATTTATAATACCACGTGTAAAACAGACAGCCAATGGAAATTTGCTATAGGATTCAGGGAACTCAAACAGGGCCTCTGCAATAGGCTGAAGGGTGGGGAGGGAAATGAGAGGGAGGTCCGGAAGGGAGGGAAAATCGGTGTACCTATCTCTGGTTCTTGTTGATGTATGACAGGAAACCACATAATTCTGTAAAGCAATTATCCTTCAATTAAAATTTAAATATATATATATATATATATATATATATATATATATATAATCTTAAAAAGAAGAAGAAGAAAAAGAAGTGTAGCTGAAATGTACAGAATGGAAAAAAACCATTCATATAATGCTCATGCATGTTCAATCTTGCCAACTCTTTGTGACCCTATGGACTGTAAATTTACTCTGTCTATGGAATTTTCCAGGCAAGAATATGGAGTGGGTTGCCATTTCCTATTCCAGGATGTTTTCCCAACCCAGGGATCTACCCCACAACTCTATATTTCCTGCATTGGAGGTGGATTCTTTTACCACTGTGCCACCTAGGAAGCAGTTAAAACCAAAAGAGGTGGAAAGAGTGGAAGAAAAAAATAAAAACAATTAAAAAAGAGCAACAAATAAAAAAGTTAAAATTACAGTAGAGATTAATCCAACTATTTTTGGATTTCAGGAAGATATCAGGGACAGAGATATAAATAAGGGAGCCATCAGCACTTAGATGTTGTTTAAAGCAGTTAAATTAGATATGATTACACAGAGAGAGGGGATGGGTAAAGGATAGTCAAGAGTCTGGAATCAAGCCTGGGGTCATTCCAGCTTTTACTCCAGTTAGAGTTAAAAACAAGGAATTGCTGTGGCAAGAGGGAAGCAAATAATCAAGGTAAAGAAATCCAAGTTGAAGGAGGAAAACAAGCTTGACCAGGCCACCCAGCTGGGCCAGTCTTTAACAGGGGGATATCTATTCACTTACAAATCAAGTTGGTGATGGCCACTGTTAGATGCTATTGTCAATATTTTTTTAAAGAGGGCTAAGTCAGTTCAGTTCAGTTACTCATTCATGTCCAACTCTTTGTGACCCCATGGACTGCAGCACACCAGGCTTCCCTGTCCATCACCAACTCCCAGAGCTTGCTCAAACTGATGTCCATTGAGTCAGTGATGCCATCCAACCATCTCATCCTCTATTGTCCCCTTCTTCTCCTGCCTTCAATCTTTCCCAGCATCAGAGTCTTTTCAAATGAGTCAGTTCTTCACATCAGGTGATCAAAGTAAAGCCAAAGTATTGGAGTTTTGGCTTTAGCATCAACCTTTCCAATGAATATTCAGGACTGATTTCCTTTAGGATGGACTGGTTGGATCTTCTTGCAGTTCAAGGGACTCTCAAGGGTCTTCTCCAACATCACAGTTCAAAAGCATCAATTCTTTGGTGCTCAGTTTTCTTTACGGTTCAACTCTCACATCCATACATGACTACTGGAAAAACCATAGCTTTGACTAGACGGACCTTTGTTGACAAAGTAATGTCTCTGCTTTTTAATATGCTGCCTAGGTTGGTCACAGCTTTCCTTCCAAGGAGCAAGTGTCTTTTAATTTCATGGCTGCAATCACCATCTACAGTGATTTTGGAGCCCAAGAAAAGAAAGTCTGTCACTGTTTCCATTGTTTCCCCATCTATTTGCCATGAACTGATGGGACTGAATGCCATGATCTTAGTTTTTTTAATGTTGAGTTTTAAGCCAGCTTTTTTACTCTCCTCTTTCACTTCCATCAAAAGGCTCTTTAGTTCCTCTTCACTTTCTGCCATAAGGATGGTGTCATTTGCATATCTGAGGTTATTGATATTTCTCCCGGCAATCTTGAGTCCAGCTTGTGTTTCATCCAACCTGGCATTTTGCATGATATACTCTGCACAGAAGTTAAATAAGCAGGTGACATTATACAGCCTTGATGTACTCCTTTTCCAATTTGGAGCGAGTTCGTTTTTCATGTCCCGTCATAAGTGTTTGACCTGCATACATATTTCTCAGGAGGCAAGTAAGGTGGTCTGGTATTCCCATCTCTAAGAATTTTTTACAGTTTGTTGTGATCCACACAGTATGAAAAGAGGGATAAGGGGGTAGATAAATTGGGAGACTGGGATTGACATATATACTATATATAAAATTTGTGTGTGTACTTAGTCACTCAGTCATATCTAATTCTTTGCAACCCTTTGGACTGTAGCCTGCTAGGCTCCTCTGCCCATGAAGGTCCTCCATCCATGGGATTTTTCAGGCAAGGATACTGGAGTGGGTTCCCATTTCTTCATCCAAGGGATCTTCCTGATCAAGGGATCAAACCCACATCTCTTGTGTGTCCTGCATTGGAGGCAGATTTTTTACCCAAAAAATAACTAATAAGAATCTGCTGTATAGTACAGGGAACTGTACTCAATACTCTGTAATGACCTATATGAGAAAGATATCTAAAAAGGAAAAATAAGAGTAGATATATATGTATGTATAACTGATTCACTTTGCTGTATGCCTGAAACTAACAAAATATTGTAAATCAATTATCCATCAATAAAAATTTTTAAATGTATATATATTTTTTAAGTCAATATGGGCCTTGCTCTTTTTTTTAAACCACTGGACCACCAGGAAACTCTGGGCCCTGCTCTTAAGGAACAAATAAATTTTCTTCTAAATACAAGTATCAAAAAACTTTCACCAGCATTTACATTTACAGGATAGACAATCTTATAGATCAGGGTTCTCTCTGACTTAAAAAGAGTGAAAATACTGCTTCCTCCCTGAATAACCTGACTCTGAAAATGCCCAAATCTTCAAGGGCTTTATTATTCCCATAGAAATCTATACCAAGATACATCATGGTCAAACTTGTGAAAACTAAAGACAAAGAAAAATCTTGAAAGTAGCACCATATCAATAGGGGAAAAACATTCAAAATACACTGGATTCCTCATCAAAACCATAGAGGTTAGAATACAATGGCACAGCATTTTTTGTGTGCTAAAAGATAAATTTGTTAGTCTAGAATTCTATATCTAGCAAAAATATCTTTTAATAATAAGGGGAAATCAAGACATTCTCAAATGAAGAGAAACTAAGAAATCTTGTTGCCAGCAGATCTATTCTTTTTTTCAGCAGATTTATTCTAAAATAAGTTATTTAAACAGGATAAAATTATTAAAAATATAAACATAGATGGAAGAAAGAACACAATAAGACAAAATAATATAGTAGACTTTCTCATTTTGAATTTCATAAATTATATCTGATGATCAAAACAAAAAAATATAACATGGCCTGATTTGGTTCTGATTATATATAAAAGGAATATTTAAGAAATTATGTCATAAATGGCAGGGGTTAAAAAAAACAAAGGGGAAGTAAGGTTTCTACACTTCATTCTAGCTGATAATATGATGATAGAAGTACACTGCAATAAGGTATGGATGTGCAGTGTAGTAATACTTAAAGAAACTACTTTAAAAAACTATGCAAGGAGATTAAAAACATAAGTAAATCAAATTGAAATTCTAAAAATGTTCAAGTAAACCATGGAAAGGTAGAAAAAAGAAAGCAGGGAAACAAAAAACAATGGAGAGAACCAACAGAAACAAAAAACGCCAAATAGCAGATTTATGCCTTAATTCATCAACAATTATTTTAAATTTAAGTGGTCTAAATACACCAATTAAAAGATAGAGATTACCAAAGTAGATTAAAATATGACCTAAATAACTCTGTGCTGTCTTAAAGAAACTTCAAATGAAATGGTATAGGCAGAAAGTAAAATGGTATGGGCAGTAAGTACAAAAAAATAAATGGATAAAGATGTATCATGCCAACAATAATCAAAGGAAAGCCTCATGAATATCAGGTAAAGTAGATGTTAAAGCAAAGACAATTAAAAGAGACAAAGAGGGATATTATATAATGATAAAAGGGTCAATTGACTAAGAAGGCATAGAAATCCTAAATATATATGCACAAAACAAAAGAACAGGAAAATGTGCGAAGCAAAAACTAACAGAACTGAAAAGATAAATAGATAAATCTAAATTAGAGTTGGAGACTTTAACACCCCTCTCTCAATAGTTAATAGAGCAATTATATACAAAATCAGCAGGATATGGAAGAAGTCAATAATACCACTGACTAACAGGATCAGTAAACATCTATAGAACACTCCATTCAACAATAGCACAATATACATTCTTTTCAAGTGTTCATGGAACATGTATTAAGATAGAACAAATCCTGGGTCATAACACAAACTTCAAAAAATTTAAAAGAATCTAAATCAGAGTATATTCTCTGACCACAAGGGAATCAAACTAGAAATCAATAACAGAAAAAGAAAATTTCCAAATACTTAACAACCAGAACAAGACACTTTTAGGTACTATGTGGGTCAAAAAAGAAATCTCAAGGAACAATTTTAAAAATACATTGAACTGAAGCAAAATGAAAATAGAACATACCAAAATTTGTGGGACACAGCTAAAGCAGTGCTGAGAGAGAAATTTACAGCATTAAACACATATATTAGAAAAGAGGGGGGGAGGAGCCAAGATGGCAGAGGAGTAGGACGGGGAGACCACTTTCTCTCCTACAAATTCATCGAAAGAATAACTGAACGCAGAGCAAACTTCACAGAACAACTTCTGATCGCTAGCTGAGATCATCAGGCGCCCAGAAAAGCAGCCCATTGTCTTCGAAAGGAGGTAGGACAAAATATAAAAGATAAAAAGTGAGACAAAAGAGCTGAGGACGGAGATCCGTCCCGGGAAGGGAGTCTCGGGCGGCATTGCTTGGGGTAGGGTCCGGGCCTGAGTGCCCTGAGGACAATCGGAGGGAGCTTCTGTGAGTTGCCAACTTGAACTGTGGGAGACCAAAAGAGAGAGAGTAAATTAACCGGCCCGAACACACTGCCGGCCGCTCGCAGAACAAAGAGACCGAGAAAGTCCAGAGAAGAGCTCGCAGGCTGCGGACCGGCCCAGCCCCGCCAGAGGCAGGAGGCAGGGGGGAGGGGAAGGTCGCGGCGAGACACAGGGCGCAGGCGCCCGACCGGCGCGGGCGGGGACTGGGGCTGGGGACGCAGAGGGCGGAAGGCGCACGCACCCGACTGGCGCCAGCGGAAACTGAAACTAGGACCGTGGAAGGGAGTGGGCGCGCCACACCTGGGGAGAGAGTGCCCACCAAGCCCCTGGCTGCCTGGACCGCTCTGACGAGGAAGGCACAGAGAGCAGGCGCAGCTTTTCGCTCCGCGCTTTTGTGGAACACCCGAGGGCTGGAACCTCGCGCAGCGCGGGGTGCGCTCCATATAGAACAGCCGGGAGCCTGAGCAGCGCAGACGGAGAAAGCAGCATCAGCCCCTCCCGGCAGCCCCAGCCCGTCCCCGCGGCGCAAGCCCGCCCCCACAGCGCCAGCCCCTCCCTGCAGAGCGACGGAACTAGCTACCTGAATAAGAGTCCACCTCCGCCCGCCTGTGTCAGGGCGGAAATGAGGCTCTGAAGAGACCGGCAAACAGAAGCCAAATAAACAAAGGGAACCGCTTCAGAAGGGACTGGTGCAACAGATTAAAATCCCTGTAGAAAACACCGGCTACACCGGAAGGGGCCTGTAGATATCAAGAAGTGTAAGCTGGAACGAGGAGCTATCTGAAACTGAGCCGAACCCACACTGACCGCAACAGCTCTAGAGAAACTCCTAGATATAATTTGACTTTTTTCTCTTTTTTTTTCTTTTTTATTTTTTCTTTTTTATTTTTTCTCTTTTATTTTCCTTTAAAATCCCCTATTACTCCCCCATTACTCCTTAACTTTCATTTTCATAGATTTTTATGATTTTTTTAATTAGGGGGAAAAAATTTTTTTTTCTTTCTTTTTCTTTTTTCTTTTTTCTTCTTTTTTTTTTCTTTTTCTTTCCTTTTTCTCTTCTATTTTCTATTTTTCTTTTCCTCTTATTTCTTTTAAAGTCCTCTAGTACTCCTCTACTACTCCTTAATTTTCATTTTCAACACACTATAACCTTACAAAAAAAAAAAAGAAGAGAAGCCCTATTTTAAACCGAAGATTATTCTCTCCAAATCTTGACTCTCTGTTTTCTACCTCAGAACACCTCTATTTCCTCCTTTCCCCTTCTCTTCCCAATCCAATTCTGTGAATCTTTGTAGGTGACTGGGCTACGGAGAACACTCTGGGAACAGACAGCTGCGTAGATCTATCTCTCTCCTCTTGAGTCCCCCTTTTTCTCCTCCTGCTCATCTCTATCTCCCTCCTCCCTCTCCTCTTCTTCATGTAACTCTGTGAACCTCTCTGGGTATGCCTAACAGGGGAGAATCTTTTCACCATTAACCTAGAAGTTTTCTTACCAGTGCTGTATAGTCCTGAGACTACAGGAAGAATAAAACTGAAATCCAGAGGCAGGAGACTTAAGCCCAAAACCTGAGAACACCAGAAAACTCCTGACTACATGGAACTTTAAGTAATAAGAGAACACCCAAAAGCCTCCATACCTACACTGAAACCAACCACCACCCAAGAGCCAATAAGCTATAGAGCAAGACATACCACGCAAATTCTCCAGCAATGCAGGAACATAGCCCTGAACATCAACATACAGGCTGCCCAAGGTCACACCTAACACATAGACCCATCTCAAAACTCATTACTGGGCACTCCATTGCTCTCCAAAGAGAAGAAATCAAGTTCCACGCACCAGAACACTGACGCAAGCTTCCCTAACCAGGAAACCTTGACAAGCCAATCGTCTAACCCCACCCACTGGGTAAATCTTCCACAATAAAAAGGAACCACAGACCTCCAGAATACAGAAAGCCCACTCCAGACACAGCAATCTAAACAAGATGAAAAGGCAAAGAAATACCCAACAGGTAAAGGAACATGAAAAATGCCCACCAAGTCAAACAAAAGAGGAGGAGATAGGGAATCTACCTGAAAAAGAATTTAGAATAATGATAATAAAAATGATCCAAAATCTTGAAAACAAAATGGAGTTACAGATAAATAGCCTGGAAACAAAAATTGAAAAGATACAAGAAATGTTTAATAAAGACCTAGAAGAAATAAAAAAGAATCAATTAAAAATGAATAATGCAATGAATGAGATCAAAAACACTTTGGAGGGAACCAAGAGTAGAATAACGGAGGCAGAAGATAGGATAAGTGAGGTAGAAGATAAAATGGTGGAAATGAATGAAGCAGAGAGGAAAAAAGAAAAAAGGATCAAAAAAAATGAGGACAACCTCAGGGACCTCTGGGACAATGTGAAACGCCCCAACATTCGAATCATAGGAGTTCCAGAAGAAGAAGACAAAAAGAAAGGCCATGAGAAAATACTCGAGGAGATAATAGCTGAAAACTTCCCTAAAATGGGGAAGGAAATAGCCACCCAAGTCCAAGAAACCCAGAGAGTCCCAAACAGGATACACCCAAGGCAAAACACCCCAAGACACATATTAATCAAATTAACAAAGATCAAACACAAAGAACAAATATTAAAAGCAGCAAGGGAGAAACAACAAATAACACACAAAGGGATTCCCATAAGGATAACAGCTGATCTCTCAATAGAAACCCTCCAGGCCAGAAGGGAATGGCAGGACGTACTGAAAGTAATGAAAGAGAATAACCTACAACCTAGATTACTGTATCCAGCAAGGATCTCATTCAGATATGAAGGAGAATTTAAAAGCTTTACAGATAAGCAAAAGCTGAGAGAATTCAGCACCACCAAACCAGCTCTTCAACAAATGCTAAAGGATCTTCTCTAGACAGGAAATGCAGAAAGGTTGTATAAACGTGAACCCAAAACAACAAAGTAAATGGCAACGGGACCACACCTATCAATAATTACCCTAAATGTAAATGGGTTGAATGCCCCAACCAAAAGACAAAGATTGGCTGAATGGGTACAAAAACAAGACCCGTATATATGCTGTCTACAAGAGACCCACCTCAAAACAAGAGACACATACAGACTAAAAGTGAAGGGCTGGAAAAAAATATTTCATGCAAACGGAGACCAAAAGAAAGCAGGAGTCGCAATACTCATATCAGATAAAATAGACTTTCAAATAAAGGATGTGAAAAGAGACAAAGAAGGACACTACATAATGATCAAAGGATCAATCCAAGAAGAAGATATAACAATTATAAATATATATGCACCCAACATAGGAGCACTGCAATATGTAAGGCAAACGCTAATGAGTATGAAAGAGGAAATTAATAGTAACACAATAATAGTGGGAGACTTTAATACCCCACTCACAACTATGGAGAGATCAACTAAACAGAAAATTAACAAGGAAACACAAACCTTAAATGACACAATGGACCAGCTAGACCTAATTGATAGCTATAGGACATTTCACCCCAAAACAATCAACTTCACCTTTTTCTCAAGTGCACACGGAACCTTCTCCAGAATAGATCACATCCTGGGCCATAAATCTGGTCTTGGAAAATTCAAAAAAATTGAAATCATTCCAGTCATCTTTTCTGACCACAGTGCAGTAAGATTAGATCTCAATTACAGGAAAAAAATTGTTAAAAATTCAAACATATGGAGGCTAAATAACACGCTTCTGAATAACCAACAAATCATAGAAGAAATCAAAATATGTATAGAAATGAAGGAAAATGAAAACACAACAACCCAAAACCTATGGGACACTGTAAAAGCAGTGCTAAGGGGAAGGTTCATAGCATTACAGGCTTACATCAAGAAACAAGAAAAAAGCCAAATAAATAACCTAACTCTACACCTAAAGCAATTAGAGAAGGAAGAAATGAAGAACCCCAGGGTTAGCAGAAGGAACGAAATCTTAAAAATCAGGGCAGAAATAAATGCAAAAGAAACTAAAGAGACCATAGCAAAAATCAACAAAGCTAAAAGCTGGTTTTTTGAAAAAATAAACAAAATTGACAAACCATTAGCAAGACTCATTAAGAAACAAAGAGAGAAGAACCAAATTAACAAAATTAGAAATGAAAATGGAGAGATCACAACAGACAACACTGAAATACAAAGGATCATAAGAGACTACTACCAGCAGCTCTATGCCAATAAAATGGACAACTTGGATGAAATGGACAAATTCTTAGAAAAGTATAACTTACCAAAACTGAACCAGGAAGAAATAGAAGATCTTAACAGACCCATCACAAGCAAGGAAATCGAAACTGTCATCAAAAATCTTCCAGCAAACAAAAGCCCAGGACCAGATGGCTTCACAGCTGAATTCTACCAAAAATTTAGAGAAGAGCTAACACCTATCTTACTCAAACTCTTCCAGAAAATTGCAGATGAAGGTAAGCTTCCAAACTCATTCTATGAGGCCACCATCACCCTAATTCCAAAACCAGACAAAGATGCCACAAAAAAAGAAAACTACAGGCCAATATCACTGATGAACATACATGCAAAAATCCTTAACAAAATTCTAGCAAACAGAATCCAACAACATATTAAAAAAATCATACACCATGACCAAGTGGGCTTTATCCCAGGAATGCAAGGATTCTTTAATATCTGCAAATCAATGTAATACACCACATTAACAAATTGAAAGATAAAAACCATATGATTATCTCAATAGATGCAGAGAAAGCCTTTGACAAAACTCAACACTCATTTATGATTAAAACTCTCCAAAAAGCAGGAATAGAAGGAACATACCTCAACATAATAAAAGCTATATATGACAAACCCACAGCAAGCATCACCCTCAATGGTGAAAAATTGAAAGCATTTCCCCTGAAATCAGGAACAAGACAAGGGTGCCCACTCTCACCACTACTATTCAACATAGTGTTGGAAGTTTTGGCCACAGCAATCAGAGCAGAAAAAGAAGTAAAAGGAATCCAGATAGGAAAAGAAGAAGTGAAACTCTCACTGTTTGCAGATGACATGATCCTCTACATAGAAAACCCTAAAGACTCTACCAGAAAATTACTAGAGCTAATCAATGAATATAATAAAGTTGCAGGATATAAAATTAACACACAGAAATCCCTTGCATTCCTATATACTAACAGTGAAAAAACAGAAAGAGAAATTAAGGAAACAATACCATTCACCATTGCAACAAAAAGAATAAAATACTTAGGAGTATATCTACCTAAAGAAACAAAAGACCTATACATAGAAAACTATAAAACACTGATGAAAGAAATCAAAGAGGACACAAACAGATGGAGAAACATACCGTGTTCATGGATTGGAAGAATCAATATTGTCAAAATGGCTATTCTACCCAAAGCAGTCTATAGATTCAATGCAATCCCTATCAAGCTACCAACGGTATTTTTCACAGAACTAGACCAAAGAATTTCACAATTTGTATGGAAATACAAAAAACCTCGAATAGCCAAAGTAATCTTGAGAAAGAAGAATGGAACTGGAGGAATCAACCTGCCTGACTTCAGACTCTACTACAAAGCCACAGTCATCAAGACAGTATGGTACTGGCACAAAGACAGAAATATAGATCAATGGAACAGAACAGAAAGCCCAGAGATAAATCCACGAACCTATGGACACCTTATCTTTGACAAAGGAGGCAAGGATATACAATGGAAAAAAGACAACCTCTTTAACAAGTGGTGCTGGGAAAACTGGTCAACCACTTGTAAAAGAATGAAACTAGAACACTTTCTAACACCATACACAAAAATAAACTCAAAATGGATTAAAGATCTAAATGTAAGACCAGAAACTATAAAACTCCTAGAGGAGAACATAGGCAAAACACTCTCCGACATGAATCACAGCAGGATCCTCTATGACCCACCTCCCAGAATATTGGAAATAAAAGCAAAACTAAACAAATGGGACCTAATGAAACTTAAAAGCTTTTGCACAACAAAGGAAACTATAAGTAAGGTGAAAAGACAGCCCTCAGATTGGGAGAAAATAATAGCAAATGAAGAAACAGAGAAAGGATTAATCTCAAAAATACACAAGCAACTCCTGCAGCTCAATTCCAGAAAAATAAATGACCCAATCAAAACATGGGCCAAAGAACTAAACAGACATTTCTCCAAAGAAGACATACAGATGGCTAACAAACACATGAAAAGATGCTCAACATCACTCATTATTAGAGAAATGCTAATCAAAACCACAATGAGGTACCATTACATGCCAGTCAGGATGGCTGCTATCCAAAAGTCTACAAGCAATAAATGCTGGAGAGGGTGTGGAGAAAAGGGAACCCTCTTACACTGTTGGTGGGAATGCAAACTAGTACAGCCGCTATGGAAAACAGTGTGGAGATTCCTTAAAAGACTGGAAATAGAACTGCCATATGACCCAGCAATCCCACTTCTGGGCATACACACTGAGGAAACCAGATCTGAAAGAGACACGTGCACCCCAATGTTCATCGCAGCACTGTTTATAATAGCCAGGACATGGAAGCAGCCTAGATGCCCATCAGCAGATGAATGGATAAGGAAGCTGTGGTACATATACACCATGGAATATTACTCAGCCATTAAAAAGAATTCATTTGAACCAGTCCTAATGAGATGGATGAAACTGGAGCCCCTTATACAGAGTGAAGTAAGCCAGAAAGATAAAGAACATTACAGCATACTAACACATATATATGCAATTTAGAAAGATGGTAATGATAACCCTATATGCAAAACAGAAAAAGAGACACAGAAATACAGAACAGACTTTTGAACTCTGTGGGAGAATGTGAGGGTGGGATATTTCAAAAGAACAGCATGTATACTATCTATGGTGAAACAGATCACCAGCCCAGGTGGGATGCATGAGACAAGTGCTCGGGCCTGGTGCACTGGGAAGACCCAGAGGAATCGGGTGGAGAGGGAGGTGGGAGGGGGGCTCGGGATGGGGAATACGTGTAAATCTATGGCTGATTCATATCAATGTATGAGAAAACCCACTGAAATGTTGTGAAGTAATTAGCCTCCAACTAATAAAAAAAATTAAAAAAAAAAAAGAAAAGAGGAAAGCCTCACATCAGTAATTTTAGCTTTCACCTGAAGAATTTAGAAGATGAAGAGCAAAATAAACTCAAAGCAAGTAGATAATAAAGATAAATGCAGAAATCAATAAAATTGAAAACTAAGACAATAGAGAAAATCAATTATAAAAGACTTTTTTTTCTCAAAAGTCAATAATATTGACAAACCTTTAGTAAGACTTTCAAAGAAAAAAGAGAAGATTGGATTACAGAAACAGGAATGAAACTGGCTATACTACTATAGATTCAGAAGATTTCAAAAGAATAATAAGGCAATACTACAAACAACTCTATACATACATTTGACAACTTGGGTGGAATGAACCAATTCCTCAAAAAAAATGCACAAACTATCATAGCTTATACAAAATTAAATGTGTGAATAGTCCTAGAGCTATTAAGAAATTAGAGTTCACATTTCAAAAAATTTTCAAGAAATGAATCTCCAGGCCCGGATGGCTCTATTTGAGAATTATACCAAGTATTTAAAAGAGAAACAACACCAATTCCACACGATTTCTTCCAGATAATGCAAGAGAAGGAAACAGTTCTCAATTCATTTTATGAGGCTAGTATTTAGTATTACTAAAACTAGAAAAATAAACAATAGGGGGAAAAAAACCTAAAATCTAATGTTTGTCATGAATGCAGACACAAAAATCCTTATTACCAAATAGAACTGAAACTAAGCAGGACCTTGGGGGATTTCTGGGCACCAAAACCTTTTCTGTGTCTCCTATTTTCTTTTTGGACATGCCACAAGGCACGCAGGATCTTAGTTCACGGACCAGGGATCAAACCCATGGCCCTTGCAGTGGAAGCACAGAATCTTAACCATTGGACAGCCAGGGAAGTTCCCCCACCTACCATTTCTTCATTAGAGGAAATAGGCTTCATTCAGCCTCCTTGACCTTCCCTGAGTCCCAACAAGCAGAAACATTTGGGAAGCGAGAGGATGCAGAAACAAAGGAGGAACAGACAAGAGACAATGGTGCAGAGTTGGAGCAGGGTCCAGGTTCCCCCTCAAGAGACACTCATAATAATATCTTTGGGCGTTTTGCAGATATTGAAACCCCTACTACATGGGAGAAGTTAATTGTATGCTGCCCACAAGCTTTGTAGACCCCAGATTGCATGGAACCAGAAGATGATGTTATTAACTCCCACTTATCTCACTAGTAACCAATCAGAAGAATGTCCCCAGCTGATCCTGCCCTCTTTGAACCATTACTGTAAAATTCCTCACTATCTGCTCTGTGTCAGGACATACAGTTTTGAGGGCATTAGCCCACTGTGGCCTCTTTTGCCTGACAAAGAAACAAAGCTATTCCTCTCTACTTCTTCTAAATTCTGCCTCTGAGATTTATTTCAGTGTCAGGTTACTGAGGCTAGAGTCAGCTTCACAACCAGAAATATTTAAAAACAATTATACACCATGACCAAATAGGGTTTATTTCAGGGATGCGAGACTGGTTCAATATTTGAAAATCAATCATGGTAATTCATCAAAGTATGCTACACACAAAAAACCTCACATGACATAATCAATGCAGAAAAAGTATTTGACAGAGTTCAACACCATTTATGAAAACAACAAAAAAACAAGCAAAAAAACTCTCAGAAATATGGAATGGAAGGGATCTCCCTCAATTCAATAAAGAACATCTACAAAAAAAAAAAAAATCAAAATTACAGTTAATGGTGAAAGACTGAATGTTTTACCCCTAAGATCAAGAACAAAGCAAGAATGCTCACTCTCACTGCTCTTATTCAATGTAGCATTTTAAGTTCTCGCTAGTATAACAAACCAAGAAAAAGAAATAAAAGGCATGCAGATTAGAAAGCAATAAAACTGTCCTATAATCAGATAACATGATTGTGTACATAGACAGCCCCAGGGAATCTACAAAAACTTCACCTAGAACTAATAAGTGATTCTAGTAAGATCACAAGACACAAGATAAACATACAAAATTCAGTTGTATGTATATATACTAGTAATGAACAAATAAATACCAAAATTAAAAATACAAGGACTTCCTTGGTGGTTGGGTAGTTAAGACTCCATACTTCTTTTTTTTTTTTTCACACTGATTATTACTTTTATTTTTAATTGCAATGTCTTTTTATTACATTTATTTTATCTGCTTATGTAAAATGACTTTACATTTATAGTAGTGATATATAAAAAGTTTTATATAAACAAGATAATTTAAAAATATCAAGTTATTACAGTAAGTACAAAAAAAAATCTTGAATAATTAACCTTTGAAAATCACTGCAGTAAAGCCAAAGCAACAGTCAATGGTTATAATTAAGAGACTTGACTCTTAAAAAGAAAACAAAAGCCTCACCAGTACCTATTCTTTTAATTTTTTTTTCTTTCTTCTGATTTTACAGCTAACCCACAACGAGACAAAGTGACACGTATGTATATAAACCTTACACTGTTTTAAGATCTATGTGAGCTGTGTTACTGCATTATGGGGAACAACATTAATGAGTATATTTCATGTCTGTTTCACAGGTTACTACTCCACTGTGTTTCCAGACTGGCCGATATATCCACGTGACAGAAACACATCTCTTTTTCTCATAATTATCCCACCAATCCTAATCCTGAGTGTTATAATTATCATCCAGACTCCATACTTCTATTGCAGGAGCCACAGGTTCAACCCCTAGTTGGGGGAACTAAGATCCTACATGCCATGCAATGTGACCAAAATGTTTTAAAAGTAAAAGTACAGTATTATTTAAAATTGCTTTAATAAAAATAGAGTTTAAAAGATGCAGAAAACAAACTTATGGTTACCGGGGACAAGGGGGTAAGGATAAACTGGAAGATTGGGATGGATGTATACACACTACTAATAAATACATATATAATAACTAAGACCTACTATAAAGCACAGAGCTCTATTCTGTACTCCGTAATGACCTATATGGGAAAAGAATCTTAAAAGGAGTAGACATATGTATATGTATAATAACAGATTCACTTTGTTGTACACCTGAAACTAACACAATTTTTTTTTGTTGTTTAGTTGCTAAGTCGTGTCCTACTCTTTTGTGACCCCATGGACTGTAGCCCTCCAGGCTCTTCTGTCCATGGGATTTTCCAGGCAAGAATACTGGAGTGGGTTGCCATTTCCTTCTCCAGGGGATCTTCATGACCCAGGGATTGAACCCAAGTCTCCTGCACTGGCAGGCAGATTCTTTACCCCTGAATCAAGGGGGAAGCCCTAATCAACTATACTTCAATAAAACTTTTTAAAAAATAACTATAAGCTTATGGTAGTGACCTAAAAAAATTATTAAAAAAAAAACAGTATTTACATGTAGATCTTATATGTACAGAGCTTGTATGCTGAAACTAAAAAAACACTTATGAAAAAAATCAAACAAGACGTATTTTGTTCCTGGATGGAAGAGAGACGTATTTTGTTCCTGGATGGAAAGACTCAGCATGAGGATGTTAATTTTCTCCCCAAATAATGTAATTCCTATCAAAATCTCAAAAATACTTTTTTAGGTATAGACAAGATTATTCTAAAATGTATATGCAAAGACAAAGGAATTGGGATAAGTTGAAAACTGTTTGAAAAAAAAAAAAAGATTAAAGTGAGTATATTAATCAGTAGGGCTTCTGAGGTGGTGCAGTGGTTAAAAAAAAATCCTCCTGCCAGTGCAGGAGATGTAGGAGACGGGTTCGATCCCTGGGTCGGGAAGATTCCCTGGAGAAGGAAATGGCAACCCACTCCATTATTCTTGCCTGGAGAATTCCATGGACAGAGGAACCTGGCGGGATACAGTCCATGGAGTCGCAGAGTTGGACACGACTGAGCACACATACAGGCAGGCAGGGCTTCATAACAAAAGAGCACAAATGGGTAACTTAACAGAAATCCATATTCTCACAATTCTAGAGGCTAAGAAGTCCAAGATAAAGATTCCTGCAGGGTTCAGTTTCTGATGAAAGGTCTCTTTCTGGCTTGTATATGGATTGCTATGTCTTCGCCTCTCATGGCCCTCTCATGGCATGGTATCCGGGTAGAGAGAGAGAACTCTGGTGTCTCTTCTTATAAGAACGCTAATTCTATTGCATCAAAGCCCTACCCAAAGATCTCATTCAACCTTAATTACCTCTTTAAAGAGAGATAATCAACATATATGTTTGGGCAGTAGTGGGGACAAAACCACTCACCAAAACCAAATCATCACGAGAAATCAGTTTACCTGATTTCATTATTTATTATGTAGCAACAGTAATCAAGACTGTGTAGTACTGGCAGAGAGACAGACACACAGATCAGTGGAACAGAACAGAGAATACAGAAACAGACCCATATGAAAATGCCCAAAAGATTTTTGACAAAGGTACAAAAGCAATGCAATAGAGGAAAGTTACCTTTTTCAACAAACGGTGCAGGAACAATTAGATATCCATAGAGGAAAAGTTTTCCTGGTAGCTGGTAAAGAATCTGCCTGCAATGCAGGAGACCCCGATTTGATTCCTGGGTCAGGAAGATCCCCTGGAAAAGAGATAGGCTACCCACTCCAGCATTCCTGGGCTTCCCTGGTGGCTTAGATGGTAAAGAATCCACTGGCAATGCGGGAGACCTGGGTTCAATCCCTGGGTCAGGAAGTGGGTATGGCAACCCACTCCAGTATTCTTACCTGGAGAATTCCCATGGACAGAGATCCTGGTGGGCTACAGTCAATGGGGTCACAAAGACTCAGACACAACTGAGCAACTAAGTATACAGCATAGCACAGGGGAAAAGTAACAATAATAAACCTTGATCTAAGTCTCACTCCTTATACAAAAGTAATTCAGAACGGATCACACAATTAAATGTAAAACATCAAACTATAAAACTTTTATAGGAGAAAATCTTCAGGATCTAGGGCTAGGCAAAGAGTTCTTATACTTAACACCAAAAGCATAATCCGCAAGGAAAATGGATAAATTTGGCTTTATCAGAATTAAAAATTTTGCTCTGTTAAAGACCTTGTTAAGATGAAAAAGCAAGTTATAAGCTGGAAAAATATATTTGCAAACTGCACATCCAACAGAGGACCAGTATCTAGAATGACTCAACTTTTCAACATGCAAGTATCCTTTGACCCAGTCAATTGTGATCTGGGTATTTACAGCAGAGAAATAACACATGTTCACACAAAAGCTCTGGACATGAATGTTTGCTGCAGCTTTATGCATAATGGCCCCAAATTGGAAACAACCCAGATGTCTTTCAATGGATAAATGGTTAAACAAACTGTCATACAATCATACCATAGAATACAATTCAACACCGAAAAAGAACAAACTATTAGTACATATAGTCTCCAGAGAATTATGCTAAGAGAAAAACACGTTTCCAGGGATTAAGGAGGGAGTGGAGCAGAAGGCAAGTGAGCATGACTGTAGAAGGGTGACATGAAGGACCTTGTGGTGATGAACACCTTCAGTATCTTGACTATATCAATGTCAATAACCTAATAGGCACAGTAGAGTATTGCTTCCTAAGATGTTACCATTAAACAGGTAAATAAGACACAGAATTTCTCTGTGTGCTATTTCTAACAACTCGTGTGAGTCTAAAATTCTCTTAAAATTAAAATTTTAATTTAAAAAATTAATGCCCAGACATTTCTAAAGGTCCTTATGAATCTGAAACATTCTAATTGTCACCATGAGTTGTGTAGCTATCTCTCTGGCAGTACTTTTCAAATTATAATCTATGGAACAGGGGTCCACTTCAAGATGCTAGTAAATAGTGAGTGGTTAAGAGGGTTGTTTCTACTGTCAAATATGTGTAGAATGAGCATTAATGTAATAATGAGAACAAAAACATTTTAATAACTTTAAGCCAAATTTCCAATCCAAAACATGGCCAGAGTCCTTTCCCTTCCTTTAATTTACTTTTCTTTTTTTAATATCTATTTTTATTTAGTTGACTATGCTGAGTCTTAGTTGCAGCACTCAGGATCTTTGATCTTCGTTGCAGTATGCAAACTCTTAATTGAGGCATGTGGGATCTAGTTCCCTGACCAGGGATTGAACCCTGGCCCCCTGCACTTGGACAGCAGGGTTTTAGCCACTGGTCCATCAGGGTAGTCCCTCCATTCTTTTCGTTTTCATTTTTCCTTAGGAGGACCTAGTAGCATCAACTGGGGGTCCACGAAACCCAATTTGAGGCATGTTGCTATTATAAACAGTTGGTTCCTTTGGAACAGGATGCAGCTTTCAGTTTTCACCTTCAGCCCTCTCTCGGACCCTCTCTGACTGTGTAGGTTCTGATTGGTGCCTTCCATTCCACCTTTTTCTCTTTGGTTCTCAGTCCTCCCTCCTGCATTCAGAGCTCCCTGAGGGCAAGAGCTTTGTCCTCTTTCTCAGAGTTAACCAAGCACTTGCTTCTACCTGCCTCTCCCTTTCTCCAGCCACTCTTCTGACTGGGCTGGCGTTACTCATCTCAGTTACTCTTCTGAGGTAAACCACTGTTGCTCCAGCCTTCCACCACCATTCCACTCTCCTTTGGTGAAAGGATCCTCCACTGAGACAAATCATGTCATTCTGGTGACTGTCACCTCCTTGACACGGGACACACAACATGGTCAGAGAGGAGCCCATTCTCCTGGCCAAAGTGAGTACAACACGCAAACCAAGCTAACCAAAGTTTGTCCCTGGAATTATCCAATTTGAAGCTGGAAGAGAAGGAGTCTTGCCTCTTAGGTCATAGAAGCCGGGAAGATGTAAATCTGAGCCATGTTATCAGTTTTGAGAAAGTCTGTCTGTGGTAAGCAGAGAATAAAGCCACTCAGTGACAAAAAGAGTTAATGAGCATAAAAATTTCTGATGCCAGTCATTCGAATCTCTGGGATCCTGTGGACAGCTCCACTCCTGGACTTCCCAATGACTTTAGCTAATATATTTTTTTTTTCCTTAGGTGAGCTCAGGTTGGATTTCCAACACTGCAACAAAAAATGATTTCTAATACCTCTCATTCAGCTTCTCATTCATTCCTGATCACCCTAATAAATAGCAAGGATTGGAGTTTTTCATGCACCATTTTACTCTATTTGGATACACTGAATACACTTTTACATTTTGATTTAAACCTGATGAGCTATCCAGATACCTCCTGTGTTCTTTCTTCATGAATGGGATTGAGAACAGATGTGTTCTGATGAAAAGAAGTCAAGAAAGGACTGAAGCCTGGAGGGATGTCATGTGAGGACGTGAGGCAGCCAGTGAGGAGACTGAGGACTGTGGAGAGTCAGGTAGAAAAGGTCTCTTAAGAGAGAGTGTGACCCCGCAAATGCATACGTAGTTGTTATTGTTTAGTTGCTAAATTGTCTCCAGCTCTTTTTCGACCCCATGGACTGTAGTCCGCCAGGCTCCTTTGTCCATGGGATTTACCAGGCAAGAATACTGGAATGGCTGCCATTTCCGACCCTAGGGGATCTCCTAGACCCCAGGGATCAAACCTACGTCTCCTGCGTTGGCAGGCAGATTCTTCACCACTGAGCCACCAAGGAAGCCCAAATGTATACATCGGTTCTTCCAAAACACTATACAGGACTGAGCTGGTTACAGTCAACCAGAGCCCAACAACAGCAGGGAAGGGGAGAAGCAGGTACGAATGGACAGGGAAACCAGGGAAGAAGTAGGAGAGATTAACGTTTAGCCGGTGCCTAATACGTGCCAGACACAGGCTTAAAAATGTCAAATGATGGTTAGCCCAAGGTGGGTTCAGGATTCAAACACAGGTCTGTTTGCCTCCAGAGCCAGTGCTCTTCACACTCTGATGTGAGGAGAAGAGAGGAAGGGGTTCCTGGATCCCAGAATCTGCTGATGGAGTGAGCGGAGCTGGCCGAGATGACAGCAAAACCAGGTCAGCTTCAGAGCCACTTCCCTGACTGACCTGCACACAAGTCTGCCTCTCTCCTCTCTGGAACAGAAGAAAGCTCCCGGCAGTAGTCTCCTGGTGGGTTGTTGGAGCCTAGGGCATTTGAGGACCTGATCGGAATTGGGATGGAGGGGGTGGAGGCAGATATTTCTATGGAACTAGGTTGTCAGAAACTGGAGAAGTATTCAAGAAAGACACTACTGTACACGGAGATGGGGATGGGTGTGATCATAATCTTGTCTCTTAGTCCCCAGCAAAGCCAATGACCCAAGGCTGTTGGCAAGGGGGTGGGGAAGTGAAAAGGAACAGCGTTTTCACGAAGAGTCCGGAAGTGAGGAATCAGGTTCCATATTACATAATCTAAAAATGCCCCCACCACCCACCCCCACCCCCACGCACAGGAGAAGGAAAGGGGAAAAAAACTCCCAGAAATCACACAGTGAAGGCAAATGCAGCGAAATGGCTCATTGGTTACTGTGGCAACCGACTCTTCCCTGCTCCTGCTGCTTATCCCACGATCCCTCTGTCACCCTATTTTTAGACTGAAGACAACGAATGAAAACGGCTTTAAAATATTTTTTTTTCTTTTCTGTATGTTGAAGAAATGCATAACCTTTAAAAAAAAAAAAAAAAGATTCAGAAAGCTGAGCTCCAATGTTGGGGCAAGTCCCCCAGTCCTGACATAAGGTGACCCTCATTTCTCTGAGACTCATTTCTCCGTGGAGGAAGGAAGGTGCTGGGTTTTCTAGGAGTTAAGGGGCAGCAAATAAGGAGGAGAAAACCTGAAGAGACTGTAAGGAACATTAGGAGTATAGCCACACATGCAAAGCAAGGTGGAGAAATGAAGTCATTAAAAATATATAGAATAACAGTTTTTGAGGAATGAGAGGAGTTTTGAATCATATGGCTAAGAGTGACTATGTAACTCGCTTCACCTCCAGATTTACCTGTCCTCATAAGGAAAATACTGGAGTGGGTTGTCATCTCCTACTCCAGAGGATCTTCCCAACCCAGGGATCGAACCCACATCTCCTGCATTGGCAGGTAGATTCTTTATCACTAGCGCCACCTGGGAAGCCCATATGTAAAATAAAGGGAATGGTGGTCTTTCTGAATCTTAATAACCTCCAAGATTCTGTAAAGCTCTAACATATATGATCATATCATTTTTAAATTAGCCCTGTTAACCTTGCAAAGGAGCCAAATTGTAAGAATCCACTAGATTTTCCCTGGAGAAACAGTCCTGAATCTTGTTACTATATTTGGTTTTATTCCAATTGTGATATTTGAGGGATGTCATTGTGGACTATCTCTGTCTTTTATTCTGCTGGAAAGAAACTTTAAACCAAACAAACTTTTTGCACTGAGGAAGATGAAAAACAAAAAAAATATGTCTTTTCCTCCTAGAAAACATGAATGAGTGCAACATACACTTAAACATGTTTTCAAAAGAAAAGTGGCCTCCTACAATTCAATGGCCACTAATTTATCAACTAAAATGCAAAGCAATAGATGAAGTCTGTGGCAGAAGATAGAACAGGGTGAAAGGAGGGGAAAAGTGGAGAAAGCTAACTGAAGGAGGAGAAAATCTAGCCTAGATATAAGCAACATGCTTGATTTAGTTGATTCCTCACAGTGGTAGAAAGGGGCCCACTTGTCCACAGGGTGGGAAGGCTCAGTAATAAGAGCCTCTCTTCCCCAACTCCCACCCCATCCCGGTTCAGGGCTGAGCGGAGAAAACAGAAGGAGAGTTTTCCCTACAAGTGGTTGATGGGGAGACCTAGGTACAGTCCATTATGCATGAGCATTACTGTAGTGCTTGTTCAAAGTGCACGTGCTCGTTTGCTTAACATCTGTCTTCTACACTGGACTGTAAGGACTGTGACCTTCATATAGGACATGCACCACATCTTATTCATCCATCTACCCTGAGGAGCCAATGTCAGACCTGGCACACAGTATCAGGCCTAGGAACAGTAAAAATTTGTTAAATGAATAAACATTATAAAGCATGTCTGTGCCGTGTTGAATGAAGTTCCCTACCACCAAATTCATCGATTCAAAAGCATCAAATCTTGAACTTTGCAGGTGGCTCAGATGGTAAAGAATCTGCCTGCAATGCAGGAGACCTGGGTTCAATTCCTAGGTTGGGAAGATCCTCTGGAGGAGAGCATGACTAGCCACTCCAGTATTTCTTGCCTAGAGACTCCCCATGGACAGAGGAGTCTGGTGGGCTATAGTCCATGGGAACACAAAGAATTGGAAATGACTGAGTGACTAAGCACCCCCAAATTCATGACTACTTTGGAACCTCAGAAGGTGACCTTACTGGGTCAGGACAGATTCTCAACCCAGTAATTGGTGTCCATACAAGAAGGTCACAAGGGGGGGCTTCTTTAGTGGCCCAGTGGTTAAGAATCTGCCTACCAATGCAGGGGACACAGGTTCAATCCCTCCTCTGGGAATGAAGATCTCACATGCTGAGGGGCAGCCAAGCCTGTGGGCCACAAGTGCTAAAGCCTGCATGCTCTAGAGTCCATGCTCCACCCTGAAACTGGTGCTCTGCAACAAGAGAAGCCGTCACAATGAGAAGGCTATGCACCTCAACTAGAGAGTAGCCCCCACTTGCCCCAACTTGCCCACACATAGCAATGAAGTGTGCTGCAATGAAGACACAGCACTGCCAAAAAATAATTTAAAAAAAGAAAGGAGGGTCATATGAATGCAGAGGCAGATATTGGAGTGCTGTCTCTACACTAAGGAGCCTTGAGGATTGCCAGCAACCAGCAGCAGCTGGGAGGGGGACATGGAACTGACTCTCTCCCCAGATCTCCAGAAGGAACCAACCCTGCTGACGGCTTGACTTTGGATTTTTGGCCTCCAGAACTGAGAAAGTGTAAATTTTCATTGTTGTAAGTCACCCAGATTGTGGTCATCTGTCATGGCCACCCTAGGAAACTAATGCAATAGCCTGTCTGTCCTGGCCACACTTCCACTCACTTATTACTCCTTTTGTTTAGTCTCAGATTCTCCTACATTCCATTCTTACCACCAAAATTCTCAAATTTTCTACTCTAATTAAGCAGTTAGAAGTAACAGAAACCCAAATTGGTTTTAACAATAAAATATTTATTGCTCGCGATCTGCAAAATACAGAGTGAGATGAGCTTCAGTGACAATAATGAGGAATCACACTCTTTCCAGCCTCTCCTGCTTTGCCTTCCAAACTGTAATTTCACCTCAGATTGGCTCCTTCCTGTGGTCATAAGATGCCTACTTACAACTCTCTGGGCTACAATTTTTTCTCTCATATATTATTTATATCTGTGCAACAAGTTACATTAAACCAATGACAATCGCTTGTTATCTCCCAAAGTTACTGTGGGCTTCTGAAGTGGTTTGGTTATTGGGTTTTGGTTAGGCATTTCTCCTGAAGCTAAAGTCAGATGTGAGCTGGAGTTGGAGACACGAAGGTCTGCCTACAGCCAAAGGACCCACTTCAGGTGGTCTGTTCATATGGCTGATAGACTGATGGTGGTGAGTTAGTTCCTCTCCGTGTGAACTTGTATGCAGAACTACAAGCATCTTCATGACATGGTGGCTACCTTTCCCCAGGGCAAGATGTCAAAGAGAGCAGGAAGGAAGCTGCAATGGTTTTAGCCTCCAAACTCATGCACCACTTCTTGCATGGTATTCTATTATTCTGTTGTTCACACAGCTCAGCCATGATTCAGCATGGGAGGAGACTATGTAAGGTCTGGATCTCAGGAGGCTGTTTGAGGAACTGGCTACCACATCTCTGTCCTAGAGAAGCAAGTCTGAGTCGCATCTGAGAGTTTGCTCAGAAGAACAAGGAAACTTCTTTCCCAGAAATCTCCAGAAAACTTCCTTTCTCCCTAATTGGTCCATCCTCAAACTAGAAAGTGTAGATAAGAGTTGGGATTGAGCTAATCTAAGCCTGTGCTCAGTTCAGTTGAGTCACTCAGTCATGTCCGACTCTTTGTGACCCTGAAGACTGCAGCACGCTACATACCCCATGACTGGGGCTACACAGGGCAAAGGGGTATGAACATTCGAAAATCTGAGTGGGTGCCAGGAAAGTCTGGGGAAACACCATAATCTTTGCTAAATCCCATGACTTTACCCCAGGAACTTCTACTTCAATAGATGCTCTAGTATGTATGTCTGGGGGCTTCCCTGGAGGCTCAACCCAATGCAGTATTCTTGGCTGGAAAATCCCATGAACAGAGGAGACTGGCAGGCTACATTCCATAGGGTCGTAAAAGAGTCAGACATGACTTAGTGACTAAACAACAACAATCTATGTCTGGAAAAATAAGGGCTTATTTAAAAACGTAACTGGGTTTCCCAGGTGGTACAGTGGTAAAGACTCCACCTGTCAATGCAGGAGACTGAATGATGCTGATGCTGTGGTTCTCAGACCCACACTTTGTGAACCTCTGCTTTAGATCACAGTAGTTTAAAGAGAGGATTTGACATCTGAAAACCTAAGATGGAATTCTGCCATATGCCAGCTGAACAGTCTTGGGAAACTACTTGACTTCTCTAATCCTCAATTTCTTCATCCATAAAATGGGTGATAATAATGCTCACTTTAGATACAGAGGTAAAAGGATTAAAGGATAATGCATGTGCACTTTAGTATTGAGCCTTGTGAATTATCAATATTTGATAAAAGGTAGTGGTGTTAGTACAATAACTATAATTATCAACATTATTATTTCTTTGCAGGTTTTATAACTTGCAATCAGGCCTTAAGTTATTGTAACATAACAATAATAAGGACTCTGCCTGAGAGACCTACAACCTTAGAGATATGAGTCTTTGGTCAAGTTGTGTCTGTTAACTATTTCAAAATGGAAAATAGGAAAGAAAATGGAGGAAAGTTCTGTTCCTATTCAGAGTTGATGGTTTTCTTCTAAATGGAGCGGGGAGAAACTTGCCCTTCCTACCACAAACACCATACCTGCCTCAGAGATGCTCAGTAATGTTTCCCAGGACTACAGATGAAAGGACTCATCTTTCATCCATCAGAAGAACAGTTTTAGCACTGCATGGACAGTGCAGACACAAAGACAAGTGGACCAAAAAAATCAAAGACATTAAAAAAAAAAATAAAAATAGTGGCAATGAGTATTTTGGAAATAAAATTAAGAGTATTTTTTAACTTCACCAGTAATTATGAATAAGTGCTGAGGACTCCCTGGGTCACAGTAACTTCCTTGTTGCTATTATTACTTGATTAAACCACCAGCCCAAAGCAAACTGAAGGGGACTTGGGTCAGTTTGAGGGAAGATAAGACTGAAGAGATGGGAATACCAGACCACCTGACCTGCCTCTTGAGAAACCTGTATGCATGTCAGGAAGCAACAGTTAGGACTGGACATGGTTCCAAATAGGAAAAGGAGTACGTCAAGGCTGTATATTGTCACCCTGCTTATTTAACTTATATGCAGAGTATTTCATGAGAAACGCTGGGGTGGATGAAGCACAAGCTGAAATCAAGATTGCCAGGAGAAATATCAATAACCTCAGATATGCAGATGACACCACCCTTATGGCAGAAAGTGAAGAACTAAAGAGCCTCTTGATGAAAGTGAAAGAGAAAAGTCAAAAAATTGGCTTAAAGTTCAACATTCAGAAAACTAAGATCATGGTATCCAGTTCCATCACTTCATGGCAAATAGATGGGGAAACAGTGGAAACATGGCTGACTTTATTTTTCTGGGCTCCAAAATCACTGCAGATGGTGATTGCCAGCCATGAGATTAAAAGATGCTTACTCCTTGGAAAGAAAGATGACCAACCTAGATAGCATATTAAAAAGCAGAGACATTACTTTTTCAACAAAGGTCCATCTAGTCAAGGCTATGGTTTTTCCAGTAGTCATGTATGGATGTGAGAGTTGGACTATAAAGAAAGCTGAGTGCCGAAGAATCAATGCTTTTGAACGGTGGTGTTGGAGAAGACTCTTGAGAGTCCCTTGGACGGCAAGGAGATCCAACCAGTCCATCCTAAAGGAGATCAGTCTTGGGTGTTCATTGGAAGGACTGATGTTGAAGCTGAAACTCCAATACTTTGGCCACCTGATGCAAAGGACCCTGATGCTGGGAAAGATTGAAGGCAGGAGGAGAAAGGGACAACAGAGGATGAGATGGTTTGATGGCATCACTGACTCAATGGACATGAATTTGGGTAGGCTCCGGGAGTTGGCGATGGACAGGGAGGCCTGGCGTGCTGTGGTTCTTGGGATCACAGAGTCAGACACGACTGAGCAACTGAACTGAACTGAAGACTGAAGAAAGGAGGAGATGACAGGAATAGTCATAAGACTTGAGCTGAGATTAAAAAGAGGTTACTAATGCCTAGCAAGGAGGGGTAGGAGGTTAATGAAATATATGTTTATATATGCATGTATATATTTATATATTTTAAATATGGAAATTCTAGAAACTTCTGCTGGGGAAGTAGTACAAAATAATGGGTAAGGGTAAGCAGGTCTAGGTTTCAATTGTGTTTCTGCTATTCACAGGCTGTGTGCCTTTGAAGAAGCTGTACAATCTCTGAATCTCAATTTTTTCATATATAATGATGACAATATTATTAATTGTTATTACTGTTATCGTTTTCACAGGTATGTTTAAGGACTGTATGTCCTACCCATGGTCTCTTCTACTCTCATGATTCTCATTCAAGCTGAAGAATATAACTCCCAATCATGGTGGTTGTAAATAAAGTAAAGGAAAAATAAACTTGCCAGTTGGAGGAATGAATGAGCATAATGAATCTGCCTTAAAGAGGCAGCTAAAGAGGAAGGAAGATTAAGGCACTGATGACTTTTAGGAAGACTGTCAAAAGCAGTAAAAAGTCTGAGATTTTCCCCTACCTTTCAGCTAACCATGTAGTCCACCACGGTTTCATGGACAGAAGACAACAGATTTCAGGGTCAGAGACAAAGGCCTTTTTACTCACAGCACAGTGAGTAATGTGAACATCAGCAGATTTGCCTCGGTTATCCTTGCTGTCAAGTCCAACAGGGGTGCCATGATGGAACCAAAGACACCTGCACACACAGTGCGTTGCTTTACAGGAGAAAAATCCATGGCCTACAGCCAAGAACTTTTTTTTTTAATGTAGACTATTTTTAAAAAGTCTTTATTGAATTTGTCACAGTATTGCTTCTGTTTTATGTTTTGGTTTTGGGGCCACCAGGCATTATGGTCTTAGCTCCCCAACCAGGGATGGAATCTACACCCCCTGCACTGGAAGGCAAAATCCTAACCCCTGGACCACCAGGGAAGTCCCAAGTCCAGAACTTTTTGATCAAGAAGCAAATGATACAGCAAGCAGAAAATAAAGATATTTAAAATGAATTTTAAATAAAAGAAGCACTAATGGGTATTTTGAAGTTAGTTAGTCCCCTTTCCTCTAGAGAACAAGGTAGTCACATTGTGGTCACCTAGACCTACTTAGTTGCCTGCATAGCTATCTCCAAAAACCGTTCAATGTCAGAAGATAGATAAGCCTTGCAAGCTGGTACGCTCGGCAAGAATGTCTAGAAAATTCAAAGTCCGTGGCAGATTGCCTCTACCAATAGAGCACTCACACTTCCTGAGGGTCTTTTAAGTCCCAATAAGTCTGCTGATGCTCTATTCATATTTTTATAGGTATTTTTCATTTATTTAGAGTTGGAGTGGTCTATCATCAAGATAGGAAGATAAGTCAGTTTTTAGAAAGTATAATAAAATATTGACTTGCCACATCTCCAATGTATATGAATATTATCTCAAATAGCACAGGATATATGGGTTTCAGATTCCTACCAGTAACCTCAATTCTGAAGTGCCTTTTATAAGTTCCTAATAAAAACCCAGTGAAGACTGCTGATGCTCAAGAAAGACTGTGGTAACTTCAACTTTTTATTGTCCTTGTATTTCTTTTAGAATTTCTAGGCTATAACATGTCATCTCAACAGAAACTTATATATCTGAATACTGCTCTAGCTCTTTGTAGAAATGGTTTTACAAAGTAAAATTTAATATCATGCCCTCTTTTTATAAATCAAAACTTTGTATAGACAGAATTAAATAAAGATCATCATATTTGCCTACTGTCTTGATCAACATTCCCAAAGATTCACAATATAATTTTTTATTTACAATTTAGCTCCAGAAAGACATTTGTCCAATATGCTTTTTCATAATAGATGTAAGAGAGATGTAATCATAACCTTGGCTATGGGAAAACCTGAGACTATGTCTTGAACTTAAAAGTAGACATTTCCCTCGGTCCAGGTTTTCTAGAATAATTGTTCAATGACTTTCATTACTTTGTCTTCATCCTTATATTTTTATTTCAGTGGTTTTAAAGAATTATGGTACATTGTCTCAAATCATTTTTTCCAAAGTAGGCAAAGTAATGAATGAACGAACAAAACTACCCAGGTTTGGGGGAAGGTTTAATTTGTTATTGTCAGTATTTTGCCAAAATACCCACAGACCTTTTTAGTTTAAGGCATAATCCTCAAATTAGTTTAAGATTTATAAAATGTAAATTGAGCTTCCAAGAGTTAGTTAGCATGCCTTATATTATGAATTTTCCTGACTGTGCTTTTATTGGGGTTTAATCAGAGACCATTGTAAGAAATTCTAATCTGTGTTCTAAGCATTTGACATTATTAAACAGCTGAATGAAAGAGAACATAAGAATTACAAAGTAGAAAATACATTTATTTTTAAATTGAGTAACATTATAAATGTAACAACATTGAAATGCTAAGAAGCATTAGGCAACTCCATCAGTTCCTGTTTCACAGGCCTTAATGCAACTAGAGAGCAGTGTCTGAGGAGCCAGGGGATAAAGATCTAGTGTCTGTCCCAGGGCAGTTCCCTGGAATAACAGAGCAGAAGTTCCATGTACAGTTGAAAGACTGTCTGAGGCCTATGCTGCTGGCTGTTGGGTTTGCCCAAAACACATCAGTGATAACAGGATGGCCATGGGCCGGTCATACACAGACACTCTCACCACTATGGCAAGGCCTAAAAGGTGCCTGGAACTGCTAAGATGGGCCAGGAAGGCCCCTTTCCTTGGGCAACACATCCAGGCCAGCACCTCTCACTTAGACTCTGCCTTGAGCTAAGCTCTTCCTGAAGACCAGAGGAACGAACACTTAACGACTGTGCCCGGCCAGAGAACACACAGATCCTCAAAGGCATGCAACCTCTTCCTGGGGCCCTAGATCAGCCCCTGCTCTGTGGGCAACCTGAATGAGAGTGAAGACGCAGCCATAGTAAGGGGCAGCAAACGTACCTTCTTGTTACCAAAGAAGGTCAGTTGACATCCCAGCCTGTTTCCCGGCATCACCTGACTCCTACACACCATCTGAGAATTTAGAGGGGGAGGGAGTTAGCTTCCCAAAAGTAATCTTTAATTAACTTTAATAATTTTAACTTTTAATTCTAAAAATAAAAATATTTGTCATCCAGTAATCTGTTGGCTCAGATGGCAATCTGCCTGCAATACAGAAGACCCAGGTTTGATCCCTAGGTTGGGAAGATCCCCTGGAAAAGGGAATGGCTACCCACTCCCAGTATTCTTGCTTGGAGAATTCCATGGACAGAGAAACCTGGCGGGCTATAGTCAATGGGATCACAAAGAGTCGGTCATGACTGAGTGCCTAACACTTCCACTTTTTCTTTTTTCTTTTCATATGGGTTACACTGCATGCACGCTCAGTGGCTCAGTTGTGTCCGACTCTTTGTGACCCCATGGACAAAAAAACAACTAACTTTGCGGTTGACTTCAGAGCAGTAACTTTGGAGCAGTTGAGAAACGACCATCTTTTGCTGAACGAAGGTGTCCCTACACCCCGCCTGGTGGGGCTGGAGCTGAAGACAGGCGAGTGACCCTCCGGCCTACAGTGGTCACCAGAGTTGAGTAACTATGGCAGCCTCATGGCTAATTCTCCAGCTTTGGACGTGAACTCAAGAAATACACAAGTGGAAAAGAGAAAAAGACCAGGGATCCAGAGCAAATGGGAGAGGACAAAGGGCACTTCTCTGCTTCTCTCTCCTGCGGGTGGCTGCTCATGGTGTGGGATCAGTGAGGAGGGGAGGCTGCGGTTTGCATTGGCTCTTCCCTCTTCCCCTGTCACCACCTCCCTCCCCACCTCCACTCCAGATAGAGGACCTCATTCTAACAGGAACCTGCCTGCTTTTGTAGCTCTTTCTACTGAAATATTCATCCAGCTAAGGGGCCAGCAGATGAGAGATAAGCTACAGCTTCTCCCTGAGACATCTGGATTTCAAAAGGAACATCTTGTAAGATAAATCTTCAGTCTCCAGTGAGAATGGGTTTGGATTTATCTGAAAAAGGACCACACGTCTTGGGGAGAGGTTTTCAACATACACCTCAAATTAAGGTTGACCCTTCAACAACGCAGATTTTCATCATGTTGATCCACTTATACACACATTAAAAAAAAAAATACAGCACTATAGAACTAAAGTTAGTTGAATCCATTAATGTGGAACTGCTCATATGGAGAGCCCACCATGAGACATGAGCATCCTCAGATTTTGGCATCCCTTGGTGGGTCTTGGAATCAATCCCTGACCATGGACACCAAGGGACAACTGTCGATTGCCTTGGGTGAAAGTGAAAAAAAAAGTGAAAGTGATTGTCGCTTAGTCGTGTCCAATTCTTTAGGACCCCATGGTATGTAGCCTGCCAGACTCCTCTGTCCATGGAATTCTCCAGGCAAGAATATTGGAGTGGGTTGCCATTCCCTTCTCCAGGGGATCTTCCCAAACCAGGATCTAACCCAGGTCTCCTGCAGGTTGATTCTTTACCATCTGAGTCACTCTCAAATGACTTTATTCAGGTCAGACTTAGGACTACAGAAAACTCCAAGGTCAGCAAACAATGGCCTTAAAAAATAATAATCCCTGTCTCTAACTCAGAGAAGTACAAGATCTTAAGGAAGAATGATCAGTATTGGGAAAAGAATGCTTTATTTAATTTTGGAAATGACATAAAGAGTTGGTTGATTCAACTTGACAAATATGTATGAAGACGCTCTTGGGAACTATATCATGAGATACTGGAATATGCAAACAATGAATAAGACATGATGCTTACCCTCAAGGTGCCCAGGCAATAGGGAAGACACGTGTAAATAATGCAATGTGGTTGCTATCTGCTATAATAGCTTCACATGAAAAGTGCCATCCAGAGAGAGGGGAGAGGGAGGCAGCCTGCTTCAAATCTCAGTAAGTGTGAAAGAGATGTCTTCACTCTAGAAATGCTGAGATCTCAAATAAAGTTTTTTTTTCAGTGAGGTTAGTAATAGATAAGGGGAAGAAATAGAGAAATGAAGAAAAATGAGGTCTGTGATTTAAATAGGACCTATTGCAAAAGGATTTTTGCTTTTGCCTTTTAAACTAGAAACTATTTCAGACACATAATTATAAACTGTATTACAAGAATAAAAAATAAACAGAGCATGGAAGATGATACTGCAAGTTAATATTAGAACTTAATATCCATGAAACCATGGCCATTCAAGTACGTTTAGGGTTAGGGCAAGGGAACCGGAAAGTGAACAGAAAGAGAAAATTATAACATAGAAGGAAAATCAGACGAAAGCATTGCTGAATATTTCAATAGAAGTGGAACTAAGGCAATGGCACAAAAAGGCAGAGCTGCAGAGGTAGATGATTTATTAACAGAGCTACTAAATTCTGTGTCAGGGATAATTCCAAGTTACAAAGACTGAAGTTAAGAGAGACTGAAGCGGAAAGTACAGAGAATGGAAAGTTTAGAGACCAGGGTCTAGCCTTAACTCTACTGCTAGCAAATAAGGAGCCCTTTCTAGACCTTGGCTTCCCTATCTTTAAAGAAATAAAGTACACTAGAGGCTCTCATCTCATTGAAAAAATAAAAAGGAAAAAAAAATAAATAAAATTTAAAAAAATAAATAAAAAGGCATGGATTGAGTGTAATACTCATTCATTCATTTCATCTCAACAAAGTGAGCATGTGGCATGTGCCATGCAGAGGGACAGAGGAGAACAAGGAGATTACACTGTGGTTGGGAAGACATCAGCTGAGACGAGGAAGGGAAGGAGCAGTACTTGACGAAACTGTGAATTCTGCTGTCGAGCAGTGGGGTAACCAACCTCGAAATGACCCAAATAACCCCTGTTTGGGGTATTTGCCCTTCTGCAGAATTTGTTCCCATGTTGTACAGGATCTGGTCTCCTTGACTGAAACCATGCAACTCAGATTGGGACTTGAACCCAAGGTCTTTTCATGGAGATCACACCTGATCTCAGGACTTGACAGAGCTCAGGTTCTTGATGTCTCATCACAGAAAGAATTCAGTGAGAGACAAACTGATGGGTAAGAAGTGGATTTATTTAGAGAGAAACACACGCCTCACAGATTGCAGGCTATCTCAGAAGGCAAGAGGCCCTGAAATATGGTGTGGTTAGTTTTTATGGGCTGGGCAATTTCATAGGCTAATGAGTGGAAGGATTATTCCAACTATTTCAGGGAAGGGAAGGGGATTTCCAGGAATTGAGCCACTGCTCACTCTCTGGCCTTTTATAGTTAGCCTCAGAACTGTCATGGCACTAATGGGCATATCATTAAGATGCTAATGTATTACAAATAGCATATGATGAGGCTCAAGGTCCACTGGAAGGTGAGTCTTCCACCCTTGGACCTAATTGGTTCTAACCAGCTTGTATTGTGTCCTGTGGCTGTGTCATTCTTTTAAAAGTTATTCCCTGCCCCCTTCTCTCCTGTTTCATGACCAACAGTCCACAACAGAAATGATGGCCGACCTCCCAGGTGGTGATAGTGGTAAAGAACCTGCCTGCCAATACAGGACACAGCAGAGATGCAGGTTTGATCCTGGGTGGGGAAGATCCCCTGGAGGAGGGCATGGCATCCCACTCCAGTATTCTTGCCTGGAGGATTCCATGGATATAGGAGCCTAGTGGGCTACAGTCCATGTGGTTGCAAAGTTGGACCTGACTGAAGTGACTTAGCACCGAACACACACTTCCAAGTTTGCTAGACAATAAAACATTTGAGCCTAATCTTGGGTTTTCCCCTTCTCCCCCATCTGTCTGTAAGTGTGTCTCCAGCTCTACCCTTCTTAGCTCTCTTGCTCTGGAGGAAGCCAGCTGCTATGCTGTGAGCCTCTCTATGGTAAAGAACTGAGGCTTCCAGTCCTTAGCCACTGAGGAACTGAGGCCTGTGATAATCACTTGAAGGAACTTGGAAGTGCAAGCTTTTCTAGCCCCAAGGTGACCTCAAGATGACTGTAGCCCTGGATCTACAGTGTGACTGCAACCCAGTGAGAGACTGAGTTGAAAATGCGTGGGATCATAAACATTTGTTATTTAAAGCTGCTAAATTTGGGGGTGATTTATTATACAGCAATAGATATGAATCCACACACATACACATATATACACACACAGTTTTAGCTATTGAAAAGTTCATATACGTAGAATTTTAGAACTGAGGCTTAAGGAGGTTAATACCACTGACAGACAATAGAGCAGGGACAAGGACCAGTGTCTTTTGACTGATGTTCAACACTCCTTTCGCTATACTGTGCTGACTCTCCATAATGGGTTAATCTCATGGATAAAGAAATAAGGTCCAAGTGGATTAAGTAATTTGCTCAATATTTTATAGCAAGCAAGTAGCTGAGTCTCTGCACTAACCTATTGAACACGATTCCATTCTTTATAATAATCTTTTTCCTGTTCTCAAGCCTCACTGACCTTGAGATAATTGAAGATTAAAAGAAACAAGAGCTGTCCTAAAAGGGTAAACTGGGCTCTTGCCTTGGGCCTTTACATTCAAAGTGAGCTCCATGTTGGTGATTTATGCTTGGCAATACAGTCATATGTTTATTCAGCAAGTATTCTTTTGACACCTGCTTTAAACCTAGCAAAATCTATAGGTTATAAAAAATATATATATTAGATGCAAGGACTTAAAAATCTAATTAGGGATAAAACACAAATGTGATGAAAAATTACAATAAAGTCAGTATATATTTCCCTTCTGAATTAACAGTAGGAACAATATGTGCAATAAGCATTTTAAAAGAAACATAGACCAAAAAAATAAAAGAATAAAGGAAGTCCACTGATTTCCCAGTTAAAGTCATACCCCAACCTCAGGTAATGGAATCTAGACTTAGAAATCCCCACATTCATTCCCTAAAAGCTCTTTTCTCCCCAAGGATAGTTCAAAATATCAGGGGCCTCTGCTTCCTTCTTCACTGATTTGGGTGAGACTTGGTTGTCAGGCTGGGCTTCCCTGGTGACTCAGATGGTAAAGAATCTACCTACAATGAGGGAGACTGGGGTTTGATCTCATCGGGAAGATTGAGATGTTGGGAAGATCCCCTGGAGAAGGGAATGGCAACCCACTCCAGTATTCCTGCCTGGAGTATTCCATGGACAGAGGAGCCTGGTGGGCTACAGTCTATGGGGTCGCAAAGAGTCAGACACAACTGAGCAACTGACACTTTGGCTGGTTGTCATGCTATGGAATTTAAACTCCTTTTATATAATTGTTGAAGACTTTTGAGCTAAGGTTGCATCAGGGATGAGAACTGACTGGTGTCAGAGGCAAGGGGATTCATGTCAACAGCCACAGGTTCACACAGGTCAGTCGGGCAGGGCTGCCACCTGGCGACAGGCATGGGCAGCGTGCCCTCTGAAGAGAGCCTGGAAACCAGGTGAGTGTGGGAGCTTAGCAGTGCTTGACTGGCTGGCAGCGCTGAAGACGTTTTCATGTCTGTCTTGAAGAGACCTTGTTCTAGCTTGATAAAGAGAAAACAGAGGCAAGTGTGGGCCTTTTAAGAAGATCAATATGACCCTAGTTATCAATGCTTTTAGCTATTTGGCTCTTTTGTCGCAATAAAGATACCGGAGGGAATTCCCTGGTGCTCTAGTGGTTAAGACTGAGATTTCACTGCCAAGGGCGGAGATTCAGTCTCTGGTTGGGGAACTAAGATCCTGCAAGCCGCATAGCGTGGCCAAGAGAAAAAAAAAGCAGGAAAAAAAATTTTTTTCTTTAATTTTCTCTTATTAAATTACATTTCCTTTAATGAAAGGGGAAAAGTTTCCTAAAATTAAAATTAAGTTTCTTTTAATTTTCCTTTTTATTCTTTAAAAAAAAAAAAAAGATACCGGAAACTATATATTTATACATCCAAGGATCTGCATATTTTCAAAATCATGAAGAAAAGATTTGCAAAAGTAAATAGGGCAGATTCTGAACAGCAGTGAGAAACATATATGAGCTCTCTGTGTTCTTCAAGTCCGTAGATAAGCAAGAGTCCCTCTACCCCTAAAGGCCCCACAAGGAGTTTGAATTTAATATGTGTGCGTGCATGCTAAGTCACTTCAGTTGTGTTTGACTCTTTGTGACACTATGGGCTGTAGCTGTCCCACTTCCTCTGTCCACGGGATTCTCCAGGCAAGAACACTGGAGTGGGTTGCCATGCCCTCCTCCAGGGGATCTTCCCAATCCAGGGATCGAACCCACGTCTCTAATGTCTCCTGCATTGGCATACATGTTCTTTATCACTAGTGCCACCTGGGAAGCCCGAATTCAATACATCCCTCCAAAAATATCATTCATATTCTCCTTAGTACCTGTCCTTCCTCCTGTGTTCTCTGATTTGGTGAGTGATTTCACTCAAAGCCGGGGAGCCACCCAAACACTCTCTCCCCTCCTTACCACCGCCTCACTTCCCAGCTGCAAGATCAGTTCTCCTTCCTGAGTGTCTCTGCAGTCTGTGTCCTCTTCATAGCTGCTGCCAGTCTTCGTTCAAACTCTCATTCTCTCTGCCCGGATTGAGCATGCTCCTTGAAACCCACAGATGTTTCTCAAGAAGTTTCCATAACTGTATTAATCAGGGGCCCAGTGGGAAGCTGGGTCACATTCCAACATGGTAATGTAAGATATTTGAATGAAGGGACTTTTCACAAAGGTGTAAGGATGTTACCTGGAAACTAGGTTCTCCTCGTGGTGGGTGTCAAGCCAAAAAACCCAACCAAGCCAAAGAGAGGGGGAAGGAAGGATTTATTATTATTTGCAGCAAGTAAAAAGAACTCCAGGGATCCTTCCCAAAGCAGCGCCTCCTTGAACAACAAAATGGGGAAGTTTTATGCTAAGAGTACATACGGTAATTAACCTCCAGCTAATAAAAATAAATGAAAAAAAAAGAGTACATACGTATTTATGAAGGGGCTTGGGCAGTCTGGTTAACAGAGTTTAAGCCGACTGAAGTCACTGAGGGTCAGAAAAAGGTCAACATTCCTTGGACTCCAATTGTTCTGGGAGTTGAGTGCCTTAGGGGACTTAAATTCCGTGAAACAGCTCAAGACAATGCTTCAGGCCTGTCTTTACCACTGAAACAAAACCTGAGTCTTTGCAACTAATTTGTTACCTTTGCTACTGTTAGCAACTGAACAACAAATTTTTACTTCTCTTGCTTGATAACAATTTGTTCTTTTGTTCGCTTAAAATCCTTATTACTGAGACTTGTTCAAGGGCAAGCACTATAGCCAGGCTTAGATCACAAGTGACTTAGGCCAAAAATGACTTTTCTTATGTCAAGAAAGCCACGCCTGGTTCTCTTTCTCTGGGGACCCTCTATCCTATCTGCTTACCAGCAGGCTAAGGAAACCAGTAAGAGATGGTGATCCTGCCCTAGATCAGTGATAGCAGGAAGGCGTTGCCACTCCTGAGTCTGAAGAGACAAAACGAGGGAACTGTAGCCCTAGAACCCAGAGCAAGCTGTGGCTACAGATAGGAACCACCCAGCTAGAACTGTGACCTCGGGTAGTACGCTCAGTCGCTCACTCACGTCAGACTCTTTGCAACCCTTTGGAGTGTAGCCCAAGAGGCTCCTCTGTCCATGGGATTTTTCCAGCAAGAATACAGGAGTGGGTTGCCATTTCCTCCTCCAGGGAGTTGTCCCAACCCAGGGATCAAAGCTTCGTCTCCTGTGTCTCCTGCATGGGCAGATGGATTCTTTACCCACTGAGCCATCGGGGACCCCAGGGAGAGTACTGACAAATCGAAACCCCATGGCGGGGGTTGTAAATTTCCTGTCCAGTCTCCCAACCTACTGTCAAATTTCCTGTGAGTGCCTCCCACTGACTGAACCCAATGAGACACCAAAAGGCAGGGGACATTTTCAGACCATCAGCTCCCTAAGATAAGGGTAGAGAGGGTGGTGTGTGGGTCTGGAGGGGCAAAGAGAGCATGTGTGTGTGTGTGTTTAGTCACTCAGTTGTGTCTGACTCTTTGTGACACTATGGACTGTAGGCTCCTCTGTCCATGGGGATTCTCCAGGCAAGAATACTGAAGTGGGTTGCCATGTCCTCCTCCAGGGGATCTTCCCAACCCAGGGGTTGAACCCAGGTCCCCTGCATTGTCAGTGGGTTCTTTACTCTCTGAGCCACCAGGGAAGCAACAAAACCATTTCACAGTATTCATTCACACACTGGCAATGCATATGTGCATGCTCAGTCATGTCTGACTCTGTAAGTGGGCTACAGCCCACTAGGCTCCCCTGTCCATGGAATTCTCCAGGCAAGAATACTAGAGTAGGTTGCCATTTCCTTCCTCAGGGGATCTTCCCCACCCAGGGATCAAACCCAATATCTCCTGCTTGTCTCCTGCTTTGGCGGGCAGATTCTTTAGCACTGTGCCACCTGTGAAACCCCATTCACACATTAGACATTTTTAAGAGAACTCTGGCAAAGAAATCTCTTCCAATTTATTTCTCTGTTTTCCTGGTCTTTCTCCATCTGATCTTGCCCAGCTGTTTCTACTTCCTCCTAACTGCCACTAGATGTGCCTTCTTAAACCACAGATCTTAGCAGGTTACCCCCATGCTTCTAAATCTGTCAATGGTTGGCATCATTCTTTGAATGAACGCACCTCCCTAACTTTTTACACCATAACCCCACCCCCGGCACACACAGATACCACAGCATCACTGACTCCTACTCACTGTTCTGATGTCATCTCCCTCCCAACAGTCTATACTCTGGGCTTCCTGAGCTGCTGTGGATTCATGTCTCCGTGCCATCCTTCTACATGGAATGCCTCGGTGTTCCTGAGACCTGCATTAACATGATCATGTAGCTCCTTCTCTAGAAACACTTTCTGATGCACCAGACTGGAGACACCTATTTTTGTGCCTCTGCTGTACTTGAAGCCTACATCTGTTAGAACATTCCTCCATCACACAGTATTAGCTGTTTTTATAACTGTCTCCTCATTGAGGCTGAAGAATTTCTTGAGGTTAGGGGTCATGATAATGTAACCTGGCACAATAGGTGCTCAGTGAATATTTGTTGAATTAAGTCCCTCCTCTACGTAAGGACCACACGGGTGGTTGATAATCAGAAATGAGATCTTTCCATGGCACACACCCTAGTCGTAAGCAGAGAAGATTTCAAAAACATCTACAGCATGGCTTCCTTGCGTTTGGTCTATCATTCCTGCTTAGAAAAGACAAGGGATCAAAGTCAATGTCGATTCATAGATAATTTGTTTCTTGAATGACTCCTAAATATCTGTCTGTCAATGCCAACACCAAGAATTGTGACTCCCCTCAAAGAGATCAGAACACAAATGTCCTGAGGAACGATTGTGTTTCCACAGTCTCTGCCTTTCTCCACACTTCTTGCACAAGACTGACTGCAAATGCTGATTTTCTCAGGTTAATCAGTACCATGAAACAGCTGGCCTGTGGGGTCCTATGTGGGTCCCCACATCTCCAGATGTCCTGGAGGCATGACTACCCTGCTGCAGACGGCTCAGAAGGAGAGGAGAGTTGTTGCCACAATTGACTGCTGGTCTCACTGCAGCGCAATGATGGGAAAGTACTGGGTTGCTGATCAGACAGAAGAAGGGTGCAGGAATGTTTAAAACCCAACTCTGCCCCTTCTTGGCTGGGTAACTTGGCCAAGTTACTCCACACGCCTAGGTATGTTTCCCTATCTGTGCAATGGGATCAAGACCTTCCTGTGCAGGTTCTTGTCAGGATTGAGATAAATCAGAAGGAGATTATTAGGAAGGACCCTAGGAAGTTTTTCTTTCCCCTTTTACCATCTTAATGATCTCCTCCTTTGAGAGGCTGCCTTTCTAATTTTAGAAGGAGGCAGGTGAGGTGCGGTGAGGTATGCTACCTTGTTTGTTTAAATTTTTAAAAAATACTTAATTTCAAAGCTTCCTTATGGCAATACTGTGACAGAAATAAAACTAGGCAGTTGTTGCTATGCGACATCAAGTAGTTTGCCGAGGGACTGGATATATCTCTGCTGTTACTTATCTTTAGTTGAATTTTGAGCAACATTTTTCTGACTACCCAGCGTTACCCTGTTCTTATTACGTAAGGGGAAGCTGTTGTGATGGGAAGTCGGGGAGGCAATGCTGGGCTGAAGGTCACTGGATAATGGCCTCCTCGATACTGGGCACTTTGTGTCTTCTTTTCATTTTTTGTTCTCTTCCCTTAATCTGTTTTGCCCCCTATTTTCTTCACCATAATAAAAGAAGATAAAATGTTTCTCTTAGCCCTTTTTGGACAGTAGCTGGATCAGTGTTGGTCAGGGATTGAATTTGTCCCTCTTGGAGCAATAAAGATTAGAAGTTATCTAGAAATTTATTTATAGCCAATCCATCCAATAAATGTCTCTACTTTTCACTTAATAAAAGACATATCAAAATTGATACAAGGCCTTTTGTAAAATATCTTGCTTTATGCTCTTGAATTATTAGCCTTACCCTGTATGCTGGTGTGCAATCCTTATGCTTCATATTTTCTTTCAGAAAGCTCCCTCTTAAAAAAAAAAAACCAAATCTGCAGTACAACAGACCTGCAGTAAGGTGCCTAAGCTTGTCTTGTTCCCCAGCTCTCCCTCCCAACACTGACTCTTTGGTTTCTCCATATCCTCTGTTCCATCCAGAGTGCTCACTGACCTGCCATTTTCATTCCTCTTCGCTGACTTGTCTGCCCTCATCCAAGCACACGCTTCATCTGACCCTTCTGCTGTCTCCCATTCTGATCTCACTGGCACCAATTTGTTGAGATTCTGGAAAGGTGCAGACATAGAGACCACAAGACCGCCAAGGGGAATAGTCTGGAGGATCACGCGACTAAGTGTGAGGAAAAGTTTCCAGGCTTAGGGGGCATCTTGGGGAAGGGGTTTTGAACTAGAAGCAGCTACTCTGTGCTGAGAGAAATATTAAACAACAGGACACTCTAGGGTTTTCTTGGGGTTTCTTTGACTGGGCCGTGTACATTTTGAGTCCTGGTCCAGGCATGGAACACAGGCCCTCTGTAGCGGGAGCGCAGAGCCCTACCCACTGGACCTCCAGGGAAGTCCCGGGACACTCTAGTTTTGAAGGAATGCTAGGGCTTTCATGCTGATCCCTGTCCTACCCTACTTCTGCCCCCTCTGCTGTCACCCTGAAATGTACTAGCCTGTCCTTTGCCTCATCTGGCTTTCCAGGGATCAACTGTGTAGAAGCTAAGTGGTCAAGACCACAAGGGACCTCAGAATATGAAGTCTACCTCCCTGATTCCAAAACCTGAAGCCCAGAGACCAAGAGAGATCGGCTAAAGTCACACAGCTTGTGGGAGTTCTAAGGAGAGAGAAACCTGGTGTTTCAGGCCCTGGATCTCCAATTAGTGGGCTGATTGGCTAAACCAGAGGTCAAATGTGTGGCCTATTTTGTTATCTCATTCATGTCTAATTAATGGCAAGAGAACAGAGAATCGTTTTAGTTGTGGATGGAGGGGATGAAGACCCGAAGCAATAATGGGTATAGTTCTAGGCTACAGGGGTTGTTGGTGCGTTTTAAATGACAGTATGAACAAGTTCCTGCTTCTTTTATCAGTATATCTTGCCCTGTGGTCTTCCACAAACAGTCATGTGGCAAACATATATTGAGCACCTGCCGTTTCTACCCATGCCACTGGGCATTAGGGTGCAGAGAGACAAAGAGTATGATTCTGGCTCGGCCCTCAGAACCCTTGAGGACTAAAGGTTCAAACAAAGCAGAACAAAACAAATGACAGAATCATGTGGGAAATGCTAATTTTCGCAGAGGCACAGGGTGATTAATCCTCCTCATGTGGAAGAAGAGGTCAGAGATGGTTTCACAAAGGAAGTGGTGTTTGGGTCTTCAAGGATAACTATGACTATAGCAAGCAGGCAGAGAGGAGGGAGCAGGGCATCCACGCAGCTCAGGCGGGACCAGCAAACAGAGGGAGGCCGGGCCTGGTGAGGTGCCTGCGGTTCCAGGTGAGAAGGGCTGTGCCCATGGTGTGTGGGAACTGGAGGCAAGAGGTCAGACAGAGCGCGCAGACCAGGGTTGGACCGCAGTGGGCCTTGTACATTCGTGACAGGAGCTTGATTATCAGTCTTATTTACATATTTATAGTCTACTTGGCCAGGAAAAAGATTTGCAGCTGTGGCATTTGGACTTTATCCTGTGAGCCACAGGGAGTAAAAAGGTTTTTAATAATAAGAGCATTGTTACTGGATTTGTATGTTAGAAAGATTTTCAGATTTTCACGACTGACCTTTCAAATGCTAGGTGAAATGAGTAAACGCTGCATCTTTCCGAGGCTGAAAGAACTGTAAAAGCTAAGCTATATTTACAGAGTAAGGAATATCTCAAGAAGACTTAGCTTTTATGTCTGTTGAATTCTAAGTAACAATGGTTATGGGTTAGGATAAGACCTGAGGATGAAGAGCCCATCATCGTTTACTCTGCAGGGGCCCTTTGAATCTCTCCTAAGCTTCTAACTTCATTAAACTTTACAAAGGCTTATTTACAATGTTCCAAGTGACCACCCACCTAGACAGGCAGATAATAGCAATCACTAATATTTGGATAACTCTCTATATTCATTAAAGACTTTAATTCCACTTTCTGTCTTGATTCTCACAAAGGAGAAGACTGGTGTTATTTTTGTCTCTCCTTAACAGATGAGGAGACTGTGAATCAGAAAGACAGAGCAACTCGCCTAAGGTAGCAGGGGCAGATGGGGTAATAGGGTAATGCTCTTTCCACTGCAGCTTGCTGGCCATCAGTGGGGTGAGAGCCAGGTCACCTTCACACAGACTGTGATCTGTACCGAAGCTGCCCCCAGTTGACTGATGATCTTAGTCATGCCTTCACCCATCCAGTAGGAATATTCACCCCTCACTGACTGTAAGGATGTTGTAAGAATACGATACCACTTCCCAGAGTAGAGTACTAGATAAGCAAAATGGTCCTCTGCATTCACTCAGTATCATAGCCTGATCCCCCAAAGTCAAGAAGCCATCCATGTGTTAGAATTGATAGCAATAGTTTTCCCTCGAATCTGCCTCTGTGACATGGGGAAGGGAAAACAGAAATAGTCGTGTATCTGTAATCTTCCAGATTACAAAAAGGGAAGGCACACTTTTACAACCATTCATAGTTACACATAAACCAGGCCCTTAAAAAAATCAGTTTTATATAGATTTTGTTCAAATTTCACACACACACAAAATCAATTTTAAACTAGCAATTTATAGTGGGCAAAGTAACTTCACCTTTCAGAACCTGTAAAGCTATATCTGTGAAATGTTGAGGTTGGACCTGATGAACTCTAAGGTCTCTTCCTGTCCTAAGACTAAATTATTCTATGTGTAAGTGAAGCAGGCTCATATAAGATCTGATTAAGATAATTTTGAACGTCCAGAGATGAATACTGAGAAAGCAGTTTTGAAAACCTGCTTCTTGGGGGAAGGAGGGACGAATTGGGAGACTGACATATATACACTACTATGTAAAAAAGTATATAACTAGTGAGAACCTGCTGTATAGCTCAGTGCTCTGTGGTGGCCTAAATGGGAAAGAAATCCAAAAAAGAGGGGATATATGTATACTGTTGTTGTTCAGTCACTCAGTCGTGTCCAAATCTTTGTGATCCCATGAACTGCAGCATGCCAGGCTTCTCAGGCCCTCACTATCTGCCTGAGTTTGCTCAAACTCATGTCCATTGAGTCAGTGATGCCATCCAACCATCTCATCCTCTGTTGCCCCCTTCTCCTCTTGCCCTCAATTTTTTCTAGCTTCAGGGTCTTTTCCAAAGAGTTAGCTCTTTACATCAGGTAGTCAAAGTATTGGAGCTTCAGCTTTACCATCAGTCCTTCCAATGAGCATTCAGGGTTGATTTCCTTTAGGATTGATTGGTTTGATCTCCTTCCAGTCCAAGGGACTCTCAAGAGTCTTCTCCAGCACCACAGTTTGAAAGCATCAAATCTTCTATGCTCAGCTTTCTTTATGGTCCAACTCTTAGATCCATACATGATTGCTAGACAAACCATAGCTTTGACTATACTGTAGTCATGCATGTATATACATATGGCTGATTCACTTTGCTGTATGGCAGAAACTAATACAACACTGTAAAGCAATTTTACTCCAACAAAACTTAGTTAAAAAAACAAAGCCTCCTTCTGGCTGTGAGCCTCATATCACTGCATCACCTTCTCCAACTTCAGAGCAAAATGCTGGGCTGAATGAAGCACAAGCTGGAATCAAGACCACTGGGAGAAATATCAATAGCTTCAGATACACACATGATACCACCCTTATGGCAGAAAACAAAGAACTAAAGAGTCTCTTGATGAAAGTGAAAGAGAAGCGTGAAAAGGTTAACATTAAAAAAACTAAGATCATGGCATCTGGTCCCATCATTTCATGGCAAATAGATGGAGAAACAATGGAAACAGTGAGAGAGTTTATTTTGGGGGGCTCCAAAATCACTGCAGATGGTGACTGCAGCCATGAAATTAAAAGATGCTTGCTCCTTGGAAGGAAAGCTATGATCAACCTAGACATCATATTAAAAAGCAGAGACATTATTTTGCCAACAAAGGTCCATCTCTTCAAAGCTATGGTTTTTCCAGTAGTCATGTATGGATGTGAGAATTGGACCATAAAGAAAGTTGAGTGCTAGTCCATCCTATAGGAGATCAGTCCTGAATATTCATTGGAAGGGTTGATGCTAAAGCCAAAGCTACTTTGGCCACCTGATGCAAAAAACTAACTCATTGTAAAAGACCCTGATGCTGGGAAAGATTGAAGGCAGGAGGAGAAGGGGATAACAAAGGGTGAGATGGTTGGATGGCATCATTGACTCAACAGACATGAATTTGAGCAAGCTCCAGGAGTTAGTAAGGGACAGGGAAGCCTGGTGTGCTGCAGTCCGTGGGGTTGCAAAGAGTCAGACACGACTGAGTGACTGAACTGAACTGAACCGATATATATATATATATATATATATATATATACACACACACACACATATACACACACACACATATATATACATACACACAAACAGGGTTTCCCTTGTAGCTCAGTTGGTAAAGAATTTGCCTGGAATATTGTTGTCTGGGAAATCCCATGGACAGAGGCTCTTGGTGGGCTAAAGTCCATGGGGTTGCAGGTGTCAGACACGACTTAGCACCTAAACCACACACACACACACACACACACACGTATGTGTGTGTATATAAAGAGGAAGACCAGATGCATGAGAAGATGACCTCATGTATAACTTGGCAGCCTGAGGAAAAACTCTACTCTACCTTCTGTCACTTTAGTAGCTACAAGAAGGCAAGAGTTCCCCAAAGACAAACCATCCAGTTTAAAACAATGGGCAAAAGACTTGAATAAACATTTCTTCGAAGAAAATATATAAATAGCCAACGAGCACAAGAAAAGATGCTTAACATCATTAACCACCAGGGAAATGTAAATCAAAATCACAATGAATGAGATACGACTTCACACCTAGTATAATGGCTATAATCAGAAAAGGGGACAATAACAAATGTTGGCAGGGATGTGGAGAAATTGGACCCTACATTCCACAGTGCAGCTGCTGTGGAAATTGGTTTGTCAATTCCTAAAATGTAAGCATAAAATTACCATATGACCCAGCAACCCTAGGCCTAGATATACACCTAAAAGAACTGAAAACAGGAACTCAAACAGATACTTGTATGCCAACATTTTTTGCAACTCTATTCATAATAACAGAAGTATGGTAAGCAAAATGTGATACATACATACATAAAATGGAATGCTCAGTTCAGTCCAGTTCAGTGGCTCAGTCCTGTCCGACTCTTTGCGAACCTATGGACTGCAGGATGCCAGGCCTCCCTGTCCATCACCAATTCCTAGAGTTTACTCAAACTCACGTCCATCGAGTCAGTGATGCCATCCAACCATCTCATCCTCTGCTGCCCCCTTCTCCTCCTGCCCTCAATCTTTCCCAGCATCAGGGTCTTTTCCAATGAGTCAGCTCTTCCCATCAGGTGGCCAAAGTATTGGAGTTTCAGCGTCAACATCAGTCCTTCCAATGAACACCCAGGAATGATCTCCTTTAGGTTGGACTGGTTGGATATCCTTGCAGTCCAAGGGACTCTCAAGAGTCTTCTCCAACACCACAGCTCAAAAGCATCAATTCTTTGGTGCTCAGCTTTCTTTATAATCCAACTCTCACATCCACACATGACCACTGGAAAAACCATAGCCTTGACTAGAGGGACCTTTGTTGACAAAGTAATGTCTCTGCTTTTTAATATGCTATCTAGGTTGGTCATAACTTTCCTTCCAAGGAGTAAGTGTCTTTTAATTTCATGGCCACAGTCACAATCTGCAGTGATTTTGGAGCCCCCAAAAATAAAGTCAGCCACTGTTTCCACTGTTTCCTCATCTATTTGCCATGAAGTGATGAGACCAGATGCCATGAAATTTGTTTTCTGAATGTTGAGTTTTAAGCCAATTTTTTGACTCTCGTCTTTCACTTTCATCAAGAGGCTCTTTAGTTCTTCTTCACTTTCTGCCATAAGGGTGGTGTCATCCGCATATCTGAGGTTATTGATATTTCTCCTGGCAATCTTGATTCTAGCTTGTGCTTCATCCAACCCAACATTTCTCATGATGTACTCTGCATATAAGTTAAATAAGCAGAGTGACAATATGCAGCCTTGACGTAGTCCTTTTCCTATTTGCAACCAGTGTGTTGTTCCATGTCCAGTTCTAACTGTTGCTTCCTGACCTGCATACAGATTTCTCAAGAGGCAGGTCAGGTGGTCTGGTATTCCCATCTCTTTCAGAATTTTCCACAGTTTATTGTGATCCACACAGTCAAAGATTTTGGCATAGTCAATAAAGCAGAAATAGGTGTTTTTCTGGAACTCTCTTGCTTTTTCGATGATCCAGCAGATGTTGGCAATTTGATCTCTGGTTCCTCTGCCTTTCCTAAATCCAGCTTGAACATCTGGAAGTTCACAGTTCATGTATTGTTGAAGCCTGGCTTGGAGAATTTTGAGCATTACTTTGCTAGTGTGTGAGATGAGTGCAATTGTGTGGTAGCGTGAGCATTCTTTGGCATTGCCTTTCTTTGGGATTGGAATGAAAACTGACCTTTTCCAGTCCTGTGGCCACTGCTGAGTTTTCCAAATTTGCTGGCATATTGAGTGCAGCACTTTCACAGCATCATTGTTCAGGATTTGAAATAGCTCAACTGGAATTCCATCACCTCCACTAGCTTTGTTCATAGTGATGCTTTCTAAGGCCCACTTGACTTCACCTTCCAGGATGTCTGGCTCTAGGTGAATGATCACACCATCATGATTATCTGGGTCATGAAGATCTTTTTTGTACAGTTCTCTGTGTATTCTTGCCACCTCTTCTTAATATCTTCTACTTCTATTAGGTCCATACCATTTCTGTCCTTTATTAAGCCCATCTTTGCATGAAATGTTCCCTTGGTAGCTCTAATTTTCTTGAAGAGATCTCTAGTCCTTCACATTCTATTGTTTTCCTCTATTTTTTTGCACGGATCACTGAGAAGGCTTTTTTTTTTTTTTTTTTTTTTTTTGAGAAGGCTTTCTTATCTCTCCTTGCTATTCTTTGGAACACTGCATTCAAATGGGTATATCTTTCCTTTTCTCCTGTGCTTTTGGCTTCTATTCTTTTCACAGCTATTTATAAGGCCTCCTCAGACAACCATTTTGCTTTTTTGCATTTCTTTTTCTTGGGGATGGTCTTGCTCCCTGCCTCCTGTACAATGTCATGAACCTCTCCATAGTTCATCAGGCACTCTGTCTATCAGATCTAGTCCCTTAAATCTATTTCTCACTTTCACTGTATTATCATTAAGGATTTGATTTGGGTCATACCTGTATGGTCTAGCGGTTTTCCCTACTTTCTTCAGTCTAAGTCTGAATTTGGAATGTTAATCAACCATAATAAAGAATGTACTTCTGACATATGCTACAACATGGATAATCCATGAAAACATTATGCTAAGTAAAATAATCCAAACAGGAAGAACAAATATGGTATGATTTCCCTTATATGAAATACCTAGACCAGGCAAATTCAAAGAGACACAGAGTATCCGTAGATTCAAGGTTGTCAGGGATTCAGGGGAGAAAAACAGGGAGCTTTTGCTTTAATGGGCACAGAGCTTCAATTTGGGTGATGAAACAGAGGACAGCACTGTAAATGTATTATAATTAAGGTCATGGAATTAAACACTCAAAAAAGATTAAAACAGCAAATTTTTTATTTATATATTTTACCACAATAGGAAGAAAAAAGAGGGGCCAGGAATTGCTCTCTTTGAGGGTATAAAACAAAGAATGTTGCTCCCCATCCTGTCCTCCAAGGATCAATTCTTTAGGGACTGCAGTTGCTGACCTCCAGTATGCCCTGAAAGGAATTCAAGACAAAAAACAAAATGAGGCACTCTGTGCTCTGGAAAAACAGTCCCTTAGATAGCTAGAGATACTTTGGAAAAAAAAAAAATTTGTGAAAGGTTTTTTATTTTTTTTTTAATGTGGACCATTTTTTTTTTTTTTTTTTTAAATCGCTCAGTCGTGTCTGACTCTTTGCGACCCCGTGGACTGTAGGCCACCAGGCTCCTCCATCCATGGGATTTCCCAGGCAAGAATACTGAAGCGGGTTGCCATTTCCTTCTCCAATGTGGACCATTTTTAAAGTCTTTATTGAATTTGTTACAATAATACTTCTATTTTATGTTTTAATTTTTTGGCCAGGAAGCATGCAGGATCTTAACCTCTTACCCAGGTATCAAACCCCCACCTCTTACATTGGAAAGTGAAGTCTTATTAACCACTGGACCACCAGGACATTCCCTTGGGGGAAAAATTTTAATGAACCCAGATTCCTGCATTTTCCCATACACCTAAACTCACTAAAACTATTAACTGAGAAATCTGTTCCTCGTGATGTATACATGACTGCATGCATTCCCTAGCCTAGAGTTTATACATATATATTTATATATACATACATAAAGTGGTTTCTTCTCCCTCTTTGGAGCAATCCGCTCAGAGCTACTGAGAGACTGTTTCTCAGGCAATAATCCTCAGTAAGGTCCCTGAGTAAAACTAAAACTCACAGCTCTTAAACTGTACATTTTTCTTTCAGTCAACAGATGTCTAAGTGGTCTAAGGCCATCAGGCTTTTTGACCGGCCTCCAGTGCAAGAGAAAGAGCATCCTAGAGCAGGGCACAGGTGCATAGCCAGGTTGAGAGGGACATATGGTCTCTCCTTGGGTTCCTGTTTCCTGAGGCACATAGAAGAGAGATTCCACAAGTGGCTATAGACCCTGAGTAGCAGGACGTGACTGGCAGATAACCGTGAAACTTACAAAGGACTACCAATGCCAATGGAACCTGCAGGATGGAGCCTCATCAGCAAGGCTTAGAGGAAATCTCTACTGCTTCCACTGGACCTTCAAGCAATGAGCCAGAGCAGTGAGTATGGTCAGAAGAAAGGAAGATGTCACATCTGTGTCCCTCATGCGTGTCCCTGACTCAGTCTTACAGAGGTAAGTGGGAGGAGGAAAGAGGAAGATGAAAGGGAGCAGGTGATGCCAGGTACCTTCTAGACCCACAGAACTACCAATCCAACCAGAATTGGGAAGAGGAGGAGGAGAGTTTTAATTTAAATACAGCTTTTTTGTTTTGTTTTTAACTGCACTATGTCTTCATCGCTGCCAGCAGGCTTTCTCTAGTTGTGGCAAGCAGGGGCTACTCTCTAGGTGCCATGCGCAGGCCTCTCTCGTTGAGGAGCGTGGGCTCTGGAGCTCATGGGCTTTAGTAGTTGTGGCACATGGCCTCAGCTGCTCCACAGCATGTTAATCTTCCCACACCAAGGATCAAACCTGTGTCCCCTGCATTGGCAGGTGGATTCTGAACCACTGGACCACCAGGGAAGTCCTACATAGATGTTTTAAATGAAAAGATCGGGGGCTCACAAATTAAAATGAGAGTGTTCTGAATAGCCCAAAGTGACTAAGTTTTTTCATCTGCTGCCACATAAATAGGAATTATTATTCATATCTTAGAGATGGAGATGCTGACACTTAAAGAAATTAAGTAACTTGTCTAAGGTCACACAGTTAGTATCTATAGTGAATATGTTAGTTTCTCAGTTGTATCTGACTTTTTGTGATCCCATGGACTGTAGCCCTCCAGGCTCCTCTGTCCATGGGATTCTCTAGGCAAGAATACTGGAGTGGGTTGCCATGCCTCCCTCCAGGGGATCATCCCGACTCAGGGATAGCGCATCTGTAGAGCCATGACTAAAAACCCAGTCTATCTTACTCCAGAGCCACACTCTTATCTACTACCCACCATGCTGGCTTAAAAGTTCCTGCAAAGATCTGCTTGTGTGGAAATCTGAGATAGACTGAACTACAGTAAAATTTCATAGGATTTTACGATATATACAGAAGGGATTTGTTGGTATTGGGTGGTGATGATATTTTGTAATTAATAAAACAACAAAAGTTGTTGTGGGATTTGATCTCTTGGCTACTATATCTCATATTATAGGTCTATAATGCAGTTGTTTAAATAAACTGTAAGTAATTAATTCTCAATATGCTCATAAATTAAGAAAAGCTGTACTATAATGTGAACCCAAGGATATGTTGGAAGATAGCCACTAAAAGATATATAACATTGAGAAAATGCTGTGATAACAAACCTACAATTCTGGCCAAATAGAGCACATAAGTTGCTACTTGTGATAAATCTCATAAAGCAGATTATTTGAGCTTATTTGTATTGCTATGTGGAAAAATTCCTCTGAAAAGATTTTAAAATTTCACTACCTTTGATAAAGAAGCTGAAACAAACATCAAATTGGAACATTAAAATAAAACATTTACCTTAAGTGACCAATTAGTGTATATATACTGGTTAAATCTTTCTGAGAGAGTGCTGATTCTAATTTACTGGCACTGATTCAGAAAATGGTTTTTAGGAATATTCATCAGAGAACCAAGAATTCCTTACATTGAGCTCATGCCATAGTACAGAGATTGTCATATTGTAGATATTTAATAAGTATTTGACAAATGAAAGAATAGGTTGATCAAGGTGAATTGATGGTGATTGGGTGGATGAATGGATGGATGATTGAATAGGAGAAAGTGAATGCTACTTTACCAGTTTCAAACAATTTTTATAGGTATTCTCTCATTTGATCTTCAAAAGCATCTTCTGAGAAATATGCCTGAAATGTCCCTCACTTGTATCCCTCCTTCAACAACAACAATTCGGCATAAACCCATTAACAAAAAATACCTTTGTGGGAGCTGTGGGATCCAGCACCATATGCCAAAGGACTTGGGAGAAGTGCCACCCACCCTTGCACTACCTATATACCCAGGTAACAGGCATATAGACTTTGGTTCCAAGATGTGGACTCTGCAGTAGCCCCCAGACTGACTCAGCTATGGTTCAGGAGGCCCTGGAGACTATATCTTAGATAATCACCCTTGGTTGAGCATCTTTGTGCAAGTCCAGATGTCTGGTAGAGAAGTTCCAGCAAAATATATACGTACATACATATATGAATTCAGATACATTGGAGAGGGTAAAAGGAACAACTTGACTTTACCCATGTCACACCTTCCCCAAGACAGCACAGCTCAGTGCCAAGAAAGACCTTCCCTTTCCTACTGACGGGGAAGAGAGAGTGTGTCTGAGTGAGACCTGGCTTCCACAGAAGTGCAGACTCTGTCAAAGAGGTCTATTTCTCTCTCAACCCATCCAGAGTCCTGGGTCATGATCTCTAGGACTAGGAGGTATGAAGGGGCTGAGAGAGTGGCAGATGGGATGCTGGGAGGGCATTAAAGGGATGAGGATCCTGCTAAGGGCATCATGCACTCCATCAAGAAGCCCTCCCATGAGCCACTGGGGCACCTTTCCCATGGATCCCCCCCAACTGATCCATGGTACCCACAAAGCTCCATAGGTCCCACCTGCACACACTGCTGCCCTATGGTCAGCTCTCTGATGTACTCCTGATGGCATCAAGAGCTTGCTTGGCAAATAGCTAGTGAGCACAACACAAAACTGACGTAAATCTGCAGACCAGGAAAAGATTACAAACTTAAACTTTAGCCCTGCCCTTGGGAAACCGAAAGAACACTTCCTACATTGCTGGGTCAAGGGAAGGTATAAAACCTAGGAATTCTGCCACAAGAGGGAGCAAGTGAAGGGGTGGAGAAAGATACTCTATGCAAACGAAAACCAAGAGAGAAGAAATAGCTACACTTACATCAGGCAAAATAAATTTTAACTCACAAGCTGTATAAGAGACAAAGAAGGTCATTATATAATGAAAATAATAATAAAGGGGTAAACTCATCAAGAGGATATGATCATTGTAAATATATTTGCACCCAACATCAGACCACCTAAGTATATTAGGCAAGTACTAACAAATCGGAAGGAAGAAATAGACAACCATACAATAATTGCATGAGACATCAATAACTCTTTCAACAATGTATATATCATCCAGACATAAAATCAATAAGGAAATGTTGGTGTTAAGCAATACTTTAGGCCAAATAAACCAGAGATATATACAGAACATTCCACCCCACAGCAGCAGAACAACACATTGCACACCGAACATTCTCTAGGGAACATCACTGATAGATCACAAAACAAGTCTTGGCAAATTTAAGATTAAAATCATATCAAATATGTTCTCCAACAACAATGATATGAAACTGGAAATCATTATAGGAGGAAAGCTAGAAAATTCACAAGTGTGTGACAACTAAACAACACATTTCTTGAACAACCAATGAGTCAAGAAGAAATTATAGGGAAATAAAAACAATATCTTGAAAGGATGAAAATGGAAATATATTAAAACTTACAGAATGCAGCAAAAGCAGTTTTAAGAGAGAATTTTATAGAGACTTGCCTGTGGGTGTCCGGGAGTCTCTGGCGAAGGCGTGGATTGGTGGTGGCCTGCTGCAGGACTGTAGAGGTACATGCCTAGGATCTTTTGAGGGAGATCACCATCATCTTCATTACCTCCACCATAGTTTGGCCCCAGGTAAATAGCAGGGAGGGAACACAGCTCCACCCATCAACAGAAAGTTAGGTTAAAGATATACTGAGCATGGCCCTGCTCATCAGAACAAGAACCAGTTTCCCCCTCAGTCAGTCTATCCCATCAGGAAGCTTCCATAAGCCTCTTATCCTTCTCCATCAGAGGGCAGACAGAATGAAAACCACCATCACAAAAAAACTAACCAATCTAATCACATGGACCACAGCCTTGTCTAACTCTATGAAACTGTGAGCCATGTGGGCCCATGTAGGGCCACCCAAGACAGACAGGTCATGGTGGAGAGTTCTGACAAAATGTGGTCGACAGGAGAAGGGAAGGGCAAACCACTCCAGTATTCTTGCCTTGAGAACCCCATGAGCAGTATGAAAAGGCAAAAAGACAGGACACTGAAAGATGAACTCCCCAGGTTGGTAGGTGCCCAATATGCTACTGGAGATCAGTGGAGAAACAACTCCAGAAAGAATGAAGAGAAGAAGCCAAAGCAAAACAATACCCAGTTGTGGATGTGACTGGAGATGGAAGTAAAGTCCAATGCTGTAAAGAGCAATATTGCATAGGAACCTGGAATGTTAGGTCCGTGAATCAAGGTAAATTGGAAGCGATCAAACAGGAGATGGCAAGATTGAATGTTGACATTTTAGGAATCAGTGAACTAAAATGGACTGGAATGGGTGAATTTAACTCAGGTAAACATCATATCTACTACTGAAGGGCAAGAATCCCTTAGAAGAAATGGAGTAGCCATCATAGTCAACAAAAGAGTCTGAAATGCAGTACTTGCATGCAGTCTCAAAAATGACAAGATGATCTCTGTTCATTTCCAAGGCAAACCATTCAATATCACAGTAATCCAAGTCTATGCCCCAACCAGTAATGCTGAAGAAGCTGAAGTTGAACAGTTCTATGAAGACCTACAAGACCTTCTAGAATTAACACCCAAAAAAGATGTCTTTTTCATTATAGGGGACTGGAATGCAAAAGTAGGAAGTCAGGAAACATCTGGAGTAACGAGCAAATTTGGCCTTGGAGTACAGAATGAAGTAGGGCAAAGGCTAATAGAGTTTTGCCAAGAGAATGCACTGCTCATAGCAAACACCCTCTTCCAACAACACAAGAGAAGACTCTGCACATGGACATCACCAGATGGTCAATACCGAAATCAGATTGATTATATTCTTTGCAGCCAAAGATGGAGAAGCTCTATACAATTAGCAAAAACAAGACCAGGAGTTGACTGTGGCTCAGATCATGAACTCCTTATTGCTAAATTCAGACTTAAATTGAAGAAAGTGGGCAAAACCACTAGACCATTGAGGTATGACCTAAATCAAATCCCTTATGATTATACAGTGGAAGTGAGAAATAGATTTAAGGGACTAGATCTGATAAACAGAGTGCCTGATGAACTATGAATGGAGGTTCATGAACATTGTAGAGGAGAAGGGAATCAAGACCATCCCCGGAAAAAGAAATGGAAAAAATCAAAATGGCTATCTGAGGAGGCCTTACAAATAGCTGTGAAAAGAAGAGAAGCCAAAAGCAAAGGAGAAGAGGAATGATATACCCATTTGAACGCAGTGTTCCAAGGAATAGCAAGGAGAGATAAGAAAGCCTTCCTCAGTGATCGATGCAAAGAAATAGAAGAAAACAACAGAATGGGAAAGACTAGAGATCTCTTCAAGAAAATTAGAGGTACCAAGGGAACATTTCATGCAAAGATGGGCTCAATAAAGGACAGAAATGGTATGGACCTAACAGAAGCAGAAGATATTAAGAAGAGGTGGCAAGAATACACAGAAGAACTGTACAAAAAAGATCTTCATGACCCAGATAATCATGATGGTGTGATCACTCACCTAGAGCCAGACATCCTGGAAGGTGAAGTCAACTTGGCTTTAGGAAGCATCACTACAAACAAAGCTAGTGGAGGTGATGGAATTCCAGTTGAGCTATTTCAAATCCTGAACAATGATGCTGTGAAAGTGCTGCACTCAATATGCCAGCAAATTTGGAAAACTCATCAGGGGCTACAGGACTGGAAAAGGTCCGTTTTCATTCCAATCCCAAAGAAAGGCAATGCCAAAGAATGCTCACACTACCACACAATTGCTCTCATCTCACACACTAGCAAAGTAATGCTCAAAATTCTCCAAGCCAGGCTTCAACAATACATGAACTGTGAACTTCCAGATATTCAAGCTGGATTTAGGAAAGGCAGAGGAACCAGAGATCAAATTGCCAACATCTGCTGGATCATCGAAAAAGCAAGAGAGTTCCAGAAAAACATCTATTTCTGCTTTATTGACTATGCCAAAGCCTTTGACTGTGTGGATCACAATAAACTGTGGAAAATTCTGAAAGACATGGGAATACCAGACCACCTGACCTGCCTCTTGAGAAATCTGTATGCAGGTCAGGAAGCAACAGTTAGAACTGGACATGGAACAACAGACTGGTTCCATATAGGAAAAGGAGTACGTCAAGACTGTATATTGTCACCCTGCAGAGTACATCATGTGAAGTGCTGGGCTGGAGGAAGCACAAGCTGGAATCAAGATATCCAGGAGAAATATCAATAACCTCAGATATGCGGATGACACCACCCTTATGGCAGAAAGTGAAGAAGAACTAAAGAGCCTCTTGATGAAAGTGAAAGACGAGAGTGAAAAAGTTGGCTTAACGCTCAACATTCAGAAAACAAATTCATGGCATCTGGTCCCATCACTTCATGGCAAATAGACGGGAAAACAGTGGAAATAGTGGCTAACTATTTCTTTGGACTCCAAAATCACCGCAGATGGTGACTGCAGCCATGAAATTAAAAGACGCTTACTCCTTGGAAGCAAAGTTATGACCAATCTAGACAGCATATTAAAAAGCAGAGACATTACTTTGTCAACAAAGGTCCCTCTAGTCAAGGCTGTGGTTTTTCCAGTAGTCATGTTTGGATGTGAGAGTTGGATTATAAAGAAAGCCGAGCACAGAAGAATTGATGCTTTTGAACTGTGGTGTTGGAGAAGACTCTTGAGAGTCCCTTGGATGGAAAGGAGATCCAACCAGTCCATTCTAAAGGATATCAGTCCTGGGTGTTCATTGGAAGGACTGATGTTGAAGCTGACACTCCAATACTTTGGCCACCTGATGTGAAGAGCTGACTCATTTGAAAAGACCCTGATGCCTAGAAAGATTGAAGGCAGGAGGAGAAGGGGACAACAGGATGAGTTGGTTGGATGGCATCACTGACTCAGTGGACAGGAGTTTGAGTAAGTTCCAGGAATTGATGATGGACAGAGAGGCCTGGCGTGCTGCAGTCCATGGGGTCACAGAGAGTCGGACATGACTGAGCAACTGAACTGAACTGAACTGATTGGTAAGGCTGGCGCTCAAAGGAGCTGAAGGCTCAGTCATGTTCCTCTCACTCTTTGTCATGTTTATTCCAGTTAGCATCTCTAATTCATTGGGAAGGACTGGGATTCAACATTTTTATATTTTTCCTTTATTCACCATTGCCCCCTTCAACACCGACATTTCCTCCTTTTTGTTAGTCCTATTTAGACACATGTTGTATAGCACAACTCGTTCGGCGTTTGTAGTCCAAGTGCATATTACTGCATGTTTATACAGTAGCCCAGGTGCAACAGGAAGAAGAAGAGAACTGGTGGCCAAAGACTTGGGTTCGCTCATGAAGTATATGTGTGTGACCTTGGCAAGTCATTCCATTCTTTTAACGTCTCCATTTATCTGTAAAATGAGGGAATCTAAGCACATCCTCTCTAGGGAACATTCAGAAATAATAGCTGATGCTTCTACACTCTACTTGAAAGTATTTTATTCATGACTTGCACTTCCTCGGTACTTCTACAAAAAAGAAATCTCAAAACTATCTAATAATCATAACATGGAATGATAAGATTGGAAGCCACACTTTACAGAATTCTTGATTTCTTATATATTTATATTAAAAGGTTTTGTATAATTATCCAGAATAGCACTGACAGCCCATCAAGACTTCAGGGACAAAAGAGAAGGTGAGTATGGTGTTTTTGCTGAACTTGACACAAGAGCTCTGAACCCTAGAAAAAACCATTTTCCCTTCAAGTCCACCAGGGAATTGGAGGCATTCTTGTGATGGTTAATTTTACATGCCAGTTTAACTAGATTACCATCCTTAGGTATTTGGTCAAACATATTTAGATGTTAAAGGTAATTTTTTGTTAACATTTAAACTTTGAGTAAAGTAGATTATTCTCTCAAATGTGAATGGGCCTCATCAAATCAGTTGAAGGCTGTAAGAAAAACACCAGGGTCCCTGGGGAAGAGGACATTCTGCCAGCAAACCACCTTTGGACCTGAGTTGCAACATCAGCAAGGATTCTTCCCAGCTCCACAGTCATGGCAGCCAATTTCTTAATCTGCCTCTGTCTCTGTCAAACTGGCCATCGCTGATTTTAAAGACAAAAGTGGGCCATGAACCAATGAATGTGGGCACCTTGACAATCTGAAAAAGGACCAGGACCTTCAGTTATAACACTGGTCTTGAGCAGGAGAGTGATCTGTGTTACCACAGGTCCCTATATGGTGGGATTTTCAGGAACACACTGTAGACATAAACAAGGGTTGTTCCAGGAAGTGGAAATGACACAAACCGGTGAAATCTGAAACACACTTGCAACCAACCACTGGATCTGGGTTAAGACAACTCATGATTCCAAGGGAACTTGGGGAAGAATCCTAAATGGAAATTAACATATTGTTCCCTGAGTTATCTTTGTTTATGACTCCATAGGTGGTTAGTTGTTTTCCTCAATCTTGTTGCAAAAAGAATTGGAAGGGAAAGGAAGAGCAGGAACAATTTGACCCTCAGTGAGTTCTCTATATGTACATATTTTGTGTATATATTGTATATATGTATTTTATGTACACCTTGTGGTTCTGTTTCTCTGGAGAACCCTAAGTACTACATCTTCCTAGATTTTTCTACCCAACCCTGTCCTTATCCCACGTCTTCTGATGGAGAAAGGACTAGTCCCAGTCAGTGGGTCCATCACTCAACAGTGAATGCAGGTGAAAGGGATCTACAAACTATAAAATCTTGTGCACATGTATGCTAACATCATTATTAACATCATTATTATTATCATGGTTATCATTATCATTTTAGACATTCGATTTGAAACACTAGATACAAGGTCTGCTCAGTATTACATAACGTGAAAGGCTGGAATCTGAGAGAAGGAAGAGTGCAGGGCAGTGATACTGCTCTGCTTCCACAGCCCACCAGCCCAGCCACACATCAGATTATTAAAACCACTTCTGGGAAAGAACAGAATTCGTTGATTATGCATTCATCCCACATAGCTCTTGGCTCCAGCAATTCTCTACACCTCCAGAGACCTCTCATCTTACTCTTCATCTACATTATCCAGAAAAGAAAAAAAGCCAGCTGTCAGAGGGAGTGATCCTTTTAGCACTTTTCCAATCAAAACCAGCCTTTGCTGACTTCCTAGAATAAATCCTGCTCTGCTCCCCAAAATGCCTGATAGCTTTTCAGTGCACTGGCGCCACCTAGTGACTGCTATCAAGAATGCACCCAAATCTTCTCAGTTTGGATTATAGATAAAACTGGCAGCTAAAAATCAGACGATGTATTTACAAGAGTAGTCAGACCTAGATTTCAGTTCCAGAGATTTCTAGGGAACACTATACATGCTTATTTTAGGAACGCCTACCATAGGTTAATAGTATGGACACTGAATTCAAATCTCTGAGTTTTGCCTATGTGACTTTGGACAAGTCATTTACCTTATTTAAGCCTCATTTTTTTTTTTCTGGTAATAATTGGAGAAATTCTTATATAATTTTTAAAATTAGGTTAATTTAGCTACCTAAGAGGAATTTCTTAATAATTAATGTAAATATATAGAAGAATATCTAGTAGCTTAATTAGCCTTTAATAAATAATAATAAATCATGATTATTTCTATTATCAGCTACTTGGAGGACTTACATGGATTATCCATTTCTATATGGGTTGCTACTCCCTACTCTTCTAACTAAATTAAACAGGAGATGATGATCAATTTTAGAGTACTTACATTAGCACAGTTTAGGTCTGATTTCCCTGCAGAAATTATATATTCTTTGTTATGCTGCTGCCCAAAATAAATATTCTAATGATTCAATAAAAACACTGAATATTTTTATTGAATGTGTGTCACATCTGTTCCTTTCTTTGGTATTAGAATAAAAATTTGAAGTTCATTCTTTGATCTATGACCTTGGGAATGTAACCATTTCAATTAACTCTGATATCTATTCCCAAAATAAATATTCAACAGCATAACTTTGAGTCTGTCTTGAAAGCAAAGACAAAACAAAAAAATACTTCCTAATGAATGGGCAATATTTTTTAAAGCACAAGTATTTATGGTTAGTTGGTCATAATGTACCTTTGTTCAATTTCATAACCAAGTCTTACTTCTAGAATCGCTTAGTTTATGATATCACTGTTAGGCAGAAGAACCCAGCCTTGCCGCTAACTCTGTTCTTTCTTTTCTTTGGTTCTTTGGAAGTGGGTATTTTATACCCAGTTGCAACTTTCTCTGTCTTTGGTTCTGGATATGTTTTTTTTTCCTCCAGAGAGCTCTTTGTGATGGAGAGAAGAAAGCACTGGATTAAGAGCCGTGGAACTTGCAAGCTCATCGCAACTGAGTCATACTCATGAGACCCCACATACAGGTCACAGCTTAAGTCTCTGTTTCCACATCTGAAAAATCAGGATACCTACTTACTTTATCCTATGAAATTGTGGTGAATATAATAAATGAGTGTAAGTAAAAGATCTTTGTACATTATAAGGTGCTCTACAAATACAAAATGAGTGTGTAATTATTGCCCAGGATGAGAACTACTGGTTTATCAAGATCCATTCTCAACCTTTTAAATGTGGAAACCCTGAGACACCAGTACTTGTATTTTTTTCTATGAATTGACTGAGAAAATACAAGTTTTCATTTGGACGTCAAACCCCTTACAATAACTTCAAGGCCTCCCAGAGGGCCATGGTCATATGTTCAGATGCGTAAGTCAATAAGGACATCAATCAAGGATACATTGGACTGCTTTCATCTTGCTTTTCAGTTCCTCTAAACCAACTACTTTCCTTTCCTAAATGTCTTCTACCACTGGCTCTGACTCCTGGCCCCTGTTCTCTGCTGCTTCTCAAGGGCCTAAGCTCATCTGTCATTTCTCCCATAACAAATCTTTATAAATCCTTCACAATCACTCGTAGATAAGTCTATATACTAATATACCTCAACAGAAGAAAATAAAATTTCTACACATAGGAATGGAAAGATTTGAGTCCAAAGTGCTGATAAGAAGTGCAAAGTTAGTCCCCTCCCCCAGCCCTTGAGTTATTAATCATCGTGAGGTTGCAGTACTCAGGCATCTGTTAGATAAAAGAACAGACTAGAGGGAGGCAAGGAAATCTGCCCAGACCTGAGGCAGATGCTTCCTCTTAGATTTGGACCTATTAGCAATGCTTCATGTTCTGACTCTCCCACAGATTTTAGTTTCAACATCACATTTCTCTAATGTATTAAAACAACTTCAGACTTCCGTGGCTTCAGACCGTCCAGTGGCTAAGAATCCACCTGCTAATGGCATGGGACACAGGTTTGGTCCCTGGTCTGGGAAGATTCCACATGCCACTTGCTGCAACTAAAGAAACCCTGCCCACAGCAACAAAGACCCAGAGCAGCCAAAATAAATAAGTAAATTGAAAGAAACAACTTCAGTGGAAGTAGACCTTGAGTATAAGGAGTCCCAGGCATCATTGGACCACGGCATTCAGTCATTCATTCAGAAGCATTAGTTGAGAACATACCCAGTTAGCCCTCAGTTATCCTTGAGGCTTGAGACTCAGAGATAAAAGACACAGATCTTGCTCTCCACAAGTGCTATCTACTGAGGGCCTTGTACAGTATGGAGGCCTCAACCCCATGGTACAAGGAGCCCAAAGTGTTTTAGGGCACCTTGGGTCAGCACCTAAACCAGGGGTGAAAGGGACGCCAAAGTGACTTCCCGGGGAAGGTGAGGCCTAAAGTAAGGTTTGAAATATAAACATAAGCTCATCAGGTGAGAAAGTGGTAACCTACTCCATGTTAACCAACAGGAGACTCGGAGAGAGCTTGTGCTTAAGATGCCAATTAGAGGAGTTGGGAGATAGAAGAAAGATAGCTGAAGGCTCTTTAAGGAAGAGCTTGGGAACTTCCTGGTGGTCCAGTGGTTAGGCCTTTGTGCTCTCACTGCCGAGGGCCTGATTTGATTCCTGGTTAGGGAAGTAAGTGCGGGTTGGGGGGAGGGAGCTTGCTATGTCCAGAGGATGAGTTTATACTGTGGCTGAGACAATGGGAGCTACTAAAGGATTCTGAGTGGGAGGGCGGCTTGGATCCCCCTTTCACAGTTTTCAGTATGGTCTATGCAGAAAGTGAAGTGATTTCAAGGTTTAAAGAGAGCCGGATTTAGTTGAGTTATAAGGATCAGAGAAGGAAAGTGCAGGAAAAGAAAAAGCAGGAAGGAAATGTGTGGTGAGATGAGTTTGCCACCTATATATTTTTAACAATCTACATCCCTTATTCTCTGCCTTTCTCCCTCGCCACCCTCACTACCATTTCTGGGTTTGACCTCATTATAGTCCACAGTATGTACATCATTGACTCAACTACTTAGAATAAACACATTTAGAAAGAAGATAAGGTGGATAGAAATACTGTAATACAAAAGATTTTCTCACAATGTGGGAAGAAGTATGTATTTTTTTATTCCAAATTTCACATAGTCCAAGAAACACTGTAAGGATAAGTGCATGTTGCCATGGAAACTAGATGTCATCATTAGCATCATCAACATTTGCTAAATGCCTGTTAGGTATTGTTCTGAGTTATTTCCTACTTACACTGGAAAAGAAAGATCTGATGTTCACTGTGAAGGAATTTCTAATACAAAGCACTTCTGGAATAACACATGCTTGGTAAGAAACGGATCAACCTTTTATCATTCAACACTGCTAGGTGCTAGAGATAGAGATTAATAAGACTCAGTTCCTATCCACAAAGAGTTCAGTCTGGTATGGGATGTTGATGCATAAATGATTATTAGACAACACGGAAATGCAGTGGTAGTGATATACATGTGGTATTATGCATAACCCCTAAGCCATGAAACACTGACACCATAAGAAGCCCATGCTTACTCAAGAAAAAAAAAAAAAATCTGTTTCTATATCTATTTCTTGTCTCATTATTTACCCCTGAACATAATGTTTTAAGTTTTATAATGCACAGAGAAGACTCCCTTTGTCCTCTCCCTAAATACTTCTCACCATTCCTAATTTTAACCTTAATCAGTGAGATTCCCCCATTCAAATGCAGAGCTCCTATAACGGCTGTAAAGAGTGGAATCGTGGCTTCTCCAAGCTGTTAAGTTAAGGAACGCATGAATAATTTAGACTCCACCAACTGCCAGTAATCCTGTGTTCCAAAACTCTCGATCCAAGGACTGACTGATAGGTAGGGCACTTGGGATGGATAATATGGGCCCCAGGAGAGTGACTCATCTTTGTTTCCTCTATGTTTGCATCACCAACCCTGATGCAGGCTGTTGACGGCCTGTCTGGATCTGCAGGACTCTTGGATTGCCCTCCAGGGCCCCACTTGTTGCCAGTGTTCCACTTGTTACTTCTTGTTGGACCTCCAGGGCTTGGCCAACTGCCGAATCTTCTACACCCATCTGCACCATCCACCATAGATGATGCTTTTCAATCAGCCTTTTTTCTACTCCTGCAGTAGAGTCTGCCCTCAAGTGCCTGCTCTTGCCAGGAGGATAGAGTTTTCATATTCTAGTAAAAAGCAGGATTCTCTAGAGCAATCGAAGCAGGAAGAAACAGGCTTACCACATACAGTGGCCAAAGACAGGGAGCATGCAAATCAGCTCCAGGAGGTCCTGGAGTTCTTCAAGGAGCTTTGATCCTAAGTGGATCAGGACCTACCGAAGACTTAACACTTGCTTCCCTCTAATCAATAGCATAGTGATATTTAATGGACCCGTAAAAGTTGCACTAAGTTTCATGAAGAGAATGATTAAAGAGAGACACCTAGTTCACAAATGGCTTAGGGTAAATTTGGGGATAAAAACCCTTATTGGGCTGACTGAAGGACTAGTTTTATGTCAGCATGTGCAGCCAGAATTATGCTCAATACAAGTTTATTTCCTTTCCTTTACTCAGCTTCTCATCATTGGCCTTCTTCTCTAAGGTTTTTACTCATGATCCAGGCTCTGTCCCCCAAATAACTGTTCCTCAACTCTGCAACTCTCAGTCCACTGTCCTATCTCTGATGCCTACCTGCCTCACCCATCCTCATAGCCTCAACCAGACAACTCTCCCAACTGTGAGTGTGAACACTGCTATCTCTACACCTAGAACCTTCAGTTTCCAGGCTGCTGTGGAGGAAGGGGAAACCCAAGCAGAGTCTGCTGCTCTCTGTGATTAGGGGAGATGATGCTGGGTATCCAAAAAGGCAAAATGGCTAGAGTCTGCAGGGCAGAGCCCTGAAGAGGAGCCAGCTAAGACACGAGAGAACGCCAGAGATCTTTAAAAGTTTTCATCAAGCATCCAGCTCCTCACATGCAAGACCAGGGAAAGAACCACAAGAAAGGACTAGAGGATTGAAGCTGTAATTCAGTACTTTAATAAGTGATATAAGAAAAAAATTACATGATCATCTCAACAGGAATGGGCAGGCAGGAAAGAGAGACTACAAAGGGTCACAAAGAAACTTGTGGAGGTGACAAATATGTTCACTATTTGATTGTGGTGTTAATTTCATAGATACATGCTTAGTAATTTGTATACTTTAAATATGGGTATGTTATATCAATATATTCTTGTAAAGTTGTTATAAAAGGTAACTCATTATAGTAGAATAACTATATATATGTTTATACAGTAAGAATATAAATATACTGTTATTGTTGTGTCATCACTAAGTCGTATCTGACTCTATTACAGCCTGCTGGACTGTAGCCCACCAGGCTCCTCTGTCCTTGGTATTTCCCGGGTAAGAGTACTGGAAAGAGTTTTCATTTCCTTTTCCAGGGAAACTTCCTGACCCAGGGATCAAACCCACGTCTCCTGCATTGCAGGCAGATTCTTTACCACTGAGCCACCAGGGAAGCCCAAGAATATACACATACTAAATATTAATATATTTTATATAGTAAGAATAACAATTTTTGTGGATATATAACATATGTAGATATGTAGAAGTAAACTATAATAGAAACATAAACAAAAGGAAGGGATAAATGTACATATAATACTTTTGTATTATTTTTATACTGTATGTGAAATAGTAGGACATTATTTGCAAGTAGACTGCAAAAAGTTTAAAAAATATATTGTATTTTATAGAGCATTCATTAAAATTTTTTAAAGTGTTAAAAGCCTAATGGAGATAAGATGAAATGAGAAAAAATTTCAACCCAAAAGAAGTCAGGAAAAGAAAATAAAAAAGGAAAAAAGCAATTGAGACAAATAGAAAACAATTAACAAGACAGTATATTTAAACTTAACCATACACATATTTACATTACATATAAGTGGTTTAAAGTATTAAAAAGTGGAGATTCTCAGGTTGAATTTTTTTAAAAGGCTTAACGTGAAAGAAAAGTGAAAGTGAAGTCGCTCAGTCATGTCCGACTCTTTGCGACCCCATGGACTGTAGCCTACCAGGCTTCTCCATCCATGAGATTTTCCAGGCAAGAGTACCAAAGTGGGCTGCCATGTCCTTCTCCAGGGGATCTTCCTGACCCAGGGATCAAATCCAGGTCTCCCTCATTGCAGGCAGACGCTTTCCCCCCGAGCTACCAGGAAAGCCCTTAAAACGCTTAACTACATACTAAATGCAAAAAGAAACCCACTTTAAACGTAAAGACCCAGATGGTTAAAACAGAAAGGAGAAAAAAAATGATATAACATGCAAATGCTAATCAAAAGAAGAAAGCTGAGTGTCTATATTAATATAAGATTAAGTAGATTTTAGATCAAGAAATTTTACCAGGTTTAAGATAGAGGCCAATTCATTTAAAAAAATGTATAATCATTATAAATGGGTATTTACCTAATTACAGAGTCCGAAAATATATAAATCAAGAACTGATTGGAGAAATAGAAATACGTACAAATATGTTAGAAACTTACATATTCCTCTTTTAGTAAATAGAAGCACAAATAGAAATAGCTATAGAAGACAATGTGTTGTTAATCGCTCAGTTGTATCCAACTTTTCGCAACACCATGGACTGGAGCCCACCAGGCTCCTCTGTCCACGGAATTGCCCAGGCAAGAATACTGGAGTGGGTTACCATGCCCTTCTCAAGGGGATCTTCCCAAGCCAAGGATCGAACCCAGCTCTCCCACATTGCAGGCAGATTCTTTACCATCTGAGCCACCAGGGAAACCTCAAAGACTTAACATTACCAAACACTTTGACCTAATTGACATTTATAGATCATTATACCCAACAACAGCAGAATTATACATTCCTTCTGAGTTCACATGGAACACTGACCAGGCTGGACTATCCTTTTGGCTGTAAAGCACACTTTAATAAGTCTAGAAGTATTTAAATCATATGCAGTATGTTCTCTAACTACAACTAAATAAAACTGGAAATCAGTAACAGAATGGTGTCTGGAAAATCCTCAAGTATTTGGAAGTTAAACAACATAATTATAAATAATCCAAGAGTCAAAGAATAAAACCCAAGGGAAATTAGAAAATATTTGAAATAAATAAAAATGACAATGCATGATATCAGAATTGTGGGATGCAGCTAAAACAGTTCTTAGAGAGAAATGTAGATGGTATTAGTGATTCCTTATATTAGGAAAGAAGTGGAAGTCACTCAGTCATGTGACTCTTTGAGACTCTGTGACCCCATGGACTATATAGTCCATGAATTCTCCAGGCCAGAATACTGGAATGCGTAGCTGTTCCCTTCTCCAGAGGATCTTCCCAACCCAGAGATCGAACCCAGGTCTCCTGCATTGCAGGCAGATTCTTTACCAGCTGAGCCACCAGGGAAGCCCAGAAAAGGAGAAGGGTCTAAATCAATTATCTGAAATTCTACTCTAAGAAACTAGAAAGAGAAGAGCTAAACTCAAAGCAAGCAGAAGAAAGTAAGTAATAAATAAAAATGTAGAAACCAATGAATTAGAAAATAGAAAAATGATACAGAAAGCCAACAAAATCAGGATTCCCCTGGTGGTCCAGTGGCTAAGACTCTGCTCTCCCAATGTACTGCCACGTGTAAGACAGATAGCCAGTGGGAACATGCTGTATAGTGCAGGGAGCTCTGTGATGACCTAGAGGGGTGGGCTGGGTGCGGGGGGAGGTCCAAGAAGGAGGGGATATTTATATATATACATGGAGCTAATTCATTTTGTTGTGCAGCAAAAACTAACACAACATTGTAAAACAACTATACCGCAAATTTTTAAAAAAAAGAAAAATTTCTATTCTTTATAAATATTATATAATTTATAATGTTTTGAATTTAGTAATTCCAAACTTGGAAATAAGGCAAGATGATAATGACTTGAGACTTTTATATCATACCAAAGAATATTTTCAATAAGCTTATTTGATTTTCATGTGACTCTCTCAGCAAATGTTACTTTACAAAAGTAACTCACCACTGACAAGGGACATTTTACAGACCTGAAAGAATACAGACTAACCTGGTAAGGTGTCATGGCTTTGTAGGACATTTGAAGGAAGAGTTAGGTTATTGTTACCCTGTAGGACATTAACCAGTTTTGCATATAAATTAACATTGTTATTTTGACATTTCTTTTAAGATATTGAGAAGCCTTTTTTTTTTTTTTCATTTTTTCTATTTTAATTCAGAAAGTAAAATAAGTATTTTTTGCCATGTTCTTCAAGGAAAATAAATTAAGCAGTTATTGATATTGATATTGAGAAACCTTTTTTTTTATAAATGGACCTACATGTACCTGGTATAACCCTGTACTCTTTTTTTTGTATTGGAGTATAGTTGATTTACAATGTTGTATTAGTTTCTGCTATACTGTGAAATGAATCATATGCATACATATACATCCACTCTTTTCTTAGATTCTTTTCCCATAGAGGTCATTACAGAGTGTTGACTAGAGTTCCCTGTGCTGTTCTTATTAATTATCTATTTTGTATATAGTAGTATGTGTATGCCAGTCCCAAGACACTTTTTCTCATCAGAATGTATAAACCCCGTTCTTCAATACATCTTGGAGCCAGTATTTTTCCTATTGACTCCCTCATCAGTGAGTTACATGTAACTTAAGCTCTTGCTTATGTATAACCCTTTGAGAAGTGAGATAGGAAAAACAAAATTTAAGTTAAAATCAAAAGGGTGGAGAGAAGTTGGCTGGATACTGCCAGTTGGGTGTGTTGGGCAGAAGGGAACACATATTCTAGACAAAGTAAAACTGCAGTGCAAAAGCACTAAAGTTTAAAAAACAAAATGCATGGTAAGTTCTAGAAACTGGAAAAAATAGGGGAAAACCTTAAGTATGGACAGAAGAGAAAGTATAATAAGATGAGGCCAAAGAGAAAGGTGAGGATCACTGAACAACAGAACAGAACAGAACAGAACAACAGAACAGATCACAGAACAACAGAACAGAACAATGGAAGGATGCATGGAAGAATTTAATTTGGGCAGGGACTTGATTGAGATTCTGTTGACTGAAACATGAAAAGTGAAATAGAAGAAAGCAAATGTGATTTGGAATAAACTCTCAGGAGGTCCTTGCAATCATTTAAGTGAAAAAAATGATAGTTCAGTTTCAGGCAAGAGTGGCTCAGACAGTAAAGAGTCTGTCTGCGATGCGGGAGACCAGGGTTCAATCCCTGGGTCTGGAGGATTCCCTGGAGAAGGAAATGGCAACCCACTCCAGTATTGTTGTCTGGAAAATCCCATGGACAGAGGAGCCTGGCGGGCTACTGTCCATAGCATCACAAAGAGTCGGACACAACCTGAGTGACTAACACACTAAGGAGAAGAAGAAAAGCAAAACAGTCAAGAGATGATTTGGAGATGGAATCAACATAATTGGCTATTGACAAATGGGGAAGATAACCGAAAGGGCAGTGACCAGGGTTGCTCCCAGATTTCTGGCCACAGCAGTGAATGGTAATGCCTTGCAGAGTAGCAGCTGTGTTGGCTTGAGTCTCTGAGTCACAAAATACTCCAGGGAAAGAGCAGGAGTCATCTTTAGCTGTGACCATAAAGTGGCATGCTGTCAGGAGAGTGCCAGCCTGCTGGGCCACTTCACCTGGGAATATGACACTTACCGGGTCCTCTATCCCGCCCCTGCCCAGGGCACCACCGTGATGCTCATTTGCAACAACCATTTCCCTTGATCACCTGCCTGGACATCTCCTGGGCCACAAAAATAATCCTCAAAATTGGCAACAGACTTGATTGAGAAAGTGAGGACTTCTGGGATATAACCAGAAGTTATAGCTTCTCTTGGGGTCCCATTAGTTCTCTTTTGTGTTTTCAGGCACAGAAGGTGACTCATCCCCTTCTTGGGAGAAGGAACTATCTGCTGTAACAATCCTACCTCCCAACCCTTAGCTACCTGAATTCTCCTGGGGAAGCCCCACCACCTAGCAGCTTCTCCTTTTATGAAACTTGAATGCTCAGGCTGAAACCAGCAGTGCTTCCTGAGCAGCAAGATGCAATTACACCTATAGGACTTTGAATCCTCCCAGCACAGAAAGCTGAGCGGGAGGGATATTGTGATGCCATCCCTGCCTCAGTAGAGTTCACCGTCTTAGCCCACAAGGGGCTCTCTACTGCCTCTTCACCTATTCAACAAAGATTTAAAAAACACTGCTAAGTGCCATTTCCTGGTCTTTCATATTTTACATTTTTATAGGGAAGACAATTAGTAAGTAAACACATAAATAAGCAACATAATATAAAAATAGAATTACCCTATGATCCAACAATCCCACTTATGTGTGTGTGTGTATATATATATGTATGTATAAATGCAAAGCAAATAAAAACAGGATCTCAAACTGATATTTGCACTCCCATGTTTATTACAACATTATTCATAATAGGCAAGATATTGAAACCACCCAAGTGGTCATCTACAGATGCATGGATAAAGATTATTCAATCATGAGAAAGGAGGAAATCGTACTATTTGAGACAACATGGATGAAACTTGAAGACATTATGCTAAGTGACAGGGAAAGACAAATATTGTGTAATATCACTTATATGCAGAATCTAAAAAAAAAAAACACCAAACCCATAGAAACAGAAAGTAGAGTAGTGGTTACCAGAGGCATAGGAGAAAATAAAGAGATACTGGTCCAACAGGGCAAACCTCCAGTTATAAGATGAATAAGCTCTGAGGAACTAAAGTGCCACCTGGTAATTATAGTCGATAATACTGTAATACATGCTTGAAAGTTGCTAACAGAATAGACCGTCAATGTTTTTACCACAAAAAAGAAACAGCAATTATGTGATGTGATGGAGATGAGAGCTGATGCTACTATATCATTTTGCAGCATACACATATATTAAACCAACATGGTGTACACCTTAAATTTATGCAGTATTGTATATTACTTATATCTCAATAAAGCTGGCCAAAATGCTTAAGATAAAAATAAAATAAACTAGGGTTTATTAAGAAAAAAGAAAAGCAACATAATACATTATGATAAAAAAAGTTATGAATAAAATAAGCAGAATGACAAGATAGAAACTAAGGAAAGGCACTCATCAAGAAAGCTGTTTCTGAGGTGGTGGCATTTAAGCTGAAACTTGAAAGGTGAGAACGAGCCTGCCTGTGTTTACCACAAGTGATGCAATAAAAATAATCATACTATATATTGAGAGTTCTTCAGGTTATTAAGGTGCTGTTTGGGCTCAGTGGTGGTTATGTGATGGCAGAAGTGATACTGTTGAAATAACTTGATTCATAACACTGTGCAAGAAGAAACAGTATTTTTTTAAACAGACAAATGTGATTTTCTCTTTCAGCTTTTGGAAACATGAATGTCTTCCTAGTAAACCCAAAGCATCCTGAGAGAGAAGGAGGTGCAGACTGGATCAAGATTGTTAAAGAAGGAATGAAAAGAACAGAAGTTATTATTCAACTTGTAACACTCAAAGAGAATTTTGCAGCATCACAATAGACTAGAAAATACACAGTTGAGAAAGAAAGGATTCTCAAAATGTGTAACTTGCACTACATATATCAAGGGCTAGACCTGATAGACTATATTGCATTTAAGTAGAGTAGAAGTTAATGATACATTTTTTTCCTGACCCAGGGGACTGTGGGACTGGAAGTGGGGAGGGTTGGAGGCGGTGAGTGGCAGCTCAGGCGACCCGCCTTGCTGGGTTTCCAGGTCCCCAGAAGTGGGATGGACGGGCTGAGGAGGAACATTAGGGGCTGCAGGGTCTCCGCTACACTCCTCACTGGACACCCTGGGAGGAGCAGACTGCATCAACACAGGGAAGAAGCAGGAGGCAGCATGACTTAGGGCGCTCTTCCTCCAAATGCCTGTGTACCAGTTGATTTTTATTGTTTGTTTTTTTCCCCTCAGCCCTGGTACATTTACAAAATAAACTAAGAATAAATCAATAGGAAAAGGAAATGAAAAATAAAACAAGTTAAGACATAGGAAATACAAGCCCAAGTTTTTTTTATTAGATTCAGGCAGACATAGACTATCAAATTGCTTTAAAAGTTTCTATACACACTTTAACCAGACTGTCTTGAAAGATGGAGCAGAGACTTTAAGCTCAGGTTTCAAAGGACATGGGGGCCTTACAGCTTGCCTGCCCCTTGAATAGTTGCTGTCTGGCACCCAGATATATCCTTGGCTGGGCAGGTGATTACCATGAGTCATTATCTAAAAGTTGTTTCTTTATGAAAACACTGGGTGGAAGCTAGGACAGACTAGGGGGAGAGGAAGACGGGCCAAGAAAGGCAGAAAATTGCCCTGAAGGAGAATGGAATTGCTTTTGACATCAGGAAGAGCCTTGTACCCCTGCAGCCTCACTAAAATCACCCTGTGTGATTATGTTATTAGCAGACACCTTGAGGGATCCCCTACTGAAACCCTAACAGTAGTCTTGCAAATAATCACTTGGCCACATGCACAGATCCAGCAGCAGAGACTGGCTTTTATTATTTTATTTCCAGGTAATATACAGGCTTTCTGGCCTGAGGTAAGAGGGGCTAAGTAAGAAAAATATTTATAATAGAATGAGGGACAGTTCTAACTCTCGTGAGCATACCTGAGCCTAGGCCTGGCTCAAAACACAAGAGAATTTTATGTTTAACACTGTTATGTTGGGGAAAAGAAGAGAAAGAGAAATGAAGAGGGTAACTGGCATCAGCAAACCCTGCTGATAACCATGGCTTACCCCTTTGAGGCTGGCTCGTTCCACTGTTTTCCTTTCTTTGCCGTAGACGCTGGGGTTCTGGGTTCTTTCTCCACCTCACAAGTGCCAGCAGTTGGAATTTCCATAATCACCAAGACAAGGCAGCAGGAAGACAACAGGTTCCATGGACTGTGGTCTTTTTCTGCTGTTGCTGATGGTTAACGGATTCTTGCCCTCAGTTAGAATAGAGTTCACTGGGAGATTTGTACCATCACAAACTTTCTTCTAATAGAGCCTCCCTTCCATGTTGTATTAGAGTTCTCCAGACAAACAAAACCAATAAGATATATAGATAGATAGATAAACAAAAAGAGGTTTATAATGAGGGATTGACTCACATAGAGGCTGAGAAGTCCCACAATCTGCAGTCTGTAACTAAAGACCCTGGAAAGCCGCTGATGTAGTTCCAGTTCAGACCCCAATGCCTGAAAACCAGGGGGAGACAATGCATGTACAAAGACCCAAGAACCAAGAGTGCTGATGTCCAAGGGCAGGAGAAGATGGATGTCCCAGCTCAAGCAAGAGATAATTTGTGCTGCTTCTGCTTTTTTGTCAATCACGAACTAACCAGCAGCTAATGAAGATAAAAGCAATAGTGTCCTCTTGGTCCTAAATGGATGACATATATACCTGAGGACTTTCAGACTAGGTAATTAAGAACCAAATAATAAAAAAATTAAAAGAACCAAATAGGCCACTACAAGTGCAGGATTTAGTGCTTCTGTCCTTACTATCACCACCTCAATCCCTACCTGTTTCCCAGGAGTTCTGAGCAACAAAGATCTGAAGTTTACTTTAAACTGTCCTCCAAAGGCTTTCACAGAAATAAACTGGGCTGTAGAACTTGGGTTGCAGACAAGTGTTTTGGAAAGGGACATCACACCAAATAAGCACACCAAATAAGTAGTTCATTCTAAAAATTCTGCCTTTTGTGATTCCTACTATTGAACCATTCTGCTCAGTTGATTTGGACAGACCATGCTGGACTAGTAATTACTGACTGAATCAAAAGTCATGAGTGTTTGCAAAAGGAAAGAAAGAAAAGAAAAGATAGCACAAGGAAAATAAGTTCAGATTGGGTGTTGAACACTAAAACCATTCCTACTATTTTTCATACTGTCTATGTAATAAAGAATAAATTATCAAGCCTTCCAGTTATTAAATTGGAAGGCCAGGGAGATTACATATGGAAACAAAAAGTAAATATTGTTTGATCTCAGGAAAAAAGATATGCCTTCTTCCAAAGCTGGAAAATATTTGTCAATGAAGGATGACTGTTATTTATTCAAAGTCTTAATCTATGGCTTTTCATTCTTGGTACCAATGCAATAAACATAAGAGAAAGTTAAAATTAAGAATATATCCCTTTTTCATATTACCAAATAAATTTAAGACTAAGGATATTTAAACCTGGCAAGCTGAAATACTCATTTTAAAACAATATATTTGTATAAAAAATGGTGTTAGCTGGAAAAGGAGTGAAAACTTTTTGTTCTCAGCATCATAAACTTATTCCTCTTGAAACACATTCTGAGTTAAGTAGTACTGTCTGCTTTGCTTGGTAGAATTGTTTCATCTGAGGAGATAAAAAAATATTTTGCTAGGATATATAAATAAAAAGAATTGGTGCTTCCACTTCTGAAAAGTCCCATCCTAAGAAAAGTTAATGTCCAACTTTTCAAGCCTAGGCAGTTAAACCGTCATATCAAAAAATAATGTTGGTTGGCGGGGGGGGTGGGCATCCCCAGTAGTCCAGTGGCTAAGATTCTGCTTTCCTAATGCAGATGTCATGGGTTCGATCCCTGGTCAGGGAACTAAGATCTCACATGCCATAGAGTATGGCCAAAAATTTTTTAAAAATAATAATTATTTGAATACTTCAACAACAGTTTCTATCACCCAAATATGAGACGTGGGTAAACTGCTTTGCTTCTTCCTGCAAACTAAAGACTGAAATGTTGTTGTTGCTTAGTTGCTAAGTTGTATCCAACTCTTTTGTGACCCCATGGCATGGACTGTAGCCCACCGGGCTCCTCTGACTATGAGATTCTTCAGGCAAGAATATCAGAGTGGGTTGCTATCTCCTTCTTCAGGGGATCTTCCTGATCCAGAGATCGAACCCACATCTCCTACACTGGCAGGTGGATTCTTTACCACTGAGCCATGAGGGAAGCCTGGGGATTGAAATAGGAGGAAGGAAAAAAAGAAAACTAAGAAAGGAAAAGATAAAAACTTGAGAAGTACCTTTGTTCATTGCAAAGCAGCATAAAATGTACAGGGAAACACTTTGAAATACCTTCTAACTCAACCATAACAGCTATGCGACTTCTGACAATTCACTTGGTTTCTCTAATCTCCCAATATCCTCGATGATAATATGAAGAGAGTAGGGTTTTGCTAACATCACTGATGAATTCGATCCAGCTCACGTGCTGTGTCAAACAGCAGGACCGCATCCGCCCCCACCTCCTGGGTTGCTTGCTAAATGAGAGCCGCCGGCCAGCTACTGTCTCTGCATCCTCTCTTCACACCACCCACCGACTCAGCCTCCCTGAGACATGCCGTGCCTCTGGCATCGCCAACAGGTGCTCAGAGGAGCCAGCTAACACCATCTAGAAGTCAGGAAAATTTTAAAATAATTGGGTGATTGTGGGACAATGAGAAGCAGGAAGTTAGAAGTCACTGACCAATGCATCCCTGATTCCCCTCCTTCCCCAACCTAACAGTCTGTCCTGGGGCACAGCGGATCTTCACTACCTTTCAAGAGATGCTCCATGTGAAGAGCACTGCCCACGGCTCTTTGTGAAGCAGAGGCCTGCTTGGTAATATGCCAACTTATGTTTTCTTATCCTCCTTCCCTGCTTTACTTTCCTTCTTCTCTCACTCTTGCTACCCTGGGATTCCACACCAAATAAAGCACTAACATATCAACCTTGTCTCAAGCTCTTTTTTAAAGACAAAAGGAGTGCTATGAGGAATTCCCTGGTGATCCAGTGGTTAGGACTCCACATTTTCACTGCTATGGGCCCAGGTTCAATCCCTGGTTGGGGAACTAAGATCCCACAAGCTGCATGGTATGGTTAAAAAAAAAAAAAGTGCCGTGCAATTAAATTATATTAAATTAAATGGAATATGAAAAAGCCATTCCTAAGTTCAAGTAATCATTATGTTCATAAAAAGCCCACAAGATCTTGGACAAATGAAAAGTAGTACCAAATGTCATGCCCAGAACTTGTTGTTGAGACATTTACAAAGAGTTAGGGGCTTCCCTGGTGGTTCAGATGGTAAAAAATCTGCCTGGAATGCGGGAGACCTGGGTTTGATCCCTGGATTGGAAAGATCCCCTGGAAAAGGAAACGGCAACCCACTCCAGTATTCTTGCCTGGAGAATCCCATGGACAGGGGAGCCTGGTGAGCTACAGTCCATGGGGTTGCAGAGTCGGACGCAACTGAGAGACATTCACTCCACTTCACTTCACATGGAATAGAAAGAAAGGAGCACTTAACCAGGCTGGAGTAGGGGCTTGGAGTAGAAGACAGAAAAGCCCCAAATAAAAGAGGGACCAGAGACAATGCCTAAAGAGACAACAGAAGGGCATTTCATGGAGGCCTGAGAAATCATGTGAAGTCTCGGGAACTTAGTTGAGAATGAGGTCACAGAATGGGCAGGGTCAGCTCATGAAAGACCTTGCACATCACACTCCAGAACTCACTTTTTCCTCAAGGCCATTAAGAATTGAAGAGGAACAATGTAATCAAGGATTACATTGTAAAAAGATCAGCCAGACACTGGTGTGGAGGAAAGACAGGAAGACAATGAGGCAGGAAGTAAGGAGAGCAATTAGGAGTCTATTGTATAAGGACAAGAAAAGAATGATGGGGCAATGTAATGACTGTTGGAAGGATTACAATGATCAGAGGGAGTCAGTTTCCTTGAACGTGGAAGTCTAAACAAGAAGGAGGCATCTAAGAGGGTCTCGGGTTTCAGATGTGAGCTGACAGAGTCTATTAACCAGGACTAGAAATGAAGAACAGAGGTTTGCTGACTTTCGGTGGCCATAGATAGAGTGAATGCTGAATTTCTGCAGTCTAAGAGATATCTAGTAGGCAGTTGAAAATGTGTATCTGAAATCCAGTCAAGAATCTCTGAATTAATGTTAGAAATTTTGAAGAATGCAGAGTCAGAAAAGAGAGTAAAGGAGGAAATTCTAAAATACCAACAACTGAGGAATAAATGGAGACAAAAGAGACAGAAAAGGGGAGCTATCTACAAGGTAAAAGGGAAACCAGAAACAACTAGCATCAGAGATCAAGGCGTGGGAGAGGTAAGTGTATGTGAGTGATCACCATACAGGTCAAGTAAAATAAGGCTTAAAAAATGCTTGTTGATAGCAACTAGGAAATCCTAACAAAGGAAAGTGAATAAGGCGGTGAAAGTGGAAAAATGGCTGCAGTGTGTTCAAAAGTTAATAAAAAACGTTCATTTGTTGCTGGTGGGAATGCAGAAAGGAAGACAGTGTAGCAGTTTCTGACAAAACTAAACATACCCTTATCACAGATCCAGTAATCATCAGTTCAGTTCAGTCACTCAGTCATGTCTGACTCTTTGCGACCCCATGGACTGCAGCATGCCAGACTTCCCCGTCCATCACCAGCTCCCAGAGTTTATTCAGACTCATGTCCATTGAGTCGGTGATGTCGTCCAGCCATCTATCTTCTGTCGTCCCCTTCTCCTCCTGCCCCCGATCCCTCCCAGCATCAGGGTCTTTTCCAATGAGTCAACTCTTCACATGAGGTGGCCAAAATTTTGGAGTTTCAGCTTCAGCATCAGTCCTTCCAATGAATATTCAAGACTGATCTCCTTTAGGATGGACTGGCTGGATCTCCTTGCAGTCCAAGGGACTCTCAAGAGTCTTCTCTAACGCCACAGTTTGAAAGCATCAATTCTTCGGCGCTCAGCTTTGTTTATAATCCAACTCTCACATCCATACATGACTACTGGTAAAGCCATGGCTTTGACTAGACAGTCCTTTGTTGGCAAAGTAATGTCTCTGCTTTTCAATATGCTATCTAGGTTGGTCATAACTTTCCTTCCAAGAAGCAAGCATCTTTTAATTTCATGGCTGCAATCACCATCTGCAGTGATTTTGGAGCCCAAGAAAATAAAGTCTCTCACTGTTTCCACTGTTTCCCCATCTATTTGCCAGGAAGTGATGGGACCAGGTGCTATGATCTTAGTTTTCTGAATGTTGTGTTTTAAGCTAATTTTTTCACTCCCCTCTTTCACTTTCATCAAGAGGCTCTTCAGTTCTTCTTCACTTTCTGCCATAAGGGTGGTATCATCTGCATATCTGAGGTTATTGATATTTTTCCCGGCAATCTTGATTCCAGTTTGTTCTTCATCCATCCAGCATTTCTCATGATGTACTCTGCATATACACCCTGTTAAATAAACAGGGTGACAATATACAGACTTGATGTACACCTTTCCTGATTTGGAATAAGTCTTTGTTGCTCCATGTCCAGTTCTAACTGTTGCTTTTTGGCCTGCATACAGATTTCTCAGGAGGCAGGTGAGGTGGTCTGATATTCCCATCTCTTTAAGAATTTTCCACAGTTTGTTGTGATCCACACAGTCAAAGACTTTGGCATAGTCAATAAAAAATAAGTAGATGTTTTTCTGGAACTCTCTTGCTTTTTCGATGGTCCAACGGATGTTGGCACTTTGATCTCTGGTTCCTCTGCCTTTTCTAAATCTATCTTGAACATCTGGAATTTCACGGTTCACGTACTGTTGAAACCTGGCTTGGAGAATTTTGAGCTTTACTTTACTAGTGTGTGAGATGAGTTCAACAGTACAGTACTTTGAGCATTCTTTGGTATTGACTTTCTTAGGGATTGGAATGAAAACTGACCTTTTCCAGTGCTGTGGTCACTGCTGAGTTTTCCAAATTTGCTGGCATATTGAGTGCAGAAATCATGCTCCTTGATATTTACCCAAGGGAGCTGGAAACTAATGTCCACATATAAGCATACACATGGATGTTAAACCAGCTTTATTTGTAACTGCCAAAACTTGGAAGCAACCAAGATGTCCCTCAGTAAGTGAATAGATAAACTGGTACAGTCAGAAAATGAAATACTATTCAGTGTTAAAAAGAAATGAGCTTTCAAATTATGAAAAGACATGGAGAAACCTTAGATGTATATTACTAAGTGAAAGAAGCTGATCTGAAAAGGCTACATACTGCATGATTCCAACTATATGATATTCTGGAAAAAGCAAAACTATGGAGACAGTGAAAGGATCAGTGACTGTTGGGGGTTAAGGAGGCAGAGAGGATGAACTGGCAGTACACAGAGGATTTTAACGGCATTGACACTATTCTATATGATACTATAACAGTGGTGGTGGTGGTGGTTTAGTCGCTACACAGTGTCTGACTCTTCCAACCCCATGGACTCTAGTCTTCCAGTCTCCTCTGCCCATGGGGTTTCCCAGGCAAGTACACTGGAGTGGGTTGCCATTTCCTTCTCCAGGGGATTTTCTCGACCCAAGGACTGAACTCCTGCATTGCAAGCAGATTCTTTACCACTGAGTCACCAGGAAAGCCCTACTATAATGGTGGATACATGTTATTATACCTTTGACAAAACCCACACAATGTACACCAGGAATGAACCCTAATATAAACTGTGGACTTTGGGTGATAATATGTCAACATGGTTCATCAATTATAACAAATAAGCCTTTCTTGTGTGAGTTTTTGATAGTGGGAAAGGCCATGCTGTGGGCAGCTGAGCAGGGTGGGTATGTGGGAAACCTCTGTATCTTCTGCCCAATTTTACTGTGAACCTAAAATGCTCTATAAAATAAAGTCTGTTTGAAAAAAAAAAAAAAAAGAATAAATGGGAGATAATAAGATGGAGATGGTGAACACATTTAGAACGTAAGAAATTTGTGTGTTAAAAGTTGGAAATCACTCAACTGATCTCAGTGGCACTGGAATACATAAAAAAACTCTGGAAAGAACAAAAACTCAATAATAGGAATTATTTGTGGGAGACTGTGGAGAGGTAGATGAGGATACTGGGGGAGGGGGTACCAGAAGGGGACTTCTCACTAAATCGTTTTATACCTTTTTGTTTCTAAAACATGTGAATTATTAATTCTTCAAAAAATTAAATGTAGCATCTACTATGTGCCAGATGCATTTCTTCATGTCTTGGAGGCTGGCAACCTCCTAAGGAGCCAAGACAGAGAGCCTTGTAGGATCTGAGATTATGACCTTAAAATCCCAAACAATAGCTCTGAGAGCTGATGAGACTGGCCTCATAAATACCAAAGGTCTTGTGGGGGAAAAATGATAGAAAAGAGAAAAACCATAATTCTTGGGATCCCAAGGAGCTGGAATAGAATGAATGAGGAAGAATTAAAAACAGAGGTCAGAAACAGTCTATTAGTTAAAGCTTAGCTAACAAATTAGCTAATGCGAACAGCCGGGTCATTGGGAAAGCCCCTGGTGCTGGAAAAGATTGAGGGCAGAAAGAGAAGAGGGTGTCAGAGGGTGAGATGGCTGGATGGCATCACTGGTACAATCTACATGAACCTGGGCAAACTCCGGGAGATGGTGAGGGACAGGGAGGCCTGGTGTGCTGCAGTCCATGGGGTGGCAAAGAGTTGGACAAAACTGGAAGACTGAACAACAACAAAGTAGAAGTTAAGAAAACATTATTGTTTTCTAAGCCAAAAATTTTGGTATTAAGCAGCCAATTTAGTCGACTCTTCAAAATGCAAATCAATTTCACTATTAAAAGCCATGGAATTATTTCATTGATCAACCTACACTGACAGATTGAAATCAACCACTGGAACTTGATTATAAAGATTTTTAAACCAATTAAATTTTGTTGTCCTCAAGCCACTGGATTTTGATACATTTCCATGACCTGTAGCCCTCTTATTTATGTATTCATCATAGCTGACTCTCAGAATATCCCACTAAATAAAAAGTAACCCAAAGAATACCTTCCACTGAACTCAAAGAATTTCCATCATGAAAAATCTGCTTTTCTTATTTTAACAAAACAATGGAATTACCAAATGTAGCACAGATTCACCAAAGAAATGAAAATAAAACAAATAAGAGAAATTCCAGATCTCCCCACTACAGACCTCTCAACACACAAAAAGTCATAACAAAGAAATGAACAGTACAATACTCTTAAGAACACATAAGTTGACATTCTGTTTGGAAAACATATGTAAGGAAAATTAAAATTAAATATTAACCTCACACAAACAATCTGCAATCCCTGCTGCAAAATACTGATAATTACTGGAGTTCTTCGTCAAAAAAGCTATCTGGGTAGGACTTCCCTGGAAGTCCAGGGGTTAAGATGCCACACTCCCAATGCAGGAGCGCGGGTTCCATCCCTGGTGGGGGAACTAAGATCCCATATGCCACATAGTGCGAGGCCAGAAAAAGGTTAAAAAAAAAAAAAAAGAAAGAAAGAAAAATAGCAGTCCGGATAAGTAATCCTAGATAGGGAGACATATTAACTCTGACTTACTCAAATATTTTCCTCTCTCTTTATCTTTTCCTTTAATCCTCTGAGGGAAACAAAAAAGATTCTTTTTTTTTTTTTCTGCCTTATTTTCCCCTAATGAATTGTAGTGGTGTTGAAACTTGGAAAAAAGAAGAATCATAATTGCAACCTAAATGTGAAATTATTACCACATTATACCTTGTATAATTAACTATGTTATTTGTTTTATTTAGGTACTTCCTGTTTTTGTTGTTTGGAGAGAAAAAAATCAGTTATGCAGCTGACAAATATAATGTGTCGCAAAAATTCTGCTAGTGTTTCCGACACAATTTAATTTTAAGACAGAAGGATATTTTCTGTGTCATGTCTGGGTTGAGTGGGGCAGTAGAGAAGCCCAGATTAACACAAAGAATCTCTTTTGGCTTCTACTTTGAAGAAATCTATATGATCTCTTTCCTGAAGAAATGAAAATTGAATCTTAATCAACTTAGCTCTCTATAAACTAACCTGAGAGCTACTGGGGGAGATAAATATCCTTTATGCCTCCATCCAGTTATAATTACATTACATGTAAATGTTTATGTTCCCTTTGAATTCTTGATTAGCTAAAATTTGCCCATGCTGATAGCTGGGGAGCCAATCTGCCTTAGAGAAAATATTGTACCAATGTTACTTGTACCTAGTTCTAGGAACATAATGCCTACTTCCTTATTAGTAAATTATTTGAAGATGGATGTGGGACTTGTAAACAGCACATCATACCAACACACATACTCAACTTTACTGCAAAGTTTCCAGTCAAATGTCATAGATTCTATGCATTGGGCTGTAAATTCAGGCAGTCCCAGCAAAGCTCTCAGCTAATCCTACAGGGAACTCTAGGGACAGAGTAACACTCCAGTTTTACCCCAGATTAGGGCGAGAGGACCAGGCCTTTACACTCTCATAACAACCACGATTGGATATGGACTGCTCTTGGAAGGGTCAAGATGTTGGGCCAGGTGGCTCTCTTCAACCAAGTCCAAGTCCCAGAGGAGGACTCAGCCAAGAACGCTTGGCTGACAACACTTCCAGTGGCAGGAGGAATGAGGTGGTGGAAGCCTGAGTGGTGCAATACAGCATTCAGAGTCCATCCCCAAGCCTCTTGAATGCACTTGCTCTATATAAACTTTAAGAGCATCTCCTCTAATATTTTAAAGGACTTTGTGGCTCAGCTGGTAAAGAATCTGCTTGCAATGTGGGAGACCTGGGTTTGATCCCTGGGTTAGGAAGATCCCCTGGAGAAGGGAAAGATTACCCACTCCAGTACTGTGGCTTGGAGAATTCCATGGACTGTATAGTCCATGGGGCTGCAAAGAGTTGGACACAACTGAGCGACTTTCACTTTCAGGTGGCAAAGGGTTGGGGAGAGACTTGTAAGAGAAAGATTAGTGAAATGAACTCCAATACCCACTGTGCAACTTGTCTCAAGACCATAACTGGTACTCACCATCATTCTCCTCTATCACCACTTATTGATGCCCTTTACTCTTTGGGCCTCAGGTGACTTACCTAGATGGGTGACCCAGAACCCCATCCTTGAGGAGTCACAGACCCTGGTTAGTATCCCCTTTCCACCATGTGCCTGTTTTACTTGTCATTTGCAGTCAAAATCGGGCAAAGGTATATTAAGAAGACAAGTGGATCATGTGGGTGACAAACACATTCTTTCTAATGTTCAGAGTTCAGAGTTGATTACCTCTCCCAGGATAATAAATCCTTTTCTTGGCTGCTGGCCTTTGGGGAGAATGAATCACTCAGAGACAGCCACAGCCTGAGGTTTAATAAAACATTCACTATATCCCCTAGTAGAAGTGATCTCTCTTAAGAACCAGAATCTCTAAACCTGCAGTGTTTTGAAGATAGAGAACACAAGTTCCCCAGTGAGTCACTGGGGAGTGATGATTAGTGGAACCAATCCTGCCTTGCTGTGGTTGAGAATATAACTTTCTCTGGAGCTTTGTTACTCTTATTACCCTCAGCTCCTGGGGGCCTCCAGGAGATGAGAGTCTCTTTTATACTATAAAGGAGGCCTCTGGCTTTCATACCCATCCTTTAATTAATAATTTAATCACCCTTCCTTTGTCTTTCTGTAGAGCTTCCATGTCACTCAGCGATAGCCATCCAGTTTCAGAGTCCTTATATTTACTATTTTCTTTTTTGTTCTCAAAAGAGTGATACACTGCACCCTACAGTGCATTCTGTCCAGTCCTTTCCCAAGTTCACCACTGGTGAAAGTTTTTAAAATTGCACTGCTACTACATGCCCTGGACTACGCACTATTTCTACCAGCATAGATGGGGCTCTCATCGGTATTTGGCCTGTGAGTGAGCCATGTCCAAAGTCCTTTCTCTGAGTCTTCTTTCTGAGACACTCCTGGTCCCATTTGTTATAGATTCGATTCACCATGAATCAAATTCTGAGACAGAGATTTGCATACAGGGGCTTCATTGGGAGTTGCTCTTAGAATCAACTCCTGTGGGGAAAGAAAGATGCAAAATTGTGTACAGAGAAAAGCTGAACTGCGAGTCAGTCCAAACAAAGACTTTAGGTTATCCAACAAAGTTCTGGAGTTGGGGTGGTCCTCCAGAATTGCCCAGATTGAAGCAACAAGGTTAGGACTTCATATCCCTGCTCTGGCTTTCCAGGTGGCACTAGTGGTAAAGAACCTGTCTGCCAATGCAGGAGACATAAGAACCACAGGTTTTATCCCTGGTCCAGGAAGACCCCTTGGAGAAGGAAAGGGCAAGCCATTCCAGTATTCTTGCCTGGAGAATCCCATGGACAGAGGAGCCTGGCAGGCTATAGTCCAAGGGTCGCAAAGAGCCAGACACAACTGAAGCAACTTAGCATGCGTGTATGAACACCAAAGAATTGATGCTTTCAAATTGTGGTGCTGGAGAAGACTCTTGAGAGTCCCTTGGACAGCAAGGATACCAAACCAGTCAATCCTAAAGGAAATCAACCTCGAATATTCATTGGAAGAACCAGTACTGAAGTTTAAGCTCTAATACTTTGGCCACCTGATGTAAAGAGCTGACTCATTGGAAAGGACCCTGATGCTGGGAAACATTGAGGGCAGGAGGAGAAGGGGTGAAAAGGATGAGATGGTTGGATGGCATGATAACTCAATGGACATGAGTTTAATCAAATTCCAGGAGATAATGAAGGACAGGGAAGGCTCGTGTGCTACAGTCCGTGGGGTCACAAAGAGGACACAACTTAGTGACTGAACAACAACAACAGTGAAGATCCACACCCAAAAATGAAGATATGGTTGTCTTCTCCTGGAGTTAGAAGGGGAAAGAGTGATTATATGGACATAGTCAAGGATCTGTTGGGAAGGAAGGGGGAGAATAGATGTTGGATACTTTTGCTGTCAAAGTTGTAGCCATGAGAAAGAGTCCCCAGTGGAGAAGGAAAGACAGGGAGAATCCTGTGTTACAACCTTAATCTCCCAACTGTATTTTTCTTCTCTTCATTTCTCTCCAGTCACATATTTTAGAAGAAATCAACATGGAGCGGGGGGGGAAAAAAATCAGATTACAATTTCCAAACCTGTTCCTTTTCCCTCTCTTCCCATGCTTCTCTCCCCACTAACTTAGCAATGGTCCTTAGTGCACCACCAAGGAAATAGAGCATAACTTTTTCTCCTTGGACTTAGTAGAATTCAGTTTCAGCTTGCAGTGTTGAAAATATAAGAAAATGAACTTGATGCTTCAGAACATTTGCTCTTTAGGAATTTTCAAAACTCTTGCCCAAACTCGAACTAAATAACTGGGGAAGCCAGGTTTTGGATCACTGACCCTCATTTCTTGTGAGGGTTGGTTCAGTCCCCTTTCCTCTTAATCATATCTTTCTCATCATTGGTTGTATGCACACCAGACTCCTGATTTTAGGGAATAGACAGCATAAGACCATCTTTTCTTCTTTCTTAAAGAGGCAGCTGTTCAACAATTAGCAGTATGTATACACTGAAAATATTAACGTATGAAATTCAGTTCCCATCTGAGATCACGTATCATTAGATTTAGACTTTTTCTTTCCAAATGAGAAGTTTAATAATCTCTGATTTTGTGTACACATGTGTTCTTTTCCACATTGTTTCCAGGTATTGGCTAAAGATTAATTTTTCAGTTTACTTTTGAATCAAGGCCAACAAAAAAGCTTTGTTTCTTCTGGGCATTTGTGGAAATAAAATGTGTACTTTGTGTATTTAATTGGGTGTGAATGAAAGAGAAGCTCGGACTGCAGATGTGAATTTGCAAATACCTGGGATCACATTGCTTTGTGCTAGGAGCACGAGTGTGGGTTTGCAAGGGACCTAACAAGGATGTGAATGGGAAAGTCAGGGTAAGTAGTGTTACGTCAGAGTCAGTACAAGTCTTCATTCTCAAGAAGAAGACGAGCTGCTTTTCAGTTTCCCAGTGACGTCAGTCCAGCCTGTCGGAGAGTTATTTGGCTTCTCCTACAGCAGCCTCTGATTTCTATCCCAGGAACTTTCTTTCAGCTTCTGTTGCTGGAGAATTTCCCACTTATTCCTTTTACTTCCATGTCAGTGAGGTCGAAATCCTGCCCTGCTTCTTATATGGCACGGGAGCAGGCTTTGCTACTAAGCCAACTAGTGGACACAACAGAAAAGCGGAGGGAGGGTGGAGGTGTGATCAAGACCTTCCTCCTGACTCCAAACCCACATCAACCTTGAAGTAGGTCCCTGCTACCCTTTCTAATCACAGTGCTCTCTGCGTGCCAGGCTCTGAAATACCCAGGGGAATCGCTAGGTCTGGCTCTTCTCTAAATGCAAATGTATGCTATTGAAGTCCTTTCTTTACCCCAAAATTCACTCTTAAAACTCCCATACTCAATCTAAGTAAAAAAGAAGGAAGTGAGAACACAGGAGAAAATGTGTGGGAGGTGTGTGTGTATGTTTGTATTTGCAGAAGGGAGCTGTTTTAACTTACCACAGATTTTCATCATTATTAGCTTAAAATAAGATAAGAATAATATAAAATTAAAATAAAAACCCCCAAAGTACTTCAGGACCAGGTGAAAGGGGGAGTTTTTAGATGTTTGGTTTTGGTTCCGTCCCTTTCTGCAGAGTCATGAGCTAGTGAAAGAAGCCATGCTAGTTAAAAAGGAAAGCAGATAGGCTGGTCCTGAGACCTCAGAAGAAAGCTACAGATTGAAAGTTATCACCGCTACACCAGCCAGCAACTGGCCCAAAACAGGCACTGGGGCTGACTGCCCATCAGCCAGTGTCTACTGTTTACAATATTATAAATCATGGCAAACCCATCCTCTTTGCTACTGCTTGGTTTGAAAATGAACTAATGACCAAAGTCTGGCCAATGAGACACGAAGGGAAGTTTGCTGTGGAAATTCTGGGAAATTTTCCTTTGTCTTGCTACCAGCTAGGAAACGAAGTCAATACTTGGAATAGCAGAGCAGAAAAATTGAAAGTCTATGTCTCTGTTAACATAATTGAGCCACTGAGATAGCCTTTCCCCGGACCCATTCTTATGTGAGATAAAATTTTTTCATTATTTAAGACCTCTGAAAACATCCTACTAAATACGTGCCCCTTGCTCAAAATCCCCTGGAACTCTCACCACACCCAAGAGCTACCCTCAGAGAGTTAGAATTGAAGAGCATCTTTTACTGTGTCCCCAAAGATAAAACTGGGTATAAAGGGGGGGTCTTAAGGCTACCTTGGGGGACACAGTGCTGTTCATAAAAGCCAAGTTCAGCTGTAGTAAAAAGAGTTCAAGATTATATGTCAAGTATAGTACTAATAAAACAAACTTTTAAAAATTATTATATGACATGGTTTCCATGGAAGATGGATTTTCAGTTTGAGATTTACAGAGTACAAACTATGGTAAATTTGAGAATATATGTGTGTTTTAGTTTTCACTGAAACCCTTAAATGAAGAATAACCTGGCCTGACCTAGATGTTTGGAGATTTTTTATCTGGGTTGCCGTTCCCTTCTCCAATCCTAATATCAGGGAGGAGAGGAAACAGATTTGACTCCACGCTACTAGTCAGGGCTTCACCTGGTCCAGTGTGCTCACGCGTGTGCATGTGAGGGGAGGGGCTGGAAAGGAGAGGAAAATGTTGTTCAGTCACTACCCCCGCCCCTACCCCAGGACAGCAGTGCCTGTGAATAGGAGGGAGTTTGTGTGGTTGACTCAACTAGTTACTAATTTACAAAGAGTGGACCAAGTGGAAAATAACCTAGTTTTCCCACAGTCCTCATGACTAGGATTTTCCCCTTACTAAATTACTAGCCAGTGGAAAACCTCTTAATCATCTTTGTATTTCACACTTGTGTGTAATAATAAGAGCTGCCTTTAACTAAACACTTGCTGGGCACATTTCCTATATTATCTCATTTAGTCCTCACATCAACACTGTAACATAGATGTTATCATGCTTGTTTTGTTGTTGTCCTTGTTCAGTTGCTAAGTTGTGTCCAACTCTTTGTGACCCCATGGACTACAGTAAGCCAGGCTTCCTTGTCTTCCTCTGTCTCCTGGAGTTTGCTCAAGTTCATGTCCATTGTGTGTGTGATGCTAACTAGCCATCTCACCCCCTGCCACACTCTTCACCGTTTGACATTCCCAGCATCATTCCGATGAGTCAGCTCTTCACATTGGTGGCCAAAGTATTGAAACTTCAACTTCAGCATCAGTCCTTCCAATGAATATTGAGGGCTGATTTCCTTTAGGATTGACTGGTTTGATCTCATTGCTGTCCAAGGGACTCTCAAGAGTCTTCTCCAGCATCACAATTTGAAAGCATCAATTATTCAACACTCAGCCTTTTTTATGATCCAACTCCCATATCTGTACATGACTACTGGAAAAACCATAGCTTTGATTATATAGATTTTTGTCAGCAAAGTGATGTCTCTGCTTTTTAGTATGCTGCCTGGGTTTGTCATAGCTTTCCTTCCAAGAAGCAAGTGTCTTCTAATTGCAAGGCTGTAGTCACCATCTGCAGTGACTTTGGAGCCCAGGAAAAGAAAATCTGTCAATGCTTCAATTTTTTCCTGTCCTATTTTCCATGAAGTGATGGGACCAGATGCCATGATCTTAGTCTTTTGAATGTTGAATTTTAAACCAGCTTTTTCACTCTCCTCTTTCACCTCCATCAAGAATCTCTTTAGTTCCTCTTCGTCTTCTGCCATTAGAGTAGTATCATCTGCATATCTGAGGTTGTTGATATTTCCCCCTGCAACTCTGATTCCAGTTCGTGACTCATTCAGCCTGGGATTTCGTGTGATGTGCTTTGCATATAAGTTAAATAAACAGGGTGATAATATACAGGTTCCCACAAAATATCACCATACCTTTTTAGGTCCTCTTCATATTATCCCTCTCTACTTGGAGAAGAGGGAAATCCCACAGATATTTTAAAGATTTCAGGATAAATTCAAAAGAGAAAGATGTTAGATTTATGTTTTGAACAACTACTTGGTACCCAGTATCATAACCAGATACAAGGGTGTAGAAGGTACAGAGCTAGAGTTGAACCAGGTACACAAACATTTACAGTAGAAGACAGGATGGCACTGCTCTGTGAATGGTATACACTGAGTACCACAAGAATGCAAAAACAGTATCAGGGAGGAATTATGCAGGAGGAGGTATTCTAGGGAAAGATGCAAGGAACAAAGGGGAAAATGTCTTTATGATAAAGTACACTGAATGTATCCTGCCACCTCTCTTTGCCCTGTACCAATCCTCTTTTGAGGCTGTTTGCATGAATACTAGAAATAAGGATGCTGCTGAGGTGAGTTTTACATAGATAGGATTTCATAAAAGATCTTTCCAGTCCATACATTCCTGCGGTCTGTTTTCCTAAATCTGTAGCAATAATCTTATTCTATAGAGGTCATGAAACCAATTATTGCCATTAAAGGCATATTAGAGTGAAAGGAGCCTGGGTTATGAAGCTAAGAGAAATTTGGGGCTCACATTCAGAGTTGGCCACTTCCTTGGGCAAATGACACACTCTTTGTGCCACAAAATTGTCATAATTATACCTATACCACATCCTAAATATACTGAATAAAAATACTTAGTGGCTAAATGTACACACTCAATAGATACCTGCTCTCTTTCTTCTTCTTATCCAAATTGCGCCCACTACTCAGGAAGATGGAGCCTATGATTAGAGTCTCCACAGACCAGAGTCTTCACAAACTGATCATTGATATAAACTGTGTTTCCGTATGCCCTGTTCAGGCCAATTACTGGCCATTGAGAGTATAAAGTTGAATAAGACATGGTCTTGATCTCAAGCAGCTCTCAGGTTGGTGAATGGGCAGGGAGGGTGAGGTGTGAGTACCAACCAGTGTATCCGTAATCAGAACACAGCAAGGTGAGTGTTAGAGGTGAGCCCAGGTAGGAGTTCAGAAGAGGAGTGCCTGAGAATAGAAGAACTCAAGAGTATACATCATCTACTCTTGTATATGATGTATTACATCATGTTTTTTGAACTTAGAGAAGCTGGTGCAAAAAGAAATTAAGTGATAACTGAAGGTCACACATCTACTCATTAGTAAAGTCTGACTAAAACTAAGAACTTCTAAGCCCAGCCTGGGGCTCCCTTCCTGCTTTGACACACTTTCTCCCCTAAACTTCAGATTAACTCACCTAAGGATCTAAGGCTTTGTCATCTGCAAGTGGTCAAAATCATTTCCTGAACTGATCCTCTCTGACAATACCTTGCCTTCATTCTTACTATGAGCACCAATCAATATACCCAAGTGAGAAGAATCTAGAAAGGCACTCTTGCTAGAGAGAAAGCCCATGTTGGAAGTCGTTATACTCTTGACTTTATATTCATTATGCTGACCAGTAATAAAATCACTGGGACTCCAGGAATAAGCTATGATTTACAAGCCTGGAATATTTTTTGCTTTTTTTTTTTTTTTTGGCTGCTCTGGGTCTTTATTGCAGCCCAGAGGCTAGTCTGGATGCAGTGCCCAGGGATCTCACTGTGGTGGCTTCACTTGGGAAGCATGGGCTCTAGGCATGTGAGCTCAGTAGTTACAGCATGTGGGCTCAGTAGCTGTGGCTCATGGGCTTAGTTGCTCTGCAGCATGTGAGATCTTCCCAGACCAGGGATCAAACTCATGTTCCCTACATGGCTAGGCGGATTCTTAACCACTGGACTACCAGGGAAGTCCCAAGTCTGGAATTTTAAAGGCTCAGAAGGTAGAAGAAAACTTAAGGAAACTTTAAAGGAGAAAAACAAATTCATTATCTTTTTTTTCCTCTTCCCCTAACTAACTCTAAACATTTAGTGGATGTGCTAAGAGGAGTGTCTAGGTATACAGTGGTGACTGAGTAGTCACACACACTCCGCCTCACCACAGGAAGACAGGGACAAACCATCCCCACTTACCGCACAGCGGTTGAACACAGCATCACTGAATCCAGCTAGCTTAGCATTACATAGTTCATATATCACAAAACTAGCTTGGAAAGCATTTACAAATAGATTCCATTACATTAATTAATTTTCTTGTATTTGGAAGTTAGAGCTTTAAAAATTCTCCTTACACAAATATGTGTAAAGACTGAATGTACGTTAATTGAAATATTTAATTAAATAATAAAATAAGAATAATGAGCTAATTGAAGTTGTTGTAAAATTGGTACAGTGATTTATGACTCAAATACTTTCATCTGCTGAGGTTAGCTCTGATACCAACTATTCTCAGGATTAGGTTCATGTATCTCATCTAGATAAATTTAGTATTCTGACTTCAACAGTTTTACGATCCACACAAAAACAAATTCAATTTTTCTTCTGACCACAAGGGAATATATTTGCACTGTAATACAAAATATTAAAAAATGAAGAATTAAAAAATAATTACCCACAATTACACAACCAAGTAATAAGCATTTCAATAGTGTAATATATATTTGTATGTTATTATATGCCTATAAACACACATATATTTAAACAATTTTTAAATTATTATTGGGAATTTCCTGGTGGTCCAGTGGTTGGCACTTGGAGCTTTCACTGCCAGAGGCATTGAGTTCAATCCCGATTAGGGAGCTAGAATTCCACAGGAGTGGGATGACCCCCCCCCAAAAAATGTTTAAAAAATAAATTGTTATTATACTATACATAATCATTTCCAACTAATTGCTTTTCTTATTATATTTTGAACTTGCCTTCAGGAAATATCAGAGATTATTGCTACTATGAAAAACTTGAGGACAAGGAGACAAGATGACAGAGGAGAAGGACCTTGAACTCACCTCCTTTCACGAGCATACCAAAATCATAACAATTAAACAAGCATTGATTAAAAAGACTGGAAGATATTCTACATCCAAAGAAAAAGGAAAAACTGCAAGATGGTAGGAGGGGCACGCAAGCAATGTAATCAAACCCCATACCATATGAGTGGATGACCCACAGATTGGAGAATAAATACATTGCAGAATTTCTCCCACAGGAATGAAAGCTTTGTGCCCCATGTCAGGCTCCTCAGGCTAGAGGTCTGGCGTCAGGAGGAGGAGTCCCCAGAGCATTTGGTTTTAAAAGCCAGTGGGGCTTGGATGCAGGAATTACACAGGACTGGGGAAAACAGAGACTCCACTTCTTGTGTGCACTGGGACCCAGGGAAAAGCAGTGACTTCACAAAAGCCTGGGCCAGACCTTCTTGCTGGTCTTGGAGAGTCTCCAGGGGAGATAGGGGACAACTATGACTCACCTGAGGGGATGTGGTCACTGGTGGCAGGGATATCAGGGAGTGTTCATCTGTGTGAACACTTGCTGAAGCAGACATCTAGCTGGGTCATTAGCACAAGACCTGGCCCCACCCAACAGCCTGTAAGCTTCAGTGCTGGGATGCCTCAGGTCAAACAACCAACAGGGCTGGAACACAGCTCCATCTGTCAGCAGACAGGCTGCCTAAAATCTTCCTGAGCCCACAGACACCCCTTTACACAGCCCTGTCCCCTCCACTCACCAGGAAGCTTGCACAGGCCTCTAGACCAGCCTCACCTACCAGAGAGCAGACATCAGAAGCAAGAAAACGACTATCCCAAAGCCTGCAGAACTGAGTCTGAAACCACAGGTCTATGCATAGAAAATCCTAAAGAGGCTACCAGGAAACTACTGAAGTTCATCAGTGAATTTGGTAAAGTTGTGGGGTACCAAATAATACAGAGAAATCTCTTGCATTTCTATACATTAATAATGAATGATCAGAAGGAGAAATTAAAGAAACAATCCCATTTACCACCACATCAAAAAGAACAAAACACCTAGGAATAAGACTATCTAGCAGGCAAAAGAAAGGTACCCTGAAAACAATAAGACACTGATGAAAGAAATCAAAGACAACTAAACAGATTGAAAGGTATACCATGTTCTTGGATTGGAGGAGTCAATATTGTCAAAATGACTGTACTACCCAGACAATCTACAGACACAATGGAATCCTTATCAAATGACCAATGGCAATTTTCAAAGAACTAGAACAAACACTTTTAAAATTTATATGGAAACATGAAAGATCCCAAAGAGCCAAAGTGATCTTTTTTTTTTTTTCTAAGTGGAGCCTGGACTTTATAAAGAATCTTCACCACCCTGAATTAGCCAAACCAATCTTGAGAAATAAAAATGGACCTGGAGGAAATCAGGCTCCCTGACTTCAAACTATGCTACAAAGCTATAGTCATCAAAATAGTATGGTGCTGGCACCAAAATATAAATATAGATCAATGGGACAGGATAGATGCACCTGTAGTCAATTAATCTACAACACAGGAGGCAAGACTATACAATGGGGAAAAGACAGTCTCTTTAATAAATGGTGCTGGGAAAACTGGACAGCTACATGTAAAAACATGAAAATAGGACATTCTTTAACACCATACAAAAAAATAAGCTTAAAATGGATTAAAGACATAAACGTGGACTGGATACTAGAAAACTCCTGGAGGAAACAGGCAGGAGGACATCCTGACATAAATCACAACAAGATATTTTTGGATCCATCTCCCAGAATAATAGAAACAAAAACAAAATAAACAAACATGACCTAATTAAACTCAAATTTTATACAGCAAAGGAAATCATAAAATGAAAAGACAACTTACAGAATGGAAGAAAATATTTGCAAATGATGCTACCAACAAGGAATTAATTCACAAAATATACAAACAGCTCATACATCTCAATATCAACAAGCAAAAAAAAACAACCCTTCCCCCCGCAAAGGGCACGACATTTAAATAGACATTCCTCCAAAGAAGACATACAGATGGAAAACAGGTACTTGAAAAGCTATGCAACATGGCCAAAAAAATAAAAAGCCTACAAAGAATAAAAGCTGGAGAGGGTGTGGAGAAAAAGGAACCCTCCTACACCATTGGTGGGAATGTAAGTTGGTACTGCCACTTTGGAGAACGGTATGGAAGTTCCTGCAGTGCATGGGGTTGCAAAGAGTTGGACATCACTGAGCATGCACACACACACACACACACACACACACACACATGTTCAGAGGATATAAATATCTTGGGTAATGACTGAATTATCATAAAATTAATTAGGTGGTGTCTTCAACTGAAGCTACTATTTTAGATTTGACTTCTTTGCTGGAGTGAATTGATACAAGCCCCTTCCACCTAGTCTGCTGCTACTGACATGTCATGTGCTTATTTTGTATAACAAGGTATGAAAACCGGAGCGGTTTGCTTTCACCTGACAGGGCCAGCAATATACTCTCAAGATTGTGTCACAGTTGTATATGCTAAGTTTCTTGCTCTTTGCCATAATCTAATCTAGCCACTGGGCTTCCCTGGTGGCTCAATAGTAAAGAATCTGCCTGCCAATGCAGGAGACAAGGGTTCAATTCTTGTCCAAAAAGATTCCTTGGAGGAGGAAATGGCAACTCACTCCAGTATTCTTGCCTGGGAAATCCCACAGACAGAGGAGCCTGGCAGGCTACAGCTCAGGGGTTGCAGAGAGTTGGACATGAGTTAGTGACTAAACTCACACACACACACACACACAATCCAGCCATTGGCAAATTACAATCCACAGGCCCGCCATTTATTTTGTATGGCTCACAAGACAAGAATGGTCTTTATGTTCTTTAATAGTTGAGAAAGATTCAAAGATGAATAATATTTCACGATACATGAAAATCATATGAAATTCAAGTCTCGGTGTTATAATAAAGTGTTATTGAGACATAGCCATAGTCATGTGCTATCTATGTGTTATTGATGGCTGTTTTCACATAACAACCAGAGCTGAACAGTAGAACAGAGATCGTATGGTTCACAAAGCCGGAAATACCCACTATCTGACCATTTACAAAAAATTTCAACCTCTGATCTAGTTCACAGAGACCTTGACTATATGGAAATACCACAGAAGGCCATGCCAGCCTACAACATGAATGACATCATGCTAAGTTGAACTGATGAGCAAGGAATAGTAAGTATCCTGTTTACTGCAGTGATACACATGTATGGCATGGGATGGGAGATAAACCCCATTAGATTCTGGGCCCTGTCGCTTTAGTGGGTTTCTAGGGACTATGTGGTCTGGGTCAAAATAAAGGACAAGTTGCTGAACATTGCACTTCCCACTAAGAAAAAGTAAACACTTTGAAGGTCTCTCTTGATTTGGAGGGCAATAAATATTTGAGTGTGCTGCCAGTTTGAATGGGCCCATAAGCAGCAAAAATTTCTGCAACAGGTCCTGGATGCAATGAAGAAGCCTAAGTCCTGTCACTTAGACATTATGATCTTGCAGGCCCATATCCAGCTTTGCAGCAGACAGAATAATACTAGAAAGTGGCAATAGGAGAACCACTGGGTAGCCATCTAAAATGTTGGAGTATAACCACCTTTCCTCCTGTAGATAACGTCTCTTTGGAGAAACGTGTCCTGGAATTCCACTGAGCCTTGGTGAAGGTTAAATGCCTGATCATCAGCCCTAAAATGACCAACAGAACTGAACTGCTTATCACAAATATTGTGTTGAGCAAACACAATGGTCCTCATAGTGTTTATAATATTAGTCTCCAGGGCTTCCCTGCTGGTTCCATGGTAAAGAAACTGCCTGACTATGCAGGAGACACAGGTTTAATCCTGGATCTGGTAAGACCCCACATGCCGCAGAGCAACAAAGCCCATGCACCACAACTACTGAACCTGTGCTCTAGGGCCAGTGAGCTGCAACTACTGAGCCCATGTGCCCTAGAGCCCAAGCGCCGCAACAAGAGAAGCCACCACAATGAGTAGCCAGTGCACCGCAACTAGAGAGAAGCCTCCACTCGTTGCAACTAGAAAAATGCCCAGGCAGTAACAAAGACCTAGCACAGCTATAAATAAAAATTAAAAGTATATAATGTTAGTCTCCAAAATGTACTGAAGGAGTAGATAGTTGCTTGAACAGGTGGTGGCAGATTTCCAGAGCATCTTCTCCTGCTTCCTTAGCTCTACTTTCATATCATCTTCCCTCAGTACAGGTCTGTGTCCAAATTTCCTCTTCTTGTAAAAACATCATATTGGATTAGGGTGCACCTTAATACGGAGAAGGAAATGGCAACCCACTCCAGTACTCTTGCCTGGAAAATCCCACGGATGGAGGAGCCTGGTAGGCTACAGCCCATGGGGTCGCAGAGAGTCAGACACAACTGAGAGACTTCACTTTCACTTTTCACCTTCATGCATTGGAGAAGGAAATGGCAACCCACTCCAGTGTTCTTGCCTGGAGAATCCCAGGAACGGTGGAGCCTGGTGGGCTTCCATCTATGGGGTCGTACAGAGTCAGGCATGACTGAAGCAACTTAGCAGCAGCAGCACCTTAATATGTTCATTTTAACTTAATTACGCTTTTAAAGATCTTATCTCCAAATAGTCATAGGACCTTAACATATGAATTGAGGGGGACAAAATTTAGCTCGTGACTCTTGGCTATAATTTTGTATGTGGGTTATTTCCTTGGATCTATACTAACATACTATTTAATGGACAGGTATGGGCATAAACAGATAGGAATAAAAATACACCATGTAAACTTTATGATCTTTTTATCACAACCACAGATGGTATCCCTAACAAATGGTACAAGTCTCTGAACGTTGAAGAAAGTGGGTGCATCCTTCAAATACATGGTTTAGTCAACAAATTGCAACTACTTTGTCATTTTACCAGGTATTTTCTAAAATCTATTTTATAATTGGTTTAATAGATAAGCTTTTACCAGTATTCATTGGTGATCATGAATAAAAGTAAGACTTCTTTGGGAATACCTATTGTGAAATACAATACTCTGGGCATTTTTTTAACCAAGAAATAGCCTGCCACTAAGGAAAACTGCTGTATGTGGTTATCATCTTGTGTCATATTTCTTCCCTTAGAGCTTTGTAGACCTTGATGTCTTCTGGCATTAAAAGTGAGTATAAATCCTTCTTTCTCACCTTTTAGGGAATTTAAAGGGGGAGGTGGTTGCTTAAAGATTATTTCTTTTACTCATGTCTTGTTGCTGCTCATTTTATATCAGTTTTCCTCTTTGTGTAAAGTTTTGATCTACTGATTCAGCTATTCCTTTATATCAGGAAGTTTCTTCTTTTATATCTCTGAATCTTTCCTATTTTTCCTATATTTTCCTATATTTTAATAGAAATATTCCATTTGGGGAAGGGGAGGCTCTAACCACTAAAAAGTAGAAATTATTCTACTATCAGATTATCTTTGACCTCCATCACTGTGGTTTTCTTTTGAATTGCTTTCATCTTCATCTCTTTTCTCAGACACTGTTTAAGTACTAGTCAGGTCTTAATTTATTTAACTCTTGTAATGTGCTTATGGGTAACTGCTACCACTGTTGTTTTGGTCAGGGGCCCAGCAAGGGATGTACACAAGCCGAATGACTTAAAGAACACTTAAAAGATTTTTTACACAAAGGTATGGGCAGAAATTTGGGTGACCACAGGGGACACTTAGGTACTGTTACTCTCCTTGGCCTCGAAGGATATAGGGACAGAGGGATTACTGCTTCTCTAAGATAGAGTGAGCTGCTTCGGTAAGGGCCATTGCCTGGAAACATGAACTTCAGTTAAGTAATAAGTAGTAGAGCCCTGTGGCCTCATAGGAAATGGGTGAAGGGGATGGACACCCCAACTTGACTCTCTTCTCTCCCTTTATTTCCTTTGAATGCTTCCTATTTCCCAGGAAGTTTATTGATATAGCCCATATAAGTGAATCTCTACTTCCCAGGACTCAAAGAAGAATAGAGAAGCATGGTTAATAGATCTCAAGGCGCAAAATTAAGAAATTAAGATACTTAGCATATTGATTTTATAACCAAGTATTATACCATTCAGACTCCAGCAGCAGCTGGTTAAGAAGGAGATATATATATATGCACACACACACACACACACACACACACACACACACCCTTGAAGATACAAAAAAGAAAATGGAAGCTTTTTTAGAGCCACATATCACTTTATTTTTGGAAATCACTATATATGAACTGTAAGCATCTTTGATTGTTACAGTGCTTAATAGCATCCAGAAGATGGCAGCATTGGTAAACTATAGCACTAGTTAGAAATGTTTAAAATACCTTTTACAATTGTCACTGACTGATAACAGACTTCCTAAAGGGAAATATCTTTTAAAAGCAGTGATTGGTCCTAAGTAACAAGATGCAGAAATACTAAATTATTGTCAATTAATAGTTTGGCTCTAGAAAGGTGGATCCTCAAGAGTACATATATGGTTTAGTCCCTAAGTCATGACTGACTCTTGGGACCCCATGAACTGTAGCCCGCCAGGCTTCCCTGTCCATGGGACTTTCCAGGCAGGAATACTGGAGTGGGTTGCCATTTCCTTCTCCAGGGGATCTTCCCGACCCAGGAATCAAAGCTGGGTCTCCTGCATTGCAGGCAGATTCTTTAATGACTGAGCCACTGGGGAAGACCAAGAGTACTTATATCCCAGTACTTACCTGATAAAATACTCAAATCTGGCAGACACATATCTCTAAATAGACAGTACTACTATATAATGACTTTATAATGTTTGCATAAATTGTTAGAAGTTTAAAGCTTGGGTTGTAGACATGTAAGCCATAATCAACAAATTGTGCTCCAAAGCAAATGTAATAGCAACAGGCAATTACTCATAAAAATATACAAAGTATCATATTTCAGATGCAGGGACAAATTGCAACCTGAATATCAGAGATATCACATCAGCTATGAGGAAAAAATTAATTTGCTCTTATATTTCATTTCTAAACTGCTTTAATCATACCCAACATTTAAACTTGTAATGTTTTAAAGATTCAAACAGATATTGTCAATATTCTAGGCTGCTAGGTACTTACCTAGGTATGTGTGTGTGTGCTCAGTCGTGTCCAACTCTTCGAGACCCTATGGACTGCAGCCTACCAGGCTCCTCTATACATGGGATTTCCCAGGCAAGAATACTAGAGTGGGTTGCCTTTTCCTCCTCCAGAGGATCTTCCCAACGCAGGGATGGAACCCACATCTCTTGTGTCTCCTGCATTGGCAGGTGAGTTCTTTACCACTAGCACCACTTGTGAAACCCTTAGCTAGATACAGAGGACAAAAATTTTAGGAATAGTCTGGCCCTCTAAGCCCTGAGTCTGATATGGAGGAAGGCAAACCCAACAAATTAGAATACAATCTGTAACTAGGAGGGCCAGCTCACCTAACTCTGTCTTGGGGGTCATACAAGACTTCACCAGAAAGAGGATTGAGGCACCGGAAGGTGAGCAGGTGTTTGCCAAGATGATCACAGGGAGGTCACCCCATGTAGAAGAAATAGGTAGAAAGGGAATGCAGACATGGCAGTGTTTAACCATAGGCAATTTGGGCCCTTAGAAGATAACTGGCAATGTCTGGACATGTTTTATTTGTTACAACTGAGTAGATACTACTGGTGTCTAGTGGGTGAAGGTCAGTTATGCAGCTAAATATCTTACAACATCCAGAAGAACTTCCCACAACAAACAAATTCTCTGACCCCCCACAGTGCTGCTACTGAGAAACTTCGCTCTAACCACAACCTGCATCAGTGGCTGGCTTGCAGGGAGGGATAGGAAGAAGGCAAGAGATAAAGCCAAAATGATAAAGAGGGCGCAAAATTAAAGAAATCTCATTGGCCAAAAAAAAAAATGTTTAGATTTTGTCCTAAATGATTTTTTTTGTTGTTCCTAAATGTTTGAGAAAGCCAAATATGATCAGATTTGCATAGTAGAAAAATTGCTGTGGTTACAAATTAGAGATGGTTGGGTTGAGAAATGACCAAGAAATGAAATTTTAACAATTTCACTTCTTTTTTTATCAATAGAAATATTTTCAGAATGAAAAAAATTAGAATTAAGACTGGCAAAAGTAAATTAAAACCCAAGATGAATGACAAAAATTGTAAGAGGCTGAGTAGTTGTTCTAAATGATTTCGAGATTTCTGACTCAGATAAGCTCCCACATCTGCATCTCATTTCCTGAATCCCTCTCTCTCACTGGCCAGCACTGCTGCCCCTTCCTCCTTCCTGCCAGGCCTGGTGCCTCAAAGCCCTTCCCTTAGCTCCATTATCTTGGCTCCCTCTTATTTATCCTACTAGACTGGCAAACCAGATCTGACTTGCTCTTCCAGTGTGTCTGTGCTAAGTCGCCTCAGTTGTGCCCGACTCTGTGCGACCCTATGGACTGAAGCCTGCCAAGTTCCACTGTCCACAGGATTCTTTAGGCAAGAATATTGGAGTGGGTTGCCATGCCCTCCTCCAGGGGGTCTTCCTGACCCAGTGTCTCCTGCATTGGCAGGTGGGTTCTTTACCACTAGCGCTGGGAAGAATGCTCTTCCAGTGTTGACATGGAAACCATGAGCTTAGTCCTTTGTGCCACTAACGAAGATTAGAGATATTCCACCTTTTACTCTCAAGCATACTGAAGACTGACTCAGAAGGTTGGGGAAAAGAAAGAGAGGATTTGACAAATTATCAGGGCTTCCCTGGTAGCTCAGTGGTATAGAATCCACCTGCTAATGCAGGAGACAGGGGTTTGATCCCTGGGTCAAGAAGGTTTCCTGGAGAAGGAAATGGCAACCCACTCCAGTATTTTTGCCTGGAAAATCCCACAGACAGAGCAGCCTGGTGAACTACAGACTGTAGGATCACAAAGAACATACACTACTTAGCGAGTGAACAACTCCTAAATGATAAGAGAATTTGCAGATGAGATTAGCAAAATGATTTTGTCAATTCAGAAAGCAGGGTAAGAACCAAAATCCTGCTGTTACTGTGCTGATCTGTACAAAGAGATAAAATACCCCATTGAAAATAAAGGAGTTGGAGCTGCATGTGCATGACTTGTTATCAAAGTAATACACAGTGGTGAAAAAAAAGAAAAGTGGTGACAAAGAAACTCATACTGTACCCAACCGGTTTCCTATAGTGTTGCAATAGTGTTTTATAGTTTCCTATAGAACCAATTTCCTATAGTGTTCCACTTCCCCTACCCACCCCATCCCCACCTCCGTTCCTACAATTCTGTTCCTCAGTCACTCAGCTCCACCCACAATGGCCTCTTTCTGCCTCAAAAAGTTTGCACTGGCTGTCCCATCAGATGAAAAACAATTCCCTTTGTTGTTGTTCAGTTGCGACCCCATGGACTGCACATGCCAGGCTTCCCTGTCCTTCACCATCTCCTGGAGCTTGCTCAAACTCATGTCCATTGAGTCGATGATGCCATCCAACCATCTCGTCCTCTGTTATCCCCTTCTCCTCCTGCCTTCAATCTTTCCCAGGATCAGGGTCTTCTCCAATGAATCAGCTCTTCGCATCAGGTGGCCAGTTCCCTATGGAGCTATAAACTAAATGCCCATATCCAACCTTTAGATCTCTTTTTAAAGGGTAGACACATTTTTCCTTCTGAGTGAGGCTCCTCACCCCTCTTTCCTTTGCTTCCACCTGTATCGGCACCTCCACCCATCCCACATTCACCAGTTTCATGCTTTGTAGAATACTTAAGTAAATAACAAAACACTAAGCAAAATAGCGATATAAGGAGGACACCTGACCTTCAGTTTCCTCCCACCCTCTCATCTCCTTTTGGATGCTCACTAGATGGGTCCAGTTGGAAGCTACAGAGCAGGAAAGGTCATTGATGTACTCCATGTGGGTCAGTTTATGCCTCTTTCTGGCACACAGCAAACTAGAGAAAGGGACCTTGGATCTAGAGAGGAAAAATAAAGATATTCAGCACAATTTTTGTTCAGACAATTATACCTGTGCTCCACTGCTCAGTTTAAGAACTAAAGCATTACAGATGTCGCTGACTCTCCCAACAGACTCACTTGATCTCCATTCCCTTTCTCCTTCTCCAAAGGTAACAGCTATCTTGAAGTATGTGTTTCTCATTCCCCAAGATAATTTTGTATTTCTACTGCAAACCCACATATCTAGACATTTCCAAGATATTATTTTTATGTTTGCAAACTTTACATAAATGGTTGGGTTTAGTTCAGTCGCTCAGTCGTGTACAAGTCTTTGCAACCCCATGAATCGCAGCACGCCAGGCTTCCCTGTCCATCACCAGCTCCTGAAGTTTACTCACACTCATGCCCATCGAGTCAGTGATGCCATCCAGCCATCTCATCCTCTGTCATCCCCTTCTCCTCCTGCCCACAATCCCTCCCAGCATCAGGGTCTTTTCCAACAAGTCAACTCTTCTTATGAGGTGACCAAAGTATTGGAGTTTCAGCTTCAACATCAGTCCTTCCAATGAACACCCAGGACTGATCTCCTTTAGGATGGACTGATTGGATCTCCTTGCAGTCCAAGGGACTCTCAAGAGTCTTCTCCAACACCACAGTTCAAAAGCATCAATTTTTCGGTGCTCAGCTTTCTTCACAGTCCAACTCTCACCTCCATACATGACCACTGGAAAAACCATAGCCTTGACTAGATGGACCTTTGTTGGCAAAGTAATGTCTCTGCTTTTTAATATGCTATCTAGGTTGGTCATAACTTTCCTTTCAAGGAGTAAGCGTCTTTTAATTTCATGGCTGTAATCACCATCTGCAGTGATTTTGGAGTCCAAAAAAATAAAGTCTGACTCTGTTTCCACCGTCTCCCCATCTATTTCCCATGAGGTGATGGGACCAGATGCCATGATCTTAGTTTTCTGAATGTTCAGCTTTAAGCCAACTTTTTCACTCCCCTCTTTCACTTTCATCAAGAGGCTTTTTAGTTCTTCTTCACTTTCTGCCATAAGGGTGGTGTCATCTGCATATCTGAGATTATTGATATTTCTCCCAGCAATCTTGATTCCAGCTTGTGCTTCTTCCAGCCCAGCATTTCTCATGATGTACTCTACATATAAGTTAAATAAGCAGGGTGACAATATACAGCTTTGACGTACTCCTTTTCCTATTTGGAACCAGTCTGTTGTTCCATGTCCAATTCTAACTGTTGCTTCCTGACCTGCATACAGGTTTCTCAAGGGGCAGGTCAGGTGGTCTGGTATTCCCATGTCTTTCAGAATTTTCCACAGTTTATTGTGACCCACACAGTTGAAGGCTTTGGTTTAGTCAATAAAGCAGAAATAGATGTTGAGATACCAAGGGAACATTTCATGCAAAAATGGGCTCAATAAAGGAGAGAAATGGTATGGACCTAACAGAAGCAGATGATATTAAGAAGAGGTGGCAAGAATACACAGAAGAACTGTACAAAAAAGATCTTCATGACCCAGATAATCACAATGGTGTGATCACTCACCTAGAGCCAGACATCCTGGAATGTGAAGTCAAGTTGGCCTTAGGAAGCATCACTATGAACAAAGCTAGTGGAGGTGATGGAATTCCAATTGAGCTATTTCAAATCTGAAAGATGATGCTGTGGAAGTGCTGCACTCAATATGCCAGCAAATTTGGAAAATCCAGCAGTGGCCACAGGACTGGAAAAGGTCAGTTTTCATTCCAATCCCTAAGAAAGGCAATGCCAAAGAATGTGCAAACTACCGCACAATTGCACTCATCTCACACGCTAGTAAAAGAATGCTCAAAATTCTCCAAGCCAGGCTTCAGCAATACGTGAACCGAGAACTTCCAGATGTTCAAGCTGGTTTTAGAAAAGGCAGAGGAACCAGAGATCAAATTGCCAATATCTGCTGGATCATTGAAAAAGCAAGAGAGTTCCAGAAAATGGTTGGGTACAGTATGAATTTCTTTGTTACCACTTTTTTTGGCCCCACTGTGTATTACTTTGATAACTACTCATGTTGTACATGCAGCTCCGGTTCCTTTATTTTTAGTGGGGTATTTTTTCTCTTTGTACATATTACCACAGTAACAGCTAATTGCTCACAATTTTTTATTGTTATCAACAAGTTTGTAATTTATAGTCTCACAAATATCTCCTTAGGCACATGTGTAAAGACTCTCTCTATGGAGCTAGGGGTAAAAGTGTAAGCCTAAGAACTCAAGAAAGCAGAGCCTGAGGCAAAAATTAAGGTACTGCCACTTTATTGAGAAAGTACAAGTGCAGGGCAGTGAGAAGAGGATAAAAGGAAGTGAAGCAAGAAAAGATACAAAATGATACAATGCAGTTCATCACCCTGTATCACAGCAAGCCCTGAGAGTGCCAGGACCACTTGGCAGATGTGCTCACACGGCGTTGTGAGTCTTGCCCCAGAACAAAAGCACGTTTAGAGCAAAATCTATAGCACAGAAAAGGGAGATGGGGGTTTAATCTGCCTAGCTCCCTTCCCCTCACCCTCTTCCCATAGGTCAAGGCTCACCCTATAAGGAGCTGACTACTTCTCTACCCCTGCATTTAAGGTTGCATCCTCTAACTCCTTGGCGGTCTCTCCGAAAGCCAAGTCCTATAACTGACAAATCCTATAATCCTATAACCTGTGGGTAGGTTTATATCCAAATCTGGAAGTGTAGAGACCATTCATTGTGAATAGGACTTGGCATAAGCAGTATGAACGCTATGAAAGTCTGGGTTTTCAACTCAGACTCCAAGCAACTTAGGGAGCATGGCAAAGTCACAAGCAGAGGCAGCGATATTAATGAAAACTAGAAGATGGACAGTGCCTTCAGAAAGAAGGAATCTGTGCAAGGTTTGTGTCCAATAAAGTACAGGCATACTTCAGAGGTGTTCAGGTTCAGTTCTAGACTACCACAAAAAAGCAAGTCTCAGAAATTTTTTCTTTCTCAGTGCATATAGAAGTCATGTTTATGTTATATTGTAGTCTATTGTGTGCAGTAACATGTCTAGGAAAACAATGTACATAATTTAATTTAAAATACTTTATTGCTAAAAAATAATGCCAAAACAATTACAGTAGGACTTCAGGAATTTTAAAATGGGGCCTAGAGACATGAAGTGAGTTAATTCTGTTGGAAAGATGGTGCCAATAGACTTGCTTCAACTTGCAGAAAAAGTAATATCTCTGAAGTGCAATAAAGTGAGTGTCTTTTCAGCCTTATCTTCTATTGCAAAATTGCTCTCCAAAGTGACTGCACCAATTTATACTTCCGTCAGCAGTCTTTAAGAACTCCAGTTGTTCCACACTTCCATCATTAAATTTAGCTAATCTGATGGATAGATTGGCACTTCATATTGTTTTAATTTGCATTTATAACAGTGAGATTAACTATCTTTTCATTCAGTAAATTCTCTGAATCTTTCTCCAATTTTTCTTTCAGGTTTTTTTTTTTTTTTAATGTTGATTTGTAGCTCTTTAAATCTTCTAAGAATTCATTTTCATATTTCAAACTTTCTCCCAGTCTGTAGATGATATTTTCACTTTGTGTGTGATACCTTTTGATGAAGAGAAAATTTCATTTTAATACAGTCAAATTCATCAACTATTTCCTTTATTCCAGAGTTTTATCAAGAATGGCTACTGAAATTTATCAGTTATCACTTCAGAATCTATTGATACGGTATGATTTCTTAAAACTTATTAATATAATTATATTGATAGTTTTCCTGCTATTGAACTATCCTTGCATTCCTATAAATCTTAATAATACATTCTTTATTATTAATAGGATAGATTTCTGAATTACATTTATTAATATTGTATAGAATTTCAGGTGGCACAGTGGTAAAAAATCTTCCTGTCAGTGCAGGAGATACAAAAGACACAGGTTCGATCCCCCAGTTGGGAAGATCCCTGGAGTAAGGCAACAGCAACTCACTCCAGTATTCTTTCCTGGAAATTTTCCATGGACAGAGGAACCTGGTAGGCTACAGTACATGGGGTCACAAAGAGTCGGACACAACAGCATGCACACACACACCTCGAACTCATTTTGCATTCTAGAATATATTCATAGAATATTGCATTCATAGAATATATTCTATATTCATTATATTCTTTAATTCTGTTTTCTGTATTATTCATATCAGGTATTGGTATTAAAATCAGATGGATTCATAAAAATAATTAGAGAGATTTTCAACTTTCCCATGTCGGATGCTAAAGACCTTAGTTAAATTAAGAGCAACTATATAAACCTTTCTGGAGTTTTGTCCCTTTCATGTAAATTTCCTTCTTCTTCCTTCAAATTCCTCAGTTCCAGAAAACACTCTGTCCAGGACACACATTGAAAACATCCTTTCTTGGGAGCCCCAGTAAACCTGTCTTTCACTCTAGTAAGACATCCTTTTGATAATAAGCTAATCAGTGGTGTATGGCTGTATGCTTAACTGCCTTTTAAAAACAAAAATAAAAGAACATAATTTGTAGCATTTGCCAAAGAGCCACCATGGCAAATTTCAAGTTACCAATGTGATATCACACAATGTAAAGTTAGAAAGAAATACCCACAATTGGCTCCTGGGAGTCAGTGAGAACTAGCTTCAGAATACCACTGAATCAAGATCCTACCTCCTTACCTGTTAGAGAACTATGCCAGACTATGGGAGAATTAAAATGTTCACCAAAGAAGACTAGACTTTCCCTGTAGATACTAGAAAGATCAGTACTGTCCTTTGACCTGGGCAAATAAAGCTCCTTTCGTCAGTCTTCAGTCTCAGGGCCTCCCTTCCCCACCTCTCAGACTTTGGAAGGATCTTCTCAAAATTTTGCAAGTCCCTGTCCAGTCCGTGGGACCAGTCAAGATTGCAGTGTCCCCATACCCATTTCTTCCCTTCACAACAGTCTCAAAACCCTAACTGCTGTGCTGTCTCTCTCCTCCTCCCCTAAGATGGGTTGACCAGATATCTAAGGGAGTTCAAACTCATGCCTATGGGTGCCCACAACTAGCTCAGTTCCGCAAAGGTACCTGGCAATAAAAGTATTATTTTGTGGGATACTACAAGATTGAGCTGCCAGAAGAAGGAAGACATGCTGATTTGGGCTAACTCAAATTGTTTATATGGACAAAAACTCTCACATAAAAATTTTTTGCCTTTCACAATTTTCACAATTAAGCCAGGTCTAAAGCCATAAAGTTATTGCTAGAATACTGTGAAAGAAAGGAAAGATGACTGAAATAAAATATAGGGCTTAAGGACTAACAACATTATAAATGAGTGTCAGAGTGGGATGGGAGGAGAGACACTGATTTAAATCATCTATCTAGAAGCAACATGAGGTCTCACAGCACATAGCTACCAACAGAGGATCATCTTAAAAAATGATCCGCTCAGAATAAGGATCGTTCACAGTGAAGTTAAACGTTGTATTTTTGAGGACAGCTGGTGCATGACTCCTCTAAGAATCCAATTTAGCATTTTCAGTTGAGGGAGTTGTCTCAGTACACTTCTGTACTTCGAAATTAGTTACATGTTTCCTTTATCTTTCAAGGATTATGAAAAGAACTCTGAATTTTATAAACAATGCCAGTATTGTCGTATAAAACAATGGGTTGGTTTGATTCAAAATATTCAATGATTCAGTATTAAATCATAACATACTGGCATTATAAGAAAAACTGAGATGTCATGGAATATTTGCTGGATTCTACCTACCATCATCTGTTTCCCAGTCTCTTGACAGCAGCATTTTAATTTCCTTTGGAGAAACACCTTCTTCCCTACTCTGAGTCCCTGTAGTTCAAGTTGGGGTACTTCACCCCCATCCTGGGTCCAGGGATGGGCATGTGACATGGACTGGACAACCAACATAGCCTTTTGCCCTAGCTCCAGTGACTATCCCAAGGATATGCACATATCATTCCAGGCCAGCAGGCAACCACAAAAATTTTTAGTAGAATTATCCAGGAAAAGATATTATCTTTCTACTGCAGTTATTAAATCATCAAAAGTACAACCTAGAGTTGTCAAAGAGCCAGCACATGAAAGTCTGCTTGAACATAAAATCAACAAAGAAGAAAGCAAAGATAAGCATTAGACAGAGAATCCTGAAGACCTCATTTTAGTCCTCAATCCAAACATGTGAATTGTTTTACATGAAAATAGTACTGTTACAGACAAAACTGTGTATGACAGAAATTCATATGTTGAAGCCTTACCCCTGATGTGACTGTATTTGAAGATAAGCTATTTTAAAAAGAATTCTGGTTTGGGGGACAATCTCAAGGAATGTGGATAAAAAAAAATGTACCAATATTATAAGGGAGTTGTATTGCCTTAGAAACCCCAGGCCTGGGAAACAAAGCTCTATAATTACTCAACCTCTAAGGCAATTAATACTCAAGTCCCCCCAAAACTTCCCTAAAGGAATTTGACTGCTGAAAGAAAAAAGGAATCTTCTTGAATGACTATTTCAGCTGTGGCCACAAGGGGCGATAGAGACCAGAGCCTAGGAGAGACTGGGGACAAGGGAATTTATGCCACTGTTAGGTCAGGGGTCTCTGATATTCCTGTTCTTCATGACATTACGTATGCCACAGAACAGCAGCCATTATATATCATCTCCCTTTCTTTTTCCCTGAAAGTTTTTTTTTTTTTTGCCCAGCCACGTGGCATGTGGGATCTTAGTTCTCCAACCAGGGATTAAACCTAACCACTAGACCACCAGGGAATTCCCGAAAATTATGTTAAATGTTACTTTCAAATTATGGAAATCCTTTTTTCCTTTCATAAATGTGTGATAAGCCAGGATGGTTAAATATATTATTAAGCTATAGATTTCAAAATCGTAGGCGATAACTCTAAGTCCAAACAAGAGGAATCTGTGACATCTAGATATCGTGAACTTTGAGCTGAGTAACAATCGCTCTTCCCCTTTTGCCTTCTTGTCTGAGATGATCCTTCCTTGCATTGTGACACACGGTAGTATGAACGTATTTCTATTACAGCACTTTTTATTGCTTAGTCGCCCAGTTGTGTCCGACTCTTTGCAACATGGACTGCAGCACGCCAGGCCTCCCTGTCCCCCACCATCTCCAGAAATTTGTCCAAGTTCGTGTCTCTTGCTTTGGTGATGCCATCCAGGCATCCCATCCTCTGATGCCCTCTTCTCCTTCTGCCCTCAATCTTTCCCAGCATCAGTACTTAGAAGACTAGAAATTCCTAGAATGGAATTGTGCCTTCTCTGTGAGCTCAGGCAAGTTGCTTAAGTCTCAGTTTCAAGTTGTGTATGATGATTACAGCATGCAGAAAACAAAAACCTGGCAGATGGTAGAAACTCCATAAATTTTTAAAGTATTGTTAAAATCAAGAACTTCCACTATCTGAACCTAATCCATGTTTTCAAACTTACTTCACACTGTGACTCATCAGGCATCTAACACTCCAGCCAGAAGCTCCTTTTCTTGTACTCTACTTCTCCAAGGTCCGATTCAAAGAAAACTGTTAAGGGGAAGAAGAAGAAAATAAAAACCTCCATTTCCTCTTCCTTGATAGTAAAAGCATAAGTTTCCTTTGAAATTATATTCTCTGTGTTTAGAGCATAACACTACATATTGTGACCTTTTAGAATTGCGCTGTTCAAAGACCATAATGGCATGTTGCACTTTTGCAACTACAGACATTTAAGTGATACTTCTTCGAATTTTTATATTAAGCCAAACAAAATAAAGCAAAGATTGTGTTTGCTTGAGCTTTGTCACGGTACTTCTTCATGGAGAAGCCAAAATTCCCTGTGAGAAAACAATAGGAAAGATAATATTTCATTCAAAGATGAGAAAATGCTGGCTAGCGCAGGTTAACTAAATCATGCAAGTGCATATATATAGAGAGAGATAGTAGCACATTGAAGACAGGAAATCAGGGCTTTCTCTACTGTTCTCAAGGAGGGTTGTGGGAGAGATTAGGCAGCTAATGACAACCTGGGTTACTTCTCCCATCTTGGTTCAAGGTGGGATTTTTATGAGGATGGACACCAGCAATAGTTTGCTACTCATAATCTAGAGAGGGGAACAGAGAGCTGGAGCCAGAAACAAGTAGGGAGGGGATCAAGAAGGAAAACAGTGAGGGAGAATAATTAAAGGAGTGAGTGCTGACTAACTTTCCTCTGTACTGGCTTTGCCAGGGGCGAACAGGAGCTTGCTCCCTTGTGTGCTGTGGCAGAAAAGCAGCGCATTCCATTTAGTTAAGTCTCTGCAAGTGGAGCTTGTGTTACTGAATTACAGAAAAATGAGGTGGGGGTAGGAATGAAATTAATAAGAGGGATCATTTTTCCTTTCTTTTCTAAAATGTTAAGAGGAAAGAAATAGAACAAAATACAGAAAACCATTATTCCTTCATGGATTAGTCAGGAGAGCTAATTCCATCCAGTTCTACTTCCATCCAGCCTCACAGTACAAATGGGTCAAGCTCTTTGGCCTTCCATTTCCTCAACGAAAAAGTAAGGGATTGTGCTGGTTCCATATTTCCAGGGTTTTGTATTAAGGAAGTAATGACTTCATGTTTTCATGGAAATAAGGGAGGAGATAAGAAACTAACTTTTAGCAATAGTCACCTAGTGCCAGGTAAATGAGACTTGGGTTTTATATACATAGACTCAGAACTCAAACAACCCAGGTTTGTTTATGTGTTCTGCCACCTAAGTAGCTGTGTTACCTTGGGGAAGTTACCTAACCTCTCTGTGCCGTCAATGTCCTCAGCAGTAAAACAGAGACAATGATAACTACGCCCAAAGTGTCGCTGGGATTAAATGACTCTATCTATCTATCTAGTCACATATTGATGTAGAATACTACACATATGTAGTGTTATGTATATAGAATAGTAACTGGCATAAAGTAATTGCTCTACAAATGCTATTAAAATGATTACTACAACTCTAAAAAGTGGACATTCACTCCATGCAGATGAAAAAGAAAATGGATAAGAAAACCAAAACTTCAGAGCTTTGAGCTTTTCTGACTTCCAGTAGTTTTAGTCTCTTAACTACTACCCTATACCAGTTAAAAAAGGGTGAAAGTCACAGCGTTTTGTAGGCAGCTAGGGAAATTCTACCAGTTACACAACCAACAGTCAATCAAAATCATTCAATGAATACAGAATAAACCACAGGTCACAAAAGTCCTCCAATCCCTAGCACAGCTTTTGGAAGAGTGTAATAATAGTTAATTTGCCTAGGTAAAGAAATGCCCCAAAGGGATTACTCTTGTATTGGGCTGAAGTCCAAAGAAAAGACTGACATCTAGTCTAAAGGTTCTCAGAAATGCAAATTGCCTACTTCAAATTCCAGGGAATTTAAATCTCTGCATGGAAGAGTCTTTCTCTGGACTGGAGGAAGAGACTTTTTTGAAGAATTGGTAGACCCTTTCCCCAGCATAGGGAAGGTTTTGATGGGGGTGGGGGCTGCAGGGAAGGGAGCACCAAGTAGAGAACTCCAGGTTCAGAAATCAAAAGGGGGAAGGGGAAGGTGGTGGGGGGAGATATTTCAGAATAAAATCAGATACCACAGAAAACACAGACTGTAAGAAACTGATGATTAGTCTGTTTCTCTTTTTTTAGGGGGCTTAAAATTCGAGGAACTGTGACAATTCCATTACACTCAGTAGCTCTCACAGTATGAGAAAAGGGGCCCTAAAACAAATCAGTAGTTTCTGAGAGTTTCCAAGAGAGAAAAAACACAAGCTAACTCTTGAAAGACCTACAAGGTATAAAAGAAGAAAAGTAGTCCAGAAAGTACTGGATTGGAGCTAGAAACATGGTATTTAAAATTATCTGTTCAACAAATATTTATTCCTTGTTATTTATTTATTTTTGGCCAGGTACTCTTCCAAAAGCTGATTATACAGTTCTGATCAGATAGGCATGGCCCTTAGGGGATTTAGAAAGCTAATGAAGGAGAAAAAGAATATTCAAGAAAACAAATATACACAATTGTAAGTTAGAGTGATCCTATAACAGAAAAAGAGAGGATGTCATATAAGAAGATAACAAGGGATATACTTTTATATAAGGAATCTACTTTTAACCAAGTATAAGAAATCTAGTTTTAACCAGGCAGGAAGGCTTCTCTGAAGAGGTGACATATAAGAAAAGGCTTGATAGGTGAGGCTTAACCATGAATAGGTGGAACTGGAGGAGGGAGAAGCATTTTAAGCATGTGAAACAGAAGGTGTGAAGATCCTAAAGTAAGAGATGATCTACCAAGGAGAAGGCTGATCTGAATTACCTGCTTTCCAATACAGCAATATACTGTTTTTCTTTCCACAACAACCACCTAAGATTTGTAAATCTCGTAAAAATAAGTTCAATGAATGGATTCACCTTTTTTATGTACGTTTTTTTCTTTCTCGGGGTAGTGAATCACTAGACAAAGCCAGCCATCTTCCAGTGCATATTAAAAATAGCTTTTCCAGATCTACTGTTATCATTGGCTTTTTTCCAGGGCTTTATGCTCTACTGAAACTAAGCACTTAAATGAGCAATTTAACTCGGGTTTTTTAGCCTAGGAAAAAGTGACGTTTTTGATTCTGTTTTGTGATGTAGGGCTGAATTTTAAGTTGCTCAGTTATAATTAATCCTTTGTAACACCGCAGAAGCAAAACATCTGTGATCCTTGTTCAGTAAAAGAGCCCTGTACCAACCACGTAAGTAAGACAAAATGCACTCGAAACAAGGCATTGAGGACCATTCTGAGTAAAGCAGCCGGGTGTTTGTGCTTCGACATATAATTGAGACAGGCTCAAAAGGCCTTGCGACATCGTGACACGCTGCTCACTTTGGCCAGCAGAGGGAGACCAGAGAGTCGTCAAGCACCTAATGGAGCCACACCCCGAATATGGTTGCTTATTATCTCTCTCCTGATATTTTAAAACCACAAGAAGAAGATGAAAAATTCTTGTCCAGAAAACGCTTAAATTTTAACACTGAGGCAAAATCCACATAACAGAAAATTAGCCATTTTAGAGTGTAGATCTATTACCTCCACAGTATTGCATAATCAGCCCCTTCTCTCGTTCCAAAACATAAAAAATGCTTATATTTCATACAAAGAAAATTTACAAAAGCCCAGCCCTGTCCTCTCCTCATTCCGTCACATTCTGAGTTTTGCCTCCACCTGCATTACGTTAGAAATCGTTCCCGCGCATTCTCCGAACAGCCTTCTCCACTAAACAATTCACAGACTCTGATCCAGGGTTAAAATTACATGTTCAAAAACCAAAACCATCTCAAGTCTTCAGTTTTTTTCTCTGGGAATCGTGAGGTTGCAACAGCCAGTACAAGTAACTGTTTAAAAATTCTATACATATTATGTTTTGTCCTTTCTCAACAAAGAAATGAATAAATTATTTTTATTTAAATAGTTACAAAACAGAAATTAACAATGTAATACACCAACACCTTTCAGTCTTTTATGTGAAATTTAAAGTTCTTTCCATCTAGAGTGAAATTTTAAGATATTTCTAGGTTAGAACAAGAGCCAAGATTTTAAGGGCACCATGTCAATTGGTTAGATAACAAATTTGGGGGAAAAAAAAAAAGAAAACAGTTAATGTCACAAAAGCTGAAGGTTTACAACCTAAATCTACTATTTTATTATAAAAGAATTTAATCTACTTCATGGGGCCTTGGCCCAGGGAAGGGTAAAAAAATGACAAACTGGAGAGGCAGGGGGAGGGGAATTGCTGGTGGTGACTCTGGGAAAACAGGAGGGAGGGAAACTGAAGAGCAAATGAGGCCGGATCCGCCCTAACAAAGAGGCAGAAACTGTGTCTCAACAGCCACCAAATCCAGTTCAGGGCGGTTTGAGCCAGTTTCTGAGCTGGATTGAGAACAACAGCCTCGGCTGAGACTTGACGAGGGTGAAACAGAAAATACAGAATGGACTTCGCAGTGAGAAGTGGAATTGGCCTGGACTCGCAGGAGCCTAAAGCTGTTTCCTGGAGTAGCAAAGTCAGATAAAATATAAGGCCTGGAGCCGGAACAGCGGCCTACTAAGTAAGGAAAAACGACAGAGCACTGCCTCTGTGCCTGGATCCAGTCCGCATTTTCCCTCATACTTCCCCTAATTGTGGCTGGTGAGGGAAAAGGGCCTCAGGGTATCAGTTTTCAGAGAAAACTGGCTGCGGTGTGGGGGGAGGGGAGGATTGTGTGTCTAGGGTGGTTTAATGTGTATCCCGGGGGGGTGGGGGTGTAGAATGTGTGAGAGTCTGAAGGAGAGGGAACAACACTTCACACCCTGCAGTTCACACCGCCTCTCTGCACCTCTGCTGCATTATTGCACAACCTCAACATAACACCGCACAAAGGTGTCTTGGGAGCGCGCTACACTCTGGATACTTGCACATGTAATTACCAGGCTCCTTCGGCTCTATGCATTAATGACAATACACGAATCAGGACTGTCCACATGCTCTTCTCAATTCGTGCCCTAGAATACATACAAGCCGTACATACGCTCTCAACCAAAGGACACAGCAGTATTAGGTAACAGTGGAATGATAATCCTGTCCTCGCTTCCCCTCCCCCAGGTGCCAGAACCTCTGACATCTGATCAGTCCCACCCTAAAGTGGCTCCTCTCAGAGAACAACAGTGAGCTGTGGTCCGCAGCTGTCCAGGGTGTGCACACCCTGCGGCCAGGTTGGGCTCAGAGCCTTCCTGGACCACTTACATCTCTTGATCCCCCCTGAACTCCAAAGGCTACCTAGGAATTCTAGCCAAAGTCCGGACTTAGCGAGGTGTGAGGTGTGGGGGAGGGGAAGAGCAAACTTGGGGGTGGGGTGCTAAATTCCCTTTCCCCTGAATATCCACCCCAAAGACGTTTAGACTCTTCCAGAGGCACTACATAAGTGCCTCCAGACCCCAAGGCTTGTTTGAATTGGAAGGCAGCCCTGGTGTGGGGAGGACTGTGGGGACCCTGTGAGTGTACAGATCTCTCTCTCTCTCTCTCTCTCACACACACACACACACACACACTCAAGGACACATTCAATTAAAACCGGGTCTGTAGCGTTCCAAATACCCTGAGAGATTGGGGGAGGGGAGAGGGAGGTCAAACTAAAAGACGTCACTGTGCTATTTTTATCTTTATACCATAGATGCATGCATGGGTGGACCATTGGAACACATTCCGTTTGCATTATTTATGTTCCACAGTCTTCCATAAATGAAGCTTGTTACTAGCATGTCCTAGTTGACGCTATTACACAAGTAAATAACTTACACAGCCCTTCTATATTCATTTCATTAACTATTAGATTGGGGCTGATATAGATTCTGCCAGGTTTTTGTTGTTTGGGTTTTTTCTATTTGTTTTTTAGTAGGCAGTTTCTCCCCACAGGAACAAGCAGAAGGCTACAGAGGAGATGAAGGTAACAGAAGTGAACAGAATCATAATACCGAGAGCTTGCTATAAGCTAGATACAATACCAAGTATTTCATTTATTAAAGTATGTTATTCAGTATTCACATATACCTCTGAGTTAGACATTATTGTTCCCATTCTAGAGATGAGGAAAATGGAGCTTGTAAAGATTAAGTATTTCATCAAATTCCTCAAATTAAGTGGCAGACCAAGGTTCTGGTCGAGTCCTTGTTTTTAACCCCCTGTTAAACTGCCATCTCGCTGGCAAATAGTCTTAAACTTTTTTTTCAGATCTCACTGTGTGTCTGCCTACTTTAGGCAGGGAGGTAAGATGGTTAAGGTGAGAGGGGAGGATTGCTTCAGCGATGAGGACGTGGTTCCTGCCTTCAACAAGCTTTCAATCTAACCGCTGTTTTTTTCAAGGACAATTCAGGACTACCGTACAAGGAATTATTTTTTTCTGCCTCTGGGTCTCAGAGGCCATCTGGGAATTATAGTTTGGAATTTCCCTGCCATTTCCGTGCTGTGTGGGAGGAACGTTTGAAGTCAGGACAACCCTGGTACAAGCAGGCAGCATGGGCAGGCCGGGTGGAAAGGGGCAGGGCTAGGCCGCTGGGGAGCGGTAGCCATGGCAACCCAGCCTGCTTTCCAGAACAATGTCTCCAACCAGGAAAACGGCTCCAGAGAGCTTTCTCTTCATAATCCCCACGGCCCGTTGGGCCAAGGAATGCACCAAGGGGATCCTTTCTTTGTAGAGAAGCGACTCTTTACAAGACCCAGAACAAAGGAAAACATTTGTTGTACAGTGTCTGTATTTGTTTGGAATAAAATCAACAACGCGCAGTTACTTGGGTCCTCTTCACTGTTCACAGGAAACGAACACAGCTTTGTTACACAAGCTTCCTATTTGGGGATAATATTTGTTTAACTTTTGTTTCATCCCCATTTTACAGATGGGAGAGTAGTAATCATGAATGAACTGGCTCTCTGTAAAACTATCATTAAAACACTGGTGCGTCCTTTCACAAGACCTTGTCGAGGGGATTCTGCCTTTTTGCATCATTTATGATCATTCTACAGATAAAGTGAACAGAGTTCCTGTCCACGTGCTCAGGGGCCCGGGAGCTACCGCGCCTCCAGGACTCAGGTCCTTCCCACTGTCTACTTCCAGCCACTCGGCCCTCCCCCTCGCCCGCACCAGCAACCGCAGCCAGGAGGAGGCGGTGAAGGGGGAGGAGGAGGAGGTGGGGGAGGGGGGAGAGGGGTAAGTGAGTGGGAGAGAGAAGGGAAGGGAGGGGAAGAAGGAATGAGGAAGACATTCCAGCCCCACCCCTGCAAGTCTCCAACTCCAGCCAGTTGGGAAACGCCTGCTCAGAGAGCTGAAAGAAGACAGTGTGTCGACCGGTGACGACTACTCCAGGCTTTCAAATGATCTACAGCCAGACTACACCCTGAGCCTTGAAGACTGTAACTTTGCTGAGCCAGGGCGTGACCTCCCTAAAGATGACATCAGGGCCGCGGAAGTCAGTCCCCACCTGCAAGACTGAGAACAAAAGTTAATACCAGCTCAATAACAAATGATCTACCATAAAAGCCCAAACTTATAAAGAATGTAATTTTTAAATGTAAATTTCCGGCAATGTGAGCCAGAAAGAGTAAGAGCTCAGCTACTTCGTGGCAGTAAAAACCCCGCTACCTGATTCTGGGTGCCCCCAAGGAGCCCGATCCGCTGTAAAGTCTCCAAGACCAAAATCAGATTGGCCTGCATCTACGTCTGCCCATTCATTGTGCAGTGACTGGGGAGGAAGGAAAACAGGTCACCTTCTCTGGGTGACTTTACAGAAATTGCCTGAGCGACTTCCTTAAACTACACTTTTCCACCTCATCCCCAGATTTTTTGTTGCCAGAGGATGACTTAAAGATAGATGTCACCCCCCAATATGGAGCAAAGCTGAGAACTCCTGCCAGGGTCACCCTTGTAAGGAGTTAGTTGAGTGACCTTTGGTTCTAAATGAAGGCTTAAATTTGTTGACCTTTCTCCTGGTAATGTATTTCAGTAGATACTGCTAACTTACCCTGCTTTAGGAGTGTAAACAATGAATCTTTACAGTGAATTTTTTGAAACTCAGAGTATTTCCTAGAATGCAAGGACGTAAAGTCCATCTCCCCAAGATTGATCCTTATAGTATTAAATATCCGTTCAGCATTCACTGAACACTTCTTAAGGATCAAGCACTATGTTATTTTTCACTACATTGGAACTGTGGATTTTAAAAATCACATAAAACATGAAACTTACTTTCAGAGAGCTTACAGACTGGGAAGGCCAATACCCAGGAAGTCAGCTATTGCAGAGTGGTATGATACATGCTTCGTAAAAATAAGAACAAGAAGATATATGTGGGAGAAGAGAGGGACATGAAAAGCAGAGTAAGGCTAGGCAGAGCAATCAGATAACTAGAGGGCTTCCTGTCAGGAGCTGGAAAATAAGATGGAGTTAGCTAAAGTGATACCAGAGCTCAGAGTCAGAACTGAGTTTTAGTTCCATATTTATCAGTCTGTCAGTTATCAGGAAGACATTAAGAAAAAGGAAAAAAAAAAACCTCAAAGGGTAATAAAGGGCTTCCCTGATAGCTCAGTTGGTAAAGAATCTGCCTACAATGCAGGAGATTCCGGTTTGATTCCTGGGCCTGGAAGATTCTTTGGAGAAGGGATAGGCTACCCACTCGAGTATTCTTGGGCTTCCCTTGTGGCACAGCTGGTAAAGAATCCGACTGCAATGCGGGACCCAGGGTTTGATCCCTGGATTGGGAAGATCCCCTGAAGATGGGAAAGGCTACCCACTCCAGTATTCTGGCCCGGAGAATTCTGTGGACTAGTCCATGGGGTCTCAAAGAGTCGGACTCGACTTTCACTTTCACTTTCAGAATAAAGCAAAGTAGGGAACCTGAAGTCCAGTAGGTTAGGAGCTTTGCAGGACTGGAACTAGAGGACTGACAGCAGAATTGATCTTTTCCCTCACCCTGGAGGGTTCCATGCATCTTGTAAGAAAAAAAGCCGCATCCTAAGTATGAAGAATCCTGCAAATTTAGCTATTGAGCAGCAGGTCTCAACACTGCAGCGCTTTTAACATTTCAATATGCTGTTTATAACTTGATGTTTATTAGCACAATTACACATTATTAGACCTGATATCCAGTATGCTTGCCTGGGAAATCCTCTGGACAGAGGAGCCTGTGGACTACAACCCATAGGGTTGCAGAGTTGGACGTGACTGAAGCAACTTCACATGCATGCAAGACCTGAAATCAGAGTGTGATTAAATACCTGATGCTGAGTCAATACTGTTTTCACTGAAATTTCCAGTTAGTTTGCCAAGATCTGTTCACACATGTTATACTAAGATCTAGCGCCAGCAATTAACATTTGATCTATTCAACCACTTCTGCTCTTAAAGATAATAACAACAAAAGAGAGATTCTTTAAGAAGTTTACAAATGTTAGAGGGTAGAGTGTAGAAAGTCTGTTTTCAAACTGCAACTCCAATTTCTGGTCCCTCCAGCAAACAGCTTTTTCAGACACTACTTTTCTCCTGGTAATTCATTCATCGGTAGTTCACCGAATATTTCTACATTTCCAGTTTCTGATCACAACATAAGATTGCATCATCTGACCATTTTGAAATTAGTGGTATGTTTACTTTGGTCAATAAGATAGGAGAGGAAGTGATACATGTCACTTCCTGGAAAAAGCTTTAAGATCTAGTCAACCATTAGCAGCTTTTCCATCCCACTTCTGGGGAGATCACAGAAGCAATGTTGAGATGAACCTCTTTCAGCTGGGGTCTTCTAGCCAAACCACATTGGGAGGTAGTATGAGAGATAAATGAACTTTTGGTGCATTGCATCAAGAGTTGGTGGCTATTTGTTACACAGCATGATATAGACTATCCTGATTGACTCACCTCAATATCCTTTTATCTAACCTACTTCCCTCATAACTCTACACAGTCTTCTGTTTCAGAGAAGCTGACTCTAGCTCCAGCTGGAGGATCTTCTTCAGCATAAGTCAATCATGATGATAGTCCCTTACCAGTCAGTGATCGAAAAATTGGGAGGTGGCCAAGTTTGGCCAGTGAAATGTCCAAAGAAATCTGCTGGGAAGCCTCAGAAAAGTTTCTGAAAAGAGTTAAGACAGAGACAGATAGAGAGAAAGAGCTGCTCCTTTCTTTCCCCAGCTGTTGTCATCTATACATAAGGCACTAGTTATCTAGCACCATGTTATAATTTACATGTTTATTTACATATGATCTCAAATATTTATTATTCCACAGTTTCTGTGAGTCAGGAATTCAGGAGCAGCTTAGTTGGATAGCTCTGACTCAGAGTCTCTCATGAAGCTGTGGTGAGACACCTGCTAGGGCTGCAGTCATATAAAGGCTTGACTGGGCTAGGAACTTTACTTCCTAGATCATGCCCTCACATGGCTGTTAGCAGAAGGTCTCAGTTCATTGCTAGTTCTTGGCAGGAGGCTTATTACGTGCCATGTGGACCTCTCCGTAGGGTTAACTGAGCATTCTCATGACATGGTTCCTGGCTTTCCCTGGAGGGAGTGACCCAAGAGAAAGTGTAAGGAGGAAACCCAAATGCCTTTATGTCCTAATTTCAGCAGCAACACACTGTCATTTCCATGACATTCTGTTCTTTAAATGTGAATCACTAAATGCAGCCCACCTTTAAGAGGAGAATTATGCTCCACCTTTTCAGAGACGACTACTAAAAAATTTGTGTTTAAAACAACACAGATGTAACAGCAGTAAGTACTGTGGCTGTGTAGAAACTATGAGGGGCTCCAGCCTAAGGGTCCCGTCACACTGAAGAAGGCACAGAAGGTATGGAATGGCCCTTGATGACATTGCTAAGGTACAGCCTACCCTGGACTACTTAATTATGTGAGAAAAAAATAAATTTCTTACAATTTCAGCATGTTTAAGATGAGGCTGACTGATAAATAGCAACTGTAATTGATATTCAGCAAATTTGATTATCAATATGTATTATAAATTAACCTATATATCAGTGAATATAAAGGATACATTTTCTATTTCTAAATTATAAAAGATATATATATCTCTGTGTGCCTATATAAAATTTTTTATTCTATTACATATGTAAGGTATGTATGTATCTGTGTAGAACTATGTACAGTAGAATAAATGCTTGATACAAATTGTTCTTCAAATTATTCTGATTTCCAAGTAATTTGTTGATTTTTAGAAATAGTTGGTGCTATGTTTTGATACAGTGCTCACTAGCTAAAAGATGCTCCAGTATGAGTCATGATTCCATGGAAAGATCTGCCATAAAATTTTTCCAACAACATTTTAACTGAATTGATAGTCAAGTGGCTTGTAATATGAATAAGTTTTCAGTTTGTCTTAACGCCAGCAATGATTTTCATGGTGCTGATTTTTCAGTTGCTGCTGAACTAAAAAACCATTCCATTCAAAATTTTTCTAGTAGAACAGTGTTAATAATAACTCATTTTATATAATCAATACACATTTTATCAACAATCAAATAGGAAATATCATTTAAAAATAGGATAAAGAAAATTCTTCGGGCCAAATGAAAGGTGGCAATTAATGTGAGCTCATGTGCCAGGCTGGCTTGCCTGGATTCAAATACTGGCTGGTCAAGTAAATCTTAACTAATTTTCTCACTTTAAAAATAGGATTAATGATGATTTCTTAAATCAGTTAATAGACTTTTAGATTAGACCTGATACAGAGAAAATGCTAAGGTAAATAATCGTTAACATTTTTATTAATAAAAGTAATGTTAATGTCCTTGATCAATGGGCATTCCATGAGTTTTAATGAATTCATCACCATTAAATGGATGTGAAATTCAAAGAGATTATTAAAAAGTGGTTCTTACACCTCAGATCACTCTTGGCTCCAAACTGACCCCAAGAGCCTTGTCTTTTTTCACATTTTCCTTTCTGTTTTGAGAGTGCCTGTAATGACAGCAGAAAGTACAGACCTCTGTCTATCCATGGCTGCATTTGCCCCAGCTGTGACCTGCCCATCTGCATTTTCTCTCCTTTTTTTGCTCACAGGCAAAACATGACAGAGACTGTATCTCCCATAAGCAGTTGTATGAGGGTCACTGGGGACCATCACCATGGGATCATTAGGTGTATCCTGGGTCTTCAGTGCCAGAGTGCCAGCACCATATTAGAGGCCCTGTCTTCCCCACTGGGCTTAGGATTCAACTCTCACCAAGGCAGGTGCCTCCTGGATGTGGGCTAGACAATGAGTCCCAGCGCCCAGCCCTGAGGCAAGGTCATTAACCTTTCAGTTAATGAATTCAGGGGAATGTGGGAGGTTCCAAGGGCGGGGCCATGATAAGGGTGTTTGTTATTCTTATTGCCAGAGAAGTGTTTAAAGCAAAAAGAAAATAATCTTCCAGTGGTGGATAACTGGACTTCATAAAGAGGAAAACCCATGTTTGAGAGTGACAGAAGTTAATTACCTTCACAACCCTTCACTATAATTTAGACTACTGATTGGGAAAAAACTATGTTACGGAAGATGTTCTGAAAGATCTTCACATGAGGCTCAGCGCTGGTAATGATTTTTTTAAAATATTATTTTGTTGCTTATACTCTTCAAATTTATCAAAAAAGAGTACTAAAATATTATGACTTATTCTTAAGCAAAGTAGATCAAGGTCACTAGAGTCTTTTCATGAAATATATTTACATATCTGTACTAAGAAGAGAAGCTATGACCAACCTAGACAGCATATTTAAAAGCAGAGACATTACTTTACCAACAAAGGATCATCTAGTCAAAGCTATGGTTTTTCCAGTAGTCATGTATGGATGTGACAGTTGGACTATAAAGAGAGCTGAGCACAGAAGAATTGATGCTTTTGAACTATGGGGTTGGAGAAGACTCTTGAGAGTCCCTTGGACTGCAAGGAGATCCAACCAGTCAGTCCTAAAAGTAATCACTCCTGAATATTCATTGGAAGGACTAATGCTGAAGCTGAAACTTGAATACTTTGGGAACCTCCTGCAAAGAACTGACTCATTGTAAAAGACCCTGATGCTGGGAAAGATTGAAGGTGGGATAAGAAGGGGATAACAGAGGATGAGATGATTGGATGGCACCATTGACTTGATGGACTTGAGTTTGAGGAAGCTCCAGGAGTTGGTGATGGACAAGGAGGCCTGGCGTGCTGCAATCCACAGGGTCGCAAAGAGTTTGACATTACTAAGTGACTGAACTGAACTGTACTAAGCCAATAAGCAAGAGAGTTCCAGAAAAACATCTATTTCTGCTTTATTGACTACGCCAAAGCCTTCAACTGTGTGGGTCACAATAAACTGTGGAAAATTCTGAAAGACATGGGAATACCAGACCACCTGATCTGCCTCTTGAGAAACCTGTATGCAGGTCAGGAAGCAACAGTTAGAACTGGATATGGAACAACAGACTGGTTCCATATAGGAAAAGGAGTACATCAAGGCTGTATATTGTCACCCTGCTAATTTAATTTATATGCAGAGTACATCATGAGAAATGCTGGGCTGGAAGAAGCACAAGCTGGAATCAAGATTGCTGGGAGAAATATCAATAAGCTCAGATATGCAGATGACACCACCCTTACGGCAGAGAGTGAAGAGGAACTGAAAAGCCTCTTGATGAAAGTGAAAGAGGAAAGTGAAAAAGTTGGCTTAAAGCTGAACATTCAGAAAACTAAGATCATGGCATCTGGTCCCATCACCTCATGGGAAATAGATGGGGAGACAGTGGAAACAGTGGCTGACTTTATTTTTTTGGGCTCCAAAATCACTGCAGATGGTGATTACAGCCATGAAATTAAAAGATGTTTACTCCTTGGAAGGAAAGTTATGACCAACCTAGATAGCATATTAAAAAGTAGAGACACTACTTTGCCAACAAAGGTCCGTCTGGTCAAGGCTATGGTTTTTCCAGTGGTCATGTATGGATGTGAGAGTTGGACTGTGAAGAAAGCTGAGTACCAAAAAATTGATGCTTTTGAGCTGTGGTGTTGGAGAAGACTCTTGAGAGTCCCTTGGACTGCAAGGAAATCCAATCAGTCCATCCTAAAGGAGATCAGTCCTGGGTGTTCATTGGACGGACTAATGCTGAAGCTGAAACTCCAGTACTTTGGCCACCTCATGCAAAGAGCTGACTCATTTGAAAAGACCCTGATGCTGGGAGGATTGGGGGCAGGAGGAGAAGGGGACGACAGAGGATGAGATGGCTGGATGGCATCACTGACTCGATGGGCATGAGTTTGAGTAAACTCTGGGAGTTGGTGATGGACAGGGAGGCCTGGCGTGCTGCGATTCATGGGGTAGCAAAGAGTCGGACACAACTGAGAGACTGAACTGAACTGAAGCCAGAATGAATAATCTATGCAAATCCATTGAGGCTCTTTAAGGCAAATATCTTCCCAGAGATAAGAAAGAAGTTTGTCCCTTTATATTCTAAAGAGAACAAAAGAAAGATGCACTGAGATTTCACTTAGAAAAGTGAAAGTGAAGTCAATCAGTCATGTCCAACTCTTTGCGACCCTATGAACCAGGCTTCTCCGTCCATGGGATTTTCCAGGCAAGAGTACTGGAGTGGGTTGCATTTCACTTAGGGTAGAATTCTAATTCAGAGTCTCCACTGAGGATCTTCATCATTCATTACGCAATTAGGAAAGCAAGAACCAACCTAGTTCTTTCAACCAGAAGATATTTAAATAAAGGAATTGGTTAACCTTATTAGGAAATCTGGAGAAGGGAATGTTACTCTTCGAGTAATCAAGACTACCATTTCCGGGTTCAGTTCAGTTTAGTTCAGTTCAGTCGCTCAGTCGTGTCTGACGCTTTGCAACCCCATGGACTACAGCAGGCCAAGTCTCCCTGTCCATCACCAACTCCCAGAGTTTACCCAAACTCATGTCCATTCAGCCGGTGATGCCATCCCACCATCTTATCCTCTGTCGTCCCCTTCTCCTCCTGCCTTCAATCTTTCCCAGCATCAGGGTCTTTTCCAATGAGTCAGCTCTTGGCAGCAGGTGGCCAAAGTATTGGAGTTTCAGCTTCAACATCAGTCCTTCCAATGAACATTCAGGACTGATCTCCTTTAGAATGGACTGGTTGGATCTCCTTGCAGTCCAAGGGACTTTCAAGAGTTCTACAATACCACAGTTCAAAAGCTTCAATTCTTTGGTGCTCAGCTTTCTTTATAGTCCATCTCTCACATCCATACATGACTACTGGAAAAAACCATAGCCCTGAATAGATGGATCTTTGTTGGCAAAGTAATGTCTCTGCTATTTAATATGCTGCCTAGGTTTGTCATAACTTTCCTGCCAAAGAGTAAACATCTTTTGATTTCATGGCTGCAGTCACCATCTGCAGTGATTTTGGAGCCCCCCAAAATAAAGGAATTGGTTTACCTTATTGGGAAATCTGAAGAGGGGAAGGTTACTCTTTGTAATCAAGACTACCATTTCCGGGTTAGGAGAGCAAAAGCATTAAGCGGAGGGCAAGGATGTGTGCAGCTAAGGTTTCTGTTACTGGAGCCCAGCTGCCTGAGCCACAGTCCAGGAGCCTGCAACCCTAGGCTGACAGAGTCACAGCAGCTTCCCCTGACCCAGACATCACTGCTACTGTTGCCTCTGACTCCTGTACCATTATCGCCTCTTTCTTTGATCACTGAGGCAGTCTTTGTTGTTTCAACTACTGTTTGAACTTGGAAAAAACTGGAGAGTCACATCTCCCCTCCTCTTGCTTTTAAATCTTCCTCCATCAGCAGGATCTGACCCCAAATCATCAGATATATGTAGGTTACAGAATTTAAGCACCTTACAATGTTCAGCAGAGCACACAAGTGTGAGAATGAGGGCTGAGAACAAATACTAAATAACCAGCCTGAGAGGCTGTAAGGCAGTTACATGACTTAATATGGTCGAGACACTCCTTCACATCCCTTGGAAGGTTCTCTGAAGACAACAGTAAAGCTCCGAGTAGCTACTCGATGGTCTTCAGCCTTCAGACACAGAGACTAGGAAACTTCACACAATTGTAGGTTCCCATTTTAAAGCAAAGGATATGGGACAAAAGCAGTATTGGTAAAATCTAAATATTGTTTTTGTGAGTGAATTTGATGGCGGGAAAAGGACATGTAAAATCCTATGGCCTTTTTCTCTTGGTGTCCTAAAATTTTGTTTCACTTAAGATTAAAGTGCAAGCTTATCCAGAGATGAAAAAGCACCATTATATTTGGAAATCTAAAACTGCATGCCATTCATATTAGGACAAAGCAGATGGAGAGGATAAGGTATAACTTCAAATACTAGCCCCATGTAGAAAGTTACAAGGGTGGGCATAATGTGGAGATAAAAGCAAAGACCTATAGCAAGGGAGTCAGCCACTATCACTTGTGTTTTGGCAGAGACTCAAAGGCAGGCAGAGGAGTGGGAAAGTTTCATAGTGAAAAAAAAAAAAGGGAAGCCTTCAAATATGCCTGAAATAAAGGCATGGGGAAACTGCCAGGAAAGCTAACTAGAAGTGAGGAGTCCTACGTGATTGGTTAGGGTATATGTATGGCTTTCTCTGATTGGTCCTAAGTTGGAAGGAGGAACAAAAATTAGGTAAGCTGTCAATTATTAGGGGTTCCTGGGTGACTCAGTGGTAAAGAATCCGCCTGCCAGTGCAGGAGACACAGAAGACACAGATTCGATTCCTGAGTTGGGAAGATTCCCCAGGAGTAGGAAATGGCAACCCACTCCAGTATTCTTGCCTGGAAAATTCCATGGACAGAGAAGTCTGGTAGGCTGCAGTCCATGGGGTTGTAAAGAGTTGGCCGTGACTGAGTGACTGAGCACACATCAATTATTAGTCAAGTCTTGACCATACAGGTCTAGTTGTCATAGGCGTTATTGTTTGGTTTCCTGGACTATCTCTAAAGGTAGCAATTGTCTTCCATAAGCCTGACTTTCAAGCTGGCTTTCTGAGCTTGTTATTGAAAATAATACATTGGATTCTGGGACAGGTTGCCTCAGGTTATGGTTATAGGGGAGAAAAAACTTTTCTCCTACCCTCTTAGGTTCAGTAGATGCACTCTGATAATTAAGCTGACAGAAGACTGATTAAGAGGAGAAAAGTACACAAGCTTTATTTGATGTTAATATCTTTACGTGGTATGAGGGCTTCATAGAAAAGAACTGGAAACCTCAAAGAAGTGACTAGACTCACAGGTTGACATATCATTTTTATCAAGGGCTATAAATTGTGGTGAAATGACTAGACAAAGGAAAGGAGTTTGGGATTCTTTGGGCCGTAAGTTGTGGGAAAGTGACTACAAATATGGGGGAAACTAATGGAAGATAAAGGTTATTCTGCTAAGGTTTGTTAGTGTAGCCTCATCTTGGTATCATCTCTCTGTCTCTGTTGATAAGGATGTTCTCTTCTTCCTGGCACCAGTAGGCCACCTTTTTCATGAGAAATTTGTGACCTGCTTTAAGGCAGAAAGGGGGAGGGTGGAAAGCCCTTCCTAGATCTGCTGTTTCTCTATTGCCTTTTCCTCAAAATTATCAGTATTATCAATATGCCAAAATTATCAATATTCCTCAACAGTGTGTGCTGGGTAACATGTTCTGATTCCCTCTTATAGGTCAGAGTTCTACTTTTATATGTAGTCTGGCCATTGTCCGTTTGTATATTCAGTCTCTCAACTCCAATGGCAGAGGTAGGGTTGAGATCATTCTTCTTCTGACACTGACAACTCTATTAGGCTGTCTCTAGTATGAGGTATTAGGAGTTTACTTACTTCATGATGGTTAATGCTTTTTCTCAGCAATGCTGAGGCCAGGTTGAAAATTAACAAGAGGAAAGCAATGTAACCAAATATTTTCCCCTAAGATATGAAAAAAAGATAACCAATTTTTAATCCTGAAAGGGGAATTTGAATTTCTCAACTTCATACCCAACACTCCATATGCATCTCTAATGGGTAAAATTTCAAGTTTGATAAAATGGAGAACTTTAGCCAGTTATTTTGGGACAGCCCCACAAGAGAGCTGTCTTGGGGTGTATTTTTTGCAAGCAGATCCTACACAAAAGATTTCAGTGCAAGTAGTTTGAGAGGTGATCTTAGGAAGCCTTGATAGGGAAAGGAGAGGTAAGTCAGGAAAGGGGAGGAGCAGTTACAGTAAAAGGCAAATTACCACTGGGACAACACAGCCACTATGCATGTTATTAGACAAGAATTGCCCAACTTTGGGAGGAGCTGAGGAAGTTAAGATCTGGAAGGGGAAGTTGGAGGAATAGTTGTTATAAGCAATTCTCCAGAAGCTCTGGGGTGGGTGGATAAAGGGAAGCTTGCAAGGAAATCTGAAAAGCCAAGCACATCCATCAGTGGATGTAGGGCTGTGAATGGGGAGCTCGCTGAGCACTCTACAGGAAGCTATGCCTCTCTGTAACTATAACTTCTGTGTATGTCCTCTGCTATGTGTCTGGTGGTGGGCCTACGACTACTGTTGATCAGCAGGGCTAGCAGCTGGGAAGAAGAGTCTAGTGTAGAAAGGAGCAATTCCAGGTGTGGAATCCAGCAATTCCATACCTGGGTATATATCTGGAAAAAACAAGTCACTAATTTGAAAAGATATATCTACCCCCAATGTTTATGAATCATGAGTGGAACCCCTGAGCAGTATCCCACTAGGGGAAGAGGAAGCTGGGGCATTTATTCTCTCATTCTTATCAGTCACTTGCTGAGAGCTGTTCCCATGAGTATAAATTCCCAGCACTTAGAACCTGCTCTACACCTCCAGTGAGAGAAAGCCCTCAGGCAGTCATGACTCAGCAGTAGGACACTGTCTCCTTGTACAGAAATAGTAAGTTGTGGGGAAAGGAGCATGGTGTTGATAGTATCTTCCACACTAGCCAACAAAATAAGGCCTCGGATTCCCTACAGAGTACTGGGATCTAAGAGAAATCAGAAGAACTTTGCAGCAACACTTCTTGTTACCTGTCTTCTTTCTCCCTTCCCTGTATGTGTATATAGTAAATTCAAAAGATATCTCAGACTTTATTTTTTGGGGCTCCAAAATCACTGCAGATGGTGACTGCAGCCATGAAATTAAAAGAAATTTCCTTACTCCTTGGAAGAAAGTTATGACCAACCTGGATAGCATATTTAAAAGTAGAGACACTACTTTGCCAACAAAGGTCCGTCTAGTCAAGGCTATGGTTTTTCCAGTAGTCATGTATGGATGTGAGAGTTGGACGGTGAAGAAAGCTGAGCACCAAAGAATTGATGCTTTTGAACTGTGGTGTTGGAGAAGACTTTTGAGAGTCCCTTGGACTGCAAGAAAATCCAATCAGTCCATCCTAAAGGAGATCAGTCCTGGGTGTTCATTGGAAGGACTGATGTTGAAGCTGAAACTCCAATACTTTGGTCACCTCATAAGAAGAGTTGACTCATTGGAAAAGACCCTAATGCTGGGAAGGATTGGGGGCAGGAGGAGAAGGGGACGACAGAGGATGAGATGGCTGGATGGCATCACCAACACGATGGACATGGGTTTGGGTAGACTCCAGGAGTTGGTGATGAACAAGGAGGCCTGAAGTGCTGCGATTCATGGAGTCGCAAAGAGTCGGACACAACTGAGCAACTGAACTGACTAACCATACTTCTGACTTTAGTTTCATTTGCAGCCCAAAGTCAGGCTCTGACCTGTTCTTTCAGAATATATTGGGGCTGGATTTGGGGAGAGGAAATTATATGCACCACAGTAGAAAACAATGAAAATAATATGAAGTATTAGATAGTGTTCCCACCAGATCTGGTATCCTGAGAAAGAGCCATCACTTTTATTATTTTTCAATCAGGAATTCATAACCTGAATCAGATCATGAAGAAACATCAGACAAATCAAAACTGAGAAACATTCTATAAAACAGAACAGAGTCTTAAAAAATGTCAATGTTATGAATAGCAAAGACTGAGGAATTTTTCCATATTGAAGGAGATCAAAGAAACATGACAATTAAATGTAATGTGATCTTGGATCCCATGCTTGAAGAAAAAAAGAGTAACATAAAGGGCATTATTGTGACAAAATCAGAATATGTTTCCTAGAATAAAGTATCAATGTCAACATTTTGAATTGGATAACTGTATAGAGCTTTCATAAATAATATCCTTGTTCCTAGGAGGATATCCCTGGTGACTCAGATGATAAAGAATCCACCTGCAATGCAGGAGACCCAGGTTTGAACCCTGGGTCGAGAAGATCCTTTGAAGAAAGGAATGACTATCCACTCCAGTATTCTTGCCTGGAGAATTCCATGGACAAGGAGCCTGGTGAGTTACAATCCCCAAAGTCGCAGAGAGTCAGACTCAACAGAGTGACTAACACCTTCACTTTTCACATTTTTGTTCCTAGGAAACACACTCTAAACTGTTGAGACAAAGGGCCATAATATATCTATTTCCAAATATGTCTTCTTTAAAAGGTTAGGTTGCTTTACATAGTGAAGAACTTACACCAATCCTCCTCGAACTATTAAAAATTCAAGAGGAGAGAACAACCCAAATTCATCTGTAAGATCACCATTACCCTGATATCAAAACCAGATAAAGACACTACCAAAAAAGAAAACTACAGGCTAATAACTTTGATGAATATAGATGCCAAAAACCTTAACAAAATATTAGCAAAACAAATCTAACAATATACTGAAAGGATCATACACCATGATCAAGTGGGAATTATTCTAGTCAGAAGGATGGTTCAGCCTATACAAATCAATCTATGTGATACATCACATTAACAAAACAAAAGACAAAATCCACACCATCATCCAGTTGATGCAGAAAAAGCATTTGACAAAAGCTTAAGAGGTTTTTGTACAGCAAAGGAAATCATCAACAAAACAAAAAGACAACCTACTGAATGGTAGAAAATATTTGCAAATGATGTGACTGACAAGTGGTTAATACAAAATATACAAGTCACTCATACAACTAAATATAAACAAAATGAAAGAAAACAACAATAACACCCCCCAAACAATCCAATCAAAAAATGGGCAGATAACTTGAATAAGCATCTTTACAAAGAAGACATGCAGATGGTTAAAAGGCACATTTAAAACATGTTTAATATCACTAATTATTCAGTTCAGTTCAGTCACTCATTCGTGTCTGACTATTTGCAACCTTGTGGACTGCAGTATGCCAGGCCTCCCTGTTCGTCGCCAACTCCTGGAGTATATTCAAACTCCTGTCCATTGAGTCGGTGATGCCATCCAACCATCTCATTCTCTGTGGTCCCCTTCCCCTCCCACCTTCAATCTTTCCCAGCATCAGGGTCTTTTCAAATGAGTTAACTCTTCACAGCAGGTGGCCAAAGTTTTGGAGTTTCAGCTTCAACATCAGTCCTTCCAATGAACACCCAGGACTGATCTTCTTTAGGTTGGACTGGTTGGATATCCTTGCAGTCCAAAGGACTCTCAAGAGTCTTCTCCAACACCACAGTTCAAAAGCATCATCTCTTTGGCACTCAGCTTTCTTTATAGTCCAACTCTCACATCCATACATGACCACTGGAGAAACCATAGCCTTGACTAGACGGTCCTTTGTTGGCAAAGTAATGTCTCTGCTTTTTAATATGCTATCTAGGTTGGTCATAACTTTCCTTCCAAGGAGTAAACGTCTTTTAACTTGATGGCTGCAGTCACCATCTGCAGTGATTTTGGAGCTCCAAAAAATAGTCAGCCACTGTTTCCACTGTTTTCCATCTATTTGCCATGAAGTGATGGGACCAGATGCCATAATCTTAGTTTTGTGAATGTTGAGTTTTAAGCCAACTTTTTCACTCTCCTCTTTCACTTTCATCAAGAGGCTCTTTAGTTCTTCTCGTCTGCCATAACGGTGGTGTAATCTGCATATATGAGGTTACTGATATTTCTCATGGCAATCTTGATTCCAGCTTGTGCTTCATCCAGCCCAGCATTTCTCATGATGTACTCTGCATATAAGTTAAATAAGCAGGGTGACAATATACAGCCTTGATATACTCCTTTTCCTATTTGGAACCGGTCTGTTGTTCCACACCAGGTTCTAACTGCTGCTTCCTAACCTGCATACAGATTTCTCAAGAGGCAGGTTAGGGGGTCTGCTATTCCAATCTCTTTCAGAATTTTCCACAGTTTATTGTGATCCGCACAAAGGCTTTGGCATAGTCAATAAAGCAGAAATAGATATTTTTCTGAAACTCTGTTGCTTTTTTGATGATCCAGTGGGTGTTGGCAATTTGATCTCTGGTTCCTCTGCCTTTTCTAAAACCAGCTTGAACATCTGGAAGTTCATGTTTCACATATTGTTGAAGCCTGGCTTGGAGAATTTTGAGCATTATTTTACTAGCATGTGAGATGAATGCAATTGTGCGTTAGTTTGAGCATCCTTTGGCATTGTCTTTCTTAGGGATTGGAATGAAAACTGACCTTTTCCAGTGCTGTGGCCACTGCTGAGTTTTCCAAATTTGCTGGCATATTGACAGCAGCACTTTCACAGCATCATATCTCAGGGTTTGAAATAGCTCAACTGGAATTCCATCACCTCCACTAGCTTTGTTTGTAGTGATGCTTCCTAAAGCCCACTTGACTTCACATTCCAGGATGTCTGCCTCTAGGTGAGTGATCACACCATCGTGATTATCTGGCCCCTGCCACAGGGACAGGGGCTCTGGGTGCAGCAGACTTGGGTATGGCATATGCCCTCTTGGAGGAGGTCAACATTAACCACCCCCATAGAGCTGCCAGAACCTACACAGGACTGGGAAATAGTCTCTTGGAGGGCACAAACAGAACTTTGTGCACCACGACCTAGAAGAAAGGAGCAGTGACACCGCAAGAGAATGACCCAGACTTGCCTGTGAGTGTCCAGGAGTCTCTAGCAGAGGCATAGGTTGGTGGTGGCCTGCTGCAGGGTTGAGGCCACTGAGTGTGACCATACATGCATGGGATCTTTTGAAGGAGGTCACCATTATCTTCATTACCTCCACCATAGTTTGGCCCCAGGTAAATAGCAGGGAGGGAACACAGCTCCATCCATGGAAAGAAAATTGGATTAAAGATTTACTGAGCATGGCCTCGCCCATCAGAACAAGATCCAGTTTCCCCCTCAGTCAGTCTTTCCCATCAAGAAGTTTCCATAAGCCTCTTACCCTTCTCTATCAGAGGGCAGACAGGATGAAAACCACAATCACAGAAAACTAACCAATCTAATCACATGGACCATAGCCTTGTCTAACTCAATGAAACTATGAGCCATGATGTATAAGGCCACCCAGGACGGACGGGTTATGGTGGAGAGTTCTGACAAAATGTGGTCCACTGGACAAGGAATGGCAAACCACTTCAGTATTCTTGTCTTGAGAACCCATAAACAGTATGAAAAGGTAAAAAGATAAGACACTGAAAGACGAACTCCCCAGGTTGGTAAGTGCCCAATATGCTACTGGAGAAGAGTAGAGAAATAGCTCCAGAAAGAACGAAGAGGCTGAGCGAAAGAAAAAACAATGCCCAGCTATGAATGTGACTGGTGATGGAAGTAAAGTTTGATGCTATAAAGAGTAATATTGCATAGGAGCCTGGAATGTTAGCTCCATGAATCAAGGCAAATTGGAAGTGGTCAAACAGGAGATGGCAAGAGTGAACATCAATGTTTCAGGAATCACTGAACTAAAATGGACTGGAATGGGTGAATTTAACTCAAATGACTATTATATCGACTATTGTGGGCAAGAATCCCTTAGAAGAAATGGAGTAGCCATCATAGTCAAAAAAAGATTCCAAAATGCAGTACTGGGATGCTATCTCCAAAATGACAGAATGATCTCTGTTCATTTCCACGGCAAACCATTCAGTATCACTGTAATCCAAGTCTATGCCCCGACCAGTAATGCTGAAGAAGTTGAATTTGAAGAGTTCTACAAAGACCTACAAGACCTTCTAGAACTAACACCTAAAATAGATGTCCTTTTCGTTATAATGGACTGGAATGTAAAAGTAGGAAGTCAAGAAAAAGCTGGGGTAACAAGCAAATTTGGCTTTGGAGTACAGGACCATGCAGCTGCTGCTTGCCGCCCATCACTAATTATTACAGAAATGCAAATTAAAATCATAATGAAGTAGAATTTCTATCAGAAATTTCTATCACCAAAAAATCTATAAATAAACAATGTTAGAAAGGATATGGAGAAAAGAGAACCATCATATACTGTCGGTGGGGATATAAATTGGTGCAGCCAAATTGAAATCCTTTATAAAAACAGAACTACCATGTGATCCATCAATTCCACTCCTGGGTATATATCTGGAAAACATGAAAACAGTAATTTTAAAAGTGCACTCTAATGCTCAAAGCAGCACGATTTATAATAGCCAAGACATGGAGTAAATCAATGGCCATCAATAAGCAACTAGATTAAGAATATGTGGTGTATATATATGAAATGGAATATTACTTGGTCATAAAAAAGAATGAAATAATGTGTTTGCAACAATGTGGATATGCCTAGAGAATATCATGCTTACTGAAATATCTCAAACAGAGAAAGACAAACACTATATGATATAACTTATATGTGGAATCTAAATAATCAGCAACCTCAGATATGCAGATGATACCACTTTAATGGCAGAAAGTAAAGAGGAAATAAAGAGCTTCTTGATGAAGGTGAAAGAGGAGAATGAAAAAGTGGGCTTAAAACTCAGCATTGAAAAAACAAAGATCATGGCATCTGGTCCCCACACTTCATGGCAAATAGATGGGGAAACAATGGAAACAGTGACAGATTTTGTTTTTTGGGGCTCCAAAATCACTGCAGACATGACTGAAGTCACAAAATTAAAAGACACTTGCTCCTTGGAAGAAAAGCTATGACCAACCTGGATAGTATATTAAAAAGCAGAGATATCACTTTGCCAACAGAGGTCTGTATATTCAAAGATATGGTTTTTTCCAGTAGTCCTGTATGGATGTGAGAGTTGGACCATAAAGAAAGCTGAGCACTGAAGAACTGTGCTCAAAAGCACTGAAGAGCTTTTGAACTGTGGTGTTGGAGAAGACTCTTGAGAGTCCCTTGGACTACAAGGAGATCCAATCAGTCAATCCTAAAGGAAATCACTCCTGAATATTCATTGGAAGGACTGATGATGAAGCTGAAACTCCATACTTTGGCCACCTGATATAAAGAATTGACTCATTGTAAAAGACCCTGATGCTGGAAAAGATTGAAGGCAGAAGGAGAAGGGGATGACAGATGATGAGGTGGTTGGATGGCATCACCAACCTGATGGACATGTGTTTGAGAAAGATCCAGGAGTTGGTGATGTACAGGGATGCCTGGCATGCAGTAGTCCATGGGGTCACAGTGTCAGACACTACTTCACAACTGAACAACAATGACAAATAACAACACAAATGAATGTATATACAAACCTGAAACAGACTCACAAGATATAGAAAACAAACTTGTGGTTCCCAAAGGAGAGAGAGAAGGGGAGAGGGACAAATTAGAGGTATGAGATTAATACATATAAACTACTTTTGAATAGATAAGCAACAAGGATTTACTGTATAGCACAGGTAATTATACCTACTGTGTTGCACTAACCTATGATGGAATACACTCTGCAAAAATATTGAAAAAATATTTGTTTTGAAATTCTTCAGGATGATGAAATAAAATTTATGAGAATGCTTCTTTTGGTACACACACACACAAGAACTGAGTGTGGCAACTTAACTTAAAGTCTCTGTTTTCATAGGCAATATGCCAATGATGTGTCATTAATCATTCCTCAATTTTTAAATATTAAACAAAATGAGAAAAACCCTAGAACTTGCCTGGAATGGAGTTCTACCTAACTAGGGGTTTTTCTTTCTGGGAACTGATGTGGAAATAGATGAACAGACTTTCAGTAAAACTGATTCTTTCCTAAGCTATTAACTAAATCCTGATGACATATTTGCAATCTTTATTAATTGCTGTATAATATGGCTGTCAGAACAGGTTGCATAATTAACATAAAGTCACTAAAGTAAGAAAGGATAAGAATTAGAGTAGAATTCCTGTACAGAAGGTGGATAGGTATTAACATCTGGTGGTTAAGCTCTTGGGCTCTAGCAGGTAACCTGGGTTACAAACCTGACTTTATCACTTGCTTGCTGCATGACAATGCGAATATTTTAACTTTTTTTTTTTTTTGGCTGCACCAGGTCTTAGTTGTGGAATATGAAATCTTAGTTGCAGCATGTGGTATCTGACCAGAGATTGAACCTAGGCCCTTTGCAATGGAAGCTCAGAGTCTTAGCCATAGGACCATCAGGAAGTCCTTACTTAACTTCCTTAACCCTGTTTCCACATTTGTAAAATGGACATAGTAGCAATGCTACCTTTCTGTAGTTCTTAGGAAGATTTAATGTGACAATGTATGTGACAGTTGGGATAAACGTGGTCTACATATGTTTTAAGACATACACACTTTAATGTATCATAAGGGTTCAGGGAAGGAACAGAGCCACTATGTGTGTTTTCAGACAAGGAACTTATTACCGGAACTAGAGATTACACAACTGTGGGAGGAGCTGAGGAAGTAACGATCTGGAAGAGGAAGTTGGAAGAATAGTTGTTATAAGCAATCCTCCTGAAGTCCTGGGGTAGGGGTACAAGTGGAAGCTTGCAAGGAAATCTGAGAAGCCCAGCAGCCAATGTAGGACTGTGATTGGACAGCTGGCTGAGCACTCTATGGGAAGTTATGTCTCTCCATAACTATAACCTCTGTGTGTCCACCACTACATGTCTGGTGGCTTACAACTGCTGTTGATCAGAAGGGCTAGCAGCTGGGAAGAAAAGACTAGTGTAGAACAGAGCAGAGTGGGCAGACTGAAGGCACTGAGCACCTTGACCTCTGCTCATCAGCGTGAAGACCTTAAGACAGACATGGCTACTGTTTCACTTCTGCCGCTCAAATCATGAGCAAATTCTTCTTGTGGTCAACTCTAACCTGGAACTATATAAGGAAAAGGATTCTGGGAAATGCACTCCCATAGTAGCCAAATTGACAACAGAACAATCCAGCATGCCTCAAATAATACTGGCTTTAAACGTAGAGTTTATTTCTTGCAAATCAAAACCACAATGAAATATCTCACACCTGTCAGAATGGCTATTATCAAAAAGAGAACAAATAACATGGGTTGGTGAGGATGTGGAGAAAAGGAAAGCCTTGTACAGTGTTAGTGGAAATATAAATTGGTGCAGCCATTATGGGAAATAGTATGGAGGTTTCTTTAAAAATTAAGAATAGAGCTACCACAGGATCCAGTAATTCTACTTCTTGGTGTTTATCTAAAAAAAAAGGAAAGACTAATTAGAAAGATATATACACCCGTATATTCAATGCTTTTGGAAGCAATTGACAAGCCCATCAATAGATAAGTGAATAAAGAAAATATGGTATATTACTCAGTCTTAAAAAAGTATAGGGGTGGGAGGGAGATTCAAGAGAGAGGAGATATATGTATATTTATGGCTGGTTCACATTGTTGTACAACAGAAACCAACACAACATTGTAAAGCAATTATCCTCCAATTAAAAATAAATTTTAAATAATTTAAAAAAAAAACAAACAACCAGAATTGGTTGATTAGAGAGCACATTAATTTCTGTAACAAGTATTCTTTAAGAATATTGACCAGGTCAATCATACTCTAAATGCATCAGGAAAATGCCATACTTAAAGAAACTTTCCCAGGGCAAAATATTTACTAAAAATAAATTAATAATAATAATCTAATGAAAATAATCAGATAAAACCAGAAATATTCCATCCAAAAATTGATTAAATATTATATTTATTTTTTATCTACTTATAGGGTTACTTATTTTTTTTTATTTACTTATAGGCCTTTGAGTGTTTGAGTGTCTCCTGCAGAGGTACAAGTCAGCAGTAGCCTGCCACAGGGACACAGGCTCTGGCTGCAGCAGACCTGGGAGGCGCAGCAAGTGGCATAAATCCTCTTGGAAGAGGTTGCCATCAGCTCCATCACAGAGCCATGGAGCAGATGATCCACAAACTGGGAGCAATTATACCAAAGAAGTTCTCCCACTGTTGCAAAAGTTCTAGGGCCCACAACAGATTCCCCAACCTGGGGATTTGACAAAGGGACTGAGAACCCCCAGGGAATTTGACTTCAAAGGCCAGTGGGATTTGATACAGAATTTCCACAGGACTGGAAAAACACTCTTGTAGAGCACAAACAAAACCCTGTGTGCACCAGGACCCAGGAGAAAGGAGGAGTGACCACATAAGAGAGTGAGCTGCACTAGCCTGTGAGTGTCCAGGAGTTTCCAGCAGAGGCATGGGGTGACAGTGGCCTGCTGTGGGGTCAGGGGCACTGAATATAACAGTCCTGGGAGCCTTGGGGTGTGCTGGCATAAGTCCTTTTGGAGGTGTTCACCATTACCCCTACCATAGTTTGGCCTCAGGCCAAGCTACAGGGAGGGAACACAGTCCCACCCATCAAGAGAATTGGATTAAAGTTTTACTGAGCATGCCCCCACCCATCAGAAAAAGACACATTATCCCCCACAGCCCATCCCTCCCATCAGGAAGCTCCCACAAGTCTCTTATCCGTATCCATCAGAGGGCAGACAGAAGGAAAGCCACAATCACAGAAAACTAATCAAACTGATCACATGGGTTCAATAAAACTATGAGCCATGCCATGTAGGGCCACCCAGGACAGACAGGTCATGGTGGAGAGTTCTGACAAAATGTGGTCCATTGGACAAGGGAATGGCAAACCACTTCAGTATTCTTGCCTTGAGAACCCCATGAACAGTATGACAAGTCAAAAAGATAGGACACTGAAAGATGAACTCCCCAGGTCGGTAGGTGCCAAATATGCTACTGGAGAAGAGTGGAGAAATAGCTCAAGAAAGAATGAAGAGGCTGAGCCAAAGAAAAAACAATGCCCAGCTGTGGATGTGACTGGTGATGAAAGTAAAGTCTCATGCTGTAAGAACAATACTGCCTTGGAACCTGGAATGTTAGGTCCATGAATCAAGGTAAATTGGAAGTGGTCAAACTGGAAGTGGTCAAACAAGCGTGAACATCAACATTTTAAGAATCAATGAACTAAGATGGACTGGAAAGGGCGAATTTAACTCAGATAACCATTATATCCACTACTGTGGGCAAGAATCCCTTAGAAGAAATGGAGTATCCTCATAGTCAAGAAAAGAGTTCGAAATGCAGTACTTGCGAGCAGTCTCAAAAATGACAGAATGATCTCTGTTCGTTTCCAAGGCAAACCATTCAATATCACAGTAATCTAAGTCTATGTCTCAACCACTAATGCCAAAGAACCTGAGGTTAAATGGTTCTATGAAGACCTACAAGACCTTCTAGAACTAACAACAAAAAAAGATGACCTTTCCATCATACGGGACTGGAATGCAAAAGTAGGAAGTCAAGAGACACCTGGAGTAACAGGCAAATTTGACCCCGGAGTACAAAATGATGCAGCCCAAAGGTTAACAGCGTTTTGTCAAGAGAACACACTGTTCATAGCAAACACTCTCTCCCAACAATGTAAGAGACGACTCTACACATGGACATCACCAGATGGTCAATACCAAAATCAGATTGATTATAGTTTTTGCAGCTGAAGATGGAGAAGCTCTATACAGTCTGCAAAAACAAGAACGGGAGCTGACTGTGGCTCAGATCGTGAACTCCCCATTGCCAAATTCAGACTTAAAATGAAGTAGGGAAAACCACCAGATCATTCAAGTATGACCTAAATCAAATTCTTTATGAATATACAATAGAAGTGACAAATAGATTCAAGGGATTAGATCTGATAGACAGAGTGCCTGGAGAACTATGGATGGAGGTTCATAACAATGTTCAGGAGGCCATGATCAAAATGATCCCCAAGAAAAATACAAAAAGGCAAAATGGTTGTCTGAGGAGGCCTTACAAATAGCTGAGAAAAGAAGAGAAATGAAAGGCAAAGGAGAAAAGGAAAGATATATCCATCTGAATGCAGAGTTTCAAACAATAGCAAGGAGAAATAAGAAAGCCTTCCTCAGTGATCAATGCAAAGAAATAGAAGAAAATAACAGAATGGGAAAGACTAGAGATTTTGTCAAGAAAATTAGAGATACCAAGGGAACATTTCATGCGAAGATGGGCACAATAAAGGACAGAAATGGTATGGACCTAACAGAAGCAGAGATATTAAAAAGAGGTGGTGATAATACATGGAAGAACTATACAGAAAAGATCTTCATGACCCAGATAATCACAATGGTGTCATCACTCACCTAGAGCCAGACATCTTGGAGTGAGAAGTTAAGTGGGCTTTAGGAAGCATCACTACAGACAAAGCTAGTGGAAATGATGGAATTCAAGCTGAGCTATTTAAAATCCTTAAAGATGATGCTGTGAAAGTGCTGCACTCAATATGCCAGCAAGTTTGGAAAACTCAGCAGTGGCCACAGGACTGGAAAAGGTCCATTTTCATTCCAATCCCTAAGAAAGTCAGTGCCAAAGAATGTGCAAAGTACTGCACAATTGCACTCATTTCATATGCTAGTAAAGTAATGCAGAAGATTCTCCAAACCAGGCTGCAACAGTACGTGAACTGAGAAGTTCCAGATGTCCAAGCTGGATTTAGAAAAGGCAGAGGAACCAGAGATCAAATTGCCAACAAACCTTGAATCATAGAAAAAACAAGAGAATCCCAGAAAAACATTTATTTCTGCTTCATTGACTATGCTAAAGCCTTTGACTTGTGGATCACAACAAACTGTGGAAAATTCTTAAAGAGATGGGAATACCAGGCCACCTGCCCTGGCTCTTGAGAAACCTGTATGCAGGTCAAGAAGCAATAGTTAGAACCAGACATGAAACAGCGGGAAAGAGTAAGTTAAGGCTATATATTGTCACCCTGCTTATTTAACTTCTATGCAGAGTTCAGTTCAGTTCAGTTCAGTCACTTGGTCATGTCTGACTCTTTGCCACCCCATGGACTGCAGCATGCCAGGCTTCCTGTCCATCCCAACTCCTGGAGCATCCTCAAACTCATGTCCATCAAGTCAGTGATGCCATCCAATCATCTCATCTTCTGTCCTCCCCTTCCCCTCCTGCCTTCAATCATTCCCAGCATCAGGGTCTTTTCAAATGATTCAGCTCTTTGCATCAGGTGGCCAAAGTATTGGAGCTTCAGCTTCAGCATCAATTCTTCCAATGAATATTCAGGAGTGGTTTCCTTTAGGATGAACTGGTCGGATCTCCTTGCAGTCCAAGGGACTCTCAAGAGTCTTCTCCAACACCACAATTCAAAAGCATCAATTCTTCAGTGCTCAGCTTTCTTTATAGTCCAACTCTCACATTTCTTGAAAAAACAAGAGAGTTCTAGAAAACATCTACTTCTGCTTTATTGATTATACCAAAGCCTTTGACTATGTAGATCAAAACAAACTGTGGAAAATTCTTAAAGAGATGGGAATACCAGACCTGCCTCCTGAGAAATCTGTATGTGGGTCAAGAAGCAAGTTAGAACCGGACATAGAACAACAGACTAGTTCCAAATTGGGAAAGGAGTACATCAAGGCTGTATATTGTCACCATGCTTATTTAACTTACATGCAGAGTTCAGTTCAGTTCAGTTCAGTCACTCAGTTGTGTCCGACTCTTTGCGACCCCATGAATCACAGCACACCAGGCCTCCCTGTTCATCACCAGCTCCCGAAGTTTACTCAAACTCATGCCCATCGAGTCGGTGATGCCATCCAGCCATCTCATCCTCTGTCGTCCCCTTCTCCTCCCGCCCCCAATCCCTCCCAGCATCAGGGTCTTTTCCAATGAGTCAGCTCTTCGAATGAGGTGGCCAAAGTACTGGAGTTTGAGCTTCAGCATCAGTCCTTCCTATGAACACCCAGGACTGATCTCCTTTAGGATGGACTGGTTGGATCTCCTTGCAGTCCAAGGGACTCTCAAGAGTCCTCTCCAACACCACAGTTGGAGACCACATCAAGCCCATCATGCGAAATGTCAGGCTGGATGAAGCACAAGCTGGAATCAGGATTGCTGGCAGAAATGTCAATAACCTCAGATACGCAGATGACACCACCCTTATGGCAGAAAGCGTACAGGAAAAACCATAGCTTGGACTGGACAGACATTTGTCAGCAAAGTAATGTCTCTGCTTTTTAATATGCTGTCAAGTTGGTCATGACTTTTCTTCCAAGGAGCAAGTATCTTTTAATTTCATGGCTGCAGTCACCATCTGCAGTGATTTTGGAACCCAAGAAAATAAAGTCTCTTAGTGTTTCCATTGTCTCTTCATCAACTTGCCATGGAGTGATGGGACCAGATGCCGTGATTTTAGTTTTCTGAATGTTGAGTTTAAAGTCAGCTTTTTCATTCTTCTCTTTCACTTTCATCAAGAGGCTCTTTAGTTCCTCTTCACTTTCTGCCATAAGGGTGGTGTCATCTGCGTATCTGAGGTTATTGATATTTCTGCCTACCAGTAGTCAGTTCACAATGACAGGAAACTAGCTCTTAGATCTTTTTGCACTGCTGTCCACAGCTGACAACTTTACAGTATAAAATGGGTTATAAAACTCCAAAATTCAAGTCCTCACTCCAGCCAGCAGGAAGGAGAATAAAAGTAAACTAGGATTTGTTCATTCTTTTTAAAAACACTTCCTAGAAAAGTCACCAACTGCAAGGAACTCTGGGACGTATAATCTTTACTACAGGAAGTCTTAAATTCAGCTAAAACTTGAAGGAATGAGAAAGCAGGCATCAGGGACAAATAGCTATCCTTGCCACAGTTCACTCATCCACATGCTCCTTCTTTCTACACAGAGACCTTGTCTCTCAGAGACTTAAATCCAAAGTGCCATCTGGTTACTGTATTAAGCTCAAAGTCCAGAAACTCTGGGTGATATTCAGTCATCTCTATCATGGCAGGATGTGGCCACTCACACTCCAGAAATCCGAAAACCAAAAGTCAGTTTCCCTCCCCCTCACTCATACTCAATACATAGTGGTAGAACAGGACTGAGATAGCCTTAATAAAAATTCAAGCTGGGTAAGAAAAAATAGGAAATTTTCACACAACAGTCACTGGCACTGGCCCATAGACATGACCAAACCCTATTGGGCGGGAATTAGGAGGCTCCCTGGCCCTGGTGGCTCAGCTGGTAAAGAATCCCCCTGCAATTTGGGAGACCTAATTTCAGTCCCTGGGTTGAGAAGATCCCTAGAGAAGGGAACCGCTACCCTCTCCAGTATTCTGGCCTGGAGAATTCCATGGGCTGTGTAGTCCATGGGGTTGCAGAGTCGGACACAACTGAGCAACTTTCACACATACACTGGCCTGGGAACAGTGAAATTTCTTGATTAGCCTATTAAATGTCTGCTGATTCTACTCTCGGTGATGAACTCCTTCACTTCCTGCCCTTCTTATGGACTGAACTGTGTTTCCCACAAATTCATATGCTGAAGTCCTAACCCATAAACTGACTGTATTGGAAATAGGGCCATTAGCAGGTAATTAAGGTTGAATGAGGTCAAAAGGGTGATGCCTTAATCTGATATGACTGGTGTCCTTCAAAAAAGAGAGAGACCCCAGAAACAAGGCCATGAAGTTAGTTAGCTGTCTACACCTTAGGGAGAGCTGCCTCAGAAGAAGCCAAAGCCATTAACATCTTGATTCTAGGCTTCTAGTCTCCAGGATTGTGAGAAAACACATCTCTGACGTTTAAGCTCCCAGTCAGTGGTATTTTGTTATGCAGCCCTGGAAGACTAACACAATCCTCACGGCCCTTAGCTTTGCTCCCTCACAAGTTCTTCCTTGCAGGCAATATAATACTTTCAAATAGGATTTACTTTTTATTTACTTTCAGTTCTTATAATCATAGCTAAGATCTTGTCTAGACATTGTTTTGGTTTTTTTTTTAAGCCTGAATGCTGGTCTTTTACATATTGGTTGTATTATTCTGCCCAACTACGTCTCCCTAAATTTAATGGAGTTACTTCGTAGTCATTTAAAACAGATGAGTGAGAAGAAAGAAACCTTAATCCACTGTTAGCAATTGATCTCCTGCTAAAGTTGAGGAATTTGAGCCACTGCTTATAATTGGTTCGGTTTGGGGGTGCAGAAAGTTTTATTCCTGCAGAGACCTAAATTATCAACTTAGAATACAGGCCTCAGAGAGGTAGTAACTCTTTTAGCAAAGCTGTAGTGTCGTCAGTCTCTGTTTCTGTACTGTATGTCTCCAGCCTGTAAGGCTTTGCTGAAAGTGTCAGGAAGCAGACAAGACACACAAAAGTATTAATCTTTCCTATCATTTCCCCTAAAGCTACAGCCCCAGTCAGTACATGGTTTCCTTTCCAAGCTAAAGTAGGGGAATGTTTGTCATGAAAAGGTTAGCCTGCAACATTGAGTCTATACCACATGCTGCTCCACTTCTAAACCAGTACCATGTATAATATTTCTGTTGTTGTTGTTCGATGCACTACCCAATTTTCTCATACTTAATCCTGTGTTTACTGTTAATCCATTTAGCATGAAACAGAAAAACCTAAAAAGAATAGATAGTTCAGTCAAATGGTAGTTGGTAGTTTTTTCTCTTTCATGTATATTATGTTGGAAGTAAAGGAGGCAGGGTTTGAAAGCAGTGCTAGTTCTGGAAGACCCACCCTTCTATCTTGTTGCTCTTCCATCCTCAAAACTGTCTCAAAATCTGTATCTCCTAGCTAGTGAAAAGAAGAAAGGTGTGAAGAAAATCATGCCTCCTCTTTTCAAAGTAGATTTTCCAGAAGTGTACATGAAACTACTTTTGATGCTAAAAACTTGGCCTCTGTGCTGAATCAAATCTCAGAGAAAAGAGTTTTGTGTGACATTGAAAAGAATAGTGTTGTTGCTTTGCCAGGCAAAGGGGGACACAGTGGACTCACGCCCTTAAAAGCTGTGTCTCCCCATCCATGGGAGATCTGGTGAAGAGTTTTATAATGGTTCAAGGGCAGGGTTGCTGATGAGGATCAAGGTATATGCAGGGCTTGCATTTCTTTAACTGACCCTCGGGTATCCTCATCCAACCAGACCATCCTAATGGAAATCAGTCCTGAATATTCATTGGAAGGACTGATGCTGAAGCTGAAACGCCAATACTTTGGCCACCTGATTCAAAGAAATGACTCATTGGAAAAGACCCCGATGCTGGGAAAGGTTGAAGGGGGGAGAAGGGGATGACAGAAGATAAAATGGTTGGGTGGCATCACTGACTCAGTGGACATGAGTTTAAGCAAGCTCCGGGAATTGGTGATGGACAGGGAGGCCTGGCGTGCTGCAGTCCATGGGGTCGCAAAGAATCGGATATGACTGAGCGACTGAACTGAACTGAATTGAACTGATCATCCTGATGAAATTCTGTGGGTCTCAAGATTATTAAACTGTGACCTTCTCTCTGGAATGAGGAATGGTTCATCAAGTAGTTAACATTTTCCATTTGTTGGGGGTTGTAGCCCAGCAAAAGACTTCAAAGATACTGTTGTGTGTGTCCTTTGAGGCGGAACCAGGACACTGTCCCAAGACTGCACTATTCTTTCTTGACTGCTCCTCCCTGGTCTCTGCATCCCCTCCCTTCCCTGATAAGCAACTGCTTGAACCTACAGTTTAGTATACAGGGAAGGTCATGGAGGCTGAAGCCTCCTTCCTACAAACAAGAACCGAGGGACACAGGAAAACTTCCGTGTCCAGGAACGCCACAGTGTCCTGCTCAGTTTCACTTTTGCTTATACCTATTGGATAAAACTTAGTTCTATGCAACACTGAAAACATTCCTTTCAGCTAGGTATGACAAGTTGTAAAAAGGAAGAGGCAAACAAAGGTATGTTTTCTCCCTTTGGGTACACTGCCCGGAAACAAAGTACTCACAAATTCTAGTTGTGATCTATGGGTAGGCGTTTCTACCTGCTAGGGAAGCTAGAAAATAAAGTATTATAGGGAGTCAAATGGAAAGTTTTGTTACTAAGGGGAAGATAAGGAAAGAACATGTGAGATGACCAATTGCAGGCTTGGCTATGGGATGTGAAACACACAGCACAGCCTCTATCATATAGTTAAAAACTCAGTAAAGGTTAACTATTATTTGTGTCAAAATGGGGTCTAAATGTTTATTATTTGTGTCTGTTACCTTGTTTTATTCCTACTCAGATAACTTTTTTAAACAGACTTATTTTTTTTAAGAGAAGTTTTAGGTTTAACAGAAAAGTTGAACGGAAAGTACAGAGAATCCCCATATATCCCCTGCTCCCACAGATGCGTAGTCTCCCCCACCTTCCATGAATAACCTTTAATGTTCACTATATAGAAGTGAAACCCAGCCTTCCACTTCTTAATATGCTTCTATTGAAATCACCAGCACAAAAGACTCAGATGATTTCTTGAGTATGAAGTGACTTCACTACAACTTGAAAAAATCTTAGATTACAAACAACATACACAGTTTAATGAATAAAATCGATCTACTCTATATTTTAAGTTTATATTGTTAGCATATTTCATGAATGTTAAAGAATGAAAGCAAAGCACAGATCAATAGTTTATTTATTGTACCTCTGAAAATATGTGCAGTGTGAATAAATATATTCCATATTATAACTTTCTATTTAGAGAGCAAGTAAAAATTAATATTGCTTTATACACGTTAAACTTGACCAAATCATTGCTAATGTTAAAATAGAAGATTTAGTGATTATCGACTAGGTTGAGACAATAACATTTCAGGGGCTGTGGGAGGGTCACCCTACTCACTACTCCACTCCTCAAAAACTCTTCTGCCTCTCTCGATACCTGAAATTCTTTTGTAAAGAGATAAAAGAAAAAAATAATTATTATTAGAGACTAAAGGTTGAGAGCACAATGAAAAAGTGTTACTGAATGGGAGAGTCTTTGAAGTCAAAAGATCATAAACCCTATCTGCCCACATGAGGAAAGCAAATACTCTGAGATCATTGGCTACTGATGCCTTGTGCTACCAGCTGGGTAAGCACTGAGTTGGTTGGAAATTATCCACTGTGTCTTTGGTACCCATCTCAAGATTATGGCTTGTAACTGCCTCTGCTGAGTATCTGAAGCCCTGCTTTGGAATTAGAGTATGTAGCTTTCACTTGGCATGAATCAGGATTATTTCACTCAGTCAAGCGTGTATCAGGGTCATAGACTAGGTGTCCATGTCTCTTAGATGAAGGTTTATCAAAAGTAAAAGATAAATGCAATTAAATCTTGGAATGGTGGAACAATGTAAATAAGCTTCTGTTAAGGTATAAGTAATAATAGATCCTGACATATTTTGTTTCAAAGAGAAGAAAAGAAAATCAAAAATACAACAAAATTTTAGTACTTTAGCACTTGTTGATGTGTGGTAGTAAGTAAGCTGACCTCCTCCGTAGAAACAATGAGCGCAAAGGAATATCACTCTTGAATTAGCGTATGAGGTATTCAGATACAGTTATCTCTCCTGCAGGCTGCCATGTTGCCTGGATTCCATCTGTAGTCTTTCCTTCACCTCTCTAAATTCCTAGCCAGCACCATTGCAGAACTATTAACTTGATCCAGTTATTAAAAAACAATTTTAGGTATGTTAGGAACTTGAGTATGTGAATCTATTTTTTCAACAATAAATTTTATGAAATCTAAATACAGATAAAGTCTTTCTCAGGAAAGGTTAAGGTTCAAATTGAAGCTCTAATAACTAGGTTTTGAAGACAACACCAAAAAAAAAAAAAGTAAAATATCTTGTTGTGAAAAATATTTACTGAAAGAAATAGTATTTTGGATATAATTGATTAAATAAAACATTAAAGTGAAAAAAAATCCACTTTCAAATTACTGCAAGGAATAACATTACTAGAAATTAGCTCACTAAGGAGGACATGGAAAGTAAAAGATGTTGAATAGTAAAGAAGCTTGAAAGTGATGAAAGGGTTAGAAAGGGAAAGGTGTCAGACACAAGCTTCACCCATCTCCTGACCCAAGCCACAGCTTTCCTGGTAGTTAAGCTACAATCTTGAATTACTAAGTTTTACTTCTCTGAAGAATCACACAAAACATTGTTTTCCTGTTACTCAAGTATCAGGCAGTACCAGTGTAATTTCTTTAGTCACAAAAAATTAAGTCTTTTCTGGACTACAAATTGAGTCCCCTTTGTCCCAAAGGAAACTTCTCTTCTAACTACATACTCAGAGCCCAATTTCACCTCGGTTTGTACGGAATTTCTCATATAACTTAATCGAAATTCTCATATTACTGGGCAAACTCTTCCAAAATTAGCATTCTTTAGCATCTCTTAATCTTAACTTTTTGTTTATTCTTTCAAATTTTGTTGCTCCAAATTACTACTGCAACTGAGATTTTTTTCTTCCAGTCTTTCCAAATGTAGGTAACTAACTCACTTTGGTCTTCGTTTTGCAAAAGGATTCTACCTGGGCAAGAAAAGCTCTAGGAGTTTTAAATATGTAAATTGTCATTTATATTAAAGAGATATCTAATCTAGTGCCATGATTTTATATTCATGTCTCCTTTGTATCTTAATGTGGAATATGAGGGTGGGACTAGAGGAAAGCTCCGCTCTTCCCCTCACTGGAGAAGTAAAAGTAGAGGGGAAAACAGAAGTCCTAAAATTGGTTTCCACTTGTCATTTACTAAGTTAGAAACTAGGCTACTCTAATAACACTGTAGCTTCCTTTTTTTCTGTCACGGTTTTTCAGGTTTAGTTCCTGGTAGTGATTAACAACAAAACTCCCAAAGAGGCAAATCACCAGGGTAGGTTTGTCTTTACAGCTTGACAGAAACGTGGAAGATGATAGCACATGAAGGCAGAAGAAGGAAGGCTACAGTGAGAAGAGCACAGTTGGGCAGGGAGACATGGGCCCTGTGTCTGAGCAGGCCTCGGGCCCCTGTGTGGGTTCACAGCTAGGTGTAACTTTCTGGATTCATTATCTAAGCATGTCTTACACTGATCTCCCAGAGAAGCAGCTTCTGGAGATGGGAGATCCGTGATCACGGACCAGTCTCCTCACTCACCCTGGACCAACTTATCTCTATGGAGGACATGCCTTTCCAACCCCAACAGTCAGCTCCTGGGAAGAATTCCTTTTTTTAAGGTCTCTTTATTAGCTGTATTTAAGTGAATGCTTGGCAGCCTCCACTCTCTTTTATCCTTTATCCTTGCAAGTTAACAGTAGCTTCCTGGGACTTGAGGGAGAGATGAGGGGTGGGGGAAGAAAAGATAGAATCAGCCCATTTCCCCTAGTACCTTGTACAATAACCGCCCCCCCCCCCCAATTTTTTTTTACAGGCTTCTTTCTTTTCCATATATAAAATACAGCCTAAGTGATTTTTTGTTTTGTTTTGACCCACACAGCATGGCATGTGGGATCTTAGTTCCCCAACCAAGGACTGAAACTTCATGCCCTGCATTGGAAGTGCAGTGTATTAACCTCTGGACCTCCAGGAAAGTCCCAGCAGCACGATGGTGGTGGTGGTTTAGTCGCTAAGTCGTGTCTGATTGTTTTCAACCCCATGGACTATAGCCCACCAGGATCCTCTGCCATGGGATTTCCCAGGCAAGAATACTGGAGTGGGTTGCCATTTCCTTCTCCAGGGGATCTTCCCTATCCAGGGACTGAATGCACATCTCTTGGATTTCCCGCATTGCAGGCGAATTCTTTTACCATTGAGCCACCAGGGAAGCCCAGAAGCATAAGTGATGTTTATTGTATAGCTGTGATGCTGAGAGCTTGGCCTCTGTGCACTGGTGCTGAGTTGAATCTCAGAGTCAGAGTTCTAGATGACATAGAAAAGGATAGCTTTATTATTTTGCCAGGCAAAAGAGGACACAGTGGGTTCCTGCTTGGAAAAGCTGTGTGTCCCCACTTGGGAGGACTTGGTAAAGAGTTTTCTACCAGTACTTTCCCAAGGTTGGGGTTGCTGACAAGGTTAGGGTGTGTCCAGGTGGTCTGTCTCCTAACCATGATGAGCTTATCTGTTCCCTGTAATCCTGCCTCAGGTGCTTTCTTGGCTACTCCTCCCTTGATTAGCCCATTGGAACTCTGGGAAGGTCGTGGAGGCTTACCTACAAGGAAACTAGGGAAAAAAGGGCCTCTGTGCCTGGGAGCTTCCCCAGGCCCCACTGGGTTTCAGATGTTCATATATTTTATAGAGACTTTAAATGTTTCTATATTATGAGACCAGTAAAGCCTTGAAGGTTTGACAGTGAGTTCATTGGACTCCTTCAGTAGATCACAAGAATCTTCAGTTTCTGAGTTTTCCTGACAGTAGGCTAGGAAAAGTATCTGTTTTTTGTTTCTGTTGTTGCATTGTTTTGGTTGTTTTAAATCTTCAGAGTCTCAAATTTATTATTTCAGTTTGCTAACTTAAAACAATCAGTTAGCAAATATTGATTTGCCCTAACCTGCTTCTTACAACATACTTTGTAAAGGTCAGGTTGGCATAAGGCTAGTTTCCTGTACTTGAGTGGCTTAAAATCCGCTTGGGGGATTGGATTGCTTACCAACTGAGCTATCAGGAAAGCCCGGGGGAATGGATACAAGGGGTTTTATTATCCTTTGGTCACTGGGTTGATTCAACCTCTGACAGCAGGGGTTTCCTTCTTGTCTGCATAGGCACAAATCTTCCACAAGATGGATAACTTTCTCACACAGAGATATGAAAAACACTCCTTTTAATGCAGGAATCATTTGTTTACTATTAATAGTGTGATGACTCAGATGGTAAAGAATCTGCCTGTAATGTGGGAGTCCTGGGTTTGATCCCTGGGTTGGGGAGATCCCCTGAAGTAGCAGATGGCAACTCACTCCAGTATTTTTGCATAGAAAATTCCATGGAATGAGGAGCCTGGCAGGCTATAGTCCAGGGGTCACAAAGAGTCAGACGCAACTGAACGACTAACGGTTCACACTTTCAATAGTATGAGGAAACAGGACAGCAGAGTAAGCAAACAAGACGACTGAATGTACCTTCAATAAAATGCTATAATGCTGGAATGATCTGATCATAGAGAGATAACCACTTTTGTCTTTGTCTAGGCTATTTCATAACTCTTTAGAGATTAAAATTAACTTGTAGAAAACAAGTAACCATGCAGATAATTCTTGTCCAGAGCCAAACATATACATGCTGTCCAGAGGTGTGACAACTCTCTCCCAAAAGTCGGTTTTATAGTCATTTGCAAATTCATTTCAGTATTCTTGATCAATAAATTGTGTCTGTTGTTTGGATTCTCCTTTGAATCTGTTGTAACATCTTACTGGTTTCCTCATTTAACTACTATGACTGCCTGTGTGAATGCTCACCATGTCTGACTCTCTGCAACCCCATGGACTATCGCCCACCAGGCTCCTCTGTCCATGAAATTTTCTACACAAGAATACTGGAGTGAGTTGCCATTTCCTACTTCAGGGGATCTTCCTGAACCAGGGATTGAACCTGTGTCTCTTGCATCTCCTGCATTAGCAAGGAGATTTTTTACCACTGAGCCACCTGGGAAGCCCTTAACTACTACAGAGCTAGTAAAATCTTTAATACATAATATTTTTATATTTGTCTGAGAATCATGATTTTATCACGAAAAGATTACCCTTAAACACTAGACACAAAAATCTACTCAAATTAATTTGGGCAAACGGGAAACTGCAGGTCCATTTCAAGGAAAACCAAAGCAGGATGTATAAGGGCCTCTAGGTCTGGAATAGGAGAATCTTTAGGAGTCCAAAGTGTTTATCTTACCATCTTTCCCAATACATGTGATCTTTTTGTTTCTGCTTCTCACTTTTTTCTGTTTTCCATGTATGACTGGAAATGGCCCTCTCAAGCCCTAAAATTACAGAAATTTCTTTTATGCAGTCATTCAACAAAAATCTGTCAGAGGCTTACTATGCCAGATACCTTCTGCTCCAGCACACCTGCCAACAGATTAACATTTCAGTGTTTCTATACATTTTCCACACGCAGGTCAATAAGACAGACTCTTATTGGTTTATTTAGCTCATGCACCTACTCTGATCACATCTGCAGTACCAAAAAGGCAGAAATCACATAGTTCACTGCCATGGGAGAGAATTCCTAAGATGATGGCTGGATAAGGCAGATGAATGGATAAATAAGCTTTTTCCATACATGGAATATAAACTATTTTTTTTTTTTTTTTTTGGAATATAAACTATTAACATATAGTGTTAGATACACACTCCACTGCAGTCCCAAATGGGGTGTACTGCAATACATTCTGACACTAACACCCAGTGTTAGAAGACTCCAAAGGTTAAGAGCTCGGTTCTCCAGAGACTGCCCTTACTAGATTTGCTAACTATAGGTCCCCCTGCACTCCTGACTGCCTTGGCTATAACGTTAGGAGTTTCCATAGCTTCCTCAGTTCAGTAGAGTCCAGTCACTCAGTTGTGTCTGACTCTTTGTGATCCCATGGACTGCAGCACGCCAGGCCTCCCTGTCCATCACCAACTCCTGGAGCCTACTCAAACTCATGTCCATCGAGTCGGTGATGCCATCCATTTCATCCTCTGTCGTCCCCTTCTCCTCCCACTTTCAATCTTTCCCAGGATCAGGGTCTTTTCCAATGAGTCAGTTCTTCGAATCAGATGGCCAAAGTATTGGAGTTTCAGCTTCAGCATCAGTCCTTCCAATGAATATTCAGGACTGATTTTCTTTAGGATTGACTAGTTGGGTCTCCTTGCAGTCCAAGGGATGCATCATTGACCACATGATTAAACTCAATCTCTAGCTCCCGCTGCCACCCTAGAGGTCAGGCTGACTCAAAGTCCTAAGCATCTAATCCTTTCATCACATGGTTGGTCTTTTTGGTGACCAGTCCCCATTTTGAGGTTATCTAGGGGTCACTACAAACAAAGCTAGTGGATGTGATGGAATTCCAGTTGAGCTATTTCAAATCCTAAAAGATGATGCTGTGAAAGTGCCACTCTCAATATGCCAGTAAATTTAGAAAACTCAGCAGTGGCCACAGGACTGGAAAAGGTCAGTTTTCATTCCAATCCCTAAGAAAGGCAATCCCAAAGAATGCTCAAACTACCACACAATTGCACTCATCTCACACGCTAGTAAAAGAATGCTCAAAATTCTCCAAGCCAGGCTTCAGCAATACGTGAACCGTGAACTTCCAGATGTTCAAGCTGGATTTAGAAAAGGCAAAGGAAACAAAGATCAAATTGCCAATATCCACTGGATCATCGAAAAAGCAAGAGAGTTCCAGAAAAACTTCTATTTCTGCTTTATTGACTACGCCAAAGCCTTCGACTGTGTGGATCACAATAAACTGTGGAAAATTCTGAAGGAGATGGGAATACCAGACCACCTGACCTACCTCTTGAGAAACCTGTATGCAGGTCAGGAAGCAACAGTTAGAACTGGACATGGAACAACAGACTGGTTCCAAATAGGAAAAGGAGTACATCAAGGCTGCATATTGTCACTCTGCTTATTTAACTTATATGCATAGTACATCATGAGAAATGCCAGGCTGGAAGAAGCACAAGCTGCAATCAAGATTGAAGGGAGAAATATCAATAACCTCAGATATGCAGATGACACCACCCTTATGGCAGGAAGTGAAGAGGAACTCAAAAGTCTCTTGATGAAAGTGAAAGAGGAGAGTGAAAAAGTTGGCTTAAAGCTCAACATTCAGAAAACTAAGATCATGGCATCTGGTCCCATCACTTCATGGAAAATAGATGGGGAGACAGTGGAAACAGTGTCAGACTTTATTTTTTGGGGCTCCAAAATCACTGCAGATGGTGACTGCAGCCATGAAATTAAAAGATGTTTACTCCTTGGAAGGGAAGTTATGACCAACCTAGATAGCATATTGAAAAGCAGAGACATTACTTTGCCAACAAAGGTCCATCTGGTCAAGGCTATGGTTTTTCCAGTGGTCATGTATGGATGTGAGAGTTGGACTGTGGAGAAAGCTGAGCACTGAAGAATTAATGCTTCTGAACTGTAGCGTTGGAGAAGACTCTTGAGAGTCCGTTGGACTGCAAGGAGATCCAGCCAGTCCATCCTGAAGGAGATCAGTCCTGGGTGTTCATTGGAAGGACTGATGTTGAAGCTGAAACTCCAATACTTTGGCCACCTGATACAAAGAGCTGACTCATTTGAAAAGACCCTGATGCTGGGAGGGATTGGGGGCAGGAGGAGAAGGGGATGACAGAGGATGAGATGGTTAGATGGCATCAATGACTCCATGGACATGAGTTTGAGTAAAATCTGGGAGTTTGTGATGGAAGGGAGACCCGGTGTGCTGCGAGTCATGGGGTCACAAAGAGTCAGACACCACTGAGTGACTGAACTGAACTGACTAAACTGATACATATATATATATGAAATCAGTATTTCAAAGAGATAACTATATTTTCATGTTCATTGCAGCATTAGTCACAATAAGCCAGATATAGAAAAAATTTGTATTCATGATCAAGTGAATGGATGAAGAAACTGTCATATACACATACACACACTGGACTACTATTCAGCCTTTAAAAAGAAAGAAATCTTGCCATTTTAACAGTATTATACAACATAGATGAACTTGGAGGACATTATGCTAAGACAAGGAAAGAAGCTAGACACAGAAAGAAAAATACTAGATGATTGTGCTGATATGTGGAATCTAAAATAGTCAAATTTTCAAAAGCATAGAGTAGAATGATGGTTACTAGGTGCAGGAAGGTGGGGGAAGATGGGAGGTGTTGTCAACAGATATTAGGTTTTAATTGTACAAGATGAATTAGTTCTAGAGATATAATATACTAGATGGTGATTACAGCTAATAATACTGTATTGCATACTTGAAATTTGCTAAGAAAGTAGGTATCAGGTTTTTTTGTTTTCCTTTGTTTTGTTTTTCTGCTACCTTACATGGCGTATGTCACCCAACTAACACATAGTTACCTAACCCAACTAAGGATCAAACCAATGGCCTCTGCAGTGGAAGCATAAAGTCCTAACCACTGGACCACCAGGGAATTCTGATATCAGGTATTTTGGATATTTTAATTAGCTTGCTATTGTAAGCTAATTACAATACATAATTTTATTATGTATTATATAGCAAAGCATGTTGTACACCTTAAATATAGATACATTTTATTCTTAAAGGAATATCAAATACAATTAACTAAGGAAAGATATGCTACTGTATTGATTGGGAAGTTCTTTCTATACACCTCTTAAAACTGTGGAAATAATTTTAAAAAGTAGAGCATACCAAATAAGCTTCATTTTTAACTTTCTCTTTTAAGAAGGTAACAATAATATTTGTGATTTCCAGGGGATCTCTGAATAACAAAAGGCATCTTATGTTCTTTCTTGAATTTAGGTTCTAGTTTTGGAAGGAAAAAAAATTTTAAAGCTATAAAAGGAGATTTGGTCATGATTAACATAGATTCATATATGCCTTAGAACAATAAATGGTTATAGTTTGGCTGTCTATTAATCAAAATGTCAAAATGGTAATTTTAAATAAACATAACACAGAGTCTGTAGTCAGTCATCCAGTGGTTTGAACTCCATGCTTTCATTGCCAAGGGCCTGTGTTCCATCCTGGTTGGAGAACTAAGATCCTGCAAGCCACATGGTGTGGGCCAAAAAACTAAAACACAGCAGAAAGTAACACAATTGCAAGGAAACTTAGCTTTTTCAGACATGAACACTAAAAATTAAGTATAGCACAAAGCACAGATTGTTATCTCAATGACATAACAAATCTCTTCTATGTGGGCAGAAGGTAAAAAATAACACTTAATTCTTGCAGAAATAGAAAAAAAAAATCCATCTATTCTAAAATTCACATGGATTCTCAAGCGACTTCAAGTAGCCAAAATAATCTTGAAAAAGAAGAGGAAAGTTGGAGGTCTCACACACTTCCTGATTTAAAACTCATTATGAAACTATAGAAATCAAAACACTATGGTCCTGGCATAAAGACAGACAGACCAATAGGATAAAATAGAGAGTGCAGAAATAAACCCTCACATATATGCTTAAATGATTTTTGACAAGGGTACTAAATCATTCAATAGAGAAAGGACATTTATTTTTTCATCATATAATGAAATGTATTTCAACATATTTATTTTCATCAAATAATGTCAGGGAAACTGGATATCCACATGCAAAAGAATGAAGCTGGACCCTTACCTAACATCATATACAAAAACTGACTCAAAAAGAGTCATCAAAGATCTGAGAGCTAAAACTGTAAAACTCTTAGAAGAAAATATGGGAGAAAAGCTCATGACACTGGATTTGGGGATAATTTTATGGATATATACCAAAACATAGATAACAAAAGAAAAAATAAATTGGACTACATAAGAATTTTAAACATTTGTGCTCCAAAGGAAACAACAGAATGAAACAGCAACCAATGGAATAAGAGAAAATATATGCAAATTATACATCTGATGAGTAAATATCTTTGAATACATAAAGAATTCCTACAACATGAAAACAGTAACAACAAAGCAAATGACCCAATTAAAAAATAGGCAAAAGACTTGAATAAACATTTCTCCAAATGAGATATGTAAATGGCCAAATATGAAAAGACACTCAACATCACTAACCATTAGAGAAATGCAAATGAAAAAATAAAAGCCACAGAGACATCACCTTACACTCATTAGTATGGTTATCAAAAACAAACACAAACCAGAAAGTAACCAGGCTTAGCAAGGATGTGAACAGACCTTGAAAGAAGCGACATGATTGATCATTGGTCATGATGTGCATCTGTTATTAACATAGTGATTTTTGTGTTAAAAGATAAAGTGAATCATATTAAAAAGTTTAAGAGTTTTTTGAGCAAAAATTTATTTGAATTGAGTAACATCCAATTTAGCAGATAAAGGAGCTCTGAGGACCAGTACTTAATAAAAGATTTTCATAGCAGAAGGGAGCAGACACAAGGAAGTTATCCTTGGCAAAAAAGCAAGTTGGTTATAGCAAGGTTGCTTTCCTTTAGGGGATCACAGGAGTCTATCAGGCAGATTACCTAACTAGTACTGAGGAGGTAATTCCTAATTGGCTAGTTTTAAGATTTCATTTCTGGGAGAGCCAAAAATGTAATTAAGTTTCAGTTTGGTGATCTGGAGATTATTAGCATAAGCAACTGCATTTGGGGTCTGTTGTCTTGCTTTTTAATAAGACCTATAGCAAAGTTTTTACTTTGTGCAATTACTAACATTAATATATCATGATAATTAAATTGGAAATATATTTTGGAGGGAATGGGTGTTATTTAACTAAAGATGATGTTTTAAGTTGAATGATGAGCCTAAAAGATAATTGGAAGTCATAATCCCTTCTATTTTAGAATGTGACCTCATTTGGAAATAAAAGTTTTTGCAATTACAAAAGATGTAATTGATTAAGATGAGGTCATACTCACAATATTATGAGGCAATTATCCTTCATTAAAAATAAATACAGTTTTTAAAAGAGATGAGGTCATACTGGAATTAATCCAGTATGACGGGTGTCCTTATGAAAGACAATGTGAAGATAGTAGTAAGAACATGATGTGAAGATGCAGGCAGAGGTTGGAGCTATCCAGCTGTAAACCAAGGAACATCTGAGGCAGACAGAGGCTGGAAAAGGCAAAGAATGAGGACCCTAACACCAGACTTGTAGCTTCCAGAATAAATTTCTGTTGTCTTAAACCACCCAGTTTATAGTAGTTTGTTACAGCAGCCCTAGGAAACTAACACGCATTGTAACTACACTGGAGAAACCTACATTTCTCTTCCTGTGCTTTTCTCCTTTACTTTCACACAGAACACTTCACTTCTGACACTTCTGGTCACCAAAAGTTTGGGGTTTTCCCCCACACTAAGCAATTTGCAACACTAACTGGGTGTTGTTCTGCATTTTTAGCTTAATTCTGACACTCTCTCTCTGGAGATAGTATCACATCCCACAGGTTCATCACATAGGCATGATCCATCATTGATTCCATTTTCAACCCTTCTCTATTCTCAAGAGAATGAGGTAGGGTGGGGGGAGATGACAATTCCAAGCTTCTAATCATGGCCTGGCATTTCCAGTGACCACCCCTTAACCAGGAGCCATCCAGAAGCCCAACCCAAGTCAACTCATTAGAACAAAAGACACTCAGCACCCAGGAATTATAAAGCTTCCAGGAACTCTGTGCCAGGAATTGGGGGACAGAGACCAATAAATATTTTCTATTATCTCACAGTGACTAGAATTACAAAATGATACACATGAGATGGTTAGATGCCATCACCAACTCAATGGACATGGGTCTGGGTAGACTCTGGCAGTTGGTGATGGATAGGGAGGCCTGGCGTGCTGCGGTCCATGGGGTTGCAAAGAGTCGGACACGACTGAGTGACTGAACTGAACTGAACTGAACTGACACATGATAAAACAAAATGCGGTAACTAAAATTCACACATGTCAGAATTGTGCAAAGTGAAGACTACCTATAGTCTTAAACATCCATATTACATATATATTAAAAAATTAACTAACTGCTATTTCACAGAGAGAACATGAAGATTTGATACCTGTCATATGTAAGCATTTTAGCACTTCACTGAAATATATGATGACCCTCATAACCATATACATATATCATTTTTAAACCTTCTTAAGGTGGCAAAAATGAACACTTACAGACAGCTGTTTAATAACATAAGAAAAGTATATATAAAAATAAATGTATACTTTATATATATATAACATATTTAATATATCTATTAATATATAATGACCAATTTTCAGTATTCTATCATATTTAGAAATTTTTCAGGTAATCAGAGATGAACCTTTAATTAGCCAATATTAGCATCTTGAAATTAAGGATTTTAAGTTGATGTGCTAATGGAACATAATTAATATTGATATAAGAAAGTTTACTAGAATTATAATTCAATTTAACTGAATATATATTTCATGATATTAAATTTTTATAGCAATATTCTCCACTAATTAAATCAGGAAGATACAGTTTTTATTTATTTTTTGAACCTTATCAAACTAGTCCCATTTGTCCAAGGATTCACCATAGTCCTGTGAACTTGATTTTTATATCCAAATTCATCTGAGTTAGAAGTTTTTAATGAGAAGATTTGTTTCTTCTGAAAAGGCCAACACATTTAGAACCTTAGAAATTCAGGGGTTTTCCCCCGGGCCAGGATTCTTATCCTCTTTATAGGTTGTAAGGTTTTTTTTTCAGTCTGTATAAAACAACAAAATTGGAGCTCCTTTAACGTAGAGGCTTTATAATTTAATTTGTTTTTGTGAACATACTCCAAAAGTAATACACTACCTCTTACTAATGCAATGGGATGGATATGCTTGGCTTTGTATTGCTTTTTTTTGGCCCCACAGTGCAGCATGCAGGATCTTAGTTCCTAACCAGGGATTGAACCCACGTTCCCCTGCAGTGGAAGCTCGGAATTTTAACCACTAGACCATCAGGGAAGTACAATGCATTTGCTATTTTTAATAACAGACACAAAGACACACAGAGTTCAAAGATTCTCATACAACCTTACCCATGGGTAAAAAGTAAATCCAGAACACAAAACTCACCTGTCTAGATATCCAAAGATTCTTTTATTCTTTCCAGTGGGCACAAAACATTTGCTTCATTCATTTGGATTCATAAATTGTCAAATAAGCAAGGAAAATGACAAAAAAGCCAAAATACTCTGCCACATCTCACTAAACAGAGAATAGAATCCCACCAGATCAATAGAGATCACTAATGATTCGGATCATAAAACCAAATTTCCAGTCCTTGCTGCTACCAATGGGAAATAATTTATCAGCTATATGCACATCAGAACTGGGACCAAACCTGACCAAGAACCAGAAACAAAAAAGGAGATAGGGAAGAGTCAGCTTAAGTAAAATTATATTGCTGCCTGGAATTCACTCCAAAGACCAAAAAGAGTAATGCCTTAAGTATTCCATGAGATGTACTTCCTGAATAAGGCAGTTTCACTGGCTCTAGCTTGGTGAGTATAGGTTGGCATCTAGGTGGAACAACTTCCATAACTGTGAAAGTTAAATTTTATTTCTATAAAGTTTAAAATGACTCAAACACACATATAATGACACCCTCAACAATTTCTTTCATTACTGAGGGAACTAGCAGGATTGTAAAGCTGATTTAAAGGAGAATTAGAGAAATTAAGGACTATAAAATAAACCCTCAAAAAAGACATACCAAAATAAATTTGTTACATTTGGGACAAAAGAGATCAAAATCCAATAAGACTAATATAACCTATGATGATATCTCTTCCCATTTATTAGTCATATATCTGCCAGGAAAAAAAATCTACAAGGTGATATGTACCTTAGAGTCCTAAACCATAGTACTTAATCCTAGAACTAGGGAGAACCTGTTTACAGGATGAAGTATAACACTGAAAGAACATTCAATCATCTTTTTTCTTTAGCTCCAATTTTTAGATACATTTTTTTAACAAGGCAAATGAAAGTAAAGTATGAAAAAAAATTAGTTCAAATTTACTTCCTCTCTAGACTTTCATTTATTTCTTAGTTACTTCTGCCACATTTTTGTATATTGCTGCGATCCCAAGTCAGGGGATCCTGTAGGTGACCTAAAATTGCTTTTGTTACCAAAACACAAGTCCCTGTAACCAGTGCACAGTGAGGCAAAACAACACCGAAACACTGGAGTTCAGAACAGAGAAAAGTTTATTGAGGGCCATGCAAGGAGATGAGTGGCTCATGTCTTAAAAACCCTAAATTCCCCAAAAGCTTTCAGCAAAGCCCTCTTCTAGGAAAGGTGAGGGAGGTGCATGGTGAGAGCCTTTGTTCTGGAGGTCAGGTCATGGTCAGATAAGGATGTTCTCTTAATCTTACCAAACAAATAATTATAAATCTCTACCAAACAAATAATTATTCTCTGTTCTGACAAGAAACGGGCAGGTCCCCAGGCATGACTTCCACCCTCCAAGTCACGGTCCTGGCTAAGAAGAGGCAGACCTCAGCTGGAGGCTACCCCAGGGCAGGTCCCCAGACCCTGCCCAGCCATCATCATCATTGTTGAGGGAGCCAGGCGCCCACGACCCAACTGGCCCTTAGGCTCCTCAGGCCCTCATATGGCAGGGGCAGGTCCCATAGACTGTGTCCCAGGAAGACAGCTGTTAGGTCACAGAGGTGGGGATGGGGGAGAGGTTCACTGCCACCTCAAGGCCTTAGGCTGGCCAGTAGGCGGCCTTGGCAGGGGCTCTGGAGCCTTTCAGGACACAGCCCCCAGCCTGCTCCCTGAGCCCTCAGCTCACCACCCACTCAAGGCCAGGTGAGCTGGAGAGCCCCTGGGGAGAAGACAGGGCTCTACCTTTTACCTCACTCTCCACCTGCCAACCACCACTCTAGAGATTCTTGTCTGAATCCCCTCACCACCTGTTGCTCCTTGACAGTTGGTTGCTTGTGGGCAGGGCCCACTGCAGTGCTGACTAATAGCCGAGCAGGACCACTGACAGTCACTCCTTGACAGTTGGTTGCTTGTGAATGGGGTGGGTGGGGCCTGGGGCCCACCATAGCCGAGCAGGACCACTAATGGGTCGCTCTGTGACAGATGGCTGCCTGGGCACCTGACTAAGGAGCTTGTGGGAGGGGCCCACTGCTGTGCTGACCAATGGCTGAGCAGGATGACTAACGGTCACTCCTTGACAGTTGGTTGCTTGTGGGAGGGGCCCACTGCTGTGCTGACCAATGGCTGAGCAGGATGACTAATGGTCACTCCTTGACAGTTGGTTGCTTGTGGGAGGGGCCCACTGCTGTGCTGACCAATGGCTGAGCAGGATGACTAACGGTCACTCCTTGACAGTTGGTTGCTTGTGGGAGGGGCCCACTGCTGTGCTGACCAGTGGCTGAGCAGGATGACTAATGGTCACTCCTTGACAGTTGGTTGCTTGTGGGAGGGGCCCACTGCTGTGCTGACCAATGGCTGAGCAGGATGACTAACGGTCACTCCTTGACAGTTGGTTGCTTGTGGGAGGGGCCCACTGCTGTGCTGACCAGTGGCTGAGCAGGATGACTAACGGTCACTCCTTGACAGTTGGTTGCTTGTGGGAGGGGCCCATTGCTGTGCTGACCAATGGCTGAGCAGGATAACTAACGGTCACTCCTTGACAGTTGGTAGCTTGTGGGGGGGCCCACTCTGTGCTGACCAATGGCTAGCAGGACCACTAACGGTCCCATGGTAACTGTTGTCTGGTAACAGAGTGAGTGTGGGTAATGGCCTAGAGCAACAGCCACATGCTCTATCTTCACTGAGAATTTTTCCTTAATTTATTAGCAAAAGCAAGAATTCTATCACCTTTAGTTTCTTTTTAAGCAAATAAATGGTAATATTTCTTTAATAGGAACACTTATAGCTGAGTTTCTAAAAATGGAGAAAGGGAGTTTGAAGTGGATCAAGTTCTAACATAACTTCCACATTCCAGGTCTCCCCACAAATAATTATGAATAATTTTTAACATTTATTTATGCCTGTATAATGGAGAAGGAAATGGCAACCCACTCCAGTATTCTTGCCTGGAGAATTCCATGGACAGAGGAGCTTGGCGGGCTACAGTCCATGGGATTGCAAAGACTTGGACATGACTCAGCGACTGTAAAAGAACAGTGCTTGTATAATATACAAAGTCTACTTTTGCCTGTTTCACTCAATTATGTTTAGTTGTATGTTTTGAGGTATTTATTCTATGTTCTACTCCAAGATCTTGTGTGTTTCAGCATAGAACAGGGGCATAAGAAGCAGCTTAACTCCTTGTATTTTTGTGATCTTGAATAAATACATGAACTCTTTTGCCCCACTTTCTTTATCTGGTTTTATGTTGAGAGGAAAAATAAATTCTTCCCCAGGAAGGAATATTATACTAGTTCTTCACTGCCCCGTCAAATTCATCAATCAAGGTTCAATTATTCACCCATCTCTGTAGCCATTATGATTCAACTGATAAGAGAAGGCCAACCAGGTAGCGATTCTTATTTTACACAAGACTTAGCTAAGAAGCTAAGATTCCTGGCCTTGTACTCAGATACTCTGATTCTGTAGGACTGAGATCAGCGAAGAGTCTGAATTTTCACTCAGATCTCCCAGGGAATTCTTAAGCACAAGGTCCTGAACACATTGTTGAAATGGTAAACTGAAATAGTTGAAAATAGACTTTGAAAGCTAATTTTCCATACCAACTGACATGGAGGCAGAAAACAAAATACAATTTTGGGTAACTATAGCATTGGGAGAAATTGGGGCTAGCCTGGCCCAAGTGGCAACTATTAAGAAAATAAAACAGGTATAGAAGAGATTACTCATTGTAAAAGACCCTGATGCTGGGAAAGATTGAAGACAAAAGGAGATGGGGGCAGCAGAGGATGAGATGGTTAGATAGCATCAGTGACTCAATGGACGTGAATTCAAGCAAACTCCAGGAGACAGTGAAGGATAGAGGGGCCTGGTGTGCTGCACTCTATGGGGTTGCAAAGAGTCACATATGACGTAGTGACTGAACAACAACCAAGTGATTCAGGCACAGCAATTGCAGAGGTTAAAACAAAGGCAGTAGCTATTTAGACAGTGTACTGTGAGTTCTGCCAAAAGATGCTTCACTTCACAAATCAATAGTTTTAGCCTCACTGCAGTGGAATTTGCAAGAAAAATTTGACAACCAGCTTACTAAGATGTTGTTAAATGTATATTTCAAAAAGACACTGGATGTAACAAAAACTGATTTAAGCCATGACAATAGAATTATAGGCACTTAGGCAGTTCTCAGACTTAAATAAGTTTATAAAAGTAAAATATCTGAATAACGGGAGATGAAAAATCCCACAGAAAGAATGATATAACATCACACACTGGTGGGAGAGGGAAAATGGCAAAACTTTTGGATATTGGCTGTGAACTAATATACCAAGTTCTTAGGACCCAGGACATCACTAATTCCACTTATCAGAATATGGACTTAAAGATATGAGAATGATTAGATAAGGTATATTATATATTCATCATAAGATAAATGAATTTGTTGCCCAATGGCCTCAGTCATATTCTGAGTTCATTCTGATAGCCCTTGCTTAAAATAGGATGGCTAGTTATTAGTTGGATGATGTGACCACATTATGGTTGTCAGTCACCCTTGACCTTGTTCTTGCTCAATGCATCCAAAAGCAAAGTAGCAATGGTGGTGGTAAAGGAGGCCATCATTCCCATTTATCACCTGGACTTCACTTCACCATCGCTAACTCATCAGCTTGGGCTTCCCTGGTGGCTCAGTTGATAAAGAACCCACCTGCAATACAGGAGAGTGCCTGTAATGCAGGAGACCTGGGTTTGATCCCTGGGTTGGGAAGAAAATGGCAAACCCACTCCAGTATTCTTGCCTAGGAAATCCCATGGACAAAGGAGCCTGGCAGACTGCAGTCCATGGGGTTGCAAGAGTTGGACATCATAGTGGCTAAACCACCAGTATTGCTAAGGGTTTAATTGGCAAGGCGTACTGATCAGTGAACAATTAAGAGGAAACTAGAGAGAGGGGGTAGGGGAAACCATCTACCTGATTGTATGATCACATGACTCAGTTCTGACCTGTGAAACATAAGCAGAAATGTTTGTGAAAGTCCTTAAGTGGGGGTGGTTGGGACATACCATTTTCACTTCTTTCTTTACTTGCTGACTGAAAGAATGTATGTGTGCTGTCTTATTTGAGAATATTCAATTCTTCCAATTTAGGATAAAGCAAATAAATGAGATATTTGAAACTCATAAGAAGTACTAAGTCTAGACACTGGGTAAGCTATGAAATAAAGGTGAAACTCATGGAGGGTGTTAACTATAGATATGTGTAGGCAGGTAGCTTATGAGATGTAGGCAAATTTCATAAAGTGTGTTAAATACAGATTTTAAGTAAGTAACTTGTAAAACATGTCTAAGTTACATATAATAAATGGAGTATATGGCAGGATAAACACGAATTTTATTCATAGGTAGAAAGGGGTAAACAAGTTGAATCACAAGGTACAGGTATATCTTTGGGCTAACAGCTAGGTTATCCTTCAGCCAGCTGTTGTCGTAGGCAGAACTGTAAAGTGGTCCTCCAAATTTCTGGCCCCCAGTGTATATACATCTTCACTTATTTATTCATCAAACATTAATTTAGGTGGTGTTGTGAAGGGATGTATTATGTATACATAATAATGCAATGTATACATTGCAGATGTATTTGAGATCCTAAATCAGTTTATTTTATTATAGGGAGATTATACAGGTGGGCCTGACCTAAGTTTAAGAAGGCTGTAGCATGAGACAAGTGCTCGGGGCCGGTGCACTGGGATGACCCAGAGGGACGGGATGGGGAGGGAGGTGGGAGGGGGGTTCAGGATGGGGAACACATGTAAATCCATGGCTGATTCATGTCAATGTATGGCAAAAACCACTACAATATTGTAAAGTAATTAGCCTCCAACTAATAAAAAATAAATACATAAAACAAACAAAAAAAAAATAAGAAGGTTGTAAATATAGGCATAAAGATCAGAGACAGAAAGCTAGAGATTCAAAACATGAAGAGTTGATGCACCGTTCCTGCCTTGAAGACTAAGGGGGCCACAGGGCAGGGAAGATCAGCAGTCTTCTAGAATCAAGAGCAGCCCCTAGCTCACAGCCAGTGAGGAAAGGGAACCCCAGTCCTGCAACTTCAGCAACTGAATTCAGTCAACAGGAAGAATGAGCTTGGAAGTGGATTTGTTCACAGAGCCTCAGATAAGAACTCAGCCCAGATGAACCTTGATTTCTGCCTTGCAATGCCTTGAGCAGAGAAACTAGTCATGTAGAACCTCTAGCCTCCAGAACTGTGACTACTAAATGGGTGTTGTTTTAACACTCCAAATTGGTGATAATCTGTGACACAGCATTAGAAAAGGAATACAGCTGCTCATTAGTGATATTTATCATGGTACCATTTTGGCCTCACACACGGTCTACCCTACAAGCATAGATAACACTCATAATTGTTCAGCAAGCTAATTAGGGAGCTACACTTGCAGCCAGGCATACTCGTCCCTACCTCTTGTTGATAGAACATATCAGTTTGTTGGTTCCAGAAACCTGCCTGCCAAACTCCCTTGCTCAAATCCTAGTTCTGCTTATAAAAATCATGCCATCAAAGGGGAAGAGTGATGAGGTAGAGAGAAAAAGAGAATATATAAACATTATGTAATCAAGGATTCAGTTAATGTGGTGCTTCCATCTACTTGCATCCTAAGTGTATGAAACTATTATCCTTGTTTCTTTTTCCTTGTTTTCTCATTCTGTGTTATAAATTGATTTAATAAGCCACATAATTTGAGCATCTTCATTTCATCTGCAGACCTTTTTGTCCCAAAAATTCTATGATAGCTTGCATGCTAGTGTACTTAGAGTTTACAGTTGCATCAAGGAAATTTCTCACAAGACAAATGTGGGCATAATGTCTGGCATGCAAGCAGCCATTTTGGCCCCATGAAACAAAAGGTCCATGCTCAGGATGGTGTTGCTGTCAAATAGAGGGAGAAACAATTTAAAAGGAGCCTGAATTCCTTACATAATGGTGGGCTGTGACAGCCCTGAATTGCCTATTTTTTATGTGTGAGAGAAATAAGCTTCTATCTTTAAAAAGTGTCAGTATTATTGATTTTTCATCACTAACAAAACTAGCTGAGCCTAACTTTAATTTATGCAGTAACGTTTCATGTTTCCTCCACTGTATCTAATAATTGGTTTTTAAAAACAATCTTTAGTTGTGGCATGCAGGATCTTTAGTGATGACACTTAAATGCTTAGTTGTGGCATGTGGGCTCTAGTTCCATGACCAGGGATTTAACCAGGATCTTGGCCACTGGACCACCAGGGAAGTTCCCCCTACCCACCCCACTGTCATCTTTCAACTCAAGCCCTGCTCAGGGAAGCTGCCTTGAATTGCATTCCAGGATCAATGATTAGATCAGGGTAGGTATATGAATGGAGGGAAGCTAGTTTACATCCTACGAGATGACCAGTTAAACATGTGATTGCAAACATCTAAGACAAACACCCTAGCTTCCTCTGTAATTTGGACTATGGAGTTTGAAATGTGGAGGTTACCAGTTAGCAGAGAGGTTTGGGTTTAACAGTCTAGGGTGGGGCCTGAGGGTTTTTTTTTCTTTTTAAATATCAGCTTTCTACTAGTTCCTATTTATTTCCTAATTGGAGATCTCAGTTGTATTGAGAAGATTATGGTATACTGGGTCAAGTATTTAAATCTCATTCCTACCACTTGCTAACTTTGCTAGTTGTCAGTAATCTCTCTGATCTGTAATTTCCTCCACTATGAAGATTATGTCTAACTCTCAGGGTTGTGAAGATTACATGTCACAAAATATCTAAAATACCTGGCACATACTAGGCACACTGGAAATCTTCAATAAATGGAATGTAGTAGGTACTTTACTGATATCATACAATATTTGTCTCTCTCTGTCTGACTTACTTCACTCAGCATGAAAATTTTTAAGTCCATTCATGTTGTTGCAAATGGCATTATTTCATTCTTTTTAATGGTTGAGTAATATCCCATTGTTTAGATGGACCACATCTTCTTCATCCATTCCTCATTGATGGACATTTTGGTTGCTACCATGTCTTGGCCTTTGTGGACAGTGCTGCAGTGAACATTGAGGTGCATGTATCCTTTCAGATCATGTTTTTCTTTGGATACATGCATTATCTGGGTAATCTAGAGGTCTGTTTTTAAAGGCTGTGTCTTCCTGTTCACATATGATATTTTCCTTCATATTTGCAAGTCCCATTTTTAGAGAATTGTATGTTGAACATTGTATATCCAAAAACTTATGGGAACTGAAATATCATTTTTGTCCCAGAGAGTTCATGTCTTTTCCACTGTCAGGAAGTTGAGTGGCATTGGTTTGTTCCACTTGCGATTATGCTCTGTTTGGGTTTAAAGTGAAAGTGAAAGTGAAGTCGCTCAGTTGTGTCTGACTCTTTGTGACCCTGTGGACTGTAGCCCACCAGGCTCCTCCGTCCATGGGATTCTCCAGTCAAGAATACTGGAGTGAGTTGCCGTTTCCTTCTCCAGGGGATCTTCCCAACCCAGGGATTGAACCCAGGTCTCCCGCATTTGCAGGCAGACGCTTTAACCTCTGAGCCACCAAGGAAGCCCGTTGTTAGGTTTAGATTATTACAGATTTATTTTGTTTGAGTTTACCTCAGGTTTCAAGTATTTGGAGAGTGAAACTTGGAGTTCTCTCCTGTGTGTATAGCATATCCATTCCTCTAGTAGGACTTTTGAGATTAGGTATTGGGAGACTGGCTACATCTTACTGGGAAGCAAAACTCCTACAATTAACAAATTTATACTTGCTTTTGAAAGACAATTTGGAAAATAATTCCAAATAAAAAGACAAAACTCAATCAAAGTACCATCACTTCAATTAAATTTCATCATTATTTTGATGTATTTTCTTACAGAAATTATGCTGGGGTTTAATAGCATAAAATTGTCTCATTATTTAATTGAAATGCTAAAAATAAATGTATACTTTGACTGAGAGTGAGACTTCCTAAGAAATTTTTTTGGGTCAAAACCTAAAGGAAAATAATATTTATAATGAGACTGCTTGCATTTACATTTTGTCTAGTTTTCTCTGAGGAGACATCCACACTTTTGCATTCTTGCAAGACCATTAGTGTGGTAAAGTCAATTCAGAATGGCTTCTTAAATTATTATTCTCAGAATTTTTGTTGGGAGTTGTGTGCTGTGTTTGTAGTTCTTTTAAACAAATCTGCTTAACTAATACCCAAACCTTCTAATTTTGGAAGTATTAATTTTGGTTAATCTCTTAGGTAAATAGGCCTATAACTGTCAGTAGCTTTTCTAAAAGGATACATAGGTCATATATTTTCTGAACCTTTGAGTATCTAAGAATAAATTTGTTATTTACTTTTTTACATTAAAAACAATTTAAACATAAAATCTAATGTCCCATCCTTTCCCCTCTCAAAACTATTAAGATATTGCTCAATTAAGTATTTGGTATTAATACAACAGAGGAGAAGTCTGATGCCAATTTGATTTTTGTTCCTTGAAATATAGCATTTTGTATCTCCATTCTTTACACACCCACCAAAGACCCACCCATGGCATATATACCTTCTTACGTTCCTGCCAAGCTAAAGGTCATAGGATTTTTATCTTGCCTATTATTCAAACATGCTGATAAAATGTTTTAAAACACAGGTTTCTTTTTTATTAATATCATTTGAAATGTACTTCAGAAGCCTGAAGTTAAGCACTGGCCATTGCTCTCTAAAGGTCATCTTAGTCAAAACTGGTGCTGAACAAAGAGGTCAAATACTAACCTTGTCAAGTTCCAGATGGTTCTCACTCTCCTTCACTTCACCTCCAGCTTGTCTTCCTATCTGTGAAACCTGTTGATGAGCAACAGACACTTGGTTAGGTCACAGAAGCCATAGCTAACTACACAGAGGCAATAGCTTTTCCTATGCAGTCCCACTTAGGCAGCATGACAAGCCTTACTTTTCAGAGAAGTTAGTTAGTGACTCCTTCTCTGTTCCTTCAACTAACCTTCTCTAGCTGTTATTTCCCTAGCTTCTACTACAGGTGTAGAAGGTTTAAATCACATAGAATCTCTTACTTCATAAGACTCATTTAGATCTCTGCTTCTCTTACTTAATACTAACTGATATTGTTATTGGTACTAACAATTGGTCCCAGGGAACAGAAACAAAATGATGGAACTTTCAAACTGATTCTCTGATCTGCCTAAATTTGGGATTAATGACCCTGTTGCCAGTAATAAAATGGTAGTCTATTGCATGAATTGGGCAAGATACTTAAATTATAACACATTGTCATGAGCAATCAATGGCCTATAGAAATAGCTGTTACCATAGATTATCTCATGGGAAAAACAATAGTGCTGGCTGATTGCTTCCAGAGGCACTGTAGAACTTGAAGAACAAAAATTATGAGTTCAGAACCTTAAATTTCCAGCTTTAGATCCAGAAAAGGAACAAGATGACTTCTATGACAGCCTTAAAATACATCTCTATCTCTTTTATCTGCAGAGTGTCAAGATTTCTGACCAAGTCCAAAGTCTAGATGTGTGAATGGCTAAGTTACAGTGCAGATTAAAATTATAACATCAAATGGTCTCTTATATTAATGTTAGAACTTTGATTAGGAGTGAGAGAATTGGGGCTGGTACATAGAGGAGACTCCAATTAGGCTAAGGATTCACATTTTGTCAAGCATCTTTCGCATCAGAAACAGCCTTTTGTATTCTGTCTTTGTTACTTTTCTTTTGTCTGAAGGGCCAGTAATGACTTTTCCTAAATTGGTTGCTTTATAGGGTCCAATGATCCGCAGTATGGACTTGGAAGGTATCCCTTTGAAAATAAAGTACAAGTTGTTTCATCTGATCCCTTCTACCAGTAAGAAAGGGACAGGATGCTTTTTGTGTCTCTTCGAATTTTAGAGATAACATAAGCTACTACTATGATGCACTTACTGGATATTCCAAAGCCTGCTGGTTTGGTATGGATCCTGGAAGAACCTCAGCATCAGATCTAGTCTTCTGCACAATCTGTTCTGTCATTTGGGCCATATAACTTAGCAGATATGATTATGCTGTGTTTTCTTTGGTAGATAGGGCTACTGTATGGAACCTCTGACTGACTCCTATAGGATTTTGAGGCAGAACTACACCATCTTCTGTGGATGACGTTTCCTTTGGGAAACGGCTTCTGTCCCACTATAGGCCCTAATACAGACTGACAGCTTGACCAGAAGCCACTAAGTTACCATGTAACCTCAGTTGCCTGTCATGAACTGAGTATTGTATGATATATAGAAGCATAAAATTAAGTATTTATCAGTTCAGTTCAGTTGCTCAGTCTTGTCCGACTCTTTGCGATCCCATGAACCTCAGCACGTCAGGCCTCCCTGTCCATCACCAACTCCTGGAGTCTACCCAAACCCATGTCCATCAAGTCAGTAATGCTATCCAACCATCTCATTCTGTCGTCCCCTTCTCCTCCTGCCCTCAATCTTTCCCAGAATCAGGGTCTTTTCAAATGAGTCAGCTCTTCACATCAGGTGGCTAAAGTACTGGAGTTTCAGCTTCAACATCAGTCCTTCCAATGAACATCCAGGACTGATCTCCTTTAGGATGGACTGGTTGGAACTCCTTGAAGTCCAACGGACTCTCAAGAGTCTTCTCCAACACCACAGTTCAAAAGCATCAATTCTTCAGCGCTCAGCTTTCTTTATAGTCTCTCACACCCATACATGACCACTGGAAAGACCATAGCCTTGACTAGATGGACCTTTGGCAAAATAATGTCTCTGCTTCTTACTATGCTGTCTAGGTTGGTCATAACTTTCCTTCCAGCAGCACTCTGTCATCAGTATAGACTGGTCTTGAGAAATTCCTACAGGAAGTAGTAAGTTGTATGAGTCTGCTTCTGTCTTCTGCTACACTTCTTCTTCTCTCTTTTGCACCTATGAATGCATTGAGACTTCCTATAACTAAGAAAATTTTGGGTGGACCTGGATTAAAGATGGTTCTGAATTATATACTGGCATAATTTGAAACTTGATGGCTACAGTACCACAGTCACACTGGAGTAGACTTGAAGAATATGGGTGAAGGAAAAACCTCATTTGGTGGGATTTCAACTGGTACATTTAGTTGTCTACTGTATCAGGACCACAGAGTTGGTTAGAAGTATGGATCTATATTTATTAATGGGCATTTGCTGTTATCTGGCTGGATGGTCAGGGACAAAACAGAATTTGAAGACTGATGGCACAGCAGTTTGGGGTAGAGGTATGTGAATGGACCCCTCTAAACAAGCACAGAGTGTGGATATATTTGTATCCCTTGTGACTGTCACCCAAGAACAACCTCAGCACAAGAGTACATTTAAAATAAGGCAGAAAAGACAATCCATTCTATAGATGTTAGGCATCATTTTTCCTCAGACATCCCTGTCCTTGACAAATGGGCTTTTGCACAAAGTGGTCATGTGGTCAAGGATGGAGGTTATGCGTGGACTTAACAATATGGATTTCCACGGACCAAAACCATTGCAATGAGCCCATGATTAACATTAGAGACCAACAATGACCCTCCTGCTTTAAGACCATTCCTGGAGATCAGTCTACCTTGGCAGCAGGCTGATTACATTAGATTAATTCCATCATTCAAAGGGTATACTTTGTTCTCACTGATATAGACTATTTCAGACTAATATAATTTGGAAGAAGATTTACCTTTCCTGCCTATAATACTTCTTCCAAACACACCACAACCTGTGGATTTACAGAATGCCTTAAGCACAATATTTCAAAGAATATAATTTTCAACCAAGGAACTCATTTTATGGCAAAGTATGTTGATATGCTCATTTCATAGAATTCACTAGTCTTCCTGTTCTCATTACCTAAAACAATTGTCCTAATATAATGGTAGAATGACCTTTTGCTTTAAAGACAAGTTATCTTTTAGAGTAATTGAAAATATTTTCTTTTACCTTCATTTATTTCATTTCTGATACTCTTTAGTCCTTTATGTTGATACATGTTTCTGACCTATCTAATATTCCTCATCCCTGAGAACTTCTTTAACATTTCTGCTGACAATGAATTTCCTCAGTTCTGATTTGTTTGAAAATATTTTTATGTCTTCTTCATTTTAAAGGATACTTTTGCCAGGTATAGAATTATGTTTTGTTTTTTTTTTCTTTCAGCACTTGAAAAGTGTCACTTTATTGTCTCTTGACTTGCATTGTTTTTGATGAGGCATATATGTTATAATTCTAAGCTTTGTCCCTCTATGAGTAATATATCTTTTTCTCTGGATGACTTCAAGATTTTTGCTAGTCTTTGACTTGCAGCTATTTAAATATGATATGCCTGAATTGTGGGGCTTTTGTATTTATCCTTATCCTACTTGGTTCTCTGAACTTTTTGGATATGTGATTTACTCTCTGTAATTAACTTTGGAAATTTTTTGGCCATTGTTTATTCAAATATTCTACTTTGTTCTTTCTTCTCCTTCTAGGATTCTAATTATGCATAATATCAGATCATTTGATATTATTCCACATCTCCTGAATATTCTGTCCTATTTTTTTGTTGATTCTTGCTTTTCTTTTTGCATTTTAGTTTGGGTAATTCCTATTGACCTACCTTCAAGTTTATTGGTTCTTTGCTTCCCTATGTTGAGTTAACTGATGAGCTCATTTAATGCATTCTTCATCTCCATCACTGTGATTTTTAGCTCTTCCAGCTGTACTGATATTTTAAAAATCTAATCATTTTAGCATGAGGGGGTAGGGAAGGAGGTGAGGGATATAATGTTGAGATTAAGTCACAGCTTTAAGCAGGCCTGTAAATTTGGGTCTTGGGGTATGGATTTCTTAAGTGTTCTGTCTCTCTTGCTTGAGTGTACAAGCCTATCTTGGATCCCCTCTATCATTTCTTTTGGGTTTATATTCCAGGAATGGAATTGCTGAATCCTATGGTAATTCTATGTTTAGCTTTTTGAGGAAATGTCAACCTCTTTTACACAGAGGCTATACCATTTTACATTCCCACCAGTGGCTCAGATGGTAAAGTGTCTGCCCGAAATGTGGGAGATACCCCGGTTCAATCCCTGGGTTGGGAAGATCTCCTGGAGAAGGAAATGGCAATCCACTCCAGCATTCTTGCCTGGAAAATCCCATGGACAGAGGACCCTGGTAGGCTATAGTCCATGGGGTCACAAGAGTCAGACACAACTGAGCGACTTCACTTTCTTTTTCTTTCCAGTAATGCATGAGAGTTCTAATTTCTTTACATTCTTGTTGACATTTGTTATTATTATTTGCCTGTTTGTTTTTGGTGATAGCCCTCCTAATTGCTATAATGTGGTATGTCATTGTGATTTTTAAAAATATTTATTTTTAACTGATTGATGATTGCTTTACAATATTGGTTTGATTTCTGTCACACATCAACATGTACAACATAGGTGTACGTATGTCCCTTCCCTCCCACCCGTTCCCACGCCTCTACGTTATTACGGAGTTCCAGTTGGAGTTCCCTGAGTTGTACAGCATATTCCCATTGGCTATCTATTTACATAAGTTAGTACACATGCTTCCATGCTGTTCTCTCCATGCTGTACTTCTCCCTCTTCTCCCCCACCTTTGTCCTTAAGTCTGTTCTCTATATCTGGGTCTCCACTGCTGCTCTGTGAACAGGTTTATCAATATCATCCTTCTAGATTCCATATTATGTGTTAATATAATATATGTTTGTTTTTCTCTTTCTGACTAACTTCACTTTGTATAATAGGCTCTAGGTTCATCCACCTCATTAGAACTGACTCCAATGTGTTCCTTTTTATGTTTTAGTAGTAGTCCATTGTATACATGTACCACAGCTTCTTTATCCATTCATCTGTTGATGGACATCTAGGTTGCTTCCATGTCTTAGCTATTGTCAATCGTGCTGCAATGAACATTGGGGTACATGTGTCTTTTTCAGTTTTGGTTTCTTCAGGGTATATGCCTAGAAGTGGAATTGCTGGGTCATATGGTGGTTTTAGTTCTAGTTTTTTAAAGGGCTCTCCATACTGTCTTCCATAGTGGCTGTATCAGTTTACATCCCCACCAGCAGCGCAGGAAAGTTCCCTTTACTCCACACCCTCTCCAGCACTTGTTATTTGTGAATTTTTTTTTTTATTATGGTCATTCTGTCCAGTGTGAGATGATATCCCATTGTAGTTTTGATTTGAATTCCTCTAATAATGAATGAGCACCAAAGAACTGATGCTTTTGAACTATGGTTTTGGAGAAGACTCTTGAGAGTCCCTTGGACTGCAAGGAGATCCAACCAGTCCATCCTGAAGGAAATCAGTCCTGGGTGTTCATTGGAAGGACTGATGCTGAAGCTCAAACTCCAGTACTTTGGTCACCTCATGCGAAGAGTTGATTCACTGGAAAAGACCCTGATGCTGGGAGGGATTGGGGGCAGGAGGAGAAGGGGATGACAGAGATGAGATGGCTGGATGGCATCACCGACTCGATGGGCATGAGTTTGAGTAAACTTTGGGAGCTGGTGATGGACAGGGAGGCCTGGTGTGCTGCCGTCCATGGGGTCGCAAAGAGTCGGACACGACTGAGTGGCTGAATTGAACTGAACAAAGACATTTCTTTGGAGAAATGTCTGTTGTTTTCTACAGAGGTATATCATTTTACATTCCCACCAGTAATGCATAAGAGTTCTGATTTCTTCACATTCTCATCAACATTTGTTATGATCGTTTGCTTGTTTCTGGTGATAGTCCTCCTAACTGCTATAATGTGGTGTGTCATTGTGATTTTTAATTTGCATTTTCCTAGTGACTAATACTGTGCAGCACCTTTTTGTGTGCTTATTGGATATTTGTATATCTTCTTGTAGATAAGTTTGTTCAAGTACTTCACCCATTTTTGAACTGGGTTTTGTTGTGTTTATTGCTGTGAGTTATAGGAATTCTTTATAAATTCTGGACTTCTATCAGATTTTCAATGATTTTGTCCCATTAGGTGGGTTGTCTTCTTATTTCCTTGATATTGTCCTTTGATATATAAAAGTTTTAATTTGAAAAAATAGAGAAATAATTAACACGGTATTTTATTATTTTCAGATATACAACAGAATTCAATATCTGTACACCATGCAAAATGATCACCACAATAAGTCTAGTTAACATCCATTACCACACAGAGTTATAAATTTTTTTCTTATAAGAACTTTTAAGGTTTACTCTATTATCAATTTTCAAATATATAATACATTATTTTAAACTAGACACAAAGCTGTAGATTACATCCCCTTGACTTATTTATAACTGAAAACTTGTACTTTTTGACTCCTTTCACCAACTTCACTTACCTCCCTATCCCACATCTCTTGCAAGTGTCTGCCTGCTTTCTGGATCTATGAGTTTAGCTTCTACTTTGTTGATTTTTTAAAAAATTCCACGTGTAAGTGGGATTATATGGTTTTTATCATTCTCTGACTTATTTCACTTAGCCAAATGCTCTCAAGATCCATCCATGGTGTTGCAAATGGCAGGATTTCATTCCTTTTTAGGACTGAATAATATTTCATTATATATATAGATCACATCTTCTTTATTTATTTATCCATTAAATGATCACTTAGGTTGCTTCCATGTCTACTGTAAACAATGTTGTAAGGAACATGGAAGTGCAAGTATCTTCTTGAGTTGGTGTTTGAGTTTCCTTTCAATAAATACCTAAAAGTGTAATTGCTGGATCACATAGTTGTTCTATTTTTAAGTTTTTTGAGAAACTTCTGTACTGTTTTTCATGGTGACTGCACCAATTTACATTCCCAGCAACAGTGCACAAAGTTTCCTTTTTCCTCTACATCCTCATCAACACTTGTTATCTCTTGTCCTTTGAATAATAGTCATTATGATAAGAGTGAGGTAATATCTCATTGTGGTTTTTTTTTTTTTTCCTCATTGTGGTTTTGATTTACATTTTCCTAATGATTACTGATTTGATCACTTTTTCATGTATCTGTTGGTCATTTGTCTTCTTAGAAAAATGTCTATTCATATATTGCGCTTATTTTTCAATATTCTTTTGCCATTGAGTGTATGAGTTCTCTCTGTATTTTGAATATTAATCCATTATCAGATACACAATTTATGAATTAGTTTTTCCCATTCTGTAGGTTTCCTCTTCATTTTGTTGATGGTTTCCTCTGCTATGCTGAAGCTTATTAGTTTAATGTAGTAATACTTATTCATTTTTGCTTTTGTTGCCTTTGCTTTTTGTGTCAAGTGTAAAAGCTCACTAAGACTAATGTCAGTGAGCATAACATCTGTTTTCTTCTAGGAGTTTTAAAGCTTCAGGTCTTACATTTAAGATTTTAATTCATTTTGTATTAATTTTTGTATATGGTATAAGACAATTGTCCAGCTTCATTTTTTTGCATGTGGCTGTTCTGATTTCCCAACACTTTTTATTGAAGTGACTGTCATTTCCCTATAGTATATTTCTGGCTCCTTTGCTGTAAATTAACTTACTATATTTAACATATTGGTTGATTTTACATATTTGTGGATTTACTTCTGGGATCTCCATTCTGTTCCACTGATCTATATATCTGTTTTTATGCCAGTGCCATACTGTTTCGGTTATTATAACTTTGTAATATAGCTTGAAACCAGAGACCATGATGTTCCCAGATTTTCTCTTTCTCAGGATTGCTTTGGTTGTTCAGATGTGTATGTGTGTGTGTGTGTGTGTGATTCTTTGTATCTTTAGGGTTTTCTGCATATCATATCATATAGTCTGCATAATAAAACTGTCATAATGACAGTTTTGCTGCTTTCTTTCTGATTTGGATAACTGATTTCTTTTTCTTGTCTAATTGTCCTGGCTAGGACATTCAATACTCTGTTGAATAAAAGTGGCAAGAGTGGGCATTTTTGTATTGTTCTTGGTCTTAGAGGAAAAGATCTTAGCTTTTTACCATTGAGAGTGATATTAACTCTGGGCTTGTCATATACGGCCTTTATTATGTTGAGGTATATTCCCTCTGTACCACTTTGTTGGGAGTTTTTGATCATAAATAAGGTTGAATTTTGTCAAACATTTTTCTGCATCTATTGAGCTGATCATAATTTTTATCCTTCATTTTATTAATGTGATATATCATTTGATTTACAGGTATTGAACTAGCCTTCCGTTCAGTTCAGTCACTCAGTCTTGTCTGACTCCCAGGTTTTCCTACTTAACACCTCAGTAAACTACTCTGAAAATTGGAGGACAAAAAGAAGTATCAGGTTATGGTTCATTCATATTCTATCTTAATGGTAGTACAGGATATATAGCAAGAAACTGCTCAAAGTGATCTATGTTTGTGACATTACTACTCTGACAAATATTACTACTACTACAATTGCTACTATGATTACTATTAGCTAACACTCATCAAGGTATTAAGGATAGTATATACTCAGCATTCCTCAAAGTGTTTTATCATAATTTAATCTTTGTAAAAACATTACCAGATAAGGGACATTTTTACCATGCCCATTTCATATTTCTGAAGCCATTTGGATAGACAAGTTTAGAACATGTAATAAGAAGCTGAGCATGCATGTGTGCTTAGCTGCTCAGTTCAGTTCAGTCACTCAGTTGTGTCGGACTCTTTGTGACCCCATGGACTGTAGCACGTCAGGCTTCCCTGTGCATCATCAACTCCTGGAGCTTGCTCAAACTCATGTCCATAAAGTTGGTGATTCTCAGTTATGTCCATCTCTTTGTGAACCCATGGACTGCAGCACGCCTGGCTCCTCTGTCCATGGGGATTATCCAGGCAAAAAAACTGGAGTGGGCTGCCATACCCGCCTCCAGGGGAGCTACTCAAGCCAGAGATCAAACCAGGGTCTCCTGCATTGCAGGCAGAGACAAGATTTTAATTCAGGTAGTATATCTTCAGAGCCCATTTTCATAAGCACGAAATAAGACTGTTTCTAACTGATTTTGAAGCTGAAACACCAATACTTTGGCCACCTCATGCGAAGAGTTGACTCATTGGAAAAGACCCTGATGCTGGGAGGGATTGGGGGCAGGAGGACAAGGGGATGACAGAGGATGAGATAGCTGGATGGCATCACCGACTTGATGGGCATGAGTTTGAGTAAGCTCCGGGAGTTGGTGATGGACAGGGAGGCCTGGAGTGCTGCAATTCATGGGGTCGCAAAGAGTCAGACACGACTGAACGACTGAAATGAACTGAACAGTACTTAGAAACTCCAGCTTTCCTCTTTAACTGTTCCTTTCTCAAGTTTATATCGCTTTTCAAAAGTTTTATTTTCCTTGTTCAATTGTTGCTCGATTGCTTCATTTTAAAATGTTTACTATTTTAGGATTTTTTGCTTTTTGTTTTTTGGAATTTTTTCTGTGATATTGCTTTACTCCACTTTTTTTTTCTAGAAGACTATTCAGTCTGTATATATAAATAAGCCCATCATGGAGGGTAAAATATGTAAATCCTTCAGTACTTACTGGTAAGTAGCTGCCCTACCCCTAATATCCCTTCAACCAGCCAGTCCGTCTCAATGCTCAGCTGAAGAACCCCTGGACCTCTCCACAAACCTACAACTAGAGGATTCAGTTCAGTTCTGTCACTCAGTCGTGTGACTCTTCGCGACCCCATGAATCTCAGCATGCCAGGCCTCCCTGTCCATCACCAACTCCCAGAGTCTACCCAAACCCATGTCCATCGAGTTGGTGATGCCATCCAGCCATCTCATCCTTTGTCGTCCCCTTCTCCTCCTGCCCCCAACCCTTCTCAGAATTAGGGTCTTTTCCAATGAGTCAACTCTTCTCATGAGGTGGCTAAAGTACTGGAGTTCCAGCTTCGGCATCAGTCCTTCCAATGAACATGCAGGACTGATCTCCTTTAGGATGGACTGATTGGATCTTCTTGCAGTCCAAGGGACTCTCAAGAGTGTTCTCCAACACCACAGTTCAAAAGTATCAATTCTTTGGTGCTCAGCTTTCTTCATTGTCCAACTCTCACATCCATACATGACTACTGGAAAAACCACAGCCTTGACAAGATGGACCTTTGTTGGCAAAATAACGTCTCTGCTTTTAAATATGCTGTCTAGGTTGGTCATAATTTTCCGTCCAAGGAGTAGCGTCTTTTAATTTCATGGCTGCAATCACCATCTGCAGTGATTTTGGAGCCCAGAAAAATAAAGTCTGACACTGTTTCCACTGTTTCCCCATTTATTTCCCATTAAGTGATGGGATCAGTATGCACATGACATCACCCTTATGGCAGAAAGTGAAGAGGAACTAAAAAGCCTCTTGATGAATGTGAAGGAGGAGAGTGAAAAAGTTGGCTTAAAGCTCGACATTCAGGAAACTAGAGGATTAACATCTGGTACATTCAGTTCAGTTCAGTTGCTCAGTCGTGTCTGACTTTACGACCCCATGAATTGCAGCACTCCAAGCCCCCTGTCCATCACCAACTCCCGGAGTCTACTCAAACTCAAGCCCATTCAGTCAGTGATGCCATCCAGCCATCTCATCCTCTGTCGTCCCCTTCTCCTCCTGCCCCCAATCCCTCCCAGCATCAGGGTCTTTGCAAATGAGTCAGCTCTTTGCATGAGGTGGCCAAAGTACTGGAGTTTCAGCTTCAGCATCAGTCCTTCCAGTGAACACCCAGGACTGATCTCCTTCAGGATGGACTGGTTGGATCTCCTTGCAGTCCAAGGGACTCTCAAGAGTCTTCTCCAACACCACAGTTCAAAAGCATCAATTTTTCGGTGCTCAGCTTTCTCCACAGTCCAACTCTCACATCCATACTTGACTACTGGAAAAACCGTAGCCTTGACCAGATGGACCTTTGTTGGCAAAGTAATGTCTCTGCTTTTCAATATGCTACCTAGGTTGGTCATAACTTTCCTTCCAAGGAGTAAGCGTCTTAATTTCATGGCTGTAATCACCATCTGCAGTGATTTTGGAGCCCAAAAAAATAAAGTCTGACTCTGTTTCCACTGTCTCCCCATCTAATTCCCATGAGGTGATGGGACCAGATGCCATGATCTTAGTTTTCTGAATGTTAAGCTTAAAGTCAACATTTTCACTCTCCTCTTTCACTTTCATCAAGAGGCTTTTTAGTTCCTCTTCACTTTCTGCTGTAAGGGTGGTGTCATCTGCATATCTGAGGTTATTGATATTTCTCCCGGCAATTTAGGGGTCTTCAAACCTTCTTCTCTTCTAATTGGTCAGTGCCTGGTATCACAAGGATTGATAAACATTTTAAGTATCATATTACCATAAATTTAAGCCACACCTTTTCCTCTTTTCAGTGCCTTTGCATTTCTGTTTTATCTAACTTGAATCTTATTTCTTTTGTACCTATTCTGACAGCCACTTTATGTTGTACATTATGAGTCAGATCAAGCATCACCTCTTCTGTGAAATTTTCCTACATTCCACAAGGAAGATTTATGTTCTCTTGTTTTATATTTCTTTTATTTTTAGTATATAACCTCATGATTGTAATGATCTCATAATGTGAATCTGTATATATGACTCCTTTCTGATTAGAGGCAGTGTCATTTCCTCTGGGCATCTCTAGTGCTTAGGAAAGTGTGTGAATAAATAACAAACGGTGTACTTGATTGAAACAATGAATGACTGGTTAGATTAACCAGCAGGTAGAATGGCTAAAGAGCCTATAAACATGTGATTGAGGATATATGGGGGAAGATTCAAATACAATAAAACTGTCTAATTGGAGTTTTAGGGAGGCAAGTCTAGAATATGAGCAAGAAAGAAAATTGACCAATTGGTGATGTCATGTTCAATTATTTTCCCTTTGTCATTAGCCAAGACAATTAAGAATGAACTATTACAAAAATGATTCCTTTTTATTTGCTTATAGAAGACAAAGAGAAAGCTAATGAACTCTACTATACCAACCTCATTTCTTATTATAGAATTTTAAATATTGATAGATTTATAATTTGCTGAGCATCCATTTTATAATTGAGCACTATGTGTTAAGTAAATTATAATACCTAATTTGTTATAATTGAGCCTTTATTTCTTTATTGAGCACCACTGTACTATATTCTGTGCTAAGGACAGAATCAAATTATAGAAATAAATATTAACCACCCCACATTAATTTCTAATTATTTACAAAAACTTCCTGTTAACTTTTTTGTCTCCTCCACTGTAGTAGAGATTTCTTAAAGACAGGCAAATTAATGTAGGTCTGGAACACACTCATTGCTAAATAAATACTGAATGAATAGATTAAACGTTAAGGTTTACTAATGATATTAAAAAACAACAACAACCAAACTTCATCCATTTGTCAGTCTGCTTTTGCTTTGCAGAATACATTTACATCTATCCGCTCATTTAATCTCCTGGACTGATTTGAATTACAGTTATCATCATTTTGGAGATGAGAAAACTGACTAACACACTTATTCCAAGTAACAAGTAAGCAGGAGTAACTGGACGTAATCCCAGATTCTTCAAAAAACACGAGGAGCATCTTTTTTTTTTAAATTGCACTCTGTGGCCTTCATGAGGGTTTGGCTCGCAATAAAAAACTGAATAACAGGGATACAACAGGTGGAAAGGTATAACTGGAAGCGCTTGTTCTGGTAGAGAACAACTGAAAGAAAAGATGTGTTTGCGCCATTCCCTCGTGACTTACACAGTTTAAAGTATATTTTCGCAGTTTTTAATATAAACGATAAAGTAACATGCTACAGCCTTTTTCGAAAACCTTGCCCTAGCTCTTTTAACTTTCACCCACCTATTTCCTTCCTTCTTTGCTGAGGCTCATAGAGGGCGCTCACAAAGTGCTACTCACTGGTTGAGCGATGCGCCACTCAAAAACACACCTCACTGCAACTAAAGGGCGCAGCGCCACCACCTCGGTCTAGCTTCTCTTTTCCACGGCAGGAGGCGGGGCCAATATTTCTCATTCAAATTAAAACCCAGGAGATTTGCATGGGGAACGGCCAACCCGGGAGCCTATTGGCTGAAAGCACGGCGGGCGTGGCCAATATTACGACCACCGAGCCCCGCCTACAATAATTTGCATAACGGCCCCGGCGCGTGCAGGGGAGAAGCGGGTTTGTTTTTGAATCTGCGGAGGCGGCGGCGGAGGCAGCGGCGGCGCGGCGAGTGGGGAGCGAGAGAGTGAGCGGCAGCGGTGGGGACGGCAGCGCGGGACGGCTCTGTAGGACGGAACTTGGTTCCTCCTGCCTCATCTCCTGCCCCGAAAGGTATATGTGAGTCCCAGGGGCTGTTATAACCACATTTTGTTAAATTACTATTGTATTTCTTAAGAGTCAAGACCGCATTATGGCGGCTGCGGGAGTTGTGTTTGCGCCTGCGCCGTTGCGGAGCTGCGGGCGGGCGCTGCATGGGAGCACGTGATCTTGCGGGGTCGGGCTCTAGCTGCAGTTGTGCAGCTGGCGGGGCGGTGGCTGCGCAAGCGCAATATTCATTTTCAAGATCTAATGTTCTTGGACGCCATTCGGGTTCTAGATTTAATTTTTCCTCATTCTTGAGGGGTTTCGTTTTGTTATGCGGGAATTCCTGTATTTTTCAAGGAAAACGTTTCTCTTATGCTGTATTCCTGTAGCGACCTGAGAGGAGTTTTTTTGTGTGTGCGTGTGTGTGTGTTTCTCCTATTCTCTGAGAAGCTGTGGACTTAATTTTGTGTAAAAATGATTGTCTACTTGTGGTTCTCGATTTTAGTTTCACTTTTAAGTGTATTGCTGGATTCAAGTTTATATTTAGGGAGCTAAAGATCAGCATCTAGTGGTGTTCTCACGGGAAGTGCAATTATTTGAACTGCATATTTGCAAATACATTTTTAACCCTATCCTTACCAGTTCTATTATGGATTGTTTTCAAAATAGGAACAGTTTGAGGTTTAGAAATATGAGAGGGAGGGGACATTGGAAGAATCTATATAATGTTGTTTAAAAAGAAATCTCAATCTCCTTAGGTATTTATGTTTTTTTAAAATAACTTGATCTTCGGTCGGTGATGTTTTAATCAGTGGTGTGCCTCTGACCTTGCTTGCATTTGAGTTTTACATTTTTTTCTATTTCTGATTGCTTGTCTATTACTGCTTCAGTTAGATTATTTTTGTTACTTTGACTTTTAAAATTGTAATGATATGTAAAATATAACTCTTAAACTCGGTAACTTTTCCTGATAAAGAATTCTACAAAGAACTCCCAACCACCCGGAGGCCTTTAGGAGGAGATTGTGAATCATCAATCAATCAGTTGATTAAAAAAACAGCCTGCTATATATAAATGTGTGTAAGATAGTTTGTGTTTGGTTTTTTAAGTTGTCTGTTCCTGGTTTTAGTTTCTTAAAGTACTTACAAGTATCCTGATTATTTTAGTTTAAAATGGTAGTGTTACTATATTTAAATCTTATGTAAGCCTCTGGGAGAAGTTTTATACGATTTAATATAATTCTACCATTGTGCAGATTATTTCTTACTGGCCTGAAAACTTGTAAATGGTTGTCATAAACGTCATCTTTGGCTTGTATATACAACAACTGTTTTCTTGGTTGGTTATGTAACTCTTAAGTTAGTCACCTGTCAAATGAAGTGACTGTCATTTTATAATCTTGGTTGGTTTAGGGACTTTATTGCCTACAGGTACGGTTAATAAGTATTAAATAGATGTAGTTGAAAGGAATACTTTTGGTTGATGGGTTTTTTAAAAATGACATCGCATGGATAAAATGCAGTGATAGGAATAATTCTTTTTTTCTGAACAGAGTATTTGTTATTGTGATATAATTTTTGAATCTTCTAAGTCTTTTACACAGAAATATATTTAGAGGGCAGTTGTGTAATTTTTTCCCTTCTATGCTTCCAGGTTGATTACCCAACACACCCCTTCCATCTCCAGATATAATTTCAAATATTTTAGAGTTGAAACATGTGTTTTTCTGTGTCTGTGTATGCGTACATAGGTTAAGAAAACTTCTGTCATAGGGCGTGTTTCATTCTGCACTTCCAGAAAAGTGAAATATTTTGTTTTATATATTTAAGCTTATGTTTTCATTTGCATATACAAATGATTGCCTCAGGTTAATGTTGAAGCTTATAAGAGGCACTTGACAATACTGAAGAACATAACGAACTATGTAAATATTAGTATTGGTAGGATGGTTTTGCTGTTAAACGTTTGTTAGAAAGGCAAGTATAGTTCTATAAACTTAAAACTAAGAATAATGTACTGTCTGAACATCTACTACTTTTTGTTCATTAGTACTCTGTGAATAGCAGGCATGATTTGGAATTTAAGTTACTGTTAAGACTGAGTGAATACTGAATGAATTCTGTTACTGGGAGTTAATTAAAATCCTTTTAGATTTGTACATTTTAAACACAAAAGTCAGGAAAAAAAGGTTTGACTACTTAAGCCAAAGCCATTAAAGTTTGTTTTTTCTTTAAATTGTGGTTTGAATATTGATATTTGAAACTTTTTACTTGTTCGTTTTAGCACGTTTCGTTTCAGAAGGTGTTGAAAATTAATTAGAAATAAACACATTAGATGTTTTTGTGACTTTCCTATTTATTGATTGATCAATTAGTTTATCTTTTGGATCATAATTTCATTCCTGCCCCTTAACCTGAGCGTATGCATACACACATGATGTTGTATTGTGGATATTTACTTCCCTGGTGGCTCAGCGGTAAAGAATCCACCTGCAATGCAGGAGATGTATAGGAGACATGGGTTTGATCCCTGAGTCGGGAAGATCCTATGGAGGAGGAAATGGCAACACATTCCAGTATTCTTGCCAGGGAAATGCCATGGACAGGGAAGCCTGGCAGGCTACAGTCTATGGGATTGCAAAGAGTTGGACACAACTGGGCATGCACACACACACATACAACCTAGTGCTATGTTGTGGATATTTATCCATTTCATTGTTCTTTAGAAGTATGTTTTTCAAAAATGATTGCATAATATTCATTTTGTGAGAATATCCTAAATCATCAGATGTTCTTGAAATACATTTTTAAACAGCCACATAATATCAGTGTCTTTAATGAGAATGTACTGTGCCTTTCCTTATTGAACATTTTGTTCATTTTGCATTTCTCTATTATAAATAAAGCTACAGTGAACATCTTGTACATGAATTACAATCTATATCTTATTTCTTTGAAATTACTGTTTCAAAGGACTTTTAAAATAATTTACAAAATAGATAAAAACTTAGTTTTTTTGAAAAGCATTTCCCGTGCCACCATGATTTTGGTGGTTGAGAAATAGTAGCTTATTAACTTTTTTTCCTGGTAACTAGTGAAATTGAACTTTTAAATATTTAATATATATGCAGCTTTCTCATTTTTCTTGACTTTGCTGTTTGAGGATATTTTGTGTTTCTTTTTTTGTGGTAAATGTTAATATTTTTCTTATTTGTAGCAGTTATTTGTGAATATGAAAATTGCTTTTCATATTTTTTGCAGGTTTTTTTTTTTTCAGTTAAATTTTTTAAAACAATTGCTGTGGGCTTCAGGGTGAAACAGTGGTAAAGAATCCACTTGCCAGTGCAGGAGACACAAGGGATATGGGTTCGATTCCTGGGTTGGGAAGATCCCTTGGAGTAGCAGTGGCAACCCACTCCAGTGTTTCTTGCCTAGAACATTACGTGGGTGGAAGAACCTGGCTGTCTACAATCTATTGGTTCACAGATTTGGACATGGTTTTACCTACTTAGAATTGTTATATTTTAATATAGTGATGTGCACTGCTTTTTCATTTATATTTCCAGGACTTCTCTGCATAAAAAATATTACCTGTTGTAAGATGAACTAAATGCTTGTCTGTTCTGTTTATTTTTTCCAGGTGTTTTAATTATCTTAAAAAATACCTTTGCACCTACATAGAGTTTATTTTGACATTGTGTAAAGATGAGTTGCTAGTTTCAATCTTTTCCAAATATCTTAATTTTCTTTGAATTTTGTGTTGGTGATTCATTTCTTATTGCTTTAAGATGCTTCTTTGACCATAGCTTACTAGATTTGAGCTGTCAGTTCTGCTTCATTTACTAGGGATATTTAATTAGGTCCATTGACCTTTGGGGGATCTATAGATAGGTTTGAAAACTTGCATGGATTCCAGTTTTATGTGAGTGAACATAATTTGCAAGTTTTTCTGGGGAAAGAGTTACAGTTTTATCAGTTTCTCACAGGAATATGTTATGTAAAATCTAAAAGCAGGTTAACAACACTGTAACTGGGCCTTGTTTATATAGCAGTACTGTGTTGTTTTATCTGCTGTAGTGCTATAGACTATATAAATATATGAAGGGACAATACATAGTGTTCCTTTTCATAATTTTCTAAGTGAGTTTTCCCTGCCTTTGTAATAAATTTGGCAGAGTTTTAAAACAGCCAACTATTTGAAGTTTTGTTTAGAGTTGCATGAAAGCTAAGTTAGGATAATTTACATCTTTATACAGTTTTTTTTTTATTCATGAATATGATGCATTTCCTGTAGATCCCACAAAAATGTACTGTTTTTAGGAACTCTGGAAAAAATTGTGGTACTTGTTACTTTTTATTGAGGTGTTACTTTACTGGTTTCCTATAATGGTATAATGTTAATAGGGATGAGAAGGTAGAGGATGTAGGATTTCATTTTCATTTTTAATCTGCTTTAGGATATAACATCATGTTAATAGTGCAAGTATAAAGTTAGTAGTAAGAGAAATAGCTTGCTGAGGTAAAGTGTTCTACAATATTTAAAAACAATTTTTCTTCTTTGTTTAACATAGACTGTTTTTTTAAATGGGAAAATTTTGAAATGTTATCTGATTCATTTTTTGGTCAGTCTGGAGCCTAGTAGATAATATGTAATAAAGATTAAAATTTTTTCTTTTTAATCTCTTTGGTAACCTTAAATATTTCTCTCATAAGTATGTTTCCTTAATTATTAGCATAAATTCATTCTCTAGTAAATCTATTCTTTGTGCTGATTGCAGTGAAAAATATAATCTTGATTAATAGTGTATTTCAGTTGTAATTCTACTTTTAAAAATATTTTTATAATAAGTACAGGAAAGAATATAAAATAATTGCCAAAATATTTATGTTGAATATAGTGAAACTTGAAAATTCGTGTCATGTGTGTAATGGAGAAATCAAGGAACTAGAGATAAAAAATGGTAAAATATTGGCTTTATAAAAATGAATCTAGGACTAGTTAGAAATCATGTTAAGATACTAAATTACTTTTCTTCAGTATTTTCTTTTTAATGAGAAATTTTGTCTTTGGGTATTTTTCAAGCAAATCCACTTATAGAAGTTTGCATATTTTTATTTTTTTGTGTATGACCTTTGCCCTTACTTGAGAATTTTTCCTAGTTCTCAATATTGTGATTCTTATGTTTCCAGACTATAATAGATAAGTTGCAGTAAACTAAAGAGTTTGTCTACAATGCAGGAGACGCAGGAGACATGGATTTGATCCCTGGATCAGGAAGATCCCCTGGAGAAGGCACTGGCAACCCACGCCAGTATTCTTGCCTGAAAAATCTCATGGACAGAGGAGCCTGATGGGCTACAGTCCAAGAGGTCACAAGGAGTTGGGCACAACTGAGCGACTAAGCACACAGTACAGTAGTAAATTAGGGAGAGGAGAGGAATGCGTATGGATGGGGTTAGGAAGTGATGGCTGACATCTTCTTAGTGAATTGGGGTTAGGTATCAAGTGCTAGAACAATACAAAGTTAATTTTGAGGTTATTTCGCTTGGGAGTTATTACTCCTAGAGACGAATCAGTATTTATAGAATGTTCATTATGGTAACTGAGGATCTTATTAACAATTCTGAATTATAGAGGATATCTAATGATGTTAAATTTGTTCAAGAAGGCAGAGGTTTAGATATGGTTTGGCTTAAAAAGACTTCTATTATCTTGTTTTTAAGTTTTGAGGTATAGGGAAAATTCATATATTATCATACCTAGTTATTCAAAGGAGTCACAGGCAGAAAGAAGTTTGAGAGTAAAGATCTTACTTTCGAGTTCCTAACAGCTGTGAGGCATTATAGGAAAACTTAGGTGATGTTTTAACAGTAAACTATAAAAACATCATTGAGTAACTCTGGGGAGCATTGTCCTTCTTAGTTTCCTAGAGTACGCAGAAATTGCCTATCCATTAGTGGAGCTTCTCTTTTAAAATTCTCGCCCATTTGATCTTGTTATGTTCTTTAGAGATTCCAAGACTAGAAATTACTTCTCAGTATTCTTTCTTAGACGGTCATGCAGTCTAGGGAGTAACTCAGTGGTCTTTTCTGTCATTTTAGTTTTTTTCAAAACAGAAAAGTGAATTCCAAAATTAAACTATGTTTATATATGCTAAAAGTTGTATGGTGAAATCCATTTTGTATTGGAGACAGTATGAGTGCTGGGCAGCATTTTCAGTGTTTTTAAGTGCTGCAAAATGAGAAAACCAGGGTATTAGTATTGATTTATAATGGAATGTTTCCAGATTTGAATTTTGATCTTTGGGTTCTTTAATCTTTAAGAGAATGACTAGGACATCTCGTTGGTCCCCCTCCTAAAGAATGTGGCTGGCCTAAGGGTGCAGTTGATGGTGTCTGCTTGACAGTCTTTATATAGTAATTGGACTTATATAAACACAAATGTCTGGGAAATGAAGATGATCTATTAACTTTACTGTCAGAAATACTTTATTCGGATCTGCAGTTTTTCATTGTTCAGAATATTTTCTGTGTTCTTTTGTATCAGATAACTGTGATTAACTGGCTGTACCCCTTTTAGTTTGGGAGGGAGGGAGAGCCCCTTGTGTGCTGATGATGACTTGCGGTAGTAGTGTCATTATGTCGAACTATATAATCTTTTCTCCCTCTCTTTGTGGTTTGTGTAACCCTATGCTACTTTGTGAAACCTTGTTTTGGTAGGTACCCAGGAATTATGTGTATGGCACTTTTATATTCTATCAGAGAGCTTGAATTGGATGTAAAAATGGAGGTTCGTGGAACTGAAAGAGCTGTGAAAGAATCTCTTCTTGAGTCAGTAATTGTCAAAGATGTCTTCCATTTTGTAGAAGAGTAAACTTAGATGCTAAGAAAAGATTCTGCTCTTTTGAGGACCAGGGACAAAAGAAAAAGAGATCGGTGAAACAATAATGAATGACTTTACTGCTTCAGCTCTTTCTCAGTTAAGACTTTTCAGCTTAGGTATGTACCTGCCCTGTTACCCTTATTAGATTAAATGTCTCAAGAAAAGGAATAAATGGGGAAACATACGGAAAAGAGGCTGTTTTTGAACTTTGTTTTCTTTTAGGTAGTAAATGTCAGGAGCTGTTGGAATACGGTAAAGGCTAAACTTTCTGAGAAACTGTTAGTATTACGGATAATGAATGTTTATTTCTCTTATAAAATAATACAAAGGAAAACTCTTCAGGTGTGTAAGTGGCTTTGGCTTAATATTTGTGGTTTCTCTATGTTGAACATGGTTTCTAGGTTGAACATGGATGATTTCACCAGCCAGGGGCAAGGGAGAAAGAACAATGGGAGTGCACAATCATTCTTCTGAGAGCCTCATATCGATGTGGCATATATCAGTTTGATTCATGTTTTATGGATCTGCATATAATCATTGGAACATACATAGCTGGAAGAGGAAGGCTGGGAAATGTAGTATCTGGCTGGACAACCATTCATTCAGCTAAAGTTAGAAAATTTTATAAAAGAAGGAAAGAAATGGATATTAGAGAAGTTAGCATTTTCTAAAAGCTACTAAAGGAAGCTGGAGAAGTGGTCTCTAATTCATAATTTGATACTGAAAACTGACTGTCTGTTTTAAGATCCAATTAAACTTAGATCTAATTATAACTCTCTAGCTTCCTTTGAAGGGCTTCCCTGATTGTTCAGTGGGTAAAGAATCCACCTGTAATGCAGGAGACACAAGAGACATGGGTTTGATCCCTGGGTTGGGATGATCCCCTGGAGGAGGGCCTGGTAACCCACTCCAGTATTCTTGCCGAGAGAATCCCATGGACAGAGGAGGCTGGTGTACTGCAGTCCAAAGCTTCACAGAGTCACATGTGCCTGACTGAGTAAACACACATGCATACACACACACATCTTCCTTTGAAGTGAAATTTTGAGAGCTTTACAGTCATGATTCCTGACTGAGGTTCTAGTTACTATGAATATCTTAGGTAGAATTCTTTCTCTTTCTACATGTCTCTGAGAACATTAAATCATGATGAGTTTTGCAAGAACTCAGTGTAATATCTTTGAATTTTGCCAGTTAACTTACTTCAAAAGGATGAAAGACTGTAGGTAAACTCTGAGTGAAAGTTTGAACTGCTTCTTTTAGCTTCAAAGTTGAGTTTATGTTTGAATTATCCATATACTATTTTTCTTCCTTTTATACCTATATGAATAAACTATACTTACTTTTTTCAAGATAGAAAATGTCATTTTTGAGGGCTTTGCAATATACACAGGTAAAAAAAAATTGTGGTCATAAATTCTTTGCTTTCAGGTAAAACTTAACTGATAAGTAATAAGTAAGTAAGTAAAAGTTATTGTTTACAGATGATAAATATAACAATAAATATTTGTGTGAGGCACAAAAAGTGGGACTCTGTTAGATGGAGGTCAAGGAAACCTTAGAAGAATTGTATTTTAAAGGAAGAATTAGAAGGATATTCTTAGTAAAGGTTATTCAAAATCTCAGAAGTGGGAAAGTAGTATGTTTAGGAGAATATACTTATGATGTGCCTAATAAAGGATATTGTTATTCTGAGCTACTGCTAAGTCACTTCAGTCGTGTCTGACCCTGTGCGACCCCATAGATGACAGTCCACCAGGCTCCCCCATCCCTGGGATTCTCCAGGCAAGAACACTGGAGTGGGCTGCCATGTTCTTCTCCAATGCAAGAAAGTGAAAAAGTGAGAGTGAAGTCACTCAGTCGTGTCCGACTCTTAATGACCTCATCGACTGCAGCCTACCAGGCTCCTCCGTCCATGGGATTTTCCAGGCAAGAGTACTGGAGTGGGGTGCCATTGCCTTCTCCATATCCTGAGCTAGGAGTCTCTAATTTCTCTTTTTACTTTGCTCTACTTTGTATCTCTTTTAAAGGCTTTTATTCCTTTCAACATTTTATGTTTATAATTACTTGTGTAGAACTTTATAAGCATCCTGCAGTTAGGAATTTTATCTTATTGATGTATTTGACAACTGTCACATTTTAAAGACAAAACCCTTTTAATTGGGTATAAGACTGCTATTAAAGTTACAAAGTTGCTTTCGACAATACCTACATTATTATTGAGTAAATATTTGCTTATCGAAAAACAGAACCCCTTTGTTTTAGGTGCCAAAAAAAAGGGCGGGGGGCGAGGAAGATGTTTTAATTCCTTTCATTTACTCATGATAATCCACAGATGTCAGAACTTTTCAGAAAATAATTAACCATGAAGTCTCAAACCCACTGGATAAATTGTCAAAAGATTTGACAGACACTTTGCATCTGGAAAATTATAAATAGTGAAATAACTTTTGGAAAAAAAATCTTCAGTTTCATTCATTAAGAAATAGAAAAAAGAAAACGCTTTTGCTTACCTATTAGTAAGTTCTTAAAATATAAATCTGAAGGACAAATGTATGCAAATAAATAAGGGTTTGATGAAAAGGTGGAATGACTTAATTTTGTGTTGTTTGTGTGATTGTCTTCTTCCCCGTAAAACTTAAGTGATATAATAGTTGCAAGATTAAAAATATGCAAGCAAATTAAGAAGAAGAAAAAGAAAAGACAAAGAATTTTCCTAAAACCATTTAGTAATACAGTGAAATGGAACGTATAGTAATTTTGTCTTGGAGCCTGGCCAACTAGTGTCTCGGAGCAGTATTTCTTACACATAAAATGGTGATACCACCTACCTGGTAGGCTTATTTTGAGGATTAAATGAAATTAGTTATATAAAATGCTTAGCATTTGTTCCTGACATACTTTTCAGATTTGGCTTCAATCAGTTGATGAATCTTTTAGTAAGACATGAATATTTACTAAGAGGCAACCATGTGCAGCTTTAGAGAGCCCTGCAGTACAAGGAGGTATATAGAAAATGACAGTGTTCTTGATTACTGGAGTTAGAGCTTTAACGGTGTTTAAAAAGTAACTTAAAAGAGTAAGTTTGATAATGCCACTCCCTAGTAGGAAAAATATACATTCGGAAAAGTAGTTTATTTGCAAAGGTTTGTGAGAGTTCAGATTTAGGACTTACTCATTACATTAAGACAAAAACAAAAAACAGAAAATACCACTAGAATATTTAAAGGATAAAAATCTTTCAAGGATATTGAATTCACCAGCCTCATCATGATGAAAAAGCAGCCATTTTCTTACATTAGTTATTTATCTTCAAGGTTTATCATAATTCTTCAGACTGTCATTATTGTCAAAGTTAGAAATGAAGTCATTTATTTGGGGGGCTAGGTCCATACAGAATTATCCTGTTTTCTTTTTGTAATTTCAGGGTGCAGTGTGATCCCTCACCACTTATTTACCTGTCAGCTGTGGAACTTGCTGGACATGCTAACTTAAAATGGAGGCAAAACAAAGTGTCAGTTTTCTTCCATAACCCTTCCTGTGACCAGGTTTCTACCCCATAAGGCATAGTCTTGACCATATAAGTTTGTTTAATGATTTTCTGATTCTTTATTTTATTTTGATATTTTGACTACTTTATTGATCTAATGAAGTACTGTTAAGTATAGAAGGGCTTCCTTTTATCTGCTAACAAAACTATACATGTTTGATATGAATTAACTTCTGTCTAGTTTTATAAAGTATAATAATTTACCTATTTATCTGCTTGATTACAAGATTAGGAGCTAAGGTCCATCTAATTTATCTCAGTGAGTTTTCACCTGGAGTACTTAAAGCTGTACTATATCATGGTTCTTTAAGATTCCCACATTTGTTAGTGTTCCTTCTGTCAGCAAGTGATATTCTTTATTCCTCTGAGCTGGGAATCCCTTAAGTTATAAAAGAGATACTATAATGATTTCCTGTGAAAACCTACAAGGCATCGTTTCTACACTTCAGGTGCAGTCGTTGTTCCCTTTCATAGCTAATTAAAAGAGATAAATATCACCTGTCTCTGTGGTCATGGTTACAAATTTGATTTATCCAGTTTTATTCTGGAAGGGAGGAAAACAAATTCTTACTGAAACTGTGTACGTGAGTTCATAAAAAGTAGAGAGACCCAGTTATGCTACTTTATACAAGATTTAATCATTCTTCTAAGTAGTTTTTAAACAAGGCCAATCAGTATATTTAGTATTTTTCTATAGAATTGTGCTTAAAATAACCTGATGGTTTATTAACTTACAACACATATTAAGATCTTTCACAGAATATTTTTTTCTCCTGAATTCTGAGGGTATTGGATCAAGAGACTATTTAAATAATCATTTGTACAAAATGTATCTTAAATTAAGAGCTAAAGGTAGATTAAGAAGATAGTGATTTTCTTATATGACCATTAAAAATAAAATGTTAACTGCAATTAGTTAACTACAATGTAAACTAAATTAAACTTCAGTTCTAGGTAATTCTTACTCTCCTGTTCTAGGGTTAAGTAATCTGCTTAAACAAAGTTGTCTACATTGAACTAATAGAAGAGTGGAATTCCTGACTCATTTTCTTGATACAGTTATGACAGAAGTTGATCACTAGGATGTGTGTATCCATGAACCTCATCTGTATAATAGTTGATATGTAGTCCAGTCTGACTCTGGGCAACCCTACAGACTGTAGCCTGCCAGGCTCCTCTGTCCATGGGGTTCTCCAGGCAAGAATACTGAAGTGTGTTGCCATTCCCTTTTCCAAGGGATCTTCCCCACTCAGGGACTGAACCCACTTCTCTTGTGTCTCCTGCATTGGCAGGTGGGTTCTTTATCACTAGCGTCACCTGGGAAGCCTGATAGTACAATTGGTACAGTTCTTTACTAAGGACTTTTTGATGTTTGTTAAGAAGACACTCCCCCTCCCCTACCCATCCAGCTTCAGTGGCAGGAAGGATCATGATTCATTTTTGTTTCTTAATTCTCATTGCTCTGGACTGCCTACTCACTTTCTACATCTGGTACACTACTTTCATCCTTAAAATTTTATTCACCATTGTGGGGATTTCTCTCACCCCTCTTTTTTGTAGGACTTTCGTTTTCTGTGTGCTGTATCTTTTTATTGACTTACTCTGTCATTAGGAGGAGTGGATCACATTCTCTAGGAGCTTTTTGAGAAAGAGTATATGGAAAATATGCTTTTTGAGATCATGTGTGTCTGAAAATTGTCATTTTATATTTTCATGCTTGATTGATAGTTTGGCTAGGTATACAAGGCTAGGTTGGAAATCATGTTACTTAAGAATTCTAAAGGCACTGCTCCATTATCTTCTTGCTTCTGTTACTACTGAGAAATCTGAGGCCATTCTTATTTTTTATTTTTTCCCCTCAATGGAAGCATGTAGAATCTGTTATTACTTTCTAGGTGTTCTGAAATTTCACTTTAATTCCTTGATATTGATCTATTTAATATTGTTTCCTGGAATTAATCAGTCCCTTTCAGTTTAGCAGCTGTTGTCTTTTAATCCTGGAATTTTTCTTAAATGGTGATATGTTCTGCTATTCTATCATTCCAAGGTGAATTTTTGGGTAGAGACTCACATTTTTTTCTCTCCTGTTTATGACTTTGTCTTTTTGCTCAGGTAGATTTTTTTTTATCATGAGGTCCTTCTATTGAGCTTTTCTTTCTTTTTTAAAATCATGTTCTTAATTTCTGTTGTGTATTCCTTGCCTGTAGTATTTTATTCTTGACACATGAATGCAGCATCTTTTAATATATGTGGATATTAATTTATTTTTGAAGTGTTCTCCCTGTGTAGTCTGTTACTTTGTGTTTTATTTTTTGTTTGTTTGTCTTCCATATTAGACTTTTCTTAGTTGTCTTTCTCTTCCTTACCTGACTGTATAATGTGTTGTGGCAGAGTAAAAAGTTGATTAGAATATCTAAATCTGTCAGTTTTAGACTTCATTATGGGCTCGCCTGGGTAGGCTGTTTTTGGAAAGTTCCTGAGACCTAGGGTCTTGTGTCTTGTGCTTGTTAAATACCCTTAGAAGGTAGTCTTTCATTTTCATACATGGAGAGTAAGAATGTTATTGCCAGCATTCTGGAAGATTAATGGAGGAAGAGGATTGGGTTGTCTTCAGTGAGCACTCAATCCCTCTCTTTTTTGTATGCTACTCTCAGTTTTTTAAAAAAACTTTTTATTTTATGTTGGAGTATAGCTGATTAACAATGGTGTGATAGTTTCAGGTGGACAGCAAAGGGACTCGACCATACATGTATTCATTCTCCCCCAAACTCCACTCCCATCCAGGTTGCCACATAACACTGGCTGTGCTGTGCTGTGCTTAAGCTGTTTTCGACCCCCATGGACTGCCACCAGTCTCCTCTGTCACCAGGCTTCTCTGTCCATGGGGATTCTCCAGGCAAGAATACTGGAGTGGGTTGCCATGCCTTCCTCCAGGGGATTTTCCCAACCCAAGGATTGAGCCCAGGTCTCCTGCATTGCGGACAGATTCTTTACCATCTGAGCCACCAGAGAAGCCCAAGAATACGAGAGTGGGTAGCCTATCTCTTCTCCAGGGGATCTTCCTGACCCAGGAATCGAACTGGGGTCTCCTGCTTTGCAGGCAGATTCTTTACTAGTTGAGTTACTACTCTCCTTTTAAACTGTGGATGTTGTTTTCAGATCTTTGCTAGGATTGGGGAGAGCGGGCATTCAGTGGAATGTGGTAAGGACATCTAGAGATTTCACTGCTTCACAAACAGCTTTCACTAATCTCTTTTTTAGTCATGCCATCCTACTATTTGCTCCCTTCGCCTCAATTTCCAAAGTGCTTAATTCTTCTGGTTTCTATGTCTTTTGAAGTTTCTGCCATGTAAATCAAATTGGTTCCTAACTTATCCCCTATGCAACTTAGAATGTAGTGTTTTGGGAACTGCTTAGTTAGTTGCCAGTGAAAGTGAAGTTGCTCAGTTGTGTCCGACTCTTTGCGACCCTATGAACTGTAGCCTATCAGGCTCCTCTGTCCATGGGATTCTCCAGGCAAGAATATTGGAGCGGGTTGCCAGTGGTTCTGCTTATTTTCCAGTTCCCAGAAATCTTTGTAGCTATTGTCCCTTTTACTTTTCTCTTTGTTCTTGAGGATTCATGCCTTCAAAAAATACCTCCAGTGTAGGTTAGTGGGATTTGAGTGAGTGAAGTTAGGTGTTTTCAGTTTACCATGTTAATAACCTTCTATTGTTATTTTTAATGTTGATAGTAACCTGTGTACTTAAAGTGTATTAACAAAATTAATAAAAATGTATTTTTACTTAATACAGTGAAGCCATTTGTTTAGGTTCCATGGAAGTTTCAACATTCACATATGCAAAGTTTTCTAATAGTGTGATATGTGATGTATTAAAAGTATAGTAGTTGACTAAAGTTAATTCTCTTATAGTTCTTTTTCATTACTACTTGTGTGACCCCTGGCAAATGATTTTATTCTATAGTCATAAAATGTTTGAGATTATAGTACCATTATTTTACATGGTCATAGTAAGAGTGAAATGAAAGTGCTAGTTTTACTTAGGAAAAGGGTAAAACATTGAGTAATCATGGTGATGTTTACTTTACATTAGAAATGCCTTCCAAATGTGTTTGCTTTTACAAATAAACATTAATTGGGTTTATTAAAACTCACTCTACCTAAAACAAGTTGATTATAATCTCTGACATTATATAATCAAGCTGTACTCTTTCTTAGTAATATTGAAATTTTTTAAAGTAGATACTATGATTATATCCGTAATTTTCTATAGACTTTTTCTTTTTTTTCAGAATTCAGCTATTCTAAGCACATGTTATCTCCTGTATAGTGCCTATAAAAGCACTTTAAAAACTGAAAAATGCTCTACAAAAGATAGTTTTTCCACCTTGGGTTTTGAAGTGCAGAGTTTTTTTAAGTTGACAGTTAAAAACTTAGCTGACATATTCTCCTTCCTAGAGAATAAGAGTTGAGATCCTAAAAAATGAAGATTCTTAAAGATGTAGAATTTTCAGGGATTTTTGTGGAAGAAATGAACACACGGGGAATTACCCTGGATATGCGTGAGTGCCTCCTGGTTTATAGTCCATGGGAACTTGAGTAGAATTTGTATCCTGCTGTTGTGTGTAAAGTGTAAATTTTTTAATTATGTTGAATTGGTTCATAGTGCTTGTCAGGTCTACTATATCCTACTTTTCTGTCCATTCTGTTAATTTTTGAGAGTTTGATATTGAAACTCCAGCTAAAAATCTTCATTTACTTAAAATAATTGTAATATATAGTGGAACTATATGTAACTTATGTTCTGTATTTTCCAAGTCTCTTGTAAATGTGTTATAGTACTTTCATAATTTAAAAAACAAGAAGAGAGAAAGACAAATACCATAAGATAGCACTTATATATGGGCTTTGAAATTTGACACAGATGAACATATCTACAAAACAGAAACAGCCTCATAGACATACAGAACAGACTTGTGGTTGCCAAGGGAGTAGAGTGGGGTGGGGGAGGAATTGGGAGTTTGGAACTAGTAGATGCAGACTCTGTTATATAGGGAATGGATAAACAACAAGGTCCTACTGGGTAGCACAGGAAACTGTATTCAGTATCCTGTGATAAACCATAATGGAAGAGAATATGAAAAGTTATATATGTGTATGACAGTCACTTTGCTGTACAGTAGAAATTAACACAATGCTGTCAATCAACTATACTTCAATAAAATGCATTTTTTAAAAGTTAAAAAAACACAAGGAATTAATTCCAACTCACCAAATATTGAGCAAATAAATACTGTGTTTCACATTATGGAAGTGAGTGGAAAATGAACTAGGTTGTGATTTCTGTCCTATAAGGACTCATACGTAAAGATGTCAATGACAAAAGATGCTGAGTATGTTGGTGGTATGTATAAAAGATCTTGAGAGAGCAAGTACACCTGGTTTGGGGTTTGTACATAGTAAGGGGAAAGGAGAGCAAAAAAAGGATTGTCAGTGATAAAATAATTTAGGTTGAATTACGAATAGGATTTATTGGGTAAACCAGCACATAGTTTCTTTGGGATAAGGAGTGAAACTTTGGCAGTGACACCAGATCTCTGAGTAGCAGCCTGACCATTATTCTGAGTTGTTTACGTGTTGCACAGAAACAAGCACTGTGGGAAGGGATGGACAGAGCTCAAGTAGGCTTAGGCTGAGTGTAGTCTAGAATATATTTTAGCTATTAGCACTTCCATGAAGTTATTTACTCTCTGAGTCTGTTTCCTCAATCACGAATTGGAGATAAACCTATTTGTAGGGTTAGTGTGAGGATAACTAAACAATGTATATAAAACTTACATGAAATCTTGGTTTATGTTAATATACTTTACTACTCCTTTGTCTTCTAAAGCCCCTTGCGTGTAGACAATCGATACATTTATTGATTTGACTTAAAGTGTCTTGGGATAATAGAGAGAATACAAATAAATTGGTAGTAAATTGGTTGTAGTGGCTGGAGGAGGATTGGCATAAGGAGGGAACTTAGATTCTGTTTCTTATTTTGAAATCTAAATTGGGTGAAAAGGTAGCTCTTACAGCCAATAGCTGTTGGGAAGATCCCCTACAGGAGGGCATGGCAACCCACTCCAGTGTTCTTACCTGGAGAATCCCCATGGACAGAGGAGCCTGGCAGGCTGCATACAGTCCCCGGGGTTGCAAAGAGTGGGACACAAGTGAGCGACTAAGCACACATAGCCAATAGCCAGCAGCTTAACTTGCCCTGGAGAGCTTAGATTGAGAAAAAAAAGTATTTAGTGTTTACATTGGAAAGGTATTTGGCAAGACATAGGAGGTTTAAGGAGTGCGGGGGAGCAACCTACACTTGAAGGTATGTTACATAATGTATATCTCCGTAGAACAAGCTTCCAAAAGAATCTGCTGCTTGAATATCAGCTGCTGTTCATCAGGCAGCTCAAAATGTTTTGGTTGTTTGTCTCGCCCCATTAACCTTGGCCACATTCTGGTGCTACAGTAATGTCTGTCCTGTTAGAATCTTTCCCAGTTTACCAATTTCTTGCTTTTAACAAATAGATCTGAGCCACCCTCAGAGAATCCATTATATTTTTGAAGAATTAATGTGGCTTGGATCAAGTGTTAATATCAACTTTTCTTCCCCTAATGCAGTACTTAAAGCAGTTTACATTGTCTGGCTAATCTCATGGAGGATAAATAAGGACTTTTAAAAAGCAGAATTTTTTTAAAAAACTTTTATTGTGGACAATTTCAAATGTATACAGAAATAGAATGAAATAATGAGCTCCATGTGCCCATCACTCAGCTTACGCAATCATCAGTTTTGGGGGCCAATCTCCTTTTGGCTAATCCCTACCACACCCTTAGCAAGTTTTGGTAAATACCTACCTTTAGTGGTAGATAGAGACAAGAGAGCACAAGGCAGCTAAATTTAGGAAGGTAAACCAAGTCAGAGAAAAGGAAAAGATGGATGTCTTGGCTGATGTGAGTTATCAAGCAAACAGGTTCTTCTGTGCCTTTGTCCTTTTCCTTTTAGTGGTTGGTTAATGCTAAAAACTAATTCTTGTTGTTAATACACCCACTTTCAGACTGAATTTTACCCTTTTGTTCTTCCTATTTGTTTTTTCCCCTGAAGGTGTCTACATTCTTTATTTTTATTTGCTTTTCACCCATGTCAAAATGTTGAGAGGTCTGTGCCAGGGCATGAAATTAAGTTTGCCCTGGGACCAAACCACTCACCTGGAGATGTCTTTGTGACCATCTGGACTACAGACTAGAAGAAATTGTTTTTACCTTTATGGCAGGTTATTCAAAATAAGCTTTGTTGCCATTTTAGCTGTAAAGTCTAGTCCTCGCCAGTACTTATTTAAAATTATTTAGTCAAAAATCTGATTGCAAGGTTTAACCACTTGGCTAGATTTGAGCACTTTGGAGCTTAGATTCTGTGGGAAAATCTTTAACTAGCTTTCTATAAATTGAAATTGATTATCAGGATTTAAAAAACTTAATTTTCTAGAAATTATAAAAAATTGGCACTCTTTTCATGTAAAAAGTACTGTAAAAGAGTTAAAAAAAAAAAAAGACCTTGAGCAGAGTTTGACTTTTTTTTTTTTTTTTTTCTGGACTGAAATGGAGGCTTTCTTTCAAGCGAATTCCCTGATGTTTGCTGTGTGTGATTTGGCTCTATCTCTGTAACTGCTAATATGTGGCGTGGACTTTAAGCTGTTTGGGATCAGGATGTGCCCAAACTCTGTATTGCAAGTCGGGATTCGCAGGCATTATGTTACAAAACTGGCTTGCTGCCTTCTGTTTTCTGTGTTCTGAGTAGCTGCATTGTTTGTTGCAGTATATGCACAAGCTGTTGTCAGTGTTGTTTCCTGCAGGCTGACATAGTGGGAGGGGCTTTGTTTGATACATAGCTGAGTTTCCACTGTGTGAGTTCTTGAGTGCACACTGCAGCCATCTTAATTACACTTTAGTGCAACTGAGACAGTGCAGCTGTCTCAAAATGGCTGCTAACCTGGTCTTTGTAACTGCTTAGGCAGCCACTATGCCACTGAGGAGACCTGCCACATGCATCAGGACCAGAGGTAAGAACCAATTACTCTTTATCTCTGAACATTTTAATTAAAAAATATTTGCATTTTACTAAATTTATATAGGAAGGTGAACTTGGAGCTTGCTTGCTAAGAAGTTGAAATGTTTGCTGATAGAACCTATAAACCTCTTTTATGGAAACAGTACATAGCATGCTGAGGTCAAAGGTTAAATTCCTGTAATTTCTCACCATCTTATGCTCTGTCATTACCAGAACATTTGATCACCACAGTAGTGCTTTTCTGGCCCTGGTTAACTTCATTGTTTCCTTTTATGTTGGAAAATTCAGTGTGCTTGTTATTTATTTGTAGAAACAAAGCACAGTATATTATCTCAGATTTTTTTTTTTTTAAAGAAGCCATAAATAAGTCTTGTTTTGCACGAAGATTGTGCTTTTTTTAAGTTTGTATGTGTGTATCTGTATGTTTTGGAGGTATTGTTTGATAGCTTTCTGGGAAGAATGTTAATTTTCTGGATATAAATCACAGTTACAAAAATTTAAAAAGATTTTCAACACTGTTACTTTTTTTGTCCTGTGCGTTCCAGTTCTTTATTATTATGCTGCCTCCTCCCGGCCACCCAGTTCTTTCACAGTTTTGATGGGGCTAACTTTTATCATTATATTTTTTGCTTAAATTGACATTCAGATTCAGATTTTGAATTTAGAAATAGCTCACATTTTCTAGGTCTGGATACCCTTTTTCTTTGTATCTAATGTATTCTTATCAACAGGACTGAAGTAAATCACAGTTTTTTAGTTAACTAAGTGATATTTTGTGTGTCCAGTTTACCTTAGTTAAAATGTGTAGTATACTTAAATTAATGACTCAGTAACTTTGTCAATTTAGTTTCAAAATTTTCAAAAAGCTTTCTTAACGTTGTTCTGAAGTAGAAAACTTTATTGAGATATTGTAAGTCGGTAGTGACCCAGAAAGTAGGAGAATTAAATTTTTGTTATTGTATTATTTCAGATAGCAGAACAGTTATTTATAATTAAAGCGCTGATATTTAAGCAGTACTTAAAATTTTTTTCTAAATGATATAGTGCATCCCTCTATCTTTATCAATAGAGTATTATGAATATATCCCTGACTAATATGACTTAGAACAGTAAGTTTTGAACTTTCTAAATACTGCAGCTTCTAAAAAATAGCAACTTTTTGCATCTTAAATTGTTATGAAGAATCCTAGCATATAAAAGGGATATATGAATGCTGTATTTATTGTATATTTTATAATGTAAACTTATGACATCTCCTTATTATAAACTTAATAAAATGAGAACAATTAGGCTGTTATGATGAAAATGATAGTTAGAAACCAGATCATGTATGACAATTATGGTCTTTAGGATCTAGGTCACCTATTTGTAGATGTCTAGGTGCTAAGGGATTGTGGAATTCAGCTTGAAAAATACTCTAGAACATATATCCTTCATTTCTTTTCTGATACACAAATTTTCATGAAAGTAGTGTGTAAGACCTATATTTGCATGATTTAACAGTTTAAGATTGCTGCCTTGCCCTGAAATTGTTTTACTTGTTCTTATTTTTAAACTTTTTTAGCAACATTTTTGTTTTTCCTAACTTAATCAGTATTTATTTATTCAGTGGCCTAAAATGTATCTAGGATCATTAGCTCAGTTTTATCAACAGCTGCAGTATGTTCGTTTTATGTATTAATTTATTACTTTGTAAAGTTATTAGGACTTTTTTGTGTGCTGTAATGAATTCTCATAATCTGAACATTTCTTTATGTAAATGTACGTATGACCTTGCCTGTGAAAAAGTAAAAGAACTACGAATCCAATATGTGTGACAAATCCAATATATGTGAGTAATTCTATCCATTGTGCATTTCGTTTCAGTAAGGTTTTGCCCTAGAGTATGAAATAGGAAAGTGAATGTGCTGTGACTCTAATCACTCTTATTTTTTTGGCTTCTTATAGTACAAACAGCTCACTGTATTTCAAAAATTGCATATGATGTAAACCAGCTACTTGGTTTTATATTCTTTATTGCTGGAGAGAAACTGACTAGGTTGAAATTATTGATCAATTTATGTTAACCTTCAGAGTAGGGCCTCAGGGAAATTTTAATGATCCATTCTTCTTGCCTTCTATTGTGGACTATAAAATTTACATCCACCTTACCCTCCACAAGATGAATCCACTGATTATTAGACAAGGGGAAACACCAATACACTGCGGTTACTCATTTCTAATTCTTTCAGTGCCATGTTGCACTTTTGCAGCTATGAACATAAGCAACTATAAACATAAACTTGACCTCACTGGGATTATTACTTTTAGGATTGGTGACAGTTTTTAAATTTTCTATGCTGAATTCCATGTTGGCTATTATGCTCAATAATTGAGAGCATGGTAAATCTGGGTAATTAAGGTGTTACATTATTATTTTGTCACTTTTTGCCCTCCTCATTTGTTTATCCCTTTTCACAAGCCATTTTGCTAGCATAAACCTTCAAGGGAAATGTTGAGGTAGCAGAAAGAACATTGACCAAGAGTTCAAACCTATATTTGAATTATACTTTTGCTACCTTTTTCTTGGCTAACTTTTACATTTTCTGACTCTCATTTCCTTATCTATGAAATGGAGGAAAAAATCCTATCTATTTGGCGAGGATATGTTGGCAATTTACATAATGTTTTTGAATAATACCAGAAAATATTCCACAAATATCTAGTATGCTAACTTTCCTGTAGTACTTGAATGCTCTTCAGTTTCTTTTCTCAGATGTCATATACTATATCAGCTACAATTGGATCAGGGAATGTGTTCTGTTTAGAAAGAATGGGAAATTTCTCATAGAACTCATGCTCAGAAGTGGTAACTAACACCATTATATCCACCTGATAATTGATATATTCATATTTGTACTCCTGGGTCCTCTCTGTTGAATAAATTAGGCTTCCTTTGCTGTATGTGGGTAGTGGCAGGGGTATTATTAAGTCAAGCGAGTACAGAATGTTGTCATTGCAGGATTAGAGTAGGAGAGAGCTTTGGTTCCCGTCTGGCTGCATAGTCCACACATGCGGTGAGAAAATAACTTTTTCTAAAGAGATAACTTGAATTCAGGGCCTAAAGAGTTTTATATGTTTCAGTACAGAGGAGAGTCCTTACAGTATAGTTCTCTTTCGGTGGCCACAAACTGGCAGTGAGCAGACTTCTGTAATGTTTTAACCATTGCTATATTTCTCTAACACTTAAAGTTGCCAGATTTTACACAAAAATCTGCATGTCTTATCTTTTAGAAAATAGAATATTGGGTAGTGCTAGAAATGTATTTTGCTTGAGAAAAATAATCTGTCCACAGTTGAGTACATAAACTCCTTCAGATAGGGCCTCCTCCTCACAGCTGGTCCTCTTCACTGATTCACATTACCTTCTGGGCTCCGGTGAGCTGTTCCTTTTAAATCCCTATCCTGCTTACTTCACAGATTGTTGGCGGCCGTTAATACCTAAAATACAGCTTCTCATCCAGAAGAAAGTAAACATAAATAAAATCTAACCTACTTCATGTGGCAGGAGACATAGCATATGTAAAATCAGCTTACTCTTTAGAAGATACGGCACATTGTCTTGTCCTAGATTTTATATTAGAGTACCATGGTTACTGATTGAAGGAGATCCACTGACTTCAGCAAAAAGTGACATTCATTTGAAAGTAAAGTAGTTAAAAAAATACAAACTAGGAACATTCAAGTTCCTCAAAGTCTTTTAATGTGATAATAAATTCTCTTTACATGTTATCACTGTATTAAATCTATCACTATATTTATTTGTTATATTACTATTGATGTTTTTAATGATGATATTGAATAGAAAATGTTAAATTATATTCACGATGCACAATTTACTGAACAGGTAAATGGAATGAACTTTATAAAAGAGTTTTGCTTAAATTGATTAAGAAATATTAGCACTTAAAATGAGTAAGTTCCTAATAGAAAGTTCTCTTCACTCTACTAGACTAGATAATTTCAGAGGTTATTATATATACTTGTTTTTGTTAATATTTCACTTCCATGTATAAAAGATTTACCATCTCAACTATGTGAAGACTTCCTTGATGATCCATGAAACATGGTAGTGTATAATTGTGATCTGATGGGAATTTGAATTCCACATTTTCCAGAGTAAGCCGGCTTCTTAGTGTTCATGTAATGCCATGACTTTGGTAACTCCAGTGATGTGCTAGAAGAATGTTACTCATTTTTAGAAAGTGAGTTTCAAGTTAGAAAGCTTTAGGGAAAATTGAAAATCCAGTTAACTTGCACAGGAAACATTGATTGACTCCCTTGTTTTTCCACTTCTTACACTCCTGAAAGAGAAAGTGATTTGGAAGAAAGCGTAAAGTTTATTCACATAAAGGATTGTTAATAAATTGCTCAGGTTAGAACTTCCACTGAGTGTTCTCTATTAGTAATTTATAATAGTCTGTTATTGGACATTAATGTGTAAATACGGAAATGATGAAAATAGTGCTTACTCAATAAATCTTTGAGTTTAATGAGAAGGGGGAGTTTAACACCAGAAAAAAAAGTCTAGAGTTGCTTCTGCATCTTCTTGAGGGCGTCAGCCTTCTCTGCTGAAGTAAACCAGATAGTACTGCCCCGTGGAGTCATCTGACTGATGCTTTTTTTTTTGCTGACATACAAGCACCATGGCATGCAGAGTGGAAAGTATTAGTGCAGAAGTCAGGAAGTGATTGTTTTGGTGCTGCTAGTGAGTAGTTGCATAGTTTGGATAAATTATTTAGGCTCTAGATGCCATTTTGTGACCATTAAATGAGGAAGGTGGTTGGACTATAGGTAAGAATACGAACTTTAGAATCAAACAGGGTCAAGGTGATTCATGTTCTTCCACTCATTTGTTAGAATAGTGCTCAGAGTGTCAATATAATGCCTATTTATAGTAAGTGCTCAATTGGTCCTATGCATTATTTTTTATGGGATGGAGGCTATTTGCTTATTTTCAGAATTTCAGTTTTCTTAAAAATGGGGATAAAGTACCATATAGAGTTGATACTGGGATTTAAATGGGCAAGACAAAGTACCTAGTGTAGTGTTTGATACAAATAAAGTATGAGTAATATTGGTTGGTTATTTCTCACAAGGTTCTCTCCAGCATGAATTGTTTTGCTCTGTGTTTCTTTTTTTAATCATTATGAAATTGAGAGGTCTGGGGTACTAGGTACTCTAGAAAAGGGATTAGGGGGAGAGGATTGTAAGGGCCCTGGCTGATACACAGTAACGATGCCCAAGAGCAAGGTGTTTAAATCTCAAATTGAAGACCTTCAAGAGCCGGAAGGAGACAAAACAAAGAGTTTTTATTTGTGCTAGGGCAGCATGATAGAGTGAAACAAAAATGTACTGTACTGTGAATTGATCAGTTGAATCAATAATAAATATTTATTATGCTCCTCTTAATTTGCCAGGCACTGTTTTGATGGCTGTAATACAAGATCCCTTGCTCTCAAGGAGTTTACATTGGGGCAGGGAAAAAAGGAACAAAGAAATAAATATGAGACGCTCAACTGAAGATGCTGGAGGTGGGATGGGGTAGTGACTAGCTAGGTGAACCCTACTCAAAATGTGTTCTGTGGGTCAGTTCAGGGTCAGTTATCAGTTCATCTGCTCCTGGTCCTCCATTAGATAACTAAAATTAAGAATGTCTAGAAAATTTTACATTAATCTAAGAAAATTATTTTATATCAGATCAAAGAATAAAAGTCATATATTTTATATGCTTCCCTCAGCCCCCCCCGCCCCATAACTCATCTTCATTGTGTTTTACAAGAGTACTAATCTGTAATGGATTGGAAATAAAACTTTGATTCTTTACCATTGTTAGTTTGAGAAACATTGTTTCTCAGTGTTTCTTAACTTTAATTTAGTGTGGTAATTTCCATTCTTGGCACTTAGGTAAGCAGGCTGCAGAAATTTTGAGCTTCTTGTGATTAATTAATTCATTGTCGGGATTAATTTATTTCTCTAAATATTGTTATTGACATTATATTTTATGCTGGACTTAAGGACTTTAGGTCCTTTGATTTTAAGTACATTTATTCAAAGAGTTGGGTGTATGAAGTAGAAACAGAGAGGGAGGAACCAAAATTAAAACTGGAATGAATACAATACTTAGCTGATTTCCAACTCTGAGATTTTATAATCAGTTGTTCTTTTGATATAAAATCTTTCCTCCCACCATGTGTTAACTTGCACGGTGTCTACTATATGAAGTCACATGATCTTATATATTTGTCCCTGTCCTTTCATCTGATGCCGGTGGAGCACAAATCCTAAGAAGAGAATATAGTTGTTTGAGGAAATCTACTACTGCTTATCAGAGATAATGTAGGTAGCATTTAGGATTATCCACATATTAGAAGTCTACCAATTCCTGTTTTTATATAGCTTTATCATTTCCTTATTTAGAGCCTTATTTATTGCACAGTAGGGATAATTTAAGACCTGTGTTTTAAGACAACTGAACATAAGATTAAAAGATAAGGAACATATTTTGGATAACCCTTAGCATAGTAAATGGACTTCCCTGGTGGCTCAGATGGTAAAGAATCTACCTGCAGTGCGGGAGACCTGGGTTCAATCCCTGGGTCAGGAAGATCCCTTGGAGAAGGGAATGGCAATATTCTTGCCTAGAGAATTACAGGGACAGAGGCTATGTAGTCCATCGTGTCGCAGAGTCAGACATGACTTGAGCGACTAACACTTTCATAGATAATGACTCAATTCTTACCCAGTCAGATCTGATCCATTAAAACAATACATAAGTGATTTAGGTTCCAAAAGAATATGCCACACAAAATATGTTCTTGTGTAGATACTTGTTATATAACATGCCTGAGTGTTGATATTGAGTGCATACTTTTGTAGTATTCACCAGTGGTAAAAATGTCGAATAATTTAAACATCATAATAGTGACACTTGAAGATGTATTATCTTACTATCTGGTAAAACATAAAGCAATATGATTCTAAGAACATGTCTATTTAATGATCATTTACTATTTAAATGATTAATTAAATTTTGAAGGTAGTTGTAGAGTAGAATAAGGACAGCTTTTAGCTAATATGAATTATAATTTATATTTTTAATGGTTGTTAGAATAGCAATCATTGGATTTATATGATCATGTTGGTCTATGCCACAAATTAAGGCTTTTGAATATCTCGGGGGGTTAAAAATATTTTTGATGTAGTGGGGTTAGAATTTCAGTTATATAAGAACTCTAAGTTGGTTTTTTTTATTACCTGGATTTTAATCATGTTAGTAAACAAATAACTGGATATATTCTAGAACCAGTCAGTGCCTGTTGGGGAACAAGTGGGGGAGGGTTCACTCGGCAGTATTCTTCAGTTTGGTCATGAAGTGAGGACTGCTTTATGTAAATTGTTCTTACTGGCGCCAGCTAGCTGTAACTGCAGTCTGGCTGTGCTAGGGCAGCAAATAATATGTGTCATGGATTTTCTGTTTGGAATGTATAAGAATGCAGCCTTTTGGACTGAAAGAACAGAGTTGATGCATTAGAATAGGAGTACTGAGACCTCCACAATTGCCAGTGAATAAGTGAAGTAGTGAGAAGCTATAAGCCTTTTAAGTTTCTGTTCTGCTTTTATAGATTTGTACCTATTGATACTATTGGGTAATATGTGGGAGGTACTTAACTGCACACAGTTGCTGCAGACTTAATAGTTGGCAGCATAGAAAGCTATACAAAAGAATTCTGATTCTAGGCATCTTCACTTGCAACAGTCCTTTGGAAGATGTACGTTGAGTGTTCTGTGAGCTTCACTGACATGCTGTCTGATGTTTTTTGGCTTTTGAGGTTGTTGGGATATTTGCTGCACAAACTACACAACAGATGTGAACCACTGAAAGGAGCTTTAATATGTAGCCAGTCTACTGTATTCTTATTTTTTTTTTAATGAATATGTACCAAACAAGGAATTTAGGCTCAAAAAAAGCTGATCTAGAAATCTGCATGAGCTTTTATGCTTATACAAATGAACTGAGTAGCAGTGGTTAACAGAAGAGGAAGTCTTTTTCACAGTATCAAGCTGCCCACAGGTAAGAGATTCAGGTCCTTCTTCTATGATAACTTTTCTCCCTCCCCTACCTCCTCAGGCCTTATATCTGCCTCTCACCTTTGGGAAGTTTTTTTTTGTTTTTAGTTTTATTAATACCAGGATTACTAGATTGTTTAATGTTAATTTTCAGGAGATTCTAAATGTCATACTTGGATTTGATTTCTTAAAAATATTTTCATCTTCTCTAATTTATCTCAGGTTTAAATTGAAATTAACAGTAGGCTTCATATATGAGTATTATTCATGCATACAATATGTTCTTATTACATGGAAATCAGTTTTAGGTCTCTTCATTATAGTTCTGTTACTGTGTTCTCAGTTGTAGTGACACCAAGTGGTACATGAAGAGCGATGACTTTTTGTAACCTTACTAAACATGAAGTTTTAGTTTAAATGTACCCCTTTAACCTCAAAATCAGTATGCTTGTGTTTTCACAAGTGACTCATTAACATACATTAGATAATGTATGTTTATACATATAACATGGTCAAGTGTTCCATACCTCCTTTATCATTTCCATTTCCACATATTTAAATTCATCACCATTTTATGAAGTGAATTTAAGAATCTAAAACTAACAAGAATGTATTAATTAGAAATTCTGTTGAGTCTAATATTTTATTTCTTAAGCTCGGTGAAAGGTACATGAGCATTTATTAATTTTTTTTTGTATGTCTGAAAAATTGCATACAAAAAATCTCATTGAAAAAAAATAAAGAAGTATATAAAATAATGAATATGGTAACCATTATTGTAAGTCGGGCATAACAGAGGCAACTCAGCACGCATGAAAAGATACGAAGATTTATGTTTATAAAGAAATGCATATATCAGTATTGCTGTTCAGTTGCTAAGTTTTGTCAGACTCTTTGTGACACCATGGATTGCAGCATGCCAGGCTCTCCTGTCCTCCACTCTTTCATACTGTATCAGTATGGCCAATGATAAGGTATATTACAGATTGATATAACAGTTTTAGAGGGATGAGAGTGGGGAGGTAAGAAAGTTGAATGAAGCTAAGAGGGGGTAGTGAGGCTAGTTTAGAGAAATGGAAGGAAGGAATTAGAGTAGGCAGTTCTCTGCCTTTGCATTCTTTTCTGGGAGTTAAATAGCAGGTTCTTTCTGCAACCTGAAAGTGCTGGTTTTAGTTGGGACTTCAGTTCTCTAGATGAAAGGTAGTTGGTCCTTTATTACTGAGTAGTTGAATACTTAAAATCTAGAGGTCAACTGTGATAAAAGGCACACTCATGTTTCAGGGGCCCGAACTATTTCCCGTTGCCCTTTGACTGTATTGCTTGGGATTTTAAAAATGATTGTTTTAATATATGTTCTGTTGAAGTATAAAAATGTATATTTGTGGATATATTTCCTCTAAGTAAAGAGTTTCACTAGAATTGGAGAAATAGTGATAGTAGAAATATATCAATTTTGAATAATGTGCTTGAGGTTCAGTGGAAGAATGAGGCTGGATATGTTCTCTTGGTGTAGAGAGCACAGCTGGGAAATGTTTTCCGACTTCTCTTTGAGGCAGTGTTTGGGAGAATGTTGGGCTAGGAAGACAGTGGAGATAGACTGGTTTATATATGTATATAGATAAAGAGGCAAGGAGTTGTTAGACCAAAACAGAGGCATTGATTGATTACTATTAGAGTTAGGGGTCAAGGCAAAGAAAGATGATGGAAAACAGGAGTATTCTGTCTATAAAGAAAAAAACCTAAAAAGAGGCACATAAGACAAAAATAAAGGCCATGAACATAATAAAGATGTGCAATCTTCGAGACTGTTAAGCTTGAGTGTGCATGATTCAAAAATCTAGGGAATGAAATTTGAAGTTTTAGTTTTGGTGTTCCTTTTAGGCAACAAAACTTTTGTTTAGCAAGCAGTGTAGACTTAGAAAATCTTCGAAGTGAAATGGACGTGAGTGATCTAGTAGTTCTAACATCACACCTTGCACTGGAGTCTACTGTTTGTTATTTCTGACAGGTAATTTCTGACAGGTAGTTATCTGGCTTTTGCATCTACATTTCTAATGACAGAAAAGAAAGGCTCTAATTTTATAAGGCAGTTCCTTCTTTTGTTGGACATCCAAAACAATGAACGCTTGCAGATTTTGAGACAAAATTGGCTTTTCATTGTTTTGTTCCTGCCCTCTACCTTGTGTCTGTCTCTTTCTCTGTGTATCTCTCTGTATTTTTTACATGACAAATCTGCACTATTTAAAGAAAGCCATTAAAATTCTCTTGTGTTTTCTAGGCTAAATATTCACCATTTTTCTAACGTTTGCTCATTGTTCTAGGTCATTCTTTAGCCTGGTTATCCTCTTGTTTATTCTGTTGTTTTTAAAAGTCTCTTTTATCTGTTATGCTCATAAGTAAATACATTACTAAAAAGAATGTTCTTTTTTTCTGACAGTGTACTTCTGTTATCTAGTTTTAAGTTTGCATTGACATTTTTGGCAGCCACTTCCCACTGCTGAATTTTATTGAGTTTGCAATAAGTTAAAATCCCTTAGTCTTTTTCATGTATTCCATTGATAACATGTAATATACTTAAATATTTGAACCAAGTGTATTATCTTATATTTTCTTCTTGATTTCTAATGTGGTTTATTATGCTTTCTTTTGATTTTCCGTGCTTGTTCCCCCCCTTTCGGAAGTCTTTCAAAGAGCTGGTTTTGGATTTCATTGATTGCTTGCTGTTTTATTGAGTTTCCCATGATAATGTTCAATTTTTATTGTAGTTACTTTCTTTGGGTTTATAACTTTTACTTGCATTTTTGAGTTTGTGCTTCTTTATTAATATATGCATTTAGGTTTTCTCCTGAGTATCATTTTAGTTGAATTCCCTGGGTGGTATTTTGTTAATACTTTGTTGTTTTTATTATTTTACCACTGAGTCCTCCTTAATCCAAAGTTTTTAAAAAAAATTTATGAGGAGATAACTTTCCCTCTCATTTCATTATTGTTTATCTAACTGTATTAAGTTATGGCTAGAGAATGTGGCCTTGTGTGAATTTTTTGGGGGGGTAGTCTTTGAATTTATTAATATTTCCTTGTCACCACATGCACAGTCAATATTAATATATGTTGATTTTTGTTCATAAAAATTTGTATTCTGTGTTTTTTGGATATACGATTCTATTTACTTTTCTACTGAGTGACTTCATTTCTTCACTTCAGCATGTTAATTGAGAAATGCATTTTTAATATTGTTTTTTTCATCTGTAGAGTTTAGAAAGAGGTGTGTCTATCTTTCTGGATTTATTAGTTTTTCCTTGAATTTTTAAAAATGTATTTTTGGTGTATGTGATTTGAAGTGGTATTATTTAGGTATATCAGACATAATGTTTCTAGTGGATTGTACCTTTTATTAATTAGAAATATCTTTTTTGTTCCATTACTGGATTTTAAATTTGAATTTTTTTTTATATGTTACATGTGGGTTTTATACATTATACTTCTTTTTTGTTTGGCATTTGCCTCATGTATCATTTTTACCTATTAGTTTTCAACCTTTCTATGCTATTTTATTATAAGGTAATATATAGCACATATTTGATGATATTTTTGTCATTTTACCCAGTTTGAAGCCTACGTAACTTTTAGATTGATAGTTTTCTTTATTCCTTTGTTCCCTATTCCACAATCTTAAAGTCCATTAATTCCCATTTTGTAATTATCTTGTATTTTGTTCCAGAATATTTGTTTTAAAGATGGTCAGTCCTCAATTATTTTAGTCTGCTCATGAGTTTTACTTCTTTTGTGGAGCATTGCTATTTCCCTTATCTGAGTTTCTTCCTAGGGTCTTTTGCTGTCTTCTATCTATAAGTGTATCTTTATATGATTATGTTAGCAATAATCTATTAACTCAGTCTTTGCTCACAAGTAATACTTTTATTTTTTCTGTCCTTGTTGATTTTCTGGCAATAGGATTCTAGGCTAAAAATAACTTCCCCCCTGACTTTGGGGATATTGTTGTTTTATTTTAGCATTTAGTATTGCTGATGACAAGTCTGATGTCAGTTTAATTTTTATTCCTTTGTAGTTAAAATGATTTTTTAGAAAATTCTGAGTTATTAGTATTTCTTCATATGGGTTTTCTGAAATCTTAACATAGTATGTCTATCTAAGTGTTAACAACTTTAATTTAGTCTCTTTTGGTAATTAGTAGACCTTTTTCTTTGGAAAACTTTTTTTTTAGGTCTGTGAAATTTTTTTCTTACTTTTCTCCTTTTTTTCCCTCAGTTCTTTTTTTCTATAATTCCTCTTGGATGAAAGTTGTTGCTTCTGGGTATATCCGTCATGTCTCTTAGCTTTCTGTTTGTCCTTTGTATCATCCCTACCTCCCCCTGCCCTGACATTTTTAATTGACTGTACTCGTCTTTGTGCTTGAGAGTTCCTGCTTTGTTTTGGGTATGTGCTGACCCAGGTGACTGAGGGGGCTGTCACCAGCTGCTGATGGCATGAGCTGGGGATGCGCGTTTTGAGTGGGAGCCTCCCTCCCCGTCTCTTCTGGAGCTTACTTAGTGTCTGTGGGTCACCACCCTGTCTGCATTCACAAATGTCACATCACTGCTGCCTTGGTTCAGCATTGGCATGAAAGAGATTGGGAAAAGTGGAATGAGCTTAACTGTTAAGATAAATCACACAAATATGTTGTCATCTGAAAACTGAAACTGGTATATGAGGTCTAAGTAAAAGTTTGTATTTATGTTGTTGTCTTCTCCTCAAGGGAACTGCTGTAAGTAGTTTGGCATTTATCCGTCCAGACTTCGAAATATCACTTATATGCATATATCGATGTTTATATTTATATAAATATATTATTTTGCACTTTAAAGCATAATTGTGTAAAATTTGGAATACTAATTAACTACTTAAATGTCTAAGAATTTTCTATTTATGTCCTCATTAATCTCCATAACATTTTTATGAAGGCAGGCATTATATAATAGTCTCAGTTTCATAGATGAAGATACTGAGGCAAGGAGAGGAGAAGTCTCATGGACAGGTAATTTAAGAAGGAAATGATCATACCTGTATTCAAAGGGGTATGTCTGACTTCAAAGTTTGTACTGTTAAGTATGTTGAATTCTGTAGCTACTTGTTGTATATTTAATATTCACACCAATAAGAATATCTACTGTGTTCTTAATTTCTTATTGTTCTTTATTCTTTAGTGGATCTTCCAGTATTTTTTAACTATTAGGGATTGAGTTTTAATTTGTTTGTTTGCTATTATAGTACAGCAGTAGATATCCTGATACATTACCTTTTAAAAACATATTACATATTATTAGTAATACTTAAGATGGTATCTCAAAGTATCTTTGGTGTGCGAAAGTGAAAGGGGGCTCAGTCTTGTCTGACTCCTTGGGACCCCATGGACTGTAGCCCACCAGGCTCCTCTGTCCATGAAATTCTCAAGGCAAGAACACTGGAGTGTGTTGCTGTTCCCTTTTCCGGGGGATCTTCCCAACACAGGGATCTAACCTGGGTCTGTTGCTCTGCAGGCAGACTCTACTATCTGAACCACCAGGGAAGCCCTTTGGTGTATCAAAGTGATACACAGTTCTGCTTATTTGCCCCTGAAAATAGTTATGACACTGAAGTCTTATATCAGCAGTGTATGATGCTACTCATTGCTGTACATTATTGCTAACATTTTTTTTCCATTTATTTGTATTAGTTGGAGGCTAATTACTTTACAATATTGTAGTGGTTTTTGTCATACACTGACATGAATCAGCCATGGATTTACATGTATTCCCCATCCCGATCCCCCCTCCCACCTCCCTCTTTACCCGATCCCTCTGGGTCTTCCCAGTGCACCAGGCCCGTGCACTTGTCTCATGCATCCAACCTGGGCTGGTGATGCTAACAATATTCTTTACCATCTGAGCCACCACGAAGCCCAAGTAGTTGCCAATCTGATGTAAACGAAGTATTTTCTCTTTGTTTTGTCTTTTTCTGATTATTATCGAAGTTGAATATTTTTTCTTATGTTCCTTTTATGAATTGCTTATTTGATTTTTTTTTGTCCTTTTGAGTTTTTTGTCTTTTTTACTCACTAATAGATACTCTCTTATTCTGGTACTAATCATATTAGCACTATGCTTTTTTTTTTTTTTTGAACTGGGGGCTGCTCTGGTACTGCAGCTGTGCAGTAGGCCCGCCTCCCACCCCCAGGTGACAAGCTCTGCCTATTTGGCGGTGCAGCCACTAGGCTGGCAGGCTGCTGCCCACTGATTGGCATGCCCCTGGTGCGAGGCACCCCAGCTCAGTACAGCGTCCTCCCTGAGATTGGCGCCCACGGAAGACGGGCAGGTGGAGGAGCGGAGGAAGGAGGCCTAGCGCCCGAGAAGGGCCGGGGTGCGAGCCCACTGTGCTTTTCAGCTTTAAAGTGTTTCTCGAGAACAGCATTGAAACAAGTACACTATCAAGGGTGAAACTGATCACCAGCCCAGGTTGGATGCATGAGACTGGTGCTCAGGGCTGGTGCACTGGGAAGACCCAGAGGGATTGGATGGGGAACACATGTAAATCCATGGCTGATTCATGTCAATGTATGGCAAAAACCACTACAATATTGTAAAGTAATTAGCCTCCAACTAATAAGATAAATGAAAAAAATAATCTGTGATTAAGAAAGCGCTAGAGTACTAACACTGACTAAACAATTTAGTTTAGAATTTTAAAAAGTGAAAGTGAAGTCGCTCAGTCGTGTCCGACTCTTTGCGACCCCGTGGACTGTAGCCCACCGGGCTCCTCCGTCCCTCGGATTCTCCAGGCAAGAATTCTCCAGGCAAGAATACTGGAGTGGGTTGCCATTTCCTTCTCCAAAGTAAATGCTAAATAAAGTGTTTCTCGAAACTTGTGGTTACTTGTTACTTTTCTGTGCCTTTGATATTTCTCTACATTGAGTCATATACCCAGCATAGTTCTAATATTTCATATCCTTTCATAGTTTTGTCAGTCTTTTTCTTATATGTTGATGTTTCTAGATACTTTTTTTCTTGCTATTCTGAGTTAAATGTTTTCTTCTTTATATCTTCTCTGAGGTCTTACTCTTTTTGTTAAGATTTCTAGAACAATAAATGTATGAATATAGTACCACACTTTTTGTTTCTGCCTTTTATGGAAATATCTGTGATGTTTTACTACTAAATATGAAGTTTTCTATTGGTTTGAAGTTGCCATTATCAGCTAAGCAAGCAGTCTTTATGTTCTTAATTTTCATTTTTACCTGTGAATGAGCCAGGGAACATACTCAATGCCTTTTCAGTTTCTGTTGAAAAATGACAGTTAATTTTTAGGTTGTTAATACATATCTGAATATGCTTAATTTTTAAGTTATTAGAGGTATTTAAAATGTTTAAAAAGTGCAATTTAGGATAGAAAACTATTTTCATTTAGTAGTTAGCCACACCTTAGGGATAGAGTGCTTCTAATGAGAATGTATAATTTTTTGTTTCTGGGCCTTAAAGATCTAATAGGAAGTGTCAGTCATTTCATACAGACTCCCTCCTAGTTTCTCCAAGGACTGTTCTCTGCACAGTATATTATTCAGAGAGTTGTTACTGCCATTAACAGTGACCTGGCTAATCACATGTCTTCTCCAGTAGAATAACTTTAGAATGTGTATTCCAGTATTTAAAGGATGATAAAAAAATTTTGTAGAGAACTGTGATAAGTATTTGAAAATACCAAAGTAAGGTCTTTGATCTGAATTTGTGAACCCTTGAAAAGAACTTGGTGGTTTATTGCATTTACAATTGTACTTCTTTGGGTTTCCCTCCCCAACCCCTTCGTTTTCCCTTTCTTTCATTTATTTATTTTTTTTAAATTCTGGAGGCTCTAGGCTCAGTTAAATATTTTAATGTGGCAGACAGCCAGATTTCCAATAGTCCTGAACTCAGCATGTTGCTGTTGCTTAGCAACTACTTGTGAAGTCTTGTGGATATAACTGAATTATAAGTAGGGTTATGGGCAGAAGTGCAATTGAAATTGAGATTGGTAAGAAAAGCATACTCTTTTTTTCCCCCTCCCGTTTGAATTTGAGTTATTCTTTATGCAGAGTCAGTTTTCAGAAATCTGGCTCATAAAAACTGGGTGTACTAACCCTATCAGGAAGACAGTAAGGGCTCTGTAGAAGTCTTGTTTGTAATTACACATTTGAAAGCCTGTTTTTATTATTAGGATTAAATAGTCTATACCAGAGAGGTAGCAGTTAATGGAAAGTAGAGTTCTTCTCCTAATTTTCATGGTTATTCATGTAGAAATGTTTCTACAGATTGTATTACTGCCTATATTTCTTTTCCACATTTATGTTAAAATTTACATGTGTAACAAATTTTTTGTTATATTTCTATAAAAGTTTTTAATCACATTGTTTCTTTGGTGTCTTAAAAACTGTCCTATAATAGTGACCATGTAGGCATTTGATAAAAGCACAAGTACTCCAAGCTATCTTTGCCATTTGTCAGTAGAGCAGTGGGTTTTCAAGTGGAATTTATTAAAATTTTATTTAAGGGTCAAAATTTAAGGATCCTCTCAGTCCTTTGTTTTCCATTTATTCCAGATGGAAAACTTTAGATCTAAAGGTCTTGAATGATTTGCCCAAGCCAACTCTCTCCAATCTGTGTTTTTTTCCTGCATTATTGTCTTCTACTGATGCAGATATAAAGCTTTTTTTTTTTTTTTTGCACTCATATTTCATCAGTTTATACAAAGTTTAATTGTAGTCTGTAATTTAAAGTAAAAACATAAACTGAATTCAGTAGCAAGCACAACTAATCTGAGCTGATTTAGATGAGAACAGAAGAACGTAAGATCTCAGTAATACTTCTGGTCATCAGTCAATGTATTTATAGAATGGGTGGAAAACATTGACTTCCTTGGTCTAATGGTTAGTAGGAGAGAGATTAAGAGAGTTTCCAAAGTATAATGTTTTGGTGAGATTTGCAGAGTTTTTTTAGGTTCTGAAAGGAAACAAAGTGATAATCCTTAGTTTTTGGAAGGAAACTGTGTTTTCTTAAAATACATCACAAGCTTTTTGTAGTAGCTTCTGATAGCCCAATTTGTGAAACTAAGCTTTTTAGGAACATTTGCCTAACACAAGTAGATTATATTCTCATGCATTGTTTGCCAGGGAAGTTCCAGAGTGGGCATGTAATTTTTCTTTTTTTGCTCCCTGGAAGAGTGCTGGTCCATTCTGAGTTGTATGCCCAAGAGAGATCTTGTTATCAAAAGCACAAGTTTTTTCTTAAATTCTAACAGAAGAAAAACATAGATTTGCAAATAAAATCAATTCAAAAAGTTGCAGTAAACATAATTTTAGTTAAATCTATTCAGCAATAATATACTAGCAAATATTGCTTTGCTACAGAAGAGAAAAATTATAGGTACAAAGAAGAATTTGAGTTTCCTCTTTGAAATGAAAGATTAGGCTTCTTTTTTTAATTTAGTTCTGTTTATTGTTAGAGTTAAACTTCTGTACACATAGGCTATGGCCACAGAATATCTGGTTCTCAGACGACACTTTGAATACCTGTGGGTTGTAGGAGGGGAGGGTCTAGAGATGGGTAAGAGTATAGAAAGATGGAGGAGGGTGACATTTCTTGCATGTATCTAAACTTCTCTAGAACATTTACTTGCTGTACTAATTTTTAACGCTAAGGTGCCATTGATAGTTCAGACCTCCCAAAATTCCAATTGGTGTGTGATAAAATGTTTACTTTGAATAATATTCTGCAAATTTCATGCTTTTTCTGTTCTCTTGAAAGATAAAACTGGTGTCAGTAAAACGAAAACATTTAATAACTGCTTTAAATAATTTTAAGAAAATATGAAGTGCTGAGATATATATTTAAAGTGATAATTTGACTTACATATTTGGAATTGTAAAATACTTTTTCCCACTTGTTGGGCCTTGTTATCAAATTTTGACCCATTTGTTACATTCTTCCCCCCTAATTATAACTCGTAGGTTAATTCATATCTTTTCTTTTCATGAGGATCATAGTTTGTTCAGGTAAGTAAACAAGATGAATTTACATTTAAGATTTAAATTGCCTTAAAGGTGTGGATACAGTTCTAGGTTAGATCTGAATATCCAAGTCACATGTGAATACAACATTAAGAAAAATAAGTAAAACAATAAGCTAAGTTACCTTTCATTCAGACCACTGCTTAAAATAATAATATTTATGTTTTTAAAGGCTTGGTTAAACTTAATTTTAAAATCTAGCTATCCTTAAAAGGATATACTACCAATGGATTGCTTTTTTGATGTATTTTCATCCTTAACTGGAGCTCTTTTTGTTACTTAAAACTGTTCTGCATTTTTATGTCTTAAACACATTGTTTATAAGCTTTATTAAAAGTAAGTCTTTTACATGTAATTTTCATAATGAAGTTTTTAGACTTTCCTAATATCAAATACTTCCTAATATCAAATGGCTTCCCTGGTGGCTCAGACAGTAAAGCATCTGTGTGCAGTGCTGGAGACCCGGGTTTGATCCCTGGGTTGGGAAGATCCCCTGGAGAAGGAAATGGCAACCCACTCCAGTACTCTTGCCTGGAAAATTCCATGGATTGAGGAGCCTGGTAGGCTACAGTCCATGGGGTCACAAAGAGTTGGACACCGCTGAGTGACTAATACTGAGAGAGACTGAAGCATAATTAGGTTGGAAAGTTAGAGTGGTGACAAACATTCTTTTATTTGGGTGACAGAAACGTGTTGTCAACTTTAATATTATCCCACATTAGACAAAACTGAAAAACCAAACATAGCAGTATTGTAAAGATTAAATATTTATATGTTTAACTTTTGCTTGACATGAATAACAAGATTGTTTGTTTTCCTCAGGAATTGTTTTAGTTTGAGAAAACAGTTATTGAATGTTGACTGTGTGGAAAGCACTATATGTTGGAACAAGTTTGTGTCAAAAATAAATAAGGCCTAATCCCCACCTGGTTAGAGATCTGCTTTGATTAATATTTAATCTTTGTATTTTTAATACACAGTAAAATCTTTTACCCTTAAGTGAGATTCTCAAATGATTGCAGGGGAAAGGTGTTAGAAAAAAAATGCAGCGCTATTCAGATTTTGACAGATTTTAGAAGTTTAGAGATGTAAGAACTATGATTAAAGTGTTAACTTTTTCTCCTGAAAAAAGAACACTTAAATATATATGTACATACATACATGTGTACATATATAAGTAAAATGGTATGGACAATGGCATGTAACTTGAAATTGGTCCATTAATTTAGCTTAGAATTCATTTTTCTTTAATTGCCACTTAGTAAGAAAAAGTTCCAAGTTAATATTCTAGATGATGAAATGCAAGGTACATCATTTTCCCCAGGAAAATAAAGTGTTTTTGCTGGTGGTTTTCCTCATATATATTCACATCTATTCTGGGATTCATACTAGCATATTGTTTCTATTTTTAGGCTGTTGCCAGGCAGATTAAAAATTTCTCCTTTTAGGATTGCCCACTTTCTAGTTTTCTGATTGGTTACATGAACCTGCTTTCTTTAGCCAACCACAGTGACTATGCAAATTGTATTTCAGTTTCTGTTGCAGTGAGAGAACTGATAAGATGGCTGCAGGGGTTTTCCTTTGGGGTATGTTTATTATTCTAAAGAGGATTTTCATCATTATGTAATAATAAGCAAAAGTAGATTTTTTTCAAAATGGCATTTTATTTTTTGAAATGTGAAATCAACTAATTAAACAAGTTTTATAAGCCTTGAGAAATGCCTCTTGTGTGTCAGATTAGGTTAATTTTAATGGAGTTCTGTATTGAACCTTGTTAGAGGCAGCATTTTCTGTCAGTGGGTATATGTTACTTTTTGTTAGTAAATAAACATCCTGACTTCTCAAAGGAAGGTTGACTTCTCTGTAAACCTGCTGTATGTGAACATGCCAACATGTTAGTGTGTAATTCTGTCAGAGATATTCTAGATTACTACCTTTGCTTTATAAAGTAATTTCATTGTTTCGCTTAAGAATCATTTTATTTTAGTTATATGTATATAGCCCATCATTCTTTTAGTTGATGTTCACTAAGTGTATATTATATTCCAGATACTGTGTAGCTTATTAGTATTATTCCTGGATATTTACTTTATTTTTTATTCTTTTGTTAAATGACCTGTGAAGTACGTCATAGTGATACCAGCATATTTTTAAGATGTTTTCTGACAGCAAAACTTGGGCATTTAAAATGTATTAATCTTATACCAAATACATGATGAGATGTGCCAAAGTATTTCATAAAATATACTTAAATGTAGGTATTATAGTCCATTTATAATAATTATTTATTTTGAAAATTGAAGTATAGTTGACTTACGGTTTTACATTAGTTTCAGGTATAAAATGTGATTCAATATTATTATAGGTTACATACCATATAGAGTTATTACAGTTTTACTGACTGTATTCTCTGTGCTGTGACATTCCTTCCCTGTGACTTATTTATTTTATAACTGGTAGTTTGTACCTCCTGATCCCCTTCACCTGTTTCACTCATTCCCCACATTACCTCTCCTAATAATTATTTCTAGAAAGATATAAGTAACGTACTGTTAAATACAGTGGCAAGACACTTCATACTGAATAAAGATAGCACTGATAAACTGTAACAAAGCATTATGTAACTCCAGAAAGTTCAGTAAATAAACCTTGTTTATAAGCAAGTTTATCATTAATTACATGTAAGGCCTCTTGGTTATAGTGCCAGTTTATAGTAAAAGAGAATGCTCCTGTTTCACTTAAGACTCCCTAGTCCTTTTGGAAAAGGCAGTTGATTGCATTTCCTGTGCATAGGATACTTGATTCATATATGTATCTGGAGTGTTCATTTGCACCATGCTCAGTACTGTTTTCTTGTTGGTAAAATTTCTTTTTTCTTTTATCTTATATGAGTATCTCATGCCCATTATTACATCCTGTGAGATAAACATACTATAAAATTATGTCCCATTTAGGATAGGGGAAAAAAGTAATTGGCTTATCTGAGAGGAACACATGGAGAACAAGGTTGCTGTTTTTTTCTACATATTGCCTTTTATAGAAGTATACTAGTGTAAGTATAGGTATATTTGTTGACCTAGAAGTGTTAATTCCCTAAAGTGGGAACCAATACTTAGTTCTTTTTGTTTTTGTTGCTTTGTCTGTGTTGAAAGTGTGACCCAGTAAAAGTCATAGGTTGAAAACAAATGAAAAAGTATTCAACTCTAGTTTTGCTGTTTAAAAAAAAAAAATCACAGGCTTATTGAAATGTAATTCACATGCCATACAATCCACATGATTAAAGTATACAACTCATTGGTTTTTAAAATACTCACACAGTTGTGTAACCATCACTATAATTAATTTTAGAACATTTTTTTTTATTACATTATAAAGAAATCTTGTATCCGTCAGGAGCCATTCCTCATTTCTTCCCCAACCCCCAGTCCTAGCCAGCTACTTATTGCTTTCTGTCTTTATAGATTTACCTATTCTGGACATTTCATATAAATAAAGTTACTCAATATGTGGCCTTTTGTGGTGGGCTTCTGTCACTCAGCATGTTTTCAAGGTTTATTCATGAAGTAACATTTATCAGTACTTCATTCCTTTTTATAGCCAGATAATATTTCATTTTAATGGATATACCACATTTTATTTATCAGTTGCTGGACATCTGTTTTTATGGCTATTATGAATAGCCACTTTTAGGAGGTTATGAGAAGTGCTTCTATGAGTATTTGTGTACAAGTGTTTGCATGGATGTGATTTTATTTCTTGTGGATATGTATACCTAGGAGTAGAATTGCTAGATTTTTGTAGCAGCACTGTTGAAGAAGTGCCAGCCTCTTTTCCAAAGCACCTGCTCCACTTTACAGTCCCGTCAGCTGTGTGAGGATTCCAATTACTCTCCATCTTTTACTAACACTTGTTATTTTCTGCTTTGATTATAAGCATTGTGTTGTGTGTGAAGTGTTAATTATGGTTTTGATCTTCATTTCTCTAGTCACTAATGATGTTGAGCATCTTTTTATGTCTGTTGCTTATTGGCTTATCTTTGGAGAAATATCTATTCAAGTCTTTTGCTCATTTTTAAATTGGGTTGTTTTATTGAGTCATAGCAGTTTTTATATATTCTAATAGATACAAGTCTCTAGTTCTATTGTTATTTGCTTGGATAACTTAATGAAAAGTTACTTTTAAAAAGATACTTGGATGTTTAAGAGCTTCTTGGTAATAATGTTGGAGCTAATATGTGAACCAGTCTGTAGGCTGATAAAATTGAGGGTGTACAGTCAGAGCTCATTCACTGTGTGAATAGGCCTTAGCAATTATATTAAATGACTTTTCCATTTTCAAAGAGAGAAGAAAATAGTGGCAAATACAGTATTTATGGCTTATTGTTTTGAACACTAGAAGACCTCCATGGTTGCAAAATTTAAAGGATGAAATGCATAAGAAGTGTACATATGCAAAGAAAGCAATTTCATGCTGAATCAAGTGTCTTTTTACTTTACTAAGTTAATTATTATCCATGTAGTGAATGATAGTGGCATAGCTATTGATGTAAAGTTGAACTTGTATAACTTGTCACTTAAATGGGAAAAAATATGCCTTGGTATAGGGTTATCTTTGAGTTAAGGAGTTGGGATGGGGAAGGAGTAGCATGCTCTCTGATAGTGTTATACAGAAGGCTTTGTTTTTAATTTCTTATCTGGATGATGGGTACACATATGTTCATGATATTAGAGTTTATATCTTGCTGCATGTTCTCTGTATTTAATAATGAAAAATTAATTATAAAAGAACATAAGTATTGCTAGACTTTAGTAAAATAATTCAAAATTTAAGCTAGAATCAAACCTAGCAAGCATCTAGTCTCACCTCCTCAGTTTTACTGTTGAGTGACATGAAATCAGGAGAGTTTGGGTGATTTATCCTGTGACAACTATTATGCTAATGTTGGAACACAGAGTAGATTTGGTTTTGTTAGTTTAGAAATCTTTGTTTTGCCAAGCTTTTATAATTATGTATTTTTGAGATGTGGTAGATTATATGTGCATGCATGCTCAGTTGTGTCTGACTCTTTGCAACCCCATGTACTGTAGCCTGCCAGGCTCCTCTGTCTATGGAATTTTCCAGGCAAGAATACTGGAGTGGATTGCCATTTCCTACTCCAATGGGTAAATTATATAGTTCACTGTTATTCTTATTCTGGTAAGATTACATATCCCTGTGTTTTTCCATGTGACATGAATTGTTTCCCCATGAGAGCTTTTTTCTCTCTACCCTCTTAACTTGGGTTTAGCCAATGGGCTATGAGTGAAAGTGGCGTCTACTGTGTCTAAGAAAAAGCTTTAAAATCCATTGGATATTGTATGGTTCTGTCATTGTGGGCTTTTTTTTCTCGGTCATTATGGGCTTTTCTCTATGCCACAAGACCTGGAATTGTGGGGGCTGGGGAAGCATTTGCTGCTTCTTCAGCTGATGACCTAGAATGAAGATTGTTAGTTATTAGCCAGTAAAAAAGCATTTTTTTTTCTTACTGCTTTATTACCTAGTGAAAGCTGACTGACACAGAAAGTAAGCTCTCCATCCTTTCTCCTTAGATTGAGTCGATAAGAAAAGTAAGCGCTATTTCCTATCATTTGAAGGATTTACCTCTTTCAACTTGCCCTCCTAAATCATTCTGGGTGTTTTATTTCATCCAAGTAAAGGGTGAAAAATTTTGGACAAGTGGTTCTTAAACTCTTGAGGAAATAAAATACATAGCAGTCTGTAATTTTACTCATGCTGCCTGGGTGCTGGTGGAGTTTGATGAGTCGACAGATAAGCTAGTGGGCCCTGATGGATAACTGGCTAATTTTCTGAGGGGTTGTAATTTAATAAGTGTGTTCTATAATTGAGTTTGTTGGATCAGGTCAGTTAGTTTGACTTTGCGTGTATGACAGAATGATCCCCGAAATACACTGGAAGAAGTGATTTTAAGGTATCTTGTGTTTGCATTTTTTCATGTAGACTACTCTAGTATTCTTCAAAATATATCAGTGAATGCAACAAAGTAGACTGTAGTGACTGTTCTGGTTTGATGTGCTTATTAATCAATATTGATTTGCTCTTGCTTTGTCCAAGGGATTGTTGGTAAAGCAAACTTCTGTTTCCTTTGTTGCTGATTAGTTTTAAACATTTGGTTAAGGGATATCCCATTATATGTTTTGAAATCTCAGCTGATATCATGAGGTTGCTGAGAGGCAGAGGGGTTATTTGTTGCATCAAATATTATGAGCGCTTGAAACCATACCGAACTCGTGAGTATTACTAGATAAGGAACGGATTTCCAGCAGTTAATGTTTCCTTTTTTTTTTTTTTTAAAAGTAGTAGTGTTTTTCTGCAATTGAGGGAAGAACCATAGCATAGTAGAATTGAGGAATTGTGAACTGTAAGGGATTCTGGATTCTCAAGTAAAATATTGCCAGTGCTTTGTGAGTGACTTCAAGAGAAGTTTGGAAACAAGATGAAAATCCTTGTGGAAGTTTTAATAGGAGTAGTGATTATGTTTTACTACAGTTTTAGAAAAATAGTTATGGACAAAGTTGACAAGATACCTAGTATTTAAGATAAAAGTTTAGAAACTGTATTAAATCTGCTCAGATAAATAACAAGAGGATGAATCATTTCACTTGCAGTTTCACCAGTCTTCACTAATGAGCAGTAAGCACTACACAGGTTATTAACATTTACTGTGCAGCAGAGTGATTATTCTTTATGATTTTATTTCCAGGAGTATTGCAGAATTCTCAAGTAAAATTTAGAAGTGCAGAGTAAAATCACACAGTTCTCGATTGAGAATGGAATTCTTAGCACAGTAACTGAGTTGCATTTCTACAGAGGCTAGGAATCCTCAGCATAAAGTGATCATTTAAGAGTAAGCCATCATTAGTCAAGCCTACTGACTAATGTTTATTTAATCTATTTAACATAAACTCAAATCTGAATAAAAATTATTTTTAGCATCCCATTATTCAGAATAATGTTATAGTACTACCAGTTAAAAGCATGAATTTAATTTGGAGTACCTGTGTCAAAGATAGAAATGTCAAGTCCACTTAAATGGCTTTGCTTAGCATTTTGCAAGTTTTTGCTAAAATTTTATTTTTAAATATACTTCATCACATATCCATACTTTGAATTAATATAGTGTTTGTGTATGTGTCTGTGCCCTTTGACCCAACAGTTTTGGTACTTCCTGTTGTTTTGTTAGTTAAAGCAGTTCTTGGAAAGCAGTAGTATAGATCCTTGTTTATTTAATCAGGAAAACCCTGCTATGGACCTGTTACTGAAATAAGAATCTGGGGCTATGTTACAAATATGTGTCAATTTCATCGTTCACCTTTAATTTTACACGTTTGGATTCTTGGTAGAGCACTTGCCCTCATCTGCTTCCCTTGTTGCCGGGCAAGGTTTGTGATGCTGATGTCTGATTGGTCTAGGCAGCTATGGCTTTAAGCCAATCAAACAGTGAATTTCAGTTCTCTCACAAGACTAAAGCATTCAAGCAGCTGCTGATTTATTTTTCCTATGGTGAGATTATATAAACTAAAAGTATGGCTGCAGCAAGCTCCCTCTTGGGTATGTTTGAAAAATTACAAGGTTCATCTGTAATTGAAAGAGAAAAAATGAAGTTTATTTTAAAAACTTGCTACTAAAAATCTCATAGGTTTGAGATTTTGAGGAAAAATATTCTGATGACAGATTTCCTAATTTTATTTTATAATTTTATATTTAAAGGACTAGAATGATATCATATAGAAAAAATTTCCCTTCAGTTTACATGAATATTTATTATGTAGTATATATATTTGCTTTATTTCTTCAAAAGGGGAGAGCTCATAACCTTTTTGTAACCTGCTGCCAAAGGCAGTTAAGGTGAAAAGAATATAGTAATTGTACTTATAACAGTTAATGCAGGTTATCAAGAATCACATTTTAATTTCATTAAATGAATCAAACTAAGTCAGTTCAGTGCAGTAGACAACAAAACATTTTATAATGCTATCCATAGTTGACCTTTGGGTCCAGAATACAGTTAACTTTTGGAATTGGAAATCTATCTATAGGGATAGATGGGTATGAAAATAATCTTGTTAGTTATTTGGATTTAAGATTTTGCTGGATTTTTAGTATAAATGTTTTATATATGTTAAAGACTACGGAATTTTAAAAAGAAATTTACAGTTGAATTTTGCAGATTCTAACCCATTGTGTAGAGATGTATGTTCTTGTTATGTATTGTTCATATTTGACTCATTCCCCAGGTAGGGCATGGATTTATATTTCTGGAAACATTCTTTAAATGAAGATAAATAAGATTTACACCTTTTATCCTATTTTATTTATGTGGTATATTTTGTGCATATTATAGGTTTAGAATTTTATGCAATTATGTTCTAGATTACTTTTATCAGACAAAGAACCTCACTTAAGTGTTGCGAATCCAGGTTTTAACTATGTTTTTCTGACCTTATTGTCTGTCTCCTGTTGCTGGGCAGGAATCAGAATGCTGGCTGCTGATTGGCTGAGTTTGTGAGCAGCTCTTGAACAGCCACTTAAATTCTTAAGCTTTTTGAGCAGGCAGATTGTAGGCTAAGACATTACAGCTTTTGGTAATACTTCTCTTTGTTGTTTCATAGCTATAATCTCTTTGCTAGAAAGAAGAGTGTGAAAGGAATGGGTGGAGGGGGATGAAGCAGAGAAGAAAATAATGGTTTCACTGAAGAAGAGGCTTATTGGGCTTTCCTTAAAAATAATTTACCCAAAATTTGAAAAAAAAAAAAAATTCCAAGCCATAGAGACTTATTTGCAGGTAACACACCCTTCTTGGTTATTAAAATATAAATTCCTTTAGTAAAGGTGAAATTCTTGTTAATTCTGTACAAAAAGATTTTTTTTTTTTAAAGTGGTGATATTTCCCCACAGTTCTTGAATCTGAACATTAAAGTAAGGACTTAAAACATTTTTTCTTACTATCTTCCTTATGAAAAATGTTTTGAGGAGAAATAGTTCATTACATTTTACACATTTACTTCTAGATATGGCAGACACTTTCTGCTGTAAAATATAAGTGTTTTTCCTATGAAAATAAATTACAATCCTGTGAGAGCTTCATGACTGTAGTGTTGCTGCCTAAAAATGTAGTGTTTCTTTTGTAGTATAGTTTTGTGAACGATATGTCAGTTCCGGATGACGATATTTAAAATGATCTTTAGAAATGTTTTGTTCCAGTCATATAGTAATGGAGACTTGTTTGCAGGTAACACACCCTTCTCTCCTGTATCTGTCTTAAATATACATTATTTATGCAAAATAGATTTTCAAAAACTTACTGCTGATTGGTTTGCATAGATATGGCTGAATTAGTTTGAACTGGTTGTTCATGCTACTTCCTTCTTGCTTTGTTATTCATTATATTTACTTAGAACCCTTAAAAGATCTTGTAAATGGCTGTAGTGTGCGCCCTTGTGGGTACAAATGGTAGTTATTCTGTAATTGTTTGTATAGTCTTTTATTTTACTGTATTGATGGCAATTTTGTTGATAAAACCGGCTTGCTTTGATAACATTTATTTTTATTAAATGTTACTTGGTGGCAGTTAACATTGAACATGATGTGTGCATGGTAGACTTTCTAATTCATATACAAACTACCAAAAATATTTAAGAGATACTTGTTTCAGATTCGGTATGCCTGAAAACATCCTGAATATACATAGACAATTACAATAACATTTGTTGAGTGCTAACTGCTTTCCAAACACTTAATGTATAGAATCTCATAATCATTACTGCAACCTCTGTCAGGTACTGATATTCCCTTTTTAAGGTGGCTGATATTAAACATTGAAATGCTAGGTAACTTGCCCTGTGTCACATAGTAAGTACATGGGAGAGTTAGAAATCAAGCACATGTTTCTGTTGGCAGAATTCATGTTCTTACTGGAATTACTAAAAATTATGAAAATACGCTTTTAAAAAAAGAGGAATGTTTGTTTTTAATGCATCTGGCAACAGCAACCAGTTATGTATATAACGGCTGAGAAATGTGGCTGTTACAATGTCAAAATCCAGAAGAATTGCAGTTCAGTATTTGAAAATATTTAAAGGGTAACCACACTCCTAGTACTATAAATTTAATCATTTTTATGCTTGGAGTCAGCAAGGAAAATGTCTACAAAACTTGCATTGTATCTTCTTTGCAGAACATTTTTCAATAAGTGCGAGTTTAAAATGGATTGTAGGTGGGAAAAATTTTGAAGTTTAAATTGTAGCTGCATTTAATAGTCCTTAAAAATAGTGCTGTGATAATTTTGCTTTGACGTTTCTTCTCATTTTAAGGTAATTTTTGTAAATAGTTTTACTCAGCTCTGTAACTTAAAAACCCAGGAAGACTAAGACCTATAAGTAGTTGGCTTACAGTAAGAGTATGAATGCATATTTTATACTGCAATCTAAAAGTACTGTGACAAAATGGTTAGTTCTCAAGCTTTATTGGCCTCCAGCAAATAGGCTGGGCCATAGTTTTGTGCCTTCCAGCTAGAGGAATGATGGAGTATCAGGAACATACCTGTAACTGGAAAGTTGGGTTTATTGTTTGTTGCAGTGAGAGAGAATGCTCACCACAGGGGAAACTGAGGCATATCAGTAGGAGGATATTAGAAAAAAACCTGGTAAAGGATTTATTTATAGTACAGGTTGGGTTTTGGCGGGGGGCGGGGGGGGGTTGAGGCAGGAGAGCCTTGCTCTGGATTAGGTACTATCAGAAAGGCGGGGAGGGAGCAATTCTGTGCTCAATAACTATGTCAGTAACTGTTATCTATAAGGAAGACAAACTACAGTGAGGATAAAACTACAAGTGATTTAAAAAAAAAAAAGGTAACCATCACTTATTTAGTCAGAGGGGGAGATATTTAGTAATTTATGGGTTGCTGGGTTGCACAGTGACCTTGTCTAATTTAAATGCTGAGTTTGTTATGTCCAACATGGCTTAGCTTTAAGCATCAGGTCAATTTTTAATAACATTGAGCTTTGAACCTTAAATTCCTAGATTTCAGAGCTGTTTTTTTTCCTTTTCCAAGCAAGTATATCCTAGCATCATTCATGCTGGTAATGGTGATATTAAAGCAATATTCATGATTCCTGTGTATCTTAGTCCTTAAAAGGATGTTTGTTTTATTCCACTGCAGAGTGGCATCATTGTCTTTCTCTAGGACCAAATCTGAACTGGCCAGATGTTAACACAGAAACATTGATAGAGAACATCCTTATCCTAGTTCTGATCTTATTTTACCATTAAGTATGATATTTGCAATTTTCTTTTGTAGATAACCTGTATTAGATTTTACTTGTTTACTTTTATTAGATTTCTGAGAGCTTAATTATGACTCAGTTTTGAATTTTGTAGAATGAATATTCTGTGTTGAGATGATCTGTTGTTTATTTTTACCTTCTATTCTGTTTATGTGGTAAATCACATTGCTTGAAAAAGAAAAATTTTTTTTCTTAAATGACAGAAATGTATTATCTTACATTTCTGGCAGTTAGAAGTCTGAAATTAAGGTGTTGAAGGGGACATGCCCTCACTGGTGAAGCTAAGGAAGGATCTGTTCCATATTTCTCTCCTAGCTATGGCTTGTGACTGACTAACTCCAGTTACCACACAGTGTTCGCATGTGTATGTGTCTGTGTACAAATTTTTCCCTTTTAATAAGTGCACTCACCATATGGAATTAGGACCCACCCTGATGACCTTATTTTAACTTTATTGTCCCTGCAAAGACCCCTATTCAAATAAGGTTACAATTTGAGAAATTATGTCTTAGGGTGCTGATTTATTTTTTTCAAGTGGACATCTTCGTTAGGCCTAAAATCTGCAATGCTTAGTGACTTACTTGTAAATCTACACTGCTTAATTTATTAATGATATTGACGCTATATATATGTATTTTAAATAGCTTATTCACATAGTTGTGTGTTACTACCTTTTAAAGAAATATACTTTAACTCACAGATGAAAGAAGAAATCACAATGGAAATTAGAAAATATTTTAATAGAACAGTGAAAAATATGACACATTAAAATGTGAGATGCAGCTAAAGCAGCGCTTAGAGGGAAATTTATAGCTTTACATGAATACATTATAAAAAAGAGGAAAGATTAAATTTAATGCTTAATATTTAGCATATTGTGGAACTGCCAGACTATTTTTCCAAAGCAGCTGTACCACTTTTACAATCCCATTGCCATCGTATGAGAGTTTCAATTTGCTCGCATTCTTACCAACACCTATTATTTCTTTTGATAATAGCCGTCCTGGTGTGTATGAGGTGTTACCTCATTTTGGTTTTGATTTGCATCTCTCTGATGACTAAATGATGTGAGGCATCTGTTTATGTTCAATGCTTATTGTCTTTTTTTGTATCTTTTAGAGAAATGTTTGTTCAAGTCTGTTGCCCATTTTTAAGTTGTTTTTTTTGTTGTTATTTTTCAATTGCAAAAGTATTTTACATTTTCCAGATGTAAATCTCTTACCGGATATATTATTTGCAAGTATATGATTTGCAAATACAGTTGACCCTTGAAAAATGTAGGGACTAGGGATGGCGAACCCCTGTACAGTTGAAAATCCTCGTGTAACTTTATAGCTAGCCCTTTGTACCTGCAGATTCAACCAACCGCGGGTCAGGCAGTAGTGTAGTATGTATTTATCAAAAAAATTCCAAGTTTAAGAGGACCCCTAAAGTTCAAACCACATTTGTGCAAGGGTCAACTGTATTTTCTTCTATTGTGAGTTGTCCTTTCACTTTCTAGATAGTAATCTGTTATTAATATGTTATTTAGATATTTCTGGTTGCAAATGTAATATTTCTTTATGTTCCTTAATTCTCCTTTCTTTTTTCCCCTATCTCTATACCTCTCCCCATTCCTCTACTGCTTTCATTCTCTTATTTTTCCTATGACAACTACTTTTTTACTTCATGTACTTTTTTTTTTTTTTTTTACTTCATGTACTTTTTTAACACTCTCTCCTCCATACTCTGTGAATCCATTAGCTTACTGAGAATGAAAACTAGGAATTAGTCACTTTCCCCCTAACATGCCTAGTAATTGATCTCTTATGAACTGTACCTATTATCAATTTTATGTTATATAAATTAAATAAATATAAAAATTAATACACAGCATTATGTATGTTATGCTTTAAGTTAGCATAAATAATTATGCTTTCTATAAATACTTTAAAATTATATAAAGTGGTGCTTGCTTCTAAGATCAATTTGTAATAAGTCTCTAATTAGGTGGCTTTGGTTTCAAGTGTTAAACTCTTTTTCTTTCTTTTTTTTAAAGATTCAAAATGGATAGTATAGAAGAACCTCAAAGAAAAGTCTTTAAGGCTCGAAAAACAATGAGAGTGAGTGATCGTCAGCAACTGGAAGCAGTGTACAAGGTCAAGGAAGAGCTGTTGAAAACTGATGTCAAGCTGTTAAATGGCAACCATGAAAATGGAGATTTGGACCCAACCTCACCTTTGGAAAATATGGACTATCTTAATGACAAGGAAGAGGTGAATGGCATTGAGGATCTTTGTTTTGATTCTGAAAAAAGTAAAGCAGAATGGAAAGAAACACCCTGTACCTTAAATGTTCACGTAAAAAGCAAGCAGGATGATGACTTAAAGTGTGAACCTTTGTCTGCAAATAATGTAAGTCCAGATCTAGCCTCTAAACTGGCTACTGAACCATCTTCTGGTGATTCAGCTTCTGATCTGGCTACTGGAGGTCTGGAGTCTGGAGATTCTGTCTCTGGAGACCTGGCCTCTGAAGCATTAACCTCTGGTGATCCTGCTTCTGGTGACCCTATCTCTGGTGATCTTGCCTCTGGTGGAATAGTCTCCAGTGAACTGGTCTCCAGTGAGCCAGTTTCTAATGAACTGGTCTCCAGTGAACCAGCCCCTGGTGAGTCGGTCTCCACTGAACCAGTCTCCAGTGATTCAGCGTGTGATGATCTGGCCTCTGGTGATCTTGCCTCTGAATCACTGGCCCCTGATGATCCAGGCTCTGGTGATCTGACTTCTAGTGATCCAGCTTTTGGTGATTCAGCCTCTGGTAATCCAGCCTCTGGTGAACCAACTTCTGATGAACCAACTTCTGAGACAGCCTTTGACCCCACCTTTGACCCAAGTTCGGTACCAGCCTGTGAACCAGTTCCTGAAACTGATAATACACAGCCCAGTAGCAATAAAGGTGATGATTTTCTTCAACAAAATAGAGACAATGAAAAGTTAGATCAAATTTTCTCATTTGACGAGAAAAATAAAGCTGATAGTAATAGTGATGCTGATGCAGAAGCTCTCGAAACAGATGATACAATTATTTGTTCAGATCTGTCTCCTGAAAAGAAGTTAGAAGAAGATGCAATCACAGAATCTGCTCTTGGAGAGGAGGCTATATCTAGCAGTGTGGAGATTGACCAAAGTGAAAAGAATGAAGAAGAAAATTCTGCAGACCTTATAGAAACCATTAGTGAAGATGTTATAAAAGATGACAAAAATGAGAATATCCTAGAAAATACAGATTCTATGGAGACAGATGAAATCATTCCTATTTTGGAAAAGCTTGCACCTGCTGAAGATGAACTCACTTGCTTTTCTAAAGCTTCTCTCCTTCCAATTGATGAGTCAAGTCCAGATTTGGAAGAAAAGATGGAAGGTTCTTTTGGTTCACCATCTAAACAAGAAAGTAGTGAGAGCTTGCCAAAAGAAGCCTTTTTGGTCCTCTCTGATGAAGAGGATATTTCGGGTGAAAAGGATGAGTCTGAAGTTACATCACAAAATGAGACGTGCTCTCCAGGTTAGCATATTATTTAAATTTTAAAGATTTTTATTAGCTTTAATAAACTGCTTAGTAAAACATTCTCATAAAGTTTTAAGTTTCTTTTAGTTACGGAGGAAGTTGAGAATGATGGTGACTAGAATACTCTCTTAACTTGACAGGTTCTTAACTTCACAGAATTCAGAATTAACAAAGATGCGCTCTGAGAGCAGCATTGTGTAAAGTGCTGAGAAGGGAGATAAAAAACGTAGAAAATATTACACTTGCCTGTAAGGAGCTTGTAGACTGGGAATAGATACAAGATGGACCAATGTAACACTGTGATGTAACAATTTCCAGTACATAATTAATCAAAATTCTAAAAGTTGTTCTTGCTGTCACTTACCAACCAAATAACTTTGAATCTATTATAAAGGCCTACTGTTTAATTTATTTTCTTCAAGCGTAACAAATTCCATTTTACAGTTTTCCAATTGAAATCTGATTCTTTTAAGATTCTTTGTCCAGGGAATGATACCATCATTGCTGGAATTCAGAAACCTGGAGGCCTAATTATATGTTTGATATAGACTATCCATTTGCTTCCTAAGCATTCTAGATTCTACCTAATGTTTGACTCATTTTCTAAATGATCTCTTAATAACTTAAATCTCTATTATTTGATTATGTTCCTCTCTTTGGTTAGATTCCCTATTACTTTAAGAATTATTTCAGACTCCCTATATAAAAACTGTATAAACTTCATGATTTGGTCAATGCTTGTCTTTCCCATCTCTTTTATTATTGCTAGAGAAAAAGGGAGAATGAGAAAATCCTACTTTGCTTTCATGGTGAAACTCAAGCATCATTCCCATGTGAAACTTTCTCAATTACTTTCAGACTGGCATGAGTACCTTTATGTTTCCATTGTGTCACATTCTCTTAGCCTTAGAACCCTATGAGTGGAGTGACCTTGTAACAAGAAACACAGCATTTGGTTTTAGTTTGTTTGAAGAAAATAAAAAGGCAAAACACAGGATTCCCCCACCCCACTCCAATATATCATACCTACATTTCTTTTGGAGATAGAAACTTTTCCCTTATTAAAGATGACTTCATTTCCAAAGAGCATTCATTCATTTATTAAACCTGTATATATAGAAAGGCCAGTTTCTTCTTGGCTTGGGGATTTAAAGGTAAAATTTATTACTTGCCCTGAGGATTCTGACAAGAATTAAATCACAGGCCATTAAATACAAGGTTGTGAATACAGTAATAATGTTAAATTGGTAGGCTGGGAGTTTAGAGGAGAGTAACTTTATGAGATATAGATGTTTCAGGGAAGCACTTTCCTTTCACTATTTGTGTAACATAGAGTTTTAATGAAGATAATCCCTCTTAATTGCAACTCCATTCTACTTGCTCAGGTGAAAGATCTTGGAATGATACTTTTTTTGTTTGGTTCACGTTCCATATGCAGTCTGTCAGAAATCCTGTTGTTGCTACCTGCAGAATAGATCTAGAATGTTGTCTCTTCTCGTCATCTTCACTGCTATCACTTCTGCTCTGAGCCATCATAATCAGGCCAAAATAATGCTTGGGTCACAGTTAGTGCTCAGTCAATGTTTGTGGAATTAAGTAAGTAATTCGTAATGTAAGAAATATAAGAATATTTTAAGTAATGTAAAAAAAAGTGTGTCATGGAGGACCTTGCTTATAATGCTGAAACATACTAGCACTGGGGAACCATTGAATGAGTTCAAGGAGAGGAGAATAACATGATCAAATTTACATTTTGGAAAGATAATAAGTAACAGTGTTTAGGGTGAACTTCACTCATTTCTCAGTAAGTATAGAGAGAGTAGTATTAAAAATATCTTTTGGTAGTGAATATAAGAAAGTTAGAGCAAATTGAAGCTTTAATGGGTTTATACGTTTTACTTTTATTCCAGAATCTAGGATATTGGAGACCATCCCTCCCACACAGTGCTGTTAAATGCAGCAAGATGAATATTAAGCTACCCCTATTGCATACTTTGAAAATTCAGAGTTGGGTTTATTTTTGGTTACTTACTTTTAGACTTTTATTTGGTTGTATGCTGTTAACAGAGTAAGTTTAGTAATTGATTTAATTTCTTAGCTGGTAACTGAACTTTTATTTTCTGTCCCTGGTTCCAAAGGAAATTTTGTTATTGTAGATTAAAGTATAGCTTCTTAACTGTTCTTTGTTCTTTTTATGTGGTGGTAGAATCTGTTTCATGTCATATTTGTTGCTGTTCATCTGTCGAGGTATTATTACTTTCTTCAGATTCTTTATTCTTGACTAATTTTTAGTATTTTCAGAACACAGAATTGTAAATCTGGCTTTTCCCGCTAAGTACTAATGCTTATGTACTGTACTAGTAGGAAAACATAGAACTCTTACTATTTCAGACACTTCTTTAGCAAATTTGTTTTAAATGTAGCAGTTACGATGTGTATTAGCATCAATAAAAGATAATGAATGATATCAGAAAACAAATAGAAAAACTATTTCAGGTTTACAAAGATAGGAAAACCTAACAAATGATTGCAGCTACTCCTGCTGTGTAATAACTGATATTAAATGTTTAAAATCATAGCCTGTGTAAAAAGGCTAGGAAAAGAAAGGTTTCTCTCTGGGAACATTACAGCAACACTAGAGGAGGTGTACACGGTAGTTATATCTTTCATGTATTTTCCATACTGTGCTCTCCTCTCGCTACTGTTCATCTTTCCTGTCTTTCAGTGCCACTCTTTAAGTTATGTTAACAAAGCTAGCACAGTTTCATCTCTTCCTGTTTACTCTCTAACTTAATTGAATTGTGATTTCCACGTTGTCAGCCTCCTACCTAATTGTTCTCAGTGGAGTGACACTGATGCTCCTGTTGTTAAATCCAGGGGCATCCTTTTTTTTTTAATTTTAATTTTTTTTATTATTATTTTTTCCATTTTTATTCATTGGAAGCTAATTACTTTACAGTATTGTAGTGGATTTTGCCATATATTGACATGAATCAGCCATGGATTTACATGTGTTCCCCATCCCGATCCCCCCTCCCGCCTCCCTCTGCATCCCATCCCTCTGGATCTTCCCAGTGCACCAGCCCTGAGCACTTGTCTCATGCATCCAGCCTGGGCTGGTGATCTGTTTCACCCTTGATAGTATACTTGTTTCAATGCTTATTTTATTCTCATACTTAAATTATCTCTTAATAATAATCCCTCCCTCTTGAGGTTCTCCTTAGTTTTAAAGCTACTGCATTCTTAGATTTTTCCTCCATTTTTGCCATTGTCATTCTGTTTCTTATGGAGAAATGAAAGGGAGAGCTCTTCTGACTACTTGGCTTTTTAAAATTCTTTAAATATTGTTATTTCTTAATATTTTTGAGGAGAATAATCTGTTTTAGAGTAAATAAGATTTTATACTAAGTTCTGACAGAATTTCCTTCCAGATATTACTTCAAATTTTAAAAATATCTGATTGATTTGTTTTCCCCTTTTCATTGAATCCTTAAGATAAATTCAGTTCAGTTCAGTCAGTCAGTCATGTCCGACTCTTTGCAACCCCATGGACTGCAGCAAACCAGGCTTCCCTGTCCCTCACCAACTCCCGGAGCTTACTCAAACTCAGGTCCATTGAGTTGGTGATGCCATCCACCATCTCATCTTCATTTAATTTATTTATAAATTAATCTCATCCTAATTTATTTATGAGATAAATTAAGTGATCATAAATGCTAATCAGGATAATTGCATGGGAATAGAATTTAAGGTTTCTGTCTAATTTTGCTTTAGGGAAAGTGATAGAATTGCCATGGTTTAGACAATTAAAATTATTGGTAATTTGTTTTCACTGTTTACTGTGTTCAGCTAAAATTCTTTATTATCTCAGCCCATTAATATTCAACTGTCTTACCTATTTGGATTTTCTTTATGGAACCTTGTATTTCTATACATTGGTGTGGAAGTTGCAGATTTTTCTATCAAGAAGTTGAGGAAGATCAAATATAAAACAAATTTTGAAAAGGGAAATGTGAGAGGAAGATCAGCTTCAGATGGCTGTTGTTGCCCATGTTAGATATATATCTGGATTTTAGGGCAGAGGCTTGGACTGTCTAGGAATAATTAGGAGTAGATAGATTACCATATATAGCTGGCGTAGGAAATGGCAACCCACTTCAGTATTCTTGATTGGAAAATTCCGTGGACAGTGGAGCATGGCGGACTGCACTTCCTGGGGTCTCAGAGATTTGGACATGACTAAGCATGCACACATAGATAATGTCTATATAACCATATAGGCATTAGTTGATGTCGAGTGAGAGCTGAAATCATCTCAGAGTGAGTATAAGTGCGTGAGAGGAGGTCCAAGAACTGAGCTGTTTGTAGTCCAGTGATTAGAGATTGATGAGATGAGGAAGAACCAGCAAAGAGTACCAAGAAGGAGCTTCAGCTAGAAAGAAAATTAGGAGATTTTGTTGTCTTAGTAAGTCAAGTAAAGAATGTTCTGAGAAGGAAGGAATAACTAGCTCTGTTTATGTATCAAATGCTGCTGTTTGTTCAGTTAAGGTGGAAGAGAGTATTTAATGACCTGGAGATCATTTGTTACGTTGACAAGGGGCAGTGGCGTTGAAAGCCTATTTGAAGTTGACTTTCAGAGAGAATGGGAGAATTGAAGATAATAAAATGTAACTTTGCCCCCCACTTTTGCTTTAAAAGGGAGCACAAAAACTTACTGTGGAAGATATATTGTTTGGAAATTTGTATTAGTTAAATAAAGCCTTTAAAAATGTTCTGGAAAAGACATATTACCAGTAATGGCACATTTTTCTGACATTTAATATGTCTTGTGAGGTTGACATTTACATTGGCTATTTATGTTCCTAGTATCTATAAATTGCTTGTTTATCTTCTTTGCCCATTTTTTTTTTTTGTGTGTGTGTGTGGATTATATTATCTTTAGTTAGTCTGTAGGAACTTTTTGTTTGAAGTGTTTCTCATAGTCATTAATCTAAGGCGGGGAATTGGCAGACTATGACTGATAAGCCCTAACTGTTTTGGTCAATAAAGTTCTGTTGGAACATAGCCACATCTATTTGTTTATGTACTACATATTTTTTATCAGTAGTTCCCATCATAAGTACAGAATCGAGCAGTTGTGTCAGAGACCATAGAGCCCACAGGATTGAAAATACTTATGTTTTGGCCATTTACAGAAAATGTTTGTCAACCCTGACCCAGGGCAGTGTTTTGTCCTTATTTTTTTGGAATAAAGTTCTATTCCATGTAATTCTGAAAGTGGGGGACTAACCCCTGATGTAAATTCTGTCTTCTCATCCTCTACAACACAGTTTTTCTACCTTAATTTAGTGGAATTATATTAAAGATAACTGTGATCAGGAACATTTGTTTCAGCTCTTTCCCAAAGTTTTTAGGATTACCAAAATTACAAGGTTTGGTACCTGCTCTTAGGGATTTTACTGCCTCATCTGGTTGAAAGGAAAGAATACCACAGATAGAACTGCATAGGAAAGCATGCCAATATATGAGGTTGTACTCAAGATGGGGAGGAATTACAGCAGAAACTGTGGATGAGGACAGCTTCTACAAAAAAAAAAAAAAACAGTCTTATGCTAAGTATTTGGATAAGTTTTAGGAATCCCAGAAACTACTCTAAGTTATATATAAATCTGTCTGTGTACATAGGCTTTTGATTATTATTCTGAGTTGATGAAAGTTCACTTAGATTCTGTATAGGCTTTGTGAACAACAACAACAACAACAATTAAAGAAAGATAGGGCCTTACTCCTTTCCGTAGATTCTGTTAATACCATTTTTGTAATCCCAAGTTCTTTATTAAGTCAAACTCGAGCCTAAATTTTAATTCTCTTTGTTCTTTATTAAGTTCTTTACTAAGTAAAACTCGAGCCTAAATTTTAATTCTTTGTCTATTTTTAGTTCTTTATTAAGTCAAACTCGAGCCTAAATTTTAATTCTCTCTGTCTATTTTTAAGTCCTAATAAGTGTTTTAAGTATGAGAATACAGTCACATCTTCTGAACATATCTGGAAAATGGAATTGGATGATAAGAGGAGTTTTTTGAATAAAATGAAGGAATCACAAGCTCAGCTTGACATCTCTCTCAGAAGAGAGGGAGAGTAACATACACATAAGAGAGGCAGACCAAACCAGGCCAGTTTGCTCGGCTGTTTTCTGATTGAATGAAGTTACAAGGCTAATTTTGTCCTTTGGTGGTATGTTGGTTTGCTGAATAAAGACTAGGTAAATCTTAATCTTAAGCAACCAAGTTACTCTGGAAACTTGGAAACTATGGGAGTCACCACCCTTAGTATTAAAGATAGGAAAACTTGGAAAAGTAAATATAGTAAATGCTTTGTAATGAGTGTGCAGTCTACAAGGGAGCAAAACAAACTTTCATTTCATTGAACTGAGGTTGAGGGATGAGACCTTAAAAACATTTCTCATGAGCATAGGGTGGTAAATGGGAAGTTAATTTTCTAATACTCATTTATTTTAAAGTTTAAAAATAGTCTCAGTAATCTTTGTATGTACTGTGTTAACATTCTTGTTCTGTTTACTGCTGTCACGTTTTGCAGAGTAATTGTTTTAATATCTTAGTGTGAAAAATATTGTAATAGGTTCATCAGTGATCCTCATCTTTGCCTGTTTTCACCTAAAAATTCTTTTTTTTTTTAACCTCAGCTTCTACTTAGTATTCTTGCCTGGAGAATTCCATGGACAAAGGAGCCTGGTGGGCTATAGTCCCTGGGGTCACAAAGAGTCAGACACGACTGAGTGACTAACACACACACGCTACTCAGGGCTGTTGAAACTAAAATCCTGGTATTTGAAGCAGAAATGCCTTATCAGAATCTTTATATAGTGCTATATGCACATGGTTGTTTATTTAATTTTGGTTGCAGTATATGATGAAATATGACATGTTTTATTGAAGCTAAAGGATATAAGGGAGGAAAATAGAATCCAAATATATTAGTGATTTGTTCTTCTCCCCTTAATGATTAAGTTAGTTGAGGAGCTATAAATTGATTGACCAAAGACCATTTCTGGTGCCTCTGGAGTTTTCTTTGTTATAACAATGCAGTTGTATAGATATCTTTATAAATATTTTTTGGTTGCATTCTTTAATTGTTAGCTTTTATATGCCTGTTGTGAAAATTACTTGTGCTACATTGCTTCAGTCATGTTCTATTCTTTGTGAAGCCAACCAGGCTCCTCTGTCCATGGGATTCTCCAGGCAAGAATACTGGAGTGGGCTGCCATGCCCTCCTCCAGGGGATCTTCCTGACCCAGGGATTGAACCTGCATGTCTTACTCTCCTGCATTGGCAGGCGAGTTCTTTACCACTAGTACCACCTGGGAAGCCTGAAAATTCCTTAACCTTTCTGAATGTTACTGTCCTTATCTACATGATGGCAAAAATACTGTTTATGCTAAGTCACTTCAGTCGTGTCTAACTCTGTATGACCCCATAGACGGCAGCCTACCAGGCTCCCCCATCCCTGGGATTCTCCAGGCAAGAACACTGGAGTGGGTTGCCATTTCCTTCTCCAATGCATGAAAGTAAAAAGTGAAAGTGAAGTTGCTCAGTCGTGTCCGACTCTTAGCGACCCCATGGACTGCAGGATTATTTGGAAGATAAGAAGTAATGTATGTTAAGCACCTAGCTAAGTTAGTTGTTGGCACTGGTATTGAAGTAGCTATTACTTTTTAGTAAAACTTTTTTTATCCTTAGGATAGATTTTACCTATCCATAACCATTAAAATAATGATTCAGCCTATCTGGTCAAAAATATTAGGTGTTTTGAGTTTGTCAGTAATTTGTAATTTTTTTTGTATTTTTTTGGTAATTAGTCACAACTAATGTTTTAGTTTTAATAACTGAATATAAAGGAGTCTGAATGCATTATAGTAGTTGTTTTCACATCTATTGATGACAATAAATTATTAAGATATTTTTTAAAATCGATATTATTTTTTTTTCATATTAAGAGTTTATTATGAACTTGCAAGAACTTTTAAAGCTAGACTTGGTCATTGATTTCCACCAGTTCATGCTCCTTTTTTTATTCCCAATATTTTACATTTTGAGACTGATTTCATGAAATATTAGCTGGATAATTACACCAAAAATGTAGATTATTATGAACTGTTGACAAATTATAATGGAAGAAATTTTCCTTTTCTATTTTTGTTACGGAAGAAGTAGAAAGCAATGAAAAGGACAGCAAACCTGAGGAGGAAGAGCAAGTAATACGTGAAGATGAAAGACCTTCTGAGAAAAGTAAGCATGTATAAGCAAACCTGAAATTGTTTTAAAAATTGTTTCTGCTTTTAAGGCTGTAGAAAATACTCTTTTGTCCATGAAATGATTGTAAAATTTTTCAGTTTAAGTAAGCCACAGTAAAATAATTTTCTTGATGGTTAACTATCTTTGAAGGTGTTAATTATTTCATGTGCTTTATTGTTATTCTTTCCATTGTTCCATAAGAAAGATTTAAGCTTACTGTTTATTTAGTAAGGTACTATCTGAATATCTTGAGAGAAGTTGTTTTAGATTTTCTTTTAGAGCATGGTCCTATAGGAATTTTGTCTGAGGTGATACTGGCTAATGGAAGTATGTATCTCCGTTTATTTAAAGCTCTTAAGCTTTATGGGAAGGGGAAAGCAATGTTATTGAATGTCATTAGGTTTATGGAAAGATCACTGGACCAGAAGTCAAGAAATCGGTATTCTGTAACTCTCTGTCTTACTCCTCTCCATTTGTGCATGTGTAAGTTGTAATACAAGAGAAGTTGTGGAATAGAATTGGAATCAGGCACATAGATAGGGATATAGGGTGAGGTAGAGAGGAAGATTTATGGTCACATATGGCCATTTTTCTTTAAGTGTGGAGATTTTAATATTTTCCTTCTTACATATTCAGAAAGAAACCAGATAAAACTTGCTTATGATCTCATGAGTGTTGTCAGTATTTAAAAGTGAAGGTCTTTGAATATTTATTATTTACCAAATTACTTTCATAATAACATTAATTTTATTATTTTTATCAATAAATATTTGCAATTTATTAAGATATGTTAAGAATAACTGTTGACATGTTATTTTCCTAAGGCTAATGATTAAGGAAGAATTTTTCCTAAATTTAGTGAGGAAGAAGTTTTACTGAGGAGATAGAATTAAATAATTAAAGCTATGCACACTTGTAGAAGTATGTAATGTGAGAATGAATACTGAGAAATCTGTGACTTGTGAATGAATGCTGTATTTTGTCAGAATTCATATTGTAGTATAGAATTTATTAAAAATGAATTTAAGATGATCTCATATTGTTAGTTCATCTTCCATCTTAATACGAAGATTTTGAGGAAAGAATGTTCTTTGTTCATGTTGTTCGTCCACTTGCTTGTTTAGCCATTAGGAAGTTCTTATTTAGCATATTGAAAATTATTTCAAGTTTAAAGCTAAAAGCTATCTACTAACTTTTCTGATCACAAAAGCAAATGATTGAGAATGCTGTTTTTTAGATAGAAATATTATTTTCCTGAGGATGGAAAATAAGCAGTACAGCCTATCTATAATAAAAGCATTTGATTGGTGTTTAATAAAAGCACCTACTTTTTCTTCTCAGGTGAATTCTTTAGAAGAAAACGTTCTAAGTCAGAGGACATGGACAATATACAGTCCAAACGCCGTCGATATTTGGAAGAGGAATATGAGGCAGAATTTCAAGTAAAGATTACAGCCAAGGGAGATATAAACCAGAAGCTACAAAAGGTGTTAGAGATTATAAGTTAAAACCATATTAAATAAAAGGCTTCACCATCATTATTCTTCTAGATTTTTTGACTTTAGTCTGTATTTTATTGATATATTCAGATTTCTCATAGAAACAAAGAACATGAAAGTGGTTGGGTTTATTACTCTTAGTTTAATTCTAAAATTCCTTGTGACCCTTTTGAAGTTAAATCATTTTTGTTTTTCTAAAGATACAATAATAATCATCAAAATGGGAGAGAAATTATGACTTCTTATTTGCTTTATACAAAACTGAGTATCAGTTTTCAGCTTTTTTTTCCCTTCTACACTCAACTTCATTCTAGTAGGAACATTAGAGTCTCATATGTTAACATTTTAGCTTTTATAACTTTTTTCATAAGCTGGTTTCATGGCTGTAAGTCCTTGCGTTTTAAGATTTTTGTTACATATTTTAGGCTTAGTATTAAAAATGGTGTGAGCAATGCTCTGGAAGGACTAGGGAAAAGGAATATTTAAAGTACAGGCTTTGGAAACTTCTCACTATATGTATTAGACTAGAGATAGAAATAATGAAAATATAAAGTATTTAATATATTTTTCAAAATGTGTTCATGAATGTTGACAAATCTTTTTTTAAGAGAAGAATAGAAGGCTTGGGTGAAATTAATTTTTCAAAGCCTTACAGATTTAATGGTGAAATTATAAATAATCTAGGCCAGTGTTCTTCTACTCAAAGTGTATATATCCCCATTAGAGAAAGGAACAGAGAGACGGTAAAAAAGTGGCTTTTTTTCTCTCAGATCTTTTTATCATATGGTGATAATAGTGCCAGTTTAGTCTTTCTTTTAGAGCTATTAGAAATATGAAGATAGCTATGTGAAAGGATTTTGAAAACATCTGTGTATACTGAGGGTTTACTCCTCTAGGAAAGTGCTACTCGAGTGTGGTCCATGGATACGCACCATGTGTCCTCTTTATGGGTCCATAATGAGATAAATATAAAAACTGTGAGTAAATTTCATAGTGCAGTGAGATTCTTAATGTCTCATAAAAATATCATCTGTAACAGATTAGAAAATATTAAAATCTGGTCCTTCACCTTGTTTCCTTAAATCACAATAGACGGTATGGGAGGAGAATATTAAAACTTCAATTTCAGATTGTTTTAAAAATTTCACCCTCTGGAAATTTTCCATTTTTAGTACACTTTATTCTGTTACAGTAGATATTATATAGGCAGAAGTAGAGGATTTCAACAGATAGCATTGTGTTATGGATGCCAGTTTTTTTTTTTTTTTAAACAAACTGGCTAATGTATTAGTACTGTCTTAGTACTTCAGAATATTTACTGTTTGCTGCTTGCTTGAAATTCCTTTTTTGTAACAAAGGAATATATATTTTTAGGTTGTACAGTGGTTGCTGGAAGAAAAATTGTGTGCACTGCAGTGTGCTGTATTTGATAAGACACTGGCAGAATTGAAAACACGAGTGGAAAAGATTGAGTGTAATAAGAGGCATAAAACAGTCCTTGCTGAACTACAGGTTTGTACAGTGAATTGCATATCTACGTGTCATCATTTTCATAACTTTCTTTTTTTTTTTTTCCATAACTTACTTTCTGGTATATGTTTTCCAAGTTGACAATAAAGTATATTTAACTTCTAAGTATTAGGAATAAAAAGAATCTCTATTAGTTTGCTCAGGCTGCCATTAAAAAAAATACCATTAACTGGGTGACTTCCAAAACAGAAATGTAATGTCTCATAGTTTTTGGAGGCTAAAAGCCCAAGGTCAAGCTGCCATCAGGATTGGTTCTTTCTGAGGGCTGTAAGAAAGAATTGTTCCATTTGTCTCCTCTAGCTTCCTATGGTTTACTGACAGTCTTGGGCATTTCTTGTCTTGTGGAAGTATCATTGTGATTTCTGGCTCCATCTTCACATAGTGCTGTGTCTGTATGTGTGTCTGCTTCCAAATTCCCCCCTTTTCTAGGGATACTAGTCACCCTGGATTAGGACCCACACTATCTAGTAGGACCTCATCTTAACTATAGTTGACTTTTGGACAGTGTAGTGGTTAGAGGTGCTATCCCCACTGCCTGCAGTTGAAAATCTATGTACTGGTACCTGCCTCAGAAAATGAAGAAATTCATAAATGACTCACCCACAGCAGTAAGCTGGAACAGTTCGGATAGAATCAGAACTCAAACCCTAGTTCCTTTGATTTAAGTTATGGTGATCTCTAATTGAACACAGACTCTCACTCAATTTAAAGATCTGTAAAATGAAAATATGAATAGTATATTTATTGAAAAAAAATTTCCATGTATAATTGGACCCATGCAGTTCAACTCCATGTTGTTCAAGGGTCAACTGTAATTACCTCTACAATTACCTATTTCCAGATAAGTTTGTGTTCTGATACTTGGGGTTCAGACTTCAGCATACTTTTGAGATATGTATCAACCCATGCCAAGCCTCAGAAGTAATCTTAGCAGTGTATCTTCAGTATCCCTTCAGTCAATGAAGAAAAGCTGGCATCATCTAAAATGCTGTTAAGTAGTGAATAATGTTTGCTGTGATTTTTTTATATTAATCTATTTCCTCCAGTGAATTGTATTTTTAAAGACATTAGTTTGTTGATCTATGTTTATGAATAAATGTTTTTAATTTTTTATTGAATATATCTGTATATTAACATGTAATTAGAAGCTTGAGCTTCTAATTAGTTGAAATGAGCACATGGTAGCAGGCTTTAGTAATTAATTTTATTTCAAGATTAAGAAGCTGGGAAATTTCATCAATACATTCATTCTGTCATAAGAGAATGTGTGGTTTCTATTTGGTAGGTTGTCTGAAATATGAGCATTGTCTCAGATGCTGACTTGAAAACCATTTATAGAGCCTTATTTACAAACAAGGGAGAAGTGGTTCATGAAAATAAAGTTGCGCAGTTGAAAGCAAATTGCAAGCAACTTCGATTTTAGGAAGTGTATATCTCAGCCAACAAGTTTAGTTTTTTAATTTCGTATTGTAAATTTTATTTAAAGTGAGACTTTATTAATAATAAGGTCATTGTAGTTATTTTATAATGCATCATTTAGGACAACACTATTCCTGTCTTTTACCTTTAGTGGATCCTTACATAGTGATAGTATTTTCTAATCATTACATTTTATTTTACTAGTACTATTTAGAATGTTGAATTAGAACTTGAAGATGTTGGAAGATTTAAGAGAATAATTTCATTCATGGTTTGTTATCAGTCCCATGGCTGCATCTATGATTTTGTGCTTTTAGAACCTGAGATTTTAACTCTCATATTTTTAAGATACAAGTCTGTCTCTAACTTTTAATAAACCTTTGCACTTGGATATTTCTTTGTAGCCTTAGAATCTTAAATCTTTCCAACATCAAACCAATCATCTTCTCCACAAATAAGTCATGTTGTGGAGTTTGCACATTGTTTTCCTTACTCAAAATTTTTGAATTCTTAGAAAAATTTTCCCATTGTTCCTTTTATTCACAATTTTTCAGTTCTTGGAAACTGATTCCTCTGTATCACTTTACATATACACAGTGAGTTGCCAAATTAAAACTTTTAAATTTCTTGTAAAAGTCTGTCTTTTACATCTTTTAACTTTCTACAAGACCGTCATCACCCAGCTCCTTGATTATAATAGCAGCCTTTTACATGATCACTTTGGTACTGCTTTTTACGTCTTTACTGGTTCTTCTCAAGCATTGTGTTCATCTTTCTAAAATGCTGCTTGTTAATTCTCTTCTGTGTAGTCCAGTTTCCTCAGTTGTGTACCAGTTTAAACCTGTCTTCATTTTCTGATTTGTAATTTAGATCTCCTAGCTTTTGATCCACTTTTCCTAATCCCACCAGTTGCTTCACTGTCCTACAGAGTATTTTTTTTTTTAAGATTTAAAAAAATAATAATTTTATTTATTTGTTGGCTGTGTTGGGTCTTCACTGCTGTGTGGGCTTTTCTCTGGTTGAGGCGAGTGGAGGCTGCTCTCCCATTGTGGTGGCTTCCCTTGTTACTGAACATGGACTCCGGGCTGTGCAGGCTTAGTGACTGCAGCACAGGGACTCAGCAGCTGTGGTCCCCGGCCCTTGAGCACAGGCTCAGCAGTTGTCGTGCATGGGCTTAGCTGTTCCACAATATGCCGTATCTTTCCAGACCAGGGATCAAACCTGTGCCTCTTGTTTTGGCAGGCAGATTCTTTACCACTGAGCCACCAGGAAAGCCCCCTGCAGAGTGTTAAAATACTCACAGTATTTTTATTTCAGCCATTTGATTTCATATTGTAGCTTCCATTCATTTATGATCTGTCTTTACCATGCCATTTATTTACATTTGACTCAGCCCAGTTTAGTTCCCATCTCTTTCTTTGTTGTTCTGATATTTAGATTTTTATGGAAGTAAAATTTGGATAGCAATTACTTTAAAGTTTACAGTTCAGTGTCATTTGGTACCTTCACACTGTTGTATGATCATCATCTTTATCTAGTTCCAGAACATTTTCATCAATCCAGAAGAAAACCTTGTACCCACTAAATAGCCACTTCTCATTTCCTTCTCCCTCTAGCCCTTGGGAACCATAATCTGCTCTCTGTCTCTACTGAGTTACCTCTGCTGCGTTATTTCACATGAACAGAGTTATACAATATGGGACTTTTTGTGTCTGGCCTGTTTTTTCATAGCATAATGTTTTTCAGATTCATACATGTTCAGTATGTATCACTACTATATTCCTTTTCATTGCTAAGTAATATTTATGTTTCTATGCTGTTGAAAATAAATAGGAATTAATTCAAGATGTTAACTTGTGTATACACACACACACACACATATTTTGTTTATGTATTCTTCAGTTGATGAACATTTGATGAGCATTTGAGTTCTTTCCACCTTTTGAATATTGAAAATAATGCTGCTGTGAACATTTGTATTCAAGTATTTGTTTGAATACTTGTTTTCAAATCTTTTGGGCATATACCTAGGCATGGAATTGTGGGTCATATGGTAATTCTTTTGTTTAATTGATTGTAGAACAGTCAATTGTTTCCTGTTTTATATTCCCACCAGCAATGTTGAGGGCTCCATTTCTCCATTTCCTTGTTAACACTTGTTACTGTCTTTTTTAAAAATAATCATCATATCCTAAGGGATATGAAGTGGTATTTCATTGTGATTTTGGTTGTGTTTTCCTAATGGCTACTGATGTTCATCATCTTTTCATGTGTTGTTTAAACATCTGTGTATCTACTTTAGAGAAAATTTAAGTTATTTTTATTCCTGGATTTTTTGTTTTTGCCTTTTTATCATTGAGCTGTAAGAGCTCTTTACATATTTTGGATATTGAACACTTTAAAGTACATGATTTATGACTATTTCACCCACTCTGTAAGTTTTCTTTTCACTTTCGTCTCTTGATAATGTCTTTTAATGCACAGAAATTTTACATTTTGATGAAGTCTTTTAGGCAGCATAGAGTTAGGTCATGATTTATTATCCACTTTGCTAATCTCTGTCTTTTAATTGAAGAGTTTTTCATCTCTTTACATTTAAATTAGTTACTGATAAAGAAAGACTTAGTCCTACCATTTTACTTGTCTTTCACCTTTTTTGTTCCTTAATTCCTACATTACTGCCTTCTTTTGTGATTTTTTTCTAGTGAACCATTTTGAGTCTCTTCATTTTTCTCTTTCTATAAAGTTTTTACTTTTTCCTTAGTGATTACTCTGGGGATTAAACTTAACCTTTTGAATTAATACCTATTATACAAAAAAGTATACAAAACTTTTCTTTCACAGTCTTGTCCTCCCATCTCTCTGGTGAATTTCTTAATTTCAGTTATTATACTTTCAACTGCAGAATTTATACTTTTAAAAAAATATATAATATCTGTCTCTTTACTGATATTCTATTGGTGAGACCTTTTTTCCCTTTTTTTTTTCCAAGTTCTTTCTCAATGGTATCCTTTAGCCCTTTGAACAGATTTAAAACATTTATTTAAAGTCTTTGTCTAGTAAGTCCTATGCCTGAGCTGTATTTCTGTTAATTTTTTTTCTTTCTGTGAATAAACCATACTTTCTTATTTCCTTGTATATGTCCTAATTTGTTCATTGTTACTGTTTAAATGGATATTTTGAGTATTGCAATGTGACAATTCAGAAAATCAGATTTTCCCCTTCTCTCCAGGGTTTGCTATTGCTGCTTGTTGTTGTTTGCCTGATTAGTGGGTTTTTAAAACAATTTTTGGAAAGTATATATTCATTATTGTGTATGGTCACTGAAGTCTATGTTTTGTTAGCTTAGTGGTCAGCTGATATTTTGACAGTTACCTTAAATGCTTAGACAGTAAGGAATCCACCTGCAATGCAGGAGACCTGGGTTCAGTCCCTGGGTTGGGAAGATCCCCTGAAGAAGGGAACAGCTCACTCCAGTATTCTGGCCTGGAGAATTCCATGGACAGAGGACCCTGGCCGGCTACAGTCCATGGGGTAGCAGAGTCAGACATGACTGAGCAACTTTCACTTACATGCTGGGAGCCTAAAAAAGTAAAAAGATTACTCTCCCAAGTCTTTGCAGGTTAACTATATTGGGGTACTCTTTCAACACAGCTTCCCTGGTGGCTCAGACAGTGAAGTGTCTGCCCACAGTGCGGGAGACGCGGGTTTGATCCCTGGTTCGGGAACATCCCCTGGAGAAGGAAATGGCAACCCACTCCAGTACTCTTGCCTGGAAAGTTCCATGGACTGAGGAGCCTCATAGGCTACAGTCCATGGGGTCACAAAGAGTCAGACATGACTGAGCAACTTCACTTTGACTTTCAACACTTAGTTTAGGCCATTTACAACCTGTTTTATCACACTTGCCTTATTCTTGTCTTCCTGCTTGCATAGATTCTGAAGGCTAGTCTGAGGTGACGGCTTAGGGTCTTTTCAGGCCACTTCTGAGCTTGCATTCTGTCCTGAACATTCAGATAGTCTTCTTAATTTCCTGAGATGGGTGAGAGCTTTTAAAGCCCCCTTCTGCCATGTGTCTTCTTTTCCAATGTTTTCCATCTCAGGCATTTCTTTTCTTTTTTTAATACTTTTTATTTTATGTTGGAGTATAACTTATTAATAGTGTTGTGATAGTTTCAGGTGGACAGCAGAGGGACTCAGGTATACTCATACATACATCATTCTCTCCCAAATGCTTCTCCCATCCAGATTGTCAAATAACACTGAGCAGAGTTCCTTGTGCTATATATAGCTATATATAGTTCCTTGTTGGTTATCCATTTTAAATAATAGCAGTGTATACATGTCTGTCCCAAACTCCCTGACTAACCCTTTCCCATATCCCTTCCCTCTGGCAATCATAAGTTCATTCTCTAAGTCTGTAAGTCAGTTTCTGTTCTGTAAATGTTGATTTGTATTATTTTTTTTTTGGATTCTGCTTGTAAGAGATGTCATACAATATTTCTCCTCCTCTGTCTGACTTTACTCAGTATGAAAATCTCTAGGTCCATCCATGTTGCTTCAAATGGCATTATATCATTCATTTTTATGGCTGAGTAATACTCTGTTGTATATATGTCCCAGATCTTCTTTATCCATTTCTCTCTCAATGGACATTTAGGTTGCTTCCATGTCCTGGCTGATGTAAATAGTGCTGCACTGAACATTGGGATGAATGTGTCTTTTTGAATTATGGCTTTCTCTGAGTATATGCCCAGTAGTGGGATTGCTGGGTCATATGGTAGTTCTGTTTTCAGTTTTTCTAAGGAACTTCTGTGCTGTTCTCCAGGCTTCCCTTGTGGCTCTGCTGGTAAAGAATCTACCTGCAATTAGGGAGACCTGGGTTAGGAAGGTCCCCTGGAGGAGAGAAAGGCTATACACTCCAGTATTCTGGCCTGGAGAATTCCATGGACTCTATAGTCCATGTGGTCACAAAGAGTTGGACACGACTAAACGACTTACACACAGATACATACCATTCTCCACAGTGGCTCTATCAGTTTACATTCACACGAAGAGTGTAAGGGTATTTCCTTTTCTCCACACCTTCTCCAGAGTTTGTTGTCTGTAGATTGTTTTGATGACCATTCTGAGCAATGTGAGGTGATATCTCATTGTAGTTTTGATTTGTATTTCTCTAATAATTGGTGATGTTAAACATCTTTTCATGTGTTTTTTTGTCCATCTGTATGTCTTTTTTTGAGAAATGTTTATTTAGGTCCTCTGCCCATTTTTTGATTGTTTTTTTTGTTTTGTTTTGTTTTGATATTGAGCTGGATAAGCTGTTTTTATGTTTTGGAGATTAATCCTTTGTCAGTTGCTTCATTTGCGAATATTTTTTCCCATTCTGAGGGTTGTCTTTTCATCTTATTTATGGTTTCCTTTGCTGTGCAAAATATTTTAAGTTTAATTAGTCCCATTTGTTTATTTATTTATTTTTCATTACTCTAGGAGATGGGTCAAAAAAGATCTTGCTGCTGTTTATCTGCCAGTAGGTTAATTTTTGAAAAGAAATATTTGAGTACTGTAGATGTAACTTCCCTTGTGGCCCAGCTGGTCAAGAATCCACCTGCAATGCAGGAGATCTGGGTTCAATTTCTGGGTTGGGAAGATCCCCTGGAGAAGGAAAAGTCTACCCACTCCAGTGTTCTGGCCTAGAAAATTCCAGACTCATATGTACTATTGATTAGGGATCTTCTGTGATTTATAGATATGTTAACTATTAATATATAATTCTCAGTGAGAAAATTAAGTGTGGTTCCAACTATGTTAAATAATAAGAAATGCAAGCACATGTATTCGTAAATATGCTGGTTTGTGAGCAAGGAGGAAAAAATCCAATCCTCTAAAACTTAAGCATATTTACTTTGGGTTTTGAAGTCAAGGATTGTACAACAACTTATCTTATTTTCTTTGCTGTTGTCTGTCTTCTGAGGATCCTATTACCCATAGATTTCTTGTTATGTATGCACAGGTTCCTTTTTAATACTATAATGCCATTTGATTTCTGTCTCATTTTTGCTTTTTTTAGGCCAAGATAGCCAGGTTAACCAAACGCTTTGGAGCAGCCAAAGAAGATCTTAAGAAAAGACAAGAAGTAAGAATTTCTATTCTTACATAGTTGATATTTAGCTTTAAGTGGTAATCTTAGGAGGTGCTGACCTAAGGAGGAAGGAAGTCTGAAATTTTCTTTCATACTGTGTACTTCCTGCATGTTGTTTCTGGAACTTCTGCTCTAGAACTAGTTATTAACCCTTTCTAATCCTCACTGTTTTCATACGAACATCAGTACATATAATATGTATATGTAAGGCATTCTTGAAATTGTATTTTCTCTCCATCTTTAAAATTAAACTTTGGGGATTTGCCTTACCATGTTTCTCTCAGGCATACCTTGGAGATACTGTGGGTTCAGTTCCAGACCACTGTAGTAAAGCAATTATTGCGATAAAGCAAGCCACAAATTTGTTAAAAAAATTTTTTCATTAAAGAAAAAAATACATAAATGTTATGTTAATTCTATAATCTATTAAATGAGCAGTGGTATTATGTCTGAAAAATCATTTAGATACATTTTAATGTACATACCTTAATTAAAAAATGCAAAACATAAGATAATTGCAATAACATCAGAGATCACTGGTCACAGATTGCTGTAGTCTATAGTAGGGTCTTCCTAGTGGCTACATGGTAGAGAATCTACCTGCCAGTGCAGAAGATGCGGGTTTGATCCCTGGGTCAAGAAGGAAATGGCAATCCCCTGCAGTATTCCTGCCTGAGATAGCACATAGACAGAGGAGCCTGGTAGGCTACAGACCATGGGATCACAGAGAGTCAGACACAACTTAGTGACTAAAGCAACAACAAATAGCAGTATAATAGTAATGAAGAAGTTTGAAATATTACAAGAATTACCAAAATGTAACACAGAGACATTAAGTGAGGAAATACTATTGGAAAAATAGTACCAAGCTTGATGCGTGTTGCTACAAACCTTCATTTTTTAAAAAATGCAGTATCTGTGAAGTGCAATAAAGCAAGGTATGCCTGTACTTGCCAGTGTAGTATGTCCTGCAAAATAGTTCAGTATTACACGGCCTCAAGTAGCCCAGTTCTCCTCTTCCTTTCTTCCTCCATGTAGTTTAGTCCAGGTGTCGTAGCATAGCACAAGCTGTGGTCTGTAATCACACTTTGCTTTCTGTTGTTTCCTTAGTTATTCTGTAATATGGATTTTTAGTATAGCATTGTATGTTGCAGTATTGTTTTTAGTTGAATTTCTTCTCCTCTTTCATTTGAGCAAGTTATATTTCTTTGTGTCTTGATAACTTTATTGCCTGGTACATAGAAATTTCCAATAGTAGTTTTTTTCAGTAGTAGTCATTATTCCTATAGATATTTCTGTCTTGAATTATTTTCATATCTTCTTTACTTGACTTTTTAAAACAACTTATTTTGAAATGATAGATACACAAGAAATTGCAACAATAACACATAGACTCCTATGAACCCTTCACTCAGCCTCGCTCATTGGTGAAATATATACCTGTAGTACATTATCAAAACCAAGAAATTAGTACAGCTCTATCAAATAGTTTTGTAGACTTTATCAGTTTCCTTCAGTTTTTACATAAATTAATTCTGTATATCTGTGTTTCTCTGCAGTTTGATCTCATTATAGATTTATGTAACCTGCCACCGTAGTTCAAGATACAGTCCCTTAGCACACAGGGACTCCCTCCTGCTTCTCTTTTACAGTTTCAACCTTGCCTTTATACCCTACCCTCACCTCCTGTATTCTGGCAGCTACAAATCTGTTCTTCATCTTTATATTCTTTGAGTTTAAATTTTTAAGCTCTGATTTATCTTTTCTTGAGCAACTGACAGTTTGTTTACACAGGCTAATCATCAAATCCTCATTTGGCCACACCCAAAGATTTTTTTATTATGGTCTTCTTCACTGATGTAGTTGCTTTTCTGATTTTAATCTAGTTTCTCAGCTTTAAAAAAAGTGTTTTTTTTTTGGTCACACTATAAAAACTATTTCTTCAGTTAGAAGAATGGTATAAACGTTTTTTTAACCTTTATTTGCTATGCCTGAACCAAACATAAGGGTTTGAAAATTTTCCCTTGTTTTTTTACAATATGATGTTCCATTTTTTTCTTTTCATCCTGTGTCTGAACTAAGTAGTGCTGCCCACCTTGTACTTTTCCAGTGTTTGTGCATATCACATTTGTTATCAGAACTGTTTTCGAGGTCTTACTTATTGAGTTAAAGGCGATAGGCAGAGACCTTAAGATATACAGATGAAAATATTACGATCCCTGAAACGTTTGTCTTGATCAGCTACAATAAGTATGGAAAGAAGGACAGATACTGTGTAATTCCTAAAGATCGGAAAAGATTAATTTGAACAATTAGTGTGTGTGGCACTTGAAGAAAATGTTAAGGTAGTGTTCAGTCTTTCAAAATTGTGTTACTTTTTTTAGTTTGTAAGGCCAGTTTTAAATTTCAAAACTTAGACATCTTTCTAACTCATTCTTGTTATTGTTTTCTTCTTGTAAGAGATATTTCTAGAGAAATGTCAGAAGATTTTGTTCTTCCATGTTTTAATTTCCTTTATGGTTTCCACTATAACGTTTGTCTTGAAGAGCTACAATAAGTATGGAAAGAAGGACAAATACTGTGTAATTCCTCATAAGCAGTTTGCTATTAAGACCATATTCATATTTAATCTATTTTATGGCTTTATGACTGATATCTTTAACTTTCATCCTTTCTATTTTTTTTTTTTACTATAAAAGAAATATCAAGATATTTCTCTCCTTTATGGAAATCAGTGACTTATAATTGATTCTCAAATTTTAGATTTAATCTAAATTCTTTTTATTTTAATTGTGATAAAAACTTAACTTAGAATTTACCATTTTAAATTCTGCAATTCAGTAGTGTTAACTGTATTCACATTGCTGTGTAACATATCTCTAGGAATTTTTCATCTTGCAAAACTAGAGCTCCATAGAACAACTACCATTTCCCCTCCCCTTTAGCCCCTGGAAATGATCATTCTACTTTGTTTCCATGGTTTTGACTTCTCTAGATATCTCCTAAGTGCAGTCATACAGTATTTGTTTTGTTTATCTTATTTCACAAAGCATTATGTTCTCAAGGTTCATCTGGGTTATTGCATATGACAGGATTTCCTTTTTTAAGGCTAATATGCCATTGTATGTATATACCACATTTTCTTTATGCTTTTATTTATTGATTCATATTTGGGCTGGTTTCAACTTCTGGCTCTTATGAATAAGGCTGCAATGACATTGGTGTGTGCAGACACCTCTTTGAGGTCAAAGTTTTGGATATTTCTACCCAGAAGTGAAATTGCTGGGTCATTTGGTATTTCTGTTATTTTTTGAGGAGCCTCCATATAGTTTTCTTTTGCAGTCACATCACTGCTGAAGTCACATTTAGGGCTTCCCAGGTAGCTCAGTCTGTAAAGAATCTGCCTGCAGTGCTGGAGACCCCACTTTGATCCCTGGGTCTGAAAGGTCCCCTGGAGAAGGAAATGGCAAACCACTCCAGTATTCTTGCCAGAAAATCCCATGGACAGAGGAGCCTGGTGGGCTGTAGTCCATGGCTTTCAAAGAGTTGGGCACGACTGAACAAGTTAACACTGAGGAACTGAGCAATCACATCATTTACATTCCCATCAGCATGGCACAAGGGTTCCAATTTCTGTATATTTTTGGCAACACTTTTTTTTCCCCTCTTTTGTGATAGTGTCCACCCTAATGGATGTGAGGCCTTATCTCATTGTGGTTTTGATGTGCATTTCTCTGATTAGTGATGTTGAGCGTCTTTTCACATGCTTATTAATCATTTTGCATATTTTCTTTGGAGAAATGTTTATTCAGGTCCTTTGGCCATTCGTAAATCTGGTTACTTATCTTTTAGTTGTTAAGATGTAGGAGTTCTTTTTATGTTTTGGATATTAACACCTTACCAGTTACATGACTTATAGTTATTCTCTGCCATTACATAGGTGTCCTTTTCACTCTGTTGATTGTTTCCTTTCATGTGCAGAAGATTTTAAGTTTGATGTAATCTTCTTTGTCTTGTTAATGCTTTTGTTACCTTTGCTTTGATCCAAGAAATCGTTGCCAAGTCCACTATCCTGAAGCTTTCCTCTGTGTTTTCTCCTAAGAAGTTCATAGTTTTAGGTTTTATGTTTAGTTCTTTAATCCATTTGGATTAAACCTTATATATGATTTAATGGTCTGACTTTATTCTTTTGCATTTGGATATCCAATTTTCACACAGTTTGTCCAAAGACTGTTCTTTCCCCATTGTGTAGCCTTTACACCCTTGTAGAACATCATTTGAGTGTATACATGAAGAGTTTATTTCTGGGGTCAGTATTCTGTTTCACATTTCTACATGTCTGTCTGCATTCCAGCACCATACTGTTTGCATTACTGTAGCTTTGTAACATGTTTTAAGATTAGGAAGTATAAGCTTTCAACTTTGTTCTTTTCTAAGATTGTTTTGGCAATTCAGAGTTTCTTGAGATTTCATTTGAATTTTAGGGTGCTTTTTCCTATTTCTGCAAAAAATGACAGGAATTTTGGTTGAGATTGCATTGAAACTTTTGACCACTTTGGGTAGGATGGACATTTTAATAATACTATAGATTTTTTTAATGATGGCCATTCTGACTGGTGTGAGATGATCTCTCATTGTAGTTTTGATTTGCACGTCTCTTAAGTTTACAACTGTTTTAAACTGGAAATAAATTCAGCTCACTTTTTTCTTCCCACCATTTTGTTGACATCACACATTATATCTTTTTGTATTGTGTGTATGTTAACATAGATTTACAATTATATTTCATACCTAAATTCTGTACTAGAATTAGATGTGATTTCTGTTTGCACTTTATAGTAATGCAGTATTCTGTATTTATTTTTGTATTTACTTTTACCAGAGAGTTTTATATTTTCCTTTGCTTTCAGTTGCTCTCTAGTGTCCTTTCATTTCTACTTGAAGGACTCCTTTTAACATTTCTTGTATGGTGGATTTAGTGGTGTGAAATGCACTCAGCCTTGTATTTACTGTGGAAATCTTAATTTTACTTCATTTTTGCAGTGATAGTGTTGCTGGTTATGATATTCTTGCTTGGCAGTATTTTTCTTTTAGCACTTGAATATATCATTCCACTCCCTTGTGGCCTGCTAGGTTTCTTCTGAGAAAAAAGCACTGATTATCTTAAGGGAGCAGCCTTAAATGTGATGGGTCTCTTTCCTCTTGATACTTTTACAATCTTTGTGACTTTTCACAGCTCCACTATAATGTTTCTTAGTGTAGGTCTCTCTGAGTTGGAAGTCTTTCACCTTCTTGAATTTGTCAGGTTTCTTTCTTTGGGAAGATTTTGGCCTTTACTTAATTAGGCTTTCTGCCTATTTTCTTTCTTTCCATTCTTGTTCTCCCATATTTGTATATTGGCCCACTTGATGGTGTCTAATAAATCTCTTAGTCTGTCTTTACCTTTTTTTCATTCACCTTTTCTGTTTGATTCTCTTAACTCAGTAATTTCAAATGATTTATGTTTAGGTTTGCTGATTCTTTTTTCTGCTTGATACAGTCTGGTTTTTATCCCTTCTAGTAAATGTTTCAATTCAGTTGTTGTAATCTTCAGCTCCAGAATTTCTGTTGGTTTTAATCTGAAGTTTCATTTTCTTCTTGCTTTGTTTTCCTAATTTCATTCAGTTTTCTTTCTGTGTTCTTTTCTGTCTCATTGAACATCTTAATGATAGTCATTTTGAATTCTTTGTTGGGTAGTTCCTAGATCTGTTTCTTTGAGATTAGTTTCTGGAGATTAATTTCATAGATTGATCCATATTTCTGTGTTTGTTTGTTTGTTTTTGTATGTTTCTCTTTTGTTGAAATCAGGCATTTGAAAAAATACACTTCCCATCTTTTTGGAATATCTTTGTACAGATGAAGACCAACCTTTAGTTGGTCCAGTTAGATAACTCTGATCTCCTTTCAAACCTTTTTTCAGAGATGGCATTTTCTTTGAGTTTGTGCATGTATCTCTAATCTGCAGAGTTTTGTCTGGTTCTATTTGGGATCTTCCCATCCCCCACCTGGTATCTGCCTTTCAAATTGCTGCTGCTTTAGCAAACCATTATATTGGAGTTACCCCTGTTGTCTCTCTGTATTACTGCCAGTTTTCTGGTTTAGGACCAAGAGGTTTGCCTTTCTTCTCATATACCCCCCAGGACCCCCAATGTGTGCTGCTTCTTCCTAATTGGGTGAGACTGAAGCCAGTACTTTGATCAGTGTCCCCCCAAAATCTGCAAATTCCACTGTTTCTTCCTGAAGGAGAGGACACTTGTTGGGAGTTTTTTTCTTTTTCTTTTATATTTTACCACACTGTGTAAGGAAGGAGGTGGGATATGGTGGTTAAGTGCAACAGACTTTCCTACCTTCTATGATTTTATCTCTTTTGGGCTTACTCTCATTTAAGGTGCTCTAATCTCTCAACAGATTTCTTGACTTATTTATACTTATTTATTATGCATATACTCCTCCTTTTATATTTTTTCCCTCTGAAATGTTTACCTTCATTTTAAGTGTTTTAAGTGTACTGATTACTCAAAGGCTTATTAGTAGATGCACTTCTTTCCCCTAAAATTTTTTAAAACTTTTCCCAATGATGCTACAATGTTAGTTTCATTTGCTTTTCTAGAAGTTTCAGATGTTTCTGTGTCAGAGCAGTTTATCTTAATTCTTTATCTTTTTCCTCCTCTACATGGATAAAATCGTTCTTTTATCCTATAAAAAGTAGCAAAATATATTTGTTGTTGAGAAGAGTGATTAGTGGCATCTGCTTGATGTGATCCTAAGTGATTATCACCATTTGTTCAATATGTATTATATTTAATTAAGACTTGAGTGGACTTATTTTTCTCAATTTAAGAAATAGATGATGATAGTGGCATTATAATGGAGGCCCAAATAATGGTAATTAGCGTATAAATGTTACAACTCTATTTCTTTTTTTTTTTTCATTTATTTTTATTAGTTGGAGGCTAATTACTTTACAATATTGTAGTGGTTTTTGCCATACATTGACATGAATCAGCCATGGATTTACCTGTATTCCCCATCCCGACCCCCCCTCCCACCTCCCTCCCCAACTCCTGTTTTGGAGGATGGAAAAAGGCTTAAATTAGTTTGTACTGAAGTTTAGAATTGGGGCATCTTTTTATGAAATTATAAGTCACATAGTGACAAGTCGTTATTTTTTAAACAAAAATTATAAAAATAATTTTGATTTGTGACATAGGATACCACTTAATTGGTAATTAATTACTTCTGAGGATAAACATATTTTCCTTGTTTGTTGAGTTTCTGCTTGTAATCTGGTGCCTCCTCTGCCAGGATATATAGTAGGCATTTACTAGATGTTTATTGAGTGAGTATCTAGTTATTCTTTAGATTCATATTGTTAATGCTTACTGAACACTTTTAACATGTAAACTATTTTTACATTCTTTATTTACTCATAAAAACTGAGGTCTAGGAATTATTCCCTTTTCATATGATAAGCAGTTGTGACAATATACTAATTTGTGTAAGCGCTTTATGTGCCAATGCCAAGGTTTAATTTTTTTTTTCTTAGTAAGATTTTATCTTGTACTATAGAAATAACAGATAACGTATTAACAAAGCACTTAAAGGTCTGAAAGATTCCTTGTGAATTGGGCTTTATTTTACCTTGGTATTTTTCTCCCCAGAACCCACCAAACCCACCTGTATCACCAGGAAAGTCTGTAGTTGATGTCATCAGCAATAACAGTGTGCCCTACAGGTGAGAATTGTAAACAGGCTATTTATCAAGTTTTTCATTAAGAGAACAAGGTTCTGATTTTCTTTATTGTGCAGAAAGATCTTAGAATGTGATGCTATGTATTTTTGTAGAGATAAGTATTTGGTGTACTGAATTAAGTATATTTGCTTCTTTTTGCTTAGCTGTAATTGTTCTCCTATGGATATTGATTTTGCTAGTTTTTTATAAGGCTTTCTTTTGTCATTGCAGATTTCTTTAACCACTTGTGCTAAATAGTATTACCTTAAGTATTTGAGAAATTCTTTGGTCAGAGTTGATAAAAACTAATGTGTGCAGATATTCGGACCCATTTTTGGTTTTCAGGTTAAAGTATTGAGAACATAGAATATAAAAGGAAGACTCTTCCCTAATGCCCTACACCCCAGCATTCCAGTGTTTTCCTACCAGCTTTGCTTCACTGCATTCACTTCCAGTTTAGTGCTTTAAATTAATATCCATGTCTAGCTACCCTTTGTTCATATGGGCCACTGCTTTCTGTATGCATAAGTAGATATCCCTTAGAATGGCATGTCCAGTGACCATTTGTGTGTGTATATATTTCATAGAAATACAAACACGGTGAGACAGATGTTGGAGTCCAAAAGGAATATAAGTGAGAGCGCACCGCCATCTTTTCAAACCCCTGTGAATACAGGTAATATTCTTAACACCGAAATACATTTTGTTAGGAATTGAAGGCTTTTGTTTTCTTTTCTTACACTCTTTTGAGCTTGAAATGGACTAAGAAACTGAACACAGTTATGTAAAATTGAGTGCTAAGAGCAAATTTTTGTTTAAAAAGTAGGATCACAGATGTACGTAAAAATACAGAAACTCAGATTTCTGCTGTAGTGATTCTCAAACTTTTGGGTGTTGGCATTCCTGTATAATCTTAAAAATTATTAAGAATCTACAGAGTTTTATTTATGTTGGTATATTAATTGACATTTACTATGGTAGAAATTAAAACATATAATTTTTAAATGTTTATTAATTCACTTAAAAATAATTGCAAACCTATATTTTTTACCATTATACAGTCCAGTATTCTTGCCTGGGAAATCCCATGGACAGAGGAGCCTGGTGGGCTGCAGTCCATTTGGTCATAGAAGAGTTGGGCATGATTTAGCAATTAAACAACAGAATTACATACCATAAGTAGCAAGTTTTGGTGAAAAGTAACTCTTTTCCAAAATTAAAAAAATTAGCAAAAAGAATATTATTATATTAAAATTTTATGTCTCTTTTGTACTTCACTTAAAACATTAAGATGGCCAAACACACCTGGATTCTCATATCTGCATCTGCGTTCAATCTGTTGCAATTTGTTGTTTTAGTTGAAATATGTGAAGAAAATTCAGCCTCATACAAATATGTAGTTGGGAAAGGCCTAGAGAGAATGTGGGTATTATTCTTTGACACAGCAAGTAGTGGTTTCTTAAAGGTTAGTTGCAAAGTGAAATCAGAAATCATACCAACAAACCTTTTTAAATTTTTCACAAAGTTCGTTTGTCTTGTACTTGGATGGGTCTTTTACTAACATCATTCATTGATCACTTGGAAGATATTCACCGAGTTTTCTAAGTCTTCCAAACATGGGTACATTTCATTAATAAATTTTTTTTAATTGTATTTATTTACTTTGTTATCAGTTATTCTCAAAAGAGCCTTTAAAGATTTGGGAAGCTAACCATGCTCTCAGGGTGGCAGGTAGATGTATTTTCCCAAGTTCTAAGTTGTTTATTTTTTAAAACTCAGATTTTACTGTTACCAGTATATACTGTTGGTTGTTTTCTTTGAAGTCTCTGCCTTATTTGGTTTATTTTCAAGAAAAAATTTGCCAGATACCCTAATGTGAATAACCGTAGTGTGTTTATAAGTCAGTCTTTCAAGTAAAAGTGGTATTCCATCAAATAGGCTGTGAGCTCAGCTTATAGCTCAGCCAGTCGTCCAGGCACTTTTCCTTGAGCCAGCCAGCCTTATTTGATATGCAGCAGTAATGCTTTATGTGTGCCTGTGATTTTGGAAAGACTTTACAAATCAGTGAGAAGGAGATTTGGTCATTGATTTTTATTAAACCTGCTCAAATGAGAAGAAACACAAATGGCTGAGCTAAAAAAAGACTATAAAACTGCAGTGACCAACATTTTTATTTACTCTGCTCTTTGTTGTCAGCTCCTTAATTCTTCTCCCATCTTCCCTATGTTATTTTCCATATCACATAATGTCAATAGAACTTTAATAGAGGTAGTAGCCTCTCCTCACTAGTTCCTCTCCCAGGGAATTCAGTAACATCGGATCCACAGGTACAGGTTTCACTTTATCCATATGGCAAAATACCATCACTAAGTTTAACTATTATGAATTTATGGTACTCTTTCTAGATATTCTATTTGAGTTTATTTATTGCCAGTGTTCTAAGGCATTTTTAATGTACTTTCAAAATTGTCTTTCCAGTTTTGCCTAGTTTTCACTGTTTTTTAGTTGTATTTCCAGCTAGTTACTCTGAAGTAAGTATGCTAATTTTCGGAGACTCTTGATACAGAGATAGCAGTCCTCCATCTTAATGATAAAACATTGCTATTTTCATAATTTACCAAATGTAAATGCAGAAATGATTCTGCAAATAATCTAAGAATTCAAGGATTTAAATCAAATTAAAAGATATGAGAGACTACTGTATATATTGCAGTACGTCAAATTTGTATTATATTATCTTAGCTGATAAAGATAGCTATTTAAACTGAAACTTCTCTCTCTTTTTTTTTACAGTACCTTCAACCAATCTTGTCACTCCTCCAACAGTTGTCAGTAGTCAACCTAAATTGCAGCCTCCAGTGACTTCAGGTTCTCTGACAGCCACGTCAGTTCTTCCTGCACCCAACACAGCTACAGTAGTTGCTTCTACTCAGGTGCCTAGTGGAAATCCCCAGCCTACAATCTCTTTACAGTCTTTACCAGTGATTTTACATGTACCTGTTGCTGTATCCTCACAGCCTCAGCTCCTTCAGAGCCATCCAGGGACTTTAGTGACCAATCAACCATCAGGCAACGTTGAATTCATTTCTGTACAAAGCCCACCTACAGTGAGTGGTCTTACCAAAAATCCAGTGTCTTTGCCATCTTTGCCAAACCCCACGAAACCAAACAACGTTCCTTCTGTGCCCAGTCCTAGTATTCAAAGGAATTCTCCTGCCAGTGCTGCACCGTTAGGAACAACACTTGCCGTACAGGCCGTTCCCACAGCACACTCTATTGTCCAAGCCACAAGGACTTCTTTACCTACAGTAGGCCCCTCAGGACTCTATAGTCCATCAAATAATCGAGGTCCTATACAGATGAAGATTCCAATTTCGGCTTTTAGTACTTCATCTCCTGCAGAACAGAGCAGCACTACCACCACAAGAATTGGTAAGTCAACAAGTAGATTTAATAATAGAAAAGCAAGCTTGTTAATAGTCTAGATAATTGAATTTGTGTGTGTATGTGTATATGTAGTTGACTATCATTATTAGAAGACAGAGTGAATAGAATTTCACAGAGACTATTTTAGTTACCTAAGAGAAATGATGTTGTTAAAGTGGGATCTGAGAATTTATTTTGAGTAAGAAGTTACCATTTGTAATTCATCTTTTACTAGTTTTCCTAACCTGGGCAAATTTTTAATTTTGGCTTTGTAGCAAGCATTATGAATTACTCTTATAATACATTTTACAGATATATCTGAATATACAGAAAACAGTATGTTTTAAAATATCTAAGTGATGTAATATATGCTAATAAGAGGAAATTAAGAACCACACATCTTCTCTAGTGAAAGTGTTAGTTGCTCAGTTATGTCCGACTCTTTGTGACCCCATGGACTGTAGCCTGCCAGGTTCTTCTGTCCATGGAATTCTCCAGGTAAGAATACTGGAGTGGTGCTCACTTGGGCAGCACATATACTAAAATCAGAATGATACAGAGAAGATTAGTATGGCCCTGTACAAGGATGACACACAAATTCTTGAAGTGTTCCATATTTTTTGTTCATGTTTGGCAGAAACCAACAAAATTCTGTAAAGCAATTATCCTTCAATTAAAAAATAAATGAATTAAAAAGAAAGAATAGTAGAGTGGGTTGCCATTCCCATCTCCAGGGGATCTTTCCAACCCAGGGATCAAACTTGAGTCTCCTGCGTTGAAGGCAGATTCTTTACCATCTGAGACACTAGGGAAGCCCCTGCCCATTACTCCATTTGGAAAAATCCTTTGTGCATTCTTCACTCCTATCTTCCAAATTTGAATGGTTTTATACTAGGTCTTCCCTCTTTAATTTACTGCAGAACGTTTGCTTGCTTCTTGTTTTCTCTTATATAGTTTCCCATATGGCATATTTTACATGATTATGTTTGTATATTTATATATACTTTGAAGTATTGCAAGAAGGAGAACTTGATTGTTCCTAATTTAAAATCTGTAGAACTCTGTCTTCCTTGTTCTTAGAAAGCATAGATTGTATATACATTCTTCAACTTGCTTATTCTTCATTTCTGATTTTATATTTATCCCCACTACTTTTGGAAAGATAGGAAAGAGTACCTGGGCATCATGTATATAGTGAAATTGTAGTAACTGTCCTATTGATATAGTTGACCTTGAAATATAAGAAAAAATTATAAAGTACAAAACTACTTTTTATAAGTGAGATATACAGGGCTTTTTTTAAAATTTTTTATGTGGTCTTCAGGAGAGTACTTTTCTTCTGAGTATATATTCTCATAAAATAGAGTTTCACAGAGTTACTGAGAGTAAATGAATTGTAGATAAAAATTCATACTGGAATGAAGCTGAATATCACCCTCATACAATTAACATCTGGGATATAAGATTGAAATTTCAAATACAGTTATTATTAGTATTTAAAACTAAATATTTGCATGGTACAGTAATGATATTTATTAGCATTATCTGCTGTCACAACATTCCTTAGATGCTTACTTTTAATTGAGTTCAGTGAATGAGAAAGATTTTTCTGGGGGTGGGTTACATTTCTTCCAGTCATTACTATTTTTTAACATGTTAGGTGGAAGATGATTATCATGGACATTGTTTTCTGTGATTTTGGAGTTTTTCTTCTTTATGAAATTTTGAACTTAGTTGACATTATTTTTAAATCATGGTTACAAAATAAGGTAAATTCTTAAATATAGAACTTTCCCTGAAAGACCATAGCCTGAAAAGAAGTAAATAACTTGAAAGATTACTTTGTCTAATGTTATGATTGCAAGTTCCCTAAATACTTGTACAGTATCAGAATTATGAGTTTCCCAGGTGGCTCATTGGTAAAGTATCCACCTGTCAATGCAGGCAACTCAGGAGATGGAGGTTTGATCCCAGGGTCAGAAAAATCCCCCGGAGGAGGAAATGGCAACCCACTCCAGTATTCTTGCTAGGAGAATCCCATGGACAAAGAAGCCTGGTGGGCTGCAGTCCATAGGCTTGCAAAGACTTGGACCTGACTGAGCATACACACACACATCTGAATTATACTTCAGTTCACTATCCTGTTAACATTGTATGAACATTTGTTGACCCAAAGTGTGTGTTTTTCCCAAAATTATCTAGCTTAATGTGCTTTATTAGTTGTAATGTCAGTCTGTTTAATTTCTTGACTGTCATTAATTATTTTTGTATATAAAATTAATAATTTTAGTAATTATTAGTTTTGTGATAATACATTTATATTTATATTTAAAACTTTATATTTTAACATATATATACTTAACACATATATACTTTAATACATAAATTATATTATGGAGATCTTCATTTTGAGTTCTATTTGGAATGCTTACATATATTTGAAAGTAAATTATTAGATATTAACCAAAACTATTAATGTTAAGCTTGACTTTGTTTACCATATTAATTAGAAGGAGGTCCTATGAGATGATATATTCTCTGATTATGCATAATTTTAAGGATGCCATAAATGGCATGAAAGTAGGCATTTAGCTATTGAGACTTGCAAAAACCTAAGCCAAGATCAAATAGCAAAATTTGGGTGAATATGAAGGCTGAAGCCAAACATTAATACACCCATAAGGTGATAAATTAATTAGTTATTTAAGTAAAACTTCTTTAAAACTATGCTTATGTAAGTTTTATTTGCATAATGTATAACTAGACAGCATGCATTTGTACATATTTATGTACATATGTCTTCATAGAGTAAGTCAATATTTTTTATAAGTATAAAATAAAAGTTGTTCTAAGGATTACTTGGAAATTTAAAGACCAAATATAGCTTGTCTCATTCATTCATAAAAGGAAATGGCTACCCACTCCAGTATTCTTGCCTGGAGAGTCCTGTGGACGGAGGAGCCTGGTGGGCTGCTGTCCATTGAGTCGCACAGAGTCGGACATGACTGCAGCGGCTTAGCATGCTTGCATTCATTCATTAAACATTGAATGCTGTTTTGTTCTAAAATCATGCAGACACACAGAAATGTACAAAATAGTCCCTATTGTAACCAGGCTTATAGTCAAATAGGGAACTTGAATGTTAAATAATTATAAATGTGATGAGTGTAAATATATGCAGGTTTCTGTGAGAGGATATGGGAGCTCTGGGAAGGTACGAGAATGGAGTGAATGGCAAGATGGTGGGAAGTAGAGTTTTAAAGGATTTTTACAGAGAGGAAGGAGTGTGACATCCAGAAACACTGACTACAGGAGGGGAGAAAATGGAGTTAGAGAAACTAGAGGCTCTTGGGAGTGTTCTAGATGAGAGATAGGGTGGTAAAAGTGACTTAAAAGTTTTTGCATTCCATTTATTTTCATTCAGTTATCCAGCACCTACCAAGGTACACTACTAATGCACCCCTGTAAAATGCACATGCTCATAATGCACATCCATTTTATGATGCTGGTAAAAATTCAGTGTTGGTTAAAAGTGACAATATCTTTTAAGAATAGAGAGACAGAGATGTTTCTTATATGATAGAGTTTGGTGTACAATTTTTTACTTTATATACTGCCAATTTTATTGCTTGATAGATTGATTCATAACTTTTTACTTTCATAATTCATCTGAAGTGGTAAAAGAAAACAAAAGATGCAGTGAAACTATAAAATGTTACATTGAGAATCAAGACAACAATCTAATAAAAGGGTAGGAGAAGTTAGTGGAAAATCTAGGATAAAGAATATTTTTACAGCTTTATATATTTTACAGCTTTATAACACAAAGTTATAATTAACTTTGTGTCCTGAGACAATTAAGTCAAAGAATCATGCTGGATAGGAAAACTCTCATATTTATTAGTATTTGTGTGTGTGTGTGTGTAGAAATAAAACATTTCATTAATCAGTTTAAATCTTTCCTGAATCTTGAGAATAATTGTATGAGGATAATTCCACAGAAAATTCCATGGACAGAGGAGTCTGGTGGGCTACAGTCCATGGGTTGCAAGAGTCAGACACAACTTAGAACGAAACCAGCCAACCAGCCAATCAACAGAAAATAAAAATGAAACTCCCTCACCTGCTTTGCTTCTTGACTTACCTTTTATTTTCACTTGAAAATGTGTTTTAAATCCAAATGAATGTATTCTTACACTGTATATATATATTTAAAAATTCGTAGTAAATTGCTTATGTTTTGGTAATGTCTTGAGTGTGTATTAATACTCTGCATGTCAGTAACCTGGAATTAATTTTTTTTTATTAAGTAGTATTTTTAAGAAGTACTATTTAAAAAAAAATTTTTTTATTAAGTAGTATTTCAAGAAATTTGCAGTCCAGAAATGAAGCTGATGCATTATAAATGAAGCAATTTTAAGATATTAAAGATATGTGTATACATACATCTTAAATATACCTGGGAGATTCCTTAGGTTATATATACACACACATGCATTTGTACATATGTGTATATATATGTATATTTTCTTGCTATGCAAAGATCTAAGATAATTCAGATAGGGTAGGCAGAAATTGGAAGGGCCCCTTTTACTTACCTAGCCTGTAAAACCCTCTTTTTAACAGGTAGATATTTATCCTCATTTGTTTAAATGTATAGACAGAAATAATTCTATCTCCCATTTCTGGTTTTGTCTTTTTAAATATATTGATAAATTATTTACTTTGTATGTATGTTATGAAGATTTACAAATGAAAGGAGTGTCATATTTTGACTATAAGGTTTTTTTGACAGAAAGTGTGGATAGGATGTTTCAGCATTAGAAAACTCCTATTAATGTAATTGACCACGTTACCAAAGAGGAAAAACTGATTAATCACCTCAGTAGATGCTCAAGACATTTGACAAAACTTAATACATTTTCTTTAGAAATTGAGGCAGAAAAACATCCTTTGTTTCTTTTCTGTGCTGTTTTTTCATTCAGCTATCTTTTATACAACTATATAGTTGTTGTTCCATACATGCAAAATTCTTATGTATGTGTGTGTGTACAAACTCAATACAAGTTTATTGAAAAATGAATAAAGGAAAACCATCTGTGATTGAGCTGTTGAGATTATGCATGTATGTTTCATCAGGATCACCTTATTTTTCTAGTGAATTTATTACATTTTTGCCATGTTGCTAAATTTTTTTCTCCAGAGGTGTGTAGTATGGAAGGATTATATTTTATTTAACTTTTCGTGTTATAGCATTTAGGTTATACACATCTTAAATTGCTTCCCTGCAATATTCCTTTGGTTAGAGTTAAAATTTGTGTTTAATGGGTATATGAAGTGTTTGGATTTCTAGTATCAATTTGTCCTTCTGAAAGATTTGTAGCAGTGGTCTATGAGAGAGTAATTTACATATGTGACATGTTGACAGACAAAAAACTATTGGAGAAAATTAACGTGAATTGTTGTATATAAAGAAACCACATTTTGTAGGTTCCTTTAAAAATAGCTCTGAGTTTGTTTTGTTTTTTGACTCCTTAGAAAACCAGACAAACAAAACAGTAGATGCTTCTGTTAATAAGAAAGCAGCTGATAGCACATCACAGGTAAGATGTTTCCTACTGTTTCAAAATGAAAGAATGGATTTCTATTGATGTTCTTTGATAAAATGAAAATTATTCCAAGTCTGTTTTTTACAACTGTCCAAAATTTTTCAAACAGCTTCTCTGTGTTGTTTGACAAGAATTGAATTTTTTTACTGGTAATTCTCTTAGTGATATTGGATTATATATAACTGACAGTCTAGTAATTTTCTTTCATACAGTGTGAAGTTTTAGTCTCCAAATTACATGTGGCCCATCTTTTTAAGACAGTCTCACTGGTTTATCCCTCTCCCCACTCCTCCCCATCCTCTGTCCTGCCATTGCCAACACACACAGAGACTCCATTTTAGTTTGTTCAGAGCTAATCAGAAACAGTTTAATGGAAAGAAAATTTTGGTTTTTCTGATAGCTTCTTAGTATTTTGCCATCCTTGGTACTTTTTCATGTTAAATTTAAGTCACCCAGGAGTGGAGTAACTCCATTTTTCCTGTATTAATAAAGTTCATCATGATTCTTTTTCTACATTGCTTTAGGTGTAATAGATTCATAGGGAAGTCATTGCATGTTTGATGGTCTAATTTCTTCCCTTCCTCTTAATCATATCTAGAAACTCATATATTTTCCTAGTGAGAGAAAAAATCTTGAATAAGTCAGGCATGAATAAAATATGTGAATTTTAAAACAAGGGCATAGTGATCTTTAATTTTGACTATTCATCTTTAAAATGATGAATTTTTGACCAAAGATAGATATACACCATGCTGTATAGATCAAACTAAAGCTATTAGAAATATTTTATTTCTTACAAATTTTAGCAGGCTTTTTATATTATATTAAAGGTCAAAGTTTTGATTCTGAGAATGTCTTGTAGCTATGTTTTTAATTAAAAGCATATGGAGTACTTTTTTGGAAGGCATGTAGTATAGGAAACATCGATATATTCAGTGACTTTTCTGTAACATTTATAGCAAGTCTAGCTTTACTTTATAAAGTAAAACTAAAACTAAACAAAGAAATTACAAACATCCTCATTTCTCTCAGTAACTTTTCTCTTGTTTGTTTGGACATACTAGGTGATGTTTTAGAAGAGGAAGATGGACACTAATGGCTGTTTTTTCTTGTTATAAATGGTGATTCTTCTAGAGTTGTGCTGTCTAATGTGGTAGCCACTAATCACATGTAGGCTATTTAAATGAAAATGGATTTAATTTAGCCTTAAATAAAAAATTTACTTCCTCTATCATAGTAGCCCCATTTCAAAGCTGAAAAGCCACATATAGATAGTAACTACCATATTGGAAAACAAGGATATGGAATATTTTCATCACTGCAAAAAGTTATATTCTGATGTTATATGGCAGCCTGGATGGGAGAGGAATTGGGGGAGAATGGTACATGTACATGTATGGCTAAATCCCTTTGCTGTCCACTGAAACTGGCATAACATTGTTAATTGGCTATACTCCAGTACAAAATAAAAAAAATTTTTTAAAGTTTTATTAGGTTGCTGAAATAAAGTGTATGTAATATTGTAAACATTTCAGTAAAAATAAATTGATATAAAAGTTTGCCAAAAAAAAAAAAAAAAAGTTTGCCATACTTTTAAAGTTCTTTACTTAAAAATATTCTTTTTAAATTAAAAAAAAATAACAAAATAATATAAAATCTAGTCACACTCAGCTACTTATGTTCTAGAAAGTCTAAAACATGTATTACCACTTCACAAGTTTTAGAATCATAACTATTTTAGTTTACATTGTATTAGATAACTTTTATTTTGATGAAGCAACTTGTACCAGTAGATCCAAAAGACACCTGAAATAGTAAGTTACTGCTTCAGATTAGCAAAGAGACTGTACAACCAAATTCTAAGTTCTCAAAGAATATTTTTTTAAAAATTCTTCTTATTTATTTAATGAATTTATTTGGCTGTACCAGGTCTTAGCTGTGGCATGTGGGATCTTACTTCCCTGACCAGGGATTGAACCTGGGCCCCCTGCATTGGGAGCATGGAGTCTTAGCCACTGGACCACCAGAAAGGTCTCTCAATGAATATTTTATTTGGCTTACAGGAATAGTAATTCACTACCATTGTATGAAAAACACAAGTAGCATGACTAGGCAGCTAATCTGTTAAAGTCATGTCTGATCAAAGGTTTGAATGAGTTCCAGTTATGGATTTAAATAGTAAATATAATATGCAAGTTTTATTATATAATAAATTATTATGGAAATATATATGGGCTGCTAGTTATAAATTGATGCTATATTGGCTTTTTGGGTTATAGATAAAATTTTTGTTGTGCAGAAATATTTTGATAATGTTAACACTACAGTTTTTTTGAACATATGTTAAGAAATTGCTGTTAGCTTTTTACCCTGTATGTTACTTGGTAGCAAATAGAATCTGGTGTGAAATAGGTAGCCTATGATTCTTTACACTCTTAGCTTTCTAACCACTCAGATGACTTCTTTTTTCTATGCCAAGTCTTCCTTAGTTTTACTTCTGAACACTTGTAAAACTATCATAATTTAGAAGGAATCTAGATGGCATGTATGGAAATGATAGTTGTTCAGACATAGCTAATGAGAAAATAATTAAAGATATAAAATATTCTTTTTGTAGTCCTTGAATGAAGATTTCTGTAATGTCTTTCAAATAAGCATTTATTAGCATATTCCATATAATTGTTATTATTTTATTCATGGATCTCATTTCATGTAGTACATTACTAATATATTTTATGGGGTAAAACATTATTTGTTAAAACTACCATCATATGTTGTAAAACAGTGTAGAAATCATTTTCTGCTGCTTCTATAGTTTTATATTACTGTTTGGAGGGACTTGAGATCCACCTCAATTTTGCTGATTTGCTAGAAGGGCTCATAAAACCTGTGACAGGTTATATCATGGTTATGGTTTATCACAGCAAAAAATAGAGAACCAAACCAGCAGGGAAAAAAATAAGCATCAAGTGGGATCAAGTGCGGTCAGGCTGAGGCTTCCATGTTCTTCCCTAACCAGCACTGCACAGGAGAGGCTTTCTCTCTGGTTATTACCTTAGGGAACAAGTGAAAGGTCTTTGCCCTGGTAAGCCTGACTGAGTGTCATGGCCTGAGCTGATTGGACAGCTGCTTCTTTCTGTGTAACCAGCTATGGCAGTCACAATGCAGGACGCCCAGCAGTGAACCCAGGTGTGCATCATCAGCCTTGGTGTTTGCGCAGATCAACCTTGATAAGCCAGTGTGACAGAGTTCATTGTTTAAGGTGTTTAAGGTACATAAGAAAATGATCAATAATTTATGTAAACTTTCTAAGGGCCACATTTTTGGTAGCCAACCAAACCTTGAGATAGTTCCCAAGTTCCTTTGGAGAGATTGTGGAGTGAACAGCCGGGTCTTCTGTACTGGCATTCTCTGCAGTTGTGGAAGTGCCTTTCAAATATATTCTTTGTTATTGCCTTTTAAATATGATCTTATTATTTTAGTACAAAAAAAAAATACCCTACAAAGCCAATATCTTTGCCTTCTTGAAATTTTCTTAGTGTTCATACGATGAGAGTGGTCATTTGGGGGGACACATGATTAAATAACTTTTTAATAAAATTAATTCTTAGTATTAAAACCTACTTGACACAAGATGTTTTTTAGCAGTTTCAGAACTTCAGTAATATGTATAAATGCAGATATAGGCATGTAATGTCTCTTTACATAAGTTTTCTCAGAATTGATGGCAGAAAAACATGAACCTAGTGACATAGAAATAATAAGCTCTAGAGTCAGACAGTCTGGCAACTGTAACTTACCTAATATGTAAGGCTTGAATACGTTATCTAAACCTTGGAATTGATTTCTTACCTATAAAATATGGTTAATGCTGATCTCAGCCACAGATTATTGTAGATTAAATTTGTTAGTGAATGTAGAACACTGACCATGGAGCCTGATGGAAATAGTTCCAGCTATCATGAATATCTTTTATTTGCTGTTAATAATTATTGAAATAATTAGATTTTATTTCTTAAGAAAATAGAAACAGGAGACTACTGTAGTATGTGATAATAGATGAACTTTATCAGTCAAGTTAGGATAAATAAAAATACAATTCAGTAAATTAGCTCATTGATTATAGACCTTTCTTCCTATTATAGATTATACACTATAGAAAAATATGCACCTTATAATAGAGCATTAAAACAATAAAAAGAAATAGACAAATTGACCCTTTTATCTTTATAAGATTTACTCTTTGTATCTTCTCTAACATTAATGTAATTACAGCAGTTTTTTTCAGTGTGTTTGTGTATTTGTATTTAAAGTGAGTATTTAGGAGGAAAAAACTAGTAATTTCTTCATTTTTTGATGTGTTATTTCATCTGACAATCCCTAATATTGATAGGAAATTTCATTCTGTTTCTTTGGTTTAGTCAGTGATATGGTTGAATTTAGGTCTGCTGTTCTATAATTTAAAAAATATATCATCTATTTTTTGTTTTTGGGTACTTTTCCCCCTACTTTAATTTTGTGTTGATTTTTAATACTCTTAATTTTTCTGTTGTCTGTTCTTAAAAAGTTGGAGTATAATTGATTTACAATGTTGTGTTAGATTGTGGTGTACAGCAAAGTGATTCAGTTATACATATGTATATATTCTTTTTCATTACAGGTTATTAGAAGATATTGAATATAGCTCCCTTAGATACATAGTAGAATCTTACTATTTTCTATTTTATATATAGTAGTTTGTATCTGCTAATCCCAGACTCTTAATTTATCCCTCCCTGCCTTTTCCCCTTTGGTAACCTCTAGTTTGTTTTCTATGTCTATGAGTCTGTTTCTGTTTTATAAGTGAATCCATTTGTATATTTTAGATTCCGTGTGTAAGTGACATCATATATCTTTCTGACTTGCTTCACTTAGTATGATAATCCTTAGGTCCATTCTTTTTTGTGGCTGATTAATATTCCGTGTGTGTGTGTGCGTGTATAAGAGAGACATCTTTATCTGTTTATCTGTCAGTAGACATTTCGGTTGCTTTCATATCTTGGCTCTTGTAAATAGTGCTGCTGTGAACATTGGGGTGCATGTATCTTTTTGAATTAAGAGTTTTCTCTGGATATGTGCCCAGCAATGAGATGTTTGGATCAAGTGGTAACTCTAGTTTAAGTTTTTTAAGGAACCTCTATCTTTTCCTCCATAGTGGTTGCCTCAGTAATTTACATTTTCACCAACAGTGTAGGAGGGTACCCTTTTCTCCACACACTCTCAAGCACTTATTGTTGGTAGACTTTTCAATGATGATGCTTCTAACCAGTTTGAGATGATACTTTCTTGTAGTTTTGATTTGCATTTCTCTGGTAATTAGCTGTGTTAGCATCATTTCATGTGCCTGTTGACCATCTTCTTTGGAGAAATGTCTGTTTAAGTCTTCTGCCCATTTTTTAATTGGGCTATTTGTTTTTTAGTTATTGATTTGTATACCCTGTTTAAATATTTTGAAAATTAAGCCCTTGTCAGTTGTGTTGTTTGCAAGTATTTCCTCCGAGTCTGTAGGTTGTCTTTTTGTTTATGGTTTCCTTTGCTGTGCAAAAAGCTTATGAGTCTTTTTAGGTCTCATTTGTTTATTTTTGTTTTTATTTCTATTGCCTTGGAAAACTGACCTAAGAAAACATTGCTGTGATCTATGTCAGAGAAAGTTTTGCCCACATTCTCATCTGGGAGCTTTATGGTGTCATGTCTTACATATTTAAGTCTTTAGCCATTTTCAGTTTACTTTTGTGTATAGTGTGAGGGCATGTTCCAGCATCATTGATAGACATGTGGCTATCCAGCTTTCCCAACTTGCTGAAGAGACTGTCTTTTGTCCATTGTATCAGTCTTGGCTCCTTTGTCAAAGATTAGTTGACCATAGGTGTGTGGGTTTGTTTCTGGGTGCTCTGTTCTGATCCATTGATCCACGTCTGTTCTTATGCCAACACCATGTTGTTTTCATTGCGATAGCTTTGTTGTATTATTGATGTTGGGAGTGTTAGGCCTCCAGTTTTATTCTATTCTCCCAGGATTGTTTTGGCAATTTTGGGTCTTTTGTGATCCCACATAAGTTTTAGGATTGTTTGTTCTAGTAATTCTTGGAATATATTTTTAACAGCTGCTTTGAAGTCTGCTAAATTCAACATCTGGCTCCACTTGGAGTTATTTTTATTGACTATCTTTTATTTCTAGTTGGGTTCTACTTTACTAGTCTTTGCCTGTTGTTCTAGTAATTTTTGATGAATTTAAAATTTAATTTTAAAAGTGGACCTTAGTTGGACAAGTGGATCTTATAGATCTGTTGTAGCAAGTGGATTCTGTTATGTTCTTCAAAGGTTTGTTAAGAACTTTTCAGTTTGGGTTTTACAGATTTGTGATGTTTATTAACAAGTCATTTTCTGTGAAGTCATTATCATAGAAAAGGTTTATAATTGTAAGATTTAGAGTTACATCATGGTCTTTGGATTTGGTCTGTATATCTAATATTAAGAAATTATTTTCTTTAATTTTGTAAAACTTTAGTATTGTAGATGAAAACCTTAATCATTTGGAGTTGACATGACTGTAAATATACCATAAAGTAATTATGATTAGCATTTATTGAGCGGTTCTTGTGTGTCATGCCTGGTGTTAAGCTCTTTGTTTGCATATTTGTATTAATCCTTATAATAGACTTCATATCAATTTTTTGAAATTAAAAAAATGGCATTTTAACATAAGTTCATGTAACTTGTAAGTGTTGGAACTAAAAGATTCAGTCATTCTTTTTGACTTGAAGATCTTGGCTCTTTAGGTCTATGTTATACTGCTTTCCTTTTTTTGTTGCCATTATATAGTTTAAAAAAGTTTTTTTAACTACATTTCTAATAATTTTGGACAATGAGTTGACTTTGGTCAAATTGGATGTCATCTGATTATAGCATATTACATCCTGTGATACCATACCATTCTTTAGGGAGAAAAATAGATTATTTTATGTAACCTAATTCTGGCTTTAAAGTTGCCTTTGGTCTTTTTGTGAATTAATGTTGATAATTTAGTATAGGTTTGGTCAACATTTTATTATTAGAAATGAATTATGTTTACATTTAATCACTTAAAGCACTTGATAGTCACTCTAATAGCTCTATGTAATTGACAGTATAATTAAAAAAGAAAATAATTTATTGTGAAAGATTTCTTTCTTTTTTTGTGTGTGTGGCAGATATTTGACTCATGAGGATCCTTGGGTCATTTATCTGACAAACACTCTTTACGTAAAGTCATTTAGGGGTCTGGATTGAACCAAGCTATGCATTATCATTGCTTCCCCTCAGTATCGTTTTATTTTCCTTATGCCTACTAGAGTTCCCATAGCAAAATGCAGATGTTTTGTTTTTTAGAGTGGAAAAGCCACAAGCAGCGATTCAGGTGGTGTCATTGATCTCACAATGGATGATGAAGAGAGTGGAGCTTTACAAGGTACTTAAATATAAGTAATCATACTAAGGAATGCTTTAGTACCATTTTTCTCTCTTAACTCATTATACTTAGTGAGGACAAATCTTGACAGCATTGTTTATGTCCTTTTTAGAAAGAGTTTTTAAGATTAGAAGTAAAAAATAGAAATCAAATCTTCGGAGAATATTAACAAAGCATAAAGGAAAACAGAACAACTAAGAGAATATTTAACTTAGGGAATACTTCTCTTTTTATAGCTGTTATTTCACTTGATCCTTACCATAACCCTGTAATGCCCATTTTAGAATTCAGGATAGATTCAGAGTACAAATTAAATCTAGGTCTTTAGACTTTAAACGTTTTTTCCATATGTGTGTATGTGTACTTTAACATAGGTGTTAAATCAAGATATTGTTAAAAAGCACATATACCCAGAATTCTCAGTATTATTCTGAGTTATAATATTTAGAAATTATATTGGTTAGCTGATGACCGACATTCCAAGTTATTCTTCTACAGTGTTAATAGGTGTTCTGTAAATAAAAAGGTTCATGGTTAAATATGCTTGGGAAATGCTGAGTTAAAATTATATGGGTTTTTTTCCTTAATACAGATATCTCTGAACCTTTACTGTGCTGATTTACAATGTAAATCTCCAAGAATGATTCAAGCGATAGAGTATTTCTCAAACTTATTTGACTGTACAAAATAACTTTTCTCATAGACATATCTGTAAAACTTTGTGGTAGTAATTATATAATGCATGTGAAAAATCTAGTAGGATCAGAGTTATTATACCTTTAAGACATTAATTTTTTAAAAAATATTAGAGACTTTAAGAAATTATATTTTAGGGAATAAGATAGTTCAGTTGGTTTTAGAAAAACAAAATTAAGTAGCTATACAGTTCATTATGTGACATTAAGGTCAGGTTTTTTTGTAAAAACTGCTGTAAAATTGGAAGATTTATGTCATCATATGTTGGGGTTGAATTCATGCCTGTCTGATTACTGTTTAAACATTTCAAATTTTCTGTATTGCTTTTACTATTTTTTTAATACACAAATCTTAATGAAAGAAATTTCCTAGAGCACAAAAGTAAATACTGGTTATTTGTAAGAGGACACAGATAGGGCTGGTTTTGGATAAAAAAGTAAAATAAAAGTTTGTCATCTGTACTCTTGCCATTTCCCTTTGTAGCACCCCTGCCTCTTAGAATCTCTCTCCATTGTCCCACCAATGAGTGTTACTTAAATTCTCCCATCTAATGTGCATTGTCTTCATCAACACTCAGATATTAAAGTAGCTGCTGCTAAAGCCTTAAGCTTTTTGTATTAAGTTAGAAGTAGGATTCTTTTCATTAAAAAAAAAAATTACAACTATATTTTCTTTAAATGTGATTTAAAATCTGTGGTAGAACCAACAGTAAATTATTTAAGGTTCTGACTTGGTTTTCACATTGGCAGAAGTACACTTAATTAAAATACAGTGAAATTGTTCTCTTAGTGGTAAAATGCAAATGAATGGCAAAGATAAACTTGTATATCTGATATTTTTCTATCATTAATCATATTGCCTCACTTTTAATTAACAGACTCTAAAAAGGTAAATCACACCCCTGTGTCAACCATGAGTTCTTCTCAGCCTTTATCTCGACCGTTGCAACCCATCCAGCCAGCACCGCCTCTTCAACCATCTGGAGTGCCAACAAGTGGACCATCTCAGACAACCATACACTTACTACCTACAGGTAAACTTGCTGAATCACTGAGCTGAAACTTTAGTTTGGCCTGTTGTGAAATATGACTGTGAAACTGAGTGGAAGGGTTAGACAGAAAATTAGCTCATTTAGGTAAGTACCAATGGATGTGATTACTGGATCATACAGGAAGATTGTGGTTTTGCAGAAACTGCCAGAGTAGAGTGGCTGTACCAGTTAGCATTTTTACCAGCAGTGAGTGTGAGGAAGGAACTGTTGCTCCACATCCTTACCAGCATTTGGTATTGTTAGGGTTTTAGATTGTCACCATTCTAATAGGGATAGTAGAATCTCATTGTTATTTGATTTGCATCTCCCTGATGATATATTATGTTGAGCAGCTTTTCCTGTGCTTCTTTGCCATCTGTTCATCATCTTTGGTGAGGTGTCTGTTCAGATCCTTGGTCCACTTTTTAATTGGGTTATACATTTTCTTACTGTTGAGTTCTAGGAGTTCTTTGTATGTTTTGGATGAGTCCTTTATCAAATAATGTCTCTTGCAGATATTTTGTCCTTTTCTTCACATTCCCTTGAGATGAACTTGATTTTAACACTAATTATGTTAGTAATAAGTTATAAAAGCTATAACTATTTTTTTAAAGATTAGAAAATTAAGAATAATCTTCATTGTTATTTTTTATTTTTTAAAAAATTGTATTGGAGTATTCCCATTGTCATTTTGAAGACAATGTGTGTTTTTGAATGCAATGTGACTTAATTTTGCAGATAGTCTTTTAACCAGCAGCACTGATACAGAATGGTTATAAAGAAGAGTTAAACTATATATGTCTTTGTCATCTAACAGTGTAAACAGCAGAAATGAATATAGTTTCTCTGGAACAGATGAATATAATGATTCATTCTAATTATAACCAAGATGTTATAATTGATCAAACAAGAGTTTTTCAGTGATTCTTAACTAGAAATTGTTTTAACTGGCCTAACACTACTGTCAGAAGATAATCATTAAAATTTTATTGTTTCGAATAGGAGGTGATTTGACTCATCTGAAAAACTTGTCAGTTATAATAGCCAATCGGTTTTTTGAACTATGGGACCACAAGTTACTCTTTTGGATTTATACCCATCGGTAGAAGGCCTGGAGGGCCTAAAATTCCACTCTGCTAAGAATAATTTAACATTGAGGAAGGGAAATATATATATAAGATTATACTCCCCAAAGTCTAAACCCTTTCTTCATCTTCACATGCTTATTTATCTAGACAGACTAGAGTGGGAAGGGCCTTGGACATGGTCGAGGTGTTCTTTTCTTCTGAAACTTGGATTGTACTAATACTAACCTTGGTTGACCCTGTCATTCTTGACTTTTTCATGATTACAAAAGGAGACTCTTATCTATTATAGTAAATTAGATTTTGTATAAAGTGAATTGTCATTTAATATTGCTTACTTAACATAGAATTTACTGCATCTTAAATCTATTTTTCTGCTTTTCATTAGCTCCAACCACCGTGAATGTAACACATCGTCCAGTAACTCAGGTGACCACAAGACTCCCTGTACCGAGAGCTCCTGCAAACCACCAGGTGGTTTATACGACCCTCCCTGCACCACCAGCTCAGGCTCCCCTGCGAGGAACTGTTATGCAGGCTCCTGCTGTTCGGCAGGTCAATCCCCAAAACAGTAAGAGACCCTTTTCCTATTTATGTTGTTCTTTTGCATGTAGTTGGAGTGGCTTATATTGATGTTAGATGCAGCAAAAAGTGTTCAGTATCATACTAAAACTATTATCCATTCATTTTCTTTTCTTAGGAGAGTTAACCAGAAAAAAATGGACTGGTATCTAATTTGTGTTCTGTATGTTGTCTTCAGTTTAATTATTTATGGCCTACTTGATTTGGTGTTGGTCTATACAGTACTTTAGAGACAACTTGCCTAGTTAAAGTGGGAGTGATCAATTGTGACTTAGCCCAGATGGAGATAATGGTAAAGGATAGCCTCCAATGAGAGTCTTAAAGGTATGGAAGGTGGCTGAGAAATAAAAGATGGGAAAATGTTTAAGGTAACTTGTAATTTCCATGTGTGTGTGTGTGTATGTATGTGTGTGTGTGTGTGTATATACACACATATATATATATGAAATATATATGTTTTCAGTTGCAAAATATACAAACAAGTTTCTATAAAGGATATATTTAAAGCTTAAAGAAAAATAGCAAAGTGAACCACATATGAACTCTCCACTAGACTAAGAAATAGGACTTCATCAGAATCCAAAAGTCTATGTATGCCCGCTCTTAATTGCATCCTTCTCCCTTTCCATCAGAGGTAACCATCACCCTTACTTACTTTCTGTTTTTCTGTATGGTTTTGCAGTCTCTATAGGTATCACTAAAAATATTTAGTTTTGCAAAACTTAACAAGCAGGGACAAATCCAGCTATTTACTGAAACTTCAGTCATGCCATTATTAGGTGATGGCTATAGGAGGAAATAAACTAAACAGAGTCTCTAGTTCACATTCTGGCTTTAGCTTTCTCAAGCTTACAAGAGCTTTCTCTGGGGAAATCAGTCAGCGGTGTCTTAAATGAATTCTTGGAAACAGGGCTCGCCCCTGGCAAGGTACCCACAGTACTGGATATGTGGCAGAAATATGGTTGGGCGATGAGTGGCTTCTAAATTTTCTCCTTTTTTTAATTAAGAAAACTTATTTTATTTTTGGTCACACTGGGTCTTCATTGCTGCACATGAGCTTTCTGTAGTTGCGGGGAACAGGGGCTACTGTCTAGCTGTGGTGTTCAGCCTTCACACTGCAGTGACTTGTGCAGTGCAGGCTCTCGGGGCTCGGGCTTCAGTGGTTGCAGCTGTCGAGTAGGCTGGACTCTAGAGCACAGTCTCAGTAGTTGCCCCATGGCGTGTGGGATCTTCCCAGACCAGGGGTCAAAGCCGTGTACTCTGCATTAGCAGGCGAATTCTTATGCACTGTAACACCGAGGAAGTCTGCTTCTAGATTTTCTGCTTTTATTGCCCTGATGTCTGTATAAAGAGTTTTCTGTTGGATGAAATGAGTATCCTCAGCTGATTAGCAGGGCGTGGAAAGGAAGAGAGGAACCTTGTTAAAATGAGTCAAGATTAACTTGCCTGTTCTGGAGGCAGCAGAGATCTTTGTGAAGAGAGCTTCGTGTTTTCTATCTTTAGAGTCACAGTGCTCCGTTCTGACCTATTTGCCTTCTGTGTTCTGTGTACCTCCAGTGCTTCAGTGCGCTAGGATTTTGGGCAGGGATCGCATTTCTTTCTTCCCTATGCTGGGTCTCCTGATCACTGTGTCTCCTGTTGTCCTTTGTTGATCTTGTCTCTCGTGTGGCTACTTGAAGAAAAGTTCATGGAGGTAGACTGTTTATGTTGGTAGCTTGCATATGTGAGAATTTCTTTATCCTCGTGCTCAAATGATACTTTAGCTGAGTATAGCCTTCTAGGTTAGAAATATTTTTCCTTTTGAATTTTATAAGCATCACTTTACTGATTTTTAAATGTTTAATTCAGTGTTCTACCAAATTTAGAATAGAACTCTAATTCAATCACTTCATTTTCTTTTATAGGTGTTACAGTTCGAGTGCCTCAAGCAACTACATATGTTGTAAACAATGGATTAACCCTGGGATCAACGGGACCTCAGCTCACAGTGCATCACCGACCACCACAAGTGCATACTGTAAGTGTGGACCCTTGGCGTCACAAAATTCTCACCTATAAAGCTGTCAGATACCACTGCAGTTGGTACTTTTTCTTTAAACTAGTTATATCAAAAGAAAATAACAGGTCTTCTGTTTTTCCAGCAGATGCTTATTGAAGAAAGTAGATCTTACCATTAGATCTGTCACCATTACCCAGAAACACTTCTGGGTAATGATGGTTGGGGAGTATAGAGCTTGCTTGTGGTGGTGTGCAGCATATAAAAAGAGTCCACGTCTGGGGCATCACAAGTGAAATAGACCATGTTAAACTTATGGTTAGGTTAAAGAGCATTCTTGAGTAGTGAATATTTTTTGAAAGTATTGAATATTTTAAGAAATACTGTTGCATGTTTAATTTTATTTTTTCCTCAGAATTTTATACTAGTTCTGTTACATTGCTATCATTTTATTGGTTTAATTTTAAACTTTTAATTAAAAAAGTTTTTTTTAATTTAGCTGTAATTTATCTACAGTATTGTAGTTTCAGGGGTACAGCTTCAGATCTTTTCCATTATAGGTTATTATAAGATATTGAATGGAGTTGCCTGTGCTGTAGAGTACATCCTTGTTTACCTATTTTATACATAGTGATGTGTATCTGGTAATCCCATACTCCTAATTTATCCCTTCCCCTCTCCTTTGGTAACCATAACTATTTTCTGTGTCTGTGAACCTGTTTCTGTTCTGTAAAGAAGTCCATTTGTGTTACTTTTTGGATTTCACATCTAAGTGATATCATATAATATTTGTCTTTCTCTGACTTATCACTTAGTACTTTTAATCATCCAATAGTATTGGGAATTCATTGGTTAAGAGATAATAGAGAAAACCAAAGATTTCTCCTTAGTCTTAGTCTCCAAATCAATGTCACATTATCCTGTGACCTGACTGTGATAGTATTTGGTGTGATAGAGTGTGTGAATGGAAATGCTGGCTCTAATGGTGGTAGGAGATTGAGGCTGATACACTTTTTACCAAGCAAAGCATCCTTTTTAAAATATACATAATAATGGCTAAGTTTCTGAAGTGCTTTCTATGCACCAGGCACTGTTAATTTATGTGGTCCTTACATAGAAATTCTTTAGAACTCTAGCTTTCCTTTTTTTATCCTTTATTATAGGTATGGCCACTAATGTACAGAGTGGTTGAGTAACCAGCCCTAGGTCATACCTCACAAAACCCGGTACATTCCAGTTCCAGAGCCTGTGCTCTTAGCAGCTGTTTTTTACTTTCCCACTGCAGTGAAAAAACGTCATGTTAATGAAGCACTTCACATATATGAGACACTCTACTATTTTGCTTGTATTATTTTATTTACTCCTCCCAACCCTGCTGTGTGCTGAGTCGCTCAGTTGTGTCCGATTCTTTGTGACCCCATAGACTGTAGCCCGCCAGGTTCCTCTGTCCATGGGGGTTCTCCAGGCAAGAATACTGGAGTGGGTTGCCATGCCCTCCTGCAGGGGATCTTCCCAACCCAGGGATCAAACTCAGGTCTCCTGCATTGCAGGCGGATTCTTTACCGTCTGAGCCACCGGCACCAGGGAAGCCCTTGAGAATCAATATTCTCCATTTGATAGAAGAGGCTACTGTGTCTTAGAGATATTAAGTGATTACTCAGTGTCATTACCAAACTAGTGTCAGAGGCAGAGCCATTTTAAAACTCAGATTTTCTGGTCCCAGCACCTCCAGCATGTTGTCACAGTTCTTCAGATCTAGCCCTGTAGGATCTGTGGCAAATATCTCATTACTGTTGTTTGCAACTACAAATAACTTACTTCATCCCATATTCCTTCGAGAAATATATAGTAAAAATCTCTTATTTATGCTACAGTTTTGCAAATGGGATGATCCATCAGAGCTTTTTTTAAAACAGGATTCCATATGAATTGTCTTAATACACTGTATCTCATCGGAGAAGGCAATGGCAATGGGGTCGCACAGAGTCGGACACGACTAAAGTGACTAAGCAGCAGCATCTCATAGGAGAAACATTCTTTTAATTTAATTTTAGTAATATTTTTAACTGGGAATTTTCAAATATATATAAAGGTAGAAAGATTATTATAGCAATCCCCACGTACCCATCACCTGTCTTCAGTAGTTATCAGTCTTCAGCAGTCATAGCCAGTCTTCTTTCATCTGTATTGCCACCCACAAACTCTCACAACCTGTGTATGCACTGGAATATTTTGAAGCAAATCCCTGATATATTATCTCTAAAACTTCAATAGAAACCTCCATTGCAGTGGCAGAAACAGAACAGTAACTCAGTTGAGTTAACTGTTTTGAGATATAAGAGGATTCTGTAGCCTCAAATTTTAAGAATTAGAAAGGGCTGTTATAGGCTGTAAGGTATTATCATACTCCTTAAATTCCTACTCTCTCCAGTCAAGTTCATGACTTCAGCCTTCTTCTCTTAGGTCTTACTAGTTGTATGTTTTTTTAATGTTATTTACTTAATTTGAGAGAAGTAATACAGCAAGATGGCCAGTATTCAAATCTGTTTTTCTTCAGCTTTCAATGTTTCATGTATTTGCATTTGCTTTTCCCCCCCTCTAACTTTGTATTTATTTTAGCTTTTAAACTGTGGATTATGCTTTTTTCCAGATGTGTATATGAATTTTTTTCTACTTCGCATATGAATTTCAGCATGTTTTCATTCCTTGAGATTATTTGGCAGATCATTTTCTGAGTTGTTACTATGTGTACATTACTAGCACTGAACTTTGAAAAGGCATGGAGATTTAGAAGTTATCAGATCTTCACAGAATTCCCTATTTAGTGTATGCAAATTATTCATTTAATGAAATGCATATTAAAACATAATTTTGTTAAATGAATTTCAGTTAAGGAAATCTCATTTTTTTCATGACTTCCAAACTAAAGTCATTGAGCAGTAATGTTTCACTTGGCGGGGGAGGGGAGACTACTTATATCTCTGTTTCCTGGCTCTTAAATTTTTTTGAAAAAACTGTTATCATTGTAATCTTAAAACCTAGATGATATAATGTCGAGCATTAGGTCAGTTTGTAAGCTTAGTATTCATGGTTTTTCATTATCTGGCCTTAACTTACCATTCCAAATTTGTGTGTTCTTCTTCACAGTCTCCGTGTTTTTGCCCATAAGTCCCCTCACTTGCCTATCCCCATGCACTTGTTCATGCTTTTACCTATTAGCAGAAAGATTCACAACTATTTCTACATTTCTAAATTCTGTCTCTCACAGTCCGGTATAAATGTCACCTTTTTCATGCAGACTGACCGAGAACATAATACACAGTCAGTGTTATATGTATGTACTTATAAAAATATGCTACTGTCTTTTTATGAAGAAACAGTCTGAAAATGAAAGTAGAGTTGATACTCAAATCTTAGATGATTTCTAGACTGCCAACACATATACTGAAACAAGGGCCTGTGGTATAGATCATTAAATCATTAATTATTTTATCAGAAGTAGATGATTATTTCAGTTTCTGTCAAGATGATGTTCCATCAGCCAGGGCTTTTGTTTCTCAAGGAAAACTCAGTATCTCAGACCCAAAAAGCACAGAGGGAATAATCTCAACACTCATCTTCTGGGTCGTGACTGGTTACAAATCATCAGGGAGAACTTGCCAGATGTGTGATATTTGCTATTTCCCAGTATTCTTGATGTAAAATGAAGACTCTCTGAAAGTAAGTGATTTCTAGGATGTTATAGTTCTCGCTTTAAGAAACAGTCCTTTCTCTGATCATTATCCATCAACATGACTCTTTTTTCATTAGGAGCCCCCACGCCCTGTGCACCCAGCACCCTTACCAGAAGCCCCACAACCACAGCGTCTGCCCCCTGAAGCTGCCAGCACGTCTCTGCCTCAGAAGCCTCACTTGAAGTTAGCACGAGTTCAAAGTCAAAATGGCATTGTACTGTCCTGGAGTGTTCTGGAGGTGGACAGAAGCTGTGCCACTGTTGACAGCTACCACCTGTACGCGTACCACGAGGAACCCAGTGCCACTGTACCCTCACAGTGGAAGAAGATTGGCGAAGTCAAGGCACTTCCCCTGCCCATGGCATGCACTCTCACCCAGTTCGTGTCTGGCAGCAAATACTACTTTGCAGTACGAGCCAAGGATATTTATGGGCGTTTTGGACCTTTCTGTGATCCTCAGTCAACGGATGTGATCTCTTCTTCGCAGAGCAGTTAAACCTTGGAGCCTTTCTCTCTTCCTCTTTCAGAGTTCTACTTTTTGGTCTTGTTTTAATCTTGTGCATGATACCCACTGTAAAATGCACATTGTGCAAGATTTCTTGGACCGATGTGTATATACACTACATTTGTTCATAATCAGAATAAACTCAGCCCATAAAGCAGAATCTTTTCCTGAACAATTCGGGCTTCAAGGTTTTGAAATGTAAATGTGCACCTTGCTTTAGTTTTGAGGCTGGGGTATATGTGTGGTGTGTGCTTTTCTGTATTTATATGTTTATTACAGTGGAATCTCCCATTTTCATTCTCAAATTTACCTCTCTTCCAGTGTGAAGTAAGTAGATCAAAGGATTTGAGGTATGTATCTGGCATGATTCTGCTTCTACGTGATCTGTAGGTTTATAGATAGATGATGTAAACTGACTCTAAATGAAACCCAAAGAAAAAATAAAAAGCAAAATGGTCAAATAGTTTAAAATAGGTTAATTTGAACACAGGAAAAGATCTTTTCATATTTTCTTTTGTCTTTTCTGGGTTGTCAGTTCGATGAGAAAGATGTGCAGTGGGCCCTCCCTTTTCTAATCTGAAATTTTTTCCATTTATTTTTGTGCCTTAAAGATTAACTGCAAAAGTAAACAGGGCCATTTTTCCATTGTGGTTTACTCTTCTCTTGTCAACCTTTCATCCTCATTTCTCCTTTTTCTCCACCAAATGTAGCACATTTCCCTCAAGTAAATTTTAGACCAAGGCTTTTGTATGTAGTGACATCATTACATTTAACTTGCTCTTTTCTTCCAAGAAAATTAATGCTTTTTATTTCTGGTCACTATTTAACTCTGTGTAAAGTGAACCAAAAGAAGACCACATTGTGTAAGCCAATTTCCCTTCAAATATATTTTAGTATCTATGTTGCACACTGTCTTAGAGATTATGAAAGCAATTCTAGTTTACCTTATCACCCAAAGTATACCTTATCACCCATAATATTCTTTCAAAGAAAGTAAATAGTAAAATTCACAAAATACAGTGAGCTAAACTATCAAAGGGAGAGCTCCTTTTCTTCTTTATCCTCATATCATTCTTCCTGTATTAATCTTTTCTTTTGATGGTGCTAAGTTTTATCTGATTCACCATATGTCAGCTTTGGATAGGGTTTAAAGTACATCCTTTGGGGTCATTTATGTAAGAAGTGACTTTACAACTTCTGTGCATCTCTGTTCCTCTTCAAAGTTTTAATCAAACTTTGGTCATGGATTTTCTATTTGAGTGCCAGTTATACTGGTATCAGGTACGTGTTGGAGTGTAGGTAGCTTAAGACAGGAGAGCTGGCGTAATTTGGGGGATGAGAGTGGGGTTGGCGATGCTTGGGAAGGAGTTTATGGAGTTTGTGGAATACATTTTCAAGCCATCTTCCATATCATGTTTGAAATCATATTCCTGCCTTCTTAAATAAGTTACTCATTAATTTATTCTGGACTTATAAGAGGGAACTGTCATTTCCATATTAATGCTTCTTTGTTTGCAACTTCAATGGCTTGTAACAGGAAACATTCTACTTGTAAAGAAACTCTCTTTAGAGACTTTTACTGGTCACTGTACTGTCAGGTTGGATGTGAAGTTTGATCGATGCTGAAGAAAGCCTACAGAATGCCAAAAGTAAATGCTCCAAAATCTTCCTTTTGCTTTCAGAAAATAGACCACAATGAGAATTAAAATTTCCATGAGTCATATTTGCCAACCAACTATGTAGGCGTTACTCATTGTGGGTCTAATGATGATGGTAAAGAAATTGCCAATGTCATGCCAATGAAAAATTTTAAAGGGAGAAATTGATGATCTTCTAGATGTATGTGAGCACCTGTCTTATATCTGCATGTACATATGTTTTTACCTGCAATGGTTGCAGTGTTGATTATGTGTTGGAGATCATTTCAGTCGACAGAATAGAAAGCCCATGTTCAAAATTGCTCTTTATTGACCGGTTTTATGGTCATGTGATAATTTGCTTACCTAGCCTAGAAAGCTTCCCTTGGTGAGTACTTTATGTTTACTAATCCTTTTTTTTTTTTAAAGCTTTCATAGCATTATATAATCAGGTGAAGAAAGCCCAGTATCATGAAAATATTATTTTGACCTATACTGTGTGATTTCTGTCAGAGAAAAAAGAAATAACTTAAATAGTAACCCTAAAAAATAGATTTACTACAGTAAAATAAAACTTTATTCCAAGTGGTGGAGGGAAGGTACAAAGAGAGATTGTAATTATTTGAGGGAAAAGATATTATACGATGGTTTCTTTCAATTAGTCTGCCACAGGATTTATAGGCAACAACTATGTTGGAGTTACTGATGGGTGCTAGACTTGAACTCTAGGTTTTTATTTCAGGCAGGTTTTTTAATGTTGAAGAGAGCTTTCTTTTTGTTTGATTTGTTTCTTTAGAGACAGAGAATGGAGGACTCAACTAGAAATAGCTACTGGTCACATATTTTTAATAGCAATTCACACTTCATGGTACCTTTTTTAATTTCACAGTATCTTTTCACAGAGTATTACAAATAAGCTTAATAATCCCATTTTGGGAATGCGAGTTTGCTACGTTTTTAGCCTGACAATACTTGTGTAAGTATTGCCTTATTGGAAATCCTGGAAACTTCTGATACTTCAACTTGAAATATAGGGTGTTTATATGATGTTTAAAGGTAATGGTGATGTTTGTTACTGTCTACTTTGCACTTTGTCAGAGTAATTTTCACCCAATTTTAAGTGTGAGTAAGCCTCACATTTTAAAATAATATTCTTGCCAGTACATTTATAAAGTATATACAAAGACATCTGTTGGTAACAGGTAACTTTATGAGGTAACTATATCCCTCTATTTCTCTGGACTCACTTTTTAAAACATGCAGAATACTGTGTGCTATTTAACACAGTCAAAGTTTATGAGAGAAGTGAAGAACAGAGCTTGCTTCCTTGAAAAGTGAATGTTTGTTGGGATGCCATTTGCCTCACAGACATGTGTTCCCCACTGTCCCAACCCCCATTGCCAGATAAGAAATGAAAAGTTTGATTGAATAAAATGACCTCAAACAAGGAGCTTAGGACCACCTGTCAGCAGAACTCCTTAGGCAGGCTGCACCATACAGTTTTCTTCCTGTAGCCGATAAGTGTTAACGTGGCTTTTTTTGTTTGTTTGTTTGCTCTTTTGCTTATATTTTCCAAATTATTGTTTATGCAGCAAGGTGTTAATATTGCATGATATGCATTTATCTTGTTCCACAAATTTTTCATTACTGTACAAGATTAGCAGAATAATGTCTGCGTTATCCTCCTCTCTCGCTTGTATACACTGTGATGTTGGCACAGTACGTTACTGCAAAGACTTCCAAATGTTCTCCCAGACTTTCCTTGTTGGGCTATTTCAATATCCTGTGATTTATTCATTATTTTAGCTTTATCATTGACCATTCATTGGCCTGTTTTATTCTGATTTCCAGAAAGACCATGTCCCAGTATTAGATTATTGCAAATAACTCTATCTAAAGCCAGTGTATAATTCTGCCTGCCTTACTCTCTACTGGGTAAATGATGGCCCCTCCCCTTTCTGAAAATTTTGGGACAAACAAAAAAAGTTAGAACAATTCCTGTAAAGTGTTTCGTTAGTGTGGCAGGTTTATCCAATTCCAAAAACTTATTTCCCTTGAGCCAGCCAATGGGGAGGAATAGAATGATACAAACACGTGTTTTGTCTTCTCATCTTCAGTTTTATCATGCTAAGTTTGTCATTCTTTTTTTTTTTTAACTTGTAGAGTCAAATACCCACTCTTTATATTTAATTGCTATCTTAAAAATTTTTTTTTTTTGTAAATAAGGTAACTGGGCAATCAAACATCATTTGGGGAATCCTGGCTTTAGAATTTTTCAGCCATTTCAAAATATAAAAATAATTCCTTTGTAGGAAACTTGCATCCTAATATTTCTTTTTACAGTTGAAAGTGTAAATAAGAAGACAATGTAAGACCTTCTGATGTCTAATAGAAACTGGGCTGTAGCAAGTTGCCCTATTTTTATTAGGTTTTGAAGGTTTTTGTGGGTTTTTTTTTTTTCTTTTTTAAATGTACAGTAGAGTGGTGTCTGTATAAGTGTTAACTGTAGTGGGATTTTGTCCAGCAAGCCTGAAATTTATACTTTGAAATAAACTACTGGGTTTTTAACATTCTGAGTACTCTGATTCACTCTGTTATTCTCAGACCTTGTGAGTATTCTTTTCTTTTGCGAGTCTCTCACCTTTGTAAGAGCCACTGTTACACTGTTCAGTATCGTTTACTTAATTTGACAACACCATGACACTCAAACAACATATAACCCTCCAGCTTTGACAGAAACGTTAGGCAGAGCTGCTGCTAGGTTAGATAAGCTGTTTTTAACTAATAGGAGACAATATTAAAGTCTGCTGTATTATGTTTGTTCACTGCAGAAAGACTTCAACTGTTGCTTGTTAATGACCAGAGAAAAACAAAAACATACTAACTGCATTTGTCTTGGAAGTTCCACCATCCCCTAGGGCTTGTCATGAAGTCCATCCAGCAAGGAGAAGGGGAAAGAGAAAGAGCATGAGGCAGTCAGGGTCTTAGCAGCCAGGCCCGGCAGTAGCACTCACCTCGGAGTCCACCCCAAGGACTCTGTCACATGGCATAGCTGCCCAAGGGAAGCTGGGAGGTGCGGCCTGTTCGGCCAGGCACACGTGGAGATGGTGGATCTTGGGGCGAGGGAGCAGTTTCTACCGTACTTTCTGGTGTATAAGCTTGTGTGCTGAAATGGTACTGTTTATTTATCATGTTTCTTCTGTGGAGCCCCACCCAATTGTAGGTGCTTGTTTTAAAAATGACAAAATCAGCAGCAGAAAATGAAAGTGATAGACTGAATTGAATATATTTCATTAAAACTAATTCTGAATGGAAAAACACAGCTAAAGTAGTGCCTTTGGTATCTTACTTGCAGCCTTCTATTCCCTTATCTCCCTCCATTTTATGTCAAGTTACAAAATAGGTTTCATGGTAATAAAATCAAAGTTGTAGGCCTCTGGCATGCCCTCATGGAGAGTTTTGTTGAAACGACTCCAGTGAAAAACAGGGAGGCCACCTTGTACAGTGGGCCCACTGATGGCATAGGCTTTGTACTTGGATGCCAGGTAGATGTCTGCCACCTGCAGAGAGAGAGGAGGGGGATGTTTTAGAAAACCATTGGGAAAAAAAACCGACTAAGCCCCTTTTGCTGTGGTCCCTGCTCTTTGTCCAAAGTCAAAATATTAGCTCCCCTTAAAATAAAATCCTGCAAGCTTCCACAATATGCTCTTCTGTATCTATTTGGCATCCAAATGTGAATTGACTAGTTGTTCAGCTGCAAAGTCATGACCTGCCAGGTTCCTCTGTCCATAGGATTTCCTAGGCAAGAATACTGGAGTGGGTTGCCATTTCCTTCTTCGGGGTGGTGGGGGGAGGTCTTCCCAACCCAAGGATCAAACCCATGTCTCCTGCTTGGCAGGTGGATTCTTTACCACTGTGCCACCTGGGAAGTCTGCATTGACTACTAGAAGTGTATTAAACTAACAGCCCAAAGTGTGAGATCTGGAGTCAGGTTACTCATATTTAGAATTCAACCTCCAAAATGTATTTTGACTCAGTTTTCTTATTTGTAAAATTAGAGTAATAACCCTACTTCATAGAAGAGTTGTCATGAGGATTAATGAGAGCAAATACCTGAAGCAGTGCCTAGAATGTGTTAATTCCTCAGTAAAAGTTGTTATTAATCAGGGTAGTAACAAGAGTATTAAAATAGAAGGAACTTGATATCAAAAAATAAGGTCCATGGTTCTTAAAAACACTTAAACATTGGGTCGTAGCAGATTTTAAGCTTAGAGAGGAAAGCAGAAAATGTCTCATAACTTCAAATTTTCCTCATATTCAAAATGGCTCAAGAGAAGTGACATTTTTAAAATATGTGCTTCAACAGAACCTTTTTGATGAAAAATTGGCAGGCTCTTGTCTCCTGAAAAAGGTAAAATTTGGCAGATGAAAGCTTGGCTTGGTTTCTCCCCAGTTCAACTCTTTGTGTACTCTGGAATGGATATAACACTTTTTACTCACTTTACTGAATGTTTGCAAATACCATTAAAAAGAAATAAATACAAAAGCATTCACTGGGGCTTCATGTGTGCCAGGCTCACTACATCCACTAAATTTTTTGTACATTACACAAAATCTTAAAGAGCCATTAAGACTAAAGCTTGGCTCAAACTACTCTACACCATCTTCTGTTTAGCCATTAGGCGGATAGAAAAAATAATGTGTCAGGGAGTTGGCATTTTTAATAGATTTCAGAGCTTCAGATAGAACAGTTAACTCTAATAGATTTCTTCAGAACTTAGGACCATAGATGCAAATGAAAAGACACATGCCCAAGCCCAAAAGGACAAAAGGATGCAGTAGAATGATTCTTTTCCACCCACTAGGTGGTTAACACATAATCTTGGACACTCCAGATGCAGTCATGTGCCAATAAGTTGTTAACAGTTAGCTCTCTTAGGAAAAAAGACCCCAATTTGCATTGTTTGCTGATTTCCATGATGTAAATATTCTACCATTTCAGGCTATCAAGCTGGTGTTCACATTTTAAACCACCGGTTCTCACAAGCCTATATGAGTGGGCTTCAACCCCACTGTAAACTTACTTATTACCTATATTGTGAGACACATTACAGCACTTAACAGTTGTAGTGTAGTGAAAACCCTTTAGTGCTTGAGCATCTGGCCCAATACTTATTCCTTCAGCTCGATTCAATTCCTGTTTAAAGTGACATCACTGTGCTCTCAATATGTTCTTTGGACTTTGGGCCAGTCTGGTAAAACTTAAGACAGCAACACTATCACCATCATCATTATTATGGTTATGCACATTTACAAATAACCTGCAAAGTACTGTTGTAAACATTTTATAGATATTAAATGTTCATTCTTCACAACAACCCTAGGAAGCAAGCACTCTTATTTCCATTTTTCAGATGAGCAAAGAGAAGCCCTATGAGATGATGTGATGAAGTGGCAGAGCAGGGACTGGAAGTTAGTCCAAGGGACCTACCACTGTAACCTCTGAAAAAGCTGATTCCGTAATTGAGTTCATGTTTAAGAGACACTGGGCTTCCCAGGTGACTCAGCAGTAAAGAATCCTCCTGCCAATGCAGGAGACGCTGGTCGGTCCTGGAGTTAGGAAGATCCCCTGGAGAAGGAAATGGCAACCCATTCTGGTATTCTTGTCTGGGAAATCCCATGGACAGAGGAGCCTGGCAGGCTACAGTCCATGGGGTCGCAGAGTCAGACACAACTTAGCGACTGAGCACAGGCACAGTAAGTTAAGAGACGTTACTGTGTTTTATGCCACAAAAATCTCTGCAGCTCTGCCTTTGAACAGGCCTAGGCGCTGGTGGAAATTAAATTCGAAAACCAATAGGGTGGGGCTTCCCTGGTGGCTCAGTGGGAAGGAGTCCGCCTGCCAATGTGGGATAACGGGTTTGATCCCTGGTCCAGGAAGATCCCACTTGCCGTCAAGCACCTAAGTCCATGGGCCACAACAGAGCCTGTGCTCTAGAGCCTGGGAACTGCAAATATTGAAGCCCGTGAAGCCACTGCAGTGAGAAGTGGATTGCACTGCAACTAAAGAGTAGCCTCTGCTCACCGTAAGTAGAAAAATGTTTGAACAACAAAGACCCAGCACAGCCAAAATAAAGCAAACAACCCAACAGCACATTACCTTGGTGTCATAGCAACCTCCAGGACTCGGATTGTGTGAGTTTAGGTCCTCACGGCAACAGATGGTGTTGCAGGGATCACCCCTGCTATAAGGGTCCTCCTTGTAATCTAGGGAACAGTGATGGGACAGAGTGAGCACTGGCCATTCCGAGATGCTTTTTTTCACAGTAAGCTGTGTGGCCCTATTCAAGCCTAGGTGTCCAGAGCGTACACCCCAGAGGCCTCCTCTGCCCAGCCTGCTCCCACATACAGAAGGCCCCTGTGGCTTGTACAGGGCGGAGGCAGCCTCGAGCCCCAACTCCAGGCTCAACCTGCGCTCACAACCCTTCACAGTGATGACTGGACAGAAGAGAAATAACAGAGCACAAGTGTGTGTCCAATTTTTTTTAACAAAGCAAATACAAATCTGACTTTGATACTGTTCATCAAAAATAAAGTGTTTACAGGTAATTTTTGTTTTAGTAGCTGCTTTTGTCCTTGGAAGGAAATCTGTGTTTGGGATGGTAGGGTAAAAAAGAAAAAAAAAAGTTACCCCTGTATGGGTTATTTCTTTTGTGTTTTACATATGAATTTTTTCAATTAAATCCATAGAACCTTCTTCCCTGTCATTTTTATAAAGAAAGACAAAATTCTATTTGTTGAGTATATAATATGCATAGTATCAACTGAATACTAAATAATTCAATAACTTCTTAGACTGCCTTCTAGTTCAGAAGTGATAAACTTACATGGATTCTTTATCCATGGGGAAGAAAAGGAGTTTTGAAGAATGATTCTTGAGAAATGTGCTACGTACTGTTGTATCGCATGATATATTTCATGGATTCCACATCAGTCACTTTTCCTTGGTCACGCCGGAAGATTTTAGCTCGAGGAGCCAGATCGTAAGAGTAGTCCAGACCCAGGTTCTTGACCAGTATTGGATAGCCACTCCAGTTGTAAACTTTTTCATGGAAAGGAATGTTGTAGGAGGGCCAATATCCTGATTTGGAATGGAAGGGAGAGAAGGGTGGGATTGACAGGGAGGAAGACAGAAGAGAGAGGAAACAAAAGAAGTGTCAGGAGTGGTACTTTCTTTTGAACATCGGCACAGCTGTGTAATTACAAAGTAATATTACACAGAAAATAGTGGCTGTGAACCCTGGTAATCACACAGAGCCTTAGAAATTTACAGAACCAGTATAGTCTAGATTATTCCATTAGGGGGAGAAGAGCATCAGAATTCTTTGGTTTTTCACCCCAAATTCTGAAAGCAATCTATTAAACAGAAGAAAACCTGACTTCTAGGCTCAGAGTTGAATAATTAGGCTTGTGTCAGTTAACCTCATTTCTGCCCCCCCCCCCCTTTTTTTTTTTAGTAGGAAGAGGGAAAGGAAAAGTTATATTGTGAAGGGATTGGAGGTGATTTTAAGATTCCAGTAGACTTTTAACTCCTCTGACCCTAAACTTTCATAAGGCTCAGCTTCATTCAAAGCTTCACAGTGTTCCAGCCCTTCCTCACTAGGCATCAAATGTGACACAACTTTAATAAAATTGCCTTTTCCGGAACATCACAGATGACAGTAGCCTGGGGTATTGCTGCAGGACTGTCAGCCAATGTAGGGCCACCTTCACCATTCAGGGTTAAACTTCCACTCCCATCTTCTCTTGGCCCTTGTCTGCCTTCCTTTCTCCTTACTATTTTATAGGATCCGCTGCTTGGGGTGGAGTTATTAGGACAAAACAAATGACAAAACGTTCAACCTCACTGATTCTGGGGCATGGAGCCAGCATCAGGGTGAAGGGAGACAAAGACAACATTGAAAGTACAGGCTAAAAATCACATTTATTATTGCACTATATCCAGGTAATTCAGACTTGGGAGTTAGACTGCCTGGCTCTTAAGCCTGGTCCTGCCAATACTAGGTATGTGACCTTACAGAAGTTACTTAACCTCTCTGTGGCTCACGTCTTCATCTGTAAAATGTGAACAATGATGGTCTTACCTCACAAGGATCACTGCTGGGAGCATTGAGTGAGTTCAAATGGATAGCAGAGCTTACAGTAGGGTCTGGTACTTGGTAAGCACTAGATGAACATTAACTATTACAGTTCTCTACATGAATAGCTCAAGTGAATAATAAAAATGGTTGCTTTTTACATTTTCATAAAGCTTTATGATTTAAAAAGCATTTAAAAGAGTATCTTGTATTGGGTTGGCCAAAAAGTTTCTTCAGGTTTTCCCATCACATTGTAGGGAAAAACCTGAACGAACTTTTTGGCCAACCCAATATAGTATCAAAACCACCTGCTGATGTGTAAATATTACCATCCTTCCTTCTAAAGGAAGAAACAGAGGTTCAGAGAGGTTGAATGCCTTCCTCTGACTAAAAGCACCTACGACTTCTATAGATATATCACTGTGGCTTCTAAATACTAGGTTTGTGGGCTTTTTAAAAAATGGCTAAATCATATGTTTCTTCCTCAGCTTTTCTTCCTTTCCAGTAAGATGGTAACAATACTACTTTTCTGGAAATATGTTGTGTGTGTGTGCTCAGTCGCACAGTCGTGTCCAACTCTTTGTGACCCCATGGGCTGTAGCCTGCCAGGCTCCTCTCTCCGTGGGATCTCCAGGCAAGGATACTGGAGTGGGTTGCCATTCCCTTCTCCAGGGGATCTTCCCGACCTGGGGATCGAACCCAACTCTCCTGTGCTCCAGCACTGGCAGGCAGATCTTTTACCACTGTGCCACCTGGGAAGTCCTTGGAAATACATTATGAAGGTCAAACAAAATAAATAAAAGATACATCAAGTATATAGTAGACACTCTGAATTTAACTCTGTGTTTTCTGCCTCTGGGGGAAAAATAAAAAATAAAATCCCCCAAACTACAGATGGATCAGCATCAATTTATTTAATACCAGGGTAGACTTCTTCATGGGATCTAAAAATGGCATTGCATAGAACCCAAATCTACCATATCATCAGCAGCAGTCCAAAGAAGAAAAGGCCTGGGGTAACTAGTCCACTTTAATAAGCATCTCCCTCTTGAGGCTGGCTATTACTATCAGGCTCTTAGGAGCTGGATGGACCAGTCTTCAGAGTCAGATAGCTGGGTCCTCAGTTTTGAATTGTTGTGCTAACCAAGTAGCCGCCTAGTGATCTGACTTCTCAGGTGGATTTCCCAAGAAGTGGAGGTAGGTCCACTGCTTGGTAGCACCTGATCTTCTTGGCAACTGAAGTTTCCACCGTAGTCAATTCTGTTCTACACACATGGTGTGCATTTCACTGGCGGGAGCCACTGTCGAGTGAGGCATCTCCCCCTGGGTGTTATTACAAGATGAATGCGAGGACCTGGGAAATGAAGGACCAGCCCTGATCCCCAGGAGCCACATGTTATCTTGGTTCTGTACCTACCCATCTCTCAGTGGACCTATTTCAACAGTTTCCTAATTCACCTCCTGTCTTCTCTCTGTCCTTCAGTGTGTTCCCCCTTTTCAAAGACTTCAGTTTTCTAAAGCAAGGTCCCCAACCTCCAGAATCTAATGCCTGATGATCTGAGGTGAGGTGATGTAATAATAACAGAAATAAAGTGCACAATGAATATAATGCATTTGAATCACCCCCAAACCCAAATCATCCCCACCCCCCACCCCAGGATGTAGAAGAATTGTCTTCCACAAAACCAGTCCCTGGTGCCAAAAAGGCTGGGGACTGATGCTCTAAAGGATAAAGGCTAAACTGCTCAGCAGAATCCAAGGGCAACACTTTTCCCATCACTACCTCATCTTCCACATGACAGCCTCCTCTCCAGCCATCCTGAGCTAATACATTCACATTCATGCCATGGTCTCATGCCTCTATCTGTTTGATTTGTCCCCTTGTCAAACTGCTGAGCTCCTTTCTCACATGTCTCTTCATTGTTTCTGGAGTTGTTTGTCCACTGATCTCCAGTAGCATACTGGGCACCTACTGACCTGGGAAGTTCAACTTTCAATGTCCTATCTTTTTGCCTTTTCATACTGTTCTTGGGGTTCTCAGGGCAAGAATACTGAAGTGCTTTGCCATTCCCTTCCCCTTCTCCAGTGGACCACATTTTGTCAGAACCCTCCACCATGACCCGTCCGACTTGAGTGGCCCTACACGGCCATGGCTCATACTTTCATTGAGTTAGACAAGGCTGTGGTCCATGTGATCAGTTTGATTCGTTTTCTGTGATTGGTTTTCATTCTCTCTGCCCTCTGATGGATAAGGATAAGAGGCTTATGGAAGCTTCCTGATGGGAGAGACTGACTGAGGGGGAAACTGGGTCTTGTTCTGATGGGCGGGGCCATGCTCAGTAAATCTTTAATCCAGTTTTCTGTCAATGGGCAGGGCTGTGTTCCCTCCTTGTTGTTTGACCTGCGGCCAAACTATGGTGGAGGTAATGAAGATAGTGGCGACCTCCTTCAAAAGGTGCCATGCACCCAATGCTGCACTCAGTGCCCCCGACCCTGCAGCAGGCCACCGCCGACCCATGCCTCTGCCCGAGACTCCTGGACACTCATGGGCAAGTCTCGGTCAGTCTCCTGTGGGGTCACTGCTCCTTTCTTCTGGGTCCTGGTGCATACAAGGTTTTATTTGTGCCCTCCAAGAGTCTGTCTCCCCAGTCCTGTGTAAGTTCTGGTGGCTTTATGGTGGGGTTAATGGCGACCTCCTACAAGAGGGCTTATGCCACACCCAGGTCTGCTGCACCCAGAGCCCCTGCCCCTGTGGCAGGCCACTGCTGACCCGTACCTCCACAGGAGACACGCAAACACTCAAAGGCAGGTCTGGCTCAGTCTCTGTGGGGTCTCTGGTGTGCACAATGTTTTCTTTGAACCCTCCAATCAGTGGAGAAGTAACTCCAGAAAGAATGAAGAGACAGAGCCAAAGCAAAAACAACGCCCAGCTGTGGATGTTACTGGTGATGGTAGTAAAGTCCGATGCTGTAAAGAACAACATTGCATAGGAACCTGGAATGTTAGGTGCGTGAATCAAGGTAAGTTGGAAGTGGTCAAACAGGAGATAGCAAGAGTGAACATTGACATCTTAGGAATCAGTGAACTAAAATGGACTGGAATGGGTGAATTTAACTCAGATGACCATTATATCTACTACTGTGGGCAAGAATCCCTTAGAAGAAATGGAGTCAAGTCAACAAGAGAGTCCAAAATGCAGTACTTGGATGCAATCTCAAAGATGACAGAATGATCTCTGTTCATTTCCAAGGCAAACCATTCAATATCACAGTAATCCAAGTCTATGCCCCAACCAGTAATGCTGAAGAAGCTAAAGTTGAATGGTTCTATGAAGACCTACAAGACCTTCTAGAACTAACACCCAAAAAAGATGTCCTTTTCATCACTGGGGACTGGAATGCAAAAGTAAGAAGTCAAGAGATACCTGGAGTAACAGGCAAATTTTACCTTGGAGTAAAAATGAAGCAGCACAAAGGCTAACAGAGTTTTGCCAAGAGAATGCACTGTTCATAGCAAACACCCTCTTCCAACAACACAAGAGAAGGCTTTACACATGGACATCACCAGATGGTCAATACTGAAATCAGATTGATTATCTTCTTTGCAGCCAAAGATGGAAAAGCTCTATACAGTCAGCAAAAACAAGACTGGGAGCTGACTGTGGCTCAGATCAGATTATTGCAAATTCAGACTGAAATTGAAGAAAGTAGGGAATACCACTAGTCATTCGGGTATGACCTAAATCAAATCCCATATGATTATACAGTGGAAGTGACAAACAGATTCAAGGGATTAGATCTGATAGACAGAGTGCCTGAAGAACTATGGTCAGAGATTCGTGACACTGTAGAGGAGGCAGTGATCAAGACCGTACCCAAGAAAAAGAAATGCAAAAAGGCAAAATAGTTGTCTGAGGAGGCCTTACAAATAGCTGAGAAAAGAGAAGCCAAAGACAAAGGAGAAAAGATAAATATACCCATTTGAATGCAGAGTTCTAAAGGATAGCACGGAGAGATAAGAAAGCCTTCCTAAGTGATCAGTGCAAAGAAATAGAGGAAAACAATATAATGGGAAAGACCAGAGATCTCTTCAAGAAAATTAGAGATGCCAAGGGAACATTTCATGCAAAGATGAGCTCAATAAAGGACAGAAATGGTAATGGACCTAACAGGAGCAGAAGATATTAAGAAGTGGCAAGAATACACAGAAGAACTATACAAAAAAGATCTTCATGACCCAGATCACATGATAGTGTGATCACTCACCTAGAGCCAGACATCCTGGAATGTGAAGTCAAGTGGGCCTTAGGAAGCATCACTACGAACAAAGCTAGTGGAGGTGGTGAAATTCCAGTTGAGCTATTTCAAATCCCAAAAGATGATGCTGTGAAAGTGCTTCACTCAATATGCCAGAAAATTTGGAAAACTCAGCAGTGGCCACAGGACTGGAAAAGGTCAGTTTTCATTCCAATCCCAAAGAAAGGCAATGACAAAGAATGTTCAAACTACTGCATAATTGCACTCATCTCACACACTAGCAAAGTAATACTCAAAATTCTCCAAGCCAGGCTTCAACAGTACATGAACCAAGAACTTCAGATGTTCAAGCTGGTTTTAGAAAAGGCAGAGGAACCAGAGATCAAATTGCCAACATCTGTTGGATCATCAAAAAAGCAAGAGAGTTCCAGAAAAACATCTACTTCTGCTTTATTGACTACAAAGCCTTTGACAATGTGAATCACAACAAACTGGAAAATTCTTAAAGAGATAGGAATACCAGACTACCTTACCTGCCTCCTGAGAAATCTGTATGCAGGTCAAGAAGCAACAGTTAGAACTGGACATGGAACAACAGACTGGTTCCAAATTGGGAAAGGAGTACGTCAAGGCTGTATATTGTCACCCTGCTTATTTAAATTATGTGCAGAGTACATCATGTGAAATGCCAGGCTGGATGAAGGACAAACTGGAATCAAAATTTCAGAGAGAAATATCAGTGACCTCAGATATGCAGATGACACCACCCTTATGGCAGAAAGCGAAGAACTAAAGTGCCTCTTGAAGAATGTCAAAGAGGAGAGTGAAAAAATTGGCTTAGAACTCAACATTAGGAAAACTAAGATCATGGCATCTGGTCCCATCACTTCAATGGCAAATAGATGGGGAAACAATGGAAACAGTGAGAGACTTTATTTTTGGGCTCTAAATCACTGCAGATGGTGACTACAGCTTTGAAATTAAAAGATGCTTGCTCCTTGGAAAAAATGCTATGACCAACCTAGATAGCATATTAAAAAGCAGAGACATTACTTTGCAACAAAGGTCTGTCTAGTCAAAGCTATGGCTTTTCCAGTAGTCATGTATGGATGTGAGAGTTGGACCATAAGAAAGCTGAGTGCTGAAGAATTGATGCTTTTGAACTGTGGTGTTGGAGAAGACTCTTGAGAGTCCTTTGGACTGCAAGGAAATCAAATCAGTCAATCCTAAAGGAAATCAGTCCTAAACATTCATTGGAAGGACTGATGCTGAAGCTCCAATACTTTGGTCACCTGATGCGAAGAAATGACTCACTGGAAAAGACCCTGATACTGGGAAAGATTGAAGGCTGGAGGAGAAGGGGATGACAGAGGATGAGATGGTTGGATGGTATCACCAACTCGATGGACATGAGTTTGTATAAGCTCCGGGAGTTGATGATGGACAGGGAAGCATGGTGTGCTACAGTCCACGGGGTTGCAAAAAGTTGGACATGACTGAGCGACTGAACTAAACTTTCTAGGCTGTAACCTTCCACCCAGACATCATCTTCTCTTTCATTTATTCAACAAATATCCAGTGAGGACTTCCTGTGTGTGCTGAGCACTATGTTCAGTGCAAGATGCTAGGACTTACTATGGACCAGTAATATGCTTAAGAATTGATAGAAATTTATCTCAACTCATTTTCATAAAACCTGGTGAAATTGCAAAGATGGGCTTCCCAGGTGGTGCTAGTGGTAAAGAACCCACCCACCTGCCAATGCAGGAGACTTAAGAGTCTCTGGTTCAATCCCTGGGTCAGGAAGATCCCCTGGAAGAGGGCATGACAACACACTCCAGTGTACTTAGTTGGAGAATCCTATGGACAGAGGAGCCTGGCGGGCTACGGCCCCTAGGGTCACAAAGAACTGGACATGACTGAAGTGAAGTGGCTTTGCACACACGCACACACATGTAAGATTACACTGTCATGGGACTTCCCTGGTGGTTCAGTGGTTAAGACTCCCCGCACCGAGGGGTGCAGGTTTGATTCATCCCTGTTCGGGGAACTGAGATCCCTTATGCTGCATGGTGCGGGCAAAAGAAGTATTAATTGAGCTGCTACTCTGTACTAGGAAAAATCATCACTGTGACTTAACCAGTGCATGCAACAGGAGTCATAAATAAATAGTACAGAAAACTTTTTTTTTTTAAATAAATAGTACAAAAAAGAGTACATTGTTAGATAAGAGTTTGAGGTGTAGGTTTTACATGTGCTGAACCTTGTCATTCTTTCCCTGTGTGATAAGCAACAGCATTCCCACCCCTGCATCCCCACCATACATACCCCCCATTGTACATTCACACACCACACATTATCCATCATATATGTGTGTGTGCACACACACACACTCATCAGACTTCTAGCATGAAGAAAGTACCTCTCCGCAGAACAGCAGTTTGTTCAGAATATTCTACATATGTAGGAATCTGCTCCACAATGTACAGAGTGCCTTCGTCAAGGCTGTGGTTCAGATTTACCTTCTTCAGGTCCAGGACCATGTACTGATTGTTATATGTGCCTGAAGCAGAGAAGACATGAAGACAGGGCGTGGGTATTGCTTGGCTGGTTAACTCAAAATCTAAAAAAAACCGTACACACCTAAACGTTATTCTGCAGGGCCACTTACCAGAGTTGTATTTTGAAAAGACGTCTGCCCACTGCTTGCCATTGTTAGCCATCATATTGGCCACCCGGACTCTTTGCCAGGCCAGGAGAGACTGGGGTACCACGTGCTGCAGCAAGGTTTTATTATACACGCTGTTTGTGGTCTGCAGCAATACCAACCCACTGCTGAGAAGGTAAAAGTCATCCAGAGACTCCAAAAACCCTACAGGAAACATGAATATATGAATCGGTATACATACGTGCAAAATATCAAATCATCATTGTTAATGTAGAGCTTCACATATACAATGCATTTTGTAGAGTATCAGTTATTATTTCTTTTGGGGGTTTTTAAAAAATGATAAGTGGAGGATAATTGCTTTACAGTGTTGTTGGTTTCTGCCGTATATCAGCGTGAATAAGCCATCGGTATACACACGTCCCCTCCTTACTGAACTTCCCTCCTACCTTCCACCCCATCCCACCCCTCTAGGTTGTTACAAAGCACCAGGTTGAGCTCCCTGCATCATCACACTGCAAATTCCCACCGGTTATATATTTTACATATAATATGTATATATTTCAGCGCTACTCTCTCAATTCATCCCACCATCTCCTTCCCCCGCTGTGTCCACAAGTCTATTTATTCTCTGTCTGCGACTCTATTCCTGCCCTGCAAATAGGCTCATCAGTACCATTTTTCTTGTTTCCATATGTGTGTGTTAATAGACAATATCTGTGTTTCTCTGACTCACTTCAGTCTTTATAACAAGCTCCAGGGCATCAGTTATCATGTCCCAGCTTAGGTTCACCTCTGCAGCAGGTGCCAGTGAACCTCCATCCCTGGGTTCTCCTTTGAAAAATTTTAATTTTATGATTTGACGAAAATACATTAAATCAGGAACTAGACCTAAGGATGCATGATTGACAAGCAAAGTATGAAATGAATTTTAATGACTATTCATTCACCACTTGGGCTGGAGTCATTTTGCAGTGTTTCATCTGAGCAACCATACTGGCAGCCTTGAGCAAGCTCTCTGATAGAAAATCTCCACAGGATGGAAAGCTGTATTTCTGGCCTGATACTCTTGCTAATTCACTCCTTATTGTAGCAGCCTCGATGGACACAAGAGGGCAGGCGTTCTTTAATATGTGTAAGTAAGTGACTAATACTAACAGGAAAGGAATAGTCTTTCATTCAAGAGCAAGACTGTTTATAGAAGACCAAAAAAAAAAAAGTAAGCCATCCAGAGTTCCGGAACAAAGAAGATAAACTGTCTTACAAAAAACTTTAGTCAAGGAGTCTAATTTTATAATTTCGAGTTTAAAGTTAAAGAAAGGAAAAGGTCCAGGGGAGGGACAAAGTCCTGAAATACTGCACTATAAGAGAAACAAGTGTTCTTTGAATATGTAAAATTATATTCTTGCTCTAATCTGTCACTAGCAACTTTGGAAGGCACACTATGTTAGATAAGGATAGAGTGAAACACTCCGGTGTGAAAGCCAGCTGGCAAATTACATTTCATAGTAAGCTTCTTACTAAATTTAATGAAGAGACAAAAGAGAACCCTTACAGTTAATAAAGCATCTTCCAGGACTTAGAAAATAACCACCTGAGGTCTTCCCTGGTGGCACAGTGGATAAGAATCCGCCTGCCAGGGCAGGGGGCACGGATCAGGTCCAGCAAGATTCCACATGCCGTGGGGTAACTAAGTCTGTGCACCCTAAAGCCCGCACTCTGCAACAAGAGAAGCCACTGCGACGAGAAGCCCTCGCACCGCAATGAAGAGTAGTCCCAGCAGCTAGAGGAAGCCTGCACAAAGCAACGAAGATCCAGTGCAGACAAAAATAAATAAGTAAAATCTTTTAAAAAACGGACTTTCAGAAGGTTTTTTGTTTTTTTTTAAATAGCCACTTGAATTATAAACAATGACAACTCTCCTCTAATTCCATTTAGATCTATTGCTTAGCACAACCTGGAAGAGATATTCTTCTTATCCTACCAAGTGTATTTAAAACGTGCCCCGTTTGGAAAAGTGACATCAGCATCGCAGGGGTGTGGGACACTCCCTTTATCTCTCCCCCTCAATCTACAACCAGTAAAACCAGTAAAGCACCCATAACTCAACAAAGGTGCCTCTGCCCCACACAGCAGGATGCTGGAGAATTCCACACACCTGTTATCTAAAGGGGGGTGGCCTGGACCACGTGGAGGAGGAAGAACCAGAGGAACAGTGAAAGCAGTACCTGTCGTCCTGAACCCCTGGCCACAATGGCTGGGCCCAGAGCCCGGGAGAAGCCCGAACCGCTGGGCAGGTGGCACGCAGGAGTCTGGTGGCCTGGTCACAGCACGCCCAGCCAACAGGCAGCTGGAAGGCAGCGGCAGCAAGCCCTGCAACCCTGTTCCTCAAGCTACAGGGGCGCCGCGACTCAGCCCTCCCTCCCCCACTGCCGCCAGCAGCAGCACCCACAACCCCAGTCTAGGCAGGGACGCCCGGTTTCCTTTCACCCCCTCCCTCCCCACACCCAGGACCTGCACACAGCCGAGGAACCTGCCATCTTGGAGCCCCAGGGGGCGCCGCCAGCAAGACCAGCAGCAGCAAGGCACCACCAACACCGGTGACAGTGAGGGCCCCGGGCCACATCCCTGACAGAGACAGTGGAGGGCGGGGAGTGGCAGCTCTCAAAAATAACCAGAGGCAGCTCTGGGGAAAGAACCCACTCCCCGTCGCAAAAAAGAAAGAAGAAAAGGAAAGGAAAAACCCACAACAAAACCAACTTGCGCTATATCGCCACCTACTGGAGAGCAAAAGAAAGGCACCTAATTACTAAACTGCAGGCGGATTCTTTACCAACTGGGCTATGAGGGAAGCCCCAATGACTAAACTACTCAACAGTTACTCAAGTGGGGGAAAAAAGTTTTACCTAAAGAAGAAATATTTGACAATTCAAATTTACTGGATGAAGCACAAGCTGGAATCAAGATTGGCGAGAGAAATATCAATAACCTCAGATATGCAGATGACATCACCCTTACGGCAGAAAGTGAAGAACTAAAGAGCCTCTTGATGAAAGTGAAAGAGGAGAGTGAAAAAGTTGGCTTAAAACTCAACATTCAGAAAACTAAGATCAGGGCATCTGGTCCCATCACTTCATGGCAAATAGATGGGGAAACGATGGAAACAGTGAGAGATTTTATTTTCTTGGCCTCCAAAAATCACTGCAGATGGTGACTGCAGCTTTGAAATTAAAAGACACTTGCTCTTTGGAAGAAATGCTATGACCAACCTAGACAGCATATTAAAAAGCAGAGACATGACTTTGCCAACAAAGGTCCATCTAGTAAAAGCTATGGTTTTTCCAGTAGTCATGTATGAATGTGAGAGTTGGACTATAAAGAAAGCTGAGCGCTGAAGAATTGATGCTTTTGAACTGTGGTGTTGGAGAAGACTCTTGGGAGTTCCCTGGACTGCAAGGAAATGCAACCAGTCCATCCTAAAGGAAATCAGTCCTGAATATTCATTGGAAGAAGACGCTGAAGCTGAAACTCCAGTACTTTGGTCACCTGATGCGAAGAACTGACTCACTGCAAAACACCCTGATGCTGGGAAGGATTGAAGGTGGGAGGAGAAGGGGACGACAGAGGATGAGATGGTTGGATGGCATCACCGACTCGATAGACATGAGTTTGAGCAAGCTCTGGGAGTTGGTGATGGACAGGGAAGCCTGGCATGCTGCAGTCCATGGGGTCTCAAAGAGTTGGACATGACTGAGCAGTTGAACTGAACATTATATAAATTTTTGTATAGGTAAATATTATATTTCTCCTCCTGTATACACTGCAGTGTGCTCATTCCCAAAATGCCCTCCCCCTGCCACCCTTCCCCTCTGGTAACCACTAGTCTGTTCACTGTATCTATGTGTTTGTTTTTGTTTGGTTTGGTTTGTTCATTTATTTTTAATTTATTTTTGTATTCCACATATGAGTGAAATCATATGATATGTGTCTTTCTCCATCTGACTTACTTCATTTAGCATAATACTTTCAAGGTTCCCAAATAGCCAAAACAATCTTGAGAAAGAGGAACCTAGCTAGAAGAATCATGCTTCCTGACTTCAGACTATACTACAAAGCTACAGTCATAAAACAGTATGGAGCTAGCACAAACAAGACACATCAGTTGCTTAACTTCATAGACTTGTATGTCCAGTTTTTTCCCCAGGTTTGGGTAGTCCGCAACTGTTATTTCTTTCAATACACTCTCTTCACTCTCCCTTCTCCTTGCTGGGATACCCATTACCCTAATGATACATTTCCTAATGGAGTCAGATAGTTCTATAGGATTTTCTTTTTTGTAGACCCTAATTTCCTCTCTTCTATCTATATCATTTCTAGATTTGTCTTTGAGCTCACTAATTCTCTCTTCCATGCGGTCTCCAGTATTTCCAGTTCTTTCTAATGCAGGCTTCATCTCATTTATTAAGTTCTTCAGCTCCAGAGTTTCTATTTGGTTCTATTTTCGAATTTCAGTTGGTATTCAGAAAATACCAGTTTCTCTTTGGTATTCTTTCTGTTCATTAATTTCATTTCTGAGTTCACTGAATTGCCTTTCAAAGTTTTCTTGTAGCTCATTGGGTACCTTCACAGGGATCTGAATTCTCTATCACTTAGATAATGTTATAAACCATTAAAAATTTAAAATGTGTTCATTTGCACATCACATGCATTAACTGCTCCAAAGTTTTTGAAACCATAAGCCCCCGTGTCCTTGTCTTCTGAAGTAAAATATTGACTCAAGAGTTAATCATTGGAAAATGTGAAGACATAGAAAGAAAAAAAGAATAGCTGTTGGGCTGGGGAACTGGTAACAATTTAGGATATAATTCTGCCATACAGAAGAATCACTGAACTCCCAGTTCCCTGAAAGACATGGATAAAGGCCTGACATACATTCCTAAGTTGTTTTTACAAGAAGCAGACCCCACCCCCCTTTCATCTGGAGAGATGAAAACTGCTGGCCACAAGGACAAAGGCCCTAGACTGGTTGAAATGATGGTGCTTGAAGCTTCACCTTGATGCCAGCCAATCCAAGAACTGTCGATTAGCTGATCATGCTCTGCTCCTCACGCTGTGAAACGCCTCATTACCCTCTTCAGGGTGGGTCGTATAGTTTTGAGGGCATTAGCCCTCTATGGCCCTCTTTGCCTGGCAAAGCAATAAAAGCTACTCTTTTCTACTTCACCCCAAACGCTGTCTCTGCATTTCTATTCAGCACCAGTGAACAGAGGCTGAATTTCAGCAATACTCTGAAGACCAAAAACCTTCCTTCCTTCCAAAAGAGTAGACTCATTGTTGACCAAGGACATGAATGACATACAACTCAGGGTCAGGCATGAGGATCATGACTGTAAAAATATCTGTGCTGCATGTCTTCACCCCTCGCTTTATCCATACTTAGCAATGGGACGTTGCAGCACCTCCTAGCAAGAGGCATTGTCTGTTTCCCCACCCCTTAAATCTGAACTGTTTTGGCTTAACAAAAGGTGCCAGTTCTAGCCTAGGCCTCAAGAGACCTTGCACACTTCTTCTCACTCTTTTATAACCCTGTTACAGCTGAGAAAACTGGTACAGCCTAGCCTAGTCTCCTAGTGCAGGAAGGCCAGCCTCTAGCTGGGCAGCCCCCAAAGTGAGGCAGAGTTCATCCAAGATCAACAGAGCTGCCCACCCCACCCCAGCCAACCACGGATGCATGGATGTGCCCAGCTGAGACACCGTCCTGTACACTCAAAAGCAATACTAATCACATATGAGTTTACAGCACAAACTTGTGGAGGTTTAGCAACAGCCAGTATAATAATAGTAATCCAGTTACACAACATATTTTGTTTTCAAATGTCTAACTGCCATTTGATTTTAACAGAGATGGATGTGACACTTCGGGAATAGTTTTCTTTTTTAAAAGGAAAAAACAAAGTAATATCTTGGCACCATACTCACCTTTCTGCTCAGGTTTTTCCCACAGCTAAAGAGGAACAATATCACTTCTCAGACCTTGGGGAAGGCAATCACCTATGCTGGGCTGTCTGATGTCTCGAAGCCTATCTGATACTCACTAAAACTTTATTTTAGTTTTAGTGAGTACTAACACCTACTAACTAAACACCTACTAGATCCCAAGCATTGTGCAGTGACCCCAGCCTAGAGACGGTAGTAGAATTCCTTCAGCTTCTCCAAAAGTCACATGCCCAGACTGCTCTCCCTGCCCACCTCTGCGCCACTCTGAGTCTCCACCGGGAGCCCTGCACTAAGGTGGCTGCAGTGGGAAAAACCTCTGCTTCCTCCCTAAGAAAAGGTGTTCTCCATGTCATCCCACAACGTGAAATCTTCCAGTCATTTGCTCTGTCTACTCCACAATGGACTCAGTCTTCCTACCTTACAGAATGGCATTCATTTACTTCTCTTTCTGGCAAGAACCTAACTGGTACCAACCAATTTCCCCCTTCACTTTCCAGTAATTATTCTTCAACCAAGTATGGCTGGTTTTTTGTTTTTCAGCACATTTCTGCTTTGCCCTGCAATAGGAATGTGATCAATGAAAGATTCATACTATTAGATATTCAGGCACGTGAAGACCATACACTGGAGTCTGAATATCCTGAAGTAGCTCAAATAAAACAATAAGTATAATTCTTATTCTAAAGTGATAATAATCTCTTGGGCCATAAAGATGGCTGAGCACTGAAGAACTGATGCTTTTGAACTGTGGTGTTGGAGAAGACTCTTGTCCCTTGGACTGCAAGGAGATCAAACCAGTCAATCTTAAAGGAAATCAACCCTGAATATTCATTGGAAGGATGATGCTGAAGCTGAAGCTCCAAAACTTTGGCCACCTGATGTGAAGAGCCACCTCACTCTAAAAGGCCCTGATGCTGGGAAAGACTGAAGGCAGGAGGTGAAGGGGATGACAGAGGATGAGATGGTTAGATAGCATTTCGCTCTCAAGGACATGAGTTTGAGCAAACGGGGAGATAGTGAACAACAGCAAAGATTATACAGAGTAAATATGAAGAGGTGGGTGTACATTTAATCAATATTCAATTATTATCTACATCAAAATTGTTTGCTTTTCTTCAAGAAGAAGTTATTTACTTTAGGTTATATTACTTGTTTACTGTTTCCTTTTCCATCTATCCCATAGCATGTTAAGTTCCACCAGGGCAGGAACTTTTTCTGTCTTGTTCACTCCAGTGGCAAGAAAAGGATTTGACATGTAGTGCACTTGTGCTCAGTCATGTCCAATTCTTTGTGACCCTACGGATTGTCAATGGAATTCTCCAGGCAAGAACACTGGAGTGGGTTGCCATTTCCTTCTCTAGAGGATCTTCCAGACCCAGGGATCGAGCCTGTCTCTCTTGCATCTCCTGCATTGGCAAGCTGATTCTTTACCACTGTGCCACCTGGGAAGCCCCTTGACACATAGTAGGTGCTCAATAAATAACTGTTACGTACAAGAGAGAAGGAGAAGATGGTGGTGACTAACATTTATAGTGTACCTACTACACATCAGAAACTTTGCTTTAGAAGGATAGATACTTTCATTTGATCTTCACAAAAAGAGAGCTTAGATGAGCTATTTTTCATTTTTTTAAGTATTTAGCTTTTTAAAGCTTATAAACAGCATTGTCAGGGATAAATCTAGAACTGAATCTCAACACATGCCTTTTCTACCCTAACATACGTCGGACAAAATTGAGGGGAACAGTCATGCAAATGGCAACAAGACATACGCACAATGGAGCAGAGACATTAGAACCAATTAAGGAGAGGGTGAATCATGGGGAGCTGCATGTTTAAACAGGGTGGAGGTGGACCAGTCAATCAAGAAAAGTGTGGAGAATGAGGTGGAATTTCTGGAAAGATAGAAGGGAAGAAGCTTTCTTTTGGCTAGGTGAGGAAAGATTCAAGGCAGGGGTGGCCTGGCAGAAGTTATCAGCATCCTGGTGCTAAGTTGCTTCAGCGTGTCCGACTCTTTGCGACTCTTTGGACTGTAGCCCGCCAGGCTCCTCTGTCCATGGGATTTCCCAGGCAAGAATACCAGAGTGGGTTGCCATTTCCTCCTCCAGGGGATCTTCCCGAGCCAGGGACTGAACCCACATCTCTTACATCTCCTCCATTGGCAGGTGGGTTCTTTACCACTAGCGCCTCCTGGGTGTCTATTCAGTATCCTGGGATACTGAATAGATACAAAGAGGAACATAAAAAAAGAGTAAGGTACACAGGAAAGCAGGAATGAAGTGCTACAAAATCTATCTACAGTCTTTGGAACAGGTGACCGAGTTCTACTTTTATTTAGTTCTACTTTTATTTCTTCTCCTCCTTTGGTTCTGCTAAGATAAAAGAGGTAACATGAAATTAATAAAAGTAATTTACTCCATTAAAAATGTTTACAACTATAAAGGCAATTTAATAACAAATGAAAGTAGTAATATTATGGATTATGAAGGAGACTGGGCTACATTTTCCCCAGGCATTGAGGATATTCTTTTATGTTCCTACTTTCAAGTATTGGAACTTCAAACAGGAGAAGGCTGAGCAAAATCATGTCTGCCCAGACCAGAAGGGCTGCCAGAGTCTAAAAGGATAGATTTGGAAACCCAATCAGTTAGAAATGCCTAGGGTGCTTGTTTGAATGCACCAACCCAGATCAACTGGTTAAGAATTCCTATGGATGGCACTTTAGAATCTGCATTTTTAACAAGCTTCAGAGGAAACTGTAAGGGGTATGTACATGTGTGTGGGAGGCGATGGAATGCCCAGATGTAATGCAAAGTAGGAACACATGCATGCTTGGTGAAACATACCGAGTGTGCTCTAGAGAGCTCCACTTACAGATAATTAAGCGGGAAGCCTCAGCCTCACAGGCATCATCATTATTTACTGTACTCCTCAATTAGAACACTTTGAATAGGTTCCAGCTTTGGTTCCCACGCAAAAGTTCCACCCACCCGTATCCCAGGAGGCCCTTTGAGTCCACGGTCTCTTAGTTTTAACCATTTAACTTAGATACAAACGGAACCATTTCTGAAAACAAACCCCAAAAAATGGGTATTTTGTAGTCAGATATATTTTGCTTGAACCACACTGCCCAACCTCTGCGCAGTATGGTTCTGAAAAGGCTGTTTAACTTCTCTGAACCTGTTTATTTGAAAAATACTGATACAATACCCACCTTGTTAGGTCTTTATGAAAATTAAGTGACATAATACACACCAAATGTGTATTATGCATACACTGAGTGTCAGTTATAATGCTGGACACACAAGTAGGAACTAAACAAATGTTAGTTTGGGGGGCTTTTTTTTCTTTTTATTTCAAAGACAGGTTAAGCACAAATGAGTTTAAAATAACTTACTTAAAACTTGGGTGCTGCCTAATTCCCACACAACTAGTTGGGTCCTATTCATGTCATTCCTGTTAAGGTCCCAACTTGCTTCAGTGGGGTCTGACTCTTCGAGACCCGGTGGACTGTGGCCCACCAGGTTCCTCTGTCCCTGGGATTTTCCAGGCAAGAATACTGGAGCGGGTTGCCATTTCTCTCCAACCCAGGGATGGAACCCACACCTCTTCTGTCTCCTGCACTGGCAGGCATGTTCTTTACTAGTGCAACCTGGGGGGCTTACAGAGGATCAACTTACGGGTCCAATCCCTACACTGTCTAGGTGTGCATCTGAGATGCCTTGATAACAATTCCTGAACATCTTAGACTCTTATTTTCAAATCAACAGCATAAAGGGAGGGTGCTAAATAAATTAGTTTTAAAAACATGCAGTTTATTAAAAAAAATAAAAGGGAGGGCAGGATGAAGAGAAGACAGTGAGATTGTGATAGAGATGATGATCTCTTCAGTAGGCCCTTCTCCACCTCTCACTGAATTTCCCATCCTTCTCTCTCCAGTTTCCACATGTCCACATCAGGATGGGTTGTCTGTAATCTGTCTGCTGTCTCCTTTCCTTTTTCTTTCCATTATCTTTCTCCTCCTTCCTTGCCTCCATAAATATTTATTCAATGACTGCCATGTGCAAGCCTCTGTACTGGCCCTGGGGATGCAGACGTGAATATGGAACATGGGCTCTGAAGAAGTTACCCACAGGCACCAGGGAAGCTGAAAGGACGGGTAGCTGGTTCTGCCTGAGTTAGGGAAGACTTCGAAGAGGAGCTCTTGTGAGACTTTTGTTAATATGGAAAACATTTGGGTAAGATGCATTAAAAGGCAATAAAAATGCGCATAGGGTGAACATTCCAGTAGCAACACAAAGAAATTGGGTGATTCCTCCCACAAGTAAAAATGATAAACTGTATGGTGGTGGTGGCCTAGTCACTCAGTCATATCCGACTCTTGTGACCCCGTGGACTGTAGCCTGCCAGGCTCCTCTGTCCATGGGATTTCTCAGGCAAGAATATTGCAGTGGGTTGCCATTTCCTTCTCCAGGGTACATTATGATTAATTGGGGCTTACCCAAGGAATGCCAAGTTGACTTAACATCTGAAAATTAATCAGTGCAACTCACTATATTAATACAAGATGAAAATTAGATGATCATTTTAATAGAAAACGAGAACTGCATAAAGTGCAGCACTTATTTATGATAAAAACATAAAAGTAGTAAGAGACGGAATCCTCTTTAACCTTATAAAGGGTATCCACAAAAAGCCTACAATTAACATCATACTTAATGGTGAATGCATACTTTTTCACTTAAGATCAGGAACTAGGCAAGGATTTCCATGCCACTTCTAGTCTATAGTCTAGAGTCCTGGAGGTCTTATCCAGTACACTCGTGGAAGAAAACAAAGACAGACAAGGAAAGGGGGAAGTAAAACTGTCTTCCTGCAGAGATGGGCTGATGATGCATCTAGAAAAATCCCAAGAAATCTACCAAAAAAAAAAAAAGTTATTAGAATGATAAATGAACTTAGAAAGTTCTCAAGATAAAAAGTAAGTATACAAAAAATAGTATTTTGATATTGTGATGGTTTTAAAATTTCCACAAATTCCTTGGCAATTTTCCCTTGAAATGATAGATTCTAACATCCTCTTCTTGAGTGTGGACTAATCATAACAACCTCCTTCTAATAAATAGAATGTGGTGGAAGTGACAGCATGTGACTTCTGAGACTAGGTCATAATAGTCACTGCTGTTTCTGCCTTGTTCTTTTGGATCACTTGGTTTGCGGGAACCAGGAGCCCTGTTTCAAGGATACTTGAGCAGTTCTACAGAGAGGCCCATGGAGGGGAATCGATTCGTCAGCAGCATCTTGTTGACCATGGAAGTGAGTCACCTTGGAAGTACATCCTTTTGCTTCAGTTAAGTTATCAGAGATTTCAGCCCCTCAGGCTCTGAGTCTTTGCAGACACAAGCCATCCTAACTGGGCCCTATCTAAATTCCTTATCCATAGAGACTATGAGACGCTAAACGATTACTGTCATTGCTTCAAGTCACGAATTTGGGGCATGACTCGTTACATGGTGATAGATAACTAATGCATACATACAAGCAATGAACAATTGGAAAAGGGAATAAAAAACTGATTCTGATTACAGTAGCATCAAAATTCACTTAGGATTCAAATAAGTTTAAGGTATGTAAGCCCAATATACTAAAAACTACAAAAAAATTGCTCAAATTAAAGAAGAAGACCTAAATAGAGAAACAATATTTGTGGATGGGAAGACTCAGGATTACTGACATGTTGATTCTCTCTGATTGATTTAGAGCTTCAGTGCAATAGAAATCAATAGATCTTTTTTTTTTTGACAAGAACAAATTTTATTTTTAATACAATTTCTAAAGGTTACACTTCATTTATACTTATTACAAAATATCTGCTGTATTCCCTGAGTTGTAAAATGTACCCTGTAACCTATCTTACACCCTATAGTTTGTACCTCCCAGTCCCCCTACCCTCTGTAAGCCCTCTCTCCTCCCCACCAGTAACAACTAGCTTGTTCTCTATAAGTCTTCTTTTCTTGTTATATTCACTAGTTTGTTGTATTTTTTAGATCCCACATATAAGTGATTTCATATAGTATTTGTCTTTCTCTGTCTGACATAAGTGAAATAATTCACTTGGCATAATGCCTTTCAAGTCCATCCATGTGTTCCAAATGGCAAAATTTCATTCTTTTTATGGCTAAGTGGTATTCCATTGTGTGTGTGTGTGTATATATATATAATATATATACCACATCCTCTCTATCAGTCATCTGTTGATGAACACAGGTTGCTTCCATGTGTTAGTAATTGTAAATAATGCTGCTATGAACACTGGGGGGCACATATCTTTTCAAGGTAGTGTTTCTGGCTTTTTTTTTTCTTTTTTGGATATGTATCCAGGAGTGGAATTGCAGGGTCATATGATAGTTGTAGTTTTAGTTTTTGAGGAACTTCCATACTGTTTTCCATGGTAGCTACACCAATACAGATTTCCACCAACTAGTGTAACAAGGGTTCACTTTTCCCCACATCCATTAGAGATATTGAGCAGAGTTCCCTGTGTCATACAGTAAGGTCCTTATTAGTCATCTATTTTACATATGTGTTGTCTGTTTAAGTCGTGTCTGACTCTTTTGCGACCCCATGGACTGTAGCCTGCCAGGCTCCTCTGTCCATGGAATTTTCCAGGCAAGAATACTGGAGAGGGTTGCCATTTCCTCCACCAGGGAGAGCCTAGCGATGGTGGCAGAAACTAAGGATCCAGAAAAGTACATAAGCTTTTTTTTAAATTGTTTTTCAAATTAATTAAGTAATTAATTTTTGGCTGTGCTGGGCCTGTGTTGCTGCAAGCAGGCTTTCTCTATTTGCAGTACATGGGCTTCTCATTATGGTGGCTTCTCTTGTTGCAAAGCAAGGGAGGGCTCTAGGCACGTGGGCTTCAGTAGTTTTGGCACACGGGCTTAGCTGCCCTGTGGCATGTGGAATCTTCCCAGACAAGGGATCAAACCTCTTTCCCCTGCATGGACAGCAGATTCTTATCCACTGGACCACCACAGAAGTCCCGGTGTATAACCTTTTATCTGGGAAGTGTTTCCGAGCTATAGTGAGGCCAAGGGGGTGTGCCAGCATGTCTCCCAGCTTATGTTCCCTGGCTATGTCTCCTTAGCCTCTAGAGGAGTGGGAAACCTGAAGCCTGTCTGAAGCTGAAGCTCCAGGCTAAGTAAATATGTTTTTTTCACAGGAATACTTGGGTTTTATTTCCACTTGCTGTCTGTGCAGTGCCCTGGGGGTGTCTGCCTGCTGAGAATTGTCTTTCTGGTGGTTACAGCCCTGTGGAGCTCAGGAATGCTAGTGTCCTTTGCCAGCAAGGCCAAGGGATCAAAGCGTGTCCCCTGTGTGGGTTGCACGTGCTCAGCGGCGGCTTTAGCAAGACTGCTGGGGAGTGTAGCGGGTGGGGCGCGCTCACTGGCTTCAGAAAGACAGCTCTCCAGCCACAGCCAGGAGGTGGGGGAGTGGTGCGACCACTGTACCTGCAGACTTCAGCAAGGACGTGGGACAATGTCACCACCATTCATCCTGCCTGCTTAGCTAGGCAGCTGGTGTTGTATTCAAGCTCACCAACCTGTTCTAGCATGCTAGGTGGAGAATGCAACAACCAGGTCCATCAGTGCCTCTGCCTTCAGGAGGGTTGTTTTTTTTTTTTTTTGCTCTTATTTATTTATTTTTGGCTGTGCTGGGTCTTGGTTGCTGTGCAAGCTTTTCTCTAGTTGAGGCGAGTGGGAGCCACTCTCTAATTGCAGTGCGTGGGCTTCTCATTGCTGTGGCTTCTCTCGCGGTGGAGCACGGGCTCTAGGGCACACGGGCTTGGTAGCTGCAGCTCCCTGGCTCTAGAGCCCAGGCTCAGTAGCTGTGGCACACAGGCCTAGTTGCTCTGCGGCATGTGGGATCTTCCCAGACGAGGGATCGAACCCGCGTCCCCTGCACAGGCAGGCAGATTCTTTCCCACTGAGCTACCAGGGAAGCCCAGGAGCTTTTCAACTGTCCCCTGCCTCTCCAGCTGATGCCTTTAGACCGACAATGAATCTCCTTCACATATGGCCCTTTACAAGCTACTGTTACTCTGCTCGCTCTGAGGGTAAGATCACATGCAAAATCCTTTAATAGGGGAATTTCACATTCCTATTGCACTTTGGAACCCTTGGAGCTCAGCCCTGTTGGGTCTCTAAGCCAGGAGTTTTGGGGGCTCGTCTTTCTGGGGCAGACCCCAGGGGCTAGGGTGCCTAGGGTGGGGCACCAATCCCTCACTCCTCCTGGAGAAGTGGTAGGCTCATGAGAGTCCTCCTTGTCCAGTGTTGCTGCATGCAATTAGGGGAGAGGTCTTTTGCAAGACCATGTCTCTGCCTCTCCTACCTGCCTCAATGTGTTCCTTTTATTTTGTGTTGTGGGAAGCATTTTGTCTAGTTTTCAGATCTTTTTCACAGGGAAATGTTCCATACTTAGCTGTAGATTTAGTGTGTCCATGAGAGCCCATGAGTTCAGAATTTTCCTACTCTGTCATCCTGGACACTGCCTTAAGACCTTTCTAGATTAAAATTGGGGATAATATATTAATTTGTTTCCTTGAATAACCTCCTCTATTTTTATGAAGTCAGCTGGGACTCTTGGTGAACACAGAGCATGAGATTGGCTTGAATAAGTCTGGGTGTGCTGGGGTAAGCAAATCCTTTTGCAGTACTGACCAAGGCACAGTGAAGGATTACTAATGCTCCTCCTACCCCTCTATGCTGGAGGACAGTTTTGGGAGTGCCCTTGTAATAATTCTTACTATGCAATTATCCCTCAAGGATTTTGGCAACAACAACAGAAATATACAGAAAGTCAAGATCTGCTATAGTAATTCAGCAGTCATATTTTTTTTTCTTCTTGAAGATGAATATCAATCTTCTATCCATATATTGATCTATAACACATTACGTGGTTTGAGTTGCCTGGATTGTTGCCTCAGCCTTCTACACGTTCTGTTGGAAGCCTCTCTTGTCCACTGCTCAGGAGCTTGGCATTTTGTAATTTTAAAATGCAAATCTATTAATGTCACTTCCACTTCTCACTTTAATGGTCTTGCATTGCCCTTCATTCCCTCCCTCTGGGTTTCTCTGAACTTTTTCTTGCCTACAGGCTTTTACATGTGCTATGTTCCATGTGGAACATTATCCTGTTATCCCAATTGGTCTGGCCAGTTTAAAATTTACACTTGCTTTTGTGTCTTAACATAAACTTTACTTTCTCTTAAAAGTTTGCTCATCATCCCCAAACTACTCTGCCCTATTATTACACAAATCACACTTTAAGCATTGCTTTCTTTGTTTGTCTCTATTTTTCACCAGAAGGTAAAATTTTGTTAGAACAGAGACTGTCTGTCCTGTTTTTCATCACAAATACTCTGTCTAGCACATTTTAACCGAAAATCGTAGATGAATAAATTATATCATGACTTGATCTATCAGTTCTGACTCAACAATTCTTAGTATATTTATCCATATTAGGAAGAACCTCTAAGTCCTGCTACTCTGAATACAAAACCAACATCACAATCCTAATTCACTCAATCTACCGTGGCATTCCTTCACCAAAGAAAAACAAGTCACCCAGCTTCTTTTCTGGGATCAACAGTACCTTCACATGGCATAGAGTTCACAGCAAAGCTTAGTTCCACACCTATTGAATGAATCCAATGTGACCAATCGCTTAATTAAACAATTCTTTCTAATATAAATAAAATTCTACATAGTTTTCATGTTTGCTGTTGAGAACAAAGCAGTTTAGTTAGAGAAATTAGGAATTACAGTGCTCCACTGGCTCCTATAAAAAAATCTTGCAGTAAGAAAGATGTCTTTTGTTTTCTCTCAGTTATATCTATACTTCTGTATCTGTCTATTCTGTAAGGAAATCAACCCTGAATATTCATTGGAAGAACTGATGCTGAAGCTGAAGTTCCAATGCTTTGGCTGACTCAAAGAGCCAACTCATTGGAAAAGACCCTGATGCTGGGGAAGGTTGAAGGCAGGAGGAGAATGGGGACAACAGAGGATGAGATGGTTGGATGGCATCACCGACTCAATGGACATGAGTTTGAACAACCTCCAGGAGATGGAAGGACAGGGAAGCCTGGTGTGCTGCAGTCCATGGGTCACAAAGAATCAGACACAACTAAGCAACTGAACAACAATAATACATGCAAATATCAGCAAGCCAAACGTTTTCATATGAAATCCCTCCATGGCCTTCCCCCTCACTACTTTTGGGATCCAGGACTGTTAAGATTGGAGAGGTTTGAAAGCAAAGATTTCAGGTAGCAGTTGAATTTTGCGTTTTATCAAAAATAGGAGGACGAGTAGGAATGGTTCATTGTCTCAGTATCTTGCTGTACTTAAATTTTGGAACAAAGAATCAAAGCATGGTCTAACTTGCAGAAAGGAGTCCTCAGTCCCCCTCAATACTAAAACAATTCAGCAGACAACAACAAAGATGAAATCCAAGTGGTCTCAAAGGAAGGATCAGGTCACAAGGACAGTAAAACAGACCACTATTCCCCTGGTCAGAATTCCTGATAGAGTAAAGCTAGTATTATCAAGAACAACAGAACCAGAAGAGGCAATAATACTCTGACAAAAATACTCTTTCAAAGGTAGATATGACAGGTGATTGGTATAACCACCCTGTAAGTTGCATATTTGTAATTAGAGCTTGGTGTCCACATCATACCCATGTAGGACACTTGGATGTTGGGTAAGAACTTCCCCCTTGTCTTTTTGCTGGTAATGTTTCCGGTAGAGGTTGCAAACCAGCTGTTGAGGGCAATCCCAGTTATCAGATACAATTTCAGGGGTTTACACAGTGGATTTTGTTTTTTAAATCCATATTTCTCTCTTGAGAAGCTAGAGGATATGGAAATACTGATCTCCAGGACATGTCCGGGTGACAACAGTCAGTAGGTGTTGAATAGCTGACTCCCTTTCAATGGACCCTGTCTTTGCTATAATTGTTTCCACTTCTATTTACTTTTACTGACCCCTTTTATTCACTTGTATCATCTTCTCATCCCCTTTAGGCATGCATGTGTGCACACTCAGTCTCTTCAGTCATGTCCAACTCTGCGACTCCATGGACTGTGGCCGACCAGGCTCCTCTGTCCATGGGATTCTCCAGGCAGGGAGAGAATGCCCTCCTTCAGGAGATCTTCCTAACCCAGGGATCGAACCCACACCTCTAACATCTCCTGCATTGGCAAGTGGTTCTTTACCATTAGCACCACCTAGGAAGCCCATTGCAGACATGAGCCCCCTGGGAAGCCCCCGCTTTAAGCACAGGAGTTTGCAATTCCTACTCTACAAAGACTGTCCCTTCTCATCCATTTCTACTTGCTCAAATTCTAGTCATCATTCATGGTTCATCTCAAATGTCAACTTTTTTCCTTTTCCCAACAATCAGATGTGAGTTATCCCAATTTTGAATACTCACAACATTTCTAATACTTCTTTTGTAGCCTATATAGTATTCAGCAGTAGTATTATTATCTGTATTTTATTTGTCTTGTTAGTATAAGACCTATAAGCTTGGGACAACGTCCCTTGTCAGCTCAGGAGCAGTTATGGAATGAGAACGACACCCCTTTTCCCTAGGAAACATAATTCTCCTAAAAGAAAAGGGGGGAATGAGAGGGTAACAGGCAGGAAGGCCAGGGGTCTCCAAACGGAGGAAAGAGGCTGCAAGTGCCAGACATTTTTATCTCTCTTAAGCGGCAGGAGGAAACAAACCAGCGATGTTTTTTCTTCTCTATACAAATTTAAAAGGAGGTTTCTCCTAAAATGCTGTGTTGCCATGACACCTGGTTTCACCTGAAGCTAACTACTCTCAAACCTTGAGTTAACCAATACATTTCTTTTTCTTATGGAAATGTTGTCTTAAGCTATGACTCTATCTTCAAGTTGGTTCCGCCAAATGGCCCAACCTACTTACTCAGGTATTGTTCCCCTAATCTATATAAACGAAACTATTTGTTGGTAATCTGCCCTTCTACAAGATTCAAGTCAATCATTTTATGGCCAGGGATGAATTATCTGGTGCCATTCTAAGTTTTATGACATTCCTTTCTTTTCATTAACAGATTGTGAGTGACTATATAACAATAATGTATCTTGCCTGAGGACAGTCTTTGGATTAAACCCTCTGGCTAATTCTGTTATCTTAAAACATAAATTATGGGAGTAGGTCTGGCCTTTACAAGGATGTATCCTGCCTGAGGACAATCTTTGGATTAAACCTTCTGGCCAACTCTGTCATCTTAAAATGTAAATTATGGGAGTAGGTCTGGTGAGGTCTTTACAACCTCCAGACATTCTTTGGATTCATTGGAGAGTATATAATTCCATTGCTAATACTAGCAAAGGGGTACTCTTTTGCCCCCTTCTGATGCCTATGTCAGAAGCTTTCTCTATCTCCTTTATACTTTAATAAAACTTTATTACACACACACACACACAAAAAGACCTATAAGCTTGTACATTCATTCACTCATTCATTCAACAAAAATTTATTTAAGTACATGTTGCCACACACTAGGTAAAGTCCTGTGGATATTGCAAAGAATAAGAGAAATGGGTAAATCAACCATACTTCGACTAAAAAAAAAATCATATAAAAGAGTACTGGAGACAGGCTCTCAAGGAGAAACTGCAATCAGGATCTTTCTTGCTCATCTTTGTGTCCACTGCAGAGCCTCAGAAAGTGACTTGTACTTAATAAATACTCAGTTGGCATTTGTAGAAGTTGCCAATTTTTGGCAACCCTCTTAGCATAGTTTATGACATACTACTTTAAGTAAAAATAATAGAGTTATAGTTCTTCAAACAGCACTCTAAAAACCAGTTTTCATTAATATATGTTAATCACTAAACATTTCTTAATCCACTCCAGTTACTCTGAATCACCAAGGTTTTATCCTGAAATAGGACTCAAAGTACTGAGATGTCCCTCTAAATTTAGTTACCTGGGTAACTGCTGAAAGAGAGGCGACTGCTGCTGGTGTCTTTATCAACGATGTTGAAGTCCCAGTGTTTATATATCCTGAGCATGGCTGCATATGTGTACCAGCTTGAGTGAGCAAAAAAGATGTTCTCAAATCCAGGAAGAACCTATAGCCAGAATCACAGTGAAGTAAACAGATAACTGACTGCAAATGTGGGAAATGTACAAGGATTACATCTATTGAGGTGTTTATTGCTATATTTGGTAGTGGAAAATTAACCTTTAATGTACACAAGACAGATTCTGTCCTAGCTTCCAAAATGGAAGATTCTAGAGTGTAGGAGTGGCAGGTACATACAGCATGAGAAAAATGATGGAAGAAATAGAAGTGCTGTGTGCATGCTAAGTGGCTTCAGTGGTGTCTGAGTCTTTGTGATCCCATGGACTGTAGCCTGCCAGGGTCCTCTGTCCATGGGATTCTCCAGGCAAGAATACTGAAGTGGGCTGCCAGCTCCTCCTCCAGGGGATCCTCCTGACTCAGGGATCGAACCAACATCTCTTGAGTCTCCTGCATTGGCAGGTGGGTTCTTTACCACTAGCGTCCAAACAGAGAAAACATCATGTACATCCAATTCCCTCTATCAGTTCCTTCCAGTTCTTAACTTCCATGACAGAGGAACCCATGAGGTGATATGTAACTACAGCAGGGCTGATGAGATGCCATGTTTGGGTGACATATAGAAAGAATCTCCACGGACCAGAAGAAGGACAATGAGAAAGGCTACTCACCTTAATAAGGGCAGAGCAATGTCCCATGTCCCATCTCTTAAAAAACTTCAGGCTGGAGTTTTTTGTGGGAGAAAGTGAGGGAATCAGATCCAGCAGGTCTCCAATAGCATTCAGGAACTGAATCTGGAACAGGGTGATGGGCTGGGGAAAGACAAAGACTGCACTTAACATTGATTTGTTACTATCACATGTCATTTTCTATCGGGAGGGTTCCCCTTGTTAGGTATCCACTACATCATTCCTTTGTGAAGAGTCCCTCATGTAACAGATACCTAGATTTTTTTGTTCTTTATAAAATAATTTTTATTACTTTATAGTTTACAAGACGTTTTAGCCTGTTATCCACAGATTTGAGGAGTGGGTCCTGGGAGAGGAAAACAAACAAAGCACTCTGCTTGCATTTCTCTACCGCAAGTTTTTTCAGTCTTGGCACGAGTGATACATACATACATATGTGCATGCCCAGTCATGTCTGACTCTGGGACCCTGTGGACTGTAGCCTGCCAGGCTTCCCTGTCCATGGGACTTCTCGGGAAAGAACACTGGAGTGGGCTGTCATAAGATCTATAGTGGAAATTCTTTCCACTCCTCTTCTCTGCTCAAACCTCAATCCTGTCTCCAGCTTACCACTTGAACTGGTTTCTAGCGTCTCTCTCTAGACTTTTAAAAATGCCTTGTATGTGCTAAGTCGCTTTAGTCGTGTACTACTCTGCAACCCTATGGACCATAGCCTACCAGGCTCCTCTGCCCATGGGGAGTCTCCAGGCAAGAATACTGGAATGGGTTGCCATGCCCTCCTCCAGGGAATCTTTTTAAAAATGCCTTACAAATACATTTTTTTAAACATAAATGACAGTATATTTTATGTGCTTCTTTTCACCTTGATTTTTTTTTTCCTCTTCATATCTTTTGGTATCTTGGGGACCTTTCCATATTGGATGTAAAAATCTTCCTCATTATTTTAAACAGTATGTTAATGAATGAATGCATTATAATGTTTTAAATCAGTATTTTATTGGTGGACTTTCAGGTGGTTTTCTAGTCTTTTACTATTAAAGACAATCTTCCAATAATCAGCCTTGGACACATTATTTTCTATGTGTGTAACTTTGTGTAGAATACCTTTCTAGAGATGATTTTGATTTTAATAGATATTTCCATATTATCTTCACAGGGCTTCCTTCAATTATACTATTACAGCCTCAACAAAGAATTAAACAATTAGTTTATTTCCAATTTGATAAGGAAAAAACAGTATCTGGTAGCTACATTTAAGGTAGACTATTTTCAAAGTCTTTATTGACTTTGTTATAATATTGCTTCTGTTTTATGTGTTGTTTTTTGTTTTGGCCATGAGGCATGTGGGATCTTAGTTCCCCAACCAGGGATGGAACTCCCCTGCACTGGAAGACGAAGTCTTCGCCACTAGACTGCCAGGGAAGTCCCCTCACTAGTTTATCTTGACATTTATTAGTACGGCTAAGTATATATTTAAGAATCTTTGGATTTACTTTTTGTGAACTGTTAGCATGCTTTATTTTTCTACTAGGTTATTCTTTTTTATCTGCTTTTAAGAGCTCCTTAAGTCTGATATGAATTGCACGATTTTTTCAGTTTGTAATTTGCCTTTAAATTTTTTGCCTTTATTTTAAAAATCAAGAATGATATCATACATATGAAAGAATGAAGATGTATATGCACATTTTAAGAAAAAAATAATAAAAATAAACTATGTACCTGCATCCCAGTTAAAAAATAAAATATTTTAAATAGAATACTAGCTGTGCCTTAGAAAGTCACCAATCTCATTTCTGTTCCCCACCAGCAGTAACCACTCTGCTAAATTTCATGTTGTTCATTACTTGCTTTCCTATCATTTTATCATCTATGTATAAATCCCTAGGCAATATATTTTTAAAACTTTGCCTGGTTTAGAATATGGATAAATAGAATCATATCATGTGCATTATTTTGCTCAAAATTATTTTTTTATATTGATCAATGTTGATAGTGTGCAAATGGTTCATTCATTTTCATTCTTATATGGTATCCCATTACATGAACATATGGTATCACAATATACTTAGGATAAACATTTGAGATGTTTACAGTTCACGGTAAACTATGGTGCTGTGAACTTTTACATATGTGGACCCCATGTTCAAGACTGTATCTAATCTTGGAGTGGATCCGCCAGGTTGTAGAATATGTATTAACCTCAAATGTTTCAAGTAATGTCCAATCCTTTTCCAAAGTGGTTGTATGAGTTTACTTACACCAACAGTGGTTGGGATTTCCCAATTCTGGTGTGTAATAGGATTTCATTGTGGCTTTATGATGCATTTTCTTGAAATCGTGCATTTCTTCACATGTTTATTGGCCATTTGTATTTCCTCTTCTGTGAAGTTCCTGTTGATGTTTTGTGCCCGTTACCCATTTTTCTACTGGGTATGTTCTTTTTAAAAATTTGTTGACATTATGTATTTTAGATACAAATCCTTTGTTAGTTAAATGTATTGTAAATATCTTCCCTTGGTTTGCAGCTTATCTTTTCAGTCTCTATATTTTCTTTTGATAAAAAGAAATTCTTATTTTAATTAGTCAAATTTCCCAATCTTTTTCTTCATGGCTAGTGCTTCTATGTCTTGTTTAAGATAGACCATATCCTCCTGGGGAAGACTAAATGCTACTGGGTCAAGGCTATTGTCATTACTTCTAGGCTTTTTCAAGGGACAAAGAAAGGAAATTGTACATTTTTTTTTTTTATTAAGGAAGTTAAAAGTAATGATTTCCTACCTATATGTTAATTAAAAAATACACAGCGTGTTTACTTCATTAACTTCTCTTGTGCTGAAAATCTTTTTATCTAATATACTTCTTTACTTTATCTTCATCTATCAAATTCTATCAGACTTCAAAATAGCAATATCAATATTTTTACTAAAGTAAGATTACAAGTCAAGGCTGTCTATTTTTGTTTTGGTGATTTTTTTATCCTTAGCATCTGTTCCATGGAGGATGCCCTGCTTTTTGAGGATAATTGTTTTTTGCTCTTTTGTTTTGGCCATGCTGTGTGGCATGTGGGATCCTAGTTTCCTGACTGAGGACCGAACTCATGTCCCCTGCACTGAAAGTGTGGAGTCCCAACCACTGGATCACCAGGGAAGTTCAATAACTCTGTTTTGACGTCATTTAACTGTTGCCCATATGGTTATACGATGAACTTGATATACCACTAAGTATATTTGTGTGCATGCATTTTCAGGTCTCAGGAGTTGCTTTGCTTTAAAAAATTTTGTTAAGTATGAACAGCATTTACATGGTTTCAAAGTCAAATGTAAAAAAGCAGTTTACATCCAGAGAAATGTAGCTTTCATTTCTGCTCCCTCCACTCTCCTTTCATTTATCTTTTAGTTATTGGTTTACACTTTCATTGCTTTTCTCCTTGAAAATATGAGTAAATCTATCATCTATCTATCTATCATCTATTATCTATCTATCTATCACATATCTATCAATCATCTATTATCTATCTATCTCAATTTCTTATGCAGAAGGCAGCACACGATATACACTGGTCTTTACTTTTTACACTTAATAACAGATTCTGAAGGTCAGTCCATAGCAGTATATGGAGATACACCTCATTCCTGTTTACAGCCACATCATTCGTACAACCAGTCTTCCATGTCTTTGGCCGTTTTCAGTCTTTTCACTACTGTAAATTATCTGCAGTGAATAGGCTTCTATTGTCGCCAGTGAACCTTTGTGATAATTCTGGAGATCCTGCGTCAGAGGATAAATGAGTATGTGATTTTGGTGCTGGGTGCCAAACTGTCCATAGCAGATATGCCATTTTGTATTCCCACCAGTCTTTTAGGAAAATGTCTTTTTCCCCTTATTACCTCATCAACACAGTACACTCTCACACATTGGAATTTCTGCCAAATTGATAAGTGAGAAAATATTTCTCAGTATGGCTTTCCAGGTGGCTCAGTGGTAAAGAATCCACCTGCCAATGCAGGAGACGTGGGTTCGAGCCCTGGGTCGGGAAGATTCCTCTGGAGAAGGAAATGGCAACGCACTCCAATATTCTTGCCTGGGAAGTCCCATGGACAGAGGAGTCTGGCGGACTACAGTCCATGGGCTCACAAAGGGATTGGACACAACTTAGTGACTAAACAACAAGCGTTTCTCAGTATGGTTTTAATTTGCATTTCTAATTTTATTACCAAGGCCAAGCTCATGTGATTAACAATACTTTTTGCACCTATTTTCTATAAACTGTTATTTTATATATTCTGTCCAGTGTGTGTGCGTGCACGTGTGTGTGTGGTTATATATATTACCCCCAGGAAATAAAATCTTCCTAGTTTTTGTAAGTATATTAAAGAGTACCTTTCTATCCTCAATGCTTCAGTAAACTTTTCAGAAAAAACTCTGACATGTGAGCCTGGGTTGTGTGTGTGTTTGTGTATGTGTGTGCATGTGCTGAGGAGGATGGAAAGCATAGTACTTGCACACTTTTAAAAACTTATACATTTTTCTTTATCATATTGTCTAAAACTCTAGCTTTAGAAGGTTAATCAAATAGCCAGTACATTCATATCAGACTTTAACCTGACCCAGGGCACATGAACAAGACTGACAGGATGCAGAAACAAGCTGGTTTATTTGTGTATTAAGCTTGGATTTTGCGTCCAACATTGAGTCAGGTTCTAGTAATGAGATAGATAAGACTGTACTTCTATGCAAAAAATTTATTTTTTAGTCCTAATTTGATCTTCTCCTTAGTTGGAATGTAATTTTAAAGACCATTTTCAGTATTCTTGCCATACCACATAAATCCTGAGTGGCTTTTTAGAAATCTTACCTTTGTTCCTTCTAATATAGCTCTCTTTGTTGCCCCTGAATACAGCCCATCCATTTGTGCCATAACATAGCCTGCGTGTTTCCAAAATGGGTCATCCTTGTAATATTTGATGTTCTCCCGGGTCCATTGATCTTGCTTCCTGGAAGACAAATTAGATTTGTACTAGTGGTCTCTAGGGTTGTTCATCCAAAGCCAAATTAAACCCAAGCATTTAAAGATTATATATTCAGATACTTATGCTAGTATAGGGGCTTCCCTGGTGTCTCAGATGGTAAAGAATCTGCCTGCAATGTGGGAGACCTGGGTTTGATCCCTGGGTTGGGAAGATCCCCTGGAGGAGGGCATGGCAACCCACTCCAGTATTCTTGCCTGGAGAATCCCCATGAATGGAGGAGGCTGGCGGGCTACAGTCCATGGGGTCCCAAAGAATCAGACACGACTGAGCGACTAAGCACACACAAAGGCTAGTATAATTTAAATTCTGGCTCTTGTAACATTCCAGTAATTTTGAAAAGATATTAGGGCAAATCCTAAATGCTTTTTAATTTCTCCCAAGGACTATGAAAGTGAACATGTTAGTCGGACAGTCATGTCCAAGTCTCTATGACCCCATGGACTGCAGCCTGCCAGGCTTCTCTGTCCATGGATTTCTCCAGGCAAGAATACTAAAGTAGATAGCCATTCCCTTTTCCAGGGGATCTTCCTGACCCAGGGATTGAACCCAAGTATCCCGTGCTGCAGACAGATTCTTTGCCATCTGAGCCACCAGGGAAGCCCCAAGGACTATGACTCTTTATAACTCTGCATGCTTTACCTAGAACTATCTAGAAACACAGATGTGATATTTATTTATTTATCTGTGATTTATTTATCTGTGATATTGAGACCTAAGAAAGTTGAGGACAGACTATTCAAATGCATCTCATATAATATTATAATGTTTTCACTAAATCCATAGTGACAAGTTGATTAACTTACTTTTGTTAGATATAAGTGGTAAAGTTAAGCAGGAAAAAAAAAAGCTCTTAAGGACAAGTGGTTTGTATTTGCTTATATTTCTCTCAGATCATTTTCATAGTTTATGGTTTGTTCTATTCCAGTTTTTGGCAATAACTGCCTCAATGACTGTCCTATAAAAGTCTTTTTGTTGTTGTTTTATACTCCTTTCATTCTCTCTCATGTTTTAGTTGTCTGCACTTTATGCAAGATAAGTTGACATCACTTTGTATACTAAAAGCAGTTTCTGATTTGTTCAGGCTATCTCCAGATCAGTTTAAAAACACAATATCACTGCTTCACGAGATCTAGCCTAGATGCTCTGAAGGACCTTCACATCTGACAAACAGGTTGCTAGGTATATATTTTAGAGGGCCAAACCAAGAGCTCTTCTATCCCCAAATTAGTCTCAGTCTGTCATCCCCACAAATATAAAACAAATTTTGAATATTGAGAATTATTAGTCTCCAGAAAGCTTTACTAAAATAAAAATATTCTCAAAGGATGTTAGGACTTATAACTTAAGATGTGCACTACCTCCCCAGCTAGGATGAGTCCAGGTCCATAAAAAGGAAGCACCTTAGAGAGGGAGGAGGGGGGTTTCTGAAGGAGAGGAGTCCCCAGGTGGAAGGGATCCAGGGGTTTGGTTTTGCCTGTCTTGTCCTGTGAGGCTTCCTCTAGCTGCATTGCAGCTGATAATGTGATATATTAACCTGACCTCTCAAAGGGCATAAATTAGAAGGCATTTGTCTGCAACCAGTTTTTATGCTATTATCAAAAGGTGCTACACTTAACTACAAGAACCACTCCGGAGTCCTGCCTTAGAGACAGAAAAGAAATTGGTGAAGGAAAAATGGCTGTTTGGAATGACAGATTCGATCCCTGAAGCCTCAGTAACAATGAGAAGAGGAATGCTAATCATACATACATTAAAAAGTCCTGCACTTTATTCAACATGGAGCGTTTCTTGATCAGCTGTGGGTAGAGGTTTGTGAAGTGGTCATCTATGTGCCTGAAACGAGAGATGAAAATCGTTACATTTCCATTTTTCTTCTGGGATTTTCCCATCACAGTAAATTACTTGTTATTTTGGCTAACTGAGATGTTCCCTATTGCAAACCTTCCCTATCTTTTTTAATAAATCAAACACACAATTTAAAATTGGAAATATTTTCAATGTATAGAAAAGCATAGAATATAACGAACACCCAAGTATCCACCAGTCAACTATATTAAATCATTCATTATATTTTACTATATTTGTTTCATATTTTTAAAAAAGATATAAAACATAAGCTAGAGTTGAAGTGCTGACATTAATTGTCCTCCCTTCTCCCTAGAGGCAACTGCAATCTTAAATCAGTATTTATTATTCTCATACACATTTTAATACCATATATATATTTAAATATTTAATCATAGATAATGTAGAGCATTGCACCCAAGTACTGCATTTCAGAGTCTTCTGTTGACTATGAGGGTTACTCCATTTCTTCTAAGGGATTCTTGCCCATAGTAGTAGATATAATGGTCACCAGAATTAAATTCACCCATTCTAGTCCATGACCTAAAATGTCAATGTTCATTCTTGCCATCTCCTATTTGACCACTTCCAATTCGCCTTGATTCATGGATCTAACATTCCAGGTTCCTATGCAATATTGTTTTTTACAGCATTGTACTTTACTTTCATCACCAGTCACATCCACAACTGGGCGCTGTTTTTGCTTTGGCTCCATCTCTTCATTCTTTCTGGAATTATTTCTCCACTCTTCTCCAGTAGCATATTGGGCACCTTCTGACTTGGGGAGTTCATCTTTCAGTGTCATATCTTTTTGTTCTCAAGGCAAGAATACTGGAGTGGTTTGCCATTCACTTCTCCTTCTCCGGTGGACGTTTTGTCAGAACTCTCCAGCATGACCCATCCATCTTGGGTGGCCCTACACGGCATGCTCATAGTTTCATTGAGTTAGACAAGGCTATGATCCATGTGATCAGTTTGGTTAGTTTTCTGTGACTGTGGTTTGCATTCTATCTGCCTCTGATGGATAAGGTTAAGAGGCTTATGGAAGCTTCCTGATGGGAGAGACTGACTGTGGGGTTCCAAAGAATAGCAAGGAGAGATAAAAAAGCCTTCCTAACTGATTAATGCAAAGAAACAGACAAAAACAATAGAATGGGAAAGACTAGAGATCTCTTCAAGAAAATTAGAGATACCAAGGGAACATTTCATGCAAAGATGGGCACAATAAAGGACAGAAATGGTATGGGCCTAACAGAAGCAGAAGATATTCAGAAGAGGTGGCAAGAATACACAGAAGAACTATACAAAAAAGATCTTCATGACCCAGATAACCACAATGGTGTGATCACTCACCTAGAGCCAGACATCCTGGAATGCGAAGTCAAGTAGGCCTTAGGAAGCATTACTATGAACAAAGCTAGTGGAGGTGATGGAATTCCAGTTGAGCTATTTTGAATCCTAAAAGATGATGCTGTCAAAGATCTTCACTCAATATGCCAGAAAATTTGGAAAACCCAGCAGTGGCCACAGGACTGGAAAAGGTCCGTTTTCATTCCAAACCCAAAGAAAGGCAATGACAAAGAATGCTCAAACTACCACACAATTGCACTCATCTCACATGCTAGTAAGGTAATGCTCAAAATTCTCCAGGCCAGGCTTCAACAGTACATGAACTGTGAACTTCCAGATGTTTAAGCTGGTTTCAGAAAAGGCAGAGGAACCAGTGCTCAAATTGCCAACGTCTGTTGGATCATTGAAAAAGCAAGAGAGTTCCAGAAAAACATTTACTTCTACTTTATTGACTACACGAAAGCCTTTGACTGTGTGCATCACAACAAATTGTGGAAAATTCTTAGAGATGGGAATACCAGACCACCTTACCTGCCTCATGAGAAACCTGTATGCAGGTCAAGAAGCAACAGTTAGAACTGGACATGAAACAACAGACTTGTTCCAAATTGGGAAGGGAGTACATTAAGGCTGTATATTGTCACCCTGCTTATTTGACTTATATGCAGAGTACATCATGCGAAATGCTAGGCTGGATGAAGCACAAGCTGGAATCAAGATTTCAGGGAGAAATACCAATAACCTCAGATACGCAGATGATACCACCCTTATGGCAGAAAGTGAAGAAGAATTAAAAGAGCCTCTTGGTGAAAGTGAAAGAGGAGAGTGAAAAAGCTGGCGTAAAACTCAACATTCAAAAAACTAAGATCATGGCATCCAGTCCCATCACTTCAATGGCAAATAGATGGGGAAACAATGGAAACAGTGAGGGATTTTATTTTTGGGGGCTCCAAAATCACTGCAGATGGTGATTGCAGCCATGAAATTAAAAGATGCTTGCTCCTTAGAAGAAATGCTATGACAAACCTAGACATTATATTAAAAAGCAGAGACATTAGTTAGCTGACAAAGGTCCATCGAGTCAAAGCTATTGTTTTTCCAGTAGTCATGTATGGATGTAAGAGTTGAACCATAAAGAAAACTGAATGCCAAAGAATTGATGCTTTTGAACTGTGGTGTTGGAGAAGACTCTTGAGAGTCCCTTGGACTGCAAGGAGATCCAACCAGTCAATTGTAATGGAAATCAGTCCTGAATATTCATTGGAAGAACTGATGCTGAAGCTGAAGCTCCAATACTTTGGCCACCTGATGCGAAGAACTGACTCACTGGAAAAGACCCTGATGCTGGGAAAGAAAGAAGGCAGGAGGAGAAGGGGACAACAGAGGATGAGATGGCTGGATGGCACCCCAACTTGCTGGACATGAGTTTGAGCAAGCGCTGGGAGTTGGTGATGGACAGGGAAGCCTGGTGTGCTGCAATTCATGGGGTTGCAAAGAGTTGGACATGGCTGAGCGACTGAACTAAACTGTATAGCAATATTTATCATGTTTCAGAGCATATATAAATAAGTAAATAAGATCATACTATCTACCTAACTTGTTTGTTTCCACATGATATTTTTTAATTTTTTTGCATTTAGTGTCATAATATTTATTTAATAGAAATCTATAGTATTAAATTACATTAATATAATTTATTCTGTATGTAGTCTAAATGACATGGTCAATTCTTTTTTTAAATGTTTTAGTTGGAGGATAATTGCTTTACAATATTGTGTTTGTTTCTGCCATATATCAGCATGAATCAGTGATAGGTATACACACATCCCCTCCCTCTTGAGCCTTCTTCACACCTCCCACCCCTCCATATGACATTTTAAAAGAATTATCTATGCTATTATCAGCTTAAATTTATTGTTTTCATGTGCTGATGGTATTCCATGCTATGACTATGTAAAAATTCATTTATGCAGTCCTATGATAAACATTTAACTGGTTTTTAATTTTTCACTATTATAATACAACTTCAAACATTCTTGTAAATATCTTTTTTTACACATTTGTTTTTCTAGGATACATATATACACACACACACATATATATAAAAATGCTGGGGTGAATATTCTATATACCTAGAGTTATAGATATTGCCAAATTGTTCTCCATAGCGATTGTACCAAATTACATTCTTCTGAACTACATGTTAGATTTCTCTTTGCTCCATGGCTTCACCAACACTTGGCACAGTCACACTTTCAAATTTTCAACAATTTGATGTATTTGAAATGATATGTTGTTTTAATTTCCATTCCCCTCAGGATTATTGACTATTTGAGCTTCTTTAAAACTTATTTTAAAAATTAAATGTTCCTCACATGATATACAGTAAGCATTTCTGGTGAGCTATACTTGACATATAACATTGTGTAATGGTTTGATGCATTTATCTGTTACAGTATGATTGCCACCATCATATTAGTTAACACCTCTATCATGGTACATAATTATAATTTCATTTTTTGTGATGAGAACAGTTAAGATCTAATCTCTTAGCAACTCTGAAATTTATAATACAGGATGGTTGACTACAACCACTATGTTGTGCCTTAGATCTCTAGGACTTATTTACCTACTGGTGGCAAGTTAGTGTCCTTGAACAACATCTCCTCAATTGAACATTTTTTAATTGATGAGAATAATCCTTTTACATCTATTGTGATTTTAATATACTTGCATTTATTTTTATAATCTGTCCTGTTTTCCAATTACCATCCCTTTCTTTGTCATTCTTTTATATTTTCCCCATTAGATAACATTTTATTATCCTTCTTTTAGCTTCCTGCTAATTTAAAAGCTATAAAATGTACAACTGACTCTTAAACAACATGTGTTTGTACTACAAGGGTCCACTTAGATGTGGATTAAAAAATATATATACACTCTTTAAATATGGAGGGCCAATTATAAGTCTACATGAGGGTTTTTGATTGCATAGGGTTGGGGATGGGTGTACCAATGCCTCTAACCCCAGCATTGTTCAAGGGTCAGCTCTATGTCCATCCTGAGGGCAACCATCGTTAAAAATTTTTTAAACATTCATAACTATGCATTTTATTATAAAATCTAAGAATTTTTTTGTTTGTTTGTTTTTGGCTGCACAAAGTGGCAGATGAGATCTTAGTTCCCTGACCAGTGAGCAACCCGTGCCCCCTGCAATGGAAGCACAGAGTCTACCACTGGATTGCCAGGGAATTCCCATATAAAATCTAAATGAATTTTATGTTTCTCTCCTCCTCCAAACATACACATCTTAGCAAGCTTTACCTACCCACTGACATCATCCATCATGTTATTGTTCGAAGATTTAGTTTTACCTTTTCAATTAAAAAAATTATTAATTTTTTTGAAGTTTTACAATTAAATCTTATTAATTTCTTTCTTTCTTGTGTTAACAATTGTTCCTTATATCCCAAATATTCCCTCCTGCTATTCTTGTCAGTGTGTGTCCTATAATATCAAAAGGTAAATAGAAGTCTGGGCATGGTGAAATATTTTATTTATCTAAAAATATCCTTGTTTTGCCCTTGCTCTTGGGTAATTGAAATGGTTTTAAAACTCTAGTTTTATTTTTCCTTAGTACTTTTAAAATATTGGACTTCCCTGATAGCTCAGTTGATAAAGAATCCGCCTGCAATGCAGGAGACCCCTGTTCAATTACTGGGTCGGGAAGATCCTCTGGAGAAGAGATAGGCTATCCACTCCAGTATTCTTGGGCTTCCCTTGTGGCTCAGTTGGTAAAGAATCTATCTGCAATGCAGGAGACCTGGGTTTGATCCCTGGGTTGGGAAGATTGCCTGGAGAAGGGAAAAGCTACCCACTCCAGTATTCTGGCTTGGAGAATTCCGTGGACTGAATAGTCCATGGAGTCACAAAGACATATCTTCTGGCTCTATTGTTGCTAATGAGAAATATGCTATCAGTCAAGCTGAGATTCCTTGGTAATCACTGTTTTTCTTGCTGATAGTTTTTAAAAATTTCCCTTTAACCTCAGTTCTCTGTAGTTTCACCCTCTGGGTTGTAGCAATTTAATAGGCTGTGTCTTCTAACCAAGGACTCCATTGTTTATTTGTTGTCTTTTTGCTGCACTACGTACCTTGTGGGATCTTAGGTCCCTGACCAGGGAATTGAACCTGGGCCCATGGCAGTGAAAGTGTCAAATCCTAACCACTGGACTGCCAGGGAACTCTGAAAGTGTTTCCCCCCCCCCCCTTTTTTTTCTTTGTTTTGGCTGCACTGGGGGAGTTGCAGGATCTCAGTTCCCTGAGCAGGAACTGAACTTGGGCCATGGCAGTGAAAGCCTGGGATCCTAACCACAAGGCCATAGGGAATTCCCTTCATGTCTTTTTCAATTTTGATCAATTCTCAACTACTACCCTGTTAACTCCTCCTTATTTGAAATTCCTCCAGTTTTTTCTCCCCCCCACCCCCCGGGGCTTCTGATAGACATATGTTGGAGTTACTTAATCAAATCTCTCTATTTAATAACAGCTCTCTCGTTATTTTTACCCCTTTCTCTGGGCAGTGTACCATGTAAATCCCTCAATACCAGTGTTTGATTCAGAAATTATTTCTCTGACTTTATCTCGGCTAAGGTTTGCCCACTTATTGATATTTAAAAAATTAATTTCCCTAATTTTCATTTATGATATTTCAAACAAGTTCTTATAAAATATCTACTTGTCTTCTTATTCTTCCTTCTTGCTCCACTAATTCTTCAAGTTTTCCTTCATTTGTAACTTAGAGTACCTTAAGCATATTTAAAGTGTTTATTCCAAAGGCAAGGGCCCAGTGAGAGATGGAGGAGCTGTGGCTGCCCCAGCCGCGCACAGCAACGCGCTCCTCCCCACTCCCCCACACTGGCATCGGCCTGCTCATTGGCAGGTGAAAATGGTGAAAAAGACCACTTACTATGACGTCTTGGGGGTCAAACCCAATGCCACCCAAGAAGAATTGAAACAGGCTTACAGGAAACCAGCCTTGAAGTACCACCCTGATAAGACTCCAAATGAAGGTGAGAAATTTAAACGGATTTCTCAAGCTTATGAAGTGCTCTCTGATGCAAAGAAAAGAGAATCATAAGACAAAGGAGGAGAACAGGCAATTAAAGAAGGTGGAGCAGGTGGTGGTTTTGGCTTCCCCATGGACATCTTTGATATGTTATTCAGAGGAGGAGGCAGGATACAGAGAGAGAGAGGCTAAAAACGTTGTGCATCAACTTATAGTAACCTTAGGAGAATTTATACAATGGTGCAACAAGAAAACTAGCTCTGCAAAAGAATGTGATCTGTGACAAATGTGAAGGCCGAAGTGGTAAGAAAGGAGTGGCAGAATACTGTCCCAGTCCACTGGAATGCAAATAAGAATTCATCAAATAAGACCTAGCATGGTTCAGCAAATTCAGTCTGTCTGCATGGAGTGCCAGGGCCATGGGGAGCGGATCAGCCCTAAAGATAGATGTAAAAGCTGCAATGGAAGGAAGATAGTTTGAGAAAAGAAAATTCTAGAAGTTCATATAGACAAAGGCGTGAAAGATGGCCAGAAGGTAACATTCCATGGTGAAGGAGACCGAGAACCAGGACTGGAGCCAGGAGATATTATCATTGTTTTAGATCAGAAGGATCATGCTGTTTTCACTTGATGAGGAGAAGAACTTTTCATGTGTATGGCCATACAGTTGACTGAGGCATTGTGTGGCTTCCAGAAGCCAATGTCTACTCTTGACAACTGAATCATAGTCATCACTTCTCATCCAGGTGAGATTGTTAAGCATGTAGATATCAAGTGTGTGCTAAATGAAGGCATGCCAGTTTATCATGGGCCATATGAAAAGGGTTGCCTAACCATTGAATTTAAGGTAAACTTTCCTGAGAATGGCTTTCTCGCTCCTGATAAACTCTCCTTCCTGGAAAAACTTCTGCCTGAGAGGAAGGAGGTAGAAGAGACTGATGAAATGGACCAGGTAGAATTAGTGGACTTTGATCCAAATCAGGAACGATGGCACCATTACAGTGGAGAAGCATATGAGGATGATGAATATCATCCTAGGGGTGGTGTTCAGTGTCAGACCTCTTAGTAGGGCCCGTGAATAACACTCACTGCTGGTGTTTTATTTGCAGTAGTGATTAAGTGAGGGACTATAATCATAATATGCTCACTACTTGTTTTTGTTTTCACATTCAACTATACTAGTGTTTTAAAAGTTAAATGAAGAATAAACTTGAATATAAAAGCTCTGACTTTGCCCTGTATGTATGATGACTTCAGGGTGCAAGATAAGTTTAATACTTGTAAAAACTACTTTAAAAAATTTCCCCTAGCATTTGTCAGGCCATACTTTGTAATTGATTTCAGCTATGTACATGGAATAGCTTAGACTGAAATGCCAGGTATATGTATTGACTTCAGGGTATGACCCTTAATTGTTAAGCTATGAAATTAAAACTATACTTAGGGGGGAGGAGCCAAGATGGCTGAGGAGTAGGATGGGGAGACCACTTTCTCCCCTACAAATTCATCGAAAGAACAATGGAACACAGAGCAAACTTCACAAAACAACTTCTGATTGCTAGCTGAGGACATCAGGCGCCCAGAAAAGCAGCCCATTGTCTTCGAAAGGAGGTAGGACAAAATATAAAAGATAAAAAGAGAGACAAAAGAGCTAGGGACAGAGACCCGTCCAGGGAAGGGAGTCTTAATAGAGGAAGTTTCCAAACACCGGGAAACCCTCTCACTGGCGGGTCTGGGGGAAGTTTTTGAATCTCGGAGGGCAACCTAACTGGGAGGAAAAATAAATAATACCCACAGATTAAGTGCCTAAAAGCAACTCCCACCAGAAAAGTACCCCAGACGCCCGCATCCGCCACCAGCAAGTGGCGGAACGGAGAGGAGCGGGCGGCATTGCTTAGGGGTAAGGACCAGGCCTGAGTGCCCTGAGGGCAATCGGAGGGAGCTTTTGTGAGTTACCAACTTAAACTGTGGGACAGCAAAAGAGAGAGAGAAAATTAACCGGCCCGAACACACTGCCGGCCGTTCGCAGAACAAAGGGACCGAGCAAGTCCAGAGGAGCTAGCCGGCTGCAGACGGCCCAGCCCCGCCGGAGGCAGGAGGCAGGGGGGAGGGGAAAGGGGCAGGATCGGCTCCAAGGACCGCATCCCCTACCACACTGCAAACAGGCCTCCAGTTTCTAACCAAAGACCTCCTGAGATTCTGGATGGTCGACATCTGCCGGGAGGGTCGCGGCTAGACACAGGGCGCACGCACCCGACTGGCGCAGGTGGGGACTGGGGCTGGGGCCGCGAAGGGGAGAAGGTGCACGCACCTGGGGAGAGTGCGCCCCTCAAGCTCCTGGCTGCCTGAGCTGCTTGGGCCGGGGAAGGCACAAAACACAGGTGCAGCCGAGTCCATGCTTTTGTGGAACACCCGAGGGCTGGAACTGCGGGCAGCGCTGGGCACGCTCCATATAGAGCAGCCAGGAGCCTGAGCAGCGTAGACGGGGAAAGCAGTGCTTGCCCCTCCCCGCAGTGTGACGGAACTAGCGAACCTGAACAAGAGACCACCTCGGCCCCCCTGTGTCAGGGCAGAAATTAGGCACTGAAGAGACCGGCAAACAAAAGCCAAATAAACAAAGGGAACCGCTTCAGAAGGGACTGGTGCAACAGATTAAAATCACTGTAGATAACACAGACTACACCGGAAGGGGCCTATAGACATTGAGAAGTGTAAGCTGGAATGAGGAGCTATCCGAAACTGAACTGAACCCACACTGACCGCAACAGCTCCAGAGAAATTCCTAGATATATTTTTACCTTTTTTTTTCTTTTCTTTTCTCTTTTATTTTTTTCTCTTTTATTTTCTTTTAAAATTCCCTATTACTCCCCCATTACTCCTTAACTTTCATTTTCATAGATTTTTATGATTTTTTTAATTAGGAAAAAAATTTTTTTTCTTGTTTTTTTTCTTTTTTCTTTCTCTTATTTTCTTTTAAAGTTCTCTATTACTCCTCTACTACTCCTTAATTTTCATTTTCATTTCACTATAACCTTGCAAAAAAAAAAAAGAGAGAGAAGCCCCATTTTTAAACCGAACTTCATATATATTTCTAAAATTTTTTGTTTTTGTTTTTAATATTGTATTTTTAAGAGTCTAACCTCTACTCTAGATTTTTAATCTTTGTTTTTCAGTACATGATATAAATTTTGGACATTTAAGAATCCAATATTCAGTTCCCATTTTTACTCAGGAGTGTGTTGATTACTCTCTCCCACTTTTGACTCTCTGTTTTCTACCTCAGAACACCTCTATTTCCTCCTTTCCCCTTCTCTTCCCAATCTAATTCTGTGAATCTTTGTGTGTGTCTGGGCTACAGAGAAACTCTGGGAACAGACAACTGCGTAGATCTGTCTCTCTCCTCTTGAGTCCCCTTTTTCTCTTCCTGCTCATCTGTATCTCCCTCCTCCCTCTCCTCTTTTTCATGTAACTCTGTGAACCTCTCTGGGTGTCCCTCACAGTGGAGAATCTTTTCACCATTAACCTAGAAGTTTTATTACCAGTGCTGTATAGTTGGAGAAGTCTTGAGACTACTGGAAGAATAAAACTGAAATCCAGAGGCAGGAGACTTAAGCCCAAAACCTGAGAACACCAGAAAACTCCTGACTACATGGAACATTAAGTAATAAGAGAACACCCAAAAGCCTCCATACCTACACTGAAACCAACCACCACCCAAGAGCCAGTAAGTTTCAGAGCAAGACATACCACGCAAATTCTTCAGCAATGCAGGAACATAGCCCTGAGCATCAACATACAGGCTACCCAAAGTCACACCTAACACATAGGCCCATCTCAAAACTCATTACTGGGCATTCCATTGCACTCCAGAGAGAAGAAATCTAGTTCCATGCACCAGAACACCGACGCAAGCTTCTCTAACCAGGAAACCTTGACAAGCCAATTGTCCAACCCCATCCACTGGGTGAAACCTCCACAATAAAAAGGAACCACAGACCTCCAGAATACAGAAAGCCCACTCCAGACACAGCAATCTAAACAAGATGAAAAGGCAGAGAAATACCCAACAGGTAAAGGAACATGAAAAATGCCCACCAAGTCAAACAAAAGAGGAGGAGATAGGGAATCTACCTGAAAAAGAATTTAGAATAATGATAATAAAAATGATCCAAAATCTTGAAAACAAAATGGAGTTACAGATAAATAGCCTGGAGACAAAGATTGAGAAGATGCAAGAAATGTTTAATAAAGACCTAGAAGAAATAAAAAAGAGTCAATTAAAAATGAATAATGCAATAAATGGGATCAAAAACACTCTGGAGGGAACCAAGAGTAGAATAACGGAGGCAGAAGATAGGATAAGTGAGGTAGAAGATAAAATGGTGGAAATAAATGAAGCAGAGAGGAAAAAAGAAAAAAGGATCAAAAGAAATGAGGACAACCTCAGGGACCTCTGGGACAATGTGAAATGCCCCAACATTCGAATCATAGGAGTCCCAGAAGAAGACGACAAAAAGAAAGGCCATGAGAAAATACTCGAGGAGATAATAGCTGAAAACTTCCCTAAAATGGGGAAGGAAATAGCCACCCAAGTCCAAGAAACCCAGAGAGTCCCAAACAGGATAAACCCAAGGCGAAACACCCCAAGACACATATTAATCAAATTAACAAAGATCAAACACAAAGAACAAATATTAAAAGCAGCAAGGGAGAAACAACAAATAACACACAAAGGGATTCCCATAAGGATAACAGCTGATCTATCAATAGAAACCCTCTAGGCCAGAAGGGAATGGCAGGACATACTTAAAGTAATGAAAGAGAATAACCTACAACCTAGATTACTGTACCCAGCAAGGATCTCATTCAGATATGAAGGAGAATTCAAAAGCTTTACAGACAAGCAAAAGCTGAGAGAATTCAGCACCACCAATCCAACTTTTCAACAAATGCTAAAGGATCTTCTCTAGACAGGAAACAGAAAGGTTGTATAAACGTGAACCCAAAACAACAAAGTAAATGGCAATGGGACCATACCTATCAATAATTACCTTAAATGTAAATGGGTTGAATGCCCCAACCAAAAGACAAAGACTGGCTGAATGAATACAAAAACAAGACCCCTATATATGCTGTCTACAAGAGACCCACCTCAAAACAAGAGACACATACAGACTAAAAGTGAAGGGCTGGAAAAAAATATTTCATGCAAAAGGAGAACAAAAGAAAGCAGGAGTCGCAATACTCATATCAGATAAAATAGACTTTCAAATAAAGGATGTGAAAAGAGACAAAGAAGGACACTACATAATGATCAAAGGATCAATCCAAGAAGAAGATATAACAATTATAAATATATATGCACCCAACATAGGAGCACTGCAATATGTAAGGCAAACACTAACGAGTATGAAAGAGGAAATTAATAGTAACAATAATAGTGGGAGACTTTAATACCCCACTCACAACTATGGATAGATCAACTAAACAGAAAATTAACAAGGAAACACAAACCTTAAATGACACAATGGACCAGCTAGACCTAATTGATATCTATAGGACATTTCACCCCAAAACAATCAACTTCACCTTTTTCTCAAGTGCACACAGAACCTTCTCCAGAATAGATCACATCCTGGGCCATAAATCTCGTCTTGGTAAATTAAAAAAAATTGAAATCATTCCAATCATCTTTTCTGACCACAGTGCAGTAAGATTAGATCTCAATTACAGGAAAAAAATTGTTAAAAATTCAAACATATGGAGGCTAAATAACACGCTTCTGAATAACCAACAAATCATAGAAGAAATCAAAAAATGCATAGAAATGAATGAAAATGAAAACACAACAACCCCAAACCTATGGGACACTGTAAAAGCAGTGCTAAGGGGAAGGTTCACAGCATTACAGGCTTACATCAAGAAACAAGAAAAAAGTCAAATAAATAACCTGACTCTACACCTAAAGCAACTAGAGAAGGAAGAAATGAAGAACCCTAGGGTTAGTAGAAGGAAAGAAATCTTAAAAATTAGGGCAGAAATAAATGCAAAAGAAACTAAAGAGACCATAGCAAAAATCAACAAAGCTAAAAGCTGTTTTTTTGAAAAAATAAACAAAATTGACAAACCATTAGCAAGACTCATTAAGAAACAAAGAGAGAAGAACCAAATTAACAAAATTAGAAATGAAAATGGAGAGATCACAACAGACAACACTGAAATACAAAGGATCATAAGAGACTACTACCAGCAGCTCTATGCCAATAAAATGGACAACTTGGAAGAAATGGACAAATTCTTAGAAAAGTAACACTTTCCAAAACTGAACCAGGAAGAAATAGAGGATCTTAACAGACCCATCACAAGCAAGGAAATCGAAACTGTAATCAGAAATCTTCCAGCAAACAAAAGCCCAGGACCAGGTGGCTTCACAGCTGAATTCTACCAAAAATTTAGAGAAGAGCTAACACCTATCTTACTCAAACTCTTCCAGAAAATTGCAGAAGAAGGTAAACTTCCAAACTCATTCTATGAGGCCACCATCACCCTAATTCCGAAACCAGACAAAGATGCCACAAAAAAAGAAAACTACAGGCCAATATCACTGATGAACATACATGCAAAAATCCTTAACAAAATTCTAGCAAACAGAATCCAACAACATATTAAAAAAATCATACACCATGACCAAGTGGGCTTTATCCCAGGAATGCAAGGATTCTTTAATATCTGCAAATCAATCAATGTAATACACCACATTAAAAAATTGAAAGATAAAAACCATATGATGATCTCAATAGATGCAGAGAAAGCCTTTGACAAAATTCAACACCCATTTATGATTAAAACTCTCCAGAAAGCAGGAATAGAAGGAACATACCTCAACATAATAAAAGCTATATATGACAAACCCACAGCAAGCATTACCCTCAATGGTGAAAAATTGAAAGCATTTCCCCTGAAATCAGGAACAAGACAAGGGTGCCCACTCTCACCACTACTATTGAACATAGTGTTGGAAGTTTTGGCCACAGCAATCAGAGCAGAAAAAGAAGTAAAAGGAATCCAGATAGGAAAAGAAGAAGTGAAACTCTCACTGTTTGCAGATGACATGATCCTCTACATAGAAAACCCTAAAGACTCTACCAGAAAATTACTAGAGCTAATCAGCGAATATAGTAAAGTTGCAGGATATAAAATTAACACACAGAAATCCCTTGCACTCCTATACACTAACAATGAAAAAACAGAAAGAGAAATTAAGGAAACAATACAATTCACCATTGCAACAAAAAGAATAAAACACTTAGGAGTATATCTACCTAAAGAAACAAAAGACCTATACATAGAAAACTATAAAACACTGATGAAAGAAATCAAAGAGGACACAAACAGATGGAGAAACATACTGTGTTCATGGATTGGAAGAATCAATATTGTCAAAATGGCTATACTACCCAAAGCAATCTGTAGATTCAATGCAATCCCTATTAAGCTACCAACGGTATTTTTCACAGAACTAGAACAAATAATTTCACAATTTGTATGGAAATACAAAAAACCTCGAATAGCCAAAGTAATCTTGAGAAAGAAGAATGGAACTGGAGGAATCAACCTGCCTGACTTCAGACTCTACTACAAAGCCACAGTCATCAAGACAGTATGGTACTGGCACAAAGACAGAAATATAGACCAATGGAACAGAATAGAAAGCCCAGAGATAAATCCACGAACCTATGGACACCTTATCTTTGACAAAGGAGGCAAGGATATACAATGGAAAAAAGACAACCTCTTTAACAAGTGGTGCTGGGAAAACTGGTCAACCACTTGTAAAAGAATGAAACTAGAACACTTTCTAACACCATACACAAAAATAAACTCAAAATGGATTAAAGATCTAAATGTAAGACCAGAAACTATAAAACTCCTAGAGGAGAACATAGGCAAAACACTCTCCGACATGAATCACAGCAGGATCCTCTATGACCCACCTCCCAGAATATTGGAAATAAAAGCAAAACTAAACAAATGGGACCTAATGAAACTTAAAAGCTTTTGCACAACAAAGGAAACTATAAGCAAGGTGAAAAGACAGCCCTCAGATTGGGAGAAAATAATAGCAAATGAAGCAACAGACAAAGGATTAATCTCAAAAATATACAAGCAACTCCTGCAGCTCAATTCCAGAAAAATAAATGACCCAATCAAAAAATGGGCCAAAGAACTAAACAGACACTTCTCCAAAGAAGACATACAGATGGCTAACAAACACATGAAAAGATGCTCAACATCACTCATTATCAGAGAAATGCAAATCAAAAGCACAATGAGGTACCATTACACGCCAGTCAGGATGGCTGCTATCCAAAAGTCTACAAGCAATAAATGCTGGAGAGGATGTGGAGAAAAGGGAACCCTTTTACACTGTTGGTGGGAATGCAAACTAGTACAGCCACTATGGAGAACAGTGTGGAGATTTCTTAAAAAACTGGAAATAGAACTGCCATATGACCCAGCAATACCACTTCTGGGCATACACATCGAGGAAACCATATCTGAAAGAGACACGTGCACCCCAATGTTCATTGCAGCACTGCTTATAATAGCCAGGACATGGAAGCAACCTAGACGCCCATCAGCAGACGAATGGATAAGGAAGCTATGGTACATATATACCATGGAATATTACTCAGCCATTAAAAAGAATTCATTTGAATCAGTTCTAATGAGATGGATGAAACTGGAGCCCATTATACAGAGTGAAGTAAGCCAGAAAGATAAAGAACATTACAGCATACTAACACATATATATGGAATTTAGAAAGACAGTAATGATAACCCTATAGGCAAAACAGAAAAAGAGACACAGAAATACAGAACAGACTTTTGAACTCTGTGGGAGAAGGTGAGGGTGGGATGTTTCGAGAGAACAGCATCAAAACATGTATATTATCTATGGTGAAACAGATCACCAGCCCAGGTTGGATGCATGAGACAAGTGCTTGGGCCTGGTGCACTGGGAAGACCCAGAGGGATCGGGTAGAGAGGGAGGTGGGAGCGGGGATCGGGATGGGGAATACATGTAACTCCATGGCTGATTCATGCCAATGTATGATAAAACCCACTACAATATTGTAAAGTAATTAGCCTCCAACTGATAAAAATAAATGGAAAAAAAGAAAAAAGAAAAAAAATTGTATTTAACTGGCAGTCAGACAAAGAACTTAATTTGTAGAGAAGTGTTGGTCTGTATAGTTGTATTAAGTGGGATTCGTTGTGATGCTTCTGTATTTATTCTATTGCCTCAACTGTTACTTGAAGATGGCATACTGTACAATTTAATTTAGCCTGTGGTATCAGTGATAGAAACGATACCTTTCTAAAGACGGGGTTTATCATAACATGCTACTTCTTGAGGGCTTGCACTTGTAGAATTGCATTCTCTTCTGCTGTGTCGTCTTTTATTAATATATATAGCTACTGGTCCTTGTTACTTTTTTTTTCTCCTTCTCCTTGGACAGTAAGCCTTAGAGTAGTGACTTCTGGAGCAGGGAAACTTAGAGGTTAGAGTGATAAGACCTTTACATGGAGAAGTAATTTGCATGTATGAGCTAGGAAGGTGTTTTTGTAGGTATGTTACAGGCTTACTTTAAACCATTTAACTTGTGCTCCAGAGTAACTGTCATTTAATGTTGGTAGTATAGCAAATTATGATGAATAGCTTTAATTGTATGTTTAAAGTCATATGTTCACAGGTTCAAATCTGGGTATCAGAATTTAAACAATTCTTGAAATGTATGAATGTCTCTTTAATATACTGATTACAAAGCAAAAAAAAAAAATTCTTCAAGTTTTTCCTTAAGCATATTTACAGTGTTCCAAGGACAAGGGCCCTGAAGATCCGTACTCCCCCTCTTTGTTTTCTGCTCCATTTCTTGTTCAAGGGTTGTTCAACCCTGTTTGGGGACCAGCTATATACAATACCACGAAGCTCTCTTGCTGCACTTTTTGTCTGCCATTTGCTCTAAATTTAGAGCAACGTAGGTCCAACTAACTGTGAGCCCCATGCACTCTCTGGACTGGAAGCTTACCCAAAGTCTGATTCTGGTTTTCATTTGATGCTTTTTCTGCTGTGCTGTGCTGTGCTGAGTCTCGTTCAATTCTTTGTGACCCCATGGACTGTAGCCTGCCAGGCTTCTCTGTCTATGGAATTTTCCAAGCAAGAATATTGTAATGGATTGCCATTTCCTACTCCAGGTAATCTTCCTGACCCAAGGATTGAACTTAAATCTCCTGAGTCCCCTGCATTATCTGGTGAGTTCCCTACCACTTGCGCCACATGGGAAGCCTGAGGCTTTTGTTGACCCAGAGTTCAGCACTGTAAGCAGGACATGACTCAGCTTTCAAAAATGGGAATTGGGCCCCCGGCACAGTAAAAATCTAGATATCCTTTATCTAACAGCTTCCAGCACTGAAACTGACAAGACGGGAATAGAGTTTTATTGCCTGTTAGGCAAAGAACATTAAAATCCTTTGAAATCTTTAATGGTCCTTGACTTCAACAAACTTCATGAGGCCGTTTCCTTCAAATTATTTGTAAGTTTTTTTTTAACTTAAGAATTGTATTTAACTTTTATTTATATATATCTTATGCTGCCATATTCCTCTATCAAGTTGATCCCTTTCCTATCACCTCTAAAATAGAGGGAGAGAACAGCAATAAAGCTAGACAGGTATGTGGGTGACGGGGAAGAGACCCTCTGCCCTGGCCTCATACTTCAGGGGAATGGAATGCAGAAACTACAGGTATGCTGGGTGACTTGATTTAGTTGCTTAGAAGCAAGAGCCCTGAAGTTTCCCCTCCAAGCTTGCCTGGGGAAACAGAGATGGCTTCCTGGATTGTCTGGGTTCATGAGCTAAATGAAGCCAACCCTGCACCCACCTTGAGTTTTAGGGGACAGCCAAAGTTGCTCTTGTCTGGTCTAGGGTGAAATAAGAGGACATTGGGAGCTGATGAACCTCCTCAGGGCAGAGGACTAATATTTGGGGTGACCACCACAGCCTCAATGGCATTGATTGTACAACTGGAGACCAGGGAGACCTTGGAATCCTCATCTGATGTCAGGTGGGGAAACACCCAAGCTAAAGACTCAACGAGATCCTTCCACTTCAGTAGATGCTCCAGAGAAAGACACAAGACAGACAATCACTACTTAAACATCTCCCCTCCCTCAATGATGCCTGAGTATAACCAGTCCATTCTGGAGACAAGTGTTTGGGACAGGAGTGTAATATTCTGAACTTCTTGTGTGTGCGTGCTCAGTCAAGTCTGATTCTTTGTGACCCTCTGTTCATGGGAATCTCTAGGCAAGAATACTGGAGTGCGTTGCCTTCCTCTCGGGGATCTTCCCAACCCAGGGTTAAACTCACGTCTCTTATGTCTCCTGCATTGGCAGGCGGGTTCTTTCCCACTAGGGCCACCTGGGAAGCCTATTTTGAACTGACTTAGTCTCAATGATAAATTATTTTGTTCTTATTCAAATAACTGTGGTCACATTTCTTGCCACAAGGAGGAATGGGCTCTACATTAAAATGAGTTAAGTGAGAACAAAGTTCTATTTTTTTGGAAAAAAATAACTTGTGGACTATTGACCCACAATAGTCACTCAGGTAAAGAAACAAAAGTCATACATTTTAGCTGAGGTCTCCACCACTGCATCTTGCCCAGCTCCATTCAGAGTTCCAGATCCTCTCTACTTTTCAGTCTGTTTCAATACAGGGCCATGTTTCTCAACTGGAGTGATTTTTCCATCCATTTGGCAATGTCTGGAGACATATTTCGTTGTCACAATAGGGGGAGGAGGGAAGGTGCAATTGGCATCTGGTGGGTAGATAGCAAGGACGTTGCTAAACATCCTACAGTGCACAACAAAGGATAATTCAATCCCTGATGTCAAAGTGCTGAGGCTGAGAAACCTTGAAACAGAGGAACATTCATCCTGACTTGGGGGTGGAGCTGCAGAGGTCCACATCACAGTAGATAGGACAGATGGAGACAGAGGAGGGTAATTAGGCTAGAATTATTAAAATTGCTTCTTCCTTTTTTGGGTGAGGGCTAAATTTTTTTGATTCTGACATTCAGAGCAGGCGAACAGAAACCTCTACCTTGAGATCAGAAGTGGAGGCTTCTCCTGATTCTGCCCCATCCAGGGGCCCTGAGGAACATAACCCACTCACAGCCCCCTCAGGAGGCTGAGGCCCTTCTCTGACCCTTGGCCCTGGGACTCTATTCTTTGTGTGTGCTATAGCAATACAGGACAGCAGATAAGAGCAGAGGATTTGAATTCTGAGCTCAAAGCTCGACCCACTCCTTCTGGGCTCTTTGACCATATGAAAGACTCCCAACTTCTCCATGTGTCCGGATTCTCATCAGACAGAATCCACACCAGTCTCCAGGTCAAGGATGTGTTAGATTTAGTTCCAGCTCCTATGGTATGTAAAGTCAGTAAGTTTCCCCCTAAGCTGGTGGAGACTTCACCCACCTTTCCATCTCTCACACACTCGTATGCGCCAATCATGAAGACATGTGTGTGCCCACTTTTCCCTGAATCTATCTGCGTTATGTTAATACCATATCACTTGACAGCCCACTCTAGCATTCTTGCCTGGACAATGCCATGGACGGAGAAGCCTGGTGGGCTACAGTCCATGGGGTCGCCAAGAGTCGGACATGACTGAGCAAGTTTCACTTAGTGCTGGTCAGGAGCTCTCTCCTATGCTTTCCTAGGTGTTTTGATTTCCCACTTCCTGGGTCTGAGACTGGATCAGGCTCCTTTAGTATATCCCATTGTGATTAATCTATTTGTGTATGTGCTGTGTCCATGTGCATGGACTCCATAGCCAGGTAGCTTGTTTCCAAACCTGGCTTCTGCTTACTAGCTTTGTGACTTTCAGCTAGTTACTGAACTTCTCTGTACCCAAGTTTTCTCATCAATGATATGGAGATAAAAATAATATATATCTTATAGCACTGTTGGGGATGAAATAATTTAATGGGCTTCCCAGGTGGCTCAGTGGTAAAGAATCACTTGCCAATGCAGGAGACACAAGAGTTGTGGGTTCAGTCCCTGGGTTGGGAAGATCCCCTGGAGGAGGAAATGGCAACCCACTCCAGTATTCTTGCCTGGAGAATCCCATGGACAGAGGAGCCTGGTGGGCTACTGCCCATGGGGTCGCAAAGAGTTGGACACAACTGAGCAACTAACACACCTCATACAAGTAATTTGACATATATAAAATGTTTTGAACAATGCTTGACATATTTTAAATTATATATATATATACATATGCTAGTCATTATCATCATCATCACCATTTTGTGGTTCATGTTAAGTTCCAAATAATTACTGGTTGATGTGTCATTTGAAAATTTGAGGGTGGAACTGTGTCTTACTTATCTTTGATGTGTCTACAGCCTTGACCAGAAGCCATAGTCAGTTTCTGATATCAAAAGGAGCAAGTTTGGGGGTATGGAGGAGATTCTTGAAGTATCTCTTGATGATAAGACAAACACTGAAAAGGTTCTACTTTTTGACTGCTTTCTCTACTTTCTCTACTTGTGTCAAAATCTTGCTAGAATATCATTTCATCATAGTTTCAGCAACTGTTGTGTCAACACATTAACTCAAAAAGACTGAGGAAAGTACTGAGGAACTCACTCCCCACTGTCTCTCCATTCCCAGAACCCAGCACAAGTGTTGGCTGCATGGAATTCACTCACCCAAGCTGGGTAAACCCTGAAGAAGTCATTTCTGCAGCTGCTCCAGCAATGCACGAGATCAGCTGCTTTGCTAAAAACTAGAGCAGGCCAGGTCCCCACACCCTCATCACCATTCTTTCCAGAAAGGTCTCATGACTCATTTTATTAAAAATCAATCTATGGCTGTTTATCAGCTTTTACCTCATTAGTGAGCCATCAGAGACTCTTAATTTGCAACTCTTAGGGAGCCACCCCAGTAGAGTTTTAAAAAAAAAGGGGGAGGGGGTGGAAATTCCATCTGGCCAAGGCTGCTAGACAGGGCATTACATGGAAACAGGTAGCTCACACTTCTGATTCATCTCTAATAAAACTGGAACAACAACAGGATTCAGTTCAACTTAACAAGCCTGTTACGTAAGTGCTGGTGGCAGAAGTGCTGTGCTGGGCTTCTGGGGTATGCACAGATGAAAGAGGGGGACCCTGTCCTCAAAGCACTAAGAGATGGTGGAGGAGAAGGATGGGGCTTTGACCCAGTAGAAATGGAATCAGAAAGAGCTTCATCAAGGAGACAGCGTCTGAGACGGGTCTTGGAGGTTGAGCAGTATTTTGATCAGTAGAGATGTGAAGAGCAGCATCTGGCTCTTAGGAATCATAGCTTGAAGAATTGCTAGGAAGGGGATGTGCAAGAGGTGGAAGGAGCATCACGGCACAGCTCACGGGCGCATGTGAAACGCGTGGTGCACCATGCAGGGAGGGGGTTCCTCGGGGGACGGGGGTGAGGCATCGAAAGAAGAGGAAGAACAGAACATGAAGAAGAGCAAACCAGTGAGAGAAACCCCAGAAAACAGGGAGTGCCTGCTCTAAGCTGGATGTGCCGCTGCTCCACACGAGATCACCCTGCAGAAGCAGCGCAGGTAGACGGCCGTGAGCTTCAGCATAGAGAATTGATACAAAGGGTTGGACCCAGGAGAGTGTTGCAAAAGTTCAGAGAAGCAGCAAATTGCTGAATGCTTCAAAGGCCATGATGGAGCATATGAGGATATGTCTTTGCGTTTTGATTTGGTTTCTTGAATATTTCATGTTTCAAATGATATTTTCCGAGGTCGTCAAACCAACATCCTTGTCTATCTCAAGTCGTTCATCCCATGATCTCCGACCTTGCGCACACCTCTGCCCCCAGGAGGTGCAGGAGGCTATAAGGAACACTCCATTTTAAAAGTGGAAGAAAGTGGCGGGCCTATACCTTCCACTGCTCCTGGCAGCTGCATGAGCAACTCTGTGAAATGAGAGGGAAACAAGACAGCTCTTTCTTCTGGCCTCTGGCACAAACTCACCTTCTCTGCCCTGGCACCAAGGCTGCATCTGGGTACGTGGGACTGTACTTTGCAAAATAGTCTCCAGCAGTATATGTTGTAAGTGGATGAAATGATGCCTGGGTATAAAGATGCTATTGCTTTTCATATGACTCCCCTTGTGTAGCTGAAAACAAAAGACTCTAGCCTGTGACTTGTTTCTCCACCGCTGGTCCGTGGCTACAGTCCTTCCAGAGGGTTGATATTTTAAGCTACTTCTGCTTTGCTTCAGAGAATGCTCGATACTTTTGCTCGGAGGGAGCCCCACGGCCTCCCTGCTCAGCTGAGACAGTGCATGGAGCGCTTACTGCTGCAGTCCTTCTTTGATGGGGCCTTGGGTCTAAGAGTCTCAATTCCAGGAAACCTTCCAGTCGCCACTCACCAACCACATCCCCCTGCCCCTCCCACCCTACTTCCCTGCCAGAGTTCGTGTCTCTGTGAGCCCCAGTTCTCTACTTCATTTGGCACTTTCTCCAAATTAAACTCTTGCACCACAGAATGTGTACTAAGCCTTCACCCCCTGGACCATATCAGAGAGGAAGCAGGTAACCACTTCCCTCTCCTCCCTCTTCCCCAGCCCATTGCCAGGGGTCTGTTTGATGCTTGCTGGACCATATCCCATGGCTCTGAGCTGTGAGCAAGGCACAGAGCCTTGGAATGTGTGCTGATTCAGAAATTCCCTTACTTACTGAACTTCTCAGTAATGCAGTCAGAATGACAGCCTCTGAAAGGAACTTATGGGAAATGCCCTTCTAAAGATGGTTTTGGGGGACTTCCCTTGTGGTCCAATGGTTAAGAATCTGCCTTCCAATGAAGGGAACACAGGTTCGATCCTTGGTTGGGGAACTAAGTCCGTGTGTCACGTGAAGACCCAGCATAGCCAAAATGTACATTGGAAAAAATAAATAAAAAGAGGGTTTTGGTTATAATTTAAAAAAAAATAGTAGCATATATTTATTTGTTTGGTCACGCAGCTCATGGGCAATTCGTTCCGTAACCAGCAATTAACCTGGGCCCTCGGCAGTGAGAGCACAGAGTCCTAACCGCAGGACAGCCAGGGATATCCCTTGGTGGTAATTCTTCCTCCTCCTCCTTCTCCTCTTCCCTGTTCTGTTCCATCCTTCCTTCCTTCCTTTCCTCTTTCCTTTTTGTCCTCTCCTTTCTCTCTTTCTCTTTTTCTTCTCCTTCAAACATACAAATATTGATCTCACTCTTCCATCTACCCTCTTCCACCCTTTATCAGGCAACTTCCTGCTCACCAGCATCTTCTCGGGCTCAGTGAGATACAACAAGATCCCGCGCAGAGCAAAGCTTCTCTCAGATTCCTGGTACCACCCACAGGGGAAGCCCATCATGAGCAGCCAGGGAGTTTCCACAATCACAAATACTGATGGAGATGAACAGAGAGGCTGTCTTTCCAATTCAAGAAACCTCTGCTTGAAATAGAGAATGACCACCGTCAAATGAGCCTCTACCCAGAGCTTCCATGACATGGCTGCCATCTGCCTTTTTAAACCAGATGTCCCTGCTTGCTCGATTGGAGCCTCCACTCCTGGTCACTGTAAATGCAACTTATTCAGACTCAGTGCCTTTCTTGAGGGCTCTCTTCTGTTACCTTCCACCTTGAATGATTTTGGCTAAGTCTAAGGTTCTCGTGCTTGACCCACCACTCACTGCTTCCACAAAGCCTCCGTTGGCTGCTCTGGTCCACCGGGGTGCCTTCCTCTCAGACTCCCATAGGATTAATGATTAAATCACTTTTCATCTGTTTTCTGCAGCAGAAATGCTGCCGAGAATTTCCCAACGTTTCCTCAAGGATCCTGTGATGAGTGAGCTTCCTAGGCTGGCCCCTCCCTCACTCCTGATCCCTGGTCCCCAGGCTGCTGCTACAGGATCCTAGGGAAGGCGGATTCAGAGTCTGAAATCAGGAGCTTCTCTAGGGGCTCAGTGGTAAAGAATCCATCTGCCAATGCAGACAGATTCCATCCGTCTTCCATCCCTGATCCAGGAAGATTCCTCAAGCCGAGGGGCAACTAAGCCCATGTGCCTCAACTACTAAGCCTGAGCCCTAGAGCCTGGGAGCCCCAGCTACTGAAGCCTGAGGGCCCTAGAGCCTGTGCTCTGTAACAGGAGAAGCCACCACCAAGAGAGTAGCCCCTGCTCACCACAACTAGAGAGTAGCCCCTGCTCGCCGCAACTAGAGAAAAGCTTGCACAGCAACGAAGACCCAGCACAGCCAAAAATAAAAATTTTTTAAAAAAGAGAATGCAATGAGAATTCAGTGGATCCAGAAACAGATAAGGATTTGGAGGGAAAAAGAAAAAAGTCTGGATTGTTACATGCAGAATAACAGTTTTAAACATGTTTTTAAACATCGTATTCACTTTATAGTTTTCTACATCTCCAAATAGAGAGTTCCCTACTAAGGGGACTTGTATGGCAAGGTAATAAAAATTTGGTAGAACGATAAAAACAGGAATTTTTAGTTTAAGGTTAAAAAAAAAAAACAGCCAGAGCCCAGTAATTAGCCATTCAACATTTGATATAATTGCCAGCACTTAGAAACAGATTAAGACCAGCACTGTGTTTACTATGAGTAAGGCTGCAACAGGGGAAAACAAGGTTTGGTTAAATTTGCACTCAGCGATCTAGGTCACAGAGCATAAAAAGAAGAAAGCCAAGTTCTCAAGATATTTTATATCAAAGGGAGAATGAGGCTTGTTTAAATAATTTGCAACTTTCCTTTCTCCAAGGAAGAGTTCTCCAAAAAGGATGCATCATGATTGCATTATTATAACTACATTTTTGTTATTTTCATTAGACAAAGGAAGAACTCAAGAATCAAACAACAATAGAACATTCATGTTAAGACATCAAAATTTCAATTTTTGATTGAATCTTTGCCCACTTGAAAGTATCATTCTAGGACAGTTGAAAATAAATGCTCTTACATTTTATTTTTAATTAATTTTTAATTAACCCTCTCTGTTTTGTGCTTCTCAAAGAGCCACTCCATCTCCCTTTGCTTTCTCCCTGACAATGAATGACTAGTGAGATGAAATGGCTTAGCTGTCTTTACAACAGTTTCATGAGAGGGAAATGTTTTAAATGTCACAACTGGGAGCTTTGCTCCTTCTAGGCAGGCATGACTATAGATACAAATGTAATTGTGATTTTTTTTTTTTTTTAACTTTAGGCCATACTGCACAGCACTTAGGATCTTAGTTCCCCGAGCAGGGATTGAACCCAGGCCCCTTGCTCGGTGTCTTAACCACTGGACTACCAAGGAAGTCGCTGTAAATGTAATTCCGATGTTTCTATCATCTGAGAAGGACCACGGTGACTTTTCAATTCTAGTGTACAATGCTAGGAAGAAAAATGTTACTGCTGAAAAAAAGAAAGGGACAGAGGTTGCCTTGCAGTTCTCTACCATGACTGGGGTACTTACGGGGCAGTGAGGTAACCCTCCAAAAAGCCGGCGGCAAACATGATGATCTCGTTGCTCAGGGATCGAGAACCATACCCTGCTTTGATCTCCAGGATGCCCCAGCCTGTGGTTTTCACAGAGTTGTTGTAAAAGCCATAGGCATCCCCATTCCTGTCCAGGACATTTTTGACTTGTATTCTCTTCTCGGTAGGCATCCAGTACGCAGTTGCATAGTAGACCCCTGGAAGAAAAAAAAAAAGGAATAATGCTAGGATGTCACTGAACTGAGTGGCTGATGCCTTTCTTTTTCTGTGTAACCAACAATTCTAGCACATCTGCTTTTGAAGAGTCATTCTATTAGAGTTGGGGAATCTGTCACACCACAGTTTGTCCTTGTTATTGTTGTTTAATCTCTAAGTCGTGTATGACTCTTTGCAACCTCATGGACTGTAGCCCACCAGGCTCCTCTGTCCAGGCAAGAATAGTGGAGTGTGTTGTCATTTTCTTCACTGGATCTTCCTGACCCAGTGATCAGACCCAGGTACCCTGCATTGGCAGGAGGATTCTTTACCAGTGAGCCACCTGGCAAGCCCTTGTCCTTGTTACAAATGGGGAAAAACCACACCCTTGATCAAAGGCAATGAGCCTAGAGCACAAAGAACCAGGTCAAAGGTAGGGGTGTAGTTGGAGCATCAGAGAGGGGGTCTAAGTGCTTCAACCTTAGGGATGGAATTCTGGGTAAGGCAGGAGCTGGACCTCTCACCCTTCTTGTCATTCAACCAAGAATAAGATCTGGGATTTCCCTGGTTGAGAGTCCACCTTGCAATGCCGGGGACTTGAGTTCAATCCCTGGTCAGGGAACTAGTATCCCACATGCCTTGAAACAGGCAGGCCTGTGCTTTGCAACTACTGAGCCCAAGTGCTGCAACAAAAAAATCCCACATCACACACTGAAAACCCTGCATGCCATAACTAAGACCCAATGCAGCCAAATAAATAATAAAATAAATAAATATAGTTTTTAAAAAAATAATAGGGTTCAACCCTGGTCTGAAGCCCTTTTCATCCCCCTCAATAGTTGGGCCAAAGCATCCACATTCTCTCACTTTCTACCCTATCTCTCCTGCTTAATTCTTTTGTTTCTTATCAAAAATATTTTATTTACAAAAAATTCCATGGAAATACACTGAATAATTGCTAAAATAAATTCGGGCAATTCATTCAATCTTTTATAAGAAGGAGAGAATTTGACACTTGAATGTTACTAAGGCAAAGAGTCGGACACGACTGAGCGACTGAACTGAACTGAAAGCTTAACTTAGAACATAAATAGTTGGAAAGGCAAACTCAAGGTTAGTCTCACTTAATGACATGGTCTGTTTGCTTCCCACAAGCTCTCCAATCACTGCAAGTATACTTTGTAGAACATTATGAACCTTTTTGTACTCTGAAGGTAGGCTGTGCAGTTTTTTTCTTAGGCAAAATGGATGGAATATAGGTGTCTGCATAAAAAGGAAGCAGAAAGGCAGAAAACACATGGTTGAACACTTTTCCACATTTCTGCTTCATCACAATACTTTTTATTCAGCTCTTCATGTGTTCAATTGTGCTTTTAACACAGGTCTACAGAGCACCAGCTACAAGGCAAGATGGGTCATCTCTAAAGTCAAACTGGATAAATAAGATCCCAGAGTAGCTAAATGAACCAGGCTGAGGGTACCTGGTCCATCAATTTTTTATGTGCCAATTCTTGATACAGCTATTAATATTAAACCTTGATACCATGTCTACTATGTGAACATATTTATGTAGGACAAGAACAGAAGAGATGAAGCAATTATCTGTATAATTTAGAAAAAATCTTTCCTAGAAAGTTAAATAATAATAGGTAAAGCTTGATTCTGCCAGTTTTGAATCTATATGCTTTATCCTTGTTATAATTTATCCTACTCACCCATATAAATCTCATGGACATGAGTTTGAGCAAACTCCGGGAGACGTTGAGGGACAGGGAAGCCTGGCATGCTGCAGCCCATGGGGTCGCAAAGAGTCAGACACAACTTAGCGACTAAACAACAAAGTGAACTTTAGAAAAAAAAAAAAACTTTGGGAAAAAAAAAAAAGGTAGGTGAAATATGTTCAACATATGGACAGGATCCAGTGAATACAGGTCACAGAACAAAATGATGAACTGTACTGTATTTGTCCAAATTACACAGATAATTTTTCCCACTTTGCTTCTTCATGGCCTGGAAAAACACTATGAGAATCTCCAAAGACTGTCTTTGACATGTAAATTTCATCTGTTGCTGGATACCTAGTGCTTTCTTTTGAGAACAAGCACTCGCTTTTTTTTTTTTCAATCTTATGAAAAAATTGCATTTTTCTACCCCTTTAGCTTTGCTTTTCAAGGACTTCTTTTTGGTACATGTAAGTGTGAATTTCTACTTCCAAAGTGTGACAGATATATTGGCCTTTTCTAAAATAAACGAAGAAAGGGACTTCCCTGGTGATCCAGTGGGAGTGGTTAAGACTCCTTGTTCCCAATGTAGGGGGCCCTGCTCAGGGAACTAGATCCCACATGCCTCAACTAAAGATCACATGTGCTGCAATGAAGTTGGAAGATCCCGTGGGCTGCAACTAAATAAACAGTTACAAGAGCTCCCAAATAAATGAATATTAAAAAATGAAATAAATGAAAAAAGTTAAAATATTGAAAGTTTAAGCACTTTTTCACAGAAATAAACTATTCAATTTTAAAGGTAGAAAGAAAGAAACACTTTATTCTTTCTATCATGAATAATATCAGTCAACCAAGCTTCACATTTTGGGTAGACATTTTTCAAGTATGAATTTTTTCAGAACCTCTTTTATTTTAAAAAAAAAAAAAAAGGAAGAATAGGTGAATTTTGGCAGAGGAGTAAAATATAAAAATATGCACAATTTGTTTTAAGATTGGCATACAAACTTTTAAAACAGTACAATTATATAAAAGTATGGCCTGTAAAATATCCTTTGGCATTTCACTTGGTAGTTAAACAGAAAAATTTTCTAAAAAAAAAAAAAAAAAAAAATAGCTATCAACACAGTCCATAAGTTAGGGTTGTATATGTTGAAAGAAATTTCCCTTGAGTTTCAAAATCCTTTTCTTCCATAATAACTCAATGGACATGAGTTTGAGCAAATCCAAGGAGACAGTGAAGGACTGGAAAACCTGGTGTGCTGCCATTAATGGGGTCGCTAAGAGTCGGGCACAACTCAGCTACTGAACAACAACCCAGGTAAGTCATCATTAGTGAGGTATATAGGGCAGAACACTGTTAGGCAAACGGAAGGAAAGAGCACATGAACAAAGAATTCTTCCCATTTTCATAGAAATATTAGGTTAAATCTGAGTCATCCTTCTTGGTGTGTCACTCTACTTTGGCAGAATTAAAATAAGCCCATACAAATGTCTTTGTTCAAGTCCCAGCAGCAGCGATATGTCTCCTTTGGTGGCATTATTTGATGCCAACACACCGTACAGTCCCCTGGAGGGATGAAGATTGTGTGCATGTGTCTGCATCTATAACTGCAAACACCAAATGTAAGATCATACATCAAGCGCCATGTCGTACTGTTGTCCCCTCCTCCGCCTGCCACACTTCTTGATGACAACCACATACAATGTCAAAAACAGGACCCAGTAGCATACATAGAGCAATGTTCCTACAATTATAACTGTCTGTTTTGATTCTGAAAATGGCTTTTTAGATTCCATATAAATGGTGAAAACCACACCACCCAGGAGGATTGTGAACCAAACTGTTACGGGGATGAGTCCTATGAAATTAACAACAATGGTCTTCCTTCCAGAAGTACCCCACCCAGCTTTGTTAATCGTCGCAATTGCAAACATCTTGGCGGGAAGTAAACTTGACATGTATAACACTGAATAGAGGGACATAAAGACCATAATGGTGTTTCCTCTAAGGCAGCTGGCAAAAGATGATTTTATGAGACCCACTAACTGGACAGTTAACAAGAAGAGGAGTATGTTCCAGGTTTTACCCCTGTAGAAAAGCTGGATTACTGTGGCAATGAGAAAGAAAGGGAAGAACCCAGTGATGACGGCTTCATAGGTCATCCACAGGTGATGTTTGTGGAACCACATTGCATTGTATAGCCACTCTCGGAAGTAGGACTTGCTCCAACGGGTCTGCTGGTTTAACCACCTGAGATATTCCTTAGGTGTTTCAGTAAGGCACTTGGATCGAGCTGTGTATTTCGTTGCATAGCCCAGACTCAGCACTCGGTTCGTTAGGTGCCTGTCATCTCCAAAACTACAGTGGCTGCCCATAAATTCTTGATTGTACCAGTCTTCCACAAATTCCTGCAGTAAGGAGTTTCGGTACATTCCCAGGGGTCCGCTAATGCACTGGACACACCCAAAATAAGACTGACAGGCCCTTTCTATGTTAAAAGCCATCCAGTATCTCACGCTGCTGAGGAAAGAGATCCAGGAATCATACTTGTTTAAAATCTGGACATCTCCCCCAACACCTCCAACCATGGGATCTTCTTCTAAAACCTTTACCATCTCCACCGATGAGGCAGGGTCAAGTATGGTGTCTGAATCACAGACCTGTACATAATCCACACTCCGTCCCAGTGCTCTGAAAGCCGTGTACATGACTTCTCTTTTTCCACCCCATTTTTGCATGATACAGATATTCTTGTTGGACAAGACCAACTGGGTGACATGTTGTGAGCTCTCTTTATGTGACTCATTTTTCTCACCAGGACCCTTCATGTGGAAGTTGCTCTTCCAGATATACGTGGCTGACATGTCCCTGCCCATGACTTCACTGAAGATGTCCATCATGTAAAGGTCATCTTCTGAGTTTCCGTCTATGACCATGACAACTTTAATTCTGGGGTAGGTTAGCCTTTTCACAGATTGCAAACATTTCCGTAAGTAGCCTGGATCTTCTTGATACGCGGCAATGCAGAGAGCAACAGTTTTGTTCAACTTAACAGGGGTTTCTAGAGATTTTTTCATTTTCCGGTGTTCCAAAAAGGCAAACAGACTTTGGATGATGAGGTGTGATACTAAAACTGCACCGTATAGCCCAAAAGAGAAATAGTAATTATCCGTTTGGAAAAATTGGTAGCCAACAATATAAGCAGCTGTGATTCCAAGGAGGAGAGAAACTCCAAAAAGTGTGGTTCCAATTATTCTCAGGATACATAGTAACCTCCCACAGTGCATCTTGTTCGGCTCTGGGTCATAAAGTTGTCCTCAGCCTGTCTGTCCTGGAGGGTCGGCGGCAGGCAGTTTCCAAAACTGAGCTAATAGGAGATCAGATGAATTTGAGACAATGGACCAAAAAAAAAAAACCCAATTTTAAACACATTTATAAAAGATTGAGGAGTTTTTTATTTTATTTTTTAGTTCCCCTCCCTTAATACTAGAAAGTCTCTTCTCTCTTTTGTATTTAAAGAAAAAGAAAAAAAAAAAAAGGCCTGGTGAAAACTCAACAGAACCGAGGAAGCGTAGAATTGGGAGAAAGTCTTTGGCGGGGCCTGGTTCAAGTCCTGAGTCAGTGGGTTGCTGGAAGCCAGGTCTGTTTAACTCTTTTCAGATGCCTTGATTTCCTCCTTCTGGCTGTTGCCTTTCTGCCTCCTTCAATGGAAGAGGTGTCTCCTGCTTAATTCTTCACAAATGACATTAGATTCCTACTTTGTAGAAATGATAGAAACTATCACCTGTGGATTCCTCAAGTTCTTGATAATTTTGTGAATTGATCCTCACAGCTCCTGTGTCCATCTCACCCTTCTTGGTCTCCTCCATCCCTCCACCCATGTCCTGGGTCCCACCACTTTCCTTAAGTGGCTCTCACTTTCATGAGGAACTTCACTGCATCCTGTATCTTCTTGCTCCTAAAGCTTGTACCCTAAAGCTCCCTCTCTGCAGTGGCTCATCCCCATTCAGGTTACCGTCTTGCAGCTCAAAGCTAACCAGCCATAGCAGCCCTCTCTGGATCACAAATGAAATTCTCGAATCCTAACGTCACATGAACTTCCAAAAGCATATGACCCTGGTGACCACTTATTCTTAAAGCTCTTTCCTCCCATGGTCTCTGGAATAACAATCTCCTGAAGCACCGCCTCCTCTACTTGCCTTTTCCTTACTTTTCCCAGGAGTTCCACTTTATCCCCAACAGCACAATACCTTCTGGATGATTCCTTTAGCACTAGGAATTAAAAATATCCAAAGCAAAATTCATATTCTCTTCCAATCCGTCCTCCACCCTCTGCTTTCTAGCTTTGTGGTCTTTCAGCCTAAAACCCAAGTCCATCCAGGTCTCCTCTCTCCTCCACAACTCATATTTAATCAAAAGTTCCTAAATTGCTCTCCTATTAGTAAGTGCCTCCTTAGCTCTTCCTTTCTATGCTAGTTAAAAAAAAACAAATTTATTTGGTTTTGGCTGTGCGGGTCTTTGTTGCCGCACACAGGCTTTTCTCTGGCTGTGGCAAGCAGGGGCTACGCTCTAGTTGCGGTGCTTGTGTTTCTCCTTGTGGTGGCTTCTTTTGTTGCAGAGAACAGGGTCTAGGACGCTTGGGTTTCAGCAATTCCCACACACAGGCTCAGTAGTTGTAGCTTCCGGGTTCTAGAGCACAGGCTCGGTCATTGCAGTGTACAGGGTTAGCTGTTCGCAGCATGTGGGATCTTCCAGAACCAGAGATCAAACCTGTGTCTCCTGCATTGGCAGGTAGATTCTCTATTATTGAGACACAGGGAAGACCATTTCTATGCTAGTTTCAATATCACAACTAGTCTAAACTATGAAGAGGCCTTTCCCCCCCCAAGGTCTCTGACTTTTAATCCATTTTTCATACTTTGCCAGAGTGACCTTTCTAAAATGCAAAACTAATTTGTTTACTTGAATACCCCCAATTGTCAATGGCTTCCACTTCCTAGAATTAAAATTCTTTGACTTATCCTCTTGGGCCTTCATGACCTGGTTTCTGCCTCCCTATCTAGTTGCACTCCACGTGATCTCGAAACCATTACACACAGTTCTCTGGCCTACCATGAGCTGGTCCAACACCTCTGACTTTGCATATGCTGTTTCCTCTGCCTGAGATTTTCCCCCTTGTTGACTACCGAGTAATCTCAAAACAGTTATTTAAGACTCAGGAAGCAGCACCCCCTTTATAGGGACTGACTCGCTCTACCTTGTATGGAGGTCTGTTGGTCTAATGTAACTTACACATCTGCTCCTGCTCCCAGCCTATGAACTTGTTTCCTCAGCACCTAATACTGTGTCTGGCCCACAACAAGTACTCAATTTTTGTTGTTGTTTAGTCGCTAAGTCATGTCCGACTCTTCTGTGACCCTGTGGATTGTAGCCTGCCAGGCTCCTCTGTCCATGGGATTTTCCAGGCAAGAATACTAGAGTGGGTTGCCATTTCCTTCTCCAGGGGATCTTCCAACCCAGGGAATGAACCCATGTCTCTTGTATTGGTAAGTGGATTCTTTACCACTGAGCCACCTGGGAAGCCATAGGTATTCAATAAATATCTATAAAAGGGAGGAGGACATAGGAAGAGAGCAAGATGAAGAAAAGAAATAGTATGTACAGCATTCATTTCTCTGCCTCCGAAACCATCACACAGCTGCTCAGGTTAAAGAGAAACTTTATATTCAGGTCATCAGGGAGGTGGGAGGAGGCCAGAGTGACTCAGATTCTGGGCTGCGACTCAGCAGATGGGTATTGTATCATCACTGAGAGTGGGAGCAGAAGGGAAACACGTCTGGGAGGGAGCATATGTTTAGTTTTGGACATACTAAGTTTTTAGTGGTTAAGATACTAGAAAGCTCAGATACAATATTTAAATATGATTATCTGCTTTCAACATTCAAAACTGACTCAGTATTTTATTTATTTGGCTGAGGCATGTGGAATCTTTGGTTGCAGAATGCGAACTCCTAGTTGCAGCACATGGGATCTAGTTCCCTGACCAGGGATCGAATCCGAGGCCCCCTGCATTGGGAATGCAGTGTTTTAACCACTGGACCACCAGGGAAGTCCATATATGTATATATATATATATATATTTTATGCAAAGACTGTCTATGAAATGAGCACTAAAATTAGAAACTTAATATTAGAGCATCAATGGCACCTTGGCCCAACAAGGTGATAGACTGGGACTCGGTCAAGCTGTGCTAATCAGCTAATGTTATAACTGTTAAAGAAAGATCTTGAGCAGGAAAATCACTTTATTCTCAGTCAAGTCATGACCATAATGGTGGGCTTTGTTTAAAAATGGTGAAGTGGACCCAGAGGAATCGGGTGGAGAGGGAGGTGGGAGGGGGGATCGGGATGGGGAATACATATAAATCCATGGCTGATTCATGTCAATGTATGACAAAAACCACTACAATATTGTAAAGTAATTAGCCTCCAACTAATAAAAATAAATGAAAAAAAATTAAAAAATAAAATTCTTATTTAAAAAAAAAAATGGTGAAGTGGAAGTAATGGCAGTGATAAACATAGGCAGGTGCAGACTACCTATTCACCAGGTTTCTGGTGATGAAAGAGAGTCTAATTGTTACTGAGTCAATTGACCACAGTTGGATAATTGTGGGCAACATCCACAGAAAAGTCCTTTCTGCTCCTCCCAAATATAATAAATATGCTTTCCAAACTGATCTTGGACCATGAATGCTACAGCCTCAGCCTCTTCCCAGCTTTTCTCCTGCATTCTCGTCCACCCTTAGCACCAGTGAACTTGGAGGGAAATGAGAAAGGATGGCTGTTTCACTGTTACTGGTACTACCCCTTTTTCTTACCACAAATAACAAACTTCTGCAAATCTGTGCTTTTTTGACATTCATATGCCCCCATATAAGGGAAAAAAATTTTTTTTTACCCAGTCCTCAGGGGAATTCAATGAGAAAAATTTGCTGCTAACACACTGACCAATTTAGCAAGTGCTTTGAGAATTAAGCCAAAATCTGAGTTTCTTGTGCTACCTCTAATTGATGTCCTCCGTTCCTCAGTGTTTTCTCCATATATCAACTCTTCCCGGTTGTCCAGTCTCATGCATTTAAAATTTTTTTTTCTTAAATACTTGATTAGTTTAAGCCTTATGCTTTTCTATTAAAAAAAAAAAAACCCTCCATGTTGTGAAGTGACTGGTGTGGAAACTGTAATAGCAAAAACGTAGAAAAATATCACATAATTCTAATCTCAACCATGCTCTATGCAGGCTCTGTGAAGGTAGGGGCGACTTTTGCTTATGACCGCATATCCTGGGAATGCTAGAGCTGGCACAATAATGTTTCTGTGATGGATCTAGATTACATGTGTGTGTTCCTGACCCCAAAGTGAAATTTATCTGAACATTCACAGAAGTTAGTCTAAAATAACTCAAGTCGTTATGTCCTTAAGCTCGGGTAACAAGCCTAGAGGACGTTCAGATGCCCAAGGGGCAAATGCCATGTTCGTGAAAATGAGACTTAAACATTTCTAACAGCAACATCCTTAGAATCAATGCACTTGATAAATATTTATTGAATGACTGAGAATATTACTTTCTAAAAAAGTTTTTCCTTCCACAAATAAAGATGAAAAGAAGCCCCATCAATTTTTGATTTCTCTATGTAAAAACCCAAACATCCAAATTGAATTTCTTTTCTTTACCTATGTATTCTATTATTTTCTATAAGTTAATTGTTTTCAGTTGAAAAAAAAATTCGTCACGCTCTTAGAATTTGTAAAACAGTCAAACATGGCCGAAATCACTTTTTCCCATAGTTGGAACCTAAGTCTGCTAGCACTTCATTTATGAAAGAGGAAGCGGTGTTCAACCCTGAGCAATACAATTTTCCCCTAATGTAGTCAGTCAGTTAGATAGAGGGGAAAAAGAAACATGAGAAAGCAGAGCATGTCAGAGAAAATATAAAAGCAAAATTGCAACTTAATCTATTCAGATTAGTTTTAGCTAATAGTTTACTATGATCCTCGAATTGCTTTTCTCTTTCATGTTCAATGAGCACAGTCACTCAGCTTCCTTCTCTGTACCCTGGCTTTGCACCTTTCCTTCTCTGAAAGGACTTAAAGTAAATGCATACCTGGTTTTTAGATTTGCTTAGTCTCTTCATCAGAGTCACTAAGAAAATAACTAATGAATAATCAATCTCCAGGCAACAAAATCCTAAGTTGGTATTTTAGCTCTCACTCTCTCCAGAAATCAGAGCCTGGGATTCTGGATGGAAAGAGAACCATTTGGCGAGGTGCTCCACAGAACAGGAGTAGGGGGCTAGGAGAGGGGAACACGGAGGGATGGAAAGCAGCAGGGTGCATTTCAAGATGGTCCAAAGAGGTGTGCAGAATAAGCCTATGAAGACCACACCCCAGGGATGGAAAGAGGGAGCATTTATCCACCCACTCCCATCCTGCGGAGGTCAAAGGTGGCCTTTGACCATTCCCAGTTATGCACATGCTCCAGAGCTAAACAGCTATGATTTCAGAGGAGCTCTGAGGTAGAAAGTGGGGGCTCTTGCAGTTTGGCTGAGGTGAGGTACCTCAGCTTATCTGAGTGAAGCTAGAATAAAAGGCAGAGTATGAGGTGGGTTGAATAATGTGTCTAATACACAAAGCAGGTTGAAAGGGATTAGTTAAAAAAAATAGCTTCAAGGAAACCAAATACTAGTACATAAAAACGCTGCAGATTTCCTTGGCTCTGGAATGATCTCTTTCCTTCACCTCCTAGAAGTATACCTGGTTCTTCACTGCTGGCTTAACTCAGAGTTCTTGTCAAAAGTCTTATCAACAGAAAGTCAGCTTTGCCCCATTCTGATTCAGCACTCAGCTCACTGCTCATCTAGATCTCTCTTTAGTTATATGCATTTGTGTGTATTTGTTGCAGTAAATTTGCCTATAAACTTGTTAAGAATGAGGGGTGGCATCATGTATCTCATTGTATTGACTCCCTTGGGCTTAATATAATGTTTTATCCTATCAAATCCCCAGCTCTTACACTGGCTGGAAGGTTACCATTGGAGACAGATTCACATCACATCTGCTGTACATTAATTCTTGATTTCTCACTGTAAATTAGAATTTTGATTTCTTAGGTCTGGTTTGAGTAACTTGATGCTACTTTATATTAGACTATACCTGTGTTTGCAAGGCTGCAGGACAAACTTCAGAGCAAGCCTCTCTCTCTCAATCAAGAGACTTTCACAATTTTTCCCAAGAAGATTATAACATATCTGCTGTCTATGCAGACATGGAGTTTCAAGTGTTAGACTCAAGTTTCCTCATAATTTCACTACCTCTATTAGTTTCATTTTTTTAACCACATTAAGTAAATTCCTGTTTCATAGTAGTACAAGAAACCTACATAATAACATTATTAATACATTTTCTAGTCACATCTTTAAGCTAAGTTATCAAAAAATTGTGAGACATAGGTTGTAGAAGCAACTGGAACCTTCTCTATTTTTAGAAAAAGGTAAAACAAATGTATTCTTAAACAATTCTTAAAATGTTAAAATTAATTCCTTGAGATTCACTGCATTATTGCTGCTACTACCTATTTCAATTATTCATTATTGCTGCTAATAACTATTTCAATAGTTCATGCTTTGTAATTTGGAATCCAATAAAACATAACAAGTGACACAAGTGATAATAATGTCTAAATAAGTGTGAAAACTAAAGTTTCTATTTTGTGTGTCAGAACCGAGACCCAAGATGAAGTTCATGGATAAACACTTCATATATTATGGAAAGTAAATCACCAAGAAATAGTTGCTTAAAATTTTCTACCCCAGTTTTGGGGCTTCCCTGGTGGCTCAGATGGTAAAGAATCTGCCTGAATGCAGGAGACCTGGGTTTGATCCATGGGTTGGGAAGATCCCCTGAATAAGGGAATGGCAAACCACTGCAGTATTTTTCCTGGAGAATCTCATAGACTGAGGAGCATGGCAGGTTAGTCCATGGGATCGCAAAGAGTCGGACACAACTGAGCAACTAACTAACACATTACACACATACCCCAATTTCAGGACTGAAGGAGGGTCTTTTAAATTTTATTCTGGAGAAAGTTTTTGATCTTTTCTATAAGTTTCAGGACCAGGAAACAAAATTTAATAATAAAGATTAATAAGTATTAATACTTCTCCCAGAAATTCTTCTGAACTTATCTATTAAAAAAAATGTTTTTAGCAAAGGTCTAGTCAATAAATGTGATGCCATGCTTGTATTTGCCCTGTCAGAGTCTATAATAAATGTATATTTATATGTTAGTCTTTATGAGAGAACTCCCTAAATTTTCTCAAAATATCCCAAACTCCACGCATCCCAAACTAAAGTCACCCTATTCTCAACCCTCAAATAAGCACCTTTTCCTTTAGTTCTTACCTTGATGAAGGCAAGAAACATCTACCCACTTTGATCTGGGTATTCTCAACTCAACATTGCTAAGTGTTAGAGAAATGCAAATCAAGACTACAATGAGATAACACCTCACACCAGTCAAAATGGTTATCACCAAAAAAATCCACAAACAATAAATGCCAGGGAAGGTGTGGAGAGAAGGGAACTCTCCTGCAGTGTTGGTGGGAATGTGAATTGATACAGCCACTATGGAGAACAGTATGGAGGTTTCTTTAAAAACTAAAAATAGGTCTACCACAAGACCCTGCAATCCCACTCCTGGGCATATATCTGGAGGAAAACATGATCAGAAATGATACATGCACCCCAATGTTCTTACCCTAAAAAGGAAACTGAAGTTGTTCCTTCTGGCCATTTACCAAGTCCTCATGCTTTTATCCACTTCCTTTCCTTCCCTATGTGTTACTTTAGTCGAGGCTTTTCCCATTTCTGGGAATTATCTTGTATATATTCTGATTAACACACTGGTATAGCCCTTGAATTGGTTCAAGATGGCAGAGTAGAAGGATGTGCACTCACTCCTTGAGAGAGCACTGGAATCACAACAAACTGCTGAACCATCATGGACAGGAAGATGCTAGAACCAACCAAAAAAGATATCCCACATATCCAGAGACAAAGGAGAAGCTGCAGTGAGATAGTAGGAGGGGTGCAATCATGATAAAATAAAATCACATCATCACCAGGTGGGCTACTCACAAACTGGAGATCAATTATATCACAGAATTTCTCCCACTGGAGCGAAGGTTCTGAGCCCCATGTCAGGCTTCCCGATGTGAGGGTCTGGCAACAGGAGAAGGAATCCCCAGAGAACCTGACTTTGAAGGCCAGTGGGATTTGACTGCGGGACTTCCACAGGATTGGGGAAAACAGAGTCCACTCTTGGAGGGCACACACAAAATCTGGTACACATTAGAACCCAGGGGAAGGGAGCAGTGACCCCACAGGAGACTGAACCAGACCTTACCTGCTAGTGCTGGAGGGTCTCTGCAGAAGTGGGGGGCAGCTATGGTTCACCATGGAGACAAAGACACTGACAGCAGCAGTTCTCAGAAGTACTCATTGGCATGAGGCCTCCATGAGGTCACCATTATCCACACCAAACAGCCTATAGGCTCCAGTGTTGGGCTGCTCCAGGCCAAACCACCAAGAGGGAAGGAACACAGCCATACCCATCAGCAGACAAGTGGGTTAAAGTTTAACTGAGCACAGACTTGTCCCACAAGAGCAAGACCCAGCTCTACTTACCACCAGTCCCTCCCATCAGGAAACTTGCACAAAACTCTTAGATACTCCATCTACTAGAAGGTAGACAGCAGAAGCAAGAACTGCAATCCTGCAGCCTGTTGAATGAAAACCACTATCACAGAAAGTTGGAGAAAATGAAAATATGGAGGATTATGTCTCAGATGAAGGAACAAAATAAAACCCCAGAAAAGCAATGAAATTAAGTAGAGATAGGCAACCTTCCAGAAAAAGAATTTAGAATAATGATAGTGAAGACGATCCAGGATCTTGGACAAATGATTTAGGCAAGGATTGAGAAGATGCAAGAAATGTTTAATATAGACCTGGAAGAACTAAAGAACAACAAACAGAGACAAAAAGTACAATAACTGAAATTAAATAGATACTAGAAGGAATCAAAGAATAAATGAGGCAGAAGAAGGAATAAGTGACCTAGGAGGCAGAATGGTGGAAATCACTGCCACTGAACAAAATAAAGACTGAAATAAAGACAACCTAAGATACCTCTGGGACATATTAAACACACCAACATTTGCATTGTGGTAGTTCAAAAATGGTAAGAAATAGAAAAAGGATCTAATAAAATATTTGAGGAGACTATAGCTGAAAACTTCTCGAACATGGGAAAGGAAACCTCTCAACCAAGTTTGGGAAGTGCAGCGTGTCCCAGGCAGGATAAACCCAAAGAAGAGCACAGAAAGACACATGGTAATCAAACTGACAAAAATTAAAGACAATGAAAAATTATTAAAATCAACAAGGGGAAAATGACAACATACACGGGTACTTCCCTAAGGTTATGAGCTGACTTCTAGGCAGAAACTCTGCAAGCCAGAAGGGAGTGGCACAATGTATTTAAAGTGATGAAAGGGAGGAAACTACAACCCAGAATACTCTACCCAGCAAGCATATCATTCAGATTTGAGGGAGAAATCAAAAGCTTTCCAAACAAGCAAAAGTCAAGAATTCAACACCATCAGAAAAGCTTTACAACAAAAACAAAAGGAACTCCTCTAGGTAGGAAAGAGACTAGCAACTTAAAACAACCTGTGCATCTATAGACTGCTATATCAAAATCTCATAGAAGAGGAAAACCTAAAAACTACAATAGATATACCCACACACACAAAAAAAAGCAACCCAACATAACACTAAAGATGACCATCAAACCACAAGAGATGAGAACAAAAGAGGAAAGGAAGAAAAAAGACCTACAAAAACAAACCCAAAATAATTAAGAAAATGGCAATAGGAACACACATACTGATAATTACCTTAAATGCAAATGGATAAAATGCACCAACCAAAAGACTGAGACTGTTTGAATGGCTACAAAAACAAGACCTGTGCATATGCTGTCTATAAGAGATCCATCTCAGACCTAGGGACACATACAGACTGAAAGTGAGGGGATGGAAGAAGGTATTCCATGCAAATGGAAATCAAAAGAAAGCTGGAGTAGTCATACTCATATCAGACAAAATAGACTTTAAAATAAAGACTGTTATAAGAGACAAAGAAGGACACTACATAATGATCAAGGAAGGGATCAATCCAAGAAGAAATAACAATTGCAAATATATATGTACCCAACAAAGAAGCACCTCAATTCATAAGACAAATCATAACAACCATAAAGCGAAAAATTGACAGTAACAAGATAATAGTGGGGGACTTTAACATCCCACTTTCATCAATGGATACATCATCCAGTCAGAAAATCAATAAGGAAACACAGGCATTAAATAACACATTAGATTAGATAGACTTAATTTATATTTATAGAGCTTTCCATTCAAAAGCAGAAGAATACATGTTTCTCAAGTGCACATGCAATATTCTCCAGGACTGACCACATGCTTGGCCAAAAGTGAGTGTAAATTTAAGAAAACTGAAGTCATATCAAGCATGTTTTCCAACTACAACACTTTGAGATTAGAAATAAAGTACAAGAAAAAAAAATAAAAACACAAACACATAGAGGTTAAACAAGACTAAACAAACAATGGATCACTGAAGAAATCAAAGGGGAAATCAAAAAATACCTAGAGATAAATGAAAATGAAAGCACACTGATCCAAAACCTGTAGGATGTAGCAAAAGTAGTTCTGAGAGGAAAATTTATTAGCAATACAGTCTTACCTCAGGAAACAAGAACAATCTCAAATAAACAACCTAACCTTACACTTAAAGCAATTAGAGAAAGTAGAACAGACAAAACCTAAAGTTAGTAGAAGAAAAGAAAACATAAAGAAAAGTTTTCATAAAGAAAACTTTGTGAAATGGAGACAAAGAAGACAACAGCAAAGATCAACAAAACTAAAAGCTGATTCTTTGAAAAGATAAAACTGATAAAGTCTCAGCCAGATAGAGAGAGGACTCAATAAAATTAGAAATGCAAAAAATGTTACAACTGACACCACAGAAATACAAAATATCATAAGAGACTACTACAAGCAACTGTATGACAATAAAATGGACAACCTGGAAGAAATGGACAGATTCTTAAAAAGATGCAGTCTCAAGACTGAACCAGGAAGAAATAAAAAATACGAATAGCCCAATCATACACACTGAAATGGAAACTGTGATTTTAAAACTCCCAACAAACAAAAGTCCAGGACACAGGTGACTTCTATCAAACATTTAGAGAAGAGCTAGCACCTACCCTTCTGAAACTGTTCTGAAAGAATGGCAGAGGAAGGAAAATTCTCAAAATCATTCTATGAGGCCACCATCACTCTGATACCAAAATCAGACAAAGATACCACACAGATAAGAAAATTACAGGCCAACATCACTGATGAACACAGACACAGAAATCCTCAACAAAATACTATCAATTCTAATCCAACAATACATTAAAAGGCTCAAGTACCATGATTAAGTGGGATTTATCCCAGGGATGCAGGGATTTTTCAATATTCACAAATCAAGCAGTGTGATAAACCACATCAACAAACTGAAGGATAAAAACCATATGATCATCTCAATAAAAGCAGAAAAAGCTTCTAATAAAATTCAGCACCGGTTTATGATGAAAAAAAAACCTCTCCAGAAAGTGGGCATAAAGGAAACACATGCTCAGTTGCTCAGTCAAAGCTGACTCTTTGCAACTCCATGGACTGTAGCCCTCCAGGCTCCTCTGTTCATGGAATTTTCTGGCAAGAATATTGGAGTGGGTTGCCATTTCCTTCTCCATAAAGAAAACATACCTCAACAGAATAAAGGCTGTATAAGACAGACCTACAGATAACATCATAGTCAATGGTGAAAAGCTGAAAGCATTTCCTCTAAGATCAGGAACAAGGCAAGGATGTCCACTTTTGCCACTTATATTCAACATAGCTAGGAAGTCCTAGCTACAGCAATCAGAGAAGAAAATAAAAGGAATCCAAATTGGGAAAAAAAAAAAAAAGTGAAACTGCCATGATACTATACATAAAAAACCTTAAAGATACTACCAGAAAACTACTAGAGCTCATCAATGAATTCAGTAAAGTTGTAGGACACAAAATTAATAGACAGAAATCTTTTGCATTTCTATGCACTAAAAGTGAAACATCAGAAAGAGAAATTAAGGAAACAATTCCATTATCATTGCTTCAAAAAAATAGAACAAAATAAAACACCTAGGAATAAATCTACCCAGGGTGCAAAAGACCTGTACATGGAATACTATTAGACACTGATTAAAGAAACCAAAGATGACACAGATGAAAAAATATATTATGTTCTTGGATTGAAAGAATCACTATTGTCCAAATAACTGTGTTACCCAAGGCAATCTACAGATCAAATGCAATCCTTATCAAATTAGCAATGACATTTTTCACAAAAGTAGAACAGAAAATCTTAAAATTTGTATGGAGGCACAAGAGATCCCAAATCATCAAAACAATCTTGAGAAAGGAAAACAGAGCTGGAGGGATCAGGCTCTCTGACTCAAGATTATCCTGCAAAACTATAGTCATCAAAACAGTATGGTACTGGCAGAAAAACAGATATATAGATCAATGGAACAGAATAGAATGCCCAGAAATAAACTCATGCACCTGTGCTCAATTAATCTATGACAAAGGAGACCAGACTATACAGTGATGGGAAGATAGTCTCTTCAATAAATGATGCTGGGAAAACTGGACAGCTACATGTAAAAAAAAAAAAAAAAAGAAAAAAATGAAATTTAATACCATACACAAAAATAAACTCAAAATGGATTAAAGACACTACACAGCTCCTAGAAGAAAACATCAGCAGAACACTCTCTGACATAAATGGCAGCAATATCTTTTTTGATTCATCTCCCAGAGTAATGGAAATAAAAACAAAAACAAATGGGACCTAATTAAACTCAAAAGCTTATGCATAGCAAAAGAAACCATAAACAAAACCAAAGATAACCCAAAGATTGGGGAAAATATTTGCAAATTATGTGACCAACAAGAGATTAGTCTCTAAAGTTTATAAACAGCTCATGTGGCTTAACACCATCAAAAACAAACAACCCAATCAAAAAATGGGCAGAGGACCTAAAGAGACATTTCTCCAAAGAAGACATACAGATGGCCAAGAGGCACATGAAAAGATGTTCAACATTGCTAAGTATTAGATAAATGCAAATCAAAACTACAATGAGGTATCACCTCACACCAGTCAAAATAGCTATCATCAAAAATTCCACAAACAATAAATGCTAGGGAAGGTGTGGAGAGAAGGGAACCCTCCTGCAGTGTTGGTGGGAATGTAAATTCATACAGCCACTATGGAAAACAGTATGGAGGTTTCTTTAAAAACTAAAAATAGGGCTACTATATGACCCTGCAATCCCACTCCTGGGCACACATCTGGAGGAAAACATGATCAGAAAGGATATATGCACCCCTATGTTCATTACAGCACTGCTTACAATAGTCAAGACATGGAAGCAACCCAAATGTCCATTGACAGAGGAACAGATAAACAAACTGTGATACATATATGCAATGCAATTATTACTCAGCCATTGAAAAGAATGAAATAATGTCACTTGCAGCAACATGGATGGATCTAGAGTTTGTCATCCTGAGTGAAGTAAGTCAGACAGAGGAGAAATATCATAAGATATTGCCTATATGTGAAATCTAAAAAGAAATGATACAAATGAACTTATTTACTAAACAGAAACAAAGTCACAGATTTAGAGAACAAACTTATGGTTACCAGGACCAAGAGTGAGGGAAGGGATAATGAGGGAGTTTTGGGGTTGACATGTATACACAGCTGTATTTAAAACCTATAACTAACAAGGATCTATTGTATAACACAGGGAACTCTGTTCAATGTTATGTAGCAGCCTGGACGGGAAGGGAGTTTGGGGGAGAATGGATACATGTATATGTATGGCCAAGTTGCTCTGCTATGCACCTGAAACTATTACATTGTTAACGGCCTATATTCCAATGTAAAATAAAAAATGTGTGTTGTCTTTTTTTTTTTTAAAGATAATACATTACCACATTAAAAAAAAAAAAAAAAACTGGTACAGAAAAACAGGAAGTGAAGTGAAGTGAAGTGAAAGTCGCTCAGTTGTGTCCGACTCTTTGCGACCCCAGGGACTGTATAATCCATGGAATTCTCCAGGCCAGAATACTGGAGTAGGTAGCTGTTTCCTTCTCCAGTGGGTCTCCCCAACCCAGGGATCAAATTCAGGTCTCCCACATTGCAGGTGGATTCTTAACTAGCTGGGTCGCCAGGGAAGCCCAAAAAACAGGAAAGTACTGGGAAATTCTAAAGCAGCCATGGTTAAGAAAACGGCACTTTGGCAAAAATAATCATGATGACTTCTGAAAGAGCTTTCTGAAAGAGCTGCTTAAGGTACTGGTATACACCCCAACTCCCCAGAATGTTAGGCCATGATTAAGAAAATATGTTTTTATAACAAGTTATTACTTCACTGAACAGGGATTATCATCAGCAATTCTGTTGCCTTATCAAGAGATCCATGATGCCTTTTCAGAGAAAAGCAATTCCCGTGGCTGGTCATAATAGTAATTCAATTATATAGCCCCTACTATGTGCCCTAGTTAGTTAAGCTTTCCTGATAGCTCAGTTGGTAAAGAATCCACCTGCAATGTGGGAGACCTGGGTTTGAGCCCTGGGTTGGGAAGATCTCCTGGAGACGGGAAAGGCTATCCATTCCAGTATTCTGGCCTGGAGAATTCCATGGACTGTAGAGTCCATGGGGTTGCAAAGAGTCGGACATGACTGAGGGACTTTCACACTATGTGCCAGGCACTGTTCCTCATAACAAACTTACGATATAGGTATTATTATAATACCCATTTTACAGATGAGGAAATTGAGGCATGGAGAGATTAGATAATTAGCTAAAAGTCATGCAGTTTGTCAGTATTGGAGCCAGGCTTCAAACATAGGTGGTCTGGCCCCATGGCTTCTGTCTTGGAATTCCAACCTATCTCTCTAATCTTTGACTTCCAAAAATGGAGACCTGCCATGGAAAGAGTGAACATATGGTGCAACTTCCACAGGGAATCTGGAAATAAGGAAGCCCTCAGAGATAAAGGATCGATTGAGATTGGCCTTAACCACAAGTCTACTATGTCAATTAAGGAGCCTGAACAACTCCCAGGACTGTAGACTCCTTGAGAGCCACTTAAAGGGATTAGTTAATCTAGACAGGCAGTCAGTTAGTCTCAAGTGGTACTGGTAAACCATGGAAGAGTGGAAAAGGAGTCTGTGACCAGCTGTTTTGGGCAAGCAGTGACCAGTAAGGAGCAGCTATGTACTGCCTGAAATGCCCAGTCCTAGGGAGAGGCAGATGAATCAGGTCCTCAGCCTGAGAATCCCTGATACATTTTTTATCCCAGGTAGTTTGATTACAGTGAGAATGTACCCGGAGCAGGCTACACAAATAACCGGATTGTTAAAAATCAGTTTCCTTGTATCCAATCAGCTCTGGAGAACGGCAAAGAATGAATTTCTAGAGTCTATCCCTGAGAAACCCAGGGCCAGATCTGAAACTCACTTTACCAAGGCACATGCCACTTTATGAGTGTCTTGGCAACCAACCCATCTCTTTCCCTAGTGACAACCTGACTGCCCTATATATATGACTAGAAAAACTGGTAATTCCCTGGTGGTCCAGTGGTTAGAACTCCATGCTTTTATTGTCGACGGCTTGGGTTCAATCTCTGGTTGGGGCCACAAGCCGCTGGGATCCTAAAACACACGCGGGGCCTTCGGTCTGGAAAGATAAATGCAATGTGATTATGTTTGAAGTCTATAATAGACTGAGGCCAGAATCGGGGACTCCGTTTAAGAAGCAGTTTCTTGCAGGGTGATATTTTCCTAAATAAACAGTGCCCCATCTTCAGAAAAACAATGTCTCCACCTCACTCTTTAGGCTACCCACTCCATCTCCCGGAACATTTAAAACAATCCCAATAATCTAAAAGGAGACCAGGAAAGGGAGAAAAGTTTCTGCCATTTCCGTTTCCGGGGCACTCCCCAGCCTGTCCCAGGTGTGTTCAAATGAGCACTCTAAGTGGGCTAAGAGGCCGCATCGACACCACCGCCTCCAGAATGTGCAAGCAAATTACGGGTCAGGAGCCAGGGAGTGATCACTTCTGAGCTCAGAAGCTGAGGCAGCTTCAGAGACTGGAAAAATCTAAGAGTGATAAGTGGTCACGTTGCGAAAGCTAAGGCTTTGAAATCTGGTAACTGCACATACTGGTTAATGGAAGACAGTAGAATAAGAACCCATAAGGCACTTTTAGGAAGGGATAGCCCTGCTGAACCTCACCCTAGTCTTGCGCAAGGTCAGCACAGAAAAGGGATTAGGAAATAAAATGAATCCTCTCTCATTTTACATAAATTGTCTCTTATATGTTACTTTTGAAGTCTTTCAGGTTGTTGTTTTTTTTTTAACTTAATCTTAGATATACTCATTGGGAGTGAAACAGACAAAACCCAGACCCACCCCCCACCCCCATCCCCAACACACACACACACACACACACACACACACACACACACACACCCTCCTTTTGCTTTTGAAGCAAAGGGTACAGTTCAGTGTCAATACCTGCAGGAAAAAAACCTTGTTTAAAACCTGTTTTATTAAGAGGGGAGTAGTCAAGTACATGCCTTTTTGCATTTCAGCTCTGCCTCCATTTGTTGTGTATCTTTATGCAAATCATTGAACTTGCTCAATCTCAAACTTTCTCATCTGTAGAATACGGATACTAAACCTATTTAGGATCGTGTTATTGTTGTTGTTTAGTGGCTAAGTCGTGTCAGACTCTTTGCCATTCCATGGACTGTAGCCTGCCAGACTCCTCTTTCCATGGGATTTCCCAGGCAAGAAAACTGGAGTGGGTTTCCTTCTCCAGGGGATCTTCCTCACCCAGGGATCAAATCCACGCCTCCTGAGTTTTCTGCATTGGCAGGCGGATTCTGTTTTACCACTATGCCACCTGGGAAGCCCATTTAGGATTGCAGTGAGCAGTATATGAAAGAACATAAATCTTTGGGTACACTGCCTAGAACATTTCAAGCGAACAATACCAGGTTGCACTTCTCAACACTTTAAACCAAAGCCACTGTCAAAAAGAAAAAAAGTGGCAACCTGGATCACACTCTATGATGAGAATAAATATAGTTAGATGTCCTTTGGCTGACTTTTTTAGGATCAGCCAAGAATCAGCAAAGCCAAGAGCCGTGCCGGAGCGAACCGATTTGTCTGCCAAGAATTCCGGCCAGCACTTTCTAAGTTTGGAGAAACACACCCCCAAGTCCTCGTCCGGGGCCATCCCCGAGCGCCAGCAGGGCTGGAGCAACCCGGGCCGTCCCCCACCCAGGCAGAAGCGCGTTCCTTGGCGTCCACCCAGAAAACAGACGGACACCCGCGGGAAGTCAGCTTGAGTGGACTCCGGAGCGCACGGGGCGGCACGCGCGCAGAGGGGAGCGCGCGGGCTCCCAGGGGTCCCTCCTGGCGCCCCCAGCCGGGGCGGCGCACTGACCGCGCGGCTCACCTGCCTGGCTCTGAGGCACCGCGGCGGCCAGAAGCAGCAGGAGCAGCGGTAGCCGGGCCGGCGGCGGGGGCAGCCCGAGGCGCTCATCCAGGCTGTGGCGGGACATTGCTCGGCGGCCCGCGATCTCCGCTCCGCTCCGCTCGGCAGGACCAGGCAGCTGCTGGCAGAGCGGTTCTGGGGCCGGCAGCGGGGCGCCCGGACGCGGAGGTTCGGGCGTCTTTCTTAACTTTCCTCTCTCATAAGCCCGGCCTGTTTGGGGCTTTTTAGGGGCGAGGAAGCCTCACGTGGTCTTGAGGACAACCTTCGCCCCGCAGGGCCAGTCTGGGAAGGGCGGGTCCTTTCTGACCCTCTAGCGCCCCGAGAGCCGGGCCGGGCCGGTTCCCCTCCTGCACTCCTGGGACCTGCGTGCTGCTTTCTCCGCACTCCGTCGGGCGGTTTGGCGACCCAGGGCTGGGACAGATCAGTTCACGTCCACACCGCTGGCCTCCAGGGCCGGCCACTGGTCTGCAGCAGCGGAGAGGGGGCGTCCTGGGCAGTGTAGAAATGCATACCCCTGCCTACACGCAGCTCCGATTCCTCGCCCTTTCAGAGAGGGCTTCCCAGGTGCTTACAACTCAGGGTTTAGAGCCCCTCTCCATTCCCGCTGTTTAACCTAAATCCATTTGCTACCGCTCAGGACTTCGGATCGTTTGTTTTTCTCTTCATTGGCGGGAGCCACCACTGGCGAGTGATTCAGATCAGATGGGGCTGAAACCAGAGATATCCCAGAAAACTCCTGTGAAGTCCCCATTTCTGTGCAGGGTCAGTTGAAAGTGACATTGTGAAGTAGGCAACACCGTGCCTTGGGGGACATTGTGAAGGTGGCAGAGGGTGCCCTAGGTGACATTGTGAAGTAGGCAAAAGGCATTTTATTCATCCAATAAGCTTCTGTTGAGCCCACCTTATGTGTCCCATACAGGTGGTATAAAGACCATTAAGACCACGGTCTACAGCAGGCCAGAAGAGACAGAGCCCTATAAATAAACAGGTACCGGAAGTTGCCATTACTGCTGTAACAGAGCCCTGCTTACCTATGACTGCATCCACCTGGGGACCAAGGCACCGCCTTGTCCATCTTTCTTCTGAGCTGAACCGAGGTGTTGAGGGGAGATGGGAAGGGAGGAAAAGAGGCACCTTTCCTAGAGGGCGAAACACATTTGTCATGCTAGGAAAGATGTAAAACAATTACATCAGATCTCTATGCAAATTGTTAAACACATCATGTAAGCCTGTTTCTTTTCCAAAAGGTGTAATTAACTTAGCATTTAAACACTTATGCACTGATGGCAAAAATTTTAGCATGCCAAATTTAAGGTTACTCAATCTCATTTGGACTAAATTCTAAGCATTCTTCACCTCCTCTGTATTCTTTGCCCCCCTCCTTAGGGTTCATCTTTGTTTCAGGGGGCTTATGTGTTGACTGGGTATAAGGCATCTACTCTGGTGGCCTTCAGTGAGATGTAGTTCATCTCTTCTGGTCCTCCTTGTGGTACAGCAGTGGCAGGAATCCACTGTTGACATCTGAGGTTCTTGGCCTCACGTCTGGATTCCTACATGCTCTGTGTATTAGTTAGGGAATGACAAACTCCCAAAGTTCGATGCGTTAATGCAACTGAAATGTATTCCTGACTCATATACCAGTCTAATGTGGGAGTTCTTTATTGGTTGGTGGCTTTCTTTCATGTGGGAATTAAGAACCTGGTATCCTTTCATCTGTGGTTCCACCATTCCCTAAAGCACATGTCCCCATCTTTCTTGGTTCATAGTGCCCTGAGAATCTTGGGACTGCAGGCCAAAAGAAATATCTAACAGTTTCTTTTATTAATTAGTTAGGGTCAAACAATTTATCAGTAGTAATTTACCCACTGTCCTAGATGGTACTATGTTTTCCTCAAAGATTTATAATATCCCAAATGCTCCCTTTAGTTCACTGTGGTATGTTCCACTGATACTGTTATTTCCTGTGAATATTTAGCATATCCTGGGTCTCTTGCATTGCAGGCAGGTTCTTTACTGTCTGAGCCATCAGGGTAGCCCATATTCTAGGTAGCCCTTGTGAATTCACTGTGGTTGTCAAACTGGATACAGGAACCATCACCCAAGGGACTTGGAATGTTTTCTTCTAACCAGAAGAAGAGGAAAGAATGTGGGACAGCTCTCCTACTTCTTATTCACTTCCACTCACATTCCATCAACAGTAGCTAGACATATTGCCATACCTGGATGCTGAAGAGACTGGGAAATGCAGCCTCTGGCTGGGATGTCACCTCTCAGCATGGAAAGAAAATGTACATTTTTGGGGAAGGAAGATGGCTGTCTCTGGCACTCTCGGCAATCTCTCCATCCAGACTTGGATTCTCCTGGATCCTCTGGCTCATTCTCAGACCCCTCCGATCCCTCTATGTGTGTGTGTGGGGAGGGTAGGAGGGGGGCAGTGGGGAGCTGGGGTGGAGTAGGGACTCAAAGATCCTCTGACTTGGGGTGTGTTAGTCAGCCTCCCCAAACAGTGCCCTCTATCACTGCTTATCTTCAATTCACATGTCATTGCAGGGCACATAACTCCTGGCAAATTCATGAGCTACATTCTGAGAAGTTTAAACACAGCCTCCTCTGCTCTGGTAACTCTAGACCTATTTGGAGTTTCTATTACCAAATGCTCCCACATCCCGCCCCACCCATCAAATAGGCGACTCACCTCCTAGAGGAAGGGTGGCGCTGGCCCTTGCATCAACCCACTGAGTCTTTCTCTTATCAGCTCTTCAAACTTTGTAGTTGTTTGCATAAGAGTTATTATACATTCTTATACATTATTATCTTTCAAACATTTATTATCTACTATATACCTTATTATGTATTCCTCTTATTCCAACTTATTGTTCTTGAATGTTTTCACACCACTTTATTTCAATCTGTGCCTTTCAGTTGTCCAAGCCCAACTGTTGAATATTTCAAAATACTTTTCTCTCTCAAATGCACACATTTTACATTTGAATGACTTTGAATATTATGGTTTGTGTCTACACAAGACCTCAAAAAGTCACAAGCTTTACTCTTTGGTTTTTTCATTACTTTTGTCTCCTCCTTCCTTGAGAAACAAGTCTTAGCTTCTCGGATTTAATCTACTACTGGAAAATTTACTAAGTTTTACTAAATGTGTAGGATAGTATTCAACTTCCTTCTGTATATTTACTTCTGTAGTTAATTTTTCTTGTATTTATTTATTATTTTCCTACATTCATTTTTGTGCAGGTTGTTTTGGTAGTTGAACTTACATTTGGTACTTGGAGATCAGATTGTTGAGTTTAGACTGCTGCAGAACCAAAGAAAAGATGGACATTCCTGGGCTCAAGCTTAATGCCTGTGGAGCTTGTTTTGCTCACTTATAACACAGTTCTGTACTGAGCATCACCACCTCAATGGACATGAATTTGAGAAAACTCTGGGAGACACTTAAGGACAGGGGAGTCTAGTGTGCTGCAGTCCATGGAATCACAAAGAGTCAGACATGACATAGCAACTGAACAACTGTACTATATCCCTATCCTCTCTTCTACTCACTTGCTTGAACTTTATATAAGCTGCCATCCATTGTAATTTCCAGACTGCAGGTGTTTTGTAAATTGGTTACATAAAAGAGGGGCTGCCATTGGTCAGCGATTGTAAGGCCACTAGCACATCTTAGCTTTGGGACCACAGTATAAGGGTGAGACGTGAATCAGGCCTGGGTTGACTGAAGTAGATGGGGCAGAGTTTAAAAGAGAAGTTGCCATATCAGTTGAATACTGATTAGAGTAGATGCTTAGTAGTGTAGAGTAGATGGGATAGAGCAGATGATTTAGTATCATTATCTTTCTCTACAGATAACTATAAACTTTTTACCCATCTGATAGGCATCTTGGTCCCCATCTTTACATTCCAAAGAGGCTGAAAAAGACTGAACACGCTTGAGGCCAAGCACATTTTCTTCATTGTTTAAGAGATGTAATTTTTTTGCCTGACAGTTCTTTTTTCATAATTTTTCTTTTTCTATTTCTTTGCTAAATTCAGTGGCTATCTCCTGGAGTCAGTTCAGTCGCTTAGTCGTGTCTGACTCTTTGCAGCCCCAGGACTGCAGCATGCTAGGCTTCCCTGTCCATCACCAACTCCCAAAGCTTGCTCAAACTCATCTTCATCGAGTTGGTGATGCCATCCAACCATCTCATCCTCTGTTGTCTCCTTCTCCTCCAGCCTGCAATCTTTCCCAGCATCATGGTCTTTTCTAGTGAGTCAGTTCTTCGCATCAGGTGTCCGAAGTACTGCAGTAGATGCCACCAATTTCTCTATTTACTTTCCTTCCCCCATTCTTAATTATCTTAGTATTTTCTCTTCTTTCTACAGACAGAAATACCAATGCCAAGTAAAAACAGTTAACAAAATGCAACCCTTTTTTAGTTCTGTTTAATCTTGACTACAGATGCAAAATATTTCTGTATTAAATGTCCCAGATCTTCTTTCAGATTATAAAAAAGGATTTACGCCTAAACCATGTATAACAGTGAATAAATGAAAAGTGTTTGATCAAGATTTGGTTGGTCTAGTTGCTGCTGATATTTTTAAAGAAAGACAACAAGGATACAAATCTTAGGCAGCTCATTCTTGGAAAGTGGATAGAAATTAACATGTAAATGAAACCCAGGGTCAAACCCCATGAAAATGTTACTAGGAAAAGATCCTATTTCAGTCTAGCTGAGTAAACTAGATGAACATCCCCTGGATACAGAGAACTGTGTTCTCAACTGTGCATATCAATCTTCCAGAAAACTGCAGTCTGAGAAAGGAGTACTAGGGAGCATTGCCAAGAGAAATTTGAATACTCTCTCTGTTGAGAAACACACTGTCTGCTAGCTCTTTCAGTGTAAAGATGAGTAATCAGAAACAAGAACCAGCACAACATGGAGTCTTTCAGAAATATTGACACATGAGGGGAAAGGAACATCATCCTGAAAGCTCAAATTTCTAAAAACTATCAATTTTAGGAACCCAAAGAAATCTTAGGAAAATACTATTAGCATCTTCTATAAGATACAAGAAGATAGGCTGTCTTTATCAAGAGAAGAAAATTTATAAAGCAAAACAGGTTGAGAAGAAAAGGCATGAGATGAAATGGGAGATGGATAGAATAAGAGAGGGTTGATAGAAAACTAAAAATGTCATTGTCTTATTGACTTTCCATTGGAAGCTATGAATGAAGAGCAGAAACTGACACTGTTGAAAATGGAGTCAGGAATTTGACAGAAAAATTGATGAGGCCCTCCGAAAAATAGAGGGGAAAGATAGAAATGAAAAGGAAGGTAAAGAGGAGAGACACAAAACAGTCTACAGTCCAACCTAAGAATGATATTCTTACTGAAAATTAAGATCAAATAAAGTCAAACAGAAGCACTGATCAAAACACTCTCAGGAAAACTTTCCTGAGCTGAGTGCTTTTCCGGATATGATGTGATGGGAGGTGCACAACATCACTTACGTTGTAGTCTTGGCAATATTTTTTGCCTACATCAAATCATGGGGATCATATCTGGCTGGGGCCAGCTTCATGGGCACATGACCTGTGTGGTGACATATTCCCCATCCTCGATGGTGAGACGCACAGCAACGTGGACGCACTTAGCGACACTGGGCTGGACAGTTAAATAGGGTTACAACAGTAGGTTTTCTATTTTGTGACTTTTATTGCATCTGGACTACAGATGCAAAATATTTCTGTATTAAATGTCCCAGATGTTCTTCCAGGTTATAAAAAAATGATTTAAACCTAAATGATTTATAACAGTTAAAAAAATTTTTTTTAATGGCAAGATGTGTTCTAAATATAAATTATAAATGAACACTATAGGAAGTTACCAGTTTATAATCTTACAATCTCTAACTTGCTCTAAGCAAAATAAAAAATTAAAGTTTCAGCAATCTTTCCTGCAAAAAAAAATAAAAAAATATATATAAACACACACACACACACACATCATCATCATCACCCTTAGAAGGGACCCACGCTTGGTTTAACGTCCTGCTGCTGCTTGTCCTGAAATTCTTACTAATTTCTGAACAGTCTTGCATTTTCATCTTGTGTGGGGCGTCACAAATCATACAGCCATTCATGAATCTGCCAAATCCACATTGTGGGACATTCTGCAAGACAACTGGCCTATATTATTTTTTAAAATGTCAGTTACTTAATAGATATCCCCTTCCCCACCCCTCAAAAACCCACTGCCCTAGAAAAAGCATGAAGTACTCTTCCAGGTTAAAGGCAGTTAAGGAGACGTGATGACCCAAAATATTAATAATGTGTAAGCTTTAATTGGATCTTGAGTGGGTATATGTGTATGATGGGGGAATATCTACAAAAGACATTTTAGGGGAGAATATTTGGAAAAAATTAAATAAATAAGGACTATATATTAGATGGCATTGTACATTTAAATATTTATTGGGCATGAAAATTGCATTCTGTGTATGCAAAAGGAGGTCCTAGTTTTTAGCCAATACAGGCTGTGGTCAAGTGTCATGATGTTTGCAACTTACTTTCAAACGGTTTGGTAAAAATAAATGCGTGTAGTTTGGTCGCTAAGTTTTGTCTGACTCTTTTTGCAACCCAATGGACTGTAGCCCTCCAGGCTCCTCTGTCAACGGGATTCTCCAGGCAATAATAATGATAATGAAATGGGCTGACATTTCTGTCTCCAGGGGATCCTCCCAGCCCAGAGATCGAACCCACATCTCTTGCGGGAGCAGGCGACTCCTTGAGGCACCAGGTGCCTCAAATGCACATATATGCATTTGGGTGCACAATATATGCACCCAAATGCATACATGGACACAAGTAAAATAAATATGACCAAAGAACTCCCACAATAATCCTCTCGGCAAACTTCTTTTCTAAGGGGGAGTTTTTAATGAGTTATTTGTCCATTGACTTTCTAATTGGTTTACATCTCCAGACTCTCCCTTTCCATGGCCACTAATACCTAAGTCCAGGCATCTCCTCCCTGTTCTCTTTCAGCAACCAGCAGATGACTTCTCTTAAACACAGATGCTCTCAAGTCTGAACTCATCAATCTACCGGCCCTGGTCCTGGAGGTTAAAACTTTACCTTTTAAACTTATCGAAGCCTTCATTCAATAAAGGTTAAGTTTCTCCCTAGGGGCAACTGCCTATCAACTCTTAAAAAAACAGTAGGTTCTGAATGGTATATAAGAGGAGAAAAAAAAAAGAAAACCCAAGAACTGTGATTGTTCCAGTGAAGGGAAAATGGAAAATGTTACCTGCAAAGTGGTAAAAAAGAAAAAAAAAAAGCTGATTGACTTTGCCGTTCAAGAATCATCTACAGCCTTTGTAGAGAGAAAAGGCTGTGGCCATGAAATTTTATATTGAGTTCATTTTAGTTCATGTGTTAAGGTAACCAGTGTTCAAGGACTCAGAAAATAGAATTGCATGAATCATTTTTGAAAGAATTACTTTGATACAGTTCAACAGACTGGATGACAAGTCAAAATTAAGAAAAATAGGGAAATTATGTAAAACTTTTACGTGGTTTAGTAACTTGAGGACCCCACATTCAGGAATCGAGTGGGTTCTGTATTCTCCAGTGAATTCTGCTAGCAAGGTGGTAGCTCGCCCTTCTGTGCTTCCTTTAGCAAGACTGTGTTTTTTTCCTCTTCCCCTTCTTGCCCACTGACACAAGGTGGATTTCTCAAGTTGCATTTTCCACAATGCAATGTGGATTGAGTCCCTGCTGTGGTTGATAACTTGTAAGTGCTTTTCTGCTCAGCTCCTTACCAAGCAATTTGATTAAACACTGTGTCAATAAGAATTACCTAACAGAAGGCAAGTTGCATAAAAAAACCCCATAATGGCTATTTTCATTGCTAAATAAATTGAGCAATGATTTTTCTACATCCTGGCAACTCCTCTTGAAAAATGTGTCATGTTTTTTTAAAAACTGGCTATGAAAAACAATTTTTTTTTTTTAAATCTCTCAGTCATGTCCAACTCTTTGCAATTCCGTGGGCTGTAGCCTACAAGACTCTTCCGTCCACGGGATTCTCCAGTCAAGAGTACTGGAGTGGGTTGCCATTTCCTTCTCCAGAAACACAAATTAGTCAGGGGCAATTGCTTAGCAGTTATGAAGCCCATCCTCTTATTGTTCTAGGGAATGATCAATCTTATTCATTAGGCTTAGTAGTGTGGGGTCTTGGCTAAGCAAAACTAGGATTCATGTTTGCACATGTCTGATGAATGCATGTGTCCACACGTATCCATCTACCTGAATTGAGTTGTACTGAGGAAGGAAATTGGAGAACTAGGTTTGTGTTGAGCACCTGGAGGAAAGCAGAATAGGAGGGGAGAAAGATGAGTGGGTGGAGAGAAAAGCATGGTACCTCTTCCATAATTTGCCTGCCTTGTTAACTTGATTTCGAAGCTTGAGGAGTAAGGGGCTTCAGGCAGAAGCAACAGATTTCAAGGGGTTTTTGAGACTTGGAGCCATTAGATCATTGTTTTGATGCCGGACAACACATGGGCCATGGAATAGAGAGAAGAAACATGGCTTCCACAAGTAAAAACTGCAAGGGGGCCAAACTGCACTGACACTGGTAAAGATAAAGTGCATGTATATGAAAAAACCCTATGATAATGCTATGAATGAACGTGAAAGTGTTAGCCACTCAGTCGTGTCTGATCTTTGTAACCCTACGGACTGTAGTCCAGCAGGCTCCTCTGTCCATGGGATTCTCCAGGCAAGAATCCTGGAGTGGGCTGCCATTCTCTTTTCCAGGGGAGAGGAGGGGGGGTGGTGTCTTCCTGACCGAGGGATCAAACCTGGATCTCCTGAATTGCAGGCAGATGTTTTACCATCTGAGCCACCAGGGAAGCCCTCACAAATTAAATAGTTTAACATCATGGACACCCTTTTGCAAGGTGGTTGTTATTGTTTGGCCTCTAAGTCGTGTCCAACTCTTTTGTGACCCTACAGACCAAAGCCTGCCAAGTTCCTTTGCCCATGAGGATTCTCTAGGCAAGAATACTGGAGTGGGTTGCCATGCCCAGCTCCAGGGGATCTTCCCGACACAGGGATCAAACGCGTGTCTCCTGAATTGAGAGGCCGGTTCTTTACTGTCTGAGCCACTGAAATGAAAATGGTGACTGGGAGGAGGAAGGGAATCAATCACCAATGGTATCATAACCAAATTTGTTTTACTGAATGCATATTCTTATATTCAGTTCAGTTGTCGGTTCTGTCTGACTCTTTGCGACCCCATGGAGTGCAGCATGCCAGGCTTCCCTGTCCATCACCAACTCCCAGAGCTTGCTCAAACTCATGTCCATTGAGTTGGTGATGTGATGCCATCCAACCATCTCATCCTCTGTCGTCCCTTTCTCCCACCTTCAGTGTATCCCAGCATCAGGGTCTTTTTCAATGAGTCAGTTCTTCGCATCGGGTGGGCAAAGTGTTAGAGTTTCAGCTTCAGCATCAGTTCTTCCAAAGAATATTCAGGACTGATTTCCTTTAGGATTGACTGGTTGGATCTCCTTGCAGTTCAAGGGGCTCTCAAGAGTCTTCTCCAACACCACAGTTCAAAAGCACCGATTCTTTGGTGCTCAGCTTTCTTTATACTCCAACTCTCACATCCATACATGACTACTAGAAAAAACACAGCTTTGACTAGATGGACCTTTGTTGGCAAAGTAATGTCTCTGCTTTTTAATATGCTATCTATGTTGGTCATAGCTTTTCTTTGAAAGAGCAGGTGTCTTTTAATGTCATGACTGTAGTCACCATCAGCAGGGATCTTGGAGCCCCAAAAATGAAGTCTGTCACTGTTTCCATCATTTCCCCATCTATTTGCCGTGAAGTGATGGGACCACATGCCATGATCTTAGTTTTCTGAATGTTGAGCTTTAAGCCAACTTTGTCACTCTCCTCTTTCACTTGCTTCAAGAGGCTCTTTAGTTCTTCTTCACTTTCTGCCATAAGGGTGGTGTCATCTGCATATCTGAGGTTATTGATATTTCTCCTTGCAATCTTGATTCCAGCTTGTGCTTCATCCAGCCCATCATTTCTCATGATGTACTCTGCATATAAGTTAAATAAGCAGAGTGACAATATACAGTCTTAACATACTCCTTTCCCAATTTGGAGCCAGTCTTGTTCCAGGTCCACTTTTAACTGTTGCTTTTTTTACCTACACACACATTTCTCAGGAGGCACATCAGGTAGTCTGGTATTCCCATCTCTTGAAGAATTTTCCAGTTTGTTATGATCCACACAGTCAAAGGCTTTGGAGTAGTCAATAAAGCAGAAGATATTCTGGAACTCTCATGCTTTTTCAAAGATACAGTGGATGTTGGTAATTTGATCACTGATTCCTCTGCCTTTTCTAAATCGTGCTTGAACATCTGAAAGTTCACCATTCACATACTGTTGAAGTCTGGCTTGGAGAATTTTGAGCATTACTTTGCTAGTGTGTGAGATGAGGGCAACTGGGCAGTAGTTTGCGCATTCTTTGGCATTGCCTTTCTTTGGGATTGGAATGAAAGCTGACCTTTTCCATTCCTGTAGCTGGAGTTTTCCAAATTTGCTGACATGTTGAGGTGATCACACCATCGTGGTTATCTGGGTCATGAAGATCTTTTTTTGTATCGTTCTTCTGTGTATTCTTGCCACCTCTTCTGAATATCTTCTGCTTCTGTTAGGTCCATACCATTTCTGTCCTTAATTGTGCCCATCTTGGCATGAAATATTCCCTTGGTATCTCTAATTTCCTTGAAGAAATCACTAGTCTTTCCCATTCTATTGTTTTCCCCTATTTCTCTTCTTTATTCAGCCATTTGTAAGGCCTCCTCAGACAACCATTCTGCATTTTTGCATTTCTTTTTCTTGGGGATGGTCTTGATCCCTGCTTCCTGTACAACGTCACAAACCTCCCTCCATAGTTCTTCAGGCACTCTTGTCTGTCAGATATAATCCCTTGAATCTATTTGTCAGTTCCACTGTATGATAGTAAGGGATTTGATTTAAGTCATACCTGAATGGTCTGACTTGCCAACATGCGCTGGATCATCAAAAAAGCAAGAGAGTTCCAGAAAAACATCTATTTCTGCTTTATTGACTATGCCAAAGCCTTTGACTGTGTGGATCACAATAAACTGTGGAAAATTCTGAAAGAGATGGGAATACCAGCCACCTGACCTGCCTGTTGAGAAACCTGTAAGCAGGTCAGGAAGCACCAGTTAGAACTGGACATGGAACAACAGACTGGTTCCAAATAGGAAAAGGAGTACGTCAAGGCTGTATATTGTCACCCTGCTTAGTTAACTTACATGCAGAGTACATCATGAGAAACACTGGGCTGGAAGAAGCACAAGCTGGAATCAAGATTGCCGGGAGAAATATCAGTAACCTCAGATATGCAGATGACACCACCCTTATAGCAGAAAGTGAAGAAGAACTAAAGAGCCTCTTTGATGAAAGTGGAAGAGGAGAGTGAAAAAGTTGGCTTAAAGCTCAACACTCAGAAAACTAAGATCATGGCATCTGGTCCCATCACTTCATGGCAAATAGATGGGGAAACAGTGGAAACAGTGGCTGACTTTATTTTTTGGGACTCCAAAATCACTGCAGATGGTGATTGCAGCCATGAAATTAAAAGACGCTTACTCCTTGGAAGCAAAGTTATGACCAAACTAGACAGCATATTAAAAAGCAGAGACATTACTTCATCAACAAAGGTCCATCTAGTCAAGGCTATGGTTTTTCCAGTGGTCATGTATGGATGTGAGAGTTGGACTATAAAAAAAGCTGAGCACCAAAGAATTGATGCTTTTTAACTGTGGTGTTGGAGAAGACTCTTGAGAGTCCCTTGGACTGCAAGGAGATCCAACCAGTCCATTCTGAAGAAGATCAGTCCTGGATGTTCATTGACAGGACTGATGTTGAAGCTGAAACTCCAATACTTTGGCCACCTGATGCGAAGAAGTGACTCATTTGGAAAGACCCTGATGCTGGGCAAGATTGAGGGCAGGAGGAGAAGGGGACAACAGAGGATGAGATGATTGGATGGCATCACCAACTCGATAACATGGATTTGGGTGAACTCCAGGAGTTGGTGATGGTTAAGGGGGCCTGGCGTGCTCTGGTTCATGGGGTCGCAAAGAGTTGGACACGACTGAGCGAATGAATTGAACTGAACTGAATTGAATGGTCCAGTAGTTTTCCCTACTTTCTTCAATTTCAGTCTGAATTTGTGAATAAAGAGTTTATGATCTGAGCCACAGTCAGCTCCTGGTCTTCTTTTTGCTGACTGTATAGAGCTTCTCCATCTTTGGCTGCAAAGAATATCATCAGTCTGATTTCGGTATTGACCATCTGGTGATGTCAATGTGTAGAGCCTTCTCCTGTGTTGTTGAAAGAGGGTGTTTTCTATGACCAGTGCATTCTCTTGGCAAACCTCTATTAGCTTTTGCCCTGCTTCATTCTGTACTCCAAGGCCATATTTGCCTGTTGTTCCAGGTATCTCTTGACTTCCTACTTTTGCATTCCAGTCCCCTATAATGAAAAAGATATCTTTTTGGGGGTGTTAGTTCTAGAAGGTCTTGTAGGTCTTCATAGAACTGTTTAATTTCAGCTTTTTCAATATTACTGGTTGGGACATAGACTTGGATTACTATAATATTGAATCGTTTGCCTTGGAAATGAACAGAGATCATTCTGTAGTTTCTGAGATTGCATCCAAGTACTGCATTTCAGATTCTTTTGTTGACTATGATGGTTACTCCATTTCTTCTAAGGGATTCTTTCCCACAGTAGTAGATACAATGGTCATATGAGTTAAATCCACCCATTTCAGTCCATTTTAGTTCGCTGATTCCTAAAATGTTGATGTTCACTCTTGCCATCTCCTGTTTGACCACTTCCAATTTGCCTTGATTCATGGACCTAACATTCCAGGTTCCTATGCAATATTGTTCTTTATAGCATTGGACTTTACTTCCAGTCACATCCTCATCTGGGTGTTACTTTTGCTTTGACTCTGTCTCTTCATTCTTTCTGGAGTTATTTCTCCACTGATCTCCAGTAGTATATGGGTACTGACTGACCTGGGGAGTTCATCTGTCAGTGTCCTATCTTTTTGCATTTTCATACTGTTCATGGGCTTCTCAAGGCAAGAATACTGAAGTGGTTTGCCGTTCCCTTCTCCAGTGGACCACATTTTGTCAGAACTCTCCACCATGACCCATCCATCTTGAGTGGCCCTACACGGCATGGCTCATAGTTTCATTGAGTTAGACAAGGCTGTGGTCCATGTGATCAGTTTGATTAGTTTTCTGTGATTGTGGTTTTCATTCTGTAGATGGATGAGGATAAGAAGCTTATGGAAGCTTCCTGATGGGAGATACTGAGGGGGAAACTATTTCTTGTTCTGATGGGTGGGGCCATGCTCAGTAAATGTTTAATCCAATTTTCTGTTGATGGGTGGGGCTGTGTTCCCTCCCTGTTGTTTGACCTGAGGCCAAACTATGGTAGTGGTAATGAAGTACACTGTTATATACTCAAATGGGTATTACTTTTAAATGGGGGTGGGAAAACAAAGCTGGCTAAGCAAAGGAAAGAATTACATGAGCATAGTATAATGAATGTCTCTGTGTTGTGGGCTTGGGGGTGATTTTTTCCCCCCACCTGTCAGTATTTTCCAAAAATTTAATGACAAGAATATGGTAGTTTTCTCATCTAAATTTTTTATTTTGACATATCCATACGAAATATCATTTTATTTTTAAAAATATTTGAAGGTGTCTTGACTGAACAAATCCTCTTACTAGCTTCTAAATCAAATCAGGAGTTTTAAATTGGCTATTATATGCTTCGAAGCATATATTTCAGATCAAGCCTTTTCACTTTGAATAAACACTTTAAATAACAGTTCTATTCATATCATTTTCGTAGTTTTTTTTTTTTTTTCACCAAAGCCTTTCCATTACCAGAAGCAATAGTTGTGTGTATGAACCAACTAGGAAGCACTTTCAGAATCATCATGGTTGCTTAATACCATATCAGCCTGATCTTCTCTGGGCTGGGATTTCAAAAACCACCTCAGAAGATTTGAACTTCCCCTGGCCTACACTATTAAAAGTCACCAACTGACATGAGAAAGTTAAAATTTCATAACTTAGCTTTCACAAATATGACCCTGTATGCCTTTTTACCTCATTTTCTCTCTCCTGAGTGAATCCCCTCCTGCTTGACTACTGTGTCTGAAATATTTTCCCCTTTCTCTTTTTGATGCTATTACTCTCCTAGCATATCCTTGTTCTCTCTTTCTTTAAAAAACAATCTATTGGGACTTCCCTCCTGATCCAGTGGTTAAGAATCCTCCTTCCAGTTCAAGGGTCATGGGTTTGATCCCTGCTCAGGGAACTAAGATCCCACATGCAGTGGGGCAACTAAGCCCATGAGTCACAAATAGAGAACCCAGTGCAGCCAAAAAAAATAAACAAAACAAAAACAATCTATCATGTAAGGTTCAACTTTAGGTCCAAATCAGATATCTTCAATAAGCATTTTGGAACACCTGGTAAAAAATAGGTTTATGCTAGATGCTATAAGAGCTCCAATTAGAAAGTTTGTAGCTACTGTTCTGGTTAAGAACTGGTTATATGATCCACCAGGTCAAGGCTATGGTTTTTCCAGGGGTCATGTATGGATGTGAGAGTTGGACTATAAAGAAAGTTGAGCACTGAAGAATTGATGCTTTTGAACTGTGGTGTTGGAGAAGACTCTTGAGAGTCCCTTGGACTGCAAGGAGATCCAACCAGTCCATCCTAAAGGAGATCAGTCCTGGGTGTTCATTGGAAGGACTGATGTTGAAGCTGAAACTCCAATACTTTGGCCACCTCATGCGAAGAGCTGACTCATTTGAAAAGACCCAGATGCTGGGAAAGATTGAGGGCAGGAGAAGAAGGGGATGACAGAGGATGAGATGGTTGGATGGCATCACCGACTCAATGGACATGAATTTGGGTAAACTCTGGGAGTTGGTGATGGACAGGGAGGCCTGGCATGCTGCAGTCCATGGGGTTGCAAAGAGTTGGACACGACTGAGCTGAACTGAACTGAACTGAACTGAAATGCCCCAAGCTCTGAAGAAAAGATTCCACTAAGACTTGCCAAATAAATAATCGGTTTGGTAAAAGCAATGATCTTGCTCTTTGATCTCTAAGACTGGTCCCTGGCTCTTCCTCTCAGCCACATTGCTTCACTAGCTCTGTATGTATACATTCTGATGCTCTTAAGAGAATGACTCTCTCCCTTTTAAGACATTATATTTTCTATTAAACAAGTCTTGTTGACACTAGGGTCAGAAGGCCTAGGGAATGACTTATTTTTACTTTCCTTCTTATCTCTCTTATTCTGGTCAGTGACACATAATGTAACCACTATGGGTATGTTGTTTCTAGAACCAAATCAGATGGTTTTAAATCTTCACTTTGCCACTAACTGGGCAAGTAACTTCATAGCTCCATATCTTTATTTTCTCACATTTATAGTGGGAATAATAATGCTAGTACCTGCCTCACATGTGTATCATAAGTATCAGAGTGAATAGACTTAAGGTGATTTAACAATACCTGTGTGATAGAAGGGGCTTCCCTGGTGGCTCAGATGGTAAAGAATCTGCCTGCAATGCAGGAGACCTGGGTTTGATTCTTGGGTCGGGTGATAGAAGATTTCACAAGTGGCCTCTTGATTTAGTTTTTAATCAGGGCTAAAAAGTCTCCATTCATGTGAAAGAATTAGAAGTCTTCAGAGTGAAGTTTCTAGTCTACCTGAATAAACCAACCTGATTCTATATATAACAGTCTTCATTATAGCTAATGTGATTTTATTTTTAAAAACTTTATTATATTTATCAATTTGCACTTACTGGAAGCCTATTCAGTTGAATTAATGAAAATTTTGACTTATTCTTAAGAAACATTTCTGTATTTTATTATAAACTATAACATGACTTGTACTATTATCAGTTCAGTTCAGTTCAGTCACTCATTCATATCCAACTCTTTGCAACCCCATGGACTGCAGCATGCCAGGCCTCCCTGTCCATCACCAACTCCCAGAGTTTACCCAAACTCATGCCCATTGAGCTGGTGATGCCATCCAACCATCTCATCCTCTGTTGTCCCCTTCTCCTCCTGCCTTCAATCTTTCCCAGCATCAGGTCTTTTCAAATGAGTCAGCTCTTCGCATGAGGTGGCCAAAGTATTGGAGTTTCAGCTTCAATATCAGTCCTTCCAATGAACACTCGGGACTGATCTCTTTTAGGATGGGCTGGCTGGATCTCCTTGCAGTCAACATAGGTTAAAAAAAAAGTTCGCAATTAGCATAACCTTCAAATGAATACTGTATCATTCTGCACATTATTTGAATGATAAATTCTTAATACTTGATTCTGTTTATGCTCCTAATGCTCAATAAAGTAAAACTGTCTCTAAAATTAAAACAAACAAACAAACCCATACACTCCTTTTAGAGGCAGTTTTCTAAACCCCCACTTCAGCTTCTTTCCTTATCAGGTTCTGACAGCCCTGGGTTACAGTATTCAATACCCAACTGCCAGAGGTCTCAGATATTTAACACCCAGGAATGGCCTCTTCAAACCCTCAGAAGTATTCAAAATTTCCAATCCCTGGGAAGCCACAAAACCTAGCTAACCTCACCCGGTTTGCTATGAAACTACCATTACAGCTCCGGCTTGCTGACCATGCCTCCAGGCGAAAACTACTGTGCGGCCTTGCATGGCATCCTTCTCTAGTTTGGAGTTGTAAAAACAAATTCAGCCTTTCATCCAAGTGTCACTGTGCTATGTCTGGCTATCCAAAGAACTTATAATCATACCTAATATCATATAATTATGAAATAACCTGGTTCATGTTAAGAACTCAGTTAAGACTCATGTTAAGAACTCAGTAACTTTTAGCTTGAAAAAAAAGGGCTTTCTATTCCCAATTTATATAAAGTTGCATGCATGCAAATATTGCAAGACTATTCCTTTTGAGAACTCATGGGGGCTTCCCTGGTGATCCAGAGGCTAAGACTCCCCACTCGCAATACATGGGCTGGGGTTCAGTCCCTGGTTGGGGAGCTAGATTCCACATGCCCCAACTAAAAGTTTCCATGCCACAGCCAAAGATTCTGAATGCTGCAACTAGGACAGTATGCACAATTAAAAAAGAAAAAAAAAAAAAAGAGTTAAAATTATTTAACCTTTAGATTGGAGCTAATCTCGATAGAAAAATCTTTACAGTTTTAGTTTGACTTTATTGTATTACAATATTGTATTCCAAAATATACTGAAGAAACCAAAGGTCCTCTAAAATATGCCTTTTTTGACATAAAAATTATTTTGACTTGAAGGCAATTAAGCAGCAGTAAATGTGGGGCTCCTCAATAGTCCAGTCAAGCCTTAAGAATCTGCCTAGCAATGCAAGGGACACTGGTTCAATCTCCAGCCTGGGAAGATCTGACATGCCGCGGGGGGACTGAGCCCGTATGCCACAACTACTGAGCCCATGCACCACAACTAGTGAAGCCTGCTCTGGAGAGCCTGTGCTCCACAACAAGAGAAGCCACTGCAATGAGAAGCCCATGCACTACAACTAGAGAGTAGCCCCCACTCACTGCAACTAGAGAAAGTCCATGCACAGCAACAAAGACCCAGCACGGCCAGAAAAAAAAATAAGCAGGAAATGGATGTATTGAGAGACTAGGGATAGTCTTTCTTAATAGAAGACAGAGAGCAGAGTAGAGAGATCCTAGGTTCACCTTGTCCCATAAACACATCAATTATGAGTACATTTGAAGAAAGTGGGGAAAACCACTAGACCATTCAGGTATGACCTAAATCAAATCCCTTATGATTACACAGTGGAAGTAAGAAATAGATTTAAGGGACTAGATCTGATAGAGTGCCTGATGAACTATGGATGGAGGTTTGTGACACTGTACAGGAGACAGGGAGCAAGACACCAACCCCAAGAAAAAGAAATGCAAAAAAGCAAAACGTCTGTCTGAGGAGGTCTTACAAATAGCTGTGAAAAGAAGAGAGGCCAAAAGCAAAGGAAAAAAGGAAAGATATACCCATTTGAATGCAGAGTTCCAAAGAATAGCAAGGAGAGATAAGAAAGCCTTCCACAGTGATCAATGCAAAGAAATAGGGGAAAACAATAGAATGGGAAAGACTAGAGATCTCTTCAAGAAAATTAGAGATACCAAGGGAACATTTCATGCAAAGATGGGCTCAATAAATGACAGAAATGGTATGGACATAACAGAAGCAGAAGATATTCAGAAGGGGTGGCAAGAATACACAGAAAAACTGTACAAAAAAGATCTTCATGATCCAGATAACCACAGTGGTGTGATCACTCACCTAGAGCCAGACATCCTGGAATGTGAAGTCAAGTGGGCCTTAGGAAGCATCACTACGAACAAAGCTAGTGGAGGTGATGGAATTCCAGTTGAGCTATTTCAAATCCTAAAAGATGATGCTGTGAAAGTGCTGCACTCAATATGCCAGCAAATTTGGAAAACTCAGCAGTGGCCACAGGACTGGAAAAGGTCAGTTTTCATTCCAGTCCCTAAGAAACGCAATCCCAAAGAATGCTCAAACTACTGCACGATTGAACTCATCTCACACGCTAGTAAAGTAATGCTCAAAATTCTCCAAGCCAGGCTTCAGCAATACGTGAACCATGAACTTCCAGATGTTCAAGCTGGTTTTAGAAAAGGCAGAGGAACCATAGATCAAATTGCCAACATCCACTGGATCATCAAAAAAGCAAGAGAGTTCCAGAAAAACATCTATTTCTGCTTTATTGACTGTGCCAAAGCCTTTGACTGTGTGGATCACAATAAACTGTGGAAAATTCTGAAAGAAATGGGAATACCATACCTCCTGACCTGCCTCTTGAGAAACATGTATGCAGGTCAGGAAGCAACAGTTAGAACCAGACATGAAACAACAGACCGGTTCTATATAGGAAAAGGAGTTCATCGAGGCTGTATATTATCACCCTGCTTTTTTAACTTATATGCAGAGTACATCATGAGAAATGATGGGCTGGAAGATGCACAAGCTGGAATCAAGATTGCAAGGAGAAATATCAATAACCTCAGATATGCAGATGACACCACCCTTATGGCAGAAAGTGAAGAAGAACTAAAGAGCCTCTTGATGAAAGTGGAAGAGGAGACTGAAAAAGTTGGCTTAAAGCTCAACATTCAGAAAACTAAGATCATGGCATCTGGTCCCATCACTTCATGGCAAATAGATGGGGAAACAGTGGAAACAGTGGCTGAGTTTAATTTTTTGGGCTCCAAAATCACTGCAGATGGTGACTGCAGCCATGAAATTAAAAGACACTTACTCTGTGGAAGGAAAGTTATGACCAAACTAGACAGCATATTAAAAAGCAGAGACATTACTTCGTCAACAAAGGTCCATCTAGTCAAGGCTATGGTTTTTCCAGTAGTCATGTATGGATGTGAGAGTTGGACTATAAAGAAAGCTGAGAGCTGAAGAATTGATGCTTTTTAACTGTGGTGTTGGAGAAGACTCTTGAGAGTCCCTTGGACTGCAAGGAGATCCAACCAGTCCACCCTAAAGAGATCAGTCCTGGGTGTTCATTGGAAGGACTGATTTTGAAGCTGAAACTCTAATACTTTGGCCACCTGATTTGAAGAGCTGACTCATTTGCAAAGACCCTGATGCTGGGAAAGATTGAGGGCAGGAGGAGAAGGGGACAACAGAGGATGAGATGGTTGGATGGCATCACTGACTCAATGGACATGTGTTTGGGTAAACTCTGAGAGTTGGTGATGGACAGGGAGGCCTGGTGTGCTGAGGTTCATGAGATTGCAAAGAGTTGTACATGACTGAGCAACTGAACTGAACTAAACTGATAGAAAAATGTCTCTGATAATGACCTGATGACTAACATAAAAAATTTACCACAATTAAAGATAAGGAAAAGCCACATGAAACAAGTAGGAGGGGTGGAGATGCTATTTAGCTGAAATCCACACCCCTGACACTGTGACCAACGGGGGAGAGGGGTTTCATAGCCTTGCAGGGTCCCTTTGGGGACTGAGGGCACCGAATTCCTCACTGGGCTCCTCAGGGGGACCTGTAGGGGAAGATGAGCCCCTATAACTCCTGGCTTTAAAAGCCCATGGGGATTACATCCTACAGGAAACCAAGACTCTGCTCTTAAAGGGCATGTGCAAAAATTCACTTACTGCAAGCCCCAGCACAGAGGCAATAGTCTGAAAAGTGCCTGGGTCATACATGAAGGAGATTCATGGACTAATTTTAAAGCATGTGCCCAAAAATCAGGGATCTGTTGAAACTTTCTCTGGGCCCAGAGGAGCTGGCAGGCATCATTTTTCATTTGCAGCTCTTACCCAGCTGGACTGACACTGGAAATCATCATTTCTGACTCTTCCCTTTTAACCTATTTGTGCTGCTCACCCGGCTCCGGGTTCACCTGCTGACCTGACAGAGCTGGCGTTCCTCCAAAGCACCGCCTCCTCCCCCTCACACACACACACACACACACCCCCCCCACACACACACACACCCCACACCCCACACACCACCACCACCAGACCTGGCAGCTGCTCTCAGCTCATAGCTGGGTCCCTCCTAAATAACTCCCTGCTTTAACAGACCTGGTGGCTGCCCTTGGACACTAGAGCCCTCAGGCCCCACACCCTACCAGATATGATATTCACCCTCAGCCAGCACCATCATTCCCCCAAAGCAGCTCCCATCCCAGAGGCTAGCCCCGCACCCTCGTGTGGCCCAGCCAGAATAGGAAGATATACACAGTTCACACAGGCTCATTCCTGGAGCAGCTGGCTCTGGTGGCCAGGGGAACCATGCTATTGGGCCCCAGAGGACAACTTCCACATAAAGCCACTCTTTCAAAACTAGAAGACATAGCTCATCTACCTAATACACAGAAATAAACACAGTTAGGCAAAATGAGGAGACAAAGAAACATGATCCAAAGGAAACAACAAGAGAAGACCCCAGAAAAGTTAAACAAACAAAATGTAAATAAGCAAACTTTCAGCTAAAGAGTTCAAAAGACTGGTCACAAAGATACTCATTGAAATCAGAAGAAGAATGGAAGAACTCAGGGAAAATTTCAACAAAGAGAAAATATGAAAAAGAACCAATCAGAGCTGAAGAATTCAATAATGGAAATTTTAAAAATACACTAGAGAAAACCAAGAGCAGCTTAGATTATGCAGAAGAAAGGATCAACAATTTTGAAGACAGGCCAGAGAAAATCACACAATCAAAACAGTTAAGGGAAAAAAGAAACAGTTAAAGGAAAAAAAAGTAAGACAAGCTATTAAAATCATATACATCTATAATAATTAGTTAAGGGATACCGTAAAATAAAATAATGTAAAAGATAACATTAAAAACATAAAACATGGGTGGGCAGAGTAAAAATGTAGTGCTTTTAGAATGCATGCAAACTTAACCAACCATCAGCTTAAAATAGAGTACTACATACATAGATATTATATAAGAACCTCATAGTATCACAAGCCAAAAACTGATAATAGGTACACAAAAAATAGAGAAAGGAATGCAAACATATTACTAAAGAAAATCATCAAATCACAGGGGAGAAGAGTAAGAGAAAGAACAGAGAACAGCAAAACTAACCAGAAAACAATGAACAAAATGGCAATAATTAGTTATCAATAATCACTTTAAATTTAAATGTACTAAATTATCCAATCAAAAAAACAATGGGGTAGTTGAATGGATTTAAAAATGAAAGACTCATATACATGTTGCCTATAAAAGACTCACTTCAGATCTAAAAACACAGGTGGACTGAAAGTGAAAGGATGGGAAAAGGTATTCTGTGCAAATGGAAACAAAGAGAAGGCTGGAGTAGCAATCCTGGGTAGAATCCACCTCCCAATGCAGGGGACACAGGTTCAATCCCTGGTTCGAGAAGACCCCCCTTAGACGCAGGACAAGTAAGCCTGTGCACCACAACTCTTGAGCCTGTGCTCCAGAGCCCGGGACCCACACTACTGAGCCACGCGCCTAGAGCTTGCTCTCTGCAGCAAGAGAAGCCACTGCAGCGAGAAGCCTGTCCATTGCAACTAGGGAGTAGCCCCGCCAGCCGCAACTAGAGAAAAACCTGTGCGGCAACGAAGATGCAGAGCAGCCAAAAAAAAAAAAAAAAAACCAACCAAAACAGACTGTAATAAGAGACAAACATGGCCTTGCTGAGGTATCACTGACACACAGTAAATTAAACATATCTAAAGTGCAAATAAAATTTAAAGTGTAAATATGTTTTGACCTATGTCAGTTCCACCCGCACTCTGAGACGGGTGAGACTGAAATCAGCCCTCAGGCAGCCTCCTGAAAAGTCTGAATGTCGCCTGTGTGTTTAGGTCTTCTCTTTCTCTCCTCAGGGATAAGCCGGGAGCTGAATCTTCCCGATTGGGATGTGCTGAGTCAGGGTTAGGGACTCTGTTGGCGGAGGACAGGCTGATTCAGACTTCTGCCTTATTCTCAGCAGCCTGTAGGCTTTGAGAGTACACCGGCTCTCATCAGAGCTCTGAGACAAGCAAGACAGAAGACAGTCCCTTGGGAAGCCCCCATCTCTCTCTCTCTCTCTCTCTCTCTCTCTCTCTCTCTCTCTCCCCTTCCCTCCCCAGGGAGAAGCTAGGATAGGAGGATTTCCATTTGCTCACTCTACATGAAGCCAGAAGGATGATCGATGCCAAATGCCTGCCCGCTTGTCCAAGCTGTTGTCTTTGTTCTCTGTGTCTTTCGATCTGGGATCCCCTGCTGTCCGGGCTCAGATTCAGATAAGAGAAACAAGTGCCTTGGGCAGTCTCCAGAACAATCAACATGTTGGCAGTAACATCCATTCCTTTCCTTCCCTCCCCAGGGAGAAGCTGGGAGCTGAGAATGTCCTCCCAATTCATAAAAAAGAAATAGGAGGGATAAACCAAAACCTAGTAATGGTAGTTATATACAGGGGATAGACTGGGATGGAGTGTAAAAAATGTGGGAATTGGAGCAAGGTAGAAGGGAAGGGAGGACTTTCCTGGTGGTTCAACCGGTAAAGGGTCTGCCTACAATGCAGGAGACCCGGCTTTGATTCCTGGGTCGAGAAGATCCCCTGGAAAGGAAATGGCAACCCACTCTAGTATTCTTGCTTGGAAAATCCCAAGGACAGAGAGGTTGGTGGGTTACAGTTCATGGGGTCGAAAAGAGTTGGACACAACTGAGCGACTAACCCACACACCAGAAGGGAAGGGAGCCTAGGTGTGACATTTCTCTGAGCATAACATTCTATGTCCTGAACTTTAGAACCATATTAAGGTTTCATCTACTCAGAAAATATATATAATTTATAAACCAGGATTAGGGATGGAGGACAGACAAAAACCGGAATAACAACTAGCAATATAAGCAGTATAACCTACATGTGGATTTGGAATCGGTTTCTTTATTTGAAAATTTAAAATAACAAGTTTCCTTGAAGCACTGTTTTGAGAATTAAATGAGCTAATGGGTTCACTGACTCAAGGACATGAGTTTGAGCAAACTTCAGGAGGTCGTGAAGGACAGGGAAGCCTGGCCTGCTGCTCTCCATGGAGTCGAAAAGAGCTGAATACCACTGAGCAACTGAACAACAGTAACAACAAAATGGACATAAAGCTATTTACCATGCTACATGCCCAGTAAGTGTTACCTATTATTATTTTTGTCATTGTAATTATGTTGTCAGAGGGCTAGGTTTTTGCCACTAAGTATCTATATATATATATATATATATATATCCAATATGGAAATAAATATAAAGAAATACAGCCATCTTTGACCTTCAAGTTTGACTAGTGCTTCAGTTATTCACTTACTCATTCATAAAGAAACATACGTATCAGGAACTTTGTTAGACCTTAGGGATTACAAAGAAGAATAAGGCAAAATCTCTGTTTTCAATGGTCTCACAGTCTTAGTGAAGTCAAGGAATAACCATGTAACTGTAATACACTGTGGTAAGTGCAGTGACTGATAAACACACGGTACTTTGGGAACTTCCAAGGAGGAAGTATGTAGCTTGGGATGAAGTACGTCAAAGAAATCTTCCTAATTGAGGTGAACTTGAGCTAATTCTTAAAATGAATAGCTGGGAGCAGAAGAAAGAGAGGAGGCAGACAGGGGAAAGGTTTTGAAGCTCCTCTGTCTACACAATTCAACTCAAAAGCAAGAGAATTCCATGCTTTAATTAATTTAAAAGAAAATTGTAGAAAAAAAAAATTGTAGGCCTTCCCTGGTGTCTCAGTGGTAAAGAATCCACCTGCCAATGCAGGAGACACAGATTCGATTCCCGGCCTGGGAAGATCTCACGTGCCACGGAGGCATGAAGTCTGTGCATCCCAACTATTGAGCCTGTGTGCCTGCGAGTCTGTGCTCTGCAACAAAGAAGCCCTTGCACGGCAACTAGAGTAGCCCCCAGTCTCTGCAACTAGAGAAAAGCCTGAGCAGCAGCGATATCCAGCACAGCCAAAAATAAATAAATAATTAAAATTTAAAAAAAATTTAAAATGGACTGTCAGCTACAGTCCATGGGGTCTCAAAGAGTCAGACATGACTGACTGACTAACAATCTCTTAAGGACTGGTTCAGTTTAAAAATAGGAGATGAAAATAAAAGTGACATTGCATTCGTGTAGAATAAAAATAGGAAATTCATGCAAACTGAAACACTCATGTTGTCATGACTGACTGCTACACGTGCTCCATATAGGTAGGCTGAACAGGTGTCTTGAGAGCCTGAAGTCAGAGGAAAAGGAATTAGCTAGAACAGGCAGTTGCCTGGTTGAGAACATGGGCCTGATTTCCTGTTCTTAATCTATATGATTTCCTGGATTTAAAAATCCTCATGACTGTGGTTATGTGAAAGATGAGCTTGGGAAACAGGGCCAGGTCTTAGACCGATAAGCATCAAATGAGAATGCCTTTTGGAACTGACACAAACAGCACCTGCTGAGCAAGCTTCATGAGCTGAGGTCATGTTAAGACATCAGGGGAAAGAAATTAGCATGGGAACGTATACCTGCCAAATTATTAGTGCCACATTGGCTGTGAAACTGGGGTGTCTCTGAACCTTTGAGAGTTAGATAAACCATACCAACATAGAGTATTATGCAAATTGGGCTTCCCAAGTGGGTCATTGGTAAAGAATCAACCTGCAATGCAGGAGACACAAGAGACGTGGGTTCCATTGCTGGGTTGAGAAGATCCCCTGAGAAGGAAATGGCAACCCTCTCCATTATTCTTGCCTGGAAAATTCCACGGACAGAGAAAACTGGCAGGCTACAGTCCACGGAATCAAAAAGAGTCAGACACAACTGAGCACTAACGCATGTAAGCATTAAGCATAGTATCCACTTAAAATAACTGCGTGTACATGCATAGATGCATGAGTATGGGTGTATACATAAAATATTATGAGTGGTTTTCCTACATAAAGAAACCTAGGTGGAAGCATGGGGTACTCTTTATTTTCTTTTCACTTTATCTGTGATTTCAAATTTTTTTAAGAATAAAAATGCACTAAGAAAGCTTGAAAAATTAGCATCAGAGAAAAAAAGACTGTCTTCCACATTCACTGGAATGACTAAGAGCAGTGCAGCCTGGATGCTGTTAGATGTGAACAGGTCAAGATCTCAGGGAGCACGGAGGGGAGTAGCACATAGAGAGGGCCGTGGTGCTGCACAAAAAGGAATTTCTTTTCAGTTTGGACTAAAAAAACAGGAAAGGATTATTTTTGGTAGGAGTGTTTTAAATGCCCCTCCCACTGGCACAACTGGCACAAAAAATATTTATCTTGCATAAAGAGAGCACACATTATTTTTCGAGCACACTCAAGTCATTTATGTTCTAGGCTATAAAGCAAGTATCCACAACTTACAGAAAGTTAAGGGTGTATACATCACAATAAATGAAAACAGAATTGATTAGACAAAGGTAACAAAAATCTCCCTCAAACATTTAAAAATTTTTAAAATACACATTTAAGTATTCAGGGATGACAATAAATCATGAGGGAACATTGACAACACTTAGAACTCAATAATACTGAAAATGCTGCTTCTTACCACCTGTGGGATGCGACCTTTCATTACGTGTGCTTCCCTTAGGGAAGCTGTGGGGTGGAGCTTCCAGTGTGCCCTTCAGTCCGGTTCAGTTCAGTTTGTAACTCAGTCAGGTCCTATTCTTTGTGACCCCATGGACTGCAGCACGCCAGGCTTCCCTGTCCATCACCAACTCCCGGAGTTTACTCAAACTCATGTCCATTGAGTCACTAATGCCATCCAACCATCTTATCTTCTGTCATCCCCATCTCCTCCTGCCTTCAATCTTTCCCAGTATCAGAGTCTTTTCTAATGAATCAGTTCTTTGCATCAGATGGCCAAAGTATTGGAGCTTCAGCTTCAGCATCAATCCTACTAATGAATATTCAGGACTAACGTCCTTTAGGATTGACTGGTTGGATCTCCGTGCAGTCCAAGGATCTCAAGAGTCTTCTCCAACACCACAGTTCAAAAGCATCAATTCTTTGGTGCTCAGATTTCTTTATGTGGTTTCCCTGACAGCTCAGTTGGTAAAGAATCCGCCTGCAATGCAGGAGACCCCAGTTCGATTCCTGGGTCGGGAAGATTCTCTGCAGAAGGGATAGGCTACCCACTCCAATATTCTTGGGCTTCCCTTGTCGCTCAGCTGGTAAAGAATCCACCTGCAATGCAGGAGACCTAGGTTCAATCCCTGGATTATGAAGATCCCCTGGAGAAGGGAAGGCTACCCACTCCAGTATTCTGACCTGGAGAATTCCTGACTGTATAGTCTATAGGGTCCCAAAGGGTCAAACAAGACTGAGTGACTTTCACTTTCACTTTCTTTATAGTCCAACTCTCACATCCATACATGACCACTGGAAAAGCGACAGCTTTGACTAGACAGACCTTTGTTGGCAAAGTAATGTCTCTGCTTTTTAATATGCTATCCGTGTTGGTCATAGCTTTTCTTCCAAGGAGCAAGTGTCTTTTAACGTCATGGCTGCAATCACCATCTGCAGTGATTTTGGAGCACAAGAAAATAAAGTCTCTCACTGTTTCTATTGTTTACCCATCTATTTGCCATGAAGTGATGGGACCAGATGCCATGATCTTAGTTTTCTGAATGTTGAGTTTTAAGCCAACTTTTTCACTCTCCTCTTTCACTTTCATCAAGAGGCACTTTAGTTCTTCTTCTCTTCTGCCATAAGGGTGGTGTAATCTGCATATCTGAGGTTATTGATGTTTCTCCCGGCAATCTTGATTCCAGCTTGTGCTTCATCCAGGCCAGCATTTCTGCATATAAGTTAAATAAGCAGGGTGACAATATACAGCCTTGACGAACTCCTTTTCCTATTTGGAACCAGTCTGTTGTTCCATGTCCAGTTCTAACTGTTGCTTCCTGACCTGCATACAGGTTTCTCAAGAGGCAGGTCAGGTGGTCTGGTATTCCCATCTCTTTCAGAATTTTCCACAGTTTCTTGTGATCCACACAGTCAAAGGCTTTGGCATATTCAAGGAAGCAGAAATAGATGTTTTTCTGGAACTCTCTTCCTTTTTCGATGATCCAATAGATGTTGGCGATTTGATCTCTGGTTCCTCTGCCTTTTCTAAAACCAGCTTGAACATCTGGAAGTTCACAGTTCATGTAAAAAGCATGGCTTGGAGAATTTTGAGCATTACTTTGTTAGCGTGTGAGATGAGTGCAATTGTGCGGTAGTTTGAACATTCTTTGGTATTGCCTTTCTTTGGGATTGAAATGAAAACTGACCTTTTCCAGTCCTGTGGCCACTGATGAGTTTTCCAAATTTGCTGGCATATTGAGTGCAGCACTTTCACAGCATCATCTTTTAGGATTCAAAATAGCTCAACTGGAATTCCATCACTTCCACTAGCTTTGCTCATAGTGATGCTTCCTAAGGTCCACTTGACTTCTCATTCCAGGATGTCTGGCTCTAGGTGAGTGATCACACCATTGTGGTTATCTGGATCATGATCTTTTTTGTATAGTTCTTCTGTGTATTCTTGCCACCTCTTCTGAATATCTTCTGCTTCTGTTAGGTCCACACCATTTCTGTCCTTAATTGTACCCATCTTTGCATGAAATGTTCTCTTGGTATCTCTAATTTTCTTGAAGAGATCTCTAGCCTTTCCCATTCTTTTGTCTTCCTCTATTTCTTTTTTTTTTTTTTTTTGTCTTCCTCTATTTCTTTGCATTGAACACTGAGGAAGGCTTTCTTATCTCTCTTTGCTATTCTTTGGAACTCTGCATCCAGATGGGTATATCTTTCCTTTTCTCCTTTGCCTTTAGCTTCTCTTCTTTTCTTAGCTATTTGTAAGGCCTCCTCAGACAACCATTTTGCCTTTTTTCCATTTCTTTTTCTTGGGGATGGTCTTGATCACTGCTTCCTGTACAAGTCACTGCTGGGAGCCAACACACGAGACCCTACCCATGACAAGTTCATGAGGGAGAAAACCTGACAGGCAAGGCAGATCAGGTTTTCAGGGATTCCGAAAAGCTGCCCCAGGCACTCACCTTAAAGATGATATCTGTCTTTCTGATGCTTGCTTCAATAGACTACTCCCTAATTTCTGTGACACAGGTAGAAGGCCTTCCCCGATCTCTTCCCAAATAAGAATCAATTTAGAACTTTAATCAATAAGTTTCCCGAGTGGTGGTATTTTATGAGATTATCCAGGGTGAAAGGAGTGTTTTAATTTAAACTCCTTTGCTGGTATTTTAGTTTGTTTAGCAAATGTGTTTATGCCCTTGTACTAATATACATGATTGCTTATAATACCCTAATCATAAAATAGCATAAAGAACCTGATTATATAAAAGCCTTAATAGACATAGAGCCTTTTTGAGGGGTGAAGGAGTCCTATTAGAAAACATAAGAAAAATTATTCTAAAGGTGGTTATTGGGTTGACGTTTGTTTGCTGTGTTTTTGCTCTTAATGTGCTAAGGTTGTGTTATAGAAACCATTGTTAATATAGTTATAGATCTAGAAAAAAAAGAGCTTAGCCCTAGTGTGGTAACAATGAAAAGGTTGTTAATTATTAGTCAGGAGTGCTAGGCAGGGGCTGCCTCACCAAAGTCGCAGAGTCGGTATGGGGTAAACTTCTTAGATAAACTCAACTGACAACTTCTGCAGAAGGACTAATTTTTGTGTTAACAAGGTTATACTTCTACTCTGTACTGTTGCCCTATGAGACTGGTACCTTTCAGTTAAGGTCACAGAAACCTTTTTGCTTAAGGTCTCCTTAACCTTTCAGTTAAGGTCATAGAAACAGAAAATAGGTTTACGTTCACCTGACTTGCATATAATGTTAATAGGCCCCAAGGCCAGAAGGTAATGTACAAGACCCTCATAAACAAAGAAGTATGCAGAAAACACCCCCGTCTGGTCACTCTCTTTCTCTCTCTCTCTTTCTGTCTCTCTCCCTCGAAGACTTGGCCCTATCAAGGTTGGTCTCACGTGTCTTCCCTTGCTGACGCCGTTCATCCCCTGGTTCCTGCCGAGACTGGACCCCGGCAAGTCACGAACCTCTGTTCATAGTTCTTCAGGCACTCTGTCTATCAGATCTAATCCCTTGAATCTATTTGTCACTTTCACTGTATAATAGTAAGGGATTTGATTTAGGTCATACCTGAATGGTCTGGTGGTTTTCCCTACTTTCTTTAATTTAAATCTGAATTAGGCAAGCATTCAAATTAGGGCACATCAATTTCATTTTCTACAGTATTTATATTTAGTATGAAGTGGAACCTAGTATCTACTGCTTTGCCAAGTTAAAAAATGAATTTTAGAGACTTCCCTGGTCCAGTGGTTGAGATTCCTAGCTTCCACTGCAGGGGCATGGGATTTCATTGCTGGTGGGGGAACTCAGATCCCACAAGTTGTGTGGCACAGCCAAAAAAACAAAAATAATTTTAATTTAAGGGCCAATTTACAGATGTTAGTTTGATTTCAGTTAGAAGTTGTATGACAATTAGGTGACTGTTGAAGTTTTTCATGAGGAGTCAGGGTGGGGGTGAGTGCTCCCTTAGGACTCATTTCTAAAGGAGTATAGAAGCCTAGCTGGAGTGAGTGAGCATGACTGTAACTCAGACATCTTTCAGAATTTTTCAACAGGATTCCCTGAGAAAATCTAGCCCTAAATGGCCAAAGACATCCTTTGTATGTAACGAGTTAACCTCTCTTATGCATGTAGACTAGGGTTAGTTATGTACATCTTTGGGGGAATTAAGAAAATAGTCAAATAATTTTCTACATCCTGTGGCTTGGATGATGAACCCAGGCTGTAAAGAGCTGTGTGGCAGTGGAATAAACCCTGCATTGGCCCTTCTGGGCCCTCATACCTGGGCTCAGCCCAGGGGATCCTCATCCTGGTGAAAAGCCAGGAGACCAGGTAGTCAAGGGGAGTTAGGTGAAACGTCTACACCCTGGGCTGATGGAACTCATGCCTGACAGATGTATCTTTGAGCTCATGCTTGAGATATTTCCCTTGTCCTTAAAGCCTTCCTGTATTCTCCTTTAAAATCCCCTCCTTGGCTTTGGAGCCAAGTGAAAATAATCCAGTTGCCTTGTATAAAAAAAGAGGACTCTACAGGACATAGGAAAGAATGGTCACTGAACCAAGACCGAAACTGTAGCAAGAAAATAGAAGCTTAGACACAACACTCTCGGTATGTGTCATTTTAAAAATAAGAAACATTAAGAAATTTCTGACCGTATCACAAATATCAGTTCTAACAACTAGCAGCATCACAATCACCTGAGATCCTCATAAAAAATGCAGAGTCCTATGTACATACTGCTATATTTAAAATGGATAATCAAGAATGACCTACTATATAGCTCAGGGAACTCTGCTCAATGTTATGTGGCAGCCTGGATGGGAGGGGAGTTTGAGGGAGAATGGATACATGTATATGTATGACTGAGTTCCTTCACTGTTCTCCTGAAACTATCTCAATTGTTTATACCCCAATACAAAATAAAAAGTTTAAAAATATATATATATATTTCAAAAACTTTATAAAATACAGAGTCCTGGTCTCTATGACATCAGAATTTCTACAGCAGGGCTTGGGAATCTGATTAAATATGAAAACTCACTGACTTAAGAAGATTTGTTGGGCACATAGCAAAAGCCTTTACTCAATGTGGCTCAGACGGCAAAGAATCTACCTGCAATGTGGGAGACCAGGGTTCGATCCCTGGGTTGGGAAGATCCACTGGAGAAGGGAATGGCTACCCACTCCAGTACTCTTAACCTGGAGAATTCCATGGCCAGAGGAGCCTGGCAGGCTACAGTCCATGGGGTCGTAAAGAGTGGGACACAACTGACCAACTAACACTTTCACTTTCACCCCATGTAAGATCTTAATTAGGAAGATCCAAAATGGTTTCCTTTGATATACAGAAGACCTCTGTTATTTGTGGATTTTGTAGTCACAGTTTAAATGACCAAAGAGAGATCCTAAGTCTTCATGACATGTAACCGTTAGGGGTTTCCCTGAGGCACAAAGCCTAGATCAAATGTAATGAGGTCAGCAGATGACCCCAAAGACACAGCCTCTCAGCACGAATTTGTGATTCTCTTTGCCAGCCTGCATCCTGCAGGAGAAATTATTTGCTAAAATTGAAATTATATTAATAACATTCATCTGTATAATATAACCTAAGGTTGACAATCACTTATTTAACAATGTCTCTCATATAATTTAATATGCCAAATAAGCCTAATTAGTGTAACATCTCTCATCTTTTGAGATGTTCTCACTTGGGTTTTTCTACGTTTGCAGCCAGGACAAACGGTACATATTTCTAGCAGAATTAAACAATTTCATGACCCAGAGGTATCTTTAGAGAGAGTGAAAAAGTTACTACCTTCTCAAGATCAGAGTCATTCCCAAAGATAGCCAAAAGAAGGAACCAACAACCTGCCTGTCCCAGGGAGGCAGAAAGTCAAGCCAAGCTATTACTTTAAAGGTAACTGTTTAATAGTCTTTGCAGTGTAGAAAGGCAATTCAGACAGAGGATTGTTAGAATAAGTACTCAAAGGAGCATAGAGGGAGCAGTAGGAATTATATCGGTCCTAAGATCTTTCATTTTAGGTAACTTTTATGTCCTTAATGTTTTCATTCTGGCCTTTTTACAATGAATCTTCTAATGAGCTTTTTTTGGAATTTTGAAACATTTTGGAGGCTTCTTCCTACCAATTAAAATATGTATCCCTTGTGTTTTAATACACTTCTTAAATAATATTATTAAACTGGAACATTCCTCATAATGGTCACTAAGATCCCTGAGCGTTGGCAGCAGTTTGGCAGGACACTTACCAAATGATGTTCAACCCACATTTCTGTCCAGCCACATCTGGCCACAGATTTGTACAACCCAGACTTCTGTCTGGCAATATCTTGAGGCCCTCTAACCTGATCAGTCTAAAGGAAATCAACCCTGAATATTCATTGGAAGATCTGATGCTGAAGCTGAAGATCCACTACTTTGGCCACCTGATGTGTAAAGATGACTCATTGGAAAAGACCCTGTTGCTGGGCAAGATTGAAAACAGGACAAAAAGAGGGTGATAGAGGATGAGATGGTTGAATGGCATGACCAATTCAATGGAGATGAGTTTGAGCAAACTCTAAGAGACAGTGAAGGACAGGGAAGCCTGGTGTGCTGCAGCCCACAGGGTCCCAAAAAGTTGGACACACTTAGCGACTGAACAATGAACCTGATGGTTACCAAGGCAAGTTCTCAGGACACAAAATTCTAGATTGCCTTTAGTAAGATTTTGACCACATTTGGTAGATATTTAGAGCTTCTAGGACCATAGCTTTTAAGTAGGTGTGCTAGAAGGTGGCATCTCTTTTTAGGGATTCTATTATTATCATTATTTTAGAGAAAGTTTTGGGTTTCTCAGGGCCAAAATAATTCCTAAAAGGAATGTACTGTTGGATTGGGAACTGTGTGGTGTTTTGCAGGGTACCTCACTGCACTGATAGCTCAGTTGGTAAAGAATCTGCCTGCAACGCGGGAGACCTAGGTTCAATCCCTGGGTTGGGAAGATCCCCTGGAGAAGGGAAAGGCTACTCACTCCAGTATTGTGGCCTGGAGAATTCCACGGATTGTATAGTCCATAGGGACACAACTGAGTGACTTTGACTTTCACTGCACAGAAGTCTTCTTGAGGTTATCAGGTAACCGAGTGCTGATCTATCCCCTTTTGTGACCAAATTGCCCTAACACCAGACTCTTGGGTTATGTGGTGACTATTCTAACAGTTTTTAAATGCGCTTCACATACCCACCAATTTTGTGACTTTTCTCTTCTGAGATTCCTAATAGCAATAGCTTTTATGTAAAATCTATCCACTCAAGGCCTCACACTTGAACCCAGTCCAGTTTTAGTCAGACCTAGTCTGAATCCAGACCAAGTCTGCTTTTTAAAAGTCTGACCCAGTCCAACTCTGGTCAATAACCACCCACAGTTCCAATGTGGAATCTGGGGATCGGGGGACAAAACCAAGGGCTCGGGTTTCCAATCAAATAAGTAACTATGGAAATCTAATTAGATCAGCAGCTCAGTGCAAAGAGGGCAGAGCTGAGAACCAAGACGAGACTTACCCATGGGCCTCAAAAATAGTGAGAAAAACAGTGAACTCAGGCAGCTCACAGGGTACCACACCTGTGTCTCTTGCTGTCTTTGAAGCTGTCAAAAGTCTGCTTCAGTCCTGATGCTGCCATCAAACTGTTAAATAACAAAAATTCAACTGAGTAAATTTAAGGATCAAATTGGCTTTCTTAAACTATTAATGAATGAGCAGTATCCATCTTTGCAAGTAGAAGGGACCTCTTCTAAGGTATAAAAAAAAAAGACCTTTAAAGGCAAAAAGAAGGCAGAAAGGGGAAATTATTAGCAAAGAATGCATTATTTCAGGCAAGATTACCCTCTGAAAGGGAATGGAAGAACCTACAGGGCAGATTACCTCAGTGCTGACCAGGTAATTCCGGGTTGACTGGTTGAAGATTCCTCAAGGGTTGGGGCTATAATTAGGATACATATTTAGTTTCACTTTGGTGTACATGGGCTTAGAACAAGTGACTCCATTTTGGGTCTGTTGTTTCTTTTAAAAAAGCAGAGATATCACTATGATGACAAAGGTCCTTCTATAGTCAAAGCTATGGTTTTTCCAGTAGTCATGTACAGATGTGAGAGCTGGATCATGAAGAAGGCTGAGAGCTGAAGAATTGATGCTTCTGAATTGTGGTGCTGGAGAAGACTCTTGAGAGTCCCTTTGGGCAGCAAGGAGATAAAACCAGTCAATCCTAAAGGAAACCAACCCTGAATTTTCATTGGAAGGACTGATGCTGAAGCTCCAATACTTTGGCCACCTGATGCAAAGAGCCAACTCATATGAAAAGGCCCTGATACTGGAAAAGATCTCTAGTCTTTCCCATTCTATTCAAATGGGTATATCTTTCTTTTCTCCTTTGCTTTTCACTTCTCTTCTTTTCACAGCTATTTGTAAGGCCTCCTCAGACAGCCATTTTCCTTTGTTGCATTTCTTTGTCTTCCGCATGGTCTTGATCCCTGTCTTCTGTACAGTCTCATGAACCTCCATCCATAGTTCATCAGGTACTCTGTCTATCAGATCTAGTCCCCTAAATCTATTTCTCACTTCCACTGTATAATCATAAAGGATTTGATTTAGGTCATACCTGAATGGTCTAGTGGTTTTCCCCACTTCAATTTAAGACTGAATTTGGCAATAAGGAGTTCATGATCTGAGCCACAGTCAGCTCCCGGTCTTGTTTTTGCTGACTGTATCGAGCTTCTCCACCTTTGGCTACAAAGAAAATAATCAGTCAGATTTTGGTGTTGGCCATCTGGTGATGTCCACATGTAGAGTCTTCTCTTGTGTTGTTGGAAGAAGGTGTCTGCTATGACCACTGCGTTCTCTTGGCAGAACTCTATTAGCTTTTGAAGTGCTTCATTCCATACTCCAAGGCCAAATTTGCCTGTTACTCTAGGTGTTTCTTGACTTCCTATTTTTGCATTCCAGTCCCCTATAATGAAAAGGACATCTTTTTTGGGTGTTAGTTCTAAAAGGTCTTGTAGGTCTTCATAGAACTGATGAACCTCAGCTTCTTCAGCATTACTGGTCAGGGCATAGACTTGGATTACCGTGATATTGAATGGTTTGCCTTGGAAATGAACAGAGATAATTCTGTCATTTTTGAATAGCAGGGAGAGATAAGAAAGCCTTCCTCAGCAATTAATGCAAAGAAATAGAGGAAAACAATAGAATGGGAAAGACTAGAGATCTCTTCAAGAAAATTAGAGATACCAAGGGAACATTTCATGCAAAGATGGGCTCAATAAAGGACAGAAATGGTATGGACCTAACAGAAGCAGAAGATATTCAGAAGAGCTGGCAAGAATACACAGAAGAACTATACAAAAAAGATCTTCATGACCCAGATAATCACGATGGTGTAATCACTCACCTAGAGCCAGACATCCTGGAATGAGAAGTCAAGGTGGCCTTGGGGAGCATCACTATGAACAAAGCTAGTGGAGGTGACGGAATTCCAGTTGAGCTATTTCAAATCCTAAAAGATGATGCTGTGAAAGTGCTGCACTCAATATGCCAGCAAATTTGGAAAACTCATCAGTGGCCACAGGACTGGAAAAGGTCAGTTTTCATTTCAATTTCAATGCCAAAGAATGTTCAAACTATCACACAATTGAACTCATCTCACACACTAGTAAAGTAATGCTCAAAATTCTCCAAGCCAGGCTTCAGCAATATGTGAACAGTGAACTTCCAGATGTTCAAGTTGGTTTTAGAAAAGGCAGAGGAAACAGAGATCAAATTGCCAACATCTGTTGGATCATCGAAAAAGGAAAAGAGTTCCAGAAAAACATCTATTTCTGCTCTATTGCCTATGCCAAAGCCTTTGACTGTGTGGATCACAATAAACTGTGGAAAATTCTTCAAGAGGTGAAAATCCCAGACCACCTGACCTGCCTCTTGAGAAATCTGTATGCAGGTCAGGAAAAACAGTTAGAACTGGAAGTGGAACAACAGACTGATTCCAAATAGGAAAATGAGTATGTCAAGGCTGTATACTGTCCCCCTGTTTATTTAACTTATATGCAGAGTATATCGTGAGAAATGCTGGGCTGGAAGAAGCACAAGCTGGAATCAAGATTGCCAGGAGAAATATCAGTAACCTCAGATATGCAGATGACACCACCCTTATGGCAGAAAGTGAAGAAGAACTAAAGAGCCTCTTGATGAAAGTGAAAGAGGAGAGTGAAAAAGTTGGCTTAAAGCTCAACATTCAGAAAACTAAGATCATGCATTTTGGTCCCATCACTTCATGGCAAATAGGTGGGGAAACAGTGGAAACAGTGGCTGACTTTATTTTTGGGGGCTCCAAAATAACTGCAGATGGTAATTGTAGCCATGAAATTAAAAGACGCTTACTCCTTGGAAAGGAAAGTTATGACCAACCTAGACAGCATATTAAAAAGCAGAGACATTACTTTGTCAACAAAGGTCCATCTAGTCACGGCTTTGGTTTTTCCAGTGGTCATGTACGGATGTGAGAGTTGGACTATAAAGAAAGCTGAGCACCAAAGAATTGATGCTTTTGAACTATGTTGTTGGAGAAGACTCTTGAGAGTCCCTTGGACTGCAAGCAGATCCAACCAGTCCATCCTAAAGGAGATCAGTCCTGGGTGTTCATTGGAAGGACTGATGTTGAAGCTGAAACTCCAATACTTTGGCCACCTGATGCGAAGAAGTGACTCATTGGAAAAGACTGATGCTGGGAACGATTGAGGGCAGGAGGAGAAGGGGACGACAGAGGATGAGATGGTTGGGTGGCATCACATCACCGACTCAACGGACACGAGTTTGAGTAAAGTCCGGGAGTTGGTGATGGACAGGGAGGTCTGGCGTGCTGCACTTCATGGGTTCACAAAGAGTTGGACATGACTGAGTGATTGAATTGGGAAAGACTGAAGGCAAAAGGCAGGCAGAGGAAGAGATGTTTAGATAGCATCATTGACTCAATGGACATGAATTTCAGTAAACTGCAGGAGATAATGAAGGACAGGCAAGCCTGGCATGCTACAGTCCAGGGGGTCACAAAGAGTCAGACATGACTGAACCACAATAATAAGAACAAAACATAAGTAAAGTGTTTTCTCAAGTTCTGTGAATTGTCCTTGCAAATTATTGACCCTGAGGAGAGGGGCATGGGAACCTCTGGATGGTAGCCATTCGGTCAGATGTATGGGTGGCCCTCTGGGATTTGAGACTCCATCTGCAGTCGAGGCAGTCTTGTGAGACTGAGTCCTTAACCTGTGGGAAGTAAAGTAAAGTTGCTCAGTCGTGTCTGACTCATTTCGACCCCATGGACTGTAACCTATCAGGCTCCTCCATCCTTGGAATTTTCCAGGCAAGAGTACTGGAGTGGGTTGCCATTTCCTTCTCTAGGGGATCGTCCTGACCCAGGGATCGAACCTGGGTCTCCTGCATTACAGGTAGACGCTTTACCATCTGAGCCACCAGGGAAGGCCTAACCTGTGGAATCAGTGCTAAGTTGGTAGCTAGTGTCAGCACTGAATTGCTGGTCACTCAGTTAGTATCAGAAGGTTGGCTGTTGGTGTTGGAAAAGACACTACATTTTGATGCTGAGAAGGAAAAAACTCAACATTTTAAACTGAAGCTTCTCTTTTTTCTTAATTACTGATTTTTTAACTGAAAAGGTCATCCATTTTTCCAAGATGTAGAAACATTCTAGGTCAGTTCTTTTGGCCTCTCCTAATTTACTACGGGAGTATGCATTCCTTCTTCACTTTAGCTGAGCTAGGGGTCTGGACTTGTCTCTGGGGAACCTGTTTCTGGAAGGATATATTGCTCCATGTGAGTGCCCCAGGAAGCCGGGGCAGGGGGAGTGGGCAGTGGCGTGACAACAGCAGAGTGTGACATTCTGGTTTACTGCTTCTGCATTTTGGCTTTTCAATATTGAGGGCAGGTCCTGGTCAAAAACTAGTGTGTTTTCCTTCAGGCATGATTGCAGTTAATTCCATAGGCTCTACTTGGAGGCTGCCCGCCCCACACCTGTCTTGGCACATAGCCTATGCACTGCTGTCTCCGAACGGAGGTGAAATCAAGGACTCAGGCTTTCTGGCCAGTCATACTCTTTGCTCATTTGCCTTCCTGGCCCAGGTACCTTCATTCCTAGGTCTCTTTATCTGAACCTTTGGCCTCCACGTGTTTCTGTAGAGATCACCTTATCAGGAGGAGGAAGAGGAAGACGTAAAGACACTTTACCCCATCCTGACCCAGGACACAGTACTTTTCCATCCCTGGCCCTGCTCCCTTGCCCTCTCTCGACCCCAGAGCTTGCAAGACTGCCTGGAGGCTCCCTCAACAGCAAGATGAATCATCTGAGCTGATCCACCTGACCACTAACAGGTGTGCTGTTCATGGGGGGAAGTGCAACAGTGGGAGGTGATGTTTTCTCTGATATCAGACTCTCACTTATACCATCATATAGAGCCTTCGCTCTCTTTGTTGGCCTGTTGCTTGTTTTTTAAAAAAAATTTACGAACAGAGATTCATTTCTCATAGTTCTGGAGGCTCAAGGTCTGAGATCAGGGTGCCAGCATGCTTGTCCTGGTGAGCAGCCTCTTTCAGGCTGCAGACTGCTGACTACTCCCTGTGTCCTCACATGGCAGAAAGAGGGTTTGGAAAGCTCTGGTCTCCTTTATAAAAGCACTAAACCCACTCACAAGGGCTGTACTCTCAAGACCTAATTACCTCCCAAAGGCAATACCTTCCAGTAATACCACACTGGGGATTAGGTTTCAACATAGGACTTTTGGAGAGAGACAGATGTTCAGTCTTTAGCACTTTATAGTGAGCCTAAAGTCAACCTGGGAATTTTAACTTGGATTTGGGGCAGGTTGGGGAAAATTGACTTGGAAATGAAGGCAGAGAAAAGTGTGGCTTCAGTTTCAGATTCACCAGAACCTAGAAACAGGTTAGGCATAGAAATGGTCAGGCATATGGCTTGTTGCTTTAATCAGCTACACTGATCATGGACAGCTCAGATTTTTCTCTCTGCCTAGCCAAGCTCCCGGCAAATCTCAGGCCCAGTTGGTTACCTTTGAGGCAAAAGAGAGGTAAAAATCAAGTCATTTAGACCATAATAGTTATGTACGGATGTGACAATTGGACCATAAAGAAGGCTGAGCACTGAAGAATTGATGCTTTCAAACTGTGGTGCTGGAGAAGACTCCTGAGAGTCCCTTGGACTGCAAGGAGATCAGTCAGGCAATCCTAAAGGAGATCAACCTTGAATACTCATTGGAAGGACTGACGCTGGAGTTGAAGCTCCAACACTTTGGTCATCTGATGCAAAGCGCTGACTCACTGAAAAAGACCCTGATGCTGGGAAAGATTGAAGGCAGGAGGAGAAGAGGGTGACAGAGGATGAGATGGTTGATTGGCATCATTGACTCCATGGACATGAGTTTGAGCAAACTCTGGGAGATAGTGAAGGATGGGAAAGCCTGGTGTGCTGCTGTCTATGGGGTCTCAAAGAGTCAGACATGACTTAGAGGCTGAACAACATTTCACTAAATGTACATAAAGGGCTTAGTGTACTCCAGGCACTGTGCTATGCTCTGTGGCTACAGATGAACGAATCTTAGCCCCTGACTTTGAGGAGTTCATGGTCCGAAGGGGCCTAGAAGGTCAGCAGTTCATTTCACGGTGTGGTAAGTGCTTAGAGGTAAGCACAGGGTATTTTGGGGATACAAAGAGTGCACACGGAGCAGAGAGGGGAAGGGGAAGAAATCACAGAAGTCCTGCAAGAGGAGGCGAACCTGTAAGTGAAGAATATGGGAGAGATTTCCAGGCAGTGGAATCAGTGAACCACAACGTCATGATCAGTATCAGCAGTGGAAATTATGTTACTGATTACCTCCTATTTCTAATGCAATGGGATGGGTTTTTTGTTTGAGTTGGGTTTTTTGCTTTGTTTTTCTCTAGAACTACGTGGCTTCGTTTTCTACTGGTTGAGACCGGTTGGTGGTGGCAGGTGGCATGTCCACAGGAAAATGGGGCAGATCTTCTTGGAAAGCTTGGAGCAATGTGAGAGCAACCATGTCTGAGGAGCTGGTATTTTCATCATGCAAATGGCAGAGGCATCTGGTCCTTGGGGACAACTGTAGCGCTGTTTCTGGATCTCAGTTCTGAGCAGCGCTGGGCAGCAGACCCTGAGGGGCTTTGGCTGAAACAGTCCTCTGTTGTGACAATCCAGGTTTCATTCTTGCAGTCTCCTGATTTTGTGGATGCTAAGCTCGGTTCTCCTATACTTTCAGAGACTGGAGATGCTACCTGATAAATTTCTTCCTTTTAAAGTAGCTGGAGCCGACTTTTTTTTTCTGTAGCTGGGAAAGGGCCTTCTTACTGGAGAAGACAAAGTCTCTCTAGTCAAAGTTATGGTGTTTCCAGTAGTCACGTATGGACGTGAGAGTTGGACTATAAAGAAAGCTGAGTGCCAAAGAATTGATGCTTGTGAACTGTGGTGTTGGAGAAGACTCTTGAGTGTCCCTTGGACAGCAAGGAGATCAATCCAGTCAATCATAAAGGAAATCATTTCTGAATATTCATTGGAAGGACTGATGCTAAAGTTGAAGCTCCAATACTTTGGCCACCTGATGCAAAGAACTGACTCAGTGGAAAAGACTCTGATGCTGGGCAAGATTGAAGACAGGAGGAGAAGGGGACAGCAGAGGATGAGATGGTTGGATGGCTTCGTTGATTCAGTGGACAGGAGTTTGAGTAAGCTCGGGGAGATGGTAATGGACAGGGAAGCCTGGTGTGCTGCAGTCCATGGTGTTGCAAAGAGTCGGACACGACTGAGGAACTGAACTGAAATGGGGAAGAAGTGTACAAGCAACAAGGAAGAATCCAGACAGGAAACTGTGCTTCTGGAGGAAATGGAGGACCTCACGGAGGGGACTAGGTGGTGGAATGTGGGACTTCTTGTTCCCATGGTAACACAGTCCTGTCCCCAACTTGCTGCTCAGGATACATGTTCTCTTCCAAGTGGAACCTGTAAGTTTCCAAGAGCAGCCTTTGTTTTTAATCAGTCACCACAGACCTCAGGGAGCGGAGCCAAGGGTCAGGATAAAGGATGGGTCCTATACAATCTACTCTATGTGTGTGCTCGGGTGCCTCAGTTGTGTCCAACTCTGCAAACTTAGGGACTGTAGCCTGCAAGGCCACTCTGTTCATGGGATTCTCCAGGCAAGAATCCTGAAGTGGGTTGCCATGCCCTCCTCCAGGGGATCTTCCTGACCCAGGGAATGAACCTGCATCTCCTGCACTGTCAGGCAGATTCTTTACCCAGTGAGATACTACACTGTATCAACAGGCTGTCCACACCTCTTGCTTTATTTAAACAAATGCATCAGTACACAGAATGGTTAAAGTTTAAGGTACTATAAAGATCATCTCCAATTCTCTTTGAGTCATATTAAAACTGAGGTTCAGAGAGGTTAAGAAGATAACTAATATGATTATAGGGGCTTCCCTGGTGGCTCAGATGGTAGAGTGTCTGCCTGCAATATGGGAGGCCCGGGTTCAATCACTGGGTAGGAAAGATCCCCTGGAGAAGGAAATTGCAACCCACTCCAGTACTCTTGCCTGGAAAATGGACAGTGGAGGTCAGAGGAGCCTGGAAGGCTAAGGTCCACGGGGTCACAAAGAGTTGGACACGACTGAGTGACTTCACTTCACTTCAACATGATTATGGTTCTCTGCTCTTTACAAAGCTTTGTGTCTATAAAATCTTTGGTCCTTGCAGCAGCCCTGTGAGGTTAAGTGGCCGGTCCAAAGGCTCTTGGATTAGCCTGTGGCAAAGCTGAGACTGAAATCTGCACTTCAGGGGCTCTGCAGGCCAGTCCTGGCTTGCAATGGCAGCTGAACTGTTGCCACAACATCTAAACATAGGCTTCTGTTTTTTTTTATAAAAGTATCATTCTGATCAAGTTGAAATGAAAAAAAATCTTCAATCACAGAATCGCAGAGTGAAAAATACTGCTCTATATAATTTTTGTTTCTGCGCAGAAAGGATGACTCAGTAATCTAGGATCTCCTTAGAAGTTGCAGAAGGCTCTGGTGCAATTCCCACTCTTACAAAACATCTATCTTATCACAAACCACAAAATCTGATTATTTATTTCAAAAGAAATACAGAATTGGAAGTGATAACTCATGTTTTTTTGGTAACAAATGTGAACTCTGAGTCATTATCTGTCCAAATATTAGGACACAAACCAGAAGCGTGTCACTGGATTCTCTGCTGGGAGCTCTATTTCCCTGCGGTCAGGTTAATGCAGTAAACAATTTGGTGGAATAATCTGCACGAGGTTAAATTGCGATGGAAGGTGCTAGATAACGTGTGTTTTAACTGGGATTGCCTTATGCAATATATGTGTAAACACATGCACAAAGTTTTACATTCTATAAAAATACAGAAAAAAGGATAATGGCATTTTTAGCAAACATGAAAACAGTGTGCTGTTGCTGCAGATACAAAGTGTCCATGAGAATTCTAGGGTGGAAAGTCTTCTATTTCTGTAATGGTTAACTTATCACCACTTAATAGAACAAGGTCATTTTCAGAACACATCATCCAACATCTGGTCTACCATCTGCTGGCTGAATAAAAATTCACACGACTCAGGCACAAAAGGAGCAATTTCCTACATCATTTCAGTTGTTATTCTTCACTCAGTTGCACAAAAAAAGGTTATATGATCATTTAAAAATGCTCTCAGAAAGACACTTGAACTACATTTTGTGCAAAAGGTAGGTTTCTGAATAAAATTTCATGAATTATTTTTTCCCTGTTTTATTGAACCTCATTTCCTATGCACAGGAAATGTCCAATTTTTAAACAAATTTTATTCTGAATCTTTTATAAACAAAAGAGTTCAAATTTTTATGGAATACTGTTATTTATTTTTGTATTTTTTAAAATTTATTTTTTGTTGATCAGTCGTGGGTGTTCATTGGAAGGACTGACATTGATGCTAAAACCCCAATATTTTGGCCACCTGATGCAAAGAGCTGCTCATTGGAAAAGACCCTCATGTGGGAAAGATTAAAGGCAGGAGGAGAAGGGGACAACAGAAGGTGACATGGTTAGATGGCATTGATGACTCAATGGACATGAGTTTGGGTGAACTCCAGGAGTTGATGATGGACAGGGAGGCCTGGCATGCTGGGTTGCAGAGAATCGGACACAACTGAGCGACTGAACTCGACTGAGTGGATCTTGCCTGAAAAATTATTAATCTCATGTTCCCGTAGCCATTTTCTTTTTCCTTCATTTTTTCTACATTTCTCAATTAGATTATTCTGTAAGGAAGTGTTGTCTCACCTCCACTTTATTCATATATTTAATCACACCTCCTTTGTTATGGAATCATGGATAATTTTATTATTTATTGATAATTTTCTTCCAGCTGAGACCATTGGGAGTTCTTTTTTTTTTCTTTTTTTTTGATGTTTGATCTTATTTGTTACTCTCAGAACATCTCATTTTTGACTGGACTCAGAAGTAGAAGCTCTCAGGGAGGACAGCCTCCGTCTCTTGGCAATCTGTTCCTGGCATTTTTCTTTGGCTTCCTTCATTCTCCTGGCCAAAAGTTCAGCATATTCTGCAGCCTCTTCTTTATTTTTCTTAGTACGCTGTTTCTTCAGAGCAATACGCTGGTGTTTGTCTTGCAGAACTCGTGGAGTCACGAGATGCTGAATCTTGGGTGCTTTAGTCCTAGGTTTCTTACCGTCTTTGTTTAGGGGCTTTCGCACAACATACTGGCGGACATCATCTGCTTTAAAGAGATTGAAAAGTTTGCGGATTCTGCTAGCTATTTTGGGACCAAGGCGACGAGGCATTGTAGTATCAGTGAGTCCAGGAATATCCTTCTCCCCTTTTTTCACGATGACCAAATTGAGAACACTCAGATTGGCATCCACAATGCAACCCCGTACAGATTTGCGCTTTCTCTCTCCAGTCCTCCTTGGTCTGTAACAGGAATGCCCCTTACTCAGTAGCAGGCGAACTCGGCCATGGGTCAAGACACCCTGCTTCATGGGGAAACCTTGCTTATTGTTCCCGCCACTGATTCGGACCACATAACGCTTCCATTCTTCACCCAGAGTGTCAGCAGCAAATTCTGTGGCCATACGCGTCTCGTAGAAGGTAGGAAGTTTTCGTTCATCATCCACTTCAATTAGCTTCTGGAAGCCAGTGGCTGGACTCTTCTGCAAAGAGTCCTCATTCCTTTTGACAATGGTATTTAGAAGCCATGATCTGGACACTAGCTCTGTTCATTGCTATTTGGGTGTCATGACTTCTAATTCCTAATAGTGGGTTAGTATATAGACACATGCACATTTATGTCTTTCTATCTATCCTGTTTCAAAGTCCACTTTGATATGAGTATTTGTCCCCAACTTTCATTTCCATTTGTATGGAATATATTTTTTAATCCTTTCAATTTCAGTCTGTATATATCTTTAGCTCTGAAATGAGTCTCCTGTAGGCAGCATATAGATGGGTCCATTTTTTTAAATCCAATTAACCAATTCATGGGGTCGCAAAGAGTCGGACACGACTGAGCGACTGAACTGAACTGAACCACCTTATGTCTTTTGATTAGAGCATATAATCTGTTAACATTTAAAGTAAATTTTGATAGGAATGTACTTATAGCCATTTTGTTACTTGTTTTCTCATTGTTTTTGTAGTTCTTCTCTTCTTTTAGTTTCTTCCTTTGTGGTTTGTTGATTCTCTTTAGTGTTAGGCTTGTGTTCACATATCTATTATAGGTTTTTAATTTGTGGTTCCTGTGGTGTTCATATACATTGGACTATATCTACTAGTTGTAAAATGGTAGGCATTTAAGTTCAAACTCATTTTAATAGGGATATATTTTTAACTCCCTCTCCCTATGTTATGTGTTTTTAGTATCATATTTCACATTTCCATGTTTGTGTGCTTGGTCACTAAGTCATGTCCCACTCCATGACCCCACAGATTGCAGTGTTCCAGGCTTCCCTGTCCATGGGATCTTCCTGACAAGAATACTGGAGTGTGTTGCCATTTCCTCCTCTAGGATTTTACATGTTCATGTTTATCCTTTATTTCTTGCAGTTATAGTTGATTAAAAATTTTTTTAACCTTCATACTAGCTTATTTAAGTGGTTGATCCACAGACTCTACTATATACTTGCCTTTACCAGTGGATTTTTCCTTCTGTTTAATTTCTTATTTCTTAATGTAGCCTTTTCGTTTTTCACTTAAAGAAGACACTTTAATGCTTCTTGTGAGGTTGGTTTAGTACTAATGAACTCTTTCAGTTTTTGCTTTTCAGAGAAATTCCTTATCTCTCCTTCAATTCTGGATGATAACCTCAAGTTGTACATTTTCTCTTTTAAAACTTTATGTCATGCCACTCCCTTCTGGCCTGCAAAGTCTCTGCAGAAAAATCAGTTGTTCGCCTTATGGGGCTACCCTACACGTGACTCTTTGTTTTTCTCTTGTTGCCATTAAAATTCTCTTTAACTTTCGTCATCTTAATTAAGAGATGTTTCTGTATGGGTCTCTTTGGGCTCATTTTGCTTGATGACTCTGTGTTTCCTGTACCTGGAAATCTATGTCCTTCCTCAGGTTCAGAGAGAGTTTTCAGCCACAATTTTATTAAGTACACCTTCTATCCCTTGCTCACTCGTCTCTCCTTCTGGGGCCCCTATATTGTTAATGTTAGTAAGACTGATGCTGTCCTAGAAGTACTGAGGCTATTCTTATCTATCCTCTTTTTAAATTTGTTTTTCTTTTTGTATTCTGAGTGGATGATTTCCATTATTCAATCTTCTAGGTCACTTATGTGTTCTTCTGTATCAACTAATCAGCTGTTAATTCCTTCCTGTGTATTTTTCATTTTAGCTATTGTATTATTCAGCAATGACTGGTTCCTTTTTACATTTTCCAGTTCCTTGTCAAAAATTTCACTCTATTCATCTATTCTTTCCCCAGGTTTCAGTTAGCATTCTTATTACTGATGCTTTGAACTCTTTATCTGGTAACTTATTTATCTCTGCTTCATTTGGGTTTCTTTTTCTTTTCTTGTACTTTCATTTTGAACAAATTCCTCTGTCTTCTCAATTTGTTTAACTTTCTCTGCCCCATGAAATTAGGTGAAACAGTTACCTGTTATGGTCTTGAAGGCCTGTCTTTGTGTTGAAGCATCCCGAGCAGTCTGTGGCGCCCAGTGGTTTTGGTGGGAGAGCTGATCTGAAGTGAGCATGTCTGCCCCGGGTGTGCTGGCAGCCCCCACCTCGGTGGGAGGTGAGGCCAGAGCTGGAGCCGCTTAAGCCAGAGCCAGGGACAAACTGGAGCTTCTCCTATGGTCAATGGCTGTTATCACCCTGAGGTGGAGATGGGGCCCAAGGTGCTGTAGCAGGAGCGCTAAGGGAGCTGAGTTTCTCCCCGACATGTGATGGTTGTGATGGTGGTTTCTACCTTGGTGTGCATCATAGCCAGGGCCTGAGGGCTTGCTCGGTGCTTCACTTTTGTGCTGGTTTCACCTTTTCCCAGGTACACGTGACTTGGTCAGAGGTTGGATCAGGGTCAGAGGGGCTGTTGCCACACTACTCAGCTGGTTTTGCTCTCATTTGTTATGGTTACGGAATTAGCACCCCGGAGCTAATTCCACTCCTCCCAAGTGTGGGCAGGGATGCGCATGCTGACAATGGCTGCCTCAGTCTCCATCAGAGGCAGAGTCAGGGACCAAGCTGGCTCCGTTCCCCTAAGTGTAGCCTCCACCCCAGTGCTGGTTAGCCCTAAGATCCTCTCTTCCCACTCTGTCTGCTCCTTCTGAGCTTGGAGCTCCCCCAGGACCCATCCTACCTTTTCCCAGCAGTCCTCTTCTACAACTGCTTTGGGCTACTCTTCCCTTGTTTAGTCTGATCCCATTTGTTTTTCTTTCAAAACTGACTCATAATTTCTATTTCACTAAGGATATTCTTTCCTGTTTCCCAATTCTTTATATAAAAAAAACTTTTCTGTCATTTTGGGTGCATGAGGTGGGAGTGGGTGATTAAAACTTGCACCAAATGTGGCATTATAATGTAGTCTGATTATAATCGGATCATTATTGATCATTGGAGCTGGATCTCAGTGTATTAGTCTCCACATCTAAATTCTCCTTTAGGAGACTGGCTACATAAATTATCTTGGGCAAATATTAATTTATCTTCTGGATCTAACTACCAAATTCCAAGAAATATGGAAAATACAACAAATTAAATAAAACCATGTGTAATCAATCAGCTGAATTCACTGAGGAATTACGTAGGAAAAATGACTCAGTTTCAACAAATCAATGTCATAGGAAAAAAGTGTGTATCGGTGAAGCAGTATAGGTTAAGAGACTAGAGGGACATTTCAAGGACATGCAAACATGTGGACCTCTTTGAATCCTGCTTTGAACAAACTAATTAAAAAAAATTTTGAAACAATCAGGGAAATCATTTAATAAATATAAAGCTATTATTAGTTAATATTAAGGAATTATCATTCATTTCATTGGATATGATAAGGGTATTTTAGTTATGTTTTTAAAAATTCATTAAATAAAAAAAGATTCTTATCTGCTAGAACAGGGTAAGCAAAAAAAAAAACGTGTACTTAGTCACTCAGTCATGTCTGACTCTTTGCAACCCCATGGACTGTAGCCCACCAGGCTCCTCTCTCCATGGTGATTCTCCAGGCAGGAACACTGGAATAGGTGACCATACCCTCCTCCAAGGAATCTTCCCAACCAAGGGATCAATACCAGGTCTCCTGCATTGCAGGCGGATTCTTTACTGTCTGAGTCAGGGAAGCAAACAATAGCCACAAATAAAAATACACTTTGATTGGAACACATTCTACCCACTGCCATTGTCTGTGGATGCTTTCCTGATATGACAGCAGAGATGAGTCACTGCAATGGAGACAGGGCAGCCTGCACGATGTAAACTATTTACTATCTGGTCCTTTACAGAAACTGTTTGTCCACTGGTTAGTAGGGGAGAGGAATAAACAAGTAGTTTGAGATAAACCGATGTATGCTACTATATATAAAATAGATAAATGACAAGGATCTATGGCACAGGGAACCATATTCAGTATCTTGTAATAACCTATAATGGAAAAGATCAAAAAAGAATACATATATATATGTGATACCGAATCACTTTGCCGTACACCTGAAACTAACACAACATTGTCAATCAACTATACTGCAACTAAAAAAATCATTATAACAACTCCTTGAGGTGGATATGATGCAGACTGAATTATTAATGAAACATTAGGGGCTTGGAGACATTGATTAATTTATAGTTAGGAAAGAGCAGAGAAAGAATTTGCCTGGTACTGTCCTTAGTTGTCACTGATATGACATATCCACATTGTTAAGTGGACAAGACAAAGCCACACATCTGTTTAAAGGTCAAGAAATATTTCACAAGCGTGTAGAGTCTATAAAAGAACATAAACACTGGCGCCTTCAGCTGAGAAGCTTTTCATCAATGCCCTTCCCTGGTGGCTCAGCTTGTGAAGAATCCGCCTGGAATGCAGGAGACCTGGGTTTGATCCCTGGGTTGGGAAGATCCCCTGGAGAAGGGAACAGCTACCCACTCCAGTATTCTGGCCAGGAGAATTCCATGGAGTCCATGGGGTCGCAAAGAGTCTGACATGACTGAGTGGCTTTCACTTCATTTCATGAGCCTTAAAAGACCGATTTTCTGGCCGGTCTTAGAGTTGCTGTTGCTAAGTTTGCCTGTTTGTCAAGGTAGATGTTTGGTCTTCACACCCCTTTATCACTTTACATTTCTCTCTCCTGTAAGATTCAAGGCTTGGTAGAGGCCATATCTATACCATGTACACTAAGCCCAGTTCCTGGAATAAGAAGAGAAGCTCAAATATGTTTCCTGAATGAATGACCAACAACGTCCACATCACAACCTCATCCCTGAGTTTTAAGTCTCCTTGTGCTAGACACAGAGGCACAAACAGATCATAAAGCTCCAGGCACCAAGAAAGGGCTTTTGCTGCATATTAAGTGCTCAGCCTGTACACCAGGAGATCATTTATTGTTTGATGGTCTGCTTTTCGAAGTGACAGAGAAGATGTAACCTATTTCTTAACCTCTAGAGTGGTTTTCATGGCAGAGGCCTGGGGAGGCATACTTGGTTGGAGCAATTGTTTTAGTTGTGAAGGTCAATGCCGGGGTGTTACATGCCTGTTCTTGCCTGTGCTGATATTAGTCTACTCAACCTGGCTCTGTCTTTTTCAAGAGATTTCAAGCAAATAAATCATGCTTGGCTGCCCTTAAAAGGGGAAGGAGATGATTGCTGGATGTGAAAGGGGGATATTTGCAGAGTCTGGAGTAAAGTGTCTCTACAAAGAGACAGGATGTGAATTTACCACCTGAACAGCCTCTATAGTAGAGAACTAGACACAAAATCCCCCCATGCACACAGGTGATGCTGAACATCAAGGTTTGGACTTCTGAACAACGATGTGAGCTCTGCCCTTCTTCACTGCAGGGGTGTTAAGTCAGTTTTTCAACCAGCACAAGACAATGGCTGGTGCATTCCAGGAAAATGGGTGCAACAGAGAGAAACACATCCACAGATCCAGGAAATGTTTAACTTTTATTCCTGCCTCACATACAGCATATTGTCTGCCAAAATTAGGAGTTAAATATAATTTAATGGAGATAAAATATTTAATATCACTGGGACAATTAAAAAAAATGTTATCATGAATACAGAAAGAAAAAGAGCCAGTAAACAAAACAAAGCTGAAACAGGTGAAATAAGAACAAAATCTCTTCAACTTTGAGATAGTACATATTCATTTCTCTTCTTTCCCAGGATGAAGTTCCCTGGAGCAGCTATTGAGATCAGGCTGCAGAGGAGAAGGTAATTATTGCACTAAGAGTGTACGTGATTCACAGAAGCAAGCCTACGTCCCAGACAGGGAAGCCGAGGCTATTGGAGACTGCATCTAAGTCTTCTGCTTTACTGAGGTCTCAGAGAAGCGGAAGCTTCAGGACACTTGTGGTCATTGCCCCAGGTGTGGCTGGACTTGAAGTTTTTCCTGAGCGCTTAGCTGTTACCAAGGTTTAAAAATGGGTGCTCTCATTGTCTGTCGTGTTCAGCTGCAAATATTCCAGGGTGCCCTTCTTGTAGCTGGCCACCCGGGTTGGTTTTCGGTTCCTTATCCCCAAGGCCTGTCTTTTCTGTAAAGAGCTGGCGATCATGTCGGCGAACTCAGCTTGCAAGCGCTGTTGATTCTCCCTGGAGAGACAGAGCATGGATTCTCAGCCATTCAAAGAGACTAGCCCTCAGCTCCAGAACCGCCTGTTTCATTCACTGATTTCTCGTTGAATGCCTACTCTGTGCTGCACGCAGGAAGTCCAGAGAACACAGAACGACCCTTGGCTTCCACCGATGAGCCTAAAGAACTGTTACCCTTGTTCTGTGTAGTTGTAGGGAAAGCAGAATATATTTCAAGCAGGAATATATTTCGATTTCAAAGTGAGACAACATAATGCGGAATTGAGAGGTGAGGTTAGGTTTACATATACCACTGGAGCGAGAGGAAGAGAAGCCAGGAGGGTGCTAGGCCCTAGTGTGTGTGCTACATCGCTTCAGTCGTGTCCGACTCTTTGCGACCCCATGGACCGTAGCCAGCCAGACTCCTCTGTCCATGGGATTCTCCAGGCAAGAACACTGGAGTGGATAGCCATTTCCTACTCCAGCGGATCTTCGTGACCCAGGGATCGAACCCGCATCTCTTATGTCTCCTGCATTGGCGGGCAGGTTCTCTATCACCAGTGCCACCTGGGAAGGCCACTAAAGTGTTAGTCGCTCTACTAACACTTGGAGAGTTGTGTTCTACTCTTTGCAACCCCGTGGACTGCAGCCCGCCAGGGTTCTCTGTCCCTGGAATTGTCCAGGCAAGAATACTGGAGTGGGTTGCCATTCCCTTCTCCAGGGGATCTTTCCGACCCAGGGATCACACCTGGGTCTCCTGCATTGCAGGCAGATTCTTTATCGTCTGAGCCACCAGTCACCACAAAACTCTGAAAACGTGTTGGTCCCACACTTTCGTAGGAGTGTGGGTCTTGTCTGGGGAGGGCTCTGAATGAGTGGAGGGTTTTAAGAGATTAGAATGGACCTGGGGAGCTCTTAGTAAGGGGCCAGGTCCCCCCGTGCCATAGGGATGGTCTGCATTGTTTTGGCATCTCTATGGTATTGCCATCTGTCTGGGTTCCGCATCCAGGCATCTGCAGGACAGGGTTTCTCTACCGCAGCAAAAGCCATTCCAATGGCCACATGACTCACTGCAGTGGCCCAAATGCAACTGGAAGACCATCTGAGTCACCTTTAGGGGAAACTGAAACCAGTTAATTAGACCTGAAACCTGTTTTCCTCATCTCAGGGGGAATACACACTCCATGTGAAGACCCCAAACCGCAGTCCTGGAGCTGGGGAGTTCCTGTTTCATCAGGGGACTCAGCAGAGAGCTGTAAGCAGGGGTGGAAATGCCTTGGCCCCTGGTCCCTACTGTGCCCTACTCTTGACCACACGTGCAGGGGGTGAGCCCTAAACTGTCCTCTGGTCTCCCGAGCGAGCCTGAGACACTCTGGCAGCCAGAGAAGGGGGGTTTCCAAGCCTTTTCAATGTGCGTTGTCTCTCACCTTGAGTCAATGCCTCATTGCCACTGGCAAAACATTCGCCAACAGTTAAACTCTGCACACAGTACAAGATAGAAAGCCAAGACCTCTACTTCCCAGCCCCTCCCCGCCCCAGCCAGCAGCTTACGCGGTTGGAGGGGTCGGTAGGTTGTACTCCTGGTCCTTCACCCCGGTCAGCCAGTAGGTGGTCTCAGCTCCTCTTCCCTAGAGAGACAAGAAAGGTGTGTACCATGGAGGCCCAGAAGGCAGCCAGCTCTAACCCACTGTTCTGACAAGTATCAGCTTCCAAGAGACCTCTCCCCTCTGAGTTTGTCATCAGAGCCTATATTTCAATACAACACCTGTTCCTGGCATGATCTGTGTTATCTCTAGACCAATCTTTATTTCCAAGCACCTTTAAAAAAGTATCTCTCATCCACCAGACATGTGTTTTCTTTTTTTTCCAAACTAAAATTTTCTTTTATTCCCCAAAAGACATTTCCAAATATCACCTTAGCAATAGCACAAAAATTCTAAATGAAGAAGGAAGAAAATTCATCTATGATCCTGCTACTCCAATGAATCCAACTGGTTTCTGTCATCCACATTTTATTCTGGCCATTTTTGCCGCAAAACTTTTGCCATAGTTTCCCCACCTGAAGTGTGTAAATTACAAACACAGGTGCCTCATAATAAACACTCACTAATTGACATTTGCTAGGTACATCTGCAGGCTGTAAAATAAATGGAAGCAACAGCAAATTCTTTTCTGGCTGGAGTGTTTTGTGTTTGAAAAGCAGACTGGATAGTTATATTTTTAAAAACCACTCATTCAAAAAAAATTAGTGGTTTGGGGCTGTGTTTGGACTGTAATATTTGAACTTCCCAAGTGGCGCCAATGGTAAAGAACCTGCTTGCCAATGCAGGATATGCAAGAGACTTGGGTTCAATCCCCCGGAGTAGGAAATGGCAACCCACTCCAGTATTCTTGCCTAGAAAATCCCACAGACAAAGGAACCTGGCAGGTTACAGTCATGGGGTCACAGAGTCAGACACCACTGAGCCCATACACCTAACTACCTGGACTGTAATAATTCACACACCACTTCTATTTTGGGGGGAACACTGCAGAGAATGTGTTTACGGAGAAGTAAAAAAGCCAGTGTGTTGTTCGGACACAGCTACCTAAAGGAGGCTCTTCCAAGTTGCTGTCAGTGTAAAGGCCAGCGCTGCTATGGCTGGTGGAGGCAGATGGTCTTAGCCGATCACTGGCTTCAGACCAGTTGGGACAGCATGACACGTCTAGAACAGGGATTCCCACACTTCTATATGCATCACAGTCACTTGATTAAAATACAGATCTCTGATCTATACCCAAAGAGAATTGGACTCAGCAGGTCTGGTCGGGCATCCGTGCTTAATTGCTAAGTCATGTCTGACTCTTTGTGACCCCGTGAACTGCAGCCCGCCAGGCTCCTCTGTCCATGGGATTCTCCAGGCAAGAAAACTGGAGTGGGTTGCCATGCCCTCCTCCAGGGGATCTTCCCAACCCAGGGATCGAACCCGTGTCTCTTATGTCCCGTGCTTTGGCAGGCAGGTTCTTTACCACTAGCGCCACCCGGTGGACCATCCAGGCATCTGCATGGTAACAAGCTCCTCAATGACGCTGAGTCAGGATCGGGGTCCACAATTTGAGATTCACTGGCCGGGAGCCTCAGAGCAGCACGGCAAGAGAGGCAGCCTTAGAGAGCAGCGTCCTGCAGTGAAAGCGAGGATGTAAGTAGATGGATGGGGGCTTTAGCTTAAGTAAGATCTGCAGCAGACACTGCAGCTCTTGGGGTGGAGGAGGAACCGGGAACAAATTTGGGCAGAGGTAGAAGAAATGGTGGCAGCATTTTATAATGCAGTGGCTATCATTCACAACATCAAAAGGGGTTTCTGGAGTAAAGGAAAGGTCTGAGTTTATAGTCTTCAGTGGTGGCATCTCCTACAGGGAAGAGTGGGTGATCACTGTGGGGAGAACAGAAAAGGATTCTTCATCCTTGTGCTCGTCAGCATCACTGACCTCTGGATGTCCAGTCTCAAAGCAGGCATCCCCTGGGTGCTGGTGTGAGCTTTCTTGATGGGTTCCTTACCTTTAAGTAGGTTTCTCCTCTTACTTCATAGAGGAACTGGCACTCTGTCCTCTTCAGGATGGCTATGGTGGAGCCGCTGACATGGATTCTCAAGGCTGGAAATGCAAAATAGATCAATGAAAACCTTGTCCATTTTGACTGCTATCATAAGGCCCCGTTTGCTTCCCCTTCAGCCAGAATATTTACTATGAGTGCTCTTAACAGCTTAGATATTGTCATAAAAAAAAAAAAAAAACTTTAGAATAGCATCGGTGAGATGAGAACCATCATCAGACATGGGGAGAGGGTCTAGTGCTGGTTTTCAGGGTCCTGAGTAAGGAGCTTACATTACATTACATTACATTACATTATATTACATTAAGCCCTGGAGCTTCTCATTCCAGCTCAGAGAGGGGAGCCCCCTGGGCCTGGGTTTGGATTTTACTTTGTGGTGCTGAGCTAAAAAGCTGGAATTTGGTTTGGGGTCTCCATGTAAATGGCAACCCACTCCAGTATTCTTGCCTGGAGAATTCCATGGACTGAGGAGCCTGGTGGGCTACAGTCCGTGGAACTGCAGAGAGTTGGACATGACTCAGCTAAAACTTTCTTTTACATGGATCTAAGACTATTCCAGGTAGAGCATGCCTGAATGCACCGCAAACGAACCCAGACTAATAAGAAGAGTTAAACTAAGCCATAAAGGAAGAAAAAAATTATGATCAGTAAACGGCAATATGTAGCAAGGACTGGATTGACCCAGGCTCACAGTCAGTCAATGTGAAGAGTCATTCTTCACCTTCACCTCACTGGCAGTATTATGCATTTTTATCCTACAGTTCCCCTTGGTTGGGAGACAGAATCTTTGTCCTCTAAGAAAAGTCCTCTCCTTTCTTACGGAGGCCAGTGGATTCCATCCGAGAGGCTGTGTTGACTGTATCTCCAAACAGGCAATAACGAGGCATCTTGATCCCCACGACTCCAGCAGCACAGGGACCTGTGAGGGACAGAAAGCAAGAAGGTGGAGGCCACGGGAGTCCCAGAGTGGTGTTAAGGTGGGTGAGCCTCTTCTCAAGATCACAATGCTCAGTGCCTCATTAGATGGGAGAAGTGGTTTCAGGGGTAAAATGTGAGCTGTGACCTCGGCTCTAAATGAATGTATTTGTTGGGAGTAGCATCATTATCCAAATCACGCTTTCAGAAAGTGTTTTGCTGCATAGAAAAGCACATTTTCGAGAAACAAGAAGACATTTTGAGATCAGCATGCAAAGGTGGAAAATGCTCCTTAATATATTACACAGAAGGCTCTCAGGAAGGATGGAGACCATCTCACCACTTTCTTGTTGTGCCAGCCACACAGCCCAGAGTTCTGAACCATCGGGGGGCACAGTGCACTGAAGGCTCAATGGCCCGTTTGTTTTATTTTGGGGCTTCCTTGGTAGCTCAGCTGGTAAAGAATCCGCCTGCAATGCAGGAGACCTGGGTTCGACCCTGGGTTGGGAAGATCCCCTGGAGGAGGGCATGGCAACCCACTCCAGTATTCTTGCCTGGAGAATCCCCACCGACAGAGGAGCCTGGCGGGCTGCAGTCCATGAGGTTGCAAAGAGTCCCCCATGACTGAGTGACTAAGGCCTGGCTCAGCACAGCATTTTAGGGATTGGTGGCCTGATGATGGAAGACCCAGATGACAAGGACTTGGTACCTTCTTTCATGCGCTTTTCATGCACCACGTGAATGCAGCAGGAAGGGGGAGCCTACGACACAAGGATACCCCAAAAGGCAGAACAAAAGCCAAGGCCAGATGATGCACAGGGGCTTATAGGTAGGGAAAAAGGGCTGCTCAAGCAAGTATTTGTGTGGAAAGACTGAATGCAGGGAGTTAAAATTTGCAGAAGTTGAAGATTAACTCAGAAACTGCAAAACCAGGTTTTGGATAGAGGTAACTATTGATTTTCTGGTTTGTTTATCAGGTTTTGATCTATATGAATTTCTTTATAGATTTGTCCTTTGAACACTGTTGTTTACAGACATTGAAAAAAAATAGAACATTAAGTTGGGCATTGCTTATGTACACTTGAAAAAAAAAATACTGAGTACTGAATCTTCCCTGTTAGGTTCAATGCTAAAATACAAAACAAAAACAGACAGAAGCAGCAGCAGCTACTTGATTAGATCTCTGAGGAAGCTAAAATATGACACAGATATACTTATCTACGAAACAGATTCACAGACATAGAGAAAAGACTTGTGGTTACCAAGGGGTAGGGGAGGGATGGACTGGGAGTTTTGAGATTAGCAGATGCAAACTATTTTATACATATGTATAACCGAATCACTTTGCTGTATACCAGAAACTAATAAAACACTGTAAATCAGCTATATTCCAATTTAAAAAAAAAGGTCTCTAAAATGTCTCAATCACATCAGAAAGATAATAAAATCCATTTAAGATACTGTAATATTTTACTGGAAAAAAATTTACAGAAGGCAGAGATGGGGCGAGGGAGGGAATGGGGAAGAGATAAATAGTAAATGTGCTGTGCTTGGTCGCTCAGTCGTGTCCAACTCTATATGGTACATAGACTGTAGTCCGCCAGGCTCCTCTGTCCTTGGGATTCTCCAGGCAAGAATACTGGAGTGGGTTGCCATGCCCTCCTCCAGGGGATCTTCCCAACTCAGGGATCGAAGCCACGTCTCCTGCACTGCATTGCAGGCGGATTCTCTACCATCTGAGTCACCAGGGAATAGGGTGACTTAAACAGGAGATCTGGAGCTTGTTATTTTAGTTTGTGGTTGGTGTTTATTATCATTCCATGAGTGCTGTCGTGACTGTTGTTTCCTAAAACTCTCCAGACACTTATTATAGGTCTAATTATGTCAGGATGTGTAACTGGACCTTGTATTTGGCCAGTGGATTCAAGAGTAAGCCTCATGTGAAAATTGATCTCATCTGAGGATCCTTCAACCTTTCTAATTTAGTTGGTGTGCAGAGGTACACACGGTTCCCGACTGCTACAGTGCTCAGCTGCGTACCGGAGTGAATTCCAATGCGAATCCATATTGGGAGGCCAGGAAGATGCTCCAGCTCAAAGGTCCCCACAAAGCTGAGGAGGTCCAAGGCCATCTTGGCAATGTCTATTGCATGCCGGTTGCCATTTCTCTTAGGCAAACCGCTGGCCACCATGTAGGCATCACCAATGGTTTCCACCTGTGGAAGTAGTTTCTCATCAGTGAATCTGTCCCTTCTAAAGGCACCAGAAAGTACACAGAAGCAGTTTATTGCACATCAAATTCAGAAATGTTTGAGAACTCATATGAGCATAGCCCTGTACACTTATTCTGGGACTACTTCAAGACCAGTACTATGCTAATTTCTTTAGGGTTTTTATAGCCTAGTTAGGATGTGGCGTGTGCATGCTCAGCCATGTCCAACTCTCTGTGACCCTATGGACTGTAGCCTACCAGGCTCCTGTGTCCATGAAATTTTCCAAGCAAGAATACTGGACCAGGTTGTCATTTCCTTCTGTAGGGGATCTTCCTGGCCCAGGGATCAAACCCGTATCACCTGCGTCTCCTGCATTGGCAGGCAGATTCTTTACCACTTCGCCACCTAGGAAGCTATAACCTAGTTAAAAAGCTGATGAAACAACTACAAAGGATTTTAACTGAGTGAAGTACTTTATAACAATGTAAGTCATGCAGATGTGGTGACAATTCTACAGTGTTGAAACAATCTGAATGGCTTTATGTAATTTTAGTAAACCATCTCTAATTATCAGAAAAGTCATGTTTAGTGCTTTACTTTTCAAAAACTATTTGATAAAAAAAGAATTGTAGGTTCCTCTAAGACATAAAGGGGCTTCCCTGGTGGCTCAAGTGGTAAAAATTCTGCCCGCAAGGCAGAAGACCTGGGTTCGACCCCTGGGTTGGGAAGATCTCCTGGAGAAGGGCATGGCAAGCCACTCCAGTATTCTTGCCTGGAGAGTCCCATGGACAGAGGAGCCTGGCGGGCTACAGTCCACGGGGTTGCAAAGAGTCAGACACGACTGAGTGACTTTCATTTTCACTTCACTAAAGACATAACACACATTCTTGTACCAGATGCTTCCAAACACTTTTCTTGTAATAGGTAGTAGACTCCTATTAACATTATTCTTTGATATTCTCCCTTTTAATTTCATTTTAATAATCATATGCATGGTTCATATGTATTGGTTAGTTAATTTCTTCTTTCTGAATATCGTTAAAATGCATAATCACTTTCTATTGAACTGGAACTCTTGTTAGTAAGACTTTCTGATCTACACAGGGTGAGAATTTCAACTTCTGACCACTCTTATTCTTTCACTTCACTTGTAGCTCAGACTCAACCACTAATTTACTAACTCTTTTTTTGTTTTTTTTAATTTACTAACTCTTAAATGACAAAGGAAAAGACCTGAGTAGAGTCAGCTCTCTGACTCTCTAGGTTCCGCACTGTGGATTCAATGACCCATGATTCAAAAATATTTAAATAAAACTCCAGAAAGTTCCAAAAAGTAAAACTTGAATTTGCCACAACTCCAGCAACTATTTTACATGGCATTTACATTGTATTAGGTATTATACGTAATCTAGAGATGATTTAAATTAGAGTACATGGGTATGTACATAGGTTGTATGCAAATACTATATTATTTTATACCAGGGACTTGAGCACCTGGGGACTTGGGGATCCAGGACAATCCTGGAAGCATCCTGAGGCAGAGGTGGTAGGGGTTGCGAAGGAGAACTGTAATAACAGAAACAGCCAATCCTGGCTCTGCTGACCTGGGGTCAAACCATCATCTGTCTGTTAGGTGTAGTGGTTACCTTGTACACGTCGTGATGGTCCAGAATGTGGTCAAAGTTCTTATAGATGTCGTTGAGCATGTCCACCACCTCCATGGGGGTGCTGTACTTGCAGATGGTAGTGAACCCTACAATGTCACTGAAGTAGACTGTGACCTCCTCGTAGAGTTCAGGCTCCACGAAGCCTTTCTCCTTCAGAGACTTGACCACCAGCCTAGATGAGGAAGGTAAAAACAGGGCCCTCAATTTCAGTAAATCCCTTCTTCCTCTACGGAAATCTTTGAGATAGTACTAACTGTTCACCAGGAATTCTAGAACTGAGGATTTCCAATGAATGGTGTGGCGAGGAAACAAAGACAGTTTGCAAATACCAAGTCTAGGAACATATCACACACACAGAGCACATTTATGTGGCCTCAGATGAATAGGAGGTTCAGTATTAATACTTGATTATAACTCTAATAAATGTGAGTGTTCAGTTGCTCAGTCGTGTCCGACTCTATGTGACCCCATGGACTGCAGCCTGCCAGGCTCCTCTGTCCATGGAGTTTTCCAGGCAAGAATACTAGAGTGGGTTTCCATTTCTTCCTCCAGGGGATCTTCCCCACCCAGGGACTGAATTGAATTGAACTGAATTGCATTGAATTGCATTGAATTGAATTCCGGTCTCCCACACTGAAGGTAGATTCTTTACCATCTGAGCCACCAGGGAAGCCTTCCTGCACTAAAGATGGCTCCTATCTTACTTTTAATTAATTTTTACTGGAGCATAGTCGCTTTATTAATAAATATAAAGTGTTAGTTTCTACTGTTTAGCAAAATGAATCCGCTGTACATATACGTACATCCCCTCCATTTTGGACTTCCTTCCAGTTTAGGTCACCCCAGAGCAGCAAGTAGAGTTCCCTGTGCTATTCAGTCGCTTCTCATTAGTCATATATTTTTCGTGTGTGTACATGTTAGTCGTTAAGTTGTGTCCGACTCTTCTGTGACACAGTGGACTGCAGCCCGACAAGCTCCTCTGTCCATGGGATTTCCCAGGGAGGAATACTGGAGTCAGTAGCAACTCCCTTCCCTAGGGGATCTTCCCAATGCAGGGATCAAACCTGGGTCTCCTGCATTGCAGGCAGATTCTTAACCTTCTGAATCTCCAGGGAAGCCCCAGCGTCTATTTTATACATAGTTATCAACAGAGCGAACCTGCCAATCCCAATCTCCCTATTTCTCCCTACCCACCCACCCCTTTCCCACTCGGTGTCCATACATTTGCTTTCTACATCTTTGTCTCTATTTCTGTTTTGCAAATAAGCTCATCTATATAATTTCCTGTAATATGGCCTTTACTATGAGGCTGAAAGAAGATGGCAAAGAAACTAACGCTTTAATTTTTATTTTTGTATGAAGGAGAGACAGTGACTGGCCTAAGGTCTCCGACTTAGTAAAAGTGACCAACAGGTGTTGGAATCTAGGTGGCTCTAACTCTGCCATCCATGCTCCTTCCATGGCACTGGAAAACAATCTCTTTTAGCAATTTAGACAGTGCAAACCGGGACAAAGCTTAGCAAGAATGTGCATCTTTAAACACAACGATCTGATGAAGAAAATGCAAAAGGGAGCAATCCTATATAAATGTAGAGAAGGGACTTCCCTGGTGGTCCAGTGACTAAGACTCTGCATTCCCAATGCAGGGGACCTAGGTTCTATCCCTGCTCTGGGAACTAGATGCCACACGCCCTAATTAAAATTTCGCACGCTGCAAATAAAGATCCTGTGTGCTGTAACTAAGATCCAGCACAGCCAAATAAATACGTAAAAATAAAGTAAGAAAAGTACAGAGAAAACCAATGCTAGACAAGGATGCTTTGGCTTTCAGCGTTAGGGCTGAGGCACAGCTCTGGAGTCCTGTACAGTCCCGTCCGTGGAAGGACTTCCTTACCGTGGGAGCAACATGAAATTAAGCTGGTCAGCCCTGTCCCTCTCCGCCTTGTATAGCTGTGTCCTTTCTTCCACCAGATGTTCCAGGTTCCGGGAATACAGCTGTAGACGTCGGATCAAGGTATCCATGTAACTCTCATTTTTTTGGTCATGGAAAAGGCTGTAGGTAGAGACAGGTAAAGAGCTCTCCATATTACTAAGAAAACATGAATATTCATTAAAGCAACAGGCAGAAGATATTAAGGACAGGTAAGTAAAGAAAGAATAAAAATGGTCAACAAATATAGAAAAAAATTTAATCTTGGGAAGGATCAAAGAAATAGAAAAGACACTAAAAAAAAAAAGAAAAACAAATGATAGCACAATGGTAATCAATGTAAATAAGATGGAGGAAAAATATACATTATAGTCTTCCTGGAGGGAAATACGGTAAAATGCGTCATAAATCTTAAGAATGCTTATGTGGACCAGCCTCTCAATTCTACTTCTTAGAATTACCCGAAGGAAACTCACGAATGTGCTAAAAGTGAACTATAAAGAAAGTCAGAGTTATTCCTCACAAAGAATCATTTAAAAATTACCCTAAATGTGTAACAAAAAGTAATTAAATTATTATGAAATGATGGACTATCAAATACAAGTTAAAATCATGAAGTACATAGAAAGATACTACTTTTACATTATTTAAGTGAAAAAAGCCATTTATATAACAGCAAACATTATCTTATTTTTAATTTTTGAAAACTGGTCATTATCTGTTGAAAAATAGGTGATGTTTTTACTTTCTTATTTGCCTATTCATATTTCTAGAGTTTTAATAAGGAACAACTTGCAATAAAGGGAAATGTAAGAAAAGAACCTCGTACGGCAGAAACCACCACAACATTGTAGAGCAATTTTCCTTCAATTAAAAAAAAAAAAAGAAAGAAAGAATCAAGAAAAGTAAAACTGAGCCTTATATTATTCCTCAGAATAGAGAGTCAGGGTCCTAAAGCAAAAGCCCTAAGTCTATTTTGTTAGATCAAGATGACTTAGATGAGATGCCAGCTCTTTGTGACCCTGTGACCCCAGGATGCAGGGCCCAGGGGTCCTGCAGGACCCGGGTGCAGACCCCAGCAGGAAATTAACTGTTGTGAGAACTGGAGACAATGTTCATGACACAACCCAAGGGATGAATAAATCGTCCTATTTCATCATCATAACAACAATTAAACTTGCCATTTCTGTGCTCAAAAAGACAGACTATGTTGTAATCCCCTTGGTATGGGGTGGGATGTTTGTTAAAAATTCAATACATTTCTTCAGTTCAGTTCAGTCGCTCAATTGTGTCTAACTCTTTGCTTACTATGTTGTAAAAAAAAAAAAACCCCCCAAACAGGAAATTAACATGTGGACTTTCCTCTTAGCTCAGTCAGTGAAGAATCAACCTGCAATGCAGGACACCCAAGTTTGATTCCTGGGTCAGGAAGATCCCCTGGAGAAGGAAATGGCAACCCACTCCAGTACTGCCTGGAGAACCCCATGGACAGAGGAGCCTGGCGGGCTACAGTCCATGGGGCTGCAAGAGTCAGACAGAGCTGAGTGTCTAAAGCACCACCACCACAGTATTATTAACTAACATATAGATTTTGTTCAAATTTCACAAAATTTTATGCTAGTGTCCATTATTTGTTTCTATACCTTATTCAATTGTGTACCTTATACAATTTCACACTGTATTTAGATGCACTGAGCAGCTTCAGATGCATGCAACAAATTCTGGTAAATTCTCTTTTATTTTTATTCTGTTATAAGTATTTTCTAATTTTCCTTGTTATACCTTCTTAGATATACCCATCATTTAAAAGTGGACATTTAATTTCCAAATACATGGGGTTTTAAATAATCTTTGATTTTAATTTCTCATTTAAATGCTTTCTTCTCTGCAATCACTGTATTTTTTCATTAAGCTGACTTTATTGAGGCTTTCAATGAGACCTTTATTGAGGTCTGTCTTGGTAAATGCCACATTGGACTTGAAAATAGGTGCATTATCTTCAAGTATCTTCTGATATTGATTTCTAACATAATTTCACAGTGATCAGAGAACATACTGTGTATGATTTCAATACCTTTAGACCATGAAATGTTTGCACCTTGTTTTATGTCCCTGGATATGTTCCAGAGACTCCTAGTTTATAGTCTATGGGAACCTGAATAGACTTTGTATCCTACTGTTGTATGAAAATTGTATAAATCTTAATTATATTTAGTTGGTTCATGGTGCTTTTCAGGTCTACTACATCCTTCTACTTTGTATATTCATTCTGTTAACTTTTGAGAGTTTGACATTGAAACTCCAACTAAAAATCTTAGTTTATCTACTTAAAAAATAATTGTAATATATAGTGGAACTATATATAACTTTGTTCTGTATTTTCCAAGTCTCCTGTAAATGTATCATACTTTCATAATTTAAAAAATAAAAAAGAGAAAAAAATTCATACATTTCTGAGTTCTATCACAGACCTATTACAACTGGAAACTGCTAGGTTTGGGATGAAGAGAAATTTTTAACAAGGTCCCCAGGAGATTCTCACCCGAAACCATAAAGAAATCGAGCTGGGTTGAAAGAATGAGGGAGCAGGTGGAAGGGATGAAGATGGATAATCTGATTTCATGATGAATTGATTCAATTAAAACAGTTTCCTCAACCTCGGCTGTGTATTTTAATCACCTGAGGAGCTTATTTGAACTCCTGATGACACCCTGCACCCAGATCAATTACATCAGACTCTCTCGGGTAGCACTCCGGCATCACTAGTTTGCAACTATCCCCAGGTGATTTCAATGTGCAGCCAAGTAGAGAACCACCACATTAAAGGCTAAATACCAGGGGCCTAGTTTTATCTTCATGAGCTCACATTTCATCTGTCACACATACAGTTTCATCTGCTCTTAGTAATAGATCTGGGAAGGAATGAAAAAGAGCAAGATTGAAATCATTTATTATTTCCTGCTCTTTTCCCCCATTGAGTGGTTTAGATCAAGCAATCAATGGCCACACTTTCATTGTCTTCACTCTACCCCAGAGGTCCCCAACATTTTTGCCATCAGGGACTGGTTTCATGGAAGATAACTTTTCCGTGGACTGGGCAGGGGTGGGGGTGGGGGAGGGTATGGTTTCGAGATGATTCAAGGACGTTACATTTATTGTGCGCTGTATTTCTATTTTGTGGCAATCTCAGGATATTCTGCCCTGACTTTAGGGTTAGGGTTCACGCTCCTATGAGAATCAAATGCTGCTGCTGATTTGAAAGGAGGCAGAACTTGGGTGGTAATGTGAGCAAAGAGGAACAGATGAAGCTGCCCCCCAACCCCACCTCACCTCCTGCTGTGTGGCCTGGTGTGGGGGGTTGGGACCACTACTCCACCCCATCTCAGTCCTGGGCTTTATTTAGCTTCAATAAGTGTCTGAGTCTTTGACTTAACGAGACTACAGAAAGAGCTAGAAGGAACTGCAGGAATCATCTACAGAAAATTCATTCCAATTTTACGAGCAACAAAATTGGTAACCATAACTAGCTATTATTAGATCCTAGCCTAGAAACTGGATCTCCTAGAGCTATTTTTCTCACTCTGCATTGTGTCTGCCTCCAAACATGGAAAATCTAAAATTCAACCTTACTGGATAACTGTATGTTACTTTTCTCTTGATCCTGAATTATACTCTGATTCAGCCAAAGTTCCTGATCTTACGATTTTTAAAACTCTAAGGAACTTGCTGATGTTAAGAATTATCCAGGGGTTTTAAGATCCTCAGGATTCTACTAGACTTCTAAATCCTAATTACCTGCAGAAGAGTAAGGGAACTATATTTTTTTAACAGATATAATCATGATCAGTCAGAATCTATTTTCTAATCAGGCTCATCTTGCCCTTGAACATATAGTACTTAGCTTTTCAAGTGATTATTCCTTGAGAAAATGGTCTGTTCATCTCCATATCATTTTAATTTTTTGGAGATAGGTGTTGCAATCTGTGATTTTTCATTAGAAAAGGCATTCTCATACTTAGCTACCACTGAATGTCAACTATTATTAGAAAAAACTGAAGTTAGTGGCGAAAAGTAAAAATGTCCACCATACCCAAATATCTTGGCCAGGGTATTCTCAATTTTCTTGAAATCTGGCCTCTTTTCTGGATCTTCCTCCCAGCAGTTTTTGACAAGTAGATAGACCTGGAAGAAAGAAGTCGTCGAATTGAAGTAACTCAGAAAAAGACAAATGCCATATGGTACCACTTACATGTGAAGACTAAAATATGACACAAATGAACCTACTTATGAAAGAGAAACAGACTCACAGGCTTAGAGAACACACTTGTGGTTGCCAAAGGAGTGGGGAGAGGGAAGGACTGGGAGTGTGGGGTTGGTAGATGCAAACTATTACCTTTAAAATAGGTAAAAACAAGGTCTTACTATATATAGCACAGGGAACTACAGCCAATCCCCTTGGGATAAACTATAATGGAAAAGAATATGAAAAGGAATGTATAAATGAGTCACTTTGCTATACAGCAGAGATTAGCACAAGACTGTCAATCAGCTGTACTTCAGATAAAAACTAAGAGGTGGATTAGCTTAGAGGGTGGTATCCTGTACTATTCTGTTCTGTGATGTAAGCAACTGAAGCAGGGAATATTTTTAAAACATCTCAACTCTCACAACAAGTATGAAATGGCCCAGTTCCCTGTGGTCATCATTGCTGCACTACTTTGCCTCACCCCTCCTTTCGATCCTAGGCTAAGGAGAAAACAGCAATATTGATTTGGACGAGGTGGGATGGGGGAGAGAAAACGCCTTACGGACATCTGCAGGGTTTGTGCTGGGGAGCGGGATAAATAGCTGGGCTTGGTGAGTACCGGGCGACTCTAAAACGAGAGTGAAGCTCTACGACATTAGTTTTCAACTGTGCCTGACCGTGGAATTGTCTGGGGAGCATACACAAAATTTCTTAGGACTTCAGGAGCTTCTGAATTAATTGGTTTGTGAAGGGATCTTGTTAGGGTTCTCAGATGTAGGAAAAAAAAAAAGTTTAACAGGACACCCAGTTAAACTTGAATTTCAGATTAAAAAATTAATAATTTCCTTAGCACAAGTATGTCCCAGGTATGACATGGGCAGAGGACATTAATCTATGTACTTTTGTAAGTTTCCCAGCTGCAGTGAAGAGAAACGAGGAAGGGGGGTTGGGGTTGGGGGAGGTGGGGAGGGGAGGTGGGAGGATGGGAGGGATTGGAGGGTGTGTGTGGGGTGTGGGGGGGTCAGAGGAAGAGGGAGAGGACAGGAAGCCCATGGAACCATCATCTAATTTGATACCGCTTGTTTGCAGCTTTTGTGGGAATCAAAAAGCATGCTGAAGGGCATTTGCTTTAAGTTAAGTTTGTTCTTCACTCTGAACACAAACAGGATCACAAATGGTACTAGATACAGAGCCTGTCTGCATTCTTTTGCGTTAATGAAGAGTCCCTGGGGAGGGAGATGACCACGGTATAGAACTGTAGTTGCCCATATTCATCACTAGGTGGTACCCCTGCCTGGGAAAACAATCCGCTGGCTGACTGCCTTAGAGGATGGGACAGAAACGCCGACAAGTGAGCTGATGCAGCGTGCGTGCGTGCCAAATTGCTTCAGTCCTGTCTGACTCTGCAACCCCATGGGTCCTAGCCCACCAGGCTCCTCGGTCAACAGCACATGCCCTTCAGGCCAAGTCTTGGAGTTTCAGCCCTGTATTCTAGTGGAACCAACTACTAGAAGACGGAATCGAATTCCTCATTTCCAATTCCAGAACCATCCAGCCGCACGAGTAAATGGACAAGGAGGCGGCTTTGGTGAAAGCTGTTTTAAACATGAGGATATACTCAGACTAGAAAGCAGGGTTTGAGAGGAGAGATACTGATGTGCGGAGAGGAATTCCAGGATCCAGAAAAGCAGCAGGAAGGGAAGGGATGAGGAGAAGGCAAGAGGAGTGGATGTAGCTCAGAACACCTTGGGGTACAACCTGCCTTTCATGTTGAAAAACAGAAAGAAATAAAAAAGGCCCATTCATGCTCAGTAGAGTCTGACCATAAACCTCATCTAGCAGGTCACTTGCAAACTGAAGCAAAATGTTTTTATCTTTATCCTGCAAGGAACAAAAGTTTAAAAAAAATTTAATAACCATAAATATTTTTTCAACATTTACTCACCATATTCTGGATTAGAGAAGCTCAGATAAAATTCGAAAGAAAAAATTAGAATTTTTTTCTCCACAGTCCTTAAAGGCCTTTGTGAGGGATTATAAAACAATTAAGCAAATACAGAAAAGTCTCCATTTTCTTCGGAGGAAGGATAGAAAGAGTGAAAGTACATTTCTTTATTGTTTCTAGATCTTGGCATGTTTATTTTATAATCAGGAGGTAGTTTTATAAGTTTAATAAGTGTTTCACAGAGACATCTTGCTCTTCCAGCTCCTAAATACTGAGAATGTGATGTGCGCTGGAGGACCTCTTTTGTGTGTTAGGAGGATGACAGATTGATAACAGCTCCCAAGAATGTGTCCCAACCCCCGGACCTAGTGAATGCTACCTTACTTGGAAAAAGGGTTTCTGCAGGTATGATTAAGGATCTTGCAATGGGAAGATAATTCTGGATTATCCTTTTGAAAAAAGTTTTTTAAAAAATCCAATGTATTTTATTTTTTTAAAACTTTTTGGCTACATGGTATGTGGTATCTTAGTTCCCTGAGAGGAGACTGAACCATGCCTCCTGCAGTGGAAGTACGTAGTCTTAAACAATGAAGCACCGGGGAAGTCCCTGGACTGAAACTTCAGTACTTTGGCCACCTGATGTGAAGAGCCAGCTCATCAGAAAAGACCCTGATTCTGGGAAAGATTGAGGACAAAAGGAGAAGAGCGTGGCAGAGGATGAGATGGTTGGGTTGCATCACTGACTCAATGGGCATGAATGAGTTTCAGCAAACTTCAGGAGACAGTAGTGAAGGACAGGGAAGCCTGGCGTGCTGCAGTCCATGGGGTCGCAAAGAACTGGACACGACCTAGCAACTAAATAACAGCAATAGTCACATGTATCCTCATATAGGAGAGAAGCAGATTAGACAGAAATGGAGCATGTGGCCTGGAGGCAGAGATTAGTGTTGTGGCCACAAGCCAAGGCATGTCAAGAGCCACCAGAAGCTCCTGGGAGAAGTGGGAATGGATTCTCCTGTAGAGCCTCCGGAGGAGGCATGGCCTCTGACAACTCATTTCAGACTTCTGGCCTCCAGAACTGTAAGTGGATCTATTTCCTTGGTGTTCATCCACCGAGTTTGTGCTCCTTTGATGCTGCAACCCCAAAGAAACTCCTGCGGGAGACATACTCACTTCCAGCTCTTTTTCCTCTGCTGTTTCCAGGAACAGATCGGGGCGGAAGGGTTTCACTCCGTTGGAATTCTCCACTCTGAAAATCTTCTCTGATGGGACGAGAACCATTCGAATTACAAGAAAGAATGCAGTGTGAAGAAATTTTAGCAGCAGCCTCCAGACTCTGAATGGGTTCCCGGACCCTGGATGGGGAGCCGGTGGGAGTGTGGCAGAGCCTAGGCTAGCACTCAACAAACAGATGTGAATGAATGGATGAGCCACCAGGGGAAGGGGTCTTAGACCCTCTTACACCCAGGAAGTACTTCAGATAAAGCTACAAACCCTTTAAAACTTAACTCAAAGACCACTATCTTAGGGAGGTTTCCTCTGACCAAGATGCTAGCCTGTCCTCCCTACACCCTTCTGCTACCTTCATCCTCCATACTGGTAAGAGCTGGCACACAGTAAGTACCCAGTAAATCGAGAATTGGATGAACGGAATGAAACATTTCCCCCCAACAAGGACCTGCTGTAGATCACAGAGAACTCTGCTCAATGTTCTATGGCAGCCTGGATGGGAGGGGAGTCTGGGAGAGAATGGATACATGCATACGTATGGCTTAGTCACTTTGCTCTCCACCTGAAACTATCACAACATTGTTAATCGGCTATACCCCAATATAAAATACAAAGTTTAATAATAAAAAAAAAGAATAGTCAAATTTAATATTCCATGGGGAGTAAATATAATCTCTAAATCAACTTTCTAGAATTTAATAAACTATGCTACCCCCCCCCCCCCATACACACACATACATACACACAAGAGATGGGTAGCATCACTGACTCAGTGGACATGAACTTGAGCAAACTCCAGGAGACAGTGGAGGATGGGGAAGGTTTGGCGTGCTGCAGTCCATAGGGGTCACAAAGAGTCAGACACGACAGCCACTGAACAACAGCAAAAATGCCCCCCAACACACACACATAAAAAGAGGACATGTGACAAAACTACTAGAGATATTCTCTTAGTGAGACCTCAAGGATGTATGTGGGCCTGTTAGTGATCTAGTTCAGGTGTTAAAGACGCATATCTCTTAATGGAATCAGAAGGAAAGCAGGGAATTTTACGGCACAGCCCTTTAACTCAATAATGCTGACAGTGGGGGTGGCTGGCAGTAGGGCATTGGCCTACACTTTTCAGAGCCCTCTGACATTCATACTGTCATTGAATCCCTCCAACCGCCCTGTGCAGTGAGGAGCGCGGGAGTGACATTGCTCTCGCTGACAAGGGGACTGAGATGTGGTCACAGAAACCTCGGGGTCTCGGTCAGCCTAGAATTCCTGCCGGCTCCCAGAGAGGGTCCTCACCTTTCTGGTCCCGACAGCTGAGCGTGTAGAAGGTTTCTCTCCGCTGGATGATCTCCTGGGCGATGATGCCATAGCTGTACACGTCTCCTTTCTGTGAAACGCTGGCTACGCGGAGATGCTCCGGGGCCGTCCACAAGTCTGTGTGTTCAGCATTGAGACTGTGAGGTTGAGGGGGTGAGCCGCCCAGAGATCCCCGACACGCTCTTCAAGTCCCTCCACCACGCTCATGCTGGCGATGGGGGCAGAACACACACTTGCCTTCCCAGCTGACTAGGTAATGCCAGGATCTGGGTGAGGAAACATGGAATGCCTTCCCTAAAACTGCCTGGGTCATAGTCCTGAAAACCCTCAAGGTCTACCTAGAACAGCGCCTGGGTACAAGGACTGCTCGGTAAATACTTGTGGGGTGAATTCAGTAGAATGTAAGAGACTGAGGATTTAATAGTTTATGGAACATGCAGCATAAAGCTATGAAAGCCTTTATAAATACTTTAAAATTATATATTTATATATTTTATGTAATATAAAACATTGTGTGCATGCTCTGTCACGTCTGACTCTGTGACCCCATGGACTGCTGCCCACCAGGCTCCGCTGTCCATGGGCTTTTCCAGGCAAGAATACTGGAGTGGGTTGCCATTTCCTTGTCCAGGGGATCTTCCTGACCCAGGAATCAAACCCAGGTCTCTTGCATTGCAGGCAGATTCTTTATCACTAAGCCACCTGGGAAGCCCACATAAAACACTACATATGTATAAATACTTAATAAATATATGTTTACAAATTTTATGTAATATAAAACATATTTCTTTCAGTAAATATAAATATATTTACTATATATATGTTTGGTGGTGGTGGTTTAGTCCCTAAGTCATGTCTGACGCTTTTGCGATGCAATGGACTGTAGCACCCCAGGCTCCTCTGTCCATGGGATTCTCCAGATAAGAGTACTGGAGTGGCTAGCCATTCCCTTCTTCAGGGGATCAAACCTGAGTCTCCTGCATTGCAGGTGAATTCTTTACTGACTGAGCCACCAGGGAACTGCCATATATGTATATTTACTAAAAGGAAATAGTGGGCTTTCCAAGTGCCTCAGACGGTAATGAATCTGCCGGCAATGCAGGAGACACGGGTTCAATCCCTGGGTAGGAAAGATCCCGTGGAGAAGTGAATGGCAACCCACAACAGTATTTTTACTAGAAGAAAATGAAGACAGCACATTTAAACAGAGAGACAGTCACTGATAGTTTCCAGATGTGATACAGTAGCTGCCATGAGGTCAGTTATTACACAGATGTGCTTTCTTTGGTTCCTGTGGTATTCTTAAAAAAAAAAAAAGCATACGATTTACTCAAATTTTACTAGTGTGCGTGCTATTACTAGTGCTTCCCATCAAGCTCATTTCAAGAGTGAAGCGTTCCTGTGTCTGGCTCCTGTAGTCACTTGGGTTTGGGACCCCCATTACATACCTTATTTATAATAATGGGGGCATACAATTAATTATTCTCCAACATCCCTTGGGAGTTTTCCAGGATCACCTAGCTTCCTGTAGACTTATTGAGATTTCTACCTTCAGCAGTTTCAATTAAATAAATCAACAGATTTGTGTGTTTAGGTATCGTGAGATGCTTATGATAAAGCACACTTTCCCCATTTGGCTTTCCATCCAAGTGTTCACTGCCTTTTCAGATTTATGTCTTGTGAATTTATGTGGCTTGTGACTCATTAACAATGGATCCTAATGGTTGGGCTTGTAGGAGATGGAAGTAAATCCACTTATAATAAGATTTCAGGTAACCAACTCCACAGGTAGGCTCATATAACTGGATGTTCAGGAGGGTAGGCTTGGATCTGCAATTCATCTGATTTTGTGTCACGGTGAGTCATTTCATGAAAGGGATTTGCTTACTCTAAGATGAACCCGGGCATGCAGTAGGTTCTCAATAAGCACTAACTGGATTTAGTCCAGTGTCTTAGCATCCTTGACATAGCTAAAGAAGTGGGTGCAGGATTGTAATTTTTCGTCTATTATGGAAAACTAAAAGGACTGCAAAATAGAATTAGAGGTAGAATTTAGTTTTTGAGGAATTTAGTGGTATTTTGAGGCATATATAAGTCCTAGCCCTCTGAGGCTGTTTAACCCTGAGATCTAATAAAGGACTGGCAAACAGTCAACATGAAAAGCCCTTGATACTTTACAGATCACTTTTTTTGACCTTCATCACCACTCCTGAAAGGGATAAAAGAATATATTTTACCAATAAGGCTTTTTTTTTAAGCATCATCATTTCTGATCGTTATCACAGATAAACGAATGATGTCTAGAATTTGGAAAGGGGCTTCAGTCTTAAACTCTTTCTTTTTGGGCAATTCTCTTAGCCTCTCTGAGCTTTAGTTCTGTCTTCTATAAAAGAGGAGGGTTCAATAAGAGGATTTCTAAGGTCTCCTACGGCTCTAACTTTCTGTATTTTTTCACACAGTCCTGCCTCCACAAGCCAATAACTCTTTCATGATTTCTCCCTTAAATCAAGGGACACACAGCTGAAGAAGACCCACAGAGGAGATCTGTTCAACTTGACAGGCACACGCTGAACACTGAGAAGGGGGTAATGCTGGGGAATGAGCCAGCTACTGCCTCTTAGGGAAGTGTTTTCTCTGGTCAGTATCACCATTTCCTGAGCACTTTACATGGACTTGTGCAAAAATTAAAAGAAACATGTTTAAGTGGGAAACTAGTGAAAATTTCATTCATGACAGACCTTTTCTTGGAGGCAAAATGGAATTGCAGCCAAAATCGGTGATCTTCACCACCATCCTACTGTCCACCACGCAGTTGGTCGATTTCAGTCGGCCGTGGACTTCTGTCTTACTGGAGTGCAGATAGGACATTCCCTGTAGTTTTTCAGGTGACAGGAAAACAAAGAGATATGACACTCCTCAGCTGCTCTGTCATTTTCAGGAAGGAGATGACTTGGTGAAATCATTTCGGCATGTGGCTAGAATCACCGTCGAGTTTTAAATTTAATTCCATTAACTTTATAAAATATTGTTAAAGCCCTAATATTTGCCTAAGTCCTGCATCCAGTTTTGAAGGTTATTTAGGTGACACAGTAAAAGGCAACTGTCTAAAGACTCTGGTTAAGGAGCTGTAGACAATATGAAGCAAAGATTGATCCTAATTTTTTCTTTTTAAGTGTTTTTGCTTACCACTTATTCAGTTTGTGACCTTGCGTATGTCTCTGGTTCTCTGCTACCTCAATATGAATATGAAAATAATATGAATAATAAGGCTTTGCCTTCCTGAAGGGAGAAGTTAGGCTAGATTATTTGTTGAAATCTAATTGCTTTCCATCTATTTTGAAACAGAACGTTTCATTCCGTTTTGAAAGAGGAAGTTCTTTTTTGGCTGTTGTGTCTCCCCCTGGTGGCCAGAGGTGGTGGTACTGCAGACACTAGTTACCAGCCTTGGTCCTGGGAGTGAACTGAGGCAAGTAAGATATTGTACCACACTTTTTTCCCCCAACTGATTCCGATGCTATGTGTCTTTCAGGTGATTTAAGACTGCATCAAATAGCTCACTCTTGGGACTGGTTTTTCTTCATTCTTGAATAGGGCCCTAGTTACTGGTAGCCACTTCCTTTTCATAGCATGTCTAGGAAATATACATGTCCAAATTTTTTTATTGCCTCATGCAAGATGAATGCCTGCCGTTATATTTTCTCTTACATTGAGGTGAAGATTCAGTTATCTTCCCTGAAACTTTATGTGATTTTTTTTTACTTCCAGCAAATCTATGAAAATGTGTGCCTGCAACCCAGTGAAGAAAGAATTTAATAATAAAAATAATAAGTCAGTATACATATTGAATACTTGCTTGTCAGGCCTTTTACAAAGCCCATGTGTTGTTTCATAAAATCTTCACAAAAACCCTATGGCGCAGGTAATACTTTCATTATCATTTTACAGATGAAGAAACCAATGCGATAGCTGGCTAGGTCCGTTTTCCAGATTTAACTTTCATAAATATCTTTCATGTCTGTGGGTCTCTTACCTTAGCAATGTCATACAAGACAGAGATTTTAAACTCCCAGTCCATGAATGTACCATCAGGGTAAGAAATTGTATCATTTAAAACTTCCTGAGCAGGAGAAAAAGAAAATGAAGATGAGTTGTCTAAAGGATGCCACTGTGGAGAGATTCTTACAGGTAAATAATGATCTTTTGTTTTTTATTTTTTAACATTTTGATCACACCCCAAGGCATGTGGGATCTTAGCTGCCCAACCAGGGATTGAACCCACGCCCCATGTGGTAGAAGCATAAATATTAACTATTGGACCACCAAGGAAGTTCCAGTAATGATCTAATCACGAGTCCTTGGGCTCAGGAACAAGCTGGAACTCCATTGTCTTGTTTTTCTTGAACATATGTTTCTTTTCTCTCTAAGAAACACTAGGTGGTTCTTTATCACAAGGAGATGAGCATGAGGTGCCCACAGATCCCAAATCCTGGTTCTTCACCAGACAGTGGTAAAGGAATGAGCAGGTACCTGCCAGGAGAGGGGGCTGGTGAGCCCGATTCACAAGTGCCTGGGCTGCAGGCTCTGTTATTATCAAAAATAACACTAGTGTTTTCCTACAAGGAATCGCTATCAGGATATCCCTTCACTAGGCTTCCATTTTTTTTTTTTCCCATTTATTTTTATTAGTTGGAGGCTAATTACTTTACAATATTGTAGTGGTTTTTGCCATATGACCCAGCAATCCCACTTCTGGGCATACACACTGAGGAAACCAGATCTGAAAGACACACGTGCACCCCAATGTTCATCGCGGCACTGTTTATAATAGCCAGGACATGGAAGCAACCTAGATGCCCATCAGCAGACGAATGGATAAGGAAGCTGTGGTACATATACACCATGGAATATTACTCAGCCATTAAAAAGAATTCATTTGAATCAGTTCTAATGAGATGGATGAAACTGGAGCCCATTATACAGAGTGAAGTAAGCCAGAAAGATAAAGACCAATACAGTATACTAACGCATATATATGGAATTTAGAAAGATGGCTTCCATTTTTACTTAGAAGACCAACTGCATCAATTGGTTTAAGAGCTCTAGGTGTTCCGTTCGTTTATTAAGTCCTCTGTCATTAAGACAGAGCTCTTGAATTTTTGTGTGAACTGTATGACCTAGAATTTTGAACTCATAGTATTAACGTGGTGATGGTTCTATCAAGATATAGGGTAGTTAAACTAAGCTAATTCTTCACAGTAAAACTCTAAGCAGGACCCTAACTGAAAACCTAACAACAGTTTCTTGTTTGGGGGAAAAGCCCAGTTTTAGCGTAGGCAGTGTACCAGCAGTCTCCGGCAAAGGGCCCAGAGTCATTGGTTGTTTCAGATGAGGCTCCTGAAGCGGTGGGTAACCCGTCAGTTTAAGGGAGGGGAGTTAGGAGCAGACAGACTCTTCCCTTAGCACCTGATATATGGCTTTTGTTTATTTGTTTATTATCTCTTCTCCCTATGAAAATGTCCTCTGTGATAATCTTCACTTACTGGTGTATCTAAATTTTTTGTCACGTTGAAACCAAATGATTCAGATATGGTCTAGCCCTTTATGGAAAGTATTTCTAATTTTGAAAGACTTGAATTGTTATTATTAGGGATGTGTTTATTTTATTGTATCAGCAGCAATTTAAATGAACATTTTCAGCACCAATTAAAATGATCTATAGCCTTTCTCCAAAGACCTTTTGATATGATGCATTAGAGTAATATTTTTTCCATTCATAGAACTAACATATCTAACTGTATTATGCTTTTCATATATGACTTGGCTTAGAGTTACCTGTATTGCGTTTATAATTTTTCCATTTATATTGATAAATGACAGTAGTCTTTAATTACATTTTAGTATCGACTTTATGCTAGCCTTGTTGAATGTTAAATGAATTTAGAAGATGTTCATGTTTTTCTTTAACTTTAGAACAGTGTTTATAGACAGTGAGAATTATTCATTGAAGTTTAGAAAAATTAAACTGAATCTGGTTTTCTTTGTAATGGAAACGTTAATGTCTTCTACCATTATTGACTTCCTTAAGTTTTTACTTCTTGAGTCAAGTTTTCATAATTATATTGTTTCTGAAATTTTCCCCTTTTTTAGACTTTATAATTTAATAGTCATGATATATTCTTTCATAATTGAAAGCATCTTTTTCATAGCTTTTTTATTTTCATTTTATTTTTATGGTTGCTTTAAAGATCTAATTAGAAGTATAAGAGGCTTGTATATTTTATAGTTTTTTAAAAATAAGTCAAGAATGCACTTTAAAATTTTATGAGTTTTATAATAATTTAATTGTGGTTTCCTTTCCTTTAGGCCATAGTTATTCTAAACTTTTCACTGAATACTTAGATTTTTTTTTTTTTCCAGTTCCATGGAGATAATACTTATTTATTTATTTATTTATTTTCTTGCCTTCTTTTTGCCTTTTATATATTTTTTTGCCTTTTTTTGCCTATATAAATAAAAAATATTTATATATTTTTTGCTTTTATTTATTATTTTTTTTCTTAGATTATTTTTTAAAGAAAGAACAGCATTTAGGGCTATGATTTTTTTTCCTTGAGGATACATTTGAGTTTATGCCATACATACATTTTAAAATCTACACTTTTTTCTAATAACCATCCAGTTTTCTCTTAATACAAAAGCAAATATGCAAGTAAAATAAAATGAATGGAGGGCAATCACTTTTCCACATTTCCACATTTGTTCTTTGTTTTTTCAAGTCTACACTCCTAAATATTTTTTAGCTAGTTAGCTCAGCTGGTAAAGAATCCGCCTGCAATGCAGGGGACCCCAGTTCAATTCCTGGGTCAAGAAGATGCCCTGGAGAAGGGATAGGCTACTCACTCCAGTATTCCTGGGCTTCCCTGGTAGCTCAGCTGGTAAATAATTCACCTGCAGTGTGAGAGACCTGGGTTCAATCCCTGGGTTGGGAAGATCCCCTGGAGAAGGGAACAGCTACCCACTCCAGTATTCTGGCCTGGAGAATTCTATGGACAGAGGAGCCTGGCAGACTACAGTCCATGGGGTCCCAAAGAGTTGGACACGACTGAGTGACTTTCACTTTCACTTACAAAGATATAATAGGGATAAATGGACAAAATCTGAGTGATCTAGTTTGATAAGCATATGGGCCCATACACTTTTCCTGATAACTCTCTGCTGTTATTATTTCACTGAGTGAGCATTTAAAATTTCTACTACACATTGTTTTTTTTTTTTTTTGCACATGGTTGGCTGGTTAGGAAATTGGAAATGATTCTGGTTCCTTACCCGGAGGGATCCTCTCTCGCAGTACTCAATCACCCCAAAGATCGTGGAATCAAGCTTCACCGTGCCGTAGAACTTGGTTAGGTTGTAATAGTCAATCTGAAGCAACTAAAACATAACACACTCATTTACACAGCAGCTCAGCCAGAAAAGAGCACCTGATTAAAAACTAATAATATACTAATAAAACGTGCCATGTCTCAGATCTCTGGGAAGATATTCTACTGCTCCTGATACAATGAATCATCAGTGCGTCTTCTTCTGCACTTGGCATTAATCTGACCTCATGGCCTTTCTCTTGTCAGCAAGAAGACCTGAATACAACAAACCTTTGACTACTCTCCCATCACATCAGGACCACTTTCTAGGACATGCCAGCATGTTCTGTACCATCAAACATCTTTGACAAAATTTGGGGGGAGAATTTTCAACAAGAAGTATGGTCACCCATTCCTTGGTCTATAGGCTTCTCTGTCAGGACTCCCTAATAACATCTTGCTCCATCAGGGACCTCAATGCTTGGGGAAAACGGAGTAAGGTCATTTCTCACTTAAAGGTCTTATGTAAGCATACCTTGTTCAATTCGATCTTCTGTTTCTCAGTGAAATTGCCATCATTGTGCTTGAGATCCTTTAGAATCACTCGCTGCAAAGATCAATTGAATTAAGGAGATCGTGTCGCATGACCGCTATATGCATGTTATAATCATCTGCTCACATGACTATCTTCCCACACTACTGTAAGCTCTTGAAAGCGGTAACATCCCTTTACTGCTGTTTATATCCCTGGTGGCAAGTGCCTGGGATGTGGCAGGCTCATATGAGAGTTTGTCTTTAAAATGACTAAGGGAGAAAAGGAGGAAGGAAGGAAGGAAAGAAGGGAGGGAAGGAGGAAGGAGGAGAGAAAGGAAGGAAAGAAGGAAGGACGGAAGATATAAAACGCTGCTATGGGATTGTCACATCCCCGCTGCAATGATTCAAAATACAATACAGGGTTGCCTGGACTGCTCTGAATCCGTTATTTTTCCTTCCTACACTCTCCCCCTCTTAAAAATTTTATTTTTTCTTCAGTATACTCAGGACTTGGGAATATTGTAAGCGGTAAAGCAGAGCCCTGCCCAGCCCTGTGAAAGGCTCCAAGAACACCCCTTGGGTCAGCCCCGGGACCCGGGCCATCACCCCACCGACATCAGAGCTGCGGCCACGATGAGTCAGAAGGCCCGGCACACATCCCTGACCGAGAGTTCAGAAAAGCAGAGGAGACCAGTCACCTTTTTGTCGTATTTGCACTGTCGCAGTCTCTGGATTGTGTCTCGCCTCTTGTCATCATCGATCTGGCACAAGGACAAGCTAATTATTCCAGAGGCTCCAGGTCTTGGCTCCCCAACTGCTGGCCAAAGGCTGAGAGACTCTGCCTGTGTCTACTGCAGTTAGTTCACAGCATGCCAGGCAGGCTCAGAAAAACTGTTATAATTGTCCAGTGTCCCCTCTCATGCTCACCTCCCCCCTCCAATGGTATCTTCTTTCCAAGTATCCACCAGCCGCACACTTAACTCTGGGTTTTCTCCCCGCTTCTTCTTGTGGCCTATTTCAGCCAGAGACTTCCTTTGCTTCCTTCCCACCCAGCCCCCCCAGACTATTGGGAACCATTGCCTACAGCTACGGACAGACGCTCTCAGGGAATCATGCTTGGCATCTGAGCTGTGAACTCATGCCTCAAGGCCCAAGTAGCATGCAAGTGAGGACACCCTGCTGGGGCTTAAGGAGGCAGCCACATCAGCTTGGGGTTCAGCCTGCAGTTGTGAGATCATCTGGTTTGTCAAAAGAAGCCAGTAATGTGGATTTCTCTATTCCATTCCAAGATTTGTGTATTTGATAATTAATTAAAAATATATTCATTTATTTATTTGGTGGCGCTGGGTCTTAGTTGCAGCATGTGGGATTTAGTTCTCTGACCAGAGATTGAACCTGGACCCCCTGCATTGGGAGCTCGAAGTCTTAGCCCCTGAACCATCAGGGAAATCCCAGTAATTAATTTTAAAAGAAGTTAAATATTGACCGAAACACAACACACACACACACACACCCACACACCCTTGCAGGCTAGATACAGCTCTTGGTCTGCTACTCGAAAGGCAGAAAAGATTGTGAACCACTGCATCTTTCCATTCAATTCTTATAAAAACCTGTGATGTATTTTATTGGTTAAAAGCTACCTCATAGGGACATTTTGAAAATGTGACTGAAATAAGTAATATCCAATTCCATGCATGACGCCTGGCACAGCGCAGATTAATAAACGTCACTGGTCTCCCCTTCTCCTGTTTCTCATTTTATCTGTGAGGTACAAAGGGTTACGTGTCACCACGTGTAACCTGAGAATGTACGGAACCTGGGTGTGATTTCTCGGCTAGTATTCTTTTTACCCTCTCAAGCCTCGATTGGATCATTTAAACCATTTGAACTTCAGTCCCTTATCTGGGCAATCCTAACTTACAGGGATACCTGGGGAATCAAATGAGACCAACGTGGTGCTTGTACTTTGTTACAAGCAAAGGTGTTTTATCCTCAAATGAGTCCTCTGCATCTTTATCATTATTTTCTGTCTGCCACCCTCCCCTCGGGCTTTGCTGACATCTCTCCCTCTGGCTGCCTTGGTTTGCTGACACTTTCCATTCTAACCTGGGATACCTTCTTCTTCATCTCGCCCCTGAGTCTTGCTTCCTTACCCAGAGCTCAAACCAGCGCCTATCCGGTCACATGGCATTTTCCCCTCTTGCTGACTCTGGTCGACCCCCGTGGGTCTTCTTCCAGTCCTGTCTGATTCTCAGCACCAGAAAACCTCTTCTTACAGCGAATCCCTGGTCGTCTGCTCCCCAGCTGGTCTGTAGCTCGCCATAACAATGACTCCCCATGCTCTGAATCACTTCTAACCTTCCTCCTCCTGGCAACTTGTCCCAAAGACCTCATTCTTAGCCAGGTGAGCGGCTAATGATGAATTAACTCATAAAAATTCTGTCATATCCAACAAGGGGTAGACGGGTTATGCTCCTAGGAGTATTTACATTTTAACAAAACACACAGCAACATGATGTTTTAGGCTTAACTCAAAAGAACCAAGTGCAGTACAGGGTTCTGAGGCGGTGGGGGAGGCTTGTGAGGGGTGGAGCCGTGGCAGGACCTGGGCAGAAGTGAACCATGTGGGAACCCAACCTGGGGTCACACCAGAGGCGGGGACCACTCACTCCTTCTACAGGTCTCCTCCTCCCTTCCTAGGGTACTGCCACTAAGTCATTCAGGTCGATGAGTTCTCTTTTCGAAAATCCAATGATCTTACAATCGTAGTTGTAAGTCACAGGTTTTGATGAGAATCAAATGGAAAGATGCAATGTGAAATATAAATGATTGTAAGATTACTGGATTTTCAAAGAGAGAATTGATTGATTGATTTCTTCCTGACACGTGCCTGAGACAGATTGATCTTTTCTTAATTTAAAAATTTTTAAAAAACTATTTATTTTTTTGGTCGCACTGCAAAGCATGGGGGAATCTTAGTTTCCTGATCAGGACCCAGACCTGTGCCCACTGCAGTGAAGTATGGAGTCCTAACCACCGGACTGCTGGGGAAGTTCCTGGTCTTTGTCAATAGCATTTTTATTTCTGTGGCTCAGGATTTAATAGGAGTGTTACTTTGGTGCATGGAGCATTTCTGGAGGAAAGGGAGATCTAGTCCTCACTGAGCCATGAGGGGATCTGAGCCACTGGAGTGCCGCGTGCAGGACTTGGGGTGGGATGCCCAGAGAGCTGGTGGAAAGGCTCCAGACACAAACCTGACCCATGTGGCAATTTTATTTTTGCTGATTCTAAGCAGGGAGGCGTCTCAAGTCACACTGTCCTGTCAGCTTGGCCCTACTCCTAGGGACCCTGATCATTCCTTCATGTGGAGGTTCTGGGACTCCACCGCCTCCTAGTTTGCTTTGGTATAAAACCTCTGGGATTTCCCTGGTGGTCCGGTAGTTGAGAATCTGCCCTGCCAATGCAGGGAACACGGGTTTGATGCCTGGTCTGGGAGGATCTCACAAGAGCAAATAAGCCTGGGACTACTGAGCCTGTGCCCGAGAGCCTGTGCTCTGGAACAAGAGAAGCCACTGCGATGAGAAGCCCGAACACCACAACTGGAGGGTCGCCCTCGTTTGCTGCAACTAGAGAAAGCCCGCGAGCAACAACGAAGGCCCAGGGCAGTCAAAAATAAATGAATTAAAATCTGAAAAAAACCCAGGAAACCTCTGAGGGTTAAGTGTTAAGTGTCACACTGACACGGGGTGGGTTCAGACTGTGGCCAGTTCTTGAAATTCTAGCCCCGTTGCCTCAAAGAGCTCAGAAACAATGAAACAGGTCCCGGTATCAGGCATATGAGAAATGCTCAGAAGTGCTGGTGGGTTACATCTGCAGTAACCTGGATGTGTGTGTGACCCGGCCCTGCTGCTCGACTCTTTGTCCTTCATTTTCCTCATCAGCAAAGACAGGATGATAAAGTTCATCTCCTGAGGTCCTGGTGAGGAGGAGATAAGACCATGCAGGTCCCGAATTAACCATGGCCCACGGGAGGCGGTATTGCTGGTGGCTGCTGAGCCTTCCTGGCTGAGCGCAAGTGTGGGCAGAGGACTCTTTTTTCAGCAGTGAGCAAGTAAGTCACACGTCCTGAGTGTGAGAGAGTAATTCCCCCAGGTTTAGGGGAACTCAGATGCCTTACCCATTCCTACATCCCTTCCATGGCAAATCCTCCCTCTCTGCACTCCTCTTCTGGGTCACATGCCAAAAGTGAGTAACATGCCATATCTCAGCCTCCACCAAAGTGTTCACTGGATCAAGTAGCATCATGAAGAATCAAGGGAAAGGCAGGAAGCTGAGAATTCTAACATCTAAGTCTTGGATTCTGAAACAAATGACCCTGCCTGGCACGTTCTGTACCATGGACCAAAGTCTCCTCAAATCCCTGGGAAGTTGCACCAGTCCGCACATTCTTCACCAGGTAAGGGATGCCTTACCTTTAGGCTAACATGGTTGGTCTCATTGGACTCCAAAGGAAAGATGTTTTCAGAAGGAATATGGGACCACTTCTTCTGACGAAGTGCATGTTCTCTCTTATATTTTCTGTGAAAGGAACAGAGCCAGCCCATAAGCTTTTATTATGCCATTCCGTTTCTGACCATTAGTTGACATCTAGAGCTCTGATGGGGGGGCTTCCTCAATGGCCCAGATGATAAAGAATCTGCCTGCAATGCAGGAAACATGGGAGACACAGGTTTGATTCCTGGGTCGGGAAGATCCCCTGGAGGAGGACATGCAACCCACTCCAGTATTCTTGCCTGGAAAATCCCACAGAGGAGCCTGGCAGACTACAGTCCACAGGGCTGCAAAAAGATTCAGTCGGGACTTAACAACAAAGCCTCTTCAGCCTGAAAGTATATAATACTTAACTAAATGCTTAACAACAACAATAATACTTAACTAAATACTTAACTAAAAAACAACACTTAACTAAATACTTAACTAAACAACAACCACAAAGACTCTTCAGCCTGAAAGTATGTAATAGAGAGACTTTGAAAATTCCCATAATGTACTAATGAAAGAGCAGAAATAGCTATTTCCACCCACAGAATGCCAATTCTATGGTCATTATACAGACTTTATCTCAATTCCCCGCAACAGTTCAGACGAAGATACTGAAGCCAAGTAACATGCTTAAGTTGCTAATAACACAGGTAAGATCACACAACTGGTGAATGTCAGAACTGAGATTTGAGTTCAGGTGTCTCAGGAAGACTCCCTGGAGGAGGGCATGGCAACCCCCTCCAATATTCTTGCCCAGGAAATCCCGTGGACGGAGGAGCCTGGCGGGCTACAGTCTATGGGGGCGCAAAGAGTTGGACATGACTGAAGCAACTTAGCACGCACGCACGCATGTCTCTGAGGGCAAGCTCTAATTCATCCGCTCAGTAGTATTCTGCTCCAGACAGACTTTTTGATGCAGAATGCCTTTATAATCTTAGCTCTATCCAGGGACCTGCTTGTGAATGTATACTGTCAACAGGGATCAGATGCCCCACTCTCACCCACCCCTCCACCTGAGAGATGAGCACCCCAGGTTAGCCGGCAGGTACCTGAGCACCAGGAGAGCAATGAGAAGCAGGAGGACCACTGTTCCCGCGAGTGTGAAGACGGCAATCATCAGGATTTGAGGGCCTGTGGCAGAAAACACAGTGAAAACTACACTAGGAAGGACCCCTGAAAAGAGAACAAATGCATTTCACAAGAGTCTAGTTGTATAGGATAATTTGAGCAAGGGGAAAGGGACAGCTCTTTTTTTTTTTTTTTATTAGTTGGAGGCTAATTACTTCACAACATTTCAGTGGGTTTTGTCATACATTGATATGAATCAGCCATGGATTTACACGTATTCCCCATCCCGATCCCCGCTCCCACCTCCCTCTCCACCCGATTCCTCTGGGTCGGGACAGCTCTTTTAAGAGCTCTGTTTTTTAGAGAAAGACAAATGTCATATGATAACACTTGTATTTGTAATCTAAAAAAACCAGAATGATACACGGACTTCCCTAGTGACCCAGTGGTGAAGTGGAAGACTTCATCTTCCAATGCAGGGGCTCTGGGTTTGATCCCTGGTCAGAGAGCTAAGATCCCACATGCCTTGTGGACAAAAAACCAGAACATGAAACTGAAGCAATACAGTAACAGATTCAATAAAGACCTTAAAAATGGTCCACATCAAAAAGATCTTGAGAAAAAAATTTTAAAAATGATACAAATGAACTTATTTACAAAATAGAAACAGACTCACAGACCTAGAAAGCAAACTTACAGTTACCAAAGGGGAAAGGTGGGAAGGAAGGATAAATGAGGATGAACATATACACACTACTATATATAAAACAGATAATCAACAAGGACATACCGTATAACACAGGGAACTCTACTCAAAATTCTGTAATAACCTATATGGGTGAAGAATCTGAAGAAGAATGGATATATGTATATGTGCAACTGAATCATTTTACTGTACATCTGAAACTAACACAACATTGTAAATCAACTATATTCCAAAATAAAATAAAAATTAAGTTTAGGGGTGGGTTGGGATGGGGGTGAGAAGGAGGTTCAAGAGGAATGGGACATATGTATACTTATGGCTGATTCACTTTGTTGTTTGGCAGAAACCAACACAACATTGTAAAGAAATTATCCTCCAATTAAAAATGAAAATTTTCTAAAAAGTAGGAAAAGTAGGAAGCACTTCAAAAGTAGGAAGTCAAGGCATACCTGGAGTAACAGGCAAATGTGGCCTTGGAGTACAAGTCAAAGCCTACAGAGTTTTGCCAAGAGAATGCACTGGTCATAGCAAGCACCCTCTTCCAACAACACAAGAGAGACTCTACACATAGACATCACCAGATGGTCAATACCGAAATCAGATTGATTATATTCTTTGCAGCTCTATAGTAAGCTCTATACAGTCAGCAAAAACAAGACAGGGAGCTGACTGTGGCTCAGATCATGGACTCCTTATTGCCAAATTCAGACTTAAATTGAAGAAAGTAGGGAAAACCACTAGACCATTCAGGTATGTTAGTCACTCAGTTGTATCTGACTCTTGTGACCCCATAGAAGGTAGCCTGCCAGGCTCCTCTGTCTATGGGATTCTCCAGGCAAGAATACTGGAGTGAGTTGCCATTTCCTTCTCCAGGGGATCTTCCTGACCCAAGGATCGAACCCAGGTCTCCTGCTTTGCAGTCAGACTCTTTACCAACTGAGCTACGAGGGAAGCCCCCATTCTGGTATGATCTAAATCAAATCCCTTACGATTATACACTGGAAGTGACAAAGAGATTCAAGGGATTAGATCTGATAGAGTGCCTGAAGAACTATGGACAGGGTTTGTGACATTGAACAGAAGGCAGGGATTAAGACCATCCCCAAGAAAAAGAAATGCAAAAAGGCAAAACAGTTGTCTGAGGAGGCCTTATAAATAGCTAAGAAAAGAAGAGAAGCTAAAGGCAAAGGAGAAAAGGAAAGATATACTCATTTGAGTGCTGAGCTCCAAAGAATAGCAAGGAGAGATAAGAAAGCCTTCTTCAGTGATCCATGCAAAGAAATAGAGGAAAAGAATAGAATGGGAAAGACTAGAGATCTCTTCAAGGAAATTAGAGATACCAAGGGAACATTTCATGCAAAGATGGGCACAATTAAGGACAGAAATGGTATGGACCTAACAGAAGCAGAAGATATTCAGTAGAGGTGGCAAGAATACACAGAAGAACTATACAAAAAAGATCTTCATGACCCAGATAACCACTATGGTGTGATCACTCACCTAGAGCCAGACATCCTGGAATGAGAAGTCAAGTGGGCCTTAGGAAGCAACACTACGAACAAAGCTAGTGGAGGTGATGAAATTCCGGCTGAACTATTTCAAATCCTAAAAGATAATGCTGTGATAGTGCTGCACTCAATATGCCAGCAAATTTGGAAAACTCATCAGTGGCCACAGGACTGGAAAAGGTCAGTTTTCATTCCAATCCCAAAGAAAGGCAATGCCAAAGAATGATCAAACTACTGCACAATTACACTCATCTCACATGCTAGCAAAGTGATGCTCAAAATTCTCCAAGCCAGGCTTCAACAGTACACGAACCATGAACTTCCAGATGTTCAAGCTGGATTTAGAAAAGGCAGAGGAACCAGAAATCAAATTGCCAACATCTGCTGGATCATCGAAAAAGTAGAGAGTTCCTGAAAAACATCTACTTCTGCTTTATTGAATATGCCAAAGCCTTTGAACGTGTGGGTCACAACACACTGTGGAAAATTCTGAAAGAGATGGGAATACCAGACCACCTGACCCACCTCCTGAGAAATCTGGTGTGCAGGTCAAGAAGCAACAGTTAGAATTGGACCTGGAACAACAGACTTGTTCCAAATTGGGAAAGGAGTTCATCAACGCTGTATATTGTCATCCTGCTTATTTAACTTAGATGCAGAGTACATCATGTGAAATGCCAGGCTGAATGAAACACAAGCTGGAATCAAGATTGAAGGGAGAAATATCAATAACCTCAGATATGCAGATGATACCACCCTCACGGCAGAAAGTGAAGAACTAAAGAGCCTCTTGACGAAAGTGAAAGAGAAGAGTGAAAAAGTTGGCTTAAAGGTCAACACTCAGAAAACTAAGATCATGGCATCTGGTCCCATCACTTCTTGGCAAATAGATGGGGAAACAATGGAAACAGTGACAGATTTTATTTTTGGGGGATCCAAAATCACTGCAGATGGTGATTGCAGCCATGAAATTAAAAGACACTTGCTCCTTGGAAGAAAAGCTATGACCAACCTAACAGCATATTAAAAAGCAGAGACATTACTTTGCAACAAAAGTCCGTCTAGTCAAAGCTATGTTTTTTCCAGTAGTCATGTATGGATGTGAGAGTTGGACTATAAAAAAGATGAGCACCGAAGAATTGCTGCTTTTGAAATGTGGTGTTGGAGAAGACGCTTGAGAGTCCCTTGGACTGCAAGGAGATCCAACCAGTCCATCCTAAAGGAGATCAGTCCTTACTATTCCTTGGAAGGACTGATGCTGAAGCTGAATCTCCAATACTTTGGCCACCTGATGCAAAGAGCTGACTCATTTGAAAAGACCCTGATGCTGGGAAAGACTGAAGGTGGGAAGAGAAGGGGACAACATAGATTGTTGGATGGCATCACCGACTTGATGGACGTGAGTTTGAGTAAGCTCTGGGAATTGGTGATGGACAGGGAGGCCTGGCATGCTGCAGTCCATGGGGTCACAAAGAGTCGGACATGACTGAGCAACTGAACTGAACTGACTGAAAAATGAAAATAAATTTTTAAAATTAAATTTTAAAAAGATATTATTCATTTTTTAATCTCTTCATTGGTAATAGAGATGCTGCATCTTTGTTCTCTGAAGAAAATTGTTTGGAATGTGCCTCCCAAGTGGCATTATTTCAGTTACCCTTATAGTTTATACATCTGTTTTCTTATGGGAGGGCTTCCCTGGTGGCTCAGATGGTAAAGAATCTGCCTGCAACGCAGGAGACCAGGGTTCGATCCCTGGGTCGGGATGAACTACTGGAGATGGGAATGGCAACCCACGCTAGTATTCTTGCCTGGACAATGAAATGGACAGAGGAGCCTGGTGGGCTACAGTCCATGGGGTTGCAAAGAGTTGTACACGACTGAGCGACTAACACTTTCTTATGGGAATCATTGAATGTTAGAAGATAAAATAGTTTCCAGCACAGAATTCGGAAGAGAAGACTATCTGATGTCTTTGAAACTAACATACCTAAGGAAGAGTCATAGAGGAAGACAGTGACAACTGGTTTTCAATTCAGAGAACAAATCAGAGGCAAAGTAGGTCACACAGTCAATGATAGTGTTGCCCGCTGGTCCTTTCCAAGCTCAACCAGGTCACTGAGGGAAGTCAATGGGAAGTGTAAGGAATTTGATTTATTAGTATGTAGGTGAAGCTGTATAGATGGAGGAGTTTGAGAGATTCACAGAAGAATAAGTGGAATTCAGGAAAATGTGGATTCAACCCAGCACAGCATTGAAGCAGAGTTCTGCGTGGGCAGAGGACTAGAGTGGTAAGGACAACAATAATAAAACTGTACAAGAAGGTCATGGTTCACACATGCCTCACAGGCTGCCTCTTGAATGCTCTAACTTCCTATTTTTTTCAGAAGGTAGAGGGTTCAAGAAGAAGAAATGGGATGGACTCCAAGCAATAGACAGTGTATAAGAAGCTAGAAGATAATAGCAATATGGTGAAGAAGACAGGTATTTTTCTTACAGCAAAAATATGAGAGATAGTCAAACTCCAAGGATAAATGTTCAAGGAAGGTGTAGTCTAAAAATAAAACTGTAAAATATTTTGAGAATTTGGCATTTAAAAAATCCCTTTGTGTGCACGTGTGTCACAAAAGAGAGACATTGGGGCTATACACTATTGGGCCTCATAAAGATAATAATAATGAAAATATTTAACGATTTTCAATTTAAAAAACCAACTCACGGGTAAATGCCAGAAGGCTTCCTATGGCTAGCAAATAAATATGATCAGCCCTGACAAATAAAAGAAAAATACAGGAGAATTTGGGAGGTGAGAAGGAGGCAGAAGGAAGGATAGAGACATGAACATCTTCATCTTACAACTTTGGGAAGCAAGAAGCTTTATACATGTTTGATAGAACTCTAGGCTTATGAATATTAATTAAAATTACAAATGTAAAATTATAATACACTAAATGTATTGACAAAAAGACACAACTACGTTGAGAAGAGCTTAGAGAAAAGTACACCTAATGAAAATGAATTTAAATTTATGAATGAATGAAAATAAATTTTAATTTATCAATACAAGAAATAGATAACATCTAAAGCTCATAAATCAAGAAATACATGCATATAATTTAGAAATATGCAAAAAACTAAGCAGAATGGACAAGACCAGAGATGCACAGAGGTGGGACTAGATACACTCCCTTTCTGTTACGAATATTTCTACTCTAGGATTTTAAAATCATGTGCATGAATTTTTCTATGATAAAAATATAACGAAAAAAGTCATTTTATTAGTAGTGCTTGCACCTTTTTTTTGCATCTTTGGACATAAATATTTGTTAAAATTTAAACTTTTTTCCCTAAAAATTGATTAGTAATGTGGAATCACTTACTATTCATTGTGGAAAGCCTTAGCCAAGCCAGCCAAGGGCAGAGAGTCCTGAGATCTTGTTGCTCAGGAGACACTTGGCTGGCCTGTCTAGTGATAAGTCAGTGTCACACACAGCTTTACTTCAAGTTGCATGGATGAAGGTCTGGCCGTGTTAGGACTTTCATGACATGATGGGACCTCACCTCAAGTAGGTAGGTAACCATTGTTATGACCCAAGCATGTATGCTCTAAGGCAAAAGGGGAGAATTTAGAGGTCAGGCTCACTGACCACCCCTTAGCCTGATGACATCAAGTATTCCTTGCTGAAATACACTGGATACATTCCTTGAGTTTCTTGTAGTAAAATGTAAATGGAATGAGACTATTGTCTCTGTGTTCATTCTGCCAATTGCCAAACCTAGTTTTCTATAGGAAAATTTATGTCAAAGGTTGGATAGAACATATATTAAAGATAGGTATAGCTAAATTAGAATGGAATATTTTTGGTGTTTTATCAGAACTGTAATATCATTCATTGGGCAGAGAAGTAAAGTCTGTATTTACAAATCTGGCGCATCTTATTCAGACAATAAGTAAAACAAAACAAAACTAAACTAAAAACCACAAGCTAATTGCATAAACCACAGAATTTACTCTCCTTCTCCATAAAACAACTTTAGGGAAAGGAAATTCATGAAGGATCTCTTACCCCGTCCTGGAATATCATTAGGAAGTTTGTGGTTCTTCCAGATGAACGTGGGGCTCTTAGCCACAGGGCTAGTCTGGTTCACACGGGTGTCATAGGTCAAAAGAACCTCGTACTGTGTCAGGGCATGAAAGAGAAGAAGGGTGCAGAGAAAAAGACACGTTAGAATGACTTCTGATGAGATTCACTGTCCTTCCCAATGACATTTGAATTTTTAAACATTAATTTATTGGAGCATAGTGGCTTTAGAATGTCATGTTAGTTTCTGTTGTACAACACAGTGAATCTGCCATATATATTTCTCAGTGAAACAAGGCAAATGTTACACAGATGGGAACTAGTTAGGATCTACTGGGTTCTCATCATGAACACTATTAGGCTGAATAGTTTTCTGTTTTTAATGACCATACATTATGCCTGCCCAATAGACATTTTCTGGGTCTTTAGAGAATTCAAGTCTTTCATTTTCTTGTGAAAACAGAGGCAAGAATAAAAATATTAAATGGCTAGCTCTAAGTCACATGACAAGGGAGGCACCAGTGTTTTCCACAATATTAAACTGCTATTAAAAATGATGGCTTGAGAAAATACACCATAGTCAAAATTCATTATCTATATTTATACATGTCAAGGGGCTGCTAGAGAATTCTACATTCCTTAAGTTCTATCAATTACATGATTTTTGAATCTCTTCTATCTCTATGCTCTAATGTGCTTTCTTATAAAAAGTTTCTTTTTGAAGCAATGTGCCAATAGAAATATTCATATGTCCTTAAATTACTGCTGCATATATTGAGTCAGCTTTGTAAGAGACATCTCCAAAATGATCACCCTTCTAAAATTCACCACTGATCCCTCAAAACATGCTGGATCAAAGTTTTACATTCTCAAAACTATACTCTTAACTTGACAGCAGAATATAAACTAATATTACATATTAATATAATAATATGTATCATATTCACACACAATACTATGTGTGTATATATACCATGTGTACATATAGCATAACATTACAGGGCTATTTTTATGCGCCCGAGGGATCACACAATTAATGATTTTCATGAGATTGCAGAGGGAGAGAACAAGGAATGTTTCATTGAAATTTTTAGTTTTGGAAATGAACAAACAATTCTTAGAAAAAAAACAACAACCAAAAAGAAAATCTGTCATCTTCTCATTGGTATCCCATCAATAGTCTGGTCTTCATATCAGTGTTTTCTGGGTGGGTATGTTTTACATAGTAAATAGAGTGGATATTCTGAATAAGAAGTTCTATGGGAGAAAATGTTTAAGGAATGTGGCCCCAAGAGGGGCATAACTGTAAATCTGAAATTAACTTGTAGATTCTAAACATAACTTCTCCTAGTCCTTCTCTATGACTTGCCTTTCAGGATAACCCTCCTCACCCAGTCACCTGACCCCAAGTTCTTGATAAGAACATACTTTGCTGGTGTCCACAGAGGTGTACAGAAGGTACATGGTATTGTCAATATCCCCACAGGCATCCAGAGTCACAGGACCCACATGCCCTAGGGCAAAATCAGAAACAGTTAGAGACCATCATTGACTTCCTGACTGAAAAGACCAGTTACATCCTGACACGGGGCATAAAGCAGATTCAGATTGCTCTATTTTACTGAAAAATTGTGACCTTAATGATGTAATTAGAGGGCATTGGTTCTTGGCTCTGAGATCGCTGAAGGATATTTCTATGAGAGACGCTATTTAGTAAGAAGGAAAACTCTCTTTCACTGCATTTAGGATGATGACACTAAATATAGTCAGGAGGTTTCTCCTGATGATTTGAGACAAGTTTTTGCTGAGAGTGTTAACTAGTGGCACAGTGTTTAAGTCATTGCACAACCTAAAGTAGATTGCTAAAAGGTCAAAATCCCTTCACTATCACTTATTAGCTGAACACATTGAGAAAATTAAGTTCTTGGAGCCTCAGTTTTCTCATCTGTGAAATTTTAGCCATATAGCATGAGTCTATGAAATGGCTTGTTAGGTTAAAAAAAAAATGATAGTATCAACAATTTCACATGGTTCAAAATAAGAGCTAGTAATGTTTACTGTACCAGGCTCTGTGCTAAGTATCTTATGTGCACTTATTATTTTAATCCTCCTGGAACACCATGACACACAAACTGTTATTATCTCCATTTTACTGATGAGAAATCGGAGGTCAGAGATATTATTTAATTGCTCCAGGTTATAGGTACAGCTAGCAGGTGGCTAATTACTACTTATGACCACAGAGGTGCAAGTAAAAAGGAGGGGGCCATTGTCTGCATCTCCTCTGCCCCCGGTCCATTGTTGATGTGACTTTCCCCCACTGCCGATGTGACTTTCAAGGAATGTAAAGGGTTGGTGCTCCCTTTGTTCTCTCTTTTCCCCCTTGAGAGCCAGGCCTTGAAGACTACAACATTCAAGCAACTTCACATATGGGGGAGATTAGAAAGTGACTACACATGCCGAGGGGAAGGCAGAGACTCAGAAAACTTGAGAAGACCTTAAGTTTCCATCTCAGGCTGATCCTCAGCAGAGATGGCCTACAACAAAAAAAACAAAAAGCAAAACCAAGTAACAGCAAGCCCTGAGAAGGAGAAAACTCACCATTCCCCAGGTGATTTTCAGGATTACCACATTATTAGATTCAAATGTCCAGTTTTCAATCAAAATTACAAGTCATATGAAGAAACAGGAAAATATGATTTATTCAATAGAAAAAAATAAACCAGTGGAAGCTATCCCTGAGAAAACGATGGTGGATCTACTAGACAAAGGCTTTAAAACAACTACCTTAAAGATGCTTAAAGACCTAAAGGAAGACATGGGTAAAGTCAAGGCATTGATGTATGAACAGAATGGAAATATTAGCAAAAAGAAAGAAATCATAAAAAAAAAAAAAGAAACTCTGGAACTGAAAAGTATAGAGGCTAAAATGAAAAATTCAAAGGCATATTTGAACAGGCAGAAGAATAATTAGTGAACCTGAAGATGAAAAAGAAAGTGAAAGTGTTAGTCACTCAATTGTGTCTGACTCTTTATGACCCCATGGACTATAGCCCAACAGACTCCTCTGTCCATGGAATTCTCTAGGTTAAAATACTGGAATGGGTAGCCATTCTTTTCTTCAGGGATCTTCCCAACCCAGTGACTGAATCTGGGTCTCCCTTATTGTGGGCAGCTTCTTTGCTGTCTGAGCCCCAGGGAAGCTGGAACTTGAAGAAAGGACAATGGAAATCACCAAATCTGAGGAAAAGAAATAAAAAAGACCGCAGAAAAGTGAACAGACCTTAAAGGACCTGTGGAATACCACGAAGTAGACCAACACACGCATTGTGGAAGCCCCAGAGGGAGAAGAGAAAGAGCGAGAAAACAGTAGAGAGAATATTTGAAGAAATAATGGCTGAAAATGTCCCAAATCTGATGAAAGATATGAATAAAAACATTCAAGAAGCTCAACAAATGCCAAGTAGAATGAATTTAAAGAAATCCATGCCAAGACACATTATAATCAAATCGTCCACAGCCAAAGACATAGACTTTTGAAAGCAGCAAAGAGAGAAGTAATTGATCACATATAAGAGATATTCAATAAGATTATAAAGCAGATTTCTCACTATATACTCTGAAGGTTAGAAGGCAGTGGGCTGATATATTCAAAATGCTAAAAGAAAAAAATATCAACTAAGAATCTGTTATTCAACAAAGCTGTCCTTCAAAAGTGAGGAGAGTAGGATATTCTGAAATAAATAAAAGCTGAGAGATTTTTACCAACCAATCTTCCCTGCAAGAAATTCTCAAGGGAGTCTAGGAGGTTAAAATGAAAGAACACCAGACAGTAGCTTGAAGCCATACGAAGAAATAAACATTCCAGTAAAGGTAAATAAGCAATTACAAAAACTAGTATTATTATAAAAACAATGTGTTATTTTACTGCTTCTTTTCTACATTACTTAAGAAATGAATATGTTTAAAAAAATTAGTCAAAAACTTGTATTATTGTAACTTTGATTTGTAACTCTACCCTTTTTTTGACGATTTAGGAGACTAATGCTTAAAAAATAATTAGTTTACTATTTGGACACAAAGCATAAGGATGTAGTTCTGCAACACCAGTGTCTGAGAGGGATGGAAATGGAGCTATTAAAGGAGCAGAGTTTTTGTATTTATTGAGGTTAAGCCAGTATAAATTCAAATTAGAGGGTTATAATTTTAGGATCTAATTCCCATGGTAACCACAAAGAAAACAGCTAAAGAATACACACAAAAAAATTTAAACATTTCAGTGTAAAGAAATAAATACAAAAGAAGACAGTAATGGATAAACTGGGATGAAAAAGCTATGCAGCATATAAAAAACAAACAGCAAAATTACAGAATAAATCTCTCTTTATCAGCAAGGAGATCCAACCAGTCCATCCTAAAGGAAATCAGTCCTGAATATTCATTAGAAGGACTGATGTTGAAGCTGGAACTCCAATACTTTGGCCATCTGATGCGAAGAACTGACTCATTTGAAAAGACCCTGATGCTGGGGAAGATTGAGGGCAGGAGGAGAAGAGGACGACAGAGGATGAAATGGTTGGATGGCATCACTGACTCAATGAACATGAAGCTTGAGTAAATTCTGGTAGTTGGTGATGGACAGGGAGGCCTGGTGTGCTGCAGTATGGGGTTGCAAAGACTCGGACACGACTGAGCGACTGAACTGAACTGATCAGTAATTACTTCAAATGTAAATGGATTAAATTCTCCAACCAAAGACAGAAATTGGAAAGTTAAATTAAAAAGTGATCCAACTATTTGATGTCTATAAAGAGATTCGCTTTTGATCCCAAGACACAGATAGTTTGAAAGCAAAAGGATGGAAAAGGATATTCCATGCAGAGGTGGATATACCGATATGAGACAAAAGTGATCAGACTTTTCATCAAAAAAGTTTATAAGAAACAAGGACTTTCATTATATATATATTAATAAAACACTCAATAGGGCAAAAATATATAAACAAGTATAAACATTTATGTACCTAATAACAGACCAACAAAATATATGAAGCAAAAATTGGCACAAAATAAATAATTTTATAATAGTGGTGCCAGTAGTCAAGAATCTGCAAGAGATGCAGGTTTGATCCCTGGGTCAGGAAGAGACCTCGGAGTAGGAAATGGCAACCCACTCCAGTATTCTTCTCTAGAAAATGCCATGGACAGAGGAGCCTGGCGGGCTACAGTCCATGGGATAGCAAAGAGTTGGACACAACTGACCACACATGCACTGTTTCATACAATAATAGTTGGAGATTTTAACACTCCACTTTCTCCAATGAATAGAATAACAAGATAGAAAATATGTAAGAAAATAGAGGACTTGAACATAACAAGAAACCAACTAGACATGACAGACAAATACAGAACATTCTACCCAACAACTGAACTTTTGCACATTTGTTGCCTCCAGTTAAGTTAAAGGTATTTAACTGTTGACCCATCTATTGCCACACTGTCTCTTTACTGTCCGCAGGGCGCATATCTGGGGAAACTGGAAGTAAAGTGTAGTTTGCTCTTAGGCAACTGGTACCTTCAAAAGTGATGTTCCTGAAAGCATGAGCAAATTTAGAGGTGGTAACATCTTCTCCATTTTCAAGAAATATCTTCAGCATATGTCCAAAAAGCAAGACTCCATCCAGGTAGGCAGCAGCAAAATCATTTTTTGCCTAAATTAGAAAGGAAAATCTTTAAAACGAGTTCCAAAAAAAACCAAGATTCTGGTCTTGAACCTGGAAAAAACATTTTTGGGGTCAAGCAGGGTAACTGGAAAGGTAAAAGAATATTAATGGAATTGCAGGGATGGGATTAAAGGAAGTTTTGGAAAAACTTTCCTTGGACCAGGGCTCTTTCTCATCCCCACATCACAATTCTGTCTTCTTTTGGGATCAATAAACTGTGAACACTGCCTTTAGGGAAGGAACTAAAAGTGGCTGTGCTTCCTCTTTCCCATGATGATAAAATATTTCCTTTTAACCAGAAAGAACAACATACAGCATTTTCAATTCTCATAAGGTTTTTATATAGAAACAATGTTTTCATTTAACAATAAAAGAGAACAGCAACAAAATGCCTTTGAGTATCATGATGGATAGGAAGAGTTTTGATTGGATGATGCCCCACTGTATTTGCTTTGGAGAGAGTCCTGATTCGGTATTAAGGCAGACATTTGACTCCTCTGCCTCTCTGACAGTTGGGTGGTGGTTTTCACAAAATTGGGCTGGATTGAAAGCTCAATGCCCCTGAGACTGAATGAGCTCAGTCAGCTCAGACAATTTGGCCCACCCACCTGTAAAGAATCAGACTTTTGCCAGGGCCTAGAAGCTGTGCAAGTGAAATCTGAATATGACACCCAGAAGTATATGCTAGAAAATATAAAAAGGAAAAATGAAAACATCTCTCATTGGCTTCAGTGTCTTTTGATGAAATCATCTTTTCTTGAGATGAAAAGCACCAGTTAAGACCCAGCCCCCGAAGGGGTTACAGCCCCAAATTTTGGCAGGGTTGCAAAACAGAGGGCTTAGAACTGCCAGTCTAGGCAAAGTGGTGATTCTTCGCTCTTTGGGCCTCGTCATCCTAAAGTCGTTTGGGGTCTTCAGGACTGATCGCTCCTTCCCCTCGTCCCTTCTCCAAACCTGCTCTCAACCGTGTGTGTGTTTAGCTGCATTAAGGTGCAGTGACCATCAAAATCCAATGTGGTGTTAGAGTCTGGGGTCTTGCATTTAATCAAGACATTAATGATTTAATGTCCAATTGGAGGCTCTTTTTCTGGGACAAATGCTAAATCAGATGGGATGCTGGAATAAGAGGAATAAACCAGGACTCTCCTGTACAAATTTGGATGATAATCAACCTAATGATAATAAAGGACTGTGTCTTAACCTGGGAATATGTATCTTTTGAGGTAAACCTCAGATACCAGGGCCAGCAGAAAGTTGCTTTAGGATGTAGGGAACTTCACCTATTCTACATTGTCTAACATGTACCTCCCCTAAGTTAGCAGGGCTTCTTCTGATCATCCCGTAACGTCACTTCTGTTCGGATGTTACAGCAGCGTGCAGTGTGGTGCTGGACCACAGCCTAGCACAGTGACACACAGAAAGAGTTTGATTTTTTGAAAATTTATTTATTTATTTTTGGCTGTGCTGGGTCTTCATTGCTGTGTGTGGGCTTTCTCTAGTTACGACAAGCGGGAGCTACTGTCTCGTGGCTATGTGTGGGCTTTCACTGTGGTGGCTTCTGAGCATGGGCTCTAGAATCACTGGCTCAGTAGTTGTGGTACACCTGCTTATGGCACGTGGAATCATCCTGGAGCAGGGATTGAACCCGTGTCTCCTGCATTGGTGGCCAGATTCTTAACCACTGGACCACCAGGGAAGTCCTGGAGTTTTAATAGCAAGAATCCTGCTATTACACATAATCGGCTCAGTTAACATTTGCTGAGTAAACTGGAACCAGTGGGGGAAAAAACTGCTCATTTTAGAATCTGGGTCCTAAATGGAAGAATGGCATCTTACCCTTGCCAGAAGAATAAGAGTCTATGAAGTTTACCAGTGATAAATTCTTGGAGGAAGAACTATTTGAGACGGAGTTTTCCGGAGGCAGGGTCAGGACAAGAACATTTTTCATGTAGTCAGGGGCTGTGACATTGTCCATGAAGTAGTGGTCACTGGAATAAAAAACACAAGTTTCTCATGAAAATCAGATTGCTCCAAAAAATGGAAATGGAACTCCTACCGATTCGTACATCAGCTTTGAGATAGTTTAAAACATTTTTTTCCCCAGATAAGTTTATTTTTTTCTATACCTGCTTCCTTGAATAGCAGAACTTAGATGCTGTGGCTAACAAACACAAATGGAAAGGGAAGATCAGAATACAGATACTTGTTTTTTTATAAAATTTATATGAATTTTAATATTTTTAAAATAAATATTTTGATACGTTATTCTGAAATTAAAATAAACATCAAGGATCTAGAATATACTAACAAACAGAGGTTTATTTGTTACTTTAGCAATTCACTGCAGATAATTCTTTAAAAAGAAAGAAGACTTTTGGGGAGCCCTGGATATGTAAGCTTGTTTTCAAGGTTTAATGACTCTTGGCTGATAACCTGAAAACTTTCTTTTCCTTAAGTGCTCATAACGCTTTATAGATTTAGGGATAGGATAGAGAGAAACTTTATGAATTCAATTTACTTTCCAGACAGTGAAACATAAACATGAAAAAAAATGAAGCATTTTCTCTAACACTGCATACTTAACATTAGCTAACTGGTCCTTGTATTCTCAATTCCTGGGCTTCCCAGTTGGCGCTAGTGGTAAAGACGACACCTGCCAATGCAGGAGACATATGAGACTCACTCTTGCAATGTGGGAGACCTGGGTTTGATCCCTGGGTTGGGAAGATCCTCTGGAGAAGGGAAAGGCTACCCACTCCAGTATTCTGGCCTGGAGAATTCCATGGACTGTACAGTTCATGAGGCTGCAAAGAGTTGGACACAACTGAACGACTTTCACTTTCACTTTTGCTGTTTGGGTTGGGAAGATCCCCTGGAGATCTGGCAACCCACTCCAGTATTCCTACCTGAGTATCTCATCAACAGAGGAGCCTGGCAGGCTACAGTCTATGGGGTCATAAAGAGTTGGACACGACGGGAGCAACACAGCAGTACGCATCCTCAATTCCTAGACACATTTGGCACATCGAGGACCCTCGATACTGTATATATTTATTTTTAAGATATTTATTTATTCGGCTGCTTTGGGTCTTAGTTGCAGCATGAGGAATCCTCATTGCATCACATGGGATCTCTTGCTGTGAAGCACTGGCTTAGTTGGTCCGAAGCATGTGGGACCTTAGTTCCCAGACCAGAGATCAAACTCGTCTCCCCCGTACTGCAAGGTGGATTCTTAACCACTGGACCACCAGGGAAGTACCTGCTTATCATTTTAATGTTTTAATCTGTAAATAATCTAACACTCTTGAACTACTGTTAGCCAGGATGACCATCATTTAATATTCAAATAGTAGATGAATATATCTATGTGCTGAGTACTGTATTGAAGAGTTTGTTTATATTACCACACCTCATCCTAAAGGACCCTTATAGATATTTTTATTCTCACTTGATAAATGAGAAGACTTAATCTCAAGATGCTAAGTAATACCCAAGAGGCAAATGAACCGAAAGTGTCAGAATCATAATTTGAAATCCCAAGTTATGTCTAGTTTCAAATGAATCTCATGATCTTCCCGAAACAGAGCCAGGTGACCTTAGGGAATAGTGATAAAAGGAGGCCAACACTTTGGCAGTAGATGGAGGAGTTTCTAAAAATAAAGCTACACCAAACTGGTTCCACTGAGGCCTCCTTCCAGGAAGCAAAGCAGTTATTGAAAGTGGCTATCAATGTGGTTGCAGGAATAAAGTGTTGAGAATTCTGCCCTCTTTCTTGTATTCTGCAGCTAAAAGGCTCAGCTGACTATATTATCTTCAGAAACTAGATAAGCCTGCAGTTCCCATGCTTCATTTTTCTCAACACTGGGACAAGTACATTCAAGGTGTCTGAAACGACTAATCAGATATGATACACTGTGGTAATAGTTTCTGTTCTGAATACAGACAGCAAATGATCAATGATCCAGTCAGATAAGTGAGGTCATATGATTCAGCCGATGGAGCAAGAGACACAAGATGTACCAGAAACATCTTTTTAAAGCTTAATCTGACTCAGATATTACCTTGGCACTTTTTTTTTTTATGGGTTCTCCATAAAACTGTAACTACATTAGAAGATGAGTGGGAAAGAAGAGGGGATGTGATAAAAGATGGCTTCTGTTTTCCAGAATTTTCTCCCCTCAGTGCCAGTGAAGTGCAGCGGAAAATCACCGCCCAGTGACTACACTGCAGAGGGCAAAGAATAATCGTGTCGATCAAATTCACTTAATGGGAACTTTCCTCTTACCAAAGGTGGCTGAAGGAAAATAACCAGGACCAAAGGCCACTAGCAATCAAAGGCACACGTATGGAACATACAGCCCATGTTCTCAGAAATATGACTGGGATATTAGGTGATTTATTACTGCCTGGGAGAAAGACTCTACGATCAGGCTGGAGACCAGGATCTTTGTCGAATGGGCATGTGGGTTTAATGCTTTTTTCTTTTTAAATAAAACGTTTGTATTTATCTACTTATTTTTTAGTTTTTAAAATTTTACACTGGAGTACAGTTGATCAACAATGTTGCATTAGTTTAAGGTGCACAGCAAAGTGATCCAGTTACACATACACATGTATCTGTGCTCAGTCGTGTTAGACTCTTCTGTGATCCCAACACTGCAGCCCACCAGGCTCCTCTGTCCATGGAATTTTTTCAGACAAGAATACTGGAGTGGGTTGCCATTTCCTCCTCCAGGACATCTTCCCAACCCAGGGATCAAAACAGTGTCTTGTGTCTCCTGCCTTGGCAGGTGGATTCTTTACCACGGCACCACCTGGGAAGCCCATACACGTATCTATTCTTCCAATTCTTTCCCCAGGTAGGCTGTTACATAATATTGAGCAGAGTTTCCTGTGCCACACAGTAGAAAACTTTCATATGGTCCTTAGACATGATAGCGACATCAAAGGTATACATCTCTGCTAAGGCTATAATGAATTGAATAAGAATGATAAAGAAGAAATGAAACATTGGTTAAAATATTATCTTTATACGGAATCCCATTTGAGGCTATGAAAAACATGAGGAAAGAGAGTACTTTTGGAAATCCTTATTTTCTTTCTGAAAAGAGAGTTCTTCCAAATATTATACCTACTTGAATAAATCCACTAGAATAATGACGATGTCTTCAGCCACTGCCCGGTCACCCCTGAGGTTGTGGATGGTTTCCGGTCTACCACACACAACAATCACTGCAGGAGAGAGAGCAAGACAGGGAGAAAAATATACAATAATCTGTTCCCAAGCAAGAAGGGAACCACGTGCTTGATTTTGAACCGAGTAAGTCTATGCTACATTTGTGTCATAAGATTAACACTAATTTCTCAAATTTATTCCCCCCCGCACCCCACCGCCTTTTTTTTTTTTTCTTTTTACAGAGTCAGAGTAGAGCTGCATGCGATCTTAAAAAGAATCATCTAGTCCAGGCTTCCTTGGCGGTCCAGTGGTGAAGAATCTGTCTGCCAACTCAGAGGACACAGGTTTGATCCCTGGTCTGGGAAGATCCCACATGCTTCAAGGCAACTAAGCCAGAGTGCTACAACTCCTGAGCCAATGCCCCAGAGGCTGCGAGCCACAACTACTGAAGACTGCGTGCCTACACCCACGCTCTGCAACAGAAGAAATCACTGCAATGAGAAGCCTGTGCACTGCAACTAGAGAGTATCTCCTGCTTGCCCCAACTAGAGAAAGCCCATGTACAGCAGTAAAGACCCAGGACAGCCGAAAAATAAAATAAACAAATATTAATACATATATCTGTAAAAAAGAATCATCTAGTTCATTTCTTTAATTTTACTGACTTAAGGAAACTATAGCCAAGATGCCAATGAGATAAAAAAAAACTGGTAGATGACAGAAACAGCTCTGATAGTCAAGCATTTGAGTCTGTTTAGTGCTTAGTCCATTACATAAGGCTGGAATAGTTACAAAAACTGTTTTCATTAATAAATGAAATGCATTACCCACATGTAAAGTTGCTGTAAAATATATAAGTTAATGTCAGCATCAATAAAATCTTCCTAAGCACCTTTCCTTGGGTTTTGCTTGCAGCTTCTTAACTCAGAACTCAGTGACAGAGTTCCAACCTGACTCTCTAAGCTCTCCAATGCATTGTAACCAGATTTCCGAAATGCATGGCTTGATGAGTAAGATGAGTGAGTTGGGAGACACTTCATTAGATCTTTTCCTACACTGTGTTGTCCAGTTGAATTGAAAACATTTTAGGGACATGAATCATTTTATATTTCTTTTTTCCCATACCTGGTTCAATGTTTTACAAAAGGTAGGTTCTTAATATGGTAAATGCTTGATAATGACAGCAAATGATGTTTTGAGGGATACCAGGAAATCCTGCCAAGCAAGAATCTTTCCTGGTAGAAAATTTGACAATTGATTCCTGATATATTCTTATTTGTAAAAAGATTTCTGTGGAGGGTGAAATAAATCACTGAATTACTTAGAATGATTTTATACCATTCACTTTTCATACTTGGTCTATAAATAATGATCACTGAGCAGGTGAAATAAAGAGAGAATAAAGCCAAGTGAAATAGTCTTGGCTTATCTTGTAATTTTGCCTAAGGCTAGATATCAATAAATACGTCCTCTTGGTCACTGGGGAATATTTGAGGATTCATCACAGATTCAACAGTATATTAGATTGTGGCGAACTTAAAAAGCAGTTTACTGGGACTTCCCTGGTGGTCCAGTGGCTAAGACTCCATGCTCCCAATGCAAGGGCCCTGGGTTTGATCCCTGGTCAGGCAGCTAGGTATCAAATGCCACAACTAGGACCAGGCCCAGCCAAATAAATAAATGTATTTTTAAAAAGCAGTTCACTGATGGTGGGGATTGTCATATCATTTTGGTTTATAAAAGTTGGCTTTTAGCCTTATCATTACTTTCATGACGCTGATATATTTTAAAATTTTATTTTACTTATTTATTTATGGCTGCACTGGGTCTTTCACATGGGCTTTCTCTGGTTGCGGTGCAAGGGCTTCTCATTCTGGCAGCTTCTTCTGTTGCAGAGCCCAGGCTCTAGGAAGCGTGGGCTTCAGTAGCTGTGGTGCTTGGACTTAGCTGTCCCAAGGCATGTAGAATCTTCCTGGACCAGGATCGAACCCATGTCTCCTGTCTTAGCAGGCAGACCCCCAAGTACTGGACCGCAAAGGAAGACCCATGTTAATATACTACTTTGCTAATTTCTCCAAGGGTAAGGTTTGAATCTGCAAAAGGAACCATATAATGGAGTTGCAAGCAGCTACAGATCTTCCGAAATACACAAAATATACAGTAGTGACAACAGCTCTAGGGGGTAGATTTGTCCAAATCACTCATAGAGAGGTGACAGTTGTGAGGAAGTAGCCGGCAAAAAACAATCTTGCTTCACGTCCTCTTACCATTGCTTTTCCTGTTATGATCCATTAAGATATCCTGAAACTCGGCATCTCCTCTCAACATCTCCTTGAAGCCTAGTTTCTGAGAAAAATAGGAAACTCCAGCCTCCAGAGCATTGAGGTACCTAGAACGGAAACAAAGAGAAACTCTAAGAAATCAGCTTAGTTTCTTCAGGGCTTTCCATGTTGTTTGCTCACTGCTTACAGATCTCTCCAGGGGACTTGTTCATCTAAAATCCATTGCCACTGTTAACACAACGGACAATACCCACCACGATCCCAAGGGTTAGGATGAATGTCTAATTTAGGGAGAGCATAGGGCGGTTTCAGGGGTTCTTCGTGTATTCATACAAACAGGAGGTATTTCCCAGATCCCTTCTAAAGACCTCTTGCTATTTGCTGAAGGAAGGCTACTCTGTTCTCATCCCATTATCACACAGAAATTGAAACTTTTGAATCAACAGTACAAAAATTCAGAGCTTATAGGAGTAATCTTTCCTCCTGTATGAAATAGACTTTTGTTCCCCCGAAGTTTCTAAGATGATGCCTTAGTGTTGATTCTTACAGTTCCCTAGATGCATGTTCTCAGAGGTACCCTATTTTAGTCCTCTGCATGCTTTGGTGGAGAGAGACTGCAGGTTCCTTCAAGTCATTCTTTCTGCCACTTTTGCTGGAGTTGTGTGAGCTCTGTAGTTTCATTTTAGCAACGGTGCCCAATACTCTATTCGCTCCAACAGTCTTATTCCTTTGAAAAGCTGTGAGAGAAATGATTTCTAACCTGTTGTGTAGGACAGGCAGAATGCATATTCTCTGCTATCATGTCTGATTTCCATTCTCCTTAAACAGAGATCATAGTACCTGTCCTCTTTTCTACAGAGGGTTTACTGTGCGGAATTAATAAAACTAACTTGAAAGTACTTTCAAAACTGCAAAGAGTGTCACACATGCAATGTATGTCAATTATATTAATGACATCATGTTCCTTTTGGCCCCTTTGCTTTTACTTGTTTATTCACTTCTCATCACTTTTAGTGGAACCAAAGTTTTTATCAAAGCTATATTTATTACTACTTTACTTATGCCATTTGGAAAAGAATTAGAAAAATACTTAGTCAATGTATTTACCATTACATAGACACTTTATGTCAATCACACTGAGGCAAGGAAAACAGATCATTGTTAACTAACAGACTCTATAAGAAACGGCAACTTTTTGAAAATATGTTCAAAAAACATCTACTCAGAGTTCTCAAGACATATAACATGCTCCATATGATTCCTTTTTATTAATATGAAACATTAGCTGTTGCTATTGATTTAGATCATTAAATCAGAGGCAGTGTCAACTTCAATTTGACCTGAAGTTAAGGGGTACCTACTTCAGAGAATTGTGTTTAATAGATCTAGTTCAAATAGGAGTAACAAACAGCCTTATCTAAATATATTTATAGCTTAAGAATGAAATCAGTTAAACATAAACTATGTACCAGTTGCATGTAAGAAAGTGGGTTGGTTTCCATTCCCAATGCTGTTACTTCATGGAACGAGCATCTGATAATAACTAGGGGTCTGCTGAGAGTTTATGGTTTCTCTCCATGGTTTATGGCTAAATGTCAGAAGGATATTAATGGTCTTGCTTACCAGAAACAGTCCTCAGTCTCTGTACTATTCTTGAAAACATACGCAGTGTTCCAGGAAAAAGGTTTGAATGGAAAAGAATTGACCTTCCAAAAGTCAACCAAAAAGTACATCAGCTTGCGAGCTGGAGACATCATCCTGGTTAAAGTTTCTTTGTAGTCACATGACAATCCAAAACTCCCAGCTGAAATCATGGGATAGTTTAAATCTGTGTCAAGGCTGTGCCAAGAGGTGAGAAATAAACCAATATCAGGATTAACTTAAGTAGCACAAGTAAGATCCTTCTTTAAGCTGTTTCAGCATGTGGGTGGAAATGACAAGAATGAAATAAGGTCATTCAAGCAGGTATTCGACCTACATGGGTCCCTCTCACACAAGTGAATTTAAAGGATGTTTACTGAACATATGCTACATGCTAAGCATACTCTGAATGTTTTCTTGTATATGTGGCTTGGTTTCCAGGTGGTGCTGGTGGTCACCTTCCAATGCAGGAGACATGAGAGACGTGGGTTCCATCCCTGCTCCCTGGAAAAGGGCATGGCAACCCGCTCCAGAATTCTTGCCTGGAGAATCTCATGGACAGAGGAGCCTGGTGGGCTACACTCCATAGGCTTGCAAAGAGTCAGACACGACTGAAGTGACTTAGCACGCACAGGCACACACACACACACGGCTTGGTTACTTTGATTTATTCTAAGATGAGTTTCATCAGGTCGTCCTAACATCTAGGCTAGGACATATGGACTTTGGGGCGTAGGGCTAAGAAAAACAGAAAATGGGCCACCACAGCTACTACAAATGTTGTGAAGCCCAAAAGATGTCCCTGAAATTACCCTCCACACACTGCTTTATTTTCAGCTCTTATACCCACTCCAGTATTCCTGCCTGGAAAAATCCCATGGACAAAGGAGCCTGGCGGGCTGCAGTCCACAGGGTCCCAAAGAGTCGGACACAACTTAGCAACTGAGCACGCAGGTGCTTCGGACTACCTCTGAGACAGGCATCACCTGAGGACTTTACAGTTTCCTTCTCCTGTTCGGCACATGGATCTACTCATGATTCCTTAAACATCAGGTCAGGTCAGTTCAGTCACTCAGTCATGTCTGACTCCTTGGGACCCCATGAACTGCAGCACACCAGGCCTCCCTGTCCATCACCAACTCCCAAAGTTTACCCAAACTCATCTCCATTGAGTTGGTGATGCCATCCAACCATCTCATCCTCTGTCGTCCCCTTCTCCTCCCATGTTCAATCTTTCCCAGCATCAGGGTCTTTTCAAATGAGTGAGCTCTTCACATCAGGTGGCCAAAGTATTGGAGTTTCAGCTTCAACATCAGTCCTTCCAATGAACATTCAGGACTGATCTCCTTTAGGATGGACTGGTTGGATTTCCTTGCAGTCCAAGGGACTCTCAAGAGTCTTCTCCAACACCACAGCTCAAAAGCATCAATTCTTCGGTGCTCAGCTTTCTTTATAGTCCAACTCTCACATCCATACATGACTATTGGAAAAACCAAAGCCTTGACTAGATGGACCTTTGTTGACAAAGGAATGTCTCTGCTTTTTAATATGCTGTCTAGGTTGGTCATAGCTTTTCTTCCAAGGAGCAAACATCTTTTAATTTCATGGATGCAGTCATGCCTTAAATATATCAACCTTTATTTTCTATCACGGTCTTTACAAATACCAGAAATGCTGTGCCCCTAACTCTTTGCCTGGTTGATTCTTACTGATCCATCAGGTCCTAGATTAAATCTCTTTATTCATTAGGAGAACTGTCTTTGATACCTGAGACCAGGTAATCATTTGAGAGAGAAATCTGTTTAATCTCTGTCTCCTCCACTAGACTGCAAGCACCATGAAGGTGAGCATCACACCGGGCTTGTTCACCTCAGTATCTCTGGTCTACCAAGTTCGTATGAAGATGTTTAATATGTATTTGAGAAAGGAAAACAACATCCCCTTCCATCTTTGGTGGTCTATTAAACGTTTTCTCTGTGTAGACAAAGAGTGATCTTGATTCAGGGGGAGATGGAACAGGTGCAAGAAAGGCATGTGGGAGGGATTTTTATTGGGGAAGGGTGATTTGGTAGAACGAAGTATTTTGTGGTGGTTAGAATTACATAGCATGAGATGAACAAGAGGGATGGGGGTGATGTTCCAGAAGCCAGAGAAGTATTTTCCCTCTAAAACATACTGGAAGATTTTTTCTTCTAAATTGATACGGGCACTGTGTAAAGTACTTTAGTATGTTACTCATATAATCCTCAAATAGCACTATGAAATAAGAATCCTACCACTGTCCCCATTCTTACAGACCTAAGGATGGAACAGAGCCCTGCCAAGGCCCTAGGGTGCTTTCCTTTGTGTTTGTGTCTGGGAATATTTCCTTTATTCAGTTTTCAAATTATCCAAGTTCACTATCTTCCCTGAATCTTGCCAGGAGTCTAACTTCATCTCTCACGCTAAGTCAGTTCAGTCACGTCTCTTTGCAACCCCATGGACTATTGCCCTCTAGGCTCCTCTGCTGATGGGCTTCTCCAGGCAAGAACACTGGAGCGGGTTGCGATGCCCTTCTCCAGGGGCTCTTCCCGACCCAGGGGTCAAACCCAGGTCTCCTGCATTGCAGGCAGACTCTTTACAGACTGAGCCATCAGGGAAGCTGCAACTTCATCTCTACCGGTTTGCTTCTCATGCTCAGATGTGAGTAACTGAACGGGAACAGCTACTGCCACTCACCCCACACTGCACAAAGGCAGAGGCACCTGGATGAGGGCACGACGGTCATTAGAGAGGGCTGCAGAATCCAAGGGCCCCGCACCGCTGACTGTATTACCTGGACTAGACGGCTGTTTGATAAATCACTTAAATATTGATGATCTCGTCCTGACTTCAAGTCACAGGGGTGTGAAAGCAATAACAAACCAAGCTACTTACTACATCTGGAAGGTGGAATAGGTACACGAGGGCCCCATGAGGACACAGCCCATCTGTTTTTTACTCTGTAAGATAAAAAAAAAAAACAACTAGTCCCTAAAAATAAAACATGAATCAGTGCACAGGAAAGAAGCGGGCAAGAGGGAGGCTCCAAGAAGACTGGAAAGTGGGCCTTTCTCCCTCATTCTCTCACCTCCGAGGTGTCTGAGTTGGGAGAGGCTGCGGGATGAGGGAAGAGAATCCCACGGAAGGGGTGCTGCCCGAACGGGAACCTGGACCCTCTTATCAAGGGGAGGATGTGCAGTGGCTGACGAGGCACAGGCAGACTGTAACATTAGCAGTGTCTGTAGGCCACGTGGGGAACAGCCTAGATTTGGAGGGGCCGTGGAGAGAGAGGGCAAGTTCCAGTTTTAGGGGACGCGACAAGCAGGGCTGCAGAGAACAAAATGCAGTGTAACTGCTCTGAGGACTATAGATCTCGTATTCCACCCTTTCTCAAGGGGCACCCGACTAGGGATATTCCATCGACGGTGTTGGAGAACCAGGTTACATCTTCCGCTGGAGAGGTAGAAAGAGGAGACACATTTTCGTAGAACTGCAAAGTGGAGTGTATTCAACTCCTCTTGCTCGCTCTGCACCCTCCACGATTTAGAAAGACGACTGTAATGAGCCACGCCTCCTGACATGAGTGTGGCCGATCAGGTTGAGTCTATGTTATTGATTAGAGCTTCAGAACCATGCTCTGTGCCCAGCACTGCTTTCTGAAGGGCTTTGTTTTTAGGTTTCTGTCGTAGAGGGGCATCTCACAGCCTAATTGCCTCTAGAGACCTTGGAACCCTCTTCAGCTCCGTAAAGCTCTGGTTGGGGTTAGGGCTGGGGTTGGGAGGAGGAAGTAGGCAAGAATCTCTCTCTTCCTATTTCTAGATTTTGACATTACAGTTGCTACTATAAAGTTAGGTTTTCACATTCCGCTCTTAAACAATCAACCTGTGACCATGTATATGGTGATGACTTGCAATAGGTCTCTGGTGTAGGGTTTTGGGGGCCTCCCCAGTGGCTCAGCAGTAAAGAATTCACCTGCAAGGCAGGAGCCACATGTTCGATCCCTGCATTGGAAGATCCCCTGGAGGAGTGCATGGCAACCCAGTACAGTATTCTTGCCTGGAGAACCCCATGGACAGAGGAGCCTGGCGGGCTACAGTCCACGGGGCCCCTGAGAGTTGGACATGACTAAGCACACATGCACAGAGGGCTTTGGAACATATTTTTGTAATAGGGCACCTCAAATATTTCTTGAGGGAACACAAAGGCACATCAGTTAATATCAACACTTAAAATTTTTTAAAAGACTTTTAAAAACAACTGAAAACAAAATAATCCCCCTCCATACCACTGACAACATAGCTAAGGTGCTCCCTACCTTCCTGGGTTCCCCGAGGGCCCTCTCACTTGGGAAATAAGATGGGGGGAGAGTCAGAGCACCCCATCTCCAAATCACTCAGCTGTGTAGCTGGAGGTGACGGGGGGGATGCTGGTGGACAGGTGGGATGCTGGCAGACAGGGGAGATGCTGGTGGGACAGGGGAGATGCTGGTGGACAGCGGAGAAGCTGGTGGACAGGTGGGATGCCGGCAGACAGGTGGGATGCTGGCAGATAGAGGAGATGCTGGGGTACAGCTGGACAGGTCGGGGAGCCCAGCCACCATCCCCCCAGGGCAGGAGGGTGATAGCTGACCCCGTAGAGGCAGGCACTCACTGAAATCGTCCTGAGGAGGTCGAGGCCTTCACAGGTACTGCTCCGGCAGTCACTGGACTTATAAATCACACCTTCTGAATAGATGAAGGTGGCATTCACGGTCACATTGAGGCCTGTTATCCAGAATGAGGGGAAAGAAAAGACTCGTGTTATTTCTCAGTAAGTTTATACTGGCTGTGAGATTTATCTTTTGCCAGCTGAGCCTGGGGGTGGGGGGCGGGGTAACTGTATATCCAGTTTCAGGCCTAGGAATATTTGAGTTCTGAGTTCCTATGTCACTCCCTGTCATTTCTTTATTATTATTACTTTAATGACTTTAGCATATTGTTTATTTATATTTTGGGGCCACACTGTGTAGCATGTGGGATCTTAGTACCTTGACCAAGGATTGAACCTGCAACCCCTGCAGTGGAAGTGTGGAGTCTTTAACCATGGGACCACCAGTGAAGCCTCCACTGAACACTTTTTGACAGTGGGATGGGGACTTCAAAGTAAAGATTAACTTATAAGCAGTTCCTCAGGTGTCGTTTCAACCCTATCCCATTTGCCATCTGCACACCATACCATGAGATCTCAGTGCTGGGAGGGTGAAGGGGACGTTATAGAATACAGGGTGATCTCAGATGATCTCTCTCCTATAAAGAACTTTGAGGATGGGATAGGACCAAAGTTAATTTGGATATGGGCTCTGGAGTCTAGGAAAGGGACCCCCCTCAGCACATGAAAGCATGTGGAGGGTATGGACCAGGTGGAGGGTATGGACCAGTGAAGGGTGTGGACCAGGTGGGGGGTATGGACCAGGTGGAGGGTATGGACCAGTGAGGAGTATGGACCAGTTGGGGGGTATGGACTAGGTTGAGGGTATGAACTGGTGTGTTTAGCCATGGCACATACATCCTTGGGAAGCTGATTTCCTAAGATTGAAGGAATCTTGTTTTCAAGCTTTCCACCAAGCCCTGTGTATTCTTCCAAACCCACAAAGCTTTCCTAGGTTCTTGGGGAAAACATTGCTCTCTTCCACTTAGACATCACCCACATTAGAACTCTATTCTTCAAGTTAGCTCTTAAGTATACTGTCTTAAATTTTCCCGGAATATCAATGCTTAATAAGCTTAGACTGTGAATCCATCTTTCCTTCACAAGCTGCATTTCTTGAGTTTACTATGCATGACCATCCATCTGACAAAATGCATCATCAGATGCAGAGATCTGGGCCTCAGTTTATTCTTTCACCCCTCAACCCGCCACCTTCTGATTCTCCTCTTATTGAGTTCATGCAAAGGCCTCTCACCATTATTGACTCTATTTTACAAATGAGATGACTGAACTTAGAATCAACAACTTGCTCAGGGTCACTCAACGAGTAAATGATGGAGCAGAAGTGCAAATTCGGGTTATGTGAGCTCAGAGATCAATATCTGAGCAACGCACTGCACTGTTTATTTTATGAGCCGGGTAACTTGTTCTGCTTAACAGCAGCAAGGGTGCAGCAACAACCACAACATCAACGTCCTTGACAAGAACAACAGCAACCGGGGCCACAATAAACACAATGGCCATTCAGTGAGTGCATAGTATGGATCAGTTAAGTACTTTATGTGAATCTCCTCATTTAATCCACACAATACTCACCGGAGGAAACTATACTGTGATTTTATAGGTGAAGGAACTGAGGCTCGGAAAATTTAAGTATAACTTGCTCGAGGTCACAGGTGATAAATGGTTGGATAAAAGGCTGGATTGTGAACTGGCCTCTGTCTGACTCCAAAACTCTGCTTCTAACCACAATGTTCCACTACTTTATTTTAATGAGCAAGTTAGTTCACGGTGGGTAAAGATCTTACAGTGGCGACATGATACGCTCTGTGGAATAAGACAGATATGGGTTTGACTCCTACTTCAAACAGAAAACTTGTATGACTTCAGCAAAGTTATTAAGTGAAATAACTCTGCTGTGAAACAGTGTCAGCAATGCTGATTGCACAGAGCTGTGGTGAGTAAAGAGATGATATATCTTACCTAGCACGTGTGTGTGTGTGCGCTAAGATGCTTCAGTCATGTCTGACTCTTTGAGACCCTACGGACTGTAGCCTGCCAGGCTCCTCTGTCCATGGAATTCTCCAGGCAGGAATGCTGGAGTGCGTTGCCATGCCCTCCTCCAGGGGATCCTCCCGACTCAGGGATCAAACCCGCATCTCGTGCATCTCCTGCTTTGGCAGGCGGGTTCTTTACCACTGAGCCACCTGGGAAGTTATTGCAGTAGCTTTTAAATAATCATGAGAAACTAAAAACAATGGAATATCCCAATGTAGGGAATTACCAGATGATCTGGAAGGGTCAGAGATACGGGAAGAGATACACAAGAGACATGGGAAATCCATTCACACGATACTATGAAGATTAAACAACTCCAGGAAAGCTACTTGTAGGATAATGTGAAATGAAGAAGGACAGAAAAGTGTTTCAGTGCGGAAGTGACTCCAAAGATGTTCTTAACAAGAAACTTGGAAGCACATGAAAAGAATCTGGAAATATCCAGGGGACTGGAAATTATCAGGGGTGATAACTTTCTCTTTATCATACATGTTTTACCTAATGTTATAATTTATTCTTAATAATTAAGAGATACACACAAACTAGTATAGATAGGATAGATTAACAACAAGGTCCCGCTGTATAGCACAAGGAACTATATTCAATATCCTCTGACAAACCACAATGGAAAAGAATACAAGAAAGAATATATATATAAACTGAATCATTCTGCTGTGAACCAGAAATTAATACAACACTGTAAATCAGCTATACTTCAATAAAACATAAAAAATAATTTTCTCATCCCCCTAAAAAGGGGGTACAATAAAGGACTGTTACACTATATTTGGGGCTTCCCTGGCAGCTCAGATGATAAAGAATATGCCTACAATGCAGGAGACCCAGCTTCAATCCCTCGGTGGGGAAGATCCCCTGGAGAAGGGCATGGAAACCCACTTCAGTATTCTTGTCTGGAGAATCCCCATGGACAGAGGAGCCTGGCAGGCTACAGTCCATGGGGTCACACCAGTCAGACACAACTGAAGAGATTTAGCGTGCATACACTGACTTTGATTGCAAATTTATCACATCGACTGCATCTTACAAGAACCGCCACCAGAGATGCAAAGAGAGAATAGATGGATTAAAAATCTTCATCAAAGACTCAGCATCTGTAGGAATTTTACTTGACTCATCTTCTTGATGGACAACCCTGGAAATCTCAAGTCCAGACCAAATCCTGCCCCTGAGGTGATGCAGAAGGAAACACAAGGCCCTGCCACTGAGTAGTAAATCCAGTTTTATTTGGGGGCATTTCACTGCTGCGAACACCTGGGTTGGACCCATTATTAGAGCAGAGCGTATCATGAGTGAACTCACTGAGGTAGGGCTCAAATCCTTCTTTCTGAAGATCTACTGCCTTGAAAGAGAGAAGGGCCCTTAGAGGAGGCTGGGTGATCAGGCAAAGAAGGCGAGGTCTTCGCTTAGCAGTGCTCTGGCTCCAGAGGAGGTAAACAGGGAGGAGAATTCTGTTACCGTATTCTTACCGGCTTCAAGCAGACGCTGCCTCACAATTTTCACTCCCTCCTTCACCACCTCTTCCAAGTTGTCCAGGGACTCTGGGAAGGCAGAGTTGTTCATCATCAGGACGCTGATCTCGTAGCTGCCATCCTGGCAGTTTCGACTCACATGGGAGGTCCAGAACGTCAACCCCGGCCGGAGGAGCAGTGACCACAAAGCCAAGGCCAACAGTGGCGTCTTCATGACCTCCCTCACCTCAGCACCATGCTCCTTGGGCTCGCTGGCTTCGCTCCGGGCTCTCAAGGAGGCAGAAGCTCCGGCCCGACAGCCTGTCGCTGCCGCAGTCCACTCTTCCCCGCGCTCCTCTCTGCTCACCCCACCGGTCACGTGGACCGTAGGAGACAGCCTGCCTGCCGGCAATTAGCAGCTGCATTATACTGGGAGATAAACCAAAGTTCACTCCGTGTGTTTGCTCACGGAAAGGTCAGAGTTGTAAACGGGGAGATTACCTGCGCCTCACCCAATTAAAACACATCACTTGGTGACACATCAGTGAGAAAAGGGGAAAAGAGGAAGAGGGCGGTATTGTACACACCAAAAACGCTTTGGAAATGGAAAATAAAGGTCAAAGTGTTTAAGGCAAGCACAAATATGATGGGTTATTAGCTTTTAGGTCACAGCTGTGCACTGAAACGAAACTAGGAAGATCTGTGCTTCAATCACCCAAGTCAGCAACTATTACTGAGACCTGACTCTGTGAGGCATGGGCAGGGCACTTGGTGTACAGCCGTGAATGATATGGATACATTAACGTCTTCACGGAACCTGCATCCTTGGAGGGGAAGACCAACATTAAATAAATCATTATGAATAACTAAACTCAATAATCAAGAATGGTGCAGAGGGCCACGGGAGCACATGAACAGTTGTTGATGTTGTTCAGTCCCTAAGTCCTGTCTGACTCTCTGCATTCCCACGCCAGTCTTCCCTGTCCTTTGTTATATCCCAGAGTTTGCTCAAACTCATGTCCATTGAGTCGGTGATGCCATCCAACCATCTCATCTTCTGTGACACCCTTCTCCTCCTGACCTCAATCTTTCCCAGCATCAGGGTCTTTCCCAGTGAGTCAGCTCTTCGCCTCAGGTGGCCAAAGTACTGGAGCTTCAGCTTCAGCATCATCCCTTCCAATCAATATTCGGGGTTGATTTCCTTTAGGATTGCCCAATTGATCTCCTTGTTGTCCAAAGGACTCTCAAGAGTCTTCTCCAGCACGACAGTTCGAAAGCATCAATTCCTTGGTGCTCAGCTTTCTTTATGGTCCAACTCTCACATCTGTACAAGACTACCGGAAAAACCACAGCTTTGCACGGACCTTTGTTGGCAAAGTGATATCTCTGCTTTTCAATATGCTGTCTGGGTTTGTCATAGCTTTCCTTCTAAGGAGCATCTTTTAATTTCATGGCTGCATGACAGATTAACCTAACCTATTCTGGAGAGTCAAGGATGCTTCCCTGAGAAGGTGCCCTTTGAACTGAGCCTTGAAGGATGAACAGGAGTTAGCTGAATGGAAGAGAAGGAGAGAATGTGGGCAGGGGCAGAGCTTGTGCAAAGACCCAGAAGCAAGATGTGGCATGGATGTTTGAGGAACTGAAAGATACACAGTGGAGTGAAGAAAGCTAGCCCTGTGCAATAAAGAATGCAGAGGAGTAGGCAAGGGTAAGCCAGGAAGTTTTCTGTAAACCATTAAGAATTTGGAACTTTAATCAACAAGGGAATGGATAAAAAAGATGTGGTACATATACACAATGGAATGTTGAAGTGAAGTGAAGTGAAGTGACTCAGTCGTGTCCAACTCTTTGCAACCCCATGGACTGTAGCCTACCAGGCTTCTCCCATGGGAGTTTCCAGGCAAGAGTACTGGAGTGGGTTGCCATTTCCTTCTCCAGAGGATCTTCCCCACCCAGGGATTGAACCCAGGTATCCCACATTGTAGGCAGACGCTTTACCGTCTGAGCCACCAGGGAAGTGGAATGTTACTCAGCCATAAAAAGAAACGAAATTGTACCATTTGTAGAAACATGGATGGACCCAGAGTCTGTCATACAGAGTGAAGTCAGTCAGAAAGAGAAAGACAAATATCGTATATTAATGCATACATTTGGAATCTAGACAAATGGTATGTGCTCAGCTGTTTCAGCCATGTCCAACTCTTTGTAACCCTATGGACTGTAGCCCGCCAGACTCCTCTGTCCACGGGATTCTCCAGGCAAGAATACTGGAGTGGGTTGCCATTTCCTCCTCCAGGGGATCTTCCTGACCCAAGGCACAAACTCTAATCTCTTGTGTCTCCTGCATTGGCAGTCGGGTTCTTTACCAGTAGCACCACCTGGGAAGCCTGAGAAAAACAATACAGATGAACTTATTTGCAAAGCGGAAACAGACCCAGATGTAGAAAACAAACATATGGATACCAAGTGGGGAAGACGCGTAGCAAGGCCAGTCTACAGTGGGGCTGTGGTGAAAGAAAATGCAGTGTTTATTACAGGTGCCAAGCAAGAAGAACAAGCAGCTAGTGCTCAAAGGCAAAAACTCCCTGATGGTCTTCAGGGAAAGGTTTTTAAAGGCAGTGCTGGGGTGAGGGTCGCAGGGTGTGTGATCAGCTCATGGACACTTTTCTGACGGGTAGAAGGTGAGGTGACAGGGTGGCGTTTCAGGAATCTCAATCATGCATTTTCCAGCTCCAACCAGGCTAGGGTCTAAGTGTTTAGGGTCAGCAGTTTCTACTTAAGGCAGGGGAGGGGGGTCTGGTTTCTCTACGAAATAACTTAAGGACGTGTGTCAGACACTGTTATATGTTTTTCTCGAGAAGAACTAAGACTTTATGACCCCATGCTTCAGTTTTACTTATTATTCAGGTTGTTATCACCTTCCTTGCTTGACTGACTCTTCTTGGGTCCCACTTTTGCCCTTTCTTCAATGATTAGCTGCTTGAGTCTGTTTTCTGAAACAGGCCAGGGAAACTAAGGTTTTTTTTTCCCTAAAGGTAGGAATGGGGAACACAGAAGGGTGTGTAATGAGGAAGACGCGGCGGGGCTCTGATTAGATTCATATATACAAGCATATTTCTAGACTTGTGCCTGGAAGATGAGATTGTTTATGTAAGATTGTTTAATAATTCTGAAGGAGGTGAGTCATCGGCTGAGAATGAAAGCAGAGCTGGGCTAGTCCGAGGTTTGAGGAGGGAGGGACTCGAAAAGTTATCGTGATGAGAGAGAGGGAACTGATAAGAGGTGTGCCCTAAGGTTGTCTGGCGGTGGTTGAGTAGGCAGACCAGATGAGTGACCAAACCCATGGTGGTCCTACTCTGCCTGGTTTTATGATTTTCTCCAGCCAAGCTGAGCTGCTCTAGAACAGGTACATACAGCAAAGTGAATGGCGGGGCTTACTTGGGTCTGGAGGTTTTCTAGGTACGTGCGATGAAAGAACAAATGGATTAAAAAAAAGAAGAAAGTTGAAATAGTGGGGAGATGGACTACAAGATCTAAACTGAATTTAAAGAATGAAGTGCATGCAGGAGGGGAGTGAGGGAAAGCCATAAAGAAAAGGCTTGAGGGAATTCCCTGGTGATCCAGTGGTTAGGATCAGGGCTTTCTCTACAGGGAGGGAGGGCTCAGTTCTTGGTCAGGGAACTAAGATCCTGCATGCCATAAGGCAAAGCCAAGAAAGAAAAGAGAGAGAGAGAGTAGGGGCTTGAAGGGAACAGTAGTGAGGCAGAACAGGTAGAAAGGGGACAATTGAAACAAACATCTGGAAGGGTACAGTCTGCCATTAAAGGGCAGATTTCTACATTAAAGGGCAGGCTTTCTGCATGACTGATGTGAGCAGTTCAAGGTGGCTGAGAGCAGGGGCGGGAAAATGTTTCTAAACAGAGGAGCTGAAGGAACTCAGAGTCCAGTCTGTTAGACAGTCACCTCCTGGGTATGAAAATCAACCAGATTGATGGCAGGCCCTTACTGGAGAGGAATCCTCGAGGGAGAGCAACGAGGACTTCAGTAACTGACAGTGGTTGACAAAAAGGGATAGTGTGTGTTGTGGCTTGATGATACAGGCCTCAAGGGAACAGAGGTAGGTTTTATTTTTTTAAATTTTAAATTATGAGGTAGATCATAGATGTAAAGGCATAGCTGCAATGAACATACACCAATTAAAAGAAAAATAAAATGAACACTCACTTATATACAGGATAGCCTGTAAACCATTACTAGAGTCTTTGTACCACTCTGCGCCCCTTTCCTAACACATTACTCCTCCTCTCAATCTAGCCTGGAGGGGTACAGAAGAGTTTATGAAGCAATAAAGGGTATTGGGGCATTTATTGATTATGGTGTAGCAATATGGGGATGATAAAATGCTAGGGAAGGTAGGACACCAGGGTTTCCCTGGTGGTCCAGTGGTTAAGAGTCTGCCTTGCAATGCAAGGGACTTCCTGGTCCTGGAAGATCCCGCATCTGAGCCCACGTGCCGCAAGTACTGAAGCCCGAGTGCTTGGAGCCCGTGCTCTATAACAAGAGAGGCCACTGCAGTGAGAAGTCCCCACTTGCTACAACTAGAGGAAGCCTGCATGCAGCAACGAAGACCCAGTGCAGCCAAAAAAACTAAATACATAAAAGTTAAGACGCAACACCAAGTGTCCATGTTTGAGGGGATGACTGATATGGAATAAGGGGGGTTCAATCCTAGTGTCTCCTGGAGGGAGGATGGCAGATGCTCAGACTTCAGAGGATTCAGCTTTGATTCAGAAGGCACTAGGGTTGTTTTATAAGGTGGGTGGAGTAGGTGGTAACGAGTGACTGACAGTGGTCAGGAGGAGGTACCCCTGGAGACTTCTAGTGGACATCAGGAGGAATGGACCACCAGGCTGCAGAGAGGCACATGGCCATCACAAGGCTGATTAACCTTTGCTGCAGGTAACAATTTTATGTCCTGCACATTGGGTGGCCAAGCGTGGACTCAAACCTGGTTGTCTAACTGTTGATATGTTGCTATTTCCATTTCCTGGGGTAGGGGAAAAAGTAGACTGGTTTTTTTCTATTTCATCCACAAATTGCAAATATGAAAAAAAGCTATGTCGAGGGATGGAGGAAGTAGTAACGGTCAAGTGCTTTTAATTCAGGTGTGAAGACAAAAGGCAGATGCAGTTCTGGGAATCCTCTGATTAGAGCATGAAACCAGGAAAACATTTTCAAAATGGAAGGAACAAGATAACATTCCTTCCTGGATCCTTTAAGGTAAAAATCATGTGTCTTCTTTATGGTGCAAAACTACTAGCATGTAGATCATGATTAAAGGGAGGGAGGTTCTACTGGGAAAGTTTCAAGGGTCATAAGCAAATATTGAACACCAAGTTGGCAGATTTATGAGATGCACTTTACAATAGAACACAAAAGCCCTAAAGATACGAGAAAAAAAAAAAAAAAGGGAAACTATTTCACATGGGAAGGAGCAGCTGAGCAGATCACCTGCATGTCCCGCTCTTTCATTTCTGACAATGGGTCTCTTCTGTATGTTTCCCATTAAGATCCCCTGCTCACTACTGGAACCCTTAGCATCTCTACATTCCGTAGCAGTCCTAGGCTCTCTCTGTCCCTTATTTCAGTGGAGATGCAAAAGTGAGTTGTTCAAAAGGGATTTTACGAACTAATGTAACTGATGGAATTAAAACATGAAAGCTTTTTTTAAAATGAGCACAAAAGTAGACATCCTGATTTGAACTTGTTGAGGAAAACTGGCTATAGTAAAGTACTTCTCTTTTTTCCAGTGTCATTGAGAAATAATTCACATACATCACTATGTAAGTTTAAGGCATACAGCATGAAGGTTTGCTTTATGTATGTTGTGAAATGATTATAATAGGTTCAACTAATATGCATCTTGTCATATACAGACAATGAAGAGAGGAAAAAAATGAAAACATTCTCCTCGTGACGAGAACCCTTCGAATTTACTCTCTTAACAGCCTTCCTGTACATCATACAGCAGTGTGAGCTCATCATGTTGTACATGAGAGCATTTCTGAACCTATGATTTAACAGACTCACCAGATTAGCTGAAATACACTCTGAATGCCTGCAGCCACTGGATGTGTGTACTTCCACTTCCTCCAATCAAGTCATTTGTTTACCAAGGGTCCGTTCTGTTTGTGCCCAAATTTGCCAAAATGATAAAGACTCCACCTGCCAATGCAGGAGACACAGGTTCGATTACTGGGTCAGGAAGATCGCCTGGAGTAGGAAATGGCAACCGACTCCAGTACTGTTGCCTGGGAAATCCCATGGACAGAGCAGCCTGGCAGGTTACAGTCCATGGGGTTGCAAAAGAGTGGGACGTGACCTATTGACTCAACAACAACAACAAACCTGATAAAATAATTTAAAAACTGTTGAAAATTTTAAACGAAGACAAATTACTGAGAAAACAGCTGTGGAAAAACTGCTATAAAACACTGGAAAATACAAAGAAACCTAACAAAAACTTTGTCCTTGGAGAGCTTGTCAGTTACCTTAAAACATGTAACACCCAAAGCAGTATTAGTATTAATATGAGATGCATTTTACTTAAGAAATCTGATATAGCAGGGAGGGAAAAATGGGGAATTTGAGATTAACAGATACATACTATTATATATGAAATAAAACAAGGACCTACTGTATAGTACAAGGAACTATATTCAATATCTTACAATAACATAATGGAAAGGAATCTGAAAAAGAATATATATATATGTATTCACAGACACAACTGAATCACTTTTCTGCAAAGCAACTATACTTTAATTAAAAAAAGAAAGCTGATACAAAGGTTCAATCTAAGGACTAATGTTCAAAGAAAATTACCTGGCCTAATATCAACCAGTGGGAGAATAAATAAACATGAACATATTTTGAGATTTTAAAAAAACAACTTTTAAGGTCTAAATAAAATATTTTAAATGATTTCTACTTTACTGTCTTTCCCTGTGGAGGAAATACTTACTGGTCCTATTCACACAGGATAACATGATGCCAGATGGGTTCGGGTAACTAAAAGTCTACACGGTTTTGTTGAACATTCAAGAGTTAAGGTGGCTCAGATGGTAAAGGGTCTGCCTGCAATGCAGGAGACCTGGGTTTGGTCCCTGGTTTCGGAAGATCCCTGGGAGAAGTGAATGGCAACCCACTCCAGTACTCTTGCCCAGAGAGTTCCATGGACAGAGGAGCTTGACAGGCTACAGTCCATGGGATCGCAAAGAGTCGGACACAATAGAGAGACTAACATTTTCACTTAAGTGTCTTTGGTTATGCAAACCTTCTGAGTTAGGCACAGAGAAACATAAACTGCTTGATATAATAAAATGAGGAAATGTGAAGTTCCCAGGGCTAACCCAGGAACAAGGGAATGAGGAGGAGAGATGGAAAGAGATAAAAGGAAAGAAATGGGAGTTATGTATTGGGTTGGTCAAAAAGTTCGTTTGTGTTTTAAGTAACACTGTACAGAAAAATCTGAACAAAATTTCTGGTCAACTCAATAGAAAGAAATGGCCAACGTGATGGGGACTAAAGACTCTTGAGAACAAGGATATATAAAATACATAAGAGGATGCAGGTTGCTTGTCTTTTCCTTAAGGAAAAGATGCCTAACTCCATCCATACAATAGATTATTTATCGAGCTCCCTAAACCATCTCAGCATTGGAGTTACACAAATTCCATTTAATTACATTAAATTTCCTAGCGGGAGTTTAAAACTGATAAAACTGGGTGAAAGTTCCTCAGTTATGTCTGACTCTTTGGGACCCCACGGGCTGTAGCCTGCCAGGCTCCTCTGTCCGTGGGATTTTCCAGGCAAGAATACTGGAGTGGTTTGCCATGCCCTCCTCCAGGGGATCTTCCCAACCCAGGGATTGAACTCAGGTATCCCACGTTGTAGGCAGATTCTTTACCATCTGAGCCACCAGGCAAGCCCACTGGGTAACTCTTCCCAACTTCAGTCAAGTCTGTGGCAGACACCACTTGCCTAACCTGTGGGAATTACGGACAAGGGCTCACATCTGTGTCTAGATGGATGACGCAAGAACAGGAATGGGATGACTAGGTGATTCTCAGAAGCAGCCCAGTCTCAAGTCAGAGATGATCATGGTGGTTTAAGTCTTCAGGGCTTGATGAAATACTGGGGAGTGGTTTTGGACTTTCTACAAGGATGAGATGAGAGTCAAAGTCATCTTCTGTAGATCTCCAGGTCGGGTAACCCAACTGACACTCGAATCACTACTGTACACTAGGGCTGAATAGCTAAATTCAGCACCAGTGCCTGGGCACTTCAGGTTGACAAGTCTGTTTCTTTTCCTGGTTCCCATTCCAAAAGAAACTCTATTTAATCCTTGAGAAATGTTTTCCTCGGGGCTTCCCAGGTGGTGCTAGTGGTAAAGAGCCCACCTGCCAATGCAGGTAGACATAAGAGATGCTAGTTCCATCCCTGGGTCAGGAAGATCTCCTGGAGGACAGCATGGCAACCCACTCCGATCTTCTTGCCTGGAGAATCCCATGGACAGAGGAGCCTGGCGGGCTACAGTCCACAGGGTCACAAAGAGTCGGACACGACTGAGGCGACCTCGCACACAGTCATCTTCTCCCTCCTTCCCCAGCCCATTTTGTACAGTCAAATGTGCTCGGGAAAGGCTGGAGTAGATGACTGTTATATATTTGCAGGGGCAGCCGGAATTCTGTTCAGTTTCCCAGCGACTCTTGCATTACCTCCTGGGTCCAGGTGGCTATGTTTACATACTAAGGGAAATATGCGTTGGAGATGGCAGTAATGCATTTCAGCTGTCATAAAGATCCCCGTGCTCTGGAAATAACTTTGTTTGTTTTCTCTTATCTCCAACACATGGAAGGAAACAGACCCTAGGCTGCCAAAGAGTGGATATTGGGTTGACAAGTCAACTCTGAAAAAGGAACTCTGTATTCTCCTGTAGAGAAGTCAGAGGTTACTCTTCCCCACCCCTACCCACCCCCTACTCCCTCTGAGGGCAGCTGAAGAATTACTTCCTCATAATTATATGGGTTAAAATAATAGCTTGGGAAAGAAGAAAAAAAAAAAACTGATGAGTTCCTTGAAGTGTAAACTTCTTACAAATAGAGTAATTGCCAGTTTTGTTTACTAATGCTTCTCTAGGTAGTAGGAAATGTCGGGCAAGCATTTAAACAACAGAATTGTGTATCTAGAGGTAAAGAAGAGCTTCTTTGAGTCCCAGGAGGCAGTCTGATATTCTTAAACAAAAAAACCCAAACCCACAAAACTTGAAGCTGGATTTGAATCATGTCTCATGCCTTTGTTAAGCATATGAACGTGGGCAGATTATCTACATTTGCTGATTTTCAGTTTTCTTTATTATAAGATAAATTTAATTCCTATTCTAGCCAAGAAGCCTGAGCTGTGACCCTTGCTGGCACCTGGACGTGGGTAGGTGTGCCAGGTGATGGATGGGATTTGTCCAGACAATATTCACTCACCTGGAGTTCAACAGTCACACCATAAGTGATTCATTCTCAGGGAAACAGCCAAACAATAGTAGCCAGATTATTCAAGCCCATCTCCAATCCAGTCCATACACGCAGACCTTAGTTTTAAAGAGAAAAAGACCTGGAATAAAAAACTAGAACCACCTGATATACAGCTCAGGAGAATACTAAGTCACAGATATAACTGCCCAGGGGCTCTCTAACAGGCCCCCTCCCCTCACACAAAGCAGAGCAATGATGTTCACTTGATCAAAAGTTGGCAGCCTGTTTTGGAGCTTTGAGAGTCCTCGGCGAGTGCCTGGGGCTATGGGAGCTGTGGCTGCACCCACTGGGGGACTTCAGCGCATGAGCAGACTGCAGCCACCAGGGGGCAGAATCCGCTGCAGACCCTCGTGTCCATAGGACAAATAGACCTACTGGACAATATTCAGGACATGCCTGGCAGGTTCTAGAAATACTCATGAGAGCTCCAACAAATGAAAATTAAGTTTCTACTAACTATTCTGTTAAGTTTCTAGTAACTACTGTTATTGTGAACTTTGCAGATTCTTGTATGGGGAAGTGTGGTTTAATTAAAGCAGAAAATGATGTTATAAAGTTCCTGGCACCTAGCTGGCTTCCCTGGTGGCTCAGCTGGTCAAGAATCTGCCTGCAATGGAGGGGACCCCAGTTCAATTCCTGGGTTGGCAAGGTTCCCTGGAGACGGGATAGGCTACCCACTCCAGTATTCTTGGGTCTCCCTGTTGGCTCAGAGGGTAACCTAGTTAGTGATTGTTATTCCTGGTTGCCATTCTCTAAATGGCAGGATCAACTGCTTCTTCCTTTGTGCTATTTTTGTGTATAGTAGGTGTATCTTCTCTAATTTTAACTAAAATTAATTGGATTGAGAAAACTACATATATGACAACTTCACTTTATTAGAAAAGAGTGGTAATGGAAAGAAATTTCAGTGGTATTCAAGAAATAACTGTGTAACTAGATGTGATTAAAACATTATCCCGAAAACAAATATTTGGAATCTACCACAGGAATGAAAGTTTAAACTATGTTTATTTAGATAAACTTTTTTATTAGTTGAAATATATTTACACTGCATTAGCAGGATATATTTGAGAGAAAGAATAGAAACTCTGAAATGCAGAATGGCAGATATTCCTTTTCACGTTATGTATGAGATTAGGAAAAGCGAATCTGTTGAATGTTTAAAACTTGGCAAAATTATTTGAGGAAGGAGCAAATGCCTGGTGAAATAGGATTAGATGGAAATGGATAAGAAGGTCAAGGGGAGAAAACTTATTAATCCTTCAAGATTGAAGAAACTGGTTTCCTAAAGACATATCATATCAAATGTGTCAGACATGGCTACATTTAATACATTTGTTTAAAAAAAAAAGTCTGTAAAAAACTGAAAGGCGTCTTACAGTTTTGCTGTGGATTTGAGCAAACTCTGGGAGATAGGGGAGGACAGAGGAGCCTGGCATGTGCTATAGTCCATGGGGTCGCACAAGGTCAGACACAAATTAGCAATTAAACGACAAGTTGGAATAATATACCAGTTTTTTTTTTTTTTGTTTTTTGTATTTGGAGCCAAGACTTCTTTCTTTTAGGTCTCAAACACCTTTATAGACTTTTGAGATCTAGACAGTGATAGACTGTCCCTGATAAGTAAGGATGTAAAAATAGACTGTGAGAAAGAAACCAAACCCATTTACAGCTGGCACGTATAACATCCCTGTGAAATAGGAGAGTATTTAAATTAAGGTGTTTGTCAGAGAAAGGGAGGCCAAGAGCCAGCAAAACGGAGTACAAAACTGTAAATCTGTCAGGGAAGAAAATATAGTCATGTGAGGATGTGAACGTAGGGACGAGTAAGAATTTCTGGCATAAATTTCAAGAGCAAGCTCCATGGGCAGTCTGAAACACAAACGTGAAATCAGCAGGAATGGTAATGATGCCGGAGGTTTGGATTTTGCTAGATTGAACCAAACTTGGGTCCACGCCCACCCCCCCGCCCCACCCCACATAAGGCCAACTGACTGGGTTGTGATGAAGGAAAGTGCAGTTTTTATTGCAGGCACCAGACACAGAGTCTGGGACAGCTAAGGCTCTAAAAACCCAGATTCCCAATGGGTCTCAGGGAGGCATTCTTAAAGACCAAGTGAGGCAGCGGAGTCCCAGGGTATGTGACCAGTTCCTGAAGTTCTCTGACTGGTTGGTGATGAGATGACGGTGAAGTGTCACAGGGGTTAACACCATCAAGGCTCAGGCGCCACTATGGCTGACAGCTTATGGTCATCAAATCGTTCATTTCTTCCACTTGGTGGGGATTTTAGCTTCTGTAAAACAACTCAGGAAAGATGCATCAGATACTGTTAGCTAGGTACTTCACAGAGGAGCTGGGGAAGGGGTCCGTCCCTGGATGGCTCCATAGCGTCCTGCTATGTCACAACTTTACCATGAAAAAATGGAGGAAGTTGGATCAAGAAATTCCTGGTACCGGATTTCTTGTGTATGGTTGCTATGTATGCTTAGTCACTCAGTCGTGTCCAACGTTTGCGATCCCACAGACTGTAGCCTGCCAGGCTCCTCTGTCCATGGGGTTCTCCAGGCAAGAATACTGGAGTGGGTTGCCATTTCCTTTTGCAGCTTATGGTTGTTACTCAGGGTATACAGCGCTACTGATGGAGAATTTCTGCATGACTATAGAAGAACTAGAAGCTTAAAAAACAACAACAACAACAAAAAAAACAGGCTATGTGTTTCCTCCTGAAAGAAGGATGGTTAAGAGAGATGGTTAGGAATAACAACATTTTCACAGCTTGGTTGTAAGTTGAAGAAAGTAGGACAAAGTAGACAAAAATTGAGATAAATTTCAAATTCCCTCTTTCAAGTGGAAGACTTCTAGAAAAGGTATCCTCAGATGAAGAGAAAACAATCCCTAAATCAGAACATGCAAAAAGCATGGAACAATAGCCTGGTTCAAAACTGGGAAAGGAGTTGGACAAGGTTGTATACTTTCACCCTGCTTACTTAGCTCACAGGCAGAGTACATCATGAGAAATGCTGGACTGGATGACTCACAAGCTGGAATCAAGGTTGCCAGGAGATGCTGCAGAAGAGTCAGCACAGCTCTCCTCTTGGTCCTGAGAGGTCCCTTCCAAATGGTCCAAGGGACTCTACATATTGCCAGCCCATGTTTGGCCTTGACAGTTCATGCACAGTTCTAGCAAAATTTCTCTTACCAGTGTCAAGGTTTGCTTGTTCCAGAGGTCAAGCCCTGAGCCTTTGGACTGGGAGCACTGACTCCAAGACCCTAGATCACCAGAGAACTAACCTTAGGGAGCATCAAATAGTGAGAACTCACACAAAGGAAACCACTTGAATACAAGACCCAGCGTCTCCCAACCACCAGTAGCAGCCTGTGCAGGAAGCCTCATCAAAAAAACAAACAAAACAAAAATACAAACCAAATCATCGGCAGACAGGATTACCACCTCAGTCTTGCCCATCAGAGGAAAAACAAACAAACCACTCAGCACAAATCTCACCCTATAGGAAGCTTATACAAACCACTGGACTAAACTTAGGAGGGCAGAAACCAAATGGAAGAAAGATTTCAACCTTGAAGCCTGGGAAAAGGAGACCTCAAACACAATAAGTTAAAAAAAATTTTTTTTAAAGGCAGAGAAATACTGTACAAATGAAGGAATCAACTAGAAACACAGAAGTCAAAATAAATGAACAGGAAATAGGCAAACTACATGAAAGAGAATTCAGAATAATGATAGTAAAGATGATTTAAAAATTGAAAATGAAATGGAGAAAATGCAAGAATAAATTAAAGACTTAGAAGAATCAAAGAATGAACATAAAAACAACACAGTTACTGAAGTTAAAAATACTCTAGAAAGAACCACTAGTAGAATACCCGAAGCAGAGGAACGAATCAGTGAGCTGGAAGATACAATGGTGGAAATAACTTCTGAAGAGCAGAAAAAAGTAAAAAGAATGAAAAGAACTGAGGATAGTCTCAGAGACCTCTGGGACAATATCAAGTGCACCAACAATGGCATCACTGACTCGATGGACATGAGTTTGAGTAAACTCCGGGAGTTGGTGATGGACAGGGAGGCCTGGCGTGCTGTGATTCATGGGGTTGCAAAGAGTCAGACACGACTGAGCGACTGAACTGAAGAAGAGGAAGAGAAAAAGAAAGGGTATGAGAAAATTTTTGAAGAGATTATAGTTGAAAATTTCCCCAACATGGAAAAGAAAATAGTTGATCAAGTCCAAGAGGTGCAAAGAGGCCCCATACAGGATAAACCCAAGGAGAAACATGCCAAGACACATACTATTCAAACTAACAAAGACTAAACACAAAGAAATAACACTAAAAGCAGCAAGGGAAAAGCAACAAGTAACATACAAGGGAAACTCCATACACTTAACAGCTGATCTTTCAGCAGAAACTCTGCAGGCCAGAGGGGAATGGCAGGATACATTCAAAGTACTGAAAGGGAAAAATCTACAACCAAGATTACTGTACCTGGCAAGGATCTCATTCAAAATTGATGGAGAAATGAAAAGCATTTCAGGCAAGCAGAAGTTAAGAGAATTCAGTACCACTAAACCAGCTTTACAACAAATGGTAAAGGGACTTATATAGTCAAGAAATACAAGAGAAGAAAAAAGATCTACAAAATCAACCCCAATTAAGAAAATGGCAATAAGAATGGCAGTATGTGTATCAATAATTACTTTACATGTACATGGATTAAATGTTCCACCCAAAAGACACAGACTGACTGAATTGATTAAAAAAAAAAAATCCATATATATGCTGTCTACAAGAAATCCACTTCAGACCTAAAGACACATATAGACTGACAGTGAGAGAACGGAAAAATATATTCCATGCAAATGGGAAGCAAAAGAAAGCTGGAGTAGCAATCTTCGTATCAGACAAAATAGACCTCAAAATAAAGAAGATTACAAGAGATAAGGAAGGATGCTACATAATGATCAAGGGATCAGTCCAAGAGGAAGACATAACAATTGTAAATATCTATGCACCCAACATAGGAACACCTCAGTACATAACACAAATGCTAACAGACATGAAAGGAGAAATTGACAGTAACACAATAACAGTAGGGACTTTAACAACTCACTCACACCAATGGAAAGATCATCAAAACAGAAAATTAATAAGGAAACACAAGTCTTAAATGATACACTAGATGAGATAGATCTCATTGATATCCTCAGGACATTCCATCCAAATGCAGAATATACTTTCTTCTCAAGTGCACATGGAACATTCTCCAGGATAGACTACATCCTGGGTCACAAATCAAACCTCAGTAAATTTAACAAAATTGAAATAGTATCAAGCATCTTCTCTGACCACAACGCTATGAGACTAGATATCAATTACAAGAAAAAAACTTCAAAAAACACAAACATATGGAGATTAAACAACAAGTTTCTAAATAACCAACAGGTTACTGAAGAAATCAAAAGGGAAATCAAAAATTTCTGGAAACAAATGACAATGAAAACACAACTCAAAACCTATGCAATGCAGCAAAAGCAGTTCTAAGAGGTAAGTTTAGAGCAATACAATCCTACCTCAAGAAACAAGAAAAACATTGAACAGACAACCTAACTTTACACCTGAAACAGTTGGAAAAAGAGAACAAAAAAAAAACCAAAATTAGTAGAAGGAAAGAAATCATAAAGATCAGAGCAGAGATAAATGAAAAAAAAATGAAAGAAACAATAGTAAAGATTAATAAAACTAAAAGCTGGTTCTTTGAGAATATAAACAAAATCGACAAGCCTTTAGCTAGACTCATTCAGAAAAAAACAGAGAAGAATCAAATCAACAAAATTAGAAATGAAAAAGAAGAGGTTACAACAGACAATGCAGAGATACAAAGGATTATAAGATACTATTACGAACAACTATATGTCAATAAAATAGAAAACCTGGAAGAAATGGACATATTCTTAGAAAAGTTTAATCTTCCAAGACTGAATCAGGAAGAAATAGATATTATCAACAACCATATTACAAGCACTGAAATTGAAGCTGCAATTAAAAAAACTCCCCAAAAACAAAAGCCCAGGACCAGATGGCTTCACAGGAGAATTCTATCAAACATTTAGAGAAGAGCTAATGTCTATCCTTCAGCAAAATGTGAACCGTGAAATTCCAGATGTTCAAGCTGGTTTTAGAAAAGGCAGAAGAAACAGAGATCAAATTGCCAACATCTGCTGGATCATCAAAAAAGCAAGAGAGTTCCAGAAAAACATCTATTTCTGCTTTACTGACTATGCCAAAGCCTTTGACTGTGTGGATCACAAGAAACTGTGGAAAATTCTGAAAGAGATGGGAATACCAGACCACCTGACCTGCCTCTTGAGAAACCTGTATGCAGGTCAGGAAGCAACAGTTAGAACTGGACCTGGAACAACAGACTGGTTCCAAATTGGGAAAGGAGTTCGTCAAGACTGTATATTGTCACCTTGCTTAGTTAACTTATATGCAGAATACATCAAGAGAAACGCTGGGCTGGATGAAGCACAAGCTGGAATCAAGATTGCTGGGAGAAATATCAATAACCTCAGATATGCAGATGACACCACCCTTATGGCAGAAAGTGAAGAACTAAAGAGTCTCCTGATGAAAGTGAAAGAAGAGAGTGAAAAAGTTGGCTTAAAGCTCAACATTCAAAAAACTAAGATCACGGCATCCAGTCCCATCACTTCAAGGCAAATAGATGGGGAAACAGTGGAAACAGTGGCTGACTTTATTTTTTTGGACTCCAAAATCACTGCAGATGGTGACTGCAGCCATGAAATTAAAAGATGCTTACTCCTTGGAAAGAAAGTATAACCAACCTAGACAGCATATTAAAAAGCAGAGACATTACTTTGCCAACAAAGGTCCATCTAGTCAAGGCTATGGTTTTTCCAGTAGTCATGTATGGATGTGAGAGTTGGACTATAAGCAAAGCTGAGCAACGAAGAATTGATGCTTTTGAACTGTGGTGTTGGAGAAGACTCTTGAGAGTCCCTTGGACTGCAAGGAGATCCAACCAGTCCATCCTAAAGGAGATCAGTCTTGAGTGTGCATTGGAAGGACTGATTGAAACTCCAATACTTCGGCCACCTTGATTTGAAGATCTGACTCATTTGAAAAGACCCTGATGCTGGGAAAGATTGAAGGCAGGAAGAGAAGGGGACGACAGAGGATGAGATGGTTGGATGGCATCACCAACTCAATAGACACGAGTTTGGGTAAACTCTGGGAGCTGGTGATGGACAGGGAGGCCTGGCATGTTGCAGTCCGTGGGGTTGCAAAGAGTCAGACACGACTGAGCGACTGAACTGAACTGAATGTCTATCCTTCTAAAACTCTTTCAAAAATCTGCACAGGAAGGAACACTTCCAAACTGATTCTATGAGTCCACCATGACCGAGATACCAAAACCAGAGAAAGAAAACACAAAAAAAGAAAACTACACAACAATATCACTGATGAACATAGATGCAAAAATCCTCAACATTCTTTGGGACTGCCCTTCTTTGGGAATGGAATGAAAACTGACCTCTTCCAGTTCTGTGGCCACTGCTGAGTTTTCCAAATTTGCTGAAATATTGAGTGCAGCACTTTCACAGCATCATCTTTTAGGATTTGAGAAAGGTCAGCTGGAACTCCATCACCTCCACTAGCTTTGTAGTGATGTTTCCTAAGGCCCACTTGCCTTCACACTCCAAAATGTCTGGCTTTAGGTGAGTGACTGACCACATCATCATGGTTATCCAGGTCATTAAGATCTTTTTTTGTATACTTCTTCTGTATTTTCTTGCCACCTCTTTCTTAATCTCTTCTGTTTCTGTTATACACACATAGTCGCTCAGTCATGTCTGACTCTTTGCAACCTCATGGACTGTAGCCTGCCAGGCTCTTCTATCCAAGGAATATTCCAGGCAAAAATATTGGAATGGGTAGCCATTCCCTTTTCCAGGGGATCTTCCCAACCCAGGGTCAAACCAATGTCTCCTGCATTGCAGGCAGATTCTTTACCATCCGGAGCTTCCCTTGTGGCTCAGCTGGTAAAGAATCCGTCTGCATTGAGAGAGACCTAGGTTCAATCCCTGGTTTAGGAAGATCCCCTGGAGAAAGGGAAAGGCTACCCACTCCAGTATTCTGGCCTGGAGAATTCCATGAACTGTATAGTCCAGGGGGTCACAAAGAGTCGGACACGACTGAGTGACTTTCACTTTTCCACTTTCTTTACCATCTGAGCCACACGGGATGCCCCTACTTCTGTTAGGTCCTTAGCATTTTTGTCCTTTATCATGTCCATCTTTGCATGAAATGTTCCCTTAACATCTCCAATTTTCTTGAAGAGATCTGTAGTCTTTCCCATTCCTCTATTGTTTGCATTGTTCAAGTAAGAAGGCTTTCTTATCTCTCCTTGCTATTCTCTGGAACTTTGCATTCAGTTAGGTATATTTTTCCCTTTCTCCCTTGCCTTTTGCTTCTCTTTTCTCACCTATTTGTAAAGGCAAATATCATGTTACTATTCTTCTGAAAATAGTTTAATTCTGCTGACCCTTTAAAGTGTCTTGAGGACCTTCACCCAAGGAGTCTACAGACCATGCTTTGAGAATCACTACTTTACATGGTAGTTATCTTATCACATTGTAGGTCTCCTCACCTATTCTTCTCTGCCTTCTCACTTAAGAATGTTTGCATCAACTGCTCCCCCAGCTGGGAACTCTCTGCCACTGGTCTCTTTATTGTTATCAGATTTCAACTCAATGGCACCTCCTGGAGACACCTGTTGTGCTTAACCAGTTTAAAGAACACGTCTCTCCCGTAGTCACTCTCTATTATGTTATTTCACATTACTTTATGAAAGTTATCATCATTTGATACTATCTTGTTAATTAATATGCCTCCCCTATTAGAATTTAAGTGTAGTAATTCAAGGAATTGAGTTGTCTTACTCATTTCTGTATCTCCAGTTCCTAGAAGAGTGCAGTCAAAATTCAATAAAATTTTAAAAGACCTTGAGGAATTAAAAGAAAAAGTAGATACTGCAAGTAATTTGAAAAGCACAAAGCCTTATAAGGCAGTTTATTATAGTTTTCAGTATTAATCTTCCAATGACTATTATCTCATGACATTTTTTCATTGTTTATAATCAACTTTAATATTCTCTCCACATCAGTATAGAACTTGCATTGTTCTATTTTCCATTCCCATTATTACACTTGGATGGAATGTAAAATATCTTAGGGCATAGACAAAGAAGCTAGAAGGGCATGTAATATATCCTTCTGCTTAAAAAAAAGTAATTTTTTCCATAGTATTTTTAGAGCATAGTGTATGTAAAGGTTAACATTTATGAGCATGATCAATCTGGGGTATTTGACATCTTTAGCATTTTGAGTCTTCTTATTCAGGAACATGGACTGTCGCTTTACTTATGTCTTTATTGATGCATCTAAATGAAGTTTTACTATTTTATATATATGTATACTGTATATTGACCAACCTAGATAGCATATTAAAAAGCAGAGACATGACTTTGCCAACAAAGGTCTGTCTGTTCAAGGCTATGGTTTTTCCAGTAGTCATGTATGGATGTGAGAGTTGGACTGCGAAGAAAGCTGAGCGCCGAAGAATTGATGCTTTTGAACTGTGGTGTTGGAGAAGACTCTTGAGAGTCCGTCCCTTGGACTGCAGAGATCCAACCAGTCCATCCTAAAGGAGATCAGTCCTTAATATTCATTGGAAGGACTGATGCTGAAACTTCAATACTTTGGCCACCCGATGCAAAGAACTGACTCATTTGAAAAGACCTTGATGCTGGGAAAGACTGAAGGCGAGAGGAGAAGGAGACAACAGAGGATGAGATAGTTGGATGGCATCACTGCTTGACATGAATTTCATTAAATTCCGGGAGTTGGTGATGGACAGCAAGGCCTGGCATGCTGCAGTCCATGGGGTTGCAAAGAGTCAGACACAACCGAGCAACTGAACTGAACTGATCTGATGGCTTATTTATCTTTGAATCTTCAAAAGTTAAAACAGTTCTTGGGATAAAAGAGGCATTAAATGTTCAAAGTAGAAGAGATGACTTTGCTACAGGATCTAATTTCAACAGGACTTTATTCTACATTGCAAGAAAAGCATTTTAGAAGAGCTTTAAATTAAGTTTTTTATTTAACAAACACGTGTAGTAATGCATTCTATATTTTCTGAAGTTAACTCCTGAAAATCTCAGTTCTAATTTCAGATAACTTGTGTTCTCAAATTTTGTGACCCCCTTTTGGTTTGGAAAATCATTTCTTCAGGACTGGATACTACCACGGGACTCAAACAGAAACAAAGACTTCTCATGTTCAAATAATTTGGTATTATTTTATAAAGTACATAAAACATGAACAATAAGCTGTGCTACAACGGAAAATTAAGTTCTACTAGATAGGTTCAAAAAATATTGAGGCCATCATCAAAAATATAAACAAAAAATAATCCCAAGTAATTTAAATACTTAAGGAATAGATATTTTAAATTACCATATTCTTATTTTGCTCCACTTATTAATAAGTATTAATAATACTTATTAATGCTCCACTGCAGTCCCACCTTCATCCTCAATAATCTTATTCACACTAAATTGGGGATTTAATTTAGTTTAATTTTACTAAATTTAATAGGTACATTACCTATCTATTAAAATTCACGCATTCCCTCAGTCAACAAATATAAACGTACTCAAGTGTGCCATACCCTGATGCTTCTTTTTAGGTAACTCAGGGGTTTTCTTCGCTTGAACTAAAGAACGATTAGCTTCTGGAACTGTCTCACTTCCTAGAAATTTAATACATAACCACCACCACAGATAAGTATGGAGAAGAAAGTACTAAGAAGTGAAGTGTCAACAAATGGCGGCTGGGGGCTCCCTGGAAGCGGCAGTGGCACATAAGGGTTAAGAACCTTATGGGTTCAAATCCTGATTCCAGTACTTTTCCCCTGTATCCGTTACCTCGTCTGTAAAATGGTAATTAATAATAAATAATTCATATATTTGCTGGAGAATCGAATGCAAAAATGGAATACAATGTGTTCCAAAGTGGCTGATATTCGTTAAACGGTATGATGCCAGCCTCTGCTGCGGGTAGAGGGGAAATGCTTTCCTGGCTAGAGTACATCTCAAATATATATGGTTTAAAACTACAGGTACGTACATCACTGTCAAGGCTGGGAAACTACTCCACGCAACCAGTCCAGGAAACTAAGTGATTTCACGGTGTGCAGACAAGCCAGAGTTAGGGGAGATTAGTTAAGGTGCATGGGATCACACTTCCTGTTGCGGTTCTAAGCCCCTTCCCAATTTCCATCACACAGAGGAAGGACAGAGCCAGAAGTCGAGCAACGGTTCCAGCCTCGCCCTTGCCGGCAGCACGCAGGTGGAGAGTCCTTGTCTTCAGTCCCGCCTTTGACCCCAGGAAACGCCCGCAAACCGGCCCTCCTTACTCGGTCTCCTGGGCAGGACAAATGGGTAGGACTCCACGACTATACAGCTCTCTCGCTACACCATTTTCACCGAACTCTAGATTCCAACCCGCCGCCCCACTCCTTCCCGCAGCCCTGGGCCGGGCCGTTATGAACAGGACATTCACTTAGGAAGCCAGGGTTTATCTCCTGGGTGCGAGCGGGTCACAAGACCCTCTCTCTCCTGGGCAACAGTACTGCCTGCGCCCCGGCACTGCTGCCGGCTAACTCCTGGATTCCCGCGTCCCGGGGCTTGAGCACCGCTGCCGGGCAGTCTTGGATTGGGATGCTCACCTGCTCGGCGCGACCACCTTTGTGCAGTCGACCCACGAGTAGCGCAGAGGCCGACGGTCTGGGCCCAGCCTTGCCCTTCGCCCACACGTGGCCGCCCTGCATTCCGCGTCGGAGTTGGATTACCTCTCACTCAAACATTCCGTCGATGTATAAAATATTAACGCTTGGCAGGACCCCTGCGCGAAACTCTAGGCCTGCACCTCGCGCTTTCCTATTGGACACAACATGCCGGGTCTCAGAGGTGGCCGGCCGCATTGGCGAGAACCACGCCCTCTGATAGCTCCCGTCCAATCGGAGGCAGAGAACTGCATTTGCCCTATTTGCATACAAGTTACTCTACATAAGCTCAGGTCCGGCGGCATTCGCTCCCAAAACACCCATTTCTAAATTGACGATACCTGTTTCCCAAACGGAGTCCAAACTCAGCACGGCAGCGTCGGAAACAAACGGGAAGATCGCTTACTGCCCTGAGATGCATTTCCCAGGCTATGTGCCTAGCGCGGGCCCTGTGAGCTTTGCTACTCACACCTCCCCTAGCCTCAAGCCTAACCCCGAATCATCCGTCCGGACAACTGCAATCGTAGGTCCTCCTCTGAAGCACCTATTTGCACATTCACCAGGGACCTTAAGCGTTATCAACCCTTTTTTTGAGGTTTTGGTGGCCCTAAAAAGGGCCTTTTGTAATCTGATAAGCCGCAGGCACAGCTCAGCCACCGAAGCCGTAGAGAGTGCGGCCCTGGCGTTTCAGAGCATACACCACATCCATGGCCGTGACCGTCTTGCGCTTGGCGTGCTCCGTGTATGTCACTGCATCGCGGATCACATTTTCCAAGAACACTTTGAGCACTCCACGGGTCTCCTCGTAGATGAGCCCTGAGATGCGCTTGACACCACCACGGCGGGCCAGACGGCGAATTGCGGGTTTCGTAATGCCCTGGATGTTGTCCCGTAAGACCTTCCGATGACGCTTGGCACCTCCCTTCCCCAGCCCTTTACCACCCTTGCCCCTGCCAGACATCTTCAACACTGACTAAACGATAGCCGCGTAAACCAAGTTCGTAACAGTTAGGGGAGTGAGGAACCTGGGCTTATATATCCTTACAGCGGACCTAGTTGAAAACCTCAAGGTAGTGGGCGGAGCTAAGTCCCCATGAGGATTTTTTGTGTTTTTTTTTTAATCGCCTCCCTACAAAATTTTTCGGTTGCTTATTTGGGAAAATTTTTGTTATTTTTGCCATGAAATTGAGGAAAGACTCGATAGAAATTATATTGCCGTTTTTTCCACACTTAAAAAACGGTAGGCCAGATCCAGTGAGTGCTGCGTTTCCCTTCTCTCTTTGCTCCACCTCGTCCGCCCCCGCCTCTCTCTAGCGCGCGGGAATTCTATTTTTATAGTTTTCAAACGAAATGCACACTTTTATAATACAATTCTTAGACTAATTTGAAACTCAATAGGAACTGGGAATGCTTTACTACTTTTTAAATTTCAAAGCAGTTGTTTTACACCTGTGAGTCTTTTAAAGTCACCAGTTGGGGTAGAGGAAATTTTTCAATCGTTCTTTTTCTCTTTTGTGGCCCCGTGAAGAAAAAATTAAAATCTTTTCAAAAAGTTTAACCTTACCCCTTCCTCCCCACCCCCACCCCCACCGCCGACTTTTCTCTTGCAGCTTCTTCTGGACAATTTGCAGGTCTTACTGCTTCCTCCGTCCCCTACCCCCAGCCCAAGCACGGGGTTTTGCTTCTCAAATGACAATTTCTGTGATTAGTTAAAACAATGTAACATTCTTATTTCATTAAAACTCGAAGTTCTTGTGAAATAATGGATGCCATGATCATGGCTTTAAATCAGGAGGTTCTCGTTTCTTAAGAAATCCCTTGAGAAAAACGTAACTTTGAGTAGTGTCACCACTCTAGGAGACAGGACTGTTTTCCCAAAAGGTTCATACTGGGAAAAAAGGCAGTATTTAAGTATGATTCATAACTCTTTCCCAGGTACTTAACACCATGAGGAATGACTATATTGGTAAATTGTGTTCCCTGTACCTAGACCTGACGAATAAGCCTTTCCAGTAGGAAAGCTTTATGGCAAATATTTGCTTATTATGTACCTATCCTCACCCATCTCTATAGCACAAAATAGATATAATGTTATTATTAAGGCAGAATTAAAGAACCCTCAGAACACTGGATGGTTGGGGGTGGGGGGGGGGCGGCGGGGAAGTTCTAAATAGTCGAATTGTACCTCTTGATTTTAATGCTTGATTCAAAAGAAAGAAGAGTTTGGAAGAGTCAGGATTCTTGTAATGGTAAAATAGTTTTTTTTTTTTTTTAAGTATTTACTAAGAAGTCAAGGTTAGAACATTTTCAAGTTAGAGATCTCTTTTGCTTACAAGGATTTTTTTTTTTTGTCAATAATAATAAAGGTAATGTGTCAAAAATTTCGGGCATACCCAGCCCGAACTGCTAGAGGCATTTCTTGATTTGAGTGCTTAGTATTTGTTGACTAAGTTAACTAAGGAGTAACTCTCCTTCCTGATTTTTCTGTTTCTTATCACGGGTTCCTTAATTCTTAAGACATTCTTTCCCTGAGAGCGACAGAGGACGTTGAAACCTCAGAATCCGCTAAAAATTCAATCGAACTCAATAAATTCAAAGGAATCCCAACCATGGAACACGCGCACCTAGGTATTCATAAGAGCTGTTATGTAAATGAGGGCTTAGCAGTTTGCTCTTTTGATTGGAGAGAGCTGGAGAAGGCGGTCCCTCTGCCAGCGTGCTAATTGGGAGCAGAGCCTGCCTGTCATTGGTCACCGGAGCCAAGGATGTTGCGGAGCCCAATGGGAAGGCGCAGCCTAGTGTCAGCAAAGTGTTGGTAGAGGCAGTTCCGGTGTGGTACGTTGCATTCCTGTACTAGCAACCGGATCGCTGGTTTTTTCCTCTCGCTGGAGTTTTAGGCGAGAGACAAACATGTCTGGTCGTGGAAAGCAGGGCGGCAAAGTGCGGGCAAAGGCCAAGTCCAGGTCCTCCCGCGCGGGCCTGCAGTTCCCAGTGGGCCGAGTGCACAGACTGCTACGCAAGGGTAACTACGCTGAGCGAGTGGGCGCCGGGGCGCCGGTGTACCTGGCCGCGGTGTTGGAATACCTGACGGCGGAGATCCTGGAGTTGGCTGGCAACGCCGCGCGGGACAACAAGAAGACCAGGATAATCCCTCGCCACCTGCAGCTCGCCATCCGCAACGACGAAGAGCTAAACAAGCTTCTGGGGAAAGTGACCATCGCTCAGGGCGGCGTCCTGCCCAACATCCAGGCCGTGCTGCTGCCCAAGAAGACGGAGAGTCAGAAGACGAAGAGCAAGTGACCCTGATGCCGCCACAGGGGAGCCGGCTTCCCCAGCAAGGGCTCTCTCCAGAGACGCCCCGCCCGCAGTGTTTTTGAACATGCTTGATGTTATGGAAGGCCGGAGCCATCTAGTGGGGAGGTGGGCGGCGAGGAGACCAACTGGGTCGGGGGCCCAATAAAGTCGGTGAAAATCGTCTGGTCGAGAGAGCTGTGTAGTCGCGGGGCCCTGCCGGGAGACCCAGGGGCGACCGGGAGACCTTTGGAAGAGGTACTGGTGGGTCGGCTTGAGCCACTTTCTGGGCAGCTTTGTTCCGCAGTCACCCTCGAGGCGCTACGGGTGGACAAAGGGAGACCAGAAGGGACCCACTGGCGTGGAGGTGGACAGAGTCGGGGGCTCTCCCTGCTCGCCTGGAGGCAGAGGCGACGCGGAGTAGGTGCGGATGAGGCTGGGCGAGTTGTTTTTACATCCGCCTGCCAGGGCCTGTGCTCCCCTGCCCTCTTAGGGCAGTTCCGGAACCAGTTCTAGGAAAGAGATAGTGATGACGATGTGGTCTTGGGCAGGAGGTTGTCTGTCCGGCCACACTTTTCAGAAGGGAGAATAACTTTGCAGCTTGGAAGAGTAGCTTTGACGACAGAGTGCCAATTTAACAGATTTTTCTTAGCCTGACAGCTGTTCTGTTTTCTTGTTTGGGGTGTTAGATATTTTTGTGTGCACGCTTATGTTCACATTTCTTTAAAATGAAGGAACCATCCAGTAATATGTGTAGTACAGAAGCCTGAGTCATGAAGTTGGAAATTTGTTGCGCTGACACTCATGTTGCGTAATAGTGCAGCGCCTTTAGTCATGAGTTACCTATACCTGAGGAGCTTTTAAAATGACTTTCTCAAGTTTCCAGCTTCATAGTGGTCTTATTTCCACAATATCATATCCCTTTGGAAAGGTAATTGGTTTGATTTTGCTTTATAACAACAAATCCCCCTCTTAAGGTCCCTTGTGTTCTACCACTGGGCCTGAGGTAATGACCGCATTCCAACAACACCTATTGGGTTTGTGTTGCTTAATGGCACAGTAAGGCTTTCATAAATATGTGAGATGTGAGAAAAGGCAAGGACAGATGTTATGGGGAGAAACATTTCTCATCAGGAATTTATGTTTAAAAGTTACACAGTAACAACCCTGGTCTGTCTTAGATTGACCCTTCCATTTCCCCCTTTTCTACAAGCTTCCTCCTGGCCTACAAAAGAGATCCTCCTTTATTTAGATTTCACATATTTAGATTCATGTTTTTCTTAAGTCAGAGTTGATGTCATTCTGGGGAAAAGAAAAGGATATGTCTTCTACCATCAATGGTAGTAGTTGGCCCGTTTTCTCGGCATGGACTTTTATTTCTTCCCCAGCATTTACTGAGAAACTCTGTGTGCTATGCACAGTAATGGGTTGCTGTGGCCAGCACAGCAGATAGGGATCGAAAGTGGTCAACCGCACAGTTTGGGAAAAAGACACTAGAGACAGAATTAAAATTTTAAAGATGGGACCGGGGGACTCAAGACCTCTTGGGTCAAGAGCCCTGTTCCTCAGAGCCACATCACTTTTATTTAGTGTCTTGGCCAGCAGAAAGTATCTGTTGTGCTACGATGAAGTCAGCCTCCTGTGTCCCCAGTCACATCTCCCATTTTATTGATTACTTTAAGCTATCTTTGTTATTTTCTTGTACAAGGGCTATCACCTAACTGGAGGTCATAGACCCACATATGCCTTGGGAAAACATCTTAGTGTGTGCACAAGCAGCGTTCTGAACTTGTGCTGACTCAGTGTTCCAAGGTCCACACTATGTTTTTCCTTAACTTAGTAGGGCATGACAACCCCACCTGATCAACCCGACATACTTTCATTTGGGTTATGCTGTATTGCTATATTTTGCTTTTATTCTTTTCCCATGGTGATTTTCTCATGGCTTAGCCAGAGTAACAGATGGCTATTAACCCCTGCCACGGGTGATGAGGGTACCCTGGTCTATGAAACCAACTAGATTTTCACTCCTGAAGCTTACTTTTTTTTTCTGGGTAACTGATAAACAAATAAGTGACCATCAAAGAAAGGATTCCCCTTCGGCTTCTGCTACTACTTGTGTCTCTATTGCTTGTGGAATGGATGTTGGGATTACTTCTCCCTTGTGATCAAGTTTGAAGTATATACAAAGGTCAGGCCACACATACCCCTTTTAGGAGGCAAGTTATTGCCCCCTACGTCCAAAAGAGAATAGACCCCAAGGGTACATACCTTGGGCAGTTTCCAAGGCGTCCAACTGTTTATTCCACTTCCTGCCTATTCGGAAGACCTCGTGTAAAGTAGTCACAATAGCTATTTTGATGACCGGGATTGTTCCTTTATTCCATGCCAGATATTGGATGCTCAGTAAATAGAAGTACCAGTTTCTACGGGGATATGGGCTTACCTTTATAGGTTAAAGTAGAGGTAACTAACGAATATTTTGTTGTTATTTTTAATGCCCAGTTGTTAGGAATAGTTCTTATTACTGCCTTGTGGCATGGTGAAGAAGAAAAAAAGTGTGTTATCAGTTGCTGGTTTTGACATTTATGTCTTAATTTCCTAAAAAATTTGAGGCCTCTCTAAGATTATTACCAAATGCTAAGGAAATAAGGGTAAGACATTTATAAAATAATAAAAAAAAAACTTTTCTCTCTAAAGTTTCACAGAAGTCTCACCCTGTTACCTGAAGATAAAAATAGGCAAGATTCACAGATGTCAGTGCACTGACGACCCCATTATCACCCTATCTCAACCACCACTGTGCCAGAGATTCATAGGCTCCCCTCGAATACTTCCCCTGCTGCATGATTCAGTCAGTCCATTTTAACCTCACCATTTCTGTTTTTGAGAGCTTTTTAAACCTGAATACTTTATTGGCAGTTAAAAATGCATTTGTTGTTGTTGTTCAGTTGCTCAGTCATGTCTGACTCTTTTGGACCCATGGACTGAAGTACGCCAGACCTCCCTGTCCCTCACCATCTCCTGGAGCTGGCCCAGGTTCATGTCCATTTCTTTAGTGATGCCATCCAACCATCTCATCCTCTGAGGAGGATACCCCTTGCCAAATCAATTCAGCCTGTGAATCTGCTATGCATAAATAGTTTTTGCCAATATATGATCATTAACTTAAAAGGCCAATGTTTTTTTCAAGCATGAGACCCAGTGGAAAAAGATTTAGGATAGAAACTGGTGAGGCCTGAATTCTGGTCTTTAGTAGATTTCTAATCCACAGTTGTGTGTGTAGACACATATGCACTTTCCCATGGAGATAAGCCATTCAGTGTGGCTCGTTGTGACTTGGCCAGGATTTGTTCCTCTTTGCTTTTCCTGCAGGGCCAGTCTTGTCTTTGTGTCTCTGAGAACTGGTCTGCTTAGTTTTACCTGCCTGGAATCAAAAGGTTTAGTCTGGCCCCATAATTGGTGATGACTATACGCAAACTCTTCACAAATTTCTTTCCAGTGGTTGAAAGGTCATACGCCACAATATTTAAGAACTTACTCTCTTGGAATGAGACTTGGGTTGAAATCCACTCATCTCCTCAGTAGCTGAGTGATTTTGGAAATGCTACTCAATTTCTTTAAATGTCAGTTTCATCTATTAACTGGGCATAATAGAGTTACATCAGTGAGTTTAGAGGAAGATTAGAGATAATGTGAATGAAGGCACCGAGTTTCCCCTATAGAAATGCACTCAATGAATAGTAACTAATAGTGTGTGAAGCTGGATTTAGAGCAGTGGCAGTCGTGATGAGACCTATTGAAGGTAATAAACATCTGGCATTCTAGTAATTCTGTGATTTTTTGGATATCTCACCTAAAAACAAGCTTGGTGGCTGTTTACTAATTATAGAACATCTACAACTCAGTCTAGAACAGAAAAGAGTCATAAATAGCAAAATTAACTTTGTGAACCTGAATTTGTATCTCCCGGTCCAAAAACAACCTAGCTTGGAATTAATAGATTAAGTGTATCATTCAGATTAAAAATGGAACCCATTTGTTCAGCAATTTATTGAGTGTATATTACATGTTGTGCCCATGATTGATAATCCACTGTCAAGAAAAATGATGACAATGTAATGAGAAAGATGATCATGATCTAGCAGACCACATGTTAAGAAAAGGAGATGCTCAGGGTGTTACAGGTACAGGGAAGAGACACCTGTGTCCCTTGGCCTGGTGGGGAGTGTGGTGCCTGAGATGAGTCCAGTGCAAAAGTGTGTCTGACGTGACAGGCTGTGCTAGGAAGATAGCATGCACGGAAGTACAGGAGTCAGACAGTACCTGTGGCCAGATGTAAGCGTAACCAGAGGAAAAGGTCTGGCCTGGAGATAAAATCTTGGGAATCATGATTAACAATGGTCTGCATGGGTAAAATCATCCAGAGGGAATATAGATGTAGAGAGTATATGTAGAGAGATGTACCAGTCAATCTCTAGGAAACAGCAGACAGGGCAAGTGGGGATGGGACAGGTCTAATCCACTGTCAAGCAAGAGGAGCCATTCAGAGATGAGAGAGGACGTGGCCTGGAAAGCATCAAGGGGTAGAGATTTTTCACAATTTGGATCTATCACTGTGCTCCCTGACTCTACCTAAGTTGCCTTTACTTTTACATACAACTGGGATATGTTCTATAAAAGTTATTACATTTTCCTACCCAGAAGCTTCCCTGGTGACTCAGCAGTAAAGAATCTGCCTGCCAGTGCAGGAGATGTGGGTTTGATTCCTGGGTCAGGGAGATCCCCTGGAGAAGGAAATGGCAACCTGCTCCCCTATTCTTGTCTGGGAAATTCCATGGACGGAGGAGCCTTGGTGGGCTACAGTCCATGAGGTCACAAAAGAGTTGGACATGACTTAGAGACTAAACAATAATGACCCAGTGAGTGCTAGTGGCCCTGGAATGGAGATGTACTTTTCCCCTTTGCATTTTCACACTGCACATACAGAAATTAGAGGTATATATCTGTGGTGACAAAAAACCACTTTTTTGAAAAAGCCCAGAAGAATATTGGCAAAGAACCATTTAAAAATACATCTTTTGTTATCATCCCATTTATTTAAAAAGCTTTTTACATATTTTAACTTTGATCAGTTTTAATTTTAATTGTTTTAATCTTAAGTTATATAAACAGTGGCAACTTATTTTTTTATTGACGTATAGTTGATTTACAGTATTGTGTTAGAGCAATTTATTAATTCATATAGCCAATGTAAGTATTTTAGAATGATTAAAGCATGAGAAATTTGACCCTGACAAACTTAATTAATTGATGTTTAAGTGCTTAGTTTGCCATGAGAGGGAAATGGAGAATAAGAGAAAAAAAACAAAACTTAAAAAAGAAACCAGCTGGCTTCAGGAAGATATGAAATTATCACTGTAAGGCTTTATTTCATTTTCTCTTCAAGGAGAGAAAAAAGTGTTTATAGGTATTGAAAAACACATTTTAATATATGTGTGCCTGTCAGTCGCTCGGTAGTGTCCAATTCTTTGCAACCCCATGGACTGTAGCCCACCAGTCTCCTCTGTCCATGGAGATTCTCCAGCAAGAATGCTGGAGTAGGTGAGGAAGTTAGTGGATCTTCCTAACCCAGGGATCAAATCCTGGTCTTCTGCATTGCAAGCAGATTCTTTACCATCTGAACCACCAGGGAAGCCCCATTTTAACATATGTGTGTGTGTGTGTGTGTATATATATATATATATATATATATATATATGTATGTATGTATGTATGTATATGTATATATATTTTATATATGTGTGTGTATATATATATGTATATACATGTATATATATTTTATGTGTGTGTGTATATACATGTATATATATTTTATGTGTGTGTGTATATATATATATATATATATATGTAAAGGGAAAATTCTTAAAGAGATGGGAGTACCAGACCACCTTACCTATCTTCTGAAAAATCTGTATGCAGGATAAGAAGCAACAGTAGTAACTGGGGTCTTTGATAATTTTATCAAGCCATGCAATTAAAAAGTTAGCACTACTTTGCTCCAAATTATAGAAACAAAGGAAGGATAAGCCCTACATTAAACAAAATTATCTTTCTTTTAGGCAAACCAGACAAGCAGTCTGCTTATGAAGGTTTATTTGCTTTCTGTCTTGAAATATTAATGCATCTCAAATGAGCTATCTTCATGTCAAAAGCCCAAGTGGTCACTGCTGCTCTAAAATATTCCTGATGAAATTGAGTCTATTAGAGAGGTCAGTGTATGGCCTGGAGGAGGTGAGGTTTTAGATTGTGACAACGGACAAGGAGGAATATAATGGTTTGTAAATATGTGTAACTTCTGATCCCAAGAACCTGGCCAATGGTCAGTCATTACTAGTTGTGGGTCCAGGCAGACAAAACTAAATGGAGCAGTTCTCAGACACACAAAGACCAGAATGAAGAAGTCTTCATCCGATTTAGAAACGGTGACCTGAAGCAAAATTGGCCGGAAGGTCATGTTCTGAGAACTTCTGAACTCAGCCCTCAGAGGTTCAGCTCCAAAACAGACTTATTAAGCCTCTAATGCTATGGACTGTGCCTCTTACACACAACACTAATTATTAAGCAAGCTAACAATAATGAAAGCAGGAAATAGAAGACTGAAAACAGTTTTACTAAAGAACACTAATCAGTCAAATTCTAAGAGGTCTTATTCCCAGGGAAATAAAACAGACTCAACACTGCAGTGTTTCAGCAAACTATAGGAACTCGCTTGCACATGAACTTACCAGCCCTGGCATCTCCTACCGAGGGAATCACAAGGGGTCCCAGATGTTCACAACATTGCTGAATTGAGAGTCCTGGTCCAAGTATGAGCCCTTTAGCTGAGTGTGTACTTTTGTCTTTACCCTCCAGCCAAACCAAGAACAAACCTGTATTTTAACAAGTTGGGTTTATTGCTCTTTGTAGCAGGGAGCACACATACTGGGAAGGTGTGAGGTGTTTCATTAAAATATTGGGAAGAGTTATAGGGCTGGAGTTTGTGTATAGATTATAGGGCTGGGACTTTGCCCAGGATTCCATACTGTCGGAAACAGAGGAGATAAGTCTTAGATTTGGTGTCTTAAAACAGCTAATCAAGTACAAGGAAGGAAATGAGGCTAAAGCTGTAATAGGTGAAGATGCTAATGCATATGTGCCTGCCCACGAGTCCCTGGTCATTTTGGGGGTTTGGACAATGCTCGTATTTTTGTGGTTTGGACAATGCTCATGTTTTGTGTGTGTGTATGTGTTCAGCTATGATACAGAGGGACTTCCCTGGTGGCTCAGATGGTAAAGAATCCACCTGCAATGCAGGTGACCCAGGTTTGATCCCTGGGTTGGAAAGATCCCCTGGAGAATGGAATGGCAACCCACTCCAGTTTTCTTACCTGGAGAATCCCATGAACACAGGAGTCTGGAGGGCTACAGTTCATGGGGTCACAAAGAGTCAGACAATGACTGAATAACTAACACAAACATGATGCAGAGAGAGGGCTTCCCTGATGGGCTCAGCGGTGAAGAGTCTGCCTGCCAGGAGATGTAGGAAACTTGGGTTCGATCCCTGAGTCAGGAGGATCCCCTGGAGGAGGAGCTGGCAGCCCACTCCAGTATTCTTGCCTGGAGAATCTCATGGACAGAGGAGCCTGGCAGGCTACAGTCCATGGGGTCGCAGAGTCAGACACACCTGAGCGACAAAGCAACAGTGTGATACAGAGAACTCTTGTTTTCATTTCAGTTTTTCATGGCAGAATGGCTGTGTGTGGTGTTGGTGTGGTGTGAAATGGTTCTGTTTCACAGAATACTATGGTGCAGCTATGTCAGGCCAACTCCTAGCAACAGCAAGATCTAGCTGATGGTCCAGGCCAGTTTCGATCTGTCATGGGCTGCTTGCCCCTCTCTCAAAGCTGAAGAAAAAAAAAAATGTGACCCAGAGAAGAGGGCTTGCTGACCAGCGGAAGTAGACAGAGATATCCAGGGTAGATGTTGGCAATGTCCAAGCACCACTTGAAAGAGGGAACTACTGACTATGGGTATTTCAGTCCCATGTTTAAGTACTTTAAACTTTGAAAGTCCCACTTTATGTACTTCAGATCCTCTGACACCATCCCCCTATGTTTGTCAAGGAATTTTTTCTCTTGAATTTATCTTTTTGTGTGTTCATATAGGGGACACAATGTCTTGCTGTTTTTCATGTGATGATCCATGTACTTCTAACAATAAATTGTTTTAAATTTAAATTACATTTATATATACTTTATATACATAAAATTGTGCATAATTTTTATGTATTGGGTTGGCTAAAAAATTCTTTCGGATTTTTCCATCAGATGGTACGAAAAACCTGAACAAACTTTTTTTGGCCAGCCCAATGTTTAACTAAATATATCAAGTAAATACCATAACCACTCACTTTTCTCCCTCTTCCAATATCCTTCTTCCCATTTTCCAGCCCAAGTAGAAACCAGTAAGTTATTCTCATTTGAACTCATGCCAGCAAAAAAAAAAAAGCATTCACACCAGTAGAAATCTAGGCATTTATTTATAAGCTTGCTAAGTCTTGGTTTTCTCATGTATAAAAGTGGAGTAAAACTGTGTCTTCCTTATCATAAGGCTTTTAGCGTCTAGTATAGTTAAGACCTCGATAAGTTATTGCTATTGTTGTGAGTATTAGCTTCGATTTTCTCCTTCAATTTTCCCCTTCCCTTTTGTATTTATGGTGTGCAGCCCCCACCTGCCTCCTGAGCATCGAACTTCACCTACCTACTTAAGATCACCATAGGTTATCTCCCTGGAGTTTCATCCCCAGCTGTTCCACCCTAGGCCAATTCCCTTCATTCCACACCGCCCTCCCCAGTCCACTGCTGAGGTTTGAGTTTCTGCTCCCTTAGTTGTGTAACCCCAAGCAAATGATCACATCATTCTTTACCTCAGTGGGCACATCTGTAAAATGACAGCTGCCTCACAGGGCTGTTGTGAGGATTAAATAAATGAATACATGTAAAGCAGTTCCGAGCTTCCCAGGTGGCGCTAGTGTTAAAGAACCCAGCTGCCAATGCAGGAGACAAGAGAGCCAGGTTTGATCTCTGGGCCAGGAAGATGCCCTGGAGGAGGGCATGCAACTCACTCCAGTATTCTTGCCTGGAGAATCTCATGGACAGAGGAGCCCAGCAGGCTACAGTCCATGGGGTCACAAAGCGTTGGATATGGTTGAGCAACTAAACACAGCAAACACTATTCTGAGAGTTTTATAATATTAGCACATTTGTTATCTGTATTCAGTCACTTCTCTCTCTCGTATATTATTTATTCAATACATCCTATATTTATTCAGATGCTAAGTCAGCCAGGATCCTGCCAGAAACAGATGGCATGCCCAAATGTGGTGATTTGAGGACAATTTAATAAAAGGACTGCTGACGGTGATGTAAGCAGCGTGCAAGGAGAGCACATGGAAGAAACGGTGACAGCCGGGCTCCGCTCCCACCCCTCGGCTGATGGGGTCAAGGGGAACGGCCGGCAGACCCGGGAGCAGTAGGTAGTGTGAGGGGCCCGAGTGACGGGGAGTCAGGGAAGGTTAACCCGTGGCAGCCGTGCGGGGAGGGCCCGGGGCATTCTTAATTCCATGACCTCATATTCCTCCCTCCCTCCCATACCCTGTTTATCACCCAGCCTAAAAGGATGCCAAAAGCTAAGAAAACCTGTTGAGGCAGTCTCTATAGTTCAGCCTCCTGGGGACATAGAACACGGTGGAATCATGTAAACAGGGAATCTGGAGCAGCAGACCCTTAGTTGTTCAAATATAACGTGAGCCGGCACCCTCTGCCATGCGGAATATCACCCGACCATTCCAGGAGACAAAGGTTACCCGAGAGTTTACACAAAACCCTTGATACTCAGCGTTCTAGTAAGAGCAAACAGGCTAGATGGAATTCCTGTGTTCCTGAAGTTTCCCACATAAGTAGTCCTTAAATGAAGTCGATAAAGTTTATAGATGGCAGCCTGTTCTGCCGTGTTTTCATAGATATGCCAGTTGTCACCTCTGCAGCAGTCCTTTCTGTCTCTTCCGTCAGCACCGGGTTGGAATACAGGGAACTCACACCCACCCTACTTTGCTTCCGCAAAGAACTAGTTCATGCTTAATCTCACTGTAAAGAAACCTGGAAAATGCAGAAGCGCACAGGAATTTTTTTTTAGTGAGTACCACTGTCTCTGTCAGAGTTTCTGAGTATTTATATTTTTTGCTTATTTCTCAGTTTTTAGCTTTGTTCTGTTTAACAACCCCCTAACAGAGTCGGCCAGTCAACTGCAGTTCTCGTGAGATTTTTTGAGAACAAAAATCACACACACACAAATTCTATCATCAGCTAATACCTGTAAGCTAATATGATTGCCACAGGGTAAAGAGGGGAAGGATAAATTTGGAGACTGGAATTAATGTACGCTGCTGCTGCTAAGTCACTTCAGTCGTGTCCGACTCTGTGCGACCCCCAAGACGGCAGCCCACCAGGCTCCCCCATCCCTGGGCTTCTCCAGGCAAGAACACTGGAGTGGGTTGTCATTTCCTTCTCCAATGCACGAAAGTGAAAAGTGAAAGTGAAGTCTCTCAGTCGTGTCTGACTCTTAGCAACCCCATGGACTGCAGCCCACCAGGCTCCTCCGTCCATGGGATTTTCCAGGCAAGAGCACTGGAGTGGGGTGCCATTGCCTTCTCCAGGAATTAATGTATATACATTACTATATATATAAAATAGATAAGTAATAAGGACCTGCTATATAGCACAGGGAACTCTACTCAATACTCTGTAATGACCTATATGGGAAAAGAATCTAAAAAAGAGTGGATATGTGTATACCTATAACTGAAGCACTTTGCTATACACCTGAAACTAACACAACATTGTAAATCAACTATACTCCAATAAATTTCTTTTGAAAAAGAGCAAAAGTGACACACATAAATTTTATCATCAGCTAATACTCCTACCCTAGTGACTAACTCCCTGACAGAAAGAGCTTGAGCAATATTCTATATATTTTCACGAAAGGAGGTTTGTGCTGACAATTTTATAACTAGGTTGTGATAGTGGAAGTAAAAAGATTGAGTTTTCTTTATGCTCTCCGTGCCAGTTTTAAATGTATTGCTTCTGAGCCCCAAATTCCAATGTCAGGGTGGGCTCCGTGATAATAGTTGGCGTTCTTCTGGGCCCGTCTTCCTCACGGAAGCGCGAATCCAGGCTCTGTTGGAGGAGGGCACCTGAGGGCCTTTGCAGGCAGGAAGGGTGACTGTCACTGGCTCAGGCTGCCGTGTGGTGCTGGTGGGTAAGCAGTGAGGGGGAGAGGATATCCAATGGCCTCTGCTCCAGCCATGCGCCCAGAATGCACGCTGTCTCCATGACCTGCACCCCTGACTCGCCCTGGGGACCACCTTTCAAGACCCTGCCAATGGGAAAACAGCACGCTTGGCCTCCAGCCGTCAGAGGTCTCCTGGCTCCCTTGCAAGTCAACTTGCTCACGTTTCCCTCCTGGGTCCCTTTGCATGTGGCCGTGGAGTACAACTGGTCACCCGCATGTACTACAGGCTTCACACTGCAAAGGCAGGTTTGTGGCAGCAACTCTGTAGCTCCCAGAGCCCCAAATATCTATGGAAATTTTGCTGATCCCTGTTCTGCTTTATTGGTGGAAACAAAAATAAGAAGTAATAAACACAAAGCATCTTTTAAAACAACTCCTGTTGCTTTATTTGGTTTTTCTCTCCATAAAAGTGATATTTTCATGTCATACTTTACTTTCACATGTTACCCCTCAAGTTTTTTAAATGAACATGTATTTTATGGGTAAACTCAGTACAAATAAGGATTTAAAAGGACTTCCTCCTGCGATCTGGGTTACTCTGCAAGAAGAATGGTCCTAGAAACAGATGTTGGATTTGTTCTCTACCCGTATTTTAATTCCCTCCTCACATAAGGAAGTCAATAGATTTTATTTGAAGGTATGGATTTGCTTTATAGTAAGTTCTTAAATATGGCAACCTTTATCAACTCACTGTAAAAAGCCAGGCCTTTGTGACGATGATAAGCCCTTTTCATTTGTCGGTGGTATATTTCATGAAACCAGGCAAGATTTCAGAGATAAACTAAAGTTCTTTCTTTCTCCTCGACCTGCCGTAACTGTGGCTGTCGCCTTCCTGTTCCTTTACCTCGCTCCCCAGTTTACTGGGGCAAGGTTGCTGGGTGCAGTGATAATGAATATTGTAGTTAACTCTTCTTTTTTGGACTCTAATTTTTCCTGAGATTCAATGAATATAAACACTATAGCATTCTACTTTTCCTCACAAAATATTGTTACAACAGATCCTTAAATCATTTTTTGCATCTCACAGTTTTTTCTCTTTTTTAATTAAAAAAAATTTTTTTTGGCTGTTGAGATCTTAGGTTCCCCAACCAGGGATCAAACCAGCATCCTCAGCAGTGAAAGTTTGGAGTCCTAACTATTGGACCTCCAGGGAATTCCCTCATAGCGTTTTTATAGTGTTAAATCTCCTACATATCAGTTATTTATCTCTGCACATGTGGTATAATTCTGTGGATTATGGTGACAATAGAAAACATCTTATTTTTAGGCTTCAGATGGTTAACAAGGGAAAATACTCTGTATAGGATAACAGGTCAAAAAAAAACACAGATTTGGGGATCCATGGTTTTTTCTTTGAAAACTTTTAAGAAAAATGTTTTCTCTCTTTGGTTGTAGCACCATGAAGGTAATCAGTTGATATTAAGTATTTTTAAATGTTCAGATAAACATTTTCATTTTTAATAGCTTCTCTATAAAAAGGTAACATAAAAATCTTAAAGTTCTGATGAATATGTCTTTACCAGCACACAGCACATATAGCCCTCAGATTATTTTTTTCCAGATTGTTTATTAGTGCAGGTTAAAAAAATAATAAATTCTTAAAAAAAATTAGCACTGGTAAATACCACATGGTATTTACTGTCTCGTACTGTAGGTGTTGACTCAGAAGCAGTATAGACATTTATGTTTCTCTCCTGAAATTTCTTGAAGGCCCATGATAGTAGAGACATCTGATTTTCTTACTACTTCTTTCCCAGCAAGCGCCTAGCTCCCAGCAGGTTCTCAGTAACAATATGAAATAAACAGTTTGTACTCCTACATGCCTCCCCAAACTCTTAGGTACCTCAAATCATCAATTAGCCTCTAATTCTCCAACCTCTCTCTCTACTGGTTACTCATCCTTGGTAAAATGAACAAGTTGATTAAGGAAAACTCCTCTGCTCATCCAGGCCTGGCCACTTGTCCTGTCCTCTTGACTTTTCCTTCACAGCCAACTACAGGCCTGTGCATGTGTGTATTTTGCTAAGTCACTTCAGTCAAGTCCGGCTCTATGTGACCCTATGGACTGAAGCCTGCCAGGCTCCTCTGTCCATGTCCTCTGTCCTCTTGTCTCCAGGCAAGAATACTGGGTCAAACCTGTGTCTCCTGCAGCTCCTGAACTGCAGGCAGATTATTTATCACTGAGCCACCCGGGAAGCCAATTACAGGCCTTCTTAGAGACAAAAGACCTGGAGTAGGTAGTTACTTTGGTCTCACAAAAGTCCCAGTTCCCTCCTTCACCGAAAGTCCTTATTATCCAGGAATGTAAAGCTTCCCCACCGCACCCAGGACCTGGGAGTGAAGTTATCCATAGCTCTGCTCGGGAACAGCTTTGAGCTCCACAAGTCCTGCCATCAGGTCTCTCCTCCAAACTGGTTCTGGCTGAGGAACATTGCCAAGTGTTAGACCTGCTTGTTTTGAGTTCAGGACAGAACAGAAACGTGCAGTTATCCATGGGGTGGTGACTGGGTATCTTCTGTGTCTGAAGAATTGCTTGAATGCAGCAAAAAATAGCTTAATAAAAGTCTCCCTGCTAAATAGGGAGATATTTTAATAAAGAGCACAAACTAGAATATACAAAATGAGAATTGAAAGAGAAACTTAGATGTCAAGTCGGGCTTTATGCTGATTCCATGCCATGTGGTGATCCTTAATTCACACTGTACAGTCCCTTAAAGGAACTTCAAAATGGTGTTAAGGAGCAATTAATGTGTAATAAAGTGACACTTTATGATAAAGGATCATTTATCCTTATACCTGATTGAAAGTTTGTATCAGACTTATGTTTCATAGCAGTGATTTAACTAGAGCAAATATTTTTAAAAAACCAGGAAAGTGAGTGTTGCTCAGTTGCGTCTTAGTGACCCCATGGACTGTGTAGCCCACCATACTCCTCTGTCCATGGCATTCTCCAGGCAATATTGGAATGGATAGCCATTCCCTTGTCCAGGGGATCTTCCCACCCAGGGATCAAACCTGGGTCTCCACGATGTAAATGACAAAAACCTACCCAGAATCGACTGATTTCTCCTTTCCTGCAGATGCAGCTAACACATGAAATGTACGATTTTACCAACCAGAAGGATTTTCAGAAGGTAAAACTAGCAATATTAGACAATGACTTTTAAGATAAACCATATAGCTTCCTTAATGTGAAACAGAAATCTCACCCAGAAAAAATATGAACTTCAAGGCAGAACAATAAAAATGTTGCAAACCAAATACCATTATTTACACTTAAAATATTGATCTGAGGATGTAATTGTGTTCTACCTTTGCATATAAACAAAGATTCAATTCACCTGCTGACCCACAATGATTATACTAAAAAATAATAATCCCAAAGTGGTCTGTAGACTGCTCTGGCAGGATCTGCTTTAATTTGAAATAACAACTTCCCAGTCAGAAAAGATCTCAGGACAAATATTTTAAATCTATCAAAGAACTCAGTTGTAAAAAGTCTTATTACTGTACTACCTTTTTTAGGATATCACCAATTTTTGATGAGACACACATGAAAGACATTTACGATACTATGGAAAGAATCAGGTATGCCTAGCCTAAACACAATGTATACATTGTCTATGTGTATACATATGGTGTGTGTCTCCTTGTGTGTAAGACACACTTTGGGTCTCTGGACATGAGCCCTTTAACACCAATACCTTCACCAGTAAAATGGGGAAAATATCCCTGGAAGTCATTCCCCAGTATTACTGGATAGATATTAGCACTTTGTAAAAAAAAGACCAATGCAAATTAAAAGCATTAGGCATTCTTATTCATTTTCTGTGCTTTTAATAACAAAAGCTCACAGAAGTGACAAATTCAAAAAGAGCAATAGCAGTAGCCTTTTCTGGCTATTTAACAGCTTAGAATTGATTTAAGAGAACTTTTCACTATTCAACGGATATCCATCCATTCACAGAGCTCTGGAAAAGTAATCTTGGAGAATAAGACTCTTCTTAGCAATAAAACCTCTCAACTTCCTAAGCCAATATATAATAATCCTAAAGGAAAATAATTATCTTTATCCTTTAAAGTTAAAACTTAGTTCTAACCATTTTCAATAAAATTCTCATTCCATATTCCATACCAGAAATGGCAGTTCCTTAAAACCCAAATTTTAAACACTTGCTTTTCTGCCCATGAAAGTTATGTTTATACATTGTCAGTAAGACAGAAGATAGCTTGGTGTAGAACATTTATTTATTTATTCCATGGAACACTCAAAGTTTAGATCAGTGGGAATTTTAATCAATCAAAGAATTGTACATTTTCTTCCCACATATATCGCTTTGTATTAGGAAATGACATTGTGATCCATTTCACTACAATATTACAAAATATTTACAAGAAAATATTAAAAATAACTCAAACATGAAAGGCAAGATGGGGGTGAAATAAACTGGTTTTTCCAGAAATCTCTACTCCAGTGCCCACAGCACACAAGAGAGCCAAAACAAAGTTCCCCTTGATCACAAGTTTCCAAGGAATTGGAGTAGGGGAAGAAACCGGATGAAAATGGTGGTATGAAGGGGGATGGATGTTATTAGCAGCACTGCTTCAATAACCAATTTATTTTGCATGAAATACCCTCTCTTTTATATGCAGTAAATTCTGAACAAGGCTAAACTTTAGGATATTCCTTGAACTGAAATTAAAAATACCCTGACAGTGAAAGCAACTCTTTCACCTAAGCTGAGTAAGAGCCTCTTTCTCCATGAACCACTGATGTGAACAGAAGCCTGATCTAGCATCCAAAGCTGTCACAGCAGCCCTTCCATCTCTTTCATGAAAGCCTCATAGACATCGTCCTTAGTCTGCACCGACACGGGAACAGATGGGCCAGATTTGGGCGCTGTTTTGGCAAGAGGCACAGCAGAATCATCCTCTGACTTTCTCTGGGGAGCAGCAGCAGCCCCTTTATTCTCCCGACGCACCCGCAGTGCGGTGGGCACGAATCGTGTGATCTCTGCCTTGGGATTAGTGATCTGTGGCTTGGCACTGATGGTTGCCGTAGCTTTCTTCTCGATGGTGGCTGCGCTTGTGTCATCCGCCTTGGGTCGTTGGATCAAGTTGGGGGGAGCACTTAGAACCCCCGGGTTGGGTAAGGGAGCTGGTGGGAAGAGCCCAGGTGGGGCAGGTCCAAGAGGAGGCACCAGAGGTGGGCGCATCATGCCAGGACGGGGTGGAGGGATACCTAGATGAAGGAGAACACAATAATAAAATGTAACTACTATTAAGGACTTTACAAACACAGGCTGACAATTTCTTGAAAAGCACAATTTGTAGAAAATAAATCATACTGCCTGCTATCTGAAACTCAGGAATATATTTTGATAGTAAAGAATATTTTTTTTGTAAAACAGTATTCGCCTTCCATCTGTATCCCAATTCTTATGTTTTCCTCCTCTCTTAATAATGTACTACTTTAAAGTAAAAGTAACACCACCAACTGTTTTCAAATATGATCTTAAGATGGCTGAATCTGTAATTTGATAACCTAAGATTTTATTCCATCTGTACAGTGCAGATGCGATCAAGCCAAGGTTGGGATTTGATTCCCATGCATTATTACTGATTTACACAATACTCCTCCTCCTTAAAATGTAGCTGAATGGGCAGGAAATACAATTTTAATGTTGGAATGAGAAAATCTGACTAATCATAAAATGTCACCATTACTGGAAAAGAATTCATGTCCTACTGATGGTTTGGACATACCATTACCATTTACCAGGAAGTGCAGAATAATTTTCTCCAAATACCCTCTTTAAGACTGAGAATAAAGTACCAAATTTCCTCAACCTAGGACACTATTGCTTATACAGACTCATAATTATTCCATATACCACTGAGAGAGAAAAAAATGTCCAAGAACAAGCTGAGGAGCTTAAAAGGAGACCTTCACATTAAATTGAGACAATCAATGTAGTAAACCAGAAATATACCTGCCACATATAAGATCAAAAGGAAATTTACCTATCTAACCTTGACACTGGGTAGAGAGAATGGAAGAAAAAAAACTTCCCCTTGTGATTGTAAATTTAAAAGTTGATACCCATGCAGATGTATAGAATGACTTCACAACTCTAAGTGTGGTCCTAAAAAAATCTTAAATCAACACTTTAATCCAAAGTGTTCTCTGGCAAGGAAAAGTCCTCTCTGTGACAGCATCCAATTCAAATACCACTGGTAAGAACTTCTACCTAGGCCAGAAGCAATTTAAAAACACCATTTTAAGATACCGCTTGATTTTAGGATACTGAAATGTGAAAATGTCTTAGGACAAATGAAATATATAGCAGACAGATTTTTGTCACAGAAAGCAAAGCTTCACCTGGAGGTGCTGGGGGAGGTAGCCGTGGTGGGGGTCCCCGAGGAGGAGGGCCAGGAGGCAGACCCGGAGGTGGGCCTGGAGGAGGGCCAGGGGGCCGACCTGGTGGCGGGCCTGGAGGTAAAAGTCGGGGTAGAGGCCCTCGGAGCCCTGGCATTCCAGGTGGTCTCAGGAACGGAGGAGCTCCTGAAACGAGAAAAGTGCTTAGTTAACATCAAACAAATATATCTGAAGTAGTAATTGTGGTATAAGATAACTGAGATGTGGTTTCACTTTAACTTAACATCAAATAACTTCAAAATTTATTATGGTCCATTTCTCTTTATTTCCCAGTCCTAACATAAAGCATTTTAAACCACAGCTCTGCTGGGCTGGAGCTACACAAAGATGACATTTCTTAAATGGCTCCCACATAAGCTGAAAATGCAGTATGAAAAGCATGGTGCTTTAAGGATCCTCTGAAACTCATTAAGATATACAAAGACCACTGAGAATGTCATAGGATAGGTAATTTTGCTTTGCACTAGTCAGAAGAGAATGACTCAACTGAAAATTTAACTGGCAGACTATCGGACTAAAAATCATAATTGGCCAGTAAGTTTTATATGTTGTTTCAAGCTGTAAATTAACTTATTATACTTTTAAGCTGAAGACCTGATTAATACTGATGACTTCAGTCTCTAACTATACAGATTACACTAACATCCAGTAACTCCCAACCAAAGACGGATATGCAGTAGCATCTACTGTGCTCTCGTCCTATTCACAACCAAGAACTGGGTCAACTCGGTATACTGAAGAGTAATTCTAAACAGCTCAGTTATATACTCTAGTTTCTGCTTGCTAAACTGCTAATATCAGAACTGATAAACCCTGAAAAAGAAGAGCTCTGGAGAAAGAGACAGCTGTCACAAGTTCTATGACTTGCAAACCATGTTCTAGGAGTGAGCAAGTTGTGCTTATCCTTGGAGAATCTTGATTTCTTAGAAAATTACACTAGCAGGAAACCAGAAATCATTACTGCTAATGATGTCTACTTTCTGGAATAACTTCACTGTAACCACATTTAGGCTTATTTATTTATAGCAAGTAAGTACTTACCTGGAGGTGGTCCAGGAGGAAGGCCTGTAGGTGGCCCAGGTGGCCGTAAAGGTGGAGCAGGTGGCGGTCCAAGCGGAGGTGGTCCTGGCATGGGGGGTGCTTGTATCTGAGATGGAGGAACAGACTGTGGAGGGGCTTGCTGCTGGGAAGCTGCAGATGTGCCATCAGAGAGAGACTCCTCTTTGTGCTGCTTCTGTGACTGCTTCTCTGCTTCGGAATCATCTGACTCTTCATCGTCGTCCTCTGAAAACTCCTCGACTTCTCGGCCCTCCTCGGGGATTTCCTGCCCTGAAAGAAATTGGAAACCAGACAAATGGAGCAGATTCGTATTTTACAGCCTGTGAAATAGCAATGCCTACAACACATGCTCAATAAATGCTTTCTTAAAATTAACAACCAGTCTCCTTCAACAGAATACTCAGATACCCAAGAATACAGTAGTATTCTTCTCATCCATACTAGGGCAGCAGAGTGCAAGGAGTCCAAGTTTAGAACAAGATAGACCAGATAGACCTGGACTTAAATGCCAGTCCAACTATTTACTGGCTGGTTAACTTTGGGCAGCTTACCTCAATGTCTCCAAACCTTGACTTTTGAAAAACAAGAATTTATTACTTGATTGCTAAGATATTAAATAGAAAAATGTATGTAAAGCAACTGGCAGGAGGAAATATCAATCACTGTTCTTTCCATGCCTCACCTGCCATTCGAAGCATCATGGCTTGGAGAGGAGTCAGCTCCTTCATGTTTTTCTTCTTCTTCTTTCTAGATTTTCCAGGCATATCTGCAAACCGTACACTTAGACCTAAAGGATCAGAGAAGGGAAAGGATCAACAAAATTCAGTATATGTTTACTATAAACAAAATACTAGCTATAACTGCTTCCCACTACTTGGCAAAAAGACAGAGCTATATTAAAGACAGTAAATCAAATGCCCACTGGTGGTAAATACATGCTACAGTGATTTTAAAGTTGAAAGTGAAAGTGTTAAGTCACTCAATCGTGTCCGACTCTTTGAGACCCCATGGACTGTATAGCCCACCAGGCTCCTCTGTCCATGGAATTCTCCAGACAAGAATACTGGAGTGGGTTGCCATTTCCTTCTCCAGGGGATCTTCCCAACCCTGGGATTGAACCCAGGTCTCCTGCATTGCAGGAGAATTCTTTACTGACTGAGCCACCACTACTGAAAACTTTACGCCAATAAAACTGAACATGCCAATGAAAGTAATTGATAATTTTCTAGAAAAATGTTACTTACAACTGGCCAAAGGGGTGACAAGATCAGAAAATAGAAATTAAAATGGTAATCAAATAAAAGTTCCTCAAAGGCACCTGGCCCAAATAACTTTACAAGGAAATTCAGCCAAATGTTAAGTTAGAGCAATTTCCTGTAAAAGGGCACAGGAAAAGATGGAGTGCTATCCAGAACTTGAAGCTAGCAGAACCCACATACCAAAATAAACCTGCTGGCCAACATAAAACATAAGCAGATTGAATTCGACAGTGTTTTAAAAGAAAATAACTTCATAAACATGTAGGGTTGGTCCCAGAAACGCAAAAATGAGTTAACATTAGAAAAGCCATGAATGTAATTCATTACAATAAACAGCAAAAAGAAAGAAAAATCATTAACAATATCCCAAGAGATGATTAAAAAGTATAATTAAAACCTCTTAGCAAACTTAGACTAAAAGGGAACTCCTTAACCTGACAAAGGCTCTCTACCAGACACCTGAAGATGCTAAATGGTATAGTATTAGGAGCGTTCTTATTCTTAGATGGTAAACATTTATAGGATAAAAGTTCTATGTAGGCAGGCTTTAGTTTCGTTTACTCTGCATCCTTAGTGTGTAGAAAAATGCTTTGTACATAGTAAAAACTCAATTATTAGCTGAATATCAAGTCATAGTTAGGATAACCATTTCCAACATATGTGCATCAATGAATATATTGATATTTGTATTCATCATCATTCAATATATAAAAAAATTAGTTCGTCCAAAAAGAGGAAAATGAGGCAAATGACCACAGTCTAGAGAAAAAGGGAACTGGTGTGGCTCTAGCAACTTTCCACTTTCCAGTACCACTTCTTACCTAAGTGTCCTCTACCATTTTTCACTACCAGTTCTATCTACCTCTTTAAACTAGCTTTCTGGTTTGCAACCATGATTTAAGGAATATCTGGAGAAAATTTTATCATCATTATCAATACTGTAATATTACTAATATATAAATACTGTTTTGAAGACTGCAATTACAAAAGAAGCTCCAAGGCTACTAGAATATGACAGATGGTACATTTTGTAAATTCCCTTAATGAATGACATAGCTACTTTCTGAAAGTACATGTAGCTCAGTCTGAATTTATAATAAACAGATAACATACATTATAAGTACGACGTTTCCATTAAACCATGACTCCACTCACAGGTTTACCTTTTCTTGTTCACTTAAGACTGCATGAACATAGAATAATATAAAGGACTTCAAACATAGATATGTAAACAGACTCATTAAAAAACAATCAGGTGAATATGGTTTTCTTCCTACACATAACCATGATAGGACATCCTTATGCATTTTCCCCAAAAGTGGACTTTACTATGTAGATTTTTTTTAAAAAAATCACATACACAGCTCAGTTTTTTTTTCCTCTCACAAACATCCACCAGCTACTTACTGTGTGTCAACAACGTTGAGACTTTGGAGTTACAAAGATGAATAGAGCACTGATCCTCCTTTCAAGGCACTCACAATTACTTTCATGGATCCATTAATAAATCAAGACCTTCAGCTTGTGTGCTTTTTATTGCTTAATACCATGAAACTTTCATCTTCACATACCTGATTTTTTTTCTTCATTGTTTTCTCTCTCAGTGTCATCACGGTGTACAAATTCATCCCCTTCACTTTCTCCATCTGATCTGTCACTGTCGCTGTCATCAGTACTGTCGTCATGCTTATCCTGGTCCATGTCTTCAGGATAGCCATCATCTTCACTGGTGCTAGAAACATCATCGTCATGACCCCGCTGAGCTGGAAAGGGAAGAGGGAGCCAGGATCAAGTTACATAGCTGGATCCTATATGGTACCCCCAAATACAGAAAGCCAGGCTATTTGACTCAGAATAACTCGATTAAATTTTATCTATATGAACTCAGCTATTCACATAGTCTGACAATATTTCCACTTGACAATAGTTTTAAATTCTCCTTTTTTATAATGTAAGATTTTTTTTAAAGCTTTGAAGCTTTAAGTTTCAATTTTGAAATTGAGAACAAATTCCACTCAGAAAGCTACATAAGGACATGCACAATCATTGTAACTGTATACAAGGATGCTCTAGTCGAATGAAAATAAAGCTAAATGGGAAACAAGTACACAAGTGACCAATTTTTAAGGTACTGACGGTAAGAGAGTGTATCTTCAAGGAAAGTCTACTTTAAAATACAACAGACATTTCTATAGTTCCTTATGCATACTGTTTTCCTGAGTAGATCTATGATTTATCCATCTGTTGGTATGTACAGGGTAGCCTCATTTATTTCCCAGGTTCTGAGGGTGGTGAACAAGATGTTATACAGCTAAATTAAAAGTGAAGGTGGAAAGGTTCTAAGAGCAAAAGGAATAGTCACTCCTTACCAAGTTCAGGACTATATAACATGTCTTCATCTCGCCTACGAGCGGGAAGATCTAGGGCAAAGCCCACTTTGCGGCCATACATTTGTAAGACTTGAGGAGGAGGTGGGCCCGGAGGAGGACCTGGAGGTTTCCTGCCAGGGGGCAAACGTGGAACGCCATGTCCAAGAAGAGGAAGTATAGAAACTGCCCGAGTTGGAGGTCTGTAAAGAAAATTTACAGCAATCACATTACCAGTAATGAGATATCCGCTTCCTCTTCTAAACAATTTTTAAAGGAGCTCTCAGGTTCTATCTAACCAAAGAACTGCTTACATCCCCACTGTCCTTTACTTTCCACTGCAATAATACTGGCACAGGATAGTCAAAAGGTGCTTTTACTACATGCTACTGGGTTCTGTTACCACTGCCTTACCCATAGGCTGAGGTCTTCTTAAGGATGGAGGGTGGCTGGGCCCCAGGAAGTGGAATGTCCTGGATCAAGATGTTGGAAGGAGCATGCGGCATATCTGGCAGAGGAATACTCTCCACTTCCACATGCTGGGCATTCTGAAAGAGAGTGTCTTCTGGTCAGTAAGAGTAATCCCCCAACTCAACACCACAAACTCTACATCAGCTATTTCATTACCTGGATTTGCTTTCCACCTAACATTAAGTATCATGAGAAACAAAGCCAAGTCAACATTTTTAAGATTGTCAGTTAGTTGAAACCTCTGGATAGTATGTATTCAGTGGTAGCACTTGGACTCTAAAATTAGCCTGCTGCTGTTGAATTCCTGTCACATACAAGCTGTATGATGAAGTAAGTAACCTTAGCTTTCTTATCTGTAAAATGGGACCCATGCTACATACTTTACCAAATTAAATCATTTTTAAAAACATTTTGTTCTTGAGGCACAATTTACAATAAAATGTACAAATTCAGTGAATTTTGACAAATGCATATAATTTCATACTTACTCCCAATCAATCCTTAACACTATCCCAAGGCCACTACTGATACAAATTTCTTCCTCCATAAATTAGTTTTGCCTGGTCTAGAATTTCATGTAAATGGAATCATAACCATGAAGAAAGGATAGTATGTTTTTGAGATTTAGCCATTAAAATTTTTACCTCATGTTTTTTGGATTATTAGCTGGTCATTCCCTTTTATTACTGAGTAGCATTTAATTTTAGGAAAATGTAACAGTTTATCAGTCATCTCATTAATGGGTAGCTGGGCTGTTTCCACTCCAGCTATTACTGTAGTGGCAGGTAGATAAAGTTCCCTTGCATAAACACAGAGGGTTAGATTTGCTGGCTAATGGGGTAGATATATGTTTAGTCTGACAAGAGGAGGAGGTTCAACATCAAGTTTCCCATTATCAACTTTAAGAGTAAGTCTAACTATAAAATTCTAGTTTAGCTCTCAAAAGAAACGTGATTACCTTGACAGCATCAAAATATTGACTAAGTTGAGCCCTCTTCTGTTCATATTCTACTTCTAGCTTTCTCAATTCTTTGTAAATATCTGGATTCTCTTTCTCATAGAGTCGTAGAATACGTTCAAATGTTTCACGTAGCTTTTTACGCTTGTCTTTCAGCACTTTCTCATTTAACTGTGGCTGCTGCACTGGGTTAAACTCTGAGAGGAAAAAAAGCAGATTATGGCATTAAACACACACAAAAAAGTCACTTCAACAGATTACATCATTTATTAAAAATACACTTACATGTTAAAACTTTTCAAAAGGGGATTTAGACACCAGATATATTCTTGTCAAACAAGAACTGTACATTTATTGACATTTCATCCCTTTAAGATGCCTATTAATTTTACTTCCTTTCCTAAAAAATGTCACCTGACTTTATTTTTATTATCATTGTAATAAAAATCAATTTCATTCCTCTGTGCTAACAACCTGATACAGCTGTTAGTATATCAACAACTATAGGCCTGGGCTTACATACTACACTGGGTCTGTCATTGAATTCTGAGATCCTGCGCACTTAAACTCTCTGATCTTCAGCTTCTTCATCTGGAAAATGGGGACATCAACTACTTCACAATCAAGCTCTGATGATCAAATGAGACTGCAAACATAAACTGGTATCTGGCTCACCACTCAACTACTATTTTTGTATGAGTTAGTGTTCCTTGTTGAGCTACTTAAACCTTTCTCTTCCGGTGTGTTCAACATGGAGCTTAATTTGGTCTCCAAGAGGGACCAGAAGGGATTGGATTAGCACAGGACTTCCAGGTCTGCCTGGTCAACCATACCTGCCTCCCTCCATCTCCTTTTGCCAGTGACTGACTCCGAGATCAACCGGCACGTGAGCCAAATTGGGACCAGATCCTTCTCCAAGACTTTAAATATGGGAAAGAAGCTCTCACATGTAGGAATGAAATAAACCTAGAGCTGTCCATGGCCTCATCTCTCAACCATCACTAACTCCACCACATATTCCACCTTCTTTCCAAGAAATTCACTGGCTGGACAGAATTTCTTCTACCTAAGAAATTCACTAGGTCAGACAGATGGACAGTCTTGCTCAAAATATTTGGGTTTTTGAGGCCCACTTCCCTCCAGGATTTCCCAATTATGGGAGTCAAGGAATACTTTTTTCTGTTTAAATTAGTTTGTATTGAGTTTTATGAATTATAATTAGAGCTCTGATGACTAGTGTTCCTTCCTCCTTTTTCTTAAAAGAATCACAAGCTTACTTATTGTCTTTCTTAAATCTTATTAACACTTTGATGATGTATTATTCAATATCAGAAGTGTGGTCTATTCCTAGTGTGATTCATGAAAGTGCTAAGTGTTTAACTTTAAATCCCAGCTGTGCCCCTTTTGAACAGTGTAACCTTGAGAAAGGTAATGTCTCTGTGCCTAAGCTTCCTCAACTGTAAAGGAGGGACAATATACCCACCCAAAAGAGCTGTTGCGAAAGTGAAGATTAAATGAAAATGTGGGGAAAAAAAAAAAAAAAAAGAACCAATCCTGGCATGTAACAAGATAAAAAAAGCTAAATAAACCTAAGTTATTAATACATAATTTGGGGTCATTTAATAGGTAAATATCCTGACATGCCAGGGAAAGCAATTGTCCCTACCAATATTTAGACTAGAGGCAACAAGTGGAATCAGTTATAGCTGAACTGGGAGGGAGATGATGCAGTTTGACCCAGAACTCTTGCCCAGGCTGGCTTCAGTATCTCCCACATTATTTGAGAAAGCTTTTAATACCACAACCCCACATAACTGGATGTTTTTGGAACCCTACTTAATGCATCACTGAGAAGTTTCACTGCATCTCTTTCACTCACTATCTGTTTTTTTGGGCAAACCAGAAACCTGTATGGAAACCTTTGTAAACAAAACTTGTAAAGATTCTTTCAAAATGCAATTAAAAAAAAAAAATGCAGGGGACAGAAAGCAGAATTGGCAAAAACTTGACAGCTGAAAACTATGGAGTTAATTAGACTATTTTTGGATGTTTGAAAGCTACTAAAAAAAAGGAAAATTAAAAACTCCATGTTCTCAAGTTAACAGAATGGGTTGAATACAGAATCCATTTTGTGACTCTCCTCTGTATTATTTATAACTACCTAAAGTCACTTTAGGCCATTCTGGACTCCTACTTTTAATTAATTGTAATCTGTTAAAAATACTTCCAAAGACTTTTTTCCTTTCATACCTGTAAGTATAAAGTATATAAATAAGGAAATAAGGGTTAATTAAATATGTTATACAATCTTTGGGACTTGGTAAAACTGCATTCTATTTTGAAGAGGTTTTTTAAACTAAAGGAACTTCTCTGTGAGTTAGAATAGAACTTCCAGTGGCAGCATCACAGATGATTCTCAAGCAACTCAGATACAAGAAAAGATAACATGCAGTTGTTTCATATGGATTCCAGTAATGACAAAGCAGTGATACTGAAGATGCACATGATGAGACTAGATAAAATTATCCTATATAATGCAAAAAAGGAAGAAATTCTAATAGGATATTTTTTAAAATGTGATTTTAAGTATTTGATTTCTTCTATATCCTTACTAAGTAGTCATTTATCTTTGGATCGTCTATTGGAAAAGACGGGCAACGGACACATTCATGGTGGCCTAATATTGAGATTTACATGGTAGGTGCCAACATTGAAACCCAAAACAAAAAAAGCCCAAGGTGATTTCAAAAAGCACTTAGTCTTCTCTTAAAAAAATGAACTGGCCAAACTGAGCTTTTGTTATCTTATAAATAACAATTAGCTAAAGCTAAATAACAGCCTCCCTCTTATTCTAGATGAGATTTAAAGTTGGTAACATCCCTTCACTTCATTTTGTTCTTCTAACGCTAAAACTAAATCCAAGCATCGCATGCTGTCATGCTTTCTGTATTTCTGTATCTGTAATTCTTATATCTGTTCTGCTTCACTCATTAACTGCCTGTCTCTATGTATCAGACTATTATCTCTGCTATAAAATCCATCCCTTTACAAAATCTTACCCATTTCATCCAATTTTTCCATGTCCCGGATAATTTGTTTGGGATCCTTCATCTTTAAAACTGCAGCTCGTACCATCATGCGCTGTTTTTTGTTCTTAAAAAAAAGAAAAAAGAGCACAATTTGCAGAAGCTGAATACTCCTGAGTTTTCATTTCAATGTGTCTCAAAAATCCATTTAAACTGAAGTTGAACTTCTTAGTTTCTGATCACTTGTTTCAACCACTGCAAACAGGAGTAGTATCATTTTTTTATTCCCCCAAATGTTTGCAGTTTAGACAAAAAGATCTAAGTTTTGCAAAATTTAATGCTAGCAATGAAACAAGAATGAACAGCTGGAAACTACTGAAAAACTAGGTTCTCTCAGTGTGTTAAGGCATGACACTAAAATGCAAATCCTTTTTTATTCCGGGGACACTTTTCCACAAATTCAACAAAATCATCCTCAGGAAAATTTAGTGTCACATTTACTTCCATTCACTAATTCAGTAGCTTCCAACAAAGCAGTTAAATGGCAAGAGAAGCATTTCTTAAAGTATTTCTTTAAGTCACTGAGAATGGTAATCAAATAAAAAATGTTATAATAACTCATCATGAGCTTATCTACAAACTTAGTTCGGTTTCCCAGCACTGTGGCTTAGTAAATCATATGGTTTGTTATGAGAAGCATAAAGTATCTTTTCTGGCAAATAAATGGAAATGTTTCTAAATCCACTCATCTCAAATAAGACGGGTCAAATTACACTTATGTCTAACAGGATGCTTCTGGAATCATACCTTCTTTAATTCTCTTTTCCGAGCTTCTTTTCCTTAAGAGAGGGAGAGAATATAAAACTTAAAGCCTTGAACATTAGCATTTTCTCCAATTTAATACAAGTAATTTTTTACTGTCAGAGGTTGCTCTGTGAGCTCTAGGATATTTAACACCATTCCCTGCCTCCACTAGATACCAATAGCACCCTTCTAATTATGCCAACCAAAACTGCCTCAAGACATTTTTAAGTTTCTTAAAAAAATAACTATGAATCTGAAAAGATGTCATAAAGTACTAAAAAGGCACTTACAAAGCAATTTGTTAAAAATGCCACATACAAAAAAGAAGGCTTTAAGCTAATTCTACTTTGCAAGTCAACCAAATTAAAAATATGGGTACTACCTTTTGTTGCATGTTTAAAGTTTTAATCATGTGCCCACTAGAACAGTAGATAACTTTAATTAACAAATACTACAGATCTTGTAATTAAGAAAATAATAAAATAGACTCCCTGAGGCAATTTTTACCACCCCTCTTCTTCATCATTCCACATTAATGGACACTTACTGGCTTGGTCTGTAGGGTTCATAAATTTTCCACTTTTGGTGGATGACGTGGATCTCCGCCCCATGTTGACAAGTTGTTTGATTTACTTGCTTATTTAAAAAATAAAACCTAAAACCTGTGAAGACAAAAAGGCTTACTTTTCCTTAATTTACAAGATTTTTTCCTTTTTATATTTATAAACTTTTCTTCCCGACCATCTCTGAAAAGAAACTTTGATTATTAAGACCTTGTTCTTTCCCTAGTTTTAACTTAATGCCCAGGAAAAACAGCTTCAACTTCTCCAACCACAAAAAATTAGATCCCTATTATTTATAAAGGTAATGAGTATGAAGATTACTACAAGATTACTACTATCATTAACTCATCAATTAACTTTCTTTTATGGATCACAGCACTGACCCATCAATTGGAAAAAATCAATCATCAAAGAATGTTTCAGCAATATGACACACACTATGTACATGAGAGGTCATTTGTTCTTTTCTTATATTCTCCCTTGATTTATATGCAGGCTGAAAAAGGAGTAAAAGGGAAATGAGGGTAATGATCTGGGCTCAAGGACAAATAGCTCATCCTTGTCCTTCTCCATGGTTTCTTGGCCTGTATTCTCATCACCACTAAGACAGTAAAAACTCATCAATTTAAGCCTATTTATTAATTTAGATTTAGTTCCAATTCAGATATAATTCTTGATTCTTAAGCAGAAACTTAAAAACATAAAACCACAAATAGTCAAAATATTATATGAGCTTGTATAAAAATCAAGATACAAATTTTTCTTACTAATGTCTACTTGACTCCTGACTTGTATTTTTTAAGGTAACTGAAAGGAGTAAATGTGTATGAGGGAAAATATTTTGTAAGTCAAAACTTTAATTGACCTAAGAAATTATTATGGGTTTCCCAAGAGGCGCAGAGGTAAAGAAAGAGCCTGTCAGTGCAGGAGATGCAAGAGACTTGGGTTCGATCCCTGGGGGAGGCAGATCCCCAGAGGAGGAAATGGCAACCCACTCCAATATTATTGCCTGAAAAATCACCGGGACAGAGGAGCCTGGAGGGCTACAGCCCATGGGGTCGAAAAGAGTTGGCCAAGACTGAGCACACGTGCAGGAAAACACTATCATAATCACCTCTTCCAGTTATTCCAAATGGATGACAACTTTCTGATACTTTGCTCTTTCCAGTAAGAAAGAGTAATAAATTTCCTTCCCTTTGAAAGCAGACACTTTTAAAGGGAGGTAAAGGGAAGATCATGAGGTAGATTTTTTAAACGGACCATAGAATTATACCTTCCCTTCACGAAGGTTTTGTCAGGCAAGTTTATTAGTTAAGGCGTCTTCCAGAAAGTATCCAACTGCCTTGATTTCTGCTAAACGCTTCAAAGCTGTTCCAGTCGCAACTAATTTACCCTGTCAAGGGTTTGCTTTCTCAGAAAAACTGGAATTGGGGAAGAAAGGAAGCGAAAACAAGCAAAATTAGCACAAATACAAGCACTCACATCTTTGAAGGCCTGTATCTTTTTTGCTTCCCTCTCTCAGTTATCCTTAGGCTCATTTTTTTTTTTTTTTTTAACCCTCTTCTCCCACAAATGAAACCTAGGATAGTTACAGAGGACACTAGAGCCTTAGTCTGCACAAACTACTTGTCTTGTCTAAACCCAGATGAGATGGGTAAATCCGGTCACGAATCTTTTAGGGCAACTTTCAACAGTCAAAGAGGCTCCCAAGGGACGGAGCCCAAGTCCAGCAAAGGAGCCAACAGCATTTGCAACTGCCGAAACCATAGCGACGGTTGATCCCCGACTCGAGGTAGCAGCAAGCCTAAGGCAACCAACCGGTCAGCGTCAGGAGGCGGCACTGACCGACCCAGGCGAAGACAGCCGCTTAACCGCTGGACGCAGCGCCGCCCAAAGAGACCCCCTAGTCCGCGATTGGGGAGACCTCAACCGCGGAGAAGAGCGGGACTGAGGGGCCTGGCGTTCCCGAGGCAACCGCGCGGGCCCCGCGAAGGGACGGGAAAGGTGAAGTAACGGAGTGGAACGATCCCGCACACTCACGCTTCTGCTGGGCTCCTGGGGCTGTGAGAAGCGGGGAGGGGACGATTCTCGGCCCGTTTGACTTCGTAGGGGCCTTCACCTCGGCCTTTCGGTCAACCACCCAACCACCGCCATCTTGAAACCTCGCGCCCCTCCGCCATCCCTACGTCACTTCCGGGCCGAAGATCTCCGCGTTTCTTCGCCCTGGAACCATAGAGAGTAACTGAGAGCTGCAGGACCAGAGTCCCTTCCGCCCCAATACAGTACCGAATTGGTTGGTTATCGGCTAAGAGCCCGCCTCCACCACTCAGTTCAACGGTTTCATGTTGATTGACATTTGTCTAGCCCAATAAGAGTGTGAAAATGAAGCGGGTGGGCTATATGTTTGGCTGAGGAGGCTTCTCTTCTACCTCTCGGGCCACAGGCATTCTGACCTAACATCCGAGGGACCTGTTTAGCGCTATTTGTGTCACCTGGAATTGTGTTTCTGTAGATTTTTTTCTCGTTTATGATGTAAGCGCATGAAATCTTTGGGGAGTTTCTGTTTGAAAAGGAATCCCGGAGTAACGCTTGCTGCCGTGGTTCATGCATTTAGCTTGGTTTGCTCCCGGAAGTTGATTTTTCCACAGAACATTTGTAGACCTGAGGAAATCACTGTAAATGTTAGAGTCCCAGATTGCTAATCTACAGGATTCGTTTTTTGAAGAGGAAATGTGAGGACACACGTATAGTCAGTTTTAAGTTTACGAGAGGTGAGGTTGGTTTACATTGTGTCTTTTTACCTACCGGTCTTTTCACTCACAAAATATCCTTTATGACGTCACCGTACAAAGGGGTGTGTTCCCTTAGGTCTAATCTTTGTCCTTTCCTTCTCTTTTGCCTGCTCTTTATCTAAGACTCGTCCCATATCTTTTCCCCTTAAAGGTGAGTTTAAACATTCAAAAATAGTATCTTTTACCGGAAAGTGTGTTAGATATGGGCTTCTCTCATAGCTCAGTTGGTAAAGAATCTGCCTGCAATGCAGGAGACCCCGGTTGGATTCCTGGGTGGGGAAGATCCTCTGGAGAAGGAAATGCAACCAACTCCAGTATTCTTGCCTGGAGAATCCCATGGACAGAGGAGTACCCTGGCAGGCTACAGTCCATGGAGTCTCAAGAATCGGACACAGATTAGCAACTAAAGAGAGAGAGATGTTATATAGAGGTCAATTCTTACTATCAGTTATAAATGCTCCAAGATCTTGACGGAGATACATACTAGTTTTCTTAGAGAATATTTAAAAGTGCGCTTAACCTGTAAGATTGGTCCCTTACCTAAAGCTTTGTTTTACAAGATTATTGATATGGTTTTTGGCTGAATTCCGAGTCTCACAAGAGCAGTACGTTTTTAAGTTTCAGAATCAGATAATAAATGCAAAATAAAAATTTTGAAGGTGAACTAAATTGTGATGTTTTGCAACTAATTTATCGAAGCAGTGTCAGAAGGGAAAGAAAATGAAGACTAACTTTGAAAAGCTATAGTGTTTCATCTAGATTTTTGAGATACGTTGTGCTTTTAAAATGTCAAGACGTTTCTTTTAATTGGATGCAAGAATCAACTGTAACGAACATTCTTGCAGGAATAACTTTTAAAATAATTTTGTAAATAGAACCCACAAGTCTCAGTGGGGAGTTACTGGTTGTTGAAGGATTTAGAAAATAAACACTTGCTTCAGAAATTTAGCTGACCCCCTAGGCCTCTATAGCCTTGGGATTTTTCTGAAATTAGGTAATTAATGTAATGGATCTCCTGAGTTTTTTATATAGCAGGGAAAGCTGCCTCCTTTTTGCTAGTATTGAAAATGAAATTTAGTTTTTCTTAAAACTCATAAAGTAATAAATTACAACTTTAAACAATAAATTCTTAAAAGAGTAGCAAGTGCCTCTGCTACATTTAAATGCATTACATATATATGTATATGTGAGATTTGCTTATTTTAAAAATGTTCCAAAGTGTCTAGACATTCACTTGAAAATTTAATCATCAAAAAAAAAAGAAAAGAAAATTTAATCATCACACCACAGTTGGTCAGGATTGATTGCAATTACAGCAACAATTTTTATTTTTTATATTTTAACTTTTCTCTGAACAGTCAATCGGAATTACAGATTAGTAATTAGTAGAACTTTCCAGAACAGTTGGCTCCTTTGAAGTAAATTGTTACAAACCGAAATTCAGTCTCTTCCAGTTTAGGGCAAATTGCATTTGAACTGATGGTCACAATTACTGTAGTCTTTCTGTTCAATTCTAAGGCTCAGCTTTCATGTGGGGGCAGAAGTTACTATGTCCCTTAGAACTAAATGATGTCTGAAGCTAGTAATAGTCTCTTCATTCAGTGCAAATTTTGAAGATTTTGACTGGGAATTGGAAAAGGTCACCCCTACACGCTGCTCTGCAATAGCATTCACCGTAATGTTGATCTGTAGAGCACAGTGAGAGGACATCCCAGGATGCAGTCTTTCACTCACAGGTCTAGCACCAACTGATCCAGACATTCATTGTTGATAGAAAACTCTAGAGTCATTTAGTTGTAGCATTTCAGAATCCTCGGAGTTGTTTACTGTATTTATATCTTGTTGGAAGCTTATGGAAAATGAACCTAATCAGAGAAGCAAAACACCATTATGGAGAGAAAGGCAGAGAAATACTCTGGTAGCAAATAAAGTAACTTTATTTCATTTGATGTTTCACTGTGTTGGTGACCTCAGTAATGGCTTGATGATATTTTTCTGAAGCTGACTTGAATTCTACCAGATGCTTCTCGTAACTTTTGATGGCTGCTTGAAGCTGTGTTTTCTCCACTGCTCCCAGGATGGCACGGAAGATCATATCTATCCCAAGGCCAAGAACAGCGACTCCTATGCTACCGAGGAGAGATGCACCAATCTGAGCTAGCACAGTGACCAACTTGTTAATTATGCCAGTTGTGATATTTGAGCCCACAAGTTTAACAGCCACTGCACTGGCGGCAGAAGTAGCTTCTCCCAGTATGACTGAAATAACCTTCTGTACTATCGCAATTTTCTCGGTTTCTCTTTCCTTAATATCCTGAAGTTTTCTGTAAAGAGTTGGCTCTAGTTTATCTTTTAGTGCTTCATCCACCTTTTGCAATTCTTTTTGGATGTTCATCATGGCTTGGATGATGATATCACAGTTTTCTTTGATGGTCCCATCTCTTTTCATTTCAATGGAAGGTAACGTACATCCTAAGTGTGTGTTTAAAACCCCAGTCAGCTTATTGGTGGCATGGAAGCTGTCAGATAAGCAGTCAAGGAGCTCCTGGTGAAGACGGTTTACTTCTTGTCGCCTTTTTGGATTCTCTGGATAGAGGAAGTCACTTTGAGCCATATTTCAAATATGGTCTCTGAAAAATACAATAGGAAATCTTTACTAAGAATCTTGAAAAATATCTGCTGGTTGCATAGATTTGACCAGAAACTCTTTTACTGTGTGGATTAAAAAGTAGTATGCTACCTAAGGAATTTCTCAGAAAACTCAACGTGTTCTTCAAAATCATTTTTTGAAATGTGAAGTCACTATGAAAATACGGGTAACATAGTATAACCCATGGATGCATTAATTATGGCAGTAGATCTTGGGATGGAGAGAATCCTAGATAGTACAGATTTGTGTTTGTCTAACATCTGATTATGGAGAAGGCAATGGCACCCCACTCCAGTGTTCTTGCCTGGAGAATCCCAGGGACAGGGGAGCCTGGTGGGCTGCCATCTATGGGGTCGCACAGAGTTGGACACGACTGAAGCGACTTAGCAGCAGCAGCAACATCTGATTATTAATAGATGTGATTATTTCCAAGTAATATTTAATAATATATTTGAAATGGTTAGCTCTTGATTACCAGTGCTTCTTAATTTCCTCAACCTATAGTCATCACTTTGAATTAGACCTACCAAATTGATTTTTCTAATATTTGAAATTAGTAGGGTTGGAAGAATATTAAGATCTCTGACTTTACAGGGCAATAGCTAATTTTATTTATGCACTCATCTTTTATTTGAGTGGTTATTCTATTCACATGGTTTTAAAAGTATATAGTGTATATAGTATATGTAGTTTAAAGTATAACATATGCTCTGTTATTTTAAAATATTAAAAAAGAAATCAAAACACTTTGTATCTTTACAGGCAACCTGTTTGCACTCCAAAACCTAAGAAGCATCCAGAGGCAACACATATAACAATAGAATATTTACAAAAAGATTCTCATGATAAAAGTATATTTGCAAGATTGCTTAGATTAAAGTCTCACTTAGGCAGTCATGCTGATGGAAGGGACAGGGCAGTTATGAATATCTCTCTGGTTCACTATTTGCAAAGCTTGTAAGTTAAATTCTGTAGAATTGTCTTTACTGCTCTTGGCCATTATTCAGATAAGCTAGAGTTGGCCTCAGAAAGAAGATAATGCCATTCCAGGAAGGTGTTAAGGAATAAGTAACAAGAATCCACCATAGAGAGGAAAAAAGAGTACACCATAGAATGAATAAGCCTGATGTTTATATCCTGCTTGTGTTTGTACTTTTGGCTCAGAGAAAGGAGGAACAAGTGACACTCCTCTGAGTGAATGTGGGTGAAAGTTTGGACCCGGTGAGAACATTGTTCCTCCATATGCGCACTTAGAGTAGTCTTTCTACGTACCTGACACTGATTTTTTTGTTTGGACTCTGGGGAGAGAAGAATAAGAAAATGGAGTCCTTTTTACCTGTGTAGGATCTGGCATATTCTCATTGAGAAAACAACATCCTAATTAATTGGGGCCCTATCTTTCTACCACCGTGGTTTTGGATATTTATAGTGTATTTATAGTATATTTATGGTATTTCTAGGCTTGGATATTGGGAACCTTGGAAACATGGGATGAAGGAATGAAGATATTTTCTGTCAGGAAACTAAACATGAATATAACCTATCCTCCATGTTAGAAGGATACAATATGGAAATGGGAAATTTTTGGAAAAAAAAAAAACAGATTAAGAACATCATTATTTTTGCTCTTAGTTTTAGAAAAATGCACTAGTACCCCTGATGGAGTAAATTGTATCATGATCAGATATTCATTTTTATCTTTGATTTAGATACAGCACGCACACACACACACACACACACACACACACACACAGAGTAAATTGTATCATGGTCAGAAATTCATTTTTATCTTTGATTTAGATATAGTACACACACACACACACACACAAACACACACACCAGACACAAATGTCCACAAATCAGTAAATAGAAACTATCTCAATTCTGTTTAAAGAAATTGTCGAGTGAGTGAAGTGAGTGAAGTTCGCTCAGTTGTGTCCGACTCTTTGCAACCCCATGGATTATATAGTCCATGAAGTCCTCCAGGCCAGAATACTGGAGTGGGTAGCCATTCCTTCTCCAGGGGGTCATCCCAACCCAGGGATTAAACCCAGGTCTCCCACATTGCAGGTGGATTCGTTACCAGCTGAACCATAAGGGACTATTAAATATTCCCCAAACTCACTATTGGGTTGCAAACTGCAGTTTGCTAACCACAAACTATTACTTTGATTTTGCTTTTTCTCTCCTAGAAATTTTACATTAAACCTTTTTGTTGTTGTCCCTAGTGTTAAGATCTTATCACGAAATGAAAACTCCAGTTTCTGGCTTTGAGTTCTGAAGATCACAGATTACATCCCCATACAGAAATTTAGGTGAGAATAGTCTTTCATACCCTGAACAAGTGAAAAATTTGTCTAAAAACTATCATATGCCATTATTTGAAGGCATAACTTTTAGAAAAGGTGTGTGGTTCTATTTACCTGAAGATAAATACTTGGAGAGATAACCTTCCCCTTTGATAAGAGGTTAAATGCTTCCAAGTGGTCAGTTGCTTTTCAATTAATTCATTGTTTTAACACAGCTTGACAAATTAATCATAAAGTACATTTGAAAGACTAGACTTTTCCTTTCCTCAACATTGAAGCACCTTAAAAACGCAGTATGAACCAGTGTTGTACCAGGTGCAAGAGTAGATGGAATTATGGAGCAAAATAGTCCCCAGAGGAGACCCTGATATATGTTTGATTTAATATATAATGTATGTAGACACTCAAATCATTAATAATTGAAATTAGTATTCCATAAATGATTCTGGAGTATTAAAAATTTTTAATGTTATCAGTGTAAAATTTTAAATGTTATCAGTATAGTACATGTAAAAAAAAAAGTGATACAATAGCTAGAAGAAAATAGATACTTTTTAAATGTCTGTATGGAGGGCTTCATAAGCTTAAAACCAGTGGGAATAAGTCACACAAACTTTAACAATGATGACCATGTAAAAAGAACTAAAACTACTCAAAATGGAGGAAAAATGAAAAAATATTGATTTCTAAAGTTTAGCTATTAATAAGGAAAGCAGTAATAATCTCACAGCTAAACACACTTTGAACAGACAGTAAAAGAAGAAATAGTAATAACTAATTGATGAAAGGTTCAGTCTTACCGTAAATCAGACACTGTGTTTTCATCTGCAAAAGTAATGTTTTCTTTCCTCTGCATACTAAAAACCCTTGGGCGTTCACATTTATAGTCTTTTTCCTGGGTTCCAGATATCCATAATTTTGTGCCAATAACAAGTCTGAGTAAGAAACATCATGATGTGCTCAGAATTATTTTTTACATCTAATGAAGAAAGACTTTTATTGTCTTGAGTCAGGCTTACCTTCCTTTTTTTCACTTGGGGAAGGGGACTTGACAGTTTCTTTCTGCGGAGAGATCTTCAGCAGGCCTGCCAGTATACTTGCCCCAGTACTGAATACACTTTAAAATTATTTCTATCCCAACAGTGAGATAAACACTAGAGAACTAGGTGGAGGAGAGGTGGCGTTTGAAGGTGAAACCAAGGATTATGTTTTGGGCAGGTGAAACTTGAAGAGCCCAATGAAGGAAGTAATTTAATAATGCAGTAGCAATTTATCTAATGGATAGTAGTACTTTACTATTATAAGGTAGTATGCTACGCTCTGTAGAGCCTACGGAAATGAAGTAGATATGGTCCCTGCTTTTATAGAATTCCTAATGTAGGTAGGAAGTTAAGACATTTAAGACTGCAGTGTCAAGCTGAAGGCAGTATATCGTACCAAATTATAGATAGAGGTGGTGCATGGCTTCTGCAAACTCATTTAAAAGAACTCTCACTTTGAAGTAAGATACATCATATGGTGTCACTTATAAATGGGAATCTAAAAAAATGGTGTATGTGAACTTATTTACAAAACAGAAACAGAGTAACAGATGCAGAAGATAATCTTATAGTTACCTGGGGTAAAGGGAGGGGAGGGATAAACTGGGAGATTGGAATTGACATATATACACTACTATATATAAAATAGATGAGTAATAAGCATATGCTGTATCTCACAGGGAACTCTACCCCATATTATGTAATGACCTATGTGGGAAAAGAATCTAAAAAAGAGTGGAGATACTTATAACTGATTCACTTTTCTGTACAGCAGAACCAACACAACATTGTAAAAAAAGAAGAAAGTGAAGTTGCTCAGTCGTGTCTGACTCTGCGACCCCATGGATTGTGCCCTACCAGGCCCCTCAGTCCATGGAATTTTCCAGGCAAGAGTACTGGAGTGTGGGTTGCCATTTCCTTCTCCAACATTGTAGATCAGGTTTATTCCAATAAAAATTAAAAAAACAAAAAAAACCTCACACTTTAATAATATTGACCCTGGGGCCATGTGGAGACATCCAGTTATCTAGGGAAATGATTTGTACCCTTTCAAACTGATGCTCTTAGATATATGCTTGATATTTAAAGGACAGGTTATGCACCATTTGGAGAAGGAAAAGGCAACCCACTCCAGTACTCGTGCCTGGAAAATCCCATGGACGGAGAAGCCTGGTAGACTACAGTCCATGGGATCGCAAAGAGTCGGACATGACTGAGCGACTTCACTTTTTATACACCACTTGAAAAATCTTAGTTGGCAATGGGCAGCATTTGCACTATTGCCCATGACAATTTAGCTCTGACACTTGAATTGCTCCCTTCCCTCAGCAAAACGAGAAAGATCTGCCATCAGTTGGAGTCACCTTTCTTAAAGATCACAGTTGTTACTCAGGCATGCCTCAAGTGATATCTTACCAACAATATGTAGTACTGTACCCAAGAGGAATTCTGGGCTGTATACTTCCCTCTATCTTATTGCATTTCAGGTTTGACCTTTTAAATACTGACTTTAAAATTCAATCTTTTAAAATAATTTTAAAGTCATTTAAAAAATGATTTTTAAAGTTCAGCAGGCAATTAAGTGGTGTATTTAATCCAGCTCTGATCAACGGCATCTTTTGTATGGAAGATGTCAACTTTACACTATTTTTTATCACATGATAGTGCTCCTAGTTAGCAATGGGCAGTTACCATTCACTTATGTACAGCCTACTTTGAGCTGGTGTAGTGGTTCATGAAATAGAAAGAGTCCTGCACAGCCTGATGGGGAATTGCTAACCAGCAGGTGGAGCACTTGGCCTCTGGCACATTAATTTCACCACAGCCTTTACTAAAGCAGCTGTGCATTCTCTGCTGCTGTATTTGGGCTGTGGGTGGGTAAAATTTTGTGTGATAAGAGAGTTCTGTTGCTAAAACAGTTTGGAAATCACATGTGTTTTGGCTTATTTTATTTAAAAAAAGGAAGTAGACAAATCTTGAAGCTACAGCTCGTATTAGGGACTTGCAATGAAAACAAAGACTATTCTTATTGGACCAAACTCATCAATGTTGTTGAAATGACAAGTAAACATTCATAATTAAAGAACATGTGAGAAATGGTAGAAATATACTGATGATTGTATCTAAAAGTTAATTTTGTGATACTGGGCTTCCCTGGTGGCTTAGATGGTAAAGAATCTGTCTGCAATGCAAGAGGCCTGGGTTCGATCCCTGGATCAGGAAGATCCCGTGGAGAAGGGAATGGCTACTGATGATTGTATCTAAAAGTTAATTTAGTGATGTGACAGTTGTTTTAGTTTTTCAGGAAAGGAACCACCTTAAAGATAAAAATGTATTGGTTATCACATATGCAGATAAATATTTCTCAGGATACTTTTGTGAATTACGTAGTGCTTTGACTGTCCAGTGCTATAGGAATTTAAACAGAAATTTTAGGACCGAGATGATTAGAGGAAGATTCATGGAGAAAGTGACAGTGATTGTGCTTTGATAGGTGGTAAAATTATAACACAAAGAATTTAAAAGATTTGGTAAAACAAAGTATTTTAAAAAGTTTATAGCAATAATATATAAATACTTTAATATCCACAAGGAAAAACATCTATAAACCTCCCATCTTGTTTTTTTGAATTATTCCTTTCCAAAGTTTATTTAAAGGCATAAGTGCTTTTACAAAGTTGTGATAATAGTATAAATAAAATTTCATCTTATATTAATTTAAATACTTCCCCCATTTCTAGTTTTATAATTATTTTATTGGTTATATAAAATATACATATTTATATTTTATAAAATATTTCCTATATATTTACCACAATTTATTAAATCCTTAATTGTTTCACTACCTTAATATAAGTATTTTAATACACATGATCCTTTTTCTCTCAATTACCGGATTATTTCCTCAGGGTAAATTTCCAGAGGAAATTCAAATCATATAAACATAATTTATATAATCAATAGGTATAAAAATTTATATTTTGATATGTACTGCAAGTGCATTGCAAAAGCTTTTCCACCTACATCAAAAATTAATTTTTACAGCAGGACACTGGGTGTGTTTCAAAGTCAAAGACAATTCTGTTAAATATTACTGGTTTGAGAAGCATAAGGTCAAATTTCAGAGAGTTCTTGCTTTTGTGGAAATGTACCCTGAAAAAGTTAATGATGAAATGACACTGAAATTTGATTACAAATACTCTAGAAGGGAGATTGGAGTAGGTTCATAGAGGTAATAAGATCAACCTTATACTGATAATTTTTGAAGCTGGATTATGAGTATACAGGAGTTTATTATTATTTTCACTTTTGTGTATGTTTGGACTTTTCCCATCATAACAATTAAAAATAGAAAGGAAGAAGGAAAGAAAGCAAAGACCCTGTCTTAGCTTCTGATGTCTGATCATTAGTGCTGTCTAAGCTTCTACCTTTCTCCATGCTGTCTCCTATCCTCACTATCCATATTGCGTCTAGCTGTACTGCAAGGTTCACTTATCTGGGAGTGTGGGTTTAGGGTATGGGTAAAGTCAGAAGCTTTTCAGGAGAAAATAACAGCTACTAACTAGTTCTGAGCCTCCTTTAAATCAAAACAATGGCCTTTAATTTAAAAAAATAAAAAGTTGATCATGCTGTGATGACACTCTGATATAAGTGTTTAAAAGAATATTTCTGGCCAGAAAGGAGAATATTGAGGTCATTTACCAGCATTTATCAGATGTTCACTTGGGAACCTCTGCCATATGCCTTGAGTAAACAAAGTTCCTTGCCCTCAAGAAGATAGCAGTCTATTTGAAGACACACAGCAAATGCCCAGTGGTATTTAAATGTAATAGAACTTATGAAGGAACATAAGCACTAGACATTAACTAGAATTAGGTCACACATTCATTCTTCTAAAGGTGCTGAATCATAAATTAATGTTAAAGACATAAAGATGTTACAATCCATATAAATAGCACACTTTCACACACAGGTGTCCTTTCATCCTTGTTCTTTTCTAAAAGTGATGTCTTTACTACTTTATCTTCCCTGCTGACTTAATTATATAAGCTGTTAATTTTCTTCTTTCTTGGTATCTTCAGAGACATAAATGATCACCAGGAACATGTCATGGGATCCACTTAAAGTTGTTTTGTTGCTTTATTATATTTATAGCTAGGATTCAAGTCTAGCATATTACTGCAGATACCTTTTAATATGGAGAAGCAGAGTATTATATCAATACTAACAGAAATACCCATATTGCTTACCTTGCTGTGTTTCTGAGTCCAGTGGTCCCAGCAGTTGTTTAGGAGTAGTTGCTGTGCTTTTTCATCTGGTTTCATCTGGATGTTTCTAATGGAATGTGATGACTTACAGGCTTTGTTAGTCTCTGCTGGGTCCCTCTGCCTGTCTGGTTTATTGACTGTTTGTACATGGTTTAGTTCTCAGAATTCTTTTATCTTCTATATTAATATAAAATTGGTATGTATTAAGTAATATTGGACTGCAGGGAGATCCAATCAGTCCATCCTAAAAAAAATCAGTCCTGAATATTCATTGGAAGGACTGATGCTGAAGCTGAAACTCCAGTGCTTTAGCCACCTGATGTGAAGAGCTGACTCATTGGAAAAGACCCTGATGCTGGGAAAGATCGAAAGCAGGAAGAGAAGGGGACAACAGAAGATGAGATGGTTGGATGGCATCACCAACTCAATGGCCATGGGTTTGGGTGGACTCCGGGAGTTGGTGATGGACAGGGAGGCCTAGCGTGCTGCAGTCCATGGGGTTGCAAAGAGTCGAACACGACTGAATGACTGAACTGAACTGAACTGAATATAATTTGAAAGACTGATACAATGATAAAACATCCAATTTTTTATTCTTTAATGGACTTTTAATTTGAAAAGTTCTGTCCAACTGAGCTAATTTGATTCAGTAGAGTAGATGCCTCTTTGATTGAAACTCTCAGAATTTTGACGTTCCATAATGTCAGCTTGGAGAAGGAACTGGCAACCCACTTCAGTATTCTTGCCTAGAGAATTCTGTGGATGGAGGAGCCTGGTGGGCTGCTATCCATAGGGTCGCACAGAGTCGGACACGACTGAAGTGACTTAGCATGCATGCATGCATGCATTGCAGAAGGAAATGGCAGCCCACTCCAGTATTCTTGCCTGGGGAATCCCAGGGACGGAGGAGCTTGGTGGCCTGCTGTCTATGGGGTCGCACAGAGTCGGACACAACTAAAATGATGCAGCAGCGTGTCAGCTATTCCAGATATTAAATTTACTTTAGCTTCTGTTGCCTTTTGTACCTCCTGTTGCTGATTGCTCTAAGTTCTCAAGACATATGGGCAGAGATATTTTCAGCCAAATGTGTTTTGTGTGTGTGTGTGTGTGTGCTCTTCTTTCCTGGCTGGAAGTTCTGCTCTTTATTACTGTCTTCTGTGTTATCTTGGTTAATCATCTTGACTTCTTTCCCTTAAAGCTTAGATCAGCATCTCCCACGCTTCTTCCTCTAGATTCTGTCCTAATCTCTACTGATTCCTCTACATCAGAGATACATCAGAAGCAGGTAAAATCACTCAACCTCAATAACTTAGTGGAAACACCATGGGCTTTTGAGTTGGACAGTCTCTATTTCGTGTATAGGGGCTTCCTTGGTGGCTTAGATGGTAAGGAATCTGTCTGCAGTGCGGGAGACCTGGGTTCAGTTCCTGGGTTGGGAAGATCCCCTGGAGAAGGAAATGACAACCTACTTCATGGACAGAGGAATCTGGCAGGTTATAGTCCATGGGTTGCCAGAGTCAGACATGACTTAGCAACTAAATCACCAAGACAATAGGGTGTAGAGGATGAATGTCTAGTCTGAAGGGGACAACCTCAGTTCTAGGAAATTTCTCCATCCAGAAAAAGGACTTACTACTACCAGTTCATTTCATTTTTTCAATAATCAATAGAAATCTCGATTTCTGTGTTTCAATTTAAAATTTGCAACTGATAATGAATTGTAGTAGGTCAAACAAAGCATATCTGGTTAAATTTTTTTCCTGTGAATTGTCAGTTTGTGACCCTTTGACAAAAATATTGAGATCAAATGTGAGACCATTAAAATTGTCTAAATGAGAGTTCACTGGAATAGTAGTTGTGGGAATGGAAGGGAGGGGGTGGATTGAAATAAGTTCAAAGAGGGTTAACAAGTTATAGGGACTGATTCAGTTTGGTGTAGAGAAAAGGAAGATAGATTTTGAGCCTCAACAATGAGGCAAGATGCAAAAATGCATCTCAGATATGCAGATGACACCACCCTTATGGCAGAAAGTGAAGAAGAACTAAAGAGCCTCTTGATGAAAATGAAAGAGAGTGAAAAAGTTGGCTTAAAGCTCAAAATTCAGAAAACTAAGATCATGGCATCCGGTCTCATCACTTCATGGCAGATAGATGGAGAAACAGTGGAAACAGTGGCTGACTTTATTTTTCTGGGCTCCAAAATCACTGCAGATGGTGATTGCAGGCATGAGATTAAAAGACGCTTACACCTTGGAAGGAAAGTTATGACCAACCTAGATAGCATATTAAAAAGCAGAGACATTACTTTGTCAACAAAGGTCCGTCTAGTCAAGGCTGTGGTTTTTCCAGTAGTCATGTATGGATGTGAGAGTTGGACCATGAAGAAAGCTGAGCATCGAAGAATTGATGCTTTTGACCTGTGGTGTTGGAGAAGACTCTTAGGTCTTGAGAGTCCTTTGGACTGCAAGGAGATCGAACCAGTCCATCCTAAAGGAGATCAGTCCTGGGTGTTCATTGGAAAGACTGATGTTGAAGCTGAAACTCCAATACTTTGGCCACCTCACGCGAAGAGCTGACTCACTTGAAAAGACCCTGATGCTGGGAAAGACTGAAGGCAGGAGGAGACAGAGGATGAGATGGTTGCATGGCATCACTGACTTAATGGCCATGGGTTTGGGTGGACTCCGGGAGTTGATGATGGACAGGAAGGCCTGGCATGCTGCAGTTCATGGGGTTGCAAAGAGTCGGATACGACTGAGCGACTGAACTGAACTGAATGAGGCAAGGATTAAGAGGAGAATGTTTTTGGAGGAGATGAGTGCAGTTTGGGATTATTGTTTGACATATACTGGTACGGTTACCATATGATGACCAGTAGGTAGTTGGAAATGTAGATCTGGAGATCAGGAGAATTTCTGAGGCTACACTGGGAGATGTAGGAGTCATCTGCACACAGATGACATTTATAATTAATGGGGATAGGCGAGATCTTTTTTAAAAAATAATTTAGCTTTTATTTATTAATCTTTAGGCTTCACTGGATCTTTGTTGCTGTGCACGGACTTTCTCTAGTTGCAGTGAGTAGGGGCTACTCTCCAGTTACAGTACACAGACTTATTGCAGCGACTTCTCCTCTGCTGGGTCCCTCTGCCTGTCTGGTTTATTGACTGTTTGTACATGGTTTAGTTCTCAGAATTCTTTTATCTTCTATATTAATATAAAATTGGTATGTATTAAGTAATATTGGACTGCAGGGAGATCCAACCAGTCCATCCTAAAAGAAATCAGTCCTGAATATTCATTGGAAGGACTGATGCTGAAGCTGAAACTCCAGTGCTTTAGCCACCTGATGTGAAGAGCTGACTCATTGGAAAAGACCCTGATGCTGGGAAAGATTGAAGGCAGGAGGAGAAGGGGACAACAGAAGATGAGATGGTTGGATGGCATCACCAACTCAATGGCCATGGGTTTGGGTGGACTCTGGGAGTTGGTGATGGACAGGGAGGCCTGGCATGCTGCAGTCCATGGGGTTGCAAAGAGTCGGATACGACTGAGTGACTGAACTGAACTGAATGAGGCAAGGATTAAGAGGAGAATGTTTTTGGAGGAGATGAGTGCAGTTTGGGATTATTGTGTGTCTCTCTTAAAAGGATACTAATCCTGTTGCATCAGGGCCTTAACCTTAATTACCTCCTAATAGGACCTGTCTCCAAATAAATCATACTGGAAATTAGAGTGTCAACCTACTGGATTTCAGAAGGATGCATTCATAGGACAGTTCAGTTCATAGCACAAGAGGAAGAGGGGGTGGTTGATAGAACATAATTCTAGAGAAAACATCAAAAGAGGACTGTGAACATTGGTTATAGACAGTAATATTCCTCTCTATTGCAGAAGAGGACAAGTTGTGATGAAAGGACATTTTTAGACAAGATAGACATTTTGGGAGTTTGGATTAGATAACCTTGATCTTCTTTGGAATACTGCCATCCCTACCTCCTCTGTCTGCTGCTGTCTACCTTTCAGAGTTGTTTAATAGTTACTTGAGATATTCTGTTCAGGACTTTTAGCTGTAATTAGTAGGAAAGACTGAATTGAGTGTGAGTGAGTATTAGTCATTTAGTCGTATCTGACTCTTTGTGACCCCTTGGACTGTAGCCCACCAGGCTCCTCTGTCCATGGGATTCTCCAGGCGAGAATATTAGAGTGGGTTGCCATGCCCTTCTCTGGTGGATGGAGAGTACTTGCTGTGTTTTAACTGGAGCCAGAGTCCCTCTACATATTCTTTCATGTTTTATCCAGTCTTTTCCACTAGACTGGATGGTTACTGAGGGTAATTCCTGAGTATCCATAGGTCAGCATATCCAATATGGGATCTAGCATGCAATATTTAATATGGGGTTTAAAGTTTATGAAAATCCCTATTCTACTCTGCTTTATTTTTGTTACTATTTTTATTAAAGCACAAGATCATTTATGCTTGTATAGCCTTCCAACCTTTGACAGGAGTTATCATCATGTTTAGGTTATACTTTCAGTCTATTTATGGTTGAAACATGCATTTAGTTTTCATTTGGATTCCTACTTGTTTTACAGTGCTGAAACCTTTCTGCTGGAGAAATGTCTTCAGAGTCAGAAAAGGATAAAGAGAGGCTCGTTCAAGCTGCCAAAACATTCTTCTTTTACATGCAAGATCTTGCTTCCTTCACAAATGCACTCATCGAATTGTTCAACAGCAGTATGAGCACTCAGATCCTCTTGATGACTGTGAAAGAAGATGGTAATGTGAAGGCTGTCTTTGAACAAATGCTCAAAATTTTTAAGGAGATGCACTCTGTGGTGGCGGCCAAGCAGGACCCAATGCAAAGTGAACCTTTAAGTTCCAAGATTGCAACAGCTATTTCCTCTATGGTTGAGAAGAGTAACAATATAAGGGAGTTGCAACAGTCAACCAAAGAAATGTTCAAAAATGCCCAGTCACCGATCATTGCCTCTGTGCTGAATAGTGGTAACATTCTTGAGAGTTTGGAATCTTCTCTTTTACTCTTGATGAAATATCCCATCATGAATCTCCAATTAAGTGACTTCTACAGGAAAGGACAATCAGATGCCACCACATCTGAGAAAAGTCCAGGTCCATCCAAAGCCACTACAATAGATGCCTTGAAAAAGTTGCAGGATGCACTCAACATTGAGAATGCTAAGAATACCATTAAGTCAGCTGCAGATCAAATGGAACAAATTGTCAAAACTATGGGACCCATCTTAGAGGTCCTTCAAAAAGCCATAAAAACTATGGAAACCAAGTTTTCTGTGTTTAAGAAACCCAGGAACTAGTAGGAGTGCAACAGAAGTGTTCGTGCTGGTCAGAAAACCAATTCAAACCATGCAAGTTTTCATAGTACTCTCTAAGACCCTCAGTGCCCAACATGTGGCCTATTGGGACATGAATTCAAAGAGTAGTCACCTGGCAAACCATGTACCTCAAGGTTTGCTTTATTCAAATAAAAATAAATAACCAAAGAAATCCTGCTTGAAATGGTGGTTCCTGAAAAGAATATATTGTTCAAAAAAATTCAAGTATGATAATATATTTGAGGATATTTCTAAACATTGTATTTCATCTTAAAGCATAATTGAAATAACCTTCAATTAATTTCTACTCTTAGTAATTCTATTTCTAGTTTCTACAGTGCAAGGTCTAGGTAAATATATATATTATCAATAAATAATATTGTTCAGACCCTAGGAAACAACTTCTCTATTTTTGTCACCCATATACCAATTTCTGTACACTTCAGTGGCTTGCCTATCATACACCATCACTAAATACCTTTGATATGATTTATCCAGAAGTAAAAAAGAATAATGAATGAGGAGTAATAGAATTTTCTTGCCTATGTGAATAAGACCAAAGCAGATGAGTCAGTCTTTGTTTCCTACTGTGGTCTTATGATGAGGAGATATTAGAGGTTGAAAAATGAAAGTACTCTAACATTTTACACGGACATACAGACACGCACAGACACACAGACTAACACACACACACAAAGACCTAACACTTGTTACTTGACCGAAACAGAAATAAGATTTCTGAGATGTGCTTGACTGAACTGGGGGAAAAAAGACAGATCCATTTGCCTGCCATAAAGTCTTGGGTTCTCATGAATTGCAAATAAGTGTATGCTCTCAAGATTGCCCTATTTCCCTTTATATCTAATAGGAACTTTGTGAAGCACAAGAAAGGCAATTAAGGGTGCTAATATTTTTTTTTTCTTTTTAAGAAGTACGGAATTTACTATTTATTTTAAAAGCAGTTAACTCTAGTTCTCTTTTGGAATTTTACTTTCTGAGAATACCAGATCTTTCCTCGTTTAAATATTTTCTTGTTTAAAAATCTTAAATCCCATTTTCTCTTTCAAAAAAATAAATGCTTGCTTTTCATCTATATCTCAGAGGAACTAAGCAACCTGGACTTTCAGAATTCATGGCTATGGAACTAGCTTTCATCTTCACCCCATTTAGCTCAATTAGTAGGGTCTTTAGAGACTTAGCGATTCCCCATCAACCCGCTTATCTTGTCTACTCCCCGAAAGAAGAGTTGGAGAACATTCTTAGCTGGGAAGTTTGATTTGCACTTTTTAAAAACCTAATTGCACATAATGGGGATTCAATATATCTTTGATATTTTCTGGGTAATTAGATGTTTTACTACTCTATCTTCACACACATATACTTGCATTCTTAGCAAATGTGCTTAAATTTGCAGTGAAGGCTTAAAATCCAATTTGCCATAAAGTCCTCAGTAAATTAACATATGAATTTAAATTCTAACTTTTTAATAGTTTAGAAGAAATGTGTGTGCAACACCCCATTACAGGCAGTGAGTAAGATTCCACTGACATCTTTAACTTTGCCTTTTATTTCTTGGGTTTCTGTGTTTTCTCCCATCAGACTGAGACAGGCTGGGACCTGGGATCCTTTGCTACAGTCCTGCAGTACTTAGACTTGGACACAACTCTCTTCAAGCAACAAAATGCAAAGAAACTGTATGGGACTACAAATAACTGTGTCATGTGTAAGTGGTATAAATTCTGGACCCAAAAGGTACAAAGAGACCAAAAACCCAATTGCCACATCTGAAGAGCCCTGAGCAAAAACAGGGTACTGCACAAGCCCCCTGCACACAACATCACCTAAGGAGGGGGCAGAACACCTAAGCCAGCCCTCTGGCCTGACCGGTGGACACACCCCTACTCTCACCCCACACAAGAAGCAGGCTTGCCCTTCCGCTGTCTCAGGGAGCAAGCAAGCAAGGGAGCCTGTTGTTTGCTCTCAGCTTCCTCCTGCCAAAGCAGGGGTCCCAATAAAGTGAAAGTGAAAGTGAAGTAGTGTCTGACTCTTTGGGACCCCGTGGACTGTAGCCCACCAGGCTCCTCCGTGCTTGGAATTTTCCAGGCAAGAGTCCTGGAGTGGATTGCCATTTCCTTCTCCAGGGGATCTTCGTGACCCAGGAATCAAACCCGGGTCTCCTGCATTGCAGGCAGACACTTTACCGTCTGAGCGCCAGGGAAGCACAGTAAAGCCTTGCCTGAATTTCTGGTCTGGTCTCTAGGCAATTTCTGTTGATTGGGGACGGCCAAGAACACTGATTGATAACAAGACTACACTAGCTTGGTCTTGAATGCTGGTAAAATTCTCTAAAAAGTAATAAAATTGCTTGAGAGCAGAGGAAAAAAATCTTTAAAGAAAATTCACACGTTTAGTATGTCCTTGGGGCTCATCAAATTCTTTGATGAAGAATTTGTCCTTTGCTAACAGGTATCTCTGATGTGTTCCTAGTATTTGGGCTCTCCCAGTGGCTCAAACAGTAAAGAGTCTGCCTGCAATGCAGAAGACCTGGGTTTGATCCCTGGGTTGGCAAGATCCCCTGGGGAAGAGAACGGCAACCCACTCTAGTATCCTTACCTGAAGAATTCCATGGAGAGAGGAGCTCACGTATTTCTGATGTGTTCCTAATATTTAGGATTGCTAAATAAAAAATAAGGGAAAGTCTTTGTATTCATCATAAAATTCCTTCAACTGAGACAACATTTAATTCAAATTATTAAGGCAGAAATATAATTTATTGATTTATGTGATGAAAAAGCTCAGGGTATCCAGTTTCAGACAGTTGGATCTAGGTGCACATAGCTTGTCATCAGGATGCACTTTCTTTTCATTTCACCACTCCTCTTTCATTGTGTTAGCTAGGGAGGTAGAGTCTCTCTTTTTGGTGGCAAGAGAGCTGCTAGGGGCTCTAGCTTCATATTCTGCTTTCACTGATCTCCACTGAAATAAAAAAGGCCCCTACCCCACTCCCAGCCCTAATTCTAATAAAGTACACTGATTGTATCTCACAGGCTCCTAATGAGTCATTTTCTATCCAACGTGACTTCTTGTATCCATGGAGAAGAAATATACTTACAGGCCTACTCATAGACAGTGGACTGAGCCAGTTCTACATCAGCTGATAGCTCGGCAGACTGATTCTCTATGGGTATTCAGGGTGCCCTGACTGGAATAAAGCAAAAGGGTACAGGAGAGGCAAAACCACAGGCTTCCGTTATGCTCCACTTTTGGAAGAGATGATGACACTGGTCAAAAAGGAGAGAGAAGCAATAACTAGAGGAGTAGGGATGCACTTTCTGCTGGAAGCTGTGAAAACAAACAAAAAGAATTATTGAAGTTTTAGGTAACAGAATTTTTTTCCCCCTAAAAAATCTACTTCATTTCATTTCTCCTTTGGTTCATGTCTTAAACTTAGAAAATTTGTAACAAAAAATATTTGAAACTACTGTTTTTAAAGGTGTGTAGTCTTTTTTAATAAGATGACTTTTTTTTTTTCCTTGTCACATCATGTGGCAAGCAGGATCTTAGCTCCCCAATGAAGGGTCAAACCTGCACCCCCTGTACTGGAAGAGCAGTGTTGTAACCACTGGACCACCAGGGAAGGACTGAAACTAGCTCATTTTAAAAGGATGTATTCTCTCTTAGATTTTTCTAAATGACAACACAGGTCACTTATTGTGTAGAAGATAAATTAGGTCCCAAGAGGATAAAAGGTATACCTCAGGGTTAATGATAAAAGTTGATGATAGAGCTCTCCCAATTGTATGTCTTTATTATCATCATCAGCAGAATTATTACCATTACCATTATCCTCATCTTCATCACCATTATGAAAGCTAACATTGTTTAAAGGCTTATTCTGTTCTGGGATCTTTTTAAACGCTTGCTACAAATTAACTCATTTAATCCACACAACAAAACTATGAGGTATTTATCCTCATTGTCTTCATTTTTTATTTAATAAAGCTGTGACAGAGATGTGAAGAAACTTGTCACATGCCATGCATCTAGTATGTAGTGGAGGCAGCCATCAAATTTAGGCGGTCAGGTTTGAGCCATATATATTTAAAAACTTTTATTTATGTAGTTATTTATGGCTGTGCTGGTTCCTCATTGCTGCATGCGAGCTTTCTCTGACTGCAGCAAGCAGGAGCTATTCTTCGCTGTGGTGGGCAAACTTCTCATTGCAGTGTCTTCTTTTGTGGAGCACTGGCTCAGAGCACAGATGCTTCAGTAGTTGTGCATGGGCATAGTTGCCTGGCTGCCTGTGAGGTCTTCCCGGACCAGGGGTCAAGCTGGTGTCCTTTGCACTGCAAGGCAGACCCTTAACTCTGTATTTTTAACCACTGTATGGTCTCTACATATATTGCATGTCCAGTCATTTTTTTTTTTAATTATAAGGTGAGCAAAAAGTATTCATACAATCCTGCTTGAGGTATGTGTGTGTGTGTCTGCGTGTGTATACTGCCTACATGGACACACACTTCACGGGAAAGGTTAGCAGACAGTTAGGTGTGGCTGATGGAAGTGATACTTATTATACTAATTGGGAATACAGTGGGATGAGAATATTGGATGAGATGGAGGAGGGAAACCTTTAAAATATGCTCTAAATAAAGAATGGACTCTCCTTTTCAACCAGACTTCACTGATTATTAGTGTAGAAAAGACATTGAGATAGAAAGCCATTCAACTCTGTGATTGCCTCAGTATTTGACCATATTGTTTGATAGGATTACCAGATAATGGAGAAATATTTTTCCACCACTTTCATGTAACATATAAGATCCCTTGAGTTTCTAGGAATTTCTATTTGGAATTCTACATATACTTACAATAAATTTCAAAACCCTAATTTTCTTAGACAAACAAATTAAGAATGCAAGCATATTTCTAAGCTTTTGTCAAAGTTTATGTTTAAGTTGTACTATCTGAATTCTCAAAGGGACTAGGAGCCATTAATATCACTTTAGCAGGTTACTCATTAGAATGATTCTTACGTGTTTTCTGTTTTGTTTTCTCTTCATTGAGACTAGAGATCACAAGGACCTCTAACCCCACCCTTTCTCACCTTTCTCATTTTTTCATGGAGTAAGATTCTACTGATGAGTTGTCAGAAAATATTGATTGACAAGAAAACAATGTAACAGTGAAAGATCATGATTTGGGGATGATCAGCTTTGGTAATCAAAGAGCCTCTTGATGAGGGTGAAGGGGGAGAGTGAAAGAGTCGGCTTAAGACGAAATGTTAAAAAAACCTAAGATCATGGCATCTGGCCCCATTACTGCATGGCAAATAGAAAAGGAAAAAGTGGAAGAAGTGACAGATTTCTTCTTCTTGAGCTCCAAAATCACTGTGAATGGTGACTGCAGCCATGAAATCAGGAGATGATTGCTTCTTGGCAGAAAAGTGATGAAAAACCTAGACAGTGTGTTGAAAAGCAGAGACATTACTCTGCTGACAAAGGTCTGTATAGTCAAGGCTATCTATGGTCTTCCCAGTGGTCACGTACTGTTGTGAGAGCTGGACCATAACGAAGGCAGAATGCCAAAGAATTGATGCTTTCAAACTGCGGTGCTGGAGAAGACTCCGGAAAGTCCCCTGGAGGGCAAGGAGATCAAACCAGTCAATCTTAAGGGAGATGAACCCTGAATATTCACTGGAAGGACTAATGCTGAAGCTGAAGCTCCAGTATTTTGGTCATCTGATGAGAACAGATGACTGACGACTCATTATAAAAGTCCCTGATGCTGGGAAAGATCAAGGGCAGAAGGAGAAGAGGGTGTCAGAGGATGAGATGGCTGGATGGCATCATCAATGCAATGAACATGAATTTGGGCAAACTCTGGTAGATGGTGAGGGACAGGGAGGCCTGGCATGCTGCTGTCCATGGGTTTGCAAAGAGTCAGACTCAACTGGGCAACTGAAAAACAACAACAAAGCTTTGGTATTGAAGCTTTACCCTTAGATGCTTGACTTTGATCATTTTTGTTCACTGGGACTCAGTTTTCTCATCTGTAAAATGAGTTTTTTACATCCCTGGGTCGGGAAGATCCCCTGGAGGAAGGCATGGCAACTCACTCCAGTATTCTTGCCTGGAGAACTCCAAGGACAGAGGAGCCTGGTGGGCTGCAGTCTATAGGGTTGCAAAGAGTCAGAGATGACTGAGGTGATGTAGCACCCAGGCATACAGCTATTAACCAATGCCCAGCTCTCACTGCCTCCATCATCTGCTCTTCCCATCATGCTTTGTGGTCCATCTCCCAGATTCATTCCATTACTTATTCTTCCATCCATTCATTTCAGATGGACACTGTACTTCAAGAAAAGTACGATGTCACAAATTGTGTAAACTACTTTGGGATAATTGAAGCCCAGAGTAAAAGAAAACAGGAAGCAGTAAGTTAATAAAATAAAGATGAAAGTCTTTATGACTTTATGACTCCAGGCCAGAATACTAGAGTGGGTAGCCTTTTCCTTCTCCAGGGGATCTTCCCAACTCAGGTATCAAACTCAGGTCTGCCACATTGCAGCGGATTCTTTACCTGCTGAGCCACAAGGGAAGCCCAAGAATACTGGAGTGGGTAGCCTATCCCTCTCCAATGGATCTTCCCGAGCCAGGAATTGAACCAGGGTCTCCTGTATTGCAGGCAGATTCTTTACCAACTGAGCTATCAGGGAAGCCATGGTAATGGTAATAGTAACTTATAGTTCTAAGAGCTTTTGCATGCATTCATTCATTTTCTCTTCACCAGGATCTTATAAGGTCGGTTTTATTTTTTTTAAATTATTCCCATCTTACATATGAAGGAAATGAGGCACAGAGAGAATAAGCCATTTGCTTGTATTCTCACTGCTAGTAACTGGCAAGATTAACATGTAAACCCACGCTGACTGCAAACAATTGACTATATTTTTTCTAGAAGTGTACTTAAGAATTTTAATTATGTGAAAGATTTTAACAAATAAACCACACTTCTTTGTGAACCCAATGATACAGAACAGAGCATGTATTTGTGTGTCTACAGATTTTTGGCACCAATTATTTTGCTGAAAGAAGCAACATTTAAGGACAAATACCTAACATAACGTATTTTGGGTCTTCCAATGGGCATGAAAACATCTGTTTCCATGGTAACAAGTATAGGTCACATGAGGGGTGGGAGAAGAATTAGAAGGAAAAGCTGTTCATTTAGACTGTCTTTTAACAATTTTTCTTTTGCAAATTTACTTCCTTCAGTGTAGTATGCTACCAATTTGACCTCATGACTCTCTGAAGGCGACAGATTTTTGGGAACTCTTTGAACTCAAGCACTTCAGTTACAAGTTAATGGAAGCAATTTTGAAATACATTGAAGGACTGAGGAAGCTCTGCTCTTTAATCTACTGTTTCGTCGTTGGGAGAAACGCAGTGTCCCAGGCTGACCCATTTTAAAAGCCTTCATGTTGTTTTTCGCATATTGCATCTGGCAGATTAAGAGGGAACTGGAAAAGAAACGTAAGTCACTGGCTCGAAGGGACTTTTTAGGATATAAAATAATGGGACTTCCCTGGTGGTCCAGTGTTTAGACTCTGAGCTTCCAGCGCAGGGGATCTGGGTTTGATCCCTCGGTGGGGAACTAGGATCCCACATGCCACAGGGCACAGCCAAAAAAATAAACAAATAAAAATAATATATAGACTAGTTTGTGGCTTTCTGCTGGTGAAAAAATTGAAAGAATAGAAAAGAATCTCCTGAGAAGATTCCAGTTTCACGAGGAATTAGATACTGTGAATTCTCCAGGCTGAGGTTAGTGATTATCTAGGTGATTGACCAGGAGTAGTGATGTGGACAACACCAGCCATCTAGAAAAACAGGGCTTTAGAGTCTACTGACCTTCCTTCCTTTTCCCAGTGAAGGACTCCCAGATAAGAAAAACACACCATCTCCCTCCTCCCACTGTTCATGTTTGCATCAATCTAATACTGCTCCAGGATGTTGGGATAAGCAGAGTGTCACTTATCAGTTAATAGAAATGACTTCAGAAATTTGAGTACTTCCCTAGTGACTGAGATGGTAAAGAATCTGCCTGCAATGCAGATCTGAGTTTGATCACTGAGTTGGGAAGATCCCCTGGAGAAGGGAATGGCTAGGCTGAACACCCAAGAATCGATGCTTTCACTTTGTGGTGCTGGAGAAGACTGTTTAGAGTCCCTTGGGCAGCAAAGAGATCAAACCAGCCAATCCTAAAGGAAATCAATCCTGAATATTCACTGAAGTTCCACTACTTTGGCCACCTGATGTAAAAGGCTAACTCATTGGAAAAGACCCTGATGCTGGGAAAGATTAAAGGCAGGAGGAGAAGGGGGTGACAGAGGATGAGATGGTTGGATGACATCACCAACTCAATGGACATGTGTTTGAGCAAACTCCTGGAGATAGTGAAGGACAGGGAAGCCTGGTGTGCTGCAGTCCTTGGGGTTGCAAAGAGTCAGACATGGCTTATGGACTGAACAAAGAACAACAAGAAATTTTGGTCTTCCCAGGTGGTGCTAGCGGTAAAGAGCCACCTGCCAATGCAGGACAAGGGACACGGGTTCGATCCCTAGGTTGGGAAGGTCCCCTGGAGAAGCAAAGGCAACTCACTCCAGTATTCTTGCCTGAAGAATTTCATGGATGGAGAAGCCTGGCAGGCTATAGTCCATGGGACTGTAAAGAGTTGGACATGACTGTGTGACTGAACACACAGCACATGAGAGATTTCAGAAAGAGCTTTCCCACTAAGGAATAAAAACCTCAAGAAACAAGAACAAAATCAAAAACACTGCAGTGAATAGCTGAAAATATTCTGAAGTCTTTCAAATTTTTTTGTATAACCGATAGAGATAGGTGAATAGCAGCAAAACTGTGTGTAGTCCCTCAGTCACGTTTGACTCTTTGTGACCCCATGGACTGTAGCCCACCAGGTTCCTCTCTCCATGGGATTCTCCAGAGAAGAATACTGGAGTGAGTTGCCATGCGCTCCTCCAGGGCTTCTCTTCAATCCAGGGATCCAACCCAGGTCTCCTCATTGCAGGCTGATTCTTTACCAGTGGAGCTAGCGGGGAAGCCCACTAGCAAAGCTACCTATCTCAAATGATGAGAACGAAGCCACAGTATTCCAGGCAGATGCAATTCCAGAGAATCCTGGAACCTGGCTATGGATATTCTTATGTATTATCAAAAGCTCACTATTTTATTCACATTCTACCCTAGTTTTTCATTCTTCTCTATAAACATTAATCTTTTGGGTCTGTGGAGCAGAAACACATGCCATTCACTACTGCTATCTTCCCTGCTGCCAAGGAGAGAAGGGTGTGGATGAAAGTCTTAGTAGAGCACTTCTCCCTTGGTCTGTGTTTACAGATAGGCCAGAGTGAGCAGGATCTTGACCTTGGCGGGTTTGCCAGTTTGAAGACCGTTGCAATGCTGCAGCCTTAACATGTTGAGAAATGCTGATGGGCTGAATTATTCACAGTAGCCATGATGATGGAGTAGAGGAAGAGTGGGGGATATTTCAAAGGTAGACACTTAGCTGAGTTATGGTTGACTTTGTAAACGAATACACATATGGATCAGGATGGCTTTCCTCTTTCTGAACCAAACAGGGCACAGCCTTTGCTATAGAATTTTCACTGCGTTTGCTCCTTCAAATGACTGTGGCTGGCAACATACAAGGATAAAAAGGAATCAGTCACATGTGTTTCTATAAAAGAGCTTAACATATGTTTATATTGTGAAAGCTAATTTCTCCTACTTCAGTTCATTTTCCATGGTATCATCAGTTGTTCTGTTATTTAGGTGCCAAGTTTTGTCTGACTCCTTGTGATCCCATGGACTGCAGCACACCAGGCTTCCCTGTCCCTCTCCATCTCCCAGAGTTTGCCCAAGTTCATGTCCAATGAGTTGGTGATGCCATCCAAACATCTCATCCTCTGTCTCCCTCTTCTCCTTCTGCCTTCAATCTTTCCCAGCATAAGGACTCTTGCTAAAATACTGATCTGACTGATACTCCACTCAGACTCTAATGATTTCTCACTGCTTACGGCACGAAGTTTGAAAATCCTTGGCGTGAAATACAAGAGTTTTACAAACTGGCCCCGTCAGATCTCTCTAGCCCAAAGCCACTTCCTACTCCCTTTCTACTCCTGGCTTCTTCCTACATCTTACACTCTGGTTGTCCAGAATTTTGAAATTTACCTGAAGATACCAGATTGTTTGAAATCTCTGAAATTCAGTATATGTTTTTTCTGCTTGAAATGACTTTTTGTCTCGTCCTTACTGAAAGCCAACATACATGTTTTTGGCCTCTCCCCCATAAGCCCACTTAAAAAAATAACTTTTATAAAAGAATAGCGATGCAGAAAACAAATTTATGGTTACCAGGGGGGAAATGGGGGGAGAGATAAATTGGAAGATTGGGACTGACATATATACAGTGTGTGTGTATATGTGTGAGTCGAATCAGTCAAGTCCAACATTTTGCGACCCTACAGACTGTAGCCCGCCAGGCTCTTCTGTCCACAGGGATTCTCCAGGCAAGAATACTGGAGTGGGTTGCTGTGCCCTCCTCCAGTGGATCTTTCCAACCCAGGGATCGAACCCAGGTCTCTCATATTGCAGGCGGATTCTTTACCAACTGAGCTACTAGGGAAGCCCCCACATACACATTACTATATATAAAATTATAACTAATAAGGACCTATTGTTCAGCACAGGGAACTCTACTTAGTACTCTGTAATAACTTTTATGGGAAAAGAACCTGAAAAAGAGTAGATATATGTGTATGTATAACAGATTCACTCTACTGTACATCTGAAACTAACACAACATTATAAATCAACCACACTCCAATAAAACTTTTTTAAAAAAGAAAAAAAATTACAATTACTTTTTTCACAAGATTTAAAAAAAAATAGTGGCCTGTGATCTAGTAATGTATGTGGTTTAGTCGCTCAGTCATGTTCAACTCTTTGTAACCTGATGGATTGTAGTCCTCCAGGCTCCTCTGTCCATGGGGCTTTCCCAGGCAAGAATACTGGAGTGGGTTGCCATGCCCCTCTCCAGGGGATCTTCCCAATCTGGGTCTCCCACACTGCAGGTGGTCTCCTTACCAACTGAGCCACTAGGGAAATCCCGACCCTGGTTATAGTGAATTGAATTTGGATCAATAACAATACCTTTTAGCAGCTGACAGTTGTACATGCTTTGGGTCCCATTTGACAGCAATTGCAACCAATTTCCTCTTGGATGGTAGCTCGCATTGACAACTTTAAACAGCTCATAGGGAGGGACCAAGACCTTCTTGAGAGACAAGTCTTGTAGTGGTGCCCCCAGGCAGGTCAACATGGTAAGTAGAGTTTGGTTCCCAAATCTCTGTGCCTGTTCTCTGGCTGGGGAGGTGGAGAGGAACTGGCCAAAGCGAACGATGGCACCCACGGGGGCTTGCAAGTAAACGCCCTTCAACTCATGGTGCACCTCGTAACACAGAGAGTCTTTCCTCGAGATAATCTCTTTCCTCAGCAGCTGGATTGCTGAGGTCAGGAAGTAGTGTAGATATTTGAAATGGAATGAATGTCTATACTGCTGCGGAGACCCAGCAGCACTGGCCATGGCTCTGGAGAAGTCTAAGTGAACTCTGTTGTCCGATAAATAAACCAAGACAGCCACAGCATGTGTAGTAGTCATGTTCCTGGGGAGAGGTTTTTCTTGGTTCAGCCAGTTAAAGTTTGTTTGTTTCCAGGCCTTGCGGTAATCCTTATTGGATTCTAGTTCTTCGGTGAAATAATCCCCTTGAAGCAGCATCTCCATGACTTGTTGGCTGCAGCCTCGGTATTGATCATCAAAGGAATTTGGTGCCAAGTCAAAGTCGATTTTAACTGCAATCTATAAGGGAAGAATTTCACATGCTAGCAAGGTAATTCTCAAAATCTTTCAGGCTAGGTTTCAACAATACATGAATCAAGAACTTCCAGATGTACAAACTGAATCTAGCAAAGGCAGAGGAATCAGAGATCAAATTGCCAACATCTGCTGGATGATAGAAAAGCAAGAGAATTCCAGAAAAACATCTATTTCTGCTTCACTGACTGTGCTAAAGCCTTTGAATGTGTGGATCACAACAAACTGGAAAATTCTTAAGGAGATGAGAATACCAGACCACCTTACCTGCCTCCCGAGAAACCTGTGTGCAGATTAAGAAGCAACAGTTAAAACTGGACAAGATTGAGCGACTGAACAACAATAAGGAAAGAAGACTCTTGATTATAATTTTTCAAATCAGATGGTGAGTCTTGTTGACCCGAAATAAATAGACTGCCAGGTAATTCACTAGCAAAGATAGGTTTATTCAGGATCAGCAAAGAGCTGCAATTCAGGGTTTGTAACCATGGCACACCATGTACAGGTCCTCACAGGGTGAGGGGAGAAAAACACTCTCCTAGAGAAGAAACGGAAGATGGGAGGATACAGTAAACAGAGTTCATGGCTTTTCATTGGCCCAGTCCTTGCCAGGAAAGGGGCTTCCCTGATAGCTCAGTTGCTAAAGAATCCACCTGCAATGCAGGAGACCCTGGTTCGATTCCTGGGGAGGGAAGATCCCCTGGAGAAAGGAAAGTCTACCTACTCCAGTATTCTGGCCTGGAGAATTCCATGACTGTATAGTCCATGGGGTCACAAAGAGTCGGACACGACTGAATGACTTTCACACTCACTTTGCCAGGAAAGAAGAGGTGCTTCTCTTCTTCCTGTTGGGCTCTACTATTCTGGGAGCAGGGCTTCCCCAAAAGAATCCATCTGCAATGCAGGAGACAATAGAGATGCTGGTTTGATCCCTGGGAAGATACCCTGGAAAAGGAAATGGCAACCCACTCCTGTATTCATGCCTGGGAAATCCCAAAGATGGAGGTGCCTGGTGGGCTACAGTCTAAAGAGTCGCAAAGAATTGGACATGACTAAGCGACTAAGCGCACAACACACACAAACACACACACATCCCGGGAGTAAGAGCTCCCCCTTCTGGTCTTCTGACTCTTATTTAACTGAGTTTTCTGTGTGTGTTTTTTTTTTTTAATTTTTGCAGTGTGGTAGCTGATTTGCTTTATTTGCTATACTCTTTAAGACCAAGTCGTCTCCTCAAAATCGGTATCTGCTGAAATAAGTTTCACTCATAGTCATTACATGGCTCCAGTCCTTCCTGTGTCTGTGACCCATGTTAGATATTGAATTTAGTTTGACAAATATTGCTAAAAATACAAACATCCTCATCCCCCACGGAGAAAGAGACTCTTCTGTATCACTGCAAAGTCTTTTGGTACATTGAGTATTTTGAAGAAAAAATAATTATCTTAAAGTTTAATTATACTTTCTGTTTCTTCTCCTGACCCCTTCACATTCTCACATTGATGTTATAGGGAATATTTCTTTTACGAATACTTAAAGACTGTATTAGAAGTCTTTAGGACTTCCCTGGTGGTCCAGTGGTTAAGACTCTGCATCTTCATTGCAGGAAGCACAGTTTGGATGCCTGGTCATGGAACAAAGATCCCTCATGCCATCCATTGCGGCCAAAACAAAAGCAAAACCAAACCAAACCAAAATAACAAAAAATGACTTCAGTGATGGGTATTGTTGAGTTCTCTAAGGGGGCTATGACAACCCTCTCCTCTGCCCAGGACTTGAAATATGAAGGCTAACATACAATTTTTGCTATTGAATGAGAACATGTTGGAATACCCATCTTTAGGTCTGATGGCTGGTGGGCTTATTAAGGGTAAACCCCAGAATGAGTTGACTTGCCCCCTTAGCTGCAGGCAATATTGGATTGTAGCCTGTCCAAGTGGGATTCTTGTCATGGAGGCACACATAACTCATGCCTTTTGCCGTGGGGCTATCTCCCAGGAGGAAGAGGAGCAGAGTCAAATGCAGTATAGCCAGTTATTCTTCCTGACTCTGCCCACATCCAGGGAAGCAGCATGAGGAAAGAGCTGGCCAGAGGTCAGTAGGGTTCCTGGGAAAGTCCCTCCTCTTATTAATAAAAACCAGGAGTAGGAAAAAGACACTCTCTCATAGGGAGCCAATAGAATATTACTTATTGATATCTAGTGCATATTAGGTTTACCACAATAAAGTTAGTGGTACATGGGCTTCCCTGGTGGCTCAGATAGTAAAGAGTCTGAACCTGGGGAGACCCAGGTTCAATCCCTGGATCAGGAAGATCCTGTGGAAAAGGAACTGGCAGTCCAACTCCAGTATTCTTGCCTGGAAAATTTCATGGGCAAAGGAGCCTGGTGGGCTATAGTCCGTGAGGTCACAGAGACTTGGACATGACTGAGAGACTACTAACACTTTTTCACCTTCAAAATAAATAAATAGAAGTTAGAGATTTGAAGACAAGTTCATTAAGTATCATCCACCCATAACTGAAAGCCATATTTTTCAGTTATCTGAATTCCAAAATGTTTCCTTCTTGGCAAAGAAATGATGCTTTCTTAATAAACAGTACTTATTAAGGAACATATTAAGAGAGAAAATTCCATCCAATGAGTGTCAACAGAGCAGCAGCTGAAACTCAGAAACATACCATTGGGTATTTTTGCTATGTTATTTATGGCAAGAGGTCAACTAGTTTGTGTAAATTGAAACAAAATTTTAAGACTGCTTAAATGATTTTAACCAATGACTCTTCACAGCAGGTTAACAAATAGTTCTACAGAATATATCTAAGCCAAAAACAAAAGAAAAATACCTTCTGTCAAACCTCATACACTCCAAAACTTTAATCTATTCAGTTCAGTTCAGTTCAGTCACTCAGTCATGTCCGACTCTTTGCAACCCCATGAATCGCAGCAAGCCAGGCCTCCCTGTCCATCACCAACTCCCGGAGTTCACTCAAACCCATGTCCATCGAGTCGGTGATGCCACCCAGCCATCTCACCCTCTGTCATCCCCTTCTCCTCCTGCCCCCAACCCCTCCCAGCATCAGGGCTTTTCCCAATGAGTCAACTCTTCGCATGAGGTGGCCAAAGTACTGGAATTTCAGCTTCAGCATCAGTCCTTCCAATGAACACCCAGGACTGATCTTTAGGATGGACTGGTTGGATCTCCTTGCAGTCCAAGGGACTCTCAAAAATCTTCTCCAACACCACAGTTCAAAAGCATCAACTTTTCAGCGCTCAGCTTTCCTCACAGTGCAACTCTTACATTCATACATGACCACTGGAAAAATCATAGCCTTGACCAGACAGATCTTTGTTGGCAAAGTAATGTCTTTGCTTTTTTTAATATGCTGTCTAGGTTGGTCATAACTTTTCTTCCAAGGAGTAAGTGCCTTTTAATTTCATGGCTGCAGTCACCATTTGCAGTGATTTTGGAGCCCCAAAAAATAAAGTCTGGCATTGTTTCCACTGTCTCCCCATCTATTTGCCATGAAGTGATGGGACCAGATGCCATGATCTTAGTTTTCTGAATGTTGCACCTTAAGACAACTTTTTCACTCTGCTCTTTCACTTTCATCAAGAGGCTTTTGAGTTACTAGATATCAAATGGGTATTCTGTTTTCTATTAACATGAGGTCATATAGAACTTTATAATGCTTCTTTTGAGTTAATCTATATGATATGGCTAATGTCAGATAGTGAAAGTGAAAGCATTAGTTGTTCAGCTGTGTCTGACTCTTTGCGACCCCATGGACTGTTATGTAGCTCACCAGGCTTCTCTGTCCATAGAATTCTCCAGGCCAGAATACTGGAGTACATAGCCATTCCCTTCTCCAGGGGATCGTCCCAACCTAGGGCTTGAACCCAGGTCTCCAGCATTGCTGGTGGGATTCTTTACTGTCTGATCCACCAGGGAAGCCAAAGCCAGAAAGACTTGGTTTATTTTGCATGATTTGTCCTACAGATGCAGTCTTGTATGCAAATGTTATTGAGAGTGAAAAATTAATGCTGAGACTTCCCTGGTGGTTCAGTGCTTAAGACTCCACATTTCCACTGCAGGGGGCAAAGGTTCGAACCCTGGTCAGGGAACTAAGATCTTGCATGCCACCAGGCACAGCCAAAAAAGACCACCAAAAAATCCAAAACAAAAAAGAATGCTGTGTCTCTACCTTGCATGTGTGCATGCTAAGTTGCTTTAGTCATGTCCAACTCTTTGTGAACCTATGGACCGTAGCCTGCCAAGCTCCTCTGTCCATGTGATTCTCCAGCAAGAATACTGGAGTGGGTTGCCATTCCCTTCTCCAGGGGATCTTCCTGACCCAGGGATCGAACCTGGGTCTCCTGCCTTGCAGGCAGATTCTTTACCGTCTGAGCCACTAGGAAGCCCCTATCCCAAGGAACTAAAGGTCATTTAAAGGTTATCACCAGGAGGATGCTCCAGCGGAGCCCTGATCATAAAGCGATCACCTCCTGCACCATAACTCACCGCGGGTCTCTGCAGAGCAGGGCACAGCAGCAGGAGAAGAAGCTGTCCCCGCACCAGCCAGATTCTCACCGCAGGGGCTGCAGTATTTGCTAGAAGAATCCTTCTGCGACGATTGGTCAAGGGACAGCATTTGTTTGTGTGCACAGTGCTTCTTTGCCCTCGCAGCTCCATTCTGAAATCAGCTTTCAGGATGCCCCTTTGAGGTTTTTCTCTTGCAGTAAGTCTCAGCAAGAACTCTCCTCTCCCATGTGTATCTGGAGACGTGTTGACCACCACCAACTAGCAGTTTTCCCGAGGGAAGAATTCAACTCACTCGTAAAGCTGGAACTGCTGTTGAAGAGTCAGACTTGCGCACCAAATAAGGGATTCTAAAGTGAACTCAAGTTAGTGCCCAATTAAAAAAAAAAGTCCTGGTCTTGTTTGTATGTGGGGAAATTCCAAAGGCTTATTCAGGGTCAGGTTCACCAGCTCAACCTTAAACTTCCTTAGCAAAGCAGGACAAGGCATGCCCCGTACGATGTTTGGGGTCAAACAGTATTATCTGGAGCTGCAGCTCCCTGTTGTGAGTGATATGATTGGCTGGTGAAGGTCCTTGGGAGCATGCAACCAGAAGGTGAGTCTGTGTTGAGTTCATCTGGCACTGCTGACAGACCCCACCCAGGAGGGGCTGCCACAAGGCAGAACAGTAGGGATATTGTCAAAACAAAGTCTGTCTTTGACTCACAAACTTAAGAGAACAAACTTACAGTTGCCAGAGGTGGGGGATGGCGCGGGGGGAGTTAGGGGGTTTGGGATGGACATGTCCACACAGCTACATTTAAAATGGATAACCAACAAGAACCTACTGTATAACATAGGGAACTCTGCTCAATGTTAATGGCAGCCTGGATGGGAGGGGAATTTGGGGGAGAATGGATCCATGTATGTGTATGATTGAGTCCCTTTGTTGTTCACCTGAAACTGTCACAACATGGTTAAGTGGCTATACTCCAATACAAAATAAAAAGTTTAAAAAAACACAATATCTGCAAAGTGCAAAAAAAAAAAAATAGGCTTCTCTTTGTTGCTTTTACACTGCACACTTGAAATTGGCCACTCTAGAAATTATACCTGTTGGGGTCACAGATCGTCTATGTTTTTCTCTTTTAAAGGCATCAGATCCTCAATCCACGCTATTTCAGTCTGTAGTGAATCCAAATGACTACTCTTAGAAAAGGAGCTGACAGCATTCAATAACGTGGATCAAGAAGAGGTTGCAGGGTGCTAAGTTCATTCAGCACAAGTATCCTGTGAAACTGTCTCTTTTAGTCACTTCCTTTTCTAGTCTGAACACCCTTCCCTTGTTCTCAGTCTTTTGGGTAATTGTTTTTCATGTGAATCTTTCCCAAACTTACACTTTCTGATTCATATTTAACTGTAAAAGGAAATGAGATCTTGTTCTTGGAAATTCTGAGTTTTTTTTCAGCAACTTAAAATATTTTTAAGTTGAAACTTCTGATAATATCACAGCAGTTATGCTTCATCACCAAAGTTCAGAGTATCTAGAAAAGTATGTCAGGTTGGTTTATTTCCCTCTCAGTTCTTGTCTCAACACATCAAAAGTTTGGAACAACAAACTAAACAGTTTAAAACAACAGACAAGTTATAGCTCAGTTACAGCCCAAGAAGACAAATCTTTTATTAAACAGGCATTCCCAAGACATAGGACAAGGTTAACCCCAAAGGCACCATGGTAATAATCCCTCTTGGCATCCCCCTTCTTATACTTCTTGTCTTCTCCCTTTGGTTGTGCCCTGTGCAAAATATGGCTTGTACCCACCACCAATCACGAAAGGGGATGCAAATAGGCATATGCTCAAGACTGATTGACAGCTGCAAGTTATATAGCAACAGGCTCCTTTATGTTTTCCCATAGTTCAACCTGTTATAATCAGAGGTACATATATGTAGAATATTTATGAACCCTTAATGGGCTCCTAGCTCCCTAAGGTTACTTGAGGAAACAGCTGAACATCAAGGGCTCTTGTGACAGAGCTGGAGAAGTCCCTGTGTTTAGTTTGTATCCACTGAGTGCCTAGAATGCATATGCAGAAACTGGAAAACTCTGTGGTTATTTTTGTAGCATATCTGTGAGCTCTCCTGGGTGTGTCTGGGATGGCATTTGGAGATCAGCTTGCCTCCTTTACAGCTAGGCCACCCCTTGTTGCTCATGCCTAATTTTCTACCCAACAAGTATAAAGGAGGAAACAAAATTACCCATAAGCCATCATCTGAAAAAAGGTGCTATTTTGATTTAGATTTTAGTTTTACACACACACACATTCTAGGACTGAAATAAAAGTGTGCAATTTTGCATGCTGATTTTTTCCCTTAATTTTTTTCTTCTACATATTAGGTTTTTTTTTTTTAATGAAGTATAGTTGATTTCCCTTAATGTTTTAATGTCAGCACGCCCTCATGTAACTTAATACTTACTGAAAGCATGATTTTTTTTTCACGGCTATACAATATTCTACTATCTGTGCTACCATGCAATGAAATATGGGGTGGTTCCATGGACCATACTGTCACAAAAGCAGATTGGTGAATAGGAAGGACATGGACTCTTGAGAAAGACACGTCAGTTCAATTCCTGGCTCTCCTATTCAACCTTTGACATCGTGCAATGGAGTTAACTTCTTTGTTCCCCCGTTTCCTCAGTTGTTAAGTGGAGAAAGGAATAGTGCTTACAGGGACTTCCCTGGGTGTTCGGTGGTTCTGATTCCTGCTTCCCCTGAAGGAGGTGCAGGTTCGATCCTTGGCCAGGGAAGTAAAATCCCTCATGTCATGCAGTGCAGCCAAAAAACAAACAAAAACAAGTAATAATAGTACTTACCTCTCTGAATGCTTTGATACATTTGTAACCCTTTAACAGCAGTTGATCCTGAGAAATTGTTTAATAACATTATCATTTGTACCCAACACATCCTTATTTGTACCAAAATTTATTGGATAAATGTGTTAAACTTAGCCTGTTTTCAACTTTGAATTACTATAAACAATGACTCGTGAAAATGTTTTGGACACAAATTTTTGTGTGCTTTTCATCTTGCAATTTTTGAGACACAATTTAGAGATGTGCATAGTTTTGGACTTCATTGAAAATGCAATGTGCATAGTTTTGGACTTCATTGGAAACATGAGTAGTGCATGAAAATATCCCTTTAAGATTTTAATTTTAATTCTTAAGATTCTTAACTGTTAACTTGAGATACTGAAGTTTTATGAAGAGAACTAAAATTAGAGTCTGAAAACTTGGGTTATGGGTCTGGTTCTACAGTTTGGTAGCTGAGTTAACTTTAAAAAACCCTGAAACTGTGCTGAGCTTCAATTTCCTTAACCTTACAGTTGTTCAGTCAGTTCTGTCTGACTCTTTGAGACCCCATGGACTGCTGCATGCTAGGCTTCCCTGTGTCCATCACCAACTCCCAGAGCTTGCTCAAACTCATGTCCATTGAGTCAATGATGCCATCCAACCATCTCATCCTCTGTCACCCCCTTCTTCTCCTGTCTTCAATCTTTCCCAGCATCAGGGTCTTTTCCAATGAGTCAGCTCTTCTCTTCAGGTGGCCAAAGTATTGGAACTTCAGCATCAGTCCAATGAATATTCAAGGTTGATTTCCTTTAGGATTGACTGGTTTGATCTCTTTGCTGTCTAAGGGACTCTCAAGAGTCTTCTCCAGCACCACAGTTCAAAAGCATCAATTATTTGGTATTCAGCCTTCTTTATGATCCAACTCTCACATCCGTACATGACTACTAAAAAATCATAACTTTGACTAGGTGGACCTTTGTCAGTAAAGTGATGTGTTAGCTTTTTAATATGTTGTCTAGGATTGTCATACCTTTTCTTCTAAGGAGAAAGTGTGTTTTACTTTCAAGCTGCAGTCACCATGCGTGGTGATTACCAAGTGGACAAAAACAAATAATATAATAATTACCATTCTAGAGAGTGTACTGTGCTTCAGTAACTTTTACTTTGTTATCGCAACCCACAATAAGACTATTAGGGAGAGATATTTTAGCCTCCATTTTCTGGGTGCATTTGCTGAAACTCTGAGGGTAAATAACTTGTCAGTGATCACTGGGAATTTCCTTATTTCCATGGCCCACTGCCTCCAAAAATTCTAATGGACTGTGTCATTTTTTTCGGTCATGGCATGCAGCTTGTAGGATTTTAGTCCCCTGACCAGGGATTGAACCCAGACCATGGCAGTGAAAGTGCGGCGTCCTAACCACAGGACGGCCTGGGAGCTCCCCTGTGTCATTTTACTATTATTGCCTATAAAGGTCTTGCCGATTTTCCTAATGGGACTGTCACTTCCCAAATAAGACCACCAGGCGGCAGCAGAAACCTTTGTAACCTATTCAGTTCAGTCAGTTGAGTCTGACTTTGCAACCCCATGGACTACAGCACGCCTGGCGTCCCTGTCCATCACCAACTCCCAGAGCTTGCTCAAACTTATGTTCATCGAGTCGGTGATGCCATCAAAGCCATCTCATCCTCTGTTGTTCCCTTCTCTTCCAGTCTTCAATCTTTCCCAGCATCAGGGTCTTTTCCAGTGAGTCGGTTCTTCACATCAGGTGGCCTAAGTATTGGAGCTTCAGCTTCGGCATCAGTCCTTCCAACGAATATTCAGGACTGATTTCCTTTCAGACTGACTGGTTTGATCTCCTTGCAGTCCAAGGATTAAAAGTGTAACCTTTTAATACAACTGAAATTTAAAGGTGGGGGAGAAGAAGAAGGAGGGGGGCGGTGGAAGGAGAAACAGGGAGACAGAAACAGAAAAGAGATTGAGACAGAAGGGAAAGAGAGAAGGAAGCAAGGGGACATCAGCAATCGTATCTGGGGTAAGGCCGCAGATCTGGAGTGTGTGTGTGTGTGCATTCAAAGAAATTTGTTTGCCTGCACAGAGTCATAGTTGTGGCCTACAGGATCTAGCTCCTTGACCAGGGATTGAACGTGGGGCCCCCTCCCTTCGGAGTTTGGAGTCTTAACCACTAAACCATCAGGGACAGATGTTCTGAGTGTGTGTACATTTTATTAAAATAAAAAGCTTTCTGATGCTATTTAGAGTCATTGTAAAAAAACAATCTTTTGCTCGAGGGTTATTTTATTAAATTTCCCATGAGATAATTTAATTTGAGTTAATTCGAGCTTGAGGTTCACTAGTTACCTTTCTTCTTCTTTTTATTTTCTTTTTTAATAACACTCAATTCTTCAAAATACAGTCTGCTGTCTTGATGGGTTAAGGGATACGGGTTTTGAAGTTGCACAGAGCTATGTTGCTGTTTTGCCTTCATGATTTCCTAGCTTTTGTGAACTGGGATAACTAATGTTAGTTCTCCATTTCAGTTTCGTTATATACAAAAGCAGAAATGACGACTCCATTCCTACAGGGTTGTGTTGGCAATGAAACTGATATACTCTTGCAAAATATCATGACACGAATCCGTGAACTATACTGTCTCAGAAGCAGATTGGCTGAGAAGTAGAACACGGGCTCTTGAGAAAGACAGTGCTTGTTCTTAGTTGCTAAGCCGTAGTCGTGTCTGACTCTTCTGAGACCCTGTGGACTGTATCCCGCCAGGCTCCTCTGTCCATGGGATTTTCCAGCAAGAATACTGCAGTGGGTTGCCATTTCCTACTCCAGGGGATCTTCCCGACCCAGGGATTGAACCCATGTCTCCTGAGTCTCCTGCACTGGTAGACAGATTCTTTACCACTGAGCCACTAGGGAAACCCCTTGAGAAAGATCAGTTCACTTCAGTCGCTCAGTCGTGTCTGACTCTTTGCGACCCCATGAATCGCAGCACGCCAGGCCTCCCTGTCCATCACAAACTCCCGGAGTCTACTCAAACTCATGCCCATCAAGTCAGTGATGCCATCCAGCCATCTCATCCTCTGTCATCCCCTTCTCCTCCTGCCTGCAATCCCTCCCAGCATCAGGGTCTTTTCCAATGAGTCAACTCTTTGCATGAGGTGGCCGAAGTATTGGAGTTTCAGCTTCAGCATCAGTCCTTCCAATGAACACCCAGGACTGATCTCCTTCAGTATGAACTGGTTCGATCTCCTTGCAGTCCAAGGGACTCTCAAGAGTCTTCTCCAACACCACAGTTCAAAAGCATCAATTTTTTGGTGCTCAGCTTTCTTCACAGTCCACCTCTCACATCCATACGTGACCACTGGAAAAACCATAGCCTTGACCAGACGGACCTTTGTTGGCAAAGTAATGTCTCTGCTTTTTAATATGCTATCTAGGTTGGTCATAACTATCCTTCCAACGAATAAGCGTCTTTTAATTTCATAGCTGCAGTCACCATCTGCAGTGATTTTGGAGCCCCAAAAAATTAAGTCTGACACTGCTTCCACTATTTCCCCATCTATTTCCCATGAAGTGATGGGACGGATGCCATGAACTTAGTTTTCTGAATGTTGAGCTTTAAGCCAACTTTTTCACTCTCCTCTTTCACTTTCATCAAGAGGCTTTTTAGTTCCTCTTAACTTTCTGCCATAAGGGTGGTGTCATCTGCATATCTTGAGAAAGATACCTTAGCTCAATTCCATGTTCTATCACTTCCTTAACATTTGACCTGGACAAGTATTTTACATCTGTGCTGCGCAGTTTCTTTATTTTTCTGATGCCCCTGACACTTAGCAGATGCTCAAAGCATGTTGCCTACTCAGATATTTGAAGACCAACAACTCACAGGGGGTTTAACACAGTGAAAGTTAATTTGTATTAAATATTTAATAAAGAGCGGCATAAGAAACTATTTTGCTAACTTTCTAGGACATTTAGACTAGTTTTCTAAAACTACTTTCGAAGCATGCGTTAAAGTAGTCACTAGAGGGACTTTGAGGGGTGAGGGAGGGAGTGTATCTTTTGCCACTAGCCCCAAGGTTGGAAAATGGCTCTTGGCATTTCCTGTTTGAGTCTTGCTAAACTCCTCTGGACCTGTGTTAATTTCATGCAGGTTCTGCCAGAAGTCCTTAATATCCAAAGGAAAGTGGTTTGTTAGCTATCCCCAAAGTAGATAGTCAAGATAGCTTTAACATTTTAACTTGCCTGTTCTCTTTTACCCTCAAATCCTTATAGAAGCAAAACTCCTTCAATTATTTCATGGTTTAAAATAAATTTTATCCAGATAAAAATTTTTTTATTTTTATTTTTTTGTTTATATCTTACAGATATGTAAGAGCTTGTGAGCATGCCTGCATGCTCAGTCACTTCAGTCATGTCTGACTCTTTGTGACCCCATACTGTAGCCCTCCAGGTTCCTCTGTCTATCTTATTTTTCAGGCAAAAACACTGGAGTGGGTTGCCATGCTCACCTCCAGGGAATCGTCCCGACCCAGGGATTGAACCCACATCTCCACAATGCAGGCAGATTCTTTACCACTGAGACACTGGGGGAAGCCCTCCAAATTTTTTATTTTTTAATTAATAAATTATTTTTGGTTGCGCTGGATTGTTGTTGCTTACCTCGGGCTTTGTCTAGTTGCAGCAAGGGGTGGGGGGAGCTCCTCTTTGATGAGGTGTGAAGGCTTCTTATTGTGATGGCTTCTCTTGCTGTGGCTCCCACGCCCTAGAGCGAAGGCTTCAGTAGTCGTGACGCATGGGCTTAGTTGCTCTTCAGCATGTGGAATCTTCCCAGACCAGGGATTAAACCCGTGTCCCCTGCATTGGCAGATGGATTCTTATCCACTGCACCACCAGGGAAGTCCTAGATAAAATTTTAAACTTACAGAAACCAAGTTTCTGCTGTTGTTTAGTTGCTGAGTCATGTCCAACTCTTTTGAGACCCCATGGACCGTGGCCCACCAGGCTCCTCTCTTCATGGATTTTCCCAGGCAAGAATACTGAACTGGGTTGCCATGCTCATCTCCAGGGGATCTTCCCAACCCAGGGATCTAACCCTCGTCTTCTGCATTGGCAGGAGGATTCTTTACCACTAAGCTACCAGGAAAACCCTAAGTTTCTGTATAAGGAACATATGCATGTTCAAGCAACTCCCAGGACCTGTTGTAACCGAGCAGGACACTATGGGGGGTGCTTCCTGGGACAGACCCCTCCCCATATTTTCTGTTATAGCTCCTCTCTGAAGTACCCAGGTAACAGTAACTCATGAATATTTTCTGAGTTTTTTTCAGATGCTAAAGTGAACTGAAAGTCGCTCAGTCGTATCCGTGGGACCCTATAGACTATATATTTGCGATCCCATGGACTATACAGTCCACGGAATTCTCCTAGCCAGAATACTGGAGTGGGTAGCTGTTCCCTTCTCCAAGGAATCTTCCCAACCCAGGGATTGAACCCAGGTCTCCCACATTGCAGGCAGATTCTTTACCAGCTGAGACACAAGGGAAGCCCAAGAATCCTGCAGCGGGTAGCCTATCCCTTCTCCAGTGGATCTTCCTGACCTAGGAATCGAATAGGGGTCTCCAGCATTGCAGGCGGATTCTTTATGAACTGAGCTATCAGGGAAGCCCTCAGATGCTAAAAACCACCATCACATAGAAGAAGTTAAGAACATGACCCAAAACCTACAGGTGCCTAAGGATTGGTAATGTTACCTCACCATCAGCCAATCAGAAAACTGTACATGGGCCCATCACATACCCTGGGGTGCCTTCCTTATCTGGACTTCAAAACGGCTTTGCTAGAGCCCTTTAGGGAGTTTGGAGTTTGTGGGGCACGAACCATTCTTTCTCTTCGGATGGCCCGCAATAAGCCTTTCTCTGCTCCAAACTCCAATGTTTTGGTTTGTCTGGTCTGTGTGTCCGTCACTTGAACTGTGTTCACACGATCCACATTCATCCATTGCTTATGTTTTGCCCCATGTGCTCGCTCTCTCTCTTTTTCCTAAACCATTTGAGAGTAAATTGCAGACATCATGCCCTTTGAGGCATATTAAAAAATTTTAAGGGTTTGAGCAAAAATCACTTCATATTGAGCAGTTGCCAAACTGAAATGGTTAGGAATGCTGTACTGATAGGAGCTGAGGAGAGACTTACACAGAGAAAAGGAGGAAGAAAAGCAAGGAAATTGATTGACTGTAGCTTCAGCAATTGTCTTATTTGGAAAAGCTTCATTGGCTGTTTGTGATGGCTGTCCTTGAATTTCAAAGTCTCCACCTTGAGGCCAGTGCACACTTAGGTTTTGGTTTGCTTGTGTAGGCTGCTAAAGTATTACCATCACCTCAGACTCATGGTCTCCTTGTTTAGTTAATTTAACACCTGTAGGGACAGAAATATTTTCCCTTCTACCCTTCTAGGGTCTTTGGCTGGTGTGAAAATTAGATTGATGTAAGACAAAGTAACAGGAGAAAAACAAATTTTGTATGTATGGGATTCCATAAAAAATATGAACACTCCCCCCCTGCCCCAATGTGAAACCCAAAGGCAGTCAGGTAATTGAGGCTTGTATGGCATTCTGATAAATGAATGTACGGCCCTGAGGCTTCAATGGGGAGAAGGGCAGATCACGGGAAGATGAGAAGAGCAGATATGTGCCCCGCCATGTAGGTTGAGTCAGCTAAAAACTTATCTCCGCCGATAGCTCTCTTTCTAGCAGCCCCCAATTTAAATTCTTTCAGGCAGTGAAGAGAGATCAAAAGTTTCCTTGAGTCTGTTGGGTCTTGATTGCCTTCAGCTCAAAATAATCCACATGGGGCTTCCTTGATGAAATAGCAGATAAGAATCTGCCTGCCCCTGCAGGGGACATGGGTTCGATCCCTGGTCCAGGAAGATTCCACATGGCATGGAGCAACTAAGCCTGGGCGCTGCAACTACTGAAGCCGTCCAACCTTGAGCCTGTGCTCTGCAACAAGAGAAGCCACCGTAATGAAAAGCCTGCATATTGCAACAAAAAGTGGCACCTGCTTACTACAACTAGAGAAAACCCATGCAAAGCAATAAAGACCCTCTGCAGCCAAATGTAAATAAATAAATTTAGGAGAAAAAAATCCCGCACAACAAAGTGGGAGACCTATTTTGCTCCCCTACACACCCTTTACCCTTAAATACATCACAACATATTTCCTAAAGACAGTCTCATACACAACCATAGTACAATGACCAATATCAAGAAATTTAACATTTGTACAAGACCATTGTCTAATCCATACTCCGTATGCAAGTTTCATCAACTGTTCCTGTAATGTTCTTTATAGGTATTTTCCAGGATCATGGTGTGCATTGACTTGTCAAGTCTTTTTGGTTTCTATAAACTGGAATGCTTCCTCAGTATTTATTTTGCTTTTTGATGTTGACTTTTTTGAAATGGTCAGTTCTTTTGTAGAATGTCTCTCAACTGAGGCTTGTCTGTTATTTCTTAATGATTAGATTCAGGTTCTGTGATTTTGGCAGGGATGTACTGTTCTCAGAAGGCACTAGCATCCATTGTTTCAGTAGATTTTATTATAACAATTGTTGTTAGATCCATTGCTTCATTATGAAGGAAGTTATCTAACCTTTCTCATTTCCACTGCCCCGTTTTTTAAAGCATAATGAAACCATTTAGGTGTCATTTCTGGGACTCTGAAGAACTCCAGTACCACAGTCCTTTATATCTCAACGCAGAAAGGAGTTCAGTGAGATGCTGAGTGATAGATAGGAAGTGATTTATGAGAATAGGATGCTTGTAAGGCTCAAAAGTGGGCAAGCGGGCAAGCATCATGTTGCCCTGAGTACTCAGGGGTCACAGTTTTATAATCAAAGGAAGAGAGGTGAGGGGGAGAAGATCCTCTTTGTCTTTCTTCTCTTTGTCTTTCTTGAGTAGACATCATACTTCCATCACCAGCTCCTCACCCTGGTAGGGCAGGGAAGTTTTCTTGTCCCTATTTAGTCAGGCTGGGACTGTTATAGCACTTTGGAAAAATTATTCCAGGTCTCAGTACAATGAAGGTCTTTTATTTTGAGAAGTCACCTTTCCCTAAATGATTGTTTGTGTGTGTGTGTGTGTGTGTGTGCACAGAGTATACCCTGGGAATCATAAACTTGATGACGTTGCTGGGTAGATTTTCGGCCTTATTTGCTACCATCATTTTATTGTTTTGGGGGCATTGTGCAAAGAACATGTCTTAAAGGCCAGAGAGCATGCTTTGGGGGTCATTAACTCACTGAGCTCACTGGGCAGAGTATAGTTCTCAGTCACCATTGTTTTATTGTTTGTGGGCATGTCTTGCTTCTGTTGCATAGTTTTGTTGCGAAGCAAGTTAGCTTGATTGTATTGTTAAACAAAGCCAACCACTTTGATGCTAAGTGACTTGCTCTGCTTTATGAGTCAAGCAAGCCCACACTTTAAGAATTTTCCCATTACTTTCTTGGGTGATCATTAACCTTATTGTGGTCTTCTGAAGCCCCCTAGAGTTCCCTCTCTATCTATAATTTCCTAATCAGCTATTTGAATATCTATTTGATTATCTATTAGCTATTTGATTATCCTACTTTGTCCCTATTAATAGGATCTTAGTGTTGGGAAAGAACTTTGTAATCCTCTTCCATCCAGTGTGAATCCCCTTCTCAACATTTTGACGGAGGAACTTCTGCCATGTGTGTTACGCAGTATTGTGATTTTCAGTATATATTCAGTCTTTTCCATGGTTCCTGGCACACTGCTCCTAAAATCTTTGTAATTTCCTAAGTGATAAGAGCTATGAAGCAATCTTTTGCTTCAAGTTCTTGAAATAGCTCCAGAGGCATAAAAGTGAAATGGATATCTCTTTTTTCTCTATTTGAGGTATAGTTGATGTACAATATTATATACATTTCAGGTGTACAACATAGAGATTCATAATTTTAAAGGCTATATTCTATTTGTATTATAAAATATTGGTTATATTCCCCATGTTGTACAATAGTCAATATACACTTGTAGTGTACTTATTTTACACAAAGAAGTTTGTATCTCTTAATCCCTTCCATCTTACCCCTTTCTTTTCCCCACTGGTAATCAATAGTTTACTCTCTTCATCAGTGAGTCTCTTTTTTGCTATATTCACTAGTTTTTAAAAAAAATTTGATTAATTAATAATTAAACTTAGGGCAGGAGGAAAAGGCATAGGGACCTGGGGCTGGACAGTTAGAACAGAATTCCCTGTGGCCCAGAAGAGGGTCTGAGGCAAAGCTTACAGGCAAGGCAGAGGTCCAAGGACTATGGCTGGGTCTGTCCACAACTCTGGGCACACAATGGGCAGCAGAAGATCCAACATGACTCTGGGAGCATCTCAACACTTGGGTGGAACAGAGTCATGAAAATACCAGGAAGGGAGTAACCATCCACACAGGTAGTTGTTTATGGCACATTTAACTGAGCTTTCTGTGAGCTTCTGGGAACTCAGTAGTCCTGGCTCCCAAGGAACCTAGATTTATGCAGTTTTGAAGGTTGGCTCATAGGTAACCAGGGTTTAGCAGTTAAGGGGGGACCCATGAGGTTGCAAAGAATCAGACTAACTGAATCATAATCATAATATTAATTTTTCTATAAAATTCATATCTCTGTCCTTCAGTTAACAGAACTTTTGCTCTCCCTCTGCTCTGGGACATATTACAAATCTTACATTAACTAACAATGAAAGGCACAAACATGCATCACATTTATTTAATCACTAGTTTTTTTGTTTGATCAGAGGGGAAATGTTTGTCTACCTTACCCCAAGTATAATAACATATCAAATAATACATAAAAAGTTTCATCTACTCCCAATCTGTTTACTATTCCTAATATTGTTTTAAATAATTTTTTATCTCTGGGGCCAAATCCTACACACCCCCCCCCCCCAACCTCCACCTCTTTTCTTTTCTAGTATTTGAAGAAGATGTTCTGTTCTTCCAGCTTTCCCTTTGCAGACTTGATATTCTGACTCAACTCTTCCTCAGATTATCATCCTGGCCATCTTCCTCTTTCTAAATTCCAGTAAGTCAGTGACTCTTGTGAAATATGGCAACAAGACACCACACACGTATCTCATCAATGGGACTAAAGGCTTTTTTGTTCTGAATGGTTTCTTTCACTGATGTAACCTAAGGTGAAGCAGGTTTTCTGGGTATCTATGTCATTCTTTTGACTTGCTGAATTTTCATCTATTAAAAATCATGAAGTCATTTGGGCATAAACTTCTATTATTAAGTCAGATATCACTGATCCTAAGCACCTGTAAATTTTTTAAAAAGATTTTTTGATGTAGATCATTTTTTACAGTCTTTATTAAATCTGTTACAATATTGCTTCTGTTTTATGTTTTGGTTTTTTGGCCCTGAGGCATGTGGGATCTTAGCTCCCCTACTAAGGATTGAACCTGTATCCCCCACATTGGAAGGCAAGATCTTCACCATTGGACCACCAGGGAAATCCTAGTGAAGTGAGGGAAAGTCATTCAGTTGTGTCCGACTCTTTGCGACCCCATGGACTACACAGTCCTAGGAATTCTCCAGGCCAGAAAAATGGAGTGGGTAACTTTTCCCTTCTCCAGGGCATCTTCCCAACCCAAGGATCGAACTCAGGTCTCCCTCACTGCAGGTGGATTCTTTACCAGCTGAGCCACAAGGGAAGCCCAGGGAAGTCCTAATGCACCTGTAAATTTGAAGTAGATTTAGCAGGTTCACTTTTAGGACCTTACATGTATACATCCTTAACTCCTTTATTTTAACCTGACTTCACAAATCCTGATTCTGGTGCAAAGTGTTATAGCAATAACTCCTGGTTAGTTTTATACAAAAATTAGAATACCATTCTTCTTATATCTTCACCAAAACAATAATTAAAATATGAAAAATAGCACGGGGTTAAGCAGACATTCCTGGGCATAACAATAGGAATTTCCTTTTAGGTTGAAAATGATATGTGCTGAAGTTCTCTTTAATGATGCATCCACTAGTTTCTCAACCAGACATGAACGCACCTAATTCTGCCCCTGTCTTAACCAGGGATCACAACGCGTCAGCTGAATTAAAAAGATATATTTCATTTAAATAATTTAAAAATATTTAAATACCCTTAGGTGGGTCATACATTCTTCATTTAGCCATAATTCATACCTGTCACTCTTAGACTAGTTTAATCATAGATGTTATCTATCTACCTAGATCTTCAGACGTTTGCAGTCCTATCTGAATTATTCCACTGGCGGTAAAGAAACCTTAGGCTTCCCAACTGGTGCCAGTGGTAAAGAACCCATCTGCCGATGCAGGAGACATAAGAGATATGGGTTTGATCCCTGGGTTGGGAAGATCCCCTGGAGAAGGGAATGGCCACCCCCGCCAGTATTCTTGCCTGGAAAATCCCATGGACAGAGGAACCTGGCAGGCTTTCACAGGGTTGCAAAGAGTTGAACACCACTGAGTGACCGAACATGCTCTCAAAGAAACCTTAAGAGATGTCACCACACGCTAAACATGAGAAAAACCCCAGGAATCTTCAAAATCCTAAATTTTCTGGAACCCATGAAATACCCAAGGTCACAAGACGGCCAGGTCAATTGAGTTTCAAACTGTGAGAGCCCCTGTGAAGAGAGAGGGGGCCCATGAGTTGCTTCCTCTTTATTAAAGTAGAGGAGAAAGAGGCAGCTGCCATTAAAGTGTGTAAAAAATAAACATCCAACATTTAAACAAATCTTTAAAGATTAACAATGAGCTGGCAAGACTGTTGAAGAATATTCTGGGGCTCCAGACTGAAAGGGAAGAGGCACCCACTCAAGCTCTTTTCTAAGCCTCTTCTGGGTGTTCATGAAAAAGACTGGAGACAGGACAAGAGAAATTGCCCCCTTGGTGATGAAAACAGGTAAAAAGCTTCTCTCTCTCTCTTTTTTAAAAAATTTGCTTTATTTTTAATTGGAGGATAATTGCTTTACAACATTGCATTGGTTTCTGCCATCCATTAACATGAATCAGACACAGGTATACATATGTCCCCTCCCTCTTGAACCTCCTTCCCCATCCCCCTCCTCTAGGTTGTCATAAGGCACCAGGTTTGGGTTCCATGCGTCATAGAACTAATTCCCACTGGCTATGTATTTTACATATGATAATATGTATGTTTCTGGCTTCCTTGGTGGCTCAGTGGTTAAGAATCCACCTGCAAAAAAAAAAAAAAAGAATCCACCTGCAATGCAGCAGCCATAGGAGATGCCGTTTGATCCCTGGGTCGGGAAGATCCCCTGGAGAAAGGCATAGCAACTCACTCCAGTATTCTTGCCAGGAGAATCCAGTGGACAGAGTAACCTGGTGGGCTACAGTCCATAGGGCTGCAGAGTTGGACACAACTGAAATGACTTAGTACATAGGCATAACTTTATTTAAATGTATATGCTTTGGAGGAAATGGACAGTGTTTTAAGGGTTTGCTCTCTTTGTCTTCTTTTCTTAATAATTGATTTTTATTCAGTATGTTGTTATTATTGCTCTTAAGGGTTTTTTTTTTCCTACTTGGAAATGTGATTCTGCTGATTTGCCACCTACTGATAAGTTTTGTGCTTTGTCTTTTTAATACTTGGATGACTCCGTGCTGATTCTTCTTTGTCCTGAACAATTTTGTTTTCTCCTCTTTAGTGCTATTTTTACTTTGGTCCACCCACTAGTTTTTATTAATACTAATAAGTCGTCTGTAGGTCTATCATTCGTAGAAAATCATATTACCATTCATTTAATATGCAGTTCAGATCAAACAAATACTTCAGGAGCATTTTCAGAGTGTAAGCTTTATGAGGGCAGAAATCATATCTTTTTTTCACTGCTCTATCATTATGCTTGTGATAGTGCCTGTCACTGGATAGACCCTCAATGAATTATTATTAAAAAAATTTTTTTAACATGTTTTTTATTCTGAAAATGAATTTTTCACAGTAATGCAATTAGTTCCCCAAAATGAGCTCATTTATCTGGCTTTTCTACAAAGGACAATTGAAACACTTAAGGCAAGATTCACTTATTTATCTCCATTTTAAGATGAAAAGAAAATAGCAGACATCAGGTACTGGTTAAAATTAACAAAATACGGGAAAGCTCCTTTTTCTTTTCTTTATTTCTTTTCTGGTGGTTTCCTGTGTAAAAGCTTTGCATTACTATGGATATTTTATAGTAAGACACTTTTGTTTCTAACCGTATATATTGAATACAATTTTTTGTATGTGTAAATGAATCAACCTATGCTTGCCAAATAGGCTAAGCATTTTCTAATATATTCTCACTTAATCCTCCTGATGATTTGGTGAGTAGATATTATAGTTCCCCCCCCTTTTTTTTTTTTTAAAGATGAACACATGGAGACTCAGTAGGTAGTATAACTTGCCTAACATAGCTTAGCTAGAGCAAAGCAAACAAGATTCAAACCAGGTCTTCTGACTCTCAGCCAATCAGTGCACTAAACTGCACTATATAAGAAAGCTGAAGATAGCCTTTTAAAATGATAAAATCACCACCAATGTTTATTGAATACTTTCTATAAGCCAAATATTATGCCAAGTACTCTATATGCTTAATCTCATTCCCCCAGTTGCCCTTTTTGGTTATAACATCATTAGTCCAAATTTACTGAGGATCTGAGGTTTGAAGTAACTAAAGGAGCTTTCAGCCTTCTTCCTAATTTCTGTTATATCTTGTTCTCCAGACCCTTTGTTGGGGTGAGGGCAGTTTTGTCCTCAGTCCCCTGACGTGAATTTATGACCTCTCGCACTCTGAATCTTATTTTCCTGAAGTGGTGATACAAGCCTGTTTTTTCCCTAACTGGCAGATTTTTCTGTTTGATTCGTGTCCACATGAAAAATGGTGCCTGGTGGCACTTCTCTGAACTTCATAGGGTTTGTCAAGTTCCCAAACCCTGTTGGGCAGGATTTGGAATTCTCTGACCTAGTCTTGATGAATTTTGGACATGGTTTTAACACCTCTTGGCCAGCCCTGTAATTTTGATGTTCAAGTTCATTTTCTCCTTCAAGTCCTGCATGATCAAAGGACACAGTATTTAAGAGACAGGCAGATGTGGGCTTCAACCCTGATTCTACTTTTATTTTTATGTGGGCAATTTTTAAAAGTATTTATTGAATTTGTTACAATACTGTTTTGGTTTTTTGGCCACAAAGCATATGTGATATTAGCTCCCTGACCAGGGATCGAATCAGCACCCTTTGGACTGGAAGGCTAAGTCTTAACTACTGGACCACCAGAGAAGTCCCCCTGATTCTACTTTTTCTGATCTGATGACACTGAGCAAATTACTTTCCCTCTCTGAGTCTTAGCTTACACTTTTGTAAAATTAAGTTAATACTATCTACCTGAATGGTCACTCTTAGGACTGAATGAGCAAAGTTTGTAAAGTGTTTAGGGCAGTGTCTATTATATAGGGAGCGCGCAGTGAACGGCAATTATTACTCTAGCTTATATTATTATGATAACTATTGTTTAGAAGGAGGTTTTCTAGATTCCAATTGATATCTGTGTTGTTCTTAGCACTATGGGTTAATTGTCAGATCAAACCAGTCAAAATCATCTATCTGCACAATAATTTTCTGAAGAATGGAACTTGCTTTTCATATACCCATGTTTTCAATTGTATTTAATCAATTGAATGCTTAGCAAAGACCTTGGGGAGATAGAGGTGGAGGAGGGTGGAGGAGGGGCCCTTGGGTTCTTTTAAATAAAAAAAAAATTGTTTATTTGACTGCTCTAGGTCTTAGTTGTGGCATGCAAGATCTTTGATCTTTCTTGTGGCATGTGGAATTGAACCCAGGCCCCTTGTACTGGGAGTGTGGAATCTTAGCCCCTGGACCACCAGAAAGCCCCTTAAATTTTTAATTATGTAATTTCTTTACGTTGCAACTGTTTATTTTATTGTTGTTCACTTTTCCTTTTTTGTTTTTTTAGCAGCCATGAATGTTTTCAGTATTATTATTATTTTCTTACAGAGAAAAGTATTTGTGCCATTTGCAAATAGATGCTTCATCATTTCAATAAATATTTACTATATTTAATTGTAAAACTGCCAACTGATAGACACCATATCATTGTCCCCACGTAGGGAGTAATAAGAATACTTTAATTGAGATATAACATAGGTTTTCTGTACCTGGTAAAGATTCATTGCCTAATTAATAGTTTGTTTCTTTCCCTTAATTTTAAAAATATGCTTTTAGATGTTGTTTCGGGAGGGAAGATCTTTGGGTAAAACCTTAATTGCTGTCAAGGAAAACATAATTTTCCGGCCAACTTAATATAACCACACAGTTCAACATTCATGTAAGGTGTATACAAAAGCAGAATTGTACTGTAATGTTGAGAAGGAACGTTTTGGTTAAGCTGGTGCCTCTGGATTTTGACTGTAGTTACATAAACATTGACATTTTGTGACTAATGGCCGGGAAAACAGCTACTCACACCAAAAGTTCAGGGTTGGAGTATTCACTCACTAGCCTAGCAGGACAGCTTATTATAATTCTCTCAGTGATTTGAATTGTGGGGCAGATTTGGGCAACTAAGTACCTGATCTTCTCCACCAGCTCACTTGTACCTGATCTTCCCTAAATTAGAGCCAGGATTTCAGACTATAACTAGGGATACATCTCAGAAGGCAACTGTAGATGGAAAAAATGATACACGGACTTTCATGTGTCAAGGTACACAAGACTGCAGATTATTTCCCAATGGGAGATTTTTGACTAGGGTGTGGTTGAAGGGGTTGACACAGGGTCACACTTTACCATGATGTAAGGGGTGGGGGAGTAAGGAAGTGCAAACAAAAGGGAAATGAGAGGCACTAAAGAAAGCAAAACTATTTTAGGATTTTACTTCTCTCTTTTTAAAAGAATTTTCTTGGCCGTGTGACACATGGGATCTTAGTTCCCTGACCAGGGATCAAACCCATGCCCTTTGCTTTAGAAGTGCAGAGTCTTAACCACTGGACCACCAGGAAAGTCCCTAGGAGCTTACCTTGAGCAGCCCTTTGTGTGCTGAAGAGTCTTTTGTTCTCAGATTTAGAAGTATGGAAATTATTAGAATCAGTATATTTTTCATAATTTTGTGTATAGCATAAAGAAAATTCCCATTTTAAAGAGTGGAGCTAGAAATTTTTTAAAAAAGGAAGCAATTTAGGTCTCCTAATAGCTAACTAAAGTATATTTTTATAAGTTCTATATAGAGAAGTATGCAACAGTGTACATAAAAATATCTAACCTGGGTCAAGAATTCTTTTTATGCATGCTTTCCCGCTCATATACTAACTTTTCAGTCAGCAGTTTAAAATTTTCATTATCCAAGGTGATCCTAATAATAGGACATAAAGTAGGTAGAACAGACATTGTTTTTTCTGGGTGTGAGTCAAATAGGCTTAGCTACCTAGTTAAGTTACACATGACTAGTATATGTGAGGACTAGGCATAAGACCCACATCTACTATGTACAAGCCCAGATTCATTTCTACTGAATGGCATGAACTGTAGCAAAATAAAATGTGCAATGCATGCTTTTATTAGTTTAATTACCTTAAACATTATGAGACATGAGATGCGCAGAGAATAATAGAAATTCTTTCCTTCCTTGTCAAACCCTGTCAAACTGTCACCTGCATTTGATCACAATTAAGGGTAAGGTTATAATGAGACCTAAAGAATTAAATCAGTCATCTGAAAAATAAAATGCAAGCTCCTCACATTTATGTTTATCTGTGCATATTAATAATGTCAAGGGGTCAATGCCAAATCAAGATACAGTGCCAGTTACTTAATTTTATTTCACTGATTATTTACCAATCTAACAGCTCAATTATAATCATCTCCTTATCTGCCTAACTTAACCTGCTCATTCTGTCTGTCCTGGAGATTCTTACTTAAAAATCATGAAATATTAAGGTTTGAAACTACCTCTGGTCTAGGTAACAATCCACCCCCCAAATCTCCTTTTGTTTGTCCCTATCAAGCAATGTTAGTTGCTTGAGTGGAGTGAAAAGTCTATGTGTTCAGTTGTGTCCAACTCTTTGCTACCCCATGGGCTGTAGCCCCCCAGGCTCCCCTGTCCATGAGATTTCTCAGGCAAGAACACTGGAGTGGATTGCCATTCCCCCTCCAGGGGATCTTCCCAGCCCAGGAATCGAACCTGTGTCTCTTGTATCTCCTGCACTGACAGGTAGATTCTTTACCATCGAGTCACCTGGGAAGCCCCATGTTTAAATATCTCCCATGATGAGAAGCTCACACCATAGCCCTTTCCAAATTTGAACGTGCTCCTTAGATTTGCATTTTTTGAAAAAAAATTTTCTCCAAACACTGGTCATATAGCTTAAAGTTTCTTTTTCTTCATGTTTATTCTCCTCTAGACATAGTGTTCCTAATTTCCAGAGCTCATCTCTGGACTGTAAAGTAGAACCACATAACAAGCCAGGATAAAGAAAGTCATCGGGATTTTTTTTTTTTAATTGATAACTCAACTTGGTCTCAGTTTTGAGACTATTTTTTTTTTTTAAATTTCTATTGGAGTATAGTTGCTTTACAATATTGTATTAGTTTCTCCTGCATAGCAAAATGAATCAGCTCTATGTATATGCATATCCCCTCATTTTTGGACTTCCTTCCCATTTCACCACGGAGCCTTGAGTAGAGTTCCCTGTGCTTTACAGAAAGTTCTTACTAGTTATCTATTTTATACCAATATCAATAGTGTATATATGTCAATCCCAAGTTCCTAATTCATCCCACCCCTCTTTCCTTTTGGTATTTATATGTTTGTTCTCTCTGTGTCTCTATTTCTGCTTTGTAAATAAGATCATAAGATCGTCCGTACCAATTTAAGGGGAATATGTATCTGAGTTTTCTAAAGGGGTGTGATGGGCTACTTGAGATTATGATGTGAGGAGAGGTCAAACAAAGGAGGAGATCTTCTAATTTAGGCAGTCTTTGGTTCTAGTGACTAGGATAGAAGAAGACACAAAGAGGGATACTGAAAATAAGTCCCAGCTAAGCTTAAAGAGGTACAGAGAGGTACAAAATTTCTTGGAAACCTAGAGGCTTATAAATATGGATACTGGAAAAACTGTAGTGTATGTAAGGGCTAATCCTAGAGCTTGAGTATTTAAATACCTAGTTATCCATTAAGATCTTATTTAGCCTCTGCAAGTAATACCTGCTTGTCTTTAATATGAAAGTGATAAATCATGTGATTGTTTAAAATTCTAAGGTATGTGTACACCATGCGGGCACAGACCTGAATAGTGACTTTGAAGGTTTCTAATGGCAGCATTTAGAACCCCAGTTTAGCTTGTGGAAAACTGGATATATTTTGGTTTGGCTCCAAGCCTTCTTTTCATCCTCTAGGTTACCGAGTGCAAAGGAAAAAAAAAAAAAAAAGAACACTGTATATACTTTTGAAGCACAGGTTTATTTTCCCCTTTTGCAAAATTGCCATTGAATTATTTGATTTTTGTCCAAGAGATTTAGCTTGTTCTACGACAAGAGACTGATTATCCTGAAAAATGCTTTTTACACTGACTTTAAACATGTGACTCTGTGATTCTCAAGGAAGTCTTATCAGAAACCGAGAGACGACTTCAAAGGAGCTTTTCCTTCTCGACACTTTTTCTAGTGTTAGGGCTGGGCCTTCTCTCTCTTTTTAAAATTATATTAATTTGTTTATTAGGCTATGCTGGGTCTTAGTTGAGGCGTATAGGATCTAGTTCCTAGATTCTAGACCAGGGATTGAACCTGGGCTTTGTACATTGAGAGCTTGGAGTCTTAGCCATTGGACCACCAGGGAAGTCCCTGGGCCTTCTCTTCTCTATGCTGTTGCAAGTGTGGTCAGTTTACACATATGGCCTAACCCTAGTTTTGCTTTTGCAAAAACCCCCAAAGCTTCTTACCAGTAGTAGATAAAGGGATATCTAGGTATTGAAAATTGAGGTTCAGTGCTGGTTTTGCTTTATGCTACAGGTGACTTTGTAAGTAAGTGTATGTGTTAGTTGCTCAGTCATGTCTGACTCTTTGTGACCCAGTGGACTGTAGCCCACCAGGCTCTTCTGTCCGTGCAATTCTCCAGGCAAGAATACTGGAATGGGTAGCCATTCTCTTCTCCAAGGGATCTTCCCGACTCAAGGATCGAACCCAGGTCTCCTGCATTGCAGGCAGACTCTACTGTCTGAGCCATCAACTTTAACCTACCAGATTTTTAGTTTTCATACCTCTTGATTATGGATTATAATTCCTGCTTTGCCTACAACTCATAGACACTGTTAGTAGCAGTGGAAATAGTGTATGTATGTGAAAGCATTTAAAATAAATACATTTACAAAAGTGGAAAATTAGTATCATACAACCAGGACTCCTAGGGCAGAAGTAAGGGCAGAGCTTGTATGGACAAGATCTTGAACTGGGCTTGCTCTGAGACTGCTTCTCCTTTTTCTTTCATTACATGCACACTCACACTCACACACAGATGCACGTGTGTGCAAATACAATCTTGATTCTAGGTCTGTATTCATATGCGACATTCTAGATTTGAGCTCTAGCATGCTTCTCCTTCAAACCAATCCTGACTTCTTTATAGATACTGGGGAAATGCAGGGGATCCAGAAGCTAGTAGTTCCCAGGAGTCCAAAAAATTTTCAGCTTCCCTTTTATCTAGAGGACCCCTCAGAGACCCAGTTGGGCTGGGCCTCGTTTTCCTTTACTCTTAGCTTACAGCGTGAGAAATTGCCTCTCTGTTCAGCTGGCAAAGCAGAGCTTTACTTGTCAGTACACCAGGTTGTTACTCAATCATATGATTTAAGAGGTGCTCTGGGAGTCATACCCCAAAGCACCTTGTTCAGGAGCTTGTCTTTCTGCCTTTAAGGACACTGTTTGAGACTAATTTTTGTCTTTGTGTCAACATAGTCCTCTCCAAACTCTATTTTTAAAATGCAGACATCTCTTTGGAGGGACAAAGGTTAACTTGTTTTGGCCAGTAGTGGGGAGGGAGTAGATCGAAAAAGAAAAGCTGGAAAGGAAAAGTGTGGATGCCTGGGACAATATTTTCCTTCTTTGTCACAGTTCTGTCTCAGGTTGACCTGGCCTCAGGTCATCCTATGCAAAACACATGTTAGTAAACACTAAACATGGACTTAAAGCTCTGGGGTGGGAGGAGTGAGTGAGGTCTGGCCTGGAAAATCTTCTAAATTACCCTTCATTCAGGAGTCTTCATTTGACTCATTGTAAACTTTTAGCAGACTTTGTTTTCTGTTCTCTTGGCTCAGGTAACTGGGTTTACACTGGATTGTATATCAGCTAATTATGTAGCACCTGATGACTCAGTTATGCATTTTGAATGACAAGGAAACAAAACGACAGGGTCAAATTACGGAACACAGAGAGCCTGTGTAATTAGCTTATTGACTCCGTAAATCTTCGTTGGGATCTCTAAAATCACAAGCTAGCCTAATTGGAATACACGTGCTACAATGAGAGCCTCCCAGGGGGCACAGTTGTAAGGAATCTGCCTGCCAATGCAGGAGACATGAGTTTGATCCCTGGGTCAGGAAGATCCCTTGGAGGAGGAAATGTTAACCCACTCCAGTATTCTTGCCTGGGAAATCCCATGGACAGAGGAACTTGGTGGGCTACAAGTCCATGGGGGTCACAGAGTCATACACAACTGAGTGACTGAGCACACACCCACACACAAGCCACAGTGAGTGATGCAATTAACTCTGAAGTGAATTTTAATGCCCGGCACTGTTTCCTCATGTTACCTTCCCAGACCTTTCCTCACCCTACCTTCTTTTTCTTTCTTCCTCATGAATCTGTTGCTAATCCCCACTGATCAACACATTTTATTCAAAGGCATGGAGGAAGACATACTCATCAAATGTTCAGATGTGTCAAATCTCCAAGAAAGAGCTAACAAAATAAATAACAAAAGTATCTCCATTATTGAATGAACAAGATGACATTTTATTTTTTAAAATATTATTTCTATGCTTATTTGGCTGTGCCGGGTCTTAGTTGTAGCACTCAGGATCTTCTTCGGGATACACAGGATCTTTAGTTGTAGTGTGGGGGGTCTGGTTCCCTGACCAAGCATTGAACCCAGGCCCCCTGCATTGAGAGCATGGAGTTTTAGCCACTGGACCACCAGGGAAGTCCCAAGATGACATTTTAAAAGGGATAAAATATACTTTGCATTTAGATTATAAAGTGTGCTGGCAAAGACAGGATGAGAGAAGGTGTGACTTGCTAGGAATTTATATATATTTAAAAAAAAAACAAACCTGAAGAGCTTCCCTAGTGACTCATTGGTAAAGAATACACCTGCTAATGCAGGAGACACAGGTTTGATCCCTGATCCAGGAAGATCCCACATACTTTGGAGCAACTAAGCCTGTGTGCCACAACTATTGAACCTGTGCTCTAGAGCCCATGTGCCGCAACAAGAGAAGCCACCGCAATGAGAAGGTTGCACACCACAACTGGAGAGTTGCCCCTGCTCACAGCAACTAGAGAAAAGCCCAAGCAGCAGTGAAAACCCAGGACAGCCAAAAATAAATAAAGATTAAAAATAATACATGAAAGTTTTAACAGGCCATGAGAAGCAGCCTTGAGAGAAGCAATGGCAGGCTTAGACACCCCAGAGAAGGACAAGTTTTGGGTTATGAGCAGTCACAGTTAGTTGCACCCTGAGACCATCAGACAATTTTCTGTGCTTCACACTGGATCTTATAGAACTGATACCCATAAACTAGAATCTATTCAGGAAAAGAGGCATTGATGGAGGAGGCAGTGACATAAGCAAGATGGTGAGGTAGAAGGTCCTGGACCCTACTTCTTCCTACAAAAACACCAATTCAGCAACAATTCACAGACAAACTGTCTTTGTGAGAAACCCAGAATTTCTGAATTCTACTCAGAAGGCTCCTACACCCTGGACAAGCACAAAACCAGGCTCACTGAAATTTATATGAAGGCCTGGGACATTCTCATACCAGGGTCCCTGCCCCCAGCCCAGTCATAAAATTTAGAAGAAACCTTTGAGCTCCCAGCTCCTCCTAAGAGAGGGAGTCATTGTCCTGTACATTCAGCATCCCAGCTTTTCTAACATCAGTTACCCAGAAGACTGGCTTCTTCTGCCTGACTAAACTTGGAACTCTGACTGGTCTCTCATGGTCTAGCCACATAAGGGAGATAAAAATGGCAGCCCGAGGTGGTAGAGCTGATGGAGCTGGTAGAGATGGTGGAGCACTAGAACCTCATCTCTGCTCAACATGGAGTGAATAGGATGAAAAAATCTGAGCTCTCAGCTATACCCTGAGGAGGGAAAAAGTTGATCCATGTGTCCAATATTCCAACTTTTCTAGTACTTCCCAAGGAACTAGCTTGTATCAGTCTTGTCAGTCTTGGAGGACTGATGGGTTTGGCACAATCTAGTTGTCTGGGGGAGAATGGAGATGGTGGTTTGGGCACATAGATGCCATAGATCCTCTCTCTGGCTTAGCACAGAATAAACAGATGAAAAATTTCTCAGCTCTCAGCTTCCCCTAGGGGAGGACAAGAATGGATACTTGCACCCAGCACCCCAACTTCTCTGGGACCACCCAGGGAAGTAGCATGTATTAGCTCTCCACCCAAGGCACATGTTGTCTGTATAGGGACACTTCCACATAAGAAGCCCCCTTCGAGATCTCAATAGGTAACTGTTTCACCTAAATTCACAGAAGCAGAGAAAGCTAAGTACAATGGAAAGGCAGAAGAATTTCTCTTAATTGAAAGTGCAAGAGAAAACACCTGAAAAAATAATGAAATGGAAATAAACGGTTTACCAGATAAAGCATTTAAAGCATTGGTAATAGGAATGTTAATTAAATTTAAAAAAGAATTGACAAAAACAGTGAATATCTTAACAAGGAACTGGAAAATATAAAAAAGATCCAGTCAGAAACAAAGAGTTCAATAGCTGAAATAAAAAAACACTAGGGAAAAAAATGAATAGCAGTGGTACAGAAGAATGCATAAGTGATCTGGAAGACAGAATAATAGAAATCACCCAATCAAAACAGCAAAAAGAAAAATCAGTTTAAAAAGTGGAAACATTTTAAGAAGTCTCTGAGATAACATTAAACATACCAACATTCTCAATATAGGGACACCAGAAGGAAGAGAGAGAGAGAGAGAGAGGATCAAAAATCTATTTGAGGGCATTGTGGCTGAAAACTTTCCAAACCTGAGAAAGGAAACAGAAATTCAAATATAGGAAGCACAAAGGGGCCCAAACATGATGAACCCAAACAGACCCACACTAGCATATATCATAATTAAAATGGCAAAACTTAAATATAAAGAGAGAATTATAAAGGCAAACAAAGGAAAAGAAAGAGTCATATACAAGAGAATCCTCATAAGGCTATCAGCTGATTTTTCTGCAGAAACTTTGAGACCAAAAGAGAGCAGCATGATCCATTCAAAATGCTGGAGGGAAAAAACAACAACCTAGGATAATCTACACAGCAAGGGAATATTTACACTCTGTTGCATGTATGCAATCACTTCAGTTGTGTCTGAATATTTGTGACTATATGGACAGTAGCCCACCAGCAGGCTCCTCGGTCCTTGGGATTCTCCAGGCAAGAATACTGGAGTGGGTTACCATTTCCTACTCCAGGGGATTCTTCCCAGTCCACGAATCGAACCCCAGTCACTTACATCTCCTGAATTGATGGGCAGGTTCTTTACCACTAGTGCCACCTTGATGGAAATGTAAATTGGTGGAGCCACTATGGAAAATAGTAAGGAGATTCCTTAAAAAACTAAAAATAGAAATACCATATGATCCAACAGTTTCACTCCTGGGTATATATCCAAAGAAAGCAAAAATATTAACTCAAAAAGGTACATGCACTCCAATGCTCATAGCAACATTATTTACCATAGCCAAGACACAGAAGCAAACCAAGTGTCCATCAACAGATGGATGGAAAGAAGATACACACACACACACACACACACACACACACACACTGAAATACTATTCAACTATAAAAAGAATGAAATTCTGCCATTTGCAAAAACATGGATGGATGTAGAGAACTATTATGGTTAGTGAAATAAGTCAGACAGAGAATGACAGTGTATGATGTCACTTATATGTGGAGTCTAAAACAAATGTATATAGCCAAACAGAAACAGACTCGCAGGTATAGAAAACAAGATAGTGGTTACCAATGGGAAGAGGAAAGAGGGGGCAAGACAGGCATATGGGATTAAAAGATCTGAACTACTATGCATAAAATAGGTAGGCAACAAAGATATATTATATACAGTTGGAAATATAGCCATTATTTTGTAAACATTTTAATAGAGTACAATTTGCAAGAACATTGAATCACTATGTTGTGTAACTGGGTGAGTGAGCACTTAGTCACTCAGTTGTGTCTGACTCTTTGCACCCCTAGTGTAGTGCATGAGGCTCATCTGTCTGTGAGATTTCCTGGCAAGAATACTGTAAGTGGGTTGTCATTTTCTCCTCCAGGGGAACTTCCTAACCCAGGGATCGACCCCACATCTTCCGTGTCTACTGCATTGCAGGAGATTTGTTACCACTGAGCCATGAGGGAAGCCCTTATACACCTGAAACTAATATAATATTGTAAATCAACTATGCTTCAAAAATCACATAATCATCTCAATAGATGTAGAAAAAGTATTTTGCAAAATCCAACACCTTTCCATGATAAAAACTTTGAACAAATAAAGAATAGAAGGAATATACCTCACCATAATAAAGGCCATATATGACAATCCCAAAACTAATTTTAAGTTCAATGGTGAAAAGCTGAAATCTTTTCCTCTAACATCAGAAACAAGACAAGAATGCCCATTCCCACCACTTCTATTCAATATATTACTGGACATCCTAAGCAGAGCAATTAGGTTGAACAAAGAAATAAAAGGAAGGTAATTCCACTTACAGTAGCACTAAAAAGAATGAAATATTTAGGAATAAACTTAAAAGACTTATACACTGAAAACTACAAAACATTGATGAAGGAAATTAAGAAGACACAAATGGAAAGTCATCCTATGTTCATGGTGAAAATTTAGTATTATTCAAAAGTCCATAGTAGCCAAAGCAATCTATAGGTTCAGTGCAATCCTTATCAAATTGTAAGTGGCATTTTGTACAGAAACAGAAAAAACTACTCTAAAATTCATGAGGAACCACAAATTATCATGAAGATAAATTGACCTCATGAAGAAGAACAAAACTGGAAGCATCACATGTCTTGATTTCAAAATATACTGCATAGTTACAGAGATCAAAATAGTATGGTGATGGTAAAAAGACAGACATGTAGATCAGTGGAACAGACTAAAGAGCCCAGAAATAAATCTGTGAATATGTGGTCAAGCAATATTTAATAAGAATGTCAAAGATGCACAATGGAAAAAAGAATTGTCTCTGCAACAAATGGTGTTTGGGGAACTAGATATCCACATATGAAATTGGACCCATATGCTATACTATACACAAAAATCAATTCAAAATGGGTTAAAGACTTAAAAGACTTAAAATCATAAAACTCTCAGGAGAAAACCGTTTATGATATTGGTCTTGGCAATGATTTCATGGATAAGACACTGAAACATAGGTATCTGAAACAAAAATAGGCAATTATGACCACACCAAGCTAAAAAATTTCTGAGTGATCAATCAACAGAGTGAAAGGTTACCTAGTGAATGGGAGAAAATATTCATAAATCATGTGTCTGATAAGAGATCAGTTTTCACAATATATAAGGAATACTTAGAACTCAAGTAGCAAATAAATAAATAGCCTGATATTTTTTAAAAAATGGGCAAAGGTCTTAAATAGATATTTCTCCAAAGAAAACATATATATGACCAACAGATAAATGAAAAGATACTGACACTAATCATCCAGGAAATGCAAATTAAAAGCACACAGAGCTATCACCTCACATCTGTCAGGATGGTAATGATCAGAAAGATAAGAGGTAAGTGTTGGTGAGGTTGAGGAGAAACTGAAATTCTTGCACACTGATGGTGGAATGCAAAATAATGCAGCCATTATAAAAAACAGTATGCCAGCTCCTTAAAAAATTAAATATAAAACTATCATATGATCTAGCAATCCCACCTCTAGATCCAAAAGAATGAAATCAGAATATTGAAGAGATAACTATATTCCCATGTTCATCGAGGTGCTATTCACAATAGCCAGGTTGTAGAAATAAGCAAGATGTCCACTGACAGGTGAATGGATAAAGAAAATGTACACAATGGAATATTATTTAACCTTAAAAAAGAAGGAAATTCTCCAGTGCTAAGCAACAGGGATGAATCTCTGAACTTTGTGCTTAGTGAAATAAACCAGTCCCAGAAAGAAAAATACTGCATTATTCCACTTATATGTGGTATCTGAGATAATCAAATTTGTAGAGTTGAAGAGTTGTTGGTGATTGTCAGAGGTTTGGTGGTGAGATGAAGAGTTACGATGAAGGGGCATAAAGTTACAGTTACACAAGATAAATAAGCTCTAGCGATCTGCTATATAACATTGAACATATAGTCAACAATGCTATTGTACTGAACACTTAAAACTGTTAAGATGGTGGATACGGTATTAAATTGCTTACCATGATAAAATAACATAAAATAGAAGAAATTATATAGCTTTGCTGTCTTAGAATCATGGCAAATGGAACATGTAGCATTGGGTCATTTTTTGCATTGAAGTGAAAAGAAAACTTTGCTTGGTAAATGAAATAGACCCTTATTCCTAAGCTCCTGGTCGAGATGCCCTTCTCAGGCCACGGCTGACATACAAGGTTAGCATGTTTATGAAAAAAAGTGCATTTGTTTTACCCATAAGTGAAGCATTGTGCTGTTATTGTATAGCATACTGAATGGCATAGAGCAGGTACATGATAACTATTTAAATGTTAAATTCATACTAGCCACGCTATTGAGGGAAAGAGAGAGAGGTTGGGCCTAACTAATTCTAAAACAGGTTGTGCAGGATGTTGATCAATGTTCTTTGAAAAGAATGGTCTATTGTCAAATTATCTTGTGAACCCCTGTGTTAAATGGACTCAGGTTCCTTTATTGATGGACTGCAGAGAAGGCTTCATACATTAAATGCTCTCTCTCTCCATGTATGTATACATATGTTTCAGAAATGGGATATATAAGAACAGTAGAACTTATTTGAGCATAAAACAACTTTTGGCAGGATTTTGATGGCAACGTTGTTCCTTAGAACAGATGCTTGGGAAACTGGTATAAATTTGCTCTATTTTTAATTTGAATTCCCAATTCCATTTTTGTTTTCAAAGAGATGGGTACTATTTGTTCATATGCTTCAACTAAACTTTCTAGTTTTAGCCACCTTTTCCTGTGGCTATAAAATACTGTGGCTATTTTATAGAATTGTACTTGTCAGTTTAGTGAAAAATTTATCTCCCCTTTTCTCAGTTCTAAATATCTTCTTTGGTGCACTCTCAAGTTTGAGGACTAACTCACTGATATGATTGAGCACTTTTGATTTTCTTTGAGTACTTTTATAAAACAGAATTATTATCCTTTAGAAACATTTCCAAGACTCTTTGTAAGAAGGAAAATTCTCTCTTAGGATGTTTAAACACATGCATCCAAATGTATGCAGTTAATTTTCCTACTTTATTACAGGTTTGTTGTCAAAAGGAGTGGTCATTATCCTTAGATGAAATGGGTAGGGACAAATTTTGTATATTGCTTTATCCAAAGGAAAGGAATCAGAGTGTTTCTAGGCAAACACCATAAAAATCTCCTGTATTAAACAGAGAAAAGGGCGCATTTCTTGAACAGTATTTTCAAAGCTTAACCTCATGTTTTAACAACCCCAGATGACTTATGTTTCTGGCTTTCATGTTTGTTGGTTAGCTTTCAATGCCTGAATTCACAGAAATGAGAGATGGAAAAAACCCCCAACAGGTCACCCGGTTTATTTCTCTAAAGAAATTAATAGATGAATCTCAATGTAGTCTCACAATGCAGTCTGATGGGTGGTGGGGAGCTACATTTTAAATTCAGAAAAATTGGGGTCAGTTTCAATCCTAGGATGAATTTAGATCCCACCAAAAGCTTTCCATATCCTACCTCTGCTTTATATATATGTGTGTGTGTGTACATATATTCATAAACTGACCAAACGGCCCATGACACAGTCCGACTCTTTAACATTGAAGTAGCAGGAGAAGGGAAGATAAGAAAGAAGTGGGCCTACCCTGGTGGTGCCATGGGTGAGAATCCACCTGCCAATGCAGGACACACAGGTTCTTCTTTCTTTTTTATGGTGATGGTTATTTAGTTGCTAAGTCATGTCTGACTCTTTGTGACCCCTTGGACTGTAGCCCACCAGGCTCCTCTGTCCGTGGGATTTCCCAGCCAAGAATACTGGAGTGGGTTGCCATTTCCTTCTCCAGGGGATTTTCCTGACTTCATGTATTTTTTATTTTGGGCTGTGCTGGGTCTTGGGTGCTGCACAGGCTTTTCTCTAGTTGCAGAGAGTGGTTGTGATGCTCAGGCTTCTCATCGTGGTGGCTCCTCTAGTTGTGGATCAGGGGCTCTTGTGGTTGTGGCTTCTGGGCTCCAGAGCACAGGCTCAATAGTTGTGGCTGTGCCACAGGTGCTTAATCGCTCCATGGCCTAGAGGATCTTCCTGAATCATGGATGGAACCCATGTCTCCTGCATTGGCAGGTGGATTCTTTGCCCCTGAGCCACAAGGATGAAATTGGACCCTTCTCCACAAATGAAAACTCAGAGGCAATTTAGGCAATGTTTCAGACTTTCAAATCAAAATGAACTTGAGGTAAAATTTACTCTCATTTGAACTTCCTTGGCGCCCCAGTGATAAAGAATCCACCTGCCAATGCAGGGGGCATGGTTTGATCCCTGGTCTAGGGAGATCCCACATGCTATAGAGTAACTAAGCCTGTGGGCCACAACTGCTGAGCCTGAGCAAGCCCATGAACCACAGCAGAGAGTAGCCCCCGCTCTCCACAAGTAGAGAAAGACCATGTGTTGCAATCCAGTGACAACCCAGCACTGCCAAAAATAAGTAATAAATAAATTTTTAAAAAACAACAACAAAAAAGAATTTGTTCTCATTAGAGTTCTGTAAGGGCTTCCCTGGTGGCTCAGACAGTGAAGAATCTGTAATAGCGTTACTGAAATCACGAGCCCATGTGTCTGACGCACAGTGAGGCCCATCAATACTAAACATTAGAGTTTGGAACAGAGAGGTTTATTTCAGATTCATACAAGGAGATGGGTGGCTCATGCCCTGAGATCCCCAAAGTTACTGAAAGCTTTCAGCAAGTCCCTTTAAAGGCAAAGGTGAGGGATGGGCATGGTTAGTTGTTGCAGACTTCTCGGTGTCAGATCCTTTTTTCTTGAGGTCTGGTCACGGTCAAGTAATGATGTTCCTGTAAATTTCTACCAGATGAATGTTATTCTCTGTCCTGACCAGAAAGGGTAAAGCCCCAAGGCACAATTCTCACACTCCAAGGTCCCAGTCCTGGTTAAGAGGAGGCAGAGCTGAGTTGGCAGTTCCTTCAGGGCCAGGTTCCCACATCCTGCCCAGCTGTCATCTTTGAGGGAGCCAGGCATCCAACCCAAATGTCCCTCAGTCTCCTCAAGCTGCCAAAATGGGGAGACCAGGTCTCACAAACTGTGACCAAACAGATGGCCACTGCTAGGAGGTCACAGAGACAGGGATGGGGGAGAGGTTCACCACTCCTCAAGGCCTGGGCCAAGGCTAGTGGAGGGCCTTAGTCAGGGCTCTGGAGCCCCCAGGATATAGTCTCCAGTCTGTTCCCCGGGCCCCCTGGCTCACCCACTGGCCCAAGGCTGGGTGAGCTGGAGGGCCTCCAGCAGAAGGCCTGAATCTGCCTCTTAACTTACTTTCCACCTGATGACCACCACACCACTGACCCTTGACTGAGTCACTTTCCCAGTTGTTCCTCATTGACCATTACCAGTGGGCAGGCCTCACTGCAATACTGACCAAAAGCTGAGCAGGATAGCTAATGGCCACTCACTGACAGTGAGTTGCTTGTGGGAAGGTCCCACTGAGGCACCTGAACAATGGCTGAGCAAGACCTGTTGCCTAGTAACAGGGAGCAGAGTAATGAGGGCCAGCAATGGCTACCTCCTACAGGCTGAGCTCATCCTGATCTGTTACAATGTGACAAAGAGCTAGGCCAGAAGTAGTAAGATGGAGAAGTTGAAGGAAAGTCTACTAATGATGGATAATCATGGTGCTCAAAAATTCAGAGTAGAACAACAGTATTACTTGCAGATTTCTATTATTGAAAAGGTAGATGTATGAATGAAAATTAAAAGATGCTTACTCCTTGGAAGAAAAGTTATGACCAACCTGGACAGCAGATTAAAAAGCAGAGACATTACTTTGCCAACAAAGGTCTGTCTAGTCAAGGCTATGGTTTTTCCAGTAGTCAGTATGGATGTGAGAGTTGGACTGTAAAGAAAGCTGAGTGTTGAAGAATTGATGTTTTTGAACTGTGGTGTTGGAGAAGACCCTTGAGAGTCCCTTGGACTGCAAGGAGATCCAACCAGTCCATCCTAAAGGAAATCAGTTCTGAATATTCATTGGAAGGACTGATGTTGAAACTGAAACTCCAGTATTTTGGCCACCGATGCAAAGAGCTGACTCATTTGAAAAGACCCTGTTGCTGGAAAAGATTGAAGGTGGGAGGAGGGGAAGAGAATGACAGAGGATGAGATGGTTGGATGGCATCACCGACTCAATGGACATGAGTTTGGGTAAACTCCAGGAGTTGGTGATGGACAGGGAGGCCTGGTGTGCTGCAGTCTGCGGGATCTCAAAGAGTTGGACATGACTGAGCGACTGAACTGAACTGAACTGATGAATGAAAAAAGTGCTTGAACATACTACTACTATGTAAGTATATAAGTTTAACTCCATTCTATTGTGGATATTTTATTATGATACAAAAGTGTGGCTATAAGAATCACAAGCCTAGTAGAGCGTGAAAGCTAAGATCATACGTTTTCCTTAAATCCTGTCCTGATCTTCTGAAACCACATGCTTTGTCAGCGTAGGTAGAAGAGAGGAAGAATGGCTTGGGTACAAGCTGGCCGGTGCTACCAATAGTCTTTTGTTATTAAGACTGCCTTCGAGATATAAATGAGACTCTCCAAAGAGAAATTGTCTTGTCATTTCTTAAGATCCAGAGTATGGTGCTTTATCGTAATAGTAATAGTACAATAAAAAATAACAGAAGAAATACTTAACACTTATTAGCACTTACTCTATGCTGGGCAGTATTTCAGACATTTTACATATATTCGTTTATTTAATATTTACAACTCTAAGGTGGGAACTAGAATCACCTTATTTGACATAAGGAAACTGAAGTACAGCAAGATGAATTAACAGAGAATTTCACAGTTCCAAGTGGTGGAACTGGGAGACCCAGTTCCGTAGTTTTTGTAATTCTCAAATGCTGTGCTAAAATGCTAAATTGCTTTTATGGGATGGGAGCAGAATATCTTGTCTGTGTTTAAACACTCTTTGGTTCCCAGGATTTACTACTCCCATGAAAGGACTTACCAAGATCATGAAGGGGAAATAGTAAGACCTGTGAGCTATCACTTTAAATGTCTTGGCTCTGGAAAAACCAGAATATACCAAAAAAGAAATGGAACTGAGAATATAAATAGATGAACTCTGACTGAGGTGGAAACTACATTAAAAATAACTTTATCAGATGGGGAAGTGTGATTGTACCCAATCGGAGATTGATACAAATATATGGACCGTTTGTTTATAACCCTTTAAAAATTGACTTAAGGGCTTAGATTTTTATGAGGTCAATACAAGCAAATTTCTTAAGAGGATAGAATTACCTGTCCTTGGAATAGTCATTTAGTCTCTTAGCTCTCAAATTACTCAGTTAAAAGAAAGGAGTTGAATTAGGTTATTGCTGAGCTCCTTGCCAGCTCAAAAACTATGAATTTAGTGTTGTATAATATATACGAGGTCTGGCACTTAAGGACCCTGGGCCCCCAATTTATTATCTGAATCATGGTCATAGATCTGGTTCCTGGAACTTTAAGACTTGGAAGTTAGTGTGTGCATGCTAAGTTGCTTCAGTTGTGTCTGACTCTTTGTGACCCTATGGACTATAGCCCACGAGGCTCCTCTGTCCACGGGATTCTCCAGGAAAGAACACTGGAGTGGGCTGCCATTTCCTTCTCCAGATCTTCCCAACCCAGGGATTGAACCCTTGTCTCCTGCATTGGCAGGTGGATTCTTTACCACTGAGCCATCAGGGAAGCAAATAGTCACCATAACTGTATCTAATATGTAAAAAAAAGTTGAGACATGGAGAATATTAAAACACCTATACCAAACTTCTAGAGATGAAAACTATAATGACCGAGATGAAAAATACATTCAATAGGATTAACAGTAAACTATACATTACTGAAGACAAAGTTGGTAAACTTATAGATACATTAAAAGAAATAATAAAAAATGAAACAGTAGAGAAAAAACAACTTATAAAAATGAAAATAATATGATGGAGCTATGGAAAAACTGCCAGTGATTAATGTGCATGTCACTGCAATCTCCAAAGGAGGAGTGAAGGAGTGAAAATATTTGAAGAAATAATGACTGAAAATTTTCTAAATCCAATGCATTTCAAGAATTAAATAAACCCCAGAACAAGAAAAACAGACCTGACCACACCAACATGCATTTACTACAGTACCTTCAGAAAGTTACCTCTTTGAGTTTCTATTTTACCATCTAATATTACTTATTTTCTGCATTGTTCTAAGTCTAATGAATTAGAGCTTGCAAAAAAGGTTAGAAAATTGTAAAACACCCATCATTATATTAATACAATGATAGTTGAAATTATACAACACATTATTGTGATGAATCAGTTTCAGAATTGGCTGATCATTCCCCATGACTGTCAGTCTGTTTTTTCTGCTTTCGTTGAATTACCCTTTACAGCCAGAACATAGCACCAAGGTTATAGAGAGAAAAGAAATTGCAGTTATAGTGCCTACCCTCCAAGAATTTACCATAATGTTAGACAAATATACATAACAAGAAATTTAATCAAAACATGAATTGAACAATATCATTGTACTTGAATCTTTACATACATGCATTCTCAACATGAAATATAGTTGATTTACAATGTTGTGCCAATAACTGCTCTACAGCAAAGTGACTTTACATGAATCTTGAGGGGCTGGGTGCTGGCTTGAGTAGCGTGATGGGAGCTGAGTGGATTTAACCATTATAGATTTTGTAAAGTGCTTGCATCTTAAGCTGGGTTTTGAAGGCTTAGAAAGATACTGCACTAAAGCGATGAAGGCAGTGGGCCTATTGGAAGGAACGGATGCAGAGATGGACACGAACCAGTCCTCAGGGCAGAGAAGAACAAGGTCTGAATGGGGATTGAGATATCCTGGATTTTGTCCCTCATTACCAAGCAGGAGACTCTGCAGCCTCCTGGTTGGCAAATCAGATTAAAGGGAGCTCTAGTATTTTGTATGGCTCCAAAATCCAGGCTCAAATCCTCTAAAAATGTTGAGTGATTTTGAAAGCACACATATTTTCTTGGTTCCAGAAAGAGTCAAAACTGTAGCCTCTTAGGATATGATAATATTCAGGTGAGGGTGAAGAGCCAGGGTACAGAATCTAGAATCCACACAGAAGGAATTTAGGAGCCATTTAAATTTTGGGAGCAGGAAAATCATATGGTCGATCATCTATGATGTTTGAAAATCCTGGAAAACACATAATAGGAAGCAGCCATTCACTGATCCAGAGGTAGAGAGAGTCTAGACAAACTACAGCTGGGCAAGTGTCTTCTAAGTTAATTTTTTCCTGTGCACTTAATCAGCATTAGAACACGATTAACAGAATCTCCTGTTCTGGGCGAGGTGGGCCATGATTGAAATATCTCAGTATTTTCCCAGAAGAAATCAGACTCAAAATGTAAGTATCCAACCAGAAGTTTATTATGGAAGAATCACACATCCTAACTCCCCCTTGACCTTCACTTCACTTCATTTTCATTACTTTTCAACCTGTGGGCAGGAAAGAGGGATGCAGCCAGACAAGAACATTTAAGGAACAATTAAGCGATTCGTATGTTTCTATATAGTTCAGTAATGCTACTGCAAGGGAATATAAAACCAGGCACCAGGCTCTGGAAAGAAAGAGACTTTTGTCCAGTCTCATTTGGCCCCTCGGCGCTGCCGGAAATAACGGTCATAGGCAGCATTGTATCCATACATCATGGCATAGCGTTCGCAAAGTTTGAAGTCATCACAAGCTTCCCGGTTGAGCTCGTATTGAGGCTTGTTGAGTTCTCGGATTCTAGAAAGTGAGAAAAAAAAAAAAAAAGAAGAAGCCCAAATTGAGAGGCATAAAGAAAGTGGAGAAGTAAGAAAAAAAGAATACGAAAATATCGTGGAGAGATCCCATAGTGTTAGTGGCTCAGGTGTGTCTCTGTGACCCCATGGACTATAGCCAGCCAGGTTTCTCTGGCATGGAATTCTCCAGGCAAGAATACTGGAGTGGGTAGCCATTCCCTTCTCCAGGGGATCTTCCTGACTCAGGAATCGTACCCAGGTCTCCTTCACTGCAGGTGGATTCTTTATAGTCTGAGTCTTGGGATTCCCCCAAGATGAAGAGATATTTACAGAACAAGGAGTAAAGGTAAAAGAGGGGGAATTTTCTTTTTCAATGAAAATATGAATTTTCTGTCTTTCCTCCTTTACCTCCTCCCTCCCTCTCCTTTCTGGGCCGTTCACAAAATAGTCTTCTAAAAAATCAGTTGTTTTTGTATATTGTTTTTAAATTCTTTGATTTTGGAATATACTTAGAAATAATATATACGGTGGAAAAAAAACCCATTTCTCCCTCCATTCAGATCTGGGAATAATGATCACCCCCATCACGTGTCATCACCTACCTCTCTTGGGCTTTCGCTCTCCATCTCAGTTGTGGTGATATAAAGGTGTTAGCGTTTCTCCTGTTAATGAAGGGATCTTAAAACAGAAAACAGGTGCAATTTTAGGCAATCAGTCATTGAAAATATTTCCATGAGTATTCTCTGATGCAAATATCTTTGAAAGCTCACTCATTCATTTATGCATTTCATGTAACTATGAAGAGTAAAGGGGGAGATAAAGCAAATTTCATAAACTGCCTGATCCAAAGAAATTAACAACCTACATGTGGGTTACTAGACACTTGGCACACAGGCAACAATAGACCTTGCTTGTTTATTTTGCTTTGGGTCATCATTTTGCCTTTCTCGATTTTGGTATTTCTACTTGAGTGTGTTTTTTATTCCTGTGAGGAGAAATCCTCTTTGTCCTGAGGACTCGTAAAACGTAATTTTAGATTTTCAGTAAATGAACAGTTTCAACATCATAAAATAATAAACAAATTAAAGATGAGCATGATATTTATTTCTCTACTCAGTCTTTATAAGTTGATATTCAATAGTGTCCAGATCATCAGCTGATGTCTGTGGTCTCCCAGCTGACTTGGCCTCCAAGCCTGTACTTTGTCATTTGTCACTACTCCTCATTTTCCATCTGTGTGGTTGTTGTGGTGCCAACTTAAACTTTCCAAATGAGATTTTATGGTTCCTAAGTATGTCGAAAGCATACTTGCCATCTTACAAATTTAAAAATGCTCATCTGGTGATTTTTTTTATAGTCATTGACTTTTAAAATTTACTTTACTTTTCCAAAAGATACCCTCTTTTTCCTCTCTGTTATAGGTATTACCATTTTGTCTATTTAAGAATTAGGAAAGATTCTTCAATACCTGAGATTTCAGTAAGGAATTCAAATATTTACTTACTGATTTCATAGGATTCCAGGCTTTCATGAGATTCTGGAATAAAAAAAAAAAAGATTCATTTTATTGTTACTTTTCACAGACCACAGGAGTTTAAATATAGGGAAGGAAGGGAAGGGAAGAGTCAAAAAGATGGGAGGGGTATATTTAGCAGTGTGGTTATTACAAATTTCAGGCATTTAGGATTTATGAGCTATTTCTCTAGCTCTGTTCTTGCTGGGATATGTCTACTCTTTAGTTTTCTGGTGTTTAAGGAGCCAGCGGCCCTGGTTTAAGCTAAAATTTTCTAAGAGCTATGAAGTCTTTAGGCTGGTGAAAGAAGACAATTTAAGTGCTGCATGTAAGTCTCCAGGGAGCCTTGCTTGATTTAACTTGGGACCTGAAATAAGAACAGGATCAAGGAAGGGACATAGGGTTGAGGAGACAGGCAAGTCTCTCCAGGCAGGCTGGGCAGATGGCTTGGCCGGACTTCTCCACGACAGGTTCCTAAGAGGTTCTGAAAGCCTCTTAAGAATCTGTGTTAAGCTGACAGCCACAGAAACCACTGGCTTCAGCTGACATCTCACACTGGGCACGATGCCAGGTCAGAGAAAGAACTGAGACGACGCTGAAGGAAAAGATTTCTTCTTTCTCCCATTCTCCTAGGCAAAGCAGGTAAATTTGGCAATAATAAACTCATAGTTGTAAGCATATGAGTGTGCTTGAAAAGTTAAAAAGAAGGTGAAAAACCAAATACTCTGATACATAAAACTGGCAAATAATTTCAAGACTAAGGAGCAAACTACAGATAGCTGTTAATATAATTGAGGCTCAAGGAAACCTAGAATATCCACATAATTGAACCATAAGACTGAATGACCTAAATCATGTTGCCTGAGATTTCTTTTCATTAGCTTCACACAGACACGCATATATTTAACAACACAGAGAACCAGGCAAAATTGGTCTTTTAACAATAGGATCTAAGAAAGCGATTTTTCTCTGAGATTCTTTAAATGTAAAACTTTATTTTTAAATTCATTCACTAAAAAAAAAATGTCGTTAACTTTGTGAGATTGTCCTGCTCCTAGAGAAGGCCATACATACCATGTCGAGTGAAAATTGGTTTTCTTAAAGGTGATTGATTCAACCAATACCCTTAACCAATTGTAACCAAAGTCGAAATAAACATCCTTATTTGTTTAAATGAGAGCTTAGGGGCTGGAGAGTTGATATCTTTCTTCCCTCCCCCCTTGAAATAGCAAAGTTTCCAGGTATAGAGCGACTTACCATAGAAAGAACTTGTCTATTAAGTTAAATACAAGAGTCTGGATATGGAAGAGGTAAAAAAAACAATGGGAAGAAAAAAAAGACTTGATGGAGCAGATCAGTGCTCAAAGGACTTGGGAAATGTCAAATTCATGGTCCTGTAAGATTATAAGAGCAAAAGGGAAAGAAGAGAAGGAGGGAGAGGAAAAAATCCATGAAAACTGAAGTCAGAGGCAGGAAAGAAAAAAACCAAAGCGCAGAGACAGTAGGAGAAAGTTCTCACCATAACACAGAGCTGCCATGGCCAAGGCAGCCAGGATGGAGAGAAGGAGCAGACTCTTCATGGTGTCTCCGGGTCTCTCACACCGTCTCCTGCAGCAGCAGTGGGGAGGGACAACTACAGGCTGTTGGTGAAAGGCTGTGGGGTTTTTATAAGAATCAGAGCAGCTGAAAGGGGTGGAACCAGTGGGAGGGGGCCGGAGAAGGTGGAGACTGGTTGGCATTCAATGAGCACTGGGACTTTTCCCAAATACTCATTCCTTCCAGATAGTATCTACTCCGGGTGGGCAGTTTTCCCTCACTCCTGGACCTGACTTGTATGGCAGGATGCTGCCCTGGTACACAAGTTGTGGCTGCCCTATGTTTGGGTCAGACCTGGGCACAGGTCCACAGAGAAGGGAGTTGCCACAAACACGTGTTTGCCTTTCTAATTCCTTCTCTGGTCTGCCATCCCTGGCCTTGACTTTGGGTCTTTCAGGTTTGGTCCATACACAGAGCCATAGTGTTCTCTTCACTCCCCTGATGGATGGATGAGAGGTTCTGGGGGAGAAAGGACTTCACTTTCTGTGCTGGTTCTAATTTAGAATTATTTTCCTAGTAGGGCTGAACTGTTCATCTGAACCACTTGGGTGTTCACCTGGTGATATATCCCTTTTGCAGTTTTTCCAAGTGCTCAGCAGGACAGGGATGGCCAAGGACCCCCCGGCTTCTGTTTCCTCCACTGGCTTCACAGCAACTTGCTCATCCAGTTTTGTGACTTGAGTCCAGACCTGCACACTGATGCTTTCTCAGGCTGGCTATCACTCATCTAAAGTGCACCTAGGATATCCACCTCACCTTGTCTGAAGGGATTGTCTTGATAATGAGCTAATTCAATAGGCTCTTAGTGAGTGGCAGATGAGATGCAAGGTACCCTGCTAGGTGATGTGGGGACCTAGAGACAAACAAGTCAGTCCCTAAGGAGGTAAGAACCTCCTTACTATTCACTTTGCTCTTGAGCTGTCCTGTATCCTCCAAGACATTTTCAGAAACACACACCTTCACAAGCACACACCTCCATCAGAACCAGCAGCTCTATTTCTTATAGAAGGATTGCAGTTTGGTGTCTTTGGTTGTCTTGTAGACAGAGCTTCTTTATTTTTTTTATCCTCTTGGACAATCAGAAAACCTTTTCTATCAGATGTGTCTCTGTTGCCTGGGTACCCAAGAGTCTTCTCAACAGAAAAATAAGACTTTTGTCACAGAACAGCAGATTGTAGCAGAGCTAAAGTTGCAGAACCTCTAACTTGGGCTGGAAGACCAAAAGGGGCTGCAATGGGGTGGGTGGGTATACTTTTCAATGAATATTAATTTCTAGGAGCAATGATGAACAGCTAGGCAGAGCCTCTTGCCTCATTGTTTTTGTCTTATTGGGGTGTACTTCCCTGGTCGCTCAGATGGTAAAGAATCTGCCTACAATGCAGGAATCCTGGGTTTGATCTCTGGGTCAGGAAGATCTCCTGGAGAAGGGAATGGCTACGTACTCCAGTGCCTGGAGAATCCCAAGGACAGAGGAGTCTGGTGGGCTACTGTCCATGGGGTCACAAAAAGTCAGACATGACTAAGGGACTAACAGTTTCAATTTTACAGAGTCTCTCTTCTCCAGCTACAAACATGTGCTTTGTGATGTATACTAGCTCCATCTTTTTCTGGTCGATTCTAGCAATCCCCTCTACTCCCAAATGCAGAGGGCAGCCATGCTTCGTCAGCTTTCTGACCTCACAATTATTTACTTTTCCATTCTCTAAATCCAAACTTGAAAATCTTACATTTCTCCTTCCGATTTAAAGTGAAATGAAGTCGCTCAGTAGTGTCCGACTCTTTGCGACCCTGTGGGCTGTAGCCCACCAGGCTCCTCCGTCCATGGGATTCTCCAGGCAAGAATACTGGAGTGGGTTGCCATTTCCTTCTCCAGGGGATCTTCCCGATCCAGGAATCGAACCTAGGTCTCCCGCATTGCAGGCAGACACTTTAACCTCTGAACCACCAGGGAAGCCCAATTTAAGCTTCACCTTTTTTTCACAAGTCATTTTAAACACAGTCTCCACTGGGTTTCCTCAATGTTTACAAATCTCTCTTTATTGTCCTTTTTGAAAAAATATTTTTAAATAAAGGATTTATTGTTTTCTTCTCAGGAAAAACAGGAAGTTAGGGAAACACATTACATTTTACGGCCCATATTAGTTTGCAGTTGATCCTAACTCTTCCTGGCACAACTGTCAATAGCATTAGCTGTTTTAACCAGAACCAAGGTGTTCATCTCAATAGAATGTACACAGATGACGCTGAAAGACTGCAGGTTTTCCTCTGAGAGTAGCATCAAACTCGTTTTGGTTTTTGTAAGGCTGACACTTCCTTTTGGAAACTGTCTCTCACAAGTCTCTCATCTTTCCTTTCACTGTTTCCACCTATGCCTGAGTTCTCCTATGCTCAATTCCATTTACGTAGGATTCGTAAATGATTAGCATGTGTGCGTATGTGAGAATTCAGAGCCCTTCTATTTCTTTCTTCCCGTATCACTTGGTCTTCTCTAGTGCCAATTGGCTATCTAAATTGTCTCAAACACAATTCTGTATGTGTCAATTCCAGTCATGTATCCTAATAAAGAGGATTTGGACTAACTCAATGGAGCTTTTGTATTGGAAAAGGCCAAGACTGACTTATGAGAGAGAGAAAAAATGGAGGTAGAAAAAAAGTGGAGGGGGAGCAAGGAAGAGCTTTGTAGGCTTGGTTTGCTGGATGGGGGAGTTTAAGGAAGAGATTGAGTTATAGAGAGTAAAGCTTTGAGACAGCTGTAGGATGTGAGACATGTTGAAAATAAGACATGAAAACAGACAAATCAGAATGGCTTTGGTTATGAATAGTATTGTTTAAGATTGTAAAGGATTGCGAACTGCCAAAAATATTTAAATGTTTTTAATTAATGTTAGCTGCTAGTTTGCATTTTTAAAATTTGGATGTCTTGTAAAGACTAGACTATCTGAGGTTTTAACTTACATTTGGAATTTTGAAATCCAGTGAAAAACATTTATATAGTTATTTCCCCCTAACTACTCAAGAGAAATGTTTTTCAGTGAAGAGAATATTTGAAGACACTTTCAGAAGTGACACCCAAGTTCTGAGAGAGGCAGTGATAGGATTACCAGTTTTTATTTAGATTGTACAGGAATTTTTTCATGTGAGATTGGCAGTGTGGTACAATCCAGGCCACAGAAATACAAGATCTCCTATTCTACGTGTCTCAGGAGGAAAAGACAAGGATGGCCACACCTTTCAGAACCAGAAGTAGCCTTAAGGTTTTAGTATCCATCCATCAATCCATCTCACAAATTTATTGAGCATTTATTTGCCATGTGTCAACTCTAAGGTGGAAATACAGTGATGAAAAATGCAGATATGAACTCTGCTCTCATGAATGAAGTGTGTTTTTAGATCACAAATTTAATCAGTGATTAAATTAAATTCTTATATGGACATTTGTTTAGATAGCTGATTGGCACTAAAGAAGACCAAGTGATATGCTTTCTCATTGGACTGACTTTTTTATGGACTGACTTTTTATGACTCAGGAGTGCCTTTGTTTGCAGAGCCTGGTGAAAAACACTGGACAAGCTCAGAATTCAAGGAGAGAATTTGACTCGGGGGAAGGCTGGCAGAGCTGCCAGGAATTATTAGGGGAGAAGTTTCTTAGAAAAATATGTGCCAGAACATATGCCAAAAGAGTTATCACTTTTTTGTACTATTTCTGTGAAATAATGGTACAGTAATAAGGACTGATGCTAAAGCTTCAATACTTTGGCCACCTGATGCAAAGAGTTGACTCATTGGAAAAGACCCTGATGTTGGGAAAGATTGAAGGCAAAAGGAGAAGGGGGTGGCAGAGAATGAGTTGGTTAGATAGCATCACTGACTCAATGGACATGAATCTGAGCAAACTCTGGGAGATAGTGAAGGACAGGGAACCCTGGTGTGTGCAATCCACAGGGTCACAGAGAGTCGGACACGACTTAGCAACTGAACAACAACAACAGATAAAGTGAATGTTTTTCTCCACCAATTCTACCTCTTCCTCTTTCTCTTCTTTCTTACCCTTTCTCTAGGGTAGAGACTGCTACCTTTATTTCAGACTGCTAGGCATTTTGTCTTTTTTAGGAACTTTCCTGGCTCCCATCAGGTTGTTTTTTTTTTTCTGTCCCATGAAATTCAGCTTTATTTACACAATGTGGGTTTTATGAGTTCATATTATTATTTTACTGGCAGCACTAAAACCTCACTCTTGCCAGTAAAGGGGAAAAGGCAAAGAAGAGAAGAGGAGGAAGAAACAGCCCTGAAAATAAAAACAGGAGTCACTTTCTAGGACGCCAAAAGGCAATGAATTGAAAAACATCTAACCAGTTTTATGAGACAATGCCGACCTCTTTGTTCTATTATGTTAAGGGAAGCTCCTTGAATGGATTCTTCATCTCGTATTTACGAATCCACATAGCTTTTTGTGAATCATTCCCCAGTCTTTTTCTTAATTTGTCTTGTAGCTGAACTAAGGGAAACTCAATCTTTGTCAAACTCAAGCATGGGAGGAGCATCTTGGAAACCTGGGCACAAAATTCTGGGGAAAGGTGAAGAAAGCTGGATAAACTGAACTCCTGGCTAGGAATGGCTGTAATTTCTCTCTTCTTACTATATAGATCATTTCCTCTACCCTTTTCTTTTCTATTAAAATCTTCATTTTAAAAAATGCTATAGCAGATATAAAAAATACAACTATCAAAGTAATATATCATACATCAAGTCTGCACTATATACTAAGCACTGTGATAATCACTTTTTAGTCATTGTAATTTTTACTTCTCATAATAATCCTACACACCAAACTTAATTTTTTATATACTATGTATGAGAAAATTAAGCTCAAGAAATTGCATATTTAAACCAAGGCCATACAACAATTAAGTGGCAAAGAAGAGATTCAAACACAGGGTTGTTTGACTTAAAAGAATATGATTTTAACCACTGATACAATCACACATTATTCCCTAATGTTCTGATTCCTACTTAAATAATTATATGATTGTGTCTGCAGGGAACATTGAAGTCCCAGTTTCAAAGCTAAAGATAAAATTAAACAAAGATATACATATTTAATATAATAATTTATTCAATGTCCTTTAAATTTTGACAATAAAAGTCAAGGATTTTCATAATGCGATTTCATCTCAGATAGTTTAATGACATAAAATCAGAGAAAAGGGATGCGTTCGGTATTGGAACCCAAGTCCCTCATTTCGCTATCCAGCACTCTGCATGCTAAATTGCCTGTCCAAACAAGCTCCAACTCAAAAAGTGGCTTCCCCAAACCTTTCAGCTTGCTTCAGGAATCACCAAGTCATCTGGTTTGGTATAAGAATACAGGCTCCACAGTGTCTACAAAGTCAATTTCTACAGTTACTTATACCAAACCAGATGACAGTCAGCAAACATGAGTGTTCATAGAGACTTGGTGATTCCTGAAGCAAGCTGAAAGGTTTGGGGAAGCAACCTATCTGGTATAAGAATACAGGCTCCACGGGGTCTACAAAGCCAATTTCTACAGTTACTTAGACCCCAAGCAAAGCTGGAAATCCAGACTCAATTTACAAGATGCTCCTTCAACTCAAAGCAAAACAGAGAACAGGTTCTGTGTCTCGAATCCTGGCTAGAGATGAAGTTGGGGAAGGCTGGCTGCTTACTCATCAGACTCTGGCTGCTTCCTGTGGGAAAGGTGTGAAGTTAAAGTCTGGGGAACTCTTCTCATGGCACCATGACCTTAGCTGGAGGGGAAGGGGCCCCATTAGATCTATTCTCCTCCCATCCCACCCTTGGCCACATCCTGTGTTCTCCTTTCATTATTCCAACTCACCAACATAAAAATAGTTCTTCCTATATTCAGGAAATTTACAACAGCAAGAAATAGAGCCAAGTAACTTGCAGGAACTGAAGAAGGTATTGGTGGCTGGCAGAAACAGGAGGTTTGGAGATGGGACTGGTAAAACGTGATATGAGAAGGATGGAATGGTGTCTCTATGGGTAAGATGAAAGCAGTACTCAGTTATGTTCAACTCTTGGAGACCCCGTGGACGGCAGACACAAAGCTCCTCTGCCCATGGAGTTTTCCAGGCAAGAATACTGGAGTGGGTTGCTGTTTTCTTCTCCAGGGGATCTTCCTGAACTAGGGATTGAACCTGCATCTCTGAGGTTGGCAGGTGGATTTCTTTATCACTGCTCCACCTGGGAAATCCAAGGTGAAAGCAGAGCAGTATGGTTTTAAACATTTGTAAAATCGTGAAGGGAAAGGATGATACCTTTGTTCACCAAATCACAACACACAAGAGCTTGAGAGTACAGTTTTAAATTACAAAAAGTAGTTTTAGGGAAGATAAAACAATAGCTTTAAACAATAGTGAATGATTCAAGAGAAATTTAAGTATGCATAATAATGGTATCATTAGTAATAAGAGAAGTTAAAAATAGCTAGCCACTTTTAAAGTTGACCTGAAGAAATGAAAATATGTTCTTTGAACTCCCTCGTCAGAGGTAGATATCTGGATGGACCTTGAGTACAATCCAGAAGTACTTCATTTAAGTGGAAAGTTAACTAATTCTTAAGGTGATTTTAACTTTAGGTAGTAAATCGAGTGGGCTTCCCTGGTGGTTCAGTAGTAGAGAATCCATCTGCCAATGCAGGAGACTGCGAGTTCAATCCCTGGAAGAAGTGACGATCCCTTGGCTTTATTTCACCTTGGTATTCCTTCTGTATCTTTGCTACTTCCTCAGAGAAACAATCTTCATATAAGCTAGACTGGGTTCTGAAGAAGGGTCCTGTAATAGGTAAATAATCCTACTGGCTGGGGGATATTATTTTTGGAAATGACTTAAGTGTCCATCAACAGATGACTGGATAAAGAGAAAGTGGTACCTAGATGATGGAAAGTTATTGTGTGACATTTGGCAAGTCCTCTTAGTTCCTGAGCCTCATATTTCTCAGTGACACAGTTAGGGGATATAAAACTGACTAATGAGACTGTTGATTGGATTAAATAAGACAGCGCAGGCAGAGTTTTCTCCACTAATGATTGGATGTGATGCCATCGAGTATACACAAACACACACACAATGTTATTTCAAAAAAGATTGGCTTAACTCTGTTGGTTTAGTGTTAAACCATATTTTTGGTTTGGTTGGGACATGTATTTTGGTTTTCCCCCAATAGTCAAGGAATAGATTAAAACAGAGGAGAGAAGGTGAAAAATGGGAGCAATTGAATCAGCAAGGTTTCATCCAGTGGGAACCAAATTGGATGCTGGAAGGGCTCAGTTTAGTTCCAACACTGCTGCAAAATGCCTGTGTGACTTTTGAACAAAACATTTAATTCTCTTTCTAAACATGAGTTGGAATAAACTGCTGTGATTGTGTGCTCTAAATTATTTCATCCTTGGAATAGGTAAACAAGATAGAGAAATAATTTTATAATCAGGGTTTGAAGGAACACTATGTTCTTAGTGCTGTTTTGCAAGTGTTTCTTCCAGGGCTGATGGGTATTTGGGTGTCCACCCTGGGCTTGAAAACCACTAGCAAGATGCTTTGCAAAAATTTCATCCAAATCACTGCTTCTCAGTCAGCCCTCTCATTTCCCAATGTTGTCAGATAATTTCATTCATTCAAGCTGGACTTTGATATGCTTCGAAATCCTTGGGACCAGGAAAAAAAAAAAAAGCAATCTTTTTAGCCAGGGTTTGGTCAGTAGAGAAAAATCTCATGGCAGAAATCTAAAACTCTGCAATTCCTCTCCTTTGTCTCATCATCTAGTCACTGCAAACCCTGGAAATAGGATGAGATTCAGAAAAAGTTGAAAGAGGACAGGAAGGAAAAATTTCCAGGTTAATAGTAGAGAGAGCATAATGCAGAGCGTGTATTTGCTGATCAAGCTAAAAAGTGGACAGGCTGTGAAATAAGAGATTGTTTTCACATCTGACTGCTCCCTGATGGAGCTGTGATGGAAAACACTGTTGTGAAGTGTGGGTTGGTATGACCTGTGGAAATTTAATTCAGCCTGCCTGTTGCTCTTCTCTTAAATGGTCCTATAGCCAGTGTTTGTCTTAATCTTGGAGTCATCATCCTCAACTCTGATTCTTCCAATTTATCATTTTCCCTGTTTCCTGTCTTTCTTGTAATCTTAGATTATTTCATTTCTATCCACTCTGAAATTTTAAAAGACATTTTTATTCTGTTGAGAATGAGAGGATTTTTCACTTGCATGCTTTCTCTGGCTTTTGGTAGGAGATAAATGAGTGGGAGTAAGGACGGGATCAAAAGGAAGAGGAGAGAAACTGAAGGGAACAAGATGTAATGTAAATTTTGGTTTTGTTTTGCTTTGAGAGAGCAACAGAAGGGCAGGTGAAATAGATATGGGCTGTGGTGTAGGATGTGTAAGGAGGAGAGTCCAGCGTGAACTCTTGTTTGTCTTGCACTCCCATCAGACTGTGAGGTTTTTGAGGTTGGCCACTGAAAATATATATGTGTGTGTGTGTATATATATATATATATATTTTTTTTTTCTTTCTTTCTTCATTTTTGTTTGGCTGTGCTTTGCAGCATGCAGGATCTTAGTTCCCATACCAGGGTTCAAACCTGTGCCCTCTGCAATGGAAGTGTGTAGTCTTAGCCACTGGACCACCAGGGAAGTTCCTAGCCAGGGGATATTATTCATCTTTCAAATCTCCAACAACTGTCTGGTGTTTGAATTGAGCCAATATCCTTCTTATCTAGGTCTGGTGACCTAGTAGATAGACAGTGGAAAAGAGCATGTGTTTGGAGTCAGTAAGACTGAATTTGAATTCTGTTCTCTCAACTGAGTGATCTGCTCTTTGTTTAATTCTCATTTTCTTTTTCTAAAAGAATGGGGACGCTGATGGAGAATAGTTGGGTGTGGCGGTGTGTCCTCAGTCGCTCAGTCGTGTCGGATTCTTCTGTGATCCCATGGATTGTAGCCCACCAGGCTCCTCTTTCCATGGAATTCTTCAGGCAAGAATACTGGAGTGGGTTGCCATTTCCTTCTCCATGGGATCTTCCTGACCTGGGGATCAAACTCGTATCTCCTGCCTCTCCTGCATTTGCAGGCAGATTCTTTACTACTGAGCCACCTGGGAAGCCCCTTATAGAGTTGTAATGATGATTAAGGCACAGTGCTGGCATATAGTAAATGTTCCATGAAAGTAACTCTTATTTTCACTCTTGCTGTGTGACCCTGGATAAGTCATTTCCTCACTGTAGCATGTGAGGGATGATAATTGTTACATAAATTGCAAAGATTTAATCAGATAATCCTTGTAGAATACCCAGTGTCCACAATACAGTAGCTGCTCATTAAATATTAGTTTTCTTCCTTATATTCCCAGTTGTCTGTTCCAATTCTTTTCTTTCACTTTTTCACCTGCATGTGACCAATCCTTCAGCGAAACTGAGTAACTTGTTCAAAAATGGTCCACAGTGTTTGCCATCACATCTTTTGCTCATTGCATCATCTTTTTTTTTTTTTTTTCCTGCATTCTTGTCTCTGTCTATAGCCACCCTGGGCACATTTTAAGGCCTAATCTCAAATACCACTTGCTTCTTGATGTATTACGTAAGTGAGCTTCCAAACTGGGTTATTTCTCCTTCCTTCAAACACTCCCTTAGCATTCTGTTTTCTTTCTTTTTGGAACAGAGAAACGCCATGCAAGGAGATGAGTGGTTCATGCCTTACAAAACCCTGAACTCTTGTTTTATTTCTTTAGCAGTGCATTTCTTTACCTTCTTCCTTTTTCAAATTATAGGTTTTCTGTTCTCTGTATTTGTCATAAACCTGCTCCCCAAATATTGATAGTACAGTCACCGGTCTCCTACTCATCCACCAACCCAGACACATTTATCCACCAGACTCCAACTGATTGTCTAGGAAACCTTCATCTCTAGAAAGACTGGATTAAATTCCTTTGTTGAATTCACATATTGAGTTAAATGCCTTTGGTGTGTCCTCATAGTAACCCTAGGACACCCTTTCATAAATCACACCCGATTTCATTGCAAAATATTGGAACTGTTTACATGAGTGAATCCTACATTGAATTTTAAGCTCTTCAAAGGAAACTCGGGACTTGTATTCTATTTGTCTTTGTAGCCCTAGTCCCATATACATTGTCTTATCTGCTAACCTTGTGCAGTGTCTGAAATCATAAGAACTCAGTGAAGTTACCCTTAACAATCCACTCCAGCCGTCTCGTAACACACACAGAATATTCCCGTCCATTGGTTGAAACACGAATTTAATTCCGTGAAAAGAGAAAATTACTATACTTTGAAAAACTAAATATGTATGCTCAAAAAAGGGAAGGAAACTATTTCACTCATATTTTTTCTACATTTGGCTCATTTGGCAACCCAACTATTAAATTAGCTAATTATCTGCTTTATGAAATAGAAATATTCCTGAAAAACTTCCAGATGATAACATTGTAAAATTAAGTTATGGTGTAAATTCATGAAAAAAAGCATCCTCTCTCTTCAAAGAAAATCCCTTGAATAGCAAGAATGCTTCTGGAAGAACAAAACAAGAAAATGCTCCCTTTACCATGTGTGGGATGTCAATTTTTCCCTTATGTATTTTTCTTTACATTTAGATTTTTACACATTGATCAAACCTGTATATATCAGTTGAGATCATGTAAAGAAACTGACTCCATGTGTAGCAGCCAACATTGCAGATAATAGATAAAAGAATTTCAATGGAACAAAAACAAGAATATATGAAAGATGGCCAAATCATGTTTTTCATTAAGTTAGCTTTTATTTATTAAATCGTATTTCACTTCTTTCTTTTCTCTTCATTTTTTTGGTTCACCCAAGCAAGACTTTCATCTATACCAACTATCTTTAAAAAAAGCACAGTTTTTTCCAAACGGAAAAATATGAATGTCTTATCTATAATATAAACAAAGTTAATTCTTGAAAAAGAGACTGCAAGGCTATTCAAAAGCTTCCTGAAGCTCGCTCTCTACATGCAATTTTTTTTTTTTTTTGCATTCACTGAACATTTGCTGAATAGCTGAAGGGAAGAAAATTTTGTTCCATTTTCCTTTTCCCAGAAGTTGTGCTGTATTTCTTGGAATGAATTTCAGTCCTTTCTTTCCATCTTCAGATAACGATGACACATGAACCTTCTCACAAGGTCAGCAGCCAGAGCTAGAGGATTTGTGGGGGTACATGTTTTGAAGCCGAAAAATCTGGAGAATGAGAAAGAACTCAAATACAGATACTGGCTGTTCTCTATACTGGGGACTCTCCAGAAAAGATGGGCTTAAATACTTAGTATTTTGGAGCTGTAAATAAATCAAGTGGACAATGGTGCAAAAGTTAAAATGTGGAGGTCAATTTTGACCTTGGCTAGTGTGGCAACTTGAGCTTGGATTTCTCAGCTGAACATTTGGTCTTCATATTATGGTTTGTACCTAGACTCACCCCTTCAAGGGCCAGGCACAGGCCCTCTGGTTGGCTGAGGTTTTTCCCGTGTGTGCTCAAAGATAAATAAAACAACCAACTCACTCCTCCTCTTGCCAATGTGTCTTTCTGTTGCACAAAAAGAAAACAAGCATATGGGCTGCCATGAATAGATTTGGCACGGCTGGCTTGTAGGGATAACTTCCATATGGTGTAAGATTAGAATTAATTATTCAAACAAAGACAGTTAAAGACCCCTCAGGCATTTTAAGTGTTCTGAAAGAAAAGAAAAAAAGACCAAGAAAGGAAAAGATACTGAAACATTTCAGAGTTTATCTGAATAAATGTATACAGGCCCTGGCATATAGCATATTATTTAAACTATCTAGGACTTAAGTGATACTTTAAGGAAAAAATGTTCACTACTGGCATACACCAAAATTGATTAAAAAAATATATATACAAAAGAGGCAATTCTTAGTACTCTTCAAAGAGGATCAGTAAATAAAAGGTATGCAAACAACCAAGAAAGTCTACAATAAAAATTCACACATGCATATAAATACAAGAGTCTAAAATATTATCTTGATAAAGAGAATACAGTTTATCTTTATAAAGTTCTTATGGAGAGAGCGACACTTGGAGTTGTCCAAAAAGATATCATAGGCTTGGATGCCTTGGATTTCACCTGACTTCAAGCAGTTCTCTGTGTTCATGTTTATATGTGAGTGTATATATCATTGGTATTGGATTGTATATCATTTTTATATTAGATTATAGGTATTTAATGAGTGAAGATCATATATTCTAATATTCATAATATCTGTGTTTTAATGTAGCACATAAATCATTGTCTGGCAAATGATAAACACTTAAAAATTATTTGCTGAATAAAATTTATAAAAACAAGCTGACAAGGCAATTTCTAAGCACAATAATGATAATCCACTCATTTGCTAATTTTTCTACAATCACTTTTAAACTACTTACTTTATTCTAGATACTGTATTAATTGGAATTCATATCTGTCTCAAGGAAATTATAGTCTATAGATGGCTAGAATGATATATAAACAAATAATTGTAAGTACCATGATAAATCTTTCATCAGTTATATAAAAAGCATTGTACTGTAGTTTAGTCTTAATAAGTGGTAATTCTAGTTAATGTAAATGGGCCAAACTCACCAATTAATGTACAGACTATGGCTTTCCTGGTGACTCAGATAGTAAAGAACCTACCTGCAGGTGCAGGAGATGTGGGTTTAGTCCCTGGGTCAGGAAGGTCCCCTGGAGAAGGGAAGGGCGACCCACTCTGGTATTCTTGCCTGGAGAATCCCATGGATAGAAAAACCTGGCAGACTATGGTCCATAGAGTTGCAAAGACTTGGACTTGACTGAAGCGACTTAGCATGCATGCATGAATTAAATGTATAAAGGAGGTAATAAGAACAGGAAGAGAAAGAGTCTTATAGGCTCAAGGAATGATAATTATATAAGTTGTAAAGTGGAATTAGGCTGTGTTTTTTAAAAACACAAGATCTTAAGTGTACTCACCATCACCTACACACATACCATACACACACACACACACACATGTACAAGGTAGCTATGTGAGGTGATAAATTAGTTAATTAACTTGACTATAGTAATTGTTTCACACATTGCTATACCTTAAAAAATCACAGTGTACAACCTAAATAGATACAATTTTTGTCAATTATACCTCAATAAAACCAAAACACACAAGACAAGGCCGGGGAATTAGGCAGGACCTTTGGCAGAAAATGCCAAAGGTCAAACTTTTAAAAATATTTTTTTAAAAAAACTTAAAAAAATTTATTTATTTATTTGGCTGCACTGGGTCTTAGTTGCAACATGCATATCTTTAGTTGCAGCATGTGGGATCTAGTTCTCTGACCAGGGATTGAATGCAGGTTCCCTTCATTGGGAGCATGGAGTCTTTGCCACTGGACCACCAGGGAAGTCCCATAACTTCTTTGAACCTTAAAGGTATTTGAAAGCCATTGAAAAACTTTAAGAAAGAAAAGAATGATGTAATTAAATTGTGTTTTAAAAAATGAGTCTGGCTGCAGTGAAGAGAATAGATTAGAAAGAGGTCAGTTTGGGGGTCCATGTAGTAGCTCGTGTACGGAGTGATGGGAGCTTAAACCAAGAAAATGTTGAAATGGAACAAAGGAAGAGGGATAAGAAACTTATTTAAAATGTAACATTGAACCAATGAATGTAGAGATAAAGGTGTGTTGTCAAAGATGGCGACCCCTGTTTCTGGTTTGCACAAGTTGGTGCTAATTGAGAGTAGTTCATAGCTTGTGGGAGAAATGAAAATGGATATATATAGTGAGTTGAAATGCTTTCATGATATCTAGTTAAAAATGTAGAGTAGATGGTTGGGGTTCAGGGTTTCATTTGAAGTGGAAATACAAATTTGAGAGTCATCAGCTCACGCAAATAAAGTGGCTACATTTATTTTTTTAAAATAAGTGAAAATACACCTTTTCCTAAATGGTTTCCCACCTGTCTTCCTCAACAGAATAGATGGCTTTGTACTCAGGGATGATGAAGGGGATGAATGAGTCCTTAGGAGTAAGTGACTGTCATTTCCTTTTGCTTACTGTTTTTCAACTCTTTCACCAGTAACTATAATAAACCAAATAATAATAGTAGTAATAACAAAATCAAACAATATATTGCAAAATCTCAACAAAATCGAGTTATATATAGTGAATTTAAACCACTTAAGTCCACTGGAATGATTTGCTCAGAGTAGGCGATCAATACATATTTGCTGCTTGACCAAGTCACACGAAAAGTGTTACTAAATCACTTTATAATGATGGCTTATAATTGAGTTTGTTGTAAGAACCATAACGATGGCCATAAATACTTTTATGTATTTGAGAAGACAAAAGAAAGCCCTTCCAAATCTGGAGAGGCTGACATTGGCTACCATATTTCAGTGACCTAGCTTAACCTCAGACCCAAAGTTTCAGGCTGTCACTTAGCCTTTGGTGGGCTGTGGACCTTCACACCTAATATAATTTGGCAAACACAAAGTGTTTTATATGACAGGCAATGTGGAAAGAACTCAGTAATTTTGCCAATGTTTTTAACCACTCACCTTCCCAAATACTGCCTCAGTCAAATTAATTTACAAAGGTCTTGTATTTTCCATGTCCTTTTCCATTCCTTCTCTAGGGACCAAGGACTTGGCATGAACCCTAGCTCTAGTAGCCCCATGGGATCAGGCTGAGTAGTTAGCTATCTGGAAGGACCAGAAAAAGGTACTATTTAAGAGTCAAGTTCAAGTTCAAGGAAAGCAAGTTAAGGGTAAAGCCAGAGGGACAATATATTATACACTGGGGCCTAGGGTAGAGTTTGGGGCTGTAGACAGGAAATATGGCAAGAAATCAAGAGATCAGTGATAGGTTTCCTAGCCAAATGCTAGGATACAAGAATATGGAAGAAGATCCGAATGTAGTTGTGAAGACCTTTGAAAATTAATAAATAATTAATAAAATAAAAAATAAAACAAGGGTGTCAGGAGTTTCTTTTATCGGCGTTGGGCAATAGGGACATTTAAAAGCTCAGGATCATCTCAGACATCTGAGTCCTTTTGTGGTACACGCCTCCTTTCTTTTGGAATGTTTCCCTTTCCCTTTGCTTACTTAAATCCTTTCTATTTTCTGCACATCAATTCAAGTCCTATATCTTGTGTAAATGTTGATATAATATTTAATAGGCCTGAGACCTAGTGTGGGAAAATCTATTTCCTAATAAAAATGCCAAGTCACTGTAGCTTGTTTGTTTTAGGAAGTTAATTTTGCCATCTTTGGTGTGTCTTAAAGTATTTTGTCCTCTTTTCTCCAGAACTTTCAGCGAATTTTTCTCTTTTCTTTTTTTACCATTAAAATTTCATTTATTTATATATTTATTTCTTTATTTTTGGCTTTGTTGGGTCTTTGTTGCTCTGTGTAGGCTTTCTCTCATTGAGGTGAATGGGAGCTACTCTCTAGGTGTGGTATATGGGCTTCTCCTTGTGGTGGCTTCTCTTGTCACAAAGCAGAGGACTCAAGTGGCGTGGACTCAGTAGTTGGGGCACATTGCTTAGTTGCCCTGTGGCACGTGGGATCTTCCCTGGGCAAAAGATCAAACTTGTGTTCCCTGCATTGGCAGGTGGATTCTTACCACTGGATCACCAGGGAAACTCCTCTCTTCTTTTGCTTTTGAAAAAATTTCTATTTTCAGGGAATAATTACTGAGTATGTTTTAGCACATTAAATTTAATGTATCATATCATATACTTCTTGAGAGTTTCCTAGATGGCACTCATTTCAGTTCAGTCGCTTAGTCATGTCCAACTCTTTGCAATCCCATGAACTGCAGCACATCAGGCCTCCCTGTCCATCACCAACTCTCAGAGTTTACCCAAACTCATGTCCATTAAGTCAGTGATGCGATCCAACCATCTCATCCTCTGCTGTCCCTTTCTCCTCCTGCCCTCCCTCTTTCCCAGCATCAGGGTCTTTTCAAATGAGTCAACTCTTCGCATCAGGTGGCCAAAGTATTGGAGTTTCAGCTTCAACATCAGTCCTTCCAGTGAACACCCAGGACTGATCTCCTTTAGGATGGACTGATTGGTGCTCCTTGCAGTCCAAGGGACTCTCAAGAGTCTTCTCCAACACCACAGTTCAAAAGCATCAATTCTTCGGTGCTCAGCTTTCTTCACAGTCCAACTCTCACATCCATGCATGATTACTGGAAAAACCACAGCCTTGACTGGACAGAATTTTGTTGGCAAAGTAATATCTCTGCTTTTTAATATGCTGTCTAGGTGGGTCATAACTTTTCTTCCAAGGAGTAGGTATCTTTTAATTTCATGGCTGCAATCACCATCTGCAGTGATTTTGGAGCTCCCCAAAATAAAGTCAACCACTATTTCCATTGTTGCCCGATCTATTTGCCTTGAAGTGATGGGAACGGATGCCATGATCTTAGTTTTCTGAATGTTGTGCTTTAAGCCAACTTTTTCACTCTCCTCTTTCACTTTCATCAAGAGCCTCTTTAGTTCTTCTTCACTTTCTGCCATAAGGGTAGTGTCATCTGCATATCTGAGGTTATTGATATGTTTCCCAGCAATCTTGATTCCAGCTTGTGCTTCTTCCAGCCCAATGTTTCTCATGATGTACTCTGCATATAAGTTAAATAAGCAGGGTGACAATACACAGCCTTGACATACTCCTTTTCCTATTTGGAACCAGTCTGTTGTTCCATGTCCAGTTCTAACTGTTGCTTCCTGACCTGCATACAGGTTTCTCAAGCGACAGGTCAGGTGGTCTGGTAGTCCCATCTCTTTTAGAATTTTCCACAGTTTATTGTGATCCATACCGTCAAAGAGTTTGGCATAGTCATTAAAACAGAAATAGATGTTTTTCTGGAACTCTCTTGCTTTTTCGATGATCCAGTGGATGTTGGCAATTTGACTTCTGGTTCCTCTGCCTTTTCTAAAACCAGCTTGAACATCTGGAAGTTCATGGTTCATGTATTTCTGAAGCCTGGCTTGGAGAATTTTGAGCATTACTTTACTAGCATGTGAGACACTAGTGGTAAAGAAATTGCTGCTAATGTATGAGACATGGTTTCGATCCCTGGGTTGGGAATATCCTCTGGAAGAAGGTGTGACAACCCACTCCAGTATACTTGCCTGGAGAATCCCATGGACAGAGGAGCCTGGTGGGCTACAGTTTATGGGGTCACATGGAGTCTGACATGACTGAAGCAACTTAGCAGACAGCATGTAATACTTCTTGCAGGTTAAGAGTCATGTTTTACTTATATTGTTTTATATACTTTTGAATAATAATGATATCTATTATTCATGAAGTCCCAAATATAGTCCAGATATTTCACCTTTATTATTTTTAATTTTCATGAAAACCATTCCAGATATGGATATAATTCCCATTTTGGGTTTAGAAAGATTGTGCTTAGTCACTCAGTCATGTCCAACTCTTTGCTACCCCATGGACTGTAGCCCACCAGACTACTCTGTCCTTGGAATTCTCCAGGAAAGAATACTGGAGTGGGTTGCCAGACCCTCCTCCAGAGGATCTTTGTGACCCAGGGATCGAACCCAGGTCTCCTGCATTGCAAGTGGATTCTTTACCGTCTGAGCCACCAGGGAAGACCTTAGAAAGTTTAACTTGCTCAAAGATTGAACCAGTAGATGCTGGGGTTGAGATCAGAACTCAGGTTTGATCTCTCTTCTCTATGCTCGGCTGTCCTAGAACACTTGTTGACTTGATTGCTTTGAATTGTTGATTACATAATTTATGTTCCCCATCTCCTATAGTTTCTTTGACCATCTCCAGAGTCAGTCTAAACAGGAGCCAATGAGAGAGATAGAAGGAGAAAAAGAGAAAGATTCTCATTTTGTGCCTTCTTGTTTCAAATGAGAAAAGCTTCCATTTCTTCTCTTTTGGTTTTTGTTTTTCTTCTTTTATGACTTTTCTACTCTTTGTCCTTTTACTTGCTCATAAACACACTCATTTATTTAAAAAAATTAATTTTCTTGCATATCGACCCTTCTTACCACCTCTCTGGTACAATTTTCCATCAGTAAATGCCTGGTCTAATCTAAAAATTTTGCAAAAGCTCTTTAGATAATGAGCTAAATTTCAAAAAGTTAATTTGTTCAGCAGAGGTTGCTAATTTCTATGACCTTCCAAGGGGGAGGGAAATATACATACAGTTTCTTAGAGGAGAAAACCAATAATTCCAGCAAATGTATTCTTGGAGGCAGACAAGCTAATTTTTAAAACCAAATAGATAAACTCTGTGGAGTCTCTTGATTTGTTCAGATCTGGTCCTGAGGTTTACGGCTCTACTTATTCTGCTCCAGCCCTGTGTTCAAGAATCTTCTATTTGCCCAGATAGCTCTGAGTCTTTCGATGGTCATGGTCATGTGCTCATACATTATCAGAGCATCATAGATGTGATGGTGGAAAGAAACTATTGAAAACAGGTTTGGAGATGTTTCCCAGAGATCAAAACTATGTGTTGTGCTCTCATTGTGTGCTATATGCTTTGTAAAGATGTATATATATATATATATATCATTTAAAAATATAATATATAATAAATTATTAATGGCAATAAGAGGAATGAGACCCAAGGAAAGCTCCAGAGAGACGCATTTGAGTGGGGCCCTTGATGATTGATGAGGGGCTGCCAACAAAGAAAGGTGGGGGTGGGCATTTCCAGGTAAAACGAACAGTTAATACCTTAGTACAAGCCAGGCAAAAGAAAAACAAAGAAAGCTTGTGAAGTGTGTGATATCTGCACATTTTTGAATATTTTTCAAGTAGGATAACAGATACTTGCTCTGTGCCAAGTCGTTTACTTGTGCTATTTCATTTAATCTTCACCTAGGAAGTTAGCATCAAAGAATTGATGCTTTTGAACTGTGGTGTTGGAGAAGACTCTTGAGAGTCCCTTGGAGAGCAAGGAGATCCAACCAGTCCATCCTAAAGGAAATCAGTCTTAAATATTCATTAGAAGGACTGATGCAGAAGCTGAAGCTCCAATGCTTTGGCCATCTGATGTGAAGAACTGACTCATTGGAAAAGACCCTGATGCTGGGAAAGATTGAAGGTGGGAGGAGAAGGGAATGACAGAGGATGAGCTAGTTGGATGGCATCACCAACTCAATGGACATGAGTTTGAGTAATCTCCAGGAGTTGGTGATGGACAGGGAAGCCTGGCGTGCTGCAGTCCATGGGGTCACAAAGAGTCGGACATGACTGGGCAACTGATCTGAACTGAACTGAGGAAGTTAGGTCTGTTATGATTCCCATTTTACATGGTAGAAACTGAGGCACAGAGAAACCAGTAATGTTTTGAGAGTCCATACTTTTATTACACAACTGATAAGTAGTAGAATCAGGCTGTCTGCCCCTAGAGTCTGTGTGCTAAAGGCTATGCTATACTTGCTTCCACATGTTTTTTGAACTAGAAATAAAAAGTAGTGTTAGTTCCTTCTGTGGGTAACTTGTGTCTTTCACTAATTGTAAACCCCTATGTATTTTTATTTATTTATTTATTTTAACCCCCTTGTATTTTTTATTAATTTTTATTGTAGTATAGTTGCTTCCCTGGTGACTCAGTGGTAAAGAGTCCTCCAGCAATGCTGGAAGATCTTCCCTGGGCTGGGAAGATCCCTTGGAGAAGGGTATATGGCAACCCACTCCATTATTCTTGCCTGGAGAATCCCCATGGACAGAGGAACCTGGTGGGCTACAGACCATGGGGTCACAAAGAGTTGGACATGACTGAGTGACTAAGCACATAATTGTTTTATAATGTTGTATTAGTTTCAGCTGCACAGCCAAGTGAATCAGTTATGCACATATTTCCTCTTTTTCAGATTTCTTTCCCATTTAGGTCACCACAGAGCACTGAGTAGAAGCCCCTGTGCTAAACAGTAGGTTCTCATTAGTTGTCTATTTTATACATAGTGTCAGTAGTCTATATATATATCAATACCAGTCTCCTAATTTATCTCACCCCTGCTTCCCTTGGCAACCTTAAATTTTTTTTCTACTTCTATGACTCTATATTTCTGCTTTGCAAATAAGTCCATCTGTATCATTTTTCTAGATTTCACATATAAGTGATATTGTAAGATATTTGTCTTTCTCTTTCTGACTTCATTCTGTATGACACTCTCTAGGCTCACCTATGGAATGGCACTATTTTGTTCCCTTTTTATAGCTGAGTAATATTCCATTGTATAATGTACCACATCTTTTTTATCCATTCCTCTGTCAATGGACATTTAGGTTGCTTCCATGTCCTGGCTGTTGTAAATAGTGCTGCAATATCCTATAAATCCTTATATTTTAATAGATCTTCATAAAATCTCCTGAGGAGGAAAAAAAAAAAAGGCAGACCTAAAAGGGAAAAAGTCCCTTAAAAGTGGAAAGGAGAGGGCCAAAAATAAACTCAGTCCTGGGTTTAGTTATAGGTTTGAATATCATGTTGGGACAGGAAGTGATAAAGACCACCATCCCTGGTTAACACTAGAAGGACAGTGAGAGTCCAAAAAACATGGAAGGCAATTTTCAGACAAAAATGTGTCTCATTCATTGGGATGAATGTGTCAACTTTCATAAAAGGAAGATAAAGATTCCTGCTAGGGTTTAGGTAATTCATGTTTTGTCAGGGCCAATTTGATTACTGCCAGTTGCCTTTAGGAATTTCTCGTATTCTTGGCTCTATTTTTCACTGAGATGCTCTACACAGATCTGAGGTAATAAGCACATGTTGGAGCCCTGGATTCTGAGGGCTTTGGGGGAGCAGATTTGTGAGAAAGGAGTGGAAAGGAAGCAAGGAGGAGGATGTTTATTTTTAATAAAGAGACCCTGCCCTCCCTTCCTGAGCTCAAATCCGTCTAGACTTGTTTTTTCCATTTTACACAATGTTCACAACAACAGAATAAATGTATTAAAGCCAAACAAGCTGGGGGCTGAGTTTTGGCATGGAGGGTCAGACAGGAATAGAATCAGCTGCTTTTGAGTTGAGTCAAATAATTGATTTACAACAGTGGTAGATTAAGGCTGTGCTGGCCTGAACTGAACCAAAGTTATTTTCATTCTGAGGAGACAATAAGGAGGCGATATGTCTGGCCTGGTGCCCAGGACAGGAACTATCCGCCTGTTTGCACTCTTTGTCCTTCAGTTTTCAAAACTAACAGTGTTAGTTCAAGGAACCTTTACAGTCACGTTTCCCATCACCTATTTTGTGTGGTGGGAACTAGGTCTCAGAGAAGTAAGATGTCTCTCAGAGAAGTAAGCGCTGGATCAAATCATGTTTCACTGAATTATCAGACAGTACCTACAAAGGGTCAGGGAGCGAGGGGGTGGCTTTCCTCATGGCTCAGATGGTAAAGAATCTGCCTGCCATGTGGGAGACCTGGGTTTGATCCTTGGGTTGGGATGATTTTCCTGGAGGAGGGCATGGCAACCCAGTCCAGTATTCTTGCCTGGAGAATCTCCATGGACAGAGGGGGCTGGCAGGCTACAGTCCATGGGGTCTCAAAAGAGTCGGATATGACTAAGCACAGCATAGCACCTACAAAGGGGGAGTTTCAGTTTTTGCTCTCTGTGTTGAGAAATCAATGTAGGAACAATTTGGCTTGAACACAACTGATCATACATTCTGAGTTAACTCTTTATGAATTGATAGACTCCATGTTTGAGGATTCTCCTGTTTTGCCCCTTCTTCTTCTTAGCCATTCAAGACTGCCTTTTATAGTACATCTGGACAAGGGTGTGTGTGTGTGTGTGTGTGTGTGTGTGTGTGTGTGGGCAGGGCTAGTTACTGGAGTTTCTGAGTCCAGGCCAAAGTCAATGTGTATTTTTACATCTCAGAATGCTTAACATTCCTCAACTCATTTAATCCTGACTATATAAATGTGAGGAGTTAGAAAGTTATGACAACCCTATTTTATATGTTGGGAAAACGAGACCTATGATATTCCCAAGATGACATGATGAATTTAATGGGCAAGTCCAGATTCAAACCCAAATGTCCCCTCTCTCACTTCATGTTCCTCCTCTACTGTGCCCTCTTATTAATATGAATTTGAGAAGTTGTCTAATAAAGGAAGATTGGAAGGTATGTGTGCTCCTAGGTTTATTTTCACAAGAGATGCTTCTGTTTCTTCAATATGTTGGGCTAATTTTGAAGGGAGTTTGGATTCTTAAAAGTCACTTCTTTTATGGGCTCCATTATTTTAAATTTTAACTCTCCATGTCTAGCCTAAAGAGACAGATCCTTTCACATACCTCTTTGTGGACAATCCAGGCCCAACACTTCTAGTGGACAATCATATTATTATGACAGATTATTAGAGGTTAGATGTCTTAAATAAACAAAACCCATGACGGTCTCTTAAAAAATGTTTTGTTTGTTCATTTGGCTGCATTGGGTCTCAGTTGCAGCGTGTGAAATCTTCATTGTGTTATGCAGGATCTTTTGTTGTGTCTCACAGACTCTCTAGTTGTGGCAAGTGAGCTCAGTAGACACAGCGCACGGGCTCAGTTGCTCCAGGGCATGTGGGTTCTTAGATCCCTGACGAGGGATTGAGCCCATGTACTGTGCATTGCAAGGCGGAATTTTAACCACTGGACCACCAGAAAGTCCCCCATGACCATCTTTTAAGTGCTGAACAGAGGAGTAACTCTGATGGGAGGGACGGTTGCCTGGAGAGGTGATTTTTCCTTAAGGTATTTCCTATTCCCTTGGCTTTTCTTCCTTTTCATACAACTGTGACCACTTTGCTCAGATCCTAAGGGGTCAATCCCTCACAGGAAAAAAATAAAATCTTTTATCTTGATGGATTATTGAGTATCTTTTTTTAAGGATAAACTGAAACATGGTCAAGAATTTGTAGAGATGCATGAGAAATTACCATTGGCTTCCCAAATGAAAAAGCCTTTGCTGTGGTTTGGATTCTATTCCGTTTTTGGTGACTAAGAGTTGTATCTATTATATGGTTTGTTCCAAATACATCCCTTTTAAGATCCCGCTTGATGGTTATCACAGTCTTCCTCAATTCATTCCTTACTTATATAGCAACAAAGTCCTTTTAAAGTTTATTCGTAAAATTTCTTTCTCTTCTTGGAAGTTGAGAACATTGTGTTTAAAACCAGATATTTTGAAAACTATGTGAAAATTGTGTTTTGTGACCTTTCAGACATGGCTTGTGCTAATAAGATGCTAAAATGTAATTAAAATCATGCAATTAGAAAATGGTGACTTTCTCCCTGAAGAAGCCCTGATGAACTTGAATATGCTGTAATTTAGCAAATTGGAAAATGAGACGGTGGAAGGAGAAAGAGAGGGTCATAAGTTGATGGCAATTCTAAAACTGTCACCTTTGGTAAATTGCCATTTTAACACTTGGTCTAGCATCCATAATTATATCCAGGCTTAACCTCACTGACTACCATTCTTTTCCAAACACTGGCTGGCCCCAACTCTGCAATAGTTCTCTGACCCGTTAGCCCATTGCCTTACAAATCAACATCCCATCATTGGCTGCTTGCTACCATTCTTGCATTGCACCATCGTGTAAATATCTTACCACAAAACCACCTGCCTGCCCACAAACACCTCACATTTCCACTTGTTGACTGACTTAGCCTCTTCCCCTCTCCAGCCCTGGCATATTATTAGTGGTGTGAAGGAAACGAGCAGGTGGAGTGAGCAGAATGAGTCAATGCAAGTAATTATTTCCCATTTTCATTCAGTGGCACATCTGCCCAAGTGCAGTGGAGTGCCCATTGAGACCAGTAAGAGTCTCATGGTCATGGTGATAAAAGTGGATGGTGCGGGACAGGGCCAGGACTTTCAATATACTGTTCAACATGTACCTGCTTCCTTCCAGATACTTCTTTCCCTGAACATGACCCTTTGTGCTCAGAGCTCATATTATAACTCAACCTGTCTCAACCTCTCCCCAACGTAGTCACCTGGAACAATATCCTAGGATAGGTAAAGATGGAGGAGGAAGTGGAGACAGAGACCATACATTGGTGGGAAAGTAATAAAGGATGGAACTCAGGGTTGGCAATTATTAGCAAGAAAGTGAATATACAGGAAAGAATGAGGAACAGGAAGTGGAGACAGGAAGGTAAGGCACTGTTGATATTGTTAAATATCTTTTCCCACGTAAAGGGAAAAGATACTTAACAAGCAAGGTGCATGCGTGCATGCTCAGTCATGTCCAACTCTTTGAGACTCCATGGATTATAGCCCACCAGGATCTTATGTTCATGGGATTTTCCAGGCAAGAATACTGGAGTGGGTTGCCATTTCCTCCTTCAGGGGATCTTCCTGACCCAGGGATCGAACTGTTGTCTCCAGGGGCTCCTGCTTTGGCAGGCAGATTCTTTACCACTGAGCCACCTGGGAAACATGATTTGCATCAGATGATCAGCGTCAGGGTATAAAGGCGGCTTCTCCATTCTCCAATTTGGTATGACCCTGCAAAGATATTTCAGCACTTAATAGCCCCATGGGATAATCTGAGACGTTGTGTGACAATATCACATCCCAGCTTTTCCTTCTGCCCTATCCGATTTTCTTCATTTCCTCATAGGTCCTAAGAACACTGCCCACCACTCCCCGCCCCCTTCAATAAACTTCCTGTAAGGAAATTCAGTCTCAGAGTCTTCTTTCTGGGAAATAAGACCTGAAACACTACATATTTGTTAATTTTTAAATTCTTACTTCACTAGAGCTGGAATTACATCAAATCTCATCTATTTTTTTCTTCCTTGAGCCTAGGCTAAAACCATGTTACCATATTAAGAATAGTGGGTCTAATGTAGACATCGAATCCTGCTATTAAGACTGAGTGCAACTGTTTGGACAATGACACATTAAAGTCTGGATTCCACACAGCTTTTCAAAAACCATACATGCAGCTTAACCTCCTCATCCTTCACTCTCCGTAACCTTCTGCTCTAGAGTCACTCAGAGATTTTGCTATGAAACTCACAGGAACAATGACCTCTGGTTGCGGAATAGAAAAAAAAAAAATGACACCTTGACCTACTTTAGATATGATTTCAATGCAGGTGAATCTCATGCCTGTTTACAGAGTTATGATTTTAAAATTCATTTGTTTCTTTGATTTCTCAAGTATATTTTCTCCAAAGGTTCAAAATGAAGAAGTTTTAAATGTTCTTCTTTTTCTATTCTTATGTCTCTGGATGTAAAAGTGCTGTAATTAGGGGCATGCGTCAGATACCATCCCACTTCCTGTTTATTTTCCTTGCTTAGGAAACCAGATCCTTTCAGGAAGGTGAAATACATAGCGAATGTTGTTAGTCGCTCAGTTGTGTATAGTGTCTGACTCTTTGTGACCCCGTGGGCTGTAGCCCTCCAGGCTCCTCTGTCCATGGGATTTTCCAGGCATGAATACCAGAATGGGTTGCCATTTCCTTCTCCAAGGGACCTTCCTGACCCAGGGATGGAACCCAGGTCTCCTGCATTGCAGGCAGATTCCTTACCATCTGAACCACATAGGGCTGGTTCCAAACTCCACTGTGAAATAGTTTGTCTGTGGTGAGCCTCTTCCCTTTTGTGGGATACTCCAGTCACTTTGTCTTTTCTCTTCCCCTGATTCTGGGGTCTTCCCCAGCCTACTGCCAGCATCTTATCCATCTCTCCCCATAGCTCTCCATCCCTTTTTATCCAGCTTTCCCTGCTCTACTTTTCTCTGTCCATGACCCAGAATCAGTCTGATGCTGCCTGTTGTCACTACAGTTGAAACTTCCCTGTTCTGTTGTTCATCAGTCAAGGCCAACTTTCTCTCTTAGGAGGCATTTCTGCCTGATTTAACTTGTAGTTGATTGATTAGTATTTAAATAAATGACTGGACATATGAATAAGTGAAATGCTCTCTCATAATAGGCCACTTAGCACCTGTCTTATCCCCACACACCCAAGGTATATGTGTATTCATAAGGGCCTGATAAAGACAGTATGCCTTCCTTTGTAGCATGACCAAACCAGGTGAGTTGACAGAGAAATCTCATGACAGGTGAGTGGTGGAAGATTGCAGATAAACCATGAATGTTTCTGATGATTTGACATCTGGGAATTTGCTGCCCCTGGAGAGACTGCTCCTCCCAGAGCTAGCCAATCCTAGAGATAATAAACAATTCACCTGATAGAGTTTCTTTCATATGCAAACCAACATGTCCATTCTTTATACCCCAACCACTTCCTTTACTGAGCTCTCACAAGACTCTCAATCGAATTCTGGGACACAGTTCATTTGCTCTAATAACACCAGGGCCAGGTTCAAGGCAACTAAGGACAGTTTCTATAGCCCAGAGTCTGCTGAAATTGTTTTTATCAGTCCATCCTCCTGCTTACCCTGCCTTGACTGTTCTTCCCACAAAAGCCACAGTGAAGGCCCTTGCCCATATTTCCCCCTTGCTCCTTCTGTCTCTTGACCAATCCTGGTGCTTCCCCATGTGGTTCTTGGTGACAGAGCTGTTCCCTCCTCTTAGGAACTGTGAGTAACAAGCTCTCTTTTCAGTGGCGATCATCTCCTGATCTGCTGGCTTCACCCTACCTGGGTGATAATAAAGCTTACATTTTACAAGTTATAGTTCTTTCAAGGGAGGACAGGGTGGAGATCAGTGGTAGAGCACCTGCATAGCAGGAATGAGGCCCTGGATTCAGCTCCCAGTACCTCCATGTTTGATAAAACCAAAACAACTTTTAAAGTTTCAACTATTTCTCCAATCTCAGGTGTGAGGCCCCGCCCCCCATGCTAATTCTTTTAAGACCCTGAAGGAAACCTCTCCTTTGCTATATGTTCAGACGATTAGAGAAATGATTGTTGTCCAGACAAGGCAGGGTAGAATTAAATTTAAAAAATGAAAGTAATGACTGAGACTTTCCTGGTAGTCCAGGGGTTAAGACTTCACCTTCTAGTACAGGGGGTACAGGTTCGATCCCTGGTTGGGAGGATCCTACATGCCTTGGGGCCAAAACACCAGAACATAAAACAGAAGCAATGTTGTAACAAATTCAATAAAGACTTTACACAAAAGGTCCACATCAGAAAAAGTTTTCAAAAAAAGTAATGACAAACCTTATTTAATATATGTTGTCACTTTGAGATCTCGGAAAAAAAAAAAAAAAGATCCTATGAATTATTATCGTATTATCCATGATGAATGGAAGTTCTAAGATAGAAAGTGGTTTTTCCAAGGTCACAGAGTCACAGACACAGAGAGGTGAGTCTCAAATACAAACTTTCCTGGCATTCCTCTGACTCATGCTGCTCCCACTCCTTCCGTCTGTCATAGTCTTCCAAACCATCCAATAGCTTTTACAAAGTATTGTATAACATCACCACTTCCTTCATAATTTAAGGAAAAAAATAAGGCAGTCTTGCCAACTAGGACTAATGAATGGTTCCACAGTGAAAAATAGCTGTGACATATTAATATTTAAATATTTCAACAATAATACAGCCTTTGGGAAAGGAATATAGATCTTAGGAAGATAATTACACAAAGAGAGGATCTAGAGATGACAGAAGTTTCTAGTACTAAGTCTGATCTTTAGTGAATGAACAAGGACCTTTAGAAATTTCTTCTTTCTAGAGAAGTTCCATTCTTTGCTCATAAGTCCCTGGTGGCTCAGACGGTGAAGAATCTACCTGCAAAGCAGGATACCCAGGTTCAGTCCCTGGGTTGGGAAGATGCCCTGGAGAAGGGAATGGCTACCCATTCCAGTATTCTTGCCTAGAGAGTTCCACGGACAGAGGAGTCTCGCAGGCTACAGTCTATGTGGTCGCAAAGAGTCAGTTAGTTGCAACTGAGCAACTAACACTTTAACATACAAAGAACAAGATTGGCCGTGAAGGAGACAGACAAGAATATCTTTCAGTTTTGGAGAAATATAAACCTAAAAGGACTAATTAAATACCATAAGATAAAAAGAAACGTACAAAATACAAAGTATAATGAAATTGCTATTGAAGGTCATCAAGAGAAAAATACCCTGTAAAGAAGTTAATATCTGTGTAGTCAATGCTGACCATAGTTATTAGCGGGAAGACTTCAAGTAAAATAATTGAAAAATGAACCCAATATTGAACAGAATATAGCTCATGGGAATTTATGTGTTCAGTTCAGTTCAGTTCAGTCGCTCAGTCGTGTCCGACTCTTTGCCACCCCATGAATCGCAGCACACCAGGCCTCCCTGTCCATCACCAACTCCTGGGGTCCACCCAAACCCATGTCCATTGAGTCGGTGATGCCATCCAACCAGCTCATCCTCTGTTGTCCCCTTCTCCTTCTGCCCCCAATCCCTCCCAGCATCAGGGTCTTTTCAAATGAGTCAGCTCTTCGCATCAGGTGGCCAAAGTATTGGAGTTTCAGCTTCAGCATCAGTCCTTCCAATGAACACACAGGATTGATCTCCTTTAGGATGGACTGGTTGGATCTCCTTGCAGTCCAAGGGACTCTCAAGAGTCTTCTCCAACACCACAGTTCAAAAGCATCAATTTTTTGGCGCTCAGCTTTCTTCACAGTCCAAATCTCACATCCATACATGACCACTAGAAAAACCATAGCCTTGACTAGACGGACCTTTGTTGGCAAAGTAATGTCTCTGCTTTTTAATATGCTATCTAGGTTGGTCATAACTATCCTTCCAAGGAGTAAGTGTCTTTTAATTTCATGGCTGCAATCACCATCTGCTGTGATTTTGGAGCCCAAAAAAATAAAGTCTGACACTGCTTCCACTGTTTCCCCATCTATTTCTCATGAAGTGATGGGACCAGATGCCATGATCTTAGTTTTCTGAATGTTGAGCTTTAAGCCAACGTTTTCACTCTCCTCTTTCACTTTCATCAAGAGGCTTTTTAGTTCCTCTTCACTTTCTGCCATAAGGGTGGTGTCATCTGCATATCTGAGGTTACTGATATTTCTCCTTGCAATCTTGATTCCAGCTTGTGCTTCTTCCAGCCCAGTGTTTCTCATGATGTACTCTGCATATAAGTTAAATAAGCAGGGTGACAATACACAGCCTTGACGTACTCCTTTTCCTATTTGGAACCAGTCTGTTGGTCCAGTGTTAGCATTTACCAAATACCTACAAGGGTTTGGAATCCCATTCTTTTAAGCAAAAGAGAGCCAATGTTGACAAAAGAGGAAAAGGGAAAATAATAAAGTCAATCAAATGACTTGGAAATTTTTTAAAGAGGTGAAAAGTTTGGATTACGACGAGTATGGAAGAAAGAAGACAGGTTAAGAAGGTTTAAGAGCAATCAGTAAGGAGTTAAAGGTACTATTTAGAGATGGTGATTGGCAGCCATTAGGAATTTCCATGCAGTATAAGTTAGAAGAAAGAGCTTGTGTGGTTAGTAGACCTCAGCAGGATATCAGGAAGAATTTCCTGATGGTAAATGTCAAGAGTTCTGGTTCGGAGGATCAAAGGGCAGCTTCTGGGATGTGCCTATCCCAGGAATATTTTTCAGCCTCAAGCAGGAGACTGTTTGGGTGGTTTTCAGCAGCCCCGTGGATGGATGGGTCTGCCTCCTTGGAATCCGCTGGTCTCATGTTGCCGAGGGGCGTGCCCTCCACAGCTGCTTTCATGGACTCCCAGCCAGCAGCCAACTCCCAGCTCACAGGCCATGGAGTTTTCCCCCCAGAAAGGAACAACTAAGTCTTTCAGTGTCTATTCCCCACTTGGACCAGCCCTTAGGTATACACTGTGGTTTTTCAGCTCTTCAGCACTTAGGCACTTTCCTTCGGAGCCAAAAGCCCTCCTGGGAACAATGCAGCATTTGTGTGTTGACAGTAACAGCCTGTGGCCCAGAGACACTCAGCCAAACTCTCCCTCTGTCCCACATGGGCTGGATCACACACCTCATCTGTAATAATCCACACTCAGTCAGCCCCAGCTTGCCCCTAAGGACCAAGCACCCCACTTCTCTTCCCCCCTGTTCCCCAACTTCTTACCTAATTCAATCCCCAGCTCCACTACCATGTTTATCCCAGTGGTCATGCAGGATGATCTCCACCAGCTCCCATCACACCCATGGGGAACAATGACACAGAGGTGGCTCATGGCCTGACCCTAAACAGTAGGCACTGAAGAGGGAGGTCCACTCTGCTGAGCTGAGCAGTGGGGTGTTTACAAGAGGTTAGGTCTGCAAAGAGATGCCAGTCTTTTCCTATAAGATAGGACTTTTTATTTATCATGCGGTTGTTGATTCACATGGGGAGTTAGGAACGTGAAACAAGCATAGAGTTGTACACGGTCTCTTTCTGCCGAGTTCAGAGACTCGGAAATATTGTTTGACTTCTGGCATGAAGACAATTCCAGAAAGGTGTTTAAAACCATGTTTGTGTCCTTGGTTCTGAGTCAGAGAGGGACAAGGGCTTATAGTAGGGTTTCAACCCTTAGGCAACCCTACAAGATGTTGGATGTTTCAATATTAAATGACCCATCAGAACAGTTTCCCTCTAGGAATGCTCCCTGTCCCCTCATCTCCCCCACCCCCCACTTCACAGCAACAGTGCAGTGTTTCTCTTAAAACCTCCATCCAGTGTATGGGTCCACTCAGTATGAATGCAGAAGAGAAAAATCAGATGGGTAGTAGAGAGTATAGAAAATTTAAAAGAAAGGGCAAGTAGAGTAATTGAGATTTTAAGGAACAAACTGGAGTTTTGTGTGTGTGTGTGTGTGTGTGTGTGTGAAGCTTAGTGAGTCTGTTATTTAGTGTCTCTGAGATTTGAGTCTTTTTATTGACCCCTTTTCATTCAGCATAAAGTAGTTACTTGATTGTACGCAGAAGAAACAGGGAAGCAATCAGAGTTCCACCTTTGACGTCTTCTCTTCTGATTCATGATTTTCTCTCTGAAAAACATCATGGCATGGATATTCAGATCTGGAGCCCAATCTTGTTTTTGAACTCTGAGATGAACAAATTGAGCTATTTAATCCCTCCTGAAAGCCCTAAGTCCATCTTCCACTGTTATCTCATGAACCCCTCATATGAATTTGACTTATTTCCCATCGATATTGTACACAGAATGGTAAAATCCAAAATCCAGCTTCTTTGAATATGCAAGACCTTCCCCAAAGTGCTTTTGGAGTTCTGTTTTGGTTTGGTTCCCATGACTACGGGCTTCCCTGATAGCTCAGTTGCTAAAGAATCCACCTGCAATGCAGGAGACCCCGGTTCAATTCCTGGGTGGGGAAGATCCCCTGGAGAAGGGATAGGGTACCCACTCCAGTATTCTTGGTCTTCCCTTGTGGCTCAGCTGGTAAAGAATCCCCCTGCAATGCGGGAGACCTGGATTCAATCCCTGGTTGGGAAGATCCCCTAGAGAAGGGATAGGCTACCCATTCCAATACTGTGGCCTGGAGAATCCCATGGACTGTAGTCCATAGGGTCACAAAGAGTCTGACATGACTGAGCCACTTTCATTCACTCCCATGATTACCTCCTAAAAAGCGTCTTGACCCTGACCACCATATCCTCCTACTCCTTTACTCTTAATCAAATCCAGCAGAGGTCAAATAATTTTTATTTAACAGAAAATTAAAGGGACTGAGAGGGAAAATGGATTCGATTCAATGGACATGAGTTTGAGCAAGCTCCAGGAGTTGGTGTTGGACAGGGAAGCCTGGCATTCTGCAGTCCGTGGGGTTGCAGAGTCAGACATGACTGAGCAACGGAACTGAACTGAACTGAGAGGGAAAAAAACCTCAACTTGCTTTACCTGCAGTTTCATACTTACCAGTCCCTTCCCTTTCAGGAATCCATCACAAAAATTTTGCACTTGCTCTACTAAGACCTCTGTTATAGGCAGTGTATCCCACTTATCATCCAGAGTCTGGTAAATTGCTAAAGCAGGCAGTTCAGACATCTTTAGTTTGAAAAATGATATCGCCTTTTCATTTTGCTTCACTCCACTGTCCACCAGAATAAAAAGAATCTGCAGTTTGGGAAATTTGAAAGAGAAAGATCTGTCTGAGGTCCTCCTTGGAAGAAAGAGACACTTGGTGATTGTTGCTGTTTACATTGATTGAACTTAGGGTCTGTGCCACAATTTAAATATTCATTGAATTAAAATGAAGTTCTTCTTTTACTTTGCATTGTTTTAGGTTTTTTTCCTTTAGATCAGGTCTATTTAATTTTAAGAACATAGAACTGGAAGACAGTTTAATGATTAGCTAAGGGAGAAAGTATGATCTAATGGCTAAACATGGAGAATTCGTTTTAAATGTTGCCTCTAGTACTTTCTAGCTGTCTGACTTTTGGTAATCAGCCTCTCTGAGATTCAGTGTTCTTATTGGATTTTGTTGGGGGGAGACTGAATAAGAGAATAGATAATATTTCTAGTACAGTTTTTAGCTTATATAGTAAGTGCTTGATAGGGCTTCCCTGGTGGCTCAGATGGTAAATAATTGTTAACTATTTTATATTATTAAATCAAACCTTCTGCTCGATGAGGAAATCTCCTTGATAACAGTCTAGTTAGAGCGTTATCTACATTTAGTAACACTGAAAACTTCCAGTGTTAGGGAAACAACCACCAGAAAGATTTTTTTTTTTTTTTAACCAAACAACCCTCATCATTGGTGTCTCTAGTTCAATGCAGTAGACTTGAAGTAGTTGAAGTTTTACTATTTCAGTGACATAAGCAGAACTGCACAAAGTGGGGAAGGGAAAGAAAGAAATATTTATTGCATATCCAGTAGACACTAGGTACAAGATATGTGTTTTATGTGAGAAATAAACCCTGGGTCTAAAACTTCAGAGTTTATAGTAAGGAGTAAATAAATCACGGGGCTTCCCTGGTGGCTCAGTGGTAAAGAATCTGCCAGCAATTCAGGAGACACGGGTTTGATCCCTGGGTCAGGAAGATCCCCTGGAGGAGGGCATGGCAACCCACTCCAATATTCTTGGCTGGAAAATCCCCTGGACGAGGAGCCTGCCAGGACTGAAGCTACTTGGCACAGCACAGATACATGAAGCTATCAAGACTAACAGGTGATTTTTATGTTCAGTCTCTTTGGATCTCTAATTTTTTTTTTGTCCAACCATCAATGAATAAAAAAGAAATAGACTTTCTGCTAATGGAAGATATGATTAAATACATCATTAACAGTTTAAAATACATCTTAAGTTTTAAGGCAGAGTAATGGGATTTAATGGGATTTATTATACTCCAGTTCTCACTTCATTACCCCTTAACCATAATTATTTTTCTCATTTCTCTCACTTCCCTAGCCCCATCTCTCTTTTTCTGGTGTCCTACAGCTGAGTATTCAAAAGGGAATCTCCCAGTCCAGACTTACCCTCCCCTGGAAGAGCTTAGCTGCCTCCTGAAATCTGTGTAAGTTTTCTTCAAACTCTGAGGAGGCCTTGTTCATAATCAGTAGAAGATGAATCGGAATCATACTATTGAATAGGCCAATTGCAGTCTGGCAAATTGAAATGTATTAAAGCAGAATGAAAGAGAAAAGGAGGGGAAAAAATATTAGTGACAACTCAATGACTAGGTACACTGGACCATAAATGATACCTGACCACCCATCACACCAATGGTAACTCCTACAAGATGGCTTTGGATCAATTTCATTCTCCTAATTTTCATGCAACTTAGTAGATCCCTCATCCCCACACTGAACAGGGTGGAGCTGAGCAGCCAAAGCGATACTGCAGTAGTGATGGTTGGGTTGGGTCCAACCCTCCAAGGGTTGGGTCATAGAAGACATAGTAGCATCTACTTTGTTCTCTCCTGTATCACTTACTCTCTTATACTGTCCACTCAACCAGCCCTGGGAAGAGAATCACATAGTTTCTATGAAGGAACTAAGTTCTCCTGCTAACAACCAGCACTGACTTGCCAATCAGGTGACTGAATCATCTTGGAAGAAATCCTCCAGCCCCCATCAAACCTTCAGATGATTGCCTCCCTGACCAATGGCTGCAACCTCACATGAGCCCCCGGGATCAGAGGCCCCCATCCCTAGTCACTCTCAAACTTGACCCACAGAAACTGTATGAGATAATCAATTTTTTTCTGTTCTAAATTGTTACATTTTGGAGTAAACTGTTATGCATCATTAGACAACAAATACACCATGGAATATTTTAGTCACTTTTTTCAACCCCTTTTGAAATGTGGTGGTCCAGTGGTTAGGACTCCAAGCTTTCACTGCCAGAAGTGTGGGTTAATTCCCTGATTAGGGAACAAAGATCCTGCTGGCCACACAGCACAGCAAAAAACAAAGCAAAACAAACAAAAAACCAAGAGAAGCCAGATACACTTAAAATGGGATTTTGAACCCTTGATAGTAGTGTACACTTTTGAGTGCTTTTGATGTGCTGGGTAGTGTTTTCAGGTCTTTAAGTATAATAACTAATTTAATCTTCAAAGTCCCAGTTTTATAAATAAAGACATTGAGGTGCAAGATCGCCTCAAGTCACATAAGTGATGAGCTGGAATTCTCAGCAGGCAGTGTGACTTGAGAGTCTGTACCCTTAACCATGAGACTCCTACACGGCTGATGGCAAAACCTCAACAAAATCAACTCAGCCCTAAGCACGGTTGAGTTAGTCCATCTCAGGTCAGCCGTAAGATAACTGCTTCAGGAGACGGGAAGTTTGGCCCTTTTGTGTGGATTAGAGATGCTGATTTCCCCTGAGGCTGTGGGTGGTAGAGCGGAGGAGTCAGCTGTGAGGCAGAGGGAGGAGAGAAGGGAGACTGTAAAACTATGACGCTAGCCCCCTTCATTTCCCTGTTCAGAAACAGCGCTGCAACCGTCTCTATTTTAAACAAAATCCCATTTCTTCTTACCTCTCCCTTCTAAAGACAGAGAGTATTGCTGTTGAACTAGCATGTGCGCACACACACACACACACACACACACACACACACACAGAGTGAGCTGTAGGTTAATGAACCTTTGGGCAAAGTCCCAGGATGATGGGAACGGGAGTCACTACACAGGACTCTTCCAGAAGCTACATACTACCCTGAAGAGAATTTTCAGCTCTACTGGCCAACATGTAGGCAAGGAGGATCCATTAAGTTCTTTCCAAAAACTTTCTCCCTGGAGTTTAAAACCAGGTCTTCAATTTTAAATTTGGAAGATTGGAAATTTAAATAATTGTCTCTTGTTTTGTTATTTAAATTTATAGCATGCAATCTACCCTCCTAGAACAGAGATAGAGGATAAATCTTGGGAAGAGTCAAGAAACCAAAGCTAAAAAGTCAAACGATATAGTGAAAGGATAGAGGAAGAGATTGAACATTGCAGAAATGATGAGTTTAATCCTAATAGACACAGTCCGATTTTCACCTTGAAGCCAAGTGTTGAGTGTATGCATTAACAGTGCACAGGAAGTCAACCACGGGACTGGGAATTTCTGCCAGTTGCTACTGGTACAAACCTCTGCACCAGAAACAGATGAGAAATAACCATAGTAGTGTGGGCAGGTCTCAAAAAGAGAAAAACACTACTTTTGGGAAATGAAAAAGTCATGATAAAACTTGCTTCTTTAGAGAAATTCTTTCCTCATTTCTTCTTGATATGAGTCGGCGTCGCCTCTAATGTAGAACTTAACAAAATGTGTCATTGTTCTATAAGTAAGAGATGACCCATTCATCAGAACTTACAAAGGCTAGTCTTTGCCTCTGCCCTCATTCACCTGTGGAATTCCAGGACCCTGGGTCATAAACCAGGGACTGGAAGATCATCTTTTCTGGTCCCCAATGCACTCCTGGCAGCGTTACAGACAATGACCAGAATGGTGATGGTCTAGGCACTTTTCAATGCCTTTTAAATTATTGCTGCCAATGCCCCTGGGATGCATGTGTTTGCAATCCTAACAGAAATGGAAATGGGATCACCATTCCATGGAGACTAACATGGTGTGAGAGGTGGACAGGAATTTAGTCAACAGGAAGAGGGGTGTTTTCTGTTGTAGGCTATGTAGGGGAATGGAAAAACCACAGGACTCAGTCAGACAGAACAGTCATGAAAAAAGCTGGGACAAGTGGACAGGGCTGAACTTCAAATGACAAGTTGTAGGGCTTGAGGAAGTTACTTCACTTTTCTGAACTCCCATCTCCTCTCCTGTAAAATGGAAATGCATGCATCATCAAATGTTCTGCCTTCAGTGACGTCTTTTCTACTTACCGTGTAATATTGAACGTTGTTTGGAACTTAAGAGTCCTCCTCTATAAAATGGACATAATAATCTCCTCTCTTCTACCTCAAAAAAATCTGTGAGTATTATGTGAAAAAGTGGCATAAAAGGGTTTTGTTAGTTCTGAAAAGCATGACATGCATATAAAGTACTGTTATGAGAGAATGTGCAGCATTTTGGAGCCGAGGTAGATCACTGGAAATCAACACTCCATCACTTAATGATGTAAGTTTGGGAAGGTAAAAGGTAGGACATATAAGGTAATTCTATAAGCTGTGTTAGAAGGCCAGAAGATTATCAGGACAGGTGGACCAACACCTTCACCCAGGTTGTAGACAGCATGCAACAACCTAGAAAGACACCCAGAAAGAAACCTGAGACTCTAGGAGGGTCTAGGCAAGTGCTAATTGTACCCGACTGAGAACTGCTGGTCATGAGTCTGCAAGGAGGTAGACACAGAAAATGGGAATAGGTGTGTAAAAACTTTTTAGAAATTTTACATTGCTGTGACATCCAAATATGTGATCAGTGTTTTTAAACAGTTCATTTGTATTTTACAAAAATATTGGTCTCCAATGATTTAGGGAAAAAATTGACCTTCAGCATTTTTGCAATTGTGGCAAGCTTGCCATCTTGTTTGAGAAGCATGGTCTAGAATGCTGGTCACATCAGAGTTGCTTCACTGAACTCTCTTGCAACCAAACTCAGAAGTTTTTGATTAGTCACCCTAACTTTGCATTCTGACTCTCTTACTAGTCATGTAACATGTCATCTCACTTTTCTTTCTTTGTTGGGTAGGAACAAGTTTATCAATCTTAAGGGTTGTAGTAGGGATAGGAATATAAACAATTACAAATTGATTTAATGGTGGTTACTGTTATCATGGGCTGCCTTGGTAGCTCCCATTGGTAAAGAATCCACCTGCAATGCAGGAGACCCTGGTTCGATTCCTAGGTCGGGAAGATCCACTGGAGAAGGGATAGGCTACCCACTCCAGTATTCTTGGGCTTCCCTTGTGGCTCAGTTGGTAAAGAATCTGCCTGTAATGCAGGAGGCCTGGGTTTGATCTCTGGGTTGGGAAGATCCCCTGGAAAAGGAAATGGCAACCCAGTCCAGTACTCTTGCTTGGGAAATCCCATAGACAGAGGCTCCTGGTGGGCTACAGTCCATGGGGTCCCAAAAGAGTCTGACACGACTTAGTGACTAAACAACAATAACAACTGTTATTATTAATTAAAAGATCAGAATGCTTGGAGGAAAGGATTTCTCCTTTGAAGGCAATTACCCTCCCTGACACAGGGCCTGAAGGGTCTAGAGACAGGGGCTACTTACTATAGCATTGTACTCCGTCACCAAGTGGAGGTTGTTGCTCTCAATGAAACGGCTTAACTTGGTGGCATCCATGCTTTCCATGTCTTCACCCTTTAAATCCAGTTGTTTGTTATCCACCTGGGTCACACAAAAAGGATAAAATTGTCACTGTTTTGTCATCAATAAATGTTTCTGAACTATTAAACCCAAGTCAGCCACTAACTCAAGCTCCAAAGACAGAAAGGTCAGTGTTCCTGGCTCTCGAGGAATGCACTGTCCTGTGGGTCACCGAGAAGTAAACAGGAATATCCCACAGAACGTGACAAGTATTATCACAGACCCGTATGTCATCTCAGGAAGAGGAGAAACGCTTCCAGGAAGAGACAGCTCCCAATGAATGGCTAAGACTTGGTCAGATGAATGAGGATGGGGTAGGAGTTTTAAATAAAGAACAGTGTTTGTAAAAGGCAAAAAGATAACAGATGTTCTGTTCTAGAAGCTGCAGTTAGGTTAGCTAGACTATAGCAGTGGATGTTAAGTGTAGTAGGAGAGAGACATGGGCAGTGGGGTGGAAAGTGACTGCAGCTGGCCAGACTCCTCTATCCTTGTGATTTCCCAGGCAAGGATACTGGAGTGGATTGTCATTTCCTTCTCCAGGGGATCTTTCTGACCCAGGGATCAAACCCAGGTCTTTTGCATTGCAGGCAGATTCTTTAAGATCTGAGCCATCAGGGCAATGGGGTAGTGAGGGCAAATTCCCAAAGAACCTTGAGGTTAAGATAAGCAATTAAATTCTAACCTGAGGGCAAGGGGAGCCACTTACAGGATCAGATTTATGTTTTATTTATGTACATTTCTAATGTGAAATGAAACACACATGCAGAGAAAAGCACAAAATGGAAAATATAAAGCTCAGAAAATTGTCACAGAGTAAACAACTGTGGAACCACCACTAAAGGAAAGACATAGAATATTGCCAGAATGTCTGAAGCCCTCTGTGATCCTTCTATTGTTGTTTAGTAGCTAAGTTGTGTATGACTCTGTGCAACCCCATGGACTGCAGCACACCAGGCTTTCCTGTCCTCCATGATCTCCCAGAGTTTGCTCAAGTTCATGTCCATTTTATAATCCGTTATCTTTCTGCCAACGTTCACCATTATCCTGACTTTTACAATGACTATTTTCATTCTTCATAGCTTTACTGCTTAAAAATGCATCTCACTGTTACAGTTTAGTTTCATCTTTTAAAAAATATTATGTAGGGACTTCCTTGGTGGTCCAGTGGTTAAGATTCCATGCTTCTAATGCAGGTGGTGTGGGTTTGGTTCCTGGCTGGGGAACTAAGATCCCACATGCAGTAGGGATGCATAAAAAAAATTATGCAAGTGGAAACAGACTATGTTTTTTTGTTTGTGTATCTCAATTATTTTGTTTTTAAGAGTTATCCATATTATTGCATGTAGCTGTAATTTGTTCATTTTCCTTGCTGTAATAGTATCCCATTGTATAAATATGCAAAACCTTATTTTACTACTGATGGATATTTAGGTTGTTTCCAGTTTCTGGTTATTAAAATAATGCTGCAGTGAACTCTCTTGTTCATTTCTCTTGGAACTCATGCCTCTGTATCTATTGAGCATGTATTTAGGATTGAAATTTTTGATTATAGGATATGTATATTTTTGACATGCACTTTGATGTTTATTTGGGAGATAAGGCCAAGCTATTTTCTAAAATGAAGAATAATGTACACTTGCATCTGTACTGTTTGAAAGATCCCAGTGTTTCACACCCTGGCCAGCACTTGGTATTATCCACCTTTCTAATTTTATTCATTTTGATGAATATGTGGTAGTATTTCATTGCAGTTTAACCTCCAATTCCCCAATTAACTAGTTATATATCGTCTTTTTTGAAGTGTCTGTTCAAGTCACTTGCCTATTTTTCTATTGAGTTGATCCTTTCCTTGTTGATTTGAAGGTGTTTTATATATTCTGGATATGAGCCCTTTATGGTTCTATATTACATATCTTTTCTCACTGGGGACTTCTATTTTAATGGTGACTGCTTGTGAATAGAAGTTAATTTCAATGTAGTCATCAACCTTTTCATTTATAACTAGTGTGTGTTTTTGTTTTGTTTTGTTTAAAATGCTTTGACTACACCAAAGTACTGAGATCCAGAAGTGCTGACATTCACTCAACTGGCAACTTAATCACCTTATGATTTTTTTTTTTCACAACTCAAACTTATGAAATACATAAATGCTGAGATACAGAAAATGTTTGTCTTTATAAAAAGAATCTTGAAAAAAACATTCATCGAAACCACAGGATATTTTAAAATGTGACTTCCCTTTGCATATTTAATTGTTTTAAAATTCACAGTATTTGAGAGAAAGCCTGGGAGAGAACTACGAAAGCAGGAGAAGTCATCCTAGGTGGGGCCTCGCCCACCCTTCTCCCATCCTTCTCCTCCAGGAGAAAGAGAGTGAGCACAAAGGATTTTTAAAGCTGCATAATGCCCAGATGGTGCTAGTGGTAAAGCATCTGCCAGCAAATGCAGGAGAGGCAGGAGATACGAGTTCAATCCCCAGGTCAGGAAGATCCCATGGAGGAGGAAATGGCAATCCACTCCAGTCTTCGTGCCTGGAGAATTCCATGGACAGAGGAGCCTGGCGGGCTACAGTCCATGGGGTTACAGAGTCAGAAACAACTGAAGCGACCTAGCAATGCCTTGTACGTTTCCTTCCTAAGGTTTTGCTAATTGCATAACCATCAGAATCATTACTGTAATCACAACCAGGGTCCTTTTTATGTTTAATACATCTAAATACTTTCTGATTATTTTTCTAGAAACTTGGAGGCCTGGTGTCTACACCACAGCGGATAGAACTGTGCTCTGAGCCAGGAGCTCCTCCCTCGCTGCTCTCTTTTCCAGGCAAACCCTCGCATTTCCCAGAACAGGATGAACAGGAAATGCCAGCTACTCCAGGTGGCTCTGGACTTGAGGAATGCAGTATAGGGGAGGCAGAGTTTGTGAAGTGGTGATAACATTCTCTAAGAAGCAAAGATCTTTCATAAAAGCCACCCTCCTGAAGCCTCTCCAGCTGGTCATGGCTCTTTAAATGAAGCATACCTGATTATTTCTCTATTTCTTAAACCAACAAACTCCGGAGTGCTCATGTGTAGGGTTCCTGGAAACATTTAAACAGGAAACCTCCCTTCTGTAAAGGGAATTTATTTGCATAATGCCCTGGAAAGAAAAATCCGACCCTGGATCCCAGAGTGGGAGAAAATATTTTTTAATATATTTTTCCAGTTTTTGGAAAGAATTTTCTTTGAAAAATCATATTATTTTTCTCCTCAAGAAAAGAGGCACCAGAAGAAAAACAGAAATAGTAAACCAGAAGGGTTGTCACCTTACAATATAATTTTGAGGTTCCCCGAGAGTATCAGATGTGGATTATTATATGATTCAGACACTGTATCATACCAGCGGATTTCATCATTCCTTTTCTGTTTGTTAGTATTTCAGCAATACTCTTTTGAATTAATTCCAATAGATTCCTGTAATTAACAACCCAGCTTTTTGTAAAACATTAAAGTTGTTTTAGTTTGCACCAGTTACAATGTTAAATATCTTGGCCACCATGGAGAAATCATTTGTTCAGTACATGCCCTCTCCTCTCGGGTTTGTTTTTATAAGCTGCTTGGTTACCATATACTTGGTAAATGTATACTTTAGGATTTCTCTGGTGGTCTAATGGTTGGGAATCTGCCTGCCAATGCAGGAGACATGGGTTCTAGTTCTGGTCCAGGAAGATCCCACATGCTGCAGAGCAACAGAGCCTGTGTCCACAACTACTGAGCCTGAACTCCAGGACCTGTGAGCTGAAACTACTGAGCCCATGTGCCCTAGAGCCCATGATCCGCAACAAGAGAAGCCACAACAATGAGAAACCCACACACCGCAACTAGAGAGTAGTCCCTGCTCACCACGACTAGAGAAAGCCCGTGCACAGCAGTGAAGACCCAGTGCAGCCAAAAATAAATAAATTAAAATATATATATATATACACTTTAGAAAAATATTTTAAAATTTGGCATATCTTATTTATTGCCTTTGTTATCAGTTTATTTTTATGCACTCTGCTCTGATTCTCTGCTTGGCTAGGTGCATTTCTTATAAAAGGTTTCCAGGAAAAATTGTGAAAGGCATGAAAGGATGCCCCTACCGTATTTCTATTACTATCCCGTTGGGTCAAAGTTAGACTTGTTCAAGTAGAAGTGGTGGAGAATATTCAAAATGAGGTACACATTCAAATAATATCTGAGATTCCATTTTAGGACAGGTTCATGGTTTATTCAACACAGGATTACATCTCTGTTAGGGTAATAGTAACAGTCCTATTGAGAGTGGGGGGCTGTTATGGCCATACCACCCTGAATGCACTGGATTTTGTCCGATCTCAGAAGCTAAGCAGGGTTGGCCCTGGTTAGTGCTTGGATGGGAGAGTGGGGAGGGACCTCGCACTAGTGCTAGGACAAGCTGTGTCCTCACGCAGACAGGTTGTCATACACAACTTACTATTGCTCCATTTTAATTTTTTCTCAATCACATTTATATAGTTGGCCTGAGCTATTTTTGCAGACTGATGCATTCCATAAATATAGCAAATGCTGCCTTCTTATCTCTCCCGTATAACTGTCAACTCATATTTCCACTTATTATTTCAGCTTATTTCTAAACATGTTCTTACAGTGGAAATTTGCTGTATGGGATAATTCTGAAATTTCTTTGCCAAAATACATTATGTGTGTGTGTGTGTGTGTGTGTGTGTGCACGCGCGCACTCAGTCATTCAGTCATGTCTGACTGTTTGGGATCCCATGGATTCCAAAGGCTTATTTGTCCATGGAATTTCCCAGGCAAGAATACTGGAGTAGGTTGCCATTTCCTACTCCAGGGGATATTCCTGACCCAGGGATCCAACCCACGTCTCTTGCACCTCCTGCATTGGCAGGTGAATTCTCCACTACTGCATCACCTGGGAAAACCCAAAATATGTCATGCCTAGGTTAAATCTTGAGAAATAAGCCAGGGGTTTGATTAAATAGTGCTAAGGAGAGAGAAATGGTTTAGGAAAAATGTTTTTTGTCTTTTTAGCTATATTTAATGAGGTTTTATTTAATGAGGAGCATTAGAGTAGGTAAAATATATGAGTAAAAACAGGCTTTTTTCAGAATTAAATACTGTAGAAAGTCACTATAATAAGGTAGAAAAGGTAGCTTTGGAGTCAGCCATGCTGGGTATGGGCTTTCCTTTTAGTTCAGTTGGTAAAGAATCTGCCTGCAATGCAGGAGAACCCAGTTCGATTCCTGGGTCGGGAAGATCCGCTGGAGAAGGGACAGGCGACCCACTCCAGTATTCATGGGCTTCCCTGGTGGCTCAGCTGGTAAAGAATCTGCCTGCAATGCAGGAGACCTGAGTTTGATCCCTGGGTTGGGAAGATCTCCTGGAGAAGGGAAAGGCTACCCATTCCAGTACTCTGGCCTAGAGAATGCTGGGTATGAGTCAGATGTTTGTGACTCTATAGTTCTGAGAGTCTAGACATCAGAATCAATCTCATGGAACTTCAGTTTCTTTATTGATAATGCAGGGTCGATAATGGGCTCCCCTGGTGGCTCAGATGGTAAAGAATCCCCCTGCAAAGTAGAGACCTGGGTTTGATCCCTGGGTCAGGAAGATCCCCTGGGTCAGGAAGATCCCCTGGATGAGGGCATGGCAACCCACTCCAGTATTCTTGCCTGGAAAATCCCATGGGTAGAAGAGCCTGGTGGGTTTCAGTCTATGGGGTCGCAAAGAGTCAGACACGACTGAGTGACTAAGTGCACACAGGGATGATAATAATAATTTCATCAGATTCTAGTGCCTATCATAAATTAGGCACTAAAACAAACGGATGAAATTCTAGATCTTAAATGAAAGAAAGTATCAGAA